>NC_091078.1:76282500-81082500 GCF_032405125.1 Capricornis sumatraensis
ATTCAACCCTCTGATTGCCAGAGCTCCTGTGTATGGTAAAACTCATTGAAATTTCAGGTTTTTAGCCTCTTGCCCATTGGAAAATCTAGTAAACGGACCACAGAACAGGCATCCTCAGGCTGTGGTCTGAACCATCTGTAAACTGGATATCCAGACCACAGTCAAGAACCCAGGCAGTTTCCCTTTGCAGTAGTTGTCTGCATCCTTCCCGCCTGCCCCCCTCCATTGGTATATGATTTGCATGTGTAGGTTCATGTTGCAGATTTCATTCGTTTAAAGTTGCTTTTCCACCCCTTGCTGTCTCTGACATTCATGTCTATGCATTTCAATATAAGAATGTGTCATCAGTGATGTGAAATCAGTTTTCTTGTGAACAAATGCTCATATTCAGACCCATATAAATTAGACTGTTTTGAAATACCTCGTGGGCCCTGTCTCAGATGTCTACCCATTGAGGTGGTCTTGAATGGCAGCCTCGACTTAACTTCGCAAATTTCGTTTTTTATGGTAAATGGTTATCTCCAGCAGCCCCACGCAGCTTCTCTCTGGAAGCCTTTTATTTGGTGCTAACCGTGTGCTCAGCGATACATAACGACAGTTTGCAGTGGTGGGGACGGAAGAGGGCAGCCCCTCTGCAGGACTGTAAACTAGACCTAGTAGATGCGTGAACATCCTGGTAACTTAAATTTTCCTTTTTTTGTTTCTCCATTTCACTTAATGATTTTCTATGTATTGTTGCAGACATCTCAACAGTGAGCATGCGCTGGACGATAGAAGTACAGCCCAATGTAGAGTTCAAATGCAGGTTGTACAGCAGTTAGAGCTACAGGTAAAAACCACATTTATTTTTGATATTACCTCAGTATTCCTCCACTTCCAAATTTCTGTAGTGTTCTGTAATGAGTTCCTGTGTACTCATTATTGAATGGAAGGTTCAAAATCTGATGTTGTCCTTTCTTTTCTTTGATCTTCTTTTATGTTATTGTATTTTATTTATTTTCCTCTTTGGGAAGGTCCAGCTTCAGTTCATTCTTGGACACTGCTGCTCAGACATCTCACAGTTCTGTGCATCTCTGTGTATGCCGCCAAGCCTCAGCCACTGCTTTTTAGCTTTTCCATCTCTCTCTCACTTGACCTCCCTTCTCTCTTTTCCTTTTTAAGTTTACTGGTTATCTGTTGTTGGTCTGAGCCCCCACTGTTGCTAATATTATTAACCCGAAGTTAGGAAGACAAGCTGGGGAGAGATGTGGGGAGTGAATGAATGGAGGGTGAGCGAGAGAGAACATGAGTGTGGGCAACACGGGGCAAGCCAGTGCACATGCAAGCCTGTTTTCCAAAGTTAAAATAGACGGTATATGTGGATTTATGCATCATTTTTCATTGTCCCCCTTTGCTGTCCATCACTGAGAACAACTGAGAGTTCACTATACATTTTAAATATGTACACACACCCACACATACATACAAACGTATATTTAGGTACATACGATATATATTATGTGCATACCATTTAGAGAGAGGGAGAGGATCATGTGTTTGGAAATCCACTGGGCCATGTAGAACATATGACTACAGAAAATTAACTTGTGCAGATTTTTCTGTGGCTCACATTTGGTTTGGGTGCATTTTAAATGTGAGTTCTACTTCCTGATGTAACTTGTTGATGAAGCACCATGTTTTAGCAGTCATTCCCTCCTTGGTATAATTAATAGAAAATCAGTTTCTGAAAGTAAAAATTGGGTCAGAAATGGATATTATTAAAATGTAGAATTGCACAAGGCTGACCCTACAAACCCCATTTATGCAGCCGAGTTCCAAAATGCTTTTGAGTGCTTGATGACTCACTGTGGCTTCTTCCTCTGGCTGGTTTAGTGTAGGCAAGAGGTTAGCCGACTCGGGGAAATTAAAACAATGTTGTACATTATATTGTTACCAGCCATTGAAAAGCCTATTTTGTATGCAAGACAGCAATGCCGAGATATATGAAGAGCCCTGGGCTAAGTACAGTAGATAATTACATCTGGAATTTTACTGAGTTAAGTCATTTATAGCTTCAAATAGTTGCAGAGAAAAATCAGCCAAAACACACTTAAACTTTTTGTTGTGACTTTCCAGGATAGAAAGGATTTTTTTTTTAATTAGTTATGATGGATCACTTATTATTATTTTTTTTTTAGTCAGAATGTGTCGAAAGTTATTTTAAGTATTTTTGCATTCAGACTATAGATATGAACTTACTAGGACAGTGGGGTATTTATCCAGGCAAAGGGCACATTGTAAACCGCCCCCCCCCCCCAAATTCTTATATAAGTCTTTGGAAACATATTTAAATTCAACATGGCTTACTGAGAAGGAAAGAAGGAGTGTGTTTATCTCACTCCCAGAGTTCACCTGTGATTAAAGCATGGGAAGCCCCTGAAGGACTGGATCGAATAGGACCAGCTCTGTGGCTGTTGCTTCCTGAACTTACATGTTTCAGTGGTGGTGGTGTTTTTATAAAGTGGTCCAGATTCTTGCATTTATGTATTTAATTGATGAAATTCTTAATGATCAGCTAGAATAAATTGTTGAACAGAGCTGTCATGGTTCGCCTAAGTTGGCATTCCAGACCGCAGATTTTGAGTGCAAGGCCATGATTAACTAACCTTTTATTCATTATCCCTCATTATCCAAAAGCAGCAGTTGGGAGAAGGAAAGGAGTTAGACGATCAGTAAGTCAGACGGTTATCTCCCGGCACTGTTGATGTTTTGTTTTGGTGAACATGGCGTGGCAATGGTACAGACCTATATGATGGTTCTTAGATTGTTTGTGGATTTCATTTATTCATAGATGTCCCTTCATCCTCCAGTCTCGCCTCAAACCCAAGGCAGGTTTTTCAGCTTTTAATAAGAATCAGAGATGCTCATCTTTCTGGAAGTTACTGTGTGGTAGTTACCTGTGATATTCCTTATGATATTTTTTGAACAACTTTGCTTTAATGGAAGATGGCAGGGCTGGTTCGGAAGAGTTCCAAGCTTCTGAGGATTGCTAGAAGAATGAGAACTGCAGCCCCTGGGCCGCATCTGATGAGCTAAGACAGGTTTTTGCATTTTGAATAGTTGGGGTGAGGGAGGTAAGAATCACAAGAAGAATGAACTATATGAAATTCAGATTTCAGCATCCGTGTGTAAGGTTGCATTGGAACATGGCCATGCCCTTTGAGTTATGCATTATGTGTGGTTGCTTTTGCTCTACAACAGAAAAGTTGAGTAATCGCAACAGAATCTCTATGGCCTAAAAGCTGAAAATCCCTAAAGCTGAAAATGTTTACTATCTGGCTGGTCCTTGCAGAAAAAGTTTCCTAAGCAGTCCTTAGTCTCAGAGAATCAAAAAAACAATTGGCATCACATTCTTAGCAACTTGTTCTCAGAGGTTGCCGGCTTCCTAAGGACCAGCTCACCCCTTTTTCTTCATTCTTCTTCACCTTGGTGTGTAAAACCCGTGTCACCATATTGGTCAGGTTCCCTGGAGGGCAGCTTCACATGCCAGTCCTTGCTGCTGTTGGTGGTCATGGAGAGTTAGCTGAGGGGTATTCATCCATCCATCCATTCATCTACTTACGCATTTAGCAGACATCACCCTGAGCCTATACCGTGGAAGAGCCTTGTTGGAGCCACCAAGGGGTAAAAGAATGTGTGAGACAGATGGGACTGTCCCCCTGGTTCCTACATTCTAGAGAAAAGAATAGATTGTAACTAAGTCTCCAGTGGCACTGTTCATTGACTGGGAAGTGCTTGCTGTCAGTAATGCATTTTTGAAAACTCCAGAAACATGCTCAGAAGACTTCAGTGCAAGATTAGGGCCATACCCAAACAGTGATTATTTAATCTAATGAAATACACAAGAAAATGTCAGCAGTTTTTAGTACTGAAGGAACCCATGCCCAAAGCCCTTATCAACGATTAGGCGGACAACATTTGGATTGCAGAGAGTGTGGTGCAGAGGACAGTTAGACTCACAGCCACTCATTTGAGGTTTCCTGTTTCTCTGATATTTGTATTTCTGTGTTTGTGCTACCCCGTTTGCCATTTCATGCACCATGTCTGGAAATGTACTTTGTAATTGGCTAATGGCGTTGTGCCCGTAGAGTCCGAGGTACTGGGGAAGCGACGTCTGTGCAGCAGCAGGAGCATGTAAGGTGGTGCTCTGTGTCTCAGCAACCTTTCCGTCTTGCTTCCTGTTGACATTGGCCCCACACATACACACCCCCTCTGCTCAGCATGATGTATCTGGTCTTGTAGAGGGGGTTCTCTGCACGTGACTGACCCAAAAGGGCTACTTCTGTTTCCCCTAAAGCATTTCCTGGTCCAGGAAATACCTGAATTTCCAAGTTATCTCAAAGTCTATTACACAATTACCATGTATTAACTTGAATTTGAAAACGGTTTGCACCTCTGAGCACGACAGGAAAGAGCAATCAAGACCTGAGCATATTCCCAAAGGGCAATCACTCAGAGGAGGAGGAGACAGCCCCCCACTGCCCAGATTCTCTCAGCAAAGCAGTACTGAGGCCTCTGGCGTTTACTCTGGGGGCAAGGTCACACGTGCGCCCCCATTGTAAAAACAAACCCTGTAAGCTCAAATTGGATCTTAGAGTAGAGATCACGAGGTTCATTATGTCTACCCTGGAGAATCACTGTGAAAGGATTGCACTGGAGAATTGGGGAAGGCAGCATCAGCCCCAGATGTGACCAAAACCAGGGAAACCCCTGGAGTGCTGTCCCACGTAGCTTGCCAGACCCCAAATCTAAACCCCAGAAACCTCAACTCTGACCCCAAGCAGGAGGTCCTGGTGTTTCTTACCTGTAGTGAAACCTCCATAAAAGAATTCGATTCAGTTTTTTTTAAAAGATCACCCTTGCTCGCCTCGGGATAGAGGCAGGACTGGTTTCCCTTCCTGGTGTTATCTGCATTTGAGCCAAATGGAGGAGTCTTTAAGATTCTCATGGCAGAGTTCAAGCCACCAGGCGGAAATCAGGATGTTGGGTTGCTGCTGCTTTATGGAGTCTAATTTAGACCTATCTATGCAGCACTGTGGGTGAGAGGCATCTGTCTTGCGTGTGTTTTTATTGGAAGATATCAAAATACATAATGCACATTCTCTTAGCAGTGGACCATTTACGTAGAATTTGTTGACAGTGAAATGATGGTTAATTCAGTTCTTACGTTACACCCTGTTACTGGTTTCACTGAAGGAAGAGGGTGTCGAAAAGACATCTTCGTGGGCATTCAAAGCCTTTTTGAATATTTCTGAGTTCATTTCATTATTACAAAGGCAGTTGTAATTTTTTGACATTTATCAATGGACTGGATGGGGATTAACCCCAGCTGTTACCAGGAAGCCGAGAAATTACGTGAGGTCCAACCCTGGACACTTAGGCGCCTAGCATGAAGACAGATGGACACCATAGAAATCATTTGGATCGAGGACAGGGAATGTCCTTTTTGAGGTCAGGGAATGTATTTTAAGATTGCATCTGTTAGATGTTCTCTGTGGACAGATTTTTCTGGACAATAGGCAGTCATGGAAATGAGTTAGGACTGGAGGAGGAAAAATCCCCACAATCAGTATGTGTGGTCTTCTGTGGGTCATGAAATGTCCAGCTCCCTGCCCCACAGGGCAAGGGCGCCACAATTGGGAACATGGTGAGCGTCTGGTTGCCCACCCCCAGCACCATGGCCAGGGCTGTACAGAAGCACCCAAAGGCTGCTTCTGAGAGTTGAGCACCTCCTGTCCCCTGGATTTAAATCCGTACTCATCCCATTATCTGGGTTCATTCGCCTGGGAGGGAGATGCTCGTGAGCTCTCTCAGTCGTTCAGTTGGCGATGTGATCACACACAAGATATCTCAGTGGCTGGGTCAGAATTCCATTTGGGGAAAAGGGAAGGGCATCTGATTTAACAGACAACGGGAGAAAAAGAAGCCTGCAGATGGACTTAATGTGTCTTAGAAAGCTGAGACGTTCATGGTATCAATACAGTTTTCTGGACATATCTATTCAATTTAATTCTGCTTTGTGACCATGTAACCTTGTTTAGTCATTAGCTCATCCTCTTTGGTGTATAAAGATGGGTCTGGAAAGAAAGAAAAAAGAAGCCTTGAAGGTTTGGCCTGTTCATCATGTTCAGAGCTCCACATGTGTCAGGGGTAGGGCCAAGGACAGGTTTCCTGCAACCCCTCAGCCGCAAGGCCCTTTAAAGTGAATATTGAAAGCAACCAAGGAGCATAGGAGCCACCCAGCTGATGGGGAAGATCTGCTTGGCCCTGGCAGGGGTGGGGGTGGAGGGATGTGAACCTGGTATCCACGACTCAATTTGTTTCCATTCAGTCACTGTTTATCAGGCACCTAGTGTATTCCAAGCTCAGGATATAGATAAGTGAGGCAGTTTCTTCCTTCCTACAATGTGGAGAGGGTAAGACTACTAGGTCTGTAACTGCCCTCAAGGCAGAGTTTGAGGTGGGGGGAGTCACTGTGGAGGGGTCAGTAGAAGAGCCTGGCAAGGACATTCCAGGTCGCAGGAGCCACTTGAGGGATGTGCTTAGGTTGTGGGGTGAGGGAGACTGAGAGTGGAGGGATACTGGGTTCTTTTTAAAATTAATCTGTTCAACAGGCTGTGATGGTGGCCAGCCGCTGCAGTTTGCTTTCCTGGGACTTGGGGGTTCCCGAGACTTGGGATCTTCTGTTTCAGAACGGGGAAAGTCCTGAGCAAACTGGGATGAGTTGGTTACCCTCATGATCTGTTTGAATCCATTGGCTGTAGAAAATACCTAGTATGCCCATGTTCTGCTTGTTGCATTAAGGAGCTCGAAAACCATTTGAAAGAACGTTTATCAAGCCCCTACTCTATAGTCAAGACACTGTCCTAGTGAATTTACCCTCAGGTTCATTGAATCCCCACAGCCCCCAATTCAAAACCCTGTTTCTTTCACCCCAGGGGTCATGTTTTAAAGGGAAAGTCTAACATTTGGAAGTCAGTACGTGTCTCACACTTAATGAGCATGTTTAACGTAATATTTCTTCTTGCTGTTTGAGAAGCTGTTTCTAAGTGGATGGTGATCGTCCTCTGAGAGTCAGAATAGTGCCCCCTGGCCCCGCAGAGATGAGGAAACTGAGGTGTAGAAGATCTAACTAACTTGTTCAAAGGTGATGGGCAGGCCGCCACCTTTGGAATCTGTCTTCCTTTCTTGCTCAGTGCTGTTGGATGGCTTTGTACCCGGGGTCATCAGGGCTTTGTTAGACAGGAGAACATTTTCCTCTGCCCTTTTAAGTTTTTCTGCCTGGTCTAAGAATTCAGTTGACAGGAGAAGAGAGTAAGAGGAGAAAATCAAGCAAAAGTTTAGCAAGATGGTATACATGGGAGAGACCCAGGAAAAGTGAGTCATCTATCAGAATGGTCCAAACCCTCGCAGTGAATACCATCTTCAGCTGAAGACAAAAGAGGGTATTGGGAGTAGGGCTTTGGAACTCTAAAGGTGAGAAAGGCAGTTCACAGAGGGATGGAAAAGTCAGTAAATAAATGTTGTGTGGCCACAGGGAGACAGGGGGGCGCAGAGTGGACTCTGATCTCAGGGCCCTGCAGAGTTCCTCAGCCCCTACCTCCTGGCCTGTGCTCTGTGCAGATCCGCTAGTGCTGGCTCTGTTCTGACAGGCCCTTGCAATTCTTTTAGGGAAAGGAAGGTCAGAGATTCTGAGTCTTTGGGGCCATGATTCTTTTAAGCTCAAAATAATCATCTGCATGCCAGAGAGACATTTTGAAGTCGCAAGTTTTAACTGCGCTCCACCCCGCCAGGTTCTCTGCACACACCCAGGCCTTGCAGATCAAGGGTTTGGAAACACGGCCGGTGGGGCTGCCTTAAGGAGCTTTCTCCCGAGAAGTTCGTGGTAGGCGGGGCCTGGGCTGGGGCTCGGTGATGCTGGGCCCACGCGGAAGGCTTCCAAATCCATCCACCCCAGGAACTGTGAGCTCTAAGAAAATGTCAGCAGGAAGGGGAGTGCACAGGCTGCAGCCGCGGAGGGAGACAGGCAGCCTCACACAGACGCGTCACCGTGGGGACTCATGTGATCCCTCCGCCATCAGCAGGGCAGTTTGTGATCACACCAACTTCCGGGACATCGGCCAGTGTGTTACCTGCCTCCGATGCCCTTTGGGCCTTTCTAACCCCCTTCGAAGCGGTACTTAGACCCGCGCCTCACAACTGGGCCTCCCCAGCCTCCTGACTCTGAACAAGCTCAAAGGGTGGTGGGAACAGAGAGATTAACAGCATCAGAGCTTCGTGGCGCCACTGCTCTGACAGGGGCCGAGGAAAAGGAGGGAGGGTCTCTGCGTGTCTCCCTTCCTCGTCCCCCCTTGGAAAACCAAGACGATTCTTTTTCATAATTTAAAATCCTGCTTTACTCTGGGAGCATTAGAATTCCTAGACTATGACAGAGTATCCGAGTGCGTCTGCTTGAAATGTCAAGAGAGTCTTTAATAATAACACGTGAGGAATGTTAAGATGGTGACAGAATACAATAAAAGTTGGGAAATTCTTCAATTGGGGTGAAATGAGCCGTAGGTTGCCTGCCCGCTGAGAGCCCGAGTTGGCCTTCAAGGCCGAGTTGTGAAGGTCTGTGAATGACCACCTCTGGATAGAGTGGCTGGGAGATAGCTATTTGGTAAATACTCCGCTTGGTAGAAGAATTTAATTTCTCCTCCTTCCAGTTGCTGCCCTCACCCCAACCCCACCCCACCCCCCCCCCTTTTTTTTAACTTATTTTCCTCTTTTTGATAGTATGCCCTTGAGAGACCAGGTAACAAGATCCATTCTGCCTCCATCAGTTTGTTGGGACTGTCAGTGTGTACGCAGCGCCTGAGGGTATGGAGCCCGCTCCCTCTAAGGCACACTCAGTTCATAGAAGAGAGTGGTGTCTCCCCAACACGTGGACCCTGGGTGTCCGTATTAGAAGCATTTACTCCTGCGTCCCTCCCCTGGAGAACTGGACAAGATTAGATCAGATCCTAGTCGCTGAAACTGGGGACCTCAGTCGGCTAATCCAGGCTTGCTTCTTTGTAACCTGTGTGTGGCTAACAGTGTGCACCTGTGTGTGTGCACACATACACACACCCCAGGCTCTGCCTGCATAGGTCAGGGTAGGAGACGGGAGGGAGGCAAAGATCTGAGTTCTCAGGTGGTGTCCCAGGCGATGCCAGGGATCATCCATTTGGGAGAGTCACACCAAGCATCGTGTCACCTGGGTTCTAGTCTTACTGTTGTCCCTTCCTAGCTCCACGGCCTCAGGTTAAGTTCTCTCCGTGAACCTCAGTTTCCCCCCAACTATGAAACAAGGCATGAGAGCCAGAAGCCTTGGAGTAGCCTCAACAGCCTGTGAAATGGACTGAGTGGCCTGGCCCCTTCCCCTCTCCATCCTCTGTAATTCTAGTGTTTTTTCTGTCTCCTAAATCCTTCGCTTTTTTCAGAAGAATTCTTTTCTCATGAGTGAGAACCACCAAATTGGGCTTAAAATGATTAGTCCTCCTGAGAGTGTAGAATATGATTGTGTTCAATGAACTTCAGCCCACGTTGCCTTTTCTCTGCTAAAAGAGTGTAATCTTCTTAGCTTTTACCTTTGAAGATGGTGCATGGGGCCCCCTGGCCTTCAGCAGTTATGGAGTGATACCCCTGTTACAGTCTTGGCCAGCATTGGCAGTCTGAAGGCTGACTTGAGGCCATGGGGAATAGAAGAGGGGGTGACCCGTATTAGTCAAGGGGAGAAAAAAACACTTTTTTAGGACGAGACAGATAAAAGTGAGAACCAAGGGAATAAATCCATGAGAAATGAGCATCATCTCTCCTAGCTTCCTGTTCCCTTCTTTAAAATGTCAAAATTCTCTCCCCAGTTAGCCCAGCTGCAAACTCCATCGAACCTCTGTTATGTTGATCCAGTTTCCAAACATCTACCTAGTCAGTAGAAGTCTAGATAGATTAGACTGATTTAACTTTCCTTTAAAAAAAAAAAAAATTTTTTTTTTTGAGCATTCATGAAGTGCTAGGCTCTGTGCTAAGCTTGTTATGTGCAAGAATTTATTTAATCCTCAAAACAACTCTTCAAAGTTCAGAGATTATTATTCCATATTTAGAAGGAGAAGTGAAAAGCTTGAAAAGGTTACATAATGTGCTCAGTGTCTCAGAGCCAGGATTCAAATCCTTCGAAGTCTGTTAGCCCACGTCTTCTTTAACCCATTTTTGACTCTAGTCATTCTGCAGGGTTGGTGCACCAGGTTACTAATTTAAACAGACACTGCACATGCGGCTCCCCTTACTGTGTGGCCTCTTGTCATTCCTTTTAGGCTAGATACTCCTCCTGTACCCACCAGGAAAGCTCTGAGAGAGTAATTCTCTTTTCATACTACAACATAAAAGGATGTATAAATCTGTCAGCCAGATTTTTAGGTGACCTTTGGACTGAATTTTCCATCCTTTTCTTTGCCTGTCATGGGAGTCAGTTGATAAGGATATGCTAGACTATATTTGCTAATATTAAATGTTTGTATTCCCATATTATAACAAAGAAGGGATGCTGTGAAAATTGATGGGGGTGGTGAGCTCATGGAATGATGGCGTTAAAAAACAGCAAAGAATCTGCAAGCTGTTTGAAGGACCAGTGAGTATTGTAAATGCAAGACAGCTACCGTAGAGAGAGGAGCCGATTTCACTTGGTATGAATTTGTAGCCATTTCTGCATAAAAATAAAAAGTGAATTTGGCGAGATTTTTTTTCTTTCAGTTGTTGAAAGTTTGTGTTAGAACTGTTATCAATGATAAAAATCCAAAATCCTTCCCAAGACTATATATGACATGCTAGTTTGCGCTAATAAACACAAACAAAAACGGATTTTTGCCTCTTTCTGTAACCTTGCCTGCCTTCTATAGTAAAGCAGAGTTAGGATAGTAGACTTGAGGTTGAGGCAAAATGAGGAACCTGGATAATTCTCAAAACGAATGATGAATCTAAGTGATATTCTTATGACGAAATAAGATTCCCTCCAGCAGTAAAGCACCAAGGTTGTGGAGGTGACTGGGTGTACAGATTTTCCATGTGTGTTTGCCATGTGTTGGTACCACCTTTGACCAGTAAAAGGTCAGTCTGGTAGACATTTGGATGGAACATAGAGGTAATGGTTTCTTTTGATGCTGGGAATTTGGACCTCCTTCTTCTTGGTCTTTGTAATTGTTCCATCAACAATGTTTACCCCTAAATTAAGTCACGATTAATATTCATCAGACTCTTCAGTAAATATTGCCTCCCACCCTTAAATTTGTAGCATTTAGCACCACAGACGACTACTTGTTTTTAAAAAGAACAGAGATGCCTCCATTCCTCTGTCCCACGGTAATTTTAAAAGAAACCATTTTTCTTAATCTAAAAATGTTTTAGTTGTAACATTGAAGAACTTAGAACACTGACATGAAAAACAAATAACTGTAGAAAAATGCCATTGCTAACATTTTAATTGTTCTAACCGAGCCACTTTGGAAAACTGGATTCCTTTAGCATTATGTGTTCTGAGCATCTTTTAGTTTGGCTGTTCAATAACTGACTAAAGAACAGAGGGTGAATAACATAAAGTGGCTCCTAATATGGTATCATTTTCATTTCCTGTTTGTGGAAAGATAAATGCTAACACTGTAAGGCTTCCCCACCCCACCCCCACTTCTTAATTTATCCCTCCCCGAACCACACCACAAGGGAATAAAAAGGGAAAAAAAAAAAAATCAAATGTGATATGGCTTGAGACTGAGTCATCGAGTTAGGATAAGTTGAAAGCTTTTTCCTTCTTGTTTTTCCACTTTTTCCCTTTTCTCTGCCTTCCCCCAGTTCTTGAAACATCCTCCTCCCTTAAAATGCACTTTGATTTTAAAAAGTGAGTCTTACTTGATTTGAGGGTGGGGGGGGACGTAATTTTAGACTTACCAAAAATTAATTGATATTTTAAAGATTTACTGTTAATTATGTGACACGGAAGGACTGAGTCCCTTCCCGATTCTAAGGCATTATTTTGGACAAATAGTCTGTAAACGTCCTGAACTCAGATTTTTTTCCCACCCCATTCCTCTCCTCCTTCTCCTTCCCCTCCTCCCTCCCTCTCCCCTTCTCATATTAATCTCTTCCACAGCTTTTCTCTTAACTAAACCAGTATCTTTGGGGGGAGACATTTCCTCCCTCTTCTGCAGTCATACTATGTCTCCTATGCTCAAGTGTCTTGAACTGTTGAAGATACCCTTGTGTAGGAGACAGTCCAGCGCCAGCATAAGAAAGCAGCCTGTAACAAACAGCATCTGAGTCCCTACTCTGTACATCCAGTTAGGAACTCAGGTACCTTCAGAAGAGAATGTTTTCTAGAGTGAGGAGACTTGAATTTTTGTTGCAATGTGACTAGCACATAGTAGGTACTCAGATACTGAGTCAGTGAATGAATAAACCTTCTGTACCTTCATTTGGAAATGGGGACTTGTCCCCCCTTGTAGCTATCTGCCTGCCCTGTTAAAATTGCTTGCCTGGACTGTCTGCATCTCTGTCTACTTGTGAAGAAAGATGGAGTTAATTTTGCATAAGTGTATCTGTGTGTCTAGGAGTTTCTCCACAACCACAACAGATGAATTTACGAGTTTTCAGTTCCCTAGCTCATTTTCCTTTGGCTTCCTCATGAATCAGGTTGGTTAATAGGCGTGATTCACGGTTTTGTCTTGTAGCTGTCTGTGTTACATGGGACTCCTTGGTGCCAGTAGGTCTAGGACTTCCCAGTTAAAGGCTCATGCATCTTGTGTTGAGAAATCACACACCGACACCTCCAGTTACTCGGAGTTTGGCAGTGGTCGTATAGATTTCAAAACAATTAAGCAGTGATGCAAATTTTGTTGTATGCCAGGGGGCCATAGTATAATTTGGAATATGTATCATTTGGGATATTTAAAGAGTAATGCATCTGTATTCAAAGAAATAACAGAGCATTTTTTCTCCCTACCAGCTTGCGAAAGACAAAGAGCGCCTGCAAGCCATGATGACCCACCTGCATGTGAAGTCTACAGAACCCAAAACTGCCCCTCAACCCGTAAGTACTACATGACATCCGGGGGTACCTGACACTATTTCTTCTCTGCTTCCCTTCCGCAAGGGAGGAGGATCCCTAGTCTGGCAGCTCTAAATATTGAAAGACTTAAGTTCCATCTGGAACTTAAGTTACCTTTTATGAACAGTGCAGTGTGCTGGGAATTTAGGGAGATATATACAGGATGATTCAGGCCCAGTCCTCAGCCATGAGACCCCACAATCAGCTCTTCTTTGGGACAGATGAGTGATGCTACGCCAATATACTAAAACATTCTATGACAGCTCTTTGGAAGGAAAAAACAAAAACAGAACAAAAAGCAATCTTTCTGATTTCTCATTGGTGGAAACACAGAGAGAGGACTGCCAGACCAGGAAGGCAGAAGAAAAAAATGTATGTTGGCATGGTTTAGCCAAGAGACAGTGGGTATGAGAAAAGGGTTGAGGGATGGTCCGGTCCAGTCCAGTCTGAGAGCAAAGAAGGAGGAAATGCTGAGAGTCAGAGGCTATAATTACTGGAGAACATCTAATGGTTACTAGAGAGTTGGAAGTGAAAATGACTCTTTCAAAGTGAGATTGAACATGGTACCCTGAAATTACATTTCACTTTCAGGAATCTCTTACTACTTGCCTTATTTCCCCTTCCTTTGACCTTGAAAAGTGTCATGCAAGCACAGACAATATCAAAATGGAAGGATGCTATCTGGACCCCAGATCCTGTCTTGGGCCTCATTCCCTGTTTTACCTTGATGGTTTTCAGTTATGTTTCTTGTATACTTATACAGTTCTCAAAATCTAATTGCTTCAACTAATTTTTCACAATGGAGAGAGTGCTTTGCTTCTTGATTTTTAAGATTTGTAAAATTTAAGGGTACACTGCTTTTATTTGATTTTGCTTGGAGTCACTGTGTGAAAATTAATTGAGCGTTGACAATCTATAGTTAGTACCAGCAATTTTAATCAATATGCAATGATGCAGCGTAATGGCAAAGTATTGGTTTATCTGTTTTGACTGGTTTTTTTCTATAAATAAAGCAAACATACACCCCTATATGTATGATTTATGGTGATAGAAATAAAACGGAGTCAGACTATTAACCCAGCAAATATGGTAGCCTGCCAAGATGCAGTTGGCAGACAAAATTAATGTCTGAAACAGAACACATTACTGAGATATAGGACATAAAATCATTAAACACTTTGCACATCCATTTTTACTAGGAAAGAGCCCTTGGTTTCCATGTATTTTGCAGTAAATGGCTGTAGGACCAAATGTGTAGGCCACCCAAAAGAAAGAATAAGGCCTTTTGGTATTGTGGAGTCATTAGTCAACCGTGCTCTAGGTGCTATTCCTATCAACCCCTTCTTTTAATGAGGCTCCTAGGAATAATGTGAACCCCGCTAAAACAAATTGGTAAGATCCTTGCACGATCCCACTGAGTTCTTCAGCAGTTTGAGCTGGTGGCAAGGGGAGCTGATCTTCTTGGAACTCTCTGGACATCTTCAGATGGTTTCCATTCATTAGGGAAATAGTTTTCTCCAGGATAAAGGGTTTGCGTCTCTAAACCCAGCAACAAGGGAGAGAATGAGATGACTTACTCCATGAATTAAAAACAGTAATATGAGGTCAGATATTAAATAGGATTAGAATAATATGTGGACTCAGCACTCGAGGAATGGACTCGTTTAGGATCATGAGGCTTCTTGGTGAGAGGAGGGGGGATGAAAGCAGGAAAGGAATTGAGACACCCTAGGGGGCACTCCACGAGCCATCATGGGGCTGGGTGCAGGCCTGGAGCGCCATATATATAAGCTTCCAGAGGCCACAAAGGGACCCTTGGGATTCTCCATGAGGACCCATGTTAGGCAGCCAGTGAACAGGGAAGAGCTGTCCTGGCGGAAACGTACAGGGCAGGAAGGTTTGTCTTCATTAGTATTTTAAAAAAATGTTTTACATGCTAGAAAATTATAACTTGGAAGGGGACCTCCTACTAAATTTATTTTTAACTGCTCTATTGAAAATTCTTTACCACTAGTCAACATTATCTCTTAGTAGCTCAGCACAGTATTTCTTTATTAAAAGAAATAGGCACGAATATTTTTGACTGAAAAATTAATAGCTTTTGAATTCATACACAGCAGGTTTTCTTTTGCAAAGAAGTCCAATATCGCTGCACAGCACTTCTATAACCATTTATTTGGAGTCCAAGTCAAACCTTTGACAGCTAGAGCAGTGCTACAAGCCAATATAAAGAACTCCAAGATGTAAACCAACAATAGGCCGCCTGTGTGAGGTTTGCCATTGTCAAATACATAGATTGTTTGGATTAGTTTATGTAAATGTACTGTTGTATTACCCTTTGGAAGAAAAAAAAAGATCACATTTGTGTATGAAAAGTGGTTCCTTTCACAGGCAGCATTATAAATCCCTTATCCTTTAACTTACATGTAAGAAGTAAAAATTGGTGCCTGACAAGCAGATATTGTGTGACACTCTGTTGCCAGAGAGAACCTGCCTTCTTTTCATTTATTTGAAAATAGAAAATTTTATTATAGATACCATCTTATAAATCAGGAATTATTAAAATATGTATAGGTGAGGCATTGGGAAATTAATTATAAAAGGTAGACATGTAGTGTTTTGCACACATTTTTTACTTCCTTGCTGTAAAAAGGGGAGGGGACACAGGCATAGAGCAAACCCTCAATTCTTTCAACTTTAGGGATATAGAGTTATCTGATCAGTTCTAAGGTGTAAAAGACTCCCCTTTGCCTGTAATTAATTTATTCCTCCCGAAATAATAGAACGCACAGTGTATGTTCAAACGTGCATCCTCCTAGACTCTGATTTGAAAGAAGCAGTTCCTGGGATTCAGATCCAACCCTTGCTGGGGACGCTCATGTTAGAGTCTTGCCAGGAAGTTTGTTAAGTTTTTTTCTTTTTTCCATTTCTGTTTAAAAGGAACTTGGTGTTTATTTTAAAATCCTTAGTCACTAAGTGATAGAATGCTTTGCTGTAAACGTTGCTTTTCACTAAATGCCATTTGGGTGGTAAGTGTCATTTGCTGTGTCCAGTCGCCCAGCCAGTTCCCATTTCCTTGCATCAAAGAAACTGCCAAAACCTTCTTGGATTGTTCTGACATCAGCCCCTAGACGTGTTTGCTGGATCCTGTTGTGGAACTCATGTTCCCATTTGGCTTGTCAGAGGATATTCTCATCTGGGGAGAGTACCAAGATTTTAGACGTGGGTCTGACCTCGACCCCTCACCCTGGGAAGCATCTAGGTGAGCTGAACAGGGGTTCACAGGCATCCTGTTCCACAGGTGCCTCCTGCAGCATCTCTCCCTGCTTGCTTGAACGTCTTTTAAAAGGACAAAAACCTCTCCTTTTGTAATCATACCCAGGACTCAAATTGCAGCGCACACTGTTTTTGTAAAGAGAATTTCTGAATTTAAAATCAAAGTAATTGCATCAGTGAATATTTATGGAACGTGCGACTGGGAAACATAGGGTAGGAAAATAGGGCAGACCCGTCCCTGCCACGGAGTGTGTCTTGTGGGAGACCTGCGCTCCACGGGAGTGTGTGGACCACCATCCCTGGCGGTGGGAGTGAGGAAGCCCCATGGCACCAGTGCCATCTGAGATGCGACGTAAAAGAGGAATGGGAGGAAGGAGAAGGAAATGAGCTTTCATGCTTCCTGCCGAGGGGTTAAGATAGGTGCGGGTGTTTGAGGAAGGGAACCGGGAGAAGAAAGTCTGTGATGAAGATCAGAGTGGAGGAGGGCAAAGAATAGCCAATGTCAGCCAAGAGAAGCTTTTGATTTCTAATGTTATTTATAAGCTTTCAGTGTTTGTAAGGCTGGGCCGTGTTTACCAGAGCAGCTGCAGATTCTAGCACGGGAGTTACACAGTGTAAAGCTGGGCCTGTCATATGGCCAGAATGGCCACGAGTGTTGTAGGCTGGCGTTTCCAAAGATTCATCTCTCTTCCATGTTCGGAGAAGCACAAGTGAAAAACCAAGGGATCGTAAACTGTCCTAATGAGAGTGATATTCTTTTGTTCCACACTCAGTACCAGTAATGTTCTCGAGGTAAACACCACAGTGGGTTGCTTGAGGGTGAATGTCTCCATGCTTACTCCATGGAGAATTTCCTGAGTTGTTTCTTTGGAGGGAGGCCACACTCAGAGGATAAAACAATAACCACCACTACCGCCGAGAAGCATGTCTGTATTAATACTTGATTAAGTTGTTAAGGAGTTTTGAAAAAGATTTTTTCACTATCATAATGTCAGGAAGATACTGTAAATCATATTTTATAATCTTGAGAACATGAGAGGTAGGTTTAGCTTTAGGGTATTCCTACCCTCCAGAGAACAGCTCCCAACCCTGGTGAAACCACATTCCTTCAGGTTTGGTGGGCAAGTAACTACAGTGTAGGTAGAATCTCCTTTCTGAAAATGTTATAAAACACAGGAACTTGGCTATTCGAAGCGAAAGGCAGTATTAGATTTTCCTTTGTACACATTCTCTTTTCCTCCAACCATAGCAATTAGGACTGTTTGGAAGTAGTTCTTAGCTACTATAAAAACTGTGTGTGTCCCCCACCAGCCCCCCAAAAGCAGGGGGGCTCCTTTAACTCTTAATGAAATGGGTGATCCTGTGGGCTGTTGGCTGCAGCCTGGCTGTTGAGTTGGAGAAGTAATTTGAGGCCATCATAAAAAGAGATTTGCAAAAACAAGCAATGTTTATATACGGTTTCTCGTGAAGCCCCCCGTGCTGAGGTTCGGTGTCAGTGGCGATCGCCTTCTCGGTCACTGTCCTACACGGGGCCAGATCTCAGGCAGTGGTGAGACTAGGCGGACGGAGTTGTGCTCAAGGTCACCCCCTGCCCAGCAACACCCACCTACCCCACCCCGCGGTCTGGGAACGTCCCTCCGGTTCCTCCATCCTCAGAAAGGCCATCTCTGAACACAAGGGATTCGTGTCTAGAATTCACCTGCTCAGCAGGTCAGTCAAACCAGCAACGGAAAAACGAGTGGGCACAAGAGTCCCTACTGAGCGCCGGGTCCCTCAGAGTCTGGGTTTCAGGTTTGCCTTTTGTTCTCAGAATCTGTTCTGAAACAAGGCAGGAACACAAACAAAAACACACAGGAATTCTGATGGGAATCCTTATGACAAGTCTGTTTCTGTCCTGGGTTTACATCAGCAGTGCGTTGATTTTTTAAAAAATGGGAGTGACTCACCGTCTTTTAAAGAGCGAGCAGAGGTTACTGTTTAAAGACGAAAAGATAAATCTTTGTTTCACAGGGGGGCTCAGCAGAGTATTGAGTATTGGGCAGCTGATGTGGTCCCAGTTGTTTGGATGGGTAAGATTTCTAGGAGAGCCCCCCTGGAACTGTCCTGGAAGAAAAACCGAGAGTTGAGAGTGGACAGAAATTAAAAAATAAAATAAAACCCTATGGCAATCTGAAGTGACATAAGAATTCAGCTTTTGGCTGGCGTTTCAGAGATTATCTTTGCCGAAATCATCACATGATGGAAACTCGCCATGTAGAAAATATCAGAGTTACTAACTTTTCTAAACATAGCAACTTCTTTTTAAATAGAAAATGAACACAATCTGAAAAATAGGAAAAGAAACCCTCCCAGTCCCATCCCTTCCTGCTCTAGGCCCCAAGAAAAAATTCTCTCTTCCAACCTGAGCTACAGTCAGAACGAAGCACTTGTGCGTTCATTTTTAATTGATGAATGTTTTAAGCTCTAGTAGTTTACAATTCAGATGAATCTTTCAAGATTACAGCACATCTCTCACTGTTCCCAGTTTGCTCTTCTAAGTCTGTAATTAATTTGGGGGTGGTGGTGGAGGGGTCCACTTTTTTTCAGAGAGACCTTAATTAAAAGAGCAAGTTTGGTTTGAACACAGAACCTGTCTTGAAACGTTCCCCCAGCTCCATCTTCTCACCCTCTAGTGACCTTCCTCCCCAGAGATGGTTTCTCCTCGAGACCAGCATGTGATCATGCAGCCTGAGTTTAAAAGTTAAGAAACTTCGATCACACTTGACAAGGTTGACATTTCATTAACTTGTTGGTTCAGCCTTCAAATGATTTCATGAGGCGAAGCCCCCTCTATTTGGAGTTTACAGCTTTTTGTTCTTCCTTCCCTCACAGGCTACAGTCGTGTTTAATTTGGAATCAGGGTTCCTTTGGCAAATTAGCAATTAGAACAATTTTGTGGGAATATGTATATGTGTCATTAGTTTCCCTGCAAATTAATAGCAAGGGCAGAGGTCAGGCAGAAATTTTCCACTTGACTGCAGTTCCTCTATGGAGACTTGGCACTTGGTTCTGGAACGGCCACAGCTGCTCTCAGCCACCCTCTTCCTCTCCGAACTGTCTTTTAATTAGTTTACCTCATAGCCATCATTACAAATATTACTGCCTCCCCTCCTCGAAATAAAATCACTGTTTCTACAAAATATTCCCGTGACATCTTGCACTAGTGTGCATTGATGGTGGGTCAGTTGAATGCAGCATTTAATCATTAGATCACCTCCATCCGCGTCTCCTAATGAGAGTCTTTACAATATATTTTTATCTGGTAATTAGCCGAGATTGGCTGCTTCCTCTGTGGCTTATTAGAGACAGCCCAGCGGTGGGTGTGAATCACGGTGTCATTTGTCAAGCCTGGTAAAAATCCCCTCTCTGCTCTCTCCTGGCTTGGTGTTGATTTCCCCTGGTTACCTGTGTTTCACGGTCTCCAGAAAATTCAGCTGCCTCTCTGTTGTCAGGGATTGTGCTAACCGGGAGGGATTTTCTGTTTTACTGTTGCTTTTGGGGTAGAAACAGTCCAAGTCTTAAGACCTTTGCCAGAGCTGCAAGAATGACATTCTTTTCACGTTTTATGACTTCGTACCCATATTGTGGGGCTTGTCTATTCTTGTAGGTGAGCTCCCAAAAGATGGGCCTGCACTTGCTGAATGTTGCCGTGAGTTTGGGCTTTTGGCAGTGAACTAGAACCCAGGGGACTTGATGATCTTCCTCACAGAACTGGAAAGGGCCATGCATATTTCTTGAGGACATTGTATTTATATTATCATTTTCATTACCTTTTAAAGAGCACTATGGTGTTTAGGGTAATGTTCTTCAGCCAAGGAGCCAAAAGCAGAGTGGGTTCTCGGAATTGCTTTATGATTGTTATGCCTGTCTTCCTTTCATCAGGGTCTGCATTTGACGGTAAGCCCTCCAAGGGCAGCAGTCGTCTGCTCTGTCCCTGTTCTGGTCATTGCAGTTTCCGTTGCCGTCGTCTGCTCGGAAATATTTATTGAATGCCATTTATAAGCAGGAATAAACGCTAATCCCCAGGTCCTTTCCAAAAATGAGCATGTTGAAAAAGGAACCTGGTTCATGTTTATCTTTCCCATTATCTGGGCAGAAGGAGAATATTATACAAAGGGCCTAGAATCACAAGTGTGTATTTGATTTTGAGTCCAGATTGTGAATATGGGCAAGCTATTTAATCTCTGATGAGCCCCTGTCTGCTTCTTTGTAAAATATGAGCGTAACATCTCAAGTATTCGTGATGGTATGAGAATTTCAGTGAAACCAGGCAGTGGCAAGGGGTTTACCACATTGTGTTTACAAATGGCACCCATGACTTTCCTGGGCATTCGGATACTTTTAGGCCTAACGGCATCTGATTTTTACAGGTTGTGTATTCATGAGCATTAGACTGGTTGCTTGGGCTGCTGGATGTTTAGATACACTGTTCCTCTACTTGGTCAGTGAGTAGGGCCTAAGGTGAAGAGGTGGTCACCCCAGCCTTCCCCCGGGACCCCCAGAACAGTTCCATCCTGTGAGTGCTCCACAAGACTTCTAGCACTTGGGCTGCAAATGTGTGTCCAGAAGTTGCCAGCATTGGTGAAAAAGAGCTCCCAGCGTCTGCCCAGCTTGCCGGGGGATCCCTAAGGATGGTGCCATCTCCATAGCTTGCTCTTATCAGGTATAGGGGAGCCTGGGGTAGGAATTGGGTGGAGCTGGGAGGGGTGTGTCTGATGTTGGCTGAGCCAGCATTTCAAGGGAGGAATAAAAAGGAAAACCCAACCCAAAGCCTCACCCAGCATTCAGTTTCCAGCACCATGTTTATCTTTTTCTGTCAGTATTTCCTCAACAGTATTTGATTTTTCTCATTACTAGGGCATGAGAAAGGTTGAGTCTTCCTAACAAATTGGAACTCGGTTTTTATCTGTTCTTTGATTAGATCTCAGAGGAATCTAATTTTTAACAGTTTCTACAAATAATGCTTTGGAGTTAGGACTCTTACAGTGGTAAAACAGACTTAATTTGTTAAGTGATTCAAAATTTGGTTTCAGGCAGATATTGATACCGTTAGTGAACCCAGGTCTAGCTGCTCACCACTCAAAGGCCAGTAAATTGGCCAGGTGGGTGGAAAGGAAAGTTTGCTTTATTTTGGATGTCAGCAACGGGGAGTGAGGGGAGGCGCCTGTCCAAAGGCCAGTTCCCTCCACTGATAATCAGGGGGCAAGAGCTTTTATAGACAGACGGAGGGGGCTACATGCAGAAACAGCGCAGTCAGCTCTGGCGGTCATCTTGAAGTTGGTCATCGGTGGTCTGCCCAGCGTCATCTTGATTGTCTTCAGTAGTTAATCTTGATTCCCAGGGTCAGTCAGTTCCCATTTCCTTGAGGCCACTTGGGATTGTGGCAGCTTCTGTCGTGGCTACATTCTGCTCATCATGTAGCCTTCTCCTGCCTGGTGGGGATTTCAGTATCTGCAAACAGCTTGCAGGACATGGCTCAGAATATTATCTATAGCCCTTGAGGGACTAAAGGTCTGGGCCTGTGCTTAGTGGCTACAGTGTTACGATCGGGTCTCCTCTGGTTTCCTTTGTTTCTTCTGTGTGTTCTCACTTCTCAGATGAAGCTTATTCCTTGGCTAAGGCTTTTCCACAGACAGGCAAGGACATGGTGGGTGGGAGTGAGGGCCACAGGCTCCTGCTCCACTTTGATACCAAGTAATCCTGCTCTGCTAAACTTTTTTGGATTGGAGGTAGCTGCAGGTTTCTGAGAGAGCACGTCTGAGTAAACTGCAAGAACTGTGTCGAAAACAACCAAGTTCTTCAGTGGAGCCAGATACAGTGTTTCAGTAGCAAGCAGATTTTTGGAAGGTTGGGGGAGGACAGGCTTATATTTCCAGTATTATTAAGAGAAACACTTCAAGGCAAAGGCAAAACAGGTAATAGGAAGGAAGGCCCCAAACAGAACTCGTTTGTCTTCCCCCATGCTACTGCAAATAACTAGTAGGTATTTCTCTACTTGAAGCACTGGATTAGTCCATTTTATTACTACACATTTGAAACTAGAGGGGAAAAAATGAGATTTTATTTTTTATAGTTCCAGATCTCTCCTGTGCCATGTTTGTTTTAAATGAATGGATTCCAATCCTGCATTGGATAAGAGTTTAATGACGATGACACATAAAGCTCTCAAAGAGGACTCTCTGCCAACTGATGGAGCTAAATGAATGTCCAGTGGGTTGGTTCCACTCTTCTAATAGGTCATGGGCCAGGCCCTTCTGCAGTAGTTCTCATCCCTGAAGTGTCATCCTGGAGTTGAGTGAGCCTGTCCCAGTGTGGTATAGCCACTGGCAGCACGTGGCTGTTTAAATAAAATTGTGACTTTTTTTGAGAGTGAGGAAAAATAGTTTCTCTGTTGTACTAGCCCAATTCAGAAAGGTTTGTCACAGAGCTCAGGTCGATACCATTGTATCATCACAACTGGTGTTTCCTGAAACATCAGTGTTGGTGGGGCTACAAGGACTCTATCTCCCTCTTCGAGGTTTACAAGGCATAGTAGGCTATAAAAGAGGGGTGTGAAGTTGTGATTAAAGAAACATCATGACCCAGAATTTCTCACACTCACCAGGCTAATAAGTAACCCCTTTTGTGGCTGTAAATACTTACTTAGTTAAATGTCTTTGGAAAAAAACTGTTTCAGCAATAGGAAAGGAGGACATTGCAAGAGATATTTAATAACCTATATGTGGAAAGAATCTGAAAAAGGATATGTGTGTGGATCTGAATCACTTAGCTGCTGTCGCTTCAGTTGTGTCCGACTCTGTGCGATCCCATAGACGGCAGCCCACCAGGCTCCCCGTCCCTGGGATTCTCCAGGCAAGAACACTGGAGTGGGTTGCCATTTCCTTCTCCAATGCATGAAAGCAAAAAGTGAAAGGGAAGTCGCTCAGTCGTGTCTGACCCTCAGCGACCCCATGGACTGCAGCCTACCAGGCTCCTCCATCCATGGGATTTTCCAGGCAAGAGTACTGGAGTGGGGTGCCATTGCCTTCTCCAAATCACTTAGCTGTGTACCTATAAATCAACTACAATGAAAAGAATCATAGGAAAGGATGCTAGAAATTTTAATAAACAGCTTTTACATGGGAAGTCCCCTCCTGTTTCAGCTGGTGATAAACATCTACTTAGAGGCTTAACTCTGGCCAGGCCTCCCCGTGTCTTTCCCGCTGGATCTCGGTGCGTTCTCGGTGGCTCTTCTAAGCATTCTTCCTTTCCTCACAGCTGAATCTGGTATCCAGTGTCACCCTCTCCAAGTCTGCGTCAGAGGCTTCTCCACAGAGCTTACCTCATACTCCTACGACCCCCACTGCCCCCATCACTCCCGTCACCCAAGGCCCCTCCGTCATCACCACCACCAGCATGCACACGGTGGGCCCCATCCGCAGGCGGTACTCAGACAAATACAACGTGCCCATCTCTTCAGGTAGATCCTCTATTTTTGCCTCACGTGGAGTTGTAATCAACAGTGCTTGTCGACCAGCCTGTTTGTAAAAAGTGATAATTAATAGGACAATGATTCTTATTTAGCAGATATTGCGCAGAACCAAGAATTTTATAAGAACGCAGAAGTTAGACCACCATTTACATATGCATCTTTAATTAGGCAGGTAAGTAAACAATGCAGCTTGTGAAATTGCATCAGAAGGTATATGTGTACAGGGATATATTGATGAAGTAGATTTAAAACCGTTTAGTATGCAAGCATGCTAAAACCTTTTCTATAAGGTTTTTTAAAACTGCAATATATAATATAATTGCTTTTGATTAAGTATTACAATACGATGTGATTATTAGGAAATTCATTTCACACAACAGTGAAAATGAGCCTGTTTAAAGATGGCAAGTCAATTATCACAAGCTACAGTAATCTCTGATCCCTAGAATTAATCTGAGCTCTAAATAATTACTGAGCTTTAATCAGCTGGTGAAATGTTTTGCATTTCTCTTTGATTCAGCTTTATGAATGACTAATAAATTAATATTTCTGTACGGAAACAGAAATAAAAACTCAAAACAATTGGATAATTCCATTTTGAGTTTTGCTATTGAACTGGTAAATAGAACCATTCATCTTAGATCATTTCGTGAAAACTTTCTCAGGCTTTAGCTCAGCATCACAATTGTTTCCTATTTTCCAAAAATTGTATAATGACAGTTGTGCTGATTTGGTCATAAATTATCTTTTTCTGTTACTTTCGCTTCACAGGCCATTCTCGAATCTCCAGAAAAGCAGCTAACACTAAATGAAATCTATAACTGGTTCACACGAATGTTTGCTTACTTCCGACGTAATGCTGCCACGTGGAAGGTAAGCTTTGTTGCAGGTCTGTTTAGTCTTGGATCTTTGCCATTTACAGGGGAGAATTTGTTGTTGGTAACGTCTTGTAAGTTACAGTAATATTGTTTTGATACATTCAGAGAGTCTAATCTGTAGGAATATTGGATTGAGAAAATAATTACTGTGGCGTTAAAAATGCTAGGATGGAAGACTCCCTTACTTTTGCATCAGATGGACCAAATTTGTCTGTCTCTCTCTGGTTGGAATGTGAAGGAAATTGTCTTGTGTACACGAACCTCATGCCTTGAGGTCTTTAGCTAGCATCAGTATTTATTTCTGCAGAGACTGCATAGATAACTTTTTTCATTAGCTATTAGTAACGTGGAAAAATGATCAGGTAAATGTGAGATAAATGGAGAAGGCTGTATACTCCAAACACTAGCACAGTATATGGAAGTTACTACAGGAGAACCCTATATATATATGTATGTATATATATATATATAAGTTGGGTTTTTTTAAGTGAAGAGACTCAGATATTCATTTAACTGTGGGGAAGAAAAGTAATTATGAAATATATGACTTGACTGATACCATTTGCTCTAGACAAGTCATCCATAGCTCCAAGTGGGATGCCCCCAGCAAGACTTGTGACCACACAACAGTCCTCAATCCAAGTTCCACAGTTAGTGTATAGATTATGTTAGCATTGATTGCATTGTATTAGATTAAGCTCTCAGCAAGTTTTGGATTTCCTCACTATAATTTCTGTTTTAATAATATTTTTGCTATAGAAAAAGGGGCAGGTACTATTGGAGATTAATTATTTTTGCATAGTTAATATTTAGAATTGTTATAATCCCCCAATTCTAAGACATTTAGAAATATTTAAAATGCAAATATTTTACATGGTTTTATTATAAAGATGATAGGGGTTTGTTATAGGGTGCAAATAAAACATGCTTTGCTTGAACTAGAAGTTTTCCTTGCTACTTATTAACTTTATATGGGAGGAAATCAAACATGGAAAATACATTTCCTCTACTACATTTGTCATAAATTAGCATTTTTAAAACAAAATGAATATAACCGTAGAATTAATTCTTCACACTTACAGTTATGAATAATGACCCAATGTACCTTTTTTCTATTAAGACACATGGGCGCTAAAGGAACTTGGTTCAAAATATTCCTTTCTCTTCCTCAGCCTGCCCTAAGGAAGAGAAGATACAAATAATCTTCAGCTATGAATGCTTTTCAGAATTTAGGAAGTGTAAACATGAAGCAGACATTTTCTTCTAATTACCTTTTATAAATAGCAAATAATCAGATTTTAAAATAATTACCAGTGTCGAATGTGATATTTAGGCTCAAATCTTCAGATTTAACTTTTTCATTTCTGTAAAGTGCCAGAAAAAGTGCCATTCATATAAACAGTCCTAGGTGAAGTATTTAATGATTCATAAATACATACACTTTTCTCTCCATGTCCTATTTGTGCTGCAGTCTTACACAAAAGATAAAATGCCAGGTAAAATGATGACTGGGAAGAGCTCACTCACCTTTTCGGGGAAATTCTCTATTTCCAGTTGCTTGTGCTTGGATGTACAGTCTTCAAAAGCAGAAACTTAAGTTTTGACCTTACATCTTAATTTACATGGCTGTACAATATAGACAGTTCTAGAGCAGTCCTGTTTTTCAGACACGGCTTTTCCAGTTTGTACATCTTGATACTTACTGTAAAATAGTAGATAGGATGAGGAGAAATACTGCTTTCTGTTCCCAGTTAGGCGTCCTCTGGGTACATATACTCTGGATTTTTTTTTTTTTGGTAAGAAACTTGGGTTTATTTCAAGCACTTCAGTGTTGTTTTAGGAGATAAAGAATGCTAAGGGTCTACTGTTATCTCTGCCTTTGTGCAACATAAAAAAGAAAATGCTTTTTAAAGACTCATTTATATGTGGAGAAATTTGTCCTACCAAGTATAATGCCAACCATTTTCCAGAGATTGTTGTTTGGTAGAAACCTATCAAACCTGTTTGAATCAGGGGTATCCTTTCATAGTCACTTGGAGGTCTTGAACCCACCCAGTTATGCTGGTATTGCTCACAAATTCCTTGAGTATTTATCCTATGGCTTCTTCCTGTGAGCAGTTCATCATGCCATGTGATAAAATTTATCTCATTACCTTCTAAATCAGACCAGAAAAATCACCCTTCTTGAGCATGACTCCTCACAAAGTCACCAGTGGTGATTATCCAAAAATGGAAACACCTCTCAAAGAACAAATCCAGCTCTGCCCCTGGAAAGGATCAGGGAGAGAGGAAATAGTGAAGGGAAGGAATACACAATGTTGGAGCAATAGCAGTGTTGCTGAAATAAAGTGAAGGACTTACGAGGGCTGTGAGGTGTGGTATTGGTATCGTCTTCTTATGCCCCCATTGTCACCTTATTCCCCGTAAGAAGAAAATTGGGAGTAAATGACATGGGTCTCTCTGAAATACCCTCATGTCCAGTTTGAAGGGTCAATAAGTTCAACCAGGAGAACTGAAGAAGTAAAGCGGTGCTTGTTACTTTACCTGGTGAGGGTTGTGGAATTTCCTGAAACTCAGGAAAGCTGAGATGTTAAAACCTCTTCACCCTTCAGTTGAGCCCCTCCTTTGGTAGGTTACAGATGTCAAGGGTTTCAGTTTAGGAGTGACCCGAATTTACTTCTTACCCTAAGAAAGTTATATGTAAATAGAAGCCATCAAATAGTAAAGCATTCTCGCTTTGCCACTGAGAGTTCTACTCATGGTTCCCTCTGGCATTTTCTCTGTTAATTAAAGCACGTACCCCTGGTAAGGGCCAGCTTTTATATGTTTGGGAAGGTAAGGCATAGCTTGATAATGGATGCTAATCCAGTGAGGGTCTTGTCATCCTCTGATCCTGTCAGATGCAGGAGGCGGTACTCTCAGTGGTAAACAGCCAATGTCCATTTCTTCTGAATAAATCTGAGAAAATGGGTCAAAGGTGTTAAAGCCAAAACTTCAAAGAATAAAAAAGCAGCAGCAAAATGACTTAAACCATTTTTGTATGAGAGACAATGAGTTCAAAGGTGACAGTTTTAAGCTTGTTTGCTGATTTTAAAGTCATATTAACATTACTTTTCTATTTTGGCTTTGAAACATATTTGGGAGCTAATATTTTAGTATGAGAGATGAGTGGGTTTAAAAGGGACTGTTTTATGCTTTACTTGTTTCCTGATTTTGAAGTCATATTAACATTACTTTTATATTTTGGCTGTGAAACCTGCTTGGGGGCTAATACACATATTAAAAAATACTTCTGGTTAACTATGACCAGAGATTAGGTGAAAATGCCGAAGTACAGTTAACTCATCATTTTGGATTTTGATTTTTCTTTTTTGCAAGAGGCGCCCTTCACCACAGGAGGGTCCTCCTAGGGGTGGGAACTGCAGCTCTTGGGGATGGGTTTACAACCGTGGGCTGTTAGGCTGAATTTACTGCTGTTTTTGGAGTCTTTTTCTTATGGACAATGTTCTCTCTTTTATACTTGCTGCAGAATGCAGTGCGTCATAATCTTAGTCTCCACAAGTGTTTTGTGCGAGTAGAAAACGTTAAAGGGGCAGTATGGACAGTGGACGAAGTAGAGTTCCAAAAGCGAAGGCCACAAAAGATCAGTGGGTACGTCCGCCACGTTTGAACCTCTTAGCCTGGCTGGGATTGCGCTAACCAGTGTCACGTAGAGGCTTTGGCTGCTAGATGGTGTTAGACCAGACACCTGGTTTCACGTTGTCTCAGTGAAGGGAAGCAAAAAAGCATTTCATCCCTCCCGTTTTGTATACCCGCCAGTCCCCTTGCCCTGCTTGCTGGTCTTTGTTGCATCACATGCTAGTAGCTTTTAGGTGGCAATGCATATTAACCCTCACAAACCATTGGCTTATGCTTATTGCATTTTATTTTCTTTCTCCTGTTCCCTGTATTGGATGTCTGTTCTGCCCCCAACCCTGCCTCTCTCCTTTTGTTGCCACTTCATCTCCTTTGCTGCTGCTCCTATCCCAGGGTGCCATTCGCACCAACCTCTCACTGCATAAGTGCTTTATCAGAGTAGAGGATGAGTTTGGGTCCTTTTGGACAGTTGATGATGAAGAGTTTAAACGTGGCCGCCATATTCAACGAGGCCGTCCTCGCAAATACTGCCCCGATGAAAACTTTGACGAGCTTGTCGCACAGTAAGAGCCTTTACTTGCTTTTGTTTTTTGTTTCTGCTGTTGCTTTGGCTTTGCATGGTTGACTCATCCCATAATAGTTTTGCATTTCACCACGTAGCAGTGCCACGGCTTTCTGCAACGGAACTAAATTGTGTGATTTGTACATGTATTTCTCTCGTTTCCCTTGGAACACCAGCGCCCTGAATAATGCTTTTTTGACGTCTTTAATGCAAATACCGGTTGTCTTTTGATTCAGCAGCTTTACGGGGACCCCTATAACTCAGTGCTTTTGCGTGACCCCTAATTCCTCCAAGTGAAGAGGAAATTCTTCTTTAGAGTTAAAATGTGTATTTACTGGGGTAAATTTCTTTTTATTGGCTCACTCAGTATAACAATATAAATGTAGTAAAATGAATGATAAAAGTACTCCAAGCATAGGAAGGAAATTAGTTAACAATCCATCTACTTCCTTTAAGGATCATTGATCAATGTAGGTAATTTCCTCCCGAAAGCCACCCCTACCTTTCTGACCATATCCTCACGTGTGATTTTTTTAAGTATTTTTATCCTTCCTGTCTAGAGATGTTCTTAGAACAGTATCTTGTCATCATTTGATCAGTAAATGGACACAGCATCAAATTATTCTTTTATCCTCACAAATTTGGCTGTGCCAGAGAGACTTGAACCAGCCTTGGCTGACCAACCCTCCCTGGAGTACCCCCTCTCTCCTTTTCGGCAGTAAATGAGCCTTGAAGACTTTTTCTTCAGAGCTACCCTGCCATTCCTCTAGCATTTGTTCTAGAACTCAAATCCTGAAGAAGCTTAAGAGCCAGGATTCCTCCCGCCTGCTCCCAGGAGACCTTGCCGTCAGCTCACTGACATCCCAGAGCATCAGCCTTCCTGCTAGAGTCAGGAGCGGCTGCTCCAAATTGACAAAAGATTCATCCATGGAGGAAGTGCCCAAGCTAATTATTACATAGTCCACAGTTGTACCCCCAATTTGCTTGAACGGCAATCTCTATCCAGCTCAGAGGTGTTCACATAGACCAGCCCCCGGTGAAGCCAGGGGCTAGGGAGAAACCCGACTTTCCTTTGGGTTGGGGACTGGGAGACATTTCTGATTTGGAAGGATACCAGCAAGCTTAAGACTTAGCAAAGAACTCGGGGGGTGATTGTGTTTAACTTTGAGTTTTTATCTTTCTCTTACACAGTAACCCTTCCCTTATTAAAAACATGCAGACCAGCCACGCCTACTGTACACCTCTCAATGCAGCTTTACAGGTAAGATGAACGGCTGCCCCGACTCTGTGGCAGAGGGACATGTCTCCCCCACTCATTTCAAAATATATTAGCCTCGCTCTAATTAGATATTAAATTTTAATTCCGTTAAACTTTTTTCTTAAGTGCACAAAGCATCGTACTCCCTGGAGGCAAACACATCGGGCTGCTTCAGCATTAGCAGGATGCTTAGCATTTTGAATATTGTGGCAAAAAAATTAAAAGTTCACTTATTAATATTTATCAGCAGTATCATAATTTCCATCCTCTTATTTCAGAATTTCACTTGAGGCAAAAATACCACAAGTGTAATTACTCTAGCACAGCTATTAATGTGCTGGATGATAGGCTACTGTATCACATGACCTTCTATTGTTCACCGGTTTAAAGAGAAAGCAGAGCTTTTTTATTCCTTCTCCTTCTTTTAAAGTCTATTTTAGCATCTTTTCACTGGGGAGGGAGGAGGCTGGGTCTGGTTCGCTGGGTAAAAGTAAACTGTTTTTGTTCAAGCCATAGAGTTAGACTCTAGGTTTCCAGCAGATTGCTCAAGGTTACATAAGAAGCTTGCAGGATGTTTGCTCCTACTGACAAACCAAGCCGTCCTTATGTAACCGGTGTTACCAGCGGTGGGGGGGGGGGGGGGGAGGGGTGTGGGGGGAGGAGGGTGAAGACACGGGGTTTGAGCAGGAGGGAGGTGACCTCCCCGATGTGAGTAACCAGGGCAGCCCTGGCGTCTGTCAAGCCTTCTAATTATTGCACATCTCAGCTACCAAACAATCAAGTCACGGCCAAATCGAGAGAGGACTGGAGTACCCTACAGTGAACTTACCTGGGCAGGGCCGTCCTCCGGAGTTCATAGGTGGACAGGGTCTGGTGGACCTTCGCAGCCGGCATTCTTGATACAGATGTGACGAAGTCTTGTGCCCATTCAACGGGCCGAAATTAAAATTTCCCGAGGGAAGGGCACAAACAGAAGCAGACGTCTTAAAAAGGCTCCTTCAGGGGATGATAGTGATGAAAACACAATGGAGACACTCGGCATTAAGGGGAACAGAGTTGGGTAAAGAGGTGATAGAATAATCTTCCTGTTCTCACTGAGCACCTGCCCTGCGTCCTAGAGAACCATTTTCCCAGTTTACTCACTCAGCGAAAGCTTCCGGCTTCCGAGGATGGAACCATACACAGCCTTAACACACTTTTGAGTTCAGAGGCAAATTCACTCAGCTTAGCTTTTCAGTAATTATACACACACACACACACACACACACACACACACACACACACACACAGCCCAAACCAAATTTAATAGGAGGAACTACTTTCACACACACACACACACACACACACACACACACACACACACACACACACACACACACACACAGCCCAAACCAAATTTAATAGGAGGAACTACTTTCTGTGTTTCTTTTAATTACTTGTAGTTTACACAGTAACTTTAGAAAAGCAAATGAAGGCACGCTTAGATGCCGCCACTGTAAATACCATTCATTAGTAGCTTATTTTCCCTGGAGTCTTATGAAGTGTGAATTTAAAGGCTGCTCTATCTGGAATGGTATTCAGATTACAAGCACATTTGACATTCATGAGGCTGCCAGGCAAAAAAAAAAAACACACACAGCCCACCAGCAGCAGTGGTCCTCCAGCCTCTGGCTTCTCTTACCTTAGTGACTGATTTCCACTAGGATGCTTTCTCTTTACAGAACTGCTCACACTTTACTTCTGCATTTACCTTTGGCCCCTCTACCCTTTCTTACTTTCAGTGATAGCCCCAAACTCTCCCACCATTTTTCCGAGAATCGTTTGTATCTATCCTGAGGTGAGGTGAATACCTGGGTCTCAAGTCATGATTTGAGGAACGGATCTTCTCCCTCTCCTCCAGGAGTTTGGGTCCTTGGTCAGTAGACAGTCCTCTCAGACAACTTTCCACCATGCACCTTAAATAAAGAGACCACCAGCAGGCCTTCCCTTCCTGCCCACTTCCATTTTTTCAAGGCAAGTAAAAATAATAGTGGAACAACATCTTCAAAAGATTACTAGAGCAACATAACGCGTGATATACAATATATAAAATAGGACAGCAGAATCCACTACAGAAATAAAACATTGGACTCGGGACAGATTGCATTATGCTCTGAAAAAGTGAAGTAACTAAGGGTAACCGTAAAGCTTCATATTTATAGACTGCCTCTCCCCGCTGGGATCTCAGAGCAGTTAAGGCTCCAGGAGGGACAGGACTTAAGCACCTTCGATTTGGGGGGGTAGAGAGGCCAGTGTGATGTGAAACCACGTACTCTGCATTGGACCAGTCCTTTGTAAAATCTGTAACCCCTTGCTCCAAAAGAGACATCAAGTGCAAAAGGAGCCACTAGGTTAGACCTAAGCTGTTGGTGGAAAGTTTTCTAAGCTCGGGTAGGTGGCTTTGGTCACTCAGGCAGAGAATGTCCAAGAAGCTGTCTTGTGTAGGAGCGACTGGGTTTCTCATTGCAGCCCACGTCATCGTTTTTTTAAAAGAGGAGCACACTGGTTTTCTTTTTTTGTCTGAGAATCAAGGATTGGTGTAAGTGCTTACCTTTGGATGCCTTTCACCAGTGTCAGCTGTGTTTTATGATCCAGTTCCCATCGGAATTGGCCTTGACCCAGAACACACTGAGAGCCACAGAAAATGAATCAATCACCCCGAACAGGTTGCCCTGTCCATAGGATGGCCAGCTCATCCCGAAGCATACATTCTTGGGAACACGTCAGTGTTGTATGTACTTCTCCATCTTTTGACTGGAGAAGCTGCAAGGAGAAGAAACACCAAGCTAGAGCTTGGCCCCACTCTTGCCACCTTCTGACTGTAAAAGTGAAAGAGACTCAGTGATGGTCCCAGCAGAACTTCCATGTCAAGGAGAAATAGGGCCAGTGTGTGTGTCTCGCTGCAGTTTGGTGTGGGGCGGATCAGGCAACGGGTCTGACTTTTCACTCTGCCAGAAAAAGAAAAAATGTTTTATTGCAATTACAAGAGATCTGTTGAAAAAAGTACTTGATGCAAATTATTTGACAAACAGTAGGAGAGTGAGGAACGTTCAGATGTGCTGTTCGTCAAGATGAGTTCACCACATTTGGGAATGAAAATGGGATTTCCCCCCCCACTTTTTAGAAGAAGGCAGTTACATAAATTCAGAAGTGGAGGGAAGGAAAAGCTGTGGGCTTGCAGTGGGCCTGGCTTTGAAGTCATCCCATAGCCAGTGCTGGGTTAGGTGTGGGCAGGTCATCCATCCCTGGGCTTAAATCTCGAAGGCGTTTCTGGCCTTGGACCTTGTACAGCAAGCGAGACTGTGATTGTCTTAACATGCAGATTCCCTGCAGCCCAGCTCTGCACCTGTTCTCTCTTCACTTCTGGCTTCTACTTGGTCTCTAGAGCCAGGGTTTCTAGAATCATCTGGACTCTTGTATCACTGGCCAGTTGGAGTCACTGCACCAGATTGTCTTGTGATTGTACTTTTACTCCTGCTGCTGCTGCTGCTAAGTCGCTTCAGTCATGTCCGACTCTGTGTGACCCCATAGACAGCAGCCCACCAGGCTCCCTCGTCCCTGGGATTCTCCAGGCAAGAACACTGGAGTGGGTTGCCATTTCTTTCTCCAATGCATGAAAGTGAAAAGTGAAAGGGAAGTCGCTCAGTCGTGCCAGGCCGAGTGTAGTCTGCAAGAGAACGAGTTTGATAAATCTTGGTCAATTACAGCTGCCAGCTTTTGCAAGGCTGTCCTCTTTAATAAAATGCACAGTTGCTAGGTCAGAATCATGACCCAAATGACAGAGTATGGACACTGTAGCCCAGTGAGAGGTCTGATTGTTGTCTGCATCTCAGACTGGGTGGTCGTTTTATTCACGTGCAGTAAGATAGGAAATGAACAGTATATCCAACCATCGGGTTTAGGATATCTTTCTTTTTCTCTCCATTTCCACACTTTTTCGCTGACACTCAACTTAGAGTGACTTTGTCACCTTCGATATGGATGTACTTACGTACCCCCAAAGAAATACGATTTACAGCTTCCTTTTGCCAGAGATTTCTTTTTCCTTCGGTCCTCAAATTCCAGATGATTGGTTGGAACCTGAAAGATTGCATAGAGTTACCTTCAACCAGTTATCTCAGACTACACTAAAAAGATTCAAAAATCATTAAAACAGAAATGATGGGGAGGGGAGATAAAAATTGATTCCAATTCTATAATCTCTTCCTTTTCTATAGGATCTGAGACGTAAATGTTTATGGAAGTTCTCATAAGTTTGGGCTCTGCAGCCAGAATAATCTGATCAAATCTTTAATATCCAATAGTGGAGTCATCGAAGTGGATAAAGAAATGAAAATTCCATTACATTTCCCTGTGATCTGGAAATATTCAGTTCCTCTTGAAAAAAGGCTTCAGACAGAAAACTCATTATGAGATAGCCTTGTCTAAAGCTTGTGCCTCCACTCCACAGGCGCCTCGGTCCCTCCAGCTATAGCTCTTTGGAACCCAGCTTGGGACACGTGTCATCATCAGCTTGACTCTTAAAGCACAGCCCTTCTAGACCTATTAGAAACTTGTCTTTGCCAACTATACCAGAATGAAATTAAACTGAAGACCATCGACTCCACCTGTAATTGATAGCCTCCCTGTCTGTACACCCTGTCTTCATACATTTTCTTTGGGTTGATGGCAGGCTTCGATGGCTGAGAACAGTATACCTCTATACACTACCGCTTCCATGGGAAACCCCACTCTGGGCAACCTGGCCAGCGCTATCCGGGAAGAGCTGAACGGGGCAATGGAGCACACCAACAGCAACGAGAGCGACAGCAGTCCGGGCAGATCCCCTCTGCAAGCTGTGTGAGTACTGGCCCCCGCAGCACCTCCGCCATCGGCTCCCCCTGGTTTTCTGTCATACGAGCCCTGCTCTGACTGCCGTCAACACCTTTTCTGTCATTTCTGACTTCCTAGAACCCAGGGAGAAGTGGGTGCTTCCAGAAATGTTCAGCTTGGTTCGCAGCTAAAAGGACCACTTACTTATACCCGACTCATAAGCATAGTAGGCTTCCTGCAGCCCCACAAATGCTCAGAGCCAGAAAGGGGATGATGCCTGTGCTTTTTGCCCTTGCTCAGTCAGCTCAGGCCGTTACTTCAGCCACCTTACCTTTTCCTCCTAGAAGCAGTATGCATCCTGTGACACGGTTCACTGTCTGCTCAACGTGCCAGCGTGCTGAACCCAGCAGGGCGGGAAAGGATGCTTGTTTACTTGGTGGTGGGATAATGGTGAGCTGCGCACGCCGCGCTAAAGCGCTATTACCAAGCATTAATGATGGCACGAAGGAAAGACGGCATGATTTATAGATTGCTCTTAAAATATCAAAAGGAAAATTAATAGGGGCATTATAGCAGCAGACGGCAGTATAATGAGCACGCCCAGAACCATGCAGAGTGCTGGGTGAGGGCTGTCTGTCCTGCGTGTGTGTGAGGCCCCTGGGGGTGGGCGATGGGAGGCAGGCAGGGTGACACCACTCCCTCTCTTGCAAGAAGAGTTTCAAAGAGAAAAGAAACCCCGATTTCCCACGTCGGATTCACCAGGGATGCTCTAGAATGACAGCTTCTCCCTTTTAGCGAGTGTCTGTAAAACCAATGCCTGCTTTAAAGGAGTAAACCAATGCAGTGTTTACCATGCTGTCAGCTCCTAGAAATAGACCCCTTGTCTACACAATGCTTCTGAATTACTGACCAACATCTTAGTTTAAGAGCATTTGAGTGATCAGAATGGAAAATATGACCTGTAGCAATTAGCAACAGAATGAATTGGCATCTAACAACAAAGGCAAAATGCTGTCTGCCAGTGTGGGTAATTGGTGGCTTTGGAGGAATCTGAAATTTGATTATTTAGCATTTGAATTTCATGCCCAAAGTGCTTTGAAAAGGATCTTTAAAGATGAAAATAGTCTTTTTAAATTCATAACAACAGTCCCTTAGCATTTACTCCACAACATTTTAAGAACGTGTTTATCTCTCACACTGCCACTGCCATATATCATGCTTCCTCCAGCAACCTGGTGTTTCTGACTTTATTATCACACCCACATTCATCTTTAAATCATTGTCATGACAGGAGTATTTACTAAGATATTAAGGAAGTTCAGAGCAAATATAAATTGTTATGTATGCTACTTCAGGAAATACTGTGGAGCAAAAACGTCTGAAACTACTGAGTAAAAGAGAGAGTTTTTCATAGTATCCACAGAACTCCCAAGGTTTCGTTCCTGTGTTTATAGTAAGAGAAAAAAAAAATGACTAAAAAAAAATAAAGGAAAGATATTTGGATAAAAATTCACACAGCAGTTTTGAGTGATGCTAGTTTTGCTGTATGAGATAGTTACTATAATTTATGGAAACTTTGAGTTAACCCCAATATAACAGAAGTCTTGTTTTACAGCTGTCAGTCAGTTTAATTTTTAACAAAGTGAAGATTTTATTGATGGGTGGTTTTGTTTTAAAAAAAAAACCCTGTATAAAGATGTCAAAAAGCATACTGTTTGTTGCTTAAATCTCATAGTGTACAGTACAATAGATTATTTTGCTAAAAAGAATTATATGTCATCAGCCCATTTCCTATGCCTACTCTTGGTGCTGGAGATGGTTACCCTTTTTCATCTCACATTTCCATTAAGCAAATTCTGTAATGATGGAGTTTTAATTCTTATCCAACATGCATTACCTGCTATGATGCAGATTGTCTCCTAACCTTTCTATTCTATTGGAATAACTCAAATCATAAACTTTACAGCAAGGCTTAAAGGACCCTGTGAGTAACGGCCCACCTGCTACCTAGTGTTGACATAGAATTCTCTCTTACCTTCCCTGTGACACTCAAATACCACTACATTTTTTTCTCTTTTGGAACACTACCAAGTATCCATAAGTGTGGCCTTGGAGTATTATCCATTCGTCCTGGGAGGAGCTAAAGGAGCTGTCGTACAAAGCACGCACTCCATGCTGTCCCCATTCCCTCTGAACATAGTGCCTTTAGACAGCAGTCAGCTCGCTTTCAAAACTCTGCTGTTCCCACAGTGGCGAAAGAAAGCAGTTAGATCTAAGAAGGAAAATGTGGGGTTTGGCACAGTTATTCCCTGGAAGCCCTTTCGGAATCGGAAGTCAGAGAGAAGGGAGGAGGTGGCCAGTGAGCGTGGAAGGCGCCACGCGTGTCTCCGTTTCCCAGGATGCAGGGGGGTGACCGTGAAGCAGAGGGTCTGAAGGAGTTTGCAGCTTACCTGAAATGGATCTTGCATGGAAAGCCATTCTTTCCCATTCTCTGAAACGCTACTTGCCCATGTTCCTGCAGTGGCCCCACTCAGCGAGGGGTCTGCTGGTTTCACGGAATGTCGTGAAGTTGGATCTCATTTCCCTGGAGTTCTAAGAAGCCTTAATATCTCACCTGGTTGTGTTGGCAGCTTGTCACGTGGTAGATCTGATCAGTTCACCTTTGCTGAGGCTCCACTCAATAGTAGGTGCTGGGTTTGAATCAGGGTGCACAGGGCCGTCACCTGTGTCTTTGGGATGGAAAATCATCTCACTGAAGTTTGCCTGCAGATTGCAGAGGGGAGCCAAATACTCTCCCACGTGAACTCTGCCTTGTTGGGGTTCAGGGAAGTGACACATACCTGATTTTTTCTTTCGCCTAGCCCAACATTTGTCAAAGTCTCAAATTATAAGGCAAGAACTTCATTAAGACTCTCCAGTTGTTCCTAGGGTCTCCCACCTCTCCCACCCCTCCCACCCATAGCCTTGTATCATTTCTGTCATCAGATTCAGCTTTATAAACCTGAAAAGATGAATATATCTGGTAGTGTGAAGAAAAATGAAAATAGGAAAATGGGAAACACAGCTGACTCACAGTTCAGGCAGCACACAACCCTAAAACACTCTTGTCCAAACAACTGTTACTAGAACCATGCTACCAGAGGACGGGAGGGGGTGAAGTAACAGTTCCAACAGTGCTGATATGAAGCCCAAACATAAAGTGACGTTCACCATTGTCAGTCACCCGAGAAACACAGTTGAAGGTAACTGGAACTTTCCTTATACCTGCTCAGCAACACACCATATTTGAAAAGCAACACTTGGGGCTGATGAGGTTGAGTCTAAATTGATAGAGCTTCTCTGGAAATTAACATTGCAATAAATCATAAGAACCATAAGATGCTTTAGCCTCTGCTCCAACAATTTCATTCTCAGACATTTATCCTAAGCCAGTAAATCAAGTATGGATAGAAGTGGTCACTGTAGTACAACAAAGAGCACAGCGGGGTTGAAGGGCAGAGAGGCGAGAAAAAGACAGTCCCAAACGCCCAGTATTAAGTGGTACACATGTCAGTCAGCATGGTGCTCATAGAGTCATAAAAATTAAAACCGTAAAGGTAGCAGAATAACATTCCTGCTATGTTTGCAATATGTGAAGACATGACCCCAAATGGGAGAGGGTAGACAAAACAAAACATCCTCCCTTAACTAGCGTTTATGGGTGATTTTTTTAAAAAAAGGAATAAAAATCCACACACCCAATTCTTCCCGAAAGAATACAGGGGAGGGGCCTACCAGGGCTGACTTCCCAGGCATGCGATGAACACAGTCTCACAAAGATCCCACGCTTGAAAGTTTCAATGCTCAGCTGTTTCCATCTGGAAAGTCTCAATGAATTTTTCAAATGCATTTTCACTTCACACTGGACTCTGCAAATTATGCATCTGGTCCTGGATCTTGACCTGAAAACAAATAAAGAGGACCATTAACAAACTAAGAATAGACGGAGCCAAAGCAGTGAAACATACTCTAATACAACCTGGGCATATTTCATTTCGCACATAGATTTTAAGAATATGGGCTCTTTTTTAAAAGCTATTCATCCCGACATCCACCTCCAAACGCTCTCTAGGCTTTGCTAATTGAGAGTCAGTTGGTCTTCTGGAGGTCGCCGTGGCAAGGGCAGTCCGGAGCACTCCTCTGTTGGTTTTTCAAGGTTCAAGTGGCCTTCAGGGTTTGCATACAACATCAGTTATTTAGGGAGGCAGCAGTCCCCAGCACCACCTCTTACTACTAATACTTGATAAAGTTGAATGAAAAAAATCCACCATTGGTAGCCTGTCCCTGCAATGGGATCTTTTTTTTTTTCTTTTAAACTTGAATGGGAACCGGGTTTTATAACTTGAATGGCTCTTTTACATATCAAAAGCCCCACAGCCGAAAGTAATTTGTATTTGCAAAAGGATCGGTTGTAAATATGATTTAAGAACAGCATTTCTCAGTTGTTATCGGAGTGGTTTCTCGTGGTCCCTCGCCGGCCCCTTCGGGTGAACTGTGCACTGGGGGGGTAATGAGCGCGTTGGCAGATCTCATCAGAGCCCAGCGCGTCCCGGTGGCCGCTACCAGCCGGGCCTCTTGTTTAGTCTTGTTTACAGCTGACAGCGTTATTATTCTGACCGGGGCTCTGCTTGCTTATCATATTGTTGTGTTGAGCGCACCTTTTCCTCTCCGTTTGTGTTTCCTGGCAGGGCTTTTCTTGCCTTATTGACAGTTTGTAAAAATATGCATTAATTTGGAGTTTCCAGCATGTATCATGGTGTCTCTTTGCTGTGTTTGCTTGAAGTTGATTAATGATAGACCCTCGCTTGGGGTTGGTCTCTGGAGAGCTTTTTCACAGGTTCTGCATGTTAACTAGCAAAGCAGAACACACATCAAGCCGCGATTTGCCCAGCCTCCAGTTTTGGGTCCCCACAAACTACCCTTGCGTGACAGGTTCTTGGTTCATGGGATTATTTCAAGGTTTGTTTTCCTCCACGCAGGAGGCCACTCCGGGGCCCGTTAGCTGCTACCCAAAGTGTGTCCTTGGACTAGCAGCATTAGTGCAGAGCTGGTCAGAGATGGAAGTCTCAGGCTGCATTTTAACCAAAGCCCATGTTAATGTGTGTGCACGTCACACTGTAAGAAACACCATGGAGGACACACCCACTGATGCTTCCATCCAGAGACCCTTCTGGGATGATGGGAATCTCCCCTTCCGTGCAGTCCAATATAGCACTTAAAATGTAGCCAGTGCAACTGAGAAGCACAATTTTAAGCTTAGTTTTCGTAGTCACATGTTGTTAGTGGCTGCTGTATAGAATGTCACAGCCCTAGATTGTGGCTTCTGTGTTACCCAGAACACCCAACTTACCTTGAGTTGGGAAGTCCCCTCAGTGAACCTTCTCTTGCTTTTCCAGGCATCCTGTACACGTCAAAGAAGAGCCTCTGGACCCCGAGGAAGCTGAAGGGCCACTTTCCTTAGTGACAACAGCCAACCACAGTCCAGATTTTGACCATGACAGAGATTATGAAGATGAACCTGTAAATGAGGACATGGAGTGAACATCTGGGCAGGCCAACCCCAAGAGTGTGAAGATTGGGGGGGAAAAAACACACACACAAAACAAAACATGTCAAAAGTTGGCAGTGAAATCGTTCTCCATCGGTTGTACAGTCTGGAGGATTTTTCACTACATTTTGACAACTCTGCAATGTGTTAACTCTTAGTGCCATCAAGAATCCCATTTGGGAGTATTTTTGATTTTTCTACTTTTTGTTGAAAAAAGGAATTTGTACTCTGTGCATTGGATGGACTTGTTTGGTACTGGGGATTTTCCTCTCTTAACAGTCAACATCAGTGTTGTAAATTCGCTAAACTGATTCACTTTTAGCAGCAGACTTTGCGAACTGCAGTCCTGCCGACGTTGCACAACGAGGACACCCAACCGAGCACGTGCGCCCGAGCTGCAGACCAAGCCTCTGCCCGAATCTAAGGACTCCAATGGACGACCTATTTGCACAGTACTGCATGTTGATTATCACTGCCTTTACTCCAGTTTGTTTTTTTTTTTGCTTCCAGTTGGGATGGGGAAGGCCTTTGTGTGTGTATTGGGGGGAGGGTTTAAAAATAATTACCCCAAACTTTTTAATGTATTGCCTTTTTTTTTTTTTTTTTGGCTTCTCCTATACCATTTTAAGTTCTGACCTCAGGCCTCCATTTGGGCCCGCGGCCTCTTGGAGGCTTCAAGTTTTCTGTACCTTGTGATGAATGTTAATAGGTGTTTTTATTATACAAAGCTGAATGTCATTTCTCGTTCGTAGTTTTCTGTCACTCATTCCATTTCCCTTCAGACATCACCACTGTTTTCTCAAAAGTCAGAAAACATTCCGTTTTGGTCTTTTGCAAAAAGGTCTCAAATGCTGCACTCTACATGTGAAGGTCCTCTCACCCAGATGTGAAGTTCCTGCCAGAAAGAGAATGAATGACAGAAAAAAAAAAAAATTAGAGACACCCTAGGAACCATGCAGATTCATTTCACAAAGCAGTATTGGAATGTGGGAAGAGGGTTGTTTCAGATTTTCCTTTTTTTTTTTAAATATTGTACCTACCATCATTCTTAATAAATGCCACAGCATTTTCCAGCACAAGGAGACATAGGCAGCAGCCCCTCTTCCCCCAAAACCAAAAAAAAAAAAACCAACACTGACAGTGTGGCTGTAGAAGGCTCTCCCTGGGATGACCTGGTTGAGATGGGCCTCAGGCTCTCGCACTTGTTAAAACCAGCATGAGTTGCTTTGTTTGCAAAATGGCCCCAAAGCTGGCTTCCCGGAACAACTCTGCTGAAAGTGCCGGTGGCCCCCCAATGGAAACATCCATTCAGACCTGCTTGGTGGCATTCATCTGTTTGAATGCAAATCAGATTTCAATTTGAACTTGTTCTGTGAGTTAATGAGGACTGGGCTCAGCAGAAGCTGAGGAGTTAATTTCCACTGTGCGGACCTGGTGCAGCAATGCAGTCTGTGAGGCGGCATCACCCCACCAGTCCTGTCTTGGAAGCCAACAGCGCAAGACATCAGGTAGATGGGAGCTCAGCCCAGCCTTGGGCTCTTGGGGAAACGTGCAGGATGTGACCCTCATGGGTCAGGACAGCCTCAGTCCTCGGAACCCCTGAACACTTCCACTTGCACCCCCTTTCCTGTCATTTATTTATCTAGGACTGTAGCTCTTGTTTTAGTTCGAGAGCCGTTTGGAGAGCTTAATTTATATGCTTTGTACCTTTTTTCCCCTAAAATTACCAAAGATATTCCACAAAGTTAAATTATGTTCTCTGTTTTTATGCTTTATCTGATGAAGCCAAATATCCTCTTCTTGTTGATCAAAGGAGGCAAAATAATTTAGAGGCAATTGATGAGATATAGGCTATTGCTAACTTGAGACAACTGCTCCTTCATCATAGAGGACATTTAGGAGACCAAGTAGGTAATGGAACCAAAGTAGTTACTTTTTTTTTTAAGTCATTTTTTGTTGTTTGTTTTTTTCCTACAGAGACCAAAACTCATTCCTGTAAAGAGAAATTACGGGGCTACTGAAGGGAGAAATAGGATACAGTATTTATTAAGGGTGTACCATCTCCAAGAAAAAAAAAACCAGTGTATGGCATATGAAACTTAGGGGGTGTCCAGTCCAGGAGACAGTGATGGTAAAATGAAGGTGAAATTCAGAGAGAACAAAAAAGCTTCCACAATTGAACTAGACCATGTAATAGTATTTCTAGAAGACATTTCTTTTCAAAGAAAGATTGTATGCCACTTTTGTTTAAGGACTGTGCTATGATCACTGCGTTCATTTTAGTTTCTCTTGTCATATATATCCTCAAGGTTTTTGTTTTATTTTTTGAAAGGTTTTCTTTTTGTCCTTCCTTCCTTTCAGATTAGGCTTGCCTCAGCATTTTTCATTAAAAAAAAAAAAAAAAGTAACATTCCTGTCCACTCACAAGCTTGGTAGAAAAACTTCTTTGGCAGTTACTTTTGAAGCTTCACACTGCTTTCTCTAAAAAGGGCAGTCTGTGGTCACTCGAGACTTACATTTTTTTTTTTCCCCCAACTTTTCCAGGCAGCGTCATGATGTGCAGGCAGTAGCCAGACAGGGTCATGGGAAGGGGGCCCTGTGCTTCTAAACTGAGTGGTTGCTGGTTAGTTTGGTATTCAAAAGAGGATAAAAATCTGGTAGATTAGTTCATTCTCAGCATGTGTAGCTAGACATGAGTAAAGTTAACAGCATGAGAAACTGTTAGTACGCATACCTCAGTTCAAACCTTTAGGGAATGATTAAAATTTAAAAAAAAATACATTTCACTCAGTTGCACTTAGTCGTATGTCTTGCATGCTTAGTCTAAAGACTGTAGCAAAAAGAAAAAAAAAAGAAAAATTAGATTTTACATATCTTTGCAGGTATCACAGCCTTGCAGAAGAACCAACTGAAAAAAAAAAAAAAAATCTCAGGCTTTACAGCAAGCAAACTTCACTCTGATTTTTCCAATTCTGATTCTGTATCCCTTGGGGGTAATCCCAGTTGCTTCTTTAGGATGGGGTTTATTATGTTGTACATATATCCCGATGTGTCTGTGTGACTCTTTGTCTTTTTTGGGGGAGGGCGGAGGGTGGTTCTTTTTTTAGAAAATGTTCCTAAAAAGGAATAAATGCATACACCTGTTTGTCAAAACACCTTTGCTTTTTGTGCAACTGCTTTATATTAACAATACTTAAGAAAAAAAAAAAAGCTTTGGAAAAAAACTACTGTATGTAATGGAATTGCAGAATATGCTGCACATGTATTTTATTTAGTTATTCTTGCTTTAAGAATATCGGATGACGTTTCCTGACATGTGGGAGGGAGAAACTCCCAAACTGTTTTTTTTTTTTTTTTTTTTGGCTTTTAAATTGTAACATAGTTGACAGATTTTTTTTTCCCCCTGTTCTCATTGATCAGAGCATCTTGTACAGGTTTTTTTGGTGTGTGTGCCAACGGGTGTGTGTTAATCTGTTTTTTGATACATTCTTATCCCTTGTGTTTATCCTACCATTGCCCTCCTGGCTATCGTAAATGAGTTCATACATTTGAAAAGAGAAAAAAAAATGTTGTTTTAAAAAGTGTTTTCTCCTGCTGCAGTAAATACTTTGCATGATGAAATTCCAGGGTCACACTTTCAAAGTTTATCAGTGACGTAGTGATTAATCATGAGAGTGTCAAAGCTATTGAACTTTTTGTATAAAAAAAAAAGAAAACTTTACAAGGTGCCAAGATGTACAGACAATTTTGTTACTTTTTTTTTTCCAAAGAAAAGCGTACCTTAGGGAGAACAGTCCCTCGCATCAGACAGATGCACCGTCAGGAATGAGGATCCACCCTATTGTCCCGAGTCTGTCCTTGTGAGACAAGTTAGCGCTGCCTGCAGTGTACCAGCAGTGAAAGGAAATACCAAGGCTTATGAATGGGAAGAGTGACCGCCAGCCCCGCCACCTTTGGACGGCTCCGACCTGATTCCCAGCGTTCCATCAGACCTGGTAAAGACACCTTGGATTCTTCACCCAAAATGCAATGTCCGTCATTAGCAATTTTATCATGGGGGAAAAAGAAGTTAAAAGATTTCCTCTCCTTTCCACATTCCAGCTTGATCTCCGTTTCCAAGGGTACAAAGAAGAACACGGTTGTCAGGATTCTGAATCTTTGGGGGACCTTTTGCTTAATGGTAGACCCTCTGGATATTCCAGATGTTTCTGAGAGTCAGTTTGGCTTTTCTCTCCCGCGAATGAGACTTAACAATTCCAAAGGCATCTATGTGGGCCCCGTGTAGTTCTCGCGATGTGCGCTACCCAGAAGCCTGCGTGGAGATGGTACAGCCCGGACTGTGAGCATGGTGCTCCATGGAGATGTGCTGCCAGTAACAAGAATTTTTTTCTTTTTGTTCTGTTTTGATAAGGCATAAAAGGAACTCATTCCTTGACATCAACTGTAATTCCATCATTCCGTGTCTGTGGATACAGACAATAAAAAAAAAAAATGTTGTGTAGTCAGTACTAATTACTGACACGATCGCATTCTCAAATGCAATAAAAATGCTGGTTGTTCACACTGGTAGTAAAAGTCGCCACCGCCTAAGTTTCTTTCCCCTTCTGACCTGCTGAGAGTGTATGTTTGGCATATGCCTTCAGTTTAGCACCAGCTGCTTCCAACTCAGAATTAAAATCAATCTTAACTAAAAGCTTTCATCATCACAGAGGGCTGAAGCTCTCATCCCTCAGGATTTCAAAGTAAAAGTCTCCACTTAGAGAATTGAGGGGAAAAAACACAGAAAAGGGGAGGTTACCTTTTCTCTCCAGGAAGCACACTGATTTTTTTTCCATCATATTTTATATAGAAAAAACAAAATATTGAATAACTAGCATTAAGAGCAAACTAAAATTTCAGAGGAAAGCAATTTCATGAATAATTCATTTAAATTTCACATCTGCAAGATTAGTCATCCAAATAAAATGCTAATGTCAAAAACATGCACCGTCTATAATATTCTCATCAAGAAATCTCTTTGCATATAAAGATAAATGCTGAGATTAGAACAAATGATTTTATAAAAAATATTCTATCTAAAAGTATGGTCTGGTCCATAGCTGCCTTCCCGAAACCAAATAGTAAAAGCTCCCGTAACTGAATATTTCCAGAAAAACCATCTTGATTTCTGAGGTCTTTTAAGAATTTCAGATCGCTAGGAAAATTAGCTATTTCTTTCTAATACTATTCTGTCATATATAAGGATGAATTAATTTGGGCCTTCTCTTTGAGTAAAAAAATTTTAATTGGTATATCAAAAGCAGCACTTTTAAGTGGCCAAACTACAATAACATACAACCTTTAGGTATATAATTCAGAGCACATAACAGAAGCTAGTGGACGTCTTGAAAATTAACCTTGCAGTTACTCGGCAAAGACCAGCTGACACTGAAGAAGATATAAATGTTCTTCCTCAGCATTGTTTTCAAAAGACCTTATTAGGAAAACATTTTTTTTCATACATATTTTGCAAAGTAGTAGCCCCCTTTCATTAACAGTTATGCCACTGTCTAAAAGCCCACTAGTCTGATAATTAGTGAAACATTTGAACCCTTAATTCTTATTCTAGCTACTACTACAAATAAATTAGGGTTAATTGAAATTCCTTTAAATACCAGGCTTAAACATAAACACTGCTTAGAGCATGTGCAGTTGGTAAAATTAAATATGTCCACATATTGTGAGTCAACTGAAAGACCCAAACCAAGTATGTATGACCTGCATTAGTGAAGATTTTGCTGGTTGATGCAGATGACATTTTTACTCGTATTTCAGGAATTGTTCTAATGCAGAAACATTCTCTGACATCTTCATTTCAGGCTTGCCATTCAGATAAACTAGGCAGCAAACCCAAACTGTTGGTGCTGCTTTTAAACGGGAACCTTTGTATCAACAGCCTAAATAAACTCTGAGGAAGACCAATCGCACACCAACACTAACCAGCTGCCTGACAGTTTTTAGTCTCCCTTCCCTCCAGAAAAGATGAAACCATAGTGTAATTAGTCTTTCCGACTGACTAGGTTGTGCCTTCTTTGATGACACTACATATTTATGTGTAGGCTAGTAATCACAGTTTATCTTTCATCCTTATTGTAGTTGAGTCAAAAGTAGTCTTTCTTTAAATAAAGTGAAGTTGGGTCTCAGACCTTCATTTAAGGAACTGACTGATGGATGAAAGATTTAAGACAGAATTCACATTGGAGGGAAATTAGATTACATACAAAAACACTGGTTTAACTGTGGGACAATATTTGGCTTAGAAAACTGTCATTCTAGACTTCTATTTGTTTTTAAACAGCATTTTATTTTTTAAAAAAACAAAACCCCCTAGCCTCTTATTTCTGCTCTGATTGTAAAATGACATTCCATGCTCAGTAACCCCCCAAAATACACATATATATCCACTTGAAATGATCCACCGGCCTTTTCTTTGGCTTATACCAAGAATACAGGGAGGAGGGAAAAAGGGGGGAAAAGACAAGCTTCAAGTTATAATGTTAATTTGAAGGTAACCGGCCTTTCAAGAATTAATTTCAGCCAAAGCAATAATCATTATTTACCAGCGTGTGACATTTTTATCACTCATCATATTAGCAAATTTCCATTGAAAATGCTAAAATGGTTCGTCATAAGGCAGATAACTGCTCTAGCTGTAAAAATGACCAACACAAGTGCTGGTACTCAAACATTAAATTATACTGTAATTAATAAAGACAGTTAAACTGTCTACTAGCAACAGCAATTTAGGTAACCACATTTGATCAGCTATAAATTGTAACTACATTAAAATTCCAGAAATATTAGCAATATGGATTACTTGATGGAAGTCACTGCTGATCACCAGTTCTCTATTTTTTTTTTTTTTTTAAACAACGGAAGCACAGGTCAGGTTGACCACAAATCCGTGAGCGAAGATCAGGCCTTAGCACTTTTAATCTTGTGAAACAAGCAATTACAAATAGTTGCATCGATTTGTTAAAAAGCTTTAGGTGACATAAATTGTTTCCTGTTTAGCTTATTGCTCTGATACATAAATGTCACCCAGCCCAGCATTTGTGAGGCCACAGAAGAACACAGGGTGACATCCAGGGATGAATTTGTCAGGCCTTTTGTGAGCTTTCTGGAGAGCCGCTCTTCCTGGCTCCTTTCTCATTAATACGAAGGAAAACTATTTTGCTATGTGAATCGTTAATACCAGTTTAATTTTCGATTCTCAACTGGGATTTTGTGCTTGCTTGCTTGCCACTCAACATAAAGCAGCACGTTTGAAAAACATCTAAATAGAATAATATTTACAAGGCACTTCAGCCTCTGAAAAGCTAATACTCCTCTCTTCTCAATACAAGGGACTATACTTTGGATTGATATTTCTACACTTAAAATACAATTTTAAATGGCTTGTGCGTGTTATTGACTTAACATAAATCAAATGTATCACATACTTTCTTTAGGTTGGCATGCCACTTAGAAAAATACATTAGTTTCTGGGGTGGGGAAAAGTCTGGAGAAAATTTATTAAATAGAAGTTTTTACTGTAATAGAATATTAATGTAAGCCAATGCTCATTTGCCATTAAGCTGATCTTTTTTTTTTTTTTTCTTTAACATACACATGCTTTTTATTATTTTGCACTCAAGCAAAAATTCCACATTCAAAGACTTTCCATCTAGTCGGGAATGTCTCTGGCAAGAAATACGTTAAGAAATCCTGACCTCGAAAGACAGCAGACCTTCCACATTGAGCTTTAGCCCCACCAGGCAACACATGCAAACTTAAGGTAATGCTAGTCAACAGTGTGGAATCCAGAGAAACAATTACTCTTTAAATCCTGCCTCACCGCTACTCCACCAGCGCTCAGATGAAAATGTTTGATTTGCAACATAAAAGATTCATTAATTACCACTTGAATATTTAAAGCTATTTTGCAGTCTAACAGAGATAGATAAAGCAGTGAATTAAAACCTCTAATAAAATTGTAAAAATATTTCGGTAAGTTTACCCGTGTTGTGATTTAGGGAGAGATTCAAGCATTCTCACGGAATAGATTCTTAGCCGTTTTCAAGTGTGTATTTGAAGGAAGGAGCTAAGTGTTGCGGGAATAATTTGTTTCTCACTTTCAAATGTTTACTAATAATTTATTTGCAAATCAAGTTTGCTACTTTAGAATTTCACCAGTGTGAGGGGCGGGTGGTGCAGCAGGAATTTGCCAGGCAGGTTGGAGCATGGTGTGTCTGATCCCGAAATTAAAATACTTTCAAAAGTATTCAGTTAGGCTGGAAGACTTAGAAGCCCTCACATGAAAGGAGAGAGTTCCTGCCCACAAAATGCAGCAAATCTAGAAACAGCCAACCCCCAAAACAGCCCTACCACTTCTGCCCAGCATTAGCTGCACTTTATTATCCTTTATAGCATGTCAGTGTTTGGATCCTGGGATGCTAGGCGCAAGCAGTACCCAGCATGTTCTTCAAATCAAATGCAAGAGAACCCAAATGCCAGGTGACCAGACCCAGCCCTGCCCATACCAACTGGGTGACTTGGTGAGTCACTGGGTGACTTCCATCTCTGGTCTTCCCCTTCCTCTTCCTGTGAACTGAGGACATTCAACTACATGACCAGAAGGGATCCTGCCAATTTTAAGTAAGGTTCTAAACATTTAACAGATTCCCCCTTGGGGATTTTCTTGATAAAATTTATGATCTCACCATGAATGACTTTTGCATGGTACTCTGTTGTCTTTAACCACTATTATAATACTGTCCAATTAAATCCTGCCTTCTAACATGCCCTGTTAGGAGCAAATTTCACCAGTATGCATGCTTCCAACCATCCATCCATCCATCCATCCATCCATGAATAAGCACCAAACGCATTCGATGACCTGCTCAAACTCAACACTGGAGATAAACTGGGGACAAGACAGAGTGTTGGCCCCATCGTAGCCCCTGGCTCACTGGGAAGAGAGTTCTCAAACATTAGCTTGTGCTGGAAAGCACTGAATGCTAATAAGAAGGGAAGTCCACCCCTCCCCTGGGGACAATCAAGAATGCTTCTGGGAACACACCATGCTTAAGGGAAACCCAAGGGTGTCTCTAAGAGTCTGCTGGCTTGGAAGAAGGAGGGAGAAGGTGCTCTAAGCAGAGGCAGAGGGCTGGAGTCTGAGGCAGGGCAAGGTCAACAAGAAATTTTATAGAAAAGCACTAAAGTCATCATGGCAGGGCCATAGATCAGGCGTATGGCAAAGTCATAATTCTTGTCACCAAAGCCCAGAGTTTTTACACAGTCCAGTTCAGCAGTTCCTGAGGAGGTGATGCCACATGAACCTCACATTCCAGGGAGGAAACTGCCCCTTCTGCCCTCTCCTGGGGCCACGTGGGCCGCCTTGTTCTTCCTGGGCTAGGAGCACACTTGGGCTCAGGGTTTCTCTCCCCTCTGCACTGGATGTGTGTTTCCTGGCCCTCTGTGTGGCTCACAGGCTCCCTCTTTCCAAACATCACAGCCCAGTGGCCTTTCCTGACCTCACGGGGTGCAGAGCACGCTGGCTGCCCGCTCTACCCTCCACATTCCATGTCTCCTTTACCCACTTTGTCCTCTCCATTGCACTTGGCACCTCACAGCATTCTGCATACATCTGTGTCTTTGCTTATGGCCCACCTCCCTCCGACCACGAGGGCCTGCCTGTGTGCTCAGCTGCTGGGGCCCCAACAAGAGGAGCAGAAATCAACACTCAAAGTTGCGGAGTGAATCAACAAGCATCACCCTGCCTCGTGGGGAGAGGTAGACTTTCAGCCTCTACAGTCAGAGTCCAGAGCCTGCCGCATAAACCACTCTACCATTTTACGGCCAAGCAGACCAGGTATCAGATCTAAGATTCTCAGCCCAAACCCGCCAGGTGGGAATGATGAGCAGCATCTCACAAATGAGGACCATGGGATGCCTGGGTGACACGCTCAGGCTGTGTGCAGAAGCTGGGGGGCTGCCTGGGTGACACGCTCGGGCTGTGTGCAGAAGCTGGGGGGCTGCCTGGGTGACACGCTCAGGTTGTGTGCAGAAGCTGGGGGGCTGGCATTTGCCTCCATGGCTGATTCCACTAGCCCCTCTCTTGGCACTGGTCCCGGCACTTACGTCTCAACAACCTCTCACCTAACGTACCAAATAGGCTCACGTGACTATGTAACTTTCGAGTGGAATCACTGATGTCCATTTTTAAGATATTACAAAGTTATTAAATAGTGTGGAGAAAAGCCATTTAAATCTGAGCCTTATACATACAGTCTGTTGTGCCCAGTGTTTTTTAAATTTTAAATTTAAATCTAATTGATTTGCAATGTTGTATTAGTTTCAGGTATAGAGAAAAGTGATTCAGTTATTTTATATATATATATATATATATATCCATTCAAGATTCTTTTCATATCCAGGTTTTTACAGAATATTGAGTGTAGTTCTCTGTGCTACATAGTAGATCCTTGCTGATTATCTATGTTATATACAGTAGCATGTATATGTTAATCCCAAGTCCTAATTTGTGCCCAATATTAAAAGCAATGTCAGGACAACAATTCCCAAGAGTGGTCAACACTGAATTTATTGTTCATCATAAGATTTTTATGACTTGACTCTTGTCAAAGAGGACTATTTCTGCTCCTGTCTGAAATGGTGAGCAGCCAGACACCTTTCTTGAGTCCTTCTATAAAGTCCATTAAATGTCTTCCTAACAGGTACATTAAAACGTTTATATCCAGGATCTCTACCGTAGCTGAGATCCAGTGACCCTGGCAAAATGCCCAGAGAAGCTGTGAGCTCCTTGAGGACAGACTCACTCTCATATTCCCCGTAGGACCACCCTGAACAGGCCTCGGGCGCGATGAGAGTGCCTAAGAGCAGAAGCAGGCAAGCCTGGAACTGAAGCCAGAAAAACAAAATTTCTCTTGCCCTGGCCTTCTTGATAACTGTGCAACTTTGGACGAATGTCTCTAAACCTCAGTAAGCATTCTCACATGGCAAGAGATAGGTATAAAGACTAAACAAGATTTTGTGTGTGTGTGTGTGTGTGTGTTCCTATGCTTTACACTCTAGCTGGGAGCCAGGCTGCTCAGTGTCATGCTGAAGCATAAAAGCCCAAGTGTTATAAGCACATGTAATAAAGAGAAATGTGCTCTCGAGAGGCGGGGTCAGGAAACAGGTTTGCAAAGATGAGAGACTGAGTTTCGACCTGAAAAGGGGAGTGAGGACCATCTATCATCCAGGTGGGCTTGTGATGACTTTGTTTCCCAGCAGTCATTTCTCTTCTGCAAGCACAGCACCCGTATTCATTACAGAGCACCCTCCCTCCTACCTTGTAAATGTTACTTCAGGAGCACTTTTACCTTTACTTTAACCTTCTTCCTCAGAGGTCATCCCAAGTCTTTATTAAAACTACTGAGAGAAATACTCTTCTTGAAGGAACTGTTGATTGGCCAGGACAAGAGCTGAGAGTCCTAACTGACCATTTGTGCTATAATGTGGAAAGGACCCACCGAAATAAAAGGAAATAAAGGAAACCGAGATAAGAGAGAAAGAGACAAAGGTAGAAGCCCAGGAAAGTCTGAGAGCTGAGACCAAGACCAAGGCAGGAAGCCAGGAGAGGGGGCTGGAAGTGACACTGGGAACAAGAAATAACAGACAGACTGATCACGTCATTTGCGCTCCCGGAGGCAGCCACGCCTGAAGCTACAGGTACACTTCTGGCTTTCAGTCATGGGAGCCGATAACTTCTATTGCACTTGCCAGTTTGTAATCAAATACCCCTAAAGGATGTCATGTGGAGTGGTGGGCAATTCACAGAGGAAACAACAGGCATCAAAGCCCTACGACAGAAAAGAGCATTCCAAGTTCAAGGATCTGAAAGGAGGCTCCCAGGTTCAAGTACATCGAAGGAGACCTACGTGTCCAAAGCCCCAAAAGTCAGGGACGGCACAGGCTAGATGATGTTTGAGACAGAAGCCCAGACTGAACCACTTGTAATCATGGCCTCATAAGAAAGAGTCATGTGGCATGCCAAATCCATGTTCTGAATGATCCTCCTCCTATCACTGTATAAATAAGATTATAAGCTTAAAACACACTGTACTGGGGAGAAGAGCAGCACCTCTTTGCAGCTGGAAGAGAAGCAAAATGTGCTCGCCCTGAGTCCAACATAATCCGAGATGCTGAAAAAGAATAGTTGATCCAGGTCACTGGAGAATAACTTGGATGCATTTTATATAATTTCTCTCATTTCTTGATCAGAGGGCATTTGTCTTCAGGCTTGACTGAATATAGGCTCAAATACAGAATCACAGTTAAACAGAGAGAAGAGTCACTAATGCTTGAGCACAGCTCTCCAAAAGTAGTGGTTTTTCAAAAAATGTCTTCACAGTCTCAGATAGGTATTAATTAGGAATATAAACGATGGTAAAGAAGAGAGCGAGGTGAGACAGAAAGACAGTGGACTCCAAGACTGGCGCATATTCTATGAGTGTTTCCTTCCCCATCTCCTCCGTATATCTTCTTCTCTCCCTTCCCCATCCTACCCCAAACCCTGCATCTCTAGGGGTATGAAGCCTACACTGCCCAACTAAGGTGGGCTTCTCCTGCTGACACTCAGCCAGCCCACAGCCACATGAGTCACGTCTCCACCCTCCGATTCTGAATGACGCTGCCCGTGCCATGCCAGCTGCTGACTGTTTTGAGTAATGCCCCTGGCTTCCTCTGGGTGGTAAAGAAGGTGACCACAGGCAGTGTCGAATCTGTGAGTCAGGGTCCCTGTTTCACCGTCAGACATATCTAGGGGAGGATTCCGATCGCTCTCACTTGGGTCATCCGTTCCTCTCCCAGCCAGCCACAATAACCAACAGCAGGAGGGACGTCCTCTGACGGCCTCGCCCGTGGAGAATGTTTGCCAGACTTAGCAGGATCGGGATGAACGGGATGAACTGTTCCCTCTAAACGTACCAAGGATGCTAGGAACACTACAGCCACTGTGCACTGCCCGCCACCAGTGCTGAGCACTGTGCTGAGCTCTCAGCATTTAGAGGCATGGTCCCTAGCCCTCAGGTTGCTGCTTCTCTAGCTTCACCTTAGAAGTGGCCCGTTCATCTGCCAACCAGCTATGCTTCATGCCTGCTCTGTGTCGGACACCTTTTTAGTTTCTGGGGGTTCAGTAGTGAACAAAGCAGAAAATAATCCCTGCTTTCCCTTACCTCCTCTCTAGACAAGGAATGCACATCATAGCAGGTTAGATGGAGACAGGCAGTCTGCAGAAAAATAAAGCAGTGGCGGGGGAGAGAAAATGCCTAGAAGAGGGCCAGTGGGGTGGTTGCCACGGCAAAGACCTCAGTGCTAAGGTGACATTTCATAAAGATCTGGAGGGAGCAAGGTGGTTGCCAACGGGGAGGAGGGTGTCCTATGAAAAGGGAACAGAGACAAAGGTCCTAAGTCTAGAAGAAGAAGAGTGAGGAAGAGGCTGCAGGGAACAAGGACAGAAAGGTAACGGAGCAGGTTTCACACCTGGTGAGCTCATGCTGGAGATGTCTGCTTTGCTTCTTGAGAGATGGAAGCACTGGAGGTTATGAGCACAAGCACACTACCCACTGACTTGGGTTTTAGCGGATTCCCGTGACTGCTGTCCTGTGAATGTAAGGATGCAAGTGCGGAAGCAGAGGCTTCAGGTGGAAGAGAGACTACAGGGTCTGGAACTAAGGGGCAGCAGGAGTTATATTTTGAAACCAGAGCCGACAGAATTTGCTGCTGATTATGGGCCATCATGCCAGATGATACCACTCTAACAACAGAAAGTGAAGAGGAACTAAAGAGCCTCTTGATGCGGGTGAAAGAGGAGAGTGGAAAAGCTGGCTTAAAACTTAACATTCAAAAAAACTAAGATCATGGCATCCAGTCCCATCACTTCATGGAAAATAGAAGGGGAAAAAGTAGAAGCAGTGATGGACACTCTTTTCTTGGGCTCCAAGATCACCACGACTAGTGACTGCAGCCATGAACTGAGAAGACGCTTGCCTCTTAGAAGGAAAGCTATGACAAACCTAGACGGCATAAAGCAGAGACATCACTTTGTCAACAAAGGTTCATACAGTCTAAGCTATGGTTTTTCCAGAAGTTACGTACAGATGTGAGAGTTGAACCATAAAGAAGACTGAGCGCCAGAACTGATGCTTTTGAACTGTGGTGCTGGTGAAGATTCTTGAGAGTCCCCTGGACTGCAAGGAGATCCAACCAGTCCATCCTAAAGGAAATCAACCCTGAATACTCACCGGAAGGACTGATGCTAAAGCTGAAACTCCAAGACTCTGGCCACCTGACACAAAGAGCCAGCTCACTGGATAAAACTCTGATGCTGAGAAAGATTGAAGGCAAAAGGAGAAGAGGGCAGCAGAGGATGAGATGGTTACACAGCATCGTTGACTCAATGGACATAAACCTGAGCGAACTCCAGGAGATAGTGGAGGACAGGGAGCCCTGGCGTATTGCAGTCTGTGGGGTCACACAGTTGGACATGACTTAGCGACTGAACAACAACATGGTCCGTCATTAAAAGTGTTAGTAAAGACTTCCAAGCTGTTTTGGCAGGATAAACTGAAAGAACAGATTTGCCGTGGAGCCAGCTGGGAAGACCTCAAGAAGACTGATGTACATTTTAAATTCAAGAGGTGTGCATGTCTCTGGAAGCAGCACGAGTTTGTTCCTTTTCACGGTTGAATAATATTTCATACTACTATGGATAAAACAGATATAATGGCAACCAACTGCATAGTACAGCAAACTCAACGCTCTGTTGTGACCTAGATGGGAAGGAGCTTCAAGGAAGAGGGGATATATGTCACTGATGCACAATGTTGTGCAGCAGAAAGTAGCAATACTGTAAAGCAACTATACACCAAAAAAAAAGAAAAAACTTAAGAGGTGTGCTGACCACTGAACTTGAGATGCTGAGTAGGCAGTCAGTGAAAGGAACCTAGAGTTACAAAGAGTTTAGGGCTGGATATATGCTGGGGACAGGTGTGATGGGGGCAGGAGAGAGAAAGCATTTTGGTTTCAGTAACACAAGGAAGGTAGAAAATCTTTATCCCATGAAAACAGAGTCTACTTGGGAGCAATCATACAGTTTGAATTCAATGCAATCAAGAATTTGGAAATCCAGCAGAATCATCTTTGGCCCAGAATCAGGTGACTGACTTAATGAACTTAAAGTTGATGTCCCTAGAAGAGAAAGTCTCTTATGCTAGCCTTAAAGCAAAGGAGCTGTGGTAATTACTTAGTGCTAAATTAAGTTCATAATTTTTTTTTTTAATTTGTAGTATGAGAACTAGAAAACTGGGTGTGGTGGGGGGTGGAGAGAGAAAAAGCACATTGTGTATATAACCAACTTCCAACCTAAAGTATCTCCTGGGCTGCACATTTTCATAGAGTTACTAATTCAAAAATAAACATTTTCAGAAAGATCAGTCCACCCTAGATCCATTCTCTTTCAGAAGTCCTTCCTTAATTACAAAATCTGCATAACCCATTTCCTTTGGTGTGCAAAAAGGTGTGTAATTAAACCATCAGCATAATACCTATCTCCATGTAAAACCCGCACTTATGAACTTTAACTGCTGAATAAAAACTCCTATTACATGACCATTAAGTATTATGAATAAAGTAAGTCATGGTAGGACTTGATTAATTTTTATGCACTATGGATTGTATCTAGAAGAAATCTGATTTTGGTGGGTCTCCGTTTGGGCAACGCCACTGCCTTTGATGGCTTCACCTTAGGCAAGGTGTGTACTGAGTTGGCTTAGGGAAAAGCCATCTGACCTCACTGTGGGCCTCAGCTTCTCTTGCTCAGGGAGAAATCTAACATTGCCCTAATAAACAGTCAACACAGTGAGCGCTGGAGAGACAGAAATGGCTAGTGATGGCTGGGCAACATTCAAAACAGAGAATTAACTCCTCTGGGTATAGTTTCCAAAGCTGACATATTTTTTGATTAATACATATTTTAGAATTTTAGGTTAATATAAAGATGTCAGTTTGAGATGAATATTTTATCTGAAATAAAATGATCAATTTGTGCCTCAAGAGCTTAAAGATCCACAGTTTAGATTTTGTTAGGGAAAAGGAAGAGTTGTCAATGGCAACTCAAAACCCTCAGCAGAATTTATTCTATGAACTTCTGAGTAGGGAGGCAGGATTTAAGAACAGTGTCTCCAACCAGAAAAAAAAACTGAAGTTGACAAGTAAAGAAACATTTGGAGTGGAGAGAACCAAACTAAGATGCTTGGGTCTGAGAAGGGATCAACAGACTGCCCCTGCCAAGATGCTGTCAGAGATCCCAAACAAGTATATAAGGGTTCCAAAGGTGAAAAGACCTAAGCTAGGGTTCCCAGGGTGGATTCAGAGGCAAAAAAACTCCATATCCAAAAAGGACTGATGACATAACCTTGGGGGAAGTGAGGTGGGAGGCAAATAGCCTGCGAAAAACCTTTGAAATTCTTGGTATTTAGAGTGGTAGCAGAAACATACAAAGTGGCTCCAGGACCTCCCTTCCAGAGGAACTCGGGAGTGGATATGAGCCTAGAAATTGAGGGGTGAGGCTAATAGGGGAATAGTGCTAGAACTTCTGGGTAACACAGGCAGAGGCAGAGGCAGCCTCCCCTGAACATTCCCTTCTCTTCCCCCCTTCCTCCATACCCTGAAGTATAAACCCCAGCAAAAGGAATCTGCTCTCAGAAGAAAGCAGGGTACGAAGGGCAAGTACAAGCAAATTCCATGAGCCTCAGCTTCAGCTTGTAAAGAAAAATCGGTCACATCATAGATACCTTTAGTACTCAAGACAGAGAGCTGTCATTTAAATATGAGCTCAAAAGTAGACTTTCAGCATTTATCCCTTAGACAATGCTCCTGGAGGGAATACTTTAGTGGAAAGGAAAAGTCTTAGAGGTTATTATGTGTAATGATGATAGCATGGCTGCCCTGGTGGCTCAGTGGTAAAGAGCCCCACCTGCTAATGCAGGAGGCGTGGGTTCAGTCCCTGGGTCAGGAAGATCCCCTGGAGAAGGAAATGACAACTCACTCCAGTATTCTTGCCTGGGAGATCTCATGGACAGAGGAGCCTGGTGGGCTACAGTCCTTGGAGTTGCAAAGAGTTGGACACGACTTAGCAACTGAACACTCAGTGCAGTCCAATGATAACACAGCAAAGCTTACTTTACTTTGTATCAAAGCAAGGACAAAAGCAATACACACTGTAAATAACCCCAAACTAAATTCTAGCTACTACCAACAAAGCAGTGTTGAGGTGTGGGCTCAGATCGGAGAATATAACTAATGAAAGGGGAGAGCAAGCTAGAGGAACTGTCTTTTTCCAATGGGAATAAATTGTTTCAGCAAGTGCAGGAAATGTATAGGGAGGCATGGATATCCTGATGTGGTTGTCTCTATTTTAATAAGAACTAGCTGTAGAGGGCAAGGGAAAGACAGAATACAGCAGTTCTACAGTAACTATAAACATGTTAAATTCAAAAATCAAAAGATAAAGACTACAATGATGAATTTAAAAATATAAGCTCCAGTAATTCTTTTTTTCCCTTTAAGAAGTGCATGTAAACATAAAGATAAAGAGTTTCAAAGTAAAAGCAGTAAATAAGTCAGACCAGGAAAATATGAACCAAAGAAAATCCTGGCAACTATTTCATTAGAACAGTGAAAAAAACCTTTTTTTGGGGGGTGGGGAATCACACTGGACAAAGAGGCAAATTATAAGTCTTACAAAGGAGTAAGAAAAAAAAAAGACACGGTGATAAAAAACACGTTCAGTTCAGTTCAGTCGTGTCCGACTCTTTGCGACCCCATGAATCGCAGCACGCCAGGCCTCCCTGTCCATCACCGTCTCCCGGAGTCCACTCAGACTCACGTCCATTGAGTCAGTGATGCCATCCAGCCATCTCATCCTCGGTTGTCCCCTTCTCCTCTTACCCCCAATCCCTCCCAGCATCAAAGTCTTTTCCAATGAGTCAAGTCTTCGCATGAGGTGGCCAAAGTACTGGAGTTTCAGCTTTAGCATCATTCCTTCCAAAGAAATCCCAGGGCTGATCTCCTTCAGAATGGACTGGCTGGATCTCCTTGCAGTCCAAGGGACTCTCAAGAGTCTTCTCCAACACCACAGTTTAAAAGCATCAATTCTTCGGTGCTCAGCCTTCTTCACAGTCCAACTCTCACATCCATACATGACTACTGGAAAAACTATAGCCTTGACTAGATGGAACTTAGTCGGCAAAGTAATGTCTCTGCTTTTGAATATGCTATCTAGATTGGTCATAACTTTTCTTCCAAGGAGTAAGCATCCTTTAATTTCATGGCTGCAATCACTATCTGCAGTGATTTTGGAGCCTAAAAAAATAAAGTCTGACACTGTCTCCACTGTTTCACCATCTATTTCCCATGGAATGATGGGACTGGATGCCATGATCTTAGTTTTCTGAATGTTGAGCTTTAAGCCAACTTTTTCACTCTCCTCTTTTACTTTCATCATGAGGATTTTTAGTGTCTCTTCACTTTCTACCATAAGGGTGGTGTCATCTGCATATCTGAGGTTATTGATATTTCTCCCGGCAATCTTGATTCCAGCTTGTGCTTCCTCCAGTCCAGCATTTCTCATGATGTACTCTGCATAGAAGTTAAATAAGCAGGGTGACAATATACAGGTGCCTAATAATATATGCTCTAAATATACTGGGCAGTAGCAGAGTTATAGAAACAGGTAAGTAAGCAAAACACTGTAGATGAAAGGTTTAACAAATTCCTCTCAGAATGTGCTAGATCAATCAGAAGATGAATAGCACAAATATGGAACATCTGAATAAACTGATTTGTATGCTCAAACTAGTAGGGATAAGTGAATATGAAGAAAAGTATGTATCAAATAGGAGAAGACAATGGCAACCCACTCCAGTACTCCTGCCTGGAAAATCCCATGGATGGAGGAGCCTGGTAGGCTGCAGTCCATGGGGTTGTGAAGAGTCAGACACGACTGAGCAATTTCACTTTCACTTTTCAATTTCATGCACTGGAGAAGGAAATGGTGACCCACTCCAGTGTTCTTGCCTGGAGAATCCCAGGGACAGGGGAGCCTGGTGGGCTGCCATCTATGGGGTCGCACAGAGTTGGACACGACTGAAGCAACTTAGCAGCAGCAGCAGCATGTATCAAATAAAAACTATACCATGGAACAACAGACTGGTTCCAAATAGGGAAAGCAGTACGTCAAGGGTGGATATTGTCACCATGCTTATTTAACATATGCAGAGTACTTTACGAGAAACGCTGGGTTGGAAGAAGCACAAGCTGGAATCAAGACTGCCAGGAGAAATATCAATAACCTCAGATATGCAGATGATACCACCATTATGGCAGAAAGTGAAGAACTAAAAAGCCTCTTGAAAGTGAAAGAGGAGAGTGAAAAAGCTGGCTTAAACTCAACATTCAGAAAACTAAGATCATGGTATCTGGTCCCATCACTTACTGGCAAATAGATGGTGAAACAGTGGAAACAGTGACAGACTTTATTTTCTTGGGCTCCAAAATCACTACAGATGGTGACCGCTGTCATGAAATTAAAAGACGCTTGCTCCTTGGAAGAAAAGCTATGACCAACCTAGAGAGCATATTAAAAAGCAGAGATATTACTTTGCCAACAAGGGCCCATCTAGTCAAAGCTATGGTTTTTCCAGTAGTCATGTATGGATGCGAAAGTTGGACTGTAAAGAAAGGTGAGCACCAAAGAATCGATGCTTTTGAACCGTGGTGTTGGGGAAGACTCTTGAGAGTCCCTTGGACTGCAAGGAGATCCAACCAGTCAGTCTAAAGGAAATCAGTTGTGAATATTCATTGGAAGGACTGATGCTGAAGCTGAAACTCCAATACTTTGGCCACTGGATGCGAAGAACTGACTCACTGGAAAAGACCCTGATGCTGGGAAAGATTGAAGGCGGGAGGAGAAGGGGATGACAGAGGATGAGATGGTGGGATGGCATCACCGACTCAATTGACATGAGTCTGAGTAAGCTCCAGGAGTTGGTGATGGACGAAGAGGCCTGGTGTGCTGCAGTCCGTGGGGTTGCAAACAGTCAGACACAACTGAGCGACTTAACTGAACTGATGAATCAAATAAAAACTATACAGTATTTCTATAAGATGATAATTTGTTTTAAATACACATCACATTCCCCAAATTCATCATGAACTAATTCACAAGGAAGCTTTACAAAAGAATCAATATCAGAAAAATAATTTTCTTACATAATAGCCTAAACATTCCTTACATCTACAAATGAAATAATCCTGACTTAAATCAAAATCAAAATAAAATTATAATAAAAATAAATCACTGTAAAAATGCTAAAGTAGTTCTTAGATGAAAATGTACAGCTAAAACATTTGAATGTAAGTAAAGGAGAATAAAAAATTATTTCAAGAAGGTGAATATTTCTTTGGCTTCAGCCAAAATAAATGACAAATAATTGATTTATCTTCTTACCTAAGCAAAAGTCAAACACTCCTTCCCTCCCCCAAAAGACCCACAAACAAACAAACAAACAAACAAATCAGCTTTTGAGACACAGGATGCTGCTAAGTCGCTTCAGTCATGTCCGACTCTGTGCAACCCCATAGACGGCAGCCCACCAGGCTCCCCCAGCCCTGGGATTCTCCAGGCAAGAACACTAGAGTGGGTTGCCATTTCTTTCTCCAAAGCATGAAAGTGAAAAGTAAAAGTGAAGTCGCTCAGTCCTGTCTGACTCCCAGCAACCCCATGGACTGCAGCCTACCAGGCTCCTCCGTCCATGGGATTTTCCAGGCAGGAGTACTGGAGTGGGGTGCCATTGCCTTCTCCTGGGGCCATGCTCTGCTGCTGCTGCTGCTGAGTTGCTTCAGTCATGTTGACTCTGTGCGACCCCATAGATGGCAGCCCATCAGGCTCCCCCGTCCCTAGGACTCTCCAGGAACACTGGAGTGGGTTGCCATTTCCTTCTCCAATGCATGAAAGTGAAAAGTGAAAGTGAAGACACTCAGTCCTATCCGACTCTTAGCGACCCCATGGACTGCAGCCTACCAGGCTCCTCCGTCCATGGGATTTTCCAGGCAAGAGTACAGGAGGGGGTTGCCACTGCTCAGTAAATCTTTAATCCAATTTTCTATTGATGGGTGGGGCTGTGTTCCCTCCCTACTATTTGACCTGAAGCCAAACTTATGGTGGAGGTAATGAAGATAATGGCTTTTGACCTCCTTCAAAAGGTCCCATGCTTCACTCAGTGCCCCCAACCCTGCAACAGGCCACCACCAACCCACACCTCAGCCCGAGACTCCTGGACACCCATGGGCAAGTTAATCATTACCAACCATGCAATCTAGTCATCCCATGCCTAGATATTTACCCAACAGAAAAGAGAGTATGTGTTAATACAATAAAATATACATGAAACATCACAGCAGTTTTATTTGTAATAGTAAAAACTCAGAAACAACTAATGTCCGTCATTATGTCAATGGATATATGATATATCCATATAATGAAATATTACCCAGCAATAAAGCAAATAAAATCTGCTACAAGATCTATGCCAATACAACAACAAAAAAATGGACTTTGAAGCCACAGCAAAACAAAGAGTACATACATTGTTATTCCATTTAAATATGTCATAAGAAATGCAAATTGATTAAGAGAAAGCAGATCGATGGCTACCTATGGACCAGGGGCCTGGGATGGATAGGAGGAAGGGATTAGTCAAAAAGTGGCATGAGGAAGCTTTGCAGTGACCGGAATATATCAGGTGTTTTCACTGAGGTGGTTGTCTCACGGCACTACGCATGTCAATCTAATCTAACTGTACACTTTATGCTATTGGTTGTGCTATAATAAAACTGTTTAAAAATGAGAAAGGAAATAGAGCAAATGGATAACAATAAAGAAATAAGGATATACAACAGATGAAAATAAATGTCTATGTAACAGAGAGGAAAAATAGAGATTACCAAACTAGAAGCTAGTACTTTGAAAAAAATAAAAAGATAAACAAACCTCTGGCAACACTGACCACACATACAAAGAAGATTAAAACTGTATATATATGCCTTTTGGCCATCTGTATGCCTTCTTTGGAGAAATGCCTATTTACATTTTCTGCCTATTTTTTGATTGGGTTATTATTTTTTTTATATTGAGCTGCACGAGTTGTTTGTATATTTCAGAGATTAATCACTTGTCAGTTGCTTCATTTGCAAATATTTTCTCCCATTCTGTGGGTTGTCTTTTCACTTTGTTTATGGTTCCCTTTGCTGTGCAAAAGCTTTTAACTTTAATTAGATCCCCTTTGTTTATTTTCATTTTTAGCTTCATTACTCTAGGAGGTGGGTCCATAAAGATCTTGCCTCAATTTATATCAAAGAGTATCCTGCCTATGTTTCCCTCTAAGAGTTTTATAGTATTCAGTCTAACATTTAGGTCTTTCATCCATTTTGAGTTTACTTTTGTGTATGGTGTTAGAGAATATTCTAATTTCATTCTTTTACAATGTAGCTGCCCAGTTTGTCCAGTACCACTTATTGAAGAGACTGTCATTTCTCCATTGTATATTCTTGCCTCCTTTGTCATAGAGTAATTGAGCATAAGTGAATGGGATTTATTTCTGGGCTCTCCACTGTGTTCCATTGATTGACGTGTTTATTTTTGTACCAATGTCACATTGGTTTGATTATTATAGCTTTGTAGTATGGTCTGAAATCAGGAAACATGATACCTACAACTCCGTTCTTTTATCTCAAGATTGTTTGAGTTATTCTGGATCTTTCATGGTACCATACAAATTTCAAAATTACTTGTTCTAGTTCTGTGGAAAATGCTATTAGCATTTAGAATAGCGAAGGCACTGAATCTGTGCATTCTCTTGGGTACCAAGGTCATTTTCAAAATATTGATTCTTCCTATTCTTGAACACAGTGTATCTTTCTGTTTTGTGAAGTTTTCAGTTTCTTTCATCAGTCTCTTAGAGTTTTCTGCGTACAAGTCTTTCAGTTCATTAGGTAAGTTTATCCCTAGGTATTTTATTCTTTTTGTTGTGATTTTAAATGGGATTAATTTCTCTTTTTGATAGTTCATTGTTAGTGTATAGAAATGCAACATATTTCTGTGGATTAACTTTGTATCCTATAACTGTATTCATTGATAAGCTCCAGCAGCTTTTTTGGTAGTATCTTTAAATATTTTCTATGTACAGTATCATGTCACCTGTAAACAGTGGAAATTTTATTTCCTTTCTGATCTGTTTTCCTCATTTATTTTTCTTGTCTGATTGCTGTGTTTAGGACTTCCAATATCATGTTTAATAAAAGTGGCAAGATAGTGGACATCCGTGTCTTGTTCCTGATCTTAAGGGGAATGCTTTTAGCTGTTTACCATTGAGTGGTGGCTCAGATGGTAAAGAATCCGCCTGCAATGTGGAAGACCTGGAATTGTTCCCTGGGTTGGGAATATCCCCTGGAGGAGGGCATAGCAACCCAGTCCAGTATTCTTGCATGGAGAATTCCCATGGACAGAGGTGCTTGCCAGGCTACAGACTATGGGGTCGCAGAGAGTCAGACACGACTAAGCGACTAAGCACAGCACAGCACCTGACATTAGTTGTGGGCTTATCATATAAGGGCACTATCACGCTTAGGGACGTATGTTCCCTCTATGCCTGTTTTCTGGAGAGTTTCTTAAATCATAAATGGGTGCTGAATCTAATTTTAAAATGGTCAGAAGACTTGAATAGTCAGTTTTTAAAAAGATTCACAGATTGCCAACAGGCACATGAAAAGACGGTCAACGTCACTAATCACTGGAGAAACACAAATTAAAACCGCAATGAGATATCACCTTACACCGATCAGATGGCATCATCGAAAAGACCACAAATAACAAGGGTTAGCAAGATGCAGAGAAAAATGGAAGCTTGTGCACTGTTGGTATGAATCTAATTGGTACAGTCAATGAAGAAAACAGCAGGGAGTTTCCTTAAAAAAATAAAAATATAACTACCATATGACCCAGCAGTTCTACTTCTATGTATATATTCAAAGAAAATGAATATAATTTGAAAAGATTCATTAACCCCAATGTTCATGGTGGCATTATTTATAATAGCTGAGAAGCAACCCAAGTGTCCAGCAACAGATAAATGGATAAAGAAGACACACACACATACACACACACACACACACACACACACACACACACACACACACAGTGGCTTACTACTAAGTCATAAAGAATGAAATTTTCTTTTTCCATCTGTAACAACATGGATGGACCTGGAGGGTATTATGCTTAGTGAAATAAATCAGAGAAAGACAAATACAATGTGTTATCATTTACATGGGGAATTTTAAAAATAAAACAAACTAGTAAATATAAAAACAAAAAAGCAGATTCATAATACAGAGAACAAAATAATGGTTATCAATAGGGAGATGGGTGGCGGGAGGGGCAAGATAGGGGCAGATGATTAAGAGGTACAAACTACTATGTATAAAATAAATTACAAATATTACAATATTACAAATATTACAAAGATATATTGTATAGCACAGGGAATATAGTAAATGTTTTATAATAACTATAGAGTATAATCTATAAAAAATTTGAATTACTATGTTGTGTATACCTGAAAATAAGATAATATTGTCAATCAATTAAATATATATATCTCAATTAAAGAACAAAAATTAATTTAAGAAAAGGATACCAACAGACATTTCACAGGAAAAGGAATTAAAAATGCTCCCCAAATATGAAAGGATGTATAACCACATCTGTTGTCAGAAAGAGGCAAATTAAAATTTCAATGAGAAACTATTTCACACTCAGTTGTTTGGTAAACACCAAGAACCCAACGATATCAAGTGTTGTGCAGGGTGGAGAACAAGAGGAGCTTTCCTGCGTGGCAAATGGGGAGTGAAAAGGACATACCCACTTTAGAAAACACTGCAGCACCAACTAGCAAAGGTCAACAAGCACATTCCCTGCAATCTAGAAAATCTGCTCAAGAAATTCACTCCAGAGAAAATCATGCATCAGAGTATGTTTCTAACAGCTGCACTATCTGTGATGGCAAAATGCTGGAAGCAACCATGCACCCATCAAAAATAGGACAGAAAAATTAATTGTTGGGTATAAATCGGTAACCTATAAAAGCAGTGACAGTGAATGAATCCTATAGACTGGAATTCTCAGGGCAGTACTGTGCAGGAAACAAGCAAGTCGTTCAAGAATGACTATAAGTTCCCAAGCAGCAAAACAAACAATCCTTTTTTTGGAACTATGGCAAATCAATAAAGAGACACTACATGTCTGTGGTTTCCCCTGGGGCGGTGGGGAGTGGTGGGGATGGTGAGGGGAGAGTATGAGAAACACGACTGGGGATGGGCCTACAAAGAGGCTCAGTGGTTCTGGTCATATCCTGTCCTTTTCACTTTACGGCATGTTTATAATCGTTCATTTTGCTTTTGCCACCACTAAATGTTTCTGTTCTAGTAATGTTACCGCCTGGTAGTTATTTGAGTTTTTAATCCTTGCCATAAATCCTGTCTTGTAGCTCACCTTCCCAAGGATGAGTCCCTCCAATGAGAGAGGCAATAAGTAGTTGAGCCTTTGGAGGTTTCAGTAAGTGGAGACATTAGTCTGAAAGCTGATGAGTAGAAGTACAAGAATGTATAAGAATTAAAAAATCCCAGCCCTTACTGCTGCTCTACCTTGTCAAACTCATGGCAGATATCACAGTTATCTTTCTTTTTTTTCCCCCACGGGTCCCAAAGTGGCCTCAGATTGCTCAGCATCAGACTCCAAACACTCACTCACAACCCATCAGTGGTGACGGGAGGTATGACCTATTTGTAAGGCCCGTTCTTGAGTTTACTGTCCTTGGTCACATCCAGGCCAATGGGCTCAGGACTGCCAATCAGTCCATTCATAAAAGACTGGAAAAGGCACTTTTTAGGTCAGGTGACCAACACTGAGAGGGAGGCCTGTGGCTTTTACTTAAGTCCCCCAACCTATCCAAACTTGAATTTATGTAATGGAGACAAAACTGCTCTTGTGCTAACTAAGCAACTGACTTCCACGCATAATATTTGTTTTGGACCTGAGCATGCAGTTTGTGTTTAAAAGAGAAAAATCAAATAAATGAGATTCCTAGATTATTTTTCTGGTTCAGGTGATTCAGAGGGGCTCTTTTTAGTTGCTGACATTCTTCACATGTGACATAATCCTCTTGGGGAGAAGAGAATGCTGGTGTTGTCTTTGAGTCACACTTTAGGGGAAAGACACGGGAATGGTGAGGGACTGCTTTCCTCCTATCCTGTTATAGGTACAGGTCCATGAAATGGGAACACAAACTCACTCTGAAATACTGAGAAAAAACTTCCTATCTTTACTCCATCCCTCACTCGCTTATCCTCATAACAGGAAAGGTGGTTTCTCTGAGTGACTTCTCCACCCAATGGCGACATTCAACATCCTTTGTCCGTCCGCAAGCCTCTCCGGTACAAGGTTCATGGATGAAACTCTACTGCACACATGTGACCTGGCTTTTGGGCATCCTGGTCTCTAGTGAGAGTAAGGGAGTGCCACTTTCCCTGACCTTCAGTGGAGACACCAGCCCTGCTCAGGTCCCAAGTCCAAGCCCAGGGGAAGGAACAGACAGATCCATATCACAGGATAAGAGCTACAGTCACCGGTGGGAAAGCCTGTGTTCTTACTCGTTCTGTGGCTCTGTGAACTCAGAGGAGGAGAGAATACATACTAACATTCCTCTGTGATAGAAGGTGAGATGAAGGTTAGCCTAGGCTTTGGTTAACAGATTAAAATGGAGAATTGTTGTAAACCAATAGATGCTGTCCCAGGAAACAGATGAAACAAACCAAAACCAACATGCAGACTCTACTTTAGTAAAACACACTAGAGATAAAAAAAATCTCTTTATTGAGCACCTACTGTGTGCCAGATCCTGTTCTCTTGCCAAATTCTGTTCTAAGAGTCTTCTATGGATTGGCTCCTTTAAATAGCTCACACCAGCTCTACCAGGTAGAGCTACCAGGTAGAGCTGGTGTGAGCTCTACCCCCACTTTACAGATAAAGGAATCAGGCACAAAGAAGTTAAGGAGGCAGACTGCAATCAGAGCCTGAGCTCATCATTTCTTGTTCTTACAGATCACTAGCTAAGACCCGACAGTCCAGAGGCCACTAGGACATTTAATAAGCTTATAATATCTCTGGGGTCATGGAGCATTCATTCTATGAGAAATAATCTAGGGCTACCAGGTGCCAAGGATGCTCAGAGATATTGAAATGTGTGTGGGGGGGAGGGGACGGGGGGGTTGGGGGGGCAGGGCAGACAATCTGGTGTCTTCAAGAAGCTAATATTTTACACAATTTAATAAGAGGGCTTCTTAGAGAGAAAGCTGGTGCTAGGACTGGAACAGGGAACATTCCTGTAGCATTTAGTGTTACTACAGACTAAGGAAGTGCTCAAAAAACCAAAGAGCAGGCAGCATGTCAAAAGGACACAGTAGTCAGTCTGAAAGTGTTCCTGATCCTCAGAGCCAGAACAGTTTGAGTGAGATCTAAAACCATAAAATCAGAAGAAAAAGGGGGTAGGTACTTGATGCTGGTCTTGGCCATAATTTGTTTTTGTGGATTTGATACCAGAAACAAAGGAAACAACCTGTCAATTAATCTATGATAAAAGAGGCAAAAATATACAATGGAGAAAAAACAGAATTTTCAATAAGTGGTATCAGTAAAACTGGGCAGTTACATATAAAAAAATGAAATTAGAACATTCACTAACACCAAAAATGAACTCAAAATGGATTAAAGTCCAAAATGTAAGGCTGGATACTTTAAAAGTCTGAGAAGCAAACATAGGCAGAACACTCTTTGACATAAATCACAGCAAGATTTTTTGGATACACCTCTCAAAGCAATAAAAATAAAAACAAAAATAAACAAATGGGACCTAATTAAACTTAAAAGCTTTTGTACAGCAAAGGGAACCATAAATAAACTGAAAAGACAACCCACAGGATGGGAGAGGATATTCACAAACAAAGTCACCGACAAGGGATTAATCTCCAAAATATACAAGATGCTCATGCAGCTCTATAAAAAAAGAACATTAGAAAAATGGGCAGAAGAGCTAAATAGACATTTCTCCAAAGAAGATATACAGATGGCCAAAAAGCACACGAAAAGATGTTCATCATTGCGAATTAATAGAGAAATGCAAATAAAAACTACAATGAGGCGACACCAGTCTGACATGCGACCATCATCAGAAAATCTACAAACAATAAATGCTGGAGAAAAGGGAACCCTCCTCCTACCCTATTGCTGGGAATGTAAGTTGTAATAGCCATGATGAAGAACAGTATGGAGTTTCCTTAAAAAAATGAACATAGAACCACCATATTATTTGGCAAAAGGAGGAGAGGGCAGCAGAGGATGAGATGGTTGGATAGCATCACCGATTCAATGGACATGAACTTGAGTGCCCTCCGGGAGATGGTGAGGGACAGGGAGGTCCGGGTGCTGCAGTCCATGGGATCACAAAGAGCTGGACATAACTTAGCAACTGAACAACAACAACATGATCTGGCAATCCCAGGTAGACATACATCCAAAGAAAACCATGCTTTGAAAAGACACAAACACTGCAGTGTTCATTGCCACTGTATTTAAAATAGTTAAACGTGGAAGCAATCAAAATGTCCATCAATAGAGGGATGGCTAAACAAGGTGTGGCACATATATATACTGGGATATTACTCAGTCTTAAAAAAGAATGAAATGACACCATTTGCAGCAACATGGACAGACCTCGAGATGTTCATACTAAGTGAAGTAAGTGAGACAGAAAAAGACGTATCAGGCAATATCACTTATATGTGAAATCCAAAAAAAATAATGATATAAATGAACTTATTCACAAAATAGAAGCAGACTCACAGATTTAGAGAATGAGCTTGCGATTACCTGGGGAAGGGTGGAGGGGAGAGACAGACTGGGAGTTAGGAACTGGCATATATACACTGCTATACTCAAAACAGATAAACAGAAAGGACATAGTATGCTTTGGGCAACCCTTCAATATTCTGTAATAATCCAGATGGGAAAAGAATTTGAAAAATAATAGATACAAGTGTATGTGTGAGTGAATCAGGTTTTTTGTGCACCTGAAACTAAGACAACATTTTTAATCAACTACACTCCAATATAAAATCAAACAAATTACTTAAATTTTAACATTTAATAGAAAAAAGAAAAACCCACTCACAAAGCATTTGATTACAAATGGCAGAGGACCTGAACAGACATTTTTCCAAAGAAGTTATACAGATGGCCAACGGATTCATGAAGAAGTATCTGGCAACACTAATCACCAAGGAAATGCAAATCACAACCACAATGAGATATCACTTCACATCTAATATTTGGCTATTATCCAAAAGACAAGAAATAACTAGTTTTGGCAAGGATGCGGAAAAATGTGAACCTTTATATGCTGTTAGTAGAAATGAAAATTGGAACAGCCACTACAAAACAAGTATGGCGGCTTTTCAAGGAATTACCAATAAAGCTACCATGTGAGCGTGTATGCCTGCTCAGTCACTTCAGTCACGTCCAATTCTTTGTACCCCCCATGGACTGTAGCCGGCCAGGTTCCTCTGTCCATAGGGATTCTCTTGGCAACAATACTGGAGTGGGTTGCCACACCATCCTCCCGGGATCTTCCTGATCTAGGGATCGAAACTGGGTCTCCTGTACTGCAGGAGAACTCTTGGTCACTGAACTGCCAGAGAAGTCCCAAAGCTACTATGTGGACCAGCAATTTCACTTTCGGATATGTAGCCAAAGGAAATGAAATCACTACCTTAAAGGGATACCAGTGCTCTCGGTTCATAGCAGCAGTGTTCACATAGCCAAAGTATAAAACAATCTAAAAGTCTGTTGGCAAATGAATGGATAAAGAAGGTGTGATGTGTGCATGTGCAAGGACACACACACCCAAAACAAGGTCTTATTCAACCCTGAGAAAGAAAGAAGTCTTGCCATTTTCAGTAACATGGATGCAACTTGAGGGCGGCATGATAAATAACAGAAGTCAGACAGAGAACGATCTAACTTACATGTGAAATAGAAATAAAGAAAAAAACAGAACAAACTACGCCTATAGACACACAGAACAAATTGGTGGTCTCCAGAGATGTGGGGTGGTAGTGGGTGAAATGGATAAAAGTGGTCAAAAGGTGCAACCTTCCTCCCAGTTGTAAAATGAAGAACTCATGAGGATGTAATGTACACTATGGTAACTATAGTTAATAATATTACACTGCTAAGAGCGGAAATCTTAATAGTTCTCATCACAAGTCAAACAAACTAGGTAAGAAAAAAAAAAAAGAGGCATCCTGTCATTTGCGCCAACACAGATGAACCAGAAGGGAATTATGCTAAGAGAAATGAGGAAGACAAATACTGCATGGTATCATTAATGTACAGAATCTTAAAAAAAAAAAATAAGATCCAACTCATTGAAACAAAGTTGAAAAGTGGTTGCCAGAAGATGAGGGTGGGGTACACAGGGAGAAGTTGGTCAAAGGGTTCAAAGTTTCAGTTAGAAGATTATGAATTCTGAGGAACCTCTGTATAACATGGTAACTATAGGTGATGATACACGACTGCATCATTGCGATTTTTTTAAGAGAGTAAAACTTAAATATTCTCACAGGCACTCAAGGAAATGGTCAACATGAGGCAATGGATACAAGAATGAACTAGATGGTGTAATCCTTTCACAGTGTATGTATGTCAAATCATCACTTTATGTACTTTAAATATTTTACAAACTTATTTGTCAATTAAACCTTAATAAAGGGAACAACTTGAGGAGAACAATCTGAGCTAAAATAAACAATGTAGTCCTATTACTTGAAAAGTAAAATTAATGTACATGGGTCCATACTGATGTAAATAAAGTACTGAATAACCAAACAGAAGAGGGAGAGAGAGACCAGTATTTCCTACAAGAAAATTCCAAGGGGAATCACCATCCTGATTTTAAACAGCATAGACTAGATTTGCCTACTTTTGTACTTTCCATGAACGGAAGCAAATCTACCATCTCTGAGTGTTTTGTTGTTGTTGTTGACGTGGTTGTTTTGGCCACACTGTGTGACTTACCCAGTATCTTAGTTCCCCAACCAGGGATGGAACCCATGTGTTTGGCAGTGGTAGCACGAAGTCCTAACCACTGGGAATGCCCCTGAATGGTTATAAACACATCTATTACCTGTTTGGTATACCAGGGGGCTTCCCTGGTAGCTCAGTTGGTAAAGAATCTGCCGGCAATGCAATGCAGGAGGCCTGGGTTCAATCTCTGGGTTGGAAAGATCCTTTGAGAAGGGAATGGCAACTCACTCCAGTATTCTTGGGGAAAATCCTATGGATAGAGGACCCTGGCAGGCTATAGTCCATGGGGTCACAAAGAGTCAGACACAACTTAGCGACTGAATCACCACCTTACCTGTTTGGTGCAAACCAAGACTCAAGTGAAATATGAGAAATGAAAGTAAAAGGGCTCAGATATTTCATCATCTCTGATAGATTTTATGTGTTTTCTTTTTCCTCTTAAAATGCACATAAACTTCTGACTTTCAAATTTAACTAGTACCTAACACAACATTTTGGATTTTCCTCCTGTTCAGAATGTGGTATTTCCAACCTATCAGATTTATAACATTGCAAGCTGAAAATGGATTAGTTGTTTATGAGTTAACAATTTTTATATGCTTGGACAAAGGCTCTCCATGATTCAAGTTTTGTAAGTGACCAGGTTTGCACAAAACAAGTCGTCTTTATAACATGCAAATATCGGTAAGAACAGCTTAACAGATTTGTCTCCACTCAGCCATCTCATTTTTATCTAGCACTAACTGCTACTCCTAAGTCTTCATGCTCTAGTGGATACCTTTAAACATCCAACAGAACAATTTAAAATTGTTAAAAAGTGAAAATGTCCATCTTGGAAAAGGAGTAGAATTTCATGAAATTGATGAAAGTGATGTTGCAAAGCTGTGTTTTGTAGAGTAAGGAGGGATCTGCCACGAGAACTGTTTCTGAACCACATGTAAAACACTGATGAAAGAGAATCTGGCAGATTTAACAGGGAAACTTTACTTTGCCCAGAAAGGTCTGTCTAGTCAATGCTATGGTTTTTTTCAGTGGTCACGTATGGATGTGAAAGTTGGACTATAAAGAAAGCTGAGCGCCGAAGAATTGATGCTTTTGAGCTGTGGTGTTGGAGAAGACTCTTGAGAGTCCCTTGAACTGCAAGGAGATCCAACCAGTCCATCTAAAGGAAATCAGTCCAGAATATTCATTGGAAGGACTGATGTTGAAGCTGAAACGCCAATACTTGGATCACCTGATGCAAAGAACTGACTCACTGGAAAAGACCCTGATGCTGGGAAAGATTGATGGCAGGAAGAGGAGGGGATGACGGAGGATGAGATGGTTGGATGGCATCACTGACTCGACGGACATGAGTTTGAGTAGGCTCTAGGGGTTGGTGATGGACAGGGAGGCCTGGTGTGCTGCAGTCCATGGGGTCGCAAAGAGTCAGACACAACTGAGCTACTGAACTGAACAGGGAAAGAGGAGAAAATCAACATGGATGAGCACTTCAGAGTAAAAAGATGTGACTATTATGGAATCATGAGAGGACCCTGGGGTAGTCTGATGAAACTCTGGAATATTTTTGCAAAATATTTATGACCCAGATATGAAAGTGAGCTGTGGAGTTAAGAGTACTGCTCATGCAGTACTGCAATGTTGTAGAATAATATCTCCCAAAAGTACACACTGTTATAATTATAACTGAAATTTATGAATACATATGAAAGGGAAAGTTGCTCAGTCGTGTCTGACTCTTTGTGACCCCATGGACATGGAATTCTCCAGGCCAGAATACTGGAGTGGGTAGCCCTTCCCTCCTCCAGGGGATCTTCCCAACCTGGGGATTGAACCCAGGTCTCCCGCATTGCAGGTGGATTCTTTACCAGCTGAGCCACCAGGGAAGCTGTGTATGTGGCATCTAAGAAAACGGTAGAGATGAACTCATTTTCGGGGCAGGAACAGAGACGCAGATGTAGAGAATGGGCACGTGGACACGGGGGTCAGGGGAGAGTGGGACAAACTGAGAGTATTGCGCTGACACACATGTACACCCATGTGTAAAACTGATAGCGAGGGGGAAGCTGCCGTACATCAGGGAGCTCAGCTCGGTGCTCTGTGCTCTGTGCTGACCTGGGGGCAGCGGGGAGGGAGACTCAAGAGGAAGGTAGTATACGCAGACATATAGCTGATTCACATTGTAAGACAGAAACCAAGACAGCCCGGCAAAGCGATTATATTCCAACAACAACAAAAACCAGAAAGCGTCGCCAAGGCGAGGGGGAACCTAAACTTGAACTAATAATTTCTTTTTTCAAGGACCCCAATTAACTCCTCCCTTTCCCTATTATTTACTACAACGTTTCAACTTTCCTACGTTATGTGTCATATTGAAATTAGGAGATAATTTCTTTAGATATAATGGTGCTGCTTTGGAAGCTTCCACTGGAGAAAGAAGGTCACCTCGGATCACAGGGAAATTCTGATTTAGCTGCCAGGAAAGGAGCGTTTCCAGATTTGGGGAAAGTACTAGGGTAACTGCAAAGCAAGAATGAAGAGCTGGATGAGTGAATGAAAAGGGAGGGAGCTGGGCCCTGTGGACCATTTCTAGGCAGAGAGGATTCTTGCTTCAGAATGGCTGCCGGCACCGCCTCCACTGTGAACTAAGCATTGAACTTGGCTGAAGAAGGAAAAACCTATCTTGGAAATCATATCTGAAAAAGAATATGGGGGAAATGGTGGGACGAAGGGGCTTATTTTACAAGATTACAGTTTTCTATTTATTGCACTTTATCAACGAAGGAAAAGCACTGCGTTTCTAAGAATTGTAGGCTTTTTCTTTTGACAATTCATTTGCCAAGGTGATGTTAAATGTTACACAAGAATCAGACACACGTGGGGAATAGTGCCAATATTTTATAATAACTAAAAAATGGAGTAAATCTGTACAGTGATTCACAGGTAAATCATTCTATTGCACACATGTAACATGATATTGTACACCAACTATACTCCAATACAAAAACTTTAAAACATAATTAATTCACTTGTTAGAATAGTCCACATCCAAAACAGTATCACCACCAGTTACTGGCGAGGATGTGGGGCGACAGGAATCCTCATTTGTTGCAGATGGAAATGCAAAATTGCCCAGTGCTTTTGGAAGACAGTTTGGCAGGTTCTTAGAAAACAAAACATACTTTTACCCTCTGATCCAGAAATCATGCTCCTTGGTATTTACTCAGAGGAGTTCAAAACGTAAAAAGAATCAGACACAAAAGGCCCTGAACCCTGTTCAAAATCTTTCTGGGGAGTCCCTCTGACTTCTGCCACCAATGTCTGTGGCAGTTTTTCTGAAAATCTGTTTCTTTGAAATACTGGCTCATCAAGACATCCCATGAAAATAGGATTCTCTGGTCAAATACAGTTGGAGATTCACAATGCATGTTAGTAGGATGACAGCTTTAGACCCATGTCCCCAAATAAATGAAAATAACTGATAATTGCTTAGCACATCTGAAAAGCTGTCTCCTACACAATCTTGTTAGATAAGATAGCCATTGACATCCTATTACATGGGTCCTGTGGGACCACACGTTGAGAAACAGAGTCAAAATTTTTAAGATTGGGTTCTCTAAATCTAAGCACTTCCAGCCTACGCTACCCATTTCGTCACAGCAGGCAGCATGGAAATGCTCAGTTGGATACTCTGGTTTGGTTCAGCTGCCCTAAAGAAATGGTCAGGGACATTCTGGGTGGCACCGTGTACACTAGGCTTGTACTGTGCAAGTGGCGGCAGCAAAAATGAATGGGATCACAAGACAGCTCTTTCCTGGCTATTATCCCCTTAGGATAAAAAATACCTGTGGTTGAATGGAATGCCAGCGAACCTCTAATTTCTTCTAGCCTGTTGGCTCTGCGTAGTTCTTATATGTCTACAATGATGACAACAATTAAAGCTGTTCTACAGAAGATACCACATTGAGTGAGAGTGGTGTGTTTCTATTACTTCATAGGTCCTTCCAAGAAGTTGGCACTATAATCCTAATTTTACAGATCATGATAGTGGCTGTAATACTATATGTTGTTATTCCATTCTATTACTATAATGAGTTATATATGTATTAATATATAAATAGCTAATATGTGGTATGTACAATGATCATGTAATAAGGAATTATGTACACAGCCCAAGGTTATATGACTAGCTGTACCTTGAGGCCTGGAGTCAAACAAACCGGGGTTCAAATCCCAGTTCTGCCGCTAACAAGCTGTCGCTGTACCTTAAATTCCCCCAGCCTCATTTCTTCTTCCTTAAAATGAGGTTAGTGATGATGCTACTTCATAAGGGTAACAGTGAGAGTCAAATAAGAGAACACATGTTAAGTGGAGCCATGTCACAAGTGGAGAGGTTGCTGGCGTTGAGTTCTGTGTGCCTGGCAAAAAGAGAGAGAGTTGGAGAGGGAATTTAATAGTGTGGCCTGAGGAGGGCCTGACCCAGGGCAGACACAAAGTGGGAGAAAAGGCATCTCCATTCAATTCTGTGCCCGGGCATCTCTCATGCTTACGTCTGCTGCTAAAGCAACTGTGATTTCTAATGTTAAAAGGTTCATATCCTCCATACAGCAGGTACCTGAAACATTCAATGACTTCATCATGTGCTCAAGCAAAAAGAAAAAAAAAAAAACAAAAAAGCAGTGCTCTGTTCTAACAGTGTGAGAAAAAACTGTTGATCCTGGGCACATGAGAGAGACAAAGGCAGTATCTGTCCACCGTCTGATCTTCCTAAGGTTTAGCAAGACCCAGGATGACCCTACTCGACTTTTGCCTTAGGAGCCATCTTCAATACCCAATGCTCATATGAGAGGTCACGCCACTGAAGTTTCAATGGCAGAGCTGGGGTGCCAGTTGGGCAATGTGCTGAGATCCAATCACGTATTTACAGATTTCAAATGAAGAAACTCAAGCTGGGTGTGAGGGCAGAGACATACCAGCACTAACACAGTCTGCTTCCTGCACAGACTTAGTCCTCAAAACTGCTGAAGATACAGGTTTACTAAACACTCATAATGGGTCCTCACCTCCACAGCCAGTCATCCATGATCATGGGTAACATGGCCTTCACCTACCCTGTGGCTTTCCCTCTGCTGTCTACCGTATTTAAATCCTCCACGTCAGCAAGGAGTCTTGGCCCAACACCTCCCTCCGTACAGTTCTTCCCTCCTCGCTTTTTTGCGTTTGCTTTGAGTTTTCCTACCACTGAAACAGAATTTCTTGCCCCTTCCCAAGCTTAACTGCATCAGTGTTGTGGAGCCCAGGTCAGGCTGGGCCTCATGCGTGGACGTCTCCTACAGACATCGGCATCTCTCCCTGCCGCACCCACTGAGCTCTGAGCACCTTCCAACCTGGGCAGCCACCCGGGCTTTTCCCGTCAATACTTCCTCCACAACCAGGACCACATTACTGAGAGACTGACGGGTAAACAAAATTAGCTCTGTCTCCACCCATCCAGTACTCTTGCCTGGAAAATCTCATGGACAGAGGACCCTCACAGGCTGCAGTCCATGGGGTCGCTAAGAGTCGGACACGACTGAGCGAGTTCACTTTCACTTTTCACTTTCATGCATTGAAGAAGGAAATGGCAACCCACTCCAGTGTTCTTGCCTGGAGACTCCCAGGGACGGGGAAGCCTGGTGGGCTGCCGTCTATGGGGTTGCACAGACTTGGACACGACTGAAGCGACTTAGCAGCAGCTGCAGCAGCCACCCATCCATGTATCCTATGAATCTATATATGTGTGTATGTCTCTATCCTGCCCTGCTAATAAAAGGCTCTGGGGTGGAGACCACATCTCATCGTTCATCTACTCCTGATCTTGCTACTTCCAGGCAGATATAAAAAGTCCCCAGGATGTTTGGTGATCCAGTGGCTGATTTTAAACATTATCTCCCCACCCACCCCCACTTTTATGGATGCAAATCAAGTGGCCATGAGGTATACAGTGGGGACTGCTATAAACTAGTAGAGTAGGTTGGTCTCTAGCTAGTATCAAGGACTGAAAGATTATTTTGAAAATGTACAACTTTTAAGTGTCCCTCTTCCCGGGGAAATTACTGACATCTGGTGGGGGTGGCCTTCCAGTCTGGGATGCCTTCCTAGAATCCTTTTGTCTGGCTTGGCCACTGAAAGACAGATTAGGGCAATTTGAGGGCCCACCTATCCGACTGTTAGATGATGAAGCATCTTTAGTTCTGGAGCAAGACTATTGTGATGAACTTAAAATTTATGAAACACTTATTCTGTACCCAACACTCAAATAGTTTATGTAAGTTTTAAAGTTTACACCATAAGAACTCTTCAAGGTAGGTGGTATCATCCCCATTTTATAGGTGAGGAAACTAAGGAAGTTTTAGTCCTCAGCGAGTTCACACAGCTCACAGTGGCCAGGGAGAAAATTCTAGGCCTCTCTCACCACTTTGGTCCCTAAATATGGCCAGCATTAGCACACAGCTCTTTGGGAAAGACTATCTTAATGTACTGAGGTGAGTATCAGGCCCTTGTAATAAATTGTTTCCTTTTTATTGACTTGAAAGAAAATGCAACTGTGAACACTGTACATTAATAGGTTTTATGTGTAACTAATGGTTTGATGGGCTGCTACGATGTGTAGCATTACAGCAAGTGATCATTAGATTGTAAGAAGAAAATGTGCTTTATTGTTAGAAAATGGAATCTTTTCTAAAAGGTAAAGGTAGGCATAGAAGATTGATCCGAAAGGTGAGGGTTAACAAGCTCATTAGTGGCTAGGTTAAAATCCAGCCCAATCCTTCCCTTTTTCAGATGAATAAATCATTTAGCTAAGTGATGCCCTTCACTGGTAGCCTGGGGCTTTTCTTCGAGCCAGGCAGGAATCCGATACAGTCCTGAGATGGAGAGAGAAAGGGAGCTAAGAGCATGGACTACAGAACCAGAGGTTACAGCCTAGCCCTGCTCTTCACTGTCTGGGTAACCCTGACTACATTACAGAACATCTTTGTACCACACTTTCCCTAACTGAAAAAAAAAAAAAAAATGATAAAACCTACTCTTCAGGACTGCTGGGAGGACATGAGACAATTCATGTACCCCAAGTGGTCTAAGGCCACGTAAGCTCTCAAAATATGATTATGGCTATGATTATCTTCTAAATGATAGGTCAGCAAACTTCTTTTGGAGAGGATCAGCTTGCAAATATTTTAGTCTTTGCAGGTTAATAGTCTCTGTTGTACTCTTTCAATCTGCTTTGATGGCCTGAAAGCAGCAATAGATGATATATAAACAAATGGATGTGCAGTGTTCCAATAAAGCTTTATTTATACACGTAGGCTGCTAGCTAGATTTGACCTGGGAGTCAGTTTGCTGACCCCTGTTCTGATATGCACTGTGTAGGAATACATATTCCAGCTTGAATCTGGGTCTTCCCAGGACGGAAGACAACTGCAGTGAGGGTTGACACAAGGTAGGACTAATCTCTATTCTCAGTTTTGAGAACCAAAGAATGAAGTCGTAGAGAGTTAAATGGTCTCAAATCAGGACCCCCAGTGGGCATTTTAAACAGACCAGTACTAAGATCCCACGCAGAATGAGATCCAGGAGTCTGGGCTGGATGGGCAATTGTGATGTGCGTCCTGAATCTTTAAGCACTGAGTGATGCAGCCACTTGGGAAAGAACAACGAATGGGGACCTTCTACCATACTTTTCAAGCTTAACTCTCTCTTGGGAGTGAAGCTGCCTTGAGTAACATCTAGTGCCCTGAGGTAACCACTCAAAGTGTTGTCAGAGCTCTCCTTTTAATAGACGCACACAGACTCATCCAAGCAGTAAACTGAGCTCTCACTTATCTGAGATCATGAGATTCCAGAGGCAATCTCCATGTGGGCAAGATGCATGTCAGCTGTGACTGTGGAATGCCAGCATTGCAAACTCTTCATTAAAAACCTAACAAAGTGAATTTTAACCACACGTCCATGGTCTTCTAGAAAGAGTATGAGAAGGTCTTTGACAATGTGCCAAAAGCAAAGTTGTTTTGGAACTTTTCCTCTGCCTTTAATTTTTTTCTTTCTTTCTAGTTTTAAATCATCGGCCCTTTATGGGGCTTTCTTGCTTGACTGTTGGTGCGAACCATGTTTTCAAGTACCTTTAAGACATCTGTGTTTGCGTGTGCTCTTCCCTTTATCTGGGATGATAAAGTAAATAAGTCCCTTTCACCTAGTTTTCTGCTTTTTATACACTGGATCTTAAATTAATGTTTATTCAATGTCTACATTGATTACTTAGCATGTCACTTTGCTACTGTGGATGGTTGGAGTCAAGGTTTAATTGCTACCCCAAATGAGAAGGGCGTGTCCAGCTTCTTACCCTTGACTTTTAACTGGGGCAACATTTCCATCATCTTGGATTAGTTGGGATCAGGCAAAGCAAAAGGATTTTCCAATCTATCTTTGTAGTTCACATAGATTAGAGGATTATTTGGGCCTCCACTCTGTTGCTGTGGAATGGTAGAATAATCCATGACTGAGCAGAAATGAGATTTTTTTTTTTCAACTTATAGAAATTAAATTTTTTTAATGTATTTTTAAATCTCTTAGATCAAAACAATTCTTTGTTGCTCAAGGGAGCTTTTCGAGCAAGGACAAAAGTAACATCAACCTAACTACCAACTGATTAGCTTTATGATTTTAATGGAGCAAAGAAAACGGATTTATTAATAAAGTGTATTGTTGAAAGAGAATCGTTGTGGAATTTCAGACTGCAATGCATCCATTTTTATTGGCTTCACTTTGTTATGCTTTCAGAGCTATTTATAATGTTATTTCACTGAAAATTCCTTTCCATATTGTCATTTGCCTTCCATCTCCAAAAAGCTTCCCATCCAAATTAAAAAAAAAAAAAAGAAGAAGAAGAAAAGTCTTTCTTCTTTCTTCTACACCTCCTTAAAATGAATTGAAAGTGGCATCTCCTGGGAATAGGTCCATCTCCTACCCATGTCTGAAGTTTCTCCTGCTCCCAGCAAAGGAAGAAAATGGAACTTCCTTTTCAAAGATTGGCTCCTCAGAAGAAATACACCTCAGGCAAATGCTCCCACTCCCTCCTTGCTCAGAAGGGATTTAACGTTCTCTTCTTTGAGTAAAAGTAATGTGAGAATCAGAGCCATCTTCCTGGCTGTGGGGTCTGGGCAGGCATGCGAGGCCCCATGCTGAGAGGGGCCCCACACTTGGTTTAATGCATTATTGGTCCTAGTAGTCTTCAGACAGAGGTCCTCATTTTCCCATCTTGCACTAGGCCCTGAAAATCATGTGGCCAGTACTGATGACAAGCAACTTGTTAGAGTAATGAAAGCTTTTCTCCAAAAAGCTTCTTTCCTTATGGAAAGGAAGACAGAAATAAGGAAATATCATAATTGTTTTCAGTTCTTACTGTGAGCCAGATTCTATGCAAAGCATCACGTGCAAACAAACTTCATGCCTAAACAGCCCTGTAGGCACTGTTAAGGCCTCCATTTGCCCCCAGATGTGGAAATTATGATTTAAAGACAAGTAACACACTGGACATTACTCAGAGCTTCCGAGAAAAGTGAAGCTGGTGTTTTCACTTAATTCTGCTTCCAAAGACACTGCACTATCGAACTGTTCATAGTGATTCTTGCTTTGAAACCAATGGTTTAAACGTTCAACTTAATACTTCATTTTAAGTTCAATAGTTTCAACTTCCATCTAAATTCAAGTCCAACTGCTTTCTCCAGGCAGATCATCTGGAATGGATGTGGACATTCATTCTAGGAGACAAAGTTGATATTCTTCCTTTCAACACCGATCCCCCATCTCCACCTCATTTCTGGGGTAGGGGCACCTTCAGGCTGAAGACCGCTACTTCCCCCACTTTTACAAAAACCTTTCTTTTCCATTTAGAATTCTGTATTCACAATGTCATGGAAAAGCCACTAAGAACTGCGTAACGGATACATTTTGTTTCTCTCTGCCCAGCGTGCATTTCCCACATGGTCCTTCCTTCCCACTCTCGCCCTTGATATTCTAGTGGGATTTTCCTACCCCAACCCCAGATAATCACAATCTTTTATGAATACCACCATCCCAAGCTGTTTTATGATTGATGCAGGGATGGGCTGCCTTGTGGGACTAAAGAAGAATTTTTTTTTCCCTGTTTTGCTGGGAACTGTGTTGGAACTCCTTGGAGTTGTTGAATTCAATTAGAAACAAGAGCTGGAGGAAGTGATATTCCTGAAGCACTTGAACTCTTTCATCCATTCACATTCACTCTCTGGGCAATTTGATTTCATGACCCAAGAAAATCTGGTTTTGCTTATGTCAATTTGAACTGAGTTTCTGTCACTGGCAATTAAATGAGTTTGGTTAACACGAATAGTCAAGAGTGACTAATTGTCAAAGATCAATGGTGTTTTCCCAACGTTCTAGCTCAACTAATGCCCACCCACACTATCTCAACCTGTGTTTCTTCTTTAATAGACAGGAATGAGGAAGAGCTCTGAGGCTGGAAGGGAGAGATATGAAAAGATGAAAAACATATCTCAAAGATCATGTGTCATACAATCTCAATAGTTTTTCTTCCCTGGTGTTTCTTATTATAGTTCAACAACAATTTTTTTTTTAAATTTCTCTAATTGTAGTACAGAATTTGGTAACTTTTTAGGAAAGGTTATCTACCTGTTCCTTAAGGGTAGCGTCTAAATTATCTTATGCCATTTTGTTTTCCAGGGGCCTGGCTTGGTCCCCACTATATTGTGGTGATCACACACACACCACACACCAGTACCACCCCAGCCCTGCACACCCCCACCCCCACCTCCACCCTAATCAATGAAGGGCCTATCGGAATTCCCTTTCTACAGCCAAAAAGATAACCATTGTCATCAATGGGCTGAGTCAGTTTCTCAGTTCAGTATCAATCTGCATTTGGTCTATGGAATTGACAGCCCTTCTAAACTGTCGGTCTCAAGTAAATGAGCCAGTGCTCAGAAACTGAAATGGCTAATGGCATTTGGGGGAACTTCAAACAAAATTACAAGCGTTTTTCTTCATTTCTTACCTATCAGAAGAGACTTTTCCTTGGGTACTTCGTTTTTCAGACTGTATCAAACACAAAGCTTCTACTCTCAAAATAAATATGGAAAAATCTATACAGTACATTAGGCTCCAGCAGAGCTGCAGTGGCCAAACTTTTGTGCGAGTGTCATTTTGGTGACTGCGCACATATTTTCATACAGGTCACATGGCTAACTTTGTCAGCCCCAAGAATCAAAGAGGGGGCACCCCCCTCACTTGCTAAGTGCAGTGCTGGCAGTCCGCCAGTGAATGCAGGGTGTGCAGACCATCAACCGGGATTATTTTTTGCTTTGGGATATCTGGACATTTGTTGTCTATATGTTTAAACCTGCAGAAGGACAGCCCATACTTCACTTAAGTGCATGGCCCAGAGTCATTTAAAGAGAAATGCCACTTGCCCAGATATTCCCAGCAAACACTGGGCCACCTTTGTAGGCCTCATAAATTCTTCCCAGCAGAGGAGTCGTCCAAAGACAGTCTACAGTGACAGGTGACGGCCGAGAGTGAAGGCCCGAGTTGGGAACTTCAGCGCTATGCCCGCCTGTCTATCGTGTCCCTGGCTGGGAACTTCAGACTTGGATTCGCAATTTTCCTTTCTGTGAAGTGCAGGTAACAACACTGATCCAGGTGAGTTGTTGCACAGATTAGAGGAAAGGTAACACACAGGTCGCATACCTGGGATACCCAGGAGGTGCTCACTCTTTTCTCCTGATGTCATTTCCCTTGTATGTCCATGAACTACCTGGCCCTCACTCCTGTTTCTGGGTTTTGCCTACTTCTCCAGAGCAAGCAGAAGAATATGGAACTGGGAGGTTAGAAAACATGAGCTTGAATCACAGCGACACTCATCACGGACAGGGTGGCTAGATTTAGCAAACAAAAACCCAGGATGCCTCACTGAGCTGGGATATCAGAAAACGATCAATAGTATTTTGGTATAAGTATGTCCCGTGTGATAGTCGGGATACACTTATACTAAAAACCCATTTGTCATTTATTTGAAATTCGATTTGAATGGACATCCCATATTTTGTCTGGCAACACCACCCACAGGCTATGTGACCTTTAGCAAGTCACGCAAGACCTTGAATTCAGGCATATGCGAGGATCATAGTAACATCCACTGTAGAAGAATTGTTATACGCCACCTGGTTTTCCAATCACTTTCTCCTCATTGAAAATCGGTGGGCTAATTTTGTTATTTCTCTTTTGTAGATGTTAAAATGGAGGCTTAGAGAGGTTAAGAAACCCACGTCCACACAACTAAGCAGTTAATCCAGCTGACTCAAGATGTTCCACTGTGTCCTACAGCTATTATAAGATACAGTAATACAGCCACCAAATACCGACTCTATGTGAGAATCACAGATCATACACATTGGTTTAAGACTAATCAACCCAATGTTCCCACACAGTGCAGTCTCAGATAATCAAATTTTAAGGGGCAAGTTTCAGCTGCCAAAAAGAATTCTTAAAAATATCATTAAAGAGGGCTCAAATATTTTAACAACACTTATCAAAATTCTCTCCCCTTTCCTGCTGCTTCCCTCATACTCTGCAACACCGCACTGACTTCTCAGCACCTCCTGGAGAAAACGTATCCAGCCCTCGCCCACGACTTATTTTCCTTCTTCTCCCATCTTCTCTTTCTCAGCCCTTTATTATGTAGAAGCACTTGGCACCTCTCCTAGAAGAAAGAGTCCATATTCTTCAGAAGAAAGGAGGAGGAAATTTGGACTGGCAATTTGAAAATTATCTTTGGCAGGCTGGGGAGCTGCTCAAGTTCATGTACAAGTCCATGTTAGTAATTCTTGTTCTTTTACACTGGATCCTCAATAAATGTTAATTTCCTTCTTCCTTCCCTTGTACTTATCCATATTTTGCTTACTAGTATGGGAGATTCTCCCCATGATTTCATCTTTGCATGGGGCTTGAGAGGTACCCAGGGCTTGCGGAAACGGTGGGGATTGAGGTCCCTGGCTATTACTAAGATTACTAGCTTAGACAAAAGAGTGAAGGGGGGGAAAAAAAGCATATTGGAGAATAAAGGCACATTTCAAGACAATGTGTTTCTAGGGAACCAAGGGTCGATACAAAGTGAGAATGGAGTCCAAGAAAATACCCTTCTGAAGTAGAAAGCCTTTGCAAGCCTGATGGGTTTGCTGAGGGGTTGTTCTGTGTTAGAAAAGGATGTCTATCCAAGGAATCTGTCTGTGAATGACTGGTTAAATACTACCTTTCCTCCAGGAGTTCCCTAACAAGGGCAACACTGAACCTGGACACCTGGGTTATTTCTATGCGCTCTAGTGACCATGGATCCTAGAGGATCTGGTGGGATTAACTGTTAGTTCACTTTGGCCTCTAATTCCAGCAAGAGGGAGTTTCACTTCAGCTTTTGATATAATTATAAGCATTTTTTTCAAAAAACAAGTACACACTTATTTGTCAAGGGGAACATTGACCTGACCTCTTACACCACTTCTTTCATGACTTTTATCAGCTTGTGGGGAAATCCTTGTGTATTTTCATTATTTTGTTACTGGGAGTTTGTCTACATCTTATGTGTAGAGACTGCAATAATCTCCCTAGCACATGGGAAATAACAATAACAGACTCAAGATAATTTATATAGGATATTTCTTCATTTAGTCTTAAAGATCCACTCCCAGATTGTTCTGCTCTTCTATTCAGCAAGTTGAGGAAATGGTGAAAATCTTGCCTGAGGTCTCACAGCTAAGACGCTATGTGTGTGCTAAGCCGCTTCAGTTGTGTCCGATTCTTTGCAACCCCGTGGACTGTAGCCTGCCAGGCTCCTCTGCCCATGAAAATTTAAAAACAGCAAATGAACAGGTACTGGTGAAGATGTGCAGAAGCTGGACTCCCTGCACATTGCTGGTGGGAATGTAAAACGGTGCAGCCAGTGTAGAAAATGATGCGACAATTCCTCAAAAATTGAAACTCTGTAGAATTACCATTTGACTTAGCAATTCCACACCTCAAAGAGGTGAAAGCAGGGACTCAAGCAGGTTATTTGTACCCCCATGCTCATAGCAGCATTATTCACCACAGCCAAAAGGCGGAGGCAAGCCAGATGTGTCAACATTTCCGACTCCGAAGTTGGAGCCTCTGGGATTTGTTCTCAGACTATGTGAGTTCACAGTCTGCTCTTGTAAGCAAGGCTGTGAAAAGCCTAACCACACACACTGAAACACTTTACGTTGGGTATCATCTGGTGCCCAGAACACATGATTCGAGCTTCTGGAAGATGGGAAGAGGAGTTGGCTAAGTGTCACTGAAGACGAGTGGTTCTCAACTAGGGGTGATTCCTACCCCCTCACCCCAGCCACTGGAATTGGACATTTGGCAAAGGCTGGAGACATTTTTGCTTATCAACACTGGGCCTGCCACATGCACTCATCTTTCCTGGGTAGATGCCAGGGATGCTACTAAACATCTTACAATGTGCAAGACAGCCCCCAGTGACCCACCAAAGAATTACCTGTCAATAGTACTGAGGCTGAGGAACTTCAGTGTAGAATATGAACTTGCTTCTGCTAAGTCGCTTCAGTCGTGTCTGACTCTGTGCAACCCCATAGACGGGGGCCCACTGTCTCTGGGATTCTCCAGGCAAGAACACTGGAGTGGGTTGCCATTTCCTTCTCCAGTGCATGAAAGTGAAAAGCGAAAGTGAAGTCGCTCAGTCGTGCCCGACTCTTAGCAACCCCATGGACTGCAGCCCACCAGGCTCCTCTGTTCATGGGATTTTCCAGGCAAGAGTACTGGAGCGGGGTGCCATTGCCTTCTCCAAGAATATGAACTTAGACCTTCCTTAATGGAATTTCTTTACAGTCTCTTTTGGTAGCTGAACTGTGCATCTTCAAATTTCACTCCACAAAACTCAGTTGGGCGAGAACTTAGATGATTTAAATGTGACCCTTATGGAATGTTTATGTTAGCTTCCGAGGACCCTCGATTGGCCAGTGAAGTAGTGTCTACCCACAGTATGCCTCTGTAATATTTAATTTTTCTGAATCCTGTTGTTTTATGATCTTCATCCAGATATCACACATAACTTGAACAAAACATCATACATCAATTTTCCTCAAGTTAATATATAAAATCTTGGCGTTCAGTAATCTGAATATATCATGAGGTCCTCTCAAGATGTTCTTTCATTTTGACTTTACGTATTCATTCCCCAGATTTCTATTTGATTTTCAAGGTTAATTCCAGTGTAATGATGACTTTGTAGCACTTGTGAGACAAGACAGCTTGTGTCCTCATAGACTCACCCTCCTCTCCCAAGCCCTTTGGGTCTACATCAGAATACAAATTTTCATTATTGAGGCTGAGCTTATTCATTGAAATGATTCTGATAGAAACACATTTCTATGATTTTTACATGAAGTAAGGAGTTGTACTGGCTATTGATTAACAGCCCTAATCTGAGCTCCCCCTGGAGATATAATCAAAACTCTTCCAATGAAGTTGAACCCAGATTGAGGAGGAATAAATTTCACAACTCAAACCCTATTCATCTCAGTCAGCTCTATCCCAAATCAATCTTGACATCACAAAAAAGCCAAACAACCAGAAATTATGTGCATCCTGACACAACGCAAGAGGAAACACACAGTCTCACCCTGAAGGATTCTTGCCAAAAGCAGAATTTAACCAGAATGTAATCAAGTCTCCAGATCTAACGGCGTACTTACAGGAAATTAGGGAGATAGAAGAGCAAATAAAATGACACACTCAGAAAACAATCAGCTAGAATCTGAATGTGGGAAATCTTCCAAAGGCGATGGGCCTCGTTTGGGCTCTGATTCGCATAAACCACGTCCAAAGAGGCATTTGAGACAAGAAGGAGAACTTGAACATGGGCTGGGTATGAGATGATGTCAAGGGATCACTGTTACTTTTGTAAGCGGTGATAACGACCTTGCGATTCTGTTAAAAACAAGGTAGGTATGCTGATTGCTAGCGACAATGTTTTCCCAGACGTGAGATTCCATTGTCTTACCTCAGATGCTCAGGCTGAACTGTTCATAACCGGGCACAACACGGGCCCGCTCCCACGCCCTGACAGTAATATTTCCCAATGGATTGTCTTGCAGCCATGAACTGCAGAGTGGGCGATGACGTTCTAACATGAAGACGACAGGCAGATTTAAACCCCTCTCGCACAAATCAGCTGGGTAAAGGCAAAAGCATTCTTTCAACACACTAACTGAATGAGCAAGAACCAGAAGTAACATTCAGTGGGGCATGATGAAGACAGAAGGAGAGCCAAAGTGTTGCTGTGGGCACCTGATGGAGTTGCAGCAGCTGAGTCATGCGAATGGGCACGGCGAGTCCCTGAGCTGGGCCTGAGAGTGTTCCGCTGACCCGTGTTTTAATCAAGACATTTGAACTGGGAAAATGGCACATTTTGCTTATGGATCTTTTGGACAGTAAAACATGACAAAAGGCATGCAACCAACTAGTAAATCAGTCGATATTTCATGATTTTCAGTTTAATAACTCTCCATTTAGTTCTATTAATATAAAGTTAGTGCTAATGCTATTTATTAAAAAGCTAGTCTGCTTTTGTTGGATTTGTGCCTGGAGAGAATGAAGTCGCTCAGTCATGTCCGACTTTTTGTGATCTCATGGACTGTAGCCCACCAGGCTCCTCCGTCCATTGAATTTTCTGGGCAAGAGTACTGGAGCGGGTTGCCATTTCCTTCTCCAGGGGATCTTCCCGACCCAGGAATTGAACCCAGGTCTCCTGCACTGCAGGCAGGTGCTTTATCCTCTGAGCCACCAGGGAAGCCCCTATAACTTTATAGGATTTGTGCCTATATAGCTTTAAAGGCATGAATATTATCATCTTCATTCTCAATAGCCTTAGAACTACAAGCAGAACGCACTTGAGTCAATGCTTTGACTTGGCCTCAAACATGTGATTTCAGTTCAAGCCACTAGTATAATAGCATCAAGAGACGAATAAAAATTTAGGCAGAGGGTGAACTTGATCATCTTGGACTTTGAGGCTATAACTTCAGTATATCAACAGATGTATTCAGAAAGCAAGAAGTGAAGAATCACACAGATTGTCTAGCTTTTATCATTCAGTACAATATAACATCCTGTTTTACTAATCAACTGAAACCTTTTTGGAATGATTTAACTTACAGTTTCATGTTGAAGAGACAAAATGATAACAGGCCTATTCTTTTGTCTGTCTTTGATCCTTCTTCCGTTTTTTTTTTTTTTTTTAAAGGTTTTTTGATGTGGACTGTCTTTTTAAAAGTCGTTATTAAATTTGTTACAACATGCTTCCATTTTACATTTTGGCCTTTTGGCCCCTGAGGCATGTGGGATCCTAACTCCCCGACCAGGGATGAAACCCACAGACCCTGTAATGGAAGGCAAAATCCTAACCACTGGGCCATCAGGGAAGTCCCTGTCTTTGATCCTTCTTGCTTCCTAACGGAGCTGAGTTCTATCCACTACCTCTCTGAAGCATGGAATGGAAGACAAGAGAAGCAAATGGCTGAAGAGGAGAACTCAATTCTAATTCTGACTTGGCAAAGCACTCATTTCAATTCTCTCGGCTGCACTTTTTAAGACATGGTGAAGAATTACAGTGAGAACGAAGACATAGTTTCAACGTGGATTTCGACCTCATTTTCTGTCCTGGCTCAGGCACTACATATGGAAACTCCTCATTTGCAACGGAAGCACTCACGTCCACGGCGGAATGGGGGAGGGGCTCGTACCCTGGGGTAAGATGTGCTGTGCACAAGTACTTGCCAGCCCACCCAGGGGAAGATCATCCCTTTCTCTCCACACGGCAGTCAGGCTGGGTCACATGACCTTCTGTGACCAGTGACAAGTGACGGGAGATGAGGAGTCACTTCTCTTTAGAAGCCTAAGAGCCCAAGTGGAGTTTGCCACGTTGTCCTTTTTTCTCTCATGAGATGAGTGATGTTTTGGATAGAGACCCATCCCTCAGCTTGGGTCCCGGAGTAAAGATGCTGCGGAGCAGAACTGCAGCCAACACGTGACGGACAGGTAATCTGAGTGGACAGGACACCTGTGTTGACGCAAGCCAGGACTGCATGGTTGTTATTATTTTGTTTTACTACAGCACTGCTTGTCCTATCCTATCTTGGTATACACTCCCAGGGCACAGATCAGATCTGAGGTGGGGTGGTGAAAGTAGTAGGCATCACTTCAAAATGCCTCTTGGATGATTCTCAAGCGCCCTACGGCGTGCACCATGGTAAAGACCATTTCATCAAGGAGATGCTCTTCCCCACAGACTGTCAGCATGAACATCATGGTCTCAAATGTATACCATGATTTGACACTTGATTTAGCTGCTTATTTGCCTTCTGTGCTAGAATGCTACCTTCCAATATATGGAGGATGTAATTATTTATGATACATTAACCTAGTCCTCGTGATTTTGTTTCAATGTATTTCCTCTTTTACTTTTTCTCATCTTCTAGTGCAGTTCTAATAGAACTTCTAATGCAGTTCTTCTAATGCAAAAAAGTAAAATGGCTGTCTGGGGAGGCTTTATAAATAGCTGTGAAAAGAAAAGTGAAAAGCAAAGGAGAAAAGGAAAGATATAAGCATCTGAATGCAGAGTTCCAAAGAATAGCAAGAAGAGATAAGAAAGCCTTCCTCAGTGATCAATGCAAAGAAATAGAGGAAAACAACACAATGGGAAAGACTAGAGATCTCTTCAAGAAGATTAGAGACACCAAGGGAACATTTCATGCAAAGATGGGCTCAGTAAAGGACAGAAATGGTATGGATCTAACAGAAGCAGAAGATATTAAGAAGAGGTGGCAAGAATACATGGAAGAACTGTACAAAAAAGATCTTCACGACCAAGATAATCCTGATGGTGTGATCACTCACCTAGAGCCAGACATTCTAGAATGTGAAGTCAAGTGGGCATTAGAAAGCATCACTACGAACAAAGCTAGTGGAGGTGATGGAATTCCAGTTGAGCTGTTTCAAATCCTGAAAGATGATGCTGTGAAAGTACTGCACTCAACATGCCAGCAAAGTTGGAACACTCAGCAGTGGCCACAGGATCGGAAAAGGTCAGTTTTCATTCCAATCCCAAAGAAAGGCAATGCCAAAGAATGCTCAAACTACCACACAATTGCACTCATCTCACACGCTGGTAGTAATGCTCAAAATTCTCCAAGCCAGGCTTCAGCAATACATGAACCGTGAACTTCCAGAAGTTCAAGCTGCTTTTAGAAAAGGCAGAGGAAGCAGAGATCAAATTGTCAACATCTGCTGGATCATCGAAAAAGCAAGAGAGTTCCAGAAAAACATCTACTTCTGCTTTACTGACTATGCCAAAGCCTTTGACTGTGTGGATCACCATAAACTGTGGAAAATTCTGAAAGAGATGGGAATACCAGACCACCTGACCTGCCTCTTGAGAAATCTGTAGGCAGGTCAGGAAGCAACAGTTAGAACTGGACATGGAACAACAGACTGGTTCCAAATAGGAAAAGGAGTACATCAAGGCTGTATATTGCCACCCTGCTTATTTAACTTCTATGCAGAGTACATCATGAGAAACGCTGGGCTGGGAGAGACACAAGCTGGAATCAAGATTGCTGGGAGAAATATCAATAACCTCAGATATGCAGATGACACCACCCTTATGGCAGAAAGTGAAGAGGAACTAAAAAGCCTCTGGATGAAAGTGAAAGTGGAGAGTGTAAAAGTTGGCTTAAAGCTCAACATTCAGAAAACGAAGATCATGGCATCTGGTCCCATCACTTCATGGCAAATAGATGGGGAAACAGTGGAAACAGTGTCAGACTTTATTTTGGGGGGCTCCAAAATCACTGCAGATGGTGACTGCAGCCATGAAATTAAAAGACACTTACTCCTTGGAAGAAAAGTTATGACCTACCTAGATAGCATATTCAAAAGCAGAGACATTTCTTTGCCAACAAAGGTCTGTCTAGTCAAGGCTATGGTTTTTCCAGTGGTCATGTATGGATGTGAGAGTTGGACTGTGAAGAAGGCTGAGCACCGAAGAATTGATGCTTTTAAACTGTGGTGTTGGAGAAGACTCTTGAGAGTCCCTTGGACTGCAAGGAGATCCAACCAGTCCATTCTGAAGGAGATCAGCCCTGGAATTTCTTTGGAAGGAATGATGCTAAAGCTGAAACTCCAGTACTTTGGCCACCTCATGTGAAGAGTTGACTCACTGGAAAAGACTCTGATGCTGGGAGGGATTGGGGGCAGGAGGAGAAGGGGATGACCGAGGATGAGATGGCTGGATGGCATCACAGACTTGATGGACGTGAGTCTGAATGAACTCCGGGAGATAGTGATGGACATGGAGGCCTGGTGTGCTGCGATTCATGGGGTTGCAAAGAGTCGGACACGACTGAGCAACTGAACTGAACTGATTGTAGTTTAACTGCCTTTTGAAGCTTAAGATCACTGTTGGGCTTTACGATCCTATAACCAGGCTGAACTGCTCAAGTATGGAAGTAGAACACAACATGGGCCAAGAGCAGAGGCTGAGCTCCTATTAAGCTACAACAGACCCTTAGAGCCTTGTATTCAATGCTGCTGTTGGTAGTGGTTGCGTTGCTAAGTTCTGTCTGATTCTTGTGACCCCATGGACAGTAGCCTGCCAGGCTCCTCTGTTCATGGGAATTCCCAGGAAGAATATTGGCATGGGTTGCCATCTCCTTCTCCAGGGGATCTTTCCCACCCAGGGATCAAACCCATATCTCCTGAATTGGCATGCAAATTCCTTACCGCTGAGCCACCCGGGAAGCACATTTGATGCTGTAACATACGACAACTTCTCTCACTTAACAAAAGAGGACATTTGAGACTTAGTACTTGTTAAGCACTTTACCTAAAGTCCACCACCTGAAAAGTGGAAGGGACACAGCAATAGGCCAGTCCCATTATCCTTTACCGCCAAACACCATCCACCAAGTAACTTAGCTCCCTTCTGCTGTCCTTTCCAATTTACTTAATCCAAAGGATCCCTTTGTAGGCATGGGTTTCTCCTTCTTTCCTTTATATTCTTTATTTTCAGTGTGTTTCAAATTTGGCTCAGGATCTGGCAGAATATGCAATTTATGTTGTAATAACCGAAACTCCTCTGGAGATCGGTGGCTTCAGAGAACATGACTTTAAATGTCCATCATGCTATATAACCAACAGAAGCTGTAGGCTCCTGGCCACTTCTAGTCACCCTGGGCATGAGGTCGATACATCTTGCCCCTTGATTATATGATGGCCCATTGCAGAAAACACAAATACGACGCATCAGGCCCAGGCTTTTAAAGCCTCCCACTAGAAACGACAGGCATCATTTTCACGTTCATCTGCCATGCCTACCTTCAAATCACAGTGGGAAAACAGCCTTGTCATGGACTTTGGTGAAGGGGAGAATTGGAATATTCATTAAAACTTAAAAAATTTTGAGGCATAGTCTGTGCCCCATGGCATTTTGTCATGATACAAATAAAGCATCTTTTACTAAAAGATACACCACAGCACCTGTGGGCATAAAGACATACTTGATGCTCCTGGGCTGGAATCTGTCAGACAGTGGGCACTGTCCAACTTACACTGGGGTTTCTTTTTCATCACAGCTTAGATTTTTCAGGTCCTTTTACTTTCAGAGTCTCAAACCAGGGCTTCATTCCTATGCAAGCTGAAAGGTAACATTTGATAGCCAGGGAGTGAGATTTCTGTCTTGGACTGATCGACGGGTTCTTACTTCAAGAACTTGTTCTATGATATGGTCTAAACATCCTGCTTGTTTGTAAATAGCCTCATAGTTTGGCTAATGCAGGTAAATGAAGGAAAGAGGCACACATTATAAATTATCTCATTAAAAATTAAAGCCAGATAAAATTGTATACATTTCACTAAATTACCTTTCTAGGCTTTGCAAATATTCCGAGGGCAGCTAATCTCTCCATTTTAATTAGATTGCACATCTTTTTCAAAGGCTACTGTCCTGATGTTTTAATATAAAAAGACCGTTCCTATTTAAGGCAGAAATCTGGAGAGCTGAGAATTAACACTTACTGTTAACCTTTTCCTAAGGGGAAAGATTTAACTTCAAGTAAGGAAGACCCTTTGTATGTGAACCACATTTCTCATTTTTAAAATAGAGTAGCAGCAAATGAAACTCCACGTGTCTAAAATGACAATTCCTGGGACTTCCCTGGTGGTCGAATGGTTTGGACTCTCTGCTTCCACTGCAGAGGGCACAGGTTTGACCCCTGGTTGGGAAACAAAGATCCTGCAAGCTGCCTGGGGCAGTCAAAATAAATTAAACATAAGCTAAAATGAACCAAAAAAACTGCCCCCCTCTTCCTGTGCTCCTTCCTTAGTTCATTTTCCCCTTATCCTTTATCATTACTCAATATGTTTTATATTTCACTTATTTTTCATTGTTTCCCTCCTTCATTAATTTGAGGACTTCCGTGCGGCTCATGTGCTCTATCTTCTCTGAAAAGTAATGTGCCTCATCCATAGTAGTTGAATAGATGAGTGAATGACAGAAATTTCAAACTGTCTCAATTAAGAAGCACTTGCCACTTGAACATCAAATCTACAAGGATGGTCTCTTGGTCAGTCTTTCCCTCCAACTCTATCTCTGGCACCTAGAACACTGCTGGGGTTCAAGCAGGTTCTCTGCAAATATCAGTGAACCAAAGCACCCTTGGGATCTAAGGAAAGAGATGCTATGCAGGTTCAATTGGATGGCAGGCAGCAAGAAGGTTGGCCTGACACTGCCATACATCTTAAGGGGCACATGGACAACTTTGCTCAGGTGACCCCAATATTCCCAATGCTTTGTGTTTTAGAGAGAATATAAATTCAGTAAGTATTGTCAGGTTTTTTTTTTTTTTTTTTGCCACGCCATGTGGCATATGAGATCTTAGTTCCCCAACCAGGGATTGAACCCATGACCCTTGCATTGAGAGCACAGTCTTAACCCCTGGACAGCTAGGGAAGTCTCTCATTTAGCACTGTTGAACTTCCAACTTACAATGAATTGTTGGATTATAATTAATGAGTGTGAGGATTTTTTTTTTTTTCCAGAAGCTTTGTCCAGCCTTTACAAATACTGTTATCTGGCAGATGGGTTCTCTGAGAAAGAATCCAAATCTTCTCAAAAGTAGTAAAGACCATGGAAAAACGACACGGCAGGGAGCTTGAATACAAATCTTAACTGGGTGTTAAGAGAGGAAGCATAGTTGAGCCTGTGTTCAGTATGTAAGAATCTTCCACATCACTTAGAAGTGGCTAAAATGATAGCATGACCCAGAAACTATTTCAAAGTAAAGCACTTCTCCGAAAAGCAGAAGGTTGAGACGCTTCCTTAGGAAGTATGTAGACAGCCTACCGTGGTGTTCAAACGCATGGGCTTCTGCAGGAGATGGCTGGTTTTAATCTTAGCTGTACTGTTTCCTAGCTGGGTGGTCAAAGACACTGTTGCTTTTACAAGCCCAAGTTTCTTCACCTTTAAAATGACAATCAAAATGGTTCCTAGTGGGTGGGAATGAATAAGACTACCTACATGCCTCGCTCAGTGACTAGCATACAGTGGGAACGAAATGTGAACTGCTCTCATTATTTTTCTTGCTGTTGTTGTTCAGAGCACTTCTGTTGTCCAACCAGCCACACTTCTGCTTTATGTTCGATATGGAGGAGCAGAAGGCTTTCTTCGGGACTAAAAAATTGTCGTAATTTAGACTTCAACCCCAAGGCAAACTCAGACCACCTGAATAGCTCCCTTGCTGGGTCTGGACATATGACCATTTGTGTGTGTGTGTGGGTGAACGGAGGTCAAGGTCAACCCAGCCCAGTGCCTGGCCCGTGGTTGAAGGTGCTGTAAGTAACTACTCAAAGCATGAGCCAATGTCAAGATCCAGTTAACCAAGGAAAAATGGAGCCTTCTCCTTAATGGTCAGATTCAGAGAGACTGCAACATGAAGTGAGAGCCAGAAATCTAAATCTCAAAGCTTTTGCATACCCTCCGTAAGAAATATAACGTGGAGGAGAGTCATTTTTATCAGTCTGTGCCTGAATATGCAAATATAAGTAGATGCTTGATATTCTTGTAGGATGACCTCACGGTTGATGTATGTCTTTCTGGCTTGACCATGTAAAATTTGAATCATATCGCTACAAGCGGCAAACTGAGAGGGAGGACAGAGATGTTTTAAAAATTCTTGGAGCACATGACTCTCAGGGAGAGTTTTAAACTGGATGCCAGTTAAATCTCCCTTTGGATATGAAATTGTCAGAATGACTGCAGAGATCATGTCTCATCAGCTACTTGCAGAAAAATGAAAGTTAGGGTACTTCTTAATGCCATATATAAAAATAAACTCAAAACAGACTGAAGACCTAAATGTAAGGCTGGACACTATAAAACTCAGCAGAAAACATAAGCAGAACACTCTTTGATATAAATCACAACGATATCATTTCTCCTAGAGTAATGAAAATAAAAACAAAAATAAACACATGAGACCTAATTAAATTTAAAAGCTTTTGCACAGCAAAGGAAACCATAAACAAGACGAAAAGCTAACGCTTAGAATGGGAGAAAATATTTGCCAATGAAGCAACTGACAAGAGATTAATCTCCAAAATCTACAAACAGCTCATGCAGCTAAATAGCAAAATAACAAACAACCCAATCAAAAGATGGGCAGAAGACCTTAACAGACATTTCTCCAAAGAAGATATATAGATGGCCAACAACACATGAAAAGAGGCTCAAAGTCACTAATTATTAGAGAAATGCAAATCAAAACTACAATGAGGTATCACCTCATGCAGGTCAAAATGACTACCATCAAAATGTACAAACAATAAATGCTGGAGAGGGTGTGGAGAAAAGGGAACCCCCCTACACTGTTGAAAGTCAAAGTCACCCAATCGTGGCCAACTGTTTGTGACCTCATGGACTATACAGTCCACGCCAGAAGAATTCTCCAGGCCAGAAGGCTGGAGTGGGTAGCCGTTCCCTTCTCCAGCGGATCTTCCCAGCTCAGGGATGGAACCCAGGTCTTCTACATTGCAGATGGATTCTTTACCAGCTGAGCCACCAGGGAAGCCCCTACACTGTTGGGGGGAATGTAAATTAATACAGCCACTATCAAAAACATATGGAGGTGCCTTAAAAAACTAAAAATAGAGCTCCCATATGACTTAGCAATCCCACAATTGGGCATGTATCCAGAGAAAACCATAATTAAAAAAGACACATGCACTCCAATATTCATTGCAGCACTATTTACAACAGAAGGACGTGGAAGCAACCTAAATGCCCACTGATAGAGGAATGGATAAAGATGTGGTATATATATACCATGGACTGTTACTTGGCCATAAAAAGGAATGAAACTGGTTCATTCATAGCGATGTAGATGGACCGAGAGACTGTCATTCAGAATGAAGTAAGTCAGAAAGAGAACAACAATCATTGTATATTAACATGTGGACTCTAATAAATGGTATATTGTTGTTGTTGAGTTGCTAAGTGGTATCTGACTCTTGTGACCCTATGGACTGTAGCCCACCACGCTCCTCTGTCCATGGGATTTTCCAGGCAAGAATCCGGGAGAGGAGTGGGTTTGCATTTCCCTCTCCAGGGGATCTTCCCTACCCACGGAGTGAATCCATGCCTTTTGTATCTCTGGTGTTGATGAGCAGATTTTTTACCACTGTGACACCTGGGAAGACCTAATGAATGGTACAGATGATCTAATTTGCAAAACAGAAATAAAGCTGTGGAGAACAAACAGACATGCCGAGGGGGAAAGAGGGATGGGATGAATTGAGAGACTGAGATTGAGGTATATACGCTACTGATACTATGAATAAAATAGATAATAGATCCTGAGAACCTATTGTACAGCTCAGGGAACTCTTACCCAATGCTCTGTAGTGACCTAAATGGGAAGCAAACTCCCAAACAAGGACATATAGGTATACACACAGCTGATTCACTTTGTTGTACAGTAGAAACTAACACAACATTGTAAAGCAACTATACTCCAAGAAAAATTAAAGAAACGATCATGTCTTATGTTAGCTCTACCGTCATGAAACATCTTCTAGTTTATTTTTACTTTTTCAATTCATAAATTCTGTTTATGTGGGGCCTTGTTAACTCCTACTTTCAAATTGTCTTTTTTTTAAAAAAATTGGAATTTGTTTTGAGATAATTATAGATTCACTGTGGTCATAAGAAATATCATAGAGATATCCTCTGTACACTTAGCTTAGTCTTCCCAATGGGAAAATTTTGCCACATGGCAGTATATAGTTATTCCCCCCATCCTGATGCCCAACTCCAGACAAACTGTCCTCTACTTCTAAAAATTTGTCATTTCGAAAATGCTCTGTGAATGTAATCCCCAAGTACGAAAACTTGGGGACTGACTTCTCCATCCAGCATAATTCCTTGGAGATCCATCCATGTTGCCACATGTGTCAACCATTTATGTATCCTTTAAATGGTTGAGCATTAGTTCACTGTATGTAGGTACCTCAGAGAAGGCAGTGGCACCCACTCCAGTACTCTTGCCTGGAAAATCCCATGGACGGAGGAGCCTGGTGGGCTGCAGTCCATGGGGTCGTGAAGAGTCGGACACGACTGAGCGACTTCACTTTCACTTTTCACTTTCATGCATTGGAGAAGGAAATGGCAACCCACTCCAGTATTCTTGCCTGGAGAATCCCAGGGACGGGGAAGGCTGGTGGGCCCCCGTCTATGGGGTCGCACAGAGTCGGACACGACTGAAGCGACTTAGCAGCAGCAGGTACCTCAGAGCTGGTTTATACATTCACCTGTTAAAGGGGATCTGAGTTGATCCCAGTTAGGGCTGTTAGAATCGGACTGCTATGAACATTCCTGTACGGGCTTCTGTGTAAATACAAATTTCATTTTGGAGGGACTGTGATGGTTGCATGTTTAGTGTATTTAGAAACTGAGCAGTTGTTTTCCAGACTTGCTGTATTATTTTCCATTTTCACCAACAATGCAATGTTTAAGTGATCCAGTTTCTCCTTGTACTAGCATTTGGTGTCACTTTTTTTCTTGTAGCCATTCTGTGATGTTTGATACCTCTATACTGTGATATTTTGCAGCGGTTCTTACTTGCATTTCCTTAGTCACATTGAACATCTTTTCATTGGCTTCTTTGCCTTTGTGTATCTTCTTCAGTAAAATATCTGTTTATATCTTTTCTCCATTTTCAAATTTTAATGCTTGCTTTGTATATGGTATTGTGGTTTTCATTTCAGTTTCGGCATGTTTGTTATTATATAGAAATCTGACTTCTGTGTGTGTGTTGATCTTGTGTGCTGTGAACCTGAATTCATTCAGTAAATGAAATCTCTTTCAGACTATGTCCCTGGTCACCATATAGCTGAAATACACAATGCTCAGGCAAAAGCCCGAGGTCCTTGGGGTTACTTATTTTGAAGTGGACCCAAGGCCACAGTCTGCTTATTAAATCTTTTCAATTTTCAGCAAACAACTGGGAGATGCTACCACAGAAGAGACTCTTTATCAGTTTTTTAAAAAATTTGTGATCTGTTTTAACTGGCCTACTTTGCATGTAGAATCAATTAAGCCTAATGACAGAGAAATGATCTGAGATCAGAATTTCATGATCTTAAATCTGGAATGACTTGTCAAGAAATCCCTGGTTTAAGGGATTTAAGGGATTAATTTCCACAATATACAAACATCTCAATGTCATTAATTGTTAGAGAAACTCAAGTCAAAACTACATTGAGGTGCCACCTCATACCAGTTACAATGCCTACCATCAAAAAAATCCACCAACAATAAATGCTGGAGAGGGTGTGGAGAAAAGGGAACCCTCTTACACTGTTGGGAATGTAAATTGGTGAAGCCACTCTGGAAAACAGTATGAAGGTTCCTTAAAAAGCTGAAACTGTGACTACCCTATGACCCAGCATTTCGCACAACTCTGCATATATCCTGAGAAAACCATAATTCAAAATGATACACACACCCTAATGTTCACTGCAGAACTATTTACAATAGCCAGGACAAGGAAACCACGTAAGTGTCCACGGACAGATGAATGGGTAAAGAAGATGTGGTATATAAATGGAATGTTGCTCAGCCACTGAAAGGAATGAAGCTGGGTCATTTGTAGAGATGTGGATGGACCCAAGTCTGCCATACAGAGTGAAGTAAGTCAGAAAAACAACAAAAATGTATCTATCATATATTAACACATATGTGGAATCTAGAAAATAGTACAGATGAACCTACTTGCAGGTCAGGAATAGAGAAGCAGACGTAGAGAATGGGCACCTGGGCATGGCGGGGAGAGCGGTGGGATGAACTGGAAGACTGAGACTGGCATATATACACTACCATGCGTAAGACAGACAGCTAGTGGGAAACTGCAGTATAGCCCAGGGAGCTCAGTGTGGTGCTCAGTGGTGACCTAGAAGGATGGGACGGGAGGTGGATGAGTGGGAGGGAGATCCAACGGGGAGGGATATGTGCGTACACGTGGCTGACTCACATCATTGTACAGCAGAAACTAACAACATTGGAGAGCAACTATACTCCAGAAAAAAAGATCCTTGGTTGACTAGCTCACAGTAAAGTTTAGGAGTTTAGAACCCAAATTTAAGTCATACATGATCTCAGAAATAATAGCATGTGCAGAATCCACTTTCAAGAGAATGTGGGGCCAAAATGACACTTTCCAGCAACCAGCCCCTAATAGCACAAGGCAGAAGCAAGTGCCGTGTAGCTTCCTTTCTTGCGCTCTTCTCCCTCTGAAGAGTTTTCTTTAAAAATTAAATAGGACCAAATCCTCAACTTCATTTTTTCCCCAGGTCTCTAATTTTGATTCAGAACCACATCTTTGTTTAAGGGTTTATGTAGATAAACCTCAATTTTGTCAATCTCAATTTTGTCTAAGAAGTAGGATCAACTTCTAATTTTCAATGGTAAACCCCACGCTCTGCTGTCTCCTGCAATAATCTCAAGATGATGGCATCAGGTTAGGTCCCACACTGGGCCAGACGCTCTTAGTAAACCGGTAAGTAACTGTCCCTGCACTTGCTTCACATTATGACATCAGGTGCTGGAGAGAACAGAGGAGAATCCCAGATTGTCATTGTCTCTGCCCTTTTTTACACAGTTCTGTGAGGCATTTGGAGTCCTTCTGGGGTAGCCAGGGGTTCCTGGGGGAGCCTTTGACTCGAGCCAAGTTAATCCACGTGGTCACATTTCCATAACCATTTGAAGAGATCTTTTGGCTTCTCTATGTGACAAGATCTAACACCACAGGCACAGATGAGACTCGCACCTGTCACTAACTGGTAAAGAACATGCTGAAGCCAGAGGAGGAAACTCATATGTCATGGGAGGGACAGACAGGAAATGCCCTTCAACAAGACAGGCCTGCATGGGACAGGGCAGCAGAGGGGACTGAGGGGAGCTTACCATGTGACTTCACCTCAAGTCACCCAATATAAAAACAAATTTTAGGGTGCTGCATAAGACTTTGGGTTTCCCAGGTGGCGCTAGTGGTAAAGAACCCACCTGTCAAGGCAGGAGACATAAGAGACACCAGTTCGATTGCTGGATCAGGAAGATCCCCTGGAGAAGGGCATGGCAACCCACTCCAGTATTCTTGCCTGGAGAATCCCACTGACCGAGGAGCCTGGAAGGGCCTGGAGGGCTACAGTTCATAGGGTCACAAAGAGTTGGACACGACTGAAGGGAGTTGGTATGCATAAGACTAGGGAAAAAAAGACCACTTGCCATCTAAATTTATTTGCAAGACCACAAGCATAAAGCCTCTAGGTGGTGGTTCAAACTACAAAGGGGAAAAAGATACTTAGGATCTCAGAGAGTGTTTGTCTGGTCTGCACAGATAACCACATATCAGACCAGTGGCCTGAGATTAGCTACCAGGCAGCCTCAGGAAAGATGGCTTACTGGTTCTTCTTTCTTTAGCTAGTACCTACGCTTCTGATTCTGTATTAGATGCTGAATTCTAAAGATTGCCTTTTAATTCAAGCAAACAGACATTTATTAAAATTACTTTTCTGAGAAACATATTTATGTGCGTTATAAACAAGAACGCTTTTTAACATTAAAAAATTTGAACTTTAAAAAATATGTAAAATGTTCAAGAAATGTAAACAGGAATTTTCATCTCATTTTCCATATGGTTATGTAAGCACCTTAAATATCAACACAGATCACAGACAGGCCCATTTACATGCATAGGAATGCTCTAAATAAGAAAAAAAATTCAAAATTGTTTCCAAAATTAAAATGTTATTTTTTGGCAGCTGAAATAATACTTGTAATCAGAAAGACTGAAGGATAATATGTACTACAAGTAAGTAAAATGCCCACATAATGGAAGCTTTTTTTTCCCCTTAAGAAGCAACTTTAAAATGTTCATAATCTAACATTTCCATATATACTTTTCTACAGGTTTTGACTTTTTCTATTTGAAGATAGGGGGCATGAAATTAGATTTTCTTGCTGACTCATGCTCACATTAGAAACAGACATAATTGTTCAGCATTTCTTGTAAATTTTTCTTTTCTTTGTCCTCAATGACACTTATTTATATAAATTTATGCATTTATTTTATCTTCCCTGAATATCTCCACCAATTCAAGTCTTGCCTATCCAATTGCAAAAGGCCAGTAATCTAGACTGTTAGAACCATTTCTTAAATGAAAGTCATTACTGAATGAAATTTTAAGAAATGAGTAAGTTGAGAGAAGGGAGCTGTGACAATTATGTGATGATTATTTTAGGCAGAGTTCCTTTACATTTTTGTTTTATGTTTATATTTTGTCATTGTTGCTTTGTCTGTCAGTTTCTTGGTTAAGGGATTAGGTCCCGGACTTTTAGAACAACAGCTTTTTAAAAGGAAAATGGTGTCACTTGGTTTTTGATTAAAGAAACCAACTTTTATATGTTAAGATTGAATGAAATATCAACTTTTTAGTGTCAAATATATCTATATGACATATATTGAAATATATACTGAACGACAGTAAAAGATTTTAGTTCTTTTCTAACCAAAACAAAAATTCAAACTCATTTGAGTAAAAATACTCAGTACAGAGCTGAAAAACATACATATTAGCACCAGTTGCTAGGACTGATGTAACAAATTACCACAAACTAGGTGGCTGAAATCAACGTTTGTTCCCTCCCAGTTCAGGAGGCTGGAATTTCAAGATCAAGATGTCATCAGGGTTAATTTTTTCCAGAGACTCAAGAGAACCTGCTTCATCCCCGTCTTCTAGCTTTAGGTGGTTGTCAGAAATCCCTGGCCTGCATCCCTCTAGTCATTTCCTCCATTTTCACATAGCATTCTTGTGTATGTGTGTGTGTGTGCATGCATGTGTGCATGTGTGTGTGTGTCTCCTCTCTCCTCTTCCTAAAAAGACAGCAATCATAGGGTCCTAAAGCAGTCTGATGTCACTTTAGTTCAATTGTACCTGCAAAGATTATTTCCACATGAGGTCACATTCCCAGGTACCATGGATGATGATGTGAACCTTTCTGAGGACTCAATTTAACCCACTCTGTGTGTACATATTAGCTACTTAATAGGTGTGACAGAATATACACTGTATAGTAAGTACATAAATGAATATACACTGTATAATAAGTACGTAAATTACAAACTCTCTCTTGATAGATGATTTTACAGATCTGGAGAAGACAATCAACTGCAGATCGACTTCTAAATGGCACAACTTAAAAGATTTTAATGTCCTTCTTGGAAAAATCATGTAACCTTCCAAGTTAAAGAATGAAGTTCCAACACTAGGAAGCTCTCTATCCTGGTCACTCTATCTTGATTCTCAGTGAACATTCTAATTAGAACCAACCCTCATAATTACTTTTATATTAATAGCATTATAAGGTAAATGTTCTTCTCTCTGGGTTTTATCTCCCTGCTATAAATTGCATTGTTACTTTATATCATGGCCCTTCCATTATCAATTATTGGAGTCACTTTTTAGACAGGATTGGGGCCATGAGTAATTGTAGAAGCATCTGATAGATGGTGGGGGACATTTTCCTTTCCATTGCAAGTTTGCTTCTCTATAATTTGGCTCTGAGTACATGGATAGAAGACAACCCTTATTCATTCTGGGAGTTCCTGGAACCAGCGTAAAAAGCTATCAGACAGGTAAAGGGATTCTTAATACATAACTCTCTGGTTTATTTTTATTTTTATCCCGTGAAGTTTTGCAAAGAAGAAAGTCCGTGTGTGCGCTTACAAACGTGAGGAGCTTCTATGTCTAGGTGACACTCCCTACAGTTCAGTAAGCCACCAGCAAATTAGGACAAAAAATATAGTTTACATTTTCGGGTAACAAATTTCCCTTTCTACACTTTTAAGTTCATCACTGATGGATGACCTTGAGGAAGAAGACATTTCAGACCCTCAGCATTCCCAGATGCACCCAGAAATCCAACTTGATTCATTTTCACTCTTTGTAGTAGTCTGATTTATGCCTGAAGATCAGTTTTCATGGGCATCAGGTTGCCTTCCTCACAAGCCTTTCTAATAGGCACCATTATCCAGTGATAATGGTGTAATGGGCCCATGTCTTCTGAAAAGTACCGAAGTGTGCTTGGCCACAAAGCACTCCTAAGTTTTGCTGGTTGAGGAGAAGCTCTGCTGGATGCTGTGAATGGGATGGTAGCTGACAAAAATGTCAAAAGCGTAAGTTATTGTTCCAGTCCACTTGTAACCTTAGAATATGTTCCCCTAGTCACCCTATTAATGGAGATATATTATCTCTCTGAGAATTTCCTGTCAAACTCTGTTAAGTAAATAAAGGATAGGTGAAATATCAGAAACAGAGCTAACAAATGGAGCGGAGGCCTCCCCTGGAAAGAAGAGAGCCAGCTGTTTACTGTGCTAATTCGAAACAAAATGAAAATGTATGTTTTTCATCTTGGTGGAATATAATTTTCAAACACGGACTGAAAATTGGCTTTAGAAAAGACTCTTTTTTTTTGAAAGGATATTCTGTGGTCTGGGTTTTGTGTGACAGATGTGACGAGGTCCTGACATAAGACAAATGCTTGGTTGAGCCTTGCATATTGCCTCTAAATTGAACCCAAACCACAAAGTAATGTTGGAATCATTTAGCTGGGTTAGTCTCAATGTGTCAAGATCAGAAGAGACTAGAATTTTTTTTTCCCCCAGTCTGGGACCCATAATCGTAACCACCGATGACCAGGCAGGGAGGGCCCCAGGAAGTGAGGAGTAAATGAGCAAAGCCGCCCAGCTCTCTGGGTCTGGTGAGGCTGTGCAGGTCTCAAGCCACAAGGTATACACTTCGAACTTCATCTTGTAGGTCAGTAGTTCAACTGGGGGTCATTTGTCCTCCTAGGGACTTTGGGCAAGGTCTGGAGATGTTTCTGCTTGTTCCAACTGGGCAGTGGGGAAGGCTTCTGGCATGGGTTGAGGCCAGGAATGCTGGTCAACATCCTGCAATGGACAGAACAGCCCTCCTGACCAAGAAGCCTCAGGCCCAGCGTGTTCACGGGCTTCCCAAGTGGCGCTAGTGGTAAAGAACCTGCCTACCAATGCAGGAGACGTAAGAGACGTGGGTTTGATCCCTAGGTCGGGAAGATTACCTAGAGGAGGGACACGGCAATTCACTCCACTATTCAAGCCTAGAGAATCCCATGGACAGAGGAGCCTGGCGGGCTATAGTCCATGGGGTTGCAAAGAATCAGACACAACTGAAGTGCCCTAGAGCACACACACACAGCATGTTCACAGGGTCGAAGTTGAGAAACCCTCCTGGCGAGCTGGTCCTACAGGCAGGATGTGGATTAGAACCACCTGGTAAGCTAGTCAGGAACAGGGGAGGCCAGGGATCACTGAAGTACTTGAGGGCCTGGGCCTTTGTATTTCTATCAGGTTTCCAGGGGATTCGCAGGCAACTGAGAATCACTGCTATGGGGGTATTAATTAGGCTTGCAAGTCAGACATGAACCATTCTTGCAAACTGTTTCTGGCAGTACACCATCTTCAATTGTTCTACATCTCTTGCATAGGCAGGAAACCAATCCTGTGACAACTGATTAATCATTATTTCTCTAGACCAGTATCTCCCTGTCTGTGGGTTGTGAAGTTATAAAGGCTGTGAGAATCCATGTGTGCAAGCATTGCTAAGACAACTGAAAAAATATTCTCTGATATATATAAATATATGACTATTTTCCAAATTGCATAGATGATCTGATTAATAATATAGGCATTCATTTAGAAGCATTACTCATCAAGTTTTCATTTTTTTTTTAAGTCAGTGAACACTAATACATGTGGGTTCATGAAAGTTTTTGATATCTTGCAAGGGGGCCTCTGAACTGACAATCACCTGCAGACTACATTTTCAAGATTTTTTCCAAAATCTCTTTTTTTTTGCCCAAGTATTAATGATCTCAGTTTCTTCTGAGATGCCAAGTTTTGTACATCTAAGACTTTAACAGAGCAATATTTCTCCAAGCTTCATTTGGCAGATAAATCATTTAGAAATCTTGTTATCTTACAGAGTCTAACTGGGTTGACTTGGGCTTCTGATTCTGCATTTGTGAAAGGCTCCCAATGAAATGCGGTTGCCCCTGGTACTCAGGCCACAATTTGACCAGTGGGAATTCAGATATAGCCACTTCTTGGTCTTTTTGTACTCTATACACTACATTGCTTAAAATAATTACAGAGGATCTCAGTAAAATAGGAAAAGAGAAAATATACATACCCCATATTTAGCTTGTATAACCCTTATAGGAAGTCCTTCTTCACGAACTGGCTAATATTCCAAACACAAGGTTACTAGACAACAAAAATTCTGCGATGGTCAACAAACACAGTAAAAGATGCTCAACATGGTTAATTATTACAGAAATGCAAATAAAAACTACAATAAGGTACCACGTCACACCAGTCAGAATGGCCATTATTAACAAAACCTACAATCAATACATGTTAGAGAGGGTGTGATGAAAAGGCAACCCTCCTTCACTGTTGGTGGGATGTCAACTGATACAGCCACTATGACGAACAGTATGGAGTTTCCTTAAAATGCTAAACACCTTAAGACCCAGAATTCTACTTTGTCCTCTGTGCTGACCTAAATGGGAAGGAAATTTAAAAAGATGAGATGTATGTATATGTGTAGCTGATTCACCTTGCTGTACGTACAGTAGAAGCTGACATAAATCCTACATCTGGGCATATGCCCAGAGAAAACCATTATTCAAACAGACACAGGGGCCCAATGCGCACTGCAGCACTATTTACAATAGCCAGGACACGGAAGCAACCTAAATGTCCATCAACAGAGGAATGGATAAAGAAGACGTGAAATATACATACAGTGGAATAGTGCTCAGCCATGGAAAGGGATGGCGCTGGGTCGTTTGGAGAGATGTGGATGCACCTATTGAAGCTGCTCAGTCGTGTCCGACTCTATGTGACCCGTGGACTGTAGACCACCAAGCTCCTCCGTCCATGGGATTCTCCAGGCGAGAATACTGGAGTGGGTTGCCATTTCCTTCTCCAAAGTAAGTCGGAAAGGGAAACACAAATACCGTGAATTAACGCATATGCGTGGAATCTAGAAAAATGGAGAAAGAGAGACATTGACATAGAGAACAGATGTATAGATACCAAGTGGGGAAAGCGGGGTGTGGGATGAATTGGGAGACTGGGATTGACATATACACACTATTGATACTATGTATAAAATAGGTAACTAGTGGGAAGCTACTGTATAGCTCAGGGAATTCTGCTTTGTGCTCTGTGCTGACCTAAATGGGAAGAAAATAAAAAAAGATGAAATGTATGTATATGTATAGCTGACTCACCTTGCTGTACATACAGTAGAACCTAACACAAACTGTAAAGCAACTATCTGCCAATAAAAATTAATTAAAAAAACTATAATACACTTGTTTGTTACACACACACACACATACACACACACACACCACAAGGTAAAAAAAAAAAAAAGGAAAAGACAGGGGAAAACAGTTCAAGAGAGGAGAAATCCCCATGAGGAGACTTTGACCATAAGAGGGCCCCATACAGGGATGCTCCAGATCTCCCTGTGAAGTACATTTTACTCCTGGTCAACTATGGCATCCCCACCATTACCAGTGCAGCCTTAGAGAAAAGTCCAGCTTCAGGGCAAGAAGGTGGGACTACCGGGGTTGTTTGAGAGTCTGTCCCGTCTCTTGGTTAACAGTCCAAAACATTTCTCCTTGATTTGCCACACCTATTATTTTGTTTTCATACATAAACTTCAATACACTAGTAACTGTGACATCACTTAGATTCAGGCTAATGCATTTTAAACAGATTTTGAAAAATATAATCAGGTGGATTTTCATAACAATTAATCAGCTTGCTTTTCTGTGGTAGAAATGGGGACATTCCTGGAAGAAAAACAGGCATGTAGTAGGTAAACTGGCTCATAAATGAAGTTCAGATGCATATGAACGTAAAAAGTAGTGAATTAAAATGCAGATGTTAACCACGTATTGACAGGTCAATCTGGAACTGCTGGGTTTGGGGGTTTATATTTTGTCTTCTCTCCAAGAGCTAGACAGAAGAGAAGCCATCTAATCAGGGTCAGTATCAACTTACTCCATCTAATGTGTGTGACACATGAGTGTGTTTCTAGAATCAGTTTTTGAAAGTGGAAATCTGGATGTGTGTGTGAAATCTTTTCACTTTTAAGTGCGGAAAAATGTTTTCAAAAACGTAAAACCGCTACAAGGAAAGAATGAAAACAAGACTGTAGGTTGCTTTGGGGTTTTCAGAGCCCCAGTTTACCACCTTTGCCTCTCAAAGCACGGCGTGCAGATGGGCAGCATCTATGTTACGCAGGACCTTGTTAGAAATGTTCAGGCCCCATGTAGAAACTACGGGGGTGGGGCTGAGCAATCTATGTTTTGATAAACCCTCTACAAGCTCAAGATACAAGGTCATTTGACCACTGTTGATCCAGAAACTTTTCTAATGCGCCTGCTCAGCTCCTCCTTACTGTGAACCAGAGCTTCTGCCTCAGTTTACTAGTTAGGGCTACAACCCCAGGAGCCTGCCATTCAAGACGTCACCCCTGAGGGGTTGGCCCCATTTTCAGCATCCAGTCACTGGCTCGCATCCTACTTTTGCCTGCTTCCAACCTGCTCACAGCTCTGGGTGTAAACCCTCTGGCCCTTTTGCTATTAGGTAGAAACATATGAATGTCTCTTTTGTAGGTGAAAAATTGTTTCTGAAGAACCTACCTGATAACACTATTTATGATATGCCTCTTTCTCCCATGCACATACATTGCCTCCAAGAGTTGTCAACAGTAAATAAACCAATGTACATAAAATAGCTAGGCCAAGCATGGCACAAAGGAAGCTCTCAGTGAAGGTCAGCTGTCATTAATATCCTGCCTAAAATGGTAACCATGCAGCAGGACAATTATCTCCCTGTGTGGGTGAATATACGGAGATGCAAGGAGCTATGTTGTCAGAAACTTAGTCATGCAGCTCCGTCAGTCAGCTCAGCTGCTCAGTTGTGTCCAACTCTTTGTGACCCCATGGACTGCAGCATGCCAGGCCTCCCTGTCCATCACCAACTCTGAGAGCTTGCTTAAACTCATGTCCATCGAGTTGGTGATGCCATCCAACAATTTCATCCACTGTCATCCCCTTTTCCTCCTGCCTTCAATCTTTCCCAGCATCAGGGTCTTTTCCAATGAGTCAGTTCTTTGCATCATGTGGCCAAGTATTGGAGCTTCAGTTTCAGCATCAGTCCTTCCAATGAATATTCAGGACTGATTATCTTTAGGCTGGACTGGTTGGATCTCCTTGCAGTCCAAGGGACTCTCAAGAGTCTTCCCCAACACTACAGTTCAAAAGCATCAGTTCTTCGGTGCTCAGCTTTATGGTCCAACTCTCATATCCATACATGACTATTGGAAAAATCATAGCATTGACTAGACGGACTTTTGTCAGCAAAGCAATGTCTCTGCTTCTCAATATGCCGTCTAGGTTGGTCATAGCTTTTCTTTCAAGGAGCAAGTGTGTTTTAATTTCATGGCTGCAGTCACCATCTGCAGTGATTCTGGAGCCCAAAAAATAAAGTCTCTCACTGTTTCCATTGTTTTCCCACCTATTTGCCATGAAGTGATGGGACCTAATGCCACGACCTTTGTTTCTGAATGCTGAGTTTTAAGCCAGCTTTTTCACTCTCCTCTTTCACTTTCATCAACAGAGTCTTCCATTCCTCTTTGCTTTCTGTCATAAGATGGTGTCCTCTGCATTTCTGAGGTTATTGATATTTCTCCTGACAGTCTTGATTCCAGCCTGGGCTTCATCCAACCCAGCATTTTGCATGATGTATTCTGTATATAAGTTAAATAAGCAGGGTCACAATATACAGCCTTGACGTACTCCTTTTCCTATTTGGAACCAGTCTGTTGTTCCATGTCCAGTTCTAACTGTTGCCTCTTGACCTGCATACAGATTTCTCAGGAGGCAGGTCAGGTGGTCTGGTATTCCCATCTCTCTCAGAATTTTCCACAGTTTGTTGTGATTCACACAGTCAAAGGCTTTGGCATAGTCAATAAAGCAGAAGTAGATGTTTTTCTGGAACTCTCTTACTTTTTCTATGATCCAACAGATGTTGGCATTTTGATCTCTGGTTCCTCTGCCTTTTCTAAATCCAGCTTGAACATCTGGAAGTTCTCGGTTCATGTGCTGTTGAAGGCTTGCTTGGAGAATTTTGAGCATAAATTTGCTAGCATGTGAAATGAATGCAACTGTGTGGTAGTTTGAACATTTTTTGGCATTGCCTTTCTTTGGTATTGGAATGAAAACTGACCTTTTCCAGACCTGCGGCCACTGCTGAGTTTTCCAAATTTGCTGGCATACTGAGTGCAGCACTTTGGAGCACAGAGTGGAGATGCAAGGAGCTATACGGTCAGAAACTTAGTCATGCAGCTAACAAGAAGCAAATGCAGAACTTATCCTTGTGTATTTCTGCTCCCAAATTCTGTGCTTCATTTACGATGTTAGATGGTCCCTCACTCTGTCTTGGTGAGTAGTGCCACTGGGTTTGTTGATTTCTGGATCCTGCACTTGACCTGTCAGATGCTCTTGTCTGGTCCTTGCCCTCTGTCAGTCCAGGATGTAGGTAATAGGTTCTACTTCAAAGCAGTGGGAAGGTGGAGGTGATGCCAGCTTCCAGGGGTACCTGTCTAGGACAGAGTGATCCTAGGGATCAAGACAGGTCAAGGGGGAGATAAATCTGGGAAGAAAGAGATCCAGATCTGACATTTTCTGATTGCATGATTTTCTGATAGCATGGGGAGGCTAAAATAAATTTCATTTCTGGCCACTAGCAGAGCATCTGGGTTTCCCTAGCCAATAACCAGAAATCTGGCAAGAGTGGTTATGCCCTGATTGTATGCTAAGAGCCTCAGTAGAAAGCCCCAGGTCAGAGGAACTGGCTAGCAGAGGGTAGTATGGGTAACTGTGCTTTATCAGTGAAGGCACTGCCTAAAAAGAATAGGGGTATACCGCCACCACAAAGGCTTACATCTACCACTAGTGCTCGTCCTCACCCAGGAGGCAACAGGGAGTTGATTTCTTACGTTCTGCATACAAAGCCAAGTTTCTGTGGGGCTACCTGACCTAGTGAAAGGAGATCCAACCAGTCCATTCTGAAGGAGATCAGCCCTGGGATTTCTTTGGAAGGAATGCTGCTAAAGCGGAAACTCCAGTACTTTGGCCACCTCATGCGAAGAGTTGACTCATTGGAAAACACTCTGATGCTGGGAGGGATTGGGGGCAGGAGGAGAAGGGGACAACCGAGGATGAGATGGCTGGATGGCATCACTGACTCGATGGACATGAGTCTGAGTGAACTCCAGGAGTTGGTGATGAACAGGGAGGCCTGGCGTGCTGCGATTCATGGGGTCGCAAAGAGTCGGACACGACTGAGCGACTGAACTGAACTGAACCTGACCTGGTGAGGATAGTTTTTTTCTACTTCTCTCAAAGACAGAGACGGGGTCTTAAGAAAAGATAAAGAGGCATAAGATAGGGAATAGGCTGAGATTCGGATGATTTCAAATGTAACAGAGAATGAGTCCTGCAAGACCTTTGAAGTGAGGTGGTGTTGAGGACTGATAAAATACTGTAACTTGCTCATTGAAGAACATGGAGCATCTATTTATTCATTCTTTAGTACTTTTAAGAAATTCATAGACTTTTTCACAGAACTAGAATAATTCTTCACCGTCTGAGCCACTAAGCACAACACAGCACAGCATAATTCTAGAATTTATACAGAACCATAAAAAAAACTAGAATCGCCAAAGCAATCCTGAAGAAAAAGAACAAAGCATGAGGCATAAGTCTCCCAGATTTTAGACAATGTGGCAAAGCTACACTAATCAAAACAGTGTGGTATTCAAACAAAAGTGGACGTGGATCAATGTAACAGAATAGAGAACCCAGAAATAAACCCACACACCTACAGTCAACTAATCTTTGGCAAAGGAGGCAAGAATATACAATGGGAAAACGTCTCTTCATCAAGTGGTACTGGGAAAGTTGGACAGCCACATGTAATCAGTTGAAGTTAGAACATACCCTCACACCATACACAAAAACACACACAAAATGGCTTAAAGACTTATAAACATAAGACATGACACCATAAACCTCCTAGAAGAAATCACAGGCAAAACACTCTATGACATAAAACGTAGCAGTGGTTTCTTAGGTCAGTCTCCCAAGGCAATAGAAATAAAAACAAACAAATGGAATCACAACCTTAAAAACTTTTGCATAGCAAAGGAAACAAACAAACAAAAAAAGACACCTGACATAATGAAAGAGTATGTTTGCAAATGATGTGACCATCTAGGGCTTAGTTTCCAAAACCTTACGAAGAGCTCATACAACTCAACAATAATCACAACAACAACTAGAACCAAAAACAGAACACCCCAAATAACCCAATCAAAAAGTGGCAGAAGTTCTAAATGGTATTCCTCCAAAGAAAAAATACAAATGACAAATAGGCGCATGAAAAGATGCTCACCATCATTATCAGAGAAATGCATATCAAAATTATTCATACAATGAGGTACCACCTCACACTGGTTAGAATGACTTTAAAAAACTCTACAAATAACAATAGCAGAGGAACCACAGATCAAATTGCCGGTATCCGCTGGATCATAGGAAATGCAAGAGAGTTCCAGAAAAAACATCTACTTCAGCTTCACTGCCTATGCTAAAGCCATTGACTTGTGGATCACAAAAAAAAAAAACTGTGGAAAATTCTTAAAGGGATGGAAATAACAGACCACCTTACCTTCTTCCTGAGAAACTTGAATGCGGGTCAAGAAGAAACAGAACAGTACATGGAACAATGGACTGGTTCAAAATTGGGATGGAAGTACGTCAAGGCCGTATATTGTTGCCCTGCTTATTTAACTTGTATGAAGAATACATCATGCAGAATGCTGGGCTGGAGGAAGCACAAGCTGGAATCAAGATTGCTGGGAGAAATATCAATAATCTCAGGTATGCAAATGACACCACCATTAGGGCAAAAAGTGAAGAGGAACTGAAGAGCCTCTTGTTGACATTTAAAGAGGAGAATGAAAAAGCTGGCTTAAAACTTTACATTCAAACAACTAAGATCATGGCTTCTGGTCCCATCACTTCATGGTAAATAGATGGGGAAATAATGGAAACAGCGACAGACTTTATTTTCTTGGGCTCCAAAATCACTGCAGATGGTGACTGTAGCCATGAAATTAAAACCCGCTTGCTCCTTGGAAGAAAAGCTATGATGAACCTAGGCAATGTATCAAAAAGCAGAGACATCACTTTGCTGACAAAGGTCTGTACAGTCAAAGCTATGGATGGTTTTCCCAGTAGTCACGTATGGATGTGCGAATTGGGCCGTAAGACTGAGCGCCAAAGAACTGATGCTCTCAAAATGTGGTGCTGGAGAAGACTCTTGAGAGTCTCTTGGACTACAAGGAGATCAAACCAGTCCATCATAAAAGAAATCAATCCTGAATATTCATTGGAAGGATTGAACTTGATGCTGAAGCTCCAATAGTTGGGCTACCTGATGCAAAGAGCTGACCCACTGAAAAAGCTTCTGCTGCTGGGAAAGCTTGAGGGCAGAAGGAGAAGGGGGCAACAGGGGATGAGATGGATGGATAGCATCATTGACTCAATAGCATGAGTTTGAGCAAACTCTCAGAGATAGTGAAGGACAGGAAAGCCTGGTGTGCTGCAGTTCATGGGGTTGCAAAGAATCAGACTCAACTTAGCAACTGAACAACAACACCACAAATAACAAATGCTCAAGAGTACGTGGAGAAAAGGGAGCCCTCTTACACTGTGGGTAGGAGTATGAGTTGGGGTAGCCACTATGGAAAACAGTATGAAGGTTCCTCAGAAAACTTAAAATAGAATTAACTTTTGATACAGCAATCCTACTCCTGGGCCTGTGTTAAGATGAAACCCTAATACGAAAAGATACACTCACCCCTATGCTCATAACAGCAGTATTCACAATAGCCAAGACTTGGAAACAACACAAATATCCATCCACAGATGAACAGATAAAGACAACACAGTGCATATATGCAATGGACTATTACTCAGCCACAAGAAAGAATGCAATAATGTTACGGCAGTAACATGGATGCAACTAGGGATTACCATACTAAGAGAAGTCAGAAAGAGAAATACAAATACTGTATGATATCACTTATATGCGGACTCTAAAATGTGGGACAAATGAGCCTATCTATGAAACAGAAGCAGACTCATGAACATAGAGAACAATCTTGTCAAAGGGGTGGGGGTTAGGGGAAGGATGGAGTGGAAGGTTGGGGTTAGCGAATATAAGCTATTATATATGAAGTGGGTAAACAACAGGTCTAACTGTATAGTACAGAGAGGTATATTCAGTAACCTATGATAAATCATAGAGGGAAAGAATATAGAAAGAATATACATATGTATGTCTAACTGATTCACTTTGCTGTAGAGCAGAAATTAACACAACATTGTAAACCAACTATCCTTCAATAAAAACAAAAATAAAACAAAAAAAAGAAATTAATAAACTTCAGTTTTTAGAGGAGTTGTAGGTTTACCAAAAAATTAAGCAAGTGCACAGAGTCCACTTATACTATCTCCCCTCTCCCTTCACCCCCTTCCCGCTCTGGATTCCACAAACATCTTGCAGCAAAACGCTGCACCTGTTATGAATGATGAGCCAATATGTCTATGTTGTTATTAACTGATGTTCACAGTATACATCAGGTTTCATGCTCTGTGCTGCACATTCTGTGAGTTTCCACAAACGTTATCATGACATGCACGGCTTCCCCGGTGGCTCGGTGGTGAAGGATCTGCCTGTTGATGCAGAAGATGGAGCAGACATGAGTTTGGTCCCTAGGTTTGGAAGATCACCTCGAGGAGGAAATGGCAATCTGCTCCAGTACTCTTGCCTGGAAAATTCCATGGACAGAGGAGCCTGTCAGGCTACAGTCCATGGACTGTAAAGAGCTGGACATGACTGCAGGGCTGAGCACACATATCATGACATGTATTTACCATATAGCATCACACAGAACAGTTTCACTGCCCTAAAAATTCTCTGTGCTCCACCTCTTTAGGCCTTCCTCCAATCCCCAGTTGCTACTCATTTCTTTTTAATACTGTATAATATTCCATTGTGTGGATCTCACTTACAGTTTTTGATTTTCAGAATAATGTGCTAACTAAACACCTGGAAAGACACAAAGCACACCTAAAATGTTAACGACCCAACCTTATGCTCAGAATCTTGCACATTTAAATGCTTTAATTCATCTAATTCACATCGAGTCCCTGTGAGGTGTGCACTAATATCCCTGTTTTACATGTGGAAACTGAGGCTCAGCTAAGTTAGTTAACTTATTTAAAGACAGCACATGGTGGAGACTGCCCTTGGACCTGGGACTTTTACCCTACTTTATCTCACTCCTTTTAATACAAATATACATATATAAGCATTTTTCTTGGGGAGACTATAGTTAGCAGGAAACAAGAAATCTACACTGATGCTTCAGATTCCCCTTTACCATCTACTGACAAAGTTCTCTTCCCCTGCCTACTGTTTCTTGCTCCACTGTAGATATCCTCTAAAAACCATGCCCAGTACACCAAGCAATTCAGACCTTGCCCTCAGCTTGCAATCCCTGCCGGAAAACAAAAGGCTAGTAGCTCAGTAAACAGGGACCTTCTACCACATGAAAGTCTAGCTGGCTCTTAAGCCCATGGTTGGCTCATTGTATCACACCGTCAACCACTCCAAGAGAAGACACAGGCACAGCTGGTAAATCAGGTTTCACCTTCCTTCATTTGCCATTCTTGGCATCTCCTGTTTCATCGCGCTTGCTTTACGTGCTTTACTCATCACTTAACATGCTTGCTCGTCACGTACTTGGGCTGGTAAGAAGTGGTGGCAAGTCTTCTGAATTACAGCTCAAGGTGAAAAGAGTTGAACAATCTATACCCTCTTTTCCTAAAGGCAACATGAGCCCTTGTTACAAAGGCTTCACTTCATGTTGGCTACCCAGCCCCAGGCCCTGATCCCTTCTCTAATTCATTTGCCTGAGGCAACAATGTACCAATATTTTCCTAATCACTACTTCAAATTCTTTACTCCTCTGCTCAAAGTTTCCCAATGAAAGGAAAGCCTGCAACAATTTCTGTGGAGAGAAACCTGGCAGACACTCTCTTGATTCAGTAATCAGAATAAATACCTCTAGGAAATGGACTAGTGAAATTACAAGCCACAAGATAGAATGTCATGAGAAGAACACAGGATCACTTCTATGACATCCTTGCCAAAGCTGAATTACCTGAATCTAAGGATGAATGGTCACTGGATAAATCCAAATTGAGGAATATTTTACAAAAGAAACTGGCCTGTAATCTTTAAAAGAAGCTAAATCATGAAAATCAGGAAATGGCTGTAGCCTGAAGAAAGCAGAAGAGACAAGACAGCGTGTGCACTGTAGAATTTGAGAACTCTTCCATTTTCCCATAAAAGATGTTAATGCCAACTGGCAAAACCAGAATGGGGCTGAAGATGAAAGAACAGTGTTAAGGCAACAATGGTAATTTTCTGATTCTGGTATCAGTATCAAATACAAATATTTGATGGTTATGTGGAAGAATGTTCTTTGTAGGAAATGTTTTCTAAAGTACTATGAGTGTATGGCCAATCCCATCACCAACTTTACCTTCTAAATGTTCTTGCACATGCGTTCTAAGTTTCAGGTTGTCTTTAAGAAAAATCTTAGAAGACAGCTTCTGTGGATGTGCCCTTGTCCATCATGCGTTTGGCAGATATTCTGGGACCTCTGATATGGGACTCCACCCTCCCTTATTTCCCCAAGGCTCCCCAGGCTGCTGGCCATCTCTTCACTGTTCTAGGGGAGGTCTCTTCTGTTTCTTGTCCCAGGCTTCACTCTGCAATCAAAAATGCTCTTCTTTCCCCACTGCCCATCACCTTAGTTCAAATCCAAGGTTGATCTCATCTTGTTAGGCAGTCCTCCTGGCACAGCTCTATCCACTTCCATTTTTTCTGATCAATTGTATTGTTAGCTTCAAGCACTGAATTTAGCATCTAGATGTACAAAGAGGTCTGCTACCTGCCAACTCAAAAGTACCATCCTGGGAAGCAGTGTTCACTCAAGTTCCTTCCAGGAATACTTTCTTCCTAGTATGTGCTCAGTAAACACCTGCTCTCTGGCCAAATGCTGCCCAACTGGATGTTCACTGTTATGAAATAATGGTATATTTATAACTCATCTCTGAAAAACTCATCACTTTACTAACACAAAGGATTTCTACTCTTCCTGGGCTTGACAGAAAATTTAAAACATGTGGCAATGACAGCTAAAGAGCCAACTTTCTCAAGCCTAAGAAAACCTCCGTTGTGGCCTCTGTGAAATATTCTCCAACCAACAACTTGAGCTCTAAGTCCACATGAGACTTCTCACATCTATCTACTTCTCTTTCTGATTAACATCCAGGTACCTTCTCATTAACATTTGCATGCTTAAGTGTGTTCAGCAAATACAGAAGCTGAGAAGTAATAGAACTTAAGACTTTAGCCCACATGCTGGGTTCCTCCATGAATATTAGATCCAAATGTCTGCCACATAACAGACAAAACATACACATGCCTGCTTACTTAAAAAGATTCTGCTCTCTTGAAGACACCTTGTCTTTAAGCTAAAAAGTCATCAAAAGAAAAAAATAGTGTCAAGAGAATAGAGGTGGGGTGGTACTTGAGGGGTAGGGCAGTCTTTTTCCACAGTCTCAAACACCTGCACAAATGTCTTCTGGTTGCACCAGTAGCATAACTGCACGGCCAATTGTATTTCTGCACATGTAACTTTCTATTTTGGTTCTTCAAACTCTGCTTTGATACAAAGACAGAGAAAGTCTCGGGTACTAAGCGAATGCCTCTCTTTTTGTGGATGTACTTGCTCAACCCAATTTTGGAAATATGGCCTTCGGCGGCTCATTTTGGTATGATTGGTACATAATGATACTCATCAGTAGCTTATTGCTATGTAATCAAAACTACTCAAGATTTCAATGCTGCACTAATATTAACTCCAACCATTTACTATTTTAATGAAGTGAGTGTTGATATAAACATTTGCATACTTATTTGTCAATACAAACAGATTTGATGTCGAGTAATAAGGTCATTAAAAGTAATCACATATTTACATTTTTAATCCCCATTTCCCTCCACCCCTTGCTCCAGTTCTTCTCCTCTTCACCACTGTACTAAATAAACTAAATTTAGGTAGCATTGGAATTGCAGTACAGGACCACCACAGGCTTTTAAATCCTGGAACTTGTTAGCATCATTTGAGAAACTGCTAGCAGGGACCAAGTGCTCAGGGGAAGGTCACTTTCTCTTGACAGATCCCTGAAAGAGGCTTAGAGGCCACTGAGCTGAAATTTGTTTCACAAATTTGATGTATTGGGTTAAGTTCAGATGAGGAAAAAACAAACAAACAACAAATATCCTTCACCCTGGTTAAGCTATATTTCAAGCTGCATTTATGTATCTTGCACCAAATTCCTGCTCAAACTGGTCGCTTGCTTTCTCCTTCTCACTGTCAAGAGAGCCCAGACCTAAGTGCTGGACGTGTGGCTTCAGGAGATGAAATAAACTGGGACAAGGAAAGAGGAGGAAGCAGGGAGCTGGAGCCTCTTTCTGGAAGCCAAGGTGCCGAGTGTGTTAGAGACAGAAGAGATCTCTGAGATCCTTTACCAGATTTTACCCATCAAGAGCGAGAGGCACCAAGTGGTCGCGTGACTTGCCTGAGGTCATACAACCGTTCTGGACCGGTCCTCCAAAGTACTCTTTAGAATGCTCTTTGGTCCAGTTAACACAGGGGACTCAGCCATCAGTCAGACACAGGCTCCATTGTCCAGTCATTGTGTATGTGTGCGTATACATACACGTTCTGAATAGCACTCATTCCCACCTCACTCGCTAGCCTTGGCCACTGTCAGGGAACAGGTATTGGGATCCGTTCCTTTTGCGCTGGCCATAGTCTTGGCAGGACCGTCAACCAAAGTGCTTAGTCCTTTCCCTAGGAAGAAAGCGCTCATCACCCTGGGTCAATCCTCCTCTCTTTTTCCACAGGACTTACTTCTTGAGTCTTCACAGACTTCAAGCGGTTGGGGCTGACTCATCCCAGGGTAATTAACTGCCTGGTTAGAGGGTCTCCTGCTGTCTGGAATTCAGGAGCTGTCTCCCTCTTTGCCTTTCATCATGGGAGCGGTCTGATGCTGTGGGTAGACCAATTCAGTGGTTCTCAGTTTGGGGTGGGGTGGGGGCAGTGGATTTTGCCTTCTAGGATATGTTTGGTAATATCTGGAAACATTTTTGGTTGTTACACCTGGGGGTCAGGTGCTACTGGCACTAGTGTGTAGAGGCCAAGGATACTCCTAATACCCAGGAGAACCCCATAACAACAAATTACCTAGCCCCAAATGTCCATATTGGCAAGGCTGAGAAATCCGGGGCTAATCCCACTATTTCTAATACCTTCTCTCTTGCCTGCTTCCCTTTAGAGGGTGAAAAATATTCACTTTTGCAAACTCTGTTATAGCTAAAGATTAAATATCCAAGTGATTAGAGTTTCGTCCAATAAGATTCAAGCAGAATCTACTTTCCTAATTACAGTGAAATTTAATCACTATTCTCCTATCCCTTCCCCCTTCTTAAAAGGTAGATAAAGCTTGGTGCACCAGCAGCCATTTTATGAACATGAGTCAAGAAAAATCACAGGTACCAGACCTTATACCAGCACCAATTCCAATGGCTATCTCATTTCCAGACTTCTTGCTGCTGAAGAAAAACTAACACTTCATTTGTTTAAAACTATTAACCATCAAATATTCCGTTATTTTCAGTTGAAAGCATTTCAGGGGTCATTTCTCCCAAGAAATTGTTTCTCAGCTTCTGTTAGCTGGAGTCCATTTTTGTATTTTTGCAAGAAAAGAACTGTACTTGGTAGAGCATGCTAAACGGGAGCCTTTCTGGATTATGTACTGCAGCCAGAGTGGGGCTTTATCCTTTCTTATTATTCTTGGTGCTGGCTGAAAATTTTGGCTCCACATAGCAAGTCAACATAGGCAACTCTCTGCTAGCATTCAGCAGTATTTTTGGATCTGTGCTTTGTGATAAGATTCGTGATAAAAATTACTTTCTGCTTTTTAACTAAAGGTCACAAAAGTTTTCTGCCTTTTAAACTATAGGTCAGAAGAAGAGAATCCTTCAAGCTGCAGGGCCAGCTAGGCATGTGTTCAGGAAGGCCTTTCCACCTGGGGATGGTGAGTGGGGCTGGGGGCTGGTTTCTGTGCTCTTCTATGCAGTGATCAGGAGGCCTCACCAGCAGGCACTGCTGTAGGAAGGGAGGCCTGCGCATTTGGGTGCAGCAGCATGGGGAAGGGCAGACACGCCCACCCCCAACTGCCCACCTCCTTCTCTCCCAGCACTGCTTCAGAGGGTGCTTCCAGGAACAGGGGATGAAGCCTCTGCTGGTCATCCATCTCTGACCAAAGCTTTGATTGCTGCTCAACTAGAATTTTTACTGTTGGTTTGAAGGAGGAAGACAGAGAGAAGCAGAAGCCAATGGGAAGGTCCCCTCTGATGATGACAGGAACGGCAGCCGTCCCCACCACACAAAGTAGGCTCAGTCCCCCTACAGGTCAGGGCCTCCTCCACAGCCCCACTCCCCATCCTAGACCTGCCCATCAGAGCAGGGCCCACTCGGGCCTGCCTCTCAGCATCGCAGTACACGATTCCTTCAGAAGCAGGGTCACTGGCTTCTTTGCCCTAAGGATTCATTATGGGCACTTGGGCTACTCACTGCTATAGGCTGCCCAACTTTCTCTTGACTGGGATGACAAAATTTAATCCTTTCCCCAAACTGAAACATTTTTTGGAGGTGGTCGATGTATAGACGTGAGGAGCACAGGTTCTGGAGTTTGCCCAAGTGTATGGGGCTTTGCCTCTTAATTATAAAGGTAACAACAGTAGCAGTAATATTATTAATGAGCAATGACCATAGGCAACACTAAGAGGAGTTTTACATGTATTATCACACCTAGAAGCTGTCTGATGTTCATGAAGTCACCTAACATCTTTGAGCTTCAGGTGACTCAAGCAAGATGAGGATAATCAGAGGCCTCATTTAGATGGTTATAAAAATTCAAAGCAGTGACACAGCAGAGCACCTGATAGCTAGCGATCAGTCTTTTAATGTCAGCTTCTAACATTCAAGGTGACAGATCATGACCAGATGAAAGCTACCTGAAATTCACAGTTAAAAGATACACTGTAAAGCAAACTGTACCTTGTGGCTTATTCTGATTTTTCAAGAAGAGAGGATTACAGGCTGAGCTCCAGAGCATCTCTTCTGCCCCTCTGTCACCAAGTAGCCTAGTGTGGCTGCAGAACTAGGACCTGAATTCTGGGGCCCAGGCATACCTTCTAGTTTCCTTATTTACCTCTGGAACTCTGTAAGGCTTGTCTTTGAGACTGGCAGGTTGGAATTTATAGGACTGAATGGAGTGTTTCAAGGCTTATCATTCACTGTTCTCTTACTTTGCTTGCTAGAACAAGCTTATAATGAATACTTCAAAAACTATTTGGCAACAACACCCATTCCAGTGATATGCTATAGTTAAAGTAGGAAGTAAAGTGGGCTTTTAAAAGGAGATGAGGTGACATAAGTGACGATGATGATAACACGGAATCTAGAAAGATGGTACTGACGAACCTACTTGCACGGTAGCAATAGAGATGAAGACATAGAGAACAGACTTATGGACACGGGGTGGGCCAGGGCAGAGGAGAGGCTGAGATGAACAGAGAGAGTGGCATGGAAACACATGCTCTACCAGAGGTACACTAGATGGTCAGTGGGCATTTGCTGTATGACTCAGGGAACTCACACCAGGGCTCTGCGACAACCTAGAGGGGTGGGATGGGGTGGGAGGCGGGAGGGCTGTTCAAGAGGGAGGGAACATTTGTCCACCTATGGCTGATTCATGTTGATATATGGAAGGAACCGACACAGTACTGAATAGTAATTATCCTTCAACTAAAAACGAGTACATTTTAAAAACACAATAAATGATGATGATAAACTATAAGAGAAGATGTGGACACTGGGCTATTAGCATGTGCCATGCCCTCCATTCAAGTCCACATCTTTGACAGAAAAGTCATGACCGTATTATACATAGGAAGAAGAAGTGACATACCCACAGATGCACCCACAGGAATCAACAACGCTGGGGTGTGAATCTCAGTCATCTCCACGTCTGGCTCTCTTAACCACCTTGCTACGCAGCAAGGCAGAGTGTTCTGCAGCTTCTCTGTGCAATATCCCCACCCAGGGGAGAAAATGCCTTGGTGGTCCAGAATGGATGAATCTTCTGGAATGTTTGCTCTCGTTGGGACAGAATGGGAGCCCAAGTCTAACTTCCTTTGGACAAGCTCAGAGAAGGCTTAACCAGGGATTCTTAGAGGCAGAAGAGAGGAACATTCACCTCGTAAATCCAAGGGATTCAAATCAAGCTCTCATCTGCTATTAGAGTAGATCGACTTGGGGGAAACCTCATCCTGTTTGCCTACCGCTGTGGTTAATACAGTTTTTGGGAAGACCCTAGGGTCCCTCCCATACTGGTGATCTCTAAGCTTCTCTCCATGAGACATATCCTTGGTATAAGAAGGGTCACAGTGATCTCATGCAATGTGCTGATATTTACCTGAAGTCAGAAAAACAATGGTTTGTAAGGGACAGGTTCCAGCTGTTTGGCCGCTCCAGAGTACGCCGTGCAAAACCTGTGCGGTTTCATAAACAACCTGTCAGGGAGGTTCCGGCCAACCTCACCGGACACGGACGCACTCAGAGCTGAATCTGCAAACCTCTCACTTCATTAGCCATACCTCTCTGGCCGCTGTTTATTATTCCGTGAGATAAATGAAAGTTTTCTATTTCTGGCCAAGGCTCTCACAGGGAAACCTGGCTTTTTTTTTTTTTTTTTAATTCTCTTTCTACAGGCTCAAGTATAAAATTAGTCGGAACTCTCATAAAAAAATGTCAAATCAAGTCCAATTTACTAAAAGTGCCTTAGACTGTTAATTAAGTGAATTAAGTGAAAGATTTTTTATGAAGAGCTTACTAAAGGACATTCAAATAGGAAAAGATGTGCTTTTAGCCAGCAGTGCTAAGAGGAATCTGTAGGAGAGGACTGCTGGTCTCTGGACAACACAGTAGAGCCTTAGAGATCTTTGAGAATTCACCCAGGTCTAGGGGCTAACCCACAGATCACACTCTCCTTCCCCCTTTCTCACTGCCCTGTTCTCTAGGAAGCAGCCATAGTTTTCAAGTCGGCAACTGTGTGCAGTTGTATAGGTTGTGGTTGTATACTGTACAATCTCACCATCTCAACAAGGCTGGTGAGAGTAAAGCTCCCAAACCACATTCTGAGTGTACCAGGAGACATAATTCACGTGTCTACATTTTAAGGGGTGAGACAGCTTTTGAGACTTGGTTGACAATGGCTCCTCTCTTTGGGAAAAGGCACAACCCTCAATGATTTGAATATAACTTAAAGGGCTTCATGGGTTCTCCAAACCCATCCACAGGCTTGGGGTAAGGAAGTCACTTTCTGATAGAGCAAGTTGAGAAGCCAGATCTGAATGAGAGGCTTGCTTGGTGAACAAACGTTCCAATGTTTAACAGTGTCAGACTAAGAAAACACAGTGCTTCTAACTCCATGCTGGGAAGAGCTTTACTTTGGCACAAGAAGAGCCTCAGTCATTCTACTCCATAGGCACAGCTAGGATGGGCAGTGTTGACAGGGATGTTGGTCCAGATGCTCATTTCTTCCTTGGCTTTGACTTCAGATCCACATTTATCCAAACCTTCTGTTCCCTGATTGACACCACTTTCTTCCTTGAAATATATTGATCCATTGAAGCTCCCCTGGCTAGTGCCCCTGGAGTCTTCAAGAGACCTGCCTCGACTCTGTCCTCTTCTCCTCTATGTTTATCTTCCCTTTTAACCTCATAGCTGCTACTGTTGCTAAGTCACTTTAGTCGTGTCCGACTCTGAGTGACCCCACAGACGGCAGCCCACCAGGCTCCCCCATCCCTGGGATTCTCCAGGCAAGAACACTGGAGTGGGTTGCCATTTCCTTCTCCAATGCATGAAAGTGAAAGGGAAGTTGCTCAGTCGTGTCTGACTCTTGGCGACCCCATGGACTGCAGCCCAATTTCCATATCCAATTTCTCCAAAGAATATTCTCACTCTAGTGTAATGCTAGACACTTCTATGCCAGATCCTAGACATAATGAGAAGAGAAGCAACTCACCCTCCGGTTCCTTCTATACATGAAGTCTTCTGGCTATGATCTGACTTCATCTCCTACCCTCACTTTGCCATAGGGACCAAATACAACCATCAGTCCCATCCCACAGATGAGGAAATAGGCTGAGTACAACTAAGTGGGTTGTTTTAAGTCACAACGTGAACAGCAGCTTTGGAAGTCCAACACAATCACCTGCTTCAACCACAGGTTGGTAACCTTCTTTCTCTAAATGGCCAGGAAATCTTTTGGACCTCACGGGCCATGCAGTCAGCTTCAGTGACTCTGCCATTGCAGTGCGAAAGCCATCATACTTGGTACTAACAGTGGGCACGGTTTTGTCCTGTGGCCCTCAGTTTGTCATCCCCTGCTCAGCACCCTACTTCAAGCTCCCTGCCTCAAGAGGTGGATGTCTCAGAATAAAACAGTCACAACTTGAACATACACAACTGGTAGTCTTTTAAAACAAATCTGAGTTCTTACAGTTAAAAAAAAAAGAGGTAGGATAGTACACTACTGATAAAGTCATACTTGGGAAGTTCTGTGAATCTTACTTATCGTCATAGGAAAATTTTACTTTAAATTGTGTGTTTCAAATCACGTCAGGCTTCTGAAAGTTCCCTAGTTTTTATTTGCTGGAGATGTGGGTTTTATCAGACACGGGACAATTAGCTAAAATAAAAGGTTAGGAACATGGAGTTCTCTGACTTCCTGGCATGCCTCGGTCAGGCAGGAAAGAAACTTCTTTATTAAATATTCCTTAGCATGCAAAGGGTGGGGAAACAGCATTTTTGTTCATAATAAATACTACTCATGCAAGGACTGGTTCAACGAGACATGGATGCTAACAAGAAAAGTGAATGCTGATGTTTTCAAATCATAGTTTCTCTGGTATTAGGTGTTTGCCTGTTCACTCTTCAGAAGCTCCTCCATGCTATGCTTGCCTCAAGAAACTTGTCTGAAGGCTTAATTAAAGACAGCATCGTGATAGATCAAAGATGTGGTTTGCAGGCCTCCTCGCACTGCCTCTGTGAGCAGAGGGTAGTGAAGGGAAAGCAACTGGAGGAGAGGTGACTGTGGCTAGAATGTTTAGAATTGGGCACAGAGGCACTGAACTTTCCTACCACTGGAAGGCCAGTGATAGATGGGGTAGAAGAGCAGACTGTTCTAAAGCATCATCCTCCCCACTCGGTGAGGAAGAGGAGATGAGAAGGAAGACCTGGGGGATTCACCACAGACAACCTCTTCCCCAATATTTGTGCTCATTTTTTTCGAAGTCTTGAGAACTTTGTTTAGGTTAAATGATATTTATGAATCCCTTTCTTTTCCCAGTGTTTAAAAAAAGCTCCCACTGACAGAGTGGTGGTTCCTCTACCTTCCTGCAACCATCAAAGAGGCTCTAATAAAACAGCAACAATCTGACCGTAACTGTGAGAATAGCAATGGTCAGCTCTTACCAAGTGTTTCCTACATAACAAGCATCACTCTTAAAACTCTATTAGGTACTACTGACACCTCCATTTTACACTGAAGAAACTGAGGTTAGAGTTTACAATTTTCCAAAGTTTCACAGCTAGGAAGCTCATAGAGGATTAGATTCCACTGGGTTAGAGAACTGTCAGTGTGTCTCAAACTATTTTCCCAGTGGTACCCATAAAGGCACAGGACTGATGCAAGGTTTCGAGGTAAAAGCCAGAGATGCAAAGGTAAAGTGATGTATTCATAGTCTCCTAGTATCTTTCCTTTCCCCCACTCCTTTTGTATTTCAGATTGTGTTTAATATTGTAGCTGTTTTGGTTTTAGTACAAACAGAAGGTTGGCAACTGACAGTACAAGAGGATGCTTCTGCAGTGGCTTTGTGCACTCCCTTTATGAGTTTGGGAAATGCAGGGCCAGTCATCACTTCCCAGCAAGGGAGTAAATCGTCAGACCCCAGGGCCAACAGGGTCTGAAAGCAATAAGCAGACTGTCCAGCCACACCGACTCAAGAACTCCAATTATTTATTTAAGAGTGATTTCACAAGTGAACGGAAGGAACGTATTTTTAGGGGTGGAAAGATTATCACATGTAGCTGCCTCCAAAAGGACACATCGTCTGAAGGCACAGATGACACAGCCATCCACTCATTCATTTACTCCTTCAATCCATTCATTTAGGGAGCTCCAACACTGGCAATAGGTGCTGAGGCTATAACAGTTTGAGCTCTGAGGAGCTGGGGTGTCAACTGCTTTATAGATATCAGAATAGAGTAACACCCTAGAAATGTAACCCTGTCTTGCCTCCAAGACGCCCCCTTCTCCTTACCAACTTTTCCCCATCTTCTGACAGACAGTCTTGAAAAGGCTGACAATGTCTACCCATCTTAGCTACGTGTCTGATTAAAAAAAAAAAAAAAATCTGGTTTCTAAGAAACCCCCCTATGAATGCAGCCTAAATTCTTTATTTTGTTTTGAGAAACAAATGCTTCCTAATGGCCAAAATATTTAGGTTTGAAAGCCACATAATGAGAATACACAATAGTCAATTCCCTCAACATTTTTTTTTTTATTCTAGCAATAATTTCCTTGTCACTTGAATGTGACTCCCGATTGTCACAATGACTCTGAGACAATGATTCGGTGCTGCCTGATGGCACAAAGTGAAGCTTGAAGCTGATGCCAAAACCATGTCAGCTTAGCTCAGGAAAACGACAAAAGCTCTGAACAATTTCTTGCTCACTGCGAAAGTGGGCTGGGCCACTGAATCGGCACGCAGGCTCATTCAAGTCCATTTTCAGTCTCTCCATCTGCTGTCCCTCCCATCTTCTGACTTGGAGGGTCCCCTTATTTGACATATACGCTACCTGAGATTCCTAAATCCAGCACTATGGATGCTGAACAAACCTGAAGCAGTCTCCAAGGGAATCTCACCCTCCACGCTCATCTCAAGAAAAACAACCCACCCAAGTGTTTTCAATGATAGACTAAGATAATTCAGATTGTTTAAGCTATCAAAGTCAAGTCAAAAGACTGCTGCTGCTAAGTCACTTCAGTTGTGTCTGACTCTGTGCGACCCCATAGACGGCAGCCCACCAGGCTCCGCCATCCCTGGGATTCTCCAGGCAAGAACACTGGAGTGGGTTGCCATTTCCTTCTCCAATGCATGAAAGTGAAAAGCGAAAGTGAAGTCGCTCGGTCGTGTCCGACCCTTAGCAACCGCATGGACTGCAGCCTTCCAGGCTCCTCTGTCCATGGGATTTTCCAGGCAAGAGTACTGGAGTGGGGTGCCATTCACTTCTCTGAGTCAAAAGGCTAGAGAAAGACAAATATCATATCTTTATATATATATATATATATATATATATATATATATACATATATATATGGAATCTAAGAAAATGGTACAGATGAACCTGTTTGCAGGGCAGGAATAGAGACACAAAAGTAGAGAATGGATGTTTGGACACACAGGTGAGAGGAGAAGGTGGGATGAATTGAAAGAGTACCACTGAGAGATGTACACCGCCATGTGTAAAACAGATAGCTGGTGGGGAGCTTCTGTGTAACACAGGGAGCTCAGCTTGGTTCTCTGTGGTGACCTGGAGGGGTGGGATGGGGGTGGGGGTAGGAGGGAGGCTCAAGAGGGAAGGGATGTATGTATCCACACAGCTGATTCACTTCATTGTACAGCAGAAACCAAGACAACCTTGTAAAGCAATTACAGTCCAATGAAAAAAAAAGGCTACCCAGTGTTCTGTATTTTTTTTCACAGATAGTAAATCTATGGCCCAGTGGCTGTCATTCTCCACCAATGAGGCCCTTGTGTTCTTGCCCAGTGAGCCTGGATGTGACCCCAAAATCTTACTCAACACAGTACCAGCCCCATAGGATTCAATATGGCAAGAGACAAAAACTACTCTGCCGATGTCTACAGTCCGAATTTCAGCCCCTTGGGGTTTTCTGCAAATAGCATGTATTGTGCAAGTCAGAAAACATTTGTTAAGCCCCTGTTCTGGGTCTCATAATGCTGAGGTCAAGAGCAGACTGACTGATGCCCTTATGGAAGTGAGGAAGCTGCATGCTGAACAAATACACTCCGTGATTTTACAATAGGTAAGCAACTCAGCTTTGAAATGCAATCTGGAAAAAGAAGTGTCCATGGGACCAAGGACTACAATGGATAAGGGGCAGGGAGTGGAGGCGTTCAGTTAGTGCAAAGGCTGAGGCATCGACAGAAATGCACGGAACGTGAGTGGAGCCCACAAAGCCTGCAGCAGGAATTGCGCAGACGAAGAGGCTTCAGGGTCAGAGAAAAGGGAGGAAGCAGCACCTTCACCACCATCACCGTCTTTTGAGAACCTAGTCATCCCACAATGCCCAGCCTGCGTGTCCCTTCCTGTCCTCTCCTTCCTTTCCTCTGCTCCTGGGCTGCTGTATCAAGAGCAACATTGCTGTACTATTTACAACAGGCAATGCCTACAAACAACCTAAATGGACATCAACAGATGAATGGATGAAGAAGATGCGGTATACACACACACATCAGTCATCAACAATAACGAAATAATGCCATTTGCAGCCAAATGGATGGATCTAGAGATCATCATTCTAAGCAAGTAAGTCAGAGGAGACAAATACCATGTGATATCACTTCTATGTGGAATCTCGAACACAATCCTAATCAACATACCTATGAAACAAAACTAGACTCACAGATGTAGAGAAGGGATTAGTAGTTGCCAAGGGGGAGGGTGAGCGGGGGAGGGAAGGAATGGGAATTTGGGATTAGCAGAGGCAAACTGGGCTTCCCTGGTGACTCAGATGGTAAAGAAGCCGCCCATAACGTGGGAGGACCCAGGTTCGATCCCTGTGTTAGGAAGGTCCCCTGGAGAAGGGAATGGTAATCCACTCCAGTATTCTTGCCTGCAGAATTCCATGGATAGAGGAGACTGGTGGGTGACAGTCCATGGGGTTGCAAAGAGCCAGACATGACTTAGAGACTAACACTTTCACTTTCAGAGGTAAACTCTTACATAGAGGATGGATAAACGACAAGGTCTGACTATACAGCACAGAGAACTATATTCTATATCCTGTGACAAACCATAATGGAAAAGAATATGGAAAAGAATGCATATACATGTATAACTGAGTCACTTTCCTATACAGCAGAAATTGCCATAACATTATGAATTAACTATATTTCAGCAATTTTTTTTAAAAAAGGAGCAATACTGCAGTAAAACTATACACTTCACCACATTCAAATAGAGTTCACTTATAAAGTCAGTACTTAAGGAGAAAATTATACATAGTAAAAAAAAAAAAAAAAGTGCCCGTAAATATGAATTTAAATCATCAGGATCTGGCCCTTTGCAAAACCCAAAGAGAAGTATCAACTTCCTCAAGTTTCTCTTGCTTTTAGCTTTGTGTTTTCACTAAGGCACCAGAGTTTGAAATAGCAAAGGGTGCAAGGTGACTTTTTTGTTCTCTTTTTTCCTTTCTTGCCAAGCCTCTGAATCCTATCGCTTTTGGTTTGCTTAGTAACGTGTGCCACCTGAGGCCACAGAGTGCCCCCTGAGGAAAGTCTCTCTGGAGGAAGGAGACTGCGGCACAGAGGGGCTACAATGTGTGTATGTAATCCTGTTTTTAAAAGATGGTTCAATGCACAGTCCTCTCTTTTGCCTTATTAAGAAACCTGTACAAAAACTAAAGTCATAAGCACCATTTTAGGCACTGGATTCTGTATTGTGCGTGCTTCTGATGCAGTAAGCGCAGTGTATGTGCGTAAGGCAGGTGTACACAGCAAAAGCAGAGGCTGCTGGAGTGGCACCAGTCCATCTGGGTAACATTTGTTCTCCAAGAGCACTGGGTCAGTGGAGGAATTTAGGGGACACTGGAGCCCCATCCATCCCCCCAACTGTACAAAATTCAGTACAAAATCTAAAAGCAGAACAAACTACTAACCAACTGGGGTTATGAACAGCAATTCACGTAAAGAAATACTCGTCCAAACTTCACCAAAAATGGAAGCGCTATGCAGAGATACACATTTCTACCGGTGAGAGTAACACCTCTTTCAAGGAAAATTTAACTTGATCCCTCTGGCTAGATTACATCTTTTCTTCTGCAACACACGCTCCCCTGTCTTTCAGGATTCCTCTCTTATAACCTCGGCCTATTGATAATTACGTGCTCGTCAGATGACTCAACAAGACTCTGAAATTAGCATTTCTGGGTCCTATCTACTCACAAATCCTTATCTGCCACTCATTTATCTCTTTCCTCATTCCATAAATATCTCATGAGCACCGATGTACTAGTTTCTATTAAGAAATCACTACAAACCAAATGACTTAAAAGAACACAAATTCATAAACTTACAATTTTGGAGGTCAGAAGTTCAAACTCCATCTCACTGGGCTTAAATCAGAGTGATGGTGTCGGAGCAGCACTCTAGGGAAGAATCCATTTCTTGCCTTTCCCAGCTTTTAGGGGCTACCTGCTTTCCTAAACTCATGGTCCTCCAACATGTCAGCTTCCATTTCTGTCATCACATTTTGACCTCTGCCACTGACCCCCCCCCTTCCCTTTTATAGGACGCTGTGATTACATTGGGCTCACCTGGATAATCCAGACCGCTACACGCTCCAACTTAAGAGCCTAATATTCATCACACCTGCAGTCTCTGTGCTAAAAGTAACCTACTCACAGTTTCAAGGATTAGGATGAGGGTGGGGGAAGAGGCAGGTGTTACCCATTTTCTACAACCTACTATGTGTCAAGCAGTACATTAATGTTATGAAGCACTGAAACAGATGTAGTGTCTGTGTTCATGACACTGTGTCCTAGGGTAGATACTTCCTGGCAGGCCAAATGCCAAGAACAGAGGCTCTGAAGCAGTACTCAGCAGAGAACTCTGCGAATTTGGGGGAACAAGTCAGTTTGCAACAGACTGGGATGGATCATTTGTGGCAGGAAGTGACAGGAGGAATCAGTCAGCAGGATTTCCGGTTTACAAGGATCAGAGGCAGGGATGCCAACGCAGCTTTTTAAACAGGTGTGTATGCATGTGACATCTATGAAAACAACTCACTGCCTGGCTTACGGGTGGAGGCAAGATTGGACGGACACAAGAGAGTTAGTTAGGAACTCACTGCAGTGATCCAGACAAGTGGCAGTGGGAGCATGAATCAGGATGAAAATCAAAGATGGAGAGGAGTGGTGAACTCTCTCGGTTGGGGATGGGCAAACATGGGCCAGAGGGCTACGTCTGGTTCACAGCTGTCTTTGTGAAGAAAGTTTTATTGAAACATGCCCATATTTCCTTGTTTACTGATGTCTTTGGCTACTCTCACCTGCAAAGGCAGAGTTGATTATTTGTGACCAACACCAAGAAGACAGCAGAGCCTAAAATTTTGACTATCTGGCCTTTTTACAAAAACAGTTTGCTAACCTCTAATACATGAAGTTAAACTAATGGGACTTCGGTCTCACTGGGTAGGGCAGGTGGAGGAGAGGGAGGTGCCTTCATTGTGGATGGTACCCACTTGGATAGGCCCTGGTTTGAACGGTGGTGAGGAGTGGTGGTGTTGAGCAAAGACCAAGAATTAATTGCTATCTCAGTTAGGGCTGAGTTGACTTTGAGACTTCTAAGGTTCAAGGGTCAATAGACATTATGGGTCTAGAGCTCTGAGGAAATATTCACAAACTGTAGTAACTTGCCTACTTGGTGCTCAGACACATACATAGTGAAATGTTGGACTGAATCCCATGAAATACTGCAGCTACAATTGGCATGTATGGAAACATGCCACTTCTCCACTACTTAAACTCATCATGACAGGCTGAATAATATGCCTCCCCAACCCAAATAAGTCCATATACTGATCCCAAACCCTGTGACTGTGTGTACCTTTCATGCAAAAGGGGAGTTTGCAGATATGATTTAGAATCTAGAGGCTATCCTGGACTATTCGAGTAGGCTCAGTGCAGTCACAAGGGTCCTTATGAGAGGGAGGCAGAAGGGGCAGAGAGCTCAGAGGGGGTGAGGCGACTGGGGCCAAGGAATGGCAGCAGCCTCTAGAAACTGGAAGAAGTAAGAGACAAATTCTTGAATTTCCAGAAGGAAGCAGCTCTGCCGATCCCTAGATTTGAGCTCTGTAAGTCTCATTTCAGAAGTCTGACCTCCAGAACTGTAAGAAAATACATTTGTGGGGCTTTTTAATTTATTATGATTATTATTTTTTAAGTTTGGGGCAAGCCACATGGCATGTGGGATCTTAGTTCTCTGATCAGGGATTGCACTCATGCCCCCTGAAGTGAAAGCACAGAGTCTCTACCACTGGACTGTCTGGGTAAGTCCCTCACGTTGTTTTAAGTCACAGACTTTGTAGTAATTTGTCATATTAGGAAACTAACAGAGTTCTAACAGCTCATTATTATATTTTGAATAAAACCCAAACTCCAAACTCCTGACCACTGCTGACAAGACTTACACTGCTGGATCCTTCTTGTTACCCTACCTACCTCAACTCTCCCTAATTCCCTGTCTTCTCAATTCTATACTGTCCAAAATGGTAGCCATAGGCCAACTGTAGCTGCTCAGGACTTAAAATACAGCTAGAGCAACTGAGGAGGTGGATTTTTAAATCAAGTTACATTTTAATTCATTTACATTTTAATTTAAAAACTGAGGCAGTGTAAAAATCTTTTCTCCTTTACACACCACTTTATTGTTGGGTAGGATTACATTTTACTTCATCTATCAAAAAATTAGCATCCAAATTGAGATGTGTCTTAAATATAAAATGCACTCTGGTGTGTGAAGACAGTATAAAGAAGGTAAAATATCTCATTAATAATTTTTATATTGATTATATGTTGAGATGAAAGGACAACATATTGAATATGTGAGTCTAAATGAAATACATGAAAATTAAATTCATCTGTTGCTTGGCTTTTCTGAATGTGGCAACTAGAAAATTTCAAAATTAGACGACATGTGGCTCAAGTTATGTATCTATTGGATAGCAGGCTCTGGTCTCTTGACCTTTGGCTTGTTCCTTCTGCTTGAAAAGCCATCTGCCCAGATATTGCAGGCCTCACAGTCCCAGCCTCTTTCAGTTCATTTAGGGTTCAATTGCAGGGTCATCTGTCCAAGAACATTCTCCCCAATGCAAGAGGTCCCCATTCTCTCTCTGCCGAATTTCAGGACTCATCTTATTTTCTATAATACATATTTGTTTATCTTATTCATAGCAACCAATAGCCCTTGGAGTCCTTACTTCCTAGTGTGTGTGTTTACTGTGTGTCTCCCCCAACTGGAATGCAAGCCCATGGGAGCAGGGTCTCTGATGGTTTCATTTACCCTTGTGTGTATGTGTGTTCTCAGTTGTGTTGACTTTTTGTGACCCCATGGACTGTCCATGGGAATCCTGGAGTGGGTTGCCATTTCCTACTCCAGGGGATCTTCCCAACTCAAGGATCAAACCAGTGTCTCCTGCATCAGCAGGTAGATTCTTTACCACTGCACTACCTGGGAAGACCCCATTCACCCACCACCGCACTACCTGGGAAGACCCCATCCACCCTTGGTCTCCAGCATGTTGAAAGATGACTAGACGAGTTCATGTACATCATTTCTTGACAAGACCTAACTGTGCCTCCAACTGTTGAATTTCCAATAATTTTCCTGGAAGCTTTTAAATAAAAGTCTCTTATTTTACTAGAGCAATTTTCAAAGGGTTTCTACTGCCAGCAACCAAAGGCACTTTAACCAAGGACACGGGTTGCATTAAAGTGAGCAAAGAGGTTACTTCACTCTGATTTTGAACTTGGAGCAGTTTTGTAGCCCTCTTCAAAAATAAATGTGTAAATCAGGAAAATGATTAGGGAAAAGAGACTAGGAATGGGTCCTGTTTTGCTTCCTGTCTCCCCGCAATAGGACAGTTAAGGAATATTTTCCCTATATTTTTGTTTTTTCTTTAACGTGTGAGTTTGCTTTGAAAGGTTCTTCTCCAGGTTTCTTGATTCACTAACGCTAAACTAAAACCAAATTTGGGAAGGAGACAAAGGGCAGCCGACTCCCTAAATCAACTTGCAGCAACTTGAATTCCTTCTGTGGTTCTTACTGAGATCGCTAGTTTCCTTTTATTAGTTAACACTGCTGCTGTTATTTACACAGCTGTTAATAGTGCAGTTTTTCCTCATGTTATTTTTGTTTTTTCCAATTCTGTTTGTCTGGGCGAACTTGGATGCTGACAGTTTATGTACAGCCTGGGATTTAAATGTGGAGTTGTCAGTTATTATAAAGCTCCAGAAATAACAGTTCATCCTCTCAAGATAGAGTGTTCTGGATGCAATTTTTTGAAAACAGGACTTGAATGACACAAGCAACAGAAGCAACTTGGGTTTTATATTATTAGTCAAAAGGTAGATCCAGTCTTTCTGTACTTTTAACTTGAAGATAAAGTAGATTGCAAAGATACAGTCTTCTTTATGATGGTATCTTCAATTATGGAGAGAAATTCTTTGGTTTTCCAATTTACATATTTTACTCAAATTTTATATTTTTCTCCACTTTTCTTTTATCTTCCTATCTTTTCTTACTCCCAGTGCTCATAAAATAGAAAGGGGGGGAAAATCTATTTGACACGAGAGCACCAGGAACTGACCTATACAACAGACTTAGGTCTACATCTTTTTAATGAGAAGCAGCAGAAAGTGAACAACTTTTTCTTTTTCTTCTTAAGCTTGACAAGTGATTTCAGTTCAGCTGCAGAAAATAAATAGCCATGCAGTCAGGAAAATTTCAGGTTCCATTTTACTCTGGGCATGAATAAATGGGTTTTGCAGGAAGAGATAAAATTAAGCAGGACCAAAGTTTTTGGGGTGGTGTCTACAGTGCCCCAGCTGAGATACCTGACAATTACTCCACTTCGACTGGACTGTGAGGACTACAATATGCCTGAACAACCTCTGAGAAAAACTGCAGAACTGTGAATATCCATCTTACTTTGAACTTCTTCCCTCAGCCCCTTTGAATAGACTGCATACTATAGGATGTACGTGGTCATGTATGTGTTTTTAACAATAGTTTTTACTGTGAAAGACAAAATGCAGAGGAGACTCAATTAAATTATTTTGTTCAGCCTATTGCAATAGGGATAATGTCATCAATGAGGAACATCTCAAAGAAAAGAAAGGGGGATCTCATAAAAGGAAGCGAACTAGGGAGTCATCCCCAGTCTTATGGGAATCATAAGGAATGATGGAGAGGAGTCTTACCTGAGTCACTGAAAAAGGATGAAGTTAAGTCTTAGCTCAGAACAGGTGAAGGCAGAGTGTCCTTGGAAGGCAGCACTCTCTCAGAACCCAAAAGTGTAGGAGGTTTCATTTTTATTTTTAAATACATTTAATCATGAACAAAGTGATATGACCGCCATTGCTGTTTAGTCACTAAGTTGTGACTGGCTCTGTAACCCCTTGAACTACAGCCCACCAGACTACCCTGTCAATGGGATTGCCCAAGCAAGAATACTGGAGTGGGCTGCCATTTCCTTCTCCAGGGGATCTTCCTGACCCAGGATCAAACCCGGGTCTCCAGCAATGCACTTGGATTCTTTTACTGCTGAGCCACCAGAGAAGCCCAGGAGGTTTCTCTACTGTTATTGGTTTTTTGGAGCATAGGGCTTAGGCAAAGTTCAACACTGTCAGACTATACTTTTGTTCAAGATGAATGAATATAATTTGTTGTTGAATATCTCAGAGCTGATCAAAAACAGGGTCTAGGAAATCATGTCTTGAGGATTCTTGTTTGCATTTCTCCAAACTCAGCTGGATCATCTGTTGAGAGGTGGTAGCAAAGGTCAGTTTTCTATGCATTTTGGAAATCAGGCATCTTAAAAGAGGAAAGCCTAAACTAAAAAAGAAAAATATTCATGTAAAATGTTTTCTTCCAATAAAGAGCCAGGAATTGGACTCTGAGGATAACCAGTTCTGTGGATTCTGAGGCCTTTGTGGAGGAAGATCTCCTGGGTGTGTAGTCATGAATTTCTTGATGCCCTGGAGCGAGAATACTGATCCTCTGGGTGATTGCAGTCCATGGTATTGGCCAACTCCAGTATAAACGCATACATGACCAGACTACCTCAACAGTCCACACTGTGACTTGTCCAGGGAAAATTCGGGTCCATGCACAATTAGCTGTAATGATGAGTTGTCCGAGGTTAATATCAAGTCTCTGAGCTTTGGTGTCTAGGACTTCTTTAGATTTTGGAGTCTGATAGGGATCTGGGCAGTAAACTTTAGTTATTGGTGATGACAAACCAGAGGGAAGTAAAACTGAAAATACTAGTTTGGAGAACTGTAGGCAGATATCAAAGGAAATCTAAGACCTGCAAATTTGGTGAGGGTTGACAGCGTGAGCAAGGCGAAAGGTGCCAGTGCAATCGGCAGGCAGGTACTGAGAGAGACAAGATTTCCAGAAACCAGTGCATGCTCAGACCATGAAATCAAAGGAGGTCAGCACCAGAAATCAAGACAATAAAATCACATCTTTTCCTGGCTACCAAGGGACCAGAGTCTAGAGCACAAGATCAGGAATTGGACCCACTGCTGGGTCCCCAGTTCTCTAGCCAGGGAAGAACTGCCCTAGTTACCTAGCTGGATTAAGCAGGGATCTGAAGATGAGGTCCTAGCTGTACTCCCAAACTGTGAAACACAGAATACACAGGACTAGTCATGAAATGATCCTACACAGGCTACCACAATAGGGAGAACGTATTAACAAGAACAATCTCAAAGGAAAGGCAGTGAATTTAGGGTTTGATAGGGGCAGGTAAGCAAGAGAGTCATTAGGGAGGCTTCTGGGAGTCAGGAGGAAGAATGTAGAGGGATCTTATCTGAGAAGAAAGGCAGAAGTGGGTGTTGTCTTAGAGTCCAGTGGAGCAGAGCAATCCTCTGTGGTGAGCTATTTCTCAGAATGTGAAAGAATCAGGAGGGCCGGGGATTTCTCAGCCATCATCTCTGCTTTGGGGAGCTCAGATTTAGATCAAGTTCAACATTGTCTCCATTTTCCCAAGAGTTGCTTCAATATTTACAATAGGAACCTACACGTGACTACTCGAGGAACAAACAACTGGTGTGTGGTTGACTAGGAACAGCAGTAGGTCTAATCTCTAGCCCAATACTTGACCTTCTCTAAGTGTTGTTCAGATTTTTCTTAGACTCTTATTGACAAGGAAAGCCATGGACCTGAGAGGCAACACATTTTTTAAAATTTATTTTTAATTGGGGGATAATTGCTTTACAATATTACATTGGTTTCTGCCTTACAACAATGTGAATCAGCCGTAAGTATACATATAGCCCCTTCCTCTTGAACCTCCCTCCCACCTGCCACCCTGTCCCATTCCTCTAGGTTGTCACAGCACCTCGAGTTGAGCTCCCGGTGCTGGACAGCAACCCCTTACTAGCTATCTGTTTTATAAATGGTAATAAGTAAGATAATGCTCAAAATTCTCCAAGCCTGGCTTCAGCAATACGTGAACTGTGAACTCCCTGATGTTCAAGCTGGTTTTAGAAAAGGCAGAGGAGCCAGAGATCAAATTGCCAACATCCGCTGGATCATGGAAAAAGCAAGAGAGTTCCAGAAAAACATCTATTTCTGCTTTATTGACTATGCCAAAGCCTTTGACTGTGTGGATCACAATAAACTGTGGAAAATTCTGAGAGAGATGGGAATACCAGACCACCTGACCTGCCTCTTGAGAAATATGTATGCAGGTCAGGAAGCAACAGTTAGAACTAGACATGGAACAACAGACTGGTTCCAAATAGGAAAAGGAGTATGTCAAGGCTGAATGTTGTCACCCTGCTTATTTAACTTCTATGCAGAGTACATCAAGAGAAACGCTGGAGTGGAAGAAATACAAGCTAGAATCAAGATTGCCGAGAGAAATATCAATAACCTCAGATGTGCAGATGACATCACCCTTATGGCAGAAAGTGAAGAGGAACTAAAAAGCCTCTTGATGAAAGTGAAAGTGGAGAGTGTAAAAGTTGGCTTAAAGCTCAACATTCAGAAAACGAAGATCATGGCATCTGGTCCCATCACTTCATGGGAAATAGATGGGGAAACAGTGGAAACAGTGTCAGACTTTATTTTGGGGGGCTCCAAAATCACTGCAGATGGTGACTGCAGCCATGAAATTAAGAGACGCTTACTCCTTGGAAGAAAAGTTATGACCAACCTAGATAGCATGTTAAAAAGCAGAGACATTACTTTGCCGACTAAGGTCCATCTAGTCAAGGCTATGGTTTTTCCAGTGGTCATGTATGGATGTGAGAGTTGGACTGTGAAGAAGGCTGAGCGCTGAAGAATTGATGCTTTTGAACTGTGGTGTTGGAGAAGACTCGACTGCAAGGAGGTCCAAGCAGTCCATTCTGAAGGAGATCAGCCCTGGGATTTCTTTGGAAGGAAATGATGCTAAAGCTGAAACTCCAGTACTTTGGCCACCTCATGCAAAGAGTTGACTCCTTGGAAAAGCCTTTGATGCTGGGAGGGATTTGGGGCAGGAGGAGAAGGGGACGACCGAGGATGAGATGGCTGGATGGCGTCACTGACTTGATGGACGTGAGTCTGGGTGAACTCCGGGAGTTGGTGATGGACAGGGAGGCTTGGCGTGCTGCGATTCATGGGGCCACAAAGAGTCAGACGCGACCAAGCGACTGAACTGAACTGAACTGAATATATATGTTTCAATGCTACTCTCTCAATTCATCCAAACTCTCCTTCTCCCCCTGTTCTCTATGTCTGATTCCTGCCCTCCAAATAGGTTTTCATCAGTACTGTTTTTTTAGGTTCCATAAATATTCATTACTATATGATATTTGTTTTTCTCTTTCTTACTTCACTCTGTATAATAGGCTCTGAATTCATCCACCTTACTACAATTGACTCAAATTTGTTCCTTTTCATAGCTGAGTAATATTTCATTGTATATATGTACCACAACTTCTTTATCAATTCATCTGTTGTTGCTTCCATGTCCTGGCTATTGTAAGTAGTGTAAGGCAACTGATTTAATGTGACTCACTTCTGTTACAAAGTGAGGCATATGAGATCTAGCTCTCTGATCAGAGATCAAATCTGTACCCCTGCTTTGGAAGGCAAAGTTGTAACCACTGGACCACTTTAAAAATGGAGCGGGGGAACTTTGGAGCTTTAAAATAACTTTTACCGCCATATCAATTCTAACCACTGGGAAATACACATTAGACTCTAGAAACACCAATCTAATGGTGGAAAATACAAAATTTGGTTGGAAAACGATGATTGAATCCTAGTGTTTAAAAACTTACTTGGTCTTTGTAGAAGGCACTTAAGAGCTGAACTGAAATTGCTGGCAAAATGTTAGCAATTTGGATGAATTAGCAAAAAGGTAATTTACAATTAATGAAAATTCTGAACTAGCAAATACAGTATTTAAAAGAAACTCAGGTTTATGACTTTCCACCACCTTCTATAACTCAAATTCACTAAGGGAACTTGCCTAGAAGATCATCTTAGGAGACCTATTTTAATAAGAATTACTTATAATTAGCATAACAATTTCGTATGCAAATGGTTCTTCTAAAGTACTTTAAATTTACTCAAGTATTTTATACATTCCCATTTGCCATCTTATTTACACCCTTAATTTGAAGCTTTCAGTGAAGAATGACTTTCCTAATGAAGAGTCAACTTGAAGCCAGCTCCACAAACTCTGAATTAGCAAACCCAAATCAATGAGATTTTACTTCACATATGTTAAACAGCACTATATATAACACAAATACTGATTCCGAGTGATATACTATTATACTAAAACTCTACTCATATTTAAATTCTGTAGCGTTTATACATACAGGATTTATTGTAGGTTGGGAAAGAAACTAAGTTATTGCAAGTAATTGGATGGGAAAGGCTTTAAAATTCATACTGTAACTGCCTGTACTATATACCATATATCTTCATCTGGTACTTTTAAAGAAATAGCACTTTTGAAGACTATTTTCAGAAAATAGTTCTGCAATGCCCACAATCTTAGTTCACATGTACAATCAATAGGAAGAAACTGTAACCAACAGCACATTAATAGGTCTTTAAAAACAAATATAAACTAAAATGAAAAAATATATATGCTTCCCCAAATTTACATCTGAAGGATGAAAGAATATGCAAACCAGTTTCTAATTTTAGCTACCTGGGACACTCTATCTTTAATTTAACTCTAAGAGAAAATGCTTTTGACTGCTTGGAGGTTTTAGGGGAAAATTTCTTTTTCATTTGGCAAGCATCATGGGCCACAATTTTAAAATCTAATTCTTTCTCAATCTACCTTTTGCAGTTTCCAACTCTCCCATTTATCTCTGGAGACACACAGGCTGTGTTTACGTTGTGCCAGAGAGCTGCAGCAAAAGTGGAATTCCAATTCATCACCCAGATGTTTCCAAACTCCATGGAGCCATATTTGGAATTGTATATATAAAATATCCCTATCATTTATTAATTTTTTTCCCCACCTGGATGTTTTGGCATCAAGTCACTTTATGTCTGGCAACTCCTGCGGATTTCATATTGAAGGCCTGGGAGAAGGGCTCTGTGCTAATCAGTCTGATTTAATCTTGAAGACCAGCCAGGCTGGTGGGGATGGGAGGTGGCAGACATTCCCCAAATGCCCAATATTTATAACTCAGCATTCCCCCCCGCCCCGGGTGAGTGGTGATCCAAAAACCAGGATCAGTGAAAGGGTACTCTCTGCCCCTGTGTAGCGATCAATGAGAGAGAAAGCTAATTTGCTTTTCATTCAGTTCAGTCACTCAGTTGTGTCCAACTCTTTGCGACCCCATGGACTGCAGCATGCCAGGCTTCCTTGTCCATCACCAACTTCAGGAGTCTACTCAAACCCATGTCCATCGAGTCGGTGATGTCATCCAACCATCTCATCTTCTGTCGTTCCCTTCTCCTCCTGCCCTCAATCTTTCCCAGCATCAGGGTTTTTTCAAATGAGTCAGCTCTTTGCATTAGGTGGCCAAATTATTGGAGTTTCAGCTTCAACATCAGTCCTTCCAATGAACACCCAGGACTGATCTCCTTTAGGATGGACTGGTTGGACCTCCCTGCAGTCCAAGGGACTCTCAAGAGTCTTCTCCAACACCACAGTTCAAAAGCATCAATTCTTTGGTGCTCAGCTTTCTTTGCAGTCCAACTCTCACATCCATACATGACCACTGGAAAAACCATAGCCTTGACTAGACGGACCTTTGTTGGCAAAGTAATATCTCTGATTTTTAATATGTTGTCTAGATTGGTCATAACTTTTCTTCCAAGGAGTAAGCATCTTTTAATTTCATGGCTGCAGTCACCATCTGCAGTGATTTTGGAGCCCCTCAAAATAAAGTCAGCCACTGTTTCCCCATAAAATGTTTGTGTGTGTATATACATATACGTATGGTGTCACTTTTGTCATAAGAATAAAAAAAACTTTTTTTCCTCTTGAAAGAAGAGAATTCATTCCGCTGCTGATGGACATTTAGGTTCCTTCTGCATCCTGGCTATCGTAAATAGTGCTGCAATGAACACTGGAGTGCCTGTGTTTTCTGAAATCATGGTTTCTTCTGGGTATATGCCCAGGAGCGGGGTTGCTGGGTCATATGGTAGTTCTAACTGTCCACTGACAAAGGAATGGATAAAGAAGACATGACACATATATACAGTGGAGTATTACCCAGCCATACAAAGGAATGAAATTGTGTCATCTGCAGAAACATGGATGTACCTAGAGACAGTCATACAGAGTAAGTCAGGAAGAGAAAAACAAATATCATGCATTAACACATATATATGGACTCTAGAAAAATGGTACAGATGAGCCTATTTGCAGGGCAGGGATAGAGGCACAGACATTTGTAGGGAACAAAGGTATGGACGTCAATGGGGGAGGGGTGTGGGATGAATAGGGAGATTGGGGTTGACATAAATACAGTATTATGTATAAAACAGATAAAAAATGAGAACTTCCTTTGCATAGCAAAGGGAAATCTACCCAATGCTCTGTGGTGACCTAAATGGGAAGGAAATTTAAAAAAGAGGGGATATATATATATATATATATATATATATATATATATATATATATATGCACGACTGACTGACTTTGCTGCACAGCAGAAAAGAATATAATATTGTAAAGCAACTATACTCCAATAGTTTTTTTTTTAAGAAAATGATTAAATAGTTATAGAGTTGGAGCTAGAAGCTCTCCTTAGGAGAACTCTGAGTCTGTTTTATTCCTGTCACAGATGAGTCAACTGTGGCTAAGACAGGTAAAGGGGTTTGTCCAAGGTGGCAGAGTGAGTGGCAACTGGGACCAGAACGAAAGTCAAAACAAGCCACACACTGAATGTCAATGTCAGTAGCAGGTCTCCTTATTTTGCCATTGGGAAAACCTATTATGATAAATCGGGCTTTTATTGCTTTAAATGCCAAACTATATTAGGATAATTCTGACACTGACATAGGCTTAGAAAGCTTCGCGTTGCTTAAATGATGCAAATGCAGACATTCTTAGGCCTGAATCAAATCATTTTTTCGGACTGTCACATGCCATTTATACTGGGGCCGCATAGAAGTTGAGCTTCCCAGGTGGCACTAGTGGTATAGAATCTGTCTGCCAATGCAAGAGATACAAGAGATGTGGGCTTGATCCCTGGGTTGGGGAGATTCCCTGGAGAAGGAAATGACAACCTACTCCAGTGTTCTTGCCTGGAGACTCCCATGAACAGAAGAGCCTGGTGGGCTACGGTCCATGGGGTTACAAAGAGTCAGACATGACTGAAGTGACTTAGCACATCACATCGAAGTTATTACCAAACTAGTCTCCAAGTCTCAGTTTCTCCTTCTGGTAAATAAGCCAAGTATCAGCCTCACACAATGGACGTAGGATGAATGACATGTGAGTCAAGTTCCAGCTCTGTGCCTGACACCGGAGTATTTAATAAATGCTTTCAGTGATGATGATGACCTGAGAAATTCAAACTGGAGCGGAAGGGGATGTTTCTATGAACATCTAGGCCAAAGCATGGGATATCAATCTTCTACAGTAGCAAGTTATGCATAATCACACAGATTTGCTGAATAATGTGTCTCATCTGGGAAAAAAAATACTAGCTCAAGAATCATAGAAGAAGCTGCTGTGGTTAAAAAAAAAAAAATATATATATATATACACACACACACACACACACATATATATATAACTGTAAGCTCAGCTGAGATAAATAAGTTGACTTTACAATGCTGGGAGTGTCAGAGGATAAAGTGTGACTTTTTTTTTTAAATCTGTACAAAATTAATAGTCAAAAGTTTTGATATATGTTTAGAGACCTCCCTCCTTGATCCCCCAAAAGAAAACAAACTGCACCAGACAATCTAACCTAACCAACTCATCAAAACTCCTTCGTTCTGGAGTAGACATATAGTAAATAGCATTAACAAGGCACCGGCAAAGCACTGATATATCTAATCACTGAACTGGGAGATGGATTTGCACTCTCTTTTAGCTGTGTCTTCTTGAGCAGCGGACCTTTTGATTGCCTTTTATGAGAAAGTTTTTTAAAAACTCCCTTCTAGTTGAAGTGATTAAATGTCTACTCAGGGCTGAAGAAACTTCTTGTTAAAAGATCTCATCTCTCTGATGAAGTTACGTAGTACACACTGACATTTAGGAGGGATATATCTTGAGGCCATTGCACATATAATTGGGGTAAAAAAAACTTCAGTCAGGTGCCACTGAGAAAATTTAGGAATTCCTTTGCATCCTTAGTAAAACTTTCAGCATTTGTGTAAAACAAAGTATAAAGACAACATAGTGCTATCAAGATGCTCATTTATTGATCAAGTGATGAGCTCTTGTACTCTAAGCTTGCTAGACATGAAATTAAAAGTCATAATTATATGAGTTATATTGCTGTGTAACAAATTACCACCCACTTAAGAGATTTAACAACACACCTTTATCATCTCAGAGTTGTAGTCTGCAATCAAGGCCTTATCCAAGGTTGAATTCTCAACAAGAGGCCCGACTAGGGATGGTTTGCTTTCCTGCTTGTGAGATTGTGGGCAGATTCAATTCCTTGTGGGACTGAGAGTTTCATCATTGTCATCATCTCTCTCTTGCTCCTTCTCTCTCTCTCTCTCTTTTTTTTTTTTGCTGGCTATCAGCTGGAAGCCACCCTCAACTGGAGGCTGCCTATAGTTTCTCGTCACATGGCCTTTCCTAACAAGCCACCTACTTTATGGCAATGTGTTTTTTAGACAAATCCAGCGAGTGAGAAAGAGATTCTAGCAAAGACAGGCACTGCAGTCTTATACAACTGTGTGCATGTAATCATATTTAGCCCATCACCTTTGCTATGTCCCATTGGTTACAAGCAAGTTACATTCCTGTCCATGTTCAAGGAAAACGGATTGTTCAGAAGTGTGAATAAGCAAGCTGTGGGGACAATAAGGGCCACCTTAAGAGTCTGCCCACCACAGTATGTCTGCACAATTATAACTATTAACATTATGGTATTTGAACTGTTTCCCCAGTAGTCAAAATTGCCAATATTAATTCTGTACATACCAAAGGCCTCCTGTCCTTGTCTAGTTCTAAGAGTTCCTACCCTGTAGAGTCAATCAGTGAACTTATCTTGAGTATCTCCTACATGGCAGGGCAGCCCTCATGGAACTGTAAACTAATGGTGTATTTGTAGGCACACATGATCACCCTTTTCTTTAAGATACTGTCATGAAAGAGAATGCTCTGCTTGCTTCCTTCATTGGCCTTCATATCCTTGCCACTCCCTCTGCATATGTGCCAGGGGAAAAAGGGCCCAAACACTGGGGTTTTCTCAGCTTAAGAGCACAATTAAATATCAACATTGGTGTAAGAAAGTATAAACTTTGATATTCGGTTTTCTTGCAGTCTAGCTGAGTCCCTGGGAACGCAGAGGGATGAAGAATGCTAATGGTGAATCATCATGGATGGAGGGAGATGAAAGAGAGGAGGATAACTTAGAGATACTCATGGGAGATGGAGGCAGGCTGATCTGATACATGGCTTCATGAAGAAAGCGATCACCTGCCTTGTACCTTCTTCAGGACGTGCCAATAGTAGATAAGAGACTCCTAGGATAAACTTAGGTATGTGGGCTTGAGTAACATTTACAGTTCTAATTCCCCACAAGTGAATGTGCATGATGACTTTCTCTCATAAATGAAGTAAAAAAAGATTGGAACATGACATAGTTATAGTTTCACCCTAGATGATTCTGGAACATTCTATAGGATGTGAGAAAAATCAGCCTGGGTGTTAAATCTTTTAATGTCCTTTGAGGATAGAAAAGACTTCTTGGGAGAACCTCTCCCAGCAGAGAAAAGGTAAACTGTTTACACTGTCTTCTTGCCCGACTCCCTTTGAGCGCAGAAAGTGCTATCTTGTTAGCAAAAACAAAGGAACCGTGTATCTTCTCTTCTCGGCACGTGGGGATTGAGGCAGGCAACCCGTATTAGTGTTAATGGGTGTTAGACGCGTAAAACCCAGCCCTTCAACATGATAATACATAATACACCCCTTAATTTTTAATTCACTTGGGTCTCAATTTTAAAGCATTTTCTTGTAGTTTGTCCTAATTATAATCATTTTTAATGACAGCTTAAAATTTTCATCCAACTGTCTTATCACATACGGTACTTAATTTCTCAAGTGAACAGTTTTACTGTACACCATTCTGGGAATTTTAAGAACTAAAACATAAAAGGAGAGAAAGTCCTTTGTATGGTGAAACTAGATGTTAATTGTTCTAATATACATAAAGAGACCAAAGCAGTTTCTTGAAGCGAGGGGCCAGCCTTCCTGCAGAGGCTGCTCCAAACCCTTTCAAGGGAGATGCACAAAACCCCAGGGGAAAAGGAGAAGAAAAGATTTTTTTTTTTCCCCCTATTTTACTGGGTTCTGCCAAAAATCAGACCTGGGGTTGAATATTCATTGTTGAATAGACTGTCCTTGTTTGCTTAGACCAAAGTGGAAACCATCTAGTTGGGAAGAAGCAGCCTCCCAGTCTCGGGCAGGGCATTTGTTAGGTTCTTTGGAGCACAAAGAATTTTCTAACATCTACTCACTGCAGTTTGGGCGACTGGACTCCCTGGTATTTTATGCAGCTTCCTGGTACCGAGAAAAGCACAATGGATCACAGAGTTGTTGCCCTGCTTAGTCGTTATTAATCACGAGCCATGTGTAGGATGTAAGAGTGTTAGAAACAGACACAACACACACACATTTTGAAAGTGGCAAGAGACACTTGGGGCTGCGTTTTCTCGCCCATCTTCAGTAGTGTTTACAGCCGAGAACAGGCTCATCCGTTGCTTCCTGGGGCTCTTTATTTCACCACACTGATCAGTCTGTCAATGTCACACTATGTTTCTGCCTCAGGACCTTAGATTCTGCTGTTCCCTCCATCTTTTGCTCTCTTCCCCCAAATATGAGGTCTCTGCTCAAAGTACTGCCCTCCAAAAGGCTTTTCCTGACTATGACTGGGACCTGTCACCCCCACTCACTCTGTACGCCTTATCCTGCTTTTTATCTTTCTACAAACCCCTTGCCACCGCCTGAGAAATGCTGTAAAAGGAAAATGTTCCCTCTTTAGCAGCATGAACCTAAAAGGCACAGATGAAACTCAATGATGTGAAATTTAAGTGGCTCCGTTCACCAGCCCTAGTGAGTCCTGGTCCAAAACTTTTCTGATCACCAAAAACAGGGCTTGTTTGAACTACTTCCCCACTGACCTATGGACTCCTGGGACTAGAGTGCCAGTTTTCAATCCTTAATCTACGTAACTACCACAAACTGCCTTTTCTAGTACATAAAACCCCCTCATTTCCCTGTCTCTGAATAACTTAGGGAATTTCTCCACCAGTCTGTTTGCCCTTGTCTAGCAAGTTGATGCAATTAATTTTTTAAAATTTCAGTTTACCCTACTTATTCATCAATTCTGATGGTGTTTCTATGATCATTTGCCAATATCTCCCCCAAATCTACCTATTTACTGCATTTCTTTTACAGAATGTAAGCTCCACGAAAGCCAGCATCTTACTGTTCTACCTACTACTTGGCAGACGATAGATGCGCTCTGATTCTGTTGCATCATTTTGTCTGTTGAATGGCAGACTGTCCGTACATTTGGGCTCAGATGATACACACCAACTGGCCAGAGTAATTAAACATAACTTAACGGCTATTTCTAGAGTACGAAGGCAAGTAAGAACTGAGGAGAGGACTTATGAAAGGTTATGTTCAATTTCGATGCTATATAAATGACAGAATTATTTGAATTTTCCATCTTTAATGTGATTGGGTGGGGGGAGGGTAAGTATAACAGAAGAGCACCAAATTGTCAATTTATCACCAGATGAATTTTTACAAACTAAACACATCTTTCAGATCAGCCCCTAGATCAAGACATAGAACATTACTGGGATCCCAGAACTCCTGTGCTCATTCTAGCCTTGTCTGCCCTGAGTCACCCACAGTAACTGGAACATTTTCCCCAGTGCAGATCAGTCACCTGTGCCTTGGTCCTATCAGGACACACGGCCGTTTAATATGCAAAACTGAGGGTTGAGTTTGAAGGAGAACTTGCGCCTTCTGATTATTCTTCCTATTTTTTTTTAATATTCTGGAACTCCCGAGTTTTGTCATGACTCAGTCACTTGTTTTTAGAGAAGCTGGGAGTCTCCCATGAATGTCGACTGAACCAGCAGACGTTTTGCCCTTTGCTTTGTCTGGATGAGGCCGCAATCAGGTTTCTTCCTTTCCAGGCTACTCGGGCCACTCCACAGACGAGCACTGGCCAGACTAGGAATGCTCACCTTTATGTGCTGTGATTAACACTGAGGATGATTCAAAAGAACAAAGGAGAAACCTCGACACTTACATTAAACTGTGCTACAGAATAAGACACATTATACAATCTCCACACCATCTGTAAGGCAGGAGCTCATGACCTCTAGTGTGTACCGGAATCATGTGGGCACTCTGAGATGGGCGGGGGAGGGCATACTGATTTAAAACGCACATTCCTATGAATCATCTCTAAAGACCCGGATCCAGTTGTTCTCTGGAAGGGTTATTCTTATTAAGAACTTTATGTGATTCTAAAGTGAGATGTAGTCAAGAGTTATCTGGTGACTTGTAACCTGGTTTCTTTGGAAGGAGTTGGGCTGTGATCATTACTTAAAAAAAAAAAAAGCCAAAATAAAATTAAAATGATAAATAAAACTCAACAATAAAGAAAATTTCCCCAGTTAATGCTTCTGACTCTCTACGGGCAGGCAATTTCCTTTTCCTGTAGGAGAAACAACCCTAATAATAGAGGCTCTACACACTTATACACAAATGATTTCTATACACCCACAAACGTTTTCAAGCCTTCACAGAAACCACTTCGCCAGTGGCTATTAACATGAGTTCTCATCAGGAGCTTGATATTGAAAGTGACATCTGAAGGAAAATCTGGCTGTGGTTTGACCCTCTATAGTTCGGGTACATCCAGATCTAAGAGAACTATTGGGAAAAAGCAGCATTTCCCCCCGTCAGTTTACTCCTGCTGGGCTCCTGTTCCAGATGGCAGGAAGGCATACACACTATTTCCGTGCGTGCGCGGTCTGTCTTCACTTCCTTTTGGGAAATGCCCAAGTTTTGCTCGGTGGTGTGTACAGAGTTCACATTTGGCTGTGTGCATCCCCTCTGCACCGTCCACCCCTGTCGCAAAGGCTGCAGGGACTCGCTCGTGAAATGACTCTGGGCTCTGCAGCTCAGGGATCAGAGTCCAACGTTCGCCCAGAGAAGTTTGCTCCAATCACGTGCCAGATGGAGTGAAGAAGGCAGGCACAAACATTTCTCTCTCTCTCTCTTCTTTGGATGCATTTCTCCCATCTATGTGTATGTGCAGTCTGTTTTGACTTCTTTTTAAGAAAAAAAAAAAAACGGGTTTTTCTATGTGTTTTATGGGTCAATATTCAGACCAATAGTGGTCCTGTCCCAAAAGGATTCACTGGTCTGATGCTAGGACCCAGCTGCCCCTACTGGCCCCTGGTACTGCTCTAGGGGTGAAGGTGCGTGGCAGAGTGTGGGGTCATGTCTTCCTTGGCCCAGCATGCCCAGGGAGTGAAACTGACAGCCAGCAGCCACCCTGGCAGGTGAGCTCACGTCCACTGAGGCAATGGACGAAAAAGCTACTCTGCCTTCTCTGCTGTGACTGGGACAAGGGATTCCATGTCCCTTCGAGCGGGAGGGGGAAGCTGCATCCAGTATAAATGCCTGAGGGTAAAAATCACCACCAAATTAGTAGCTTCCAAATATCATTTTCAATAAAAACTTCAAGATAAAAAGCATGTTAATACCCAATGGTTAGTGGTTTTTATGATGGCGTTAAACCATTTGTACAGAGGCCCTGATGCTGAGGCCGTTTCCCTCACTGAAGAAAGAAATTGGCTGTTCGTGCAAGGTTTGTGCGCTTTCCCTGTTGCTATAAAATCAGCCCCCAGGAGAATTTTAAGTCTTCTTGAATTGCTTTTTAGCACAGACTAAGGAAGTAAAAGTTCTAAAACTGCCTGGTTACAGACAAATCACTTAAAAAGCCAGCTTTGTACTGGCAAAGTCAGCTACAGGAAATGTTTCAAAAGGCAGAATATAACAATATGAAAGCGAAGTATTGTTATTTATTTAACAAACGAAGCCGGCTGTCATCGAAAACGAAGCGCCTCCGGGAGGGAACGCTTTAAGGTCATGTGAAATGCCAAATCCTTGTTGTAACAGACGTCCTGCTATAATGTGTGATGATGTTTACACACGTATGTCTTGGCTGATGGACTTGTTGATAAACACACATACAGGCACATATTCTCTATTCGATTAAAGTTCATTAATCCACTGCAAGTGGATTCCAAATAGTACCTTTCATGAAGTCTTTTTCCAGATGGCCAGAATCATTGCATCTTCCAAAGAAAAATATAGAATCATTGAGAGTAAGTTCAATTCAAATCTAATAGACTTAGAGTTAAACTAACTGGATTTAGTCGTAGGCTAAATATACTCTGTGTGCACAGTGCTTTTACAAAACAGTGAAGCCAGAGCAAAAGAGCCACTATGTAAAGGCGATGGCCTTCCAGACTTGATATGATGTGACCTGATTGAACTGGTGAGTGTCTTCCATTTCTCTCGCTGCCTGGTGAGCCCCTTCAGGACCAAATTCATCTTTCCAGTCTTTGTTCCTTGGCTCCCATGGTGCTATTCTGCACCTAAATGTGTTCAATAAGCAATTCATGCCAGAAAATGGATGTGGTTGTGTATTTTCCAGTTCCATGGAAGGATACGATTTCATTTCACTCAGTGGCCAAGAATACAACAATCATCATTTTAAACGGTGATTCTATCAAACAAAATGAAACATTTGGGCTGGTTTTAATTGATCAGTGGTGAGACCCTCAGTCCAGGAATCTGTTTAAAAGCAGTCCGAGGTAAGCCGCTGGGCACCTTGCCACATCCTGGAACGCTCCCTGGCTTACGGGCTGCGACCTTTGGGTTGGCCATCCACACATACTCCAAACAACCTCTTCTCCCCAAACGTAACAAAGAGCTAGGATGTTAAAATCCAGGGAAGACATTTGAGAAATGATAAACAACCCTGAGGATTTGAGTATTTATTCTAGGCTGCTTATGATGACATATTTTTATAACACTTGTCCGGGTGCCAGGTAATGGCAGGATGGAAAATTCACATTCCCCAAATAAGTAAAGGGCGTGTCACCCTAAACTGCTTCCATCTCCAACAGACTCTATTGATAGCTGAGAAAGAGAGTTTAAAGGTGCAAGAGAGATTTAATTCCTCTCAAAATGTCTTTTAAGAACCTTATGTTCAGAGAAAGCTTCTTTTTCTTTCTTTCTTTCTTTTTTTTTTTTTTTTTTGACAGCCCGCTCTCGGTGTTTGCTGTATTTGTGATCTTTAGAAATGTCTAATGTGCTTTTGGGCCTTCTGCGTACCTTTAGTGAGAAAGGTTTCTCTGCTTAATTAATTTGCATTCTTTGTGTTTGTTTTTTTGCCAGACAGGGTATTCTATTTTGTTTTTTTTTTTTCCACCCACTGGGAAGCAAAGAAGGAACCGGAATTATTTTGCATCTCAGTTTTGGAGCATTTTATTTGAGTAATTTGGGGAGCAAGCTGATGAGCAGAGACATACAAATCAGATTCCTCTCATTTTCTAAGACCATGTTGCATTCTCTAGAAGATTAATTTAGGTTTTTTTTTTTAATTTTGGTTAAAGTAGAACTTGAAATTAGGATTCCAACAGAAACTCTGTATACCCTCTCAGTGCATTGCTGCTTCTTATGAAATAATCCAATATAAAGTTTCAAGCACTTTATATATAAAGTTAGGGATGGTCATTACAATAGTCATCCAAGATGCCTGGATATTTTCCCCTCAAGTAATCGAATTTACATATGTAAGCTGAAAGCTGCCACAAAAAGAGAAACACAATTTGTGTAAAAAGCAGGATTGGGAAGTTGACCCCCCTCACTGAAAATTAGAATTCTCATAGCATGTAGAACTATAACACTTCATGCTGGTCAAGTACGAGACCATTATTAGTGACAAGTAAAACCAGGAGATTTGCAATTATGACTTTGTTCAGCTAGGGGTTGAAAAGTGCAGACAATTTATGCTGAACACATCTGATTTCTTGCATTTTGGGGCATTATTAGTGAACTTGGCTTTCACATTTGCTAAAATTTGCATGAGGTCTGCCCTAACTCTATGGAAAAGTGTACAAACTGTGTTTCAATGACCAAATCTAAGCTCATAACCTCCAAAGAACATGGAGAATGGATTCTTTGGGGGCTAAGGAAAATGGTTTGCATGCTTCGTAGAGATGTCAGGGATGTAACAGAGCAGAAGGCCATTTTCATCCTTTTTGAAGGTCTAATGTTGAACATTTGAAGAAGATACGTAAGTATTTTAGGACAGACATGAGTAGGCTATGGCAGTTTGATTAGGAATGTGGTTTGTGTAAACACACAGAGTCCTAAATTCAGAAGGCTCTGTATTTGCTCTGATGCTCTGCTGTTTCCATCTTGAAATTTTAAATAATTTTATCTTTGAACTTGCGTTTTGAAGTGAAGTCCTACCAGATGACAGATTACCGATCATCTATGTGAACAGAGGAGATACATGTGATATGTATGAGTTCACCCTTCCTTGCTACCCTGCTTGCACATAACCTTTAAGAAGTCCCTGGCACGCAGGAGTTTGGATGATCCATGGTGCATGGGAACTCAAGGAGACCGAAATCAGTGAGAAAGGAGCCTTCTAGGAAAGTCCTGAATTCTAGAGAGTGTTGGTAGAATGTGGGCGAGTCAAGAAGTGCAATAAAAATAGTAGAGGTAGTTTCTTCACTATCTCAATTCATTAAACCTTTCTACTTGAGGGCTTCCTGATGTACACATGCATGTGTGTGTGTGTGAGTGTGTATGCACGTTCAGGCACACTTGTGAATTCTTGAGTTTTGAGTGACACAACTGAAGAGGTTAAAGGATTCATTTGGGTGTTCTGAGCAACCCAAATGTTCATCAGCTAAATATATTAACAAAGGGGGGTATATCAAATAATGGAATATTATTTGGTCATAAAAAGGAAAGATGTACTGATATGTACTAGAACATAGATGAACCTTGAAAATAAGATGTTAATTGAAAGAAACCAGTCACAGAAAACCACAGATTATGTGACTCTATTTATATGAACTGTCTACAATTGACAAATCTATGGAGAAAGAGATGAGATTTGTGGTTGCTGAGGGCTAGGGTGGTGATGGTAGGATAGGGGAATAAGAACTAAATATGGGATCTGCTCTTCAGGTGATGAAAATGTTCTAAATTGTGAGGTTGGGTGCACATACCTGTGAATATTCTAGAAACCAGTGAACTGCACATGGGTTATCATTGAGAATTACAATTCAATAAATTTATTAAAATCAAGTGTTTCCTGGTTCAAGATGGTAGGTGAAGATTACACATTTATATTTCCACCTTATCTATAGACCAGGACCAAATCTGGCCCATTACTTATTAGCCCATTTTTTAAAAAGTAAAATGATATTGAAATGGTGCCTGCTCATTTGTTTACATATTGTCTATGGTGGCTTCCTCACTACAGTATCAGAGCTGAATAGTTGTGACAGAGACTTCATTGCCTAGAAACCCTAAACTATTTACTATCTAGCCTTTTAACAGAAAACGCCAACCCCTGTTTTAGAAGAAAAAGATAAGCAGACAAATAATAGCCAGTCCATCCTAAAGGAGATCAGTCCTGGGTGTTTATTGGAAGGACTGATGTTGAAGCTGAAACTTCAATACTTTGGCCACCTGATGCAAAGAGCTGACTCATTTGAAGAAACCCTGATGCTGGGAAAGATTGAGGGCAGGAGGAGAAGGGGACAGAGGATGAGATGGTTGGATGGCATCTCTGACTCGATGGACATGGGTTTGGGTGAACTCTGGGAGTTGGTGATGGACAGGGAGGCCTGGAGTGCTGCGGTTCATGGGGTCGCAAAGAGTCAGACACGACTGAGCGACTGAACTGAACTGGATAGCAAGTAGTATTGAAAGAGCAGATTCTTGCCATGCTAAGTGCTAGGTAGCAAATTAAAACAGAGTATGTTGGAAATAGCCACCTGGAAACTTTCCAAAGAAAAGCCAACCTTGTTACAAACGCTTCTTTGTTTTGTCATCATACTGTTCCCTAAATCACTCTATTTCATCGACTCCAAGATTCTACCAATTACAGGAAGCGGCATTATTGTATGCACCAAAGAAAAGAAGAAATGCTTTAATTAAAATATAGCACAAGGCTTTCTCACCACTTACAACTTCTATTCTTCACTTGTGGGAAGAGCTCTTTCAGATTCACTGAGAAAGATTTTTTATTCTATATCATCCTTGTAGACACAGAGAAAGGTGGTCTTCAGCTGTGGCAACAGGCAGAGAGAAACTTCTCTAGGAGTAATTCCGGTAGGCAGTCCCTCTGCTGGGCACTCTTCTCCATCTCTTCTCTTTTTCTCTCCTCTGCTTCCCCTCCTCTCTTCCCACTTATTTCACCGTCCAGTCTCCTGTGCCCAGAAGAGCCATACCTTCCCTTCCTCTGGTCATCCTCTCAATGCGTATTCCTACATCTTGGTCCATTTCTCTGCTTCTTCTCACTATCATCCTCTGCCCCCCCCGCCCCCCCCACCTTTCTCATACCAGAGTGGTAAGTACAAACGACCTGCACAGAGTGAGTATCAGCTGAGTACTGATTTCATAGAGAGTACCGTCTCAGAAACTGTGTGACTTGGCATCATGAAGAATCACACTGGAGGTCTGCAGACTATAAAATGTAAATATAATGACATATAGTGGTTACAGGGCAACAGTGCTAGTGTAGCTGACACTGGATCACAATCTTGGTAGATTTCTGTAGATTTCTTGTGTGACCATAATGTTCATAATGCCTGGAGACATTTCTTGTATTCAGCCCCTAAAAAGAAGGACACCTTCAGCTCTCTTTGGGGGGCAGTCTCTTGTAGCTAGGGCCTTTAGGAACTAATTTATGCTGGAGCTCTAAAGGCAGGAGCCTTGTTTCTGAATTCCATTTCCTGTTCTGACTGATAGGAGGCTCTGTGGCAATTTGCAGTTGGGCCATACCTTCTTTCCTCCACTTTAGAAGAGCTTTCTGTCCCTAGTTCTCCAAGCACAGGTCCCAGACTAGCAGTATCAGACCCACCTGCGAACTTGTTAAAAAGGCAAATTCTCAGGGCCCGTCCCAAATCTATAGGATCAGAAACTCTGTGAGTGGTGTCCATTTATCTGTGTTTAACAAGTTCTCCAGGTACAGTAGTTTGGGGACCACTTCTTTATAATCTTATTGGGAAGGGGGTCTCTATCACCTTTGGAAGTTCTGCACTTGTAGGCCTTCATCTTCTGCCCCTTTAGAATTAAGGATGGCAGGAGGTGCCAATAAACCGAAATTAAAAACAAAAAAAACAAAAAAAAACAAAACTTATACCAGGTAAGACTGTTCTCTGTGGAAGAGCCTACTCAGGTAGAGGAAAGGGCTCCATTCTCTTCACATTGTTGGTAGTAAGAAACTAATTTTTCCTGGGTGATCTGATAGTGCAGGACTGATGAGCAACTATAGTCAAAGAAGCCTGCTGAAGAGGTGACAGTGAAATGGAGGATGAAGGCTAAAAGGCCTCAGCTTTTCCTAGATCAAGAGTAGCATCTGTCTGTCTCCTCTACCTTCTTCCCCATTTCAAAATATCCTTCATATGGTTGACAAGTTAATATACTCTAAGTACCCATTCGTTCATTCACCTAACTGTTCCAGAAATGAATCGGTTGTATCACTTCCAGATTTAGTCTATCTTTCTCCATGATCATGTGCTGCCCATCCTTCTATCCAAGTAGCATTTTCATTTCCATTCACGCTTTGTTCAAGAGTTCACTCTGCCTGCACGTCCTTTCCTCAGTTCAGTTCAGTTGCTCAGTCATGTCCGACTCTTTGCGACCCCATGGACTGCAGCACGCCAGGCCTCCCTGTCCATCACCAACTCCTGGAGATTACCCAAACTCATGTCCATCCAGTCAGTGATGCCATCCAACCATCTCATCCTGTCATCCCCTTCTCCTCCCAACCTTCAATCTTTCCTAGCATCAGGGTCTTTTCAAATGAGTCAGTTCTTCATATCAGGTGGCCAGCGTATTGGAGTTTAAGCATCAGTCCTTCCAATGAATATTCAAGACTGATTTCCTTTAGGATAGACTGGTTGGATCTCCTTGCAGTCCAAAGGACTCTCAAGAGTCTTCTCCAACACCATTCTTCAAAAGCATCAATTCTTCGGCACTCAGCTTTCTTTATAGTCCAACTCTCACATCCATACATGACTACTGGAAAAACCACAGCCTTAACTAGATGGTCCTTTGTTGGCAAAGAAATGTCTCTGCTTTTTTAAATGCTACCTAGGTTGGTCATAGCTTTTCCTCCATGGAGCAAGCACCTTTTAATTTCACAGCTGCAGTCACCATCTGCAGTGATGTCCTTTCCTCTCTCATCACCAATTTGTAGGCTACCTACCTACCACTGTCACCATACTGAATAATCACACGAATCATGCTTCTTTTTATCAACAAAAGGCTTTCTACATTACTGCAATTTTTTCTTCACCTAAAATCTATTCAAATCTCTATACATTTTCTACATTACATGATTTATACATTATTTTATAATGGGTGCCTTCAATTGAAAGAAATGCTGACTCATATATGTGAGTGTATGTATATATCCATTTGTCCCCCAGAAATTTTTAAGATTTAGATCAGGTTCAAGTTTTTCCCGCTCCCCACCCCCAGGATGTACATAGTAGGGAGTGAATGAATGTCTCTTAAATTCAAATAGGGAAAATAGCCTCTGAGTATCCTAATGAAATTCTGGATGGCAGAATTGGCACCCAACTCATTTTTCTTTAAGGGAAATTTCTGTTTGATATATCTAAACAAACAACAGAGGTAGGGGTCAGAGGAGTCTCAGAAAGAACAAGAAGATACCTGCTTGAGATTAAAGTGTTTCAGTGCCAAAAGGTGTTCAAACTACCACACAATTGTGCTTATTTCACATGCTAGCAAGGTAATGCTCAAAATCCTTCAAGCTAGGCTTTAGTAGTACATGAACTTTCAGATGTACAGGCTGGATTTAGAAAAGGCAGAGGAACTGGAGATCAAATTGCCAACATCTATTGGATCATAGAAAAAGCAAGGGAATTCCAGAAAAACATCTATTACTGCTTCATTGACTACACTAAAGCCTTTAACTGTGTGGATCACAACAAACTGTGGAAAATTCTTTAAGAGATGGGAATACCAGATCACCTTACCTGTCTCCTGAGAAACCTGTATGCAGGTCAAGAAGCCATAGTTAGAACCAAACATGGAACAATGCTCTGGTTCAAAATTGGGAAAGGAGTACATCAAGGCTGTATACTGTCCCCCTGCTTATTTAACTTACAAGCAGAGTACATCATGCAAAATGCCATTTTGGATGAATTACAAGCTGGAATCAACATTGCTGGGAGAAATATTAACAACCTCAGATGGGAGAAATATTAACAACCTCAGATATGCAGATGACACCACCCTAATGGCAGAAAGTGAGGAGGAACTAAACAGCTTCTTGATGAGGGTGAAAGAGGAGAGTGAAAAAGCTGGCTTAAAACTCAACATTCAAAAAACTGAAATTGTGGCATCTGGTCCCATCACTTCCTGGCAAATACATGGGCAAAAAATGGAAACAGAGACAGATTTTATTTTCTTGGGCTCCCAAATCACAGTGGATGGTGACTGCAGTCATGACATTAAAAGAAGCTTGTTCCTAGGAAGAAAAGCTATGATGAACCTAGACAGTGTATTAAAAAGTAGAGACATCAATTTGCCAGCAAATGGTCCATATAGTCAAAGCTATAATTTTTCTAGTAGTCATGTATGAGAATGAGAGTTGGACTATAAAGAAGGCGGAGAGCCAAAGAATTGACGCTTTCGAACTGTGGTGTTGGAGAAGACCCTTGAGAGTCCCTTGGACTGCGAGGAGAGTCAGTCTTAAAGGAAATATATCCTGAATATTCACTGGAAGGACTGATGCTGAAGCTCCGATACTTTGGCGACCTGATGCGAAGAGCTGACATAATGGAAAAGAACGTGATGCTGGGAAAGATTGAGGGCAAGAGGAGAAAGGTGAGACAGAGGATGAGATGGTTGGATGGCATCATCAATACAATGGACACAGTTTGAGCAAACTCCAGGAGACAGTGAAGGACAGGGAAGTCTGCAATACTGAAGTCCATGGGGTTGCAAAGAATCAGACACGACTGAGCGACGGACAACAACAAAAAGAGATCCATAAAGTTGAATGTTAAGTATTAGGGATTGTGTACAAGGGAATAAAGAAGGAAAATCAGCAAAAAAAAAAAAAAAAAAAGATGGAAAAAATGGATTGCAAATAAACTGAAATGGAAAGAAACAGAACTATGAATTAAGGAATTTAATATTTTCCAAAAATGAGCACCATAGCCATAGTTTTCTCTTTTTTAAAATGATGTATTTCTAATCTCCTAGTTAAAAACACTCACTAGAACTTAATTCCCCGAGAAGGAGGAGGATTTCCAAATCACAACATACATGACAAAAATCAGGGTTTTGGCTCATCTTAAACACCAGGGAGCACACATGTGATCTCCAGTAGCTTTCGCAGGGTCCTCAGGCCTATTATAAAGCAGTGTAAATGAAAGCATCAGCAGTCCTGAGCGCCGTAGAAAGTGAAACAAAAGGCAAGAAGGCTGGCCACAGCACAGGCCAGCTGTTAAGAGTTTAGGTCAGAAAGCAGATGGCTGTTGAGTCAGATAGCTGGTGTCAAATACCTGACCCCTCACCAGCTTTTGGCCTCAGGCAGCTTTGGGAAGGCTCCTGGGTGCGGGTTTCATAGTATCTCTTAGGTGGCTGGGACAATTAAAGAAGATGCAGTATGGGAAGCTCTTAGTATAGAGTTTGCCAAGTAATAAACACTTAATAAACGCTGTCATACAAAGAAGTCCTTTTGTCTCACTACCAGATGACACTTCCTTCCTCTGGGGGTTGGAGATTCCCCTATCAAGTGATTATAAAGCCAATTGCTATCTCGCAGCAGAGACCTGCTTTCTTGGTAGAGTTTTATGAGTTTCCTGGCTATCTGAGTGCTAGGAAATCCTTTATTTGACCAATGTGCCAAACTCATTTCCCAGTGAACAAAGAAAATGATGACAGTGTCCTCCTCAAAAAACAAAACAAAACCAGAGCCCGAGAACTAAGGCATTTCCACAGTAAAGAATAATGAGCACACCAAGAATGTAATTTCTGCCACAGTCCAGGTGGCCTTTGAGGCAGGTGACAGCAGGGGCCAGGATGGTATTAACTTCATAAGAGTAGATAAGTCAGCAGGAGCTACTCAATCACTTGACAGAAGTCAATTCAAAAGGCATCTAAAATGTCTGGCTTTAAAGATAATCATGTTAGGAATCAAAAAGGGGTCTAATGTTTGAGTCATGCCTTTCAAATGCAACAAATCATTATACCTGTCAAGATTTATGGACAGATGTATTTATGTTGACACTGGACCACTAATACTTTGACAAATGAGGGGCCTTGACACATACAACAGATATGTCCAAATGAATTTCCCAATTCAATAAAAATAGGATGAAGCAGTAAATCACGACAAGCTGGTGAAGTGGGCTGGCATGGCTGTGGGGGGCTTCGGCTGCTTTGGCTCCACCACTGCCCACGGCAGCAGGGCCGAACAGTACTAAGCACGTGGGACCCCTCTCACCAGTGAGTAAGACTGAAAATGGCTGGTATGAAAGTTTAATAAAGGATGTACCTCTATGGAGGTGACCCACACAGAGAAATGAAGTCTGATTCCTTAGGCCTCAAAGGATTTGTGGCCCTCTGTGAAGGAAGTGAGAAGAATTTGATTAGCAGCTGGGAATCTGAGTGTGGTAATGCGGCAGTGGCCTCAGTCTGTGATTAAGTTTATTACAGAGGCTAATTCCTATCAATGAATTAAATTCAGGACTTGATTCATACCCAAACACATGGAAGAATTTTGCTATGGAAAAAAAAAAAGTGTGTAAAGTCATATCTCCTTGGAAATTTGATAAACTCCAATAGTCTAAAGGGACCTTCGATGAGATTCATTAATGAAATAGGATCCAAAGCATAAGAGGGACCTGTGCAGGTAGAATTTTATTTCCACCTGCTTGCCTTTTTCCATCCTTTGAATTTTTTTTTTTTAACCAATTCATACCTTGTGTGTTAGGAAAATCCAATTTATAATAACTTCCTCCCTGGATTAGAAGAAAGGATTTCTTTATTGCAGGACAACTCAGCATGCACCCAAGCTTTGCCAGAAGGACAGAAGAACCTGGCATGACTACAGAGCTCCTCAAGGATCAGAGATTGGATACTGGGTTTTACTGCAGAGAGGGAGAACACGGCATTCCTGAAGGAGAGTTCCCCATAAGGCACAGCAGATAGCTTGGGTGGAAAACAAGTGTTCAACCAGTTTATCTCCATGAGAAAGTATGCTCAAATGCAGACACACCTTCTAAATTTCGTTGTAATTATGGGAAAGAGAAGAATGAGAGGAGTTCTGCAAGGCATAGAAAACAATGATCCTCAACATTCATTCATTCAGAAAACATTTATGAATACTTCCTGGCCTCCAGACACCACATTAAGCCCTGGAGACACACCAGTAGAATATGGCCAATAGCATGCCTCGTTTCCGGAGATTATGGCCAAGTTGTGGGTGGGGTGAGGGGAAGAAGCATCAACAATGAACACAGAGGAGGATAAAATGATAAATGCAGTATGAGATAGATGTGGTAAAGAAAAGAAATACTTGTGGGATAGAGAGTAACAAGGAGGAAGGAGCTACTCTGAGGAGGAATCTTGAGAAAGTCTTGATGAGAAGATGATTAGGATAAGATCTGAAGGACAAGAACAGAACAGCCACGCTAAAACCTGATGTGCTAGAGAGTGGGGCCAGGGAGTTGAAAAGTCCTGAGATAGTCAAACTCTTGGCTTGTTGCAGGAAAAGAAAGGAAGTTGAGTATGAGAGGACAGATATAGTAATAGCAAAGGATGAAGAACCACTGAAGTGCTTTAAGCTTAGGGTGATATCTGATTTCAGTGAAAAATGAAACATTCTGAGTGTCAGGGATTGATTATGGAGAGTTAAGACTGAGAGCAGGGAAATTTATCACGACTAGTAATTCAGGCGAGTTGATGGCAGCTTGGACCATATGGATGCCATGCAGATGGAGAGAAGTAGATGAGTTAGGGGTTTCTTTTGGAGTCAAAACAGCCTGTAATTCCATAGTCAGTTTCTTCTAAGGTTAAAAAGCTTTTTTTTTCCCTACCATGCACCTAAGATTTATATGCAGATTAATGAAATGGTACCCACACAGTGCTTTGAATTCCTTGGGGGGAAGCAAAGCATTATTATTATTTTCTTTACTCATATTATGAATTTATTAACTTTTCACTCCTATACTGAGGTAGGTATTTCACTGACAGCTGGGGTCTCATTTAGCGAACCAGGTGCCCAAGTTAAACAAAGGTTATATTATTATTGAAGTTATTATTAGAAAAACATAATAGCTCATGTTGAATACCAATAACAAAATCTAATTTCATATAAGTTCCAGCAGGCAGCTTAGTTATGGGGCATGGGTAGGTGTACTCAGTGATTGTATTTCTGATACCCAATGTTCTCTTTTTCTTACCAGCTTTAAGGGGGTTTGGGATCTTGAGTGATTCCAGCCCAATTCATTCTGAATGATAGCTTTGCATAGTGGACAGAACCAAAATTTTCACCAGAATTTTAAATTAATCTCTTAAGGAAGTGAGGGCCAGCATGTTGACAGGGCAAAAGAAAAAACCCAAATTAACTGGTCCTTAAGAAGTAATTAAACTCAGGAAATTTGGTTATACGAGGAAGGCAGTTTCAGAATAGGCTTATGATTAAATTAAACCAAACATAATAAATGTAGTAAGAATACACAGCAATATATTTTTCATAGCTTGGATGGGAACAAAATCAGAACTAATATATTGCCTGAGACCATTCTAATCTCCCTCCCAAGACCCTCCTCCTCCAAAATCAGATTGTACCAGGCATAAATTGCACAGTTAGTCATGAACTCTACCACTAACTTTTTTTTTTTCTTTTAATTAAAGCCTATAAACCAAATAATATGGCTTAAATGAGGCAACTATATGCATAAATATACGCTAATGTCTATGTTAACCAGGGTAAAACATATCCTGTACTATGGACCGGACACTTATTGAGGATGCAGTCATTGCTGTTGGCATTTGTGCAAGTCACTGAAGTGCACAGTAAGAACCTGAAAAGAGTGCTGAGAGTCAGGAAGTCAATATATGTATAGTTGGAACATGGCCATTACCTACAGCAATAACCCAAATCATAAGTCAAATGTGCAGAAGAAGAGTTTCCTTTGATGGAGTGATAAGTTGTGAATTCCTCAAAGAGTGAAGCATCCTATTTTTCTCTGGGTCCAGGCCCTTGCTGCCATATTCCACACCCATTTCCATCAAAGATTTGCCTCAACTGCCTATACAACTTCCATTCTCCTTTTCTTTTTTGTTAACAAAGCTCTGATTTTGATTGCAGTGGGGTGGGGGGCAGGATGTACTTAGGAAAAATGTCTAGCTTCCCTTGCAGCTAGGTTTAGACACATGGCACACTTCTGGCCAATGAGCTGTTAAGTGGAAATTCGTTGGGTAGGTCTTCCTGGGAAGCTATTGTTTTCCCAATTTTAAAAGGTCAGACTTGACTGGCAAGTCTTTTTAAAAATTTTATCCAACAACCCATTGTCTTCTTTCTCTTTGTGCCAGAAACACTGCTGTGATATCTGGAGATGGAGCAGATGTAAGGTTCAAGCATGAGGATGCATTCTAACTCACTAAGGATAGTGTGGAAGTTAGAGAGCCTGGGCCCTGCTAGGATGGTTGAGCAATGATAACAATTTTGGACTGCCTATATTCAGACTTGCTGCTGGATTTTAAGTCACACTTGGCTGAACTCTTATACACTACCCTGAAACAGTCAGGTGGATCATCAGCTTTCACTTCATCTGTGGAACAGTGTCTCCATTTCACTCCATGTTTTCTGAGGGCATCTAAATGTTTTCCATGGTGCCTAGCTAAGAGCTGAAGGTCTAGGGAACCACTGAAGTAATTTCGGATTGAAAAACGGATGCGAGAAATCTAAAGCTTCTTTTTTACATCAATGATTCTTAACCAGAATCTCAATCACATTCACCATGAAAAAATAGATATACAAACAGACACAACATAACTATCTGGGCTCCATCTCCAAGCATTCATTTTTAGAAGGTCCTGACTGGACCTTCTGACATCTGTGTTTAACAAAACAATACAAACCAACCTCTATAGGTGAGATTGAAATACTGTCTTTATACAATTGCCAAGAAACTGGGCTTTTACTTACACATCCATCCATCTGTGTCTCTCAATACTCCCTTCCAGAAAAGTCTGCCAGTCATAGGGTTCCTAATTTTGTGGTCCCATTTGGAACTTCAGGGGCAAGAACTCCTCACCTCTCACCCTCATTTATAAAACATGGTTGACCATAATACCAAGAACTTCGGCTGTTTTAGCAATTTGAGAGGAACACAAATCAGAACAAGTGAGAGTTCAATCATGGTTGGCCAGTCTGGAGTATTTTCAATGAGAAAGTTTCATGAGTTTTCCTAGTAAAGAGTTATAATGACCATATCCCTTAATAATTAAACAAAAAAAATTAAGATGCCTAAATGGCAATTGTCTCTGCAAGGGTCAAGGGAGGGACATAAGGGCATCCAATCAGTTAGGGACATGCTGGGGCTTCAGAGTGTGACTTTTTCTATAAGGAGATGATAGGTCCATGGATATTTGCTGCCTATATATCTTGTGTATACGTTAGAGACAAGCTCGTGAGTATGAAATATCTCATTAAAAATATGGAGCAATTCAAGCAAAAGATATTATAACTTTTCTTTCATCAAAGAACATACAAAGTCAAACAAACAAACAAAAAGAACTGGGTTTTACACAAATTTTCCCTAACAGTGAATGATTCCAGTTTCCAGCCTCGGCAGTTTTCTTTTCCACTACCTTAGTACACAAATTTTCGTGATTAAAGAAGTCTCCCACAATAAAATGTAAACCCTGGTAACATTAGAGAACTCATCTCTAAAGTAAGGAGTATTTTATTTAGAGCAGTAAGGGTATAATTACTTTCCACTGACCCTCAACTTATGAAATGGAGGGCAGGTCATGGAAGGGTGTAGATCTATCTAGTTTTATTGCAAAACAAATCTATTTATATATTTTCCCCCTCTTAGATCAGGCTTTTCAATGATCTCCACTGCAAGAGAGAGATGCAAAAGTGTACAGATCCCCACAGAGCAGGCAAACTTGCGACAGTATAATTTCCAAACCTGCTGACTTCTTAACCAACCCTAAATCCGCTGCAGATTTGGAGCAGAGCTGGGCAGTGTGTTCATGCCTTTCCTTGCTTTCTGAAAGTGATGGAGGTGAAAGTAAGACACTGACAGGAAGCAGGGTGATGAGGGCAATGCTATTCCCCCGTGGACAGTCCATGCCTGCCATTGCTAATGGATTACACAATCCTTTCCTATTGAGCCAAACAATTAAATCAGAATCCACAATACAGTTCCTACCAAACTGTTGGAGAAGATATGACATGGACCTAGTTACCATCGCTGATGAAAAGTGAACACAAATTCCCTGAGTGAGTGGGGGATCAATGAAATTCCCAGCCACATAATCATCCTTCTGCTTCATGACTCTTCCCTCGGCAGTCAGCCATCTGCCTGATAGGTTTTGGAGACGTTAAGAGACCAAATCCATTACACTGAAGGAGTTTTGGGGACTCATAGAGGTGCCACAAACAGGGTGGAAAGGATACGTCTGCCACTGCCACTGCCCCTACCATTTGGTTCAGTCCTGAAAAGTCACACAAATAGAAGCTATAATTATTTGTCCTAAGTCCTCTGGCCACTGATTTATTTACTTACTCACCCTTCCCCCAAACAATAAATTATTGACCCACAGTAGGTTCTCAAAAACATGTTGAATGGATGGACACATGAATCCAGTGTTACTTCAGGAAGGGGTTTTCAGAGGTCTCTTGATATGGATCTGAGGGTCTTTTGAGGTACTTGACCTGCATTACCTTTTAAAATACTTTTGCAGGGAAAAAAAAAAAAATGATCTTCTCAGGAGCCTGCTCCAAAGCCTCTGCTGTCAGTTGAAATGTGCATGGAGTGGCTTGATCATGAAGTACTTCTGCTATGGATAATCTAGGAGAGCCAGCCACAAATGAACTGAGGGGCACAACCATTGTCTGACAATTTCCCCTGGTGCACAAGCTGCCCACTATGTATAAAAGAACACAGGCTGGAGCAGATGTTGGCATGAGAGTTGTCCAGTTGAAAAATTGGTTCCAGGTCAAATTAAAAATAGGACTGTATAAAATAGATCATACTTGTTCAGTGAGTTATTCACCTGTCTCTGTATCACTCAAGGTCAATGCTGCCGGCTGCTTTTTATAGAGGAAAAGAATTGGCTACTATTTCTCATTATCTCTTTTTAAATTTTAATGCCAGATTTTCAGCAAGACCTTATCCCAAGTAACTCTAGGACATCAGCTTGACATACCACCAATCAGAATGTAAGCCATCCACCACCACAGGGGCCACCTTCTCCTCCAGGGACAAGTGAACTGTCCAGATCCACAGGGCATGTACTTCTAAATAATGCTGGGTTAAAATCAGTCTAGCTTTCATCTCAGTTCAGTACAGTACATACTCACTGAGCACCTGCAGTGTGCCAGGCATTGTCTGAGGCCCTGGGAATATGGTCACGAACAAGTCAAACGTGGTCTGGCCTCACACAGCTTTGATTCAAGTGCAGGAATTCTTACCAATTTGGGGCCCTAAAACCTTTTGAAGTTCAGTGAATCCTATGAATTCCTTCTTGGGATAATATTTTTAAGGAGATTAAATACAGAGGACTATAAAAAAAATGATAATGAGAGTCAAAAAGCAGAGACATCACTTTGTCAACAAAGCTCCATCTAGTCAAGGCTATGTTTTTTCCAGTAGTCATATATGGATATGAGAGTTGGACTATAAAGAAAGCTGAGCACCAAAGAATTGATGCTTTTGAACTGTGGTGCCATAGAAGACACTTGAGAGTCCCTTGGACTGCAAGGAGATCATATCATTTAATCATAAAGGAAATAAATCCTGAATATTCATTGGAAGGACTGACGCTGAAGCTGAAACTCCAACACTTTGGCCACCTGATGTGAAGTCTTGACTCACTGGAAAAGACCCTGATGCTGGAAAGATTGAGAGCAGGAGGAGAAGGAGGCAACAGAGGATGAGATGGTTTGGATGGCATTGCCGACTGAATGGAATGAGTTTGAGCAAACTCTGGGAGATGGTGAAGGACAGGGAAGCCTGGCATGCTGCAGTCCATGGGGTCTCAAAGAGTCAGACACGACTGAGCAAATGAACAATAACAACAAATGATAATGAAATTATCTCAGTATTTCAAAAATCTATGCAATGTATGTTTATCAATGTATTAAATAAATTCTTGTGGCCCAGCTAATGACTACGTCAATAGGGATGAGCCTACATATTTCAAGAGATCAGAAGAAAGTATAAAGTATTCAGAACTATCTCTGCTTACTCTTAACCAAGTCATAGGCAACTTCTAACACTATGTTTTGTTGCCTCCATCCACACTGGAAGGAAATGATGAATTTCAGTTTGAAGTTAGTGAGAAAAAGATTCATTTTTTTTCCCCCAAGTCCATAACTGCCCACCACCTCCCCAGATTTCTATCTATGAGTCATTTGGAGGTTTGTCACATCAGGTTAAGAATTCCTGGTACTAGAATAGATGATGAATTTGGTAATTCTACTATATCATATCTGTAACTACATATCCATGTAGAAATAAAATACAATGTGGCAGACATTGTGATCAGAAAGTACAATGCTATTGTAATATCTAATCTAGTCATGGGTGGAGAAGGGAAAAGAGGAAACCGTCTGCTACCTCTGTGTATGCAGGGACATAAAAGATAAGTAAAATTACACCAATGGAAGGAGTATAAGGAAAGGTAATGAAGTACTTGTTCAGGCAAAAGAAACCACATATGCAAACTCTGTAATGCAAATTAGAGGAACAAGGGAGGGAGGAGAGAAGCTTCCAGGGTGGGACGAATGGAATGGTGAGGCAAGTGTGGCTGGGCAGGGTTAAGAGCTGAGATGTGAGTGATGAAGATCCCGGATCATAAGCGAAGGGAATCCATGCTCAAGAGTTTGGCCTTTACCCTAAGACTTGTGAGAAACCACTGTTGGCTTTTAGTCAGTGTGTTGACTTAGAAGATCACTCTGACTGCGATGTGGAAAGCAGCTCATGGGGTAAAAGAAAAGAGGCAGAGAGACACTGGGAAGACTATTGAACTAACCTGGTGGCTGATCTGACATGGGAGTGAGCAGGGTTCCGGGTGTACAGTGGCACCTTCACTGAAATTGAGATTTGAAATAGAGATATGGATTTGGGCCAAGGGAGAAACATTGGCTTTGGTTTTGAGTGTGGTCAATTTTCTGTGTCTGCAAGAAGTTCAAGTGGCCACAGGCATTATGCAATTGTACATCTACATGGAATCTGATGCAAAGAAATAAAATATGGGCCGGAGATGTAAATTAATCTTTCTCTTGTTGGAAACCAAGCCAAAGAGTCTGAAATTGGTGACAAACTATATTGAATCATGTATTATGTAATCATGTTTTAAACTACCATTTAATGCTGTATATCAGGCATCAGCTCAGTTCAGTTCAGTCGCTCAGTCGTGTCCAACTCTTTGCGACCCCATGGACTGCAGCACACCAGGCCTTCCTGCCCATCACCAACTCCCGGAGTTTCCTCAAACTCATGTCCATAGAGTTGGTGATGCCATCCAACCATCTCATCCTCTGTCATTCCTGTCTCCTCCTGCTTTCAGTCTTTCCCAGCATCAGGGTCTTTTCAAATGAGTCAGTTCTTCGCATCAGGTGGCCAAAGTATTGGAGTTTCGGCTTCAGCATCAATCCTTCCAATGAATATTCAGGACTAATTTCCTTTAGGACAGACTGATAATATATAATCTGTATGCATTTTCTTAGTCCTTGAAAAATGGTATGATTTAGGTTATTTGTGAGAGGCTAAGTGACTTATAGGTCATATGATGCACAAAAGGCAGAACAGACTTTAAATCAGGTTTTCTGATGCCCAAACCCATGCTCTTAAACATCATGTTCTAGGGATTCCCTAACTAATTGTACTCCATGAGAAAAAACAATTAACATTCCATTTACAGAAAAGACAACAGGAATTTCAAACTTTCTCTCTTCCCTATAAGTCAACCAATTTCTAGTTTTCCACACACCTTCATTCGAAGGCATGCATTACATCTAATAAAATCTTTTCACAAACTTCATTGGTTTGTGTTGTTTGCACTTAGTATATATGTGTGAAATGAATGGGAATACCTGTTTCACCTGAGTTAGATTCCTTAAAGGGAGAAGAATATGCATGAAGATTTTGTGAATTAGATAGGACTATGTTAGGTGCAAGAGACTATACCCATAAACCTGGTTTAAACTAGTTCAAGGGAGAAGAAAAGATTCTTTCTCTCTAGGATGGGTGGATCCATGTACTGTTGGAAGGACATCCTTAGATCTGGTCTTTGTCCTTCTTTTACCGTGCTGGGCTTGCACAAGGCTCCACCCTGCCCCCACCGCAAGTGGCTTCAGGTTGACATCTTAGATTCATTTCCAGGAAAAAGAGCTCCTTTATTCCAGGCATTCCAGTATGATTCCCCGAATTGCATCTCTTTGGTCTGGCTGGGATCATACACTCATGTTGAGCCAATCTCTGTGGCCAAGAGGAAAGACTCCAATGTCTGGCTGGGTCTGAGTCACAGGTCCACTCTTCAAATGTGGGTGAGGATGAGGGTCCTCCCAAAACCATAAGGGGATTATAGGGGTGGGACCTCCCCAAAACACAGCCTCTGCTAATAATAAAGGGAGGAATATGTGCTGGGCAGGCAACAAACAACAGATGTCCATTGCATTTGGCCACAGCAAAATAAGATTCTGGTTTGTCACAAAGAATGCAGTTTTCATATAAATATCTTTGTGTCTAGAGATAAGAATATTTCAACAACAGTAAGTTCTACAGTTAACTATTCAATCACCAGGTGTTACTTTACAAGAGTGGCTTTGTGATTTCAACTTGAACGGAATAACATAGCCAAGAAATAAAATTTTAAGGGCACCTAACTGTACAAAATGAAAACAACCATAAGCAATGTCAGCTGGCCTCCTGTCAGGAATTTCTAAAGCTATATACTCTGCGATTTAAAGAAAAAAAGTCATCCCTGACACTAGTGGAACTTCTGTGCAAAGAATAAGGGACTAATCTTAGAGCAGCAGCAGAAAACCAACTCTCATTATCTAAGATCTATTTGGTTCCTGGGTTCAGACAGCATGAGTTATCACTGTGAGGAGCACCTATTATAATTTTAGACTAATAATTCTCTGCATTTGAGGTAGGATAACTTTTACTTTTTGGTGTATCCTCATAAACACCAATGACATACACAATTATGTAAATGTAACATTTAACAAAATAAGAACAAAATTCCATCCGTTAAAGATGAACTATAGCATTCTCAAGATGTGTGACACAGTGTTAGTTTTGTGTATAAGTAAAACCAAAAGGAAGAATAACTAGCTACCTAATTGAACTCATTAGACACATATGTCGTCATGTTAGCAATGTATTTCTGTAGTGCCAGTATTAGGATGCTTAGGATGAGAGATGTCTAGACATTTCTTAAAGGATAAATTCATCTCACAACAAAGGAGAGCAAAATTAGATTAAGGCTTTTCTTCAGTTTTTTTTTTTTTTCTTTTCTCCCATTACCTTTTTTGTTCTGGGCGCTAAGAGAGAGATTAATTAAAAAGGGACAATAGGAAATTGTCTTAGGAAACTGATCAACACAAATATTTCAAGATTAAGAGAGGGAAATTACTAGGACGAAACTAACACTGAATACCTACTATGTGCATGGAATTCTGCAATTAAGAAAAAAAAAACTTTTATCTTAAAAATAATTTTAGACTTACAAAAGAGTTGCAAAGAAAGTGGAGAGGATTCTTGTTTTGTTCCTTAGCCACTTTCCCCTTCTGTTAACATCTTACATGATCATAGAATGTTTAACAGAATTAAGAGATTAATTTCAGAATAATACTATTAACGAAAGTACAGACTTGATTTGAATTTCACCATTTTTTTTCTCTTCTAGGATTCAATCAAAGACTATAAAAAAACAAATAAATAAAAATAAATTTAAAAAAATAAATAAAATAAATAAAAAACAAAAACAAAAAAAACAAAGACTATACACTGCATTTTAGTACAATTCTTATACTTGCATATCTGTCTTTTACTCTGTGTGACTTTTTTTTTTTTTTGCATGACTTTCACACAAATTAAACAACAGAACTTAAAATTCTTAGAGGCAGAATCTCTGATATGAACCCTATACCTTTCTTATCCTTATACTTCACATTTGGTTATAAATGAATAAATGTAGCAACTACATTAGGAGTATTTTTGCCTAAATATCTTTACCAAATCAAGAATTTTACACTCATACACTTAAAAACTTTTCCTTTAAAGAGTATGACATAGCCAGTTCCATAACCTGTATTGATCTAAAACTAGACAGTGAAGATGATCAGTGGGCTTCCCAGATGGTTCAGTGTTAAAGAATCTGCCTGCCAAGCAGGAGACATGGGTTCAATCCCTAGGTCTGGAATATCCCCTGGAGAAGGGTTGGCAACCCACTCCAGTATTCTTTCCTGGATAACGCCACTAACAGAGGAGCATGGCGGGCTTCTGTCCATGGGGTCGCAAAGAGTCAGACACAACTTAGAGAATAAACATCCCAGAAGCAGCAAGATGATCAACACAGTACTATAAGAAAACTACTAGTGTTTGATTAATTCAAAAGTTAGGCACTTCTTTTCCAAGATTCTGAACAAGCAAGAAGCGGTTAAGCAGATCTTGTGGTCATCTCTAGGCTAACACCCATTCCTGCTTTTTGATGTAACCTCATTTGTTTTTCCAGGGGTATTACCTCTTCCTCTTGGCAAAGATATGGGGTGGAAGGCCAATTCCTTGTGATGGCTGTACACTGCAGATGATGATGGATCACTTTCACTTCCCCCTCATTTGGAGAGAGACCAGCAGTAGCTCCAAGACCTAAATTCAACCAGCTATGGACAGTTTCCCAGAACTTTGGATCTTTAGCAGATAACACAAGGATGAAAAGACCAGCCGGGAGTCAAGAGCCAGCTTATGATACTATTTCTACTATGAAATTCTGGTTCCTGTTCTCCAGTCCTCTCTTCTTCCCATTTCTAAGCCAAATTCTCTAGTTAGCCATTAATTCTGTGAGTCTTCACCTCAGGTTTCCTTCCCTTTTACTTAGATTAACAGAACTGCTTTCAGTTGCTTGCAACCATGTGCTCTAGGTAAAACATTCAAGATATTTTCCCCAAGCATTACTCATACCTCATAGTTAGAGTATTTTGGAAGACTTCTGAATACTTTCTTATTTAATCTTTCTTTGTTTAAAACTCTGAATGTTTATAAGCCTGGAACCCAGGAATCCTCATTTGGTCATATTCATCACACTTCTTTTTTGCTGTTTGATTTCTGCCCTAGAGGATGCTTTCCATGCAGGCACAGCCTCAGCCACCAGCATCTAGCACGGTATTGGCCATGCATGTTGATGAAGAACATCTCTCCCAGTAAACAGACACCCTTCACCACTATTCATGTTCAGTTCCATTTTTACCTTTTGATAGCTATTTTAACTTCTGGGGAAGGGCCAACCCATGTGTCCAACTGCAAATTAGCAAAAGCAGATACTGTTTCACCAAATTTTGAAGACGATTCCTTTACAAGTGCCAGAAACATTGTCGTCATGTACACTGGAAAGCTGTTTACCAGTTTTGACTTCACCAAATAGGCCCATATTATTACTTGGCTTAGGATATTTTAGAAAGAAACCACTTCCATATGCTATGCCGAATCTCATGATAGATCATTAAAACTCTTAAGGGAGACGTTATTTTTCTCTAGAGTTAAGACATACTCAAAATCATGGGCTTCTAAGTGGGGGAAAACTACAGTCAACTAAAGCCACAACAACAGTGTTTAGCAAACGAGCGTGATGTTTACAACAGGACTGAATGTGACAGCTTTCAAAGCATTATGTATATTTCCATGCATCTACATGGTTAGCTCTGACAGCATGTCAGTTATCATTTTTGTAATAACATGGATACAATTTATTAGAATTCAAATATAGAATAAACTGAGCACACGCTTCGGCCTGAAGTACTAATTTGTCTGTTGCTGACAGTTTTGTATGTGTTTTAAGTAGAAATAAAGACATTGTAATTGAATAAATGTTTTCCCCTCGCTAACCATGCCCTCTCAGGGTTAACAGCAAGCAAATGGAATAAAGTAGAATCTTTGCGAAAGAAACCGCAAATAAGACAACCGTGGGGGAGAGGTGGGTTTCAGCTTTCCTGGTTGCCTGCCATAGAAGTTTGCTCATATGTGATTGATTGCCCTGGTGAGTAATACCAGTTGGCAGACATTAGTAACACTTTGTCTTACTTTCGGTGCAGTTGTTAGCTTTTCTATGTTTAGCGTGTTTTCATATTTTAATAAGAATTCTGAAGCTGTGTATATATATATATATATATTCAGCATTAGCCTGAAACTTGACACTTTTGATTCTAGGGTAATTTATAGCTTCATCTGTATTTGACATAACTACAAGATGCTTTCAACATATGGAATTATGCTTGTAAAATTTAACCTTATTACATTCCTTTTCCAGCCCCTGTGCATTTTTTTATACACATTTTACTTTGCATTTTAAACATTTTGATTAGATATTGTTAGTGGGGTTGGCACGGTTTTGTAGGAGACATGGAGGACGGGAGAAAAGCAGGGGGTATGTGGAGTTGTTTTTTGTTTTTTTTGACAATTGACCGGGAGGCTCCATTTCATTTATGAACCAAGATGGATGAGGTACCAGTCTGAAATCCTTTGTGATGTGGCCAACAACACGAGTACCAGGAATGTTTTTACCCCTGCACTAAAGTATCAGATGAGGTGTTGGAAACATGCGGGCTCTTCCAGTATTTTGCGTGGTGCACTTGCTCCCTTCTGGGAGTTGGAACACGTCCACCAGGCGAACCATGTGAAAGGCATGAGCCTTCAACAATGGTGTGATAGAAATTTAAATAGGCGAGGACCTGCGCCAAGTTTGTGGAGTATTGTTAGGCTGACTTTAGCTGCAACCAATGAGTGGCTTGGCTTGGCTTGCGTACTTCAAGGCACAAGTTGAAAATGGCTTATGGTTGTTTTGAAAATTTTGGGAGTTTCCAGCTCTTAATAGAGCTCCCGCCATCTCCATCAGAAGACAGTTCTAAGAACTATCTAGGAAATGACACACACACACACAAAACAAGAAAGAAGGCCCTGAATGGTTTTAATTTGCAATTACAAACTACAACCAAAATTAACTGGATAATAATCCATTCTGTATTTGCTTATTTCAGTTTATTGCAACTGAGAAGTACATTTTAAATGCTTTATTATGTTCTTTCTATGGAGTTCAGTTAACAGTGCCTCGTGTCCATGAGTAGGGGAAACTTAAAGGTTTTTCTTAAACAAAAGAGAGGAGAGCTTGCTTCTGAAACAGGTTTCCCAAGGTCACGGCCACTTCTAATTACAATTCTAATGAAACATAAGGAGATCTTCCCAGGAGATCATTACTTGGTAATTTTTCAACAATAGCTATACCATCTTCTTCCCTATTTGGAAAATACAGAAAAATGGCCCATCAGCGTCCCTACCATAGATTTCATTTTCACACTCGGTATTTCTGAATCCCTGATTAGTTCTCTGACAAGCAGCACATTTATATACAGTATGAAATATGAGTGTTATCTATGCCTCAGTCTTAATTTAAAATTTGCATTATACAGTATTTATGTAGACCTTTTCTGCAACCTTTCAAGTACTCAAACAAATGATTCTCCATTAAAAGAGTTGATCTTGAAATATCTGTCTGAGCATTGTAAATAGCATGTTATGGATCACGCGTTTATTTAGACAAGTGAAATACAACATCAAAAGCTATCGCTGAAAAACTAGGCCAATGTGGGCATTAAAAATATAGCACCATATATCTTGGGCAAGAAAGTTCTCCAGATCCCACGTGTGATGATGGGGAATATTTAGACTCTCCAGCAAAGATTACATGTTTCTTGATTCATCTCACAGCGCAAGTCTACTTCATTTGCAAAGTGATAACCTATTACCATAACTAAACCGCCTATTGCATGGAGGCTCAGAAATAAAATAAAAAGATTAGCCAGTTATCTTATTTACATATATTGAATTGCAGTAATACAGCCCGATCTCTGCCTCTCATTTGATTCTAATTAAAGCGTAGCAGAGAAACTGCAATCCACACAAGAGCTTATTTTAATAGTCAGAGCTGGCAAAGTCCCAATATCACAATGTAGCAATTAACAGCACGGCTGTATTTGCTATTCATGGTTTGATGTAAAAACTTGTTTATTAAGATGGGCTGGAGGCGCTGGTGTGCAATAGACCTGCATGTAATTAGATTCCAATTATTTGTCTGTTTCTGATATTGTAAACTGGCACTTAGCACATCAGTTAAATTGACACACGGCGCTGCATGGTTTACTCGGTAATTAAAACATGTTCTGTTAATTAGATGATGACCACTTTATTTCAGGGCTCTTGTGTTTGGCTTTCCTAGTCTGCTCTGTTTGTATCATGAGCCACCAGACGCTCTTCTAATGAGTCCTTGTTTTGTTTCAATTACCACCTGCTGTTCAAAAGCAAAGCTTGTTTTAACTAAACAAAATTAATGCTTGTCTCTTCCTTTGTAAGAACTTAAATGTTAGACAAATTAATACGCTTATTATCGAAGTGCTAAGCTCTGGTTTTAAAGACTGCTAAGGCAATTAGAAGAAAGTTATAAAATGTTGTAGAGTGTGGCATAAATATTGTTTAGCGTATTAAGAGGCATTACAAACAATGAAATATTTCCTGGAGTTGAAAGGGAGCAGAGAGACTTAGCCTCCCCACCCCCAAATTAAATTAGCTCTTGCAATTTGCACAGGGATATCCAGAAACTAAAGATACTAGTGACTTCCTAAGAGAAGGAACTGAATGAAGTCAGACATGAAAGTATGTGGCAGGGCTATAAATAAACCCATGAATGATGTTGGATTGCTCTGAATGGTTTTCAAAACTACATGCTTGCTGCATATTCTTTTACATATGTTGTTTTCATGCTAAACAATCAATGGAGATATTTCTTAAAACTTATATAGCAAACCCTATCAGGAAAGCCAGTCTACATTTTCTAGGGTGTTAGGACCTGTTCTATTATCTATGCCTCTTGTTCCAAAGCCACCTCCACACCACCACTTCTCCCAGGGAACCACCATATCATGGTTCGTCTTTCCAGCCTTTCCACAGTCCTTTCCATCCCAGCAGCTCTTCACTGCATACTATGACATCATGACTACTCCTGTCCAGAGTTGACAACTGTGACGATGCAAAGGTGGAAGCAAAGGATGACCACTTAGCTCCTAAAATATCTTTCTCATCCAATTTGCAGAACTCTTTAAAGATGCAATAAGGTGCTTAAAGCTCAACATTCAGAAAACGAAGATCATGGCATCCAGTCCCATCACTTCATGGGAAATAGATGGGGAAACAGTGGAAACAGTGTCAGACTTTATTTCTGGGGGCTCCAAAATCACTGCAGATGGTGATTGCAGCCATGAAATTAAAAGACGCATACTCCTTGGAAGAAAAGTTATGACCAACCTAGATAGCATATTCAAAAGAGGAGACATTACTTTGCTGACTAAGGTCCGTCTAGTCAGGGCTATGGTTTTTCCTGTGGTCATATATGGATGTGAGAGTTGGACTGTGAAGAAGGCTGAGTGCCGAAGAATTGATGCTTTTGAACTGTGGTGTTGGAGAAGACTCTTGAGAGTCCCTTTGACTGCAAGGAGATCCAACCAGTCCATTCTGAAGGAGATCAGTCCTGGGTGTTCATTGGAGGGACTGCTCCTAAAGCTGAAACTCCAATACTTTGGCCACCTCATGCGAAGAGTTGACTCCTTGGAAGACTCTGATCCTGTGAGGGACTAGGGGCAGGAAGAGAAGGGACGGCAGAGGATGAGATGGCTGGATGGCATCACTGACTCGATGGACGTGAGTCTGAGTGAACTCCTGGAGTTGGTGATGGACAGGGAGGCCTGGTGTGCTGCGATTCATGGGGTCACAAAGAGTCGGACACGACTGAGAGACTGAACTGAACTGAAGGTGATGTCAGGCAAGTAAACCACTGTTTAAGAAGCTACTCTGAACAGATCAGGCATTTTGGAAAGATGTCCAAAACCATGAGTTTGTTTAAGATCAGGAAAAAGACAAGGGTGTTCACTCTCACCGCAATTGTTCAATACAGTTTTGGGAATCCAGGCCACTGCCATCAGAGAAGAAAAAAAAAAAAATAAAGGAATACAAATTGAAAAAGAAGAAGTAAAAACTGTCACTATTTGCAGATGACATGATGATATAAGGATGCCATCAGAAAACTATTAGAGCTAATCAATGAATTTATTAAAGTTGCAGGATACAAAATTAATACACAGAGACCTTTTGCATTTCTATACACTAACAATGAAAGATCAGAAAGAGAAATTAAGGGGTAAAAATCCCATTTACCATTGCAACAAAAAGACTAAAATATCCAGGAGCAAACCTGATGAAGGAACCAAAAGCCCTGTGTGCAGAAAACTATAACATATGGACGAGAGAAATCAAAAATGCCACAAATAGATGGAGAGATATACCATGTTCTTGGATTGGAAGAATCAATATTGTGAAAATGACTATACTACCCAAAGGTATCTACTGATTGAATGCAGTCTCTATCAAATTACCAATGGCATTCTTTACAGAACTAAAACAGAAAATTTTACAATTTGTATAAAGGCCCCAAACAGCCAAAGCAATCATGAGAAAGAAAAACAGGGCTGGGGGAATCAGGCTCCCTGACTTTAGACTATACTTACAGAGCTACAGTAATCCAGACAATATGGTACTATCACAAAACCGGAAATGTAGACCAATGTAATAGGATAGAAAGTCTAGTAGTAAAACCGCACAGCAAGACCATACAATGGAGAAAAGACAGCCTCTTCAATAAGTGGTCCTGGGAAAACTAGACAGACACGTGTTGAAGAATGAAATTAGAACACTCCCTATCACCACACACAAAAATAAACTCAAAATGGATTAAGGACCTGAATGTAAGGCCAGACACTATAAAACTCTTAGAGGAAACACAGGCAGAGCACTCTCTGTTGTAAATTATGGCAAGGTCATTCTTTTGACTCACTTCCTAGAGTAATGAAAATAAAAACAAAAATAAACGAATGAGACCTAATTAAACTTAAAACTGTTCACACAGCAAAGGAAATCATAGACAACAAGATGAAAACCCTTAGAATGGGAGAAAATATTTGCAAACAAAGCAACTGACAAAGGATTAAATTTCAAAATAAACAAACAGCTTATGCAGCTCAAAATATCAGAAAGGAAAGCCAAACAACCCGATGAAAAAGTGAGTGGAGGACCTAAACAGGCATTTCTCTAAAGAAGACATATGTATGGCCAATAAACGAATGGAACGATGTTCAATATGGCTAATTCTTTGAGAAAAGCAAATCAAAACTTCAATGAGATATTACCTCCTACCGGTCAGAAAGGCCATCACTAAAAAAATCTAAGAGTAAATGCTCGAGAGGGTGTGGAGAAGAGGGAACCCTCCTGTACTAGTTGGTGGGAATGTAAATTGATACAGCTGCTATGGAGAACAGTACAGAGGTTACTTAAAATCTAAAATTACAACTACCATATGACCCAACAATCCCACTCCTGCAAATATACCCAGAGAAAACAATAATTCAAAAAGACACATACACCCCAATGTTCTCTGCAGCGGTATTAACAACAGTCAGGAGATGGAAGCAACCTAACTGTTCATCAGCAGAGGAATGGATAAAGAAGATATGATAAATACACACAATGGAACATTACTCAGCAATTAAAAAGAACAGAGTTGAGTCATTTGGGGAGATGTAAATGGGAGAAGGCAATGGCACCCCACTCCAGTACTCTTGCCTGGAAAATCCCATTGACGGAGGAGCCTGGTAGGCTGCAGTCCATGGGGTCGCCAAGAGTTGGATACGACTGAGCGACTTCACTTTCACTTTTCACTTTCATGCATTGGAGAAGGAAATGGCAAACCACTCCGGTGTTCTTGCCTGGAGAATCCCAGGGACGGGGGAGCCTGGTGGGCTGCCGTCTATGGGGTCGCACAGAGTCGGAGACGACTGAAGCGACTTAGCAGCAGCAGCAGCAGCAAATGGACTTAGAGACCGTCATACAGAGTGAAGTCAATCAGAAAGAGAAAAACAAATATTGTAAATATTGATTATTAACACACATATGTGGAATCTAGACAAATTGTATAGGTTATCTTATTTGCAAAGCAGAAATAGTCACATATGTAGAGAACAAGGACTATCAAGGATGGGAGAGGGGGTGGGATGAAGTGGAATTGACATATATCTATATTACTACATATAAAATACATAACTAATGAGAACCTACTGCATAGCACAGGGAACTCAATGCTCTGTGGTGACCTAAATGAGAAGAAAATCCCAACAAGAGGGGATATGTATACATATACATATAGCTGATTCACTTTGCTGTATAGTAGAAACTAACACAGCATTGTAAAGCAACTATACTCCAATAAAAATTAAAAAATAAAGATAAATCAAACAAACAAAAGAAACCACCAGTTCATTCCCTGCCATTGGCATCAACCAGACAAGTCAATCGCTAGGAGGCTGTCCTATAGAAGACAGGGAAAAGCAAGGTAACTTTAGATTTGTTCCCACGTATTCTTTTGTATGTCACAGTTCAGAGTTATTTACAGTTCACATCTACATGTTTTATAGTTAATATCTGTCATCTTTAGAAACATGCAAATCTAGAATGGAGTATTTACAACGTATTTTCTTAGAAAGGTATTTCAGCTCCAAGGCAAATCATATTCTCCCTCGGAGAGAACTGGTTTTCTTCTTACAGGTGTATTCTAGAGTTAGAAATATTGTTTACACCAGATATTCAACAACAGCCACATCACAACATGGGACGCAAACCTGAGTGTGAACATCAGCCCCCAAGACCACGGTCCCATCAATGAAGATGATATGCTTGTGTACAAAAGCTAAACACTGCACTTTCCCCGAAACATTAATTGAAAATAAAAAAATTCACATTAGCTGATTTCTGTACCTTAGGGGTACATTTCCAAAGCAATGGGCAGCAAGTGAGCTGCAAGACTTCTATTGAGATTAATGGCATGTGCAGAGCTGAATCACGGAGCACCGCTTGGCAAACCTACTCCTCAATGCTGCAGTTGCCTTAAATTAATATTTTACAAAGACCTAAAGTAATTAGACTGTGTCTTACTAAATGCCCCATTTACTCATTAGATATTTCAAAATGCATCTTTTGCTGCAGGCCCATGGGGGCACATTAACTACTCTAAAATATATAAATGACTTCATCAGGACTTTTAAAAAAAATACTGGCTCAGGGGAGGGGCATGGGCTCCTCACTGGTGACCAATTAACACGGGCCCATTAAGGTACACACTGGTGGGACTCAAGGGACATGATCTGACCATGGCTACCCAGATCCAGGAAGCAATGAGTTATTTTTCAACCATGTCTCATGCATACATTTTAAATGTGAGCCCTAATTGATGCTGTTTCTGGCTTCCCAGGGTCTATCCCCTTTGGCCTAATATTCTTCTGGGGCTCTTCTCTTTGCCAGTTTACACTTAGGGAAGCTGATTCCACTCCCGGTTCCGTAGTGAGGCGGCCAGGTACATACCCCTTTTGGCTGCAGGGCATCTTTACCAGGATGGTCCAATCCCTGAAACCAAGGATGTTTATTTAATAATCGAAGAATATTTTCTTTTCTGCTGGATGGAGGTTTGAAGGGAAATAGCCCCAGAAGCTGCTGGCCGACATCTTACACTACATCTTTTGAGCAGAGGGCCAACCCAGAGGAAGCAGAGACAACAGACAGAACTTGATCAAATCAAAAGAACTGTATCAAGCCCTGTTTGAAGTCAGTGCTACGCCTAGATTTGTGGAGACCATTATCTCCTCCACTACCTTCACCACCATTGTTTTTGTTTTGTTTTAGCAGCTAAGCCAGTGACAGGTGAGTCTTTTCCCTTTGCATGTGGAAAAATTCCTAATTGATACAACCCAACATTTTGCATTACACCATCAGGTTCAGCTTATTTTACCCATTTGAGTCACAAAGCTCAAGAGAAGAATTCCAAGAAGAATTCCTAAGAGCAGATTCTTTTAGGGGTCCAGGATATATTTCAGAAGATTAATCAATTGCCTGAAATCATAAATCACAAGCAATGTTTTATGCTATGTGCATTTTTCTGGGGGAGTCAAAATGATTGTCAAAATGTTCCCATCTCAACTCTACTCAGTGCTCTCTAATGACCTATATGGGAATAGAATCTAAAAAAGAGTGAATATGTATATGTGTAACTGATTCACTTTGCTGTACAACAGAAACCAATGCAACATAGAATCAACTATACTCCAATAAAAATTAATCTAAAAAAATGTTCCTATCTCAAGAAAGCTTAAGAATCCCTGTGTATGGTAGCAAAAGTCCTAGAAGTTTAGCAAGAAGAGGCATGATTGATATGAAGCAGGATGTTGTATGACTGGCTTGTTTCAGAGTTTACTGCACCTATGTACGCATGATGTATAGAGAATATATTACACATATGTGTGTGCATGCATGCTAAGTCACTTCAGTCATGTCCGACTCATTGCGACCCTATGGACTATAGCTCACGAGGCTCCTCTGTCCATGGGGTTCTCCAGGCAAGAATATTGGAGTGGATTGCTATGCCCTCCTCCAGGGGATCTTCCCAACAGGGACTGAACCAGGGGATCGTTCCACCCTAAGGATCGAACCCTGTTGCTTACGTCTCCTGCATTGTCAAGAGGGTACTTTACCACTAGCACCGCCTGCCACCTGGGAAGCCCATTTCTTATATAAGGCAACACCAAAAGGTCTACAGTGAGAAACAGAAACAGTGCAATTGTACCTGTTGCACCTGAAGGAATGTACAGACTCAACTTCTCACTGCACTTAGAAAGGAGCTTGCCCCTAGGCTCTGCACTCAGAGAATAAAACTGCAGCAAGACCCGTAATGGTTATAATGCCACAGATCTGCAAGATAAATCTATCACATCATTTTCCCATCTTGTCTGTGGTGTTCATCAATATCTATTTCATCTGATGGAAGCGAAAGTAGGTCCCTGCTACTCACTGATGATAGTACAAGAAAAGCAAAGATAAACCAAACAAAAACAAAAGAAAACCAATCCTGTTAAACTTACCATCACATCCACTTTGAAATTCTGCCCAATGATTGTGTCAGAAGATCAAAAGCCTGGGCTCTGGAGCCAGAGAGTGAATTCAAATTCTGACTACGAATTTCTAGCCATGAGATTTTGAACATGTGAATTTACATGTCTGCAGCTTTGCTCATCATTGAAAATAATAGGCTCAATTATATGGAATGTCTTGACATTACATTCATCTATATTTAGAAAACAGGCAGTGGCAGTTCTGAGGGGTTTAGACCCATACCTCTACTGCATTAATCTCCTAAGGCTGCTGTAACCAAGTACCAAAATCCACGTAGCTTAAAAGAGCAGGAATTCTATTCTCTCATAGTTCTGGAGACTTGAAGTTCAAAATCAAAGTGTCTGCAGGGCCATGAGCCCTCTGAAGGCCCTACAGAAGAAACTTCCTTGCCTCTTCTTAGCTTCTAATGGTTACTGGTGAAGCTTGGCATTCCTTGGCTTGTAGCAGCATAGCTTCACTCTCTGTCTCTGTCTCCACATAGCTGTGTATATTTCTGTGTCTGAGTTGCTGTGTTTCTTTGTATAAGGCAATCACTCTCATCCAGTATGACATCATCTTGGTTACATTTGCAAAGATGCCATTTCCAAATAGGGTCACATTCACAAGGACTGGGGGCTAGGACCTAAACATATCTTTTGGGGGGGATATAATTGAAGTGACCCCTCAGAGTGACCCAACTGTATAATCCCTCCTCGTAAAGATTTTAAATAGACTGGGCCACAGAATTCTTTATTCAAAGGAAACATTTTTAGAAGACCAGTTCTTCAATCAGATGAAAGGACAATTGCTCCCTTAGAAGAAAGTGGGAACCCATATCACTGTTGCTCTACAGCTTCCCGCCAGTGGCCCTTGAGATGCTTCTTTGGAAAACACAAGGGTCAGAAAACTATCTCTCAGGGTTCGATGGGCATGTGCACACTGTTATATTTAAAATGGATAACCAACTAGGACCTACTGTGTAGAATAGAATCCTGCTCAACGTTATGTGGTAGCCTGGATGTGAAGAGGGTTTGAGGGAGAGTGGATACATGCATATGTATGACTGAGTCCCTTCACTGTTTACCTGAAACTATCACAAAACTGTTACTCAGTTATACACCACCTAAAAAAGTAAAAAGTTAAAAAGAAAAAACTACCCCATCAGTCATAAACAAGCTCATTTCAAGCACGTGGGAAGAGGTGGTCTTTGGACCTTTCCCCCAGCTCCCTTTTCGCATCCTCTCCTCTCTCCCAGATAATATGCCCCCACACGGCCAAGAAAGTAGACCTTGTCACTCGGGACAGAATCTAGGATATCGACGGTGCCATGTTCATTTGTGTTATTCATACTACGGGTTCTGTAACAAGGTCAGGTTTATTACCGAACTCTGTGCTTTTCTGTGCTGGACTTAGCTTGGGGTTTCTATCTACAAGAGAGAGACTTCCAACATCTAGTAATAGCTGTGCAGAGAGGGGTGGCCTTCCTCTCTCCTTGGGACCAAGTTATATGCTTTTGTGCCCCTTTATCAAAAGTCTGCATGTGGGCACTCTCTTAGTCCATTCAAGCTCTGCAACAAATACCACAGGCTGCAAGCCTATACAGAACAGAAATTTATCTATTTTAGTTCTAGAGTCTGTGAAGTTTAATACCAAGGTGCTGGCAAGGTCATGCTCCAGCAAAGGGCCTCCTCCTGCTTCCTAGCTGACACCTTCTTGTTTCCTCACAGGGTGGAAGCCTGGAAAGAGCCTCTGTGAGATCCCTTTTATATGAACACTAATCCCATTCATGAGTGCTCCACTCTTGTGACCTAGGCATCTCCAGAAGGCCCCCCGCACCCAATACTCTCTCAATGGGCATTAGGATGTCTCAACATATCAAGTCTGCAACATTCAAACATAGCAGGCCCTCAAGAAGGAGGCCAGCTAACATAACAATGGCAAAGTCTTTCTCATTTGGTTATTGTCCCTTGTGCATAAATCTCCAGTGGGAATCTTTGGGGAGGAGAGATAATTACCAGGGCTGAGTTGGAACAGTCCTGTGCAGACAAGCCAAAGGTTATCAACTCTTTAAAGATTCCTTCCACCCTTCTCTTCTAAATGAAATCTGGGTTTCATGTGGGGATTTGACCTTGTCTGTCGGCAGCTCTTCGGTAGGAAGCTCCTTTTCCACAATCTTGAGTACCTTGTACCCATGGCAAGTTTAAGCTGCCATTAGGACTCACTGTTTATTACACATTCTGACTTGTCAACTCGTTCAGAAAGAGCTATCATGTTATGTTCTTTCCTCTCTCTCTGCACAGGTCTCATCTTTCTTCTCATAGCTATCCTGATTCTCACCCCCAAATTCCTCCTCACTAAGTTAGACAAGATGAGTGATAGCTTTGTCTCACTCCTACTTTTTCTAGCTGTTGGCTCAGGGATAGCTTCTCTGAACCAGAGTAGTCACAAGCTAAATACTGCTGTGTATATGTCAGGGATTTCCAGAGAAACAGAACCAGTAGAATGTGTATATTTATAGAAAGAAATCATTACGAGGAACTGGCTCATGTAATTATGGAGGCTGAGACACCCAGAGATCTGTGGCTGGCAAGCTGGAGACCCCACATTCTAAACTGCGTCCAAAGGCCTGAGGACTGAGAGAGCCAATGGAAGTTCAAGTCCAAAAGCCAGCAGCAGGCTCAAGCTCCAAGAAGAGCCATTGCTTCAGGATGAGTCTGCAATCAGGGAAAGACTGATGTTCCAGCTCAAGGCAGGTCAGCTCAAGGAAGAATTCTTTCTTACTTTTGTGAGGTCAGCGTTTGTTTTTTTTTTTTTTTTTCCTATTCAAACTTTCAACTGATTTAACAAGGGCTACTCATATTAAGGTGGGCAATCCATTTTATTCAGTCTCTTACTGATTTAAATGTTAGTTTCATCCAAAATACCCTCACAGGTATACTGAGAATAATGTTTGACCAAGTATCTGGACACTCTGTGGTTCAGTCAAGTTGACATGTAAAGTGAATGACCACTAAGATCGTTCCTCTGAGAGAATTTCTGCAGACATTCTTACATTTATTTTTTTCTTGTCACTCTCCTTAAATTATTTTAGTAGTTTTCTACTTGCTTCCCCATTACCAACTGCTTTTCACTAGTTCATTCTCTGGATAACTGGCAGACTAAATTTTCTTGAAAAGCTAACCAGGCACTTCCCTAGTGGTCCAGGGCTTAGATTCTGTGTTCTAAATGTAGGAAGCACATGAAGAGTTCCTAGGTCAGGGCACTGGATCCTGAAAGCCGCAACTAAGAGTTTGTATGCTGCAACTAAAGGTCCCACACGCTGCAACTAAGAATGCAGGTACAGCCAAATAGAGAAAATTAATCTAAAAAAAAAGCTTACCAAGTCCCACCTCTTTCTTGTGTACTTCAACCTACTCCTTGCAATAAAAAAATTCAGAATTCTTAGTTTGACACTCAAATCCATCCCCAAATTAGCCCATTATACATTAAAAAAAAAAACAACTACATGTTCCATTAATCCTGCCCTCTTGCCATACTGAATCTATGATATTCTTCCTTAGTAGCCCTTCCGGTACCTTACTTTCAAAGTCGTCTTTCCATTCACTTGCATTGCTCTTTTCCTCTTGCTCACCCACACATTTGTCCTAAACTACTTGTCCTGTTTGCTGTACATATAAAACATGACATGTTCTCTATATCATTATAAGATCACTTTTAATTTGTAGTCCATTTGTTTATGTCTCCCTACCACTAGCTCAACATTTCCGAAAATATGTACCTGACAATGGTACACCCTGAAAAGTCACTTTTAAATGATTTTTTATTTAAAATTGCAAAATGTATATTATATTCCCTTGTAAAAATTTTGTAATATATATGCTACAAATTCTAAGAAATTATTCAGGAAAGAAGACTATTTAATTTAGCCTGATTTAATATTTGATTGCTTTATCCGAATGTGATTTATTTTGTATTTATACTGGCTGGGTTTTATTGAACTTCTTCGATCTATGCAATAAAAATTTTCACTTCATTTAGAAAAAAATTTCAACATCATTTCTTCAAATTTTTTTCTGCCCTAACCTCTGTTTTCCTTTCAGGACTTTGGTATATTCTCAGATTTCATTGATGCTATCTACATGTATTTAAATTTTTCAGTCCCTCCCCATCCATAGTTTTAGTTTGAATACTTTCTACTGAATGATTTTTCTTCCTTTCTTCTGTGGTTTGAATTTGCAATCAAGCCTCTTCTATGAACTTTAACAATAAGAGACATTCTAGGTTTTTGGTGCTAGAATTTTCATATGTTTCTCTAGAAAGTTTCCACTTTCTTGCCAGAAACATCCTCATTATATACAACTTTCATATAAATCATTGCATGTGTTTACAAGATTTATTTAAAGTTTTTGCTAGTTTCAATAACTGGGTCATCTATTGACCTACTTCTATTGACTATGTTTTCCTTTGATCATATATCACATTTTCTTACTTTTCATATCTCTCAATTTAAATTTTCTTACCTGATTGTATAAAATGCAAAGTCTGAAAGATGAAAAGTATTGAGGACAAAGCTGTGGTTGTTCTCCTTCCCTCCTTACAGAGACTGAAAGTGGAATGTTCCATCCTCCTAACCAAGTATGAAGATTCAGAGACTTGCTTACAGAAATGGTGTGTGTCTTCAGGAAGGAAGACTGGGAGTCCACTCCCTGGTTAGACATTAGTTTGTACGTGACCTTTGTAGATCTGTCTTTCTGCCTTTTCAAGTGTGAGAAAATGAACAGGAAAAAGACAGCAAAGTGAAGAGAGGACAGCAGGGAACCGATGTATACAGCTACATGCAATGCAATAAGAACATGTGTTTTGTGGGGCCAGGTGGACAAACCAGGCTTATACTGTCTTGTCATGGCATCCTTCCCAACCCCCAGGATTGCTTGCCAAGAGGCTGGGGGTAGGGACTTAGTGTGGAAATTGAGATGGGTTGAGACTGAGGTGTCATGGGTGTCACTGATCCTTAAAGGCTAGGATAGGAAATTGGGGTAAGACACACTAGAAAGCAATGACTATACCACTTCCTGACTGGAGTACCCCCATCAGAGTTAGGAATACTTCATAAACTAGTTATTTTTAAGTTTCTATCTTCTATGATGAGTTAGGGCTGTGTTTGTCTTGCCTGCTGCCTAGTTCAGAGCCTTGCACAGAGTGGGTGCTGTTTCAAAAACATATCTTAAATAATGAACAAATTAAGTGGAGTGTTCCCACTTCTCCCTATATCCTCTCTTCACTTTATTTTTATCCCTAACACTCATCATATCTGATACATTATGTTTATTTATGCACTTGGCAGCTGCTTATCTTACCCACAGAATGTAAGCTCTATGAAGTGAACTGCTTCATTCATTGTGTGTCTAGAGGCCCTAGAGGAGTGAATCATATCTAGTGTGTGCTCAATAGATAGTGTTTTTTTTGAATGACTAGTTTGTTGTATGCTACATTTAGAACACAGATAATGGGGTAGGATAGCTAAAAAGATACTGTCATGGCAAACATATTATGTATATTTTATGCATATTTTGGTAGCACAAATAAGGTCAAGGCAGGAGAGAAATTTAATGCTAAAATAGATTTTGAAAACCAACTGTAAATCTAAAACAAAGGATCTTACTATATTAAAAAAATTCCTTAAGTTTCAACATGCATCTTTCAATAGTCACTTTTGTTCAATCTTTAAAAAACTGTAACATCTTAATACTATATAAAGTATACTATGCCGAGGATAAAGAAATAATTTCTGATTGATAGGATCATAAGCTAAGAGGATAGCTGAAGAATAAATATTTAAAAAACCAGTTGAAAAGACATGTGAATACTGGATAACATGAAACTTCATACAGAAATTACTGAATATACTTAAGGAGATATAATGAATATTAGGTTTGGAGAGAAAACTTGAAAAAAAAAGGTATAAACGCAAAATGAAACAATCATACCGAAACTAGAGAACTGTTTTCATCTAATAATGTACTTGTGATCCATATTTTGCTTAGATTATTTCTTGACTTACAGCCCTTTCTCTACCTTGCTAGTAGAAAGGGTACCAACCATAAGCCAGGTGAGTGAGGAATCATGCGTCCCAAGCCAAGTCAGTAGTCTGAGACTGTCAGGATGATCTAGTTTTAAAGTATTTGTAAACTGAGCTTTGGCTGACCTCTATCAGCGTCACTGCCAGTCATATCATGGACAATGAACCTAGTCTATGAATGTCTGTCTGCTAGAGAGGAAAAAGACAGATGTTAGGATTTTGCTTTATGAGCTTGGCCTTTATGTAAAAAATATCTCCTCTATAAGCAATCTACAGTGTGGTAAACCCATGAGCTGCCTCTGCTTCCCTTTAGCATCATCTGATTAAGCTTCAACCATCCTGATGGTCAAAAGGTAAGATCAAGGCAAAAGCACCAGTTTTAACACTGTGTTTCTTTTACTCAAAGATAGTGGGTGAGTAGAGGAAACATCTTTGAGATTTCACTTGACATTCCTTAGCTGATTAATGATAAACCTTAAGCCAATGCTGGGATTTCAGGAACACCTATATTAATAACCACACTTTCTAAAAACATGTAGTTTGACGTCAGTAAGGTGTTGTTTCACCACGCAGGAAATTAACCAGAAAAAGTATCTGCAAGTGGTAATTTCTACAGTAATAGATTTTGATGAATATTTTTACCAAATGTTCTGCTGATGCCTGACATCGTAATGAATTATGCCAGATTATATCAATCATGTCATGTCACTTAGAAAACAACTAACCCTCAAACCTCAATGTGTCTGGTAAAGATGGAGTTGTAATGGGCCACAGTTCAGAGGAATCCATTTTTAGAAAGAAAAAAAACACTGTAAATACTTAATATGTAGTACCCAATTATCAAATTAAGAAAGGCTTTAAAATTCTCTCTGAACAGCAGACAAAGTTTCACAGTAAATTTTTAGAAATGAGATACATATTAAGGAAAAAAGGATCAGCCAGGCATAAATATTTTAAATCATATATACTACCAATCCACATATTCAGACTGATTGGGACCATCCTCAAAAGATGGTTCAATTCTCTCCAACTTGAACACAATTCTTTCCAACTTGAACACAATTCTTAGCTTTCCAACCAAGTGGGGCCTGCAGGAAGAGTTCCATGTAGAAGTCAGAGGTCACCAAAGAATGATCACTTGTAGTTGGATACAGGTGAGGATGGGGAAGATGAGATTTTCCTGAAAGGTTCTATACTATAACATCTGCAAAGTTCCCAGGGAAGGTCTGTGTGTGTTTGACTCACTTAAGTAGTATTTCTGTAGGATGTCAATGCTTTCAGAATCAAGAAGCATTTCCTTCTAAGTCCTTACCTCAATTGTTATTTAACTATATATCCTCTTTTCATGTTCCTTACAGAAACAGAATAGCATTTACAACATTATATACTTTTGAGTTACAGAAATTACGTCTTTTTTCCTTTCTCTGAAAGTATTATTTTCAAGTTGCTTTATCCCAAGAAATCTGTTTTTGAATAAAATGTTAACATAAAGTAGAGCAACACTCCTCAGGTTGAAGGGGTATGGCCCTCAATTCTTCAAACAGGAAATATTAGTTGACCTAGTCAAGTTTACAAGGAACATGTAAAATGCAGTATAACAACCACTGTTTCATCTACCCTTGCATACTCAGAACCCATTCCTAACAGTATTAATTTTTGTTATTCTTTCCTGTCCTCACCAAATTTTTATAAAACTGAAAGATCTTGAAAATATCATGCTGAAATCCTAGTACAAGAAAATGAATTCCATGGATGAATAATCTGGTTAAGTTTAACATGACTGGTCTCTTCTGTATATTACAAGTATATTTCATAATACCATTGGAGACATAAATCTCTCCATTAGTATTTCTTTGTTTCCAAAATACATGATTAGTTGCAACCTTTTGCAACTTTATGAAACATTCAAAACAAATGCTCTTCAAACTCTAAGCTGATATATCAAATTCTTGGATTTAATATATGCATTCCAACCATTCTAAGCCATGCAGGAGGGTGTATAAAAAAAGAGAAAGGCTACCTATGGTGTGTTAATCTGATACACAAAGAAAATAGTCTGCATGTAGAGGGGTGCATTGTATAGTGGGGTCCAATGTGAGCTCTATAGTCAGTCTCCCTGGAGTCCCAGTTCTCACACACTAGTAGTAGACCTTTGGTAAACTATTTTACTTCCAAAAGCCTATGTTTTTTTTTAATCTGTAAAAAGAGAATATCAACAGTGTCTACCAGTTGGAGCTATTGTGAGGAGATGACATAACACACATAAGACATTTGACATGGAGACCTCACTCTCAGCAAATCCTCACATACCATCTATATTACATACTTGGTTTGGGAAAACAATTGTCTATTGTAATTTTTACATGCCGCTTTACATTTTTTAAAGATTGAACAATATTATGAAATATTTCTTCTAGCCTTTCTTAATGTGAAAACATCAGTCTTAACTATAGACTTTTATGACAGGGTCCAGTACTCTACCACAGAGGATTAATATTCTCATTTACAATTTGCAGCAATACAGGCAGAGAGGCAACTCATTGTGATTGCAAGTAATAGAAAAGTCATAGTCTGGTTCTTCATACCCCTCCTTTTAACTACTAGAAAATGTTTACTCTGTGAAAGAGTTCTCCCTTGTTATTGGATCTCTTGCAGCTTCGATCTTTGGGCATTGGCCAGTGTATATGTGGATCTTATTCAAATGACTGGCATAAGATTTTGGTTGAAACGAAGTTGGAGAGACAGAAAACCTTCATGGTGAATTGTGGCCTGGGGCACTTGTAAAGCTTCTCAAACAGCATCACAAACAATTTACCACGTGTTCTCATTTGCCTGCTTCATGAAAACCAGTGGTATGTGGGGTGGGTGGGGGTGGCTGGGGAAGGGTGATTTACACAGAGCTCCTTCCCCTACCCAAGCTCTGCAGCACGTGAGAGCAAGTCACATGGGAAGGACAGAGAACAGGGACTGCTTGGATGACGGGTGACCATCGTCAAGGAAACTGCTCCCTTGGCAACTGTGGGCAGTACATCTGTCTAGTTGCATTTCTAAGACTCACATAGCCACTACCGTGGAAAACATGTTTTAAAACCCAAACACATATGAAAAAAGCAAAAAATAATGGAGCTGATAGGGAGTTCTTTGCTTTTATGCCAAATAGTTTGGACCGAGTGACAGTGGTGTTCAGCAGATCACATTTAGGAGTGTTAACTCATGAATGGAAAACGAAATGTCCCCAGTCTAAGCTAGCCCATAAAACCAAACAAATCTAAACCAGATAATCATTGGGTTTATTAGTCACAACACACATGGATTTAAGATATCACAAAAGTGTCTGTAGGGAGCTTATTTGAAACACTGAGCACTCCCAAGTACAGTTAAACTGAAGTTTATATAACTTTGTCTTAAAGAGAGATATGGGCAAGAGAGAGGGAGACAAAGTCAAAAACTCTTTTGGAGAGAGCAGAGAATGTTAAGACTAGAAAAATTAGGGAAATAAATTCTGAAGCATAAATCTAAGGTGGTAAGAAATATGACTTCATTTAAAAACACCTGATTTATTCACAGAACTTCAGGAATACTATAATGCAATATGTGAAGAACGCTTACAAAGCATTTCCACTGGCTTTGAGAGGTTAGAGGGAGTGAGATTCTGAACCTAAAAATAAAAAATAGAGGCTCCTTCAGTCAGTTCAGTCACTCAGTCGTGTCCGACTCTTTGCGACCCCATGAATCACAGCACACCAGGCCTCCCTGTCCATCACCAACTCCAGGATTTCACTCAGACTCACGTCCATCGAGTCAGTGACGCCATCAAGCCATCTCATCCTCTGTCGTCCCCTCCTCCTCCTGCCCCCAATCCCTTCCAGCATCAGGGTCTTTTCCAATGAGTCAGCTCTTCACATGAGGTGGCCAAAGTACTGGAGTTTCAGCCTCAGCATCAGTCCTTCCAATGAACACCCAGGACTGGTCTCCTTTAGGATGGACTGGTTGATCTCCTTGCAGTCCAAGGGACTCGCAAGAGTCTTCTCCAACACCACATTTCAAAAGCATCAATTCTTCAGCATCCAGCTTTCTTTACAGTCCAACTCTCACATTCATACATGACCACTGGAAAAACCATAGCCTTGACTAGATGGACTTTTGTTGGCAAAGTAATATCTCTGCTTTTGAATATGCTATCTAGGTTGGTCATAACTTTCCTTCCAAGGAGTAAGTGTCTTTCAATTTCATGGCTGCAGTCACCATCTGCAGTGATTTGGGAGCCCCCCAAAATAAAGTCTGACACTGTTTCCACTGTTTCCCCATCTATTTGCCATGAAGTGATGGGACCAGATGCCATGATCTTAGTTTTCTGAATGTTGAGCTTTAAGCCAACTTTTTCACTCTCTTCTTTCACTTTCATCAAGAGGCTTTTTAGTTCCTCTTCACCTTCTGCCATAAGGGTGGTGTCATCTGCATATCTGAGGTTATTGCAAATAAAAAGTAAAAATAGAGTTACCATATGATCCAACAATCCCACTCTTGGGCATATATCTGGAGAAAACCCTAGCTCAAAAAAGATGCATGCACCCCAATGTTCATTGCAACACTATTTACAATAGACAAGACATGGAAGCAACCTAAATGCCCAATGACCAATGAATGGGTAAAGAGGATGTGGTACATATATACAACGGAATAGTATTCAGCCGTAAAAAACAACAAAATAATGCCATTTGCAGCAACATGTATGGACCTAGAAATGGACACACTAAGTGAAATAAGTCAGACAGAGAAAGTATTGTGTAATACTGCTTATATGAGAAATCTAGAAAAAGGGTACAAATGAAATGATCTACAAAGCAGAAGTAAAATTACACCTTGGGCTTCCCAGGTGGCGCTAGTGGTAAAGAACCTGCCAGTCAATGCAGGAGACAAAAGAGACACAGGTTTGATTGCTGGGTTGGGAAGATCCCCTGGAGGAGGGCATGGCAACCCACTCCAGTATTCTTGCTTGGAGAATCCCATGGACAGAGAAGCCTGGCAGGTTACAGTCCATAGGGTCTCAAAGAATGAGACATGACTGAAGCGATTTAGCACTCATAGCACACACGTGGTTACCAAGGGGTAAGGGAGCGAGTGATAAATTGGGAGCTTGGGACTGGCATATACATACTGCTGCTGCTGCTGCTAAGTCGCTTCAGTCGTGTCCAACTCTGTGCGACCCCATAGACGGCAGCCCACCAGGCTCCTCTGCCCCTGGGATTCTCCAGGCAAGAACACTGGAGTGGGCTGCCATTTCCTTCTCCATATAAAACAGATAACTAAGAAGGACCTACTATATAGCACAGGGAACTCTGCAACTCTATGCAATACTTTGTAAGGGCCTAAATGGAAAAAGAAGCTAAAAAAGAGTGGATATATGTATGTGTATAACTGATGCACTTTTCTGTACCCCTGAAACTGACACAACATTGTAAATCAACTATACTTCATAAAATTTTTTTAAAAATATATAAATCTGAGGGAGAAAAAAGAGAATCCAAAAAAACATTTGTGTAAGAATAGAAACAAAGATTTTAATACAAATTACCTAGATAAATTTTGCAGAAAGTTTACTATTTCTATGAAAATAAGTTTTAATTATAATTGTGAATTTTAATAATTATGAATTATATAATAACTTCATTATAATAATTATGAATTATAATTAACAGTTAATAAGAGCTTCATCAAAAACTTAATTTGAAGAGTTTATGCCGTGAAGGATGGGTATAAATTCGATAGGAATGTCCTTTACAATTAAACATCTATATTAACATAAAAGCTAAAGACAGAAAGACATATGTAATGTCAGTTATATTTTATATTCTGAAATATCAGACAATATTAGGTCAGTTGAGATAAGCTATTGGGTTGTGTTTTCACATGCACATTAAAAAGTGAATAGTACTTAACAAATTCTCTCTATTTTTTTAAATAGCTTACAGCACCCAGTGTTCCCAGGGAGTCTCCGATTTGAATACTAACCAGGCCTGATCCTGCTTAGCTTCTGAGATCAGATGAGACCAAGCACATTCCGGGTGCTATGGCAGGAGCACCGACAGAAATTAACAGATTCTTGATGTACTTTTCCACATCTTAATGGGAAGCATTTTACCATATTGTTGACCAAGCAGTTGATCATGACAGAGTTATCACCAACCTGTGCTTGCTCATGAAAATTCTTTGCACGAGAGCGTGTCAGAAGAGGGGAAGAAAGTTTTGGGGAATAATAATGGAACACTCTTTAAGGGATGCTAATGTTCATGGTGGCACAGGAGACAGGAGTATAAGGAAAAATACAAACATCAACAACTGCGTAAAACACAAATTCAGAAGAGTTGGACTATAAATGTGCAGAAATTTTAGAAAGACTTCAATTTATTTTACTTATGTTTTACTTTTTCTGTTTGCACAAGTGTGAAATATGATAAAAAATGTGTCTAAGTCTAAAACTGTTCTTTTGGTAAGTACAGAATAAAACTTCTAGGTGATAAGAAAGCATCACATTATAGTGTAAGCAGCACTGTGCTTCTGCTTTTTCTTTCTTAGTGGTAAATTAAAAAATGGTGCATCTTACAATTGGCAGCATCTTAGATTCAGTGAACTATGGGACTAAGTTTGGACCACACCCTTCATTGTCTCCAAAATGAAGCAAAGGGAGTGTGAGAGAAATTGAGATGAAAATGCTGACCAAGAAGGATACTATCCACCTCTCTCCTCCTCCCCATTAAATGGAAAAAAGTAAAGATAATAAGATGTATTCATTGCATTGTTAATAAAGACAAAAGTACAAAGTTGGTGAGCATTTTCTTTACGGCAAAGTGTGTCATGATTAAACAAATATTTAAATTGATTTAATAGATGATTTTGGTGTTTAATCTTAGTCTGCCACTGTCGCTTAATCTGAAATCCAATTTCACGTCTGCTTTGTACATCAGAGAGCAACACAGGTCCACGCTACATATTTTCTCAAAGGAAAAAGTTCAATTAAAAGAGAAAAACTTTCCCAAATAGTAAGGTTGAAGCAGATGCATTCAGTAGAGTATCACTACATTTGGCAGTTCTATAGAGCAAGTCAATTTTCTCCCAGATAAATTATTCTTCAAGAATATCTTCAATGTCAAGCCTAAAATGTTGTCTTTACAATACTGCCAGTCACTTATTGTACACGTTCTCTTTCAACTGATTTATCTATCAGGGTCTTTGTGTCTCTGTTGATTAAAAGTCAACCCTGCATACATTTCATTTTCCTGATCTATTTGACAGAATCTGAGGGAAACAGTGGAGGAGAGGATCCTGCTTCCATAGTTACATCACTCTATTTGAGATTCCACTGAAATTCATAAATAATACCAACTCCAGCTTTATAATGTAACTTCCATTTTGTGAAAAGCTATTTTCATTTTGGCACATTAACTAGTACAATATGAAAATGAAAAATCCTAAAGTGAATATAAAAATCTGTATACCCTCCAGCTGATTCTTCAAAGTTCATTTTCAAAATGTACTTGTTTGGAGAGTCTCTGCAGTAGGAAAACTGTATTTACCAAACCATGTAGCACATTCCTAGACAGACACAATACCACTAAATCAGTCCATTTAATGTTGGCACTTGCCTTCCTTGAGAGTTTGATTTCGAGCACTGTTCTCCTTTTCTCACTGATAATATAATTTTTGGAGTATCCAGGAACTGCTGGCAAATTTCAATTATACCTCGTTGTAGCAGGAACAAAACCATGTGTGGCACAAAGAAGGCCACATTTCCCAGCCTCCCTGCAATCCAGTGGGATCATGTGATCCTATTCTGGCTAATAGAATGTGGAGAGAACAGATACAAGCACTTCAAAGCCTCATCTTTCTGTTTCTTTGCTTGTTGGATGACAGATACCAAAAATCCAGGAGGACTCTTGAGATTTCGTGAAAGGATGAATAAGAGGAGGTAGCCTGGGTTCATGTGTGCCTCTGGGGAGAAGAGCAATCTGTCATTCCCAATTCACATTTGACTATGCCAAGAGTGAAATATCAACCCCCATATGGCAAACTGCTGAAATGCTGGGCCCGTGTGTTACAGCAGCTAGGGTTACTTCACCTGACTAGAAAAAAAGAATCTTCTAGAGAAGTCCCCAGCTATATCCTTTAGTAGCTCCACTAGGTGTTTTATAATATAGATAGATGGCCTATAATATAGGCCTTCATAACATGGGAAACCATAGTCCAAATGCTCAATAGATGTTCTGGACATTCATCCCTTTGCTTCAGAAATATTTGAGGGTACCTGTATTTCAAACTTTGGGATAAGTTTAGAGCATGTAATAATAATAAGCTAAATAGACATGGTGCTTTTCTTCACGAAGGTGATAGACCAGGAGGTAGATTCCAGGCAATGGATCATACATATAAATGCACAGCAACAACCATGATCATTTCTGTTACATGCGTATCACGATCTTATCAGATATAAAGATAGAGGCATTTGCCTTCATTAAGGATGTGCCCATGAAGAAGGATTCCATGTTAGGAGGCCATATATGCAACTACTATATAGAATTTAGATAGCATGAAATAACATGAAAATCAGATTATATGGGGGTTGGAGAATAAAAGGGCATTAGTATAAGATGAGCCTGGATGAGAATGCAGGGCCAAACCACGCAAGAGTAAGTATTGGTATTTTCCTCTTTGCTCAGACACTAAATGCCTTTTTTTCCCTTTGAAAAAGACTGCTCCGGCTATAGTGTTGAAGAATGGATTGAACATTAACATGTAGCTATATTTACATGAAGAGAGTATGTGACAACATGAACATTACCTGTCCATATACAGATACCTCAGAAATAAAAAGAAATATAAAAACAGCTCAGCACTGGACGTGTTTTTGAGATTGGTTGTTTGTTTGCCTGCCCCCCTCCCCCAACCCCTTTAAAGCAATTACAGATCATCTAGTTAGTTCAATCTGCTAAGTTTGAGACAGGAGACACATGCCTGAGGACATGAGAACATCCAAAACAAACTAAATTGCAGCAAAATATGAGGCTAGTTTGAGTGACAATTTTCTCTTCAGTGATTCTAGCACCCACTGCCTTTGGGAAACCTACAAGTCACTCAACCACACCAGCCACTGAGAGGGACTCCCTATAAGAGGCTTTGGGATCCCCCGATTCTCATTACTGGAACACCATTACTACACTTCAGTTTCTCCACAGAATTTTTGAAGATTTGTGCTCCAAACAGAAAGGAGAAAGATGTCTTCAGCCTCCCTGATTTACACAGATCTCAAGCATGGATGCCATCTTTCTCAGACTGTCTCCCAAATCCTGAAAGAATTATGTGTTGAGGGCTCCAAGCTTTACCCTGATTTTTTTTTTTTCCTCTCTGTATATAAAAACCGGTGGTATAGAGGCTTACAATTAAATAATCATCTTGAGATATTCCCTGTCAAAATTCTGGGCCTCAGTCTAATTTCTTGCCCTTGTGATTCAGGCGAGGAAGCCTGGCAATCACACCTTTCCAAACACATAAATAAGAGAGCAGGTTCATACTGGCCCTCTCTCCTCCACGCGTGAGAAAAAGACATGGGAGCCCAGGTCTTTGTGGCTTTTCATTTTTAGATCCACTACACCTTTCTAGAAGCAGTCTACAGAGAATGCTAAATAGGCACCCCCTGCATTGAGATATATCTAAAAGGTGTTGATTCCCTGTAAAATAGGATGATTACTTCCAAGTAGCTATTTTCTAGGTACAATTGTAGACCTTCAAAGTCAGTTTGTTAATTTGGTGATATTAACTTTTGAGTCACTTGACTAGTCAGTTTAGGAAGCAACAATTCTCTTAAAACTCTTATAATTACATTTGGACAAGTTTGCGCGTAGGACCACAAGTCCACCAGCTTATTATAACCATGGCGCATTTCACACACCATCTTCATTATCTTGTGCTAAAGAAGAGAACGCACACTCTTCTGTGGGTAATTTTAGATCGGCCACTGACACACTCCACAGTGTTTATAAAGAAAACAAAACTTGGATGTTGGCCCTTTTAATTATAACTGGCAGAACTGCTACACCCAAAAATCACATAATCTCTTCACCATATTATATCTTTGAAGACATCTGCTTACAAAGCAGTAACAAGGAACTCGGAATCTAAAAACAAACTTTGTACTAGATTGATTGGTTTGGCGAGCCATGCTTCTAAAGTACTGGCGGATTCTGAAAGATGTCTTCCTGAACTTCAGAAAAAGCTTAAAATATGCTACTATGGAGCTACATCAAATTGTCCTTGGTCTGGACTGGCAGATTAGAGCCCATTATTAGGGTGCCTATTATTATTAAAGAAAGTCAACTGGCTCAACGGAAGATGCCATAAATTTCACCAGCCATTTCTACTGGTTCACAGTTTCCAAATAAATGTCTAGCTAATGAAACATTTTGATAAGTTTGGGGCACTATTTCACCTGAGAAATCACCACCCTCAAGGTGCTATTTTCTAGGTGTTTTAAATAATATTTTGAGGACGGTTGAGAACACTAGACACTCCACCAAAGCTGATCTATGACATCATCTTAACTATTCATCAAACATGTGTGTCTCTTCTCATGAATTTGGACATGATCTGAGCTCATCTTTGAGTTATTACTCCGTGATCCTAGTCACTTACCCTGGGGCAGATCTTAAAGCTTGCAGAGTTTCTAAGCTCATGGTACTTTAATCTGAAAGATAAAAATGGAACAAGTACTTATTAGTTAAACTGTGCTCTGCAGATGGGTAAGAATCTTTCTTTTTCTAGGTGAACTGTAGACATGTATTTGAATTAAGAGTGTAAAAAAAAAAAAAAATCCAAGCTCAATGCAAAAGCCTGAATTTGTTGCCAAAATAAAATTGCCTACGTTTTATGTAGTCATCTAATTCATAGGGTTCCACCCTCCTTCCACAACTCCAGCCAAAGAGTCTGTTTTTCCTTCCCTCACAGTATTTTCTGGAATCCAGGACTAGTTGTTAAGCCCTAACGTGACTTAAGATGCCTGCTGGAAAAGTGAAAGCAATCTCATTGTGCTGCATGAGTTCAACCAAAATGATTCATGTTGAGGTCTGACAGAAAACAACAAAATTCTGTAGAGCAATTATCCTTCAATTAAAAAAATGAATTAAAAAAAATGACTAACGGATTTCAACATTTAGAATATCCAACTGGACAAATATTTACTGCTCAGTGAGTACGTTTATTTTAAGAATCTTAGTCCAAAATGACTTTGCTGGTGTTAATGCTGTGAACATTTGTCTATATTTCAGACAAACTGATCCCCCCGACCTCGGATGTTAAAAATTACAATTGTAAATAGGTACACTGCCTACAAATTCTCAAATTGTGTATATATTTTTTAAACATCAAAAGTGGTCAAAACACTTCAAAGATGTTGACATTTTGTTGTCATTCTAACATAAATTTTATTAGCTGAAAGTGTGTTTTTTTTTCTTCAAAATGTTTTTCTGAGAAGCGCAGAGGAACTGCTCTAAATCCAGGGCACTGAACAATTAACTGTTAACAGGGGGCGGGTTTCCAGGTTCCGGTATTTTAGAGCATGCATGGATGTGAGCATTTTGCTCATACTTCTCTCTCTTGCAAATATGTAAGCCAAGAAAGTTAATAATTTTGATGTGAATTAAAAACTTCTGAAGGTCTTCATATACGCAGCTCAGACTTGAGAAACATTATTAGAATTAGCAAACCACTAGAAGAACAGAAAGTGTGAAAGTAAAAAAATAAAGAAGAAGAAGAAGAATGATTACAGCACTAAGTATGGTTTATTTTAATGGAGCTAGTTCAACATTTCCATTTTGGGTATGTATAGGTACAGTTTCTCCAACATATTTTCTGTTTTCCTTTTTTGCTAGGTCAAGTCAGGAAGACTTTGGCTGAAGAAAATCAGAACAGACAAGAGATAACACAACAGAAAAATAAAATTATCCCATAAGGTTGTCATTCTAGAACGTTCTGTTTGCCAGGGAGTGAGACTGTAATTTTGGGACTAGGTATATTTGGGTAAAGCCTTGGGTTCTCAGGACTTGCAGAGAACACAGAGAGGGCCAAAGAGCAGCAGGGGCTTCTAATCAGAAGAGTTACACAGCATGTGCTGAATTTTACTTTCTTTTCAGTGTCTAGCGTTGTGTCTGCAGAGAGATGTCCCAGTTATAACTTCTGGGTAGCTTTTATGCAAGTTTGCTTTGCAGGCTTGGTCTTTTAAGGTGTTTTCCCAGGCCAAGTAAAATCTTGACCCTCAAAAGAGGATACATACACATGTACCCACTGCAAATGAATTTGCCTCACAGGCTGCAAACATAAAATTCCTTGCAGGCACAGAAAATCTAGAAAACCCGTGACTTGAGCACGGCTCTCTCAAATGTGAAGGAAGCAAACTCTCGGCTTCTTTTTCTTCTTGTAGGGGATGTAAATACGTACTTTCTGCAATGAGTAATGGTACTAATAAAATTATGTTTATTATCATTTTATTCATGCCATTTAATTATAGAGGGAGATGGGTAGTCAGGTAACAAAACAGCCATAAACAAGGGAAGGGCTCCTGTGCTCTTTTTAAATCAATGCTCTAAAACAACTGGGAAGAGCATTAATAGAATGCCCAGTGAAAGACAGACTCCATTAACCTCAATATTCACTTGGGGTTCGTCAAATAATGGACAGTTGGCCTATTGTTCAAGCCACTTTTCTGCAGTAACTTGACATTTGATAGGATTACCTCTGGATTTTGGTGTGAGTCTCTGCCGTGCCTGAGAAGATTGTCATCTTTTGATTTAAAGATAACAGCCGATCATGTGAAAAGGTTCTGTAGAGTCAGCCTGTGACTCATAACCAAATATCGAGAAAGATTTTGTCTACAGTTTGCTTTCTTACCTCACTGTTGTAACTGAAATGATCAAATGACTAGTTTCCATTATAAACATCATCTATTTATTTTATATAAAAAAAGTCTGACATTCTTCAGAGATGAAATATATGAGAATCATAAAACTCAGAGGTGTTTCTTTCCTCCTGAAAACTCAAAGCATTGCTGATTATAATTTCAATTCCAAAGCTTCACCAAAAAAGAGGAATCAATTTTGTTTAAGCAGAACATTGAACAATTAAAAGAAAAACCCGAACGGGTCAGACATAGATAAAACTGAATTATGAGGCAATGGAATTATACACAGGAGAACAAAACACACCTACAACACACCGGCACGGCAACTGACCATTAAAAATACAGTTAATAAGTTCCCAAACATGCAAGTACGAATTTTAAAATTAAGCCTCCCAATTGCCAATTTCAAAAAGTGTAATGAGTTTAGAGTAGCCTTTTTATTATGCATAGTTTTATGTCTTTGGATTTCAGAATCACCTAGCATGCATGTTCAACTTTGCTACAATATCCGGGCTGTTTTCATTTCTATTTTAAAAAGGCTAAACAGTAAGATGTGCCTCTGCTTTGCATTCTAATTGCACGTAACTGATTTGCACAGAACAAAAACCTCATTTTCAGATTAAGAATCGTGCACCAAGAAATAATTATTGTTCTACTAGAAAAAAAAAATTTTTTTTCCCAGATCCTTTTCTCCTCATTTATGGAAACTGTTTTCTAGGTTTCCCCCAGGTTGATCTCTTTTATAGACCACCATGCATTGCTCTTTAGGGACTAAAATAATGCAAATGGAAGCAAGGAACATACAACTGTTTTGACTACATTCTTCTGCTTGCAACATAACACTTGCCTTTTATTATTTTATCTTCAACAATCAAGGGGTGACTAAATGGTTGCAGGTGGTGATGAAAATAAAAGCCATCCATCATTATTTATTAGGCATGAAAAAGATACACAATAATGTAATTTAATCTCAGAGCAGACAATTATTTCCACATATTGATAATACAATGTGAAAACTGTCATGAATTCTAATATGATATTTTGGCTTTATTGGTGCACCACGGCCAGCATGACAAATAATGAAATTGCATCAAAAAGAAAAAAAAAAAGAGATAATTATGTGCGTATGTCAATATCATGGATGGAAAACATATCACCAAATTTTTAAAGCTTCTTCATTATTACTTGAACAAGCCAAAAGTTTGAAGTGGAAAAAGGCACATTTTCTGCTTTTGCTATTTAAAACACAATCTATTACATTCACACCACAATCTATAATCTGAATAAACACTGACTATGTAAGTGTTTTATCATATAAAAGTTTTGAAGACCAGCCAGTCTGCTAAAATATTTGCAAGAAGTATATATACACTATAGGGTCGAATTTCTAACATGTTCTTTGGTTCACTGTAGTCTGGTAAAAATCTGCAGATGAAATCTCTGTGATCTCTACTTTGGGGAGCATACACATGGCTATTAAATGTAGCAAAGAACGTACCTTTTAGCCAAATAAAGCAAGAAATGGTTGAAAATAAACATCTTTGGTAGGAAAAATCCTGACTGATGAAATGCTTGGGCAAAAAAATGTGAAAGCTAGTTTTTCGTTATGTTAAATGATTCCTACTTCTACTAGGTTGTTGAACTCTACCTTCAAACAGCACTTGGAAGGTGAAAATATGACAAAGAAGAAACAAACTAGCATTTCACCTCTGTAGATGGGAACCCAAAATCAACTTATGACATCTATTTGAATAGATTTTGGTTTCTGCCAGAAGGGCAATCATGACTAGAGACTTTCCTAGTTAGAAATAAATGAGATGATTTTTAAAGTAACTGTTAATTATACAGTGTACACAAACACACACATTTATGTGTGTGTACACACTGTATAATGAGATACACATATTCATTCTACAACACACAGACACAGCATTCTCTTTCTCTGTACTTTCTCAGAGACTAATTTATTTGCAGTTCACATATAGATTTGAAATGGGAATATAAGCTTATTGGATAAGATAAATGACCTCCTCTTAGAAAAAAGTCTTTTAGAATTATTAAGGAAGGAAAATATTTCAGACTTGGACTGAGTGGTGGACAAGACCTGGAAGAAAAAGTGTCTCTGAGTGATCACAACACTGAGACCATTCTGGGCTCGGAGAGAAAATTTATATATCGTGTGGTTACTCAATTTTATAAAGGGAACCTAAGAACAAGTGTAGGCACTGGGTAGGAAAAACAAATGAAAGGAATAATTTAAAAAGTCAATAAGCCACAGGAAATCTGGAGACTGTTTCAAAACACCTTATTGGAAGCCTAGCAAAAGTATGTGCCAGAGATCAAAGGGACACTTGGAAATGTGGCCCAAGTAAGGAAACCAGGGAGATCCGCAAACTATGGCAGGTCAGGTGTGAACAAGAATGCAGGCGAGCCAAAAGAGAATTCAAGAGTCCCTTGCAAGTGACTCCAAAACTAACAAAAATGTTCTTCAAAATATATCCATGGCAGAAAACCAAGCAGAGAACTAATGGGCTGATCAAGTGACCCCCTCTGGGCAAAAGAGATATTCTTCTTGGAGGATAGAAACCCTTCTGACTTTATTAAAGATGCTTCATTCATTTATACATTGACTTAATTCACTCATTAAATTATCCATCTATCTATTTATTTAAAAAAATACAGAATGCCTACCATGAACCAGACTTCGGGTTCAGTACTGGGAATATGGGCTTCCCTGGTGGCTCAGTACTAGAGAACCCACCTGCCAATCAGGAGATGTGGGTTTGATCCCTGGGTCAGGAAGATCCCTTGGAGAAGGAAATGGCAACCCATTTCACTATTCTTGCCTGAAAATCTGATGGACAGGGAAGCCAGGTGGGTTACACTCAATGGGGTCACAAAACAGTCAGACGTGACTTAGTGAGTAGACAGCCACTGGGAATACAGAATGACATAGGCCATTCATTCATTTATTCTTTCTTTTCACTCATTCAATCATCAATTCATCCATACATCCTATGTTTGGTTACCTATTCATTCCATCAAAAAATTACAGATTGTATATCGTGAGACAGAACTTAAGTTAAATGCTTGGAATATATTAATACATAAGACATTCATTTAGTCAGTCAACAAATATTTGTGCCAAACCCTGGTCTAATACTTTGAGATAGATCAGTGAACAGCAGCAGAGACACTAGCCCTGTTTGAATCAACTTTCTTTTCTAGCAGAGAGTAACAGTGGAGGTAGGCAACCTATATGACCAACAATTAATCACAAAATCAAAAGCCATCATTTTAATATGATAGGTATTGACATTATGAAGGAGAAGTTCAGGCAGTTTGAGTGCCTGACGGTGTCCCTGTCTGAGGCAGAAAACAGTGCTTAATTCAATAGACCTACAGGAAGGAAGCAGAGAGAGTAGCAGGAGGTAAGGATGAGCACATGGCACAAAGGTCACATTATCTGGGACATGAAGAACCCTAGACTCTACCTGAAGAGCAAGAGGAGCAGCTGAAGGTTTTAAGCAAGTGTGATCTGCTTGAAAAGTCTGATACGCTTCTTTTCAAAACCCACCTTGGCCTCGGGCTTCAAGTGGAGTGAAAGTTGAAGTCCATGCAACAACCTATGAGACCTTCTATAGTCTGTCCGCTGTCAGTCCCCAACTAAACTTTTTCTTTACCATCTTCCCCTGCTCAATCTATTCTAGCCACACTGGGCTCTGTGTGTCCACTGGCTATTTCCTCCTCTTGCCTAATCCAAATGGATGCACCCTTACCTTTGTCAAATCCTTGCTCAAATCTCCCCTTGTCTATGAGGCATGACCTGAGGACCAGAATTCCCTGCCATCTCTACCTTATCCTGCTTTGCACTCCCCTACCCCACTTTGTAGCATTCACTGCCTTCTGACGTACGCCTTATTACTTTGTATCCTTGGGTTCTGCATCTGTGGATTCAACCAACTGCAGACTGAAGATACTTGGGGGAAAAAAAACCAGAGCAAATCTTGAAAAGGGAAACTTGAATTTGCCAGTAACTAGTTACACAGAGTATTTACAACTATGTATACAGCAATTTACATTGTATTTATAACTATTTACATAGAATGAGGTATTACAAGTAATCTAGCAATGATTTAAAGAATACAGAAGGGTATGCCTAGGTTATATGCAAAGGCGGCACCATTTCATGTAAGGGATTTGAGGATCTGCGGATTCTGGTATCTACAGGAGCTCCTGGAAACAATCTGCCCCAGATAGTAAGGGACGACTGTGCAAACCATCCTCATTCTCAATTTATTGTGCTTTGCTTCACTGCACTTCATAGATGTTGCTTTTTTTTTTTTTTTAACAAACTGAAGGTTTGTGGCAACCCTGTGTCAAGTCAGTCAACCTGCATCGTTTATTTTCAAAAGCATTGTTTTAAAAGTAAGGTATGTAGATTGTTTTTCAAGACAGTGTTATTGCACACAGTGGACTACAGTGTAGTGTAAATAGAACATTATATGCAGTGAGAGACAAAGTCACATGACTCACTTTAGGGTGGTATTCCTATTACTGCAGTGGCCTGGAATCAAAACTTCAGTACCTCTGAGGTCTGCCAGTACTGTCTGTATCTCCCCAGGAAAAGGGATTCTTCATGAGCCAAGAGTTTGGGTCTTTTGTTCATGTTTACCTTAGTCAACTAAAAACTGAAGTAGTGTCTGGGACACACAACTCAACAGTCATTTGCTGAACAGATAAATTAATGAATATGTTGGAAAACATGCTCATATTGGCATTTAAAAATGACTCTGGTTGAAGCTTGAAGAATAATTTGGGAAAAATAAGTGTAGATCTAGAAAAACAAGAGGATATTTTTAGGGGCTAATATAAAGCAATGGCAATTTAGGCTAGGGTGAAGGTGTCAGAAATGGAGGGAAGTCGACTAATTTGTAAGATTTTTTAGTAGAATCAACTCCTGCTTGTAGTAGAGTGCTGGAGTTGGTACGTACTGGTTTACAAGAGCCAGTAATTAAATTCTGAGTAATTTTGTTAGTTGCCTGTTAAGTACGGTTATTAAAAATTAAATTATATCAACTTGTAATTAATTATATTAAAACAAAGTTAACAAATATTCAATAGTAATTAATTCCTAAGCTTCAATTTTACTATGTTTAACTATTATCTATGCTCTCAAGGCTATTTATGGCTATTATGTTTCTATGGGAAATATCAAATGGTGTGTTACTGTGCAAATTTTTTCAACCCTGTATTCAGTTATGTCACACTGGTAGCTTGAAATCAGAGAGGTATTTATTCCTTGGTAATTGTCAAATGCTACATGATTTATAGCATTTGAGCTTGCTGATTGAGCTTGCTTTATGATCTTGCTGATTTTGCAGACTTAAGAAAGTGATGGAGAAAATGTTAATAATACAGATTATTTTTAGAATTATATCATGCCTGTAGATATTTCATTGTGAATATCACACAAAATTGAGGAAATATTTCTCCAGGATGTGAAAACAGTTATCTGATTCAGCAAAGAAGTCATTCACATCACTGATAAAAAGAATGAAATTCTGACATGTATCTGTGTTGTTTCACTCTTATCTTTTCTCTTTAATGTAAGGCAAACTATCAACCAACATATGTATCTGAGTTACTTGTTAGTTTCAACCTTAAGTTGGCTATGGAACCAAGAGTTTTGTAAAATCAAAACATTTTATGAGAATCCATTGGCGTATCATTGTAAGTCGTGTACTATACACTCTTTTTCGAATTTTTTTTTTTTTTTTTGGCTGTGCCACATGGCCTGTGGGATCCTAGTTTACTCACGAGGAATTGAACCCATGTCTCCTGCAGAGGAAGTATAGAGCCCTAACCGGTGGACTACCAGGGAAGTCCCTACATATTCTTTATATTAATAAAATGTGTATGTGTGTGTTAGTCGCTTGTGAGCCCATGAACTACAGCTTGCCAGGCTCCTCTGTCCATGGAATTCTTTAGGCAAGAATACTGAAGTGGGTTGCCATTCCCTTCTCCAGGAGATCTTCCTAACCCAGGGATTGAACCTGGGTCTCTCACACTGCAGGCAGATTCTTTACTGTCCGAGCCACCAGGGAAGCCCAATAAAATGTATGATAAATGTAAACGTAAACATTTTCTTTCTGGAGAACTGGTTGTTAAATAATGTATCACTGAGTACATAGAGGTCAAAGAGACCCTTATGTACCCAGAGACAGAGAATAATAAAAAATGCTGCAAGTTTTTGCCTTCAATTGCCTAAGTGATGGATCCCATACCTCTATACAGGAACATATAAATTTGATATAGGAGCACCAAACATATAGGAACATCAAACATAGGTTTGATGGATTGGGTTAGGGAAGGCGGTGTCATGGGTCAGGTTGGGAGATATTGAGTTTGAAGAGACAGGTAGCAGCAACATGGGTGGTGTCATGAGATAGAAGCCACTGGACTGTCTGACTCACTCCATGGAATTCAGATACCCTGAAGAGTTGCCCAGTACACAGCGGACTTTTCTTACGTAAGAGATGAATTTTGGTTGCGGTAAGCCATTGAGGTTTTAAGGGCTGTTTGTTACCACACCACAATTTAGATGAGAATGACCCTTATAGAAATTACTGTTGGAAATAAGTATTATAATATCAGAACCTAAAATAGGAGGCACTGACTTGATATTTCTGTGAAACGAGAAAGAAATTTCACGGCTCAGAAACAGAGGATGCAATAGAATAAACAATTCAATCTGATCCCATCGAAGAATGGGGAGCTGTGCTGGAACTTTGGAAAGAGAAGCCAGCATATTTTGAAATGAGTAATGATGGGAGAAGACAATATTGGGATATTCAGACAGCTACTCAAAACCTGACTTCATACACTCAGGACTACACTGCAGAGGGATTATAAATGTGATCTTTTTTTTTTTTTTTTTGGTCTCCTTTTTATTTTTTTTTAATTAATTTTTTTAATTTAATTTTAAAATCTTTAATTCTTACATGTGTTCCCAAACATGAACCCCCCTCCCACCTCCCTCCCCATAACATCTCTGTGGGTCATCCCCATGCACCAGCCCCAAGCATGCTGTATCCTGCGTCAGACATAGACTGGCGATTCAATTCTTACATGATAGTATGCATGATAGAATGCCATTCTCCCAAATCATCCCACCCTCTCCCTCTCCCTCTGAGTCCAAAAGTCCGTTATACACCGCTGCGTCTTTTTTCCTGTCTTGCATACAGGGTCGTCATTGCTATCTTTCTAAATTCCATATATATGTGTTAGTATACTGTATTGGTGTTTTTTTAAACGTAGTCTAAAAGACTCTGCTTTGAGAATGATGAGTGTCTTCTCAGAAGTACATGTGGTTCTGTAGATACTGACAAACAGAAAGAGGAGAAGGAGATGTATACAGAGCCTAGTGTTATAGAGGAATCTTGTTTTGGAGTCAAGATTTTTTTAAAGTTCTGTATGTTCAATAAATAAAATATTTCAGAAATAAGGATGACCAGGAGTGCAACACTGATATATAAGGGAGGCAGACTTGTCTCCGTATTCAGGAAGGAGATTACAAACCAATTTGAGGAAGCCTAAAGTTGATGCTAATAATCAGGAAAATGTTGACTGTTCAATAAAAGACGAACATATTAAGAGAAAAAATAAGTCTAACATTTTTGCTTCTGAGACAAAAGACTGAGGAATCGCTGATTGAGAAGAAGATATAAGACATCTCAAAACTGAAAGGACAGTAAGTATTTTGGATTAAAGAGGCAAAATTCTAAGTAACTAATAGAGAAAACTATTGAGATAAAATATATTTAACAGTTGAAAATTAATAGATACAAATATGCTTTTAAGCTACTCTCCATTAAATTAAGCCTCAAATAAAGGGCTTCCCTGGTAGCTCAGCTAGTAAAGAATCTGCCTGCAATGTAGGAGATCCCCATTCAATTCCTGGGTAGGGAAGATCCCCTGGAGAAGGGATGGGCTATCCATTCCAGTATTCTGGCCTGGAGACGTCCATGGACTGTATAGTGCATGGGCTTGCAAAGAGGCGGACACAACTGAGCGACTTTCACTTTCACTTTAAAGGCTATTTAAATTAACAAACATGAAAAATATGGAATTTTATCTGACCCATATTAAATAAGCTCCAAATAATCTATTGTAAATTCACATGTATTTAAAGCACTCTTGGTCAAAATCAATAGAATTACCATCCACAGTGAAGGGTGTAATATTTTGCTATCCATACCATACTTGATGATGTATGAGTCTAAATTTATGATACTGTAAAGAAGAGAGTGAATTCTGATTCCAAGCAAGGAAGAGCTTTCTAACAATTGTTACTGCTTAACTGTTTTCAAATATTTCCTTCTCCAATGGGGGAAAAATTTTCCCCTCCAAATCTTAAAACTATATAAAAAAGATACAAACACAACTGCCCTTCTTAAATCAACCTACTTAGAGCTGTAATCTCACTCACTGCCTCCATTTTTTTAACAGCTTTATTGAGGTATAATTGACAAAATTGTAAGTTATTTAACGTGATGATTGATATATGCATACATTGTGAAAGGATTCCCCCATCAAGTTAATTAGTACATCCATCACCCCATATATTTACCTTTCTTTTCTTTTTAAAATTCACTTTTTTGGGAGAACACTTAAGTTCATCTCTCCTAGCAAATCTCAATTATTCAATTCAGTTCTAATCACCATGGTACAGTTGGATCTTAAATCTTATTCATCTTATAAATGAATGTTTTTCCACTTTCATTAACCTTCTTTAAAAAGCTTCTCTAAGATATAGAGTTAACGTTAAGACCAGCCCCTTCTTTTGTTCTCTGTGTCCCAGACCCCCTTGCCTCTCGATGATGTAGTCCTGCAATCAAGCTCCTTCCTTTCAACACCATTCATTTTGTCCTTCCCTTTGGTTTTGATTTGTTCCCACCAACAAACAATGTTACAGGGTCAACCTCCTTAATTCACATTCCTTATCCTCAAATTTCCTTCCATCTACAGCCCTACTGCTCTACTGTCTTCACAGGAAAACTTCTTAGGCAATATCTACAGTTACTCTTTCTCTTGTCCCAAGCTTTTCTTTCTTTTTAAAAAAATCAATCCACACCGGGCTCTCGTCAAGGTGCACTTGACTTTCACATGGAGAAATCCAACTTCTGTTCTCTTTTTACTTGAGTTCTCAAGCCTCCTTTGAAAGGGTAGTTCCTTCCTTCTTTCCTGGAGCATTCTTTCCTCTTTGGTGTTCTTAAAGCAACACTCACTTGGTTTTCCATGTGTTCACTGACTGCTTTTCAAGCTTATCTCTTCCCCCTTATCAGTTCATTTAACCTCTAATTGTTGAAACACCTCATGGTTCTGTCCTAAGCTTCAACTCTGCTCTATCTACACTTTCTCTTAGATGATTGCATATGTTTTCAAGACATTAATTATAATCAATAAATATCTCAAATGTGTGTCTTGAGTCCTGACTGCTCTAAACTCTAAAGTGTGACATTCAGCTGTCTACTTAATAGTTCTTTTTGGAGCGCTAAAATAGGAATTTCATTTAGTGAGGGTAATCAGAGCTCTCTTTTCCTTTGTGAGTCTCTTCCTCTCCTCACTGTTCCCATTGCAGGAAGTACAAATGCTCCTCTATTCAGTGAGTGAAAATCTAGGACTGATAGCTGATTCTTTCTTTTATCTCAGCTCTCACAACCAACCACAATACATTCTCTCAGCTTTTCTTCCAACATACACTCTAGTGTAATCTAGTTCTTCTCAATTCTTCTGCAAATAGTCTCATCTGCAGTCAGGATAATCCAACAAGATTCCCCAACAACTACTCAGCTTGTACTATACTCCAGTCTATTTATAATCTCCTTCCCACATAGTTGCTGCAGGTGGCAGACAAAAAAAAACCCTTAACATGCTTCCCACTGCACTTAGGAAAAAAGTCCCCACTTCTTACATGACGTGAAAGACTATGGGAATGGGTCTAACTGAACTTTCTGACCAGATGCTCTGCCCCTCCCACCTTCTCTCGTGTGATCTAGTCCCACTGGCCATCTTTCTGACCCTCAAACAGGCCCAACTCTGTCCTTACTTAGGGCCTTTGCACATGTGCCTCTTCTTGGCCTTAATGGACCAACTTCTCATCATCCATATTTCAGCTCAACCTCACCTTGTCAGAGAGTTCTGGCCACCTTTTAAAATACATTTCTACCCCTATTCATGGTTCAGGACTCAAATCACACATATATTTTAATAATATATAACACTGTAGAGACAATTATTACATTGTATTGTCTTTATAGGGCTTTCAGCATCTGTAATTTTATTTTTTAATACAAATGTCCACATTATTTCCTCCTTTCCAACACTGTTAGTGATTCCAAGCTACCGATAGAGAAAGTCAAAGCCCTTTAAAATGTCATCCAAACCACCATGATCTGGCCTATCTGGCATTTTCTCATCTCTTTCCTATTTACTGCCTGTGAACCCCATTCTATTACATAATATACCCTGGTCTATATCCTTCCTCTAAGGTACACTGAAACACTTGCCTTTCCCTTATCTGCCAAGTGACCTGTATTTTTCTTTTAAAGACTCAGTTCAAATGCCACTATTTAGAATCCTCAGGGAAAGCTGTTTACTTTTTATTCTATACTCACAGCTGTGGGTACACCTGTCCATGTGTCTCACATTTCCCACTAATGCATGAGAAAATGATTTATTCATCTGAGTATTCTCACCATTCAGGTTGATTACTGTATAAAATAATGTTTTTGTTTGTATAGGTGACACATGCTTTTAATATCTGTCCCTTCCCTGAATACTCTGGTTTCTCTTTTTTGGATAGTTTTGTTTAGCCCATCTTAATTGTGAAGTGTGATGCTCAGAAAACTGTGTTTAAAATCTGTCATAACATCATATACACACAGAAAAAAAACCCCAAAACTTCAAAATGGACTAAAGACCTAAATGTAAGTCCAGACACTATAAAACTCTTAGAGGAAAACAGAGGCAGAACACTCTTTGACATATATCATAGCAAGATCTTTTTGGACTGACCTCCTACAGTAATGAAAAGAAAAACAAACGAATGGGACCTAATTAAACTTAAAACCTTTTGTGTAGCAAAGGAAACCATAAACAAGGCAAGAAGACAACTTTCAGAATGGGAGGAAATATTTTCAAATGAAGCAACTGACAAAGGCTTAATCTCCAAAATATGCAAACAGCTCATGCATTTCAATATCTAAAACACAAAACAACCCAATCAGAAGATAAGCAGAAGACCTACATACACATTTCTCCAAAGAAGACATGCGGATGGCCAACAAAGACGTAAAAAGATGATCAACATCCCTAATTATTAGAGAAATGTAAATAAAAACTACAATGAGGTATCACCGGTCAGTAGGGTCAACATCAAAATATTTACAAATGGTAAATTGTGGAGAGTGTGTGGAGAAAAGGGAACCCTCTTGCACTGCAGGTGGGAATGTAAGCTGATAACAGCCACTAGGGAGAACAGCATGGAGGTTCCTTAAAAAACTAAAACTAGAACTACCATATGACCCAGCAACCCCACTCCTGTGTATAAAGCCACAGAAAACAATAATTCAGAAAGATACATTGTACCCCAGTGTTCACTGCAGCACTATTTACAAAAGCCAGGGCATGGAAGCAAATTAAATGTCCATCAACAGATGAATGGAGAAAGAAGACGTGGTACATACGTACAGTGGAATGTTACTCGGCATAAAAAGGAATGAAATCGTGTCATCTGCAGAGATGTAGATGGACCTAGAAAATATCATAGAGTGAAGTAACTTGGAAAGGGAAAAACATAATTAATGCATATATGTGGAATCTAGAGAAGTGCTACAGATGATCTGACTTGCAAAGCAGAAACAGAGACACAGATGTAGAGAACAAATCTATGGACACCAAGGGGTAAGAAAGGGGTGGCGGGATGAATAGAAAGACTGGGATTGACATACATACACTATCGATACTATGTATAAAACAGATAACTAATGAAAACATACTGCATAGTACAGGGAACTCTACTTGGTTCTCTGTGGTGACCTCAATGGGAATGAAATCCAAAAAAGAGGGGATATATATGCATGTGTATGGCTGATTCGCTTTGCTTTACAGTAGAAAGTGACAGAGCAGTGTAAAGCAAATATACTCCAATAAAAAAACATAAAATAGAAATAATAAATCTGTCATAAATGATTCCTATCTATATTCCCCAGCCTTAATTCCTGGCACATACTATCAGCACAACAAACGTATGCCACTGTACCAGCTGGAGCAGCCGTGAAGAGATACCCTACGTCCAAGGTAAGAGAAACCCAAATAAGACAATAGGTGTTGCAAGAGGGCATCAGAGGGCAGACACACTGAAAACATAATCACAGAAAATTAGCCAGTCTGATCACACAGACCACAGCCTTGTCTAACTCAATGAAACTAAGCCATGCTGTGTGGGACCACCCAAGACGGACGGGTCATGCTGGAGATATCTGACAGACGGTGGTCCACTGGAGAAGGGAATGGCAAACCACTTCAGTATTCTTGCTTTGAGAGCCCCATGAACAGTATGAAAAGGCGAAAAGGTAGGACACTGAAAGGGGAACTCCCCAGGTCGGTAGCTGCCCAGTATGCTACTGGAGATCAGTGGAGAAATAACTCCAGAAAGAATAAAGGGATAGAGCCAAGGCAAAAACAATACCCAGTTGTGGATGTGACTGGTGATAGAAGCAGGGTCTGATGCTGTAAAGAGCAATATTGCATAGGAACCTGGAATGTTAGGTCCATGAATCAAGGCAAACTGGAAGTGGTCAAGCAGGAGATGACAAGAGTGAACATCGACATTCTAGGAATCAGCGAACTAAAATGAACTGGAATGGGTGAATTTAACTCAGATGACCATTATATCTACTACTGCGAGCAGGAATCCCTTAGAAGAGATGGAGTAGCCATCATGGTCAACAAAAGAGTCTAAAATGCAGTACTTGGATGCAATCTCAAAAACAACAGAATGATCTCTGTTTGTCTCCAAGGCAAACCATTCAATATCATGGTAATCCAAGCCTATGCCCCAACCAGTAACACTGAAGAAGCTGAAGTTGAACGGTTCTATGAAGACCTACAAGATCTTTTAGAACTAACACCCAAAAAAGATGTCCTTTTCATTATAGGGAACTGGAATGCAAAAGTAGGAAGTCAAGAAACACCTGGAGTAACAGGCAAATTTGGCCTTGGAGTATGGAATGAAGCAGGGCAAAGGCTAACAGTGTTTTGCCAAGAGAATGCACTGGTCATAGCAAACACCCTCTTCCAACAACACAAGAGAAGACTCTACACATGGACATCACCAGATGGTCAACACCGAAATCAGATTGATTATATTCTTTGCACCCAAAGATGGAGAAGCTCTATACAGTCAGCAAAAACAAGACCAGGATCTGACTGTGGCTCAGATCATGAACTCCTTATTGCCAAATTCAGACTTAAATTGAAGAAAGTGAGGGAAAACCACTAGACCATTTAGGTATGACCAAAATTAAATCCCTTCTGATTATACAGTGCCAGGAGCCAGCGTGAGGAATTCCACCCATGACAAGGTCATGCGGCAGAGCTCTGATGGCGAGGCTAATCAGACCTCAGGTTTTCCCCCTGGAATTTCCTGAGCATCCATCCCCCCAAAAATAAGACTCTGCCTGCTTTTCCACTCTTCTCATATTCTCTGGAAAAAGTCAAATCAGGGCTTTAGTCTTCTGCATTTGAAAGGGATGTTTCAGTTAAAACCCCTCTGATAACTCTCTAGCTTGCCTAACAGGTTCCCCCGGACCTCTTACAGCTTGTGAATTGCTTACAGCCCCCCAAACGGCAAGAGGCACAAAGCTTAAAAGCATCTTAAAGATACAGAGCCTTTTCTAAAGAGCTAAAAATTATATTGGTGGAGGGTTTTCACTGTTGACTCAATGACTGCTGCCAGGCCTCCATATTCTTTATCTTTTAGGCACCTGGGAGGATGTTAATCAATGTAAACGGGATATGGAAAAAGATATATAATAGTTTTGATGTTAGCAACACTAGACTTTTGAGTTAATTACTTTTCTCTTTGTTATATATCACTGCACTCCTCTTGTGTCCTTGCTATGTAAGAATGTAACTTTATTTAGTGCTTTCTGAGAATGGCACCAGACTTTGGGAAGATTAACACAAATAAGTCTTCTGGTTGACAAACCCTTATCAGAAAAAAGACTGTAAAATGTTAATTGGCCCTTTTGGCCAGAAGATGATGTAAATCACCTAAGACTTGTGCATACAATTAGGTATGCAGAGAGAAAAGCCTGGTTTTGCTAAGAGTCTGGGCTGCCAACACTGTATAACTTTGTGTTACCCATTGATCTCCATGTTTTATCAAAAGTATAAAAGGCCTTCTGAACAATAGAGGACAAGGCCAGTCGCTGGACTGGTTTCCCCTGTGTCTCCTCTTTACTCTAATTTCAGGCTGAATTCCCATCTGGAGCGGGGCGGCTCACTAAGTCTACTTACTTGCCCTGGCTTTTAAGACCCACGCGAAAGGGAGCCTAAGGAGGGGCACCCTTAGATATTCAAGTGGGCGCTGGTGGCCCAGCGTAGATAGTGCAAGCTCCTTGTCTGGAACTTTATTGGCCTTCCCCATAAGCCAAGTTATTCAGCCTTCTTTCTCCACTTAATTTTCCTACTACACTATTTTTTCCTAATCTAATCTTATATTAATAAATAAATGTTTTCCTCGCCAACACCGTCCCCGCTTCGAATTCCCAGGATCCACTGGGGCTGGACCCCGGCAATACAGTGGAAGTGAAAAATAGATTTAAGGAATAGATCTGATAGACAGAGTGCCTGATGAACTGTGGACGGAGGTTCATGACACTGTACAGGAGACAGGGATCAAGACCATCCCCATGGAAAAGAAATGCAAAAAAGCAAAATGGCTGTCTGAGGAGGCCTTACAAATAGCTGTGAAAAGAAGAGAAGCAAAAAGCAAAGGAGAAAAGGAAAGATACAAGCATCTGAATGCAGAGTTCCAAAGAAAAGCAAGAAGAGATAAGAAAGCCTTCCTCAGCGATCAATGCAAAGCAATAGAGGAAAACAATAGAATGGGAAGACTAGAGATCTCTTCAAGAAAATTAGAGATACCAAGGGAACATTTCATGCAAAGATGGGCTCGATAAAGGACAGAAATGGTAGGGATCTAACAGAAGCAGAAGATATTAAGAAGAGGTGGCAAGAATACACGGAAGAATTGTACAAAAGAGCTTCACAACCAAGATAATCACGATGGTGTGATCACTCACCTAGAGCCAGACATCCTGGAATGTGAAGTCAAGTGGGCCTTAGAAAGCATCACTATGAACAAAGCTACTGGAGGTGATGGAATTTCAGTTGAGCTATTTCAAATCCTGAAAGATGATGCTGTGAAAGTGCTACACTCAATATGCCAGCAAAGTTGGAAAACTCAGCAGTTGCCACAGGACTGGAAAAGGTCAGTTTTCATACCAATCCCAAAGACAGGCAATGCCAAAGAATGCTCAAACTACCGCACAATTGCACTCATCTCACATGCTAGTAAAGTAATGCTCGAAATTCTCCAAGTCAGGCTTCAGTAATATGTGAACCGTGAACTTCCTGATGTTCAATCTGGTTTTAGAAAAGGCAGAGGAACCAGAGATCAAATTGCCAAGATCCACTGGATCATGGAAAAAGCAAGAGAGTTCCAGAAAAACATCTATTTCTGCTTTATTGACTATGCCAAAGCCTTTGACTGTGCAGATCACAATAAACTGTGGAAAATTCTGAAAGAGGTGGGAATACCAGACCATCTGACCTGCCTCTTGAGAAACCTATATGCAGGTCAGGAAGCAACAGTTAGAACTGGACATGGAACAACAGACTGATTCCAAATAGGAAGAGGAGTACGTCAAGGCTGTATATTGTCACCCTGCTTATTTAACTTCTATGCAGAGTACATCATGAGAAACGCTGGGCTGGAAGAAGCACAAGCTGGAATCAAGACTGCTGGGAGAAATATCAATAACCTCAGATATGCAGATGACACCACCCTTATGGCAGAAAGTGAAGAGGAACTAAAAAGCCTCTTGATGAAGGTGAAACAGGAGAATGAAAAAGTTGGCTTAAGGCTGAACATTCAGAAAACAAAGATCATGGCATCTGGTCCCATCACTTCATGGCAAATAGATGGGGAAACAGTGGAAACACTGTCAGACTTTATTTTGTGGGGCTTCCAAATCACTGGAGATGGTGATTGCAGCCATGAAATTAAAAGATGCTTACTCCTTGGAAGAAAAGTTATGACCAACCTAGATAGCGTATTCAAAAGCAGAGACATTACTTTGCCAACAAAGGTCCATCTAGTCAAGGCTATGGTTTTTCCAGTGGTCATGCATGGATGTGAGAGTTGGACTGTGAAGAAAGTTGAGAGCCAAAGAATTGATGCTTTTGAAATGTGGTGTTGGAGAAGACTCTTGAGAGTCCCTTGGACTGCAAGGAGATCCAGCCAGTCCATCCTAAAGGAGATAGGTCATGGGTGTTCATTGGAAGGACTGATGCTGATTGGTGGCTGAAACTCCAATACTTTGGCCACCCCATGAGAGGAGTTGACTCATTGGAAAAGACCCTGATGCTGGGAGGGATTGGGGGCAGGAGGAGAAGGGGATGACAGAGGATGAGAAGGTTGGTTGGCATCACCGAATCGATGGACATGAGTGAGTCTGAGTGAACTCCGAGAGTTGGTGATGGACAGGGAGGCCTGGCGTGCTGCGATTCATGGGGTCGCAGAGTTGGACACGACTGAGCCACTGAACTGAACACAACACACTAGTATAGAACGTGTGGTTGCATGCATCACACACTAGAACAGGATTCTTCTTCTCTGTTTTTCTGAACTCATGTGTACAATATGTGAAACCTGGTTATCTATAATACATACATTTTATTTTAGTAACATACTGTCATATTTTAGTAACATACAACATGACAAGGTAAAATTATTGCTTAGAAAAGAGATTGCATGAGTCAGCTAGGCTAGGCTCTGCTGCAGCAATGAGTTTCCACATTTCCCTTGTTGAACAATGTAAGATTATCCCCTGCTCATTTCACAGCCCAGTTAGGTACTGAGTAGGCAGTTCTTCCTGAGGTTTAGGAATCCAGAATTATTCCATCTATTGTCTTGGTCATTCTCCAAGGGTGTTGAGTCCTCTTACATTCAGCCAGTTGACAAAGAAAGAGAGAAAGGACTGGATCTCACAGAAGACAGAAGTGGTGTACGTAATTCATGATCACAATCCATTGACCAAAATTAGTTAAGCAGCCCTAAACCAACTGTAAAGGAGGTTTGGAAGTGCAAGCCTAAGAGGGTCAGTGAGAATACTGTCCACAGAAACAGGGACCATAATGCCCTTTATTTACTATAGGAAGCATCCTATAGAAAGATGCTTCAACCTGATCTTTCTACTTAACTTGAGACAATTCAGATTATAAGTTCTTTTTTTTTCTTTTAAGAATATTTGCCAGCCAGCACCATCCTGGCCCTGAGATGGGCCAGCTCTGCTGTTGAGAAACTCATTCTCTGCCCCTGGGAAGGAAGGCCAGTGACACACACTGGAGGAGAAGGCATGTTGGGGGAGCTCCGCCCAGGCTTTGTCTCTACTCTCTGTAAGATGTGACTCAGCCACAGAGACTAGAGCTTTTAACTGTGTGGATCACAATAAACTGCCAAAAATTCTGAACGAGGTGGGAATACCAGACCACCTGACCTGCCTCTTGAGAAACCTGTATGCATGTCGGGAAGCAACAGTTAGAACTGGACATGGGACAACACACTGGTTCCAAATAGGAAAAGGAGTACGTCAAGGTTGTATATTGTCACCCTGCTTATTTAACTTATATGCAGAGTAAGTATGTCATGAGAAACACTGGGCTGGATGAAGCACAAGCTGGAATCAAGATTGCCAGGAGAAATATCAATAACCTCAGATATGCAGATGACACCACCCTTATGGCAGAAAGTGAAGAAGAACTAAAGAGCCTCTTGATGAAAGTGAAAGAGGAGAGTGAAAAAGTTGGCTTAAAACTCAACATTCAGAAAACGAAGATCATGACATCCGGTCCCATCACTTCATGGCAAATAGATGGGGAAACAGTGGAAAACAGTGAGAGACTATTTTATTGGGCTCCCAAATCACTGCAGGTGGTGACTGCAGCCATGAAATTAAAAGACGCTTACCCCTTGGAAGAAAAGTTATGACCAACCTAGATAGCATATTCAAAAGCAGAGATATTACTTTGTCAACAAAGGTCCATCTAGTCAAGGCTGTGGTTTTCCCAGTAGTCATGTATGGATGGGAGAGCTGGACTATAAAGAAAGCTGAGTGCCGAAGAATGGATGCTTTTGAACTGTGGTATTGGAGAAGACTCTTGAGAGTCCCCTGGACTGCAAGGAGATCCAACCAGTCCATTCTGAAGGAGATCAGCCCTGGGTGTTCACTGGAAGGACTGATGTTGAAGCAGAAACTCCAATACTTTGGACACCTGATGTGAAGAGCTGACTCATTGGAAAAGACCCTGATGCTAGGAAAGATTGAGGGCAGGAGGAGAAGGGGATGACAGAGGATGAGATGGTTGGATGGCATCACTGACTCAATGGATATGAGTTTGGGTAAACTCCGGGAGTTGGTGATGAACAGGGAGGCCTGGCGTGCTGCGGTTCATGGAATCGCAAAGAGTAGGACGCAACTGAGTGACTGAACTGAAACTTGTTTTTAAAAAAATTGAGGCTCAGAATGGCTATTATAAAAAAAGAAATCCACAAACAATAAATGCTGGAGAGGGTGTGGAGAGAAGGGAAACCTTCTATACTGTTGGTGAGAATGTAAACTACCGTGGAGAACTGTAAGGATGTTCCTTCAAAAACTAAGAATAGAGCTACTGTATGACCCTGCAATTCCACTCCTGGGCATATATCTGGAGAAAAATATGATCTGAGAGGATTCATGCACCCCAGTGTTCACTGCAGCACTGTTTACAGTAGCCAAGACATGAAAGCACCCTAAATGTCCATCGACAAAGGAACGGATAAAGAAAGATGTGGTGTATATACACAATAGAATATTACTTGGCCATTAAAAAGAATGAAATAATGCCATTTGTGGCAACAGGGGTGGACCTAGAGATTGTCGTACTGAGTGAAGTAAGTCAGAGAAGGAGAAATATCGTATGACCTCCCTTATATGTGGAGTCTAAAAAGAAAGTATACAAATGAACTTACAAAACAGAAACAGACTCACAGACTGAGAAAGAGCTTCTGGTTGCCAGGGGGAAGGATGGGGAGAAGGGACAGTTAGGGAGTTTGGTATGGACAGGCTATATTTAAAGTGGATAGCTGACGAGGACCTACCGTATAGCCTGTGGAGCTCTGCTCCATCGCATGTGGTAACCTGGATGGGAGGGGAGTTTGGCGGAGAATGGATGCATGTATATGTATAGCTGAGTCCCTTCACTGTTCACCTGAAACTATCACAATATTGTTTGTTAATTGTCTATACCCCAATACAAAATGAAAAGTTAAAGAAAAAACAAGAATATTTGCCACAGTAATTAATGACACTGTAAAGAAAGTTTGAAAAAAATCAAAAGAAGAATATTTCATGACATGTGAGAATTGCATGCAATTCAGATTTCAGTGTCCATACATAAAATTTTATTGGAAAACTACCATGCTTATTCATTTCTATGTTGTCTATGGTTGCTTTTGCATTACAGCAGCAGAGTTGAGTTGTGACAGAGATTTTATGTCTTGCCAAGCCTGAAATATCAACTTTCTGGTCATTTACAGAAAAAGTTTGTTGATACCTATTCAAACAAATTCAAATAGCACACAGTTTAGTGTTGATAAATCAGTAACAAAATTACAAATCATTATAGTCTTTGTATTCATATCACAAGGGTGGGTCCCTGGAAACAGCTGATCTAAAAAAGAAAAATAAAAATTCACCTCATAAATAGTCCAGAGTAGGAATGAATATGTTTTCAAACTAAATAGATCCTACTTAAGTAAAGAGGATTATTTGTATATATTTGTTGCTCAGTCATGTCCCGATTCTTTGCAATCCCATGAACTGTAGCCTGCCAGGCTCCTCTGTCCATGGAATACTCCAGGCCAGAATACCAGAGTGGGTAGCCATTCCCTTCTCCAGGGGATCTTCCTGATCCATGGATCAAACCCAGGTCTTTTGCACTGCAGGCAGATTCTTTACCTTCTGAACTACCAGGGAATTTACCTGTAATTTATTAGAAGAGACAAAAGTAAGATCTCTTCTTGTGTAAACACATGCTTCTATGCTCAGGTTGGGCTTCCCAGGTGGCACTAGTGGTAAAGAACCTGCCTGCCAATGCAGGAGACCTAAGAGACACTGGTTTGATCCCTGGGTCCCGAAGATCCCCTGGAGGAGGGCATGACAACCCACTTCAAAGGGCAACCTAATCAGTATTCTAGCCTGGGAAATCCCATGGACAGAGGAGCCTGGCATGTGGGCTATAGTTCACGGGGTTGCAAAGAGTGGGGCACGGCTGAGTGCACACACACATGCTCAAGTCATTCATTACCAAACTTTCAGCCTGGTGGTCTGCACTGCCAAAAGCAAAGTCTGTTACTCATCTGATACTTCAGTCCTGGCTTCAAAATTTCCCGACACGTGATCCATGCTAGAAGTCGTAAGTCAGAGCTCCACCACTTACTCAGATGAGTAACTTATTGTCAGACACAGTGGGAATAAATGCTGGTGAACTTCAACCATCTCAATAAACAAGGTGGGTTTATGAAGAACATCTGATAGATATTCAAGCTAGATCCTACTGTATTTACAGTGTAAGCCTTTAGAGTAAGTGTCCAGAGTAAACTATTTCTTCTCAAGATATTCTACAATACAGAGTTCGTTATTTCACATAGGCAATATTTAACGGATTATCTAACATATTCCAAGGAGAATGTAGCTCCACAAAGCCAAACCAACGTAACTTTCTCATAGAGGAAGCTTCAGCTATATGATGGAAATGGATGCAATCCTGCAACCCAGGGAAAATCCCCCACCTGATCGGAACCCAACTGTTCTCTTTGAACTCTGCTTTGGAGTTTCAACAAATGCTTGTTACGAGTTTCAAATTTTTTTCATTCATAACTATATGAGCTGGACTTGCCTTGTTAGTGGAAATCATACCCATTACTCTATTTTTAATAAACATAGTAAAAGATGACTATTTTTGCTCGTATCTGTATCATTGCTGCCTGTGATTACTCTTGTGAGGTCCTCATTTCCAAATAGAACCTTGACTGAATTCTTGCTATGAAAAGTTCATCAAGTCTAGTGAATGAGGCAAGTAACAGATGAGGAAACTTAAGGTAAATTTCTATTTCTCCTTATAACATTAAGTAAATCTTTAAATTTACTTTTAAATCTTGTAGCTCCTGGTATTGATCTCTCATGGCCCAGATGGATGACTGAGAAGTTTGCTCATTTTCTTTTCTTTTTTAGGCTGGACACTTTGATAGAGGAAAGACTGGACTAATTTTGTAATTCAATAGATGCCCAAATTTTAGATTTCTTGGTGCAAAAACAGGTTTGCTAACATTTCTATTGAGAGACCATAGTTATAGATATTGAGGATTTTGTTTTTCTGTGTAGAAAGTATTCTTTTAAAAATTTTTTAAAAATTGAAGCATAGTTGATTTACAGTGCTTCAGGTGGATAGCAAAGTGATTCAGTTATACATATATATGTATGTATGTATGTATATATATATTCTTTCTCAGATTCCTTTCCATTATCAGTTATTATAAGATATTGAATATAGTTGTGTGCTAACAATAGATCTTTGATTTTTTTAAATCTATTTTAAATGTAGTGATGTGTATCTGTTAGTCCCAAATTCCTAACTTAAAGTGTTCTTAAATGATGATAATATTACAGATTTTATTTTTTTTTTGGAGAAAATGTAATATTTACTACCTGTTGATCATCATGACCAAATCTGTCAGAAGGATAACTTGTATTAGTGAGGTCTAGGAGATGTACTGTGTTTTAGGAATTTTATTTTGATTCTCTCTGCTAATTCATTTTAAAGTTTATTATTTCTATATACCATTTCAACTGTTACTAAATGTGAACAGAAATGGGTCATTCTTATTTTCATTAATAATATAACTACATGTGGGCCAATTATTTGTTTGGTAGGAGAGTTGATGGATTTGGTATCTCAGTTTCAAGAAGCGAATGGAAGACTGCAAATTCATGAGAGCCTTATGGTTTAAAATAAAAAGAAGAAAATAACCTAAAATTTCTCTTGGATGTAACTACAAAATATCTTGAAATTTTACAAAATTCAAAGGTAAAATACGGGAAATGCTGGCAAATTGTTCAGAGGAGCTGAAATTATGCATGATAAATATTTGTGTGTGTGTGTGAAATAACTGACATTTTGCGAGGATCAAAATTACCACAGAAATTTGGCCAAGTCAGCATCAAGTGATTTCACACAATTATTGAACTTTTCTCTGTTGGAGATGTTCCCGGCCAAATCATTCCTTTTTGGAAATTTCCTGGAGCTCCCTCGTCTGCCACAGAATAGCACTGAACGTTTCTCATCCAGCAACTGAGCAAGACATTACTGGCTTCCTTCAGTTTTCAGCCAAGCCTTTATCTTTCACCTCAGGAGACGCTCTGTAAGTTTTTCTGCTACTCTTGGTTTTTGCCTGTTTGAGCAGCTTTCTGGAGAACCCTCCAGGACTGACCTTTCTCACCCATCTGCTTGGCTAATTCTGCATCTCAAACTTCACAGCAGTACTTTCCAACAAAACCTTCATGATGGTGGAAACGTTCCACATCTATACTGTCCAATATGGTGGTCACCACCTACAGGAGGCTCTTGAGCACTCAAAATGCTCATGTACTACAGAACTGAAAGTTTGAATTTATTTAATTTTAATCATTTTTAATTTAAGTAATTGCATGTGTCTGCACTGGATAGCACAGTACTACATGGTGTCTTTTCATGCAGACTTTGAAACCCTTTTAAAAACTGGATTATAAATTCTATGAATACAGATTCATGACATGTCTATTTTGTGCACTGTTGCACCAATAACACCAATAATATTCTGTCTGGCACAAGTTCAGTTCAGTCGCTCAGTCGTGACCCACTCTTTGCGACACCACGAACTGCAGCACGCCAGGCCTCCCTGTCCATCACCAACTCCCAGAGTTCACTCAACCCATGTCCATCAAGTCGGTGATGCCATCCAGCCATCTCATCCTCTGTCGTCCCTTCGCATCCTGCCCCCAATCCCTCCCAGTATCAGAGTCTTTTCCAGTGAGTCAACTCTTCGCATGAGGTGGCCAAAGTACTGGAGTTTCAGGTTTACCATCAGTCCCTCCAATGAACACCCAGGACTGATCTCATTCAGAATGGACTGGTTGGATCTCCTTGCAGTCCAAGGGACTCTCAAGAGTCTTCTCCAACACCACAGTTCAAAAGCATCAATTCTTCGGCACTCAGCTTTCTTCACAGTCCAACTCTCACATCCATACATGACTGGAAAAACCATAGCCTTGACTAGACAGACCTTTGTTGGCAAAGTAACATCTCTGCTTTTGAATATGCTATCTAGGTTGGTCATAACTTTCCTTTCAAGGAGTAAACGTCTTTTAATTTCATGGCTGCAATCACCATCTGCAGTGATTTGGGAGGCCAAAAAAATAAAGTCTGACACTGTTTTCCCACCTATTTGCCATGAAGAAGAGAAGTGAAAAACAAAGGAGAAAAAGAAAGATATAAGCATCTGAATGCAGAATTCTAAAGAATAGCAAGAAGAGATAAGAAAGCCTTCTTCAGTGATCAATGCAAAGAAATAGAGGAAAAGAACAGAATGGGAAAGACTAGAGATCTCTTCAAGAACATTAGAGATACCAAGGGAACATTTCATGCAAAGATGGGCTCGATAAAGGACAGAAATGGTAGGGACCTAACAGAAGCAGAAGATATTAAGAAGAGGTGGCAAGAATATATGAAAGATCTGTACAAAAAAGATCTTCATGACCCAGATAATCATGATGGTGTGATCACTCATCTAGAGCCAGACATCCTGGAATGTGAAGTCAAGTGAGCCTTAGAAAGCATCACTATGAACAAAGCTAGTGGAGCGGATGTAATTCCAGCTGAGCTATTTCAAATCCTGAAAAATGATGCTGTGAAAGTGCTGCACTCAATATGCCAGCAAATTTTGAGAACTCAGCAGTGGCCACAGGACTGGAAAAATTCCATTTTCATTCCAATCCCAAAGAAAGGCAATGCCAAAGAATGCTCAAGCTACTGCACAATTGCACTCATCTCACATGCTAGTAAAGTAATGCTCGAAAATCTCCAAGCCAGGCTTCAGTAATACGTGAACCGTGAACTTCCTGATGTTCAAGCTGCTTTTAGAAAAGGCAGAGGAACCAGAGATCAAATTGCCAACATCTGCTGGATCATCGAAAAAGCAAGAGAGTTCCAGAAAAACATCTATTTCTGCTTTATTGACTATGCCAAAGCCTTTGACTGTGCGGATCACAATAAACTGTGGAAAATTCTGAAAGAGATGGGAATACCAGACCACCTGACCTGCCTCTTCAGAAATCTGTATGCAGGTCAGGAAGCAACAGTTAGAAGTGGACATGGAACAACATACTGGTTCCAAATAGGAAAAGGAGTATGTCAAGGCTGTATATTGTCACCCTGCTTACTTAACTTATATGCAGAGTACATCATAAGAAACGCTGGACTGGAAGAAACACAAACTGGAATCAAGATTGCCAGGAGAAATATCAGTAACCTCAGATATGCAGATGACACCACCCTTATGGCAGAAAGTGAAGAGGAACTAAAAAGCCTGTTGATGAAAGTGAAAGAGGAGAGTGTAAAAGTTGGCTTAAAGCTCAACATTCAGAAAACGAAGATCATGGCATCTGTTCCCATCACTTCATGGGAAATAGATGGAGAAACAGTGGAAACACTGTCAAACTTTATTTTTTGGGGCTCCAAAGTCACTGCAGATGGTGACTGCAGCCATGAAATTAAAAGACGCTTACTCCTTGGAAGAAAAGTTATGACCAACCTAGATAGCATATTCAAAAGCAGAGACATTGCTTTGCCAACAAAGGTCCGTCTAGTCAAGGCTATGGTTTTTCCAGTGGTCATGTATGTATGTGAGAGCTGGACTGTGAAGAAGGCTGAGTGCCAAAGAATTGATGCTTTTGAACTGTGGTGTTGGAGAAGACTCTTGAGAGTCCCTTGGACTGCAAGGAGATCCAACCAGTCCATTCTGAACGAGATCAACCCTGGGATTTCTTTGGTAGGAATGATGCTAAAGCTGAAACTCCAGTACTTTAGCCACCTCATGCGAAGAGTTGACTCATTGGAAAAGACTCTGATGCTGGGAGGGATTGGGGGCAGGAGGAGAAGGGGACGACAGAGGATGAGATGGCTGGATGGCATCACCGATATGATGGACGTGAGTCTGAGTGAACTCCGGGAGTTGGTGACGGACAGGGAGGCCTGGCGTGCTGCAGTCATGGGGTCGCAAAGAGTCAGACATGACTGAGCGACTGAACTGAACTGATGGGACCAGATACCATGATCTTCGTTTTCTGAATGTTGAGCTTTAAGCCAACTTTTTCACTCTCCTCTTTCACTTTCATCAACAGGCTTTTTAGTTCTGCTTCACTTTCTGCCATAAGAGTGGTGTCATCTGCATATCTGAGGTTATTGATATTCCTCCCGGCAATCTTGATTCCAGCTTGTGCTTCTTCCAGCCTAGCGTTTCTCATGATGTACTCTTCATATAAGTTAATTAAGCAGCGTGACAAAGTAGAATCTAAAATAGTTTTCCTAAACGTAAGACTGCATGAATGAATATAGGAACTTTAAGGATAAAGGTAAAATTCAAATGAGAAAGAAGAAAAGGTTTGTAGCAGATATTAAATCAAGTCCCTTTAAAAGATTATCTCTTTAAGGCAATACTGCTCCTTTACCAAAGTGAGACAAAAAGAAGTTATAAATTTCTAGTCATTGTGAGTTACCTTCTAAACTATAGTCCTTTAACCCAAACAGATTCTGCTAAACGACGAAACTGTAGAGCAGTATTTGTTCACAGATCAGTTTTGCTCTAGGGTTGTATCAAACAGCCCTATCAGTGCCTGGCACATACTCTTTTCAATAAGTATAAATTCCTGGGAAATAAGTTACTGGATCTGTAGACTGCAGCTTTGTTGCCATCTTCAAGTATGAAAGTGTGGTTTTAACACATTAGCTCATTTAGTTTAATACTGCCACTTTCCACCTTGTGCTCAACTGCTGCACACATCACTAAATGTCAAACAATAAATACAAAGTGACATCTCACACCAGTCAGAATGGCTATCATTAAAAAGTCCACAAATAGCAATGCTGGAGAGAGGATGTAGAGAAAAGGGAACCCTCCTATACTATCAGCGGGAATGTACATTGGTTCAACCACTGTGGAGAACAGTATGGAGGTTCCTTAGAAAACTCCAAATATTAGCTGCCGTATGATCTGGCAATCCCTCTCCTGGGCATATTTCCAGAGAAAACCATAATTCTAAGAGATGCATGCACCCCACTGTTCATGGAAGCAGGATTTTCAATAGCCGAGACATGATAGCAGCATAAGTGTCCATCAGCAGATGAACGGCTGAAGGAGACGTGGTCCATATATACAATGGAATACTACCCACTCATAAGAAAGAATAAAATAATGCCACTTGCAGCAACATGGATGGACCTAGAGATAATCATAGCAAGTCAGATAGAGAAAGGCAAATACCATATAATATCACGTGTGCAATCTAAAATATGACTCAAATAAACTTATCTATGAAACAGAAACAGACTTCAGACATAGGGAACAGACATGTGGTTTCCAAGGAGGAGGGCTGGTAGTGTGTGTGTGTTGGGGGGGAGTAGATTGGGGGTTTGGGATTAGCAGATGCAACCTATTATATAGAGAATGGATAAATATCAAGGTACCACTGTACAACACAGGCAAGTGTATTCAATATCTTGTGATAAACCACAATGGAATGAAAATGAACATGAGAAAGTTTGGTTATATATATGCATAACTGAGTCAGTAATTTACTACAGAGTAGGGATTAATACAACATTGTAAACCAGCTAATATTTCAATAATGTAAAGTTTTAAAAATACAAAGTAAGCTCTCAGTCTGTAGAGTTCGACTTTGTCATGCAATAGGACAACAGTTAGAATCCATCACAGTTTATTTAATAGATAAATCACATCCAAGATGAGGCAAAAGAGATCACTTTCTATGCAACAAAGCCAAACAATTAAAAAAAAAGTAAGTGGCTCACAAAAACATTTTTGGTAAGGGCTCACAGAAAATAAAACATCACTTAAAGGCAACTTGCAGACAGAATCAGAAGTGCATTTGGAAGAAAACAAACTCACTTGTTCAAAGTTTGTTAGTATATAATGGACCATCGAAACACAGACCAGTTCAATGAATGATATCGTACTACTGAAAATCCGGATCAAAGAAAACTATAAAGTGAAAGTCACTTAGTCGTGTCTGACTCTTTGTGACCCCATGGCCTATACAGTTCATGGAATTCTGCAGGCCAGAATACTGGAGTAGATAGCCTTTCCCTTCTCCAGGGGGTTTTTCCCAGCCCAGGGATTGAACCCAGGTCTCCCACATTGCAGGGGGATTCTCTACCAGCTGAGCCACAAGAGAAGCCCAAGAGCACTGGAGTGGGTAGCCTTTCCCTTCTCCAGTGGATCTTCCTGACCCAGGAATGAAACTAGGGTCTCCTTCATAGCGGGCGGATCCTTTACCAACTGAGCTATCAGGGAACAACTATTTCTATCAGCTATAAGCAAACATAATAAATATTTCTGACCATCACTCAAAATGAACTGAGATCAAAGTGGCAATCTAGCAACAATGAAAAAAAAGTTTATTATCAGCATTTATAAATGCAAACAAATAATAATCTCTATTTATATGACAGTCTTGTCATCTTTAATTTTGCTTAAATTACATATGCAGTAAGTTTTACAATACCTGAAGCATGAGAGTGGGAAGATCAGTGGGGAGCTAGATTCCAGGACTGTGTGGCACAAGGGTCATTTTCCAGCCTGACTGTCTTTCATTCTAGTTGAAATAGTGGAGCACAATAGTGGCAGTTAGAATCTATGACTGCTCAGCAAGCTCAAGTCACTGGATGTTATCTCATGCCATCCTCTTTGAGGTATCATAATTATCTCCATTTTGCTGGTGGGGAAACTGGATCTCAGACAGGTGAAGTAACCAACAAAAGGACACAGCTAGAAATGAGCAAACCCTGGCCATTCGAATCCAGAGCATTTTGGGATAGACTATTGATATCTGTTTATTTTACTTAGTAACAAAGCCCCCATTATTATTGGGGGCTGCAATGGATCTAGTGAAAAGACGACATCTTCCAGTCTCCCTTGCACTTAAGTAGGGACATGAGACTATGTTCTGGCTTAGTAAGATGTAAGGTGTTACTGGGTGGGTCTTCTGGAAAGGTTCCTTACGAGGGCGATAGATAGACCAAGCCCTTGTCACGTTCCCTTGTATCTGTCCGAGTGTGGATGAGACAGGCGCTCCAGGAACCACATAGATGACCAAGTGATTTTGAAGATTAACTCATGTGCTGGAATCATCCAGCAGAGTGTTAGGAGAAGCCTGGGTTCCTGGTGACAGTGGAGTTGCCACCTACCTACCTCCAGACTTCACTTACGTAAGAGAAAAATAAACTCTCTTGTTTAAGCTTCTGGTTTTGTAACTTTTCTGTTTTACATAGTTTAATCTCAACTAATGTAATTACAAAGGCGGTAAAACAAGAACTGAAAAAGAGGAGAGAAATTCAAGAACACAGATATACTGCCCCAGTGATAACTTGTTGTCAGTTCTCCCTAAATGATGAAATCATTGGATTTCAAGCAAAATTCCCATAACTATGTCTGGAATTGAACAATATGAATCTATCACTCATTTGGACGAGCAAATCAACAATTTTCAAGACAATATTAATGGTGAAGGAGCATACTATATTGAATACCTAGAATGACTCTAAAGATACAATAATGTGGTCTTGCAAATAGGTTTTTTGTGCAGGGCTATGGCACAAAATGGAGAAGGCAATGGCACCCCACTCCAGCACTCTTGCCTGGAAAATCCCATGGCTGGAGGAGCCTGGTAGGCGGCAGTCCATGGGGTCGCTAAGAGTCGGACACAACTAAGTGACTTCACTTTCACTTTTCACTTTCATGCACTGGAGAAGGAAATGGCAATCCACTCCAGTGTTCTTGCCTGGAGAATCCCAGGAATGGGGAAGCCTGGTGGGCTGCCGTCTATGGGGTCGCACAGGGTCGGACACGACTGAAGCGACTTAGCAGCAGCAGCATGGCATAAAATAATGGAAATAAGTAGAGGGCATCTTTATTAATATGAGGAGAAAGATGGGCTACTCAAGCTATCTTAGGGGAAATGGTTACTCATGAGAAAAATAATTAGAATCAAATCCTTAGCTAACATCACAGACACATTCTAGTTGGATCAAATATTAAACCATGGACAAATGATGTTTTATGACCTCCAAATAAAGAATAATTTTAAAAATAAAACATGAGAATAAAAAACCTCAGTTTTCAAATAAAAATTTAAAAAAACCTTCATGAACAGTATTAAAATACATACTAGCCAGAAAAAGGTATCTTCAACACATAAAGCAAATGATTGTCATTCACAATATATGAAGAACTCCTCAAATGAACAATAAAAACGTATCTAGGAAGAAAGGCATAGAAAGCAGCAAGCAGTTCTCAGGAAAGAAAATGTGGATTACCCAATAAATGTATTAAAGAGGGGTGATCTGACTGGTAGTCAGGTTATACAAAGTAAAAAATTAATTTTATGCTTTCCAGATTTCCAGACAGTTCAGAAACCTGATGATATCAAGTGTTAACGACAGATGATTAGGAATTTTCCACTCATCGCTGGTGGGAGGCAAACTCCAATAGTCATTTTGGAGAACAACTTTCTAGTATAATATAGTTAAAACTGAGTATTATGATTTCCCTCCACCCCATAAATTCCACTTCTAGAAATATATATTAGAGAGATTCTTGTGTATGTGCACAGGAGGAGCTAACTACAAGAATGTTCATATCATCATTGGTACAGTAAAAAGCTGGAATAAACTAAATACCCTTTGACAGAAGATTAGGCCAATTAAATTTCACCAGACTCATGCAATGGAAATTTCCACAGTGGTGAAAATGAATGATATTATATGTATCAACATGGTTAAATCTCAAAAATGTTAAAAATCATATCAAGTAACATACTATTTCTACAGAACTTCAAAACTTAAGAACCATGTGGTAGTGGATAATAACTGCTTGAGAATGATAAATGTAAAATTTAGAATAGTGGTGACTCTGGAAGGTGTTGGGATTAGGCTCCAATAAATTTGAAAAGTTTCATTTCCTCAAAAAATTAACATACATATAGCAAATTATTTACTATGCTTGATAAAAGTACTATGTATATAAGTATACCTTTTTTAATTTTTGAAATATTTTACAAATGAATTATTACTATTTTAGAAAGTTTAAAAATCATTGAACGAGGGAATTTATTATTAAAAATTGCAGATTTTTTTTTTTTGTCTATCCCATTTCACAGTTGTAGCTGGCAGAGTTACACTAAAGAAGCTGTTCTTATGTTTAGAGAGTAGGCTAGGCTAACAATTTGTATATATTCCTCAACTGAATTTAATAGTAGGACCCAGAGTTTTGCACATACAATTTAATTAGTAAAAGGTGGTGTACATGGCAGGCAAATTGATTTGAGGGTGATAAAAAATGATCTGACTCCTCCAAGTTACTGGAAATATAAAATCCAATTCTGCATCCTCTACAAGAATGAAGCCAGGACTTTTATCACTTGAGAAAAGCTGCTCTTCTGATACAAAATTGGGAAATGCCAGCTTCCTTTCCAAAAGCTTTTCTGTGCCAGGCAGGGTGCTAGGGGGCTTTCACTTCTAATTTACAGATATTTTCATACCCACTTTGCAGAGGTGAAAGCTGAGACCCATTTGTCCATGACTTCCATGACCAGCACGGTAGTCATGAACGGCAGAGTCAGGATTCAGATTCAGGGCTGCTGGATTACAAATGACTGATCTTCCACTATTCTACAAAACTGCTAAAACCTTGTGAAGAAGAGGTGCGATTTCATGTCTAGAGTGCCTTGTCCTGATCTCTTTAGAATAGGTATTTCTGGGTTTCATATTATCTGAACTTCTGTCAAATAAATAGACTTTTAAGCCAATTGAGGCATATTTCACTTTGCTCCATTTTTAAAAAAAATTTTTACTGGAGTGTAGTTGATTTGCAATGTTGTGTTAGTTTCGGTTGTACAGCAAAGTGAATCAGTTCTATACATCTCCACTCTTTTTTTAGATTATTTTCCCATATAGGTCATTACAGAGTATTGAGTTCCCTGTGCTACACAGTAGGACCTTATTAGTTACCTATTTCATATACTGTAGAGTGTACATCCCTCCATTCTTAAGAATAGTTCCCTTGAATGGGAGAGCTTCTCTTATTAAGCAAGTCGAATAGTTTCTGCATTGGCTCACTATCTGTAATGGTTTCCAGGAGTTTTTTTTTCACTTACTGTTCTTTGGCCTGCTGATAATTACACCTTTTGCCTTTCTTTATTCAAAATGGCTTTTAGAGGAAACATTTCCAAATCTATAACCAGTTACTGAATGTATCAAGCCATAGAAGGGAGATGAGAGTAGAAGAGAAATATATGCAAACAGGCACACAAGATCATATATATTGTAATGGCTTATCTGGAACCACACCCATTTATCATGTGGCCATTCTACAAAAGAGCTCAGCTTATTTTTGCAAAAGTGAGATTGAAAAAAAAAATCAAGTCTTACTGAAATGGAGCAGGACTCTATGGTCCTTGCCCTCCATGTCCTCGGCCTGCCTTTTGTCTATGGAAAAACTTCAGCCAAAGAGTAAGTTTAATCAGAGAAGCGAGAAAATGCAGAAGCAAAAGAAAACAAAGAAGACAAAATAACAATAATTTACTTATTAAACGAAGTCAAGGACATTTAGTTCCTCCTCAAAGGCTATAGATAATATTCTGAGACATCCTGTGAACTATCTGGTAGATACTGAAATGCCTCCCAGGTGGAAGAACTTAACTACACGATGACCAGACCATAGCCATTACCAGCCATGATTCTGAGAACTGGCCTCGAGGAAATGGGAACAAACTGACCCTAAAGCTGAAGACCAACTGTACTTAATCAGATGGTACTGGTCAGACCACTGCATGACCAATTTCAGTACGAATGTCAGAGCTGACTGTGCTGTTTCTGCGTGTAGTCCCCTCTCTCTGCTTATACGCCCCTAAAACTCCCCTTCAAAAGCTCCTGCCCATTGACTGTCAGCGAGTGAGAGTTGGCCTTTGGACAGGGGTCCAACCTATCACCCCCCAACTCCTCCCTGCCCCTGCCCCTGGTTGCCAGAAGCTGAAATAAAGCTAACTTTCTTTTGCACCAAACTTGCCTCTTTATTGGCTTCAGACTGCTGAGCAGCCAAATCCCACTTTTGGTAACATTATTTCTTTACTGCTAATCACCTGAAAAGTTCTGTTGACATTATTTGGTTATATTCTCAGAGGAACTCTCCCTTCCTCCAAGATGAGTTTTCATTTTTCTCAGATGTATTTTCTGCATAAACTCAAGCAAAACAACATTCTAGATGCTCATGGAAAATTCTCCTTTTCCCTCTGCAAATATTATGCTGAAATCTGTCATTCACTTTGTGTCCCAAATCAACAAATGGTAAATATTTCAATATAGTTGTCTGGTATATTTTGGTATCTTCTCCTCTAAATTCCTTTTAAAGAAAAAGTATGCCCTTCACATAACTAAAGGTATCTGCAAAGAAACTAAAAAAGAGTCTGGGGAAAAAAAATAAGTCTTTGTTCTCCTTTATTGTCTCACACAAGGACCTTTGTACTTACAACAATGCTGTGAAAAATGTCTGCGTGTTCTATCAATAATACATTGAGGCTTAGTTTATTTCATTTTATGTTGTTTTTACTCTGCTTGGCAAATAATGCCCTCTCTACTTTCTCATTCTAATCAAACTGTAGAATATTAATAAAACAAACCCAAACTAATCAAGCCCATTTTTCTCTATATCTATCCTCAAAGTTATCAGGGACTCATATCCCTACATATGAATAGTACAATCAGACATGAAGTAGGAGGATAAAATATAGATAAAGGAAATATTAACATATAAAGGTAAGACAAAAACAAAAGCAACAGCTGTAATGAACTTGAGGATTGTCTAAGACCTGTGTCGTGTGGAGATTTTAGTCCACAGGAAACATCTAATACCAGTGAACCACCATGACCCTTGCATGGGTATGATTTCAGCATTTATAAAAAGGATTTAATGTATTTTATTTTTACATTGACCAATTCATTTTGAAAATCATTTCTGCCTGCAAATCACAAATTTGGTAATTGTTTTCCTAAGTGCTGAAGACTGAACCACTATACATATAGATTCTTCACTTTTCACAAAGAAGAATTTCCTCTAAAATCTAGTTTCGTTTAATTATAGCAGTCTGGGTGTGATTTCTGTTTATATCCCTCCGGTTGAATCTGCTCTGGCTGGGTTTGGGTCAGAGCTATTTCTAGGAAATGCCTGCTACTTGTTCTCAAACTAAAACTTCTCTACATTTTTCTTGTTCAGGCTTGAGGTCTTTGTTAGTTTACTATGAAAGTGGGTGATCCGTGTGCATGCCTATAACTAGGTATTTGAGCCTGAGACCTGATGCAGTTAATTCTAAAGGAGGTTGGTGGGTACATCAGCATGGTAAGGATATTCCCTTGAACTATTGAAACTACTCTTTTTTAGTTATAGGATTCTTCCATTCCGGCTAACAGCAATCAAGCTTGATTTAAGCAAAATCAGCCAACAAACCAAATGAAAAGCAAAGAAAGGACAATGCATGCTAATGTCCACTGACTCCTGGGAAGGAAATCTGTGGGGCTTCAAGAAGCACTAGACCCTAGACCCCAAAGTCAGCCTGGAACCCAGGGAGCACTCAGTCCCACTCTCACGGGGGACTGGCTCTTTCTATTTCACTTCTTCTGTCAGACCAGCTTTATCTACTCCACAACACAGAAGATCATACCCAACAGCTCCCAGTTTTACAGATAACAATTATTTTCTAATGGAGAAATAAACTTGTTCTTCCCACTTCTAAACTCCTAGGAAAGGCATTTGATGGGAGGCAAATTTGGTACAAATTCCCACTCCTTACAGTCTAGTTGTCCAGGCATCTGTGGCTCAGAGATTAGGGACGCATCATAAGAGTCAGAGGGGTACATTAGGGTGGCAGTTAACAGCATCTGCAGAGAGTTTGGTAGCTACTCTATCAAAAGTTTCTCTGTCACTACAATGAGGAGAGAACAAATGATACATGTGACAGAGTAGTAAGGCTGCGATGAGTGATACTCCCGCTGACACATGAGCGCAGAGCCTTGTGAGCATCAAGGTTAACTTGGCTGCCATCTTGAGATGCTCAGCCAAACAATTGCTGGTGCCTGAAGCACTTCCTAAAGGGCTTCCCTGGTGGCTCAGATGGTAAAGAATCTACCTGCAACGTGGGAGACCCAGGTTCTATCCCTGGGTCAGGAAGATCCCCTGGAGAAGAGAATGGCAACCCACTCTAGTATTCTTGCCTGGAGAATGCCATGGACAAACAAGCTTGGAGGGCTACAGTCCATGGAGTTACAAAGAGTCAGACACGACTGAGCGATTAACACACCTGTCCTTGAAGTACTTCTGCTGCTGCTGCTAAGTCGCTTCAGTCGTGTCTGACTCTGTGCGACCCCATAGACGGCAGCCCACCAGGCTCCCCCGTCCCTGGGATTCTCCAGGCAAGAACACTGGAGTGGATTGCCATTACCTCCTCCAATGCATGAAAGTGAAAAGTGAAAGTGAAATCGCTCAGTCGTGTCCGACTCTTAGCGACCCCATGGACTGCAGCCCACCAGGCTCCTCCATCCATGGGATTTTCCAGGCAAGAATATTGGAGTGGGGTGCCACTGCCTTCTCTGTGAAGTACTTTCTAGTTTTTCTCAAAAGGTGGGATCTGGTCATCTTACCCCTGGTTTTGATGCTCTTTGTACCGGGATTAAATTCTGCCCAGATTAGAGACAACAACTTGGTATCCCTCCTACTGAGAAGGCACTGTACTCTAGACACTCAGTTTCTCTAAAGACTATCAATAGACTTTCTTCCAGAAATTGAAGCTGAATCTGATACCCCAAAGGAGACTGCATATGGAAAAATTTCACACAATGTATCCAAAAAAATCATATACAAAAAAAAAAAAAGATTTGGATTTTATAGTTTACATTGCCCCACCCATACAAGTCCAGGCTTTCAATTAGAGAAATCTTTCCCTTCTCTGATAGAAAACAAGTTTAAAAAAAGAGAAATTAAACAAAAACAAAAAAAAAACCTCTGCACTACATTACCAAAATGCATACACCTGTACCTTTAAAAACTAACCCAAAATTTAAATTATATTTTTTCCTTATGTTGTGATTTAATTTTTTGCTCATCCAAAGGGGATATTAGTCAGGAACTTTAGAGGGTTTATACTGGCTGGCAATATTGGCAGTTTACTACAGAGCAACCAAGAGTGACGGTCATTTCTGTTCAAATACTTGATTTCTTCCTGACTCTTTTTGAAGGAAGAAATGTGTGAATCACTATACCTATACACAGGCTGACCATCTACTGAAAGATCATTAGTTTTGGTCTGTAACAATCACTGAGGGGAGTGAGATTTTCCTTTTCTTCTCCTGCACGTTATTAAGTGAACAATACCATGATTCTATGTAACGGCTGTGATGAGGGAAAGAGACGAACCTAGGGAAGTATCCTGCAATTTTCTAACATTCAAAGGTCTCATTTTATACACACACATACACTTTCTACATATTCCTTCACAGGTTTGTTAGATTTTGGTAATCAAGCATTTGTTTCATGTGATTGTTGGATAGGTGTCTGTCTTCCCACAAGACTGTAGGTTCCCTGGGGATAGGGACTTAAAATATCTTGTTGTTTAACAGCAAGTGAAACCAAAAGACTAGTGCAGTGGCAAATTCATTTTGGAGCAGGAACATGGTCTGCGAATGCCAAGGGTCTGAATCTCAGCCTTGTCATTTGCCAGCTGTGGGACTTCAGGCCAACTATGTAACATCCCTGTGTCTAAGTATTTCATCCATAAAACAGAGATAGTACTTATGTCACAAAGATGCTGTGAGGATTGAAATACAAAGCACTTAGAAATTGTACTGGCACATAATAAGTGCTTATAAGTGTTGTGTTAGTCACTCAGTTGTGTCCGACGACTCTTTGCAGCCCCATGACTGTAGCCCAGCAGGCTCCTCAGGCCGTGGGGTTTCCCAGGCAAGAATACTGGAATAAGTAGCCACTCTCTTCTCCAGGGGGATCTTCCCAACCCAGGGATTGAACTCTGGACTTCTACATTGAAGGCAGATTCTTTACCATCTGAGCTACCAGGGAAGTGCTTATAATCATTTGTTAAACAACAGACCCTCACATATTTGTTAAACGATTGCTTAACAAATTCATTTCAGTTCAGTTGTGTCTGACTCTCTGTAACCCCATGGACTGCAGCACCCTAGGCTTTCCTGTCCATCACCAACTCCCAGAGCTTGCTCAAACTCATGTTCATCGAGTTGGTGATGCCATCCAACCATCTCATCCTCTGTGGTCTCCTCCTCCTGCCTTCAATCCTTCCCAGAATCAGGGTCTTTTCCAAAGAGTCAGTTCTTCACATCAGGTGAATAGCGAATTACACAGAGAAAAGAATGAGAGAGGCATTTACAATTTTATAAGATCAGTGCCCTGGTATATAGAATATAGTGCCCTGGATACTTTTATCTCCAAACTATTCTTTTCCTGAATATTATGTTTGTGACCCCATGGACTGTAGCCTACCAGGCTCCTCTGTCCATGGGATTTTCCAGGCAATAGCACTGGAGTGGATTGGCATTTCCTTCTCCAGGGGATCTTCCCAACCCAGGGATTGAACTCGGGTCTCCCGCATTCTAGACAGATGCTTTACCATCTGAGCCACCAGGGAAGTGAATATTATGTTTACATACATTTAAATCTAGCACATTATTTTTTTCTCCTCCAAAGGGGCTCAAGTAGCTATGAGTTCTGATATGGGTGGACTTTAGTTTGCCTGTTCTATGCCACCTATGGGTGGGGAATGGGGAGCATCTCTATTAAAAGAGAAGAAAAACCTTTTTATTCAATCATCAATTTTCCCTAGACACAAGAAAAATTATTGTGTCTTAGTAAATGTAATATTAGGTTCATCATTAAAAAAATACATGTTCATTATAAAAATACTTAAAAAATAAAAAATGTTCATAAGTAAATCAAAATGTCCCTAATCACACTACATGGGAGAGTGACTATTTTGTAAAAATGTTATGCTATATTACATCCCAGGTTATAAATTTAAAATGAATTCACTTAGAAATCAAGTAATAGTAAATATTTTGTTCTGCTATGTTCTTCATTTACATCATGAATAATCCTCCCTATTATTCAATAATCTTCAAAATGAGAATTTTTAAGTGAGTGTGGATTTTCCATCACATGAATGATTTATTCTATGATTCCAAGAATTTTTCAAATAGAGGATGCTTGTGATTTTTCTACTGCAAATGATTGTGTGGTCAGTATCCTCACAAGAGGGCAAAAGGGCTTTATCCAGAGATATTCACAGGAAGGGGAAAAAAATGTCTACACAAGAGAAACCCCTGCCTTGATAACAATGTAGAAGACCAAGGAATATTTATTTCTGGTTTCAGACTTGCCCATCAAATTTTAGTAAGTTCACATTTAATCTTTTAACCTTCATATGTCTGCAAAGTGTTAAAAAAAAGCTGAAAATAACTTCACAGTGCCAGGATCACCATCTCTGCTCAATAAATACACACTGAATGATTAACTTCTCTTTGCTTTCTTCGTGAAAAAAATTTGGAGCTGAATCAATAAAACAAGCTCCAGAAAGACGGTAATTTGAAGATCAAGATATTGAAGCAAAACTGAAAGATATTCAAAGAATAAAAAAGGAAAATGCATGGATGAGAAATTTTACTTCTCAACAAATGCTTCATAATCAAGAGATTTGAGCTGTTAGTTTAATGAACACTTAAAATTAATTCTCCCTTTTATATGCGGAATCAAGAATTTTAGAGGTGAAAGGTTATGTATTCTTATTTTGTCAGAAGTGGAATACAGAGGTACAGAGTTTAAAGGATTTTCCTAAGGGTTCATTTGGAATAAAACCTAGACTCTTTACTCAGTTTTACCAAACCCTACCTGACCTATCCCCAGTTAATCCCATGCCATCCCCACCCCAACACTCCCCTTCCCATGCAGGACTATGTTCCAGGCACACTGGACTCTACAAACCACGTGCCTCAGATGAGTCCTTCCTGCTGGCCATCAAATCCAGAAACCCTCGCTGTCCACACACTCTGTCACCATCAAACCTTCTCCTGCCCCAAGACTCCCTCTCTGCTCTCTCCTCACTCTGCTGACTTTCTTCCTACTAAGAAAAATCGAAGCAACAGGAAGTGAAATTAACAGCCACCTAGTAACCCACGTGCTCACCTACCCGACTCTGCACTCTGCCTGCTTGCCTGTTTTTCCTGTTCCTGTCTAAGGCCACCCCTTCATGTGGACACCAGCTCTAGTCCCCCTCCGCCTACTCAAGGACAGTGTTTCAACCAGATCCCTTTCCTCCTCTACAACATCAGTTTTCTCTCCTCCTACAGCAGCGTCAACCACGTTGCAAACACATGCGATTACTTCTCTCATCTAAAGCAAACAAACAAAAAAGTTCTTCCCTGGACCATGTCTGCTGTGCTTACTATTTACTGCCCTATGTCTTAGCTCCCCCACCAAGCAAAGCTCGTTAAAGAGCTGTCTGTATTTGAGTCCCCTAATTTTCTTTTCATTCTCTTTTAGCAATTTCGACTTTGCAGTAGGTTTATTTTTATGTATATATGTATGTATTTTTGGCCATGTGGCATGGTATGTGGGATCTTAGTTCCCTGACCTGGGATGGAATCCAATGCCCTCTGCGCCGGAAGTATGCAGTCTTAACCCCTGGACTGCCAGCAGAGCTCCTCATTCTCTCTCTTCTTAAAAAGATGTTTATTTTTAATTGATTGATGATTGCTTTACAATACTGGTTTGGTTTCCATCATATATCCACATGAATTAACCATAGGTGTTCATATAACCCCTCCCTCGGGAATCTCCCTCCCGCTAGGTTATTACAGAGCCCCAGTCTGAGTTCCCTGAGTCTTCCAGCAAATTCCCATTGGCTCTCTATTTACATATGTTAGTGTATATGCATCCACGCTACTCTCTCCATTCATCTCACTCTCTGCCTCATCTCCCCCACCCCCTCTTCTTCTCCCACCAACCACCCTGCTCTAGGAACCTAGAGCCTATTATAAGAGTGAAGTAGTCAGAAAAACAAAAACAAATATCGCATATTAATGCACATATATAGAATCTAGAAGGATGGTACTGACAAATCTGTTTGCCGAGCAGCAGTGGAGATGCAGATGTACAGAATAGCCTCATTTTCTTTTAAACTAACTTAAATCTGACTCCCTCTCCTGCCACCCCACTGCCATGCTGTTAAATCCAGTGGTCATTCTTCAACCCTCCTGTTAATTAACCTACAGGAAGCATTTGACATAGCTGATGACTGCCTTTGAGGCTACATTTCTGTTTGACTTTTGGGCCACCTCACTTCCTAGATTTTTAACTCCACTGACTGTCCTTTCCACTCTTTTTTTAGTTTCTCCCCAACCTCTTAACACTGGATTGCCCCAGAATTTAGCCCTTGGCCTAAGCTTGTATTTCCATATTGTTTTCTCCTATGGCATGAAATACTAAATTCCGCTCCTAAACATTTGAACCTTATAACCAACAGCTTATTTCACATGTACACTTTGATAACTAAAAATATATATCTAAATTAACATGACCAAAACTCTTTTCCAAGACCACTCGACCCCTTCATTGGCAAAGCTCTTCTACCCTCAACCTTCTTCAAGTGTTTCCCTGACAACTCCATTCTTCTTACTCAGCCAGTAATGTTTGACTTCTTTTTCTCATGCATCCAATATGTAACCACCAAAAAAGCTGTGTTGGCTTTATCTGCAAAATGTATCCAGAATCAAGTCATGCCCCACCATCCATACAATTTTGGTCCAAGCCACCATCATCTCTTGCCTGCATTAATGCAACAGCCTCCTAACCATTCTCCCTGCTTCTACACTTCCTCACTCTGAATCGCTTTTCACTTCAGCCATCAGTGTTCCCTGGAAATGTAAGTCAGATTATGTCACTCCTAGGCTCAAAATTTGCAATAGCTCCACATATCACTCCTAGCAACATTAAAATTCGGCCTTTGGCTACAGGCTCCTACATAATCTGGTTTCCCATCAACGGTTTGACCTTCTCCTTGTTCAGTCTGCTTGAGCCAAACCCTGCTGTGTGGGGGTGGGAGGTGGGGAGAGGGCGTTGCACTGGGTCTTCCATGCCTGTGTCTCAGTTCCCCTAGATAACCGCTTTGTTTTCCCCTCATCATTTGCTGAAGTCTTCTCACTGGGGTCTATCCTCGCTACCCTAATAAGTACTGTCATCTGCCCTGGCCATCTCACCATTAATGATCATCTGCTCTCTCAATCTTCCTCTACCAGGTATGATTTCTAATAGTTGTTAATCTCTAATAGAATTACAACATTTACTACGCTTATTTTTTATTTTCCAACTCTACCTCTAGAAGGTAGGTATTGTGAGGGAGAGATCTTTGTTTGGTTCACTGTTGAATTCTAAAGCCTAAAACCTGGCACACAGTGAGGCTCAATAAGTACTTCTAGAAAGGACCTATGACTGAATGAATGGCCATGTTTTTACCCATTCCCTCTGCACACTGTCCCCTTTATTTGGAACATTCTTTGTTCATTGTCACACAGTGGCTCATTCAGACACCAAAGATCCCACAGGATGTCTTCCTAAGAGCACAATCTCAAAGAACCCCCAGTTATTTGCCACCCCCAGTTATTTTCATCATTCTTATCACTTAGCCAGTATCTTCTCATTTGTCTATTTCCTTTTCATCTATTTTCTGCCCCCACCCCCACTCATCCAGTCACCTCTGAATCCCTAAGACCTAGAACACTGCCTGGCAGCCATCCTGCAAACATTTATTATAAGAAGGAAAATCGCACAGTTAGTGTACCATCTGGAAAGCATTACACAAATTATATGTTAATGGCAGAATCCAAAACACAACTCTTTCCTACTGCAAGTCAAAGCCCCCTTCATAGGTGTTCTGCCAATGTAGCAGCCAGAAGAATGCTAAACAAGAGGCTAAAATACGATTATTACTATTGTTAGTCGACTTTACCATCATGATTTATCTAACTTAGTTACAACCTAGTTTTCCCACAAGTAGCTCAGACCCACGAAGGGTTGAAAACCTTGAACTGAGCTCCTCTCTCATGTCATAGAATCTCTATTTCACGTCCTTGATTGACACTTGCCTTACTGTTTATAAACAAACTTTCCTTTGTTTTATTTCATCTGAACAAATATCTATAGGATCTTAACCCACTGCCATTGAATCCACATTTCAATGCCTTTACTCTTAGTAGGCAGTGAGGGAGTGTCTGATTCTCTATGCCCAGTTAAAGCCAGGAAAGAATGGATAGTGACAGCATTCCAGGCTTGTCCACACCCTGGAGCTGCAAGATTACAGCGCAGATGATCATACTGGAGCTAAGTGTTTCCCATGATGAACACAGGAAGCTTGATGGGGATCCATAAAGGATTAGGGCTTATGAACTCAGAGAAAGTGCTCAAAAGAAGTGACGGAGATAGTAATAATGAAAGCAGAAAATATCTTCAGTTTGATGACAATACATACACATGCGGTAGGTGTGGGGAGGTTTCCCCATTACCAGTCCTCCATTACTCACCTTGGTAGTGAGTACAAAGTTATGAGCATCTTAGTCCACTGAATACAAGGTAGCCTGTCACAGGGTAATTTGGGAGACTTCATAAAGTCTCAGGATCTTTTGCTCAATCATTTGAAGGAGGCAAGCAAGGTTGATGTCGTGAATGGAAAGCTGTCCACCAGCCCCTTTACATCAGAAATTCATGGGGCTGTTGGACAGGCTCATTTAAATGGTGCCCCAAGGTTTAGCCTCCACAGGACATCACAGACACATTCCCCACACTGTCCCATTTTCTCTTCGTGGAGGGCCAGGGATGCTCCTCTCTGCTACTTCAGTGCCTGGCCTTTGATCTCATGTCCTCCTCACATCTCTGCCTCCCCTTCACTAAAGTGTGTGTGTGTGCTCAGTTGCTCACTCATGTCTCTTTGTGACCCCATGGACTGTAGCCCACCAGGCTCCTCTGTCCATAGGATTTCCCAGGCAAGAATACTGGAGTGGGTTGCCATTTCCTTCTCAAGGGATATTCCAGACTCTGGGATCAAATCTGAATTCCTGTATCTAGCAGGCAGATCCTTTACTACTGAGTTACCTGGGAAGCCTCTTCACCAATGTGAGCCTCCTCTAACTGCTATGATTTTAGTCAGCAACACTATGTATGTGTGGATAAAACTGGAGAACTTCCCTGGAAAGAAGATGTATTTGTTAAAATCAATGTGAAATTATATATCTGAAGCAAGAGGGGAGGAGGCTGTAGCAATGGTTCTGACCAGGTTGAAAAGGCTGGCAAGGGGGGAATCCCAGCAGAGGGGAAAATCCCATAGAGAGTGACAGGTATCTGTAGCCCTAAAGCAATAGTTACCACTGGGCAATGCATTGGTCTTTAGGCTAAAATGCTTAAAGAAGAAAGAAAGAAAGAAAGTGGCGGGGGCAGATACTGTGTGAGCAGTTAGTTTTTTGAGAAGTATATATATCATTTAGTAAGCCATTTAGGGACTTTCCCAGTGGTCTGGTGGTTAAGATTCTGTGCTTCCACTGAAGGGGAATGCAAGTTTGATCTTTCATTGGGGAACTAAGATCCCATATGCCTCACGGCATGGCCAAAAAAAAAGACACCTATATGAAAAAAAAGTCATTTAAATAAGACAAACACATGTTCCATAATAAAAAGTATTTGGAAAAACCTGGGCTTGCCCCATAGTGAATGGTCCTTGTTACTGCATGTCATACCAGAAACCACTGTGATGGGAGATTTGAGGCAGGAAAATGATTTTACCATGTATGGTGGGTTATCATACTTACTATTTGTCAGCCTAGCATTCTGTCCCCCTTCCTTTGGTAACAGACCCATATTTAGGGAATCACACCACTCCCCTCATTTCAGTCCAAGGAGCTTTTACCTCCTTGCTTGTGCAGATGTGACATGGTTTAAGTACCATGACTCTAATAATGAAGACCCCAGGGGTGGTCATGTGACTCAGTTCATCCAATTAAATCCAGTCCTGAGAGTCTGGTCAGGCCTCTAGCAAAGGAGACTCTATCACTAGAATTAGCGCTGGATGCCTATGGCCATGGTGGGTGGGGGAGGGGAGGAACCAGGATGGAATTTGCCTGAGGGATAAGCAAACACAGAGAAAGTCAGGAAAGAGAGAAAGCAAGAGAGATCTAAAGAAGGAATTTGCACACCTGGATTCAGCTGTGTCTTTGTGACTTTTAAGTCCCCTGAGTCAATGATTTCCTATTGCTTAAGCTAGTTTGAATGAGATTTCTGTCACCTGCACTCAGAAGAGTCTGACAGATATTAATAATAAATATCAGCTGACACTTATCTAGTACTTACCATGTGCCCATCAGACAAACCTTTATACATAAACTCACCTAATCCTCTAAGAACCCCATGAGGTTGATGCTATTACACCCTCATTTTATAAGTGGGAAAAGCGTGTGATCCCAAGATCGTATAACTAGCCAGTGAAGGATACAGGATCCCAACCCAAGCAGCCCAGGTCCAGAGGTGATGCTCTTGACCGCTGCTTCTCCCGAGTCTAATGGAGCATAGAATCAGTTTGAAGATCACTTATGATTTCCAGAGGGAATAACCTGGGTCCCGCTTAGCCATGGTTAGAGGATTTCTTTGGGATTTTGACTTCAATTAGAGTGTAACTTCCTGCAGAGCAACAACTACATTTCATTCTTTAAATCCCAGTGTTGAGCACATGCTTGGCTCTTGACAACACAGTCAGGACGGACACTGGATGGAAATGGAAGGCAGGATTCTTTAAAAACGGGTCTGTCATTGTCCCCACAGGATACAGAATAAAGATCTAGAACCAGGAACCAGGACCAAAGTGTGTGCATGTAAGCAGGCTCACCCGGGAGCAGAGCTATAAGAAGAAACGCACATAGGACTTCATAATGAATTACAATTCACTTTCAAAAATTTGGGCTAATTTTTTGTCTCCCTCGTAACAATAGCTGGGGCTGCTGCTTAAGTCATAAAGGAAATCAATTTTCTGAACCCTCTCCTAGAGCCCTGGGCAAGTTTCAACCACACCCTCTGCGTGCTTGGCAAGTTCTATTCACTTCGCTGCTGCCGCCCCATGGATTCCAAGCACGGGTTTTCTTCTCTTTTGCTGGCTGTACCCCCACCGCCCCACCTTCCTCCAAATGTCCGTTCTGATCAGATGGACAAGTCAGGCTTTGCCCAATTAGTTCACTTTAAGTAGCTTACCCAGTACTTTATTAAAAGCAAAATCCACATTAGGTTGACAAGATTAGAGGAAAATATAAAAATAAATTACTGTATTAAAATTAATTAAATGAAAAGCTGTATCTAATACCAGGAAATGATGGACTTCACAGGAGCAGTGAAGCCCTTAGTTCAACAAATGATTTTTAAAAATCCTAAAAACTCCCAACCCAGGCCTGAATTAAATAGGCTATACCAAATGCAAAAGCAAAAAGATGTTAATTTTGGCTTTTTTGAATCAAATGAACACAAAGTTCATTCTGCTCTTTGCCCTGCAGGAAAACTCTTTTTGATTGCAACACCATTCCCCAGGTTGAGTGTCATAAATAACATCGTTTCAGACTTGGAGAATGACTTTGGTTTGAGGATCTCTAAGAATTTTGAAAATATTCATGCAAGTACATAGACAAATAAATAGAACTACAGGTTCAACTGCTCAGGTTAACATTTATCAAGTTATAAATGGAGGTTCTGTGCTGAGTAATGGCAATACCGAAAAAGGGTTCAAGCTACAAGACAGGAGGGAGACAATTAAGGACTAGAATCCAACACAAAATGCATTATGCTTTCAACTTTTAAATCCTCTCATCAATTATTTTTGTAACTTAGTTCTTGATAAGTTCAAACTCCTTCATTCACTTACTAACAATACAAGGAATTGGATTTTAGTGGATATGGAAAAAATTGGGGGGAAATCAAGTCCAATGTGGAATGTCATGGAAGCACCTAGAGGCTTTTATTCTTCATTCATATTTTGGAATTCATACATTCCCTTTACGATCCCAAGTCATTTTCATATTTTTCTTCTGTGCCTGTGCATTGACGGGTCAGGGCTGAAATAGTCAGATGATGGGATGGGTTTTCTTGGCTGCCTCTTCTCTTCTAAAGCAAGTCCTCATCATCTGCACTACATCTCGGGAAAGAAATGGAAAAGCAGATTGAGCAAAGAACCAAATGTGGGCTTCAGCATGGTTGGGTGGAACCATCCCCACCAGCTGCATCACTTATGAGCCCAGTGATGGAGTCCAAGGACTCCGCACCCCTGAGCCTCTATGTCCTCTTCTATTAAAAGGGGATAATCTGAGCTTCTGCTCCCTAGGGTGGCTGGGCAGGTAAAATGGGTCTCAATACATATGAAGCTTATAGCACCAGGCTTGGCACATCATCAGAGCTAGTACATTTTAGGTCCCCACCTGAGCTGGTAATACTGAATTTTCTGCACCTTGATTAAATTTCAGTGCACTGTCCTCTTTTTCCCCCTCAGAAGAGGCCTGATTTCTCTCTATTCCACCATTGCCCCAGTTTCCCTTCCCCTCTATCTGCATCCTCTGCCTTGAACATATATTTATTTGTATATTTATCCTCCTCTCAATTATCTCCCTGAGGTAGTTACTGTGACACTTATAAATGAGGAAAACAGAGTTACTTTTTCTCCCTCCCAACAGAACTTAAGCTCTGTGAGAGAAGGAATTGGTCTGTTCTTTCCCTGATGCACTGATCCGAGATTCTAGAACACTGCTTGGTACACAGCTGGTACTCCATAAATATTACTAGAATGAATGAACAAATTAGTTGTTCTCAAGGGCACAATACTTCCTAGCACAAGTCAGATCCACAGTCCCTTCTTCCTTGAATATTAAACCATTTTGGAAAAGCTACACTTGTTCTTGTCCAGATTTTAGGAGACTTAAATGCAAGAAGTGCTGGATTCCTCATGGTGGTATTTCCCCAGCATACCTGATACCTTGCAGTTTCATCAGAATGTCCTCCTACAATCCCATGCCCTGAGAAGTGATCATAAACAAGCCATCTGGACTCACAAATATACACGCTGAGAAATTTCAGGTTCCCTTTATAGTCCAAAGTTGCGACAACACTGGGTCTACACTCCCGCTGTCTCTGAGTGACTGCACCTTCGTTTGGCCAGAGTATGTGTCTCTAGGTTGCTACAGTCTTTTCCCTGTCCTTTCTGCCTTTCTGTCATTGTGGGTGTCAGTTGTAATTTATTGTTACAACTTTGCAATATTTCCTAAAAGAGAAGTATCTTGATCAAAAGTGAGAAAACAGAAGACTTGGTGCTTTAAGAAGGTGAGAGAAAAAAATTTAAATAAGGATAGATTATTCTGAAATGTTTGCTATGGAATTGCCCATCAGCTGACTCTTTATGTTATCTGCCCACTCTAGATACACGAGTTTACCAGTCTACCCTGGAGAGTGGGCCCTATGATGGCTTGGACCACTCAGCCATTTTGGGGTTCTGCTAAATTGATGAATATTTAGTGTTTTTTCCTTTGTTGAAGTGAGCAAGACATGTTTGGATGTCAGCTTAATTTCTGTTATTTAACTTTATGCAAGCAATACTTTGACTAATACTTCTACAGAATGTTAATTTCAAAAAACAAAACAAAACTGAGAAATGGCTATTCTGCCAGGATCACAAATAGTAATCTAATCTGAATGCATTATGGCATTTCATTTCTGATTATGCTTATATATCAGGATATGTTTCAATATCTCTATCAGTAATAGGTATTCTAGAAAACATAGGTTCATGGTTAAGGAAGACTAGAAAACACAAGATGAAAGAAGGTTCTATGGGTTTCTTTACTATGAATTGCCTTTGCCTTTTTCTTTTAAATAGGCGTTGTGTATCTCTAAAGAACTAGGGACTCAGAGGAATGAAAGGAGCTGGCATGCCTTATTTTCCAAACCTGTTTTATCTGGTACAGACCACTCTGGCCATTTTTTTTAAACTCACAAAAGATTAGTTTGTAACAATGACAAGGTTTGGTTTTCTTTTTTTTTCCTTCTTTTTTATCTTGTAGTGGTTTTGCCATACATTGACATGAATCAGCCATAGGTGTACATGTGTTCCCCATCCTGACCCTCCCTCCCACTTCCCTCCCCATCCCATCCCTCTGGGTCATCCCAGCGCACCCGCCCTGAGCACCCTGTCTCATGCATCGAACCTGGGCTGGCGATCTGTTTCAGATGTGATAATTTACATGTTTTAGTGCTATTCTCTCAAATGTTTGGTTTTCTAAGCACCATCAAGTACATTCCCTGCATATTTACAGGGCAGTTTTAACCGGCTCTATGAAAACAGAACAAAGATATCGTTCACACCCTGGATGCCCAAGGACAGCTCTCACGGAAAACTTGCTAACCAGCCTTCAGGTAATAACCACTAATAACTCACATTTATTAGGATCTTATTACTGCCAGACGCTGTGCCAGGCTCACACTCTCACTGCATTTCCCTCTCAATTTTTACGGCAATCCCCGTCCCAATTCAAGGCAGATAAATATTATCCCCATTTTACCTCTATGGAAACCAAGGTTTTGGAATGTAAAATAATTTACTCAAGATCCCACCTAGAAAGAGTTAAGTTAAATCATCAGAAAGTATTTTAAGTATGTATGTTTTTGGACATCTATTCTCACTCATGATCAATAGCTAGCATTTATCTGAATGCTTATTATGAGCCCAGCACCTAAGGATTTTATATGTATTATTTACTGTAATTCTCCTACTATAAAGTAAATGCTACTCAGATTCTCACTTATACAGATTTGAAGCTAAGGTTGAGGAAGTCTCATAAAAGATGCATCATCACACAGTCAGCAAGGTGTGGGGCCAACTCCATGCACATCTTGAAGGATGCTGCTGACATCCACAGGTTTAAATGCTCTTCTGGATGCACCAGAGATATTCCTGGAGCATCTGTGCCTTACAAAGTTCTTCGATAAATACTGCTTATTTAGCCAGGTTTAAAAGTACGAAGAAAATAGAAGGATGCTCATCCAAAGAATCAGAACTGTATTCCTAAGACAAACTTCAGTCAATCTTTTTACAAACTTATCGATGGGTTTTGTAGTCTTTCAATGGGTGTCTGATTCTGTATCTTCTTTGTGTGTAAACTTTTGCCTAATAGCTCTTGCCTATTAGAAAAAAAAAATGCACAAAGCTTGTTGTAACCAAATTCTGTGGAAGAAATTATACAACCCACCACTCACACCTGCTCTCCAACATGTGGTTGCTGAAGGTGGGTACCTCTGATCTTGCTTATGCCTTGTCCCAACTGGAATAGGGTTTCTAGGCTGCTAGGTATACCCACCATTGCAATAAAGAGGTCGACAGATTCCCCAAGCATGTAACAAAGAGCTAAAGAAAGGCAAGCATGGAGAGGAAATTGGAAGTGAACACCAGGGTTCTACAAAGAGCTCCCAAAGTAGGCCCTTGTAAAAGTGAATAATGAGCTGCATAGACTAGTTCCTTCATGCTGAGCTCAACACACATCTCTAAACATAAGACTGTCGAGGAAGCAGATACTTGGAAACGCTTTCATCTTAATTAAAGTTGTGTGGGCTATGAAATACTTTTCCTTTATATTAAGCTCTTATTCCTGTGGAGAAATTTCTATTTGTTTTTATCTAATTTGAGCTTCAAGGTTAATCTCGGTTTAAGACTTTCCCTCACTGGGAGAGTCGGTCCATCCGGTTTGCCCCTGATCCCATGTATATGCATGCATCCACCACGAACATGCTGGGCTCCAAAGCCTCTTGCTGGCACTGCATTCGTTATACTTTTCCCTTCAGCAGAAAGAATGGGCTGTGTATCTGGGAAGGATATATGGAACGGAGAGGATTTTGCAAAAGGTCACAAAGATTTCTATTTTAGGGAACCACATGCCACAATCCTTAAATATGGAGTTTCTGATAAAACTTGCTCTGAGATGCAGAGCCTGAGGTTTATATGGTAGGGAACGCAGGAGGAAGGGGGACCCACTGAAGACAAAGGAGGGAAATGCATCTTATTCCAGAAAGGGGTTTTTGTAGACTTGAAGACAGCTGATAGATCAGACTGCTTGGCACACCATGCTCCCTAATTTTCTTCAATAAATATATGTTTGGTTGAATTAAACTGATGAGGGAACTGACTTATGCTTTAAATTTCAAAGAGACAGAGCTCATAAATAAGTTGCAGAAGACTGACTGTAGAATCTAACTGAAATTTCTGAGAGTTTTTTGATGGCCTGCATTCCCTAAATGATAGTAAGTTATCATAAACACCACTATGCCATTAGTCCCTGAGAGAGAATATGTGTTCAAAAGTTGGTGAAATGAATAAAGGAAAATTCTGAGGGGTATGATCCATGTTCAGCAACACTCTGAGACCATGTACACAGCAGACATTGTTAATTATATTAATCATTCATCTATCATAGTACTCTTTCCACCAGCCACTACATGCAACCTCAAAACCCTTGACAATGACCTTCAGTTACCAGAACCAAGCAAGCAATGGTGGCACAAGACATGAAGCCTGTTTATCCCTGAGGGCCTCATGTCCCATTTTTCTAAAAGTGAAAGCGAAAGTCTGACTCTTTGTGACCCCATGGATTATACAGTCCAGAATTCTCCAGGCCAGAACACTGGAGTGTGTAGCCATTCCCTTCTCCAGGGGATTTTCCCAACCCAGGGATTGAACCCAGGTCTCCAACATTGCAGGTGGATTCTTTACCAGCATAGCCACCAGGAAAGTCCAAGAATACTGGAGTGGGTAGCCTGTGCCTTCTCCAGGGGCTCTTCCTGACCCAGGAATTGAACCAGGGTCTCCTGCATTGCAGGCGGATTCTTTACCACTTGAGCTACCAGGGAAGCCCCATTTTTCGAAGCTACTTCAAAAAGACCTGGCCTTAATGTAATATGCACAATTCATTTTCTTACTGATTTGACCCCATTTGTTTTTTCTCCTCCTAGTTTTCTCCAAAGCTTCCACCAGCTAGATTGGAGTCCCAGTCTCAGTTCATCCTGCCTCCAGGTATTTCTAGTGCATAAATCCTTGAAACTTCTGGTAGACCACAGACCCAGAAGACAGAATTCTGATTGAGGTGTTCGTATTTTCATCATGATGATTCAGAATGGTATTTAAGGGTATCTGTGGTTTAGGGCACAAAGTTTTCTCTCTGGCAAGTGAGTTTGCATCTAAGAGAGCTAGGCTTGCTGTGCACACGATGATGGACTTGGGGTCAGACAACCTGGATGCATGTTTCAGGTGAGACACTGTGTGTGTGACACTGGGCCAACTCCCACACAAATCAAGGCCTTAGTTTACCCCATTTAGGAGGAGAGTGGGATTTACGCTTGCTGAGGTCCCTTCTTGGCTCTCCTTGAAGATGTGAGAAGTCAGCCCCTCAAGCACATTGCAGTGGTGTGGATGATGGGCCCATCTGCAACAAGAACCCATCTGTTCCCTGACCATGTTTCTGAAATAGAACCTAGACGGGGATATCTAGCCATGAAGAGAGACTGGAGCGATTCCAGAGAGTCTGGTCTCATGGTTCACTCATCACAAAGGTTCAACTATAAGTGACAACATTTTTTTAGTCCCTTTGCATTTTTTTCTGTCTCGAGTAGTCATGCAAGTCCTGCAGTATCTATTTCACCACATTTAGAGTCTGTTTTAACTTTGCAATTCTTTTTAATTAAATCACTTGTGAAATGGAAATTTATTTGCTAGTTCAAAAACAACAAAACAATAATTACTAATTAAGCTACCCCACTCAGTTTCTTGTCTGCTTTTGAACAGGAATATGATTCCTTTCAACATACATATAGAAAAGTACAGAAATCGTTTAAGTGTACAGCACCACGAATTTTCATAAACCTGAAACATCTAATAATCAGCACACAGATTAAGGAAGAGAACATTCTCATGACCCCAGGAGCCTCCTTCCCAGCTCCAGCCACTATAATCCACTCCAAGGAGATCTCTAGTCTGACCTCTAAAAGCACAGATTAGTTTTACAACAGTTGATAAATTTTAAAATGCTTACGTCAAAGGTGGTTTGCCCTAAAAACGTTCTTCGCTCTGCCAGACATACAACATGTCTTGAATCTAATCACAAAAACTTCAGTCAGAACACCTTCCCACCCATCAAGAGCCTTGTTATCATCAGGTCCAGTCAAAAAGCTTCCTATCATCTTCAAGAGCCAGCTGAATTGGTGGTATGATACCTTTTGAATAAATTATAAGCAATTCACAAATAAACCATAACAACATGATAATCTGTCTATCTGACATCTCTGAAGACCTGCTTGGCTTATTAGTCAATACAGAAAAAAGCAGAATGCATGGTCTGTAGAGTAGGTTAATTTTATTTTAAGTACTGTATTTACTAGATTTAAGATGACTTACAAAAACATACTATGCAGAAAGATAAGTTACATTAGAATCAGTGATATTAAGTGGAAAGAAAAGGGCAATATGAACCACAAATGTTTTTCATTAATTCCTTTGCACTTTGTGGATGACAATTTGACCTTAAAATTTCTGGAAGTTAACATCAATAGGAGAACATGAAAACTTACAAAACTGTTTATTGTCCAGAAGATTAAAAAAAAGGCAAACCTGCTCTTTAGGAGAGGCACTCTTCTTGATACTAAAATAAGAAAGAAAAGTCTCCAAGCGCTGTCATAAATAAGACACTTAGTAATGTGAATAACAAAGTCTACAGAGCAGGTGTAACAAAGCACTTTTGAAGGTTGTGGAGCATCACTGTCTTCAGTGGTGAGATGGTACTCTACTGAAGAATAGTGTGGCTTAAGATCACAGGTTTCTAACCATCAGTGTTAAACATGAGATGTTCCAGAAAAAAATAAATAAATAAAACAAGTGAATCACATATACACCATTAAAAATCTGTTCAAGATTATTATTGACCTGGATGGTGGTTTGCCTGGGTTTCCAGCTAGGGTTGGGGATATACATTTCACTAGTCTGTTGAACTGATAAAGAAGAGTTGGTATCTTCTTATTAAAGAATGAGGCCCTTAAGAAGTTCTCATAATTTTCCTGAAGACAACTCAACTGCCACTCAAGTAGTCAGAAACCTGGGTTTGCTTGGGACTATGATGAAGATTTTCCTCACAAAACAATTTCAGATATACTCTTAATGTACTAAAAAATGGGCAATGGAAGGGTCAATGTTCCCTACTCTAGACCTTGAGGACCATTTGAATTCACCCTGCACTTAAAAATAAGAACTCTCAACAAAGACCCCAGAGGATGTCTGTTGTCAGCCATGAGATTTCCTGAGGAGTTCTCTTAGATAAACTAGTGGCACAGCTATTATTACTCTGAGGACATAAATAAAATCTATACAATTTTTAATCTGTACAATTATACATTATCTCAATGGCTAAGTTCCAAATTAGACACAATAAAAATCTCTTTCTACTAATTGCAGCATTTTTTTCTGATGAGAAGGAAAAGCAAGGTAGGCACTGCAACCCTAACTATTAAAAAAAATACTCCTTAGCAGAATGAAATAAAATTCAGATCTACTAATCTTACTCCACTTGATCTTTTGTGTTTGATCATAAATGCACATTGTGAAGAGATGCCTCATACCTCCAAGCTAAACACTGTTTGCTACTCATTAGTGATTTATAAATGATATTTTCTCCCTGGTGACATATCTTTTGATATGATTCTCTAATAATAACATCCACCAATATTAAAATAAGAACATCCCCATGTATTGTGATCATCTTCAACCACATTTCCTCACGAAAATTAAATTTTAGCACACCAACTGATATTGTATGCATATATTTGTCTACCATCATTATAAATCTCCTAAGGGTCTCTATAAAATGATAGTTTTCTTCTTTGCAGTAATTCTACCTAATGCTCCAAAGCAAGAAACTAATTACATGCTGACTTTTCACTAACTTTGATCTTTCAAATACCATATGATGGAGGTTCTATAGGTAATCATATAATTACAATTCACTAAATGAGTTGAAATTAGCCATAAACCTTTTTATTTAAATTGTATTAACTGTTTCTTCAGTAACACTGTCGGCACTTCTATTCTTTCTGACATAAGTTGGCCGATATAAGGTTTCAAGCTAAAATCTGATTATGGTCACTAATGTTTATAACAAATGCCTCATTATAACACCAGAAGCGCCAATGAAGATGAATATGCGAAGAATTTCTTAAAATATGCTTAAGGAAAGGCCAAGGATAAACTATAGTAGTATAAGGAAATGACTAAAATTTCTCAGGGGAATGTTCTGGTAGGCAAAGGGGAAAAAATGACCTCACTTTGCATTTTCCCATTGAGCTGGTGCTATACTTCCTGCAAGAAAAATTAAAGACAATTGTTCTAGTATACCATAGGACTATGTATAGAAACAGAAAAACAAATTCTGGATTTTACTTCCAGACTGATGGTAGTATCAACTCAGGACTGTCCTTAAAAAAAAAAAATCACTTAAATTTCATTTGTTCAAGACAGTCATTATTGTTGCAGACATTTACGTTCCTGTTTCCATTTTCTTTAACGGTATATATGACATTATTTTTCTGGGTTGCTTTTGTTTGGCACTCAAATTTCTTTTTTTGCAGTTAACTCTAGACTGATGTCTCATAACTGGGGGTGACTTCTTTCCTCCAAGGATACTTGTCTGGAGACACTTCTGGTGGTCATAACTCAGGGGGGTGGAACTGGTATCTAGTGTGTAGAGCCAAAGGGTGCTACTAAACATCCCATAATGCACAGCACAGACCCCACAAAAAAGAATTTCCAGCCCCCAATGCCAATAGTTCTGAGGTTGAGAAACTGCCTCTGACCACATAAAATAAAGCAAGTATAGCTTAGTGACTACTTGGAAAAGGCTTCAAATGAAGAAACTGGAGCCTTTTGAGCGAGCAAACTGGTTGTGAATTTCCTCTTTGAAGTTGACCCCTAAAGGTATAGAAAGGAAACATTCCATTGTTTGGAAAACGGACCTCTACCTTTACCGTGTTTATGGACCTTATTTATCTAATAACATTCAGAACCACACAGAGCCCTGATGGTCACTTCTCATTAGAGCTGAGCAAACAAAGTGTGTTTTGACTTGTCATCAATCATGACATGCGATCATAGGACATATTGTGTGCAAGAGGCAGTTGTTTTATCTGGAGCCTCAGCCTTGAAAAAATCCAAAACAGTGAAGTTGTTTATTTGACACCACTCCTGACCTGCAGTGCTGTATTCTAAGAGAAAGTAAAACACACACGGCTTTTTGATTACTTGTAATTATATAGGAAGCCTATTTCTCCGGTGAACGTTGCTATGGTCTTTGAACTAGAAAGAAACAGGAAAAGCTTTTTTTTAAAAAAAAAAAAAAAGAAAAAGAAAAAACCTGCAAGGAAAATGGGGTAAGTGTGATTAAGTGTTATTGTCAAGCCATGCATAGAACCAGTGAGGACTCCTAATTTATAAGTTTTCAGGAGGATGAGTTTTCAGAAGTATCGGAGTATTAGTATAAGAGTAATACAGTGCATTTAGCTCTAGGAATTACACTCTTTCAGAGCCCTTTGTTCGTAAGAATAAAATTACATACACAGGAATAATAACCTGAACAGCCAGTTTCTGAGACACAATCATAAACCCAACAGACACGTTGTAGGCTTCATGAAGGCAGATGGTCAGCACTGTTGCAGACACATACTTGACCTATTTTCCAACCCTTCTTTCTTTCTTTGACAGTCAATGTCAACTCCTTCCATTCTGTTTGAAAATTATCTTTCACTAACTTTGGTTGCCTAGGAAAGACATGTTTGTATCTTTGGGCATTAACTGCTCATCCAGTAACAGTGCTGACTGGCCTGGTCTGGGGGACGCAAGACTGCGTCCTAACCTGGTTCTCCTATATACCTGCTGAGCAGTAAACCTCAGCCACTTGGCTTTTCTAGTCATGACTCACAGGATATCATTCAAAGCTCTTCTGGGCTGACATTTTCTTTGATTCTTTTGGATAAATGACATGCAAATTCAGTCATTTCTTTCTTCAGTTCAGTCGCTCAGTCGTGTCTGACTCTTTGTGACCCCATGGACTGCAGCACGCCAGGCCTCCCTGTCCATCACCAACTCCTGGAGTTTACCCAAACTCACGTCCATTGAGTCAGTGATGCCATCCAACTACCTCATCTTCTGTCGTCCCCTTCTCCTCCTGCCTTCAAACTTTCCCAGCATCAGGGTCTTTTCAAATGAGTCATTTCTTTCTTAGGCAGGTCATTATAATAACTTACAACATACTATTAAGTTAGTGAGCAAAACTGAAACCTGGTTTTCATGAGTTTCATGACCATGTGATGAAGCTATCACTGGAGCTCAAAGACTAAGGTTTTGAGACACTGGAATACAAACTCTCTCTCCATTGCACACATGTGAACACAGACAGAAGAAATCCTAGTGGTCCTGATGAGTGGATACCAGGGCTGTGGTTTTTGTTTGCTTGTTTTAATTGTTTAAGTGGACATACTCAAAGGACATAGAGAGTCACTGCTCTAGTCTCTGTTTCCTCATCTTCAACTTAGGACAACTGGATGAGTAGATTTCAAAGTTACACTCCAATGGTTTGAATGGGATCACATCTACAAATTGGCGTCTACCTTGCTTCCTCTTGGGTCAAGCACACCTTATCATTGGGTAGGGAAGGAAAGACAGAACACTTGCCAAACAAGCATTCTATAATATGCTTTAAAATAGGCAATATTTTAGCTGTAAGAATAATCAACATATTTATTTTGAATCAGAAAATTAACTTTGTCCTTACTTGCCTGAGGAACTTGATCATTGCTTTCTCTGCTTAGAATATGTTACCACCCCCCGTCAAAAATTACTTACAGTATTTGGGATTCTGTTCAGCGTCTCCTCCTCTGTGAAGCTTCCTCCTGTACCATGGGGTCACTCTTTCCTCTCTATGACCACAGCCCTTAGCATATACCTACACCCACACTATCATGCTCTTCTGTATTTTTAGAAGCATTATCAAGCTATTTTTACCTCATATACATTCACCATTGAAATATACAATTTGATGACTGTTAGAGCTGTGCATTCCTCATCACAGACAAATTTGAGAACATTCCCATCACACCAACAAGAACCTTTGTGCTCATTTATTGTCATTCCCCATCCCCCCCCCAACTTTCAGGCTGCCACTAACCTTTCCGTTTCTATAGATGTCATGATGTGCCTTGCTACTTCCTCTGTGCTCGTCCTTAAGAAGATTCTACGCTCCTTGAAGGCATGGATAGGAATTTTATTTTTTAACCTTTTCTTCCCAAATGTTAGTACAACTGCCAGAACACGAATAATAAATAATAGCATGCAATATTTATCAGAATTTCCATGTACGTATTCAATTAAGAGCATTACAAATTTCAATTTAATCCCTAAAACAGTCATTGGGTAGGCACTATTTTTATCCCCTTCAGACATTAGGATATATATAGAGTTAGAGTGGTTAATGTATATACATAAGGTCATGCCAAGATTTGAAGCCCAGGTTGTCTGACTCCATAGGAAAGAATGAGTAACAAGGAAAGGAATTCTAAATCTGGAATAGTTTCTTCACGGTAGAGAAGATTCTGATGACACCTCATAAGAGGCCTCATGGATTTGTCCGTAATGTTTTAGGTGCATATAGTATACATTCCTGCTGCAATATCCTTGCCCACAGATTTCATTAGAATTTCAAAGGCAGCCAGGATCCAAAAATGATAGCACCCCCTTGTGTAAGTACTGAGCGATGCTACAGCAGCGGTGAGACGGGTCCCTCAATGTGCTTCTATCCGCACAAAGGTAGATGCAATCGTTACCCCTTGTGCTCTGTTGATCATTATTAGAGCAAGGTTTTCTAAGAACCCACTTGTTTCAAGCCTTATTCTACGTTCAAGATAAGGAAGTTACCCCTACCTCGTGCATATCAAAGGAAACACCCACTCTTTGCCCTTCCTTTGTTTTCAGCTGCCTATCATATCAATAAAGTTGTTGGGGAAAAAATTCAAATGGGAGAGAGGCTATAAATGGAGAACCCCTTAGATCCTTCTTTCTCCCTGGCGTAAACCTTTCCTTTTCCTCCAGAGCAGGGGTAAGTTAATTGTATTTGAATGAATAATTCTAATAAAGCAGTGACCTTTAATGCCAACTGGTGTTTTTAATTTTGATTCACTGTCAGTCACTCCAACATGAGCCACCCCAGGATGTGAGCAGTGGAAAGGCCAGTATGTACAGAGAGGAGAAAAACAAACACGCAGAGCTGGGTGCTGCCCGCAGGTAAACACAGAGCTGGCAGATAATACCAGGAGGTGCAGACAAGAGACTCCTTACAAAGGATTCAGAAAGATGGTGGAAACAAAATCAGAACCACAAGTATTTTGAAACCCAACTGGAAATATGCCCTAATATAAAGAAGATAACAATCTCTTATTCTTTGCATAAAATTAAGAAAAGACATAAAGGCGCAAAAAAAAAAAAAAAAGGAAATGGAAAAATACAAAATACAATAGAACAAAATAAAAGCCGTCTGAAATATCATCACTTAGAGACAAGCTTGGTGACTCCTGTTAATATTCTCAAATATATCCTTTCAGTCTTTTTTCCTATATTTGGATACATATATAATACATGCTTATATCTATATATATATTTCAAAATCCAATTGTGTGGTGCATATTGTTTTATTGCTTGCTTGAGAAATAATAATTCTTTTTTCTGTGGCTTAAACTTCAGAGTTTTAAAATTCCTCAGGCATATAAATTACAAAAATAGTAGATGCCACTTCTGTAAAAAAATAAAATAAAAAAGAGTTCAAGTGCGTAAGATCATTTAAAGTAGATTTCAGAACTCAAATGCCTACAGGAATTGGACTGACATTTAACTGATGACAAAGACCAGGGTTGGTGCCCTGTCATGCAGAGGAAGCCTCTACTGGGGCCCAGCAAGAGTCTAGGCTCATTTCTGTCCACTAGTAGGAAATTCTTACCTGTTTGGCGGGGGGAGGGGGTGGGGGGGGCATCTTGCCACATGGTTTACAAGATCTTAGTTTCCTGGCCAGAGACTGAACCCATGCCCCAGGCACTGAAAGCTTGGAGCCCACTACTAGACCACCAGGGAGCTTGTGAGAAATTCATATTTTGAGAAATGTTCTCATATTAAGTGATAGCAACTCATTTGAACAAAAATAAAAATGCCACTGACCAAATAAATCCTCTCCGCAGGCTGGATTTGGTCTAGGAACTGATAGTCATCAACTCCAACCTAAAATAAAAGGAATAGCTCCATCCCCAGCCTATTCCTTCACTCTACTCCCCCATGGCAACCAGTCTAACCATATAGTTACCTTCTCATAGAAACTAGCTGGTCTTACACAGTGTATACTAAAATTTAAACAGAATATAATTTAATATTCCATTTTAATTCCTTCCTCCCTGTACAACTTTGCAGACTAATTAAAACCAAGACGGATATGGTATCTTCCTTCAGAGGGTCTGTTTCATTGATGTTAGAGGAGTAGGATGTTGCCTAGAGTAGGAAATGACAACCTACTCCAGTGTTCTTGCCTGGAGAATCTCATGGACAGAGGGGCCTGACAGACTACAGTCCATAGGGTCGCAAACAGAGAATGGGATTGAAACATGCATATTACCATATGCAAAACAGATGACCAGTGCAAGTCTGATGCATGAAGCAGGGCACTCAAAGACGGTGCTCTAGGACAACCCAGAGGGATGGGGTGGGGAGGGAGGGGAGAGGGGGTTCAGGATCAGGGACTCGTACCCGTGGCTGATTCATGTCGATGAATGGCAAAACCCACCACAATGTTGTAAAGTAATGTCTCCAATTAAATTTAAAAAAGAAAGTCAGACACGACTGAGCACAGAGGCTTTGGAATGGGAGGAGATGCCATATATTTAGAAAGAAGTAAAACCATCAATTGTTTCACATGCAAAAGTGTGTTAGTTTGTTCACCATTAACATTCAGCTCCCACTGTGGAAACACTGTTCTAAGCACTGAGTACAGAGCAGCGAATGGGCAAAAATGTCTAAGTGTGTGTATGTGTGTCCATGTGTGCAATCTGCCACAACAGGTGAGGGTGGGGATGGGCTCTGGGAATGAACTGCAAATCGGCCTTCTTCATCCTTGACCACCAAGAGCCCTCCTAGCACAGAGGAGAGTGTCTGAGGGTCCCATGTTGAAAACACAAGAGGGTTTCAGGAAACCAAGGTTTCTGACCTTCCCATTCCATTCAGAAGCTGGACTCTTCATCTTTGTTTGCTTTTAATATGATGACAGCATGCTAAAAGCCTTGACGATTTCACTCAGTCAAATGATTCAAAGGCATGAGCCATCTCGCCTGAGCACGGACTATTCCTATGTTCTGAGACTCGCCCACAGCTCCTTATTGTAGGTCTGAATGCCAGCCCTGCTTTTCTAACACGCCAGTTCTCAGTCTCCTCCCTTAGAGGGCACAGCAATAATCCAATAGGCCAGTAAGTAGTATGAAGGCATGATGTAAGTATCTCCCACTACACACAGACTGGCCTTTCCTTTGACAAATTGGCCTTTTGGATTTTATATGGGGACTAGTTCCTGACAAGCACAGTGAGTATTGCCTCACTGAAGGAATCTTTCTAAGGCCTGTCAACCAACAAAATTGTAGATATTGAAATATTTCTGCCTTTCTCATCAGACCTTCCTTCGTGTATTTATCTCTACTTACTGCCATGCTTAGGCATTCAAATATTGAATAAATGCCCTAAATTTCCAGGAAATAAAACAGTTTAGGTCCTATAGGTATTGTGACCTTATGGTACCTTCATCTTAAGCACGATGACATTGTAGCCCAATGAGGGAAAGTCCCTTTCTCAAACCACACAGGTATGCCAAGTTAAATGGATGCCAAAGATATTTCACTGGGGAAAAACAAAATTATTGGACAGTATTTGGACACAGAAGATGAATATAGTAGGCAGCAGAAATGGCTGTTTCGAACTACCTACATGTACTTATACAAACTCAGTGGGTTAACATGAAACATGTCTGATATTTCAAAAAAGAACTGGATTTGGCAAATATTCATAATTTCTTAGGTGATAATATACAGTATGGCATACACCTATGTTTGAGATTAAAACAAAATGAAACAGAAAACCCACATGGTATAGCATTAAATTCAAGAATAAGTTTAGTATTATTTCTGTTGGCAACAATGATTAGAATATGGCTTTAATGTCTAATTTGATTCCAAATGTATTTCTTAGTGAGAATCTAAAATGATTCACTATCTATGGATTTGATTAAAATAATATTTTGTTAGACTCTAATAGGACGTTAATACCCTTATGAGCCAGGCTGGCTCCATTCGTTGTTCATCTTAATTAGCTAACATTAACCATCATTAGGATTTTATATGGTACAATGCACATTACTTCATAACTTCCACCCAGATCACATGAAGCTAGATCATAATACATGTTATCAATCATCAACTTCCTGGGCTTTCCTAACACCTAGCTTTTATTTTAAAAGTTGAGGTCAATGTTAAGTGTTACACTTCAGCTGAAAAAGTTTAAAAAAAATCAATGTTAATTAACAATGTTAATTAAATGTTAATCATGTAAATGAAAGCATTTTCCATTCACTTGCCTAGTAAATTATCACCAGGTAGTGGCCCATATATTATTTGAGATGACACAGGAAAATGGCATCTACTCAGAGGGAATGGGGAAGAAAATCCGATAAAACAAAAATTTATACATGGAAAGTTTTTTTTTTCTTTGACATGGAAAATCTATCTTTATTTCCAGAGAACTCACTGAGTGATATAGGGGAAGGGTATAGAAAATGAAGATGAATATCTTGAATAGTATGATATTTGGGAGGTATTTGGTCCAACTAAGCCTATCCTTCCCTTGCATAAAATGTAGACCACAGACGCTTGGCTTCCGTAATTTGAGTTAATGGAAAAAAGGAATTTTTAAACAGTATTTTAATGCTAAGAGTATTACAAAGCAGATAGGGACCCTCAATCAACAGACCATCTGGAAAGGTTCAACATTTCTATAGTCATTGCTACCAACACGCAATTAGACCAGAAACTTAGGTCTTCTTTGATTTAACAAACTGTGTTGTAGTTCTGAATTCTAAAGTATCCAGGGAAATCTCTATGTAATGACACTTACTTGAGTCAATGTGTATGCTATATGTCAAATCCTGTGAAAAGACATAGACAGGAATTGTGTGGGTGTGCAACCCTTTCCCATTTCAGTGCATATGTGTGTGTGTGCTAAGTTGCTTCTGACTCTTCTGTAAGTCAGTTGTCTGACCCTGTGTGACCCCATGGACTGTAGCCTGCCAAGCTCCTCTGTCCATGGGACTCTCTAGGCAAGAATACTGGAGTGGGTTGCCATGCTCTTCTGCAGGGGATCTGCCTGACCCAGCCTACGCAATGGCAGGCTAGTTCTTTACCGCTAGCTCACCACCTATTTCAATGCTACTATATAAAACACAATACATCAGACTCTAAAAACACAAATGTGTCCATCACCAACTCCCAGAGTCTACCCAAACCCATGCCCATTGAGTCAGTGATGCCATCCAACCATCTCATCTTCTGTCGTCCCTTTCTCCTCCTGCTTTCAGTCTTTCCCAGCGTCAGGGTCTTTTCCAATGAATCAGTTCTTCGCATCAGATGGCCAAAGTACTGGAATTTCAGCTTCAGTATCAGTCCTTAAAATGAGTATCAGGACTGATCTCCTTTAGGATGGACTGGTTGGATCTCCTTCCAGACCAAGGGACTCTCAAGAGTCTTCTCCAACACCACAGTTCAAAAGCATCAGTTCTTCGGTGCTCAGCTTTCTTTATAGTCCAACTTCACATCCATACATGACTACTGGAAAAACTATAGCCTTGACTAGATGAACCTTTGTTGGCAAAGTAATGTCTCTGCTTTTGAATATGCTATCTAGGTTGGTTATAGCTTTTCTTCTAAAGAGCAAACGTCTTTTAACTTCATGGCTGCATTCACCATCTGCAGTGATTTTGGAGCCCCCCAAAATAAAGTCTGCCACTGTTTCCATTGTTTCCCCATCTGTTTGCCATGAAGTGATGGGACTGGATGCCATGATCTTAGTTTTCTGAATGTTTAAGCCAACTTTTAAGCCAACTTTTTCACTCTCTTCTTTCACTTTCACCAAGTGGCTCTTCAGTTCTTCTTTGCTTTCTGCCATAAGGGTGGTGTCATCTGCATTTCTGAGGTTATTGATATTTCTCTGACAATCTTGATTTCAGTTCGTAGTCTGATCTCTGTAAGGCTGGACCCAAACAGCTCTCTGTATTTTTACCATTTAATTCTTGTGTGTCATCTATAAGGAGGTTTGCATTTGCTCCTCATTTGATGGCAAGCTCACTTGTGCAGGTTGCTTTTCAACCTGACCCATGGGATTGAAGAGAATAGTGGATGTTATGACAAAAATAGAACTAGAAGCATTAATCCAGCAGTGGATGAACACAGAACTGCTCTCCAGCCCCACAGCTGCACTGGGAGCTGCCTCTCCTGAGCCTATATTTCCTTCTTTTTCTGTCAATTCCATGGAGACACATCATAACCTTTTGTCCATTCCTTTTCTGCATAAGTTAGAGTGTGTTTCTGTTGGTGGCAATGCAAGAATCTTAACAAAAAATGCCCCTCATGCATGTATCGTTTCTGCAGAGAGAAGACTGGCTCAGGTTTAGAAGTTCCCAGGGGAGGAGACTGTTCCCTCCCTGTGCCTATTGGAGAGAAAGGGATTGAGAGGTATATCTTCCATGTACGGAAGACATCTCTGCTCCACTCCAACAATGCACGTACATTACTCTCAGAGTTTTATATTTTGATCATCAACCAAAAATTGCTTGTATTCTACTTTATTTGAGATCTAGGTGTGCTGCAGGTTTATACTGTGTCATCTCTCTGATCACTGTGTGATTTTATGCTTTGGGTCCAATTTCTAGTGTTAGGAAAGTGGGAATGATGCCTCTCTCCCAGAAAAGACCAAGCTGAATGATTCCCAGGGAGGAGAAAATGCTTGAAAGAGAGATATCTTTTTGTTATTGTTGTTATTTTCATGGATCATGACGTCCTTTAGGGAAAACTGAAATACCTAAGTCCTGTTAGAGATTTTCTCCAATTAGAGTTTCTGATCAGATGAACCAGAAGGGAGTAGGAGAGACTTTCTCTACTCTAGAACTTTTGACTTTTCTTCACTCTTCCTAAGACAGACCGGGATTTGAGACCCTTTGCTTTAGTGTTTACACTTGACAAACATCTCCTCGAGCAACAAAATACCAAGAAACTATAAGGGACTGTAAAGAACTGTATGCAGTGGACAAGATATACAAAAAGACCCAAAATGCCAACTGTTACTTCTGAAGAGCCAAAAGCAGGGTGTTGGGAGCAAAAGCAGGATACTCTGCATGTCCTCTGCATGCAACACCACCAGAAGGGTCGGCAAACCACCTAAGCCACCTCTTTGGCCCAATCCTTGGACACACCCCTACTCGGATTCCACACAGGGAACCAGCTCATCCCCCGCCTCCTTGGGGAGGGGTTAAGGTTACTACTGCTTGCTTTCTCTCCAACCCCCTGCTGTAGCAGGGGCCCCAATAAAAATCTGCCTGAATTTCTTGTCTGACCTCTGATCAGTTGCTACTGATTGGGGAAGGTCAAGAATCCCGGTCGTAACATTCCTACCTAGAAAACACACGTACATGGACACACTCACAAACACACACTTTCCAAGAGGAAACAACTTGGAGATCTCTCTTTTGCTTTCTCAAACTCCAGTACTTTGTCTGATCATAATTCCCCCCTAAAAACACCTGGGTTTATCTATACCCATTATAAGAAAGTAAGTTTAAGAGAAATTTTGGCCTTAGAGTGATTTTTAACGTCTTCTCTGTAATAGTGAAAAAGCAACACCATTTACTTTGCCAGACTACCTTGATAATCAAATGTAAGTCACTATGATTGGTAAACTGGAATGCCCTTCAAGTTGTGTGTCTTGTCCCTCCCTGCCTTAGTAGATATATCCGTTCTGGACCATAGTAACTTAAAGTCTATGTAGTTGTTGTTGAAAAGCCAATCCCCCAAAGTTAATATCTCTGGGTGACTTTTATTTCCAGAATCTTGCACCTAGATTGGCAGTAGGATTCTGAGGGGAGTTAACAGAAGTGCCAAGTTTGTGGGGTTCAGATGGAAGGCCTGTCCAAGGGGCATACACAGGAGCCATTGGTGAGGGCTTGAGCAGAGGACCACCAGTAGACAAGGATGAAGGCCCTGGGGACATGGGGTAAACTCTGAGATGATTAATGGAAGGCACATATCCCAGACAGAACAGAGACTGGAATCCTCTGTTGTGCTGGGGACCAGAGAGGTGAGCAAGAGGCAATTTTTGGATTCTGAAATTAGTTTCACTTTTTAAGAGACGCTGGTATCCTCAGAAGCCTAGGGAACAGAGGAGGCAAACATTAATTTCTTCCTTTTTTAGTAAATCTAAAGTCATGCTCACAGTGAAACCAGAGGGAAGGACATGCAGAAATTCTTAACTTGAATCATCCTCCATACTTGTGGAATGTGGGCTCACATGGAATCAGAGAGACCCACAATCACAAGCAGCAGTTTTGATGATGTGATTTACTGCTTGTGACTGAGCTTTTAAGATGGAATTAGATGCGGGAAATTTATTTTTAAGAGGCACACATAATTTGTCTTTGGAATTTTGATTCAAAAATGAGATAAGAGCAAGCTACTCTTGGGAAATGTATACGTCTGAAGCTGTTTTTCCTTCCCACACTGTAGCCCCAAGATAAAACGCACCCATCTAAAAGCAGCTTGCTTTCTTTTGGAAGCATTTTGACTTATATAAACAAAATGCTAAACTAGGAAAAAAAGAAAATGACTATCAATAGAGTGAGTCTCCAAGAAATTTTAACCTGAGAGTATTTTTGAAGATGAAGAAAAAACTGGCAAAATTAGAAAACAGTAAACCTACTTATGTAGATGGGAAATGAGCATATTAGAATTTTCTTCTTTGTAAAGAATAAAATTCTTTGGTCAAAGCATTTTATTTTTTGAAGGAAATATACTTTATTTACAAATAAACTATCCCCATGTGATCTGAATCTCTCTGTTCACTGTCATGCTGCTCCATTCAGTCATTCAAAGGCCCATATTTTCAAAGGAAACTCTGGCTGTGTCCATTGTACAACACTAATAATAACAATGGAAAAGTACAGAAAAACATCACAAGTACTTTTCACAGTTAACAAAAAACATGAGATGTCTCTCCTGCTATTCATGCATTAAAAGAAAAAATTCGAACGAGATGCTTGTTTTTAAATTCAAAGGCCTACAATTTAATTTAGGGTTTCTCAACTCCAGCTTTGGTATTGTTAAAAAAAAAAAAAAATGACGCACAAAAGAAAAATCTGGTCATCTTAAGTAATTTCTCCCTCTTCTTATTACCCTTTTCCCCCTCTCTGGTATTGGGAACAAGTGGCAGGATAAATTTGTAATGTAATTTTGATCTAATGTATATAAAACATTGGCCAAAGAAAGATGATTTTCAGTCTGATGCCATGGGTTTTTGTTTAGGAAATAAACCTAATCGTGTGTAGAGTTGATGGTGTAGAAAACTCAAGGTTTCATAGTCCCAGGGCCAAACGGTGGGCTGGCTAGAATCTGAGGAAATACTGTTGTGTTTCCCTGTCTTCAAGGCCTCGGGAGCTCTTCGCTTGTAGACTTAACTTAGTCACACTTTGATCTGTTGGGCTTTTCTGACTTGCTTTATTAAGTTATCAAACCCTTAAAACCAAAGCATTAAATGAAAGTCTTGGAAGAGTGAAATCTGAAAAGCAACAAAATACTGGCCTCCGTCCATTTTCCCTACCTGTATCCACTGCTTATATCGCCTGTACTGGCATCACCATTTAAAAGCCAAATAGGAGACAGTGGAAGTAATATGAGTGTGTTGCCAGGCACCGTGCTTCACTTTCATAGGGCTGTTGATTCGGACCAAAAAAAAAAAACAAAAAAAAACAGGAATTCTTCACTGAAAAAAAATTTAGTAGATGGATTGGGGGGTGTGTGTGTGGGGGGGAAGATTCTCTAAAATTCCAGGATATTCTCCAGTCATCCAAGAGATCAATCTTTGCAAATGCTAGCCTTGGAAAGTGAGACGACTTTATGAAGCAAACTTAATTCTTAGAATTACTTGCTATCTCCTTGGTATAGAAAAAGAGGGGTTAGTACCTGGATTCTAGAACAGAATGGAACCAAAGAGTGTCAATGTCCCAATTGCTTCATATAAAATCCTCCTTCTAACTTTTTTTTTTTTTTTTTTTGCTGCTGCAAATCGCATGTATTTCTACATTGGAGGCATAAAGAACTTTACTCTTTAAATGGCAGCAACTTAAACACAGGACCTAGAACTGCCACAAATAACTCCCACTCCAGCGCACGCACTACTTTACCCCAAATAGAAAAATGGAGTGTTTGTTTTGATAACTCTTGAAATAGTTTTTCTTTATTTGCGCTCTGAGTCTGAGAACTTTGGCATTTGACTAATTTACCATGCATTTAAGGCTGGTAGCAATATCGGGAAAGAAATATGATAATCACTTGCTGCCACAAAGTATTCTGTATACTGTTCTCTTTTTCAGCTCTAGTTTCACATGTGTTGGTTCAATGGAATATTCAATAGACATTTATAGGAAATAAATTGAGAGATGAATGTAAACCATATGGCATCTGGAGGTTTATTTGCAAAGTCCCTGCATCAAAGCTTTCTCCAGATCACACCATATTAGCTATGTTTTTCCAGTCCAGCAGAATCAGGAAGGTAACCACAGACTTCCTTGATGGAAAACACATGAAAAGCAGAGCAAATTTTAATATGTGGCTGAAGTTGCTGGTCAAGGAGCATCCCTTAAAATAATTTTATTACCAGTGTTTTCAGCACATTGTTTAGAATTGCATTAAAAACACGAAGCAAGTTGATCTTGCCTATGATTTCCTTCAAAATTACAGGGCACATTTCTATTCATTTATACTAATAAAAGTGTATCTCTTTAATAGCATTTTCTTGAAACCTCAGGACTACTTTTTGGCTTGGATATGTAAAAATAAATTCCAATCAAAGAGAACCTCAGGATTTAAATATGGCATGCATACAACTGTTCATTAGAATTTTTACAAATAGAAATAGTGTGTACAAATACACTCATATATACAAAGGCCACTTTACTAAGCTTTGTAGAATCACATTATTATAAGTAATGGTTAAAAAACATTGATTGGACAGAATGAGGAATGGTCCTCAAACTTAATTTATATATATATGTATATATATACATATGTATATATATAAATAAATTCCTTAACCTTGAATGCTCTCTGTAGTAGGTTACAGCTAGCATTACCTCTGATTTCAAATTAATTCTCATGCAGCCTGTTATATAAATCATTATGAAATGTCAAAAGCTTGTACACATCTATTTTTTAAGTTTTCACTTACTTTCCAAATAGTTTCCATTTTTCAGTGTCACAGACTTTTCAGCCACTCAGTCCATTTTAACGATTTTTTTTATCACTCTAAAAATTTCCCCTCATTTACAGCACATTTGTGTAAGCCTACGCACATACACGCACACGTTTTATACCCTGGGGTGTGGGTGATATACATCATGGTAATCTGAAAAATTCTGGATTCTTTTCTTTGGCTCATACTGAGTGGCCAAATAATGGGCACAGACAAAAGGATAACATGTTTTGCTATTTAAATAGGCAACAGCTACAGATTGCATTTATAAATAAATAGTAAAGATTAAAACAATAGTACACTGACCCCCCCCTGCCCCTTGCTGCCCATCACTTCCCATTTAGAACAGTTACTAAGGAAAATGGTGCCTCACACTTTGTGGTCATTACTCAATTATCCATCTCAATGAAGGACTCCTCCCTTTACAGGTTACGCTTTGAAATTTATGGCAGTAAGTTAATGCCACTCACAACTTAAAAAAAAAAGTATGTGAGCAGCATCACTTAAAAAATATGTGGCTAACTGCTGGAAGCTATTAAAAACCAAATAAACAAAAGAGATTACACTTCAAAGAAATGTCAACAGTTTTTCCTCTCTCAGAACAGACGAGTTTTCTTTACTTATATCCACAGCCACATCTGGAAAATGCTTATGGCTTTATACATCTTTTATGGTAAAATGAATTTATTGAGTTTTAAAATTTTCGTGATGGATTAATGCAATCTTCATAAAAGGTAAACCCACACCCTAGTAAAAACCCGTCTTAACACTGAAAAATGATTTCAATAATAAATAATAGTCCAATGTTAATTTTAAGGAGCAAGATGATTTTGAGAAAGCATTTGGTTAACTAGATTTCATATATTTTTTCTATTAGTACATGGAACTAAAAATGCAATATCTTGCTCCTTATGACCTATCTTTATGTGGGCACAATTAATTCTTAAGTTGAGGGAAAAATAAAAGAAGCAGTGTGCAAAGCCAACTCAAAAGTTTAACTGAATATACCTATGCTAATGAACTAACAATAGACTTATAAAACATAGTAAATTTACCAATAGCCAAGATCTCAAAGGGAAAATTTCAGAAGAGTTACTGGCTTTCCAGTTCTTCACAAAATTATACAGCTTCACTTTCCTGTATTTAAAAGGTGAGATTTAATTTCTCATCTAAAAATACATCCCTGTTCAGAAGGACCAAACAATTGACTTCACATGCTACACAACATTCTCTTGTCAACTTGGCCCCAAGTTGACAGCCTTCATTTGATGTTGTTTTACAATTAACTGGGTAGTAGCAACTTGCTCTCTGTGCAAGCTTGCCAGAAAAAAATACTGCCTCTGGTATACAACCTAATATCCATATGTGGGCACATGAGCAGAACAAGCTACGTGTAAATTACTAAAGGTAGTAATTTACAATTTTGATGGGGGCAGGAGGAAAGACTTGAAATTTGGGAGAAGGTGTCATCTTTGTAAGTCAGCCCAATACTTAAGGGGGAGAAAAACCCCAAACCAGAAGAATGTTTAGAATGGAAAAACATAATCTGGACATAAAGTAAGTGGTCTGTAGTCAATAAAAAAGAGAAAGAAAAAGAAAAATAAACTCCAACAAGTCGGCTGCAGAATGGGCAAGTAGATCTATTTTGTTTATTTATAAGTGAGTAACAAGTAGATTCTTTCACACTAACTAAACCAGACAGTAATTATAAACACAGGTTGGTTAAATTCCATGCACCCTATCAAAGGAAACAAGCTTCTTTCTTTTCCAAACATTGTCCTTTGTTTATTGAGCTTCTTCGGAGCTTGGTTTCACTTAAAACTATGTCAGCACACATCTGTTACCTGCTCCCCCCAAACAATGTCAACCTTTTTAAGCTGAACCTGAATACTCATTATACAAAAATTTGCAAGTAACCTAACAGCAATTTCTAGAGTAGCCAGTTAGCATACTGAGTAAAGAATTTGGATTATTTTTGTTCCATTACAGAAAAAAACCCTACATTAGACTGTAATCATACAGGAAGCAAACAGTCGCCGCCTCAGTAGTTTTGGATAATTAGTTACCTAAATTTTCTGAGGTGAATTCAATGTACTTAGACTGAGGCACATTATTGCTTATATTCTGAAAGACCACAATACAATCTTGGTTAACAATGAAATTATAAATATTGGAGTAAAACGTCATTTTAGAAATCATTAGGTTTTATCAGTACAGTACAACTGAGTCCCTCATTTAAGGAACTGTTTTATTAAAAAAAAAATGGGAGCCTGTGATATTGCTTATATTAGCTCATGTAAGATATCAGATTTCAAAAAACTTTAACACAGCAGACACTATTAAAACATCATTATTAGAGTTGTCATGCTTGGGTGGTTTCAACTAAAGTGAATTTCATGTATTCACTGGGAGACAGCAATAATAAATCCTGGAGTCTGCATTTCTAAGCAGTGACCTAGAGTCTTACAGAATTGACTTAATGAACAGGGCAATTGGATGAGTACAGTGGGTGGGGGGTATTGTGGGGAGGGGCAGAATCTGATAAAAGTTCACATGGAAATACACCCATGTCACCCAAATTCCCTCGGGCAACCATTCTAAACAGGATGAGCCTACTCTGACTTTTATGCCACTGACGGCATCCACATAAGTGATAATGAGGTCAGCTTATCTTGCGCAGTCTATACCACTTCCCTCAGCCACGGCGAACATGTCTATCGATCACCAAACTCTCTCTGGAGTCTGAATGGAAAGTCATAGCCTTTCTCACTGCAACACTTGCAATCAATCCATCTGCCAGCATGGTATTAGACTAGGAGTAAGCTCTTACGAGGTCTGTACCCCTGGCACTTTGCACACTATCTGGAACCTGGTGGGAGGTAAAGAAATGTCCTAAAGGTAAGACTGCTCTTGACTTGCCTCCAAGGGAAGGCCACAGTAGTTGGGAGTGATGGCAGGTGCCCAACTGTCTGGGTTCAAATCTCAGATCTGCCACCCACTTATTCTGCGATTGTGGGCCAGTTACTCAACCTCGCTGTTTCTCTGTTTATAGATCAGTTCTCTGATCTATGAAACGTGAGAAATGGATGAGTTCATATAAGTAGAGCGCTTCAGAGAACATGTGATACATAATCATCACTCATTGCTTGCTACTATCATTACTTTCGTTTATTGTTTACTGAAAGGCTTTGTCTGTGTGAAAAGTTCCATGTAGCTTTGCTCATATGCCCATCTAGCACTTGATAAAACACATAAATGCTAGAGACATTTTTCTGAAGCATAAATCTCAGGATATTCATTTCATTAAAGCACTGAAGTGACTCCCCACTGTTGATGCAACATAGCCCAAAGTAACCTACATCACTTTCTCAAAGGTGAGGCCAACCTCTAATTTTGAGCCTATGGTGGGCTCCTGAAGCTTACTCCCTCCCATCTCCCTGCACCCTTACTCTTGGGTCATGCCTAAATACTGGCTGTATGGATGAGCCAGGGGCTCTCATTCATTTCTGCCATTGAGCTGCTGTATTTCCTGTTCAGTTCTGCATGGGCAACTCCCTTCCACACCTGACAAACACAAACTTGTCTTTTGAGACACAGTTCAAACACTGCCTCCCACGTGAAGCATTTCCCAAACCCCTCAATGAACTGGTTGCTGCTCTGCAAATTTTATGTATCTTCATTATAGCATTCTTACACTATCTTACATTGGTCTCTTGCATGGCCTAAATTCCTGCTGCCTTATTTACACATATATATATGTGTGTGTACATATATATATCCCTAGTATTTAACACATAGGGATTTTGTTTTGATGTATGAATAATCCCTATGTCTAAATAATATATAAATTTTCTAAGGCTATTTTCCTTTGTTTCTATTTAAATTGTTAAAGCAGAGACATTACTTTGTCAACAAAGGTCTGGATACTCAAGGCTATGGATTTTCCAGTAGTCATGTATGGATGTGAGAATTGGACTATAAAGAAAGCTGACTGCTGAAGAATGGATGCTTTTGAACTGTGGTGTTGGAGAAGACTCTTGAGAGTCCCTTGGACTGCAAGGAGACCTAACCAGTCCATCCTAAAGGAGATCAGTCCTGGATGTTCACTGGAAGGACTGATGTTGAAGCTGAAACTCAAATACTTTGGCCACCTGATGGGAAGAACTGACTCCTTTGAAAAGGCCCTGATGCTGGGAAAGATTGAAGGCGGGAGGAGAAGGGGATGACAGACGATGAGATGGTTGGATGGCATCACCGACTCAATGGACATGGGTTTGAGTGAACTCCGGGAGTTGGTGATGGACAGGGAGGCCTGGCGTGCTGCAGTCCATGGGGTAGCAAAGAGTCAGACACGACTGAGCGACTGAACTGAACTGAAACTGTTTAATTTCAGGTACTCTTGACTGGTTTTCAACTTACAAAACTAATACATGCCTACGGTAGGAAGTGAAACAAAAGCTAATTGTTTCCCCCCCACTGTGAGGTGTGGTGTACATCTTCACCTTCCTCTTTGCTAATGTGAATATATACAGTTGTACACACTAGAGTACAAGTTTCTCCATAAAAATTCTACGGAACAGATATTTTTGTCTTTGCTGGTAATAGGGTCTCTATAACAACTTCTCAAATTCGCCCTTGTCATGAGAAGCAGCTATAGACAGCTCCTGAAGAGACATGGCTGCATCCCTCCAAACTTCACAAAAGTAGACAGACAACCAGTTGGATGTGGCCTAAAAGGCCTACCCTACTGCTCTATGATTGAATATTTATGTGCACACATACACACACATGTTTAATCTGTTAATTTGCCTTTAAATATATAGCATCAAACCATACAAAGACACTGGGATTTGTTTTACTATATACTGTATTAACATCCAATAAGTTAACAGAGTCAAATAAGATTTCTTTTTCCTCTAATTTCTTCATACATATATAAAACCTATACACAGTACACATATGCCATAGTTTTAAACAAGTGGGATATGTAATACATATTGTCTTATGTGAATGTGTCTATATTTTCTTTTTGGTGTACTAATCTTTTTTTTTTTTTTTTGCTTACCCCTTGCACATCATAAGTTACCTTGGCACTCATGTGCATTCTTCTTTAATTTCCTTAATGCTCATATATCTGAGTGTGAAACGTACAAACTTCTATGTATGTTGTTAGCATTACTAAAATGGGATCATAAGGCATACCTGTTTCTGCACCTTCCTCTTTCAGCTCAAAGCTCTCTTGGAAACTCCAAGTCAACAGGGAGAGGACTAATCAATTTTTAATAGACACATTTCGTGATGTGGATGTGTGACCCCGTAGACTGTTAGCCTACCACGCTCCTCCGTCCATGGGATTTTCCAGGCAAGAGTACTGGAGTGGGTTGCTATTTCCTTCTCCAGAGGCTCTTCCTGACCCAGGGATCGAACCTGGGTCGCCCGCACTGTAGGCAGACGCTTTACCATCTGAGCCACCAGCGAAGTCCTACCATAAATATTATTACCCATTAATTGGTTCTAGCTTTTGGCTTCTATAAATAACACTGAAATATATGTCTTTGTATTTATAGGTAAGACAGATCACCAGATATGGGTTTGTTGGTTGGAACCATGTACAAAATTTATTTGTCATGAATGTTATTAGAATTCATTTCCACCTAAAATGTATCAGGTTGCTATTTTTAGTACGTCCTTACAAGCAATTGCACTATCACTTTAAATAATGTCTTTGACCATCTGTTAGGTAGTGAGAGTATCTCACTATTACTTCTGAACACTCATGATCTGGAGCATTTTTTCATGGTTACTGATGATAAAGATATGGTCTTTTTGAACTGTCCACTCATTTTTTGAAACCATAGCTTTTTTTTTTTATACCAATAAACTAGTATCACACTATCTTCAGTTATTTTCATGTTTTATCCCCATTGCTATCAACTCCAGATAAGGCGAACAGTCTATTTTCTTTTAGGTCCTGCTGTTTGGGGTCATGGTGGATGTACTCAAATTGTATATACCAAGTGACCAAGGTATACCTATTTTAACTATTTCTCATATAGCCTAAATTCTCTGTAATATTTTCATTTTTAGGTAGCAATGTTAAATGTTTATGCTGCTGCTGCTGCTGCTGCTGCTAAGTCGCTTCAGTCATAGCCATTGTGAATTTTAAAGGTACTCAAAATAGAAATGTGGTAGCCCACCATTAAAAACTGTATTTAATCAACATTATTTACTGAGCTTTTAGTCCAGAACAGATACTGTGCTGAGCACTTTATATACAGTATCATGATATTTAATACAACAATCTTCTGAGGTAGAGGTTTCTATTACCTACACTCTGGCAAAAGGCTGTTGGGGGTTTGAGAGCATAAACAGTTTACCCAGGCTCACCTTGATCATCTGATTTACTCCGGAAGTTCAGCCTTTAACACCCTGTTATCCAACCAAATTTAAGACACTTAATACATTAACATTTACAAAAAACATTAACATATTTTAAGTTTTTGTTGGAAAATGGGGACATATCTTAAGTTTTACCATAGATAATTTGTCTGATTAGTTCAGAGATTCTATATGAAAGTGAAATTTTTGTCATTTCAGATATTAGACGATTAGGTCCATAATTTCAATGTTAAATTGTGAGTCTAACAGTAGTTGTCAGAGAGCAACCTACTATAATTGAATAGAAAAAAAGAAAAAGAAAAAGCACTAGATTTGGAATTGGGAAATTCAAACTCAGGTCCTGACCAAATCAGCCATTAGCCATGCGATCATGAATGATTCCCATTATCCTCATCTGCATAATAGGGGCCTCGCTGTTTGTTGCAACTTCACAAGGTTTCTTGTGAAACCCCAACAAGATAAAGGGCTGTTTGTTGTTGTTTTCTTCTTCTTTTGAGATTTAACAACTGTATATATTTTGCATATTTGCATTGTTATTTTTGATGAATCCTTTTAAATAAATTACTGACATTTTCCCGTTATTCCATTCTTCTTAAATATGTCAGAATATGTCTCTAAAAAAAGAAGGCTAGTAGGAACCACTTTCAAAATCAAAATCATGATTTAAGAAATAGGATGTTATTATGATTACTCTACATAATTCATTTTGAGGAAATCTACTTAACTTCCTTGTACAACTGAATTCCACCTGTATCATAAAGGCACTATGAAGAATACTGTCATGTTCTTAGACTGCTGAAGAGCTTCAGGGGGAAAAAAAAAAAACCTCCACAGTACTTATATAATCACCATCTATTCTTTCCATCTAATGGCTTTAAAAAGAGAATTCCTCTCAATTATACTTTTGAGGCAGAGTACCACATTAAAAGCAGGACATATTCAATGATGCAAGATAATATGCTTTGGTCTGTCTGTCCTTGCACACACAGCAGAGGGGATTTCAAGTAAGCAATAGTAGTATAAAGTTCTTCCACTTACAACATGCGAAGAAATGAAATAAAATGTGCACTCCTGGGTCTTAGGGGAAGTAAACATTTCCACATCTTTGAATCTGCCCTGTGTAAGCCCATGGCACCTAGGGACAGCCCCATGCTCCCCGGAGGAGCTCAACAAACATTCCTTGATGAAGATAAACACCTGCTGTATTTAAATATGAGATGAAGAAGTCAGAGCATAAATGAATCTAACAATAAACTGGGTGTGTATGAGCACACAGCTACTATTAGCATTATGGGAAATTACATTCCCGCTATTATTATGATTATCATTCTAATGACAAAGGGCTACACACTGTGAAAGGGAAAATTATAAAGAAGAAAGAAAGAAATCAGTTAAAGAGGAGAGGGAGTTTAAAATACACATATACTCCTATGCCCAAGAACCCCCCACTAAAACAAAAGGACATGATTTTTATCACTGAAATTATGGCAGGGGTGGAAAGCATGGCCCACACCATGAGATCACAAGAGGAAACAGCTCGAAACTGCCGGAAGAAAATGCACACCGTCTTCTCCACAGGTCCTTAATCCTTCTTTCTCCTACCAGAAACACATTTGTCCAACACCTTCTTTCTAATAGATGCCTCGCTGCCTTATTTTCTTTGTAGCTTGTTCATATCGATAACGACTAGAGTTAGACTGCTCAAACCTGAGCTAAGTAGAGCGGACAAGAAGGAAGAGAAGGCGCTGAGCAGAGTGTTGCTAATAAGGAATGGAACTTAAAAGTTGCACTGGCTTGTCCAGAGTTAGGAATTTACCTACTGAGGAGGCCCACTCTAAACTGGAGTTTGAACTAATTAGGCCGCTTTCTCACACTAAGCAGTCATTGCTGTAACAAATAACCCCTTTTCCCAATAAACTATTCCAAGTGAAAACCACAGTTTGAGACTAACTTTCTGGATGACACTGTGAAATCTCCAGGAGGTCTGTGCTTGCTTGAATGCGTTGCACAAAGGGCAAACTTCTGAAGTCCAAGCCAGGGGTGAGACTACCTAGAACATGGTATTACTGTGTGGCCTGGAATGGGGAGATCCTTCTCTAGGTGACAACCACTTACCAACAATACTTGAGGGAAAAACAAAACCACCTGCTTTATTGTCACTGAAGTGGCACCCCAGTCAATGAGGAAAATGCTTCCAGAAATAATTTCTCAGGATAGAGGTCTGATGGGAGCTGGCAGGTAACCACTTTGGTAGATCTTTTCTGACCCACCTGTATGAGGATGGTCGGATGAAACCAAACGAAGCACCAGGTCAGCACACAGCTTAGTAGGGCCTCACGCTGTGAGTAAGGCAGACAGACGGGACACTGGGAAACCCAGGGCCTCTCATTCTTGAAATGCCCAAATGTTTACCAGCTGACCTTCCTCCTTACTGCGGTCTGGGAAGCAAGGTGCATACAATAAAGTTCAAACCAATCAACTGCTTTCAGCTGTTCTTCTGCAATGAATTTTTAAACATTTGGTCATTAAGGCCAATATATATGCAGGTCAGTTTCTGAACAGGATGGGAACAGTTTGGGAGCAGATGCCATGGTAGTGCCTTGTGGAAAGGGGGTGGGAAGGGAGCACAGAGGATGTTTATACTGCTCCACCCAGCAGGTTGAATATCTCCCAGCTCTTTGGCCTCCCAGCCCTCCCTTTCCACTGCTTCAATGATCAGGAATAGTTATTAACTTCTGTTGTCACTTCTTTTCATTAACTGAATGGCGGCCTGAAGACCATGAAGAGGAGACCCCGGGCTGGTTTTCTGTTAAACGGACCCGTCTATGAATAGTCTGAAGGTGGTGTAGCTGAAAATTGGCCTTGTATGTTTGGTGAATGGCACACTGATTTGTTAGTTTCTGAGCAGTCTGTGCTAGATTCTTCAACTTATTTTTGAACATCAATGAGCTGAAAGCTTTCAGGGGTAAAGAATTTAAATCACTTAACCATTTCCCTTTGTTGCATTCTGGTGGCCATATGTATGGGGGTAGCTTTAATGTTGATAGTGGAGGGGGGGGCGGGGGGGCGTCAAACACAAGATTACATTGAAGATGGTAAGAAAAAAAAATAAGATGTGGTATCCGACCAGTCAGTTTAAAAGGTTATCTTTGTTAGCGCAGCCCAGCGACCTAATTCCAAATAGTTGCATTCCTTCTGAGGAACTTCTAATAGCAACATTCACGAAATTTTATATGTTATAAAACATGCCTTGCCCCTTCATGCCCCCAAACCAAGCAGGAGGGGAAGCTGCTGGAGTTTATGCTTTATGTTAGGACATACATAAAATTTCATCTAGAAGTTACCCCAACAAATAAAACTCCAACGTAGCCAGGTATGTTTGGATGGTGGAAAAACAACCAACCACAGCTCGCTGATAAAATTTTAAAACGTAGTGGTCAGGGAAAGGCAACAATTTGCTTTATAAGGTACAGCTGGTTAGGTACAGGGTTTTTTTTTGTATGACTACAGCAGCTGGCAGTTTGGTTTAAATTATATCTGAATAGCTAGTTATCTTGATACTATCAAAACTGCAACAAAGCGATAAAGCCAGGGTGTTAAACTTTTTTCTTTTTTTTTTGGTTAGCACAATTCTGTACTCCTTACAATATTCACCAATGATTATTTAATCCACACAAATACATTTCTAGTACTCAGTCTTAAAAGTATTCCAACCTAAAGATTTCCATAGAGAAAAGTAAAGGTGTTTTATGAGAGGAAAATCATTATTGGCAGGTATCTTTGTAGAATAATGGCTGGAAGGGAGGTATGCAGAGAGTTGTCCATATTTTAAGTAACCAAATATCTAAAAATTGTTAATATGTTGGTAGCATGTGCTGATATTTGTATGCACTCAAATATCAAAATTTTCTTTGTAAAATCAAGGTGAACTGGTAAACCAGTGGCCTCGTGACAAGCTACATTAAATGTAAGAACATTTACTTTGAAGGTCTCATTTGAGAAGAACCCAAATTATAGAAAATGCTTATGGCAAAATCACTGAGAAGTCTCTCAGTTTTTCCTACAACAGAAAGCTATGTGTATGAGAAAAGTAAGATTCTTTCAATGGAGAAAGAGAAATTTCAGATTGAAGACCTAAATTTTTAAGGAAGAAGGATATACAACTGCTCTCCCCCGACATATGTGGAAATATGCTACCCTTCATTATGGAGTGTAAGGAAGGAATGACCAAGAGAAGACATCAAAAGGAGAGATGGGAATTTTTTCTATTAACATAACTTCATAAGTACAAGGAGATAAACTAAGAACAATCATCAGGTCAGCTCACTTCTCCCTGTTATCAAAATATTTTCCTAAATCATGACTGTTTCTGACAGAACTGTAAATAAGAAAACGAGACTCCTTTTAATAGCTTTAACCTGGTAAGTGACTTGTAAAATCTACCTCTGTGGATTTAGTTTTTAAAAAAACTTATGCCATGCTGTCAGCACAGTTTATGCTTAATAGCTGTCTCTTCATCTCTCTCTCTCTTACACACACACACATAGACACACACACACAGACACACACACAGACACACAGACACACACACAGACACAGACACACACAGACACAAACACACAGAGACACACACAGACACACACACACAGACACACACACAGACACACAAACACACAGACACACACAGACACACACAGACACACACACACACACACACACACTGAGGTCTGTGCTTCCTCTGTTGGTTTTCAGTAGCAGTTAATTCATAAATTTCATTTCAGAGGTCCCACGCCATAGCTGGGGCTGCTGTAACTACAGCAAGAACAAGACGTGTCATTAACTCAACTTCATGCTCCCTTTGAACAGAAAGTCATTCTGATTTCATTTCTTGCAAATAATTCAGAAAGCAGAAGATGCTTGGTAACATAGCAGAGCCATTGCAGAACTAAAGATGACTCGGAATGCCCCCAACATATCAGGTCAGATGTGTTTTTCAATGTATAAAAAATAGTTCTCCTATCCATTGAAGTTGGTGAGGAAACATATTAATGGAATAATTGATTTTTCCATTCATTCTCTTAATTGTTTGTGTCCCTATGAGAGCTGCAAGCTTAACATAAAAAGGACAGAGAGTACTAAAGTAAGAGACAAATCATTTTTGTACCCCAGTCAGGGAAATTTAAAGGTTGGGAAAAACCTAGAATTTCATTTATCTTCCTATTTAAAAAAGTAAGTTTCAGAGCAAAATTATTCTACGTCCTTCATTGTTATTCACCTTTGTTTAGTCTAGCAAGGCCTCCTATGGCTCTTAACTTATGGAGAAAAGCCCATTCATGATGGGTGTGCTATTCTCTAAGTTTTTTTCTTCTTCTTCTAGCCATTCTCTAATTTTGTTTCAGGCTTCAAAAGCTAGAATATTTATGCTGAGAATTTTAATCTCAAGCATATCAGTATTTCAGACTCCTGTGTCTGTGGTTTAAATTATCTAGTTATACATCGTGAAACTTCATAGATCTTTGTAGAGATCTGCTCAGTGTTAGAGAAGGAGATTCTTTCTAAAAGATGAGTAGACAATACTCAGAGCCATTACTAAATGAGTATTTGCTATGTGCCAGGCATCATGCTAAGCTCTTCATAGGCACTGCCTCATATCAGTTTCAGGACCATCTTTTAGGGTTTACCAGAGCCATTATCATCAGTCTCATTTGGCAGGAGACAACACAGAAGATGAGAGAGATCAAATACCTTGCCTAAAGTCATAAGCCTGATGAGAAAGAGAGTTGGGCTTCAAACCCAGAGATGGTAGTGCCAAGTCCTTATTCACAGAACAGTGGTTCTCCAGCTTTCGTGAGCAAACAGATCCCCTGGAGATGCAGTTCAAGTTGCAGACTCTGTCTCAGTAGAGTGGGACCTGTGATTCTGCATTCCTGATGAGCTCCCTAGTGAGGCCATCGTTGAGGATCCTCCGAGAATACGTTGAATGACTAGGCTCAAGGCCAGTGGTTCTCAAACTGTACTGATTTCAGAATCACCTGAAGGGCTTTTCAAAACACATATTGCTAAGTTCCATGTCCAAGGGTTTCTGATTCAATAAATCTAGAGTTCAGTTCAGTTCAGTTCAGTCGCTCAGTTGTGTCCGACTCTTTGCGACCCCATGAATCGCAGCATGCCAGGCCTCCCTGTCCATCACCAACTCCTAGAGTTCACTCAGAGTCGCATCCATCAAGTCAGTGATGCCATCCAGCCATCTCATCCTCGGTCGTCCCCTTCTCCTCCTGCCCCCAATCCCTCCCAGCATCAAAGTCTTCTCCAATGAGTCAACTCTTCGCATGAGGTGGCCAAAGTACTGGAGTTTCAGCTTTAGCATCATTCCTTCCAAAGAAATCCCAGGGCTGATCTCCTTCAGAATGGACTGGTTGGATCTCCTTGCAGTCCAAGGGACTCTCAAGAGTCTTCTCCAACACCACAGTTCAAAAAATCTAGAGTAGAATATGCTAATTTGCATTTTAAACAGTTCCTAGGCGGTGCTGATACTGCTGGGAGCACACTTATAAACTTGCTGTCATAAGAATGGAACCTGGCCAATGAGATAGATTATAATTCTGTAGGCACTGGGAAGGGATGGGAAGGAAAGTGTTCTCTATCATCCCAGGTGAATTTATAATCAGGTAAATTGTCAAAATATAGTTCAAATGTAGACTCTACAAGTAGTATGTTACACTGGAGTGTAGTGTTCTCTAGTAAGGCACATAACAGATCATAGCTTATTACCCAACAAATACAATAATACTTTATATTATTCAAAGAATATACATACTATAGAGAACTAACCCCCCACCCCCACCCACAACCACCTTTAAAAAAGAATAATGACTTCCTTTAAACTGGCTTTTGGTGGGCGTGTCTTTAAAGCTTTATAAACTTTTCAGAGCAGTAACGAAGGTGGCAGTTTGACATCTGTTGAGTTTTTTAAATATATTTTTGGTGTCAATGTGGTACACATTTCTCAAAATGCTGACTACTGAAGAAACATCCACTCACCCCTGCTTTGGGGTGCATTTCCATCTGATGGCTGTGACGCTGCAATCACGTTGACAGGATGTTTGAGATCCGTGTGTTCACTGCTCTGGCCAAGCTAGAAGAACCAGAACAGAACCATTTCTGGTCAGAGGATCATTTTCAGAGACATCAGCTGAGGCAAGCAGCCCTGAGTATCTTGCTTGTCTTCCGCCAACAAGTCCTATCTGCACACACACACCCAAGGCAACACAACGTTACCCTCTCTCCCCTTGCAAGAACTCCAGTTCGTGTGCTCTCTGCTCTCTTTCTTGCATCTAGGTTTGGGCTGGACATTGCTGCTATTAAGTAACTTCATCTCTTATTTTAATAGGCATGAACCAAACTTTATGGCCAAAGAGGCACTGCCTGTAGGGGAAGTGGAGACAGAGTGCATATTCCTTCTGAAAACAATGTGATTGTCTACTCACTATACACACACACACATACACACACATGCATACACATGCATGCACACACATACACATGTATACACACACACACACACACACACATGGAAATAAACCACATCTCCATGAACATAAGTCTTATTCTCAATCCCACCAATTAGAAAACCAGACACATGTGTCTCTAAAATATTTCAGAGACACAGTAAGTATATAGAGCAATGTGACATATACAAGCATATATACCACCTAAATTAGGAAATAAAACAGCATTAATAATTTAAATTCTTGGTGTCCCACTCTTAGATCTTCGCCCTCCCCCCCACCTTGGTAAACAATATCATACAGGGTTGATATTGTTTCCTTATATGCCTTTAAGCTATTATTATATACAGATGGATACTGAAGGAATAAGCAATGTTGTTTGGGAGGTATGAGAACGTTACATGGTGGTAACAAACTCCAAGTATTTTTCTGCAGTTTGTCTTTATCGCAGAGTCTACTTTTACATGAAGTATGGCTCCACCCCATTTATTTTCATGCTCTGTCACTTTGTATGATATGAATACACTGCAATTCAGAAACACATTCTTTCATTGATGGACATATGCATTGTTTCCATTTTAAAAATTGTAATAAGGTTACAATGGATATTCTTTAAACTCTTGGTACAAAGTTGCAGGGGTTTTCTTGCATACAATATGGATTTGACTAGATGTGGACTTGTGCTCACTGGCTAATATGGTAGCTGCTTATTGAGCCCTTGTAGCTATTGAACATTTGGAATGTATCTAGTCTGAGTTGCGATGTCCTCAGTTTAGTTCAGTTCAGTCACTCAGTCTTGTCTGACTCTTTGTAACCCCATGAATCGCAGCACGCCAGGCCTCCCTGTCCATCACCAACTCCCGGAGTTCACTCAGACTCAGGTCCATCGAGTCAGTGATGCCATCCAGCCATCTCATCCTCTGTCATCCCCTTCTCCTCTTGTCCTCAATCCCTCCCAGCATCAAAGTCTTTTCCAATGAGTCAACTCTTCGCATGAGGTGGCCAAAGTACTGGGGTTTCAGCTTCAGCATCATTCCTTCCAAAGAACACCCACGGCTGATCTCCTTCAGAATGGACTGGTTGGATCTCCTTGCAGTCCAAGGGACTCGCAAAAGTCTTCTCCAACAGCACAGTTCAAAAGCATCAATTCTTCAGCACTTAGCTTTTTTCACAGTCTAACTCTCACATCCATACATGACTACTGGAAAAACCATAGCCTTGACTAGATGGACCTTTGTTGGCAAAGTAATGTCTCTGCTTTTCAATATGCTATCTAGGTTGGTCATAACTTTTCATCCAAGGAATAAGCGTCTTTTAATTTCATGGCTGCAGTCACCATCTGCAGTGATTTTGGAGCCCCAAAAGTGTAAAATACGCACTGGTTTCAGCAACAGCACGAAAGAAAGAACATAAAATATCACTAATAGAATTTTAGATTGATTATATGCTGAAGTGATAATATTCTGGATATACTGGTCTAAATAAAATACATTATTAAAATTAACTTTACCTGTTTTCTTTTACCATTTTAAAATGTGGCCACTCTAAAGCATCACTTATATTTGTGGCTCATATTTTATTTTCTTTAGACAGAGCTGGCCCAAACAATTCCCAATGTAGTTAAACCAATTTAGTCTCCCATGAGAGATGTTAGGAACTACCCCACATTCTTGATTCTGTGTGATATTGTTATACTCTCACATTTGCTATTTTAGCTGTGAAATCATTTCTATTCATGGTATGATTTTGCATTTAATTAATTATTTATGAGGTTGAGAATCATGCATATTTATTGTCTATTTTGATTTCTTCCTCCATTGATGTCTCTTGCCCATTTTTCAATTGGGTTATTTTTTATTTTCTTATTGATTTGTAGGTGTTCTTTATAGTCTCCCCATGTAGGTCTTAAAAACTTTCTTTTTCATGTTCTCTTTTGATATATAGAAATGCTTAATTTAACATATCCATTTATTGACTTTAGGAACTTGAGTTTCTCAGTAAATAACACTTTGAAACATTTTAACAGAGGTAGAGGTTTTTAAATTTGTTTTCATAACTGCTTTATCCACAGCACATAGCACAGGGCCTGGTGTGAACAGGCACTCCATAAATATTTGTGGAATGCAGTTATATCACCTAGCTGTGGCTTTCTCCAGTCCACACTATGCCTCTGTCATCAGCTTCCTTCCTCAGGATCTAGAATCACTTTCCTGTTTAGCTTAATGTAGCTTGCTTTCATTCTCTTTGAAGCTCATTGGTTTCATATTTTTCACTCTACTTACAATTTGTACTTACACAGTGTTTCTCAAAGTTCATTGCCTGTAGGAGGAGTTCCAGAGGAGGTTAAAAATTTTGTGTGAAAAATAGATTATCACAGACAAACAGGGTTTGGGAATGAATGGTGGACAACTTTTGGTATTACAAGACTTCTGGACCTCTGACCAGTGTGGACCAAGCCTCCCACCAACCTGCCAATGTGATTGTGAACATCTAAGAGAGGGGTGGAGGTGCGTTGCATTTCCCAAACCTATTTTACCAAAAGCATTTGTGTTTAAAGAATGATATTATAAATCTCCTGCTCCAAAGAATATGATATTTTTAAAGCTATGGCTGGGCTTATTGGAGGACTGAATTAAAAACCTCAAGACTGCAACTACACACAAAGCAAAATATTGAATGTGGTCAATAACTTGGAAATACCAACTTTTGAAATTCACACAGATTTAACTCAAATACCTGTATTTTTCAATATAAGTTGCTTTTTCTACTAATTTTAAATCACTACCCTGTTACAATGTCTGGGTAGGCATGTCATCCATATTAGAGGCTATACATAAAATTCATGTAATTAATAGAACACACTAAAAGTTAGCTTTTGTTTTCAAATTAGAAAGAATATTTTTTAAATAAATGCTTTTCAATATGAAAAATATTTGTGTACCTTTTGAAACTTCTTTTACATCAACAACTTAGCATAGGAAAATATTCTTAGTCCTTTTGTTCTCTTTTATCCTAAATTAAGCACTTGCACTGAGAACACATGTTCTCTTTTAACATTATAGAAATTAAGATAGGCAGAAAAGCATAAGTAATAAACCTGGACAACGTGGGAAGAAAATGTTAAATTTATAAAATTCTTTTTCATTTGTTTCTAGTTTTAGGCTGCTAACTATCTGTTTGGGAGGGGTTAGAGATGGCATGACAGAAAAAAAAAAAAAAAAAAAAACCAGCCACAAGAAGGCATACCAATTTGCTGAAGCCAACTTTGAGGGCAAATTGGCAATACTTATGAAAACTAAAAATGGACATTCTCTTTGGTCCAGTAATTCTATTTCTTGCTATCTATTGTAGAAAAAAAAATAAATCAAATTATGTACATTAGGATATCTATTCAGAAATATTCACTGAAATTTTATTTGTCATAGTGAAAAACAGAAAAAAAAATGTGCTGTTTAAATGTTACTAGAGGAATACTTTTTAAAACTTGATACAGACATGAACTAAGATGAAATGAAGACAATAGTCTGTAATAAGAACAAAGCTGTAAGACATGTTTTGAGTTGTAGAACAGAACATACAAAATGATCCCAGTTGCTTAAAAAGAACATGAAAGTCATGTATCTCTACAGACATATGATCTAAATGTAATAAGTCAATATAGTATGAAAAAAGCAATAGTTACATCTGGTGAGATATATGAATCGGAAAAGACAGTCAAAGGGAGATGCAGAAATAATTCTTGTATTGATTCTGTAACTACACATTAATGAAAAAATAAAATGTTATTTAAATTCCTGTTTAGCCTTTTACATTTCTAATTGGACTCAAATTTTAACTGTAGCTCAAATTTTATTAAAACACTCACATTACTAGTCTTTGCTCCCAATAGAAAGGCACAGCTGATCTTTCTCTACTTGTCATTTGGATATGCATACTCATATTATTTTAAGACCTATTTCCTGAAGATAAGGGGCATAAATGAGAGAGAAAATGGTGGAGGGGGGGGAGCCATTCTCTCCACAAGAAAACAAGAGCACATTTTGAAGATTCTCCACTTGACGATTTTTGCCCAGGATGGGACATGTAGAAACATATTTGCCAACAACAAAGTCATGGCTGGCTTTTAGAAACAGAGAAAAATAAAAGCGGCCCTGAAGTGAAATGCCTTTGAAGACTACCTGTTGTCGTCCACTGTCAACATTCCTCCCCTGGAAAAGAATCAGCGAATATATATGCGGTGGCTGTATCCCCAGACTGGGCACTAGATTAAAAACATGCCAGCGCCAAGGCATGAGATGCATGCCAGATCTGAGTATCGTGGGCTGTAAAAGCAGGTAGAGGGGTCTGCTCAGTTGAAACCTGCAATTGGGTATTAGGGAGAGCAGGGAGGCGTTCTGGGGGAATTTATGAACCTATTTGAACATCATAAGTTTGAAATTTCCAGATGAAATTGAGCCTGGTACGGTTCCATTTATCACACTTTCCATTTCAGGCTGGCGGGGATGGAGGGAGTTTAAGTGACAGTGTGCTCACCCTCACCCCCAGGCCACCTGATGAAATTGTGGAGCAGAGCCTGCCTGACACGTAGGAAGCAGATGAGGAGAGGGAGCTAGCAGCAGGGGAACGCAGGATGAGGGCGCGTGGTGCTGGCACTGAGCAGGTAGAGGGCTTGATGGGGCAAAGAGGCAGGGAGGGAAAGCAGCCAGGAGTCTGTTAGGAAGACCTGAGCATGAGAAGAAGAAGGAAGGCCAGCAATGGAAGTCTTTGTGCCAAGAGAAGGATGCAAAGGGAAGGCAGGAAGGAAAAGGAAGAAAAAAAGAAAAAAAAAAAACAAACAGTCCACCTTTTCAAGTACATTGAAAGTGAAGTGGATGTTGATTGAGAACAGCAATCAGTCAGAAAAGTCAGAACAACAAAAGAAACACAGAAAGGGACTGCCTGGAGGAAGAAAGTCTCTGTTGCATTTTTATGACTGCTTTTAAAATGGGAGAGAACAGTAAAGATGGGTGGACTGATTTCAGCATCTCTAAACATGTGGTACCTGCTTGGCTATGGCCAGGATGTTTGCTTGGCTGCCTATAGAAATCTCAAGAGGTAGCTTATCCATGCCCATCAGACGTGGAAGCTGTTGCTTGATACAGCTGTGCTTCACTGGACAAGAAAAAGGGACCAAGACTGAGAGAGTTCCTGCTTAGCAATTTAAAGAATTTTTCCCCCTTCTATTTGACCTCAGGCTACTATTTCTCTCTCCCCTTTGAGTTTCTGTTAAACACAGTCAAGATTTTTAGTGTGTTTTTGTTGTATTTTTCAAGACCTCCCTGGCCCTCCCAAAAAGTTACCTTTGAGAAGAACTGATCATGGACTCCTAGAAATTCGAAACTGGCTTGTGTTAATCCAAGGTACATTTTTTTTTTTTTTGCTGGGGTCACTTGAGACACATCAGTAGTACCAGTTTGTTTTGGAATCACATTTAGCAGATTTTTTTTTTTTCTAAACTATGAATAAGTCTGTGTTTTTCATGAAAACAAAGAGCAGATTTTGCAAACAAAGGCGGTCATTTATCCCCTGAACGAAAAGTGTTTTGTATGTAAACAATATGACACTTCACCTGAGAAAATTAGTGAGTAATTAATGAGAGCAGATTCTGCCTATATCCATTGTCCACATCTACTGTAGTAAAAAAATTTACCCTTGAAATAAAGTATAGTATTTCTCCTCAGAGTCAGAGAAGTATCAATCATTTTGTGAAAAATCGATAGTTTGATAAGCAGTTAACATATGATTCTTTCAGATAGAATCAAATGTTTCCTTAGATTTTCAGATAACTACATTTTATTCCAACTCACATGTAGTGTATTAGAAATGGTTCCATTCGAAGCTACTGCTGAGGCAACAAAGGAAGACTCTCCAGCAAAGCTCAACAATGCACCTTTTGCACAGAAGCTTTTGCACGAAAACTCCAGACCACAGTCCACAACAATCACTGTCTCGTGAGACTGCCCAAGTTTAAGTGATATCTGTTAGTACAGGTGGTCATGCAGAGCTGTCAGTTGTTTTCAAGTGCTTCACACAGAATGCCTGCTACCAAGAATGTGAAAAGAGAAGCTGGTTCAAGAGTGCAATTGATTTGAAAATGACTTAACGCTCTGAGCCACGCTTTAGACTTATGGCTAGCCCGTTGTTCTCTGAAATTCAGAGGGGGAGACAATAAAATTAGATGCTCCTTTGGAATTGAGTGTGCTGATCCAGCACTTCTCCTGGCTCCCTACCAAGAGCATAAAATCTGCGCTTTAAAAATGAAAGCAGCGGTGCTCTGATTGGATGGGATGCAGTCAGATACTCCTATGGCTTACGCTTCACTTGGGATCAACTGGAAAAAGTGTGCTAAGGATCTCTTACACAATTACAAAATTTCACTTTCAATGCAAAAATATTTTGCAGGCTAAATGAGAAGTAATACCACTCCAGAGAAAAGCATTGGCTGTCTCCCAGATTAATATGGGGTTATGGTCCGTGATTGGGTTAGATGAGGTAAAAATTTCCCACCACTCTTCCAGATATACAGGAAATTGTTGTGCTTGAAATAGATTTGGGCTAAGTAACTAATTAAAAGAATTTGGATCAAGAAATGTGACATGGAATGTGATGTAGATATTTCCAGTTCTTATTCAGGAAACCTTATTGCAAAAAGGTTGAAAGATAATTGAGAAAATAATTTATATGGTGGTGAGAGTTATTTGTGTGAAGATAAAATACAGAGTCCTTTTCATTGAGATGGAGAAGCTGCCAAATAGCTCTTGGTGATAATTCTATGCACAAAATTTTCATAGTGGGCTTCAGTACCTTGCCAGATGAAAGCTTTTGCTCAGTTTAAAGTTGGAAAAGAGATTTGAGTCTCCACCAAGGATAATGTGTTAAGCTTGGTAATTAAAGACTGTTTTTCATAAATAATGCCAAAAGCACATTGGGAACATTGGGCTCATATATTACTGTACTTTTAAGAAATCAAGGGCCTAATAAATTCTTGGTAGGATCACAGACACACATGAACACACACACTCACCCCATTAACATCAGGATATGACAAGAAATTACATAATTTTTCTAATCAAATATTATTAAATGACATGAAAGGAAACCATGCCTATGGGGTCTGTAAATAATGACCAGTCTTTAAAATACAAGCTTTATCAGTTGCATAGTCCAGTGTTCCTCAGATTGTGTTCTAAGATCTGGTGCCAGTCCATGGTCAGTCCACAACAAAATAAATACAGAAATTGAGGCCAATAATGTAGAAGCAATTCTAGCAATCAGACAATGACTGGAATGTCATCATTTAAAATGAGCTTGTGTGTCCTACCATTTCAATTTCTATTTCGTATTTGCTGTACTTTATGAACACTTAAGCCTAAAATACTAAAAAAAAAAAAAAAAATAGTTTCCTCCTTCACAGACAATTTGAGAAACACTGACATGAACCATTCATTGTTTTAAGCAACACAAGGCTATTATGTGAATTCACCTTATCTTTGTGTTTTGAGATGGTGCATAATTTAACCTCAGCTTAATTAGGAAGACAGTCAGTGGTAACTGACCAGTGTGGTTCTCACTGACTCACACTCACCTCATTCTCCCCTTCATTTGCTCTACTTTGCCCCCAGAGAGGGCTTCTCTCTGTCCCTCAGAAACACCAAATTCCATCTTGTCTTTCACTCTTTCTACTTCCACTTCTCTTGGTCTGTAATGCTTTCGCTCTCATTCATCCAAAGGACTGATCTTTGCTATGGACATCTCAGCTTCTATGTGACCGCTTTAGCTGAGGCCTAGCTAACTCAAAACTGAAAAATGACTCCGCTTCAAGTCACTCTGTACTATTCTCTCAATGCCACTATCTTGACTACTATATCTTTAAAATTGTTCATTGTCCATTTTTCCATACCAGATTGTTAACCCAATAAGAGTAGGAAACTTGACTGTTTTTTTCTCACTGCTCTGAGTTCAAAGCCTAGAGCAAGATAGAGCGTATCAGCATAGAGGTTCATTGAAGGACAATAGACTAAATATTTACATCCTCCTAATAGAGTGTAACCCCCTCAAAAATAGATTTCATTTTATTCATTTATGTGTTTCTAGCATCTTAGCACAGTGCCTAGCACGGAGGAACTACAAGAAAAATGCCGTTTGAAGACAGAAGTGAATAAACTTCCTCCTGGGAACATTGACCTGGGTATCCCATGTGGCCTAGGACTCAAATATTTGCCTCTAAACCCATCACCCATATAAGATAGACAACTAATAAGGACCTATTGTATAGCACAGGGAACACTACTCAGTGCTCTGAAATGACCTAGATGGGAAAATAATCAGTCGCTTTAGTTATGTCTGACTCTTTGTGACCCTATGTAACCTGCCAGGCTCCTCTCTGTTCATGGGATTCTCCAGGCAGGAACACTGGAGTGGGTTCCCATGCCCTCCGCCAGAGGATCTTTCCGCCCCTGTGTCTCCTGCGCTGCAGGCAGACTCTTTACCCACTGAGCCACCTGGGAAGCCTCTCTCTCTCTCTCTCTCTCTCTCTCTCTATATATATATATATATATATATATATATATATATATATAAAGCTTATCTTACATAAGAAATAGACTCTCAAGTCATTTATATAGTACATGTTGTTAAAATAAAAATAACAAAATGATAACTCTCATTGTAGGGAGATGATGATGCTATAAAAAGCACCCAAGAAGTGAAACCCTCAAATGGAACCACAGATTCATGTTTCTCGTCTAATATTCGTGCTAGGGTGGATGCAGACTGAGCAGACAGTAAGTAAAATCCTGACTTTTTGTTAGTTTCGTGTTTCATGCTTTGCTTCCTCTTGTTGACCTTCCTCTATTTATGAAACAGAATCTTTTAAATTTAAATGGATAAAGTGTTTCCAAGATACTACACTGTATTAGTATACTAACATGATTCCATTGTAAGAAAATAAATTGGGTTAAAAAAAAAAAAGAAGGCGAATCCATGGTAGCCACTGCACGAGAGGAAGGTCTTCATGGATCTACCAGAATTCCCCTTCATGGGAGGGCAATTAAGACAACCACGAAGGGAATGAAAGTTTTTCATTGTTGGGTGCAAGGTCTACAATTGCTTCTTAGTTAGAAGAACATGTTTAATTAATTTTTTTAATTAAGAATTTTTAGCAGTAGGAAAAATTTACACACATACAGGAAATGGATAATTATTTTAACATTTGGTGGCCTTTTATTAAATATTCTGAAAAATATAAACTCTGGAGATGCCAAATTTTGCAACATGATCTTCTTCAGTCTGTTACTATACAGAAGTAAGCAGCTGAGTGGAAAGAAAAGCAAAGTTTCTCTGCTGAGAAGAAAGATGGCCTTTATTTATCTGTCCTCCCATGCTTTTCCACTCACTGCTATTTTAGAAAGATTACAACTGTAAACGTTTTACTTATGGTATAATATTAGACCAGATTTATTAATAGATACCCTTTTTTAAAAAAAAGATTAAAAAATGAGTAAGCTAAATAACAATAAAAATATAGTCCATTTAGGTTTACTACATGTTTATTCAAATTAATACTGTCTGTACTGTTGATTAAAACTTCATCAACTATGTTTCTACATACAAACCCAGTGATTATTTTGATTTTTTTCTAAGAGTGGATAAAAATACACACTGAAATACACAGGAAACCTAATATAAAGCTTTACCATTGGAAAGAAAAGCATTCACGTCTAGTCAAGCCCAGGAAAATGAAAGGCTAGAGGCTGTAGGCATCAAATATAAATATACTGCTTGCTGACTCTGGAAGTTCTGGTTGGTCTAATGGTGTCCTTTACTAAATGTGTGTGCTTAGGCCAGAATTTTAATGTCTCCGAGTCTTGTCTGCAGAATGATGAGGCAGTGTTACAGGAACCACTGTGAGGGGTTAAAAAAGTGACATGTCCGAAGCATTCAGTGTCATATACTCTTAATATAGATTAACTATTGTTAGTGGTACAACTTCAGAAGGTCCTTTCCTTGTCAGGTATCTGTCTCTCCACCATTAAAATAAGATGGCCAACAAAATCTGTGATTCTCAAAGAACAGGCTTGCAAAACACTGGTATTAAAATCAAGACAATGTAACATGGTGACAGGCTACAATGCTGAATATAAATTTGAATCTCAATCTGAAAATGAAGCTTCCATTGTAAAACTCATCCAAATCTTTTCATTAAGTCAAAGAGAACATCTTTGTTTAGTGTTAGGATGACTTGACAACTCCCTGTAATTTGAGAGGAAAAACAAGCCTCAATCCTTTGACAGGTGGTGATGAGAATTTGGTACATTTTTATTCTTTTTTATAGCATTTCTTTCTTATTACCGTTTATGACAATTGATACCAGTTTCATATTTACAATAATACTTTAAAAAAGCGCTTTTGAATGGGAATTGCTGAAAAAGGGAACTTTGTGAGTGCAGTCTTTTGACCCACACACAGCCGTGTTAGAATGGGCCTTGGGTCTGGAATAATTCTTTACTGAGAGTCCCCATAGCCTGTGCTGGCCCTGTTATGTGTTTCAAACTCAGTGTGTGTTCCTTGGTTCTGCTTAAGTGTGTACATCATTTGGAACCTGGCCAGCTTCACCACTCTGTCTCCTTCAGGGAGGGGATGAGGTCCTTCACGCAATGGCACAAGAGGGGTTTGTGAAGGCCAACTGCCCTGTGACAGCTGCTAGCAGGGTCTCATTGGCCTTGACGGCTGAATGCCCAGGACTGAAACAGATCTTCCTCTGTCTCTTCTCTATGTGAGTCAAGCACTGTTCCATCCCTTGCTCAACTATGTGGTGTTTCCCTTGCTGACTCTGATACCCAGATGCAGTGGGCAGAAGTGCTCAGATTTCTATTGTTCGTGATGGGTGGTAGGTTTTGCTTCCCTCCAGCCCCTAAATAATGACTGATTCAAAGAAAAACAGACTAAGATAGTACAAGCAGTGTGCAAATATAACAAAAATCTTGACCTTGGCTTGCTTGAAGTTTTGAAAATACTGGATTTGGCTCAGCAGTAAAGAATCTACTTGCAATGCAGGGAACATGGGTTCGATCCCTGGGTTGAGAAGATCCCCTACAGAAGGTATTCTTGCCTGGGAAATCCCAGGGACAGAGGAGCCTGGAGGGCTACAGTCCATGGGGGTCCCAAGAGTTGGACACGGCTTAGCACCTAAACCACCACTAACATATTATATTTCTATAGGGAGGAACAAATTCTCTCTGGTGACTGTCTCAGCAAGACTGGCTTTAGGGTCAAGTGTATTCTGATGGCTTTACACTTTAGCAGTCTGGAGTTTGGCTGGGGGTGGGGTATGGGTATTTCTTTGTCAGGATCAGACAGATGGAGAGCATCTTGAGGATCTTAAAGGGAAAGGCAACTCTACTTACAAGTGCTTTAAAAAAATACGTAAATAAAGCGCCATGCACCCACACATATATAAATACAATCGGATCACTCCACTCTACCCTTCCAAGAAACACTAAGGTAAAGTAGTAAGACACCTCACCCCTCTATTTATTGGCTTTCATTGTGGTAAACACACACACACACACACACACTTAGAATTTACCATCTTAACCATTGTTAAGTCTACAACTCAATGGCATTAAGTAATAAACAATGTTGTAAAACTACCACCACTGTTTACCTCCAGATTATTTATCATATCAAAGAGAAACTCTAAACTCCTTAAATACTTGTTTCCCATCACCCCTTACTCTAGCACCTGATGACCTCTAATTCTATTTTCTGTCCCTGTGAATTTGCCTATTTTAGGTACATCATAAAAGTAGAATCATACACTAATGTATTCTTTTCTGTCTGGCTTATTCTACTTAGCGTGCTTCCAAGGTTCATCTATGTTATAGTATGTCTTAGAACATCATTTCTTTTTATGGTCAAATATTATTCCCTTGTATCTAAACATATTCTGCATTTTACCGATCCATTCTTGTGCTGATGGACACTTGGGTTGTTTCCACCTTTTGCTGACTGTCAATAATGCTGCTCATGAACACCATCCCCTCTATTTAATATTCAGACAAAATGTTCTTTCCTTTTGCTTTTAAAGACTGTCCTTGAGTACTGTATTAGCTGCCTCTTGCAGCTTTAGCAGATCACCACACGTGCGGCTGCTTAACACAGCAAAGATTTATTATCTTACAGTTCTAATTACCAAAATCAATCTCAGTAGGCTTAAAGACAAGTGTTAGTAGGGTTGGGTCTTTCTGTAGGCTCCAGAAGAGAATCTATATACTTGAATTTTCAGCTTCTAGAGGCTGTCTGCATTCCTTGGCCACTTGTCCCTTCCCCATGCTGACTGGCTGCCTCTCTCTTACAAGGCCTCTTACAATTATATTGGGCTGATAGGATAACCCAGAATAATCTCATAATCGCATTGACCCAAATTTAATCACACCTGCAACATCCCTTTCATAACATACCCACAGGTTCCAGGGATTAGAACGTGGGTATCTTTGTGGAGTCATTTTTCAGCCTACCACAATGGTTTCTACCACTAGCAAGACAGCAGGAGGGATCTAGAGGGGACAGTGATATTTTCCCATTACTTAAATGGGATGAGCTTAGGGTACCAATTGCCCTAGGGATGGCCCCCTGTCTGAGTCAAGATTGCAGAATATGAAGCAGAGAACAGTCACACCTGAGCAGTCACAGCTGGGACACCAACTCAAGGGTAATTTGTTTAGGCCACTGAACGGATGGGAAACAAAAACAATAGACCCTATGTTTCTTCACTGCTTACTAGCTGCCTGACATGTGCTATCTCATTAAACCACAAAACATGACCCTAAGGATACATAGCAAGTATAGGCTGAAGCTGGAGATGCAGCTTTCTGAGCTTTCTGCAGCTCCATTATGACTAGGTTTATGTGACTTTCACTGGTATCAGGAAGAAGTTGCAGGTTCTACTCAGCAGAACTCCTGAGTGTGGCTCAGCAGAGGCATAGTCAAGGATCAGCAGTGTCTGCACCTAGTTGAAGCTTTCAATTAACCATTATGTCCACAACCCTCTATCCACAACTGCAAAACGCAATGCTCTGAAAAAAAAAAAAAAAACTTTCTTGCTTCTATTGGAAGAAAAATGTCACCAGACCTAAGTTAACATAAGGTGATTCATAGATTTCATTTATTTCACTTGGTATGAATATTTTGCTGAAGAAGTTCTAACATGTTTGATTATGGTATCCTGCTCTGAACCCCAGATCCTGAGGTGTTTGTTAGAAAACGTGTGGTATAAGCATCTTTGTACCTTTCTGAAATCCAAACAATTCTGAATTCTCAAATATATTTGCCCCAAAGGCTTTTGGATAAAGGATTATGGACTTGAATTCCCCATTAGCATTTCATAGTCAATTCTGAGAAATGCAACATGAGGGTCCAGTTAAACTCTTTCATCCACAACTACTAGAGTGCACGTGTCTATGTGTGCTCAGTTGCTCAGTCATATCTGATTCTTTGTGACCCCAGGGACTGTAGCTCACCAGGCTTCTCTGTCTATGGGATTTTCCAGACAAGCATACTGGAGTGGGTTGCCATTTCCTCTTCCAGGGGATCTTCCTGATCCAGGGATTGATCTTGCACTGGCAGCTACTAGAGAACCAACCCCAACTACCTTAAGAAGAACAACAACAAATGAAGGAATTTGGCTGACTTTCATAATTTAAAGGTACCCTTCAGGTATGGTGGGGTCCTAGGGGCCCAAATGATATTGTTTGGTATTCCCCGATTAAACCTGTAGACTTTATACTTGAGGATATTCTTGTACCGCACAGCAGGAATGGTAACAAGCCGAAGTTCACATCCTCATAGCTTATTTGAAGGGAAAACCTTCTTCCCCTTCAATTTCAAATATCAAATTTCAGGGAGTACCTGACGGACATGGTTACATGCTTATGCCTAAACCAATCACTCTATAGTGACATGGCTTTCTGGCCAGCAGGGCTTACGTGTGCCACCTGGTCACTGTGGCACAGAGAAGAAGCCTGTGACTTACCCTATCACCCACCCCTAGGGAATGGGGAAAATTCATAACCTAATTTTGAAAAGTGAGGTGGTTTTCTAAGAAGAGGGAGAAGAGATTCTGGGTAGATAAAATAAATATCACTACTTTATTTCACTAGATACTGTTACTAAGGGTTTACTTAATACCAAATACGCAATTACTAAAGTATTTGATTTTTTTAGAAAAAAAAAATCGTTCAAGAAGTAGATAGTTTGTATTTTGCTCTCAACTCACAGTGAACAACATTATTAGAAAACTTTCCTACTCTTCAGAGCTAGGCCTCTGGCAACCATACTGTAGTCAGTACTCTGAAATATCTGATCCACGATGAACCAGTTACAGTCTTTCTGTTAGAATTAGGAATGGAAGTGAAAAGCTTCTTGACTGGAGAATGTATTCTCAGGAGCCATGGGAGAGTCTTTAGTCTTTCATCCCTATAAAGAAGCTGAAAAAGCTGACATGCAGAGAGAGAAGATTCAAGCAGTAGAGAAGGAAAAAAACAGGACAAGAATAAAAGAATGCTGGCCAGGTTCTTATTGAATACTCATTTCCTCATTCTCATCCCCTCTAGAACATCAGTCTTTCCTGCCCTTGGAAGACATCCTGCATTTGTAAAATACTTCCATTTATTGCTTAAGATGGCATAGCTTGAGTGGGTTCCTGTTTCTCATAATAAAAGAATCTTAATGAGGCTGTTTTATTTCAGCTTCCTATATATGAAATATTCTTGAAATAAAAATGATAGAAGTACTATACAGACTCTAAAAAAAGTCAAATCCTAATCATAAGTATCTGTATATTTGCATAACATGAGGACATTTACTTTAACTACTATCAAATTCAATATAAAGTAAGTGGGAGTTCACCATTATGCAAGACATTTAAGAAGATTCCTTTTTATTTTGATCAATAATTTTAGGGAAAATAATCTCTCTAGAGGATGATTTGATGTTAACTAACTAGATTGATGATAAATTGCTAAAGGGTGACTTGACCATTGTTAAGGTGATCACATTGGTCCTTCTAGGATAACACAACTTAAGAAAAGGAACATGCAGAAAGTAATAACACCTTTTGCTGCTCAGTACACAGTATGCAGTATCTCTGGGCCAGACTGTGTATCATCTTCCTGGCCAAACCTTGAGGTTGGTAGAAAATGTCAATACAATGATGAAAGAGAAAAGCTATCCTTAAGGTAATAAAGCCCCAGAGGGCAAATTTATTACCAATCCACCCAGACAGCTGCAGAACAAGGAGAAAAAATCAAGTTTAAAATGAAACCAGGAGCTTACAGAGAGTTTTTCATTCATGTGACATGATTTTGTGATAAACTACTTTAATGCTTTCCAAACCCTGATAAATGGATTGATATGATAACAGATTTTGTTTTGTGGCTTATTTACTCCCTAAAATTGCATTATGAAGTGGGAAGGGTGTGAACTCTTTTATACCACTAGAAAACCATTTAGGGCACTGGATTGGGGAAAGTAATAAGAATAATGACTTGAAGGAGGATTTCTAAGCCTCTACACACCTGAAGACCTTACCAGAATACAAAAATCACAAAGACAAGGGATTAGAAAACAAACACCCAAATAAAGAGCTGTTAACACTTTCATGTACGAGGATTATGCTAAAATTCCTGCGTCACTGAGCACGCACAATCACGGAAAATGTAGTAGAGAACCGTGGATTTCCGCATGCGGTCTTCAGACCAGCAGTAGGCACATCACCAGAGAACCTGATAGGAATGCAAATTCTCAGGCCCTCCCCAGGCTTCCTGAATCCATAATTCTGAATTATGTTTTAACAAGCCCTCTGGGTGATTTTGATGTGCATCTAAGTTTCAGATTCATTTGAACAGAGGGAAGAAGGTCTTTGTAGCTGGGCAGATGTGAGTTCAAACCAGTTTTTCTTCTTACTGGTTGTGTTATTTTAGACATTTATATAATCTATGAAAGACTGAGTTTCCTTACCTATGATATGTGAAAACAAAAATGCCCACCTTATACCAATTCCTACGTTACATTAAATCTCTTTTTCTTTATTGAGAGAGCTTGTTATACCTGACATATTCAAGTAATGGTACCATGCAATTATTCCATTTTATAGAAGTTCTATATGGTAAATACAGGCCATAAGCTAGGTCACTTGAGTCCACAAACCATAGTTCTCAGCTACAACACTGATTGCTTCTCCTAATGCTGAAATAGTGTTTCCTCTTCCAATTTCACAAGCATCATCTTAATGGATGTATTTATTCTCTCCAATTACATAAGGAATTCATGCCTAATGTAGGAGAAGATAGAAAAACACAAAATATGGACTCCCAGAAAAAGTTATAATTTTCTGACTCAGAGATAACCACTACAAATTTCAGTATATGAACTACAAACCAATCTTTTGCTATAAAATATCTTAAATGTTGCTTTTTTCCCCCACTCAGTATATCAATAATTAAGAGCCCTTCTGTCATCTTGATAAATGCATCTATGAATTAGAAAGCAATCCGTGCTGTATGAAACACTTTAGGATACATGCTTTAAACAGAAAACAGTGTATTTTTAAAATGTTGAGTGTAATTAAAATGGGCTTTAGAGAAGTCATCCCAACATCCATTGCTCCTTTCTTTTATTCTGTTGCTGCCAACAGCAGGCCCAACACTAGCAATGAGCCCTAATTTGTTCAAACCAATAAAACTGATCACATTTCTCTAGCCACACAATTAGTTTAGAAAAGTGTACTAATCAAAGCTTTTCTATTTCCTTTGAATTAGAAGCATACTAACTCTAAGCTAGCTCATGAATAAACGTATGATCCAAGTTTGCCCAGTTAGAGGGAAGCTGTGGACTTTTTCTTGAGAGAAAAAGGAATGAAATTGGGTCATTTATAGTGATATGGTGGAGAAGGTGATGGCAACCTTCTCCAGTATTCTTGCCTGGAGAGTCCCAAGGACAGAAAAGCCTGGTGGGCTACAGTCTACAAGGTCACAAAGCCTTGGACATGACTGAGTGACTGAGCACACACAATGATATGAACGGACCTAGAGTCTGTCATGCAGAGGGAAGTAAGTCAGAAAGAGAAAAACACTGCATATTAACGCAATATATGGAATCTAGGAAAGTGGTGCTGATTTTTAGGGCAGGAATCGAGATGTGGACATAAAGAATGGATGTGGGGACACAGGTGGAGAACAGGAGGATGGGGCGAATTGGGAGGCAGGACTGACATATACACTACCATGTGCAAAATCGATAGCTGGTGGGAAGCTGCTGTTGGCACAGGGAGCTCAGCTTGGTGCTCCGAGATGACCTAGAGGAGCGGGGAGGGGATGGACGGGAGGGAAGTTCTAGAGGGAGGGGCATATGTATATACATATAATAGGCCATGCACTTCGTTGTGCAGCAGAAACTAATGCAACATTGTAAAACAATTATACTCCAAAAAAAAAAAAAAAAGATTTTCCTCTAGACTTAAAGGAACAAAGGTGTGACAGGGAGGCATTAACAGTTACTTTACCAGGAGAAGAATCAGACTTAGATGAAAACTGACTAAAGAGATGGGAAGGCGAGTCTCACAGAATCCCTGGATCAGTTCAGTCCTGAAGCCTTCAATACACTAATGAGTTTACTCCCTGGTGGCTCAGATGGTAAAGAAGCTGCCTGCGATGCCGGAGACCTGGGTTCAATTCCTGCATTGGGAAGGTCCCCTGGAGACAGAATGGTGACCCACAGTATTCTGGCCTGGAGAATTCCATGGACAGAGAAGAGTGGTGGGCTCCAGTCCATGGAGTCACAAAGAATCAGACACGACTGAGCAACTAACACTACACTTTCACTTTTAGTTTAATTCAATTCGATCTCTTTTTCCTATCACTTGTAACCGAAAGTATCTTAACTTATACATTAAGTGTAGAAACATGGAATCCAGAACTTGATAAGATACTAAGAGTTTACCTAAGTTTACCTAAGAAGTTCCTTCATTCCAGAGGCAGCCTGATTTTATACTCATACAATACTCTTCTCCCATTAACTGGAGTAATTTAATTCTATTAGCATTAGCCTCCTAATAGTCTCTGGGACCAGCCTTTTCTACATATCAATGAGATAGTAAAAGACTTAAAACCTTTTTCTGTTGCTGGTTATGATAAAATAACTGTACTGTACTGAATCCCCTCTCCCTCTGTATACAACTATAAAATAGGACAAAATAGATGTAATAACTATTTTCAAATGTTGGAAAAAAGCTAGATTGCATCTCTGAGAGAAGGTAAGAAAACAAAGCGAGACCCATAATCACCATTTCAGCATAAAGACAGTTGCAGACTGTGGTACAGGGTGAGGAAACCCAAACAGAGTTGGGGAAAACACAAGCCCTTAAAAATCTGTTTAAGGATCCCCTTGAGCCACTGACCAAACACTAAACATCTACACAATAAAATAGCAGTCACAACGTCTGTCATAATGTAAATAATTATTAGAGGAATGGATGGGAAGATGTCATTTGTGAGGAGAAAGATAATTGAATTAAAATCCTAGGAATTATAGAAATAATGGAATTATCAGGAAGGATTTTAAAAGAGCAATTACAAATATTTCCAAGGATTTAATAGAAATTATGAACATAGTGAGGGGGAAGTAAAAACTCTTATTAGTGAAACAGAAGCTATGAAAAGAACCAGACAGGACTTGCAGAAATGAAATTATAATATCTGACATAATAATTAACTGAGAAGCATAGCATCAGATCAGATACTAGAGAAGAAAAGATCAATGAATGTGAAGACATAGTAACGGAAGGTATATAAACTGAAGCACATGGAAGGCCAAAAAAAGGAAAAGAAAATGCCATACTAAGGGGACTGTGGAACAATATCCAGTCTGACTAACATGCATGTAATTGGAGCACCAGAAAGAGGCTGAGAAAGAAAATTTTTAAAAGAAATAAGGGTTAAAACTTTCCAAATTTGATGACTATCAGCTCACATTTGCAAAACATTCAGTAAATCCAAGCAGAGAGAAAAAAGAAAACCACACCTCAGCACATTATAATCCAATCACTAAAATCCAATAGTAAAGACAAAAATCTTGAGATGTCACAGGGAAAAATAAGTATAGGAGAACAAGGGAAGAATTTCTCCTGACTTCTTACTGGAAACAATGCAAACCAGATGACCAGGAAACAAATTTATTCAAAAATAACTGAAAGTCAACTTCTCTTAATGGTGGAAAAGTATAATGTTTATGTTCAATCTTTTAGGTAAGAACTATAATATATTATATTTTAAAAGCTTATTTAAAGACACTAAAAACATCTGAAAGCAGATAGAAACCAGAGCAGAGTTTAATCTCAAGGATTGCAACTGTAAGAAACAAGAATCTGAGTTTGAAAGTCTCCAGTTTAACAATATTGCTTAACTCTCGTGGCTATGGCTGAGAACCAGGCAGGGGCAAAACACTGTAGCATTCCGGCTAAAGGCACCAGAGATCAGATTACAGGTGTAGGAAAGAAGCTGGAAATCCAAAGGGGAAATATGGGAAAGGTGAGATTCTAAGAAAATGTGAGACCCCAACATAAGAGCATAAAGAAATCAAATCACTTATTACTAAACTAGGGGGAAGTTTGAGGGTGGGAGATGCTCAAGAAAGAAGGTAGAGATCACAGAGAAATACAGTCTCGAAAGACAGAACTATATGAAATCTGATCTTGGAGTCTGAGTCTTTAACTGGGTGTGTATTGTAACCATTTGAAACCATACTGACAGAAAGGTGAGATGAATGGCTTGAGATGTGAGAATACAGAATTTGAAGCTGACTGAGTAGCTGAGAATTAGAGATTAATTTCTCGAAACAGGAGACTACAAAGAGAAAATTCCTTATTTCAGAGGATTTCAACTCTGGTTTCAGTGACATTTTGCAGGTACTGGGAACATATTTTTGAAAAGCAACAAGGAAGTCATAAAACGGATATCAGTAATTGCATATATACTGAGTGAATGTGTACAGTTTTAATTCAGGAAGTTTAATGTCTCCTTTAACAACAACAAAAAACAGTTTTGAATAATCCTCAAAAGAAAATTACAGTTGCTACCACATACTGCAAACAGTGTTCAGTTTTCAACTAAAATTTACCAGCAAGAAAATGAACAGAAAAATATAGTCCATATTCATGGGAGGAAAAAGCAGTTGAAAAAATACTGACTCTGAAAAGACCCAAGTGTTGGATTTACTAGGTAATACTCCTAATCAGTTATTATAATTATTTTGCAAGAATGGAAATACATTCAACAATTAAAGGAAAATATATTAGTGAATGAACAGATAGAAAATTTATATAAAAACACGAATCAGTAAATAGAAATTCTAAAGTGGAAAAGCACAATAAATGCAGTAAATAAAAATTTGCTACTTGATTTGAATGGCAGAAGAAGAAACATTATACAAAATTAAGACAGAGCAACAGAAGTTGTTAATTGTGAAGAAAAAAGTTTACAGAACAAAATAGAGCCTGAGATATGTGTGTGTGTGTGTATAACTACACGTATATATATATTTTTTATATATTATTTAGCTTATATGCAGAGTACATCATGAGAAACGCTGGGCTGGAAGAAGCACAAGCTGGAATCAAGATTGCTGGGAGAAATATCAATAACCTCAGATATGCAGATGACACCACCCTTATGGCAGAAAGCAAAGAGGAACTAAAGAGCCTCTTGATGAAGGTGAAAGAGGAGGGTGAAAAAGCTGGCTTAAAACTCAGCATTCAAAAAACCAAGATCATAGCATCCAGTCCTATCACTTCATGGCAAATAGATAGGGAACAGTGGAAACAGTGGCTGACTTTATTTTGGGGGGCTCCAAAATCACTGCAGACAGTGACTGCAGCCATGAAATTAAAAGATGCTTGCTCCTTGGAAGGAAAATTATGACCAACCTAGATAGCATATTAAAAAGCAGAGATACTACATTGCCAAGAAAGGTCCATCTAGTCAAGGCTATGGTTTTTCCAGTAGTCATGTATGGATGTGAGAGTTGGACTATAAAGAAGGCTGAGCGCCAAAGAATTGATGCTTCTGAATGGTGGTTTTGGAGAAGACTCTTGAGAGTCCCTTGGTCTGCCAAGAAATCAAATCAGTCATTCCTAAAGGAAATCAATTCAGAATACTCATTGGAAGGACTGATGCTAAAGCTGAAGCTCTAATACTTCGGCCATTTGATGCAAAGAACTGACTCATTAGAAAAGACCCTGATGCTGGAAAAGTTTGAAGGTGGGGGAGAAGGGGACGACAGAGGACCAGATGGTTGGATGGGATCAGTGATACAATGGTAATAGTTTGAGTGAACTCCAGGAGATGAAGGGCAGGAAAGCCTGGCATGTTGCAGTCCATATATATATATAAATATCCACATATATCAATATATGTGGATATATATATATAGTATTATATATATATTATTATATATAGTATAATGTCTTGTCGCTTTTTCAGTCTATCCCCTTATGCTTGAATAATACGGCTACCACCAAGGGATGAGGTAGGGATGAAAACTGCTCTTTCTATAGTTTTCTGCCTCTAAGCATTGCCCACCCCAATCATATATATTATAAATATAATTGTATATATAGGGAACTCAGTAAACTTAATATTTTATTGCCAGAACCGTAACAATAGAGACTGGGACTTCCCTGGTGAAGGGAAGATCCCACATACTGCAATTAAGAGTATGCATGGTTGCAATGAAAGATTCTGTGTGCTGCAACAAAGACTCCACATGGCATAACTAAGACCCCACCACAGCCAAATGAAGTAATAAACATTAAAAAAATACCGATTTATTGGATAACATTAGGAAATATAAATCTAGATCAGGTACACGGAACAAATACAGCTTGATCCCTTTGTAATATTGCATGAAAGTGTAGACTCCTCATGGATTAAAGATGTAAAGGTAAACATGTAAAGTAAGTAGAAATCAATGTAGGAGAATAATTTTAGGACCTAAAGTAGGGAAGAATTTCTAAAATAAGTATACCCAAAGTGCAAGCTGTAAGCAAAAAACACAATACAAAACATAAATTTGATTATAATAAAATCTAAACATTTGTTCAAATGCAAGATGTAATGGGCAAAGTTAATGGAGAGGTGGCAGATTGGAAAAAATGTTTTCTGTCCAGAACTTCTACACATCAAGAAATAGAAACATCAATGGAAAAACAGGTAAAAAATATGAAGAGACACTACAGAAAATTAAACACATGTATCAAGACATCCATATTCATTAATCTTTAGAAAATGCTTATTTAAAAAAAATTTATTGACTTCAATTGGAGGTTATTTTCGAAAACACTTACTAAAATAATAATGACTCAGTTTATATTCATCATATTGGCAAGGATGAGACAGGTAAATTATGCAAATTATTGGAAGAGGTCTGGGAATATAGGAGCCTTCAGACACCTGAAACAGTGTAAACAGGAGGAACCTTCCTTGGGTGGCATTTTGGAGAACTAAGTATATTTATACCCTAAACAGAGACAATTGCACTTCTAGGTATATATGCTAGAGAGGGTCTCAACACAGGTTAAGGGAAACCTCTCATACAAGAAGGGGTTCCTCTTAGCTTTATGGTAGTGAAGAGTTGAAAGTAATGTACTTGTTCATTGCTTGATTAAAGGGCATAAAATTTATGATGGGCTCATGCTTTGGAATATTGTACAACCATCAGAAGCAATCAGGCACAAACAAATCAGCAAATATTAAGAAAATTCCTAAAGAAGTTATGTAACATGTTACTATATATATAAACATATATAGAATGAAAAACAACACATGCTTTACCAGTTCATTTCAGTTAAGTCGCTCAGTCATGTCCAACTCTTTGCAACCCCATGAAGTGCAGCACGCCAGTCCTCCCTGTCCATCACCAACTGCCAGAGTTCACTCAAACTCATGTCCATTGAGTCGGTGATGCCATCCAGCCATCTCATCCTCTGTCGTCCCCTTCTCCTCCTGCCCCCAATCCCTCCCAGCATCAGGGTCTTTTCCAATGAGTCAACTCTTAGCATGAGGTGGCCAAAGTACTGGAGTTTCAGCTTCAGCATCAGTCCTTCCAATGAACACCCAAGACCGATCTCCTTTAGGATGGACTAGTTGGATCTCCTTGTAGTCCAAGGGACTCTCAAGAGTCTTCTCCAACACCACAGTTCAGAAGCATCAATTCTTTGGTGCTCAGCTTTCTTTATAGTCCAACTCTCACATCGATACATGACTATTGGAAAAACCATAGCCTTGACTAGATGGACCTTTGTTGGCAAAGTAATGTCTCTGCTTTTTAATATGTTGTCTAGGTTGGTCATAACTTTCCTTCCAAGGAGCAAGCGTCTTTTAATTTCATGGTTGCCATCACCATCTGTAGTGATTTTGGAGCCCCCCAAAATAAAGTCTGACACTGTTTCCATTGTTTCCCCATCTATTTGCCATGAAATGATGGGACTGGATGCCATGATCCTAGTTTTCTGAACGTTGAGCTTTAACCCAACTTTTTCACTCTCCTGTTTCACCTTCATCAAGAGGCTCTTTAGTTCTTCACTTTCTGCCATAAGGGTGGTGTCATCTGCATATCTGAGGTTATTGATATTCCTCCTGGCAATCTTGATTCCAGCTTATGCTTCTACCAGCCCAGAGTTTCTCATGATGTACTCTGCATGTAAGTTAATAAGCAGGGTGACAATATACAGCCTTGACGTACTCCTTTCACTATTCGGAACCAGTCTGTTGTTCCATGTCCAGTTCTAACTGTTGCTTCCTGACCTGCATACAGGTTTCTCAAGAGGCAGATCAGGTGGTCTGGTATTCCCATCTCTTTCAGAATTTTTCACAGTTTATTGTGATCCACACAGTCAAAGGCTTTGGCATAGTCAATAAACCAGAAATAGATGTTTTTCTGGAACTCTCTTGCTTTTTCCATGATCCAGCGGACGTTGGCAATTTGATCTCTGGTTCCTCTGCCTTTTCTAAAACCAGCTTGAACATCAGGAAGTTCATGGTTCATGTGTTGCTTAAGCCTGGCTTGGAGAATTTTGAGCATTGCTTTACTAGCATGTGAGATGAGTGTAATTGTGCAGTAGTTTGAACATTCTTTGGCATTGCCTTTGTTTGGGATTGGGAAGAAAACAGACCTTTTCCAGTCCTGTGGCCACTGCTGAGTTTTCCAAATTTGCTGGCATGTTGAGTGCAGCACTTTCACAGCATTATCTTTTAGGATTTGAAATAGCTCAACTGGAATTCCATCACCTCCACTAGCTTTGTTCGTAGTGATGCTTCCTAAGGCCCACTTGACTTCACATTCGAGGATGTCTGGCTCTAGATGAGTAATCACACTATCGTAATTATCTGGGTCATGAAGCTCTTTTTTGTATAGTTCTTCTGTGTATTCTTGCCACCTCTTCTTATCTTCTGCTTCTGTTAGATCCCTACCATTTCTGTCCTTTATCGAGCCCATCTTTGCATGAAATGTTCCCTTGGTATCCCTAATTTTCTTGAAGAGATCTCTAGTCTTTCCCATTCGAATGTTTTCATCTATTTCTTTGCATTGGTCCCTGAGGAAGGCTTTCTTATCTCTCCTTGCTTTTCTTTGGAACTCTGCATTCAAATGGGTATATCTTTCCTTTTCTCCTTTGCTTTTCACTTCTCTTCTTTTCACAGCTATTTGTAAGGCCTCCTTAGACAGCCATTTTGCTGTTTTGCATTGTAGTATAGTATTCGCTTTACAGGAGCACATACTAATTAAAAAAGAGGTCATCCATGGATTAGAATGATTACTTGTGGCAGTGGGAGAATGGGAGTGAGTTCTGTGAATAAAAAAGAATACATATATAAATGAAGAAAAAGGAGACTGACACAGACCAAGATGGCGGTGTGTGATGATCAAGGAAACAGGATGAACTCTGTACCTTTCGTCCAGCCTTCCCTTACTCCCCTCACCTCCTGAGCAGAAATACAAATATTATTTTGTTACTTACAACTGTCTAATGACTTATCATGATTCTTCAAACCAAATCCAGACACTAAGCTGGACTACGGGGTCCACTTTTAGCATGTCAGTGCCTAGGACAGAGGCTGGGATACAGGCCGTACTGTGTAAGAGTGTGCTGTAGACAAAGAGTGAGGGGGCAATAATGTTCACTGGGCTCTTACCATATGCATGTCTTATTTCAAGAGCTAATTTGCAAGCCCAGGAAAAGCTAAGATCTACTTGCTTGCCTTTCTGTGTCCCAAGTAAGTAGAACTGCTCAGACCCAGTCAGTGAAGGGCTTTTTCAGTAATACAAAATTGTAACTAAAATTATCTAGGACTACAATTAGTTTGTGGGAAAAAAAAGTCTCAAACTCGAAAATGTTAATTAATGTTTAAAAATGTTATGTAATGACAATCCCAATGACTCGTATCTATTCATTTAAAGAAGGTTTCAATAGCATCTCTCCTTGGCAAGACTCAATGCCCTTGGTCCATTAAAGAAGTACTTTGAATTATCAAATATGTTGGAAAGCTATGATATATACTTTCTTTTATATATTTCAAAATTCTTACTCTTCTACCAGTTAAGTCTGGCTTTCCACCAGTTGGTCTAAATTAGATTTTACTGTATTTGGCAGTTCGTTAGTATTATATAAATCACTCTCTTATTAACATCCTCTCACCACTAATTAGTTAAGGGACCATAGCCACTGCACACATGTAACTCCCACTACCTTTATGAGGATTAAACATTCTTACCTTAGGGCAAAATTGGCATTTAACAAGAGAAATTGTTTCATGTGAATTAACCTTGAGGATGGGAGATAAATAATCCAGAAGGTACCTGAAGATTCCAGAGTGTCCTCATTGGGGAATCCATAATCTTCGAGTGGCCCAAATAGCAGTGACATATTGAGAAATTCAAACTACATTGACTTGTGTACAGTCTGTACTATTTATGTTCAAATTTTCAAGTGCCAAATACTGAAAGAATGCCTGGTTATTAGAGTACACAGTTTGGTGGAACTCATATTGCAACTATGGGCTTCACTGCTGGTTCAGACAGTAAAGAATCTGCCTGCAGTGCAGGAGATCCAAAAGATTCCCTGGAGAAGGGAATGGCTACCCACCCCAGTATTCTTGCCTGGAGAATCCCATGAACAAAGGAGCCTGGCAAGCTACAGTCCATGAGGTCACAACGAGTCAAACACGACTAAGTGACTAACACATACTGTAACTACAGAGGCAAAGCATATTCATATGAGACAAACTATTTAATTTCATGCATTTAAAATTCTTCCAATCATATGCTGATTATTTGGATGCCTGGTTAATAGTGAAGAAACTCCGGGGTTACTTTAAGTAGAAAATAAGTTCATTTTGGCTAATTTTGTCAAAGGTTAGAAAGCACTGGAGTTTGCAAAGTTGCACACACAGAATTGCTAATAATATTATGTGCCAGGTATCATGTTGAGAATTGTATGAAAGCAGTCTCTAACCACAAAGTGTTATTAGAATACATGCAATGAACAATGGAATGAGACCTGTAAGCTGCTACTAGTTTAAACAGAGAAATTCTGCTCAGGATGGAAGGGATAGGGCAGACAGTTTAGTAAGATTCAAAAAAGGTAATGTTTAAGCCAAATTTTAAATGGGAGAATTGAGAGGTGGAGCTAGGAGAAGAAATTCCAATTGGAGAACAGGAAAAAGAAAGTTATGGCAGCTCCGAAGTATAAAATAAAAGAATACTGGCAGCAAGGGCTGCCCATATTGTTAAGGCTAGCACACAGAGAGGAGGAAACAGGGTATGTATACAATGCTCAGTTTGTTTTGTGAGGAAGAGAAAAACATAAGAAATCACCTAAAGGGGCTTCTCTGGTGGCTCAATTGCAGAGAATCCACTTGCCGAGGCAGGAGGCATGGGTTCAATCCCTGATCCAGGAAGATCCCACACACTGTGGAGCAACTAAGCCCACGTACCACAACCAGTGAACCTGCGTTCTAGAGCCTGGAAGCTGCAACTGTGAGGCCCACACACCCTAGAGCCTGTACTCCAGCAAGAGAACCCTGCAGTGAGAAACCCAGGCCCACGACCAGAGAGGAGCCCCTGCTCACCACAACTAGCGGAAAGTCCGCACAGCAATGAAGACCCAGCACGGTCACAGATAAAATTAGTTTCAAAAAGCACATTGATGTTTTTATCTCAGAGTCTACTTCAGGAAACCAAGCCTAAGACAGTTTATATCTAAGGTGCTTACCTGCTATCAAAATCAAGATGTCAAGTAGGTAGTTGATTATTTGAGTTTAGAACTTAGAGGAACATTCATGGCTAATGAGAAAAACTGGGAAGTCATTAGGGTATAGACGGTATTGAAAATCATGGCCTGGAAGGGATCATGGTACATGGTACATTAAAAGAATGAAAAGCAGCTCGTTGAGACCAGAGTGCACTTGGAGTGAAATGAAACAAGAGAAGAAAGTAAGGGCCAGAATGATGTAGTACCTTGTAAGTTATGGACAGCTTGAGAGTATAATCAAAAGGCTATTTGCTAAGCACTATTCATGTAGCGACATGTTAACCTGTCACTTGTATCCCTTTTTTCTGGTATTCTCAGAAAAGTAAAGTCACTTGTCTAAGATGACACAGCTAGGAAGCAGTAAAACCAGGCTCTATACCCTAGCAGTCTGAAATCAATTTCTGTGCTATGCAATGTTAATAGATTGAGTCCAAGTCTGTTATTTCACATAACCACAGTGTTTTAGAGATAATCTGTTTAATTCTGAATCCAAAAAAATTTGCAATTTGCAAATAGTTTAAAAAGACAGAATAGGGACTCATACTTGGATATCTTGATTCCTGGTCTGGTGTTATTTAAACTTGATCAGGGTATAACTTTCATGCAGAAACTACAGCTACTTAAAGTATTCAATTTGTTGACTTTTGAAAGATGTGTATGTTCATAAAATACAGCCACACTCAAGATACAGAATACTTTTATCACCACAAAAGATTCTTTTGACCTCTCTGGGTCCCTCAGTCTTTCCAACTTCAATATTAAATACACAATGAGAATATTATGAACATTTGTGTAGAAAGTTTTTGTGTGCATATATAATTTTTTCTCTTGGGTAAATATGTCTTGACTTAGTGAGAAATTGAAAAATTGTTTTTTAAAGTTGTCCCATTTTCCTTTCCTATCAGTCATGAACAAGAGATCCAGTGATTCTATGTTCTCTTCAACATGCAGTACTGTCAATCTTTTTCACTGTAGCTACCTGGCAGATCTTTATTGTGATTTTAACTTTCATTTTCTTGATGACGTGTTGCTGTTGTTTAGTTACTAAGTTATGTCTGATTGTTTTGCAAACCTGTGGGCTGTCCATAGGATTTCCCATGCAAGTTGCTATTTCTTCCTCTAGGGAATATTACTGACTCAGAGATTGAACCTGTAGCTCTTGCAGCCCCTGCATTGCAGGGAGGTTCTTTACCACTGAGCCACTGTGGTTACTAACAACACTAAGTATCTTCTCCTTTGTTTACTTGACATTTGTATGTCTTCAAATCTTTTGCCTTTTGAAAAACTCAATTGTCATTTGTTTATTACGTTGTAAGAATTCTGGACACAAGTGTATATTCTGGACACAGGTATCCTCTCAGATATGCATTTGGCAAATATACCTTCCATTTTCCTAAGTGTCTCTTGAAAAGCAGAAGTTTTATATTTTGAGCAAATCCAATTTATTATTATTATTTTTTATTTCTTGTTTGGACTTCTTTACAACCTAAAGATCTTCTTATAACCCAAAGTAACACAAATTTGTCATTTTTTGAAAAGACATTTTGTTTGAGGCTTTCCATGCCTATGACCAACTTTATTTTTGTATATTTATATATTTTATATATTCTTGTGTAGTATGTGTTTACGTTGGGTGCCTGCTGTGTTAAGCATATACAATGCATTATTTTATTTAATCCTCATGACAAAACTATATAACAGATACTACTATTAGCTCCATCCTATTGATATAGATATTGAGGCTTTGAGAGGCTAGGGAACTCACCCATGGTTATTACTCTAATTCTTAGGGGACCAGGAATTCAAATCCTGATATTTTGGAGTTCGGATTTTATCCACTAACCTCTACCTACAGTGTAACCACATCTGTGAGAAGATAAGGTCCTTCTAGACGGGTTTTATACTCAGTTGTGCCTCAAAGTGATTACAAGGGCTTATTCTGAGCTGTTATGTAGAAGGATTCATCCTGAAGAATCTTTGTATTATAGATATTTACTCAGGAGTTGAGATGGGGGACTCACCAATTACAAAGAACATTAAACAATTTTAGCATAGAGACACACTATGTAGACTGCGCCTAATAAACCAGAGGCATAGCGTTTTCCCCCATTTTTATAAGCGTTCAGAAGATTTGACAAAAGGCATCTTAAACTTTGTAAGTGAATAAGTATCACAGTCCATGGAACACAAGTAATCCTAGAAGATCAGTAGGTCTGTTTCTATTCAAAGACACGTAGCATCTGAAAGAGAACTGGATTGGAAAAAAGTCTGAGGAGAGGGATCCCATTTCTGGCTCCACCATGAGTTAAGTGTCTTGGATTCATCACTTGCAATTAGTTTCCTAAGGCTGCCATAATCAAGTACCTCAGACTGAGTGACTTCAACAACAAAAATTAATTTTCTCATTGTTCTGGAGGCTAACAGTCAGAGATCAAGGCGGGCACAGGGCTGCTTTCTTCTGAGGCCTCTCTCCTTGATGCCAGATGGCTGTCTTGCTCCATACAGGTCTGATCCAAATTCCCACTTCTTATGAGGATACCAGTCATATTGGATTAAGGCCAACCAACCAATTTCATTTTAACTTAATTACCTCTTTAAAGACCCTACCCTCACTCCAAGGCACTGGGGGTTAGGACTCCAACATAGGAATCTGGGGCTCATGGAGGGAAACATTTAAACCCATTGCATTATCTAACCTCTGGGCTTCAGTTTATTTATCCATACAATGGGACTATTGAAAGAGATCAAGAATTCATCACCTTGAGTTTTAGTTGGGGTTAAGGAAGGTATCCATAAACCCTATAGATATTATACCACATGTTGCATGTGAACTTTTTCTGAGGAAAGTCTGTAAGTGTTAATTAGATTTTAAAAGGGTTAGATGACCCCTCAAAAGATGAAGAAGTAATGAATGAGATAATCGCTATAGTTCTCCTTAGTTCTTAAACTGTAAAAATCTACTGTGTGAAAAGAGAAGATAGGGCTCTATTCTTGTATAAGACTTACAGCCAAGACATTCTCCCTAATGCCTTTAAGAAACACTTTCCACTGCAAACACAATTTCCTCCATTTTGCACTGACTCTAGGACAAAGGTAGTCGAGAGGTCACTGGTATATGCTTTAATGTCTCCGCTTGGTCCTCAGTGGAATACTGAAATCTAATTCCTTTACTGTTTTCCTTGGAGGTGAACTCACTAATCTGCCAACAATTTTTGTTGTTCTTCTCTAGTTATTATCCTCACCCTTTAAATGGTTACTGTCTAATGAACTGTCACCTGTCCGTGCAGACACACCCACACACGTATGTGTAAAAGTGGCAAAGCAACATGAACAAAGGCAAAATGAATAGAATGCTACACTGAACATAATAAAAGTTTATCAACATTTGTTGGATAAAAAATACATGAGGGAGTTAAACTCTAGGGAGAATAGTTAAATTCAGTTAATAATTGATAACTACTTTCAAAGTCCATAAATAACATGGCTGCATTGTTACACTTTTGATTAGGAGCAATTATTTTGTGGATCATTTCAAGTAGAAACCATACATCCAGAAAGATCAGAGAATATACACATGAATGTGCATATACTGGATTTGTATGTGTCCTTATATATCACTTCTTCAGTATTTAGAGACTTGTATTTGTATGAGTGAGAGGCAGAGAATGAGAGATAGAGAGACAGAATGTAAAACAATTAAAGAAAGAGCAATGCAAACTGCACCCCTTTCACTGATGGAACTGGTCAAGTGAAACCTACTTGTTTATTTCCTCACACCAGGTCTCTGGCGAGCTGGCTGGATTTTTTTCCTTACTGTAAACCCATGCTTACTAAATCACATGTTGGAAACGGTGTGCCACACTGACATTTTCACACTTCTTGCTCACGCATGAGCTCTCCATGCTTGCCTGGGTGCCTCTGTGAGTGGTGGTGAAAGTGAGGATCATAAAGGGATGCAGAACTGAGAGAGAGAGTGTAGAGGCTGGTTCACGATTTTCACTTGCACCATTTCCATGGGGGCTGTATTTCCATAACACACTTGTTTCTTATGCTTTCCAAACCTATTTTCCTGTCTGTTTCAGTGTATGTCATGTCCACGGGCTCAGGGTTTCCCTAATGCCGGTGAAGGGGCTGGCGGTCTGGGTGCTGACATGGCTCCCAGCAGACTTGCTTCCCATCACACCTGTCTGAGATCTCCTAGAGTTTGGCACAGTTTGTCTTTTTTAACACGTTTAACCTCCCCCTCTATCACAAACATTCTCTCATGCATTTGGGGTTAGAGGACTAATGAGAAATATGCTTTGGATACTGTGGTCTATTTTATTTGGGGATCATTAATGTTCAGAGAAAACTTAAGCTTTCAAGGGTTCTGCTGAAAGATCACCGCCCTGTCAGGACTACATCACAGACACTCAATTTATCAGCCTTCTGCTGGGGTGACCCGGCTCGGATTTGAACCTCTGGCTCCAGGGAGTCTAGGTTGAACTACGGTGATGGGGAGGGCCACTTAGCCACTGCCTCCAGCCAGAAAAGATTAGTGTCATCAAAAATAGATTAGCGAGTCAGTTTAAAAAAAAATTAAGTAACTCCTTTATTCTAAAATATTTGTCAGAGTAAGCAAAGAAATAAGCTTTCATTTCAGATTAATTACTGAGTAAATTAGGATTTGGGGCAAGAACTTTGTAGATATTTTTCCCTTCAACTATGGAAGTGAAGAAATGTATAACATTTATAATAGCTATCTTTGAAGGCACAGGCATTTATGTAAAAGCCTTACAGAGCTTACTGGAGCTCATGCCTATAAACTTTTTGTCACTGGAGAATTCCTGCAATGTAGACTCTGCCCTTACCGTCATGTAAAAAAAAAATTTTTTTCAAAGGGGAAAAAAAATGCAGAGTTGACCTTTGACTTCTTCTGATCCTGACTGCCAGAACCATGAGATCTCATCCCAGCCACTCCTGTTTGGTATCCTTGACAGAGTGAATTGGAGTCTCATCTCCACGAAAGGATAATGATAAGTCTGTACATTTAGTAAGTACAGCCTAGATGTCACAGAGAGGGGAGAAGTAAGGTACCGACTTGCTCTTTGCAGGGAAAAATCTGGGAAATTAACAAAGACATCTCTATCAACAGGGGATGTGCTGGCCTGGACAAACAGAAAGACAGGACATTGCTCAGCTGCCTGGCTTTGAGGAGAGAAATTTAGTCATTCAGAATTCACTCATTCATTCATTCATGAACAAATATTTACTGGGCACCCACTATATACCAGGCATTGTGTTAAGAGTTGAAAACATCATGATGACTAAAAATAGAAGGATAATTTTAGAGTGGAAAAACCTAGGAGATCAAGTGATCTCCTTAACCAAGAGATCAAAGTGAACATCACCAATAATTAGAAACATGGACATTACGTACCCTTGATAGGATGTATTCTTAAGGTATGACATCACTTTTGTGGTACACTTGCCAAAACCATACCTATAATCATGAGAGAATGCCAGACATCCAAATGGAGAGTACACAGACCTTCACAAGTGTCAAGGTAATGCAAGACACAGGACGACGGAGGGATTGTCATAGTTTGAAGAACACTAAAGAGACAGGTCAACCAAAAGCAACGTAGAAGCCTATATTAGATCCTGATCCAGAAAAAGGACACTGATGGGACAACTGTGGAAATTCAAGTAAGGTCGACGGTTCAGTTAAGAGTATTGTTTATGAGGTTTAATTTCTTGGTTTTAATAATTGTACTATGGTTATATAAGACGTTAACCTCATGGAAAAATGTGGGAATAATATACTAGAAACAATGTTTATAACTTTTCTAGGACTCTCAAATTATTTCAAAACAAAGAAAAAATAATAATTCCAAAATTAAAGGAGACATAGCCTCTGCCCTCAAGTTTGCACTCTAATGGGGAAGGTATTCAACCAAGCAAATACACAACTGAATATGTATTTACCAACTTACTTGCTTTCAAGGAAAGAAACTTCATGGGCAAGTATCATTAGTGTCATCATGAAGAGAAAACCTTTATTTAGAGCATACTATGAGCCAGAAACTGTTTTAAGTATTCAACAGATATTAATCATTTAATTTTCCCCGTCATGTTAATCACCTCTCACTTCAACTCTGATGAAGTCCTCAGTCAATATTCCATATATTTTCCTTTGATTTTTCTTCACATGTGCAGTCAATCATTGCTGTATATCTCTACATGGAAATTCCAAGGATACTCTAAATTTATCAGATCCAAAATGAACCGGTACCTCCCTCCTGAAACCTTCTCCTCTTCCTACCTAAGACCCTGGATGACATCACTCTTCATCCAGTCACTCCAGTTAGAAACACTCTCCAACTGTTTTTCTTTCTCCATAATTACACCCTGAGAAAGTTATCTTGCACATGCAGAACTCTTTCCAAAAGGCTAATCTGATAAGACTTGTTTGCTTTACTTCTGCAGTCTATTTCTATTACCTATAGCATAAATTCTGAACTTTTCTCATATGCCAATAATGTCCTGCATTGTCTGGCCTTTGCTCACACCAGGCCAGCCTCTGGTCTCTCTACCCTTCAGTGACCATCTCATCACTGTTGTTCTCTTGTTTTGGGTGGAGATCCATGCCTTCTAGGCATGCATTTTCCATCCTTGGCTCCCTTCATCATTTTCTCAGGCTCCAAATGAATACCTTAATTTTGTGTACATCAAAGTCATTTTCATTACCATTTACAAGTGTGTCACAACTATGTTTTAAATAATTTAATTGCTCTATTTGCTGGTAGGCAATTTTATATTTGTATCGCTGGTATAACTCTTTCGAAGTGTGTGGACAAACATTCACGATCAGGAAGCTCCTAAAGAGTATTTTTTTTTTTTTTGTACATTTGTGTATGTCTGATTGGTTCCATTGTCCTACAAGACTCTGGTTTCTAAACATAAATAGCTTCATAGAAAATGAAAACCAACCAACACCATGGAGTTTTCCCAACAGCAGAGTCAGGCTAACATAACCACATCTCATTACTGAGATTTCCACCTGCTTGTGTCTGAACTGAAACCTGACCTTAATATATTCCAACGAAAGACAGGGACAATGGAGCTTCTCTAAGCCAAAGCCCCAAGAATCCAGACCCATTTCAACATGGATACCCAAGCCATGTTTAGTAAGAATTTCATGACTTTCATCTCGGTAGGAAACTTTTGCAGCTGCCTGCCTCCCTACACTGCCTGCTTTCTCTAAATAAAGCAGTGGCTGTGGTAGGGGTGACTCTGAGTCATAAACACTCCATCATTGTAACATGTCAAATTTGTCCAAAAGAAACATTTTTATGTCTCTGATTATTTTATCATTAGTTTAAGAAGGTTCTTTGCACTCCCAGGAAAGCCACGCGGAAGGGTGATACATGTACATGTCTATTTGATGGCTAACGCCTCCCAGACATGGAGCATGCTGAGACAGACAAGGGATCCCCAGAGTGTTCATCTGCTACAGGACTTATTTCATACTGGATCAATTATGCAAATTGAGATGTGAAGATAGCTCTCTCTTTTTAGTAAGGCGTGATTACTCCTGCACTCACAATTCCAACGCAGCCTCACCGGAAATACCAGTCTGGTTCTGAACCACCTGGTTCCATCTGGAAAATGTGTTTCTTAATTGGGGGAGGGGGGAAAGATTTTTTTTTCTTTAATTTCTACAGCATTACCATTCATATACATTTAACATCATAAAATGTTTGCCATTAAGTGATCCAAGTAAAGACATTTACATATGTGTGAGTTTTGATTTCGCAATAAAAGCTAGAGGATAATGAATACGTTTAAAAAGTTTAACAATCTTAACAATTCTTCATCATCTCACGGACTTGAAAGCTGGGATCATACAACAGGTTCATCCTTTAAGACAGTCTTTTAAAAACCCTTTTACGGAACCAGTATATAGAAAATGTTTAAAACACCAAAGAGTAGTTCATCTGGGCTGGGAAAATGAATAAGTGTGGTTCATCAGAACATAATGAGATCTAAGTTAGAGAATATCTGGAGAAACGAAATCTGGTTAGAAAACCACTGGACAGTAGTTATTCTTGCTGGTAATGTGAATGATTTCCACCCGCTTTGCTCTCTGTGTCCCAAACATTCACTTTCCACCCTCCTATCCTGTATCTACATCCTCCTCTTTATGACATGTTAGTCTTCGAGAGAAAAACCTTCTTTTATTTTCCTTATACTATCCAGCTGATCACTTCTATGTCTTCTTTTCTGAGCAAGTCTCTAAAACTGAGAGAATTAAGTTTAAGAAAATTAGGAAACCATATTCCTGTACCGGGAAATAACAGAGCAGTCTGCAATCTCCTAAGGTACTGGTTTGACAGAATTCTACTGGTTTATCATGGGTAAGATAGAGCCATTTTTCAAAAGATAATTATGGCTCAGAGTAGAGACCTACAGCAGAATGGTCCAGATGATCCTCTTTTGTCCTGCTTTGATATAAACCAGTAGTTTAAGAAACTAGGAGTATTTGTCCACTTGAATAATTACATTCTTACCTCATTTTAAAAATGACACACCCACACATGAAATTGACAAGTCCCAGATATAAATCTCAACTAGTTGAAAGTACTTTTATTTCAGGGCACATAAATCGTTCTAAGTCCATCCATTAATTTTAAGTCATTTTAATTACAGCTTCTAACCTCTGCAATTATTACAAGCCTAGATGCTTCCCCTTATGTCAACAGATGCTGCTGAGAAGTGTGTACCACACAGCTACTGCTTTTGCTCGACTGAAAAGAGATCCCTTGCCCCTTAAATTCCTCTCTGTTAATGTTCACAATTTGTACTTAGTTCCCTGCCTCAGTTTCCTTTCATAAAGCAGGCAGTTCTGGGATTTCTTCTTTGCCTCACAGGGGCAAGAAAATTATTTCAAGTTTACAAGCTTTTAAAAGATTAAAAAAAAAAAAAAGCTCTTTCTGTAAGTGCTACCTATTGCCTTCAGAACTAACATATATTTTATCAAATATAATGGAGTCAATTATTTAAAATGCAGACTAAAACTTGTCTATGGCTCACTAAAATGAAAGGAATTAAAATATAAGCCTTTTAGGCGTGTGTGTGTTTTATAGAGCTCCTAAAACACATGCCATCTAAAATCACAATAGTAGAATTTTCCTGAAAGTTACCGCTACACGAGAAAGTCACTTACACAGAAAGAATTTGTATTGCGTTTGTGAAAGCAAAATTACAATAGCTGACAAAACATGAAAGTTTCATCGTGGTGGATTAGAACGTCACAAGAAACTCAAAGGAATTTTCCGTTATTCAACATTTCAGCTAACATGCTTGTATCGTCTCTTCTGGGAGTAGGTTTGTCTCCTCACTCTGTAGGAAGCCCATCCACATAAAAAGGTTAGATTAGAGACACGTAGTAAATAATATAACAAACACTTCCTATCATGTTAGACTCCACTCAGCATCGAGCAGGCAGGCAAGCTAATATGTAATGTTCAGATCCCTGCTCTGCCGGCTGGTTTGTCACTGGCTTTGCAGGACAGCTCCCCAGTGTCTCACAAAGCTCAGCCTTGGATGAGGCACTGCCTTTCAATATTGTCGAGGACCGATGCCACTTTCTCCCTCATCAAACATAAATAATGCTTGCAGATTTCCTCTGCCCTCTGCTGAGGGTTTGACTTTAGGAAATGACATTAGGGGAAGAGAAGACACTGAAAGCATTTACGAGATTTGGGTTCAGTGTTTTTTGTTTTTGTACTGTTTTGTTTGTTTCAACCTGGTAAAGTCTTTAAGATTTTTTTTTTTAAATGATTGGATGTCATTTCCACCTTCCTTCCTTTCCCAGGTGCCTTCCCAAGATCTCTAGGCTCATGTCTTTAAGAACACTGACCCCACTGGTAGAGAAGTGAAACTTCTGTTTAGCTTGTCTGCCCCTAGACTAGCGATTTTCTAATCTCTCCGGCTCATATCTTAGCTCGGGTTCCGTCAGAAACAGACCTGGAGATGAGGATTCCAGCGGGACTGGGTTATTTCCTGGGAGGGAGTCCCAAGAAACATGATGGGAAGGAGAAGGGAAGAGAAGACAGGGAGGAGGAGACAGGCAGCAAAGTAGACCTTATCAAGCAGAAACCACTGTGGGTGACAAGCTGAATCTTACTGGGGAACTCTTGGAGTCAGTGCAAAACTGAAGCCCCAGAGCTGTCTCACAGATGGAAAAAGGAGGTAGATGATACCCTTGCACCCATCCATTATTGGGTGTTTGGGGAACCCACTCCAGTACTCTTGCCTGGAAAATCCCATGGACGGAGGAGCCTGGTAGGCTGAGTCCATGGGGTCGCCAAGAGTCAGACATGACTGAGCGACTTCATTTTGACTTTTCACTTTCATGCATTGGAGAAGGAAATGGCAACCCACTCCAGTGTTCTTGCCTGGAGAATCCCAGGGACGGGGGAGCCTGGTGGGCTGCCGTCTATGGGGTCGCACAGGGTCGGACACGACTGAAGTGACTTAGCAGAAGCATGTATTCTCAGTTACTGTCTGCCCTGTGCATGGCTGGAGAGAAGATCTTAAGCGGTGGAAACAGAGGGGAACCAAGATCAGTCTGAATAACTAATAGAATCACGTGACATCACTACCCACCCCTCCCATCCTGAGAGTCAAGCCAACCTAAGGCTCCGATGTACACAAATTGAAAGAAAGATAAGGGAAAATACATACTACTAAATAGACAATTAGACTAGACACATCTTCAGGGTAGAGTATGTATACTTTGGCACTGTTATATTCTTCACATACACATACCCTATTTCTGGCCCCAGAGAAGCTCTCCAAAAGATTTACTCAATAAAGAAATAAACAGGAAGCAGAGATGATATGCTCAGATGATTCATGTACTGACCATTTAAGATTAAGTTGAATCAATTGTGAGGGGAATGATCTTGGTTTTCCCAAACATAATGACCTTTAATTTATTTGAAAGTAGGCATAGATTCTCAGAGATGAGAAACAGTTTGCCTTTCCGTGATTAGAAAGATTGTGGAGTTAGCAGCGCATTAAATAGCTAAAAAAAAAAAAAGCGTTATCAGTTCCCCATCCCAAAGATTTCGAAAAACTTTATATTTGAATTCATTTCCACTAGGAAAAGCATGAATGAAACAATAAGAACTCAAGGTTCGTGTGACTTTAAAAATTCTGGTTCTCTGTGGTCTTTTGGGACTGTATATTCTGGGCCTCCGGGTCAGGTACTAGGGGTCCACAGTAGATATAACACACACACACACACACACACAGAATCTGACTCCCTGCCCTTTGGCCACAGGAACTTGGGGATTCCAACTAGGTTTGGCCACTTGGATGCTTTCTCTTGGAACACTGAATCTTGAGTGAGTGATGCAGAAAGGCATGAATGCCTGGAGATTATTCACGTGATACAGCAAAGCTATGAGTCCATCAGTGGTAGTGATAAACGTCCCGTACTAATGGGAGCATCATGAGGTGTGACTCCTGATATGTTCTCTGAACAGACATATTATCAGTTCCCTGACAATCTATTGGTCTCTTTTCTCCTTCTGATTGATTCTATGAGCTGTCTGATATCCTTCCAATTCATTTTTTTTTTTTTCTGATCAAGTCACTCCAGAGTTAAGTTTCTGTTTTTTTTTTTTTTTTTTCTTTCTGGTTTGCTTTGTAATCAAGTACTCTGACTCACAATGTGTCCTTGGAAGTCTGTTTTCCTGTGAAAGAGGTACACTGAAGAAAAGGACATAAGAATAAGGGTGTACTTCATACTTGGATGGAGAAAGAGACTCCCACCTGATGGCTGAAATGCACAAAAAGACAGTTCTGGGGACAGAGGGACCCTTTCTAGAAACCAAGAAGATTGAATGTTTTTGAGAGTTGCCAAATAAAATATTTCATCCCTCCTGCTGTTTTAATTTTACTTCCATTACATCTGAAGTGAGTCAGTATAGTAGGTTTTAGAATCTCTTAGGGTATACCAGAATCTGAGAGCTTGTTTGAAAAGAATACTGCCCTGCCACCCTGGGCCCACCTCAGAGTTTTAGATTCACAAGGTTAGGGCGGTGTCTGAGAATGTACATTTTCCAGCAGGTTTCCAGGTGACTCATTTTGAGGACCACTGGTTAGCAGATTCAGAAGCCCTGCCTTACGTCAAGCCAGTGCAAGGCTCCAATGAGCAGAAAGATGCAGAGGAAACCTGGAAGAACCTGGCTAGAGTTGGCCTCGGTTGGAATGCTGGTTCTTTTACTTACTAGATAGGTGACTTTGGGAACTTCTTTGTGTGCCATATAATTTCCTTGTCTATGACTCAGAGGCTCCCAAATATAATTTTGAAGACCAGAACTCAAATTCTCTGACACTCACATTAAAAGGCATGTTCGTGGGCACATTCACCCCAGACCTACTGAATCAGAATATTGTAGTCCATTCTGATCCTCAGACAGGGCGGGGACTCCTGGTACACTCTCCTTCTTTCTTAAGCAGAGCGTAAGAGCACAGTTGAGCTATCCCTGATGATTCAGGCTCGTCCTAATGACCATCAATTACCATACAGTAGTCTTATTGCTTTGTCTTTTTGCTGTCTCTCACATCTGCTGCTCTGTCCTTGCCTCTGGGGCACCCCACCCCCCACTTCTAATTTGCTCTGTCTAATGCGCTGTGGGATGATTAATCAGATGGCCAGCACTATCAGCATTGGGGTTAAAATCGGAATCTGGAAGCTTTGCCTTGTGCCTGATGAGAGCCACTGGAACCCACCAGCTAAAGCTCAGGACTGAGGCTTTCTGGTTCAGAGTTAGGTTTTTGGAAAGGTGATGCTGTCAGGAGGCTGGTCTCCAAAAAACCCCACAACTGATTGCCTTTGGGCAAGGCTAGGCTTTACCATCAGATCAGCACATTCTTCCAAATCTGGTAAAAAGAAGCAAGCCTCTCTTAAGGTGTATGTACAAGGTACTGTCAACATTTCAATCACAGTACAAAAATGTAATATCATCACACATTTATTTTCACCTTCTTATTACTGGTTTTGATTAAAGACATTAAATTTAAAGATCATTTTTCATATTAATATAATTTGAAATATTTCTGTATGAAAGTCTGCTAATAGTGGAAGCATACTTGTTTTTCACTTGGAGACTGATTTCTAGAGGCTACACTGTGGGGGTGGCGGGCTATCTTAAATTTTCAGGTGTTTTAAATGTCAGTGCTTTCATTTCCTACCTTTAGAAAGGCCTGCGCTCTGTCTTTCTTCCCAGAAAACAACATTCACTTCAGCCACAGTCAACCAAGTAAAGAGAAGCACCAAGAGCATCCATTTTAAACCCTATTTCCCGTGGTTTTATATAATATTCAAATAATTTTTTTCCTGAAATTCTAAAAACTGTAACAATATTTACTTTACATATGCTCTTTGTTCCCATAGTAAAATTATATTCTTGGTAATTTTACAAGAGCGACTACAGACCCCACAAAGCAATGACGACGCTGTTTTGTCTTTTGCAATGTGCTGCTAATTATTACTCTCAGACAAGATGGTTCAGAAATAGACTGAGGTTCCTATGCTGGGGGGGGGGGCGGGGGGAGGTGGTGGAGGAAAGAAATCCATTATGAAAATTATGTATTTGCCCTCGGGGGATGCCACCCCCTTTATGAAAACTCTTGCCAATCAATCCACAGAAGAGAATCTGACTCAATTCTGGGGCAAACATTTGCCTGCTGTTGAAGCTCAAGAAAAGAAAGATGCTTCATGTTCTGGTGCCAAGAAGGGAGGTGGGAGAAAATGAGAGTTAAATCTAGGGGGCAAATAAAGAAATATGTACATGTATATTTATGTATTCTGTATTTTGGCTCTAATTGCTTCAAAGATTATTTATTTTTTCTTTTTTTCTTTCATTTAAAAAAAAATACCTTCCAGCTTCTTAACATGTTTTTCAAAGTAGGAGCTGGAAGGCATAATAAAAAGCAAGCAGGGATATGCTTTTTGAATAGAGTGAAATAATTAATGTAAGAATGCTTCCGTTTGGGCATTTTTTTTATGAAGTGAAATATATTATTTTTGCTTTTAAAATGGAGGTAATTTGTTACACAAAAGTGGTGTTTTCTTTAATCTGAAAATAATACTAATTATAACACTATTTGGGAGCTGGAGTTTTGAAGCCTAAAATTCCTTTTGTAGTTTGAAATTACTTAGCTGCCACAACGAAACTGGCCCTGCTCCCTGAATATTGCCATTTCTTTCGGTATTGTCCCTTCCCTGTCAGCCGGCCACCACTCTCCTCCCTACCTTTTCTATGGAATGCTTCTAAGCTCCCCAGGCTCTGGGCTCCTGGTATTTATTCTCTTTAATTTAACATATTCCCTTTGCAGTTAGGTACTGTTTTTTAAGCAATCCACGGTATCTCATTGTTCAGCAGGAGTGGGGTGGTATGGTAGGACTTCTGCTGTGTAACCACAGAGCAGTCGCCTCTTCACTCTGGAGGGTTCTAAGCATCTGAATACCCTTCGGGAGCATCTCCTGGGTGCAGAACAGTGGTATCTAATTTGTTAGTAAACTGCTTTCTGACATTTCTTTCAGAATCACAAGAAGACAAGGGGGGCTGTCCAATAAATTGCTGTTTCCCAAACGTGGAATTTACCCCAATTTTAGAAAGATCCTCAACTAGGCCTTTCTTCCATGTGGACTTAACGTACACTTTGAGAGGAAAGAGCTCTAAACTAGAAATAGATTTCTACTCTGTGAATATAGGTATAGGATGATTAACTCACAGTCTTTACTTAGGGTTGTGAAATAATAAGAGGTAAGATTTATATATGTGTGTGTGACACACACACACACACACACACATACACACAGTTCTCTGTCCCCAGTTTCTGACACAGAAAACCCCTTGTAAACATGGGTACAGAGCGATCTTTTGTTCCAGCAGTTAGACTTGGACTCTGATTCCTGATACAGATCTCCTAAGATTTTTGTAATTTCCTCAGTGATAGGAGTAGAGTCTGACACCAAGCTCCTGAATCTCTTGGAATTTCCAGGATGGTAGGAAAGTCTTTTGTTCAAATAAGGAGACTCTTGGGCTCTTCAATTGCTTCAGGAAGAGAGCTAGGAAAACCAAGCCATATTCAAAGCTTGGAACTTTCAGCCCCACCTCCTATCCTTAGGAGTTGGGAGAGGGAATGAAGATCCAGCTAATGATTGCATTGGCTAGGTGATGAAGCCTCCATGAAAATCCCAAAAGTATTGAGCTCGGACATCTTCCACACTGGTGAGCACCTCTACCTGCCAGGAGGGTGGTCTCTCCCAACTCTACAGGCAGGAGCTCCTATGCTCAGAACCCTTTAGGACCTTTCCTATGTATCTTATCTGGCTGTTGATCTGTATCCTTTATCATATCTTCAAGTGTTGCCCTGAATTCTGTAAACTATCTAGCAAACTGCTGAATCCAAGGAGATGGCCATGGGAATCACCAATTTGCCAGAATAGTTTGCAGAACTCAGAGAAGCACTAACTGCAACTGGTGTTTGATGCGGCAAGTAGTCTCGTGGGACTGAACCCTTAAGCAGTGGGGTCTGCACTTACTCCAGTGACTGTCGGAACTGAGTTGAACTATAGGACACCCTATAGCTGCAGTGTCTTGCAGTTGGTCACTGCAGAGAATTGCTCACTGTATGGAGAACCCACAAATCTCATATCAGAAGTACTGTAAGTGTGTAAGTGAAAAGGAAACTTGGGAGGAGTGTGCTTTTTTTTTTAATAGGGGTCATTTCTTGAGGATCGGATGAAAAGCATACATATAGACATATGCTTAAAGGTTTGTGACTTTTCAAAGGGATTCGTAGGAATTTCCACTCCCCAGGACCAAAGTCACTCCAATGGTTTCTTGATGAAACGGAGTTATTTACTGGCACATGAATAAGACCTGCAGGATGCATTCTTCTCTGTCCTCACTTTGCACAGTGCTCCCCACCACTCCTAATACCTCTCAATTTTCCCACAGTGTTATGAGCTTGCTTCTACCTACAGCCTTTATTGTTAGCTCCTCTTACTTCCTAGAATGCTCTTTCCCCAAAATGGGTCCCTGTTATCCACTGGGTGTCAGCCCAGGTACCGCAATCTTTTCCTAGAGGCCGTCCTTGACCATCCTAACACAAAGCAACAACGCCCTTTCTTTTTATCACATTCCTCTGCTCTAACTGTCTTCTGAGCACTACAATTGCAGAAAATACTTGCTGATGATTTGTTTCCTTACTTGTTATCTACATCCCTCCCCCTCTAGTGTGTCAACTCCAGAAGAACTCTTCTACTGAAGTCCTGATAATAGTGCCGGACATTTTGCAAGCAGGTCTATAAAGCAGGTTGATGAGTTCATTAACAGAAGGATCTGATAAGGTGTCAGAAATATTATGTTTCCATCTTGATAGTTCTAGTCTCCTCAAAAATAAAGAACAAACTTAAGAATCTTCTAGAAAGTGAATTTTTCAACCCCATTAGTACTGACATGTGGGGCTGGTCAACGCTTGGTTGTAGGTTGGGGGCTACTGTGCCCATTGTTAGATAGTGAGTAGCCTGCCTGGACTCTACTCACAAGATGCTGGAAACAGCTCTCTAGCTGCGACAACCAAAAATGTCTGCTGCGGGGCCAAGTGAATGTTGGCTGGAAACCATGAAAACTTCAGCCCTGCAGATCATCTGATTCCTGGATGCACAGAAGAATGATAGCTGAAACAACCTGAAAAAAATCTAAAAATTAAAGAGTCTGGGAGAAAGATTCTATGGTATTAGAAGAGAGCCATAGAGCTTGTGGCTTGAGAAGGAACTAGTCTCCTAAATGTCATCAGAGCAAAGGAGAAATGATTGTTTTGGGGGGACCTGAGAGAGGTTGTATGTGTATAGAAGCTGCCTTGGGCCCCCGAAAGGAAAAAAGCAACTCAGTAGAAGGAAGCTGGCAGGGGGACCTCTGAATGCCTAGGAGGTAGAGAAGGTGTCAGAAGCAATCAACTGGAATTGAAGTGCACTCACCACGTCAAAGAAGCTTCAGGAGAGAGATCACTACCGATAAGGGCATCTGTTTGGAACTCACAAAAACATCCATAAGAGAAAGTGTCAACTTTAAATCACTGCCGAGAAAACTAATGCTTTTCTTCCCTTCCCTGCTCCAAATCTGTTGCACTGAATCTGAGCTTAGGGAACTGAGTTAGAAGAGGAAAAGTTTAAGAGAGGGAAAGAAAGAAGCAGACCACAATGCCTTCCCCATCTCCAGGCTTCCTTTCTGTATCAAGAACAAACTGGAAAAGAAGCAGCTTCAGATATAAAGCAACTGCTACCTGACTAACACATGAGAACGGACGTTTAAATTATTAGTTTGCATGGCCTACTACTCATCAGAAAAGGCATGAGAGAATCTGAGTTTTCATCTAGGAAAGCTTCTGCCTACTGATCGAATTTATCGAGACAGTAGGACACAAGAATAAATTTGATTTATGGATAAATCCCATGAATTGTGCTTTTTGACCGTATTTACCTTTAGGCTCATCCCTAGGCTCCCAATGCCCGGCACATAACAGACAATACATATTCATGTAATTATATGGTTTAAAAATAATTAGTCTGAACTTATGTATATTTGGGGGTGCTATCTGCCATGTGTCCAAAAAGAGATGATCCATTCAAGTCACCAAAGGATAGAATGATCTTTAGCCTCAAAAGTCTTTGAAACTCTTATTAAGCATTTTCCTTTGGTTTGATTGGATTATAAGCTTTGGTATTCAAGATCAGGGCACAGTCCTTTTCACTTTCTTCTCTTCCATATGGCCGATCAGCTCCTCTATCAATCACTTTCCATTGGCAACCCTGACACTATGCTGTAATTTATACAGCTAAACTCAGCTTTGGTTTCCCATCAGGGCTTGTAAGGTAAAACACTGTAATCATTAGGCCCTGCTTTCAACTGGCAGGATGTGACAGAGAATCTACGATCCAGGATAAGGCCAGTGTCAACTAACTGTGACATTCTATCAAATAGAGCATCCTTAATGTCATGGAGAGTTACTCTCTGCATGGGTGATAAAGTATGGCTACGCTGACAGGCTCTTCCTTAACTGTACTCATTGGCCTTGGTACGTTCATGCCAATTCATTGTTTTATAACAGATTGGCTCACATTGAAAATGAGGATTCAATTTGAGATTTTATTGTTAACCTTTAAGGGCCTTGGAGACACTGTTGGGCTTCTCTGCTGACAGGTGCTAACTGAAGTTTATGCTCCCATTCGCTGCTGTCTATCAACCATGATTTTACATTGACACGTCCACATCTGTCTCCCATGCCTTTCCAACAAAGCTTAACATAAAAATTACTTATTTTCAGATTTGAATAAAATTTGGTGACTAGCATCCCAATTTGCTATACTTTCTACTGGAGTTCATTTTTGGGTATGAACCTATTTTACTCTCCTTTTAAGTCTGATGACATTTTTCTCATTACTATTGTGACTTGAATCTGAACAGAACTAGAGCAAGGTCTTATGAAATGTGACTTTGAATACCACTCTCTATCTAATCATGGAAATAGCTGTCAGATTTCTTTTTCAGCACTAAACGTACCATATCTTAGGTCTTTTGATTTTGTTAAAATAAATGATTACTACAAGATTGAAATTAGTCTCAGGAAAGAAGCACAAATAGAATATACTTGATGTGAGGAGACACTAGGAGCTGAGCATTGAACACGCCCAAAGTGCACCTAGAACTCACATGTTTATTTTAGGCCTACAAGTGCTTACAACTGACCAGGCAACATTGGCATCAAGGCATCTCAGAAATGAAGGCAACTGTTTCAGCCAAATCTCAGAAACTCTACAAAAGTAAATTGGATGATAAGGGCCAAGTAGTCATCTCAGCTTCGTTGACGCAATGTTTTCTTCTCAAGCAGTATAATGGGTACATGAGGTTCATGAGATTATTTCATTTTACTTTATTTATACTTTTAAAGTAAGTGGATGGGCAAGGAAAGAGTACATTTTCCTACAAACTTATAAATAAAGATCTTGGAGATATATATATATATATATATAAGCACCACTATTCAGAGAGATCTTTTTAATAAATGTAAATATTTCTGCTTTTTTACATGTTTTGCCTAGGTTTCTTAAGCTTTGGGCTGTTATCCAGCATAGCATCAGGTATGCACCAAGGTCTATTATATTGCATAATGGTAAAAAGCTTGCTAGAGAAAGCTAAAAGAGGGATGGCAAGGAGCCAATTCCAGTGTCAACTCCCCAGCCTGTTTCTCTGTTCCTCCCTTGGAACCCAACCATCTCTCTCCTTTCATTTGTACAAAGAACAAAGCAATCTGCCTCCATGAGGAGCTTTCATTTTTCAGTACTGTTTGTTATAATAGGCAGTGTCAATGCCTGCGATAGCCCACCATGCTCAGACTCTAAAATGCCACTTTTCACTGGAAGGCTCAATTTCAGTATGGGACACTCAAGAAGCTTACGTATGTGAAATGTCAGCGACATCATAACAATATATATGTGAGTTCTGAATTATGATTACTTTTGACAAGTCTTTCTATACTATCTGGCTTCTAATAAGCAGGGGATGGGGGTGGGGGAAGAAGTGTTTGTTGCTTAGCAGGAGGCAAACACGTAGAGTGACACAACTGCTTGAATGATCCTGATTCATTCAGGACAGAGCAGCAGCTTTTACTCTGGTGGACACCTATAATAATGCTATGGAATACGTCAGATATCTTCCATTTCTTTCTTTAGATCCTTCTCTCCATACTTGGCCATCTGCTCTTTGCTCTGACAATGAGTCCTTTGACTTCTGGTTGGATTCAATCAGTGGAGACCCCCTTCAGAAGCTTGGTGAAGTGAAGAGAGTGAGGTCATATACTGATTTTTGATTTCTTGGTTTCTTCCCTCTGAGTTGCCTTGACTGGGCAATGTACCTTTTTATAATTGTGGCCCACTGTGTGGATCTTCGTTTCCTGACCAGGGATTGATCCTGTACCTCCTGCATTGGAAGCACAGAGTCTTAACCACTGGTCCACCAGAGATTTCCCTGGACAGTGTAATTTTGCAGAAGATAATTGCTTCTTTCCAGGCCGTTCATTCTATACAATTCTCTCCTTCCCTATTCTGATAATTAGCATCTCTGCCCATTTCCTCAGGCTTAGGGTGGTACCATCTAGAACGTTTCCAGTTCTGGTAATAGCTATTCTACATACACACCTTGGAAAATCCCCTCTGTAAACAAACCTTTCTTAAGTTATCCTATTTTAAGTGTCCCATCTGTTTCCTAATTTTACATTCTTGCAGATATACAGGGCAACAGAAAAATTTAAAAGTGTTAAATATAGCCTAAAAAAATCAGGAATGAAGCAGGAACAATGTATTTGGAAGTGAATCTAATCCAAAGGGCGCCTTGGTAGATAAAGTGAAGACTAAGGTCCAAGCACAATTCTAATCTGATGCTGGGAAAGACCGAAGGCAAAAGGAGAAGGGGGCAGCAGAGGATAAGATGGTTAGATAGCATCACCAATTCAATGAATATGAATTTGAGCACACTCTGAGAGACAGTGGAAGGTAGAGGAGGCTGGCAAGAGGCAGTCAATCGAGTCGCAGAGAGTCAGACATGACTTAGAGACTTAGCAACAACAATTCTATCCACTGCATCAAAGAAAACAACCCTTGCAGAAAGGGTAATCACTATAGTTAAATAACTGAAGAACTGTTATATGGAGAATGGATTAGATCAAGGTGCCTTTGTAGAGAACAGAATTTGTAGCCTATCTGTGGAAGTTAAGAGGGTAGGTTTTGATTCAATATAATAAAGCATCAACTTTTGTTTAGAACTGAAATGATCTGCCTCATCAGGAAATAAATATTTTCTATAAAACCCACTGAAATGGTGGTAGGGAGTTTTCTGTTGTTGTTTTAGATGAAAAGATGCATTCTTGTATTGGGAGAGGTATTGGACTGCATATCTTTAAGATTCCTTCCAACTCTGAGATTTGGTGTTGCCATGGCCTCGCATAACCCAAATAAAACACAGGGTCTCGTCTGACTCATTCTGGGGCCACAATGAAAGAAACAGACCATAAATTGCAACACAAGTTAAAAGTAACTACAACGCTTTTCTGAACTGTTTGCACACCACTGAAAGGGATTCAATCAGTTATTTACGATAAAGACTTTTAACATTCTCATTTCTTCCTTCTTTCTGAAAGCTGCTTCTACCAACTTTCTTTTTGTCTATTCTCAAGCCTTTCCATCAACATTCTCCTAGCTACCATATCTACTTAAGCACTGTCTTCCTACTCACTCCCACTTCCAACTTTTTTTTTTCTTTCTCTCTGTCCTAAGAGGAAATTCTGCATATCTTCCTGATTTTTCTTTCCATTGACTACATCTAGATACACGAGACTATATCTAGATACACGACAGGATGAACAGAGCAGCATAAAGTGCTGTGTTGGAAACGTCTAGGTGGTGAGGAATAGAGTGGTAGTATTGGGTGAAGAGGAAGGACGGGGAGTTTTGCTTCGCTGAACATCTTTGTCCCATCACATTAGATTCTCAAATAAGCAAGTTAACTGGAATGGAAATATGTAACTTTAATATATCATCCTATATAGGAATTTGTTTAGGAAGACTGTGGAATATGAGAAAAAAATACTTATATGAGTAAAATTTGAAGCTGATAATGGCAAAGCTTCAGGTGTTTTTTTGTTTTGTTTTTTAGTTGAAACGCAATGGCAACTTTCCATGCATTTAAGTCTCACCACTGTATGTATCTGCATCATTCATAACTTTAGGCAAGCTAGCTGAGTTCTTCTTTACCTGAACCTCTAACTACCTCATGGGGGATACTATGAAGTTTAAGTGGTAGACCTTTTTAATTCTTTTTTGTAATTTAAATTATTTCTTTTAATTGGAGTCTAATTAATTTACAATATTGTGATGGCTTTTGCCATACATCAACATGAATCGGCCACAGGTACACACGTGTTCCCTCGATTCTGAACCCCCTTCATACTTCTCTCCCCCTTCTATCACTCTGGGTTGTCCCAGAGCACCAGCTTCGGGTCCCCAGCTTCATGTGTCGAACTTGCACTCATCATTTGTTTTACATATGGTAATGTACATGTTTCAATACTACTCTCTCCAATCACCCCACCCTCACCTTTTCCCACAGTATATGAATGCACGTATATGGAATTTACAAAGATGGTACCCATGACCCTACAGGCAGGGCAGTAAAGGAGACATAGACTTAAAGAACAGACTTTTAGACTAAGTGATATATTTCTATAGAACACTTAGCACTTTAGTAATAAATAATCAAGGGTCAGCATAATTACAGCTATCACTATTAGAATTTTTATTATAATAAGTATTATTATAGATAAAAAGCTCTGTATGATACACATATTAAGTTTTAGTTTGAAAAACTTTAGAGAAATAAAGCTAGTCTTAAAGTTTTGATTATATTTATGGTAAAGAATGACTAGGTAGATATTCAACTAATTTCCTCTTTTTTCTTAGACTGTATTTTTTAGCCTCTTCTGAGGTTAAATATCGGAGAAGGCGATGGCACCCCTCTCCTGTACTCTTGCCTGGAAAATCCCATGGACGGGGGAGACTGGTAGGCTGCAGTCCATGGGGTTGCGAAGAGTCGGACACGACTGAGCAACTTCCCTTTCACTTTTCACTTTCATGCAGTGGAGAAGGACATGGCAACCCACTCCAGTGTTCTTGCCTGGAGAATCCCAGGGATGGGGGAGCCTGGTGGGCTGCCGTCTATGGGGTCGCACAGAGTCGGACACGACTGAAGCGACTTAGCAGCAGCAGAGGTTAAATATGGCCCTTCATCTGAGATCTAGCAAATGGAATGAGATTGGAAATAATACCTATAACTCCCAGGACTAGTCCGTAAAATTCATCTTATGGCCAAGGCTCCATGATACCCTTTGGTGACAGAGCAACCTGAGATGACAGTGTTGGCAGCCACATTCTGCAGATGATAGAACCTCAAGGTGGAAGGAGCCCTGGGTCCTTAAATTCTTAAGTAATTTGCCAATCTGAGTCACTAGTTTTAGATTTTATATGGGGCTGAAATAGACTTCTATTATCTTCCAGCCCACTCATCTCTTAGTTGTTGTTTTTCTCACTGTAATACCTCGGGTTTTCCCAGACAAAACTATAATACAAAAAGATACAGGCACGCCCACGGTCATAGCATCACTATTTACAATAGCCAAGACATGGAAACATCTTTAAATGTCCACTGACAGATGAATGGATAAAGAAGATATGATAAACACACACACACACACAATGGGATATTATAAAAAAATGAAATAATGCCGTTTGCAGCAGCATAGAGGCACCTAGAAATTATCACACTAAGCAAAGTAAGCCAGAAGGACGAATACCACATGACATCGCTTATCTATGGAATCTAAAATACAACATAAAAGCATGTATCTATGAAAGAGAAGCAGACTCACAGATACAGTGAACAAACTTGTGGCTGCCAAGGGGTGGGGTAGGGGAGGGAAGGATTATGAGTTTGGGATTAGCAGAGACAAACTTGTATATATAGGATGAATAAACAAGGCTCTACTGTACAGCATACGGAACTATGTCCAATATCTTGTGACAAACCATAAGGGGAAAGAATATGAGAAAGAATATATATATATAGCTAAAACTGAGTCACTTTGCTGTACAGCAGAAATTAATACAACTTTATAAATCAACTATACATCAATAAAATCTAATAAATACTTACCTAGCTAGTATAATATACACTAAAATTTTTTGCAATAAAAAGTCTTTGACATGATGAAGCTAAAATGTCAAACTTAAAATTTTAATTTGGGTATTTTTCTTATACTCTAAGTAGTTCTTTCAATGTATTTTTCAAGGGTTCTCTCTTCGTTTCAAAGTGTTCTAACTCTTTGCTTGAAGATTATACCAGTGTTATACTTCTACAAGATCTGCAGTTAATTTTCTTCTTGTAATTTTTAATCATAAATATATACAGGTGCTCAGTACAACATCTTAGAAGTAGTTATCAAATAACTTTGTCTAGTAATGGGAAGAAAGATATAAGCAGAAAATATAAGCAGAAAACAATGACAGAAATTTTGTCCCAAAGTCCATAGCCTAGTGGGAAGCACTAGTGGAAACTCTTTTGGCATTAAGTGAATGGAGAAAATATGACTTAATAACAATATTTCTTTTCAATTTTAGTTTTAATGGCATTTTATATATTTAGTTTCTTTGTTCCAAGTGGTGTAAAGTAAGTCACAATCCCAGAAAGAGAATATAACCAAATTAGCATGATCATGATATAAGGAGGGCTTCCCCGGTTGTTCAGAGATAAAGAATCTGTCTGCAATGAAGGAGACCCAGGTTCAATCCCTGGGTCAGGAAGATCCCCTGGAGAAGGAAATGGCAACCCCCTCCAGTATTCCCTCCCTGGGAAATCCCGTGGATAGAGGAGCCTGGCAGGCTATGCTCCAAGACGTCTCAAAAAGCTGGACATGACTTAGTGACGAAACAACAACAGTGATGTAACTATCTATGAAAGCTAACGTGCTACACAGAAATTATGGCAATAATAATGTTCTCTAGGCTGCTTTGGGAACATGGAAGACACACTGCTAACATGGATAAAGTGGCCTTAATTGTTGAGTAGTTGGGTAGTGTAATACTGTGATTTATAACAAGAAACTTCTATTTGGTCTTCAACTTCACTTCTGGCTCAGAGTTTCTAAAATCCTTGGAATTTTCCAAGTGAAGACAGCTATTAAGGTATCTTTTATTATGTTACTGAGGTAACTTTGGGACCACCCCTAAGGATGGGTTGTTGCAAACAGTGATAGTCCATGGGGTCACAAAAAGCCAGACATGACTGAGCGACTGAACTGAACTGGAGGATGAGTTGTTGTTTCCTCAGTCCTGTCTGACTCTTCGAGATCCCATGGACCACAGCACAGCAGGCTTTCCTGTCTATCTCCCGGAGCTTGCTCAAAGTCATGTCCATTGAGTTGGTGATGCCATCCAACCATCTCATCCTCTGCCGCCCCTTTCACATCTTGCCTTCAATCTTCCCCAGTATCAGGGTCTTTTCTAATGAGTCTAAGAGTGGGAGTACCAAAGAATTGATACTTTGGAACTGTGGTGCTGGAGAAGACTCTTGGGGGTCCCTTGGACTGCAGTGGGATCAAACCAGTCACTCCTAAAGGAAATCAACTGTGAATATTCATTGGAAGGACTGATGCTGAAGCTCCAATACGTTGGCCACCTGATGCGAAGAGCCGATTCATTAAAAAAGACCCTAATGGGCTCTGTATCAACCTAGAGGGGTGGGATTGGGAGGGAGATGCGAGAGGATATATGTATACCTACGGTTGATTCATGCTGAGGTTTAATAGAAAACAACAAAATTCTGTAAAGCAATTATCCTTCAATTAAAAAATAAATAAATTCAGGAAAAAAAAAAAAAAAGAAGACCCTAATGCTGGGAAAGATTGAAGGCAGGAGGAGAAGGGGACAACAGAGGATGAGGTGGTTGGATGGCATCACCAACTCAATGGACATGAGTTTGAGCAAGCTCAGAGAGATGGCAATGGACAGGGAAGCTGGGCATGCGGCAGTCCATGGGGTTCAGATATGCCTGAGCGACTGAACAACAAGGGAAACAGGGCCGTTATCTGACTTAAATCAGATAATTTCATTCTAAACAAAGAGAATGTTTTTTCTTGTGTGGTGTTTTACAGTAAAAGTCTCATGATTTCAATTTACTGCAACTCAAAACATTTCTTAGATTTTAATATGAATATGTTGCAAACTGTCTGTCAGAATGGAATTTAGGGCCAGGAAAAGTGGAAGATCTTTAAAGTGAGGTAGACAATGACTCAAGCACATGCAGAAAAATCACAAGGCAAAGCCTTGAAGACATTGTGCCATGCCTTTCTACTAAATGCCAAAAGTCTGTAAAGCTGCCATAGAAATATACATATTTTCAGGGGAAAGAGATATTTCTGTTAATTTAAACGTCTTTTAAAATACACATTAGCTTTAATAGGAGTCATTAATATTTTCAAAGATGTAACAGTCTAGATAGATGTCAATGAACCTTCATATATATACAATTGGTGTAGTTCAAGTTTTATTGTAGTTTACTTAGTTAAATCATATTATTTATTGTTGCTGCAGCTCCAAGTAATACACTCTGATTTCTCATGCCCTATCTCCATCATAAATCAATCAGCATTATTTTCCCTTACATTGTTTTCTAAAAACTCATTAATTCATTTTTCAACTGTGCATCAGATCTGTCATGTATACCAGATTATCTTATATGTGAGCATTCCAAATAAACTTTGATTTCCATCATCCTTCCCTACCCTCCAATGGAGTCTTCATTTCCACAGTGTCCTGCCTTCTTTTTCGAAACAGGATTCTTACTTTCTGGGCTTGCAGCGCCAATTCTATAATTTGATACCAAAATTATCCTTTAAAAGATCATTTCTATGAAGCAATGGAAGATTAAAAAAAAAAGGGTGTTACCCTAACAGCTGTAAAACTTAGCAATATGTCTTTCTTTGTGGCTACACAATGCTAAACATCCAGATGCAATGTCATCATTTCAGACAATCAGCTGGGTGCCTCGAAACAGGAGGAGTTTGGTAGCTGATAAACAAAGCAGCCTGCTTTGCATCTGGATATTCTGACACTATCCAGACATAACCTTTATCATAACATGACCCAAGATGAATGTGAGATCTGAGCCCAAAGATCGGTGGTGAGAATGTGTGTAAAATTATTATCAGTTACTGTGATGCCTTAACAATCCTCATCCCAATTTCTTAGTAATTTTATACCACATTAAAAAAGTTCAGAGGGCTCACAAACGTGAAAAAAATTGGCTTAATAAAATCATTTACTCTAGGATGCTCTTGCAAGTAGCACACTTCTCAAATATTTTCCTAACACCCATCTCAGCTTTAAAAAAATTTTTGTGTCCTATTTTGTTGGCAGAATCTGGTTCTACTGTTAGGAAAAAGAATCCTTTATTCTTATTTACTTTTACTCCAAAGTTCTGTTTCTCAGTGTTTAGACACAGGCTGAATAAAGTATATCATATTTACAATCATAATGGATTTTAAACACACTCTTAGCCAGAACTTTCAACAGTAAAAAATGCAACTTAAAAAAGAAATGAGTCTTGTCAAAAAACTGTTTTCTTTCCCTGATGCAACCTCACAGCAGTTGTACCCTGGCATCCTACTTAGTCTTGGAGTAGGAAGAGAAAAAAAAGAAGTCGAGATTTGGGTTACAGAGAGAAGGAGACAGGGGGACAGAATTAATTAAGTGGATTTTCAAACAATATTTCCTAGTGTTAACATTCTAGTTTTACAATATCTGATGGGATTATTTTCTGCCCCCAAATTGAGGGAGCAGTCTTTCTCTAGGAACTATTTCAATTTACTTTTGTTTAAGCAGTTGGATCCTCAAGAGAGTCAGAGTTTATTGTCTCTCTAGCCAGTAGTGTACCTAGATGATAGTCTAAGAGAAGTGCCAGTAATCTTAACCCTTTTATGAGTGCAAATTGATCACTTAACATTTTTTTAAAAAGTCCATTTGGTATCTGACCTGTTAACCTTCATATGACGCCATGACATCTTAAAATCAGAGAAACTATTAGAAAAATTATGTCTTAAATATGGGCCTTTGTATCTTTCACACATCCTCTTCTCCTGTGGTTATTACCTAATAATTTTTGACACTGGTGATTAAACATAAAGTTTTACATTTTATGATTCTCTTTCAAACACACAATTGCTGACATATATATCAAGGCAAAAATTAAGCATTCCTAAAGAGTCTGTAATTATATTTATACATTAAAATGTCAACTGGGTAAAATGAATAACTTCAAACAATATTTTAATCTAATTGTTTTAAAACAAAACAATTAATCAGTATTTTATCATCAGTCCTAAATAATCTCATGTTTTAAAAAAACAGAAAGGGGCACTGATATCCTTTTCTAAATTAATTTGAGAAGTGATTATGATTAGGAAAATTCAGTTAATTATTTGATATTTTCATAACCACAATATACCTTTCTGATTAGACAGAAATCTCTAATCCTTTAAAACTTGAATAGTAAAACACATATAATGCTATCATTTATTTCTGTATCTTCAGTACTTGAGGCCACTTCTAAGGGTTAAGTCAGTGTTATATTCTTTGTGCCTCAAAAGAAAAATTTCAGTGCAGATTATTGCATATGCTGGTAGTCCGTTTCTACTCAGTTTCGAAACTCAGGGTAGGGACCTTCTGAGGTAGAAGCTTTGTTTTAGACAAATGAGGAATTCTTTTGGCAAAGTGAATCTTTCAGAACCTCCAGACTTGATATTCCGTACTTTCTTTTCTTCTTGAAGCTGAAAAACATCCTCAGGTTCTGAGTGTCTGCATGAGTGCTTTCTACTCTGTAAGTTTCTTACTTCATAAGAAGTATCTGTCTTCTCCAAGAAAGATACCTAATGAACTCATCCATACTTAGAGGGAAATATTAGCTCACATTCGAAAGTTACCATTTACCCTTTGAACAAACCAAAGAAATCGCTGGCAGTGAGGGATGTGCCACCATCAGAAAGTCTGAATAAATTCCTTTACTCAACAAGCAAATGTATGAGTCTAACATTTTTAGGAGAGTAGAAGACAAACAAACAAACAAACAAAAATGATGCACAAGATATTTCTCTGGACTTCAAAGAACTTGCAATCTAATTAGACTGATGAAACAGACAAATAAATGAGACTAGAAGTTTCATCTTTCTTTGAAAGTCTTTTTGCTCCACAGTAACTCAGAAACTCCTCCTACAGGATCAATCTTGCATGCTAACCTGTGTTTATACTTATCAGAGCTCTTAAAATACTTCATGTGTTCATGGACTGCAAAACTGTGGACTCCCTGAGGCCAGTGACTTATTTCTGAATATCCAGCATACCATAGTAGGTTTTAAATAAGTGTGTTTTTTAAAATGAGTGGGTATATAAGTATATTCATTAGTTATTCAATCACTTTGTGTTTCTGGATGCTATCTGTAGCAGGCAGTAACTGAAGCTGTCTACAGCAGAAAGAAGAGAAGAGGCTCAAAAAGGGAACAATTTGAATAGATGGAACAGGAAGAAGCAGAGAAGCCCAGACAACTGCTGAAAAAGGATGAGGGACCCAAAGTCTCCTCAGAGATACAGAACTCATGTTACACAGTTTGAAATATCTGCTCATAACTTTGATTTTCAAACAGACATTTACTCTATTACTAAAGAGTTTGAACATGTTTCTTTGGAAAAAGAGCCTAAATATGTGACATCATGAGTCACAATAAAGAGATTATAATTATTCAAGCCAGACCACAACCCCTCCAAAAAAAAAAAAGAACAACTATCTCTGAGCTTAGAATTATAAAGAGCTAATTCATTAAAAGCATTTACAGAAAGAGACAAATACTGGATAACATCACTAATATGTAGAATCTGACAAAAGCAGAACTAGTGAAAACAGAAGGCAGAATGGTGGTTTCCACAGGCTTGGGGTGGGGGGAAGCGGGGAACTGGGGAGATGTCATTCAAGGGTACAAACTATACAACTATTAGATAAATATGTGCTCGAGATCTAAGGTACAGTACAGTGATCACAGGCAACAGTACTGTATTTCAGACTTCAAAGCCGTGAAGAGAATACATTAGATTTGTTCTTACCGCTAAAAAATAGTGTGACAAGATAGAGGTGATAACACTGATGGTAATTGCATTGTAATATACAAATGTGTAATATCAACTTTCCTTAAACCTAAAAAATTTTATATGTCAATTACATCTCAGTTTTTAAAAAAGGATTTTTCTTTATGTTTGAGAAATGATCAAAGAAAATGTACTATAAAAGGTCAGACTCCGTTTTTCTGCTACATAGTTCTGATGATACTAATAGAGAGATTAGGTTTCCAAATAATAAAACTTGCTCGGTTCAGTTCATGGCACCCCACTCCAGTACTCTTGCCTGGAAAATCAATGGAAGGAGGAGCCTGGTAGGCGGCAGTCAATGGGATCGCTGAAGGTCGGACACGACTGAGTGACTTCACTTTCACTTTTCACTTTCATGCATTGGAGAAGGAAACGGCAACCCACTCCAGTATTCTTGCCTGGAGAATCCCAGGGACGGAGGAGCCTGGTGGGCTGCCCTTTATGGGGTTGCACAGAGTTGGACATGACTGAAGTGACTTAGCAGCAGCAGCAGCAGCAGCAGTTCAATTCAGTTCAGTCACTCAGTCGTGTCCGACTCTTTGCGGCCCCATGAATCACAGCACACAGGCCTCCCTATCCATCACCAACTCCCAGAGTTTACCCAAATTCATGTCCATCGAGTTGGTGACGCCATCCAGCCATCTCATCCTCTGTCATCCCCTTCTCCTCCTGCCCCCAATCCCTCTCAGCATCAAGGTCTTTTCCAATGAGTCAACTCTTTGCATGAGGTGGCCAAAGTATTGGAGTTTCAGCTTCAACATCAGTCCTTCCAATGAACACCCAGGACTGATCTCCTTTAGAATGGACTGGTTGGATCTCCTTGCAGTCCAAGGGACTCTCAAGAGTCTTCTCCAACACCACAGTTCAAAAGCATCAATTCTTTGGCTCTCAGCTTTCGTCACAGTCCAACTCTCACATCCATACATGACCACAGGAAAAACCATAGCCTTGACTAGATGGACCTTTGTTGGCAAAGTAATGTCTCTGCTTTTGAATATGCTATCTAGGTTGGTCATAACTTTCCTTCCAAGGAGTAAGCGTCTTTTAATTTCAAGACTGCAGTCACCATCTGCAGTGATTTTGGAGCCCCCCAAAATAAAGTCTGACACTGTTTCCACTGTTTCCCCATCTATTTGCCATGAAATGATGGGACTGGATGCCATGATCCTAGTTTTCTGAACGTTGAGCTTTAACCCAACTTTTTCACTCTCCTCTTTCACTTTCATCAAGAGGCTTTTTAGTTCCTCTTCACTTTCTGCCATAAGGGTAGTGTCATCTGCATATCTGAGGTTAATGATATTTCTCCCGGCAATCTTGATTCCAGCTTGTGCTTCTTCCAGCCCAGTGTTTCTCATGATATACTCTGCATAGAAGTTAAATAAGCAGGGTGACAATATACAGCCTTGACGTACTCCTTTTCCTATTTGGAACCAGTCTGTTGTTCCATGTCCAGTTCTAACTATTGCTTCCTGATCTGCATACAGGTTTCTCAAGAGGCAGGTCAAGTGGTCTGGTATTCCCATCTCTTTCAGAATTTTTCACAGTTTATTGTGATCCACACAGTCAAAGGCTTTGGCATAGTCAATAAACCAGAAATAGATGTTTTTCTGGAACTCTCTTGCTTTTTCGAAGATCCAGTGGATGTTGGCAATTTGATCTCTGGTTCCTCTGCCTTTTCTAAAGCCAGCTTGAACATCTGGAAGTTCACAATTCACGTACTGCTAAAGCCTGGCTTGGAGAATTTTGAGCATTATTTTACTAGCTTGTGAGATGAGTGTAATTGTGCGGTAGTTTGAGCATTCTTTGGCATTGCCTTTCTTTGGAATTGGAATGAAACCTGACCTTTTCCAGTCCTGTGGCCACTGCTGAGTTTTCCAACTTTGCTGGCATATTGAGTGCAGCAGTTTCACAGCATCTCCTTTCAGGATTTGAAACAGCTCAACTGGAATTCCATCACCTCCACTAGCTTTGTTCCTAGTGATGCTTTCTAAGGCCCACTTGACTTCACATTCCAGCATGTCTGGCTCTAGGTGAGTGATCACACCATCGTGATTATCTGGGTCATGAAGATCTTTTTTGTACAGTTCTTCTGTGTATTCTTGCCACCTCTTAATATCTTCTGCTTCTGTTAGGTCCATGCCATTTCTGTCCTTTATTGAGCCCATCTTTGCATGAAATGTTCCCTTGGTATCTCTAATTTTCTTGAAAAGATCTCTAGTCTTTCCCATTCTGTTGTTTTCCTCTATTTCTTTGCATTGATCACTGAAGAAGGCTTTCTTATCTCTCCTTGCTATTCTTTGGAACTCTGCATTCAGATGCTTATATCTTTCCTTTTCTCCTTTGCGTTTCACCTCTCTTCTTTACACAGCTATTTGTAAGGCCTCCTCAGACAGCAATTTTGCTTTTCTGCATTTCTTTTTCTTGGGGATGGTCATGATACCTGTCCCCTGTACAATGTCACGAACCTCCATCTACAGTTCATCAGGCACTCTGTCTATCAGATCTAGTCCCTTAAATCTATTTCTCACTTCCACTGTAGGTCATACCTGAATGGTCTAGTGGTTTTCCCTACTTTCTTCAATTTAAGGGTAAATTTGGCAATAAGGTGTTTCTGAGTATTATTTAATTATACCACAGTCAGAAATAAAAAAAGAAAAAAAACACCTGCTTGATATTTTAGAACTATTCTTAGTTTATATAATTCATTTTCTGGTGTTTTAAAAATCATTAATTATTACCAGCTAATAGGGAACAAATATTCTCCACCCCCCCTCGCCCCCGCCACTGGTATTATCTGATGAGGCATACTTCGTTTAACTACAGGTATTTATCTTTATGTTTCCTTGCAAACTCTACGTAAACCCAAAGTGTTCAGGGATATCTTGCCCTTGGGATTATTCTGTTTTAAAACATAATCTCTGACTACTCTTTAGTACTTTGTTGAGAAGATCCTGAAAAAAATCATTTTTTTTAAATGAACACTTTCTGACTCCTATATATTTTATGTATTATTTAATCCGTAACACAGCCCTTTAAGTTTAATATTTTTGTTTTTTGTTATCTCTATGTTATAATTTAGGAAGCTGAGGCTTAGAGAATAAATCATTGAAGGTAAAGGTCACATATAGCTCTTCAGTTGCAGATCTTATGTTTAAACCTAACTTCAACTTTCATTGTTTTAGCTACAAGCTATACTGACTCCCTTGGCCTTTTAAAAGCTGCTTCAATCCACTTATTTACAGTATAAATATCCATCAGTTTATTTCAAGTATAGTGAATTATAAATATCTATGGGAAAAGTCAGAAATGCATATGGAATAAAAGAATAATGTTTATTCAAATAGAGGCCTTAGTTTCATTATCCTTTTAAATGGCTCTATCGTTATATCCAGGAATATATATTGAGTATCTAAAGAACTAGCATTATAATAACTACTACTATTAATACTAGTCCCACTGCTACTGCTTCCAAAATGCAACCCTCTATGTTCAGTTGCTCTACATCATTCTCAGATAGTTTTATAAACGACCAGTGACTTGAATTTTCAGATCTTATTCAGGGAAGACTTCATGGCTGGTAGAAATTAATCTCTAGGGTAATAAGGGATTTGAGCTGGTAGCTCTCTTTTCTGCTTTGCTTCTTGTCTCCCTCTAAGCTTCTCTCCCTCTTCCTCCCTGCTAGAAACTGCTGGCTACCCACCCTGCCTCTCCTCCTTCTTTTCACCTCGGCAGGTCCATTTCCATCCAGCTAAAACACCACATTCCCATGACTCTCTTGAAACCAGGGAAGCCAAGTATTTATGATTTAGTCACTGAAATGCAAGCAGAAATGTTGCATGAGATATTTCAGAAATCTCCTTAGACAGAGACTTGTTTGTCTTCTCGTCTTTCCTTCTACCACTTGGAGCTCTGATATGATGAATGGGGATCAAGCAGCCACATTCTGCAATGAGAATGAAGGCTATGTGCAATTATCGTGAATCAGGGGTTTTAAATGATTTGGAGGAGCTGCTGCTTTAGTCGAAGGTTGCTGAGAGAAATAAAATTACACCTTGCTTACAACAAACAAAAACAACACCTAGAATAATCATGATATATCCTACCCGTGTGTGGGTCCAGAAGCAACAGTTAGAACCAGATGTGGAAGAAAGGACTGGTTCAAAAATTGAGAAAGGAGTGTCATAAGGTCATCCCCTTGCTTATTTAATTTATATGCAGAGTGCATCATGTGGAAACACTGGGTTGGATGAATCACAAGCTGGAATCAAGATTGCCAAGAGAAATATCAACAGCCTCAGTATGCATATGATACCACCCTAATAGCAGAAAGTAAAGAGAAACTTCCTTGGTGGCTCAGAGGTTAAAGCGTCTGCCCGCAATGTGGGAGACCCCGGTTCAATCCCTGGGTTGGGAAGATCTCCTGGAGAAGGAAATGGCAACCCACTCCAGTATTCTTGCCTGGAGAATCCCATGGAGGAAGGAGCCTGGTAGGCTACAGTCCACGGGGTCACAAAGAGTCGGACACGACTGAGCAACTTCACTTTCACTCACTATAGAGGGTGAAAGAAGAGAGTGAAAAAGCTGGTTTAAAATTCAACATTCAAAAAACCAAGATCATGGCATCTGATCCCATCACTTCATGGCAAACATATAGGGAAACAATGGCAACAGTAGCAGATTTTATTCTCTCGGGCTCCCAAATCACTGTGGATGGTGACTGCAGCCATGAAACTGAAAGATGCTTGCTCCTTGAAAGAAAAGCTATGACAAACCTAGATAGTGTATTCAAAAGCAGAGACATCACTTTGCCAACAAAGGTGTGTAGAGTCAAAGCTACGGTTTTTCCAGTAGTCATGTATGGATATGAGAGTTAGACCATAAAGAAGGCTGAACACCAAAGAGTTGATGTTTTTGAATTGTGCTGGTGCAGAGGACTCCTGAGAGTCTCTTGGACTGCAATGAGATCACACCCATCAATTCTAAAGGAATTCAACCCTGAACATTCATTGAATGGACTGTTGCTGTATCTCCAATAATTTGGCCACCTGAAGTGAAGAGCTGGCTCATTTGAAAAACCTGATACTGGGAAAGACTGAAGTCAGGAGGAGAAGGAGGCAACAGAGGATGAGATGGTTAGATAGCATCACTGATTCAAAGGACATAAATCTGAGCAAACTCTGGGAGACAGTGGAGGACAGAGGAGCATGGCATGCTTCAGTCCATGGGGTTGGAAAGAGTTAGACATGACTTAGCAACTGAACAACAGCAAAAATTTTGGTAACATCACTTAACTTGTTTATGTTCTAATTTGGGTTTCTTTTCAACAGTTTTCTTTCACCACATTTTATAACAAGGCAAACCATTCTTGATACTTTCTTTGAAATGGGATATGAGACAATGCTTGTGAAATTACTAATAAATTATGCAGTGTTACTGGGAGTTTCTGAAGTGTATTTATAAGTTCCCTTTCCACACACTGAAGTTTCAGAACATCTGACTGCATCCCAAAGTATAATCAAATTCTAGAGGGGAATAACTTAGATGTACAGGTTTGGGGCCAAATTTCTCATTAGTATCTCATGAAACATTGCGTCAAAAAGCAAAATAATTCCAGTCAAGAGAACCAGATGGCGGAGGAGTAGGTGGACATGGAGTCCATCTCTCTCCAGGGATACATCAGGAATACACCTTCAGACACAGAAGTGCATGCAGAGCTCCAGCTGAGAGCAGACAGGAATACCTGACCAGTGGAAAAGAACATATAGAACCATGCAAAACTTGGTAGGACAAGGAACTAGGGGGACAAACAGGAGTGTTAGTAGGACCAGACCTGCCCTTGGTGGGTGGGGGAACTGAGGCAGGGGTCCGATCCCCACATCGGGACAACTGTCTGAGTCAGAGGAGAAACATTTAAGGATGTGAGTGAAACAGCTGATCTGTGGCAGCCTAAATGGAATGAGAATCAGATAGTTCTTGTCACAGCCATGCATTCCCTGGACAGGAACGTTGGTCCCCTGGATGGCACCAAAGGCTGGGAGCTGGAGTTTAGGGATTGTGGAGCAATCCCAGGGTGAGGGCTGCTGTTGACTGTGGAGAGACGGATTGAGGGGATGTGAGGGGGGAGATCATGGTGGGAAATGTTGGTGGAGGAAAGCCAGGCAGACATGGAAGCAAGGTGACACTGCTGAGTCACACATGGGGGTGAAGCTAGCACCATAGCCTCTCTCTCCCCACATGCCAGCATCGGCAGTTGAACAACACAGAGTCTGGCCTATCAAATACCTGATGCACTGAACTACAGAGTAGGAGCCCAGCCAGGGGGCCTCTCTATGTGCCTGATCTGCGGAACAACAGAGAGGGACCCCAGGCAAGGGAGCCCTCTAAGTGCCTGAACGGGTGGAGCTATGGAGAAAGACCGGCCAACAGGCCTTCTGATCACCAGGTATAAGAGGCTCAAAAAAAGACTCTGATAGGGTCATAACTCCTGTGGCAGAGGCAGTCCATGTCCCCGCACACATGGCGCCACCAGGGTCCCCACAAGCCAAGCAGCTGTGCCAACTTTATGTTCAACTCTCACTGGGGCAGAGCTGCCACAGGCAAACAATGTCTTGCATCTATGTGCGCAGGGTCTCTTCAGTCCTGTCCAACTCTGCGACCCTGTAGACTGTGGCCTGCCAGGCTTTTCTGTCAGGGAAAGGGGTTCTCCAGGCAAGAATATTGGAGTGTACTGGCCAATACTGGTTGCCATACCCTTCTAGAGCACTATATTTCTTGCTGCCCTAGCTGCCAACTCCCCTGAGTACTTGAGTGCTGCCAGAACCCCTGTGACCCAAGCAGCTGCACCACCTCCACACCGGGCCCTCACTGGGGCAGACCCAAGTCCTCCAGGGCAGCCTCAGGAGCAAACCCCAGTGGATGACCCATATGTAGTGGTAGAAATAAAACCACAATTGAAACCCAGGGACAGTATGGCTAAGGAAGAAGATCCCAAACCTTCCCACCAGCTGTACAAGCTGCAGATAAAATCCACATGATCAACTAGGCAGACTGTGTATATGGAATATATAAAAGGCCATTGAGAGCTCTCACAAAAGAAAACACACTAGCTCTGATAGCTGTGGACATTGGAGGCAAAAATAATAGGAATAGGACCAGATTAGAATCTGAACTGCCCCCACAGCAGGTCCAGAGATCAGCACAGTGTTGGAGGGCATCCTAGGGAGGTAAGGTGGACAGTAACTCCCAGCGAGGTAAAGGACTCTGACAGCAGTGACTCAAGAAAAACACTTATTATTCTTATTTTTTGACTTGTTCTATAGATTCTTTTGGAGTATTTTTCTCTCCCTCCCCCACCCCCATTATAGTTGTTGACTTTATTGGCACTAAGAAATCCAATTAAGCTTTTGAGCTTTTTTTCCCCTCAGTCACTTTTTTTTATTGTTGTTACAAACCTCTCCCTCTATGTTGGACTTTTGCAGTTCTGTGGAGTTTTCCTTTTTTCTTCCTTTTTTTTCCCTCTCTCTTTTTTATAATTTTAATTTTTAATTTTTTAAACCGATTTTATTTTTTCTACATTTATTCCTTTATTTGCTTTTCCTACTGTTCTTTCCCCCTTGCAGTTAATCTCTAATGTATATAAATCTTCTTCATCTACCTCTATTTAACTTTGCATATCTATCCTTTCTTTCTCTCCTTTCCTTCCTTTTCTCTCAGCATATTTGTTAGTTTTGTTTTCATTGCTTTATTCCCACTTGGCACCTTGCTTTAGTTTTGTTTTCCAGTTTGTGCTTTAGTTTTGTTCTTAACTGGTAAATATAATTTTTTATTTCCTTTGATCACTGGGTCAATCTTTTTTATTTTTGTTGGACTGTTGCTCCTGGGTGTATATGTATATATGTATATTCCATTATTTTAATTATTTGCCTGATGTTTTTAACTGCCGTTTGTCGGGGTTCATCTTCAGTTTCTCATTTTTGGACATTTGTTTTAATCTCACTTATGCCATAACAAATCACTTGCAGAATCTTCGTTCCTAACCAGAAGTCAAGCCCTGAGCCTTTGGAGTGGAAGGGCTGACTCCAAGACAGAGAACTAACCCTAGGGAGCATCAAATAGTGAGAACTCACACAAAGGAAACCACTGTAATACAAGACCTGGGATCATCCAATCACCAGCAGCACTCTGTGCAGGATGCCTCATCTAAACAACAAACAAAACAAGATACAAACCCAGTCATCAGCAGACAGGATTGAACCTCACTCAGCTTACCCATCAAAGGAAAAACAAAAACTCAGCACAAATCTCACCCTATAAGAAGCTTACAAAACCACTGGACCAACCTTAGGAGGGCTAAAACCAAACGGAAGAAAGAATTTAACCTTCTTCAAAGAAAGAATTCAACTTTCTTTGAAGTCTGGGAAAAGGAGACCTCAAACACAGTAAGTTAAAAAAAAATAATGAAAAGGCAGAGAAATACTACACTAATGAAAGAACAAACTAGAAACACAGAAGTCCAAATGAATGAAGAGGAAATAGGCAAACTTCCTGAAAAAGAATTCAGAATAATGGTAGTAAAAATGATCAAAAACCTTGAAAACAAAATGGAGGAAATGCAAGAATCAATTAACAAAGACCTAGAAGAATTAAAGAATAAACATACAGAGACAAACAATACAATTACTGAAATTAAAAATACTCTGGAAGGAATCAATAGCAGAATATCTGATGCAGAAGAACAAATCAGTAAGCTGCAAGATAAAATGGTGGAAACAACTGCTGAAGAGCAGAATAAAGTAAAAAGAATGAAGAGACCTGAGGACAGTCTCAGAGACTTCTGGGACTATATCAAATATTTGAATTGAAGGGGTTCCAGAAGAAGAAGAGAAAAAGAAAGGGTTTGAGAAAATTTTTGAAGAGATTATAGTTGAAAATTTCCCCAACATGGAACAGGAAATAGTCAATCAAGTCCAAGAGGCACAAAGAGTCCCATATAGGATAAACCCAAGGAGAAACATGCCAAGACACATACTAATCAAACAAGCAAAGACTAAACACAAAGAAACAATACTAAAAGCAGCAAGTGAGAAGCAACAAGTAACTTACAAGGGAAACCACAGAAGGGAATGGCAGGATGTATTTAAAGTACTGAAAGGGAAAAATCTACAACCAAGATTACTGTACCTGGCAAGGAGCTCATTCAAAACTTATGGAGAAATAAAAAGCTTTTCAGACAAAAGTTAAGAGAATTCAGTGACACCTAACCAGCTTTACAACAAATGTTACAGGGACTTATATAGTCAAGAAATACGAGAAAAAAAGATCTACAAAATCAACCCCAAACAATTAAAAAAATGGCAATAGGAACAAATATATCAATTATTACTTTAAATGCCAATAGATTAAATGCTCCAATTAAAAGACACAGATTGGCTGAATGGATACAAAAACAAGACCCATATAAAAGCTGTCTAGAAGAAACCCATTTCAGATCTAAAGACACATGTAGACTGAAAGTGAGAGGATGGAAAAATATATTCTATGCAAATAGGAAGCAAAAGATAGCTGGAGTAGCAATCCTCCTATAAGACAAAATAGACCTTAAAATAAAGAAGATTACAAGAGACAAGGAAGGACAACTACATAATGATCAAGGGATTAGTCCAAGAGGAAGACATAACAATTGTAAATATCTATGCACCCAACATAGGAGCACCTCCATACATAAGACAAACACTGCTGCTGCTGCTGCTGCTAAGTCGCTTTAGTCGTGTCTGACTCTGTTCGACCCTATAGACAGCAGCCCACCAGGCTCCCCCGTCCCTGGGATTCTCCAGGCAAGAACACTGGAGTGGGTTGCCATTTCCTTCTCCAATGCATGAAAGTGAAAAGTCAAAGTGAAGTCACTCAGTTGTGTCTGACTCTTAGCAACCCCATGGACTGCAGCCCACCAGGCTCCTCGGTCCATGGGAGTTCCCAGGCAAGAGTACTGGAGTGGGGTGCCATTGCCTTCTCCAAAGACAAATACTAACAGACATAAAAGGAGAAATTGTCAGTAACACAACAATAGTGGGAGACTTTAATATCCCACTCACACTAATGGACAGATCACTAAAACAGAAAATTAATAAGCAAACACAAGTCTTAAATGAGACAGTAGATGAGATGGATCTCATCGATATCTTCAGGACATTCCATCCAAATGCAGAAGAATACACCTTCTCCTCAAGTGCACATGGAACATTCTCCAGGATAGACCACATCTTGGGTCACAAATCAAATATCAGTAAATTTAAGAAAATTGTATCAAGCATCTTCTCTGACCACAATACTATGAGTCTAGATATCAATTACAAGAAAAAAAACTGTAAGAAACACAAACACATGGAGATTAAACATGCTCCTAAATAACCAACAGGTTACTGAAGAAATAAAAAAAGAGTCTAGAGACAAATGACAATGAAAACATGACAACTCAGAACCTATGGGATGCAGCAAAAGCAGTTCTACAAGAGAAGTTAATAGCAATACAATCCTACCTCAACAAACAAGAAAAATATTGAATAGACAACCTAACTTTACACCGAAAACTGGAAAAAGAAGAACAAACCCCCCCCAAAATTAGCAGAAGGAAAGAAATCATAAAGATCAGAGCAGAAATAAGTGAAAAAGAAATGAAAGAAACAATAGTAAATAAAACTAAAAGCTGATTCTTTGAGAAGATAAACAAATTGACAAACCCTTAGCCAGACTCATCAAGAAGAAAAAAAAAAGAATCAATCAACAAAATTAGAAATGAAAAAGGAGAGGTTACAACAGACAAGGCAGAAACACAAAGGATTATAAGAGACTATTATGAACAACTATACTGCAATTAAATGGACAACCTAGAAGAAACAAACAGATTCTTAGAAAAGTTCCATCTTCCAAGACTGAACCAGGAAGAAATAGAAATTATGAACAGCCCAATTACAAGCAATGAAACTGAAGCTGTGATCAAAAATCTCCCTAAAACAAAGCTAGGGACCAGATGGCTTCACAGAAGAATTCTATCAAACATTTAGAGAAGAGCTAATGCCTGTCCTTCTAAAACTCTTTCAAAAAACTGCAGAGGAAGGAACACTGCCAAACTCATTCTACAAGGCCACCATCACCCTGATACCAAAACCAGACAAAGACAACACAAAAAAAAACTACAGGCCAATATCACTGATGAACATAGATGCTCCTCAACAAAATTTTATCAAACAGAATTCAGCAACACATCAAAAAGTTCATACACCATGATCAAGTTGGGTTTATTCCAGGGATGCAAGGATTCTTCAATATACGCAAATCCATCAATGTGTTACACCATATTAACAAACAGAAAGATAAAAGCCATATGATTATCTCAAGAGATGTAGAAAAAGCCTTTGACAGAATTCAGCACCCATTTATGATTAAAACTCTTCAAAAAATGGGCACAGAAGGAACCTACCTCAACATAATAAAGGATGTATATGATAAGCCTACAGCAAACATTATTCTCAATGGTGAAAAACTGAAAGCATTCCCCCTAAGATCAGGAACAAGACAAGTGTGTCCACTTTCACTGCTATTATTCAACATAGTTCTGAAAGTCCTTGCTACAGCATCAGAGAAGAAAAAGAAATAAAAGGAATTCAGATCAGAAAAGAAGAAGTAAAGCTCTCACTGTTTGCAGATGACATGATACTGTATATGCTGCTACTGCTGTTGCTAAGTCACTTGAGTCGTCTCCGACTCTGTTCGACTCCACAGACGGCAGCCCACCAGGCTCCCCCATCCCTGGGATTCTCCAGGCAAGAACAATGGAGTGGGTTGCCATTTCCTTCTCCAATGCATGAAAGTGAAAAGTGAAAGGGAAGTCGCTCAGTTGTGTCCGACTCTTTGCGATCCTGTGGACTGCAGCCTACCAGGCTCCTCCATCCATGGGATTTTCCAGGCAAGACTACTGGAGTGGGGTGCCATAGCCTTCTCCAGATACTGTACATAGAAAACACTATAAACATAGATCAGAAAATTACTAGAGCTAATCAGTGAATTTAGCAAAGTTGCAGGATACAAAATCAATACACAGAAATCACTTTCATTTCTATATAGTCACAATGAAAAATCAAAAGTAGAAATTAAGGAATCCCATTCACCATTGCAACAAATGAATTAAATATCTAGGAATAAACTTTACCTAAGGAGACAAAAAAACTGTACATAGAAAATTATAAGATACTAATGAAAGAAATCAAAGATGACATAAACAGATGGAGAGATATTCCATGTTCCTGGGTAGGAAGCATCAGTATTGTGAAAATGACTATACTACCAAATGCAATCTACAGATTCAATGCAATCCCTATCAAATTACCAATCGCATTTTTCACAGAACTAGAACAAAAAATTTCACAATTTATATGGAAACACAACAGACCCCGAATAGATAAAGCAGTCTTGAGAAAGAAGAATGAAGCTGGAGGAATCAACTTTCCTGAATTCAGATTATGCTAGAAAGCTACAGTCATGAAGACAGTATGGTACTGCCACAAAAACAGAAATATAGACCAATGGAATAAGATAGAAAGCCCAGAAATACACTCATGCACCTATGGCTACCTTATATTTGACAAAGGAGGCAAGAATATACAATGGGGCAAAGACAGCCTCTTCAATAAATGGTGCTGAGAAAATTGGACAGTTACACGTAAAAGAAGGAAATGAGAACATTTCCTAACACCATACACAAAGATAACTCAAAATGGATTAAAGACCTAAATGTAAGACTAGAAACTATAAAACTTTTAGAGGAAAACATAGACAGAACACTTGATGACATAAATCAAAGCAAGATCCTCTATGACCCACCTCCTGGATTAATAGAAATAAAAACAAAAGTAAACAAATGGGACCTGATTAAACTTAAAAGCTTTTGCATAGCAAAGGAAACTATAGCAAGGTGAAAAGACAGACTTAAAAATGGTAGAAAATAATAGCAAAAGTAACAACTGACAAAGGATTAATTTTCAAAATATACAAGTAGCTCATAGAACTCAATACCAGAAAAACAACCCAATCAAAAAGTGGGAAAAAGACCTTTCTCCAAAGAAGACATACAGATGGCTAACAAACACATGAAAAGATGCTCAACATTGCTCATTATTAGAGAAATGCAAATAAAAACTATGATATATCACCTCATACCAGTCAGAATGGCCGTCATCAAAAAGTCTACAAACAATAAATGCTCAAGAGAGTATGGAAAAAAGGGAACACTCTTGCATTGTTGGTGGGAATGTAAATTGATACAGCCACTATGGAAGACAGTGTGGAGATTCCTTAAAAACCTAGGAATAAAATCACCACGTGACCCAGCAATCCCACTCCTAGGCATACATCCTGAGGAAACCAAAACTGAAAGAGACACATGTATCCCATTGTTCATTGCAACACTATTTTCAACAGCTAGAACTTGGGAGCAACCTAGATGTCCATCAACAGATGAATGGAAAAAGAAGTTGTGGTACATATACACAATGGGATATTACTCAGCTACAAAAAGGAACACATTTGAGTCAGTTCTAATGAGGTGGACAAACCTAGAACGTATTATATAGAGTGAAGTAAGTCAGAAAGAGAAGAATAAACATCATATTCTAACGCATATATACAGAACCTAGAAAAATGGTACTGAAGAATTTATTCACAGGGAAACAATGGAGAAACAGACATAGAGAATAGACTTATGGGCTTGGGGAGAGGGGAGGAAAGGGTGAGATGTATGGAAAGAGTAACATGGAAACATATTACCATATGTAAAACAGACAGCCAACGGGAATTTGCTGTAAGGCTCAGGAAACTCAAACAGGGGCTTCGTATCAACCTAGAGGGGTGTGATGGGGAGGGAGATGGGAGGGAGGTTCAAAAGGGAGGGGATGTATGTATACCTATGGCTGATTCATGTTGAGGCTTGACAGAAAACAACAAAATTCTGTAAAGCAATTATCCTTCAATAAAAATAAATAAATTAAAAAAAAAAGAGTTCCAGTCAAATTATACACAGGCTCTAATGGGAAGGAACTATAAATCCTTCTTTTTTATTAATTTAGATTTTGCTTATTTATCATCTGTGTGACCCAGGGCTATTTGAGAGATATTTTATTAACCTACTAAGATATTTTATTAGTCTACTAAATGAGCAAGTTCGATGGAGTTTTGTTACTCTTTTATAATCTATCAAATTTATAATCTATCAAATTTTGGCTACCTCAAAGCCTATAGATAGGAAAAAATATACATAGAGAATAAAGCCTGGAATATATGAACATGTGGATATCCAGTGTTAAATTGTGGATGGAAAAGTGATGCCAGGTATCACCAAGAAGAAAACAAATAAATAATTCATGTCAAAATGAGAATTATTGTGACCAAACAGTCAAGGACTCATTCACTGAGATGCTCTTAATATTTAGATTTAAATTTGAAAATATGTAACTAAAAGATTCACTGAATAAAATCTACATCAGGGTCTAACTGCCAAAAGAGAATAAAATACATTTCATACCTTGTTTTATGCTGGCAAAGTGTAGCATGTTTTTGCAAATCATACAGATAATTTTATTTTAAAATTTTCTTCATTAAATTCTTTGAATTTTCACAGGAAATTCTAAATTATATTAGAAAATAAGATATGCAGAGGGGAAATAAAAAAAGATAATAAAGAGATCCTGGGTAACAAGAGAAAAAGAAAGAAAACAATGTAGGATTTCTAAGAAGACATAAAAAGAATAAAATCACAAAAAATGAGTGGAGAATAAAGAATCATCTGCTGTATATTCTGGACAGAAATGTGTAGCTAGTTTCATTATTTCTAATGGATTACCATTTGATTCACGTATTTGAGAGTTTACTTCTCTTCAAAAATGCAGATGGTAAGGACATTTTTACATATTATTTCTATCACCTAGCAAGTGTTTAAAAGTTTAATTTTAAAGGAAAAAGAACAAAAGAATGAGGTTAATGAAATGTAGGTAGAAAGAAGAAGGAAGAATGAAAGAAAATGTCTGTAAGAACAAATGTAAGATTTTTTTACATTACTTATCATTACTGGCCTCATATTCTTTATGGCATTAATGCTTTCAGTACTTATTGATTTACTATACTGGTAATTTCACTAACATTGACATGCATTTTCCTTTTCTGCATAAATGCTGAATTTTTTTAAAAGCTGGTATGATCAGGTAACTGTAATTCAAGATATAACACAGTGGATATCGCTCTGTCCTACTGTGTGCAAGGCTCAGTTTTGGCACTGGGATTACAAAAAATCCATGTAGCCTCAAATCTTAATTTGCAAAAGTGATCACACTACCTTGAATATTAATTATTTTTTCAACAAAATTATCATGCAATATAAAGAGAATCATAAAAACATGAATGTTTGCTATTTGGGAGTTTAAAAAAAAAAAGAGAGAGCGCGCTACTTATTTACCAGAATTTTTTAAAAGCACAACATGTAAACTATAGAGTGAATGAAAATTGTGTGTCTTTCACCAAATTACCTGTGCTCGGTAACCCTCAGTTTCTTTCTCTGTGTTATTGACATAATAGTAACACCTACTTCATGAGACTGTTTTTAAAGTATTAGGTAAAATATCAAGTACTCAGAACAGTGCTTGTACATAATAAGCACTGGATAATAAATGCTAGCTCTTAACAATTTATGATTATTATATTTACTGTTATTATTAAGCTTGAACAGGTACTCTCATGATTCTAATGAGACTCAAGTTACTTTCATTTTTTGGTCACACCTAATAAATTAATAAAGAAATGACAAACAGAGTTGTTAAAGAATGGAGGTGTATTTTAAACATTTACATGTAAGAAATTAATGCTTTTAACTCCAAAAAAAATCTCTATATATTTGACCTTAATTGAAGGTAAATTTAAGATTTTTTTGGTGCATGTAAGTTGGACATGACTGAGCAATTGAACTGAACTGAAACTGACTGAAGCTCTAAGGCAAATGGCCCTCCTCCCATCCCATCATAGGCCCTGTTATTTTTAAAATGAGCATAAATAAGAAGGTGGGGATGGATAGAAGAAATAAAAGAAGCAGAGGTATGGAAGTAAGAGATTAATTTGCAATAGTATAGTGTGTATAACTGATAGAGACGGAGGGGCAGGTAAACTCTCAGGTGAAGAACTAGAGTGAGGACCTGGATATGACACTGGGAAGAAAGAGAGACAAGTTGTGAAAGAATGGTCTTGGGGATATAGATCTACAACATGAATTCCTGTCTCACAATGGTTTAGAGAGACGGTCATACGTATCCCCTAATAGTATGAAGGGCAGCCATTGTTCCAAAGAGAAAACAATGGAACCCTCCTCAGCAAATCTTCTTCCTTACCGACAGTCATCTTCACTTGCAAACATCTGCCCAGTTTCCTCCTGCCCCAAAGGAAGGAGAATTTCTTTCTCTTCCACAGTTGAGTGATTTTTTTCCCTAGATAAACTCATTCTTCCACCCAGGAATGCAAAAGTATCTTTCTATGAAAATGTCTCTACTCTAGTCCAAATCCCTTTTACTTCTAACCTACAGAGAACTTCTCAACCCCATTATCTTCTACTGCCCCTGCAACCCCTACTCTCGTCTGGTTCCTTTCCCCTAGACTTTAAAGCAGCTCAAAATGTTCTCATTTTTGGTTTCTTGTTTTCTGGTCCATTCCCATCCTCTTAGGCTGAGTTTACATCGCTTGTTTTTATCTGCTCCACTGAGGGTCCATTCTTTGCTCTTATTCTTTCTTCATCCTACACACCTCATCTACGTGTATGGGTTCAGTTATCATTGTGTTTATGATTCTCCATTATCTATCGGAAGTACCACATTATATACCCAATGGTTTTCTGCAATGACTGGTGTAGGCCAAGTGAAACCCATAGTTTCTGGACTCTGTGAGACTCAATTCAAGATGCAAAGAAAGAAATTATATGATTTCTATCTTGGGTAACTTTTTTAGGTCTCAACCAGGGGTTGGTGGGATATCTGAATGGACAGGCCCATCAAGATTGCATACAGTGACATGAGATGATGGCTCCATGAGTCTCCTTACATTAAGCCTCCTTGAAGTTAAATAAGAACGTGTGGCTAATTCAAGTCTTATGAGCCATGAGAGGAAGTGATGTGTCTAAGCTATCATGTGAAAGGGAAGGTGAAGGAGAGCCAGTGCAAGACTCTAGCTATATCTGCCATGCAGTCCTGAAGGTATAGCTTAAGGAGGTGGAATCTTGGTTTCTAAGTGCTTCTGAGCCAATGAAGCCCTCTCTATCTGTTGTATAACATGTAGCATAAACAAGAGGTAAATTTTTGATGTTGCTGTTATTTTAACCTATCCAGACTAATATACTTCTCAAAATAAAATTGAAGCAATGTCATAAATAAAAAGAGGAATGGATGATGGCACAGCAAAACCAAGTGCTCACTCAATGTGGTGAGGCTTCCTGGCCTCTCTGGGGAGAGTTAACACTTGCCTTCTCCATGCTCTCATAGTATTTTGGTATATACCTTAACTAGTACATGTTAAGCAGTTGTAATTTTTGACTTTATGATTCTTTTTCTTTCACCAGCTGCTGAGCTCGACACCTAAGAGACAAAGCAAGTGTTGGTAAAATGAAAAAAAATAATGAATAAATGAATAAAAAAGGAAGAAGTGAAAGAAAGATAGATCTGGTAATTAGGTAGTCATCTGTTATATAAAAGAGTACCACAGTTTTCTCTTAATGGTTTTTCCTTGTGTGTGCATTCATGTTTTGATTATACCTTTGGTAAATAACAGATGTTCCAGTACACAACGGATAAGGTGCAGCCTGCTGGTTTATCTAGCCTATGCATGAGATTTTTGTCTGCTCGGCATTTTCAAAGATCATCTTGTTAAACTGAAGAATAGGTGACAATATTATACAATTTCAGGTATACAACATAACAAGTTTATATTTTTATAGATTATGTGCCATACAAAGTTATTATAAAATACAGGCTATAGTCCCTGTGCTGTACATTGTATCCTTGTAACTTATTTCATACCTAGTAGTTTGTACCTCTTAATCCCCTTTATGTATTCTGTACCCTACCCTGCACTTATCTCTTAATAACCACTTGTTCATTCTATCTATGAGTATGTATTATTTAAATTCATTCACCTGTTTTATTTTTTTACCTTCCCCATATAAGTTGAAACATACAGGAAAAAACAAACAAACAAACCAGTATCATGCTGGCACAAAAAGAAATACAGATCAATGGAACAGAATAGAAATGTTCAGAGATAAACTCATGCACTTATGGTCATCTAATCTGTGACAAAGAAGGCACAAATATACAATAGAAAAAAGACAGCCTCTTCAATAAGTGGTTCTGGGAAAACTGGACAGCCGTATGTAAAAGAGTGAAATTAGAACATTCTAACACCATACACAAAAATAAACTTCCCATGGATTAAAGATCGAAATGTAAGGCCAGATACCATAAACTCTTAGAGGAAAACATAGTCAGAACACTCTGACATAAATCGAAGTAGGATCCTTTTTGATCCATCTCCTAGACTAATGAAAATGAAAACAAAAATAAACAAATGAAACCTCATTAAACTTAAAAGCTTTTGCACAGCAAAGGAAATCATAAACAAAATGAAAAGACAACTCTCAGAATGGGAGAAAATATTTGCAAAACAAGTGAGCAACAAGGGATTACTCTCCAAAATAAACAAACAGCGCTCTCTCTCTCTCTCTCTCTCTCTCTCTATATATATATATATATATATATATATATATTTAAACAAAACAAAACAAAAAAAATCAGCCCAACGGAAAAATAGGTAGAGGACCTAAATAGACAGTTCTTCAAAGAAGACATACAGAAGGCCAAAAACCACATGAAAAAAATGTTCAACATAATTATTAGAAAAACGCAAATCATATCACACCTATCAGAAGGGCCATCATAAAAATATATATAAACAATAAAAGCTGAAGAGGGTGTGGAGAAAAGGAAAACCTCTTACACTGTCGGTAGAAATGTGAACTTCTACAACCATTATGGAGAAGAGTACGGACGTCTTTAAACTAAACATAGAACTACCATATGATCCAGCAGTCCTAATCCTGGGCATATATCCAGAGAAAACCATAATTCAAAAAGATATATGCACCCTATTCATTGCACACTATTTACAATAGCCAAGACATGGAAGCAATCTAAATTCCATCAACAAAGGAGTGGATAAAGAAGATGTGGTACACATATACAATGGAATATTACTAGCTATAAAAAGAATGAAATAATGCGATTTGCAGAAGCATCCATGTTGCATCTTTAACTTATATGCAGAGTACATCATGTGAAATGCCAGGCTGGATGAAGCACAAGCTGGAATCAAGACTGCCAGGAGAAATATCAATAGTCTCAGATACGCAGATGACACCACCCTTATGGCAGAAAGCAAAGAAGAACTAAAGAGCCTTTTGATGAAAGTGAAAGAGGAGCATGAAAAAGTTGGCTTAAAGCTCAGCACTCAAAAGAAGATCATAGCATCTGGTCCCATCACTTTGTGGCAAACAGATGGGGAAATAATGCAAACAGTGACAGACTTTATTTTATTGGGCTCCAAAATCACTGCAGATGGTGACTGCAGCCATGAAAATAAAAGACGTTTGCACCTTGGAAGAAAAGCTACGACCAATCTAGACAATATATTAAAAAGCAGAGACATTACTTTGCCAACAAAGGTCTGTCTAGTCAAAGCTACAGTTTTTCCAGTAGTCATGTATGGATGTGAGAGTTGGACTATAAAGAAGGCTGAGCACCAAAGAATTGATGCTTTTGAACTGTGGTGTTGGAGAAGACTCTTGAGAGTCCCTTGGACTGCAAGAAGATCCAATCAGTCAAACCTAAAGGAAATCAGTCCGGAATTTCATCGAAAGGACTGATGCTAAGCTGACATTCCAATACTTTGGCCACCTGATGCAAAGAAGTGACTCATTGGAAAAGACTCTGATGCTGGGAAAGATTGAAGGGAGGAGGAGAAGGGGACCACAGAGGACGAGATGGTTGGATGACATCACCAACTCGATGGTTTGAGTGAGCTCTGGGAATTGGTGATGGACAGGGAGGCCTGGTGTGCTGCAGTCCATGGGGTCACAAAGAGTCAGACACGACTGAGCGACTGAACGGAACAGAACGGCAGCAACATGGATGGACCTAGATAGATCATCATACTGAGTGAAGTCAGTCAGACAGATAAATATATGATATCATTTATATGTGTAAATTAAAAAATAGACTACAAATAAAATTATCTACAAAACAGAAAGAGAAGGCTAGATATAGAAAACAAACGTACAGTTACCAAGGGGGAAAGGAGGGAAGGATACATAGGGAGATTGAGATTAATAGACACACATTACTACACACAAAATAGATAACTGATAAAGACCTAGTGTACAGTACAGGAAGCTCTACTCAATACTCTGTAATGGCTTATACGGGAAAAGTAGGCAAAAAAGGGTACATACATGTATATGTATAACTGACTCATTTTGCTGAACACTTGAAACTAACACAACACTGTAACTCAACTATCCTCCAATAATTATTTTTTAAATACAGCATTTGTCTCTCTCTCTCTAACTTATTTCCCTAATGGATAAAGAAGAAGAGGTATATATAAACAATGGAATGTTATTTGACCATAAAAAAGAAAGAAATTTTGCCATTTCTTTCAACATGGATGGAGCTGCAGGATGTTAAGCTTTAGCATCTCAAACAATTTGATTAAACTACTTTCTTTTTTTTCTTCTTTTTTTAAATTCAGGAATGTGTACCCAAGTATCTCCCTGGAATTTTAGCTCCTTCTGAAAAACTGGAATAGCTTACAAACAATGACGCCTTTCTTACTTCCTTATGGAAGCAATTAGCTGGATCTGAGGTGCTTTCCACATATAGAGAAAGTTCTTTCACTTTTTATAGTAGCCATCCAGCCTGCTTTTCCCATTCCAGATGCCTGATAGGCTTTCAAAGTGGAAGTGTTATTGGCTCAGTTCTGACTGACTGTGAACCTGTGAACTGTAGCCTTCCAGGCTCCCATGTCCATGGGCCTTGGTGGGCACTTTCATTTAGGATCCCTGTCGATTCTTTAGGAAACTTAACTGTGCTTAAAAAGGCTTTCTTGGGAGAGAAGCATTGTTGATGGCTGTGTTGCTGTGAGAGTTTCCCTTCTGGAGTAAGAATTGATCTCTGCCTTCGCATACCATGAATAAAGTGCTAAAGGTTTTTTAAAAGCCATCTGAGTAAAGCATTTGTTATATATTATGCTATAATGGTCACTGTCTACTAAGGGTGCGGGCGATTAACTTTTACTTGGTGATTTCTTCAATTTTAGGGAAACATTTTTGATTTGGTCTTGATGTAGTTAAAATGCATGGTACGAACTCCCTTTTTTCTCAAAGAGTATAACTGGTTCATAAATTGCAGATCGTAGAATCATGCTAAATGAATATCCTCATTGCTCAAAAAATTAATTCTTTTGACAGAGTCATTCACTTAAAATGAAGTGAATATTTAGCTTTATATATTAAGAGACCTGCATGAAGTATCAATGCCTTCATTTTCATATACTGCCTCCCTCAATAATTTCATAGTTCATTTACTTTTTATTGAAGTTAAGGGTATTTGAGCCATATTTGTAAGTTCTCATTGCCAAACATTTTTCTTTCATTCATTCTCTATTTTTTTTTTCCCTTTTGGTGTGGCATTTCTGGTCCCCCTGCATTTGCTAGCTGATGAAAATGGTCATAATCAATACACCTACTTTGAATAATAGACCTTAGGCTATCACCTATCACCACACGACAATGATTAAGACAAGGGGCCTACAGTCAGACTGGCTGGGATTTAAATCCGAGAGTTTCCATCTTCTGCTGTGTTACCCTGGGCAGTCAGCTAAATTTCTCTTTATAAATCTCAGTCTCCTCACGAATATGGTGAAGATGATAATGGGCTGTTCAAAAAAAGGAAATAGGTAATACATATGAATAGTTTTAGACAGACATCTTTATTGAGTTATATAATAGTTGATCACTGTATATCACAAATTCTATATGCTGCTGCTAACTTTAATTTGCTAAGGAAAAGAACCTTGCATATATTCAAGTCTTCCAGGTCAAAGACTTTCTACCGCCAGTGCTCAAAGAAAGGAATTCAGTCATTTTTCCACTTAAGGTTCTCCACACCCTCAACTGCTTTTCCACTTACTCCAGGCCCACGGACTTCTGCTTTGTTTGGGTTTTACCATTCTCCTTGAACATAATCATCTTCTTAATCCTCATACTTATCAGAATATCTCTGGTCCCTGAAGGTCTGGCTCAAATAACACCCCTCTTCTTAGACTCCCTCTCTCAAAGGTAGGAGCCTTAATTTTGCAACTGTAAATCTGGCACTTCTACGACATTTATCTTTTTTATAGATTCTGTTAATGGAAGCAAATGGTGGCGGGGGGGGGGGGGATGTGGGGAAACTGAAATAGATGGCCTAAATTTGGATAAAAGGAAATAGATGGATTTGAATTGTACAGGATCAGATTAACCACAGTTTAGCAGGTGCCAGGGGGCTAGTAATCTTCAAGGAGGTACTGGCAGAAATTGCAGGAGTCAAGCCTTAGAACAAGGCTACCTTGCGGTGAGAATGACGTGGTAAGTTGGATGCAGGGGAAGATGAAGGAAGCGGCAAAGTAGATGATTTTCAGGAGAGAAACAAGAGAAAATGAGGACAACTTGAAATCTTGTAAATACTTAATCTTGGTTTATTGTGTAATCAACCCCTGAATGACAGACACACAGGGATCAGCAAACACTTTCTGGAAAGGCCCAGAAAGGAAATATTTTCAACTGTATCTTCTATATTGTAACTACTCAGCTGTATAGTTTTAGTGCAGAAGCAATCATAGATGATATGCAAAGAAGTAGGGATGGCTGTATTCCAATAAAACTTTATGTAACAGGAGGTAGGCTGGACTGAGGTTGCAGTTTGATGGACCCTTATATTTATAAACGAGACATAGACCTGTGAGTTAGTTAGGGCTGTGTCTGTTCTGCACCTCTAACTGCCAGTATAATGCTGACATATTTTATGTATTCAATAAAGATGTATTATTCATTAAGGGTGAAGATTATTTGCGGCATAACACATCTCATTTATAATCTATGTATGTTAATCCACTCTGATACCTGGAACGTTTTCCTCCATTGCCATATTTGTGTTGACATTTACTATTTTGGGGGTGACAGTTTTACTTCCTAAATATGTTCTCCTCCTACATTTTCTAAATGTTTCATTAGTTAAAAATAATATAATTCTTTTTATTTGAGTTTTATAAAAGTGCTTCTTCTGATGACTTTAATTTCCAAAGACTCTGAAACATAAATGAATGTTATTGATTAACTTTAAAAAAGGAACAAAAGACCATCAACTTCTGTGCCAACTAATTTCAACTGACTAATACTATTTATTTGTAATTTTTGATGATACAACATGAAGTTACAAGTCCCAAGGACTGGAAAGTAGTAACTGGCTGATGCAGTCTGTCATGGGTGAGTAAAGAAGTTAGTGGTGATAGGATTCAAATTATATATCTGCCAACTCTGATTCAAAGAGCATAAGAAATTATATTGAGCTACAAAACATTATATTTATATTCTATGAGTGTGTGTTGATGTTTGAAAGAGATTCATCAAATTATTAACTGAGGCAATCTGGATGTCACATGACATTTTTGATTTTGACTGTTATAGATTTTCTAAATGTTCTACAGTGGAAGATGTGATTTTGGGGATTTATGCTTCTAATAGTATGGTGAGCTAGAAACTCTGAAGGGCTAAGATAATGTATTTCCAGTGTATTTTTAATGCATTTCTGGGCTCTTTGGAAAGTTAAGGAAATAAACCAATAAGCTATTTGATTTCATTGCTACTGCTGCTAAGTCACTTCAGTTGTGTCCGACTCTGTGCGACCCTATAGATGGCAGCCCACCAGGTTCCCCCATCCCTGGGATTCTCCAGGCAAGAATACTGGAGTGGGTTGCCATTTCCTTCTCCAATGCATGAAAGTGAAAAGTCAAAGTGAAGTCACTCAGTCATGTCCGACTCTTAGTGACCTCATGGACTGTGGCCTACCTGGCTCCTCCATCCATGGGATTTTCCAGGCAAGAGTACTGGAGTGGGGTGCCATTGAGTTCATTACAGCGACAGAAATCCTGGAAGTTAATGTTAACACTGGTTTTGAGACCAGGAGGCTTAACTGTGGGCAGATACTGTCAATGGGGTCAAACTTCTGAATCCTGCATTAAGTTAGAAAATTGAGAAGTGTTAAAGTGGTACTAGGTTAAAGCTATATCCCCTATAAAATAACGAATCCCAAGTGCTTGCCACTAGTATTTCAACAGGTCAAATTCAATAATATTTTAGCTCTCAGTAAAAGGAAAGTCACCAAACATGAAATAAGGCATGAGTGACAGCAAAAACAAGGAGGTTTAAGTCTCTACCTGGGAAGTGTAACTAATGGAATTATCAAATATAGAACATAAAATGGTAACACAGTATAAGTTTAAATAAATAAGAAGTAAAATAAAAAACGAGCAGGCAACAAAAGGTTATCAGGAATGACAAATCATACTGAAGTTTTAGAAATAAGAAAGGCACCTCTTAAAAATTAAACTCAATAGATGAATTATACAATAGATTAGACACTGTCAAAGTGAGAACTAGGGAAACGAAAGCCAGATCCAAAGAAACTATTCAAATATATTACAGTGAGACAGAGATGCAAAATGTAAGAGGTTAAGATATATATGGACAACAGAATTAGAAGCTGAATATACTTGCAGTGGAAGTACCAGTAAAGAGACTAGAGATAATGGTGGAGAAGAAAAAATGTCTGAGATCTTAGTTCAACTTATGAAAGATATGAGCTCATAAATATTCAATATATAAATGCAAAGATTAAAAAAAGAACACTAGGCAATTGTGGTAAAACTACAGAACACAAAGTTAAAAGGAAAGGTCTTAAAAGAAGCTCAAGAGAAGGAATAGTTCAAATAAATGCAAATTAGACTGAGGTCTCAACAGGAACAACTGAAATGAGGAGGTGAATTCAGTTCTGAGAGAAAAAAATGTGAAACTAGAATTGTGAACCCAGCAAAACTATCTTTTAAGAAAAAAAGACATTCTCTGGAGGAGCTTACTTCAAATTGCAACTCTTCTTTAAATAAACTGTGGCTTCATTTTACTCTGGAATTTTCTTTGCTGGAAGTTTTATTTACATATTCAATCTCTAAAAGAGATCAAAGACTTCAAATTATCCATGTGAAACAACAAAATAGCTGTGTTTTTGTGAGAATTTAAAATTTACATCAAAAGTTTTAAATTATCATATAGTTTTTCAAAATATTCAAGATACTCCAACCTTTTGAATTATGCAGCAATATTACTTTTCATTTCTCATATTGATTGTCTTCTCTCATTTCGTGGTGTTCTGATTTGTTGGTGATTTATCAACTTAAAAAAAATCTTTGGGCCATTTGAGAATCTCTATATTACTTTTTTCTCTTTAATTTCATCTCTGCTCTTAGCTTTATTCTTCTTTCCCTGATTTTCATTTAAGTTGCTATTCTTTTTCTAACTTCTTGAGATGGGTATTCAGAATGGGTTATGCATCTTTCTGATATTTTACCATATACTGTCTAGCTCAGTACTCTTCAAAGTCAGTCCCCTGGACCAACATCATTAACATCACCCAGGAACTTGTCAGAAATGTAATTTCTTGGGCCTAGTCTCAAATGTGGATCCTGAGGAATATGACCCAGCAATCTATATTCTAGTAAGAATGTGCATTTAAAAACAGAACACTGTTTATAAAGATTAATTAGTGTATAAGTAGACAACTAGGTTAAAATTTTGCTAAAAGAAAAAGTAAATGCAGGTGAAATAGTTCTTTCTCTATCAGAGAAAAGTACTATTATAGAAATAAATTCTGAACTAAATTTGACTAAGAAAATCAAGCAACATCAACAATAAAACCAAAGCAAAACCAAATGACATCCAAAACAAAGCTCCTACTTAAGTTTAATGGCTGTTCAGTCTAATATTAAGTGAGAAGATTCATAATTCAATCATAATTTAATCCAATCCTGCTTTCTTATGCCAATGATTTTTCTCCTAAACAATGGAAAAGAAAAGTTCTTAGCCATTGCTCTGTATTTCAAATTACACAAAAGAAATTTCCTCATTATATCAGGCACTAAGTTCCCTAAGGGTAATACTCAAAAAGCAAAATTTTAAGCTATTTCATCAAATTATTAAATAAGTCATTTTAACTAAACTTTAACAAAAAAAAGCCATCAGTAACATCATCTCAAACAGATGGTATGAAATAGCTCTAATATTACCCTAGGCATGGTTCAGTAGCTCCAGAAATAACACATAAATTCATAAATATAAACAGAAAGGTAAGCCAGCAGATTAGATATAATACTAAATTTACAGTTGGTATGGAGACTGCCCCAGTTTCAAAAGAAATGTCCACAACCAACATCACATTATGCATTGCTAGATTCAATGATCTATCTTTCTATCTCCATGAAGAAAAGCAATAAGCTGGAATATCCATACCAGTGAATGTCAAAGTCGCTCAGTCGTGCCCCACTCTTTGTGATGCCATGCACTATACAGTCCACGGAATTCTCCAGGCCAGAATACTGGAGTGGGTAGCCTTTCCCTTCTCCAGGGGATCCTTTCAACTCAGGGACTGGACCCAGGTCCACTGCATTGCAGGTGGATTCTTTACCAACTGAGCTATCAGGGAAGCAATACCGGTTGATAAAGACAAAACATTTTGCTAAAGAACTTCAGAGAATAGCGTAACAATGAGAAAAATTATATATGAAATCCCAAATCTACAGCCAAAAAAAAAAAAGATTTATCAAACTGAACTTTTTTTTTTATCAATAATTCTTATCAAGATATTTTGAATGCCTAAACTCACAACTTTTAAACTTCTTACCAGGAAATCCAAAGAGTTTATACTTTCACATGGAAAAAAAAAAGATTGATGAAGACTTTAAGTATAACAAGTATTAATTTCTAAACTAAAATGAAGGAAGAGAAATCCCCAAATATGTAATATGTTCCTACTTTGACTAAAATTGTTGGCATTTGTCAATAAGTTTAGAAATAGATTTTTTTTCTTAGTTAAATCACTGAAGATTGAGTCATATTTCCCTTCTTTTACTTCTTCCTTCAAAAAAATCTTACCCTTAAATAGTTCTGATACCTTGAAGGGGAATAAACAGTGGAAAACTAGTAAGAAAATAAAATTATCAGGATACCTTAGAAAATGGTACAAAGGTTTGAATTTATGCAGAAAAGTTTAAACCCATGTTCAAGCTGGTTTTAGAAAAGGCAGAGGAACCAGAGATCAAATTGCCAACGTCCACCGGATCATGGAAAAAGCAAGAGAGTTCCAGAAAAATATCTATTTCTGCCTTATTGACTACGCCAAAGCCTTTGACTATGTGGATCACAATAAACTGTGGAAAATTCTGAAAGAAATGGGAATACCAGACCACCTGACTTGCCTTTTGAGAAACCTGTATGCAGGTCAGGAAGCAACAGTTAGAACTGGACATGGAACAACAGACTGGTTCCAAATAGGAAAAGGAGTACGTCAAGGCTGTATTTTGTCACCCTGCTTATTTAACTTCTATGCAGAGTACATCATGAGAAACGCTGGGCTGGAAGAAGCACAAGCTGGAATCAAGATTGCTGGGAGAAATATCAATAACCTCAGATATGCAGATGACACCACCCTTAGGGCAGAAAGTGAAGAGGAGCTAAAAAACCTCTTGATGAAAGTGAAAGAGGAGAGTGAAAAAGTTGGCTTAAAGCTCAACATTCAGAAAACGAAGATCATGGCATCTGGTCCCATCACTTCATGGGAAATAGATGGGGAAACAGTGGAAACAGTGTCAGATTTTATTTTTGGGCTCCAAAATCACTGCAGATGGTGACTGCAGCCATGAAATTAAAAGACGCTTACTCCTTGGAAGAAAAGTTATGAGCAACCTAGATAGCATATTCAAAAGCAGAGACATTGCTTTGCTGACTAAGGTCCATCTAGTCAAGGCTATGGTTTTCCCTGTGGTCATGTACGGATGTGAGAGTTGGACTGTGAAGAAGGCTGAGTGCCGAAGAATTGATGCTTTTGAACTGTGGTGTTGGAGAAGACTCTTGAGAGTCCCTTGGACTGCAAGGAGATCCAACCAGTCCATTCTGAAGGAGATCAACCCTGGGATTTCTTTGGAGGGAATGATGCTGAAGCTGAAACTCCAGTACTTTGGCCACCTCATGCGAAGACTTGACTCATTGGAAAACACTCTGATGCTGGGAGGGATTGGGGGCAGGAGGAGAAGGGGACGACCGAGAATGAGATGGCTGGATGGCATCACGGACTCGATGGACGTGAGTCTGAGTGAACTCCGGGAGATGGTGATGAACAGGGAGGCCTGGCGTGCTGCGATTCATGGAGTCGCAAAGAGTCGGACACGATTGAGCGACTGAATTGAACTGAACTAGAGATAATTAAGCTTCTTTGCATAGGAATTATATATTTTATACCTAAATCAGGAAGCCATATAATTTCTATATATTAATACTTCACTTAATTTGTATGTATGACAAAATTTTTATGTGAGATTCTATGTATGTTTTTCCAATTATTTGAAGAGTAAAATATGAATATTTTATAATTTTTACCAGTTGTATTAATACTGTCTTATAGTCAGTGCATATTTTGAAGTAAAACAAAGGCACTTACCAAACATCTTTATCTGTGTTGTAGTTAAGTGTGTATGCCCAAAGTATATCTAAGTAAAAACTTTTAATATTCTTTTTATTCACATAAGCTCTTTAAGGTGAGCTTATACTATACTTATTGAATCTTGTCAAATTTCTTTAGGATGAAGAAACCCTTTGAAAGATAACAATTAACACAACTGACCTTTATTACTATTTATACGTCCATTCTATCTGGAAAATTCACTGCATGTGGGAAGACACTACACAGACCAGTTTAAAATTCACCAGCAATCGTTTTACTGATAGACTATTCTGGTTGTGAAGAATACCAGCTGACACAGGGAGTGTAAACCATAGCAAATGTTAGAGCATTAGCTTTGAGAAGGGCTAATAATCTGCTCCTATATTCTATGTCAGGGGTGACAACAGCAGGGAGTGACCAGAACAGACAATAAACCATGTATTTAAATAGAACAGAAACCAAGGAAAGCAATGTGAGATATCAAGGCAAATAAATAAGTGTTAACAGTGACTATGGTGGATGGAAGTGTCTGACTCCTCACTCTTTGTCTAGGTCATCAGGTGGAGGAAACTGTAGTTGTAAGCTGTCGTGCACTGTAGAGGTGTGTGTTAAGTGAAAGTGAAGTTGCTCAGTCGTGTCCGACTCTTAGCGACCCCATGGACTGCAGCCCACCAGGCTCCTCTGTCCATGGGATTTTCCAGGCAAAGAGTACTGGAGTGGGGTGCCATTGCCGTCACAGCAGTAAATGTCACATGGCACTGATAAACTCTCAGAGCCTTGAGGCCAAGGATTTTATGCTCTAATGGAGACATTTTTGCCAGGTACATGTTCTTGATGATATCATACTCTAAATGTTTCTTAAAAGCCTATCACAGTCTGTGGAATTTATTTTCTTCTAAGGTGGACAATTGTGTTAGTTATTATCAATGTTACAATAAAGATCAATGTTATAATAAAGACAATGAGACTTGAGATTATAAAAAAATTTAAAATATAAAACAGAAGTCTGCTACTAAGCCTGCAAGCCCTACTTCTTTTTAGTTCTGACATGTCATTTGTAAAGAAATAGAGATAAGAAACAAACAGAAAACACATTCACTTTTGATAAGAGAAAGATGACTAGATTTGGAATTAGAGTAACTTTCTATTTTTGAGTAAGCTATTTAAATTTTCCGACCCTTATATTTCTTATCTGTAAAATCGGAATAAGGATATGAATAAATATATGTGAAAAATATCTTAGGAACTATTAATTGATACAAACATCAAAGCTATTGCTGATATATTGTGTTAAGTATATCTTGGTACTTACACATTATGTTAAAAATACTAAAATGTTTAAAAATGCACAAATATATGACAGTATTTTAAAACCTTATTTCTAGCCACCTCTCAATACTTTTTTGCTCATTTTCATGGATTTATTTTTTATACCACAGACAAGATCATTTTATGTGACTAACAATATGCTTGAATTTAAGAAACTTGGAGAGAAAAAAATAAGGTCATATATTTTCAACTTCTATTAATAAGTTCTTAAAAAGTAGCTTAACTTGGCTTTCCTTAACTGAGTCCTGTCTGGGCTCAGTTGGTGAAGAATCTTTCCGTCAATGCAGGAGACACAGATTTGATCCCTGGTCTGGGAAGCTCCCACATGCCATGGAGCAACTAAGCCAGTGCTCCATAACTACTGAGCCAGCGCTCCATAACTACTGAGCCTGTGCTCCATAACTACTGAGCCTGTGCTCCATAGCTACTGAACCTGTGTTCCATAACTACTGAGCCAGTGCTCTAAAGCCCATGTGCAGCAACCACAGAAGCCTGAACGCCCTAGAGCCTGTGCTCTGCAACTAGAGAGGCCACTGCAGGGAGAAGCCCTAGGGAGGAACGGCGACGAAACAATAGTTCGCTGTCCACCACTAGAGAAAAGCCCACGTAGCAAAAGACCCAGCATAGCCAAAAATAAATAAATTTTTAAAAAAACTATTGAAAAAAAGTGGCTTAACTTATACTCAAGTATTTTTTTTACATTTACTTTTTCTTCTTTTTTTTAATTTTTATTTTTACTTTATTTTACTTTACAATACTGTATTGGTTTTGCCATACATTGACATGAATCCGCCATGGGTGTACATGAGTTCCCAATCCTGAACCCCCCTCCCAGCTCCCACCCCATATCATCTCTCTGGATCATCCCTGTGCACCAGCCCCAGGCATCCTGTATCCTGCATTGAACATAGACTGGCGATTCGTTTCTTACATGATAGTATACATGTTTCAATGCCATTCTCCCAAATCATCCCACCCTCTCCCTCTCCCTCAGAGTCCAAAAGTCCGTTCTATACATCTGTGTCTCTTTTGCTCTCTCGCATACAGGGTCAACATTACCATCTTTCTAAATTCCATATATATGTGTTAGTATACTGTATTGGTGTTTTTCTTTCTGGCTTACTTCACTCTGTATAATCGGCTCCAGTTTCATCCATCTCATTAGAACTGATTCAAATGTATTCTTCTTAATGGCTGAGTAATACTCCATTGTGTATATGTACCACAGCTTTCTTTCTGCTGGAGAGGGTGTGGAGAAAAGGGAACCCTCTCTTACACTGTTGGTGGGAATGCAAACTAGTACAGCCACTAGGGAGAACAGTGTCGAGATTCCTTTAAAAATTGCAAATAGAACTGCCTTATGACCCAGCAATCCCACTGCTGGGCATACACACCAAGGAAACCAGAATTGAAAGAGACACATGTACTCCAATGTTCAGAAAGCTGTGGTACATATTAAAGTATTTTTGAGGGCTGAACATTGTTCAAAATGTTATACACACAGTGATGGATATAATATGGCTCCCTTCCTGTGGATCTCATAGTCTCCTAAAGGAGGCAAAGCTTTTATCATAATAACAACAAAAATTATAATAGAAACACAGTCTAATGGAGAAAGATCCACTCTACATTTTGTCTAGTTGGTGACAGGTAAAGAAAGGCTGGTTCATTTTCTTGCTTACTCTGTATAAAGCACTATCTCACTATACGCCTATTCCATAAAGCTGAAGCTTCCACAGTGGATTTATGGAGTAGCAGATGGAAAATTTAGAATGACAGTGAATTTGCAGGAGAGATTTGGTTTGGGGTTTTAATTACGATGAGTGCAACTTTAGGTATCCATTCTTTAATAGATAGATTTTATCACAACATTGTTAATCGGCTATACCCTAACACAAAATAACAAGTGTAAAGTTTGAACAGAAATAAAAGACAAAGTAAACAGTTTCTGAAACAGGAGTTTTTAAAAGATATATTTTTATGTCAATTAACCGCATGTAATTTATCTATGCTTCCCCAAATGTTCAGAATTTATAAAGAGTGAGCAAAACTGAATCATTCTCTACTATACAACATATAGTAAGGATTTCTATATGGATTGGTTAGGGCATGAAAGTCATGGGTTTCCTCACCAAAATGTGTTACAGGATAAAAAAAATTCATTCTAGGGGAAAGTAAATAAATAACTTGGAATTTTATCCTAATTTTGTTATACTAAAAAATTAGTAAAATTGTATAGATCTCATGGGCATTACTTTGAGTAGTTTTCTGTGTATTAAACGAAAATGCTGATCCCCTATATTTGGTATGTGTGTGAACAAGAAGAGGTACTGATAAAAACATCTCAGTTCATTGCAAATATAAACAGTAAAAAAACAGCATGTGCAAAGATTAAACAATATCCTATGTAAGCAAGAATCACTCTTTATTTCTTATCGTGTTATGACATAAGGAGAGAAAAAATGTTTTGATTTAAAAATCTGTCAGCTATCATGTAATTTAATATGTAGTGACATATACTGCTAAAAGGTATATATTAACATTAGAGACCTAAACTCCAATGATTAATATTATAGTGATGACAGAGTGAAAGTGCCTAATTTTAATCCACTGTTTATCTATGTGGGGTAATTTATAGATCACTCGACATGTTTTAATAGTAGACATAAAAAGATATCCTCTAATACCCACTTGCTTTCAAGATCTGACATTTGCAATTACAAATACAAAGAAATACCAGGGGTTGCCTTCATTGGATATGTATACAAATAGCTAGTCATCCCATACACAGTTTATAAAAAGTGATCTATTAATAACAAAACTGCTCCAAAGACCCAGGATCTGTTAATATTCTACTTGAATATCAAAAGGTTGACTTAAAATGAGGCCAGAAACACAAAGAGTGGACAACACATTGATTTGCCTGCCAAATATAGTTTTACCACCATAAATCTCAGGCTGACAGTTGCACAAAGCTTTCTTCACCCAAACACTGCCAAGTAAGGGCGTTTATTCACTGATTGGTTGATAGTCACCATGACAACTGATGCCACAATTAGACAAGTACAATCCCACTTTCAAACATGCACACAATTCATTAATTCAGCAAGACTTTGTTGATGATACATTATAAGGAAAGTGAGGGAAATATTTAATACTACTCGGAGACTGATATACTTGCCTCTTATCTAGGGTAAAATAAATTATAAGAAGTGATGAAAACAATCATTTAATTAGACCAAAGTAAGTCTGACAAGCAATTCAGTGAATTTAATTTTTTTAATATTTTTAATAATTGTAGGTATCTCATTCGAAAACTGAATGACCACTAAATTAGCCTTCAACTTATTTTCCTAGAGGCCCTTTTTAAAAAGAGGTTGGAAAGAATGTGAGTCCAATTTTCCACATATTAAATAAGATAACAGCAAACATTTCTTTGGTACACGAGAAGTAATTTTACTCAATGTTAACTGATGTTCCTCTGTGGAAATCCCAGTGAAAACTGAAAGGAGTCATTTCTCTATCCTTGTCTACACAGAAATCATATTTACCAGAGATGGTTCCTAAGACAAACAACTCTATAGGGTCAGGATTTAAATACTAATAATAAGCTAACGAAGTGTCTAGTGTAAGGAAACATTGTGTTTATCAACTTTTACTTAATTTTAACTTAGCCAGTCTTATCAACCAAACTACTGGAAGAGAAATGCTGACATTTCTAAATTCATTTTCTCATATTGTGATCCACTGAGTGTGTGAAATGCAGTTAATGAGTTAAAACCTTTTATACGTGTTTAAGATTTTTTTTGTTTTCTTAGGTTTGAACGAATATACAGTGAATAGTGTAGAAGGCTAGACACTGTATTGTTAATGCTTGATCCAGAGATATGAGTTAGGAGAGGGTGGAGAAAATTTTTTCTTTATATATATTTTTAGTTATTTATTTAATGAAAGTGAGATTTACTTTCTAACTTCAAGTTAAAAAATCCAATAAAATACTGAAAAACTGATCATGATATAATTAAAAATCAGGACAAAGTATTTTGTTTAATATGATCTCATTTTATTATATATGTACTCTATACATCGGTGCACATCTGTGTGTATGTGGGGGGGTTGTTGTATAAAATAGAAAAAAAAAAAAGGACTCTAAGAATGAACCTAATTATATACCATTGATTATCCCTGGGTAGTGGGATTATTTTATATTTTCTTCTTCATATGTATTTGTATAATTTGCAATAAGAATGATTTTATCTTTTATTAAGAAGGGTTATTACATTATAAGCAATTAAAGTAAGTAACTGCAACATCTGCTTTTTACCTTCTATGTGTTGCATTCACTTTTAGAAGATGCAAAGAAAAGTGTCTTCAAAATCATAACAATTTAATAGAGAAACACACTGCAAGTATGAAATATTATAATACAGTGTATGAAGAATACAGATGATTTGTATAGAAATTTAGAAGAATCATCATATATTCCTTCTTAAAAATATATATTTACCATATTTATACTATCATTTTTGGCAAAGTACAAATACTAAATTATTTGATCCATATATAATCTGAATATACATTTTTAAAATAATTGAATTTGTTTAGACAATAAAGGAAGAAATGTGATTTCAAAACCATTCACAAGAAGGAGAGTGATTTTTGATTTTTAAAGAATGTAAACCATTCCTTAAGAAAAAAAGCTGTCTAAATGGTCCAAGTTAAGAAATATCAAAATACAAAATATTTCACCTTATTCTTTGACTCTGGATGAAGCTCATTAAAAAAAAAAAAAAGGCTCAGCCTTTAATGAGGTAGTATAAAGTAACACCCATATTTGCTATCAGTCTGTATGCTTTTATTCAATCAGAGATTCTCCTCTAGGGCTTTGAGTTCTGAACGAATGCTAAAGAACATGGTGATTCTTGGAGTCATATTTGTGAATGGGGCTGAACAGGTCTAACTGGTTTTGATGTCAATGTTCTTTGGTGCAGCACTATTTAGAGGGTTTCAGATTTATGACTGCATTCCAAGAATAGTGTTCCTGGCTGCCAATTTAATTTTTGTGAATCCCATAGAATTGCCAGTGAATTCCGTATTTGTCTACGATTCACCATAATCAGTTTCGGTTGCTTGCAACTAAGAATCCTGACACAACGCTACATCTCAAGTTGTATGGTTCTCTAATGACAACATATAGAACACCTAAATTCCACACAGTTAAAAGTTCCATACAGCTTATGTATGGTCCCATTTCACCAGAATACATGCACCATAGTGTGCCTAAAAAAGTTTCGGAATCCATAAAATTGATGGAATTAAAAATAAAACCACAAATGTTTCTTTTCTGAAAAGTTGTGTGATTTTCCTTCAATAGGAAGATCTATATCAGTTCAGTTCAGTTCAGTTGCTCAGTCGTGTCCGACTCTTTGCGACCCCATGAATCGCAGCACGCCAGGCCTCCCTGTCCATCACCAACTCCCAGAGCTCACTCAGACTCAGGTCCATTGAGTCAGTGATCTGAAATTCCCTGTAAGCTCATGTTTATGACATTTTCTCTTTAGGTCAGCAACTTAGAAGACATAGTTAGCTTTCTAAAATTAGCAACCATTTTTAATGTAATAATGAAGGAAAAACACAATCTTTACGGCTTGCGGTGTCCTGGTATACACTGCCTCAAAAAAACAGCTGGTCCTCTGTATGCTTTTCCAGACACTTCTTACGTCATCTTATGTCTAAGCTCATGAGTGTTTAAGGTTAGTATTTTCTGATGCAACAGTCAGAAAACAGCCCTCCAGCTCATCTTTTTTAATTCTCTTGCTAAGCATTCATTCTGGTTCAAAAATGGAGTGTCTTTTAGACATCATGTGGAAAGTGGTGCCAGTCTTTTTTTCTGGATGTTTTATACTCTCTTTTAGGAAGCAAATAAAGGGATTAAACAGTAATCCCTACTTACTTTCTTATATTTTGCCTTAATTGGACTTTACTTCACATAAAGTCAAACTATCTGATTCAACAGAAAAAAATCAGAACAAAATAAAAACACCTCTTCTGCTTGCTAACGGGATTGACTTGGGCCAGTCACTGATTTCCTGAGCCTCCATTGTCTCAGTTTTAAAGACAGGATTAATACTTGATCTTTCTGACATCAAAAGGTTGTTTTAAGATTCAGACAAGGTAATTATGTATGTGACAGCACTTCAAAAATTAAAAAGCATTAAAAAAAATAAGCCTGATGTTCAAATAGGCATAGACCACACTGTGTAAGGCCACCCTTGTCTGTAGCAATATAACAATTCCCACAAAAGTAAATGTCTACATGAAAAAAGCATTCACTTTTACCAGGAATAAAAGAAATGTACTCCAACAACAAAGACATCGCATTTTTACTTATGAAGAGAGATGTTTACAAGATAAGTTTACCTAGTGCTAATGCGGCTAAAATTAGGGCTCATTCAACGCATGTAAGTTAGCAATAATACTTTTGTCAAGCCATTTGGTGGTATGTCTGTTGAGTCTTAAAGATTTCATATTTTTTACCCACTTATTTTCATTCAAGGGCTTCCCTGATAGCTCAGTTGGTAAAGAATCTGCCTGCAATGCAGGAAACCCCAGAATCATATTCCCCCAGAATCACATTCACCCAGAATCATGTGCACCCAGAATTACATTCATCCCGAATCACATTCATCCAGAATTACTACAAATTCTTTGCAATGTGGTTATTTATAATACCAAGAAATGAAAACAGACTAAATGACCAACAGTAGAAGAAAAGTTCAGTAAATTTTATTATGTTGACACAATGGACAGCCATACAATGATGCCATTAAATTATGCTCTAGAAATTTTCAAGAAACAAGGGGAAACAGCTCTGAAATATATTATTGGCTGCATTGTACAATATATGTCTGTGTATCTGTATGTTATAAATTGAATGAAAAGAGCAGGATATAATATTTACATATGGCATAATTTCAAAATTTCAAAAAAACACACCTCAACTAGACCTGCTGCTGCTGCTGCTAAGTCACTTCAGTCGTGTCCAACTCTGTGTGACCCCACAGATGGCAGCCCACCAGGCTCCCCTGTCCCTGGGATTCTCCCGGCAAGAACACTGGAATGGGTTGCCATTTCCTTCTCCCACACATGAAAATATTAACAGAGGTTGTCTCTGAATGTTGGCATTATGAGAGCTTTATTTTTCTATTCTATATATGTTTTAGATTTTCAATATTAAACTTGTTTTTTTTAATAATCAGAAATTTTAAAATGGTCATCAGGATCATGATACACGAGCAGGGCAAAACAATATGGCTTCATGTCCTAACTCTGGCTTAGTTAAAAAGAACAAATATAGTTAAAGGAGCCTTTGAAATGTAACTATATCCAATCAGCTTCCTGACTGTTGCTTACTCAATGCACTTGGAAAGTGGACAAAATCTCCGTGTTGCTACTGAATTTCTGACAGTGCAATGACTCTTGCCTTCATGGCAGGCCTGGGAAATACTGTACTTCTTTAAAAGTAAGTCTGGAAAAGTTCCTAGTTTATACATCTTTGCATCTAATTTATATTTCAGAGGAGACAATCTAACTGAAACCTACCCAGGAGGCTCTCTGCTTTTACACATCCCCATGGGAAGAGGTCTACCTTAGAGACTTGGGTGTTTTGAAGAGATAACACCATTATAGTTCAGCCCCTTGGTGCAAAGGGTTCAATTCAGTCCTACTGTACCATTCCTCATGGGAATAACATTCAATGGCTACCATAACTGGTATGACATTATAGGCTCAAAAGAGAGAGAGATTGCACAAAAAGAGCCTTTTATCTAGTCGCGACATATGTAAACCAGTACTCTGGAATAAATTCTTCATAATACTCCTTGTTTGGTAGTCACATAATTTCACTCAATTCAGTGTTGTATATTTTATTTTATTTTTTATTTCTGGCTTGAGGCAGAATAGTAATGTGTCTGTATGTCTTCCAGAAATATAAATTATGTTCAAATTATTTTATTGTCTATTTTGTAGGATATAGACATTCAAACAACAGTGTTATATTGGTCATACTAAGAATCTCTCCAAGAAATCTGTTTAAGTGGTAAAATTATTATAAGAAGAAATCTATTCAGAAAAGCATGCAATTCCACGCTTAGGGTTACTAAATCAATCCACATCAAGTGCCGTCAAACCATAGTATTAGAAAATGGGTCACAGCAGCAAATGGAACATTCAGTCTCTTCCTGTTCTTGAGGCTTACACGGACACTTCCACAAGGATGTTTGCCCCGAAAGAAATGGTGGAGATAAAAAGGTGGGTTCAGCTCTGAAGTTCTAGGGAAACAACAACTAAAGAACTGATCACTTGGGTGGCAGAGACAAAGATGGGATAACTAACAATATAAATATTTTTATTTTGGGTGGATAGTCATCTATGGATGTGAGAGTTGGACCATAAAGAAGGCTAAACACCAAAGAACTGATGCTTTTGAACTGCGGTGTTGGAGAAGACTCTTGAGAATCCCTTGGACTGCAAGGGGATCAAACCAGTCAATCCTAAAGGAAATCAATTCTGAATATTCATTAGAAGGACTGTTGCAGAAGCTGAAGCTCCAATACTTCGGCTACCTGATGTGAAGAAGTGACTCACTGGAAAAGACCCTGATGCTGGGAAAGATAGAGGGCAGGAGGAAAAGGGGATGACAGAGGATGAGATGGTTGGATGGCATCACCGACTCAATGGACATGAGTTTGAGCAAGCTCCGGAGATGGTGAAGGATGGGAAAGCCTGGCGTGCTGCGGTCCATGGGGCTGCAAAGAGTCGGACACGACTGAGCAACTGAGCAACAATAACAACGGCAGATCATTAGAGAAGTAGCTTTAATGATGAACTTCCAGTGTGAATGTGTCATTGGGTTTATGATAGTCAAATGAGTTGCACATGATAGGAAACAGTAATGAAAATAACTGGGGCCAATTAAATGAAGCTGATTACTTGGTGGCTCAGATGGTAAAGTGTCTGTCTACAATGCAGGAGACCCGGGTTCGAGCCCTGGGTCGGGAAGATCCCATGGAGAAGGAAATGGCAATCCAATCCAGTACTATTGCCTGGAAAATCCCATGGACAGAGGAGCCTGGTAGGCTACAGTCCATGGGGTCGCAAAGAGTCGGACACGACTGAGCGACTTCACTTTCACTCATTTATTGTAGCTTTAGGGAGATGGGAGAATTGAAAAGTTTTACAGTCAGACACCTAAGTGTTGGCAGAAGAAATAAAACCAAATGGTAGAAGTGGCAGTGAGCAATTTTACAATTTTCTTAAGTGAACTTGGAATGCAACAAAAAAGGTATTTCTGTGCCTTTTGTTCCAAATGTTTAAAGTTGACGTTGCAAACCTAAAACTCCAGTGGGGCAAGGTGGGGATGTAAACAAAAGATAAAGGTCACACATATGAGGCTAGGACACCACAGGGAACATGTGGCATCAGAAGAAGGACGCATCCTCTAACTAGGTCAGTTACCACTTGGCTGGAAATTGTCGCTATGCAAAAGCACCACACTGACATGATTTTCAAGAGAAGCTGAAAAGCAGGAATGTATATGAATTTTTTTGATTATTTAAAACTGAATTGTGTACCACAGTTTGTAACTTCTAACTTAAAGATAGAAAAGGGATTTCTGAATTTTAGTCATTTTTAAATAGTGAGGTAACTGGTATGGAAGAGTGACCATACATATTTTCTCAGGAAAAAAGTCAGTTGCAATTCAAAATGTATCAAGTGGTCCCATCTCATAAAAAGAAAAACTGTATAGGCAATTACAGTAGATACAGAACAAAATATTAGCGGAGGTTTGGGAATGGAGAATACCTACATACATGTGTGCTGTTTGCTTTTTCTCAGCATGTATCACATGGGATTACCAAATTTCACTGATTCCAAAATATGTCTTTTTAAAAATTTCTCAAAAATATATTTTTCAGACTTCTCAAAATTGAGATGTCTTACAATCATAACTCACAACAGTATATAAAATAATGGTGTGTTCTACCTTTAATGCATCTTAGATTCAGTAAAATATGATTGAAAAAGTTACAAGCACAAAATTGTAAAATGATATTCATTTAATTCCATTTCTTTGAGATCTAATGACTGAAAGAAATAATTTGGTACTTATGTTTCTCAGAATTCATCTATTTAAAAATGTATGGCAAAACCAATACAATATTGTAAAGTAATTAGCCTCCAATTAAAATAAATTTAAATTTAAAAATTCTTTGTTAATAATCATGTCAAATGGAATGTTTTTTAGCTGTCTTTGTTTAAAGTTCTTTTTAATCCTCTAAAAAAAAAAAAAACAAAAATATTCAGGTAGAAACCAGAAATTCATTTAACCTCTTGCTTGACTACTCATGATGTCACATTTCTGTATACCGGAACGTATTTGAGGCATTCCAATTTTAATGGTTGAGGTTTCAAGAATCAAAACCCCAAATCTTCAAGTGACCCATATAATCTCAGGAGCATATTTTTGTACAGGTAAAAATTATTGTTTCTAAAGAAGTTATGGCCCAAACTGATAAAGACTCTAATTGTTAGAACCTCTAATTATCCCAGAAAGCAAAAAAAAATCTTTATTACAGGTTTCAGATCAGAGGTATTATGTGCTCCATATGGCTAACAGATCTGGGCAGTTCCACTCAGCCCCAGCCAAAGCATCCACAGGGTCTAGGGTCTGTCATATTGTGAGTTGAAATTATGAATAATTCCTAGGAAATACTTAATGAATAATTTTCCCCCCACCATATGTGCCATTATGTCCTGGACCCTAAAGTAATTTCTAATAAAAGTATATTTACATTCTTTTTTCTTCATTAGGAGCTACAATATATATGCCACTGATGTTAGGGGAGTTCAGTATAAATTTGCAATCAGGTATACTGTGCAAGGTATCACAACAGTCAGTATGAAAGTACAACATACCTGATCTAGTGATGTGATATATTTTTTTATGCTATAGACCATGAAATTATAGAATCTCCCATAGTTCTAACATATTATTTCTCCTCCTAAATCATTATAATCACCAGACCCATCTCATGCCTCAATCTCTAAATGATAATGGAAGCAGAATCACAGTATAATGAAGGAAACTCTCAAGATTCATTTTCAGAAAAATATGATGCTCGCCCTCACTGAGTAGAATTCTTCATTAATTAATTGTGCCATTGATGGCATTATGTTACCCACCACCAAGTTTCTGAAAATCTTACTTTATGGCACCATAAAAATCAGAATCTGTGGAAAGTATCATATGAATAAGTAGTTATATTAGAGTCAAACAGGAACAATGCTCTGAAGAGATTCTTTAAAAATTCTTCAGTCCTTCCGGTTTTCAGGAATGGTTCATTGTCCCGTGTCCAGAATACAGAGGCTGAATTTTGGCTCCCAAATTTTTAACCAAATGATGCCAGGGAGAGGCTTATGGGAGGGACACGTACTCTAGGCTCTACAAGACGTGGAGGGTATGAACGTCACTCTCTCCATTCCCTGCATTCTCAACTAGATTACCTTACTGGGTAGTATCAGCTTAGTCCTCGACTGTGACTTAGATATCAATGAAGCAAACTCATACAATGTTTCCAGATTAAGTATGGAGTGAGAATGAGACGCGAACATTTAGAAGAGTGGTGCCTGGCCGTAGTAGGTATAGAATACATACCTGTCAAATCAGTGACTTTTCGTGTAAATATAATATGTGTTCATTTGAAAGAAAGAGTAAAAGGAAGGGAGTATAATCTTACTTAATGTCACTTCGCCTCATAATCTCCTTTATAGGTATTATTTCCAGTCACATGTATGGTTGTGATTCTGTCCAGTACATACACGTGCATATGAATATAGGCACACCTCATTCCACAACCTGTTTTCATCTTCGTAACAAATGTGACATCTTTCTAAGTCCAGAGATCCACTTCGTCATCTATGATTGTTATATATCCTATTCTACTCTACATTCTATATTACGTATCTGATCCCCTAGCGATAGTCATAAAGTTGGTTCCAGCGACGCGCTATTGTTAACGATGAACAACCTGCGCGTAACAAAATACTTGTGCTTTTATTGGGAGATGAGTCTACCCTCGCTTCTGTCCATCTTCATCAGACCTCCTTTCCCTCCTATGTATGCAAATTCTATCCAGCCTTGGTGACGTCTTCTCCTGGTTGCTCAAAGACACAGTCTTTCACAGTGGGAAAGAGGTTTGGTTTTAGAGTTGAACACATGTGTGTTTGAATCCCCAATCTGTGACTTACTACCTGGCTGGCCAGATCTCCCTGAGTCTTGGTACCACAAACTCCAATATGTCATGGGAGGATTATAGAGTAAGATGCATGTGAAGCATTTAGTACAGAGCCTAGCTAGCATGGAGAAATTCTCTCTACTAAACAGGTTGTATAGTTGAAGCAATTTAGACTACAAAATGGCTTGTTATGGTACCATATTAGAACAGTATCTTACAATAAATTAATCCTTTCATCAAATAGGAATCAACCATGTCTGCCAGGGAACAGTTCAAAGGATAATACACAATCAGCTGAATTCCATAACAGTATGCCCTGATAGGAGACTGTAATCATTACTAACACACAATAAGTATTATAAATGTATGTATAAATATATATATATACACACATACATATATATTATGTTGTGCTGGGCTCAGTCACTCAGTTGTGTCCAAGTCTTTTGCAACCCCATGGACTATAGCCTGCCAGGCTCCTCTGTTCATGGAATTTTCCAGGCAAGAATACTAGAGCAGGTTGCCATTTCCTACTCCAGGGGATCTTCCTGACCTAGGGATTGAACTCATGTCTCTTGCAACTCTGGCACTGAAATGTGGATTCTTTGCCACTCTGCCATCATACTCCCCCTATTTATTTATTTTTCTCCTAATTTATAGTCCAGGAAACTGAGGGGCAATGAGGATTTTAAATTGTATTTGTCTGACTCCAAAGCCACCCCTTTTAACCTTATATGAAAATGTGAAAAAATATAAACATTATATTTATAAAAAGCAAAATAATTATTGCTTTGTAAGAACTTTTTAGAGGTATAATTCACATACTGAATTATTCACTCCTTTGAGTATTGTGATTTAAACAAAATTTCCTGTTGAATAGGTCAGTAACTTCATAGTAATGCTCATGCTTTAACACGTATTTCCTGATAGCCTACTATGTGGCAGGTCCTGTTCTAAGCCTTGGGGATAAGGCTTAATGTTATAAATCAGGGATTATTAACCTCAGCACTCCTGGCATTTGGGGCTAAAGAGTTCTTGGTTGTAAGGGCTGCCCTGTGCACGATGGGTACCAAGCAGCATCCTTGGCCTCTACCTGTTAGATGCCAGCAGTCCCTTCTCCCTTAGCTGTGATAAACAACAGTGTCTCCACATGTTTACAGATGTCCCCTCAAAAGCAAAGCCATCCCTGTTAAGAATCATCTCTTTAAACCATAAAGTCACCCCCATACAGGCTCCAGAAGGCTTGGCTATGACTACACTTTTCATACCTTGCTTTGACTTAAACTTATGTCTACAAATTACACATACATATTGACATGTATACATCCTTCCATCCACCACAGCACTAAAGGCAGCCTTGGGGCCCTCAGCAACTATATAAATATTTGTTGACTCAGACGGCATTGCGGTTTATATAGTCAATTCTTTGTTAAGGGGTAAAATCACTACTCTGCTGCACAACCTGTGGTATATAGATTAGACAATATAGTGTGGGAGAGGGAGAGGGAGGGATGATTTGGGAGAATGATATTGAAACATGTATACTATCATGTAAGAGATGAATCGCCAGTCTATGTTTGATACAGAATACAGGATGCTTGGGGCTGGTGCACGGGGATGATCCAGAGAGATGATATGGGGTGGGAGCTGGGAGGGGGGTTCAGGATTGGGAATTCATGTACACCCGGGGCAGATTCATGTCAATGTATGGCAAAACCAATACAGTATTATAAAGCAAAATAAGTAAAAATTAAAAAAAAAAAGTCTATGATAACCTCACAAATGAAAAAAATTAAATTTCTTACTATAGTATGTGCTATATCCCACACCAGTGAATTTGTTTATTGTTACACTAAACATTTGTACCAGCATGAGTCTGTAGGGCGCCCCTACTCAGCATTCATGCAAAAGAAACAACCAATCTTTCAATAATTCAAATAATAAAAGTTACTTTGTCAGGATAAATTTTCTTGTCCATATGCTGGATGGCACTGATTGATGCCTGCCTGCTGGTACTGTTTAGACAGCTCAAAATTTAAGGCCATTCTGTGGCCTCTGTCATGTCATTCCTAGTTCTAAATCCCTGAACGGACGTCATTTTACTGACACTGTTGTGCCGTCTGTCTTTAGAAACCTCTACTTCCCTTACTGCCCACAATTCATGGCCATCTTTCTCTTCGGACTCTCTCCAGTCAAAGGAGTAGAATGTGGCCAGAAATGGTTGCTTCATCCCTGCTATATTAAGACCCAAGGATAAAAGCCAAGAAGGAAAACTCCCTTTAAAGTGTGGCAAAGGAAAACTACATTATTCATTATTGGCTAGTTGGAAAGGTCCCTTGTGGTATCTTACACAACTCTTTGAGTACTCGGATTATCACACACCCAGTGCACAGGATTCCCATTTGACATACTTGATAATAATTCCTATCTTGAAATTACACAAGAACCTATAATGAGACACCATTACCTAACAGCTACTTGCCTAAATGATTGCATTAGTGAGGTGTAAATCAATAAATGGTGATTAATGAGGTTACATTTCATTTGTGTTAATTCAGTGGCGCTCAATAAAATAAACCTTGGTTGCTTATACTAGTTAAAATAGAAACATAGCCATAAAAATGTTTCTTTTTCTTGTTTCACTAGCGTTCTCTTCTATGAATTTTCTAGTTGTCTGGGGTTTTGTTTTTGTTAGTTTTTGTTTTCTCTTTGCAGTAGCAACCCAGAAAGGAAAAGAACAATGATTATTAAAAGGAAGGAATGTGCCACACTGAGATCATGCCATGGGCCTTTACTGCAAACAAATGAGCCAGGGTATACTAATAAGAACGTCTGGTTTCATTGAGCGTTTGCTGTGTAAGGCGCTGTACAAAGAGCTTGGCATCATGCCCTGTATCTTCCAATTCTCACAACATCCATCTGAGACCATGCCAATGCATCCAGTCATTAAAGAAAATTAAAACAACAATGTAATACTCCAAGCTGTCAGAATGGCTAAAAGTTTTTTTTAAAGGCAATGTCAATTGTTATTGGTGATATGATAGAGTGACTAGAAGTCTCTTAAGTTGTTAGTGGGAGAAAGAAGTGGTATAACCACAGTGAAAATTTCTTGGGCAGATTTACTAAAGTGAAACCTGGATAAAACTGCAATTCAAACAGATACATGCAGGCCAATATTCGTTACAACACGAATGACAATAGCCATGAAATGGAAGCAACTTAAATGGTCATCAGCACGTGAACGGGTAAAGATGACGTGGTACATACATACAATGGACTGTTACTCAGCCACAGAAGAGAAATAAACTCATCTGCAGCAAACATGAATGGACCTAGAGACTGCCATACTAAGTGAATTAAGTCACGAAGAGAACGACAGAGAGCCTATGATATCACTTATAGGTGCAATCTAAAAATTGATACCAATGCACTCATTTACAAGACAGAAGCAGACTCACATACTTAGAAAAGTTATGGTTACCAAAGGGGAAAGGTGGGAAAGACAGATAAATTAGGAATTCGGGATTACCATATACAGATTACTATATATATATTAGTAGATAGATAACCAACAAAGACCTACTGTAAAGCACAGGGAACATAACTCAATCGTTTATAATAATGTAAATGGGAAAAAACTTGAAAAAATAGATATATGTATAACACAAGCACTTTGCTGTACACCTGAAACTAACACAATTAAATATTCTCTGATGTAACTTTTTAAAATATAAAACTTGCCAAAAGAAATTAAAGACAATATTTTTCATAAAGAAATATACAAATACTTTATGACCCAACAGTTTCATCCCTTAAGTACATACCCAATTGAAATGTGTATATGTTTTTACTAAAGACAGGTACAGGAATATTTATAGCAAACATTCAGAGTAGCTCTGAACTAAAGAGTAAACAAATACCTGTCAATAACAGAGTAGATAATATATTATGGTACATGCATGCATGCTGAGTTGCTTTAGTCGTGTCCAACTGGGGTCCCTCCAGAAAAGAATATAGGTAGGATGAGGCGATAAGGCAGGTTCCTGGCACCAGTATGAATGGAGGCAGCTGCTATGGGCATTTTAATGGCAACCAGGGTAATGTTCTTTCAGTTGATAACAAAGTAGTCAGTGGTGATGCTGTCCCATCTTATTTTTATGGAATGGTCACTGGATAATGGTATTCAGCTATAGCATGCATCAATGTGCAAATTAAATGCAAATTTTGGGAACTATCTCTGGTGATTCCTTTCTGAGATGGAACCCAAGGATCTGAATGTGCTCAATAATTAAACTAAGGTCCAATGTAGTAATGACACACTGATAAATAGAGATGTGGCAAACTGCTATACGAAGGAAAATGTCAATAATGTGTCAATACATTTGTTTCAGGTCCTTGAGATATAAGGGAAAGAGAAAAAATGGATATGAGGTTATTATATTGTGTGAAGTATATCAGACAGAGAAAGACAAGTATCGCATCCTGTCACTGGTTCAGTTCAGTTCACTTCAGCGGCTCAGTTGTGTCTGACTCTTTGCGACCCCATGGACTGCAACACGCCAACCTCCCTGTCCATCACCAACTCCTGGAGTTGACTCAAACTCATGTCCATTGAGTCGGTGATGCCATTCAACCATCTCTTCCTCTGTCGTCCCCTCTCCTCCTGCCCTCAATCTTTCCCAGCATCAGGGTCTTTTCAAATGAGTCAGCTCTTCGCATCAGGCAGCCACAATACTGGATTTCCAGCTTCAACATCGGTCCTTCCAAAGGACACCCAGGACTGATTTCCTTTAGGATGGACTGGTTGGACCTCCTTGCAGTCCAAGGGACTCTCAAGAGTCTTCTCCAACACCACAGTTCAGAAGCATCAATTCTTTGGCACTCAGCTTTCTTTATAGTCCAACTCTCACATTCATACATGACCACTAGAAAAACCATAGCCTTGACTAGATGGACCTCTGTTGGCAAAGTAATGTCTCTGCTTTTGAATATGCTATCTAGGTTGGTCAAAACTTTCCTTCCAAGGAGTAAGCATCTTTTAATTTCATGGCTGCAGTCACCATCTGCAGTGATTTTGGAGCCCAGAAAAATAAAGTCAGCCACTGTTTCCCCATCTATTTCCCATGAAATGATGGGACCGGATGTTGTGATCTCAGTTTTTTGAATGTTGAGCTTTAAGCAAACTTTATCACTCTCCTCTCTCACTTGCATCAAGAAGCTCTTTAGTTCTTCACTTTCTGCCATAAGGATGGTGTCATCTGCATATCTGAGGTTATTGATATTTTCCTGGCAATCTTGATTCCAGCTTGTGCTTCTTCCAGCCCAGCGTTTCTCATGATGTACTCTGCATAGAAGTTAAATAAGTAAGGTGACAATATACAGCCTTGACTCACTCCTTTTCCTATTTGGAACCAGTCTGTTGTTCCATGTCCAGTTCTAACTATTGCTTCCTGACCTGCATACAGGTTTCTCAAGAGGCAGGTGAGGTGGTCTGGTATTCCCATCTCTTTCAGAATTTTCCACAGTTTATTGTGATCCACACAGTTAAAAGCTTTGGCATAGTCAATAAAGCAGAAATAGATGTTTTTCTGGAACTCACTTACTTTTTCGATGATCCAGCAAATTTGGCAATTTGATCTCTGTTTCCTTTCCCTTTTCTAAAAGCAGCTTGAACATCTGGAAGTTCATGGTTCACGTATTGCTGAAGCCTGGCTTGGAGAATTTTGAGCATTACTTTACTAGCGTATGAGATGAGGGCAATTGTGTGGTAGTTTGAGCATTCCTTGGCATTGCCTTTCTTTGGGATTGGAATGAAAACGGACATTTGCCAGCCCTGTGGCCACTGCTGAGTTTTCCAAATTTGCTGGCATATTGAGTGCAGCAGTTTCACAGCATCATCTTTTAGGATTTGAAATAGCTCAACTGGAATGCCATCACCTCCACTAGCTTTGTTTGTAGTGATGCTTCCTAATGCCCACTTGACTTCACATTCCAGGATGTCTGGCTCTAGGTGAGTGATCACACCATTGTGATTATCTGGGTCATGAACATCTTTTTTGTACAGTTCTTCTGTGTAATCTTGCCACTTCTTCTTAATATCTTCTGCTTCTGTTAGGTCCATTCATTTCTGTCCTTTATTGAGCCCATCTTTGCATGAAATGTTCCCTTAGTATCTCTAAATTTTCTTGAAGAGATCTCTAGTCTTTACCATTCTGTTGTTTTCCCGTTTCTTTGCACTGATCGCTGAGGAAGGCTTTCTTATCTCTCCTTGCTATTCTTTGGAACTCTGCATTCAGATGCTTATATCTTTCCTTTTCTCCTTTGCTTTTCACTTTTTTTTTTTTCAAAGCTATTCAAAAGGCCTCCTCAGACAGCCATTTTGCTTTTTTGGATTTCTTTTTCTTGGGAATGGTCTTGCTCTGTGTCTCCTATACAATGTCACGAACCTCGGTCCATAGTTCATCAGGCACTCTGTCTATCAGATCTGATCCCTTAAATCTATTTCTCTCTTCCACTGTATAATCATAAGGGATTTGATTTAGGCCATACCTGAATGGTCTAGTGGTTTTCCCCACTTTCTTCAGTTCAAGTCTGAATTTGGCAATAAGGAGTTCATGATCTGAGCCACAGTCAACTCCCATGTCACTGGTAGGTACAAATGAACCTATTCACAAAAAAGAAATAGATTCACTGATGTAGAAAACAAATTTATGATTAGCAGAGTTTAAGGGAGGGGAGGGATAAATTGAGAGATTGGGATTGACATATATCATTTTAGTTGCTTAGTCGTGTCCAACTCTTTGCGACCCCATGGGCTGCAGCACGACAGGCTTCCCTGTCCATCACCAATTCCCGGAGCTTACTCAAATCATGTCCATTGAGTCGGTGATGCCATCCAACCATCTCATCCTTTGTCCTCCCCTTCTCCTCCTGCCTTCAATCTTTCCCAACATCAGGATCTTTTTCAATGAGTCAGTTCTTTGCATCAGGTGGCCAAAGTATTGGAACTTCAGCATCAGTCCTTCCAATGAATATTCAGGACTGATCCTTCAGGATTGACTGGTTGGATCTCCTTGCAGTCCAAGGGACTCTCAAGAGTCTTCTGCAACACCACAGTTCAAAAGTATCGATTCTTCGGTGCTCAGCTTTCTATATGGTCCAACTGCCACATCCATACATGACTACTAGAAAAACCATAGCTTTGACTAGATGGGCCTTTGTCACAAACTAATGTCTCTGCTTTTTAATATGCTGTCTAGGTCGCCCATACCTTTTCTTCCAAGGAGCAAGTGTCTTTTAATATCATGACTGCAGTCACCATCTGCAGTGATTTTAAATCTTCACTCTTTCCATTGTTTTCCCATCTATTTGCCATGAAGTGATGAATCCGATGCCATGATCTTAGTTTTTCAATGTTGAGTTTTAAGACAGCTTTTTCACTCTCCTCTTTCACTTTCATCAAGAGGCTCTTTAGTTCTTCTTCACTTTCTGCCATAAGGATGGTGTCATCTGCATATCTGAGGTTATTGATATTTCTCCTGGCAATCTTGATTTCAGCCTATACTTCATACAGCCTGGCATTTCACACTGACATATATACACTACTATTAGTTTAGTTTAGTTCAGTCACTCAGTCATGCCCGACTCTTTGTGACCCCATGGTCTGCAGCATGCCTGGCCTCCCTGTCCATCACCAGTTCCTGGAGTTGACTCAAACTCATGTCCATTGAGTTGGTGATGCCATCCAACCATCTCATGCTCTGTCATCCCCTTCTCCTCCTGCCTTCAATCTTTCCCAGCATCAGGGTCTTTTCAAATGAATCAGCTCTTGTCATCAGGTGGCCAAAGTATTGGAGTTTCAGTTTCAATATCAGTCTTTCCAATGAACATTCAGGACTGATTTCCTTTAGGATGGACTGGTTGGATCTCCTTGCAGTATACACTACTATATATAAAATAAATAACTAATAACAACCTACTGTATAGCTAACGAAACTCTACTCAATACTCTGCAATGACCTATATGGGATAAGAATGTTAAAAAAGGTGGATAATGTATATGTGTAACTGATTCACTTTACTGTACACCTGAATCTGACACAACACTATGAATCAACTATGCTCCAGTGAATTTTTTTTTAAAAATGAGAAAATGAAATGGCAGAGAAAGTTAATTCATTTCTCAAGGAACTCTTTTATAGGCTAAATTTTAATCTAGATTTAAAGTGCTTACAAACATAACTCTGATTAAATATAAGATAATCAAGAACAAAGAAAGAATAAAATAAATTCCCAGTAATCCAAAGTATGCAAGCCAAATTCATTTCTTAAGTATACTCTAAAACACACACACACAATTTCTTAAGCCCTACATGCTTTCTAAAAATTTTAGCTTGATGAATATCTTAGAGTTTATTGAAGAAATAATTTAAAATGAATGATGATATATTCTGGGACTTGAAGAAAAAATGATAGTAATATCAGTGACTTAGAATTTCAAACCATGTTATAAAATAATACTTCTTCTGTTATATACATACCCCAGTAGAAAGTACCATTCTCTCCGACCCAAGGCACTAATCATTATTGCGTGACAGTCTAGAAAGTTAGCATCTAATTTAAAATGTAATTTAACTTCATCATACATGGTTATTCTTATAAAAAGTTAAGATTTCACCTGTTTTTTTTTAAATTCTGCTTTTCTGGACTGACGTTACTAAGTAGTTTTATGTATGTACAAGAAATTTTAGCCTGATTTATGAGTATGTTTGTTAGTGATCTATTGTATTACATAACCACAGACTATCCCATCGTTTGTCAGACCATTTAAAGGAAAACCTTGAAACAGCTGTTCATACTTGTAACATGAATAGTGTTTTACATGCTAAAATTTTAAACATTTGTCTCATATTTCTTAGATTTTAAGGTTTCTAAAAATCTAGATCATGAAAGTCTGTTTCTGAGTACAATGTAGCAGATTACTCCAGATGAGTACTTGCACTGACAATGAAACAAAGCTGGGTAAATTTCAATAATCCATGTTTTCATATGCATCAGAAAGCAACAAAAACTAGATTGAGGAGAACTAGTCGGTGATGAGTTGATAAGTTAGATGAGTGTTTTGTTTCGTTTTTCCTTGTGGGTATTTGTCATTCTTGGCACAGGATGAGATGTTGGTGCAAGTAGATGGTATTACAGAGAGAGGGAGAGAAAGCAAATTTTTCAGTGGTACAGGGAAGCCAGAAAAATAGTGTGCAGACTTGAGGTCCTTCAAACAGACAACCCATTTCTACGTGAACTCATCAATCTAAGAATGTGTGAAAGGTTAAAGAAACAGATCAAAAGATTCCAAAAGGAAAAGTGAAAAATTTCACAATCTTGCAGACTTAATCTGGTGGAGAAGGCCCGAAAATAAATTGAGCAACAAAAGAGAAACCTAAAAGGAGGGATGAATTAGGATAAAAAATTGACAGCTCATGTTACTTGCATCCACTTACTGATTCTAGATTCACCTGAAGCTGAGGGATGAGGGATAAAGGGGGATGAAAACTCTATGATTTTTTGATATTTGTGTAAGACTGACACATAAGGTTGGATGCTTAGAGTCCTCCTTCACATGACCTTAATACATTTACTACATTTGAAGCTGCATGGGATAAATGATCAAAAAACCAAGCTGAAAGTAAGTTTGCAAAAGTTACAGCTCAGCCCTATTATAGCACAATCCTTGCTTTCATTTAGACAATCAGCTCCTTACACTATCTGCTTACAAAGACTTCTTTTGTAGAAATTAACAAGTGGTGTCTCTCTAGTTTTTTATACACAATATCTTACATATAGTCAAAAATGATGAAACACAAGGAGTGGAATGGCCATAATCAACAACCACAAGCAAAAGTAGACAATAGGAACAAACCCACAGATAATCCAGAAGTTGACATTAGCCATCCAAGTCTTTGAAATAGCTATGATTTATTTGCTCAAAGAAATAGAGAAAAAGATGGACAAAAGAAAGTGTGAAGAAATTAAAAATACATAGTTGATTTTTTTAAATTGACACTAATGAATAGTTTGGCATTAAGAATACAATACCTGAATTTAGGAACCTAAGTGGAGAGGTTTAACAAAATAGAAGACTGGATTGGTTAAACTAATGACAGGTCAGTAAAAGGCATTCAACTGAAGCTCAAAGAGAAAAGTGGGGAAAGAAGGAAAAAGAGCACAAGAGACATTAAGACTATTATAAGTGGAACTAAGTCCCAGAAGAGGAGGAAGAAAGAGGATGGGAAAGTTCCCAAACAAATATGAGACATCAACGTAAGTATTCAAGAAGCTTAGAGAATCCTAAACAGATTTTTAAAATCCAACAGACTGTAAGAATAAAATATAGCAGGATCATACTCCAGCCAGCTGTGTATCTTGTGAGATGTGGCCGTCCAACTACAGAAAGGATGCTGAAAAACCTTTGTTGAAGTAGTTAGTTCCTGTGTAGCCTCAGACTACTACTGTTATTTTTTCAAATGTTTCTGTAGAAATTTCACAACACGATTAAACCTATGAATCAATTACATTCTAGAATTGTGAATGTTCTCATGAAAAGGAACCTTAGGACTCCTCTAGTAAATAGTTTTAAATTGAACTTTGCTGATTCCCAAGGCTTTGATTTAGCTCCATTAGAAAGGACCATAATGGGAAAGAAAGATACTGTACAGGAGAACTCTGGGGCACCCATCCCTGCTTTATACAGTTTCCCTGCTTTTATCTGTTCTACTGGTTTGCACTCACGTTTTACTTGAAAAAGTTCTTCAGATAAAAAAGGACTGTGGAATCATGAACTATTGCATGTCCCCCCACCCTTATGTAGAACGGACAATAAAATTGAGGCTTGGAGATACAACGTGACCTTCTCAAGGTTACATTGCTAATTAATGGCAGAACAGGGACCAGCCTAAACGTCTCTGGAATTCTGTGTTCATGGCCTTTTCTGATACATCATACCACTTATCCTCACCTAAGAATTTATGCAGAAAAGGGTACTTTTGCAACATAATCATTAACACCATGGTACTTTCCACCATATTATTTGAATATTTGTTCTGAACTATAAACCCCTTATTGTGCTCTCACTGGAAAACAGACAATTTCATCTCATTGTTACTTCTACCATTCTTCTCTGCTGCCATTACCTGTCTCTTTTATCCTCCACGTTATCCTGTTCTTGCTTGAATGATGCAGCCATAGCCTTGTGCCATATGGATAAGTTATGACCATCTTAGTTCATGTTAATAATTCCTGATCTCAGTTTAAGTTTCAAGTATAGTTCAAGACCTGCTACAGAGGATGAGATGGTTGGATGGCATCACCGACTCAATGGACAACAGTTCGAGCAAACTCCAGGAGACAGTGAAGCCTGGCGTGCTGTAGTCCATGGGGTCGCATGGTCAGACACAACTTAACTACTGAACAAGACCTACTTATTCTAAACCTTTTCTGAAAGGCATCATAGGGTAGTCATCTATCACTTAAAATTTCCCTAGCATTAAGCATTTTTTGTATTTGCCCTTATATTGTCTTTAAATAGCACCTATTTTTAAAAATCAATTACATTGGCACAATAAGTATTTGGCAAAATTTAAAACACAAAAGAATACAGAGTGATAAAAAAAGGTTGCTATCCCATCCCTGTTCTCTAGACAATGAATTCATCTCATCAAGGATAGCAAATATTCTTGTTTGCACCTCTAGTGATAGTCTAAACATATGGAAGCATATACGTATATATTTTACTCTTTCTTAAAACACAAATGAGAGTATACTATAACACTAATCTGCACCTTGCTATTTTCATTTAACAATATTTTTAGATGTAACTCCTTATTTGTACTCACAGCGGCGCTTCATTTTTCCACTGGCTGCATAGAACTCCATTGTCTGAATGTACTGAAACACACATTTACTGCAGTTTCTATATCGAGTGTTTTCATTTTTTTTATAGAGCAAGTATGCTGCTGCAGTAAGTAACCTGCATTTTGCTCATATGTGAGAATGCCCCAAAATGAAATTATGTGCATTCTGGGGCTATGCTGTGCTTGGTCGCTCAGTTGTGTCTGACTCTTTGTGACCCCATGGACTGCAGCCCACCACGTTCCTCTGTCCATGTGGATTCTCCAGGCAAGAATACTGGAGTGGGATCTTCCCAACCCAGGAATCGAACTGATATTGCTAATTGTTTTCCAACAAGATCATAAATTATTTTCCACTCTTACAATGCTAATAACAATTTATACCTAAACTCTTCCTAACAAGTTAGTCATGAAACAAAAAAAAATTTTTTTACCAGTTTGCTAAATGGTATCTCATTAAATGATCATCTCATAGAGGCCTTTGTTTCATAAAAGCTCGTCTATGACCAGTTTTTAAACATTTTACCGCCAGTTGTATTTCCTTTTCTTTTGTCCATTTTCTTATTATGTTATAGGTCTTGAAATTAGTTTGAAAGAATATTATATCTATGAAAAGTTAATCCTTTGCTGTGATATAAGAAAATTTTTTTGTCTTTTAACATTTTTTATGCTATTCTTTCACTGTGTAGATTTTTTTATGTTTATGAATCAGATTTTATCATTTTAAAACCTGGATTCTGAGTTTTTGGTCATACACAGGAATGCCTTCCCCTCTCTAAGATTATATCAATATTTTTAAAAGTCCTTGTTTTCTTGAGTGTTTTATTGATTTCATTTTGCAAGTTTTAGTCTGATAAATTTAGAATTTATTTCACTATAAACATAAGGTAGGGATACAGATTTATCTTTTCTAGACACTGTACCAAATTTTAAAACATATCCTCTATTTTAACATGACTTTTCTAATAGAATGTTAACTTAAGGTCAAGAGACTTTTTTTTTTATAACTGGCACAACACTGAGCATAGAGTTAACTGTCAGTAAAGATTCACTAAACTAAAATGGTACAGACATAGTAATAATATGTATATTATATACAGCACCATATATATAGTAGATATATGTAGTACTATAATAATCATATCTTCAATAAAATATGTGGATGTTAGATCAGTTTCATCTTGCATTTCTTCCTTTTTTAAGTTAAAATGATTTAATTGATCCAATCTTTTTCTTTCTAGTTTATATTGTTAGAATACTTATTATAATAAATTGATATCTTAAATGTGAATAGTACATTTTATTTGTATTTCTTTTTTCTCATCAGTATTATATATTTTAAACACAGAACATAAGTCACTGTCAATAGACCATAAAAATTAGTTAAAACCTGGAAAGTCAATTCAGGACAAAACAAATCACATAATTCTCTTAGAAAAATGTAGAAAACATTTAAAATTTTATTTCCATTCTCTTGTTACCTCCTCAATAGTCTTTCTTGTATGTATACTACAAGATAGGGTTGGGAAACCACATTGAAAAGCAAACTTTCTGTATTATAGGAATAATAAAGAAGTCATTTAAAAAAAACAAACAAACAGGCCATAATTAGAAAAATGGCTACAGGAGTTAAAAAGGAAATGATAGTGACCATAAGTTACTAGTGTCTCGGACAGCAGACCCAACACCCACCCATCAATATTTTATGTATGTTTTATTTGCCTATTTATTCCAGAGTTCAATAAAAATTACATGTTGCTATGGAAACATGAAAAATCACAGATACCTGCTCTACTCAGAGGTATGGCTTTCCACTTTCTTAATGAAACTCACATTTCATAGGGGCTTAAGCCTTGTATTTGGTCATAACTTTTGGAAAGTGAAATTTGTCATAGAATGACCTATTAGTTATTTTTTGTATTTGTACTGATTTAGCTGAAGTGCTAGAAATAGTCCACAAAAAATAAGAAATAGAAAAGCAGACATCTACAGCAAGCTAAGTAAAATCTCCGTCTTCAAAAGTCTGAAATTTTCTTTCTCACACATAGTCTAGGGAAGGCCCACCTGTGGGTTACATAAAATTCTTTTTAAAAAGGAAAGAGAGTGATAGCTTTTTTTCACTCTGAGAGGGGGCCCAGAAAGCCAATGAAAAAAACAAAAAACAAAGCCTCACCCTTCTTGAGGAGACATATTTCAACTCTCTTGTATTTTCAGGATCCATTCCAAGGGGACCAAAAATTCCATACCAAGATTTCCTGGTGCCCACCACTGGTGCGACCAGGACCTATGATGTCTGCACAAGTGTCAGAGAGGTGGAGAAATCCTTCAAATCTGTTAAATGCGGAATAAAGAGGAGAATAACTTGAATTAAATTCCTGTCCCCACTTGAAATAGACTCTGACTGTGCCTCTGTACCTGGCCCTGATTTTTGCATGAAAATATTCCTTTTGTCCCTATCTGGTGCTAGCCTTCAAAAAGGAACAGGGTTTAAAAAGCAGGAAATAATGTGAGATTTTAAGCAAACAGTTCAATATTCTTTTAGAATGCTCTCTGTATTCAAAAGCACTTTGATTTATATCTTTAGGAGTCTTTGAAACTGTACCTCTTTTAAAAGACCATCCCTGATTTTGGGTCTTTGTTCCTTTATGAGCTTTGTCCCTGATATCTAATATAGAGACCCGAGAGGCATGTTGTTAAAGGAAGGAAAAATAATTTTTAAAAGCCTGGCAAACTGTGTTAAATATGCTTTTGAAAATTAAGTTTAATATAAAGTTCAATATCACCATTGCCATTGAACGTATTGTCTGTGCCAAATAACTCTTCCGATAAAAATATCCTTTGTTTTCCTGTAATGTAATTAAAAGTGAGCCCAAAAGGGCAGCAATAAATCAAGGTGCACAAAAGCAGAAAAATATTATAATTAATATTTAACATAAGTTTTGATTGCTTTTAGAGTATTAAAAATACCAATTAGAATATATATTCAAAGTTTTCTTCCTTTCCCATTGCACAGTGTAAGGGGCTATTTTTAATTCTGGATACTACAAACCAAATAATACATAGTCCCTAATTAAATAAAAGGCTGCAATTGAATTGAGAGTTTCTGCTGATGTCATATATAATGAGAGCACAGCTCGAGGTATGAATGAATGGCAGCCAAACCCTGAGAATGAATTACAATGTTAGCATTCAATCAGGGACTAGGTATTGTTATTTGTAATAGATGTAAAATGATTATTATTATTTTTAAATACAGACAAAGGGAAGGAAATTTGAATTCAAAAATCTGAGACTAGGAGGCAAAAAGATTAGAAAGTGTGTGATTAAACTGAATACACTGTATTGGAAAATGAAATGTACAAATTTACCGGTGAATAATTGCTTTATATATTATATATAGATAAATAGCTAGGTATAACCATATCCATATCTATGCGGGGATAGATATGTGCAGAAAGTCTCTAAATGGAATAAGACTTTCAGTTTGCAGGCACTTATTTTAAAATACTAAAAAGAAACTTCTGATATAATGAAAGGGTAAAATGGTATACATCTAACTTATCTAAGATTCTGCATAAAATGCTATGATTTACAGCCTCCATCAGAACATATCAAAGATTCTCTTCTAGAATCTTATTTTCAGAGGCACATTTTAATCTCTACATATGGGGAATTAAGCCTTTAAAGCCAAATGACCATTTATTGTTGAGTATTGACAGTATGATTGACTCAGCATAAAACAGAGACAATACAGTGTTTACCCTAAGTGGTTTCAAACTAAAGGAAACAATGAGTTCTACCTCTTCTCTCTTCCCTCCTCCTGCTCCCTAACTCAGATATCACTATCTTACAAGTGTTCAAGAATGTCATTCCTGCCTTCCTCGCAGTTTGGCCAGTCCTTCTCTATTATTGCCATTGGAATAAAATTAAACTCTAGTCAGTGTAAGACGCATTCCACTCTAGAATCAAAGTGTGGAGACTGCACTTAAAGCACCAAGAGAAAGCCTGAATGTTTTGAGGGAAACAACTAGGACCAGGGAGTATTAAAAAAAAATCAGAAAATTAATATATCAAGACACTGATTGATAACAATGAACAACAGTAATATAATAATGGGATAATTCTATAGAATAATTCCGTTAGTTCTATAGGACCAGTGTATCCTTGTTAACATACATATCAGTTGAAAATACTACTAGTGTAACAACTTAGCTTGCTGTGTTCAGTTATTTGTCAATGTCACCAATCTAGAACAGAGCCAGTAATAAGAAAGTAGCAAAGGTTCCTAAGTAGTCAAATGCTGTAACTTACATAGTGAAATTCATGCCATACATCTTCAAACTTTAAAGTGCAAGACAATCACCTCGAATAGCTGTTAAGAATAGACTGTAGACTTCAACATTCTCAGAGCTACGTGACCTCGGGTATGTCTCCCACCCTCCCTATGCTTTCACGTCTGTAAAACGGAGATCGTAATAGTCCCCACTTCTAGCATAAGGTTTAAGTTAATATCTGTGGAGCTTTAGAACAGTGACTAGTCAATATTAACCACTAAATAAATGTTAATTATTATTAAATGATGAAGGAAATGAAGCAAGCTCCCTTTAGTAATCTTCACTGCTTTAAAAATTATTTTGAAACAATTTCAGACTTAACCAGTAGCTGCAAAAAAACCCCAAGAATTTCCTCTCTCCTTTATCCTGCTTCTCTTAGTGGTACCAGCTCATATAACCAAAGTACAATAATCAAAACCATAAAACTAAGGTAACACTATACTATTCACTAATCTAGAAATTTTACTTAAATCTTGCCAACTGTCCCACTAATATTCTTTTTTTTCCACCCACGATATCCCACTGCATTTAGTTGTCATGTTTGCTTGATCTCTCCCAATCTGGGACAGTTCTTCAGTCTGTATATGTGATGACTTAGCTATTTTAAAGAGTCTAGTTAGAATTTCTTGTTTGTTTACTCTTCTTGAATTACAACTGAGTTACAATATTGCGTTAGTTTCAAGTGTACAGCATAGAGACTCAACTTATTTTTTTAGATTCAATTCCATTATAGGTTAGTATAAGATATTGAATACAATTTCCTGTGTTATACAGTAAATCTTTGCTGTTTATCTATTTCATGTACAGTAGTTCATAGCTGCGAATCACATCCTTCTAATTTTCCTCCCTTTTGGTGACTGTTTTCTGTGAGTCTGTTTTGTATACAAATTCATTTGTATTATTTTTTAGATTCCATATATAAGTTCTAACATATAGCATCTGGTTTTCTCTGTCTTACTTCATTAAGCAAAATATTCTCTAGGTACATCCATGTAGCTGCAAATGGTAATATGTCATTCTTTTATTATGGTTGAGTAGTATTCCTCTGCGTGTGTGTCTGCATGTATTTGTGATATATCGTAAACTAATCATCTGTTGATGAGCACTTGGGAGGTTTTCATGTCTTGGCTTTTGTAAAGAGTAGTGCTATGAATATTGAGACACATGTTATCTTTTCAAATTAGAGATTTCATTTTTTCCAGATATATTCCCAAGAGTAGTTATTGTTTAGTCACTAAGTTGTGTCCACATCTTTTGGGACTCCATGGACTGTAACCTGCCAGGCTCCTCTCTCCGTGGGGTTCTCCAGGCAAGAATATTGGAGTGGGTTGCCGTTTCCTTCTCCAGGGGATCTTCCTGACCCAGGGCTCAAACCTGCATCTCCTGCATTGCAGGTGGATTCTTTACCACTAAGTCACCAGGAACGCCCATGGAGAGGGATTGCCAGATCATGTGGGAGCTCTGTTTTTAGATTTTGAAGGGACGTCCATACCCTTCCATAGTGGCTGCACCAATTCACATTCCCACCAAGTGTACAACGGATCCCTTCCCTTTACACCCTCCCCATATGTGTGTGTTAGTTGTTCAGTTGTGTCCAGCTCTTTTTAACCCCATGGACTAGAGCTCACCAGACTCCTCTGGCCATGGAATTCTCCAGGCAAGAATACTGGAGTGAATTGCCATTCCCTTCTCCAGCGGATCTTCCCAACCTGGGGATTGAACCTGCGTCTCCTGTGTTACAGGCAGATTCTTTGCCCTCTGAACCACTCTGTTGCACTTATTTATAGGCTTTTTGATGAAGACATCCTGATGAATGTGAGGTAATACATCAATGTGGTTTTGATTTGCAATTCTCTAACCAGTAGCAATGTTCAACATCTTTCCACAGGCCTGTTAGCCATCTGTATGCCTTTTTCGAAAAAAATATCTATTTAGGTCTTCACCTATTTTTTGATTGGTTTGTTTTTTCAAAATTGAGTTGTAGAAGCTGTTTTTTATTTGGATATTAACCCTTTGTCAGCTGCATTGTTTGCAAACATTTTCTCCCATCTTGTAGGTTGTCTTTTTGTTTTGTTCACAACTTCCTTTACTGTGCAAAAGCATTTAAGTTTGATTAGGTCCCATTTGTTTATTGTTGCTTTTATTTCTTTTGCCTTGGAATATTGATCTTAGAAAACATTGCTACAATTTATGTCAGAGAATGCTTTGCTTATATTCTCTTCTTAGAGTTTTATGGTGTCATGTCTTATATTTTGGTCTTTAAACCATGCTGAGCTTATTTTTGTATATGGTATGAGGGAGCATTCTAATTTTGTTGATTTACATGAAGCTTTCCAGCTTTCCCAGTACTACTTAGAGAAGAGACTATCTTTTTCCACTGTACATTCTTGCCTCCTTTGTAATAAATTAACCAACTGTAGATGCATAGGAATGGGATTTCTTTATACTAGTTTCCTATTGCTGCTGCAACAAATTACCATAAATTTAGTGGCGATCAAGATGTCAGCAGGACTGTGTTTCTATTGGAGGCTCTGGGAGAAAATCTATTTCCAGTCTCTTCCAGCCTCCAGTCCTCCTCTTAACGTTCCAAGCCATGTGGTCACACATCACTCTAACCTCTGCCTCTGTGGTCACATCTCCACCTCTAACTCTAACCTCCTGTCTACCTTTTATAAGATGATGATTAGCCCAACTGGATGATCCAGAATACTCTTCTCATATCAAGAGCCTTAATGTAAGCATATCTGCAAAATCCCTTTGCCATATTTGTTGTTCAGTTACTCAGTGGTGTCTGACTCTGTGATTCCATGAATTGCAGCATGCCAGGCTTCCCTTTCCTTCACCATCTCCCAGAGTTTGCTCAAACTCATATCCATTGAGTCAGTGATGCCATCCATCTATCTTGTCCTCTGTCGTCCCCTTCTCCTCCTGCCCCCAGTATTCCCCAGGATCAGGGTCTTTTCAAACGAGTCAGTTCTTCGCATCAGGTGGCCAACATATTGGAGTTTCAGCTTCAACATTAGTCCTTCCAATGAATATTCAATGACTTCTAATGACTGATTTCCTTTAGGACGGACTGGTTGGATCTCCTTGTAGTCCAAGGGACTCTCAAGAGTCTTCTCCAACACCACAGTTCAAAGGCATCAATTCTTTGGCACTCAGCTTTCTTTATAGTCCAACGCTCACATCCATACATGACTACTGGAAAAACCATAGCTTTGACTAGATGGACGTTTGTTGGCAAAGTAATGTCTCTGCTTTTTAATATGCTATCTAGGTTGGTAATAGCTTTTCTTCCAAGGAGCAAGCTTCTTTTAATTTCATGGCTACAGTCACCATTACAGTGATTTTGGAGCCCAAGAAAATAAAGCAGAGCTAGGAAATATTATATATATTTACACATGCACACAGATAATGATTAAGACAGAAGGCCTTATGATTTCATACTGATATTTTCAATTCAAATTCAGGGTCACAGACTTTCTTAACTGCCAGTATATTATATCTTACATACTGAGAATCCTGGTTCTCAAGGACACATGGAATGATAGAATTACAACTATCTCACAGTCACTCATTGTCTTTATCTTACACGACAAACACAACTGTGTTAGAATAATTATATGAGCAGTACCATCACTAACTGGATTCTTGAAAATGGTTAAGTATCTTTTTTTTTTTTTTTTCACTCCCTCTCCTGTTTTTCATCATTTCTTTTAGAATGGTACTAAGTCTACATAAAAAGAACATGTCAGCTTAGTTATACACATCCACAGAAATCCTCTGATGATGTCTGGTCATTTTGGTTGTCAGAAACTCCCTGAAATCTGCACAGATGCCACTAATAGGCAGATACAGTGGCTTGGGTTGTTCCATCCTCATCCTGTTGCACTTCGGAGTGCATGAGGCTGCTGTCTCACTTTATCTTATTGCTAACACTCTCTCCAGGGTTTGGGTGCAGCTTCCTAGTTGTTCTGGTGTTTCTATGCAGGAACTGAGTAACATCTAAAAACTAGACCATACTGTAGTTGCCATCTTTGCAAAACTCTGTCCTAAATATTTTTAATGGATTATTCACTTAAGGTCACAAGCCTAGAAATTCTTTTTTTTTCCCCCCTCCAAAAAGCAATCAATTTTAATACTTCCATTTTCCAACAATAGAAAACAGAAGACTGAAAAAAATGATAAATACTTGTCTAGGATCAAATAGCTAGCTACTGATAGAAAGCCATCTGAACTCAGGTCTACCTGACTCTTCAGTCCTTGCCCGAAGGACATATGGCAATACTTTTATAAATAGTATAAAGAAGCTTTGTGATTTCTAAATAAAATAAGCCTTCAAAGGAAAATTTCAACACACTTCAGGTTGTAACAATCTTACTTTCTACCAAAAAACATTGCATGTAGAGTCATACATGCACACAACTTTCAGAAATTCTGTAGAATCACCAAAGAAATTTCCATTGGGTTATTAAAAACAACAACAACAACAAGAACTCCTTCATGAATGCTCTGTTACCAGTCAATGGATTGCTTTCAGCAGGTCTTTAGTTAAGACTAAGAATAGGCGGTATCGTTTGTGGACGGAGAATAAGACAAATGGTCAGAATTCCTAGGTTTCATTCTTGATTCTGTCATCAGCATACTGTGTGGCCTCCTGAAAGCCCATTTAGTCATATGATTATAGACTCCTTCAACACTGACATTAATTCACTCGTGCAAAGTTAGTCTCTGGTATCTAATGTCCTTCGACATCATCTTGAGACAATGGTTGTAGCAAATACGATAAGAGGCACATAATGGATTATGTATCGATGACATAAAGGAGGCATGCATAATAAGGAGTGGAAAATAAATTTGAAGCAAGTAGGACAATAGGGGAATTGTTTCGTTCTTTTCCAGAAGAAAGAAAAGCATTTTTATTTTCAAAAAGCCATTCATGGACAAGGGTTTCATCAATAAACTAATTTCTCTGATTGCATTGGTCGGAATCTGAGATGGATTCTTATACATGAGGAACTTCCACAGAAAATAGCCTGTTTTCAGCTTCAGATTTGTGGCAACAACAGTGCCAAAGAAAACCCAAGGTTATTGAGGAGGAAACTATTTGAGATATACATATAGTTGGATATTCTGCTTACTAAGAGCTTCACACTGAAATACACATTGAGGTGCTCTAAGTAAAAGCACAGGAACAGCAGAGAGTGGTGGGAATTTAGGAGGCTTCAGTTTCAAAGTTTTAAATTTTCAGGCAGCTGCTCGGGATATGTGTAATGAGAATTAAAAGGTAAACCCACACTCTGAAATCTTCTCCTTCTCCCTCTCACTCTCAGAAACATATTCCTTGAAGTTTGTTTAGAAACAAATTTAGAATTATTGTGTAATGCTTTTATTACTAACATCTATCTATGCCAAGTTATATAGATTATGGAAACAAATAAATCTCTCTGGCTTGGATTCTTTCAAAATGACTCAAAACCTTTACCATACTTGGGGATTTTCTATGTATTCACAGGGAGGAGACATGGAGAAAAAGACAGCCAACAGGTGTAATGCTTTAGAAAAAGCAAAGGAGCCAGGAATCATTTGAACTGTGTCCTGTAACTTAGATGATCTGGTTACCTAGCTATCCTTGATCATCCTTCACTGTGAGCTAACATTTTAGAGAAAATTTCACCTAGTATGATGGAAGTTTCAAAGTGTGTGTTTTTTTTTTTTATAATTTTAACTATGGGAGAGGGGAGGGAATAAAAACTAATAGAATCACTTCATGAACAGGGAAAAACATGTTAATTCATTACGATTTGAGGCTAATTATGTGTAGATGACACTAAGTAGTAGTACTTATTTTATATATCAGTCACAGTGTCTTTAAGCTCTAAGACAAGCAGGGAGGATATAACTTATATCAAAACTTGTAAACGGTTCATTCAGACAGTTTAGCATTCCTATGCAAGCACTTTTCAGGATCCAAATATTTAGATGCTCTTGGGTTGAAATGTGGTTGGGGATGTGCTGGGGTACAAGGAATTCTCCTGACCCGCCTCACCCCTCAAAACGTACCCCATCCTTCTGCACTCTGGCATTTCTTCTGTTCATTTCACTCCTTAATCTCACTTTGGAAGCACATGTATCCTAACTGTTTAATGGTTGAAGTTTAACATTTTCAGAATAATGTTACAAACATATAAATTCCAACTTCAGTCATATTACTGGATTAAATCTAGAACCAACAAGTAATATGGAAGAGAAGAAGCAGAATCCAAGAAGACAGGATATATGTTTGAAGTAAATGGCAGCTTGGGTAGAGTTGGGAACATAGACTCTCTTCCAAAGCAGCTAAAACTGTACTATGATGTTTTCTGGAAATACATGTTCAAAAGGATGAAAGATAATGGTGCTGCTGATGAGGAGGAAAGATAGCACAAGATAAGAGAGGGAGAGTGAAATTGCTTTTCCTAGATCTGGTTGCGGTTTGTAAAATCTGGTGGCCTCCACTAAAATTCTGGTCTATTTCTGTAGGAGACAGACATCACTGGTTTTATTTGTAAAATGGCCTTCTTTCCACTGGAACACTGTCCCTTATCCACAATGCTGTTATTGTAGGACTATCAGTCGCAGAACCCAGTATGTATGGTGTTGAGCACATGACCTAGGGTCAATCAATTCTATGACATCTCATCTTTTTGGTCACAGTGACCAATCATGTGACTTGGGCAGATACAGCCTATATATATATAGATAGATATACACATATAAAATATATAAATACTGAGAGATTCAATAAATATGTAAATTCAATATATAAATACTGGGAGAGACAAGTTCCTCTTCCTTTTGGATAACAAGCTATGCAGGACAAGTGGCTCAAGCTAGAAATAACTTTCTTCCATGTGAGAGGGTATGGGACCATCTACATAAAAAAGGAGAAAAACAAACATGCAGAAAGAATCCAGCTGCATCACGTTGGTGAGAAAGCCCTGACACTATTTTTGCAAGTTGATGAGAGAGCCTTTTGCCATCTCTGAATCCAGCCCTTCTTAAAGCCAGCTCAACAGCTTAATTTTAGGTTTCATGAGGCAATCAATTTCTTCTTCAGTCACTTTAGGTTTTATTAAGGTGGCTAGTTTGACTTTGTCTTTTGTTACATAAAATTAGAAGAGCTTTGACTAATAAGAAACGAAAGGGCAAAACTATTTTTTCCCACTGCATAGTTAAAAACCCACAAGATAAGAAAAATAATCAATTATGGTGGGTAAATTACTTTTATATCTACTTGACTCATATGACCATTTACCAATAACTGAAACAGAAGTAGCAAATTTGATTAATGAAACTATATGGACTTGAAAGGAATTCAACAATAACAAAAATAATTATCACTAAAACAGTTACATGTATTCATTCACCTGGAGTTTAGGTGACAGGTTGATAAACTCTTGCCTGTTAGCAAATATTTGTGGCTTTGTGGACCATACAATCTCTGTTATAATGAATCAAATACACCACTAGAGCATGAAAACAGCAATAGACAATACATTGAAAGTAGCATGGCTGTAGTCCAATAAAATTTTATTTATAAATACAAGTGGTGAGCTACACTTGGCCCATGGCCTATAAGTTGCCAACCTCTGTTTAAAAGATCAACTTTGGATTCTCCTCAATTTACTTCACCATGAATTCCTGAAACAGCTACATTATATTAGGTAACATATTTATCCCTACAAAATATTCAGAGCTGTGCATGGAAAAGTTCTGACCCTCAAGAAGTTTGCATCATAATAGGAAAAGAAGGCAAATTTATCCCTAAATTATCATTCAAACCAAATATCAAGTGTCTTAAAAATAAAACAAAATTACATGAAAGCCCAGAGGAGAAGATTAAGTCTACTGAGAGCATTTTCCCCCAATGGCCCTGAAAGATATGATTTACTCAGAAAAAAACTTAATCCCATGTTATTCTAAGTTGCTTGTGACAGGGAGAGAAAAACATAATAATTGCATCCCCTTTCTCTTGTCTTGTCCTGAATGGTAGATTCTCTGTCCTACTCAGTGAAAGAGAATTCTGTGTGTCTCTGTGTGTATTGACCTGAAATTAATGATGGGAATGTAGAATTAAAGATGGAAGTCAGTGGCTGGTGACAATACAGCTCTACAAAAGAAAAAAGGTACATAAGGAATGTTTTCTTATGTATCATGAAGATACAAAGGGAAAGCTTTCTTAAGTGGAATACATTTTAGTCTGCTCTGTATGCCCTGGAACTTCCTAGTTCCTGTTCCAGATTTGGAACAAAATTGTTGGGAACAGATGATTTGGAACAAAATTATTGGGAACAGATTATTAGTCTAAAAAGAAAATCTCTATGTCTCTGAATGTTTGGAGTCAGGTTTCTGTTGCTTTTGAGGGAGAATATGTGACAGCGGGCATTTAGATGGGAGGGACAAGGCCCAGATGAAATGGATGTGAAATATATAAATGACATTAGATGTTCAGAGACAGAAATGTCTTTGGAAGAACAAGCAGTATGTTCCTTTTCAAACTGTTTTCTGTTTAAGTCAGGTCACGAACAAGTGGGTGGAGACAAAGGCAAGAGGTTCTGTAGGTTGGACTCTGGGACCCTTGCCCTCAGTTGAACCAGACCTGCGAGGTTTGTTTTCATCTGTTTTATGTACTAGGGTTTCATGGAAGACAGTTGAAAAGAGAGGGGCTAAGGCTAGAAAAAGAAATGCTTCAGCTCTATCAAGTTAAACTAGAGATGTCACACAGGTTGAGTCAGAGCTGGGACTAGATCTCACAGTTAGTTCCCTTTTGACTACCCAGGATGGTTCTTTCATGTGTATTCTCAAATAAGAAGGTGAGCTGCCCGAAGACATAAAGGGAATTAAACTGGGTTCAAATGATCAGCTCTGGACTCACTTGTTAAGTTCAATATTAGAATCCCTGCTATGGCCAAGGGCTGTTTCCTGTCTTTTTGCTTAGACCAAAGAGTTATACACATATTTACTGAAGCAAATTGCCAGTGTTTGTGCCTGTGTCTGATAAATGTCAAATTCCACCCTCCTTTGGTATACAGCTCCTTGGAACTGAACATCATGTCAGCCGCTTCAATAAGTGCTTCTACATTTTTAGCAAGAGCTCTCTTCAGGCCTACTGACCATCTAAGAAAGGAGCCAGATTGTCCATCTTAACTGTAGTACTGAACCTTGGGACAAAAGGCTCCAAATGAATCTGGTTAGTCTCTGGGGCCATTGATAACTGTACCCGTTCACAGTATGGTTTCCTTTTCTCTCCTACCACACTTTCATTCTGACTTGTAGAGGCAATCCAAGAGTCTTATTTTTGTTCATATTCAGTTGGGCATTTACTACATAAAACTGTTCCATCTTACATGAACTCTGCACTATCTTGCATCGATCACTTCCATCTGAAAACTTCCATCTGAATGGTTTTTGGTAACCTTCTCTGATTCAAAGGAAGTGAAAGATGTCTATCCTATGAATCAACATTTATTTCTCTGATCAATTACTAAGTTACCACATTAGTCCTCATCATAAAGAAATAAATTAAGATTTCCAGACCTCATCAACAAAAAGGCTTTACCACCTACAATGAAGAAGATGGGTAAGAGATGAATAACATTAGTAAAAAGATTGAAAGTGGGAGAACTGATTAGATTACACTGTCCACACGTTCTTTTTCCTCAGACACATATCCAGAGATAAAACCTTAAGTTCAGCTTTTACTGATGTATTTTATCCACTGTGTCAGTAAACAACTGTCTTCAGGGATGTTCACCAAGAACACTAATCCAGAATCACTTGGTAAACTCTTTAGGGTTAATGACCAATGGTCCCCACAGCTCTAACAGTATTAGCATCAACAACCAACATCTGGTGAGACTGACTGGGTTCTGGGCTCTGCTCTACGCACAAATTCAACATCTACTGAGTGTCAAAGAATTATATTCCAACTATCTCTCTTTGAGCTTACCTTGAAGTGAAGAGTACAAAAAGCACAAAAAAGTACTTCTACAACCTAAGATTCCATAGCTCTTAGGAAAAACACAACCCACAGAAATTGGAGAGCACTAAGTTAGCCTGCTGGAGGAGGAAATGGCAACCCACTCCAGTAGTCTTGCCTGGAGAATCCCGTGGGCAGAGGAGCCTGCTGGGCTGCTGTCTGTGGGGTCAAACAGAGTCAGACACAACTGAAGGGACTTAGCAGCAGCAGCAGAAGTTAGCCTCCAGAAAGTTAACAATTTTGAGGGAAAGACTGCCACATTGAAGAATGGAATGGGCAGTATCATGAAATAGACAATGGTATATCATTCCCTTTATTTTCTTTAAAGTGTTGGCATTTTGGTCAGTTAACAAATTTATCAAGCATTAAGCTTTCCTGGTGGCTCAGACAGTAAAGAATATGCCTGCAATGCTGGAGACCTGGGTTTGATCCCTGGGTTGGGAAGGTCCCCTGGAGGAGGGCATGGCAACCCACTCCATATTCTTGCCTGGAGAATCCCCATGGACAGAGGAGCCTGGCAGGCTACAGTTCATGGAGTCACAGAGTCAGACACCACTGAGCGACTCAGCACAGCACACGGCACTTTAAGTATCCCATATTTTACGCAACTTTTCAGAAAAGTCTGTGTGATGTGTTGACCACAAACCTTTTTCTGAATTAAAGATAGATTAGGAATATTACAAATTAGATGACATGGATTTTTAGCAAAACCAGTAAGTATGTATACTTAATATTTCATGACTTTTGTAGGTGATCCTTCTTACCTAAAACCAGGGTAACATATTTTAAGAACAAAACGCTTTATCAACACTCATTTGCAGCTATAACATTAAAGCATTCAGATGGTACAGGAAGTTAAAAAGTTTTAAGATTTCGCTGAAAGACAAATGACTTTTAATTTTTTTTTTTACATAAATATTTAGTTGCTGGCATAAAGGCTGAAGTATCAGAAGCCAGGGGGAAGGAAACTGTAACAGTCATAAAGGTAACAATAGGCTCAAAATATAAAAAGGGCCAATTCAGTTGGTTTAAAAAAAGAAAAGAAAGCACAATAGCACACCAGTAAGTTCACCTATTATATAATTACAGGTTTTGTATACAAGTGCAGACAAGCAGACAGAATAAAAACCTCCTCTAGGAAATCCAGAAAACTTGGCAGGTCTGGCCAGGTGGGATGTGATGCTGGTATCAACAACAAAAAGAAACAGAATGCAACCAGGGTTTGGCCTAAGTCTGAATTTGGCTTCTCTTTGCTAAACAGCAGTTTGCTGTAAAACTCTGAGAAAAAAAAGAGAGAGAGAAAATGGAAAGTACTAGAGAATTAAGGAATAGAGATCAGGTAACGAAAAAAAAAAAAAAATTGTTGTCAGTCACAGGTTTTGCCAGACGATGCTTTTGCCTGCATTTATGAGAACAACTCATTTGAGATCTTTCAAGAACTTCAGAAGACAGGCATTTCGCAAACAAAGCTCTTCATCAGAAGGCAAAGGAGGAGACAAATAAAACTGTTTTTAGAACATGAAGCTATGTTGACTATGTACAACCCACTGATGTGTTTTAGACTCAAAGCAGCTCAGGTATGGCTGGGGTTATAGCAACGGATGAATCCAGATTTTGAGAATTTATGGGCAGTTTATTTCCTTCCTAGCACACTGATCTTTCTGCTCAGTTGTTTCCCACATATTGTGTTTACTTGTTATGTAGGGCACTCAAAAGGTAAATAATCCAGCCTTTCTACATCTGGGAATATAACCAAAGGACCGAAAACAGAGACTTCAAGAAATATTCGTGTACCCATGTTTGTAGCAATACTATTTGCAGAAGCCAATAAAGAGAAGCAACCCAAGTGTCCAGTGATGGACGAACAGGTAAACACAACAAACTTTACATACAATGGAACATTATTCAGACTTTAAAAGAAAGGCAAGTCTGACAATATGCTACTACTTGGACGAACCTTCAGGACATTATGGGAAACGAAACAAGCCAGACACAAAAGGACAAAGACAGTATGATTCCTCTCAAATGAGGCTCCTAGAGTAGTCAAATGCATAGAGACAGAGGCAGAACAGAGGTCACCAAGGACAGGGGAGAATGGGGAGTTTATATTCAACATGCAGAGTTTCAATTTTGGGAGATAAAAATGTCCGTGGATGGATAGTGTTGATAATAACACAACAATGTGAACATCTTTAAGGCCAGTGAACTATATATTTAATCCTGCTTAAGATGGAAAGTGTTATGTTACATGTATTTTACGACGATTTTAAAACAGATCAAATATTTGGAGGGATGGAGAGAAGAAGCCAATAAATGATGACAGCAGTACCTCTGAAGAAATCCTAACACCAGACAGACACTTGGACCAAGGGTTACTCTCAAAGTGCAGCAGATACTGTCAGGGCATTATCCATAGTCCTTCACGTAACACTTTTTTACATGTCAGTCTAAATTTTGGTTTCCAGCAGCAGCCCCTGTTTGCCTTAGGGCAAACAGAGAGTTTCTTTCTCTCTCTCTTTTTTTTTAAGATTTTTGCATGTGTGTCTGCCACGTTGCTTCAGTCATATCCAACTCTTTGTGACCCTATGGACTGTAGCCTGGCAGGCTCCTCTGTCCATGGGATTCTCCAGGCAAGAATACTGGAGTGGGTTGCCATGCCCTCCCCTAGGGCATCTTCCCAACCCAGGGATCGAACTTGGGTCTCTTATGTCTCCTGCATTGGCAGGCGGGTTCTTTACCACTAGCACCACGTGTTTACTCAGCCATAAAGAAGAGCACATTTGAGTCAGCTGTGAGTATGCACACATATAGTGAGGTGGATGAACCTAGAGCCAGTCATATACAGTGAATTAAGTCAGAAAGAGCAAAATATTATATATTAATGCATTTACATGGAATCTAGAGGAATAGTACTATGAACCTACCTGCAGGGAAGGAATAGAGATGTAATGCAGATGTAAAGAACAGACTTCTGGACAAATTGAGAAAGGGGTGTGTGTCTGTGTGTGTGTGTGTGTCTGGACAAAGCGGGGGAAGGAGAGAGAAGGACAAATTGAGAAAGGGGTGTGTGTGTGTGTGTGTGTTCTATCAAATGTAAAATAGCTAGCTAGTGGGAAGCTGCTGCATAGCTCAGGGAGCCCAGCCTGGCACTCTCCGACAACCTAGAGGGGTGGGACGGGAAAGAGGAAGAGGCTCAAGAGAGAGAAGATATGTGTGTGTGTGTGTGTGAAAGTGAAATCGTGTCCAACTCTTTGCAATCCCATGGACTGTAGCCTATCAGGCTCCTCTGTCCATGGGATTTTCTAGGCAACAGTGCTTGAGTGGATTGCCATTTCCTTCTCCAGGGGATCTTCCCGACCCAGGAATCAAACCCGGGTCTCCCACATTGCAGGCAGATGCTTTTATCGTCTGAGCCACCAGGGAAGTGTGTGTATGTGTGTGTGTGTGTGTGTGTGTGTGTGTGTGTGTGTGTGTGTGTGTGTGTGTGTGTGTGTGTATAATAAAATTGTGGCTGATTCGCATTGCTGTATGGGAGAAACCAACGCAATATTGTAAAGTAATTATCCTTCAATTAAAAAAATAAAATAAAAGATTGTTTTGTGTGGACCAATTTTAAAGTCTTTATTGAATTTGTCTCAGTATTGTTTAAGTTTTTTTTTTTTTTTTTTTTTTTACTGTGAGATGCGGAATCCTAGCTCCCCAACCAGGGATCAAACACACCTCCTGTGTTGGGAGGCAAAGTCTTAACCACTGGCCCACCAGGGAAGTTCCCTGATGGGTTTCATTGGCCACCAGAATCTGCTTTTCCTGGGTGTGCAGCAAACCAGAAGTGCCAGGGAATTAAAGCTCCTTGGGAACAGACCTCAGTCCACGAGTGCTGGGATCTGATATGCAAACACCCCTGTTCCCTCCGTCCTGTGAGTGGGATGGATAACTGTGAGACAGGCATTTTATACCAGTTCTCGAATTTCCCCAGCCGAGCTACACCCCCACTTCCATTAGAACTTGTGGAACAATATACCTTTATTGGCGTCCCTTTCCTTTCTGTTGACAGTCCGCTCTAAATGTCAACATGATTAACATACAGATATTTGGTCAAACATTCTAGATGCTTCTGTGTCTTGTTTAAATGAGATTACCTGTTTAGTAGATCAGCAGATTGTGTAACCATTACCCTCCGCAAGGAGAGTGGGCCTCATGCCTTCAGTGGCGGGTGTTTTAATAGAAAAACACACCTCCCCCCTGAAGTGGGAGTTCTGCCAGCAGATAGCCTTCAGACTTGAAATTCAGTGTCAGTTACTGCCTGGATCTTCACCTGTACTTGCACCGGTGACTTGGAGAAACCGTTTTCTCCCCAGAGTGCCTTTGGTAACACATGGAGACGTTTGTGTCCGTCATAACCGAGGGTGCAGCCAGAGGCCGGGGAAGCTCCTCAACCTCCTACAATGCTCAGGGTAGCTCCCCACAGCAAAGACTTACCCAACCCCCAGTGTTAAGTGCCCAGGTTGAGAAATCCTGACGGAGCTGGCTTTTGGAGAAACCCAAACTAAGGCAGGGACTAAAATGAGAAAAGTAGATGCTACTGGGCTTCCCTGGTGGCTCAGCTGGTAGAGTCCACCCGCAATGTGGGAGACCTGGGTTCGATCCCTGGGTTGGCAAGATCCCCTGGAGGAGGGTATGGCAACCCACTCCAAGTCTTCTTGCCTGGAGAATCCTCACGGACAGAGGAGCCTGGTAGGCTACAGTCCAGCGGGTTGCAAAGAGTCTGACACAGCGGAGCAATGAAGCACACGCAGATGTTGCTGAACTAGGAAGAGATACTAGAATCAGGGTTATTAAAAGTCTGCACAACAAACACAAAATCTTAAAATTCTTGCAGATGCCAGATGCGAGGCTATTAGAGAAACAAGCTTAGAATGCCAAGAGAGGGTGTCTCTTCGCTTCAAAATGGCTGTGTCCCAAAGTGGAACAAAACCATGGGGGATTTATCTCTGTGTGGTCAATCCTCACACATAGAAATCAGGACTCCAGAAAGGGCCAGCAACACGGCTGGTAGTGGACAGATTCCTCCTGGATGTTCCCGTGCTGTACTAATATGCTAAGCGATTTGTGTCCTGGTCTCACCTTCACACAGGATGGAATCCAAATTTGCATCTCAACAAAAAGACCAATTAACATTACTGAGTCTAGGGAAGGTCCTAAAAAGGTCACCCTTGCCAAGGCTGTCTCTGTGAATCCCCCAGGCCTCATGGACTGGATTTCCGGCTCTGTGAAGCACATGATTGGTTGTCATCTGTGTTCACTCGTTTTCCTTCATTGGATCTAAGTTCTTTCTTGGCCACATTAAGAAGGGAGCCTGTCAACACTTCCATATGCTCTCTGGGAAGAACGGTCACTCCCTCTCAGCCTGCCTTGCCAGACAAAGCTCTTTTCAAAGTGCTACCTGTCCAGTTCCTTGTTTCTCCTGGGAGACTGCATTTTCCTCAGTCATCTGGATTGTTGGAGTTTGCTGGGAGTGTGACTTTAACAGGCACGGAGGGGTGTTAGAATATCTGTTCCTCTCTATCTGTGTGTTGTTCATTTTCAGACAATCCAATTGCAGAGCTTGTCTTGGCGTGTCTGATAATGGGGATGGTTCCAGGGCAAAAAAAGCGGGGCCAGCAGTTGGTGAGAAAATAAGTGAGAGTCAAAGAGAAGACTCCAAGAAAATGTTTCTGGCTGCTTTGCTAATGCTTGGATTGATCTGATGCAGAGATATTCTTGGAGAGTTTTGATTATTAATGTGCCTAATTTGACAGCTTCTATGTAGGTAGTGGGCTCTTCCATAGCGTGGGATCCTGTGAAGATTCGCAGGGGTGGGATGGATGTTAGTTCAGCCTCTTGTCCCACATAATGTGTTGACCAGACACCCATGACGGCAGCTTCAATTGTCCCACTGCAAAAGCCAGACTCTATTCTGGGGCTGTAACAATAGCTTCTGTGCCACCTGATTCTATTCCAACACGAGAATAGCACAGAAGAATATCATAACCTGGAGCTTTATAGATACAATTTGAAAAACTATACGAGAGGGAAACAGTCAAATATTATATTTAGCTTTGAAAACTCTGAGCTGAGACCCTTGTGTACTGAAAACCAATTGGTTTGAATTCTAATTTTATCTCTGTTAGGAATTACAACCTTGGAAGAGTTATTTAATCCCACTGGACCTCAGTTTCCTCCACTGTTAAATAAGGGAGTGGGCAGGACTGTGTCCAAGAACCCTCCCAGCTCCCACATCTTATGGTATCTTAGCAAACATAGGTAAATCAGATTTCACATCATAAATACTGCTTGCATAAAATTAGTTAGCCTATTCCCCAACCACTTGATCTATGGCAAAAACACTGGAGAAAAAAAATATATATAAGAGATGGTTCTGCATAAATGGTGCTGATTTGGGACTGAACCAATGAATACTTTGTGAAAAAACCTAAAAGGCTTTTATAAGCCAGTAAAATATACTGAGGTCTATGAAAAGTAACTTGTATGACTCTACATGCGAAAGGGGAAGTTTTTAGGGGAGGTATTCTTTCACCACATATTCCACCATTTGCCACGCAGGACTGTACAATGATGGCATTTGAACTCTGGAAAGCAGAAAGCACTATGTTGTTTAATTGCTAAGTCATGTCTGACTCTTTGCAACCCCATGGAATGCAGTATACCAGGCTCCTCTGTCCTCCACTATCTCCAGTTTGCTCAAATTCACATTCATTGAATTGGTGATGCTATCTAACCATCTCATCCTCTGCTGTCCCCTTTTCTATTTGCTTTCAATCTTTCCCAACATGTGGTCTTTTCCAACGAGTTGGCTCTTTTGCATAAAGTGGCCAAAGTACTAGAGCTTCAGCATCAGTCTTTCCAATGAATATTCAAGGTTGATTTCCTTTAGGATTGACTGGTTTGATCTCTTTGCAGTCCAAGGGACTTTCAAGAGTCTTCTCCAGCACCACAGTTTGAAAGCATCAATTTTTTAGCACTCAGCCTTCTTTATGGCTCAACTCTCACATGAGTACATGACTACTAGAAAAACCACAGTTTTGACTATTTGGACCTTTATTGGCAAACTGATGTCTATGCTTTTTAATATGCTGTATAGGTTTGTCATAGCTTTTCTTCCAAGGAGCAAGCGCCTTTTAATTTCATGGCGGCAGTCACCATCCACAGTGATTTGGGAGCCTGAGAAAATAAAATCTGTCGGTGCTTTCACTTTTTCCCTCTCTATTTGCAATGAAGTGATGGGACCAGATGCCATGACCTTAATTTTCTGTATGTTGAGTTTCAAGCTAGCTCTTTCACTCTCGTCTTTTGCCCTCATCAAGAGGCTCTTTAGTTCCTCTTCACTTTCTGCCACTAGAGTGGTATCATTGGCATATTTGAGCTAGTTAATATTTCTCCTGCCAATCTTGATTCCAGCTTGTGATTCATCCAGCCCGGGGTTTCACATGATGTACTCTGCATAGAAGTTAAATAAGCAGGGTGACAATATACAGCCTTGATGTACTCCTTTCCTAATCTTGAACAAGTCAGCTGTTCCATGTCTCGTTCTTGACCCACATACAAAGTTTCTCAAGAGATAGGTAAGGTGGTCTGGTACTCCCATCTCTTTAAGAATTTTCCACAGTTTGTTGTGATCCTACAGGCAAAGGCTTTATTTAGCACAGTCAATGAAGAAGAAGAAGAAGATATTTTTATGGAATTTTCTTTTCTCCATGATCCATGGAATATTGTCAATTTGATCTCTGATTCCTCTACCTCTTTGAACCCCAGCTTGTCCATCTGGCAGTTCTCAGTTCACATACTGCTTAAGACTAGCTTAAAGGATTTTGAACATAACCTTGCTAGCATATGAAATGAGCACAATTGTACAGTAGTTTGAACATTCTTTGGCATTAACCTTCTTAGGGATTGGACTGAAAACTGACCTTTTCTAGTCCTGTGGCTACTGCTGAGTTTTCCAAATTTGCTGACATATTGAGTAGAGCATTGAAACAAGTATCACCTTTTAGAATTTTAAATAGCTCAGCTAGAATTCCATCACTTCTATTAGTTTAGTTGGTAGAAATGTTTCCTGAGGCCCACCTGACTTCACCCTCTAGGATGTCCAATTCTAGGTGAGTGACCACACCATCATAATTATCCAGATCATTAAGACCTTGCTTGTATAGTTCTTCTGTATATCCTTGCCACCTCTTCCCAATCTCTGCTACTTCTGTTAAGACCTTACCATTTCTGTCCTTTATCGTGCCCATCCTTGAATGAAATGTTCTTGTGATATCTCCAATTTTCTTGAGAAGGTCTCTAGTCATTTTCATTCTATTGTTTTCCTCTCTGTCTTTGCATTGTTAATTTAAGAAGGGCTTCTTATCTCTCAGTGCTGTTCTCCGGATCTCTGCATTCAGTTGGGTATATTTCTCCCTATCTCCTTTGCCTATCGCTTCTTTTCTTTCCTCAACTATTTTAAGAGCGTCCTCAGACAACCACTTTGCCTTCTTACATTTCTTTTTCTTAGGGATGATTTTGGTCCCTGCCTCTTTTACAGTGTTACAAACCTCTGTCCATAGTTTCTCAGGTACTCTGTCTACCAGATCTAATTATTTGAATCTATTTGTCACTTCCACTGTATAATCATAAGGGATTTGATTTAGGTCATATCTTAATAGCCAAGCAGTTTCTCCTACTTTCTTCTATGACTGTATAAAACTTCTTCATCTTTGGCTATAAAGAATGTAATCAATCTGATTTTGGTACTGACCATCTAGTGATGTCCATGCACAGAGCCACAGAGCCATCTCGGGTTGTTGGGAAAAGGTGTTTGCTGTGACCAGCATGTTCTCTTGACCCAAACTCAGTTAGCTTTTGCCCTGCTTCATTTTGTACTCCAAGGCCAAAGCTGCCTATTATTCCAGGTGCCTCCAGATTTCCTACTTTTGCATTTCAATCTCCTATGATAAATAGGACATCTTTTTTTTTTTTTGGTATTAATTCTAGAAAGTCTTGTAGGTATTAACTCCAACTTCTTTGACATCAGTAGTTGGGACTCAGACTTGAATAACTGTGATGTTGAATGGTTTGCTTTGGAAACGAACCAAGAACATGCTGTCATTTTTTGAGGTTGTACCCAAATAACTACCTTTTGAACTCTTCTGTTGACAACAAGGGCTTCTCCATTTCTACTAAGGGATTCTTGCCCACAGTAGTAGATATAATGGTCATCTGAATTAAATTCACCTATTCTTGTCCACTTTAGTTCCCTGATTCCTGAAGCGTTGATGTTCAGTCTTGCCATCTCCTGTTTGACCACATCCAATTTACTTTAATTCATGAACCTAACAATCCAAGTTCCTATGCAATATTGTTGTTGGCAGCATTGGACTTTGCTTTCACCACTAGACACATTCACAACTGAGTGTCGTTTTCACTTCGGCCCAGTTGCTTCGTTCTTTCTGGAGCTATTAGTAATTGCTCTCTCCTCTTCCCCAATAGTGTACTGGACACCTTCCAGCCTATGGGGCTCATCCTCCAGTGTCATATCTTTCTGATTTCTCATACTGTTCATGAGGTTCTCCTAGCAAGAATACTTGAGTGGTCTGCCATTCCCTCCTCCAGTGGACCATGTTTTGTCAGAACACTTCAGTATGACCTGTATTGGGCGGCCCTGCATGGTATGGCTCATAGCTTTATTCAGTTATCCAAGCTTTTTCACCATGACAAGGCTGTGATCCATGAAAGGGAGGACGAATTATATATGGACATAAACTGTTATACGTTAACATAAAAAATGGTCACTATTGATCTTAGTTATGATGCTCTCCAAAGCAGACCCTAGCACAAGGATTATGGTACAGGTCATTTATTTAGGAGGTGATACCAGGAAGCAGAAGAAGGGAAGCAGGCAAAGTGAGACACAGAAGAGAGAAAAACCAAGAGGGAGCATGAATGAGCAGGCTGCCTCAGAGAAAACTAGCGCTCCGACACATCGGTGCTATTCTGAGGAAATGCATAAGAAGGACGTTTGTAACCGACTCACAGAAGGACAGGAAGCCACAGTCCCATTTCCCTTGGGCTGAAGGCTGTTCTAGAAGGCAGTCCTGAGCTCTGCCTATCTGCTGCCTGTCCACGGCTTCAGAAAAAGCATGACAGAGGACCATCAGCCCTACTGATCCTAGGACACCGGCGAGTAGAGGGAGCTGTCCGCCACAGCTGCCTTGAAATCAGCTGGGCCGACTGGACGTGACAAGGGGTATCCCAAGTGCCACATTTATCTTCATCAGGTCTAGCATATTTTCATCTTCATTCGCTAACTGGAAAGAAGAGCATGCACTAAAAAAAAAAAAAGAAATTAAGCATGTTGTGACAGTTAAGATGGGAACTTGGAAAAAGTTATCTTTAATACCAAGTTAGATATACCTTTCAAGGAAGTGGGCTTGGAGAAGAGGCCCATCTGTGGATGAGGGTCCCTGTACTAAGCATTGTGGCTCACAGATGACTGCAACTGTCCAGTCTCTGAATTCCCTTACTATGTCATGAGCACACCAACACCGAGAGCCAGAGGAGCAGCAGCCAGTGCCAAGGTGCTGACTGCTTATCTTCAACCCTTCCCTCTGGATTTAAAACACTTCAAAAGAGGGAAGGACAAAAAATGTGACTTTAAAAAGCTGTAAGTCCTATTCTGTGTACACCTTTATTTAGTATTGGGCAATCCGATCTGCTAAAGATAAAGAGACTTTGATTTGGAGTTTGATATTTCAATCCTGCTAACCTCTAGAAAAAGACAGAGGGAAGATTGTCTCCTCTGAATAGACAAGGAATGTACCTCATAACTTCATTGGCTAATTAAGGTCTTTTGGATTCAGTGATCAGCATTCCACTCAAGCTCAGATTAAACGAGGCGTGGGGGGAGGCTTATTTTACTGATGCAACACAGATATGGAGAGATTCAAATAAAGCACATTTGGGCTTAGCAAGGACTAGAATCAGAAACTGAAGACTCAGCCATGAAATCTTTCTCCATTTATTAAGCGCTGTGGTTTTCTCCCTTTCTGCCGCACCCCCCCCCCATGGCCCCCACCACCCACACACACACTTCTCTCCTGCCTACCAACTTCCTCTGCTGACTGTCACTCTAGTTCCTCCAATACCCTTCACTCATAACCTTCCAGTTCTAGTAACCCTTTCCAATCAAGAATTTCCTGTTTCTCTAATACCAAATTCCCCAGAGAAGAATCCATTGGAACCATTCCAATTCACACTAGACAAGTCATAAATTGTCAGAAACTATACAGTTAGGTTAAGTTCTCATCTATTGTTCAATCAGCTGTTGCAAGGGCCAGGGTCACAGAGACCACACACCCTCAATAAGGCTGTGGGTGGGACTGGTCCCCAAAGAAGAAGGCATGTGTATGATAAGCAGTAAATCATATGTCCAGGGCTTATTTTGGAAAGTGATGGAATACACTACATAATTTTCTATAGCACTATAGTTTGTTGCTTAATAAATCTTAAAATAAATTTAACAAGTACTAATTTGAATTCACAATCCATCATATACCTGTAAGATCTAAATAAGAAGGGTAACATTTTGGAGCTTCACTTCAATCTTTCACAAGTGGCAGAAATAATATTTATCACCAGGCTCAGTGGTAAAGAATCCACCTACCAGTGAAGGAGACGCTGGAGACTTGGGTTCAATCCCTGGGTCGGGAAGATCCCTGGAAAAGGAAATGGCAACCCATTCCAGTATTCTTGCCAGGATAATCCCATGGACAGAGAAGCCTGGTGGGCAACAGTCCATGGGGTCACAAAGAGTTGGACATGACTCAGCAACCATGCAAGAGTTGGCAAACTAGGACCAGTGGGCCAATTCCTGCCAGCTCCCTGCTTTTGTAAATAAAGTTTTATCAGAACACAGCCATGCCCATTTGTTTATATATTATAAGATAACAATCACAGAACTGAGTAGATGGAACAGAGACTTTATGTCTCATACAGCCTAAACTACTGACTATCTGCTATGGACTGAATTATGTTCCTCCCAAATTCAAATGTGGAAGCCCTTTTGGAGGTGGGGCCTTTGAGAGGCAATCAGGTTTAGCTGAAATCATGGAGGTGAAGCTTTCATGAGATTATTGGTTCCTTTACAAGAAGAAGAAGAGAGATTCCTCTCCTTGTGCAATCATGGAGAAAAGACCAGGTGAACAGACAGCAAGGAACAGACAGACCAGAAAGAGGATCGTGGTGGGGATCTAAATCACTAGCAACCTGACCATGGATTTCAGCCTCCAGAACCATGAGAAATGTCTGCTGTTTAAGCCACCCTGTCCATGGTATTTTGTTATGGCAGCCCACGCACACACAACCTATCCTTTTATAGATAAAGCTTGCTGACCATGGCCTAGATTACTGGGGGGATTAACTGTGCTGGTGCCTCCCTAAGCACATAGTCTGGTAACCGCACACTTTCTCCATGGGGATTAAATTCCTCTTGCTGCACTCAGACCACATTCAGGACTCTGAGAGCACATACCTTTAGGGGGAAAAAAGTAGCCTACAAATTTAAGATCAAGGAAATGGTTTTTATGCATTGAATATACTCTTGAAATCTTCACAGGTTTTCAGTTAATCTGTTAAATGTAGCAGTGTGTTCATAACTTAATTTGTATATTTTAGCCATTTGCTTTAATGCAAATAATTGGCAGGTACCACATTAACACACAAAGGTAGCTAATGCCATGTACAAAAAAAAAAACTATATTTGGTTCTTTATTATTTCTGCTAAATAAAATAATGCACAAATCATACAACTGAAGGGCCTGAAAAGATGTGTGAAGGTGGATTCATTCATCCCTCAGCTCCTGGGCAGCACTTCACATCAATTATCCTACAAAAATGGTTGCACATTCATCATTAAAAACACCAGATAATGAGATGCTACAGAATCCTGGGGTAATACACACCAGGGCCTCACAATTCTCTTATCGGGGTATCTTCCTAAAATGGAGCCCCAATTCTTCCTGCTGCTAGGTCTTTTCATCTTGTTCTCAAAGGTCCAAGCTGCTCCACCTGAGTTTGCATGTGGCACGAATCACTGACATGACTGCTTCTCTTCTCTCCTCCATGTGAGGGGGAGCACCAGCCGTGCAACTCTTATGACACCCTGAACACTCAAGGTCAGAATTCCATAGCCAGAGCCACATCCACGCTGGGGCAAGAAGAATCAAGCCCCTTTTCACCTCTAGAGGTGAGGCAGAGAGGCTTCTGGGACAAAGAGAATATTGTCTTTTGCTAACTTTAAGGCAAAAAGGTTGCCACTGTTGTCGTATTGTAAACAATACCACCTTCAGCAAGAAAGCAAGTTATCTCTCTGGCATATTCTGTGATATTTTCTTTTAATATTTGAAATGCATTTTCTTAGATGTCTATCCTTGATAAGGAGAGAAACTCCAGGATGTCCAAGTAGGAAAATACTTAAAAGGTTGAGAAAAATTAACTGCTTCAGAATGAGAGAGGGTGATTTAACAGTCCTATCAAAGAAGTAGGCTTTCCTGAAAACACTTTCCAAGAGTATCAGACTAACTAAAAATATATTCAAATGGATTTCTATGAAAACACTGTAGCTAAAATAATGTAAGCGAAGGCACGATTAAAACAGTATTCTGATTTTCCCTAACTTCCTATAAAATTTTTAAAAAAAAAAAAAAACAAGCATGGAAGCATACATTCATTATTTGAGATTTTTCTTCTCATTTTAATGTTTAAAATACAGTGTTTGGGGGGTTACCTGCCATTCCTTGCGCCTTCTCTTTTCCTGTGATCACACCCTATCAGAACTTCACCACAGATAGCTTGTTTTCTGGAGCTTAATTGCCATCAGTCATCAGACTTGGTGACAAGAGGAACTGCTCAAAGAAATTCACAGTTAAATATCTAAAGACAGAAAAGGATATAAAGGCTTCTAGGTAGCAAGCGAACTGTTGAGGAGAGAGACCAGTGACATTACTGTGTAAGGCTGGTCCCCTCAAATCTTAGACGGGTCAGCCTACCTCTGCTGTGGGAACTCTGAAATAGTGGCAAAGAGTTAAACTATTTGGAGCATATCGATGGACACGGAAACCAACCAGTAAAAACTGGAACGTTTCAGGGTAACTATTTCATATAAACCAAGCAATATTTTGTTAACATTTCCTTGCAGCTCTAGGTAATCATAAGATAGTTACTACATTCATAGAAATACACATGAGTTGAAAATAAGAATTTTTTGATAACTTTAGACCATACTACTCTTACTTAAGAATGTCACATTTGAAGGTTCAGCCACTGGATAGTTTATACCGATAATCATGTTTAAGCCACTAACCTAATGTATGGTTATCACTCAAAATAGGTTAGACAGTTTTTTATAAATGAGACATAAACTTGTATTTACTGTCTCAAGACCTGTGAACAAACCAAGAAAAAATAATTCCATTTGGATCCAAGGAGAGTTTTGAAACTTTAAGGATCCTCTTTTAAAATGTGTTTCCAATTTTCGAATACCATCCACATTTGTGCCATTTACTTAAAGAAGAATCAGTATGACTTTTTAGGTTGGATGGATACAACTTTCAAATTTGATTAATGAAATATGTTATATGCGAAAGGCTACTGATTTTTAATTTAGTTCCCCATCACATACTCACCAGAACACTGTGAGAGGCACCTTTAATCATGCTAATTTCAGTCAGGTTCATAATGTCCTGGAGATTTGTATATTTCAAATTGAATTAATCATCACCTCCCCTCCACCCAACCCCTTATCAGGCAGTCTCTATTCCTTTCTTTTCTATTAATGGCACTGCCATCCTCCCAGGCACCCAGACTCAAAACCTCACAATCATGATTATTGTATTTCTTTTCTTACCTAACCTTTAACCAAATAAATACAACAAATACTACCAATGCTACCTTTATAACATTTCTTATACTCATTCTTCCTCTTTATGCTTTAACTCACTAATTAACGGACCTAGGCCTTTTAGCTCAAACCAGCTGCTTTTTCTGAAGCCCTGAAACTTCTGATAACCAAAGAATTTTTTTTTTTTTTTTGGTTTGCTGGTTTTTAACTAATTTGTTACTGAAACTGACATGAGGCCTTTATAGCCATCATGTGTAATATTTAGCTTGAATTTTTCTGGCAAAAGGGAGCTTCTCCAGACTCCAGTATTATCCAGTGTATGGTCTATGCCTTGTAGCACCTTTTTAGAATCTAGAAAATTCTGAATCCAAAAATACACCTGGCCTTAATGGATTCAAAAGAGAGAATGTACATTTTGGTTATCGTAATAATCTCTTGGAGAACACTTCAGTTAAGATTTGAAGACTCTTCTTATGATTTTCCCATTCTTTAATCAATTCTGGACATTTCTGTCAAAGGAACCTCTCTAAATATGTTTACTTTGAAAGTACAGTCTTTGAGAAATGCTTCCATCTTCATATTTTGACATTCAGGCCCCGTGTGATCTGGTCTATCTTTTCTACTACAGAAGATGGGCTCTAAAGCACATGAGATAACATATGACCAGCTTTGAAAAACAGAAGATGTTCCATGTTAAGCATTATGCCCAATTCACTTCGTATAACCTATAGGTCAGCTAGAGTGCATGAGTACTCAAGAAACATTTGTTAAATAAGTAAAAGAATGAATAACTTCTGAGAAAAAGGCTGAATGAAAGAATGAACAAATATTGATGAAAAAATATGAACAGTAATAGAAAATGGCAGGTTTTAGTTCACAGGTCTAAGATGAACATCTGTCAGGCACTATATAAGAGTGAATTTTGAAATTCCTTAACTCAAGAGAGAGAAAGAAATTTTAAAAGAGACCTAAACAAGTGGCAATGAAACAGTGAAGGATTGCCACTAACAAAAATCTGAATAGGCTGGGGGTTTTTGTGTGTGTGTTGGGGGGGAGGGTAAAGAAGGAAATAAATGAAGACAGGCAGTTGTGGTGGCTTTGACTTATTAAATGACCATGTGACTAACTAGAGACAGAGCACAGCATTAGAGGAAAGGGAGGAGCTCACAGTCTAACACAATTGGCAAGAATATGCATAGGCAGCCATGGCCCACGGCTGTTGACTCTCCCAATATGGCTGCAGACTCATTAAACACACTAAGAGGGATTTGGTTTATACTGAACAAAGTGAACCCCTTTCCACTGCAATTTGAGGGATTTCAGTTACATCTATTGAAGAAATAGCTTTTTATCAATAGAATACAGAGAATAGAATAGATTTGAGCCACCAATATAGTTGAATAAGTCAAAAAGAACTTCATGAAATGGGTTAAAGACACTGAAACAAGTATGACACTTTTATTTTTATTTAGACCTCTAAGAGAAAAATAGAGACATTTATCTTCTTGGAAAAGTTTAGAATTATTTTAGCTTGGCATCAGGCAAGCAAACTTAAGAGCTTTTTATATAGTCTTTTGTGACGGAGGTTTCTGAAGAACTACATTCAAAGGGCATTAGAAGAAGAAAAAAAAAAGGAAAGCAAGCAAGCTCCTGGTGACAGAAATAGAAGCAGGAGAGGGGCTTGTGATCCTTTTGACAATTCATAAGGAAAGCTTCATCTGTCATAACCTTAAGCACAGTAGAATATCTATGAATACTCCAATAACCATGGCTTATATTTGAATCACCTAGTCAGCAGCTCTGGTAGTATCAATATGACATATATGAATGGACCTGTTCAACCCGCATTCCAATCATTCACTTCACTCCTAACCCAGGACTTTAATGACTGCCAAGCTTCTACATTCACTGGCATGCACTCATCTCCGTCATGCTCTTCTGACAGCTTATTCAAACAAAAGGAATATGACTAAACTCCCCAAGCAGGACAGAGGGAGTTCTAGTGCTGAAAAGCAAGCCAAATTTACAATTTAAAAATAAATTCCAGTCCTGTTCAATAAATTATCTATTGCATACTGTAAGAATTACATTATTATTGCCATAATAATATATGGCCATTATTAGAATGACAGCAATAACATATGCAACTGCTAATGGACTTACAATGTAGCATGCCATTGGGAAATAAAAACGAACTATATTTTTTCCCATTACCAAACAAATGCTGCTAGAATCTATACAGTAATTTGAAACTGGGTAGTTAAAACTAGAAGTTTATACCCATATTTGCCTTGCATATATGGGCCTCTGTCACATAATTTTCCACTAAAGTTAAATAAGAAGAAAATATTACACAGACTGTTTCTATATGCCCAAACTGTTTTGATTATTTTGATGGACTCAACTGGCTAAGTCAAGTTATCCAGTCAAAAAAAGGTGAACTCAATAAAAAAAAAAAAAAAAAAGAAAAATTCAGAGAGGTCAAAACAATAATCATGCCAGTCAAAAACTGATTTGTAAGTTCTTTTTTTTTTTTTCCTGAAGAGATTGATTTGACTGGTCAAGTCAGTTAAAATAGTCAAACCAGTTTGTGTATAGACATAACCACAGTATTGAGTCATATCTAGTTCATTGCAAAAAATAGTAGCAATACTTCTTAACTAAGTTCATATTCAATATGAGCTCTCTGAGGTGGGTGGAACAAAGCTTTCCATTCCCATTTTTAAGCTGAAGAATTTTAGAGAAAACCGGCTAGAGTGTATCATCTATTAACGAAATTACAGACCACCTCCAAAACATAGTGACTTAAAATAATGACATTATTTCTCTTAGTTCTGTGAGTTGAATGGATTGAGCTGGAGAGTGCATTGGCTCCATATGGCATAGTCTGAAGTCATTCAAGAGGTTGCATTTAGCTTGGAGCCTGACTGGGACTGGAATATCTAAGGTGAACTCTCATCCATAAAGGTTTCTATCCATATTACTACTCATTATTTACTAGTTTAAGCTGAGTTTCTAAGGAGGCAGTTGACTTCCAAGGGGAAATATTTCAGGAGGACAACTCCAGCGTGCAAGCATAAACTGAGCCTCTGCTTGTATCACACGTGCTAAGGTCCTGCCGTCAAAGCAAGCCCAGACACAAGGTAGGAGGGGACGCTGGAAGGGCATGAGCATCAGATGTGATGTCTTGGGAGTCATGCATATAACATTCTACCACAACACAACTGGGATGCTACAGAGCAAAGACTGAAATCACATCCTCTTCATGTGGTTTTCTTCCCATGAGATTCAGCAAGCCCTCCAGTGTTACACATCTGACTTTTCCACAGTAATATATTGAGTATTTATCATTTTTATGTGGGTTGTTTCTTTAAATTCAGGGTGGAGAGGACTTTCATATATCTATTTTGAATTTACCTTCTGGTTTCACATCCAGTCATTCTTATCTAAGAAAGAGATCTGAGACAAACATAGCTTTGCTAGTTTTCATATGCCTTCCTTTCCAACAACTTAAAACCTCATAGACCCAAGAATGGTCTTACTGTCATCTTGCCATATGTAAGCCCAATATTGGGAGGAAGAGCTAGGATTATTAATTCCTATCTTGAACAATGGAGAAAACAGAGTCAGAATATGAGCTACTTGCTCAGGATCTCTTGGTGCATGAGGCAGCCAGGCTTTCCAAATCCAGGAGGTTCTTTCTTGCTCTGGAAGAACGCGGGGTCTCTTGGGAAGGTATCTGCATAAACCTTCTAACATGTCAACATGGAACTTCTCTACCTGCTAACTGTTTATAGCACAGATTAATAGCACTGTTATCTGACAGCGTTAGAAGAGCTCCATATCTTGCAACATAGCACAAAATACACCTCAAACCAGTGGCCAAGTAAATGCTTAAGTAAATAATAATTTTTAAAAAAGCAAAAATAACTTTTTGAAGTTAATGTGGGCAAGGCATGAAGTTCTAGAATTTTCTGTAAGTACTAGATACTCTATCTCTGCTGCTTTAACCAAATCTGGAGAACAATTTGACTTCTTTTTTTCTGACATAAGGAGTTCCTACAGAGTAGTAACCCTTTATGATACATTTTTGCAATGTTCAGCTAACCAGTCCAGTCCTACCTTATCTTTAAATTCCATTTCCCTATTAATGCCTGAGGCCTGAGATCTAACCATACTGAAGATGTTCGCTTCCTGTTCCACTTACTACTCTGAGTGCACTGACCACAACTTTCACCTTTATAGCAACCACCCAGTGGGTCATCTGTGCAATATCTGGATGCAGTATTTTGTTATTTCCTTTTTTAAAGCTCATCACAGGGGAGAAAGGAAAAAAAACAACCCACAACCGTTCTCCACCTTTTTGGCCTCAAAAATCCCTTTAATTCCTAAAAATTATTAAAAATCCCAAAGAGCTTTTGTTATATGAATTATACCTATCAATGGTTACTGTGTTCTTTAATTGTAAGGGCATAAAATCATACATTCCCTTAGCTGTTAGAATGATGATGTCATCACATGTCACAGCACCTTTAGCCAGTGAAGGAATGGGAATGGAAAAAACAAATTTTATCTTGTTTATTATTATGGAAATAATATTAACCCTGAAAAAGTCTCAGAGACACTCAAAGGGTCTCAAACCACATTTTAAGAACTCCTGTTCCAAACAATTTTCTCCCTGAAATGTAATACAGAGTGCTAATAATGAAATTATTAAACATTTTATTTTTATTCCTAAACTAACAAAGAATTAAAAGCTATCCTTAGAGAATGAAAGTGAAGTAAGAGCACAGATCCAGAGAGGTAAGGAAAAACTTAGCCTGGGGATGCCTGTCCACTGGTTAGGGTCAATAAATTTGACTTTGACAAATATGTTGGGTTCAAGAAGATAAGTCAGATATGGAACAGGTATATCAGAAGAACAGATCAGAGCTGCTCCAAAGTGGTTCATTCAATGGGTAGCAACTCCACTGGACTCTCAGCTTTTTGCCAAGACCCAGAAGGGCTACTATATCTTAGCAAACGGGTGAATAAAGGAAAATACTCCTGCAATGCAGGTTCAATTTCTGAGTTGGAAAGATCTGGTGGAGAAGGGATAGGCTACCCACTCCAGTATTCTTGGGCTTCCCTGGTAGCCGAGCTGGTAAAAAATCCACCTGCAATGCAGGGGACCTGGGTTCAATACCTGGGTTGGGAAGATCCCTGGAGAAGGGAAAGGCTACTCACTCCAATATTCTGGCCTGGAGAATTCCATGGACTGTAGAGTGAGTCCATGGGGTCGCAAAGAGTTGGCACAACTGAGCAACTTTCACTTTCAAATATATATACACACACACACAAATTGCTCACACACAAAAATTTTTTCAACGTCCGAAGAAAAGGACATCACCAATAAATCACAGCAAATACCACTCTTAACTGATTTATTGCCCAAAATAGAAAAAAAAAGTTAATAGATCAAAAAAAAAAAACACCCTAGATTCCTTTAAAGAAAAAAGTTAATCAGAAGTTACATCTAAAGAAATGAGATCAAGAGATGAAAGTTTTGAAATATATATATATGTATGTATATACACACACATACACACACTTACATATATATAGTTCCATGGAGAGCGTGAGGGATAATATTTGAAGTTAGACCATTTTGAAGTTAGAACTTTCCAGAATTGATGCAAGACCTGAACTTCAGAATGTGGAAGACAGTAATTTCCAACATTGATTTCTATAAGGAAATACACACCAAAATGCATCATAGAAGACTGCAGAGCAGCAAAGATAAAAGGGAGATCCTAAAGGCAGCAAGAAGAGATAGGGCTTTATGCAAAACAAAACAAAATTGTTTTAGGCTAGCATCAACAATGGAAACTAGCAGATCACAGAATGATGATTTCCAAAGTTGTAAGAGAAAAATCCCAGTCAATCTAAAAACAGTCTAATTTGGGATAGAGTTATGTGGAATCAAAACATGTGAGTGCTTTGTGTTGACTAAAAAGATACCATATCACGCTACTGTTCTTTTTACCATGGTTTAATACAGAAAAAGTGTGGTAAACTCTTTGGTTGTTTGCGTGATTTAAACATGTAGTAAATAAAATTGCTCTGTTAAGGAAACGTGCTTGGTCACCTCCAAGGGACGAGATGGAAGTGATCAGTCTAGTCTAAAAGCGCTTTCATTATCCTTATTAGGCTGAAGATAGATGCTCAGGCAATACGTAACAGAGCGATGGATAGATGTATAGACAGCTATTTGGATGGATGGATGGAGAGAGACAGACAGACAGACACACAGACAGATATTTTGTGGACTAATTTTATCATCTGTCTGGCCCTGACATTGAATATCTCTTTGGCAGAGTCTGACAGAACATAGCATCCCAAATGCGAATTTTCTGAATTTTCAGCTCCAGGATCTGATTGGTGTTTTTTGGATGAAGGGAAATGCAGGGAAGCAGCTTTATGTGTCCATAATGGAGAGCACTTGTCTCTTTGAACACTCTTGGGGTGCCACTGGTATGTTCTGCAGCAAAATCAGCTGATGAAAGATCTCTGCCAGGGTGGAGGTCAGGGTCTTTCTCTGAGTGAAGTGTGATATCAAATGTTGGGCCAGTTGTCAATATCTTTATCCATAATCCAGAACTTATTTATCTTCTCTGAACACAGGCAAAAATAATAATAATAATTGTATGGACAACTTTAAAAAGTGTGTCACCATTTCCTGAGAGAAATGATCTCCTTTCTAGGATCTGATTGAAAATCATGGGCAATTGAAAGTCTGATTTATTCCTGTGGACTATTAGTCACCCTATAAAAGTTAATTTAAAACAAATTAATCCATAAATCTCTACATTGTCTGCAAATACTTACCACTATAAAAAACCTAATTTAAACCCTTTCCCCTCTATTCTAAATTAGGGTTGCACTGTGTTGTAGAAATTGTCTTCCCCACTTAGAATAAATTACTAGTTATTTCCTTTCTTTTTGATGACAGTGGAAGTTCTAAGGGTAGTATTAGGTCCAATATCACAACCTCTTAGTTCTCAAAGAGAGGGAGAAAGAACACACGGTATTTTACAGAAGCCTTAAAACATAAATGTTACGTATTGGAGAAGTTTAATTTTAAATGCAGTTCCTCAGGCCATTCTTACTGAAAGTCACTTAACAGGGTTCCCCAGTTAAGACTTAAGTCAAACTTAGAATGTGGAATAAAAAGAAATCAGAGAGGTAGTTCTTTGATAGAGACAGAAATTTTATGTTTATTGGGATAGTTCATATTGGAGTTTCGAACAAGAATACGTGAGTGGCCTTCACTTAACATAAACGCTAAAAATGGCAACTTGAACCATTAAGTGGCTCAGATTTCTGCTAAAACCAAAATGCAAGCTTTATTTACCCTAGAGAGCTGTTCTACAATATTTTCAGATCATGGTCAATGATCAGGTTAAAGAAGCTGTTTCTTGTCTTTCCTAGGCTAATAAGGGAGTAAACAAATACAGTTATTTAAACACAAAGTTATAACCTCACCCATCTGGGGCGAAGCCTGTTGAAAAGGGAGCACTGCCACCTCTGGTGATTAGGAACTTTTAGAAATGTAATTTTTACACAGAAAAATCCTGTTCCTTAGAGAGTGATTTTTATCCTGAGTATTCTAAAAAATGGCTATTTTCTAAGTCAGAGGAAGACTCAGGTGGTGAAAAAAAAAAAAAATCAAATCCAAGTGTCCCCAATTCCATTGTCCATAGCCAATGAGAATAAGAGAGAATTTAGCACACTGAGACATTTCACAGAAAGGTGTTCTGTGGCTGTCATTCCATAATCTAAAAAAGGGCACTTATCGAGCTGCTAATTATAAAGCTCCCCCACACCACTACACTGATGTTAAATAGCATGGTTCCATTAGCTGTAATTATTCCATTTGTAATAAATAAGCATTAACCATTTTCAAATGTACACTCACAAATCAGTTTTAAAGGAGGAGTTTCATGCATTTAAAATCATATATTTCAAGAGCCTAGGTGACAAATCTATGTAAAGGCCTAAAATGCAAATTAGAAGAGCATTTGAAAAATTAAACTAAAATATATTCAATAACACAAATTATTACAGCCTGCAAAACCCTAAAAAAGAGAGAGAGTACTGCAACTAATTAGAGAGAATAATATAAGATATTCAATTTGGTGGATGAATTAATTCTTTAAAAAATCCAGATTTCTTTATAGAACTCAGTATCTGGAACCTAGGAAGTGATTTGTATGAAAATAGACTTTGATGGGTGGAGATCAGATGTATTCATATAACTACACAAATGACTTTGACTTCCATCATTCTGGATAAATGGGTTGCAAGGAATCATTTGTAAATGTGAGGTACAGTCACGGACAGAAAGGTTTGGATGTGGAGGAAAGAAGTGGCTAGAATAGGCTAAGATGTTCCCCACAATTACTACCGAGAGATCACTTTTAAGAATGCAAGATTGACTGCATTCACTAATCCTTAGAAGATTACCGACTTTTCTTATAACTCATAACAAAACAATTAGCCAAACTACAATGAAATTTACAAAGCAAACCAAAAATGAATTGATAAATTAAGTCACTATAAAAACACTGGTGTAGGTAATTAAACAAAGGCTACTGTTGATATAAAAGATGAATCCCAGCAATAATTTTCAAAGCAAATAATAAATAAGTGCTTACTTATTAATAAACTTGGAAAATCAAAGTTCTGTTTGCTACCTATGTATTGGTGCAAAGGTTCTCAAATTTGTTTTAGGCATGGACTTCCGGGAAGCCCCAGTGCTTTACTAGAGTAGAAATTATTCTTATATCTCAACATACATCAAATAATTTTACTAGAAAAAAATGACTTGTCATATATTCATAGTAAAAATATACACATAATTTTCTAATCATGAACAAAAATCTGCTAACAACAACAATAAACAGGATTAATTTGAAGAATTAAGAATGATGGCTCAGTATTGTGTGCTGTCCAATAGAGCACTAATGTGCCTATTTAGAGTTAAATTAATAAAAATGAAACAAAATTAACAATTCAATATAGGCTGTAAATTTAACTTTTATATCCCTATGAAATTAAGGTAAAACTTCAGATCTGAAGTTCAGCGTCTTAGGGTGCCTTATGCATGTTTTCTGTAAACACTGGGAACAAGAACTGGTGATTTTCTGGTGACAAGAAAAAGAACTTGTATAAATTTAAAGTTAAGCAGCTTCTTTATCCCACCTGCCTGGTGCTGTCCATTCACTGGTAATTTTGCTTCTGCCCTCACCTACATGTAAATATTTTCTAAATGTCTCTCCCCTGTCTTTAATGTAACATTAATAGCTAGCTTAGTACCTTGAGTTTTCAAATATAGGACAAGATTACTTTATTTCAAGGATTCTCATCAAATGCCATTGTCAACTCCAAAGTCTTAGTGGCTTAAAGTTTTCTCTCAAACTACAAGTGGCAGTTTTTTTCTCTGTTCTCTGACGGTACTCTGTATCAAATTAGCATCCTAAAGAGACAGTACTAAGTCTCAGGACAGAATTTTTAACAGGAGCTGTTGACCTGGTTTTCCCCAATATGGTACCTAAATCTTAATGCACAGTTATATAGGGTCTACCCTAATATATACTACATACAAAATAATATGTTACTATCTATGTTATATACTATATCGTGCCTCTAACCTGCATATATTTATCTACAATATACCTCATATACTATAAAATGATACCTCACAAATGTGTTTACTTCTGATTTTTTAACTGAACCCACAAAGATTCAGGAAATTGGCATAGAGTTTACTCTTCTACTTTATGGACTCTAAGTGCTAAGGAATCTACAGTGACTGTTCTGAGATCTGTTTACAGTCACAGGAACTTTGAAACTCACCTAGTGTTATCCAGGAAAACTGTCACTGGCTGCTCTGGTGCAGCGGCCTTTCTACAGACCCAGCTGTGCTGGGGCCATGTGGTCCACTGGTCTGTCCTGGAAAGTTCTGTTCTCAACGCATTCATTCAAAGTTTCTTCCCATTCTGATACATTTGCCCCAAATAAGATGCTTATATTCTGAATATTTAACCAGCTGATTTCTTCAGAAGACTCTATTTCCTTAACTTAAAAACAACATTGTCTTCTTCAATAGTTGTAGCTCTCTCTCTCTTATTCCTTCTTAAAATATAATTTTATCTATTTCTTCTTATTTAAATCAGAATCTCAGGAGTAGGCAAAAGCATTTTGGAACACATTCCTTGAACAATTCTTGGTCACATTCATATGGAAGAAACTGCTCCCATCTGAGTGTGATTCATTTCACTCCCCGGTAGGTGCAGGCCCTAATCTGGTCACTCATTTAGGATATGACTGGGGCCAAAATATTATACCCAACCTTCCTGTGCCTCATTGTCCTCATCCGTAAAACGGGAATGAGAGTAATCTCCTGAAACCATTTAGACACTTAAATGAGATAAAGCCTGTAGCCCTTCCATGGGAATCTTACTTCTCCTCATCTATTTGTGTTCTTTGTAATGAGAAGACGCTCTCCAACTTTATTTTGAGGGAAGAGGCATATTCCTACTTTGACTTCAACATCACAGTGTGTTCCTGATGGGAGAATGCCATTAAATGGCCCCATTCTCCCAACACTCTCACTGAGAGAAACACTACTCTGTGTAGTTACTGTTCATTTCTCTATGGCCACTCTTGCACTGGTTGCAAACTCAGTTCTTTTTATAAATTCCTCATTAGCATTCAGGGAGGTTCAAGTCATTTAAGAAAGCCATGGGAGAGAAAAGGTTTCACTTGAGACAATTGGATCCATTTGCTTAATTTGATTTGGTGAACTGTGAAAAGACGATTATGTTATTTTAGTGTCAGAGTACCTTACTTCAGCCAAGGAGTTTGATTTGAGTACTACTGAGGCAGTCAACCCTTATGGCAGAAAGTGAAGAGGAACTAAAAAACCTCTTGATGAAAGTGAAAGTGGAGAGTGAAAAAGTTGGCTTAAAGCTCAACATTCAGAAAACGAAGATCATGGCATCTGGTCCCATAACTTCATGGCAAATAGATGGGGAAACAGTGGAAACAGTGGCAGACTTTTTTTTTTTGGCTCCAAAATCATTTCAGATGGTGACTGCAGCCATGAAATTAAAAGATGCTTACTCCTTGGAAGGAAAGTTATGACCAACCTAGATGGCATATTGAAAAACAGAGACATTACTTTGCCGACTAAGGTCCGTCTGGTCAAGGCTATGGTATTTCCAGTGGTCATGTATGGATGTGAGAGTTGGACTGTGAAGAAGGCTGAGCACCAAAGAATTGATGCTTTTGAACTGTGGTGCTGGAGAAGACTCTTGAGAGACCCTTGGACTGCAAGGAGATCCAACCAGTCCATTCTGAAGGAGATCAGCCCTGGGATTTTTTTGGAAGGAATGATGCTGAAGCTGAAACTCCAGTACTTTGGCCACCTCATGTGAAGAGTTGACTCATTGGAAAAGACTGATGCTGGGAGAGATTGGGGGCAGGAGGAGAAGGGGATGACCGAGGGTGAGATGGCTGGATGGCATCACTGACTCGATGGATGTGAGTGTGAGTGAACTCCGGGAGTTGGTGATGGACACGGAGGCCTGGCGTGCTGCGATTCATGGGGTCGCAAAGAGTCAGACATGACTGAGCGACTGAACTGAACTGAGGCAGTCAATGACATTTTCTGAGATACTTAAGTATAAGAGAACAGAGATAACAAGTAGTTCATATGTTGGGGGTCTCTAAAATGCCTTGCAAATAGAAAATATTCAGTAAATATGCAGGGAATTGCAACAGAGAAGCAGGCAGGTTTTAGATTTGAAACACCAGATAGACTGAAATTCTTTTTTAAAAAATTGGAATACATTAATTGTTTTCCCCTTCCAATTATGATGTGCTTGAAAGATTCTGGCCTCACTATGTATTACTTGAGCCCAAACCAACTCATAAAGAGACTGACCTAAAGAGAGGAGCATACACAAAGGTTGCAGTTTCCCATGAATAATCCACAAGTGTTGCCCCAAATTTCAAGCATTTATTAAGTAAAATCTGAGTGCTGTGGCAGAGCCACTTGTAAGACAGCCTTGACAGATAGATCAATTTGATCCTGACATTACGGGGGGAGGGGTCTGCTCATTTTTAGCATTGTTATAAAAGTAGCTCTGCAGGTAGGAAATTAGAATTGCCTCAGATGCCTTCCTCAACACTCCATATTGGGCCCAGCTACAATCTCGCTAAATGACCATGAGTTATGACTGTTAACACTGGTTTGTTTGGAGAATCATGAGATGAAAAAGAGATCTTCTATTTCAAAAACACTCTAGGAGCCAATTCTGGAACCATCAAAAGTTAAAAAAGAAAAAAGAAAAAGAAAAAAAAAACTTCACAAATCCTAGAAATGGAATGGTCTTGACTCATTTTCCCAATACAGTCAAAAGTGATGAGTCTCAGAAAATGGTGAAAAGCACAAATAATGTCTTCTTCACCTCTAACCTTTCTTTCCCCTTCCCCCAACCTCTCACAGACACTCCTCCTGGTGCCAGAAGCTCCCTGATTTCTTGACAAGCATGTGTGATGGCTGAGTGATTGGCATTCTCTGAATGAAACTCGTCACACTCAGATTTACCTTGAGCTCTCATTTGCATTCAAACCTTTCTCTTTCTGTGGAGTTGCCAGCAATTGTTCTTTCTTCCTCAAAAGATCTTCAAGCAGAACACAAGAAAGCTCTGGTATGGGGGCTAGGGTATGATCCCCCGTGGCTATTTTCTCAGGTCTGAAAGAAAAGCACAGACTACTTTTTGATGTTTCATTTGGAGAAAGCAAGACAGATGAAAGGACGGAAAAGAAGGAACCAGAGCTAGGAAGATGGAAAGAAGAAAGAGAAAAAGGAAGGGAAGGAGGGAGACGATTTGTTTGTTTGTTTTCCTTTCCCCCAGAATTGGAGACTTCCTGTCTGATGTCCCTCTAAGTGTGTTCTTGACAGTCACAGCGGGTAGAGGAATGGGTTCTCTTGGCAACAATTCCTCTACAGCCCAAAGCCTCTCTGCCTTCCCCTCTCAAGACAAGTCACTAGGATGACAACTCTCCTGACTCCCACCATTTCACCACAGTCTGATTCCACGCCTCTGATCCATGAGATGGACCTATATTCACTTTGTTCTGGAATATTTTTAGAGTTTTCCTACACATCTATTTCAATGAATTAAATAATCCCTATATATTATAGTTCCAATGTCTGTTTCTAATAAAATAAGCAGTTTGAATCTCTTCCTAGCAATTCAGATATCATAAGAGCACATTGCTATCAATTTCTTCAAGCTCATCTACTTAGCTGAGAACTGGACAAGAAGCTGACTTGAGACCAGGTAAGACCAGACTGAAATTTCACATGGACAGGTAGCTTCTCCCATACAATTCCCTAAAGGTGAATTATGAATAGTATGACCAGTCTTGTGGGTTTAGCAGGCAAGACTGATCAGCAATGTCTGCCTCAGGCTGAAGACACTTATTTGCCTTCTCTTGTCCAGGCTTCTTTAAACAGTCCTGGCACTGTCCAATTGGTGTCCAGGCACTTTGTGGCTCTAGTCATATATCTCTTTCGCTCACTTTGTGAAATCCTACTTGATTAGAGTTTGCCTGTTGTTCATTATGTGCCCTGGATTAATAGAGGCGACATGTGAATGCTCTCAGTAGAGTATCCCAAGACATCAGCTTCCTAGAGACAATGCGTTTTGCAAATGTGATCTAGCCTATCAGTTCAGTTCAGTCGCTCAGTCCCGTCCAACTCCTTGCAGCTCCATGGACTGCAACACGCCAGGCCTTCCTGTCCATCACCAACTCCCAGCGTTTACTCAGACTCATGTCCATTGAGTCCGTGTGTATAGGTAAAAATGTCATGGGAAGTCAAGCGAAGCAGCTGTCTTGGAACTGCAAAGTGTCTCACACTTCTGATTCTGCGATGGCATTCAAGTTGCAAAGGTTTTATTACTATATCAAGATAATATTAATGATGATGATGATGACGACGATGGCTAAATACTTAGCTTTAAACAACAGACTCACAAAGCAAGTCAGCCAAGTCTGGATGAGGGAACAGCATGCCAGCTTCTGCCTCACTCATGCCAGTATGGAGTGGCAAGCGGGGAGACTGGGACTATTGAAATGAACCCCCCACTCCTTTTTGGGGGGTGGTTGTTGTCAATCTCATAAAGTTGAAGTCATCTAAGTGAGATGTTCTTACTGGAAACATATGTTTTCTCAGCCACATCCCCATTGGGTTAACAACCCTGGGATCTTCTTGTAAGACCCAATGAGACATGCCAGTGATCTCTAATCCCTCAACACATCCCCAGTTCTGGGTGGCTTTCCTAAAAAGACACTTCGCTAATTATAAAGAGAGGAGTCTGTGGGCTGGAGTGAATGCCTTAGTTAACACAGGGGTTAAAACACAAGCTCTAACTGTAAAAGAAGAAGGAAATGATGCCACTGACAGCAACATGGATGAATGTGGGAGCTGCTCACACTGAGTGAAGAAGTCAGAGAAAGACAAATACTGTATGATATTCCTCGTAGGTGGAATCTAGAAAAAATGATACAAATGAACTTATTTACAGACTAGAGATAGACTCAAAACACAGAAACCAAGCTTATGGTTCCCAAAGGGAAAAGAGCAGAGGGCGGGACAGATTAGAAATCTGGGGTTAACAGATACACAGCACTATACAGAAAACAGATAAACAACTAGGACTGACTATATAGCACAGGGAACTATATTCAACATCTTATAATAACTTACATTGAAAAAGAATCTGGAAAAGAATATAGACCTATGTGTGTATAACTGAACCACTTTGCTGCACACCTGAAATACTGTAAATAAGCTACACTTCAAAAAAAACACCCCACAAGCTTTGAAGACAGGTATGAGACAGAATCCCCAACCCCATCACTCATTATTTGTGACACTGCATACTATTTACGTTCCTTGAGTTTTTTATCTGTAAAATGGGTATAAGATACGTATCACGTAGATAATAATGCAAGGACATTGGAAGTAGGTGCCAAGTGTTTTTTCTTCTTTGTACATGGATTCCAAAAATAAGTGCATTCCAATCAGCTCAAAAACAGAAGCTGTTGTGGTGGGCTTGTGAGGATGGTTGTGATTGGGCATTCATAATACACGTCACTCAATTTTTATCAGGCAGAAATCTAACTATTTCTAGATTTTCTAATTTTTCAAGGGATTTTTTCCCCCAGGGGAAATAAAAAACCATACATTTCCATATGAAATTTCCCAATAACTCATATTTTAGAAAAACTACCAGATCAACTGACTCAGTTACAGAGAAACCTGTTTTAGAATATGATTTGGCTATCTGTCTCTTTCCACCTTTAGCCTAAAAACCATAAACACTCAATACATAACAGTCATTTTTATTATCATTAGCTTTGCAACTAGTAGAAAAACAACCCAAACTGGAAATCTCTTAACATTTGGTCGACCACTGTCTGGTCCTATGGCAAAGATGTTGGAATCCTTAAAATTAACTGATGGCCTTAGGTTCTGTCTGTTCAGAGCTAACCATGAATTTTATCAGTCAGTCAACAAGCTCCATGTTATCTAAACTTAAAGAATGTAACAAGCTCAAGTGGAAATTCAGTATCATCTCATGAACATAATAACAAAATGCAATGCATATGCCAGAGTACAAAGAATGCATTCTACTTGGAAAGCAGAAGAAAAAATGAAAAGTGCCTGCTTCTATGTTTAAAGCATACCCTATAAGTGCTAAATGCAGTTTTACATTATAATAGTGTATAAGCAAAGTGCTTGTGATATATTTATAAACGTCCACATAGAGAGAGATTTGGGGGAAAAGAAGCAGTCTTGTTTAGTCACAGTGAATTTTCATCTTATGAGAAGCTGAAGAGGCTTGTTACATGCTCAGTGGTACAGTTAAAATTTATTTTGTCAAAGCTCTTCCCTTCTTTAGCTGTATAAGAGGTCAAAGTGACTCAATCTATTGAGTTTCATCTGCTAAATGGCAAGAAATATTAGGTTCTACATCAGAGGATGACTCTGAAGAATAAAGAGATTTAATGTAAAGATGCTTAGCAGAATGCCTAGAACACAGTAAATGCTCACAAGATAAGCTCTTAGGATGAAATAAACTCGTGAGATTAGTATACGGGTAACTTGGCTTTTTTAAAGGGCTAACATTTTAATCATGATATCTCTGGGAGTAAATTACAAAAATAAAGACTTGGCATCAACACCTATAAAAATACAATTTAAATGCCTTTATCCAGGATGAATTGCTGGAGAAGACAGATTCTCATGCAACATTTTCGTGTTATGAACAAGGAGCTTTTGCCTGGTAAACTCATGGGGTGAAATCTCATCCCTTGATCTTCAAAGTGTGACAAAGAGCTATTGATTGAGAGCATATTGTCATTTAAATTACAATTAGGGATGGGTGAAAGGTGGTTATTCAACAATTCAAACCTTTCTTTTAATACTGTCAAGGACGACTTAACCTTCACCCAAACACACTTCTAAAACTTCTGAGTTTCAATATGTCTACAATCAATGTGCTTTTCTTCAAGGATGAGAATCGTGTCATTACTCTCAAATGCTGAGATTTGGTAGTTTTCAATCCGATGGTGAAAACCTTTCAGAAAGCTTTGCTCTCAGTCACAAAACACTTGTGTCCCGACACGAATCCAGTACTACATTTGCACTTTAATATGAAATTAAATCATTCAGTGCATTTTCCTAGAGTAGCGAGTTAGAAAAGTATCTGCATTTTCAAAAATTGAATGCTACGTGGGTGATGTATGTTTTAATTTAGAGGAGTTTAAATAAAAAGAGATCCTTCTGAAGGCACAAATGGCTATGAACCTCCTGTCTTTTATTACTGGCCAAACAGTGTTCAGTTCTAAAGGCATTAGGCGGTACGTATGTTAAATGAAACAACGGACAGAATGGAAACAGTGCGTATGTGTGTGTCTGAGTATTTCTGCTGTATTATTGACTTCCTTGCATTTTGCAGTACAAATACACATCTTACATGATTTGTTTTGATATTGCAGACACACAGACAGACAGACACACATGGAGATGCAGATGCCCACACAGACACACACACTAAAAGTGCTATGCCTGTGTTGGGAGAATGCTGGACTCGATCTCACAATCTTGCCCTGGCCAAATTCCCGGCAGCTTTCACAGGCATGCAGATAGCACGAAGACTGCAGCTTTGCTCTCCTACACTGAAGTACTTTTAGAATTTCTTTTGTCAAACCTCTCTCTTCTATCTTTTCCTTTCTTCTCCTCTCTGTTTCTCTAATGCATGCATACCTGCCTGTTCCTCTGGAATGGCAGGCATTTTCTACGAAGACATATTATTCCAGAGGTGCTTTTGGCAGCCCCTTGTCCTTGGGGCAACCACTGTTCTGGCAACAATAAGTCAGTGAACAGTGCAAGGTTACCCAGTCCTATAGTCTTCCGGCCCCTTCTCCTGTATAAGGCATGAGCTCCAAGGTACCCTTCACTGGCTTGACACATGAGGTCATGGAAGACAGTCTCCAGCTCAGGTGCCTAACAGGTATGCCATAGCACTTAGCAAGAAAGCTGATGGTACCCGGAGTGGGTGGAAAACCTCCTAAAGTAGTTCTGACTGAGCTGTCCACTCTCTCTGTCATTAGATGTTTTCTTCTCACTTGTGAAAGAGCATTTTCTGTACTGCAATGGTTTGCTGGGGCACCTCCTAAACCCATAGGAACATCCAGTGTTACCTTTTATTTAAAAACAGAAAAATCACATGTGAATGCCATCGTCACAGAATATGCTGAGAAGAGAGGAAAAAAATTATCAAACTTAACATTGCTCAGATAGCAACTCCTCTTATCAGAAAATTTAGAGGGACTCCTTGTCACACAGAAAAACCAGAAAAGAGTATTTCTTGGCAATATAAACTGGCAGTTTATGCTATCAAAACTAAGGATTTCTACTCATCTATCAGAAAAAAAATTACTTGTCTTATTAGGACCAACTCATATTTACTAGTACATTCTGTTTGAATGGCAAAGTGAAAACTTAGAGGCAAAGTAAATTTTAGCATTATTCAGGCAAGTATATTATCTAAATATTTAGGAAATGAAGACTTAGGGATTCAGGAAATTGGGGGGAAGCAAGATGTTTTACTGCCGCCTTGTGGGCAGTTTAAAAGAACTGAGTATTTATTTAAGCCAATGGTTAATGTACAAATCTTGGTCAGTAATAGAACCAGACAAAAATAAGTACAGGATTGAAGTGGGACAGAATTAAATACTGAGTCTAGTCCAAAATTATTTTCGTTTTTTTTTTAAGCCCTAGGAGATTCATAACGTTTTCAGGTGATTGTGTCATTGTATTTCAAGAAATTTCTGGCATTCACAAATAGGAGATGGGGAGAAAATGAGATGAAGTTAAATACTGGTTAAGAGAATTTAATCAGAATAACACCATCCTACTTTTTTTTTTTAATCACAAGAGTTCCATTGATGCTGGAAGCAATTTTGCCACTATATTTCAAGAAAATTTACAAAACCCGTTAGTCATCACAGAATTAAATGCAGCACCAGAAAAGCAGTGATAAGAAAAAGTGGACATATTCTAGGGTTCAGTCCAGCAATTTAGCTTAGAATGTTTATTTAAACAAAACTTGAATTTATAAACTTGTTTTCTAGGGAGATTTATAGTGCTTTCTGATTTTAGCTGGATTGAAAAAGTTCAACTTGACTTCCTGCAAAGAATATGCTTGTGTAAACCATCTTCTTCTTAAATTTTGACATGAAAATTTTTCATTGCATACATTATGAGTTACAAACAAATGTCCAGGTGAACGATTAATTTAAATTTAGCTATCAGTATCACAGAAAAAGCATCCTGGAACTTTCAGCATTATAGCACCACATAACTGCTTGTTGACAAAACATCAAATATTGCAATTTTGAATTTCTCCATGTTCATCGGTTAGATAAATATTTGAAATGTCTAACTAATCCATAAAGTAAAAGGTATCTTAGCACTTTTGAGTAGTGAATCTAATTTCAAATTGAAAGGACAAATTAATAGATTTTTAATTAAAACATTTTAAGCATATCAAGTTATATGATAAATGCTTTAATTTCAGAACAGGATTTGCAATGATTTTGTAGCCACTGATTAAGTCATTGTATCTTTTCCACTGGAGAGAAGTTTTTTCAGTAAAACAATCTGAAAATCAAACAACAGGGTAATTTAAACTTGGCTAAATAATCCAAAATTTAAATTATTCATTTTCATTATTAAACTATCCTGATTTGTATAAGAGGTGGGTACATGAAAATTACTTAAATAAGACCAATATAAACCTTTATTCCCTACACCAAACAACATTCAACACTTCTTAAGCTACAGATTTGGGTGTAGTAATAGTTCTGATTTTTTTTTCTTGGTACTGAGAGTGGCAAAACTTAAGCAAATATGATTTTCAAAATTTCTGTCCCGTTTTTGTGGCTGGAGAGAAAGCTTTCAGATCATTGATAAATATACTGATCCCTATTGTCAAAAAAGGTTTCAGTTCCCTTCACCAAGATATCTTCCCAACCCAGGGACTGAACCCATGTCTCCTGCTACAAACATGCTCTTGCCTGTCATCAGTAGGAAATTAATCCCTTAAGCTTGCGGTGTCACTGAGTGTTCATTATATGCTGTATGCTTTGCTTCCATTCTCATTCCAGCTTTACTACAACCTATAAATAGGCTATTTTCTTTTATACAGATCAGAAGTGGAAGACTCAGAGAGGTTAAACAAACTAGTCACAGTCACACAGCCTTTCAGTGGTTTTTCTACCGCTACCAGTTTCTTTATGTACCTCTCTTCTTCCTGTACCTTTGGGGAATCAAAATCACCTATCCTTTTCAGGATGGACTGGCAATGCTTTCGAGTTTGCTTTGGCTCATGACCAGGGACCATCCAACACTGTGTAAGCAAGAATTGAGAAAGTGTTAAATATGCTTGTTATTTAGTGGTTAATTCACCTAATATTTATTTAATGCTTTATGCTGGGTACAGTGCTAGGAACAGGGCTACAATATTGCCAGATCTAAAATGGTAGCTGCATTTTTGGAGTTTACAATTTAGACACTGAGCAAATTTGAGAAATAGACAATAAGCATGACCCAGTCCTTCATTACACAGGGGAAAAAACTCTGGAATCATGTGAAGTTCAAGTGACTCTGCTATCTCCTGTTTCTGAGAAACTTAGAAGCCATTTGTCATCCTTCTTTGTTTTCTCTGCTGCACAATCAGGTCTATTCAGAAGCTTTGCAGAAGATATTACATGTCCCTAGCCAAAAGTAGGTGTCTCACACATAGTGACAATCGTTACAACAGGTGAGGGGGAGAAGCAAATGTGTAAACAGTTCAGTGATCATGTGAAAAGCACCATCCTGGTGATACTGACAAAATTATCTGGGAATCCAAGGGCCAAGCTACAAGAGAAGGTTGAAGAAATATCACATCAGGAATGATACTGAACTTGGATCACCAAGGGGAAGAAGAAGCCTGCTGGGCAGAGGAACTTTCATGCACAAAGATATAGATGGGTATTTCTATAGGATCAGAAAGGACGGACCGGGAAAAGACAGCAGACAGTTCTCACAAGTCCTAAACTTCACAGTTTAAGGACTGTACTCTGTAAATAATTTTGTAACAAACTCTTCCTGAATCATTTAGGAATCTCTAGCTCAAAGAATAAGTAAATGAAATTTAGATGATATTAAAGAAGGAATTTCTTGATTCAAATACCTGGAAATTCAAAAGTGAGACAGCTTCAGGTGAGGTTTGATCTAGACGTTCTGCTATTTTCTCAGCTCTTCTCTCTTCCACGTGGTGACATCATCTTTAGGCAAGGAACCACTCTTGGCAGCAACAATATCTGCAAGCGGTAAAGTTAGGTCCCCTTGGGCCTAACAGAGTCATGTACTTAATGTACTCACCCTCTTACCAAAACACTCTGTCCTAGCAGGAAGATATGCTGATTGGTGTAAGCATCCTCCAAGAACAGGAGCAATCCCATTTAAATCACATGACCAAGAATGAGAGAGGTAAAATGTAGTAGCTGTTAAGTTCAGTTGCTCTGTCTTGTCTGACTCTTTGTGACCCCATGAATTGCAGCATGTCAGGCGTCCCTGTCCATCACCAACTCCCGGAGTTCATTCAAACTCATGTCCATTGAGTTGATGATGCTATCCAGCCATCTCATCCTCTGTCGTCCCCTTCTCCTCCTGCCCTCAATCCCTCCCAGCATCAGAGTCTTCTCCAATGAGTCAACTCTTCACATGAGGTGTCCAAAGTACTGGAGTTTCAGCTTCAACATCAGTCCTTCCAATGAACACCCAGGACTGATCTCCTTTAGAATGGACTGGTTGGACCTCCTTGCAGTCCAACGGACTCTCAAGAGTCTTCTCCAACACCACAGTTCAAAAGCGTCAATTCTTCGGCGCTCAGCTTTCTTCACACTCCAACTCTCACAGCCATACATGATTACTGGAAAAACCGGAGCCTTGACTAGATGGACCTTTGTTGGCAAAGTAATGTCTCTGCTTTTCAATATGCTATCTAGGTTGGTCATAACTTTCTTTCCAAGGAGTATGTGTCTTTTAATTTCATGGCTGCAATCACCATCTGCAGTGATATTGGAGCCCCCTAAAATAAAGTCAGCCACTGTTTCCACTGTCTCCCCATCTATTTCCCATGAAGTGATGGGACCAGATCCCATGATCTTCGTTTTCTGAATGTTGAGCTTTAAGACAACTGTTTTGCTCTCCTCTTTCACTTTCATCAAGAGGCTTTTCAGCTCCTCTTCACTTGCTGCCATAAGGGTGGTGTCATCTGCATATCTGAGGTTATTGATATTTCTCCCAGCAATCTTGATTCCAGCTTGTGCTTCCTCCAGCCCAGTGTTTCTCATGATGTACTCTGCATATAAGTTAAATAAGCAGGGTGACAATATGCAGCCTTGATGTACTCCTTTCCCGATTTGGAACCAGTCTGTTGTTCCATGTCCAGTTCTAACTGTTGCTTCCTGACCTGCATATAGGTTTCTCAAGAGGCAGGACAGGTGGTCTGGTATTCCCATCTCTTTCAGAATTTTCCACAATTTATTGTGATCCACACAGTCAAAGGCTTTGGCATAGTCAGTAAAGCAGAAATAGATGTTTCTCTGGAACTCTTTTGCTTTTTCCATGATCCAGTGGATGTTGGCAATTTGATCTCTGGTTCCTCTGCCTTTTCTAAAACCAGCCTGAACATCAGGAAGTTCACGATTCCCGTATTGCTGAAACCTGACTTGGAGAATTTTGAGCATTACTTTACTAGCGTGTGAGATGAGTGCAATTGTGCGGTAGTTTGAGCATTCTTTGGCATTGCCTTTCTTTGGAATTGGAATGAAAACTGACCTTTTCCAGTCCTGTGGCCACTGCTGTTAGCCAAAGGGAAAAATGTAACCAATCAATATCTAATACTTCCTTCCTATATGATGGTGTCTCAGTTGGAATTGATTCCTAGAAGGGCTGACATCCAAGACTCCTTGAAATGATTAAATTAAGACCAAGAAGCAATGGAGTAAGTATATTTTCCTATTTTTTACAAAAAGAATGTATCATTGACACATGTTTGAGACACAGCAATGAATGATACAGCTAAAAAGAATTTCTCCTAAAATTTACTCTCCAATTCATCAATGTGTATCCACAAAGGAAGGAATTAAGACTGAATCAAGTACATTTTAAGATTCTTAAAGCATGTACTCCTAGAATTCCTCTTTAGTTCACATTTCTTTAGAGTCCACTTTTTTTCATGTTAACAGAGACCAGAAAGAGTTTAAAGCTGATGGCAACAAGAAAATTGAAATAAGACATTTATTATATTTTTATTTTGTGTTTCCCAAAATGCTTCCCTTGCGTAAGCTTCTAATATCTGTAGCTGTAGATGTGTCATCATTACTTAGCTGGAATGTTTGCATTATTAGAACCACATTAGGCAGTAAGCAAAAACACATGCCCGGGAGTCGAGTTATGAGATTTGTGCATGTTTTCTTTGAGTTGAAACAAAAGAATAATGACCAGCAGCATTCAGCAACTTAGCCTTGTCTCTATCCTATTAGAATCATATTCCCAGGAGAGAACTCTGGTTTTTTAAAAGCTATTTGCAAATGTAGAGCGACTTTTTTACTGTAATTTTTTATAAAGCAGTTGCAGAATAGAGAAGTGAAGCGAAGTGAAGTGAAGTGAAGTCGCTCAGTCATGTCCGACTCTTTGCGACCCCATGAACTGTAGCTGAACAGGCTCCTCCATCCATGGGATTCTCCAGGCAAGAATACTGGAGCGGGTTGCCATTTCCTTCTCCAGGGGATCTTCCCGATTCAGGGATCGAACCTGGGTCTCCCGCATGGCAAGCAGACGCTTTAACCTCTGAGCCACCAGCTTTTGTTGTTGTTTAGTGGCTAAGTCATGTCTGAATCTTTGGCAACCCCATGGACAGTAGCCCGCCAGGCTCCTTTCTCTGTCCATGGACTTTCCTAGGCAAGAATACTGGAGTGGGTTGCCATCAAGGGGGAAGCCCAAAATGTTCTGAATTGAAGATAACCTTTTGTTTCTGAAATGATTCCCGAATGACCAGAATACCAAGGAAAATCATGATTTCTCATTTAGTAATGTAGGGAATTTTTTCTATTTTCAGTTTTTAGCTTGTGGAGAATTGGTATGGAACGTTCAGATGGATGATATACCTTGATTAGTTGGGATTATAGTAATGTAGTGAAAGTCAGGCCATAGTTTATTTTCATTCCTAAGTCAGTAACATGTACATTATCTTATCCAAAACCCATAAATTAAGTCAATTGAACTGTAACTTCATGATGTACCTCAATTCAATGTATCTTACTAGATGGAATCCCTACATTTTTGACACTTTGGGCAGGACATCCATTCATTTGCTGAATGTTTATTGAGTCCTACTATTTAAGTGAAGAAGAACTAAAGAGCCTCTTGAGGAAAGTGAAAGGAGAGAGTGAAAAAGCCGGCTTAAAGCTCAGTATCAGAAAACTAAGATCATGGCATCCAGTCCCATCACTTCAAGGCAAATAGATGGGGAAACAGTGGAAACAGTGTCAGACTTTATTTTTCTGGACTCCAAAATCACTACAGATGGTGATTGCAGCCATGAAATTAAAAGACACTTACTCCTTGGAAGAAAAGTTATGACCAACCTAGACAGCATATTAAAAAGCAGAGACATTCCTTTGTCAACAAACATCTGTCTAGTCAAGCCTATGGTTTTTCCAGTAGTCATGTATGGATGTGAGAGTTAGACTATAAAGAAAGCTGAATGATGAAGAGTTCATGCTTTTGAAGTGTGGTGTTGGAGAAGACTCTTGAGAGTCCCTTGGACTGCAAGGAGATCCAACCAGTCCATTCTAAAGGATATCAGTCCTGGGTGTTCATTGGAAGGACTGATGCTGAAGCACCAATACTTTGGCCACCTGATGTGAAGAGCTGACTCATCTGAAAAGACCCGGATGCTGGGAGGGATTGAGGGCAGGGAGAGAAGGGGACCACAGAGGATGAGAAAGTTGGATGGCATCACTGACACAATGGGCATGGGTTTGGGTGGATTCTGGGAGTTGGTGATGTACAGGGAGGCCTGGTGCTATGGTTCATGGGGTCGCAAAGAGTCGGACACGACTAAGCAACTGAATTATTTGCCAGGTATTGTTTTAGGGCTCTGCAGATGAGGAAAACAACACAATAGGTATCCTCACAGAATTTAAGTCAGGAGAGGGTCAAGGAATAATTACAAGTTAGAGGAGTATTTTTAAAAAGAAAGGAGAAACTAATTAGTAAATAGCACTGTGAGAACACATGAAAATCGTATGTAACTAGTCTACAGGGCAAGTGGTCAGAAAAGATGTCCTTGAGGAAGTGGCTTTTAAGTTGAGATCAGATGCAGAAAACTGGATTAAGAAGATGTCAGATGACACATAGACACACACACACTGGAATATTCCTCACCCATGAAAAATGAAATTCTGCCATTTGTAGCAATAAGAATGGACCTAGAAACTTATCATGCTTTAGTGACATAAGTCAGATAAAGACAAACACTGAATGATGTCACCTATATGTGGAATCTAAAAAAACAATACAAATGAAAGCTCATGCTAAACAGAAACAAATTCACAGATATGGAAATAAACCTATAGTTCTCAAAATGAGAGAGAAGTATGGGGAGGGACAAATTGGGGCTATAGCATTAACAGATACATACTACTAAGTATTATAAATCAATATTGCATACCTCAATTTTAAAAAAAAGATAGATGAGTAACAGTTATTTGGGTCAAGTTTGAGTTGAGAGAGAGCAGGATTAAAGGCAGGATTCAAAGACCAGAGCAAAACACCTGCAAGGGTGCTCAGACCTTACAGTGGTGACAAAGCCTGGAGGATCTTGAAATTAAGGCCAAGTGTGGGAACTTCATCTTACAAGCAATGAGAAGCCACTGTTAAATCTTAATTGGGGGCTGTGTGTGTGTGTGACATGAATAGGTCTGGATTTCACATGGTCCGTCAAGTTGCTGTACAGGGAATGGTTTTCACGATGTGCAGAGATGACAGCCATAAAGCTTTCATTCTTGCTGTGAAACTCTATTTCTTTCTTCTTACTTGCTTCAAGATGGCAAAGATCCCTGCCTTAATGCCTTCCATCACATGAGCAACAATCAGCAGATTCATCCTGACAACTGATTTCAACCAAGTTTTTTATGGAATTGGGCAGTTTTGTGCTTTATGGACTTTTTTTTTCTAGTGGCTACGTAGTCTGGTTATTGCCCCAGTTTTAAGAACAAAGCTCTTTTGGAGAAAGTCAGAACCAAAGCCAACTATCTTCCAGCATTTGAATTAGTTCCACTAAATTATCTTCTTTTAATCATGCCCCCCATCCCATATTACAGTCCCTTAAGATTTTAGTCATATGACACACAAAATTTTGAATGACTAATTTCCTACTTTCACCTTTTAAAAATTCTATGTCTCACATTATATGTAATTATGAGAGAACAGTTATGTCTCTAGCAAGAGACAGAAGAAGAATATATAACCCAGAAGGACAGAAATGTTCTTTTTAATTCAACCATTCTATTTTTCAAGTCATCAACAGGAAATCAAATACACTGGGCCTGATTATACAGGAAAAAAAAGCACAACTTCCTAGTTTTCCAGTGAGTTAGATTTCCAGGATGCAGTTCTCTTTTTGCTGTGGCCACTAAGAATGACAAGACTAGATTCAGGCCCATCTCTGTTCTTTGTAGATGTCATTGAATGTGCATCCAACAGCCTAAAAAACCTAGAATTCACTCACACATTCATTTTTTCTTTCATTCTTTTGCCCAGTTTTTCTCTTTATTTCTCATGAACGTATTTAAGTTATCTAAAGAATTTTTTTAAAAATAATGTGCAGGTATAAATAAATTAAGGTTTGGCTGTCTTAGATTCTCCCCCTAAATGCCTTCCTACCAGGCCCTTTTAAGTACACTAACATAAGCACTGAATAGTATTTCAAAATCAGGTTTTTTACTTTGAAATAGCTGTGGGTCTGAAATGCCCCAAGGCAACCCAAACAAATTACCTGCAGTAACTGCCACCAATCCCCAAAATCTGACTGCAGGTAGCCAAACAAGATAGTGAAAGCCAGAACTGGCCCCAGCCATCTCAATAACTGATCTAAATGGGCTGTGTCTCTGAACAGACTTCACACCTGCAAGGTCAGTTCAAAGGGCTGACCTTAGTCAACTAGGGCTGGAGAACACTCCCCTGCAGTGGTGGCCCCTTCTGTGAATATAAACAGGGCTTCAAAGGGGAGGGAAAGGTCACCTGAGAGGGGTTTCAGCAGCAGCACTGCCAGCAGCCCCCTCTCCCTACCATCAGCAGAAAGCCCATAGTGCTCAACAGCATTCTTAACTAGGAAGGAAATATTTCAGTCTCAGGCTTGCTACAAGCACTAAAGAAAAAGAGAGGCCATCTACTTTATACCTTCCTTTTGTAATCACCAGGCCTTTAAAAGAGAGTTTTGTTGTGTTTTATTTAGTTGTTGTTTTTTTTTTTTTTAAAGAAATAAGGAAAAAGACAATGAATATTAACAGTAAATGGTTTGGTAGTTTAAATGGGTTTAGTCAATTTTAAGGGCTACCCTGATAATTCAGACAGTAAAGAATCTGCCTGCAATGCAGGAGACCTGGGTTTGATCCTTGGGTCAGAAAATCCTCTGAAGAAGGAAATAGTAACCACTCCAGTATTCTTGCCTGGAGAATCCCATGGGCAGAACGGCCTGGTGGGCTATAGTTCATGGGGTCACAAAGAGTTGGACACAATTGACCAACTAATACTTCAGTCAATTCTAGGCCATGGCTAGTTAGGGTCTCAGCAATGCCCACAACCTAATGTTATTCAATGTTCAACAATGACTTTAAAATAAGTAGCTTTTGGGAAGTTATGTCTTTGAAGTTCCATTAATTAGTCATATCATCGGGAATGTATGGCTAAAGTAAATTACAGTGTTTAAAATATCTACTCTTTCAATGTGAAAAATGAACGGATCCTGCTACCTTGTCTTTACACTAATGAAGATATTATTAATTGGTTTAGCAAAAACATAGATCTAACCATAATGTGCAACAGTTATTAAAGATAATTAACTACAGATCATTGGTTTGAAACATCTAGTCCAAAATGATTTCTGAAGGGCACATTATTCTACGAGATAAAATAATTAAATTTCTAACTGCTGCACGAGACAACTGTGGCATATCTGGCGTTTTAATTTCTTTTGTTCTATTCTCAGGGTACTCTTACTGTTTTAGGTTTTGAAAAAGCTACCCGTGTTTCACAGGGAGCTCTCTGTTCAGCGTGTTCTGCCGAAATCTTTCATGTCTCCAGAAAAATTATGATTGAAAGAAAAGGATTACAATGACACTAGACCTAATAAAAAGCCCACATAAGTTCAGCTTCTTTTTTTACTGGAGAGGGGAGACTGGTAAATCAAACAAATAGAAAGCTAAACAAGTTACTTTAATAAAATTCCTTTCAAACACATCCCTCACAGAGTCGATTTTTAAAAATTGGAAAGCCTCACTCACATTTGCAAAATAAATAAGAGATAATAAAAATATGAACTTGGGGATTAATGAATAATCTAATTATGTGCATACACAGAAAATAAAATAAAACAATTAGAGTAAAAATAACTGAGACACTGGAACTGCAAACTGTATTAAAAGCTGTAAGATAAGAGGTGAAAAAATCTGACCATATTTCTCAAAATTGTTTTACTTTGTTTTTACTAACTGAAGATCAGTAAAATTAAAGGGGAAAAATAATTAAGACAGATGTAGCTTTAGGAATGCCAAACAAAATTATGATCATAGTACGTAATTCTACTAGCACATTAAGATATTCATCAGTGACAAGTTTAAAATCAGATCTGAAGACCACATTAGCTTCAGTGTGAGATGTCCGAATTTTAAAATATTTATTGTACTATCTTGTGACCAGGAACTGGCTCTGTATTAAAACCAACAGTGAAAAATAATAGGGATGTATTTTTTTAAAGTAATTCAAATTTATATTAAGTCTAAATTCATAAATCCTGTCTTAATTTGTGGGAAGCCTGGTAAAAGCAAGGTGTTTAAAGCCCCAGCTCAAGGCTTAGGTATAAATTATTATTTTGACAAATATTATTAATATTTTTAATCCAGTAAGTGTATACTTGGTAAAATAGACTTAGAAAACCATAAAAATAAAGGCATTTCTTACTTCAACTTAAGCAATATGACTATGAAGATTTTGAACTTGGGACGTTTATACTGATATTGATACTTGGAAAGAACAAAACCAAAATATTTAACACATGCCTTCTTTTGTCCAACATACCAAAAAAAAAACAAAAAACAAAAAACCCCAAACCAGCAGAAATCCAAAGAGAAAGAAAATAGCCTTAAAATGAGGCTAAATATGAATAAAGTCACTAAAGCTCCTTACTATAGAACAATGTTTCTGGAGATGTGTACTATGAACTGCTGAGTGAATGAGTGAAGTCACTCAGTCGGGTCCGACTCTGTGACCCCATGGACTGTAGCCTACCAGGTTCCTCAGTCCGCAGAACTTTCCTGTGGGTTGCCATTTCCTTCTCCATGGGATCTTCCCAACCCAGAAATGGAACCCGGGTCTCCCGCATTGCAGGCAGACGCTTTACTGTCTGAGCTACCAGGGAAGCACTATGAGCTGCTAGTCACCTAAAAAGAAAGAAAAAATGTTTTGTGGACAAAGGTTTGAAAATACTGCACAGAGAATGCTCCTTATTTAGAGTGCACATTAGGGTTTCCCTGGTGGCTCAGATGGTAAAGAATCTGCCTGCAACATGGGGGAAACCAGGTTCAATCTCTGGATCGGGAGGATTCCCTGGAGAAGGGAATGGCAGCCCACTCTAATACTGCCTGGAATATTAGGGGCCTGGTGGGCTATAGTCTGGGGTCCCAAAGAGTCAGACACAATTGACCAACCAACACTTCACTTCATAAGCAAAATCAAAGGTTCCAAAAAGTCCCACAATCACAACATTCACTTAGCTTGCAAATGTTTGTTTTCCTAGAACATGGATTCACAGGGAAATCGTATTCTGTATATCACTTAAGGGGACAGAGCTTTAAGGTCCCTTGTGAAGCTAAGTTTGGTTTGATTTGAAGGCCCCTTTTTGTATCCCCTGGTGTCAGAGTCTTTCACCTTCAGCTGTGATTCCATCTCTTCTTCTTACTGAAACCACTTTTAAGATTTTTGTTAGCTATTTGCACCTCAGGGAGTATTTTGCTTGCTTTATTATGCTTCCTAGGGTTATTTACTTTTCAATGTCTTATTCTAATTGTAGAATATAAGACCTTAAAAATAAAAGAATACCTGATGTTGCCAAGCTTGGGGTGGGGAATCTTTAAGTCTCCCTGACAGTGTAACACAGCGGTCACTTCTCCTTTCACAGATGGGGAGGCAGAAGCTCCCATCTTGTCTAAGGACATGTAGCCACTAGCATCCAAAGCTGAGGCTTGACCCTCTGTCCTTTTATTGGCAAATTTAGGGCTGTGTTTTCTTATATTTTTATACATACATCTAGAGGTAAATATCCTAAATGTAATCAGAAGTTCCAAACTTGAAGCCTCTAAGATGCATTTAACATGCAGATGTACCTGTTGCCTGCCCAGCACTTAATTTAAAAATGATGGAGAATTAGTTTGCAACAGTTAAAATTCAGGAGATTCCATAAAATAGCCGAGATTCCATCTGAGAAAGCAGAGGGTCTTGTGATATCAGACACACTGGCTGGAGCTATTAAGGTCATTCAGTTTAGAAAAGGCATCCCCTTCAACCTCCCTTCAACTCTAGTCCCCAACAGTCCTTTTGAGCTCTGCCTTAACATGAAGCAAGAGGACGTTGCCATTGATTTCCTTTCTCATGTTGTTGCTGACTTTGTACAAGCAAAGGCTTGATTTACTTACATTTTGAGATGTCCTATTTTCAGAACCTTCTTTCAACCACCCTCTATATCTTCTTTCTCTAATACAAGCACCTACTTTTTATTTTGGCTGCAGGGCATGTGAGACCTTAGTTCCCCGACCAAGAATTGCACCTGCATTCCCCGCACTGGAAGCATGAAGTCATAACCACTGGGCTGCCAGGGAAGTTCCTAATATCGTACCTTTCTTTTTTGATTCTTCTCTGTTTGAAAATCTTCTTTATCTTCCTAATAGGAGACATAATTTAAGTTGATTGCCAGATGTTACCATTTGCTAAATCACTGGAACATAACAGTACTCAACATTCCAGGTGAGATCAAGGACTCACCCACTACTTTGGGTCACCCTGATCAAAATCTTTGGCTGTGCCAAATCCAGCATCACCATCCTACTGGCTATCTCTCCCACCCTAGTATAGCAGGTGTGTGTCACTTACATTGCATGAGGTGGGGAAGGCAATGGTAGTTTTAACTAGTGCCCCAATCATATTCAATCAGAAGACTGTACTTCCCCTTCACATATGATTCACTTTGCATCCTTTCATAGGAACGACGTCACAAATAACTGGAACAACAGATGGTTCATGACGTTTAAGACATGTGGATGTTTCCTCCTCTGCCAGATTTCACTTCATACAGCTTAAAGAATGTATGATGTGGGACTTGCCTGGCAGTCTAGCAGTTATGACTCTGTGCATTCACTGTATGGGTACAGGTTTGATCCCTGGTTGGGGAACTAAAATTTTGAATGTTGTGTGGTGCAGCCAAAAAAAAAAAAAAAGAACGTGTGTGTGTGTGTGTGATGTATGTTTTCACCTAAAACAGAAGAACTCTCCACTAGTAATATATTAATGTTGATAGTGTATCAGCAAACGATGAGTTTACATGAGAAAGATAGTTTGCTTCTAGGGCATTCCCCAAAATCAGAAGACAGAGTGGGCAACAGACACATTAATAGGCTTCTGAATGCAGCCTGAGCTTTGAAACCTGACCCGCGGCTCCCCCTGCCTCCTCTCTGGAGCGGCAACCTTGCACTTGCCTGTCCTCTGTTGCTGCAGGAGTGAACAGAGGGGAGGTTATGCATGCACTGTCATCAGATGGAGAGGTGGAGCCATCTGCTCAAACTTCTCCAGTTATTGTTGGCTCAGTAGCGGCAGCTTTGGTTTGGTTCTTTTAACAGCTCATTTAACTGAGGGGGAGGGAATGGATTCACAAGAGGAGGCACTGGGTATTGGAGAAGTTTTGTTGCAGACTTTCTGCTCCTCTTTCTAACTGCCCCTTTGTATTTCTTCTCTTTTCTCTAACACACACTTTTTCTTTCTTTCTTGGTAAGAAACTGCTGCTCCTGGATGCTTTCTGAGTCAGTTTTTCCCAGCAGTGACCCCAAGACATGCACCATCAACATGCAATATCACTGACTCATGATATTTAAAATACTGAGTACACAATGTCTTCTGGGGTATGTCTGCTGCATTTGAACTACATCCAATAACACTGGTTCTTACCAAACTGTCAATATCTTGAGTGTTTCCTGTTAACTTAGGTTTTCTAGAGGTTAAAAAAAAAGACACTGGAGTATTTATTCTATGAAACTTTTTTCTAAATCTTATTTTCCGGGTGGAGGAGTTTTCAGTTCTTACCACTTGTCTTTCCCTTAAAATCTCTCCTTCATTCTCACTCTCTTCCATGTAAGACACTACACCTTCAGGACAATGGTAACTGTATTTAAATGAGATCACAGTGACTCCAACCTGCTCTGACTGCTACCTTGCTTTTCAACTGTGCAATTGAATCGTTATACAAAGACATATTTGACATTCTTCTGGTTCAGTGGCATACCTCTACAATGATTCCCTTCTTTTCCTTAATGAAAAAAAAAAAATATATGGAAGCTTTCTTTTAAAATTTATGGAAGTAGCAAGAGCCAAAGACAAATAATGAGGCTTGCGATTTGAAAATGATTAGATAGAAAATAAAGAACACTGAGCAGATATTAGTTCTTTTGCTATTAATCTACTGTAGAAGAAATGTAAGAAAGGTCAATGCTGAAAGAGGAAGTACAATTGGAAATTCCTTTCAAGAGGAAGCTTATATTGCCAAGAAGGGGAAAATAAGGAGTGTCCTGATCAATTTACCACTTAAACACATACAGTATGACATGGGCCACCATACTCTCCCCATTCAGCTCAAATGTATCCTCACGTTCCTTCTTATCTCCAGTCCCCCAGGTAGGCAAAGGCAAAAGAACTACGGAATATAGGGAGTGGGGAGAAGTGGAATTGTACTGACATTCCTGGGCCTTTTGACATGGCTTTGGATATTTTCATTCCTAAACAACCAGTCACTATCTGCAGATAGCAACCATGTCTTAATCGTCTGTTGTGTAGGTTCAGCTATATCCTAACAGGCCAATTTATTTCATTTCAAATGAATGGTGCCTTCTACCAAATGAAGAATCAAGGATAGAAATTATGAAGACTGATGATATTTTAATAAGAACATTAGAATCAAGAGAGAAATCTGAAGTCAGTTATACCAACTGTATGACTCCAGGGTATCACCAGGATTATCTTGTCCCCAGTTTCCTGTAAAATAGTTGTAACAAAACAATATTCACTTTATAAGGTAGCTTGCAGGAACTGAAGAAGATGATGATTAAAACAGGAAATGGGCAGGTAAAATAAATGAGTCAAGTGGGCTGGGTATAAGAAAATGCAAGGAAACGGGGGGTCTCAGATTCCAAGGGACTGGCGGAGCCTGTAATAATCCCAAGGCTTTCTGTCCCTCTGAAAAGGGTCAGCTGTTTTATTTAGCTCCAGCCAATTTCTGCAATGGGAAAAATAGAGACCCAGTATTGCCAGATTTTCCAGGAAGCTGGAAATCGGGACTTTTTATATTGAAACCTTCCAATTTTTAGTTGTTGGCAATTAAGTCAAATTTAAAGCACTGTGCAAGCCAAACAAAACACATCTGCAGGCCTCATAAGCCCAAGGAGCCTCCACTTGTGACCTCTGATAGATGTGAGCCTGTCTGTAACAGAACCTGCCTCATTACAGATATTCCATAAATATCTGCCTCATTTTTTCCTTGTGAGTGATATCCAGGATAAGAAAAAAAAAAACTGATTTGATTTTTCTCTAAAGGTATCATGTTGTCCATTCTTAAGGCTCAGATTTATTAGTTAAGGCATATTCCAACAAGTTTACTGAATCTCACTGACCATGGAAATGCTTACCTGGGTTATAGCTTGTGCTTTGGAAAATTTAATTGGATCCTGTGACTTTGAAACAGAACTTAAATTTTTGTTAGAAAACACATACTTAAAAGATAGCTGAGATGCTTCTGAATCATATCACGGAAAAGTCACTCTGACGCTGAGCTAAGTTTCTTCAGATTCCAGTAAGTGAGCAGTTTTCCGTTCGGATTATTTTACTTTGTCTTCAGAGAAGCAGGACTTTGTTTTAACTGGTCCATCTTCATGTCGCTCCCTCCTTAAGTAGCTGAACTTACTTTTTAACTGTCACATGCCAACAAAACAGGTTGCTTAATTGGTTTGACCTTTCACAGTATTTTTTAATTTTTCAATCTTAGTTTCATAGTTCCATCTGGCCCTTTAAAACGACATCTGGTTAACTGTACTTAACCAGCTGATCACTGTACAGTTATTTTTAAATGTAATGTATGCTTAAACAGATGTTATTTTTATAGATGTGGATCTAAACTGCACTTGTGTACGTGCTATGTCTGCATAAACTCTTTCTGCAATTCAAATGTTGACACCCAAAATTACAAGCCAGAATGCTTATGAACTCCACTATTATGGTACTGCACTTTTGTGCTGCTTGTTAGGTAAACATCAATTCAGTTCTTTTTTTCTCTCTTCATTGCACATAAATAAAACATTAGCATTTAGTTTATAAAGTGATGAACATTTTGCTGTGTTGGATTTAGCTTTATAAATACAACTGCTGTCAGCAAGAAAAAAGGATTTATTGAATAAATAATAAGAAAGCTAAGGGAAAATGAAAATATATATATTATGCAAAACATGGTGTCTGTCAACAGGTCACAGAGGAGCCTCCATGCTTTTGGTGTTGCTGTCGGAGATAATTCCATCTCTGACATACTGCGTCTGAAGTATTTTGAACCTTTCTCTCATGGTATTGTTCTTAGAGTTAATCCAGGAAGCACACTAGAGAAAATAAATTTATTTTGTAGATCTCTGAAAGCTTGACTATCCAGGGCATAATTAACATATCAAACAATTTAAACGTCTTCTTACAAAAGCAGGGAAGGTGTTGAGAAGACTTGGGAAAAAGAAAACCTCAATGGTCATTCCATCCGCTTTATGTATTTATTTTTTCTATCAGGAAAGAAAAATGAAAGATGGCAGTAGTCTGGGCATACACTGAAAGGGTTTCCAACCTGGAAAACATCCTCACATCTGGTCTATCCTGTTTCCATGAGAACACCATCTCGCCAGACTCAGAGACCTCACCGTCAGCCTGGGTAGTGTGTCTAGGACTCTGGGGTGAGTCCGACTTAGGACAAAGAAAGTGGTCACCATTGCAAACACTTTCCTGAGAACTTCCACAGTCTCATTCTCAAGGTTAAAAATTGCTGTTAAACAGAATACCTCAGTAATTGATAGACATTTTCTCTCTCCAGAGTCCATTTTCTCTGAAAAACACTGCTGAACATCTGTTCATAAACAGTCCTTCTGTGAAAACACTGACACAGGCCTTGCGCTTCTACCGGCTCAATTCCCCTGCCATGCGCAGATGGCACAATGTGTTTATACAGCTGAAGCCGGCTAACAGAAGCCCAGCCGCATCTCCAGGTAAGACTTCAGGCAAACACGTGCGGCCATTCTCCAGCCTCACCCCAAGTTGTTCGAGAGGTTCCCTCTGACACAAAGACAAATTGTTTCTCACTCATGTGTGGGATTCGCTGGGAAAATGACCTTCGGCAATCAACATCTAACTCTACAGAGGAAAAGACATTTCTCATCTTTATAAAAGATCCCACATATTAATGAAAAACTAATTAGGTGGCAGAGGTATTTGGGAAACTAAGTAGGACTGTGATGATTCAGTTGCTTTTTGTGTGTGTGTGGCCTCTATGCTTTATGCGTGATGTTGAATTGAAAATTCATTATTGCCACTAAAAGCAAAAAGTTCGTGGTTAAGGGTATAAATAATTAACGGTCAAGTTTTCAGGAACGACCACGAGTGGAGAAAAATGTCATTATTAATGAAAGAAAACATTTCCCACAAAACTGCCTTTTGTTTCTCCTATTACACATGAAACAGAGATGGGTACAAGGAGGGGACTTTTTAAAAAAATTTAACTGAGCTTTTATGAAGAAATATTAATGTTTAAGAGACTTACAAAGCCAGGTGAACTTTGGCTGCTTTTCATATCTTTTTTCCCTATTAATCACAGAGATGTTGATTCTGTGACAGTCTCTAAAATTGTTCTTTCTTAGAAACTAGACAAATTACAAGGACAAGCAACAGCCAGCTCCTCATGGCCTAGGGAAACACTAGCTGTAAGTAAAAGCAGGATGCTGGAGCTTCCGAAGAGTTTAGGGGCCCCAAAGATCACTCAAATAAATAGAACAAGTAAGTCATACACACGCATAACCTAGGTTTATTTGTACCTGTCTCTGTGACACAGCTGTGTCGCACATGAGAGCTGGGATCAGGGAAATATATCTACGGTACCTTAATATAATATAAACTATTCGTATTTTATTCTCCATGAACTCCACAGGCAAATTCTTGTTATATTTGACCAGCTGGGGTCAAAAATGTTACGCAGTGCTGGGAAGATTTTTGCTCTAACTTCAATCTCCATTTGAGACATGAGCTTTCTGGTTTGTGCATTTCAAACATGTTTTCACACCATTTATGAACCCCTAACTTACTCAATAATCTTCAGAATCAAATGGCCGCGATTTGCAAGAGGGGAAAAAACTGCCTTTTGAGAATACGATGTTTAAGTGTCATGTCTTACTAGAGGAAGACAGATGCACTAGAGGACCTCTGAAAAAATTCTTTCAGGGAGACGACTGGAGGGGATTGTTTCTGCATTATGGGAAAAAAGTGACATTTCCCGTTTGTGCTTCTCTAGCTATTCCTCACCAGAAACCTCAGCTAAAACAGAAAAAAACAATCAAAATGAAAATAAAGTTGAATCTTTAAATCAGACACCAAGACTGCTTATAACTAAGTATTGAATTTCACTGTTGTTTAAATCAAATTATACAGTCAGGAGCATTAGAAGAGATCAAAAGCAAGTGTTTTACACTTCAGAAAACACGTGTTACATTAGGCCAAATTTTTCCAGTTTTGATTATTAAGTTCTTTTATTGACATTTCATTTCTTCCTCAGGAAAATTGAAAGTTGAGGAATGTATCTTCACTTCTACTTGATGTATGCCCATAATAATGGGAGCCTAAATTTGTTGGAAATATTTTTATCATATTTTATATTACCATAGAAAAATAGGTTCATTATGGCATTATTTATAATAGTGAGAAAAATGGAAAGAATACTAACATCAAATAAGAGAAGCCTGATTAAGTAATCATTGACATGGAAAAATTATGTCATACCTTAAGTAGAAAATATAAAAATAAGTAATTGCATATACACTGTACCATCTCAACTAGGAATATGACATAGGGATGAGGGAAAAAAAAAACCTGGAAAAAACATGTCATGTATTAAAAATAACTTTCTGGGTGGTAGGTTTATGGGTTATTTAAACTTTCATCTTTTCATGTTTAGGTATTTCCCAAATGTTTTACGTGACCATACATTATTTTAATAAATAAAAAGATGTGGTAAAAAGCATAATAAAGATATTTCTCCTAAGAAGTGCATTTGTTATCTTAGCAAGAGGAGATTTGGCATCTTTAAGCAGAATATAAATAGATATGGAGTATACCGAGTCATACGGTGGACAGAAATTTACGAAATTTGTGAAGGAAAGATTTAGGGAAGTCTTTTTCTTCCCAGTAAGGTGCCACAGTATACAATCATTTGCTGCCTAGACACTGAAATGAATCCTACTGGCCCCCCTGACTTTATTCCTTTCTCCCTCCACCCACCGTCTCCTTATTCCTTCCCTTCCTGGATATTTATTGATTATTCCCTCCATCCTAGGTGCTCAGGATGGGGGTTGAAACCTAGGAAATTGTAGCATAGGAAGTAATAACAGGCAATGAGCAATCAACAAACTGTCCGATGGATAATGTCACAATTGTGAGAGCCGGGTGCCCCTAAGCAAAGCAGGGGTGAGCAGCCTTGTCATCTGCAAATGGAGGACAAGTCTTCCACGTGGCAACGACACTTGTGCTGAGAACAGAAAGCATCAGAAAGAACTGCCTGGCAGTACCAAGTGTGAGAGGATACTCCAGGGAGCATGCTGGTCCCACACTGAGTGCTTGGCTTTCCTGTCATACACCCTCTCAGCACTCCAGTGGGGTCAGACCCATAAGAAATACTCAAATTTACTGAACTAGCTTGATTTTAAAGATATGCCACTTAAGTGTTCAAAACAGTAGGACCTAGGCAGATAGCATCAAATCCTACCAGTCTATATGTAACCTGAACTCCACCTCTAAAAGGCCTGTCTTCCCCAAGGTCCATCTGACAACCAGAGGTACTCTGACTCACTGTTCCTAATTTCAGAGGCTTTACCTGTGGAAATATGGAGAACCTGGAGAGTTTAAAATGTACCCTCCATCTGAATGCAATGAAAGTTCATCTCTATACTGTGTCTTGCTGTAAGTCAGGAATGCATATAATACCAGACAGTGCAAATGTATTACCGAATTCCTGGACTGCTCCAACCACATTTCTAATCATTATAACACCAATATCAAGTGATCAGTCAGTGCTATAAGCCTATGTGGCCAGCTGCTTATAATTCTCAGTATTTGTACTCAATAAAAATATGTGGGCTTAATCTCAGAATTGTCAAAAAGAAGACACATAGGTTGGCCCAAACCCATCATTCTTTTTGAATCTGTAGCAACTGCTTTCCACCAAAAGTATGCCCACCCAAATGAGAGGAAAAAAAGAATTTCTGCTCTGATCCCAAGTGGCTTAGTGGTAAAGAATCTGCCTCCCAATGCAAGAGCCTCAGGAGACATGGGTTTGATTCCTGGGTCAGAAGATCCCCCATGGCAGGGAACGGCAAGCCAATCCAATACTCTTGCCTGGGAAATCTAATGGACAGACGAAGGCTACAGCCCGTGGGATAAGGATGTGGACACAACTGACCACATACTCATGTCAAGGGTGACTTTGAGTTACTTTTCCTCACTTGGTTGGTGAAATCAAGCATTTGCACACTTTAAAAATATAACTAGTTCTGTCTCTTGGTTTGGGAAGAGCAGTGATTTACCTACTGTTAATGAGTGAATATCACTCTCAAGTATGATCAAATTCAAGAACCAAGAAAGATATACTTTGTGATCATGAGTGATGATACATTTTTCATAGAAGAATATTGAGTAAGAAGGTCATCATGACAAATATGGGAAATGATAAACCTTCTGTCACTAATGAAAATAAGACGTGGAACATGAAACTAATATTTCTGTTGCCTAGTATTTAAAAATCTATCATAAATAACTATTGCCTTCCAGACATGTATAATTGATCCTACTCGCATCAACAGTAAGTTCCTTTTTAGTTTTTTTCTTCTGTTAACTTCTTTTTACATGGTATTATTTTCCCTAAATGGCATTTCCACTGACAACTACACCGAATGCACTGTATAATTATCATGTCTTCCGTTTCTTCTTCCACAGTTCTTTGTAATTGCAAAATAATACCCCTTTGAAGCAGGCATCTTTGATATCTTAACCATCGTTGGGTCAATATAGCAGTGTGCTCATTATCAATATATTTTAATTATTTCATTCTTTTTAATGCCTCATTTTGTTTTCCATGAACTGCCAAGTAATTATGCTTGTATCAGGATAAATAATTAACGTTCTCTGGAGCAGAACATCTATTACTTTCCTTTTTTCTTTCTCTTTTCCTCCTCAGCCATGGCAACATAATAAATAGGCATTTACCTGGAATGACTAAATGTGATCTTTTCTTGGGGCAATAGTAGCTTATCGATGATTCAAGAACTCCTTTTGGTGAAGCTGTGAATTACCCACAGCTGAGATTTCTGGCTTTCTACTTTCTCTTTAAACTGACCAAAGCTGCTTTCATTACATTGTTAAATTCTCTTCTGTCCTGCTGTGTGTCCTAATCTATCCCCTCAAAACACGGTACAGGTTGTTGAGGCTATTAACATGCATAAAATTACTATTTCGCATGCAGAAAAATACACCTTTAAAGTAAACCCTGGCTATATAAGAAAAACATGAACATTTTCAAAAACATAGGTTTAGAAGAACTTGCATGTGAGTGACAAGTTTAGAGACAAGCTAACACAAGGTGAAGTTCAGTAAGGAAGGTTTAAGAGAAAGACCATGAGGTAGTTGAGTGGAGCAAAGTGAACTGTGACACAGATCTCAGTAAATTACATGTCTTCACTGACTGGGAAAATTGCATCTTAGCAATTTGGAGGATACATTCCTCTAAAGTACTAATCCAGAAGGAAGGGAAAAAAAGGTACTCTAGTACTAGCTGTGTGATCTTGCACAAGTTAGTTAACCTGTCTGGGATGCAGTTTTCTCCTCCATGAACTAATAAGAGTACATAAACACAACTCTATAATGCCAGTTTTGTAATGCAGGTTTGTTATTTAAAGAGAGCTTTCAAGTTCCTACAGTTCTTCAAGCTAAACATATCAACATCTTCGGTTGTCCCTCAAATCAGGCGCTTTCAAACACGCACACCATTTTGGTCACTCTCCTTTTGTCTGAGCTCAAATTTCGAGGTCTCTGATGAACTACTACTACTCCAAAAAAAGTCTGAACTGCACAGGGCAAAACAGGGTAACTCTCTTCTCCCCTTTCATCCAGCCAGAAAACTTAAATAGCTATACTTTTAAATATTCAGCTTTCTGGTTTTATCTGTTTTTCTTCTTCCCTTTGTATTATTAAGACTGATAAATGTGTTGCTGATTCTTTTCAATGTCTGCACATCTGCTGATGACAGGGCTTAGCTCCAGTGCACAATACAATATGGTAACGCCTGTTCTAATCCCCGCCTTTATAACAGTGTTAAAAGCCAAGGGTTCATCTTCAATTTTAAGTCAGTATTCTCATATACAAGGAATAACTACATGGTGAGTCGATAAATTCCCTTTTAGGAATAAAAGCAGAACTAGATTTTCCCTTTAAATCAATTAAATGAGAGGAAAGAGGATAAGAGCTATTTATGGACATTTTAAAGACCACTGGAGAAGGGAATGGCACCCCACTCCAGTATTCTTGCCTGGAGAATCCCATAGACAGTGAAGCCTGGTGCTCTACAGTCCATGGGGTCACAGAGAGTTCGACAGGACTGAGTGACTTTCACTAAAGACTATGATATGAGGAAGGGGATAGTTTACTTCAAGTATCTCTCAAGTGCTAATCTGGGATTGGCTGGTCCAAGTTACATTCACCACAAATACTGCAGAAAAAGAAAGTTCAATAAAGGGTTGAATTTCGTGATTCCTTTGGAATGATTCTGCATAAGATTTATGCTATAAATAAGTATGGTCACTCCTGGATGATATGACAAACAATACTACCACATTTTACTCTGAAAATTAGACCTAGATTAAGAACAGGATATTTTCTATTTCTCATGTGTATTTTGCTAAATTCATGCTCACATAGTTTCAGAATCTCATTTCATCCAAAAACCGTACTGATTTTTTTTATAATTCATACAAAATAATATAGTTCAGCACCTTCTGAGTGCAAAGGAATGGTGGGTTTAGCTGCGAGCTGTGCAATAGTATTTAGTCAATATAATGTCTAATATGTCATCTTTCATTAGGGATTTGCTACATTGCATGATTCAGGTCCAAACATCTGCACGTCTTTCTAAAACCCTGAAAATAAAGTCACATCTCCACTCCTATCAATTATACTATTTAAAGAAGAGAGAGAGAAAAAAAAGAAAAACTATGATGTAATCTCATGCTCAGTGAAAACCACCTCTCCTGCACTGGCAGACAGATTCTTTACCCTAACCCTAACCCTCTCCCATATGAAACCTGTGTATAATAAATAATATTTCCATTCAGTTCAGCCGCTCAGTCGTGTCCAACTCTTTGTGACCCCATGAACCACAGCACGCCAGGCCTCCCTGTCCATCACCAACTCCTGGAGTTCATCCAAACCCACATCCATCGAGTCGGTGATGCCATCCAACCATCTCATCCTCTACTGTCCCCTTCTCCTCCTGCCCTCAATCTTTTCCAGCATCACAGTCTTTTCCAGAGTCAACTCTTTGCATGAGGTGGCCAAAGTATTGGAGTTTCAGCTTCAGCATCAGTCCTTCCAATGAACACCCAGGACTGATCTCCTTTAGAATGGACTGGTTGGACCTCCTTGCAGTCCAAGGGACTCTCAAGAGTCTTCTCCAACACCACAGTTCAAAAGCATCAATTCTTTGGCACTCAGATTTCTTTATAGTCCAACTCTCACATCCATACATGACCACTAGAAAAACCATAGCCTTGAGTATCCCGACCTTTGTTGGCAAAGTAATGTCTCTGCTTTTGAATATGTTGTCTAGGTTGGTCATAACTTTCCTTCCAAGGAGTAAGTGTCTTTTAATTTCTTGGCTGCAATCACCATCTGCAGTGATTTGGGAGCCCAGAAAAATAAAGTCAGCCACTGTTTCCCCAACTATTTGCATGAAGTGATGGGACCAGATGCCGTGATCTTACTCCCTTTTCTGAATGTTGAGCTTTAAGCCAACTTTTTCACTCTCCTCTTTCACTTTCATCAAGAGGCTCTTTAGTTCTTCACTTTCTGCCATAAGGGTGGTGTCATCTGCTTATCTGAGGTTATTGATATTTCTCCAGGCAATCTTGATTCCAGCTTGTGCTTCCTCCAGCCCAGCATTTCTCATGATATACTCTGTATATAAGTCAAATAAGCAGGGTGACAATATACAGCCTTGACATACTCCTTTTCCTATTTGGAACCAGTCTGTTGTTCCATGTCCAGTTCTAACTGTTGCTTCCTGACCTGCATACAGGTTTCTCAAGAGGCAGATCAGGTGGTCTGGTATTCCTATCTCTTGAAGAATTTTCCACATTATATTGTGATCCACACAGTCAAAGGCTTTGGCATAGTCAATAAAGCAGAAATAGATGTTTTTCTGGAACTCTCTTGCTTTTTTGATGATCCAGTGGATGTTGGCAATTTGATCCCTTTAGTAAACATTTTAAGAAATGGTTAAGATCCACTAGCAACATAAAGACTGTCACTGTTTATCTTGCAAAACCATCTTCGGAGCAGCAAGATGACACTTAAGTTTTACAAGATTCATGCCTCCGTGGTGGGTGTTATAACAAAGGAGCAGATCTCGGGCAAGATACCTACACAGTCAGACTAAATGGTTACAAAATTTGATGCAAACAAAGGGGAGTTTGCATACCTAAATTTTAAACCTTGTATCTTAGAAATGAGATGGCTCTACAGGATGGTAAAAAGTGCCACCACAAAGTGGTCTTCTAATGGATTCAATGAATCCAGCCTTTATACACAGTCACTCTGCTTTTATTATGCCCTTCTTTATTTTCTCACTTTGTGACTTTATTTGTAAAGCTGAGCTTCATTTATGCTTGGAAATAAGCATTTTAGGCACTTCCAAAGAAGAACTGCAACTAAACTAATACTTAAAATCTTTTCTTTTTAATCTTTAAAATGACAGGACATAACATTTTCCCCTGTTTTCCTATGATATGAGATTACAAATATAATAATGGCCTTTCTCCAAAACTGTTCTAAAAAAAAAAAGACTATAATATATACATGTTTCAGGGAAAAAAGCAGACAGGTAGAAGGGAAAAAAATCTGTCGGAATAAAGTTTTCAAATATTGCTTGTTTGTATACGTTTTGTTTATACTAAACACAGAGATTAATAATCTTGCACAAGACAAGGGTGGAAGCAGTTCAGTAACGGAATAAATATTCCCAATAGAAGGACCTATTTTCTATCAGAAAGAAAAGAAAAGTTTAAAAGTAATACTCATTAGGTAAACAGAATTGTTTGTATAAATATGAACTGTGGTGATGGAGAAGACTCTTGAGAGTCCCTTGGACTGCAAGCAGATCCAACCAGTCCATCCTAAAGGAGATCAGTCCTGAATATTCATTGGAAGGACTGATGCTGAAGCTGAAACTCCAAGACTTTGGCCACCTCATGCGAAGAGTTGACTCTTTGGAAAAGACTGTGATGCTGGGAAAGATTGAGGGCAGGAGGAGAAGGGGACGGTAGAGGATGAGATGGTTGGATGGCATCACCGACTCAATGGACATGAGTTTGAGTAAGCTCCGGGAGTTGGTGATCGACAGGGAAGCCTGGCATGCTGCAGTCCATAAGTGTCGCAAAGAGTTGGACACAAGTGAGCGACTGAACTGAACTGATATGAAGTCACAAAAGGGTAAATCAACTCAATATCAAATATGGAGCTGAGAGATGATTCTATGTAGAAGCTGTAGTTTATTTCTTTATACTCCCTGAATTAAAGACAATGGGTGGACAGGGACCATCAACAAGTATTCTGCATAGCTTCAAGTTTGTGTGTTTTTTTTTTTTTTTAATTTTAGAAATTACAGAATATGTTGCCAATGAAAGTAATCTTAATTTTTAATGTGAAATTCCATGATAAAAATTAACACTCTAAGAAAGTGGAAATATTATTACATTATCTCAACAAATTAATATCTTAAAAGCTGTCAGGGTATCAAAAAAGTAATGTAGTCTTATATTTTCCAGTCCTCTCTATATTATTCAGATAAAGAATACAGAAAAAAAATCTCATTAAAGAGAAATTTAATGTCTAATATGGTAAGATATAAAACTCTTCACAAATTAAAGTTTTGTAAAATTTTCCCCCCACACTCTTCCTCTGTGCCCATGTATCAGTCACATTTAACTTCTGTTTGGCTCAGACTACAGATTCTGGAGTTGAAAGTTCTGAGCTCAAATCCTAGCTCCAATAGTCGGTGGCTTTCTAATCTCAGACAGATTAGATCTACTTCTGTAAAACTGGAAATTACAATTTATGTAAGAGTTTGTGAAAAATGATCAACAAATTCAGCTATGGTATCTTTTTATTATTATCCTTGCTTCTACTACTGTAATTATTACTCCTAAAATTCTCATTAAAATACTATGCTAAAAACAACGGATGGAATATTTTTAATGTGGAGGATAGCACAGTTATTTGAATGATTTTAATCTGTGTCTCAGTTTTGTGAGGCCCTACCTTTGTGACTAAAAAAATACTGAGACTGCTAAGTGAGCATTTGGTTTCTAATCTGTAAAAAGGGGATACGAATGTCTGCCTCTGGGTTTTCAGTGAATTAAATATGACTATGTATGGAAATCATCAAACACCTTGCAAAGGGCAATAATTGTGAGTAAAGTAAGCAACTACAATTTTTGAAAAAAATCACCATTAAAGGTCTATAAATATTGTGGCAGTGAAGCAATTTTATGATTTATGTGGGTTTTATCTGCCGGTTTGTCTTGACACACTGTGGTATTAAATGTATTACATTAAGTAGCTGAAATCAGATTGTATACCATTCATTCTGGTCCACTTGCTGAAACATGCCAATCGGATGTTTTCCAATTTTCTCACCTAATATTTCTCTTGTCTTTTGAGGTTATGGGGTAATTTCTGCAGGGAAAATAGTCTAACCACTATAAAAGTGATCAAAGTGTGACTATGAATATTGCCTTAGGACAAATGATTTGAACCCTCCCATTATCAAAACATCTGCAAGTGTTCTTTTTTATGTATGAGTCAATGTGGGGACATATGCTGGCTGAATTCCCTTCCCCCTCAGAACATCTGATACATACCTGACACACATAATCTAAATCAAGAAAAAATGACAAATGATGAGAACTTTTAGGAATTAATAAATTCATCTAATAAGACAATACCCAAACCCTAGAAAGCCAGAAAAACACTTCGCATTGTCTTAAATTATAAATCCATTTGGCCACTCTGAGTTAATATGCTGGTTCTGAGAATACTATCATATAAATATTGCTTTTGTACCTTTTCCAAAATCATGTATGGTGGTCCCTAAAGTTCCCCATGATATAGGCCTCTGAAGGTCATTTACATGAATTTTAAATAACCTCAACCTGACTTCTGTCATGTACTGGCATAGTTCATGTCTTTTAGACACATGTTTTTATCTTAAAAGAAGATTTGCATCTTATTTTGCTATAGGTATCCTTAAACAAAGAAATTAAAATATCTGCTTTGACTATAATGAATGAATATGTTTCTTTGTGTATAGGTGCATATACACATGAGTGCAGTACATACCTCCAATTGCAAACTAAGCTTTAAAATTATAACGAAAAATGGGATGATTGGTTGACTTTTGTTATTTTTGTTTTCATTCATTGTCATAAGCTAGGTCATTGCTTGAGACTTTGCCCATAAATTTTATTGTCTTTTTCTTTTTTTTATGTATATCACTTTTGAAGTCTTTATTGAATTTGTTCAGTTCAGTTCACTCACTCTTTGTGACCCCATGAATCGCAGCACACCAAGCCTCCCTGTCCATCACCAACTCCCGGAGTTCATTCAGACTCACGTCCATCGAGTCAGTGATGCCATCCAGCCATCTCATCCTCTGTCGTCCCCTTCTTCTCCTGCCTCCAATCTCTCCCAGCATCAAAGTCTTTTCCAATGAGTCAACTCTTCGCATGAGGTGGCCAAAGTACTGCTTTTGTCCTATGCTTTGGGTTTCTGTCCACGAGGCATGTGGGATCTTAGCTTCCCAACCAGGGATTGAATTAGAAGGTGAAGTCCTAACTACTGGACCACTAGGGAAGTCCCATGCTCATGCATATGAAAGATTACAAATGAGTAGATTTTTCCCAGTCCACTTCAAGTAGTGGTGCAGTAAAGGAATATAGAATAAAAGATGGCAGTTTACTTCTGGAAAAAATTGAAATGTGAAGCTATGCCTGATAACATAACTTTCAAAATTGCATATGATAACAATAAAGTATCACAGTTAGTGATAAAATAGAAAAAAGTATGATTTCTTTCATTGGCAACAGGTTGATCTGCCCATTGAGTTAAGTTGACTGATTTAGCTGGTTGGGAGAGGGCCTCCTTCTTCCCCTTCAGATATATATATATATATATATTTTTTATTTTCCAGTCTAAGTTTCCAAACAATATGAATGTGCACCTTCATGCAACAATTTTCTCCATCGAGGGTTTTATTATCATTAAAAAATAGTCTAAAATCCAAATAGAAAATACTCCAGAAAGCTGGATAATATGGTCCATATCAACTACATACAATGGGGGCTTCTGCTCTATTTAAAGATCCAACCTGTCATCTTCACATTTCTGTTTAGCCTAATCTAAATGCTTGCAGTTCTAGGTTTTCGGCTCCTGTGGTTTTATTTCATCGATTTATTACTGTTTTTATTTTTCTGTATCAAGTTCCTTATTCAATTTTAAATAAAAGTATATGTTGACGGTGGTATTCTAAAGATATTACTTTGAATAATAGGAGTGTTTATTACCTTTAAACTCTAAATGACATACTTGGTACCAGTTAAATGTTCTCCAACAATATAACAAAATATAAATCATCTGGTGGTACCCACATTCTAAAATATAACCCCATCTATATTCATATGAACTCATGGAAAATTCTTTTCTGCACTGTTTGAGAGTGTATGCTTGATGTTTTACTATTGTTTATTCTTCAATAACTAATCACCTTTCTTCGTCTTCCAAAAGTTCCTGGTATTTCACTAGTTTACACATCGATTGAATACTGTTCCCAGAATTGCTTTTGGCTCTAAGCCAACAGCTGTGATAATCAGCTATAAGATTTATTCCAGGAGAGAAGTGTTATAAACATAAGGATTCATGAGGCAGCACACTAAAAATGAATACTGATGCTTTCTTTGAGATGCTTGAAAACTTTTTGTGCCTTCAATGAGCCCTAATGCCAGTCTTTACACTCTTCAACTCCATGTAAGCTTTGATTTCATGGAAAAAAGCCATGTTCATTAGATTTGGTGATTTGATACTTGTATTAATCATTATGAGCCGGTTTAGCAAATTGAAATGATTTAGTTTGACAAAGGCAAATATAGAAAAATCACAGAGAATACTTTAAAAGTCCCACCTTCATGGAAAATAAGGGATTAACTGCTATACGTGGTCTCACACACTTACTGCAATAGGATATATTATTATATTGGTCGACGGGAGGAATAAAGTACAAAGGAAGCCAAAAAATTCAAAGAGAAACAGCTGGCAGGTAAATGCCATGAACTAGAAGAGAATAATGAGAAAGGAGGTGAGTGGAAAAAGGATACACAATCATTTCTTAAATAAAAACACAACAACAAAGAAAAGTAACTTAGAGTTTACAGAATGTTGAGAAGAAAATGGTGGAGAACATTAATCTCAAGTAAGGGAAGAGAAAATATATGCTACTGAAACGTGGAAAAGGTATAGAAACAGAATTCAATTAAGGTAATTTATGGTTACATAAAGACAGGTAACTGGGGGAATTTGGGGGGGGGTGCTGCAGGAGAGTTAAGGACTAAGAAAGTCTAGAAAGCACGGTGTCAAAATGACAAGAGTAAAATGCTTTCCACAGTATTCATCCTTTTGGTGAACTCTATGGATTCTTGAGAGTCACTTGGACAGCAAAGAGATCAATCCAGTCACTCCTAAAGGAAGTCAACCCTGAGTATCCATTGGAAGAATTGATGCTGAAGCTCCAAAACTTTGGCCACCTGATGCAAAGAGCCAATTCTTTGGAAAAGACCTTGATGCTGGGAAAGATTGAAGGAAAACGAAGAAGGCAGCAGAAGACAAAATGGTTAGATAGCATCACTGACTCAATGGGCATGAATTTGAGCAAACTCTGGGAGATCGTGAAGGACAGGAAAGGCTGGTGTGCCATACGAGCACAGAGTCAGACACAACTTAATAACTGATCAACAACAACAACAAAATTGGTACCCTAATATCATTCAGAGTTCATGGAAACTTCAGGAAGCATCCTTAGATTACCTAAACACATGCTGAAAGAGTTCCCTTAATTTTTCCTTTTTGGTATGTATCACCACTTGTTATATAGTTTTCTCCCCAAGGGGAATATAAATAACAAATTCTGGTATGGCAACCTCACCATGAGAGCACAAAGCTTATTGCAGCACCCTGGAGGGCAGCAGGAATTTGGAAACCAATTTTTGAGTGAAAAAATGAATGAATGAGTATATGGTTGAGTGAAAGGGCTAGCTCCTCCATGTTTGGTAATCCTGCCTGAAATTAGTACTTGGAATAATAGGAAGAGAAAGTAAGGGTTAGGTACAAAGACAAAGAAGCATTGTTAGGAAGAGCTTGCACGTATCTGCAGAGGAGGCAGAAGAAGAAACCTGGGCAAATAGAGCTTTAGAGGTTGAGGAAAATAAAGGTACACAGTGAAGGAGATACAGAATAGAAGAGATAAGCAGAAATTATAGTTGAAATGTCATTTCATACCAAAAGAGGCATCTAACAAAATATACTGCAACACTTAGATGCTGTAAATATTAAAATCTCAGATATCCTAAACATTGAATTTATAAATAGGAAAATCATAAATTCTTAACTTTTGGATTTTTCCAGAATAAAAGTGAATTTTTTCATTCAAACTTCTAATGAAAGGATAATAATAGTTCTCATTTCTATGTGCCAGCTACTGTCTCATGCTTCATGTGTTTTGTTAACCCTCATGATGGCCATCAATGGGAATTACTATTATAATCTACATATTCTGGCTTTACAAGCTCATTTGACTCACTCTATGACTATTCATAGCCCTACTGCAATCCCTGAAACTCTTCTAAAAATGTTGTTGTTGTCCTGAGTGTTGCCACCTCTTTATATTCAGTAGGCCAAAAAGTTACTTCACAGACTATAGAGCAAGCATGTGGGGATCAGATTCATAATGGCAATGCCAACACACTGCCTCCCTAAGGATATCTCTGGTGCCTTTCTCTGCAGGATGATTCCAAAGAGAAAGCAACTTATTAAGTACACAGCTGTTCCATCCAGGTGCATCCAAAATTGTAGCCTGCAGTTGCTAAAAGCAGAAGCAGTAGCAAGAAAGGGGCATGTTTGATAACTTCCTTTCTGCCCATCCGGGTAAGCCCCTCCCCTGTCTCTACAGAGCACGGCAAGAGAACACCCCACCAAGACAGGGAGATGTGAATACAGTCCCAGCCAGATGGTCCCGAGCTCTAATCCTAGCCACAACTTCTCCTTGCACTAGGAGATTGGAGAGGACGTTTGACCACTAAGCACAGTTTCCATGATTGCAAAACGGGGATACCAACACATACGTTGAAAATGTGACAGATTACTCTAGGTACTTGTAAAGTGCCTAGTGAAGTGCCTTTCACACAGCAGATGCTCAATAAAGGGGAACTAATGCTTTTATTATAAAATAGAATCTGTTCAGTTGTATTTTTTAAATTGGGATCTAATTGGGGAAATAAAATGTTGTAACAAATGATATACCAAATCATTCAGCTGAATCTGTACTTGTTTCACAAAGCCAGCACTTTTTTCTTATTTCCTTCTTCTTTTGCCCCTTTATATTGGATAAAAAAATTTTCTCTGTTTTCTTTCTTCATCCTCCTTCCCTGACTCACTGAATCCACTGACATATTAGTCTATTTCTAAATCAGGAAGTGTTTCATCCCAATCACATGTGTCCACTCTCTTCAAGGAGATTTTAGGTCATCACTATGAATTCAGAAAGGCTGCCTTACATTCATGGTTCTGTATCTTATCTCATATCCAAGTGAGTATCTCCCACAATACCCCAGCTTCCACTTTTCTTCATCTTTGTCAAAGGAAATGCCAATGTCCACCGCTGGAAGACTTTCCTACAGCATGTCTTTGAGCACGCTGCTTCCTGCCCCTTCTACCGAAACTTCAGCATCATCTCTCCTTCTTGGCATTCTAGGGACCACATTAATCTCTTCTGAACTCTAAGTATGATAAGTTAGGATTTGGGCATCCTGATATTTCATTGAGTATATGAATCCTTTGGGGAAAATGAGTAAGGTCTCTATAGCACCTACACTGGTAGTTGTAAATTCTGAATGAAGGGTCCCCAATTAAGTATGAGAGCAAATTCAAGAGGCCACAGTCTTTCCATACTTCTACCATGGCAGATAATCTGATAGTTTAAATGAGGGAATCTTGATTATTGCTTAACAGTGTTAGCACACAGAGGATGTGGCTCAATGTTTTCTACATGAGTGAAAGGTTGATATGAAATAGAAATACATTTGTACAATTCATGTCCTAGACGAGAATCGTGACTATGATCACAAGTGTATCTTTATTGGCAGTAGAAGAATAAACAAAAGTGAAAGAAAGTGAAAGTTGCTCAGTTGTGCCCAACTCTTCGCAGCCCCATGGTCTGTAGCCCACCAGGCTCCTCTGTCCATGGAATTCTCCAGGCCAGAATACTGGAGAATTCAGCCGTTCTCTTCTCCAGGCGATCTCCCCGTGGATTCTTTACCATCTGAGCCACCAGGGAACAATGAGCTAATTAATAAACTGTCTTCTGAATTTTATTCCCTGGTTATTTCTTTGTTCTGAATAATACTTTAAGATATTATTTCCCCATCTTCTCTAATATTTTCTTCTATTGTGTGGGTCTTATGTCTTCTGTTTTTTAAACAATCTGTATTTTGTTGCTTTATGAAAGGGATGACACATCCAGAAATATCACAATGAACAAAGGGGATAACTGTTGGTAAAGGGGTAAACTGTTGATTTCGAGTTTTTGAAAGCTTGATCCCTAGGTCAAAGATTCAGGTGCACAGCTAAAGAGAAGTGGGATGATGTAAGTGATTAGAAACATACATTTTCATCTCATCGTGAGAAAACACAAGATTTCCTCAGTTGTAGGACATAGGGAACAAAGATGCTGATGGGACAGAATAGGGGCCAGAGCAGTAGTGAAAGGCTCCTTCACTCAGAAGTACAGTTAATCTCTCAATTCATTCCACAAGTCTGTCCTGTATGTTTGTGTCTCTATTCCTGCCCTGCAAATAGGTTCATTAGTACAATTTTTCTAGATTCCATATGTAGGTATTGATATATGGTATTTTCCTGTTTCTGACTTACTTTACTCTGCACGACAGACTCTAGGTCCATCCAAATGAATACAAATGACCCAATTTTCTTCCTTTTGATGGCTGAGTAATATTCCATTATATATAGGTACCATATCTTCTTTACTCATTCACCTGTTGTTGGACATATAGGTTGCTTCCACGTCCGGACTATTGTAAATAGTGTGCTATGAACACTGAGGTGCATGCATCTTTTAAAATTACGGTTTTCTCAGCATGTATGCCAGTAGTTGGATTGCTGGGTTATATTGTAGTTCTATTTTTTGGTTTTTAAGGAACCTGCAAACTGTTCTCCATAGTGGCTGTATCAATTCACATTCACACCAATAGTGCAAGAGAGTTCCCTTTTCTGAGAGAGTAGCATTGACATATATACACTACCACGTATAAAGAGCCAGAGGAAGGCTGCTACTTAGCACAAGGAGCTCAGCTTGGTGCTCTGTGGTGACCTAGACGGGTGGGATAGAGGTGGGGTGGGAGGGAGGCTATAGCTAGAGGGTATACTTGTATACCTACAGCTGATTCACTTTGTTGTGAAGCAAAAACTAACAATATTGTAAAGCAAGTATACTCCAATAAAAAAAGAAGAAAAAAAACCCACGGAAGTACAATGAATGTCCAGCTACCACATTAGCAGTCAGTTTGTTCCAAATCATTGCTTGCTCAGATGGAGGCTGTCACTGTTTCCATTGTTTCCTCATCTATTTGTCATGAAGTGATTGGATCGGATGCCATGATCTTTGTTTTCTGAATGTTGAGCTTTAAGCCAACTTTTTCACTCTCCTCTTTCACTTTCATCAAGAGGCTCTTTAGTTCTTCAATTTCTTCCTTAAGAGTGGTATCATCTGCATATCTGAGGTTACTGATATTTCTCCCAGCAGTTCTGATTCCAGCTTGTGCTTCCTCCAGCCCAGCGTTTCTCATGATGTACTCTGCATATAAGTTAAATAAACAGGGCAACAAAATACAGCCTTGATGTACTCCTTTCCCAATTTGGAACCAGGCTGTTCTTCCATGTCCAGTTCTAACTGTTGCTTCTTGACCTGCACACGGATTTCTCAGGAGGCAGATTAGGTAGTCTGGTATTCTCATCTCTTTCAGAATTTTCCACAATTTTTTGTAATCCACACAGTCAAAGGCTTTGGCATAGTCAAGAAAGCAGAAATAGATGTTTTTTCGGAACTCTCTTGCTTTGTCGATGATCCAGTGGATGTTGGCAATTTGATCTCTGGTTCCTCTGCCTTATCTAAAACCAGCTTGAACATCTGGAAGTTCATGGTTCATGTACTGTTGAAGCCTGGCTTGGAGAATTTTGAGTATTACTTCGCTAGCATGTGAGATGAGTGCAATTGTGCAGTAGTTTGAGCATTCTCTGGCATTGCCTTTCTTTGGGATTGGAATGAAAACTGGCCTTTGCCAGTCCTGTGGCCACATGTGAGTTTTCCAGATTTGCTGGCATACTGAGTGCAGCACTTTCACATCATCATCTTTTAGGATTTGAAACAGCTCAACTGGAATTCCATCACCTCCACTAGCTTTGTTCATAGTGATGCTTCCTAAGGCCCACTTCACTTCGCATTCCAGGATGTCTGGTTCTAGGTGAGTGATCACACCATCATGGTTATCCGGGTCATGATGGTCTTTTTTGTGTAGTTCTTCTATGTATTCTTGCCTCCTCTTCTTAATATCTTCTGCTTCTGTTAGGTCCATACCATTTCTGTCCTTTATTTTCATCTTTGCATGAAATGTTCCCTTGGTATCTCTAGGTTTCTTGAAGATATCTCTAGTGTTTTCCATTCTATTGTTTTCCTCTATTTCTTGGCATTGATCACTGAGGAATGCTTTCTTATCTCTTCTTGCTGTTCTTTGGAACTCTGCATTCAAATGGGTATATCCTCCCTTTTCTCCTTTGTCTTTAGCTTCTCTTCTCTTCTCAGCTATTTGTAAAGCCTCGTCAGAGAACTCTTTTGCCTTTTACATTTCTTTTTCTTGGCGATGGTTTTGATCACTGTGTCCTGTACAATGTCACGAACCTCCATCCATAGTTCTCCAGGCACTGTCTATCAGATCTAATCCCTTGAATCTATTTGTCACTTCCACTGTAAGGGATTTGATTTAGGTCATACCTGATTGGTCTAGTGGTTTTCCCTACTTTCTTCAATTTAAGTCTGAATTTGGCAATAAGGAGTTCATGGTCTGAGCCAAAGAATGAAAACCACAATCACAGAAAACTAACCAAACTGATCATATGGATCACAGCTTTGTCTAGGTCAATGAAACTATGAGCCATGCCATGTACGGCCACACAAGATGGACGGGTCATGGCAGAGAGTTCTGACAAAATGTGGTCCACCGGAGAAGAGTTGAGAAACCACTTCAATATTCTTGCCTTGAGAACCCCATGAACAGTATGAAAAGGCAAAAAGACAGGACACTGAAAGATGAACCACCCAGGTCGGTATGTGTCCAATATGCTACTGGAAAAGAGTGGAGGAATAACTCCAGAAAGAATGAAGAGACAGAGCCAAAGCAGAAACAACACCTAGTTGTAGATGTGATGGCTGATGAAAGTAAAGTCTGATGCTGTAAAGAGCAATATTGCATAGGAACCTGGAATGGTAGGTCCATGAATCAAGGCAAATTGGAAGTAATCAAACAGGAGATGGTAAGAGTGAACATCAACATTTCAGGGATCAGTGAACTAAAATGGACTGGAATGGGTTGAATTTAATTCAGATGGATGATTATATCTACTACTGTGGGCAAGAATCCCTTAGAAGAAACAGAGTAGCCATCATAGTTAACAAAAGAGTCCAAAATGCAGTACTTGGATGCAACTCAAAAATGACAAAAATATCTGTTTATTTTCAAGGCAAACCATTCAATATCACAGCAACTCAAGTCTATGTCCTGACCAGTAATGCTGAAGAAGCTGATGTTGAACGGTTCTATTAAGACCTCCAAGACTTTCTAGAACTAACACCCAAAAAAGATGTTGTCTTCATTATAGGGGACTGGAATGCAAAAGTAGGAAGTCAAGAACTACCTGGAGTAACAGGTAAATATGTCCTTGGAATACAAAATGAAGCAGGTCAAAGGGTAATAGAGTTTTGCCAAGGGAACACACTGGTCATAGCAAACACCCTCTTTGAACTACAAAATTACTGAATATATATTTACATAAATACATAGCTCACATATAAGTACTATATACATATTACACTTGAATTAGAGACAGTCTAGAAGAAAAGTCTTAAAATTACAAACATGCCCATTTCTTCATTTTAGGTCTAATACAAATAAAATCAAAAGTATAATGGAGACTGGAGAAGTTGACAACACAAATTCTCAACTTCAGCAACTCTTCACATGCTTAGCTTTCTTTCTTCTTGTCTCTTTCAGAATCCTAACACACACAGGGCAGCTATAATGGACTTCTCAGTGTTTTCTGAATAAATGCTGTTTCATTTCTTCCTGCAGGAAGTCAACTTCAACTCATTCCTCCAGATATCTTTCAAATTATCAGTGGCCCAGCACTCAGAACAGAGGCTCCAAGAAACAGGTACACTGGGGTTTTTGGTTTCTTCCAGGTGTTGTGAAGCTGGACAATGAACCCACCTTCTCTAAGCCTTGTTGAGCCCAATTCTCAGACATGAAATATACCTGCACTATCTATGTCCAGAGAGTAGAAAAAAGAAAGTCTAGGAAAGTGCTCTAGAGCATCCACTGGACACATCCAATCATGACACCCGTCTTTCTCAACTCTCTTCTGAAAGGGAAAGCTGCCAAAGAGACAATTCAATTCCACTTCTTGGCAAACTGAACCGAAAAGATTTTTAAAATTTTCAGAAAGAGGAAAGGGAGAGTAGAAAGTGGAGCCAGCCAAACTGCATTGATATAGGATCACCAGAAGAAAGTGTTTGTATACCTTGATGTCAAACTACATGTAGCGGGGAGATCACTCACACCTATCCTTTCACAGAAAACAACTGAAAATACTGAAAAAAAACTAATCATCTTAGTCACTTGAACTTGCTTACTAGGTAGTAAGAAATTATCACAGCTATATCTGAGTGGAAGTAGAAACCCACATAGACAGTGGACCCTCAGAGAACTTGTATAGCCACACGAACTTGAGGTGTGATTTTGAAGATTTCACTGGATCCAGAGGATTAATTCAAAGTTGCACCCCTATCCCCACTCAGAGTAAGAAGTCTCAGAAGACACCTTCTCTCTATACCATGGTCGGGGGGTGGTGGGGGAAGGGGTGGCAGACCTGATAGGGCTTCACCCTCTAGGTAAGGACAAGTCCAGGGCAGGCTCACCACATCCCTCCAAACCCAGAAACCTTACGGGAAGTCTTCCTGCTGCTGAGCAAAGCATGGACATAAAATCATCTTTATGTGAGTATAATTATAACCGTGAGCTGCTATTGCAGGGATATTTGAGAAAAGATAAGAACATCTGGGTGATTCAAAAGTCTTCTCGCCCCCAAAATCCTCAGGCCTTGGACTGTTTAGTATTATTTGTCATTATTACTGTAAAATACAGAGAACGTACAAATTTATCATTATAACTATTTACAAGTATACAATTAGTGGCATTAGCTTCCCTCGTGCTCAAGGTAAAGATTCTGCCTGCTATGCGGGAGGCTCGGGTTTAATCCCTGGGTCAGGAAGATCCCCTGGAGAAGGGAATGACAATCCACTCCAGTATTCTTGCCTGGAGAATCCCATGAACAGAGAAGCCTGGCAGGCTACAGTCCATGGGATTGCAGAGAGTCGGACACGACTGAGCGACTAACATGTAATATGCATGCATGCAACTCTCACCACTACCTAGTTGTGAAATATTTTCATCACACTACATGGAAACCCCACACCCATCCAATGAACTGCAAAGGTTCTGCCACTGGAATTGTCAAGGGCAGATTATAAAATAATGCAGTAAGTGCAGAATTTCTTTACAAACCTAAACAGATTCACAGATTTACAGAATAAATTTATGGTCAGCTGTGAGGAAGGGTGGAGGGAGGGACAGATTTAGAGTTTGGGATTGACAGGCACACACTGCTATATCTAAAACAGATAAGCAAACAAGAACCTACTGCACAGCACAGGGAACTCTGCTCAATAACTACTTGAATGGGAAAAGAATTTTAATTAATAAAAAGTCCTCAATACATAATGCAGTTAAAAAGTACTGTGTGCTTAGTCACTTCCAACTCTTTGCAACCCCATGGACTTTAGCCCACCAGGCTCCTATGTCCAGACAAGAATACTAGAGTGGGTTACTATGCCCTCCTCCATAGTAACTTCCCAATCCAGGGATCAAACCTAGGTCTTCCGCATTGCAGATAGATTTTTTCACCATCTGAGCCACCAGGGAAGGTCCAAGAATATTGGCATGGGTAGTCTATCCCTTCTCCAGGGGAGCTTTCTGACCCAGGAATCAAACCAGGGTCTTCTGCATTGCAGGCAAATTCTTTACCAGCTGAGGGACCCAGAAAAAATTAGGAAATTTAAATAAAAATGCATAAATTTTGGGGTATACCAAAAGATAATGTCAGGTACCTGAATAATTATTCTATGTCTTGGAGAATATATTTATTACTCTTAATTTCCTGAGATCCTATACCTAATCTCTTTCAAAATATTATTAATACTAATCCTTAGTATACTGTGTTTGATATTCGGCATTTCAAACATATTCCTGGAATCTGTTAGGATAAAAGACAAACACTATTTGTATATTTCATATTTCATTTTGTAAGCTCAAAGATCCAGGAAAAGCTTGGAAACAGAGTAAAATGCACTACGGAAGGCTGAAAAGCAGGTGTAAAATATTAAAATCTGGGAAGTCAGATAGCTATTAAAACTTACTTTTATTTGTAAGATTAAACATGAGCACAAAAACAGGTGAATAAAATTTAACAAGCAAACAAACAATAAAAATTCAGAAATTTAAAAAAATTATGAAAAATACCTTGAGGTGTTTGATTTGACTTAAATTTAAGAATTCTTCCCAAATGTAATCCCTAACTTCTTCCTGATAATTGTATGCAAAAGGCCAAATTACAGGAATGAAAAATGGAAACTTTAACTCATCAATAGATTGCCTTGTCTCCAGAATGCTAAATATTCAGATGATCAATGTCAGCATAGCTTGTATTCTGCTATAGACTGACCCCCAATGGAAAATGAGGTAAGCATTACAGATTTCAAGGAAAGAAATATGTTTCATTGTCAATTTAATACTGCAAGATATTCCATAATATGATATAAGCTTAGGCAGAAATAGTTCTATTTGACTCCCACCTACTTAAAGAAAGATCAACTTATCTCATCTAACCAAAAACTACACCAAATTTTATATTCAGAACCGAGGATGAGTAACAGAAATTCAACAAAAATATGTGAATACAGGCAGTCCTTGTTTTGCACGACACTGTGTCAACTGAAACTCACGCACTGAATCCTCTCTACAGCAAGCACTGCCTATATTTTCACTATTCTGCACAAATACAAGCATACACCAAGGAGCAAAATATAATTGTGAGATATGGAACTCCGTGAGCTATTTAGAATATCCTTTGTTTTCCCAAATACTATTCTGTTTTTATAAAATATGGAAGGAAGAAGGGAATCTAATTTGTACTCAGTTACCATGATTAGCAAAAAAAAAAAAAAAATGCTGTTTTATCTCAGAATATTATTCTGAGGTTTATTTAATGTGACTGAACAGACATAGATTACCATATATAACATTAAGTGAAACTGAAAATGCTCATTCCCGTGAGCTTTATTTTATACTCTGAATTCAGTTAAGTATTTCCTATTCTGAAAGTCTTCCTTTAAAAAGGACTCAACAGGAACAAACAGATGGATTAATTATATTAAAAACTGACATGATAAGTATAAAGTTAAAGAAGCCAAACTTATGCAAATAGAAAATTTATCATTTAATACCCAATTGAATCTAAATGAATTCTTTTTTTTTTTTTTTTTACTGTCATCAGGTTTCAAAATATTTCAGGCATGGGAAAAGAGGCAATTTATACGGCATCACTGAAATCTGGGAAAATAATCTGTCCTTTCAGATTTTGAAAAAAATCAACTCCTATTTATAGACTAATAATAATAATTTTAAAAACTTTAGGATAAAGAATTTTCTTAGAGACCGGGTCAGTGTAAGGAAAATATAGACCATTCATTTCCCCAAATCCGCATTTTCTTTTCCAACCTCATCGTCCTTATCTCATATTGCTGGAAAAATAGCAATTATATGGTAACAGAAGGTTTGCTTTTCTCCAGAGCACTTTCATGGACAGAGTCACCAATTAAAAGTCTTGCCAGATTTCAAACGATATCATAAAAGACAAGTAATTTTTTTCTTTCTCATTTTTATAAATCAAAAGGAAAGAACATAACTATCTATTATAAGCTGTAAATTCCTCTACTTATATTAATAACTCACTTATTTGCAAAACTGTAATTGTTAACTACCCCCACCAGATATGCAGTGTTGTAGTTAAGAACACAGACTCTGGAGCCAGACCGCCTCCGTTCACTTTCCACCTCTACAATTATCAGTTATACAATCTTGGGAAAGTTACTGAACTGCTCCATGCCTCAATTTTTTTCAACAGTAAAATGGAATAATAACAGTTAATATTTAGACCATAAAAATAAGAGGATTAAGTGCATTAACCATAAGAAACCCTGAGATTAACATAATAGATGCTCAATAAATACTGCAAAAATAAAAAAAAACATAATCACAGACATCTGGGTGATGACAAAATTACTGTAAATAGATTTCCAGCTTGATGTAATTTTTTCAAATCTTCCTAATTATTTCCCATTCTATTTCTAATCTTCCTCTTCCAAAGTATCCTATTTGGATAACAATAGGGCAGGCTCATACTGTACATTATCTCCAAAACTAAGTTAATTTTTCTGTCACACACAGGAGGAGGAGAGCAGAAGAGGCAAGGCAGGGCACACATCACAGTCTGCAGGGAGTAGACTCTGTAGATGAGTGTCTGAAAAGATCTGATGGTCATTCTAACACAGAGACTAGTTCTCATATGGAGAAGGCAATGGCAACCAACTGCAGTACTCTTGCCTGGAAAATCCCACGGGCGGAGGAGCCTGGTAGGCTTCAGTCCATTGGGTCTCAAAGTCGGACACGACTGAAGCGACTTAGCAGTAGCAGCAGCAGTTCTCATACAGTGACCCCAATAAATAATTTGCTCCTTAAAAAGCAGCAGCATCAATAGTTTAGCAGTGGTCAAGGAAAATGGAGCTCTTTGAAAGCCAGGTTTAAAATTGGAAGTCTTATACAAAACCAATTAAAACAAGGCTTGGAAAATTATTTAAATGTATTTGTCAATAATGATCTCACATTTGCATATGCAAATCTCAAAATTCCCTGATGAACATACCAAAAGCAAAGATTTCTTTTTTTAATTTGTAATGATAATGACAATAATGATTGCATTTTAATAAATAGCAGCATTTTGATAAACCCTCTATATAGATTATGTCATTTAATTCATATAGCTCTGTGGGGCAGTAACTATTAAACTTTATGGCATAAAGGTTTTAAGTTACTCATCAAGTGGCCACAATCCAGATGCAAAATCAGATTCTTCTGACTTAAAAGAGTCCATGCTTTTAAGCTCTGTTCTGTTGTCACAAATTTTTTTAAGTTATTTGCTTGGTCAGATTGCTCTTGCTATAGAAATGATCATGGTGCCCTTTCTAACTAAACTTACTCAGAATTCATCTTTGTTTGGGAGACGTACCTCACCTGAGGAATTTCCAGGCCACATCACTGTTCAAATGGAACCTAAATTCCAGAGAACTGAGTTTACTATTAACTCTAATTTTATTCTTCAGATGTCAATCCTATCTTTGGATATAAAAGAGAACGAACTTTTGAAGTTATTTCCAAGGACTTCCGATCTTTTTCGCTTGTTAGAACTTTCAAGTACTGAGATTTGAATTATATGCCAAATTCTGAAATCAGATGTAAAAGCTTTGAAAGACTTAAATAGCTTTTGAGATCCAGTTGAGAGGCTATATATATTTGAAGGGGAAATGACATGTATTCAATTTTAATGTTAGAATTCAAGTTATTTAAACTTCACTGAGGTGGTTAGTCCCAAGATTTGTATATGGAAAACAGACAAAAATATTGAGTCCATTTTAAGAGAGAGAATATACAGACTAGATGGAAAATTTAATGTGTGCATCTTTCTCCTGGTTTTCTTCTTTGTTATTATATTTCAAGCAACAGCTCCATCCTGCCAAGTCATCACACTACACGGAATTTAGAACTCTTACGGGCACATGCTTTCAACAGAAAGATTCCCTTACCAAAATATTAGTAATTTCAGGCAGCTTATTTGAATGTCAGTGGAAATTTAGGGTGCCCCTACAGTATATTGGCTTCCAAAAGTAGAAATGTGGTTCTAATATAAACGCTTGCAAATATTACTGTCATCCTCTCTTGGTTATATTTATGTCTAAAAAATGAAAATGATAGTTTTATTTTAGCAAGAGCAAGTATGGAAATCCTTAATTTAAAGACATTGGTAAATCTTGTGTAATTGCTTCAGCATTGAATTTAACACTGAATTTTCCTTGTGAAGTCCTATATTCAAGTAGATGGGTAGAACAGGATTCGCTGTGAAAGTTGTTAAAGAATAACTACACAGTCCCCATTTATTTAGTAAAGTATGGAGGATTTTGGAAGGTATACAAAGGGCTGCTGTATGAACACACATGGCTTGGAAGAGAGGCCACTCATGGGATGAAGGTAGAAATTAAGGAACTAAATGCAAAAGAGATAGTAAAAGTGCAAATTGAAGTCAGACTGTCTGGATCTGAATTCTAGATCCTAATCCTCAGTGTATTCTTCTGTAAAATGGATATGCTTAATAGGTTGTTGTTCATTCAGTTCAGTCCTGCAGTCATGTCCGACTCCTCAGACCCCATGGATTGCAGCACGCCAGGCTTCCCTGTCCATCACCAACTCCAGGAGTTTGCTCAAAATCATGTCCATCTAGTCAGTGATGCCACCCAACAATTTCATCCTCTGTTGTCCCTCTCTCCTCCTGCCCTCAATCTTTCCCAGCATCAGGGTCTTTTCAAATGAGTTAGCTCTTCACAGCAAGTGGCCAAAGTTTTGGAGTTTCAGCTTCAACATCAGTCCTTCCAATGAACACCCAGGACTAATTTCCTTTAGGATAGACTGGTTGGATCTCCTTGCAATCCAAGGGACTCTCAAGAGTCCTCTCCAACACCACAGTTCAAAAGCATCCATTTTTCAGTGCTCAGCTTTCTTTACAGTCCAACTCTCACATCTATACATGACTACTGAAAAAACCATAGCTTTGACTAGATGGACCTTTGTCGGCAAAGTAACATCTCTGCTTTTTAATATGCTGTCTAGGTTGGTCATAACTTTTTTTTTCCCAAGGAGCAAGCGTCTTTTAATTTCATGGCTGCAGTCACCATCTGCAGTGATTTTGGAGTCCCAAAAAGTAAAGTCTCTGTTTCCATTGTTTCCCCATCTATTTGAAGTGATGGGACCGGATGCCATGATCTTAGTTTTCTGAATGCTCATTTTTTTTTTTTTGGCTGTGCCAGGTCTTAGTTGCAGCATGTGGGATCTGGTTCCCTGACCAGGGATTGAACCCAGGGGCCCTGCATTGGGAGCATGGAGTCTTAACCACTGAACCACCAGGGAATCCCTTTGAATGCTAAGTTTTAAGCCAACTTTTTCACTCTCCTCTTTCACTTTCATCAAGAGGCTGTTTAGATCTTCTTCACTTTCTGCCATAAGGGTGGTGTCATCTGCATATCTGAGGTTATTGATATTTCTCCTGGCAATCTTGATTCCAGCTTGTGTTTCATCCAGCCCAGCGTTTCTCATGATGTACTCTGTATATAAGTTAAATAAGCAGAGTGACAATATACAGCCTTGACGTACTCCTTTTCCTATTTGGAACCAGTCTGTTGTTCCATGTCCAGTTCTAACTGTAGCTTCTTGACCTGCATACCAATTTCTCAGGAGGCAGGTCAGGTGGTCTGGTATTTTTGGCAATTTTCAAGAAAATTCTTAAAGAATTTTCCACAGCTTGTTGTCATCCACACAGTCAAAGGCTTTGGCATAGTCAATAAAGCAGAAGTAGATGTTTTTCTGGAACTCTCTTGCTTTTTTGATGATCCAACAGATGTTGCCAATTTGATCTCTGGTTCCTCTGCCTTGTCTAAATCCAGATTGAATATCTGGAAGTTCACAGTTCACATACTCTTGAAGCCTAGCTTGGGGAATTTTGAGCATTACTTTGCTAGCATGTGATTTAAGTGCAATTATGCAGTAATTTGAGCATTCTTTGGCATTGCCTTTCTTAGGGACTGGAATGAAAACTTACCTTTCCGGTCCTGTGGCCATTGCTGAGTTTTCCAAACGTGCTGGCATATTGAGTGCAGCACTTTTACACCATCATCTTTTAGGATGTGAAAGAGCTCAAATGGAATTCCATCACTTCCACTAGCTTTGTTCCTAGTGATGCTTTCTAAGGCCCACTTCACTTCACATTCCAGGGTGTCTGGCTCTAGGTGAGTGATATGCCATCATGGTTATGTCTGTCATGAAGATCTTTTTTGCATAGCTCTTCTGTGTATTCTTGCCACCTCTTCTCATTATCTTCTACTTCTGTTAGGTCCAAGCCAGTTCTGTCCTTTATTCATGCCCAAGTGCATGAAATGTTCCCTTGGTATCACTAATTTTCTTGAAGAGATCTCTAGTCTTTCCCATTCTATTGTTTTCCTCTATTTCTTTGCATTGATCACTGAGGAAGGCTTTCTTATCTCTCCACGCTACTCTTTGGAACTCTGCATTCAACTGGTATATCTTTCCTTTTCTCCTTTGCCTTTCACTTTTCGTCTTTTCTCACCTATTTGTTAGACCTGCTCAGACAACCATTTTGCCTTTTTGCATTTCTTTTTCTTGGAGATGGTCTTGATCACTGCCTCCAGTACAATGTCATGAACTTTTGTCCATAGTTCTTTAGCCACTTTATCAGATCTAATCCCTTGAATCTATTTGTCCCTTCCACTGTGTAATTGTAAGGGATCTGATTTAGGTCATACCTGAATGGTCTAGTGGTTTTCCCTACTTTCTTCAATTTAAGTCTGAATTTGGCAATAAGAAGTTTGATATCTGAGCCACAGTCAGCTCCTGGTCTTGTTTTTGCTGACTGTATAGAGCTTCTCCATCTTTGGCTGCGAAGAATGTAATCAATCTGATTTCAGTATTGACCATCTGGTGATGTCCATATGTAGAGTCATCTCTTATGTTGCTGGAAGAGGGTGTTTGCTATGACCAGTGCGTTTTCTTGGCAAAACTCTGTTAGCCTTTGCCCTGCTTTATTCTGTACTCCAAGGCCAAATTTTCCTGTTACTCCAGGTATCGCTTGACTTCCTACTTTTACATTCCAGTCCCCAATAATGAAAAGGACATCTTTTTGTATGTTAGTTCTAGAAGATCTTTTAGGTCTTCATAAAACTGTTCAACTTCAGTTTTTTTCACCATTACTGGTTGGGGCACAGACTTAGATGACTGTGATATTGAATGGTTTGCCTTGGAAACAAACAGAGAACATTCTGTCATTTTTGAGATTGCACCCAAGTACTGCATTTCAGACTCTCTTGTTGACTTTGATAGCTACTCTGTTTCTTCTAAGGGATTCTTGCCCACAGTATTAGGTATAATGGCCATCTGTATAATTCCAGTCCCTTTTAGTTCACTGATTCCTAAAATGTCAGTGTCCCTTCTTGCCAACTTCTGTCTGACTGCTTCAGGAAATAAAGGGCTTGGAACAGTGCCTGGTGCAATCAACATATTCCATAAGTTATGTTGCTATCAGTATTGTTTGCTTAGACACCAATAACTTACTACTGTCTTTTGATTACTTAGAACTCTCAACAAAGTTTTCCAAATACAACTGCCTTCCTTAATATAACAAGAGCTAGTAAAATTACAAGGCCTTCTTATGATTGAAGCAAACACAACAATCTAACAGGTAACAAAAACCTGTAAATATGTGTAAGAATGAAAAGTAGAATATATAACCCATAGATTCAGGAGATCAAAAAAGTATGGAGGCACTTCTGCCTGAAACTTTGTGCATCCAATTAGAAAACCTAGAGAAAATTGGTGACTATCTGGCAAAACACATATTAACAAAATTATCCCCAAAGAAAAGGATAATATGGGTAGACCATTTACCCCCAAAGATAAGTGAAGGTGGTTAGAAATCTGCCATGAAAGAGCCTCCAATTCCAGATGCTCTCAAAGCTGAGTTTTATCAACTTTTATGGAGATACACATTGTTAGACTCCTTTTCAAAAATATGGAAGTTCTCAAGTCATTTTATAAAGCCAAGTTTGTGTGAACACCAAAACCTGGCAAAGACATCATAAAGAAAAAAGAAAAGACTACAATATTAATACACTTTTAGAAATAGACACAAAATTCTAAATAAAATGTTGACAATAAAATCCAAAAAATGATGCATGTGATTGAGCAAGTGACTTAGTACCAGCAAAGTCTACCGGTCCCTTAATAAATTAAAAAGAAGTAATTTGCGGCAATATTCATAGATCATGAGATGATATTTGTTAAACTTAGCAGCCACTTCTCATGAAACATCTAAGTTAAACAGGAATAGAAAGTTACTACTCAGTTAAACTATACGTATTTACCATGAAACAATACAAGTATTATCTGAAAACCATTTTACCTCCAAGTTTCACATTTCATTTCACATTTTTAACCATCATATTGTATTCCTCTACTCGTTCCTCCCTTCCTTCCATAAGCAAATATTTATTGTGTGCCTAGTGTATTTCAGGCACTGTGCTAAGCCACAATGTGAAGAAATTAAATACATAATCCAAAAAGAAATATGACAAACAAGTAGTCAATGAAAAAGACACACAAAAGAGAGTAGTTGAGTGAGCAAGTTAAAAAATACTGATGGACTTGAACTCAATTTCCTTCTTTTAAATTGGACAAGAATTGAAATCTAGCTTTAACCTTATTAAATAAGATATTTTCTCCACGATGTGTTAACAATTAAGTGACCTCCATTTTTCTCATATATGAGAACACCCTGAACCAAACTAAAAACAAAACCAGTAATAGCATTCAAAGAGAAAGAGAAGAGAAGAGTATTCTTTCTATAGCATTTCCACCTTCCCTGAGCTTCTCTGGGATTTTACAAAGTTTGCATTTAATGAGAGCACCCTGAAGTGACTGCAGGCAGGTGAAGCTGCTATTATGTCGCAGGGAGAGCTGACAGACAGCTTCAGGAGCATTTAGTTAACAAATCATTACTTAGTGTTTGTAAGACTTCTACCTGAACCCAAACAGAGCGTGGAACTGTCTTGGGAAGAACAAAGCCATCGATTGTAAAACAAACCTTGGTAAAGGCAGCCAGGATCAGCAGGGAGGGGAAATAAAGTAATTTATTCAAATTGTATATATGAACAGTAAGAACTTTTTTTGTTTTTCTGAAAATAACAGAAATTTGGTTCCTTTAAAAATATGAACAATAAGACTTTGCTTGCTTTTAAGGACTAGTAGTATATTTGTTAAGTTGAAGGAGAGTAAAAATGAAAAAGAATACTAATAAACCATTTAACTAAAAAATGACCACGTATATGTGTGTATCTATATATATATACAGACACACACTCCAACTTTTGTGTAAAGCATGTGCGTGGTCCTGTCAGATTTCGTTTTGTCGCTGAAAAGAAAATGGCAAAGTTTTAATGTTATCCTGTCATTGTGATTTCTAAACTTTTGCCCTGTTGAAGAAGCTTTATCTTCTAATTGCCAAGGCCACACATAGGCAGGGAAAAGAGGGCAGAGCTGAGCCAAATGCAGAACACACACACACACACACACACACACACACACACACAGAAGGTCAAAGCTGCAGAGGTAACTATTATTTTTCAAAGGCTACGTGAAGCATTGAAATTCTGATACCTCATTCCTCTGACAAAAATTGTAATGAGAACAGGAAATGGTACCCCATGAATCCATTGTCTTGACAATGATTTAATGAGAATGGGAAATGGTGAGAGCATAACTAATTCGCATTATGATCCTAAAGTTGTCATCTTGTGGTTCTGCTCAGATGCTGCAAAATGAAGGATGTCGGACATCAGCTGGGAGAGTGCGAGGAAAAGCATGACGACGATGACATGGTGTGGCCTGAAAGCAATGGCAGAATGTGTTAGCACAGGAGGGGCAGGAGGGGGATGCAAAGAATGGGGTTTGTCTGCTGAGTGACAGAATAGGTATCCATCTAGAGGTTGCATGGGTATCAGCTGGGAGGGAAAGACCAGCAGGTAGGGCAAAGGCTCTGATGACAACCTGAGCGAGGAAGTAACAAGAAGGGGTCGCACAAACAGGTGAAATCTGGCTCCTTGGACACATTATGTTTTATTTTTCTTGCAGATACCCAAGTTTGTGGAGATGCTTTTGATATTGTGGTTCTAAGGCACTATTTCTTTTCTTCCCTTAGTAAATAAAGTTTTACATCCACATCTCTAATTTAAATTGTGCATTTTGTAACTGAAGCTATCAAAGATACAGAAGTTCTGAAAGAAAGTGGTCAGTGGAAGAAAGAACATCCTTTAACTCAATTACGCTGGTGGAAACCAGCACGTGATATGTCAAGATTATGTAGAATTTAAATTCCACAGATGGCAGAAAGTAATTTACTTCTTGTTAACAAATAAGTTTTAACCTATTTCTCTAAATAGCAACTCAGGTTCTAGACAGTTTTGAGTGCTGAATTATTCCAGGACTTCTAGACTTTGTGGAGCATGCCAAGGCAATGCTCATCGTCTGCTTACATTTTGGGAAACACGTTACCATACATGGAGATAGTTGGAAATCAGCAGGAAAATTGAGAAATAAAACTTCTTAATTCTCCATTTCAAGTCTGATTTGTTCCTCAAAGAACCAGCTAGTCATTTAAAACGGTTCCTTGAAATTCCCTCTGTAAGGCTGCCATGACATTAAGCATGCTTCTCACAGGTGAATCCTTCCAAAAACAGAGAAGGAGATCAAACACTGAAAACCTCTTAGAAAATAAACTGTATTTTACTAATTACAATACCAAGGCAGCATAGTAATCATGTTCCATATTCATTCTATAAAATAACAATAACAATGATAAAGGGTGGTGCCATTCCATTCAGTTTCCTCTTAGCACCTTTTATTTAAATGCAATCACAAAGAGGGTATTTTTGAAGATGAAAAGCAACTTTCATAAAAATGAAAATGACTCTGATTCCCTCACCACTAGTCAAAAACCTTTCAGACTAAGATAAATGACTCGAAGCCATTAGAAAAAAATTATTGCCAACTTATGTGTGCCTGAGCACCCCCCCTACTTTGCATTTTGATTCATATTTAAAATATTGATTCCATCAAATGGAGGAACAGTTAGTGTCAGCAAGAAGATGATGGAGAAAACGAAGTCAAAGGCGAACAATGTAAACAGTGGATTTATTTATTTACCCTTAGGTGAAGGTGCCATATTTCACTTCTATTGAACACTTGCTCAATTTATTTTATTAATTTAATCTTTCTAAAGTACTACTTCATACTCTGATGCAATTTCAGATCAAACAGATCACTGTGTACTTGTTGAATTCATGGTGAGTGATACATGAATTTATAATCCAGAATGATTCATAATTGAATGAGCTACCTTATTTTACTCCCCTATTACCGGAGAGCTTTGCAATGAAAGATAATAATGTTCAAGGAGGAAATGTGAAAGATATTCTCAAAAGTTGAACCATATGATAATAATGTCAAGCAAAAATGAAATATTGAATGTCCATATTTAGGTCCTCCATCATGTATTATGTGGTCATGTAAGGGGTGTCAAAAGCTGATGAGAACTTCAATTTGACCTGGCAAAAATGAAGTAAGCAACATACAGTATTTCACCCATTATGTCCATTTTCACAGTGAAGGATGGGTTTTATAATACTTTATTCCATCCAATGTCAAGGTCTTAAAAACAAATTTTGAAAGCACTTACGAGGTTCTTTTAACAGCTGTATTTAGTAACAAATGACAGATATCTATTAATGTAAGTACGTCTTATATAAAATATTTTAATATGGATTTTAGGCGATAGTATATTCTTATTAATATCATGTGTAAAATGGCACATCATAGCAGCTCTTTTAGATGAAAGATCCATTTAGTCCCATCTTCAAATTATGGATTAATACAATATTCTACACCATAATGGTTCCAAAAGCATTGTTAGCACTATGTATTATTCATGTTTTCAGGTACCATTGTTTCAGCTCATAATAGAGTATCTCACAATTATGAGTGAAGCTTATAATGAACTGAAGAAAACTACCTAACTGTACTATTTTAATAGGTCACCTAGTTGGTTCTGATGACACCTGGGCACTAGAATTATTTCAGTCCTTGGCACTGGGTTCAAACTAGAGAAAATACAAATTTTCAGTTCCAAAAGATCTACTTCAATCACATAAGCACAATGTGTTTAAGATGGTATTTTTAAAGCTGCATATAATCATCAAGTATTATGGCTACTGTGGTGTATTCAAACTGTAAATTAAAATGGTCAATTGAATTAAAATAAATGAGATTTAAATATAGGCCACTATATGTCCATTAAGAATAAAATAAATTGTACTAGGCAGTTACAAAATCTAAACATTACACAACTGGCTTCTCAAACTTGCCCATGAAGGCAGCATTTCCTGGGCATCCTGCTCCCAAGCAGAATCTAATTCAGGAAAGCTGGGGCAGGGCCTGAAATTCTGCATTTCTCACCAGTTCCTGGAAGAAGCTGACCTCTGATTATCAGAGGATAACTACGGACAACCAAACAACTACCGGCTACTTTGTGAATTGCACTCTGAGGAACTCGGTTTTCTAGTACTAACCAGGATGCTGTACTGATAGAATCAAACGAGTAACTCATGCAAAGCTCTTTTAGCATAACCAAGGACTCCATCTTTTGGTGCCACTTTTGGAGATTATCTACCATGTTGATTCACTGGGTTTAACACCCAATAAATGTTAGCTTTAAGCAAATACTTGTGTGAGCTCTAATCTCTGATCGAGTGAGCCCAGTGATAGGCAATTATCAAGATCTTATAAGGCAGCCGATCTACTGATTAGAATGTACCTCCAACTTCAGCTGATGCATCTGCTATCTGCTATACTATAATAAGAAATATTGCTCTTAGTTGTTTTGGAGCTGACCAAAAATAAGCCTAATCCTTTTCTGCATATCAGAATCATTAATATTTTATGACATGTGGTTATTTTCTTTTCATCAAAATTTTGATTTTCAATTTTTTTTTTTTTTTTCAGAACAGAGCATCTTCACCTGGTTGAAAAATCAAAAAAGGATCAGGAGGTATTGAAATAGATGCCATTGGTACTGGATTTATTACTCCATGGCTGTGACTAAAAGCAGCTGCAGCTCTGCCCAAGGGCTCCCCAACTCCAAGTCATCATCCGTTGGTGAGGTTTCCACCCACTGCTGGGGTCGCTCTAATGTGCAGTTCACACTGTCTTCGAGGCTGCCAGTGGGGTGGAGTTGCATTTGCTCACAGTGGTAACCTGTTTCAATCATTCATCAGTTATGACTTCCTGGGATCACGTGCTAAAAAGCTACTTGGATGAAATTCAACATCAGCTTCTGGGGGACTAAATGAAGTCTGTTACAAAGTATAAAGTCTCCCTCCAGTCTTCATTCTTTTCTTCCCACAACCTAGTTCTCACCCTCAATAGGTAAGTTATGTTCTTTCCAGGTTTTAATTCTATGAATCTCCAAGCAAATACAGATGTCTAGCCCTTTCTTTTAAAATAAAATATACCTAGACTACACTATTCCTGCACCATTTTTTCACTTAATGTATCTCAGACATCTTTCAACATGAGTGCACAGAGAGCCCTCTCATTACTTTGTATAGTTATATGGTATTCCACTTTATGTAAATGATCCACTGGTCCAAACCAGTTTTGCCATTTCTTCAGCTTGCATATCTGGTTTTTTTTTTTTTTTTTTATTACTTATTGAACCACAAAATTGAATCACTTAATGATCTCTTCTGGTCACAAACCAATTTACTGATGTCATTCTCAAAGTATTATACCTCATACTGAACAATTCTCTTATAACATTCTCTCTAACGCAACACAAGTGGGATACTATTCCTCTTGCCCAAGACAAAAATAGAGTCTAGGTCAGCTTGCTCACACTGTTAAATGGTAGGCTGATGTTGAATTTATAAAGAGTTAAAGCTCTTAAGGCTTCTTCACATGGGATTTCTCATCCTATATTTATACAATCAATTTCTTTTAAACACAGTTCTGGAACTTCACCTTCTTTGTGTATATTTTATGCCCACTTCTTCAGCTCTTTGTCTAGTCCATATTCCTAACCTATTCAATAGCCCCCACCTATTGAATATTTAATATGTGCCAAGCCCTGTCATTTGTACTTTATACCTATTATTTATCACTATCTTATGGGGCTTCCCAGGTGGCCCAGTGGTAAAGGGTCTGCCTGCCAATGCAGGAGACGTGGGTTCGATCCCTGGGTTGGGATGATCCCCTGCAGAAAGAAATGGCTCCCCAGCATTCCTGACTGGAAAATCCTACACACAGAGGAGCCTGGCAGGTTACAGTCCATGGGGTCTCAAAGAGTTGGACATGACTGAGCAACTGAGCTAGAGAGAACTATCTTATGAGTCAATCATTATCCCTATTTACAGGTGATGAAATGGATGCTCAGAGAAGGTAAGTCATTTGTCAGAGTCGTGTAATCAGCAATTGGAAAAGCCCAGGACTGTTCTGCTTCAGCCTTAATCCTACTGTCCAAGGAACAAACTATCTTTCCCAACTTTCTGTCAAGTGCACAGAGCAATTACTGTCTTCAGTTAAGTAGTTAACAAACTTACAAATTATTCTATGACTAGGGATTGGCTTATAAATGGATATCTATAGAGAACACTTTCCCATTATATTAGCCAAAGTTCTCTAGAGAAACAGAACTGATAAGATGATAGGAGATAGATACACACACACACACACATACACACGCATGCACACACACACACACACACACACACACACACACAGAGGCTTCCCTTGGGGCTCAGACAGTTAAAAACAAAAAAATCCACCTGCAATACAAGAGACTCGGGTTTTATTCCTGCATCAGGAAGATCCCCTGGAGAAGTAAATGGCAACCCAACTCCAGTATTCTTGCCCAGATCTCTTGGACAGAGGACCCTGGAGGGCTACAATCCATGGAGTTTCAGAGCTGGACACACCTGAGAGACCAAGAACACACACACACGCATATATATAGTTCTCTTATGACATATTGTATGTGTATATATACTAATGTACACATATACATGACAATATTTACTACAGAAATAGGCTCACACAGTTATGGAAGCTGGTAAGCCCCACACTCTGCCATCTACAAGCTGGAAAACTAGGAAAGCCAGTGGTATAACTCCTAGCACGAGGCCGAAGTGCCATATTCTGATGTCCCAAGAACCTTGAACTTTAGTGGTGAGGGCATCACCCTTTCTCTGCCTTTCTGTTCTGTTGGGGCCTTCAGGGGATTGGCTGATGCCATCCCTAGGAGTGTGGGCAAATCTTTACTCAGTCTACAGATTCACCTACTGAATCAAAAGCTAAATCTCTTCCAGAAACACCCTCACGGACCTACCTAGAAATAAAAGTTTTATCAGCCATCTGAACATCCCTTGGCCCAGAAAAGCGGCTTGTGAAATGAGCTATCACATCTGTTCAGCACTGATCAATAATCAACTTTCTAGATGTTGTCTTTCAAAAGTTAATATGCTTTTTACTATACAGTAAATACAGATATTTACAGATACAGATATTACTATATTCTTTCACCACTTTCCAGAAAAGTAGTTAGAGATTTCAAACAGTAAGATAACAACGAAACCACAAAGCCTTTATTACATTAACTTTTTCTCTTTTCCAGGTGAAGAAAAGGGATCTGATTGGTATGACTTCTACGTGACCCTTACTGTGAATTTTTGCTTTCCAAGCCTCCCAAGCTGCCACTTAAAGAACAGGATGCCCAGTCTGGGGTAGGAAGCAATGTAACCTCATTAGGTTGTCTCATCTAGACTTCTACTTTTTCTGCATTTTCAAAAATTATATGAGGATTTAGTCGTTTCTACTTTTCTCACACTCCTCCCATCCTCTAGAATGCCTTGTAGGTAACTGAAGCATGTTCTAGTTTTATAACTGCAAGTGGTACCCTGGACAAAATCTTTATAAGCTTTAGGACAACCGACTCTAAAGAATCCCATATAGCTGTTTACTCCTCTTCTGGGCCTCCTGTTTCTTCCTTCCACATCAGTTTGAAAATTATTTCCAGTGAAGGAGGCAGAAGGAGAGCCAGCATCCAGCTGGCTTTCTCACAGTCGTCAGTTATCAGTATACCATCAGCTCCATCTCTTCCCAATGCCTCCAAAAAACCCCGCAAAAACTTTCTTTTCAAAAATTATTTTTAGAGCATTTCAAAAGCTGCATATCATTTTAGACATTGGCCTGTTATATACTGCTTTTCTGATTCATGTCATCATTTGTTCAAGTTCTTTATTTTTCCCATTACCAGTTCATTGCAGGTCTTTTTGTGTGTTTGTTTGTTTACAGATACATAATTAGGTATCTTGCAAGAATTTAATTTATAAGAGCCATTTATAAGACTCCATTCTTGGAGTCACCGTTTTTTCCTACAGTCCCTGGCCATGGAATTTTATGCATCATTTCCAGCAAACTTAAACATTACTGTGGTTTAGGTCTATGGTTTTTACAATGCCCCCTTAGAATCTGTGAAGAAAACAGTCAGCTGCTACAGAGAAGGAAACAGGATGATGTCTAGCAAACAGTACCTTGTTTTCCTTAATTTGGTATCTGTGTTTAAGTAAAATATATACACAGTTTTAATACCTATATTGTGTGATTTCATTTTATGAGAACGTGAAAAACCGAAATTGAAGTTGCACAACAAAAAAGGTTGAATAAACTCTCACTTTATGCAAAAAACGGAAATAATAGAAATTCTCCCAAATTTTAAAATTTCATTAGGGACTGCCATTTTTAAAATGTCTATCAATAGATGGATGCTAATGAAGATGCAGTAGATAAATACAGTGGAGTATGACTCAGCCATAAAAAGACTGAAAGAGAAGGGAATGGCTACCCACTCCAGTATTCTGGCCTGGACAATTCCAAGGACTGTAGAGTCCATGGGGTCACAAAGAGTGGACATGATGGAGCAACTTTCACTTTCACTTTGTAGAGATGTGAATGAACCTAGAGTTTGTCATACAGAGTGACAGAGAAAAACAAGTATCAAATATGAACACATAAATGTGGAATCTAGAAAAATGGCACAGATGAACTTATTTGCAGGGCAGGAATAGAAGCACAGATGTAGAGAATGAAGTGTGAGGATGGGAGGGAGGGGAGATGGGATGAACTGGGAGATGATTAGGATTGATAGAAGTGTACTGCTATGTGTAAACCAGATAGCTAGTGGGAAGCTACTGGATAGTACAGTGAGCTCAGGTCAATGCTCTGTGGTGACCAGATTGGGGGGGGCGGAGCGGGGAGGGAGGGGAGATGGGATGAACTGGGAGATGATTCGGATTGATAGAAGTGTACTGCTATGTGTAAACCAGATAGCTAGTGGGAAGCTACTGGATAGTACAGTGAGCTCAGGTCAATGCTCTGTGGTGACCAGATTGGCGGGGGCGGAGCGGGGAGGGAGGTCCTATAGGGAGAGGTGATATATGCATACATATAACTAATTCAGCTTGTTGTACAACAATGTAAAGCAGCTATACTCCAATTTTAAAAAAGTAGGTAGTCTCAGTAGACTATGATGCTCCTATAAAAGGTTACTTACCCCCTTTGATAGAATCATTTGAAACAAAATGAGATTTATGTGCATCTGTGGGGACTATTATGCTAGTTTTTGGCATTCTAATACTATTACATAAAATATTTAAACTATCATAATAGTTCACAGATATTTTATTATCTATCTATCTTTATAATAGTTGGTCTATAATATTGTGTTAGTTACAGGTGTACAGCAAAGTGATTCACTTTTGGCTTCCCTGGTGGCTCAGTGGTAAAGAATCCACCTACAATGCAGAAGGTTCAATCCATGGGTTGAGAAGATCTCCTGGAGAAGGAAATGGCTACCTACTCCAATATTCTTGCCTTGGAAATCCCATGGATAGAGGAGCCTGGCAGGCTATAGTCCACAGGGTCGCAAAGAGTTGGACATGACTTAGTGACTAAATAACAACCATATACAGACTGATCAGACTGCTGAAGACCCAGGAGAAAGATGTGGTCCTGCTATCTGCCAGAGAGAACAAGAAAGCGGGAAGCAGTATTGCATATGCTGAATGATGCCTCTCTTCTGTGTATTTAGTATATATTTGAAATTGACTGTTAATTTCCTAAAGTGGAGTTATCGAGCAGGAATTTTCATGTTAATAAATGTCTTTCATCACTTTATTAAAAACAAAAATAAACAAACAAAAAAACTCACCAGGCTAAATCCTGTCACATGCAGACCCCACGCAAGTTGAGAATGGGAAACAATGGAGAACTTTCCTAAATGTCTGCCTGCTGAATATATCTATCTTTAAAAATATTTTTCATTATTGGTTATTACAAGATATTGAATATAGTTCCATGTGCTCTACAATGAATACTCACTGTTTATCTATTTTACATATAGTGGTGTGTATCTGTTAATCCCATACTTCCTCCCCTGAGCTTTGCCCTTTGGTACCTGTAAGATTGTTTTCTGTATCTGTGAGTCTCTGTTTTGTAAATAACTTCATTCATATCATTTTTTACATTTCACATGTAAGTAATATCATATAGTATTTGCCTTTGATTTAGTTCACTTAGTGTGATAATCTCTGGGTCTATCCATGTTGGTCCAAATGGCAATACTTAAATCTTTTTTATGGATGAGTTCTTCTCTCAATGGACACTTAGGGTGCTCCCCTGTCTTGGCTGTTGTCAACAGTGCTGCTATGAACACTAAGGTGCAATCAGCCAACTATCTTTATTTACACATCTTTATTTTTAAAATCTCAAGCATCTGTCTTATCTGTTTCCCTGGATCCTCCTTGGTCCTGGAGCCCTCTCACCTCTGTGGCCCTCCATTCTTTGTCCCGCTCTCTATTCTCCCTCTAGACCAGCAAGGGGTTTTTGATCTCTTTGTTCTACATGATGGTTCCTGCTTTGAATGGCATTTGTTGTTGTTTTATGACTGCTGCTGCTGCTAAGCCGCTTCAGTCGTGTCCGACTCTGTGTGACCCCATGGACTGCAGCCTACCAGGCTCCTCCATCCATGGGATTTTCCAGACAAGAGTACTGGAGTGGGGTGCCATTGCGACTAGTGATAGTTGAAGACCAGCTACCTGGTATCTATGTCTAACTAAACTGAGTAAACTGAGTATTCTATTGTTGGACTAGTTTTCAATTACAATGGGACATAATGGAAATATATGGTGTGACAAGGTAGCCAAAGAAATCTGCTTCATCCATCCACTCATAAAAACGTCCAATAACCATGAAGACAAAGCTATCCAAAGCCCAAAGAGAATATCCAATAATTTCATCTTTTAGGGAGGCAAGCTAAGGTAGCTAAAGCAACTTCTTAAACTCATCTAGAACAAGGTCTTCACTAACAGTATCTTATATCAAAGACAGAAGCTGCGCTGACCAGATAAATAGGATCCCATCTCTCAACTCTTTTCAGAGTCATATAGAACCAGAATCCTTCTGCTTTAAGCAGTCCCACTTCATAAATTCATTACAAGGCCATAGGAAAAAAAAAAGTTAGATCTACAAAGATAAACAGACAGATATATCAACTTGTGGGATGTTCCCACACATTACTATCAGTCTAGGATAGACCAATTATTTTAAAATAAATAAGCATTAAAGGACGTAAATGGCATATAATGATGAGTTAAAAACTATATACATTCATAGGCTATCTAAAACCATCCTTTTTAAGCATGAACTCTATTCAAAAGAATAACAGATTGAGAAATATTGAATACACCCTGTATACAATAAATGATACAGAATATAGGCTCTGAGGATGATAAACAAAGACTAATATTAAAAATTTATCAACATTGTAAAAACTAGATATTAAAGAGCAATCTCCTCCCTTACTTCCCCAGACCAGTGGAATAAAACAAAACCAAATAAATAACTATAAACATTTTTTGGAGATAATAAAACTGAGACTTACCTCATTTTGTGAGATTCCACCAGATGTAAGTTGAGGAACAAATTCAAAACATAACATTTCACATTTAAAATGTAAAACACGTAATAGACCTGATTTAACTGCTAGCCATAATTTGCCTACCCCTGTTCTAAGAGGGTGTTGAAGCACATGAAAATTTTAATAGGTGATAACATCCAATGAGCAAAAATTAAAAACATGCAGGAGATGAGACAGCTGAACTCTTCTGTCAACATCACCTTCTGCATCACCTTTGTCATCCAATCTTGAACACATATAAAGATAATGTATTACCCCCTTGCCAGACAAACCCAGCACAATTTCCCACTGGGCCTGTATAAGCCCTCAGAATCCTTCTCAACCCACTTCTCAATGCAGCCACAAACAACTAGAATCGACAGAAGACATAAGACCTATTTGCCATCTCTGATCTTCTGTACCCTTAGAGTACATCACCCAGAATTTGATCCAGCACTGTGGAGTCACAGAATAGAGAAGAGCCATAACCTTCCTTAACCTCAACTGTTGCAGCTTATGGTCACAAACACTTTTCCGCCTCATCATGCCACTGACATGCATTCAGCCAACAAGCAGCTAAAACCTTGAAGTTGAATACCTCTGCATACCTGAATACCTCAACCTCTGCATACCAGTTGCTATTAAGCCATACCTTGGTGTGGCTTAATGTTAAGCCGTATCTGTTAGATTGTAATGTATATCTACACTTATCTGTTAGATTGTAGTGTATATCTCCCAACTTCAACTCATTTAATAACTAACCTGCCTCTTGAGAAATCTGTATGCAGGTCAGGAAGCAACAGTTAGAACTGGACATGGAAAAACAGAATGGGTCCAAATAGGAAAAGGTGTACGTCAAGGCTGTATATTGTCACCCAGCTTATTTAACTTCTATGCAGAGTACATCATGAGAAACGCTGGACTGGAAGAAACACAAGCTAGAATCAAGATTGCCGGGAGAAATATCAATAACCTCAGATATGCAGATGACACCACCCTTATGGCAGAAAGTGAAGAGGAACTAAAAAACCTCTTGATGAAAGTGAAAGAGGAGAGTGAAAAAGTTGGCTTAAAGCTCAACATTCAGAAAACAAAGATCATGGCATCCGGTCCCATCACTTCATGGGAAATAGACAGGGAAACAGTGGAAACAGTATCAGACTTTATTTTGGGGGGCTCCAAAATCACCGCAGATGGTGACTGCAGCCATGAAGTTAAAAGACACTTACTCCTTGGAAGAAAAGTTATGACCAACCTAGATAGCGTATTCAAAAGCAGAGACATTACTTTGCCAACTAAGGTCCGTCTAGTCAAGGCTATGGTATTTCCTGTGATCATGTATGGATGTGAGAGTTGGACTGTGAAGAAGGCTGAGTGCTGAAGAACTGATGCTTTTGAACTGTGGTGTTGGAGAAGACTCTTGAGAGTCCCTTGGACTGCAAGGAGATCCAACCAGTCCATTCTGAAGGAGATCAGCCCTGGGATTTCTTTGGAGGGAATGATGCTGAAGCTGAAACTCCAGTACTTTGGCCACCTCATGCGAAGAGTTGACTCACTGGAAAAGACTCTGATGCTGGGAGGGATTGGGGGCAGGAGGAGAAAGGGACGACCGAGGATGAGATGGCTGGATGGCATCACGGACTCGATGGACATGAGTCTGAGTGAACTCCGGGAGATGGTGATGAACAGGGAGGCCTGGCGTGCTGCGAGTCATGGGGTCACAAAGAGTCGGACACGACTGAGCGACTGAACTGAACTGAACTGAATAATTAATTAGCATGCCTTTGGATCTTTATGCTAATTCAGTAGGACTAAAGTAATGGTCTCAAATGGCATTGTTTAGAATAAAATTTAAAGATATCTTCTGGAGAACCACAGCAACCGTGTTTTAAACCCCTCTCTGCATCAAGAATTGAAAATTTTGGGCTAAGATTTATATTCACACTATACACATTATCTACACAGAAATACATTTTTTGAGTGTGGAGTTTTTTTTTCAAAACCATATCATCATTTTACTAAATTAAGAAAATAAAGATAACTTTAAGATTGTTCTAGTACCTTAGAGCCTTAAGGACTGACTCCAACCAGAAGAAGCTTTAGGCAAGTAGTGTAGTCCAGGAATTTCTCATTTTCCAAGTAAATCTCTCGGTCAAGAATTAGAGTACCTGTCATCAGGAAAGATAAAAAGAATGTACACACAATTGAATTTCATACTGCTAAACAATAAAAAATGTGAGTTACTGATATAATCCAGACATATAAGACATTAAACACTATCAGAGAGCTATGAAAAGCCACAGGCATTACACAAACATAAAGAAGCATAAATTTGTATGTATTTGATTGCCTTAAGGTGGACAGCATTATTCTGTCTATGCATTTCTAGAAAAGAGATAGGAGAGTAGCATTCTATAGTCTTAATTCATAATCCTCTGATTGTATTTACTTCATTTTGTTTATTTTTCCAAGATACAATTATTTTCCTTTTATGTCTAATTTTCTTCATGAAAAATGTAGTAACTTATTCGGTAGATTCTAATTTCTTGGAATAACAGAATACTTTCAACACAGAAGTCTTACTGGATAGATTCTTATACAAAGATCAGCAAACTTTTGCTGTAACTTTGGCTTGGTGGCCAAGAAATGTCCTCAACTCTTTTAAGAACTATCCTCCCTGAAATACTCACTGTCTTTTTTACATTCTAGATTTAAATATGTTAAACCATACTTGGCTCACACACCATACAAAAACAGGTGGTGGGCCAGACTTGGCCTTTGTTTGGTGACGCCTGCTACAGAGTACTGACCACTGAATAAAAATCAGGTCACAGTTGTCTGGTCATCCATCAAAACCTGAAACTTAGTCATTTCCGTTTGTATGAGAAAATAGCTCAGTTGGTAAAGAATCCGCCTTCAATGCAGGACCCAGTTTGATTCCTGGGTGGGGAAGATCTGCTGGAGAAGGGATAGGCTACCCACTCCAGTATTCTTGGGCTTCCCTTGTGGCTCAGCTGGTAAAGAATCTGCCTACAATGTGGGAGACCTGAGTTTGATCCCTGGGTTGGGAAGATCCCCTGGAGAAGGGAAAGGCTACCCACTCTAGTTTTCTGGCCTGGAGGGTCACAAAGAATCGGACACAATTGAATGGCTTTCACTTTCATGACTAGATGACACCGTTCAAAAATCACCTCCATTTTGACCAAAGAAATTTCATGCGTCAAGTTTCTAATTCTTCCTATTAGAAAACTATGCCCACTTGAGACTTGCTCACCACCAACTTGTGGCTGGGTGGTGTTCCTTGCTTTGCAGTCTCCAAGGCTTAGACTCTGGCCCTTCCTGTGAGCTGCCAAACTTTGTCTTAGGTTCCTGTCATGGGTTAAATTATGCGCCCCCCCCACCCCCCAAAAAAAAGATATGTAGGGAAACCCTAACTTCTGGCATCTGTGAAAATGTGACTGTATTTGTAAAATAGTGTCTTTGCAGATGTAATCAGGTTAAGATAATATCATGGGTTATAATCCAATATGATAGGTATTCTTCTAACAAGTGAAAAACGAAAGACATACAGAAAATGCCATGTGGCAATAGACACAGAGACTGGAGTAAGGCAGCTATAAGCCAGGAAGTGCCAAGGATTGATGGCTATCACCAAAGCTGGGAAGAGGCAAAAAAAGATTCTACCCACAGTCTCAGAGGGAACATGCTCTGGCTGGCACCTTGATGTTAGACTTCAGCCTCCAAAAGTATAAGACAATAAATTTCTGTTAAGCCACCTGAGGTCATGGTATTTCATTACAGCAACTGAATACAGCGGAGCTCCTCAGAAGGAGACCCGGAGACAAGGGCTTGGTACAAATGACTTTTTAAGAAAGTGCTACCACTAGAAACCAGTAAGAAAGTAGAGAAAGCAGGACAGGGAAGGGTTTCAGAACAAAGTATGCGTGAGATCTTAGGCAAAGTTCCAACCTTAGCCCCATCTTATAAGGAACTTATCCCCTCTGAAAGCACAGGAGCTAATTTCATGCTTCCTGTCAGGAAAACCAGGCAGTCATTGGCTGTCCCACCAGAATCAACCCACCCCCTGGCACTTCAGGCTCTGTGGGCTGGCAAAGCAGCAGTAGTTGCCATTGGACAAGTACCTGAAGAAGTTGCAGGCACTAACCTAGGACCACAATTACTAGTGAATCTGGGATGACTTGGACTGCAAGGAGATCCAACCAGTCCATCCTAAAGGAAATCAGTCCTGAATATTCATTGGAAGGACTGATGCTGAAGCTGAAACTCTAATACTTTGGCCACTTGTTGTGAAGAACTGACTCATTTGAAATGACCCTGATGCTGGGAAAGATTGAAGGCAGGAAAGAAGGGGATGACAGAGGATGAGATGGCTGGATGACATCACCAAAGAAATGGACATGTGTTTGAGCAGACTCCGGGAGTTGGTGACGGACAGGGAGGCCTGGTGTGCATCAGTCCATGGGGTCGCAAAGAGTCGGACTTGACTGAGCAACTGAACTGAACTGGGTATGAAACACACAGACACAGTAAAAGGAATTTAAGAGTGTTTGGGAAAAGCACAGGTTGCATTTATAATACCCATTAGTAAAACATTTATTGTCTGCTCAAATTTCATACAGTGGAGTCTGAAGATTTCAACTAAGAACAATAATGGATATGCCACCCAAGAGAGGAAAACCATCTATCTTTTTTAAAACTACAATGATAGGTCAAAGTCATTCACCTTTACAAACATAAATGGCTTCCAAACTGTATAGTATACGAAACTCTACTTAATGTACTATGATGACCTAAAGGAAGTTTAAAAGGGAGAGAATATATTTATGGTTCGTTCATTTTGCTTTACATTAGAGTATAACAACTACACTCCAATACAATTTTTTTAAAACTTAGTAAAAATTCTTTAAACAAACAAACATAAATGGGTTCCTAAAATGTTGTGGGAAATTCCAAACTGTAAAAAGCAAATCATGTTTAAATGCATTAAGGAAAACTCAATACTCATAGAAAAACTTGTGGAACCCTGAGTAAACTAAGGTCTATTCCTCAGTTTATGGTCTATGTTTATTAAAGCACATCAGTTTTGCTATTATATACATCTATAATCCTACAATTATGAACAAATATGTTACAAATGCCTCGCAGTTATAGAACACTACTCTTGAGATTATGCTTCCTGCTTTTATGAGTTCCTATGCTAATATCCGTAGGCTCTTTGGTCAAGTCACTTAACATTTCTGAGCCTCAGTTTTCCTTCCTATGAAATGTAGTGTTAATACAAACTGCAAAGGAGATCATTATATAACTTATGTAAATGGTTTTGGTGAATATAAGAGTGTATATATATATATCATTTTATATATATATATATATACACATATGTATGTAATGATATTGAGAAACACATCAAAATAGGATATAAATAGGAAGTCTCACAGGGATTACAAGTGAAAAAAATATCAAGTCCATGTGATCTGTGGCATCATAGTACCAGGTAGATTCTTCTCAAAGATGCAGATACACTGGACAATTGTCAATGGGTTCTAGAAAACCTTTGAACCACACATATTATTCTGCTGATTCTAATTTTAAATACATGAAGCAAAATACTAGTTACAATTTATCTTCCCACACAGCTTGCCTACAAGGCAATAAAGTATTAATCCGAGAACAGGAATGTCTGAGACCTTGACAATTTCTAAGTGTGCTTTGAAAAGATGGTAATCTAGTGAATAAGTCTGTATGTTGTCAGTTTGGTTACGGTAAGTCTGGATTTAAGTGCTCCCAATACTCTTAGGACATAAAGTTAAGTTTGTGAGCCTTCAAAGTGATAACCATACCCTGAAACTTTTTCAATTCACCAAAATACCCTAAGTCTTGGCTGGCAAACAGCTGGCATCTTCTTCCTTGAAATTCTATTCTCTGTATTGACTATGCCAAAACCCTTGATTGTGTGGATCACAACAAACTGTGGAAAATTCTGTAAGAAATCGGAATACCAGACCATCTGAACTGCCTCCTGAGAAATCTGTATGCAGGTCAAGAAGCAACAGTTAGAACTGGATGTGGAACAACAGACTGGTTCCAAATAGGAAAAGGAGTACGTCAAGGCTGTATATTGTCACCCTGCCTATTTAACCTATATGCAGAGTACGTCATGAGAAACGCTGGGCTGGAAGAAGCACAAGCTGGAATCAAGATTGCTGGGAGAAATATCAATAACCTCAGATATGCAAATGACACTACCCTTATGGCAGACAGTGAAGAACTAAAGAACCTCTTGATGAAAGTGAAAGAGGAGAGTGAAAAAACTGGCTTAAAACTTAGCATTCAAAAAAAAATAAATAAACAGCATTCAGAAAACGAAGATCATGGCATCCAGTCCCATTACTTCATGGCAGATAGATGGGGAAACAGTAGAAACAGTGGCAGACTATTTTCTTGGGCTCCCAAATCACTGCAGATGGTGACTGCAGCCATGAAATTAAAAGATGTTTACTCCTTGGAAGAAAAGTTATGACCAACCTAGACAGCTTATTCAAAAGCAGAGATATTACTTTGCCAACAAAAGCCCATCTAGTCAAGGCTATGGTTTTTCCAGTAGTCATGTATGGATGTGAGAGTTGGACCATAAAGAAAGCTGAGAGCTGAAGAATTGATGCTTTTGAACTGTGGTGTTGGAGAAGACTCTTGAGAGTCCCTTGAACAGCAAGGAGATCCAACCACTCCATCCTAAAGGAAATCAGTCCTGAGTATTCATTGAAAGGACTGATGCTGAAGCTGAAACTCCAATACTTTGGCCACCTAATGCAAAGAATGGACTCATGGGAAAAGACCCTGATGCTGGGAAAGATTGTAGGTGGGAGGAGAAGGGGACAACAGAGGATTAGATGGTTGGATGGCATCACTGACACGATGGACATGAGTTTGAGCAAACTCCAGGCTTGGTGATGGATAGGAAAGCCTGGCGTGCTGCAGTCCATGGGATCACAAAGAGTCGGATATGACTAAGCGACAAACTGAACTAAACTGAAATGTATTAAATGCCATAATTTTCTTTGGGTTCTTGAGATTCCCTTTAATTAAACCTGCAGGATGCCTATAGAACTCAAAAAGTAATAATAGTCTATAGAAAAATGTTCATCAGTTCTGACAACTACTTTGAATGCAGATAGTCATTTCATGGACAGCTGATTTCCAAAACACAATCTATACAAAGCTCCTGTCTTCTTTTTCTTCTTTGGATATAATCCCTTGTTCACTGATAATTGAAACGTGTTTATGGTAATTTGATTCCTGTTTGTTTTTCCGTCTATTTTTAGTGTAGAGGAATGGCAGGAATTTAAACATTCCTCTACTTTTACATCTAGGCAAACATCACTGAAACAATATCCGTTCAAGTTCAGTTGAGATTTTATGTTGATATACTGGCCTGACCCTTCCGGAATCAGAAAGAAGATTATACATTCTCTTTTTCTTTCTTCCTCTCTTTCCTTTTTCTCCCTTCTTTCCTTATGTTATATCTGGATCACATTTCTTCTTTATCATTTCTATTTTCACTCTCTTTCTAGGTTCTTTAAACTCTACTCCTCTACAGGCACATCTTTCCTATTCATGCATATACAGGCTTCTTGTTTGTTAGAAAGGAAAGAAAATAAAGCAAAAGAGAAAGGTGGGAAAAGTGAAAGGGAAAAAAGAACGGAAGCAAATAAGGAAAACTATTAGATACATTTATGGTTTAGTCAAGCATGAATACATCACTACTTTTTTTTTTTTTTTAATTAAATGCCTGCTCCATGTAAGGCTTTGGGCTAGGTGGGGGTCTTCCCTGGTGGCTCAGAGGGTAAAGCGTCTGCCCTCAATGTGGGAGACCTAGGTTCGATCCCTGGGTTGGGAAGATCTCCTAGAGAAGGGCATGGCAACCCGCTCCGGTACTCTTGCCTGGAAAATCCCATGGACGGAGAAGCCTGGTAGGCTACAGTCCATAGGGTCACAAGGCGTCGGACACGACTGAGCAACTTCACTTTCACTTTATGGTTTAGTCAAGCATGAATACATGACTACTTTTTTTTTTTTTTTTTAAATTAAGTGCCTGCTCCATGTAAGGCTTTGGGCTAGGTGGTGGGAAAGTAAAGTTAGACATGAAAATCATCACCTAATAGAGCAGACATCGAACAGCTGTAAATAAACTAACACAAAGCAAAAGGTGGACAAGTCCCCTACGAGAGGCAGAGCTAAGTGGCCGTGACAGTGGACCTGAAGGGAAGATGACATTCAATTAGGCAGAGGACGGAGAGTGCAGCCAGAGTCTCATGGAAAGATGGGACTTGAGATAGGCCTTTGAGATAAAGATTTGCTTTCCCTTCTCATTTCTCCCATCCATTTCACTAAAAAATTCCTCAAGCAAGCTCTGTAGATCCCTTTCCTCATCACTCCTTCACTTCCTGGTTAATCTTCCTTCTCCTTTTAGTCCATCTTCAAAATTGACCTTTCAAAGAATACCTGTCACACTTTTACAGTCAAAATCCATACCTTGAAGACAGATTAAAAAAATAATAAACACCTTTTTAAAGGAAAAAAAAAAATTTGCTCTTAACATCCCTAACATAGCAATATCCCAGGTTTCTTCTTTCTTTGACCCAGGCCAGACATGCTAATAGGAACTGCTTTGTGATTTCACCATGATTAGTGTCAAGGATTTACCACTGTATGCAGCCCTGGAAGATCTGTTCCAAGATATGCCAAAGGGGGAAAGGAAGGGATAAACTGGGAGTCTGGGACTGATGCATACACACTGCTGTTGCTCTAGCTCCTGCTACGTCGCTTCAGTCGTGTCTGATTCTGTGCGACCCCAGAGACAGCAGCCCACCAGGCTCCCCCGTCCCTGGGATTCTCCAGGCAAGAATACTAGAGTGAGTTGCCATTTCCTTCTCCAATGCATGAAAGTGAAAAGTGAAAGTGAAGTCACGCAGTCATGTCCAACTCTTAACAACCCCGTGGACCAGGCCCCTCCGTCCATGGAATTCTCCAGGCAAAAGTACTGGAGTGGGGTGCCATTGCCTTCTCCGCATATACACACTATTATATTTAAAACAGACAACCAGCAAGGACCTACTATATAGCACAGGGAACACTGATCAATATTCTGTAATAACCTAAATGGGAAAAGAATTTGAAAAATAATAGTTACATGTATACACAATGAATCACCTCTGTGCACCTGAAAGTAACATAATGTTGTAAATCAACTACACTCATATATAAAATAAAAATTTTTTAAATGATTCTAGACTTAGGTATATACTCTTAACTGAAGTGTGATTGCATCTTTGAAAATCTTTTCAATGCATCCTCACCCTTGAACAAGATTCAGCATATGAAGACACCTTTAAAAAGCATATTCTACTCCAAACTACATTAATAATTAACGCGTATTTCATTAAAGATATTAGAGAGAGAGAGGAAATAGGATTTACATTACCCACCACCCTGGAGAACCATATTACCCACTGTGAACTATCATTCTTCTTATAAAATATCTTTCATTGGCTATCTAAGCCCCTTCTCTATAGATAAAAATAGAAGACTACATTATTGTAGAACAGAATGCAAATTATATAAAGATTCAAGTTGAGATATGGTAGGTATTATAAATAGGAGTATAAATTAGGAAGAGAAGTGTGATAGAATAGGTGGAGAGAAAAATGGGTCCTAATATTTTCATCGTATATATTAACAATAGGGTGTCGAAGGGTGGTTGCTCAACATGAAATAGCAGTTTAAATACACTATTTCCAAGTATAAAATTCTTTAAAAGGGCAAAAACTGCGTCAAAATTTTGGTGTTCTTGCCTGGAGAATCCCAGGGACGGGGGAGCCTGGTGGGCTGCCCTCTACGGGGTCGCACCAAGTCGGACACGACTGAAGCGACTTAGCAGCAGCAGCAGCAGCAGGGAGCGGGTAGTATAAATGTGGTAGCATAAGCCTATCATCTTTTATGTCCAATATTTTATGCTCAAATTTGATAAACGGAGAACTATTAATCATATTATTTAAGTTTTAGAACAGTCACTACAAGAAGTGTCTCCTATGGTAAAGAATCTGCCTGCAATGCAGGATATACCCAGTTTCGATTCCTGGGTTGGGAAGATCCCCTGGAGAAGGGAATGGCTACTCACTCCAATACTCTTGCCTGGAAATTTCATGGGTAGCCTAGGGGTCAACAGTCCATGGGGTCGCAAAGAGAAGGACACGTCCGAGCAACTTTCACTCCCTATGGAGTGATTCCCAGCAAAAACTACACAGGAAACCCTTACAAGTGATTTCCTAAGTAAGACTAGAGATAGAAGGATGGAGGTGGCCAACCACTACTTTAATTATAAGTCCTTTGTCCTATTTGGGTTTTCGAAACTAGGTACATGGATTCATTTACTAAAATTTCACAAAGGAAAACAATATACTGGGGAAATATTTTTAATACCAATTACTTGAATGAATGGTTTGGTTTTTTTTATAAATTTTTGGTTGAAAGGTCTTATCCTAAACTACAGAGCTTTTTATTCTTAACATAACTGAAGATATTTTCATGCTAAATCTAGATGCTAACAGAGATAAGTGAATTCAGATATAAAGGTTTAATTAAGAAATAATGAGAGAACAATCTTCAGAGGAAGACTGCTTTATTGATTTTTTTTTAATGTGAATTAGATCATTTAAAAATATTTTGCTTCAAATGTCCAGTGCAAGGGCATCATTCGAGAATCAATGTCCTAAATATTCACAGCTGGGTACCTCTCACCTAAAAATAGAGAGCCTCTATTTTATCAAAATAGATGCCCCTGTAGGTAGTGGCTGTGTGGGTCTCCTTCTGTGTTTCCTCTTTTCTTTTCTTTCTCCATGTGGAGTTTTAATCTGTTGGGCATTTTTGCTCTCACTGCTTGTCTGTTCTTGTTCTCTTTTTATTTCCTTTTCTTATTCAATTAATCTGTATTTGCCATTCGTGTATCTGAGTCTGAGTATGTTTTAAATTACGTTACACAATTTAGTGAACAATTTGTTATTCCTTACTCTCAATTTAAAAAGTCGATCAATGGACTATTTATTTATTTCTGTTATAAAAATAGTAAAAGAAGGCAAACAGGAAGGAAGGAAAGAAGAAGGGATGAGGAAGAGAAAAGAGACGGGAGGGAAGGAGGGAGTTTGGAGGACAAGAAGATACAAAAATAGGTATAAAGAAGAGAAACACCTTTATTTTTATGTGTTTTACTAAAGTAGTCCTTATTTTTCTTTTTGTGCTTCAGGGGCCCTGATGGAAAAGAGCTATCACAATTCCAACTGAAGTATAGTCTAAGTATTCTGTTTTTAATACCAAGATATGGAATTTTCCTCAGTTTTACTGAGGTATAACTTGACAAGTAAAATTGTAATATATTTAAAGTGCATAGTATGATGGTCTGATTATCTATATATAATGAAAGGATTTTCTAGGATATGGAAATATTGACAAAGGTACTGAACCACATACTCAGAATCAGCAAGGACTTTGGGAATTGCCTAAAGTCTGAAATCCAAGGGCATCCAAAGACTTGCCTATTGTGTTATAGCTTTGTACTGGAAAATGGCAACCTCTGAAAACACAATATATTCAAAATGATTTAATTCAAAAGCATCTTACAATGGGTGCAATTTATTTAATATAAATCATGTCTCAATAAAGTTGGTTAGAAGTCAGTGTTTTCACCTTTTTACTCACAGGTGTATTATGTTTCTGGATTAGTCAGTATCATGTTCATTATCCCTTCATGCAACATACATACTAGGGACTGTCACAGGTACTAAGAGAAAAAGATGAGCAAAAGTAGATATGATGCCTGCCTTCACGGAGCTTACAGGCTGTTGCCAAATAGGCATTGCTAAAAGAATGACAACAAGAAATGCATAACTCAACTGTGCTGACAACTGTTACAAAGAGTACTGTGTGTCCCAGTACCATGTAGTAGAAGCTTCCATCCTAGTCACACAGAGAGGTCAGGGTCTCTTCCTTAGAGAAGGGAGCACTGAATTTAAATCTGAAGATATATTGAAACTGGGATAGGATGGGGTAAGGGAGTAGGGAAACATCCACATGGGAGGAACACATGCTGGTGGAAACAGGTACTTTCAAAAGTCAGAAAGATAATGAGGTAGAAGAAACCCAGAGAATGAAGGGTGACATGGTGAAAAAACTTCTCTGAAGTCAGTTAAGGGAAAAAAAAAAAAAAGTTAAGCAAAGTTGTGTTGATACTACAGAATTGTAGAACTCAAAGAACCCTAAATGTCATTATTTTCATTTGGCATATTTACCTAAAGTAGCTAAATGATGGAATGCATCCATTGAATATTTCTATCAATGATGCCAAAGAAAATAACAAACCGATTTGACAAATTTTGAGTAAGTCCCTTTCAATTCATACCAAGGCATACAAGCACTCCGACAGAGGATGAGATGGTTGGATGGCATCAGCAAGTCTGAGCAAACTCTAGGAGTTGGTGTTGGACAGGGAAGCCTGGTGTGCTGCAGTCCATGGGGTCACAAACAGTCGGACATGACTGAGCAACTGAACTGACAGATTGAGATTAAAACTTAATGTTATTTGTGAGTTTTTTTCTGATTAAAAAAACTTAGTGAGTTATATAAATTTAATAGGATAACATTTTTTGTTAACATAAAAATGTAAAATCATGTGAAAAAAAATAAAAGTAAAGTTAAAATGTTCTTTATGTTTAAAAAACAAAGGAAATGTTTCTCACAGCAGTTGTTTGATTGCTTTAACTTCTTACTTGAAAAACATTCTGTCTTTGACTAATATTGTAAACTTTAACTGACTGTGTTATTTTTCACCTAAACGGAATACCCATAAACACTGATAACTGGAGAAGCTGTACTTTCTCATACAGCTAGTCAAGTCAATGAAGCTGAAAAAATAAAACCAGTCATACTGGTCTACAGTCATAATTAGACCAAAATTTGGGACTGAAACTTTACTTTTAAAGCAGAGGATCTTTTAAAACAGCCTGTTGAAAGGCTTCCTACTGACGTTCATCAATGTGACCTGGGAAAAGCCAAGCCTGGAGGCGGTATTACCCAGTGGTTAAGAATTAAAATTCTAGATGTACAAAGATCTGGTTCTACATCTGCTCAGAGTATCCTCCAGCTCTGTGACTTTAGACAATACACTTAGTCCCTTAATTTTCTAATCTAGATATTGAGGAAAATGATAATTCCATCACAGGTTACTTGAAAGACAATAACATAAAGACATTATCCAATGTAAAGACTGACACTCAAGTCTTAACCATTATTTGTAGGTTATATCAAGTAACTTTACATAGTTACCAGAGACTGCAATGTCAGGCTCCTTGGCATCTTCTAACAAAACTGTCAATGTCAACATTCAATGAGGTTGCAATCTGTATGTCTCAGATTGAGACATCTGAGCAATTGTTTGTGATCGTCAACTATCTGGGTCAAAATCCATGGAGGCAAAAACAAAAAATCCCATCTCTTCTAGTATGTCAACACTCCTTTACACACCTCTCTGAAAGTAGGCAGCTCTCCAGGCAGGGTGGGGATACTCTAAGGCACATCTGTGATAAGACTGTTTTAGGGAAACTGAGCACATAAAATAGATCAGTCTTCTGTTTTTTTCACACTAGACTGCTTTTTGAACAAGATATTTTATTTTCATGGTAATTTAATCATTAAATGTTTCTCAGGGCCTTGAAATTCAGGATTCTCCTTTGAGTTGCTCCAATTCTCCTTTTTGTTATGACCTTGGGATTAGTTATTTAACTATTCTATACTCTAACTTTTTATGCAAAATGAGAAAAATGCCACTTTTACGGGCAGGCAGTAAATTCCTAACTAACACTTAGAGCACACTTTAGTTCCTTTCAACTGAGAAAATTAAAGTAAATGAAAATATTTCATTATTAATAATCTAATTCTCTTTGAATCTTTGATTAATACCATTTCAATCTATGAGCTTTTCAAGATTGGGTCATCTTCTATATAAATTTTTGAAGGTGGAAGCAATATACAAATAGATAAATTTGAGTTAAAATTAATTCTCCTAAGAAGATTTAAAATGGACATAATACTTTGTGAATTAAGCATAAAATAGCAGATCCAAAGACAGCCTCCTACAAAAACCAGTAGCAAATTGCTACTTTAAATATTTTATTTTCATTAGAGGGGAGATAACCACTTTTAACAATTTTGAATTTTTTTGATGATGTAAAACATCACACACACTGTGATGATTTTTTTTTTAAGTAAATTGAGGTTGGGTCCAAGAGGCCCACATCCGATACAAATGGTACACATAAAATGTCATTTTGGATTGGTTAAGTTTCCCGCCCTGTCAGGCCCCGCCAAAGCACTAACTAGAGAGACCTCTGAGGCATTTCTCACCACTACATTCTTCTTCATGATATTCTGTTAAAAATATGATGATTTAACATGGCTGGATATTTTCAGGGAATCTTACAGAGTACTGACATTTCAGTTGGTGCTCATTTTGTTAGTTTCAACTTTCTTAACATCCTTTTATGAAATGTATAAACCTACTAACATAAAAGGCATATTCCAAAGGAAGGGTTTGAAAGTGTTAAAGGAAAGTGTCAGATATGTTAGAAAGTCCTACCACTGAACTCTGCATTACCCTTTCCCTTTCATATTTAACATGCACGCAGCTGCTCATGCCATGTAATCAACTGATTGTTACACAAGCATTTTCTAAAGCTATGACAATCTCAGATTTATGAGGTCAAGAAGTGCAGACTTAATCCATTCAATAGCTGCAATTTATCGTCTGATTATAATTGTATACACAAACACAGTAATGATTTAGATGACATAGTGTAAAGATGAAATCCGTTTATTTTAAAAGGGTTTCTAACCTTTAAAATATGTTGCCATGAACACCTTTCGATGTCCGCTTTTAACAACACAATTATTATTGTTTTATTGATCAGGGTTTTATTACGGATTTGACACTTATATTTCATGCTAATCGAAAAAGGTGTAATTTTTCTGCACAATTTTAACAAGAATATGACTGTAATTAATTATATCACTATTATGTTTTCAGTGTCTAGAAAGAAGTGCTTAATTTATCACACATGTCTCCTACAGCATATGGAAACCTCTTTTAAAAAGACAGGGTGCGTGCTCCTTCCAGAGATGACAGGATGTGACATAGGAGCTATATTTATAGATTTCTGCTGCCATGCTGACCTGGTTTTATAGTGACAGTTCCTCTGGAATGGGATGGTACATTAGCAACTCAGATAGCCTGGGTGGCACCAAATCTTACCATCGTTTGGTCTTATAATACTAATTAGTGGTCATTCCCTAATGCCTTCATAGATCAAGAAAACAATCTGCAGACAAGGCCAAAATGGTGCTGAATAACAGCAGTCGTATACACTTCAGATATTTTTTTCCTAGTTTGCAAGTTGTAACAAATGGTAAAATGCCGTTGCCAACTTGCTTGGCTATATATGGCAGTTTTGTTCATTTAATATTTACTGTTATACATGAGTAGTTGTAAGCTCTACCTATAACATACACACGCAAGTATGTACGTAATATTTATATTGATCTTTATTGTTAATGATCTCATCATTCTCCTAAAATACCACGGCTCTATTATACAAGAGAATTAGAACACTTATACACATAGCAGTACAATTTATGTTTCAAATGAAGTTTTTAAAATAATTGGTATCCCGTGCTAATAAAGCCAAGCTTTTCCTTGCTCAATTTTTATATGTTGCTCAATAACAACCTTATTAAATCACATAAATTTACATTTCATTTTCCGTATTACCTACATATATGAATTACATTTCATTATATACTGCTGTCCTGTATCTATACCATTACACAGTTTCTATTATATGAATCTATAAATTCTAATTAATACATATAATTTGATACATTTAATGATGAAATAGATGATTTTGCATTTTTAAAAAATACTCAAAATCATTATATGTATCATAAGGTTTGATCTATCTCTATATCTTTTCTCTAAATTTTCAGTATGATGCTGATTAAATATTTTAGCCTATTAGAAAATATTTGATTTAAGAACCTAAATGGGAAGGCATTAAATATTAAAATAATTTATAAATATGAAATTCTCTGCCTAACATTAGTAGAATGAATGAAAAAGCATATAATATATTATAAGATGGCAAATGAAGCAAAATCAATAGTTGAATTGGTAGCATGTTCTAACTGTAATTAAACAGTTATGCTCACTTGCTTTTCTGCCACACTTCTTTAAATAGCACAATCCCAGTGGAAAAACACAGACTAACAGTGTTTCTTCTGTCTTTGAAAGAACTGAATCAATATTACTATAGTCAATATATCATTACCTTTAACAGAATGGTGACAGAAAAACATCACAAATAAAAATAAGTATTTCCTAGTAATTCAAAATTTAAGACAACTTATGTATGTTCCTGCCACACGTCACCTTAATTTAATACATTTTTAACTTTCGGTTTTATGCAAGTGGTCCTTATCTGACCATTTTCATCACAAAATAAATGTAGCTTTAGTGTTAGGGCTGACTTTACTTGAAGCTCTGTTTTCCATCTCATCATTATCCTTCTAGTTTTAAACCTGCTGTGTTGTTGTTGCTGCTGCTGCTGCTGAGTCGCTTCAGTTGTGTCCTACTCTGTGCGACCCCATAGACGGCAGCCCGCCAGGCTCCCCCATCCCTGGGATTCTCCAGGCAAGAACCCTGAAGTGGGTTGCCGTTTCCTTCTCCAATGCGTGAAAGTGAACTTTAAAATCATTAAAAATACACCGCTGCAGTAGTAGAAGGATTTGTGAAAAGTTGTTGAATGGTCTTATTCATTCAATATTTACTGGGCACCCACTATATTCTTGGCATTGTTCTAAGCCAAGGCAACATATCAGTGAAGAAAACACATCTAGATCTCTACTGTTTTAAAGCTTTAGAACGGGAAAGATGTGCAATTAACTACAGTTAACTACAAAGTAGGTTAGAAAGTGAGAGTGATGTGGGCAAAGAAAAAGGAATGAGGCGAGGGCAGTGGGGGAAATGAAACTGTTAATAGTGTAGTCTGGATAGGTATCATTAATAAGGTGTCATCTGCAAGAAGAGTCCAAGGAGGGGAGGGAGGGACCCATTCAGTATCTGCAGGATGATGGTCCAAGCCGAGCACACAGAAAAGACAAGAGTTGTTCTGATAGGGAAGGGTCAGCAAGTGTTGGGGCTGAAGCACAGGTGAGAGGTAGAGGTGAGAGAGAGATAAGTCGGACATGTGGAGCCAGGTCAGAGAGGTAAAAAGGACACAGAGCATGTAAGGAAAGGGCATTGGCTTCCTACTCTGAACAAGATGGCAGGCTACGGCTGGGTGTCCTTCAGTAAGAAGCCCAAGGTCGTCTATCTCACGTTTTAAGAGGATCATTTAAAGAAGGGGTTGTCTTGAGAGCTGGCTGTCAGGAGATACGCATGAAGTGGGGAGAGGATAGCAGGAATCCAGTGAAGAGAGGGGTAAGATTCAAACCCAGGTATAAGCAGTAACACAGGGTAGGCTTAATTTAATATCACTCCTAATTGTTTAAACCTACCCAAATGCCTTTGGTAGGTAATTGAATTCGCTCAGTCGTGCTCGACTCTTCGCGACCCCATGGACTGCAGCCTACCAGGCTCCGCTGGTCATGGGATTCTCCAGGCAAGAATACTGGAGTGGGTTGCCATTTCCTTCTCCAGGGGATCTTCCCGACCCAGGGATCGAAACCAGGTCTCCCACATTGCAAGCAGACATAGTTGAAACTCAGAACTACTTAGGGTCACACTTTCATTTTCAGATTAATATCAAATGCAAGAGACAGCACTTTCTTAAAAAGCAAAGTGTATACAAGATTCTTATAGGTTCCTTTTTACCCTCCTAGCCAAAATAATTGTTTTCATATCATTCTTGTTTTACTATTTATAAGTGATATAATCACAATATAATTACTGCTTAAATACATTCTTATCTCAGAACTTCCATGTTAACTGATTATTTCAACAGATCTATGGGCTACTAATTATCTTCATAGCTATTCATTCTTTCTTTTATTAAATATTTTGATAGCATCCAAACATTGTGTTTGGCACTTAGGTATAAAACAAGAACTTTCATCCTAGTTCACCTAAGATGATCTCTGAGACCCATTATTTGTAGCAAGAATTCTTCTAATTACATACAAAGCATTTCTTAGGATTCACACCTTAAAACAGGTTGCAACAGCAAATGAAGACAGTTCCTGCCTTGGCCTGCAGTACAGGAAGGACACACATATCTCACCATCCATACAAAGTAGAGGGTTAAATGCCAAAATCAAGCCATGAGCATAATCCAGAAACAGCACAGTGGCAGGTTTTAAAGAATGAGGAGGACTCAAGAAGCAAAGGTGAGATAGAGATAACTTTCTCTTTCCTTCTCCCATGAGACAGAATGGTGAGAGATACTTGCTCAACCATACACACCTAGGTGACCTGGGAGTTGGTAATAACCTTTTAGATATGATACCAAAAGCAGGAGCCATGAAACAACAACAAAGTTGGACTTCATTAAAATTAAAAACATCTCTGCAAAAGACACAGGTAAGAGAATAAAGAAACAAGCCACAGACATGAAAGAAAAAACTTTGCTAAACATACATTTGATACTGGTATCAAAAATGTACTAAATAAAAAACCTCTTAAAATTCAACAATATGAAAAAAGCAACCCTATTAAAAATGGGCAAAAGATCTGAACAGACAGCTCACCAGAGATGCAAATATAGATGGCAAACAAGCAAATGAAAATATGCTCCCCATCATATGTCATCAGAGATGTGCGAGTTAAAATAACAAGATGCTGCAACACACCTATTAAAATAGCTGAAATCCAAAACACTGACAACACCAAATGTTGGCAAGGATGTGGAACAAGAGGAATTCTCATTGCTGGTGGGAAAGCAAAAGAGAATAACCACTTTGAAGACAGCTCAGCAGTTTCTTATGAAACTAAGCATGCTCTTACCATATGTTTCAGCAATTTTACTCGTTTGTATTTACCCAAAGGAGTTGCAAATCTATGTCCACACACAAACTCACACACAGATGTTTACACCAGCTTTACTCACAACTGAAAGCAATCAAAATGTCCTTCAACAGATGCATGAAAAAACGGGTACATATATACAATAGAATAATATCCAGTGGTAAAAAGAAATGAGCTATCAAGTCAACAAAAGACAGAGTAACCTTAAATGCATATTGCTAAGTCAAAGAAGCCGATCTGAAAAAGGCTACATACTGCATAATTCCAAGTTTATGACTTTCTGAGCAAGGCAAAACTATGGAGACAGTAAAAAGATCAGTGGTTGACAGAGATCTGAGTGAGGGAAAAATAAATGTGATATTCTCTCCTCAGCATCAGATCCATTTTTTGTGGTTTCAGTTACATGCAATCAATGGTGGTATGAATATGGAAAATTCCAGAAATGAAGAACTATTAAGTTTTAAATTGCTCACTGTTCTGAGTAGTGGGATAAACTCTTGAACTGTGCACTCCATCCTGCCCAGAATCTCCAACCATATACATCACCTACTCCTGACAGCCAACACTGACAACATCATGGCTGGAAGATCCAGGATCACCCAAAGGAGCTGACACTATAATGATGTATTTTAGAAGGTCAATAACAGACTAATGTTATGTCATAATGCTTTTATCATTCACTTCTCCTCATCTCATCATGTGAGCATTTTATCATCTCATATCATCACAAGAAGAAAGGTGAGTACAATATAATACGGTATTTTGAGAGAGACCATGGTCACATGACTTTTAGTACAGGGTATTGTTATAAACAGTCTATCTTATTATTCGTTATTGTCATTAATCTCTACTGTGCCTAATTTATAAATTAAACTTTATCATAGGTATTTAAGTACAGTAAAAATGATGGTACTTACAAGACTTGGTTCTCCCACAGTTTACAGCATTCACTAGGGTTCTTGGAACAGATCCCCATGAATAAGGAGTACTACTATAGATGAAAAGGACAAAGAATTTTTAAGGAAGTGAAGCAGATATGCTGATGACACCACCCTTATGGCAGAAAGTGAAGAAGAACTAAAGAGCCTCTTGATGAAAATGAAAGAGGAGAGTGGAAAAAGTTGGCTTAAAGCTCAACATTCAGAAAACGAAGATCATGGCATCCAGTCCCATTACTTAATGGCAGATAGATGGGGAAACAGGGGAAACAGTGGAAACAGTGGCTGACTTTATTTTTCTGAGCTCCAAAATCACTGCAGATGGTGACTGCAGCCATGAAATTAAAAGACGATTACTTCTTGGAAGGAATGTTATGACCAACCTAGACAGCTTATTAAAAAGCAGACACATTACTTTGCCAACAAAGGTCCGTTTAGTCAAGGCTATGGTTTTTCCAGTGGTCATGTATGGATGTGAGAGTTGGACTATAAAGAAAGCTGAGCGTCGAAAAATAGATGCTTTTGAACTGTGGTGTTGGAGAAGACTCTTGAGAGTCCCTTGGACTGCAAGAAAATCCAACCAGTCCATCCTAAAGGAGATCAGTCCTGGGTGTTCATTGGAAGGACTGATGTTGAAGCTGAAACTCCAATACTTTGGCCACCTGCTGCAGAGAACTGACTCATTTGAAAAGACCCTGATGCTGGGAAAGATTGAGGGCAGGAGGAGAAGGGGACAACAGAGGATGAGATGTTTGGATGGCATCATCGACTCGATGGACATGGGTTTGGGTGGACTCCAGGAGTTGGTGATGGACAGGGAGGCCTGGCGTGCTGCGATGCATGGGGTCGCAAAGAGTCGGACATGACTGAGCAACTGAACTGAACTGAAAGCACTCTATTCTGCAACAATAGACAGAGGTAATTATTCTTTTGTCAAAATCCGAAGAGTATACAACACAAAGCATAAACAAACTCTAATGTAAACTACTACACTTTTATAATAATCTATCAGTACTGGCTCAGCACTTTTAACAATTGTACCACACTCATCCAAGATATTAATAAAAGAAAAAACTGTATTTAAAAGGCTGAGGGGTTATATGGGAACTCTATGTACTTTCTACTCAATTTTTCTGTAAATCTAAAACTGCTCTAAAAAAATAAAGGCTACTAATAAAAAAAGAAAGCTTAAGAAAAATGAGTAAGCAAGCTACACATTAGAATTTATATATATACATCACACATATTCCTTTGTTAAAGATTTGGCAATACCTATAAATGTACACATATATTCAGAAGATATTATATATGTGCATATATACCTCAATATATTTTCTTTTATGAGTTATCTGTTAAGATTTTTTATTTGTTCATTAGGCTATTCCTCATTTATTGCTGATGTTTCCGAGTTCTCTCTACATCCAGATACAATTCTTTGTCAAATAAACATATTGTGAATATATATATATGTATATACATATGCATGTATGTATGAATTCATATATGTACATATGTGTAAATATATTAAAAATTATTTGTGAATTCATTTATATATAATATGGCAAATATATATATTCACAGTACATAGTTTTGACAAAGAAATTGTATCCAGATATATAAAGGACCCTTAATGATCACTAGTAAAAAAGAAAACTTAAAAACAATGAGCAAAAAACTTTAACAGATACTTCATTAAAATATATATATGCATATATATATAAAGGGACAATGGGCATATGAAAAACTCTACGATGAGTTAACACTTCGCATCCACCAGAAAGACTAAAATAGACAGGACTGACAAAACCAATTGTTAACAATGTGAAATGAATGGAACCTTCAAACATCGATGGTAGGAATGTAAAAAGATACAACCTCACTGGCACACTATTTGGCTGCTGCTTATAAATATCCTACCCTATGGCCATTAGGGCCAAGTAGTTCTCTCAGTATCTATACAAAAGAAGTAAAAACTTATCATGTTCACAAAGATTTACATCTGAATCTTCCAAACAGCATTATTCATAAGAGTGGAAAAGTGGAATACATTGTGGTATATCTATACAATATATAAGCACTCAGAAATAAAGGATGAATGAACTACTTGTATATGCAAAAATATGCAAAAATATAAAAAACATTCTGTTAAGCAAAAGAAGCCAGAACCTAAAGAACACATACTGTGTGATCCATTTATGTGAAATCTAAAAACAAGTAAGACTTATCCACTGTGACAGAAATCAGATAAATAGTTGCAGGGAAATTGCCTGGAAACATCAGGTAAGTTTCTGGAAAATATTATTTGTCTTGTTTAAGGTGATCACTGTTTGGGTATATACAACTGACAGAACTCACAGAACTGAACATTCAAGACCTATGTACTTTACAGTATGTTAATTATAGCTAAATATAAATGTCCAGATGCCAGCACAATAAAATATACACATATGAATTAAAATGTTTCCTACTATAGAATTTGGGCAGACCCTTTTCCCAAGCTAATCATATTGGAGACAGATTGAAATATTTTATTATATTCTTATTACTCTCAGGGATTCTTACCCTTAGAGAGTTTCATTCTATACTAAACAAGCAAAACTGAATGTCCCCAAAGAGAATCATGCAGTGTTCTTAAGTGTGAGACATGAAGGTATGTTTTCCCTAATGAGGTGTCTCAGAATTTTGTTTCACTTCAGACAGACATGCTTATGAACTTTTGTAGCTACTGATGCTATATTTCTGAACATCATCACCTTAACATCTGAAATTTAAAGCTCACAAGAATCAACACTTTAATGAGTGCTTTCTTTAACTGAAGAGGAACACTGCTTCAAAATTTAAAGCATTTTGAGCATTTCTGAGGACTACATCTATTTTTGTAAATGCTTCTTTGTCTTCATTTGAGTTCTTTCAGTGAGTTTCTACTCTTTTCAACAAATACCTCAATAGGTTGTTGTCCAAACTATTCCCTAAGAAATCAGGAGCTCAAATAAAAGTTCAGTGATCACTCATCCATATCCAACCACTAGACAGTTGAAATGTATTAATTTCTCAAGAGAAAAAAATGGAATGAGAGCCCAGGTATCAAATTAAATGAAGTACCCTCTTTGCTCAGATCCTGGTGGAATTATCTCAAAACTAAAACGAAAAGATAAAAAAGGTTGAGTAGAAATTATAACTATGCCATGATAAGGCACAAATGCAAAACCATATCCGAAATGTTTAAGACCATAATCATGATGAATCTGATTAAGTGAAGGGTATTTTAAAACCTGACTTTATCTGAGTTTGTGCCTAGTGACAGCCATTGGCGCTGCTATGAACAATAAAAATAATGGCCTTTAATGATTTCAAGGTGAGAAGGTTACAGTTTAGGACTTGGATTGTTAACTCTGATTTCGTCCACTCAAGGATTCCAATTATGATTTTCTGCACACTCTTTGCCTGGCTAAGGCAAACACTAATGGCTAAGAACCATTCAGGTCTCAAACTCATCATTTCTTTTTTTAAGAAATCATTCCTAAATGCTCCCCACTCTCAGTCTTTCTTCTAGGTTATTCTCAAATCACTCCACTTTCAGATGGACGGCAAATCACATGCTATCATAACAACTTAGAATTTGCAATCAAACATATTTTGATTTTTATGTAACTAGCACTGTGATGATTCATTTACTGTTTCTCCATCACTTACTGTCTTCAAAGTTCCTGCAGGACAGCGATAATGCTTACAGTGTTCATCTATGTAGGTCCAGTCTCTTTGGTGAATGGGTGAATCATCACAATGAGATAGGAAGATGACATATAAGAGCCTTTTCAAGACCCTACACTAGTGACCTGTTCAGATATTCAAGTAAGAAGAGAGAAATTCCTTTGTAGACTATAACATCCTCAGTAATGATATCCATTAGATTTCAAGTTCAGTTTTTTGCACACAGTGATCCAGTTGTTCCAGTACCATTTATTAAGAACACTTTCTACTTCACTGCCTTTGTATCTTTGTCAAAAGTCAGTGGTTTATCTACATGTGGGTTTATTTCTGAACTTAATTCTTTCCAATGATTCATTTATCTGCCTTGAAGCCAATTCTATACCATTTTGATCACTGATTCCTGAAATCAGGTAGTTTCAGACCTCCAACTTTTTATTCTTTAAAATTTTTTTGAACATTCTAGGCCCTTTGTATTTCCATGTGAAAGTTAGAGTCAGGTGTCAATCTGTACACAGGCCTGCTGACATTTTGAGTAGATTATGTACAATATATAGATGAATTTAGGAAGATATTACCTTGGTAATATTGAGCCTTCAGAACATAAGCAAAATATATAACTCCATTCTTTTAGATTTTCATTAACTTCTCTCAGCAATATTTTATAGCAATTTAAGGCCATGGTTTCTTTCGTATTTTGTCAGATGTACCCCTCAGTAATTCATATATTTTTACGCTATTTTAAATGATATTTAATTTCTATTTTAAATTTTATTTTCTGATTATCAGTTGGTAGTTCATTAGAAACACAATTGATTTTAAATATTGATATTATATCCTTCAATCTTAAAAGTATTCTACATTGATTGATGAAAATATCCTTGAAGTTATCAATGATAGCAAGACATTCCACAAATGTAAGAACTTTACAATTAGCATGAATAATAGAGATGAGTGAAACATTTAAAAAAAAATTATCATTCTGTATTGGAGTATAGCCGATTAACAATATTGTGATAGTTTCAGATGGACAGCAAAGGCACTCAGCCATACACATACATGTATCCATTCTCTCCTAAATTCCTTTTCCATCCAGGCTGCCACAAAACATTTGAGAAAAGTTCCCTGTGCTCTACAGTAGGTCCTTGTTGGTTACCCATTCTAAACACAGCAGAGTGTACATATATTGACTCATTTTTACAAGGATAGGTATTTCTAGGTATTACTATAGTTTTATCATTAGAACATTCTGTTCAGCCCTTTTGCCTAAATGCGAAAATGTGGCAGACATACACACTGTAAACTTCAAAACTTTACAGAAACATCATCTAGCACACACTACTAGCTAATCATATTTGAACAAATGAAATGCATAGATTAATAAACAATGAATGTTTGGAAGATCAATTCTGAATACAGGAAATCTGAACTGCCACCACAGATTTTAGACTATTCTGTGCCACCTTAGTAGAAATTCAGATATTAGAATGCTCTCCTTACTCATCCCTTCAGTCTGATCACCTTTTATGATTAAACATGTGTTACATGATTTGTCTTTGTGTTAAAATATATGGAGATTGAGGAGTCAGTGGACTAACTTTAAGAATTTATACTGCTCCCCAACTATGTATGAGTTATGAAGTTATCGTACATAACTTCTAAGCAAAAAGTTTCAGCTTTATTCCATAATTGCCTTGGACAATATGAATATAGCCTTTTTGGGAAATTTTGAATGTGAAGGTGATCCGGTTGAAGGATCAGTTGCTCAGCTAATCGTTTAAGCATTCTTCTGGGTGATCCACCTAGTGAGGCAGATTAAATTTTCTTCTTCATAGTTCCACACTCATCCTTCCTGCATTTAAGTTCTCAAAGATGCCATGAGTCCAAAACAGACTTGTGTTCTTCAGGGCATCCAAATAACCCCCTATCTTATAAAAACTTTAGTCATGAGAGTGGCATGGAGGTGATTCTGCTATTAAAAAAAAAATTATTGGGGGGAGAGGAACTTAGACCATATCTTTTGTCACACTTATTAGAGGAAGAAAGAGAAGGAGCGGAGGAGAAGGAAGGGGAGAAGGGAGGTGGAGAAAACAAAATCCTTGCCTTTCCATGTTAAATGTTTATCAGCTTCAGAATCCTCAACTCAGGATTCTGAAATATGAGGATTATGAAATATTTCACAGGGGAGACTTCCTTGATCAAGGTAGGTCATCTCCTCAAAATGCTTTAGTATTTGTAGCTCCTTTTTGAATCTCTGCTTCTGTTATTACAGTGGTCATATGAAATATACTGTTGCTTCTCACAGAAGATCTGCTCTGTTGAGTTTTAGGAATTTGGGGAAAGGAACCTCATCCAAGCTGTCACATTTGGTCTCTTCATTGCCAGGCAAATGGTCAGGATCAAAGGACTCTGCCTGGAGAAACAGTCTGTTGGATGACAGAGGACAACAGGCTTGCCAAGTTTCTTAATATTTGTCATGTTTTTCCATGTTCAGTAAAAGGACCCAATGCTACTGAATTACTGAGTGATTCGTCAAGGTTTAAGGAAACAGTTAGTAAATAAACTATCCCAGATGCTACATTTCGAAAACATACTTTTTTCCCAATCAGTATTGCTTCTGTTAAATTTTCAATGGAAACTATAAATTAAGGTCAATGTAAGTTCTTGACAATATCACTGAGTTTAAAGAGCCATGGATGCAGCTCACCCAAAAGTGGCTTCCAAAATATTACTCCCTGTTGAACTGGACTGCAAGAGAATTATGAGAAGTATTTTCTTTTAAATAACATACAATTAAATTTTAAAGGTTAATCATCCTGAGTCCTCACACAGGGCTCAAATAAGAATTATTATTAGTTTACAGTAATTGCTAAATTAGTATTTCTAGATATTTTCACCAGTTAATACAGAAAATAGACAGTGCTGACTAGGCCATTAGTCCCCTGGTTAACAGTGTACACAAGAAAGATTGGACAGTGTGACAGGGAACTTCTTGGTTCAGTTTCTTTGATTCTCCCAATAAAGAAAGGTAGTGGTAATAGCGTGAGGTTGGAGATCATTAAGTCCAACATTCTTGTTTCCAAAATGAAGAAGCTGAGAACCAAGGAAATTAAATGATGTGACCATGTTCTCATTGCTGATTCTAAACAGGGCAGTGATTAGAACACTCATCTCTTGACACATGATTTAGCACATATGGGGTCAATCTGCTTCCTACAAATGTTCCTTGTTCCTCTCCTCCTCCCATTTCTCTATTTCCCCCCAATACCATCCTTTTTCTTCTCCAGTTCAGTTCAGTCATTCAGTCGTGTCTGACTCTGCAACCCTATGAATCACAGCACGCCAGGCCTCCCTGTCCATCACCAACTCCCAGAGTTCACTCGAACTCATGTCCATCGAGTTGGTGATGCCATCCAGCCATCTCATCCTCTGTCGTCCCCTTCTCCTCCTGCCCTCAATCCCTCCCAGCATCAAAGTCTTTTTCAATGAGCCAACTCTTCACATGAGGTGGCCAAAGTATTCGAGTTTCAGCTTTAGCAGCAGTCCTTCCAATGAACTCCAGGGCTGATCTCCTTTAGAATAGACTGGTTGGACCTCCTTGCAGTCCAAGGGACTCTCAAGAGTCTTCTCCAACACCACAGTTCAAAAGCGTCAATTCTTCAGCACTCAGTCTTCTTCACAGTCCAACTCTCACATCCATACATGACCACTGGAAAAACCATAGCCTTGACTAGACGGACCTTTGTTGGCAAAGTAATGTCTCTGCTTTTCAATATGCTATTTCGATTGGTCATAACTTTCCCTCCAAGGAGTAAGCATCTTTTAATTTCATGTCTGCAATCACCATCTGCAGTGATTTTGGAGCCCCCAAAAATAAATTCTGACACTGTTTCCACTGTTTCCCCATCTATTTCCCATGAAGTAATAGGACGAGATGCCATGATCTTCGTTTTCTGAATGTTGAGCTTTAAGCCAACTTTTTCACTCTCCACTTTCACTTTCATCAAGAGGCTTTTTAGCTCCTCTTCACTTGCTGCCATAAGGGTGGTGTCATCTGCATATCTGAGGTTATTGATATTTCTCCTGGCATCTTGATTCTAGCTTGTGCTTCTTCCAGCCCACCATTTCTCATGACGTACTCTTCTTCACTGGTTCTCCAACGAGGGCAGTTCTGTCCAGTGGGGGGGAATGTCTGCAGATCTTCTGGGCTGTCACAACTGTGGAGGAAGTGCTACCAGCATCTACAGTGTAGAACCGAGGGATGCTGTTCAATATCCCATAATGTACAGAACAGCCTTCCTCCACCCAAACAGCAACAAAAAGGATCGCTTTGGGAGATCAAAATGTTGATAGTGCTGAAATTGATAAAGCCTGCTCTAGTTCTCTTCTTCAGTGATTAAAAGAGGGTATAATTTAAAATCGTATTCTTTTAGGGCAGAATTTTTTATATTCTTAATAATCTCTTACACATAACTCCAGTATATAAATTAAAGCAGTTTTTTATTTACATAGATTTTATGAGCACAGATCTCTAATTTTCACATCTTATGAAGTCATTCAATGGAAACCCATAGTTACTCTGTCAGTGACATTCAGTGTGGGGAAAAAAAATAAAACTTAGTATTTAACACATTTAGTCCATTTGTTGTTTTTCATCATTACTTGAAGTAAATATGTAAAAATGTGTTTAAAAGTGAGATCCAAATCAAACATTTTGAAGATTCCTAAATGGACCACCTTTTGCTCTGAACTGCTTGTCATACCCCCCAAATAAAATATTCCAAGTATTAAGACCCAATTAAAAAAAAAAACAACCTAGCACATGACTTCTGTGCACATGCCTGTAGACTCTCATAATCCCACACCAGGAATGTCTGCTAAACAATGTCTAATAGTCCACAGAAAGACACACAGTAAGTCTCTTTTGTCCATTTCCAAGTCACTGACTGTTTCTCCTCACAAGTTCAGTCTGGAAGTTTCAGAATTATGAAGAATCCTTAGAAGTATTCAGAGACATTTCCAAGTTTTATTCCAGGTCTATCTCCTAACGACAAAACACACAAAGTTCTGTTTCTAAGAAGCCCTACACAATTAGGTCTGCTGCTGCTGCTGCTAAGTCACTTCAGTCGTGTCCAACTTTGTGCGACCCCATAGATGGCAGCCCACCAGGCTCCCCCGTCCCTGGGAGTTTCCAGGCAAGAGCACTGGAGTGGGTTACCACTGCCTTCTCCGACACAAGTAGGTCAGCTAAGCCTATACTTTTCAGACCTCATGTGAGCTAGAAAGGAAAATGTTAATTACTTAATGTAAAAATAAACCAGGAGAACACGTTTTTCTCACTGATTGCCTGACTGTTTTACGATACTTACAGCTGAGAGGGAAATTAAATTATCATCACTGATTGGAAGTTCAGTGCTTGTTTTTATTTGGGGAGCAATCTGGGAACGGAGATGCTATTAGACAGAAAGGTAAAATGTGATCTCCATGTTGAGTGCTCTGCATGCCCACCTCTAAGAATGCAGCAGTATTTCTAGAACTGAAATCCTTACAGGCCAGAAAGCACCTTGGTCCTATTTTTCCACGAAAAGGCATGGAGAACTTCTATAAAATTTTATCTAATTAAAAGAGAAATAGATTTGTTCTAGAAAATTTCTAGAATACAGGAAAAAAAAAAAGAATAACACAAAATATACCTGTAAAAATCTCCAGACCCACAGGTAAACACTGCTAACATATCATATCATACATATATGCACATCTTTCCTTCTCTCTCTTAGATAACTGATCTATGTATCTCTCTCAGTTTATCTTTCTTTTTTAATATACACACATTTATTTAAACAAACTTACATTTTAGTACCCCTTATATACATTGTTTTTAGTAACTTGCTTTCTCATATAACGATATATCCTTTCCATACCACTAAAAACTTTGGCAACTCCATCATAAATATGTGAGTTTTATTATAAACACATAAACATGAATTTCATTAATTATATAACAAAATTATAATAATGCATAACTGCTTGCTTTTATGTCAGATTTTATGATACGTGAAAATCAAATTAGAAATTTAATTTTAATTATTATTTATGTAGGTACTAACAGAAGAGAAAGTACAACTATATTACATTTTAAAATCATTAGCGTATAAACTTTCTGAAATGAATTCTTGGCTTTATTATCACCCTGATTATTTTCCATACATGAATCAAATAGAAATGAAATGAGAAAGCCTTAAGTTTGCTAGATAACTTACAGAAATTGTTATGTAAGTGTCACATTGCAATGTAGCTATTTAATTTTCTAAATTCAGATACTATTACACAATGTATTTGGGCCAAATAACTGAAACCGTCCCTTTGTATTCTTCTAGTTCAGATTTCATAATCTCAGATTGTTATAAATCAGAGATAACATGTTTAGAATAAAATATTGATTAATATGAAAAAGGAAAGCAATTATATAATGTGTGATAGTTAATAGATAAAAACTATTTGCAGATTCTAAAAGCAATATTTGGTGCTGATTATCTCTTTGTTAGAGGTAAATCTGAAGTTTTGGGGGTTAGGTCTGAGGTAAAGGGGAATTAAACAAAACAACCAAAGATAAACAATCTATTTCCCATTTAGTTCTTCTGTCCTCATGAGCTTTCCCTCACACATTCTTTATTAAATACACAAAGTGCCTCTATTTTTTTTTAAACTTTCTCAGTTGAACATCATACCTGTCTAATACAACATTTTTAAATTGTGGTTTTATAATTTTTAACATACTAAATACAATGTTCTTTAGTATCATACCCTGATTTTCTCCTTTACGACATCTGCGGGTTTTATTGTTTCAATGGACCAGGCATGAGTCAATTCCATCTACATTTTTTCACTGGTGTAAAATACCGGTGTAATTTATTTTAATCAATGTAGCCCTCAGCCATTTCAGGTTCTTAAGGGAAGGGAATGGAAATCTCTAGAGAAGAAGAAAACTGAAAAGTGTGAATCACCTACATTTCTCATTTACCCATGCTAATTAAGACCAAGCATTTGAAAGTTACCATCTGAAGGAAAATTAAGCCAATTAACCCACTGATGAAGATAATTTTCAATATTCTATCAGGAGGCAAAAATCTTCACCAGCCCTTCTTATTCCTACTGTGGAGGTAATTTCCATACTGTCTCTGAGCGCTAAGAACTCAAACGAGTGTCATGCCAGTTCTGGGGGTTCTAATTGCAACTTTTATTTAAATCCTGATTTTCTGCCCCACAGCTTGATTTCTGATTGGCTGGACCTGATTGCTTTCAGACCTGATGAGATTTTATTTGTAGGCCCTTGGAAACTTGCATGGATGAACATTCTCTGAGTTTAGAGGGAAATCCTCCTAAGATCTAGCTTTCCATGTCAACTGGAGCATAAGAACCACTAGAGGTTCTTTAGGAAAGGAATTAATTTGGGAGTATTAATTACCAAATAATTATAGCCTATGTATAAGTTACTCATGAAGATGTATTCCTAGATCTAAAGCTGTTTCTCAGATGAATACATGTCTTTTTAATTTTAGCATATGGAGCATTTCGTCTTTTATTGCTTTTCTCTACACCTGTAGCCAGCTAGTATAAGTAGCATAAAAGACACATTACAGTAAAAATGCCTTTGCTAAGTCACTTTGCCTGTTTCTTTGTAAAATCTTTCCTTGTTTGGGGGAGGGAAGATTTCAAGAGTTAAATGAGATAAACAGATTATCTCATAAAAAACCTAGAGTCTTTTAGACATAAATAAATGTTGCAATTACTATTTATTTATATGTTTAAACACCTTTTGTCTTCCAGACAATGAACTAGCTTGCACAGAGTAAAATTAAATTTAAATTGTTATTTTATGTGTGGCTCTGTTCATGCTTTTAAATGATCTGCAGACTGAGTTCACGATCCTCACTCTGGGTTCTCCACCACCAGCATATATGTCCATTCATCCTTGCTGGTTTCCAGCTCAAACACTTTTGGAAAAATACTATTAACCCTACTCAATAAGGACAATAAAGCAACAATATCTAAGATCCCACAATCGTTATTTCTGAAACTAAACCATTTTAAATTGTCCTCAATGTAAGCAAAAAGAGATAATACTGCTATGAGTCTCTCTCAAGACAGAGGTGCATATTTTAGGAAGATTTTTTTTTTATACAGCAAAAATTTGGTTTGTATCCACTTAATATTTCTATAATAAACTTTTAAAAATAAAACTTTAAGAAATTTGACGATAATACTACCATATCAGAGATGTTCAAACAGCCTTTAGGAAAGCTGTTTTTCCTAATCAATCATTATGATCACCTGTCACTGGAAATAACTGAATATTACATTCAACTGTATATATTATTAATGATAACTTAGGAAATTGTTGTTCTTATTGTACTTTGATTTTTGGAAAACATACACTAAGGGACAGTTGCTCTCTCCTCTTTGATGAAAGCAAACTCAAATTGTGGACCCACCAACTGCCTGTGTACTTCTGAAAACAAATAGCTTTTTCCTAAAAACATGCAATAAAATCCTTTGAAATTCCTTTGACCTTGCATTGAGGTTAGAAAGGTCTACGTGTGTGTTTTTTCTGGTTTGGGGTTTGTGAGTTCTGTGACACAGTGGAAACAACTTTGAAAGCATACCATAAGCCACCAGGTATATAAGAGGACATTATTAGTGTCACAAAGTGTTTGTCACTCAGTCGTGTCTGAATCTTTGTGACCCCATGGACTGTAGCCCACCAGGCTCCTTTGTCCATGGAATTCTCCAGGCAAGAATACTGGAGTGGGTTGCCATTTCTTTCTCCAGGGGATCTTCCCAAGCCAGGGATCGAACACAGTTCTCTTGCACTGCAGGCAGACTCTTTACCCACTGAGTCAGCAGGGAAGCAGGACATGGGAGGCAACAAATCATTCTATTACCAGTTTGCTACAAGCCAGTTAGCCTGTGCTACCTAGGACACGGCCAGTAAGTCATAAAATTTGGAGGCCAGAAAGGTGCTTCATATAGGGCACATGCCTCTCTTCACTCTCTTTTGCTTCTCTCTCAAAGATTTTTGGAAAATTCTTAGGCCCTTTCTTAGGAATCTGACAGTAAACCAAGATGAGAGAAGAAGCTCTATTAATGTGTAATACCATTTTACAGAGTATAATTGTGGTTGGGTTTTCACATGTTGGGGAATCTGTTTCCATTTCCTACTTAACCTATATCCTGAAATAGACTTTCTCAAATGCTTCTTCCCATCAGTTTACCAGATTAGCAAATATGAAAACACCTAGTCACAGAACTAACCTGATGGACTGATCAAACAGAAAGGAACTATGTGGGGGTCTAATGCAGCAGGATGAAATCTGGAGATCTTAAGTAGGCCTTGTTACTTCCATGCATCACCTCATTGACTCAATGAAGAAGGTAAATATTAATAGGACAAAAAAAAAAGTTCAACTTTTGGGTTTTGAGATCCACTGTAATTTTTTGATATTCAAAAGAATATCAAAATATCATTTTACTTCTAAGACTTGGCCATGGTGCATGTAAATCAATGAAGTTAGTACAGTCCCTCTCACCATTCACAGAATTAAAATAAAAATGGCTGAAAGACTTAAATTTAAGACAAGATCCCTTAAAACTTCTAGAAGAGAACACAGGTAACATGTTCTCTGACATAAAGCACAGCAAAGCTTTCTTAGATCAGTTTCCCAAGGCAATAAAAATAAAAGCAAAAATAAACAAATGGGACCTAAACAAACTCGTAAGCTTTTCCACAGCAAACCAAAAACAAAAAGACAACCCCTGGACTGGGCGAAAATATTTAAAAACAATGCAACCGACAAGGACTTAATTTCTAATATATGCAAATATCTCATATAACTCAACAACAAAAAACAAACAGCCCAATCAAAAAATAGGTAGAAGACCTAAATAGAAATTCTCCAAAGAAGATGGACAGATGGCCAATAGGCACACAAATACATACTGAACATCACTATTAGAGAAACACACATACCAAAACTACAATCAGTTGTCACCTCACACGGGTCAGAAGGGCCATCATTAAAATGTCTACAAATAATAATTGCTGCAGAGAGTGTGAAAAATAAAGCCCTCAAAGTCTTTATAATCATAAAGACCCTCAGTTACTGGTCTTTACTATCATGGAGAGAACAGGTTCCTCAAAAAGAAAAGAAAGTCAAAGGGAATACCACCTCGAGGAAGAGAGAAGGTATTTAGTTGAGTCCCTGAAAAAATTCCCATTATTTAGTTGAGTCAGTTGGAGTTTTGTTATTTGTCATTTGGGACCAAAAGTTCTGATTAATTGTATTCCTAAAACACCAAATTAAAGAAGGATTCAAGGCACTATTATAAAGAGAAAAATAAGGTGGCTTCAAATTAATAATTGCCCTGGGGAAGACTAGACAGCAGTCCCCAATCTTTTTTGCACCAGGGACCGGTTTTGTGGAAAACAATTTGTCCACAGACAGGGGTGAGAGGGTCGCACAGAGTTGGACACGACTGTAGTGACTTAGCAGCAGCAGCAGCAAGGATGAGGGAGGGATGGCTTTGGGACGACTCAAGTGCATTACATTTATTGAGAACTTTGTTTCTATTTTTATTACATCAACTCCATCTCAGATCAGGCATTAGATCCTAGAAGTTGGGGGCCCCTGAGTAAACGACACTTGCATAGGATGATTTTATACTTTGTTCTGCTAAGGGCTTACGCTAATAAATGATATTCATTTAAACTGTATCCTAAATCAATTGCACCTGACTGATATTCTAAAAAGTGGGCTGACTAAGCCCCGTGATGACTGACATGGGCAAAGGGGCAAAATGCTCTGAGGGGTAAAGTCTCCCTATTCTGGAAAAGATGCTGGGTTTTACTCTTGGGCCAAGCTACTTGTTCCAGGTGACTGCCTGGAACAGTGTGTAGAAAAGCATTCTGAAGCTGGATCTGAGCTCAACAGAAAAGAGGTCTCAGCTGATTATTGTCATAGGAGTTAGAGGGGAAAATGTAAGAACTAAGCTGGGAGTTTTTGCTATTTCTGCCTGCCTATAGAGTCTTATTTTTCAAAAGCAGAGCCCTTGAGCAATCACTTATTCCAACACGAATTTCCTGGGTCAGTGAATAAATTCAATAGCTTCTGCTATGTAAATTTGCAATATCAAACATTACAACTAAAAAAGATTTAATCTTTGGCCTGTAACTTTCTCCTGGAAAATTCTTATGAAATTCACTAAATTGAAAGGGGTGCTCTCTAACAACTTAAAATGAGAGAGGATTCAGGAAGCGGATAGAGGAATGGTTATATACCACATAGATAAGAAGCAATTTTATTTAAATCAGCCATAAAATCATCTGGCCAGTTTTTTTAAAAAAAGAAACTGACCAAGGTCTGCACAATACATAGAGTAAAATCATCTCATATTGTGTTTAGACTGATCTGGATGACAATAGAAGGAGAAATGTAATGCGAAATACTGTACCTTTTACCACCCATCTGTGGGTAACACACTGCTAAGATACAGCATATTTACAGTAGAAAGAAGGCGGCCAGATTTGTCCCAATTAACCTTGTAACTAGATGTACTCCAGTGCTTATTAATGACAGTAATGAGATGCAGACAAGACAATGCATTAAACATCATTGGCATATAAATTAAATTCACATACAGTTTAAAAGGAATAGATACCTTTATGCACTGGACACGAAAGGAAATTATTAAGAAGCTATTTCACAAGAAAAAGCTAATTAGAAAGAAAATTCAATACTTTCTCTAGTGTTCATCTCCATCAGTGTTGGAAACAAGTTTGACCATGAACTAAGAAACTGTTCCCATTGAAATTACTGTGCAAGGTATGAAATTAATTTTATGATTGTCCCAATGGAAGCTACAGTAGCTACAAATACTTATATGCCCATTATCATTTTCCTCTATATTGGCCTACATTTTAATTTGCTTAGGTTTCTATCTAAAGCTTATGAATAATTTAAAGTAGAACTTCTGCTGTCTTTACAGCAAAATAATCATAGATAGAAGAACAAGATAGGCATTCTGCTGTACACAGAATTCAAGCTCAACAGCAAAAGAAAAAAAAGTGAATATATACTGGAAGATTGTTTCAAAAGGCTATTTATAGGGCTATGTAATTAAAGGGCAGCTCGGTATGCAACATTTAGCAATATGACTTGTTCAGTATATTTGATAATTAGCTTAAAGGAATTCAGGTAGAATTGGGGTGCTCTGTGATTTAGTTCTTAGAAGATAGTGTCCCATATCTTAGAAGAAGGATCAGAAATTTTTCAGGGCTAATCACAGTGAAATTTGATTAGGACATTGACCTCTCCTGATAATTTTTACCAAATATTACCATAGTGAAAGGCTGAACACAAAACTGGGTCTTTCCAATTGTCACAGGCTAATAACTACTGCTTTTCTCCTTGAAATCTAACTAAAAATGGGATCCAGTCCTAACAATAGCAGCCACCAAAAAGGAGGGGGATCTCCTCCCACTCACCTATGTAATAAACATCAAACAATCAGGCTGGCACTGACATTAAGTACAATCGTGTCAGAGCCACCATCAGAAATCAATCAAAGACATTTTTTCTTTTGTGTTTTTTTTTTTTTTCTTTTTTAAATTCATAGCAACTCGGAGAACCAAAGAGAGGCAAGCTTCTAAACAAAAAACGAAATTAGTAACAGCAGACCCATTGCCAAGGGCAACATGCATTTGACAGAAGATGCAATGATGACAGATGAGTCCTCATTCTCAGTCTAAATTTTGTCTACAAAATGAATTCATAATATCTTAAATATTATCAGCCACGCTCCACTCACCTTTGTTCTACAGAATGGAAAAGGGCTGTGTTGGCAGAAGTCAACAGAGATGTAATTTCCTCCACTTCCCCCTTGTGATCCCTCCCACTTACAGCTGACAGTAATTGTTAGAGTCTGCCCCCCATCCCCCATTCCCATTCTCCTCATTTTTCCCCTCTATATTCATGGATATTTTCCCCTCTCCTCTCCTGCTCTATTATAAAGTTGCAATTGTCAAGTTTCTGCCACTGGGACCATAAATTTTTTTGACTGATTTGAAATACTCTTACCTAAAATAATGTTTAATTTTAAAATTTCTTTCTTCAAAAATACACTACTTTTCACAGAACTCAAATGATTGTTTTTTTGACACTAAAAGGTATCAGAGTTCATCTCATGAATGAGAAATACAAATGAGGCAATTAAGATCCTCAAATATTGTTTAGTGAACTGTTTTCCGTTGTATTTTACTCTCTAATTTTGATGATCTCAAAACCTCATGGGAAAACCAGGTATTAGCTATTGCCACTTTATACAAAAAGAAATTCAAGTTCAGAGATGATTCATTCACCCAAGGTCATACAGCGACAGCCTTACTGACTGCAAGTATGGACAACTCCCCATGAGTTTCCCTTTAATATCATAATAGTTAAATTTTTATTCATAAAAATATAAATTTCCATTTTTATATTTCATACCAGTGTTTTTACCAGAGAACGCAATGGCACCCCACTCCAGTACTCTTGCCTGAAAATCCCATGGACGGAGAGGCCTGGTAGGCTGCAGTCCAACAGAGTCGGGCACGACTAAAGTGACTTAGCAGCAGCAGCAGCAGCAGTGTTTTTACTTTCATTTTCAGTCATTTCCCCCACCTCTAAAATATATGATCACTTTGATAAAGACCCTCATCTCATTGTACTTGTCAATAAATCCAGTTAGAAATGGGCTAGAGATTGTGCCTGGGATGAGCTGAAATAACCCCATGATAATGGGATTTTACCTGTTCTAGACCAGGGCAAATCTGTTTTATTACTTGACAAAATGTATGCCCCTCACACAAGCCTTTACAAACTGTCTAATGATCAGAAACTAGAGATTTTCAGAGTCCTCTCAATAGAACAAAACTATCTAAGACAAATGTAGGACAGATAACAAAAATTACTCTGGTATTCTATTTATTAAGCTCTTCGCTACAAAAGACTAGATTCCCCCTTCTCCCACTTCTTCTTTGCCTGATAAGCTGCAGAACAGCTTCTATAAAGGACTAGCTGGAAAACAATATCGAGCTTTCAAGTGCAGTATGTTTAGACAGACTGTAAAGGTAACAAAAGGTACAATTAACAGAAGCGACCACCAACTAATAATGGCAGAGCTATTTATTATTGAATCATCTTCCTCTAATTTTAGAAACCGAAGAACCTTCATTCCCTATTGTCCATATTTTAATTAATGCCTATTATTTTCCCTAAATAGTGCCCTCTTTTGTCATGCTATTTATACACACCATTTGTGAAAACACACAGAATATGCATGGCAAGCAGAATCTCCACAAAATGTTTTGTCAGAAGTATTTGGGTCCCTTTTGTCTCAGGAATGTCTCGAGGACAAATTTGTGGTTGTGCCCTCTGGGGTGGGATGGGGGTATTTTAGCTTTCAGCTGCTTTTCATGTAATTTTAATATATTTGAGGTTGTATTTTGATTACTCTGCATACATTTTCCGCTTCTAACGATTAATTTGGCTTGAGTAGGACAAGCTTACAATAAGCACTTCAGCTGGAAGTTGATCTTTTTCGGGTCCCTTTCAGGTGACTTTGCAGAAGCCCACTGGTGCTATCACACACAGAAGGAGAGTTTTTAGAAAGCACAGTTACAGAGAACAAATGATACAGGGATATTTGCCCAGCCCGAATGAAGTGTAGCCCAGGTCTTTTGAAGGAATAGAGTTCAGCTTGCTGGAAAGAAAGAAAGAAATTGGAAGACTAGAACAGATAACTAAAGAAGAAGAAAGAACTTCCACACGTGGATATCTACAATTTCAGCGTTTAAAGAGGGGTTTTATGGGAGAAGCTTCAGGACACACTAAATAGCTGACATTACCTCCATTTGCTTAATAATGATTTCCTTTTTCTCAGTTTCAAACAGGTTTGAAAAGACTTATTTTTAGGATATTTTCTTAGGAACTGAAGATTCTATGTTTAAAACAAAAAACAATACTGAAGAATTTACTTACAGGGCAGCAGTGGAGAAACAGACATAGAAAACAGACTTATGGACATGGGGAGAGGGGAGGAAAGGGTGAGATGTATGGAAAGAGTAACATGGAAACTTACATTACCATATGTAAAATGATAGCCAACAAGAATTTGCTGTATGGCTCAGGAAACTCAAACAGGGGCTCTGTATCAACCTAGAGGGGTGGGATGGGGCGGGAGATGGGAGGGAGGTTCCAAAGGGAGGGGATATATGTATACCTATGGCTGCTTCATGTTGAGGTTTGACAGAAAACAACAAAATTCTGTAAAGCAATTTTCCTTTAATAAAAAAATTATAATTAAAATAAAAAACAAAACTGTCAAGCTGAAGACACAGTCATTCTCCAAGCTGGCTTTCCAGGCCTCAGTTCTGAGATGCAATGTCATCTTGTGGTTGGGCAAATTTAAAAAAAAAATCATTTTTTACCATCTCTAGGAGTAAGACACTGGAATATTGGTGATATGTTAAGAGCACCTTTATTCAGCATAGTAATTTAAGTCCCTTACTTCAGTCAGGATGTCACCGGTTGCTTGATTCTAGGTGTTTAAATGAGTTCCCTTGGGCTTCTAAGACAACTCGAACCTACCAACTATATTCTGTTTAATCTCTGCTATGTCACAGCAGGTGCATTACTCTGACATCAACGCAGGCAAAGGAGATCCTGCATTTAAACACTGTGAACATGCTGTTGAGCTTGTTATTCAAGTCCTAGTCAGAACCCAGCAAGCAAACCTACGTGTACCTTACAACACACATCTCCGCACATTTGTTATTCTACAAACAGAGCAACCACTCAGTAAAATGACAAGTCTTTATACATTTTAAATGGGCTTTCGGCTCTATCACTTTGCATACATCAAAACTTTCCCCAAAGTTTACAGAAAAGGTGCAGATCTAGATATTGCACTCTTGTATTTGTTTCAAAAACAATTTTAACAATCAAATTTTCCATTAAATGTACCAAGCCTTGAGAAACTATTAAATGCAATTACAGGACAGTTGACAGTCTGATATGTTTAAACTGCATGGACCTGTGATGTGATGTGGACCTGACTCCCACAATACATCACATTTAAAGAAGTCTGTCTGATCACTTTGGGAAGAAAAGTACATCATGGTTAATATGTTTTTACATATTCAATTCATGAAGTTTAACTGCTTCTTTTAATTTCATCAGTGTTGAATTAGTCCTTTAAAAGCTTCCCCTCATTAACGTGAAAGGAAATTGAAAGGAAGAGTGAAAAGAATGGGTCATGAGATCATTAAAATTATTCAAAACCAGGAGGAAATGTCCTTCTTACTTCCACACATTCAAAGTACTTTCTGTTACATATTCCACAGGTACATACATTTTCCTTTATTATAAAACACGAGCAAAATCACTCTCATCATTACACATATACTGTCCGATCTACTTAGCGCCAGAACCGAAAACTTCAATGTCTAGAAATAAACAATGAAGAAAATAGCTGTAGATTCTGTTATTATGAATGGATACATCAAACATTTCTCATCTAACTAAGAGGTAGGGGAAAGCTTTGAACTGAAATATTCAAGAAAGATTCTTTCATAAAATCAAATTCCTATCTACCAAGCAAGAACTAGCTCACTGATTTAAAATCTATCTCCAGAAAGACTCAAAGCTAAGCCACCTAAGACAGATTGAATCTGACAAACAAAATGCAAAAATCTCTTTTGGAAATGAACTCTGAATCTCAATAAGTCTGTCTCCCTTTTAGCCTAAACAATTCTACAAAAGTCTGGCATCTGTTGACTTTACAGTACTGCCACTGGCCCAGCGTTCCGGTTAACACCTGTGCAACTTTAGGTAAATCAGCAGTGACCTTCAGAGGAACCAAAATTCCACTGGGAAGATATAAGAGAGGGAAATTCAAAGGTAGTAGATCGTCTCAACACCCCCCTCCCCACCACTTCTTAGATACAATGATGTATGAGACAGCATTCTGGTCCTCAGGAAGTATAGAGTCTAGGAAGTGGTTATACTAATAATACAGAGAGGCCAGAACCTCAACAACTTAAGTGACAGCAAGCTGTACAACGGTGAAGCCTCCACTTTATTACCCCTCCACAATCTTTATTACCATGTGGAAAATTCTAAAAAGTTCTCCAATCAGAAAGTCTGTTTTGTCTTAATCACCCCAATGTCTCTCTGACTTGTTTGCTTCTGAATCCCTTTTCTTTCTTCTCAGACAGAAAACAAACATAAAGTCTCTAGGTTCCTACCATTGACTATCAATGCTTTATATGCTTTTTTAATATCCTAACAGAGGACAAGCCCAGAGGAATGATTAGGGAGTGGGGTGGTGGGGCGGGGTGAGTGAGTCAAAACTTCGGGACCAAGGGCGATGTCATCTTCATTTCTGTAGTGACAGAAGCAACAAGGGACCTGGTTTAGCAGAATACTGCATTTAGTTTGGTAGAAAACAGGCTGTACGAAAGATTACAAGCAGAATCTAGGGAGGAGGTCAAATATGGATGCCAACAGCATGAGGCAGATGCAGAGGTAAAAGGACACGGGAAAATCCGATGAAAAATGGTTCGGGGAGAAAAGATTTTTAAGTTCGAAAGTCTGAGTCCTGAGTATCAAAGGCCAAATCTCTGAATGACACCAGGGTTAAATATATCCTATGAGACGTTCCTCTTCTAATTCCTGAAGCCACAGAGGATAATGAAAGCAGGGGAACATTTTTTTAAAATATTAGATAATTACTGATATATTAACTGTGCCTTAATTTGATTTCTGGTCCCAAAGCACCTTAATAATACGCACCCTACTCTCATTTTATAGAAAAGGATACCAGATAGCAGAAAGGTTAAATGACATGGCTAAGTCACACAGTCACTTGAGGACGATGTTCCAACCAGAATACCTTCTGTGGTCAGCAACTAAATATTTTTTTTCTTCTTTTCCTATAGGAAAAGCATTTTAGTTTTTTGAGACTTTTATTCTTTAAGCGATTTCAGTTTTGTAAAATTTGGTTCCTCATATTTTAAAAATGAAATCATATTTCATAAAATTAATCTCCAAGAAAATGAAAACTTCATTATCCAATTATTGTGCCCTTATATGATTCTATTAATTTATTTACAACAAAATATAGGGAAACTGTCACAAAATAAAATAAAGGTACCAATCAACATGTTGGGTCATCAAAATAGACTCACAGCAAGATCCTCCATTGTAAGACCATTTGATGATACAGTGCTGCACTCTGTCATTTCACTGATGGTTTTCTGCTTGTCACTTCTCTTCTTTGTTCTCTTTTTACTCCTTTCCTGCCTCCTTTTTGGATTAAATTCTTTTAGAATCCAATTAATCTTCTCTATCAGCTTTCTCTGCTGTCCTTATTGGCTTTGTTTCTGAATAGTTGGCCTAGGGTTACAGTAGCATCTTTAACTTATCACTGTCTAATCTTCAAATAATATTGTATACCATGTACAATGTAAAATCTTCCATTTCTCTGTCATCTTTTGTGCTCTTGTTATCATAAGTTTTACTTCTACATATTCTAAATATTCTCTCAATACATTATTGCTATTTTTAAGTGGTCAATTATCTTCAAGGAATTTTAAAAACCAAGAAAGTAAAGTCTTTAATTTGCTCCATATATACCATTTCTGGACTCCTTCAACATATTTTGAAATACAAGTCTGTTGGCAACAAATTCTCTCAGATTTCATCTGTCTAAAAGTTACTTTTACTTTTAAAGAATATCTTCATTGGATACAGAATTCTAGGTTAACTGTATATTTTTCTTTCATCACTTCAGTGATGTTTTTCATTGCCTTCTGGTTAGAATTGCTTCTGATGAGAAGTTAGCAGTGATTCTTATTTTTGCTTCTCTGTATTTAACATGACTTTTTCCTTCTTCAAAGATTTTTTTCTTTATCATTCATTTATAAAATTTGGTTATGATGTGCCTGGGTATAGTTTGTGTTAATCCTGGCTTGCAGTTCATTGAGTTTCTTGGCTCTTTGTGTTTAAACTTTGAAGAAAACATGGGCAAATTTTGGCCATTATTTCTTCAAACATTTTTCCTGACTCCTATTACTACTCCCTTTCCTTCTGAACTCCAACTGCACGCACGTTAGACGACTTGATTTGTCTTACAAGTCACTGAGTCACCATTATTTTATTTTTCTTTGTGCTTAAGTATGAATAGCTTCTGTTCCACTGCTATGTTTTCAAGCTTTTTTTTCTGCAGTTTCCAATCTGCTATTAAACTTATTCAGTGAACTTTTTATATTTGCTACTGTATTTTCCTCACTAGAATTTATATTTGGTTGTCCTTTGATGATTTTCATTTCGCCATTTTTATGTTTTAAATTATTTAACATGTTCATAATAACGATCTCCAAGTGCTATCATCTCTGTCATTTCTGTCTGTTTTTATTGGAAATTTTTTTCTTTGGGTCACGGGTCACATTTCCCTGCTTCTTCTATCAGACTACGTGCATTAATTCTTTTGTATCAGGTTCTGATAATACTGCTGAGTGTATTTTCATTTCTGTAAAAACTGAAGAATTTTTTTTTCTTGGCCAACAGTTAAGCTTTATCCTTTGGGTCTTATTTTAAAACTTTGCTAAGGCAAGTCTAGAATAATTTAGGACTTTGTGTATGTTGCCTACTACTATGGTGTGATTCTTCTTTGGTATATACCAAACATTCCATTGTTTAATAAGGCTGTGTCACTTTAGTTGGTTGGAACTTGAATGTCTCCTAGGTTTGTGAGAGCTCTGGGAATTGTTCCACTTAGACCTACCTGGCCATTAGCTTTTCACTACTGTTTTCTGTTTGACGGTCTCATAGATTCTCACCCTACACATGAAGTTCAGCATTACGCCAAAGACTCAAAGTAATCCTTTATAGACTTCTGGGTGTCTTTCCTTTTTGTCTGTGCTTTGCCTATCAAACTACAGCTGCTTCAGGTTCACCAACTCTGAACTCTGTACCCTCAACCAAGGTAAACTGTTGTGCTCCACTTTACACTGTTGTCTAGAAATGTCTTCATATAGAAATCAAAGGTAAGCATAGGATTTCTTTTCTGTTTCTCTCTTCCTCCAGATTCCGGGCTTGTGCAGCATTTTACCTGATTTCTTCTATTTTGTTCAGATTCTGGTCGTTAATGACAGAAGCATAAATCTGGTACCACCCCGCCACCATATTCAGAAGTAAAATAGAATCATAATTACTTAATAAGATAGCATCTCACATGATTCAAACTTTACACACTCCTTATTATGGTTTTTATTCTTATGCTTGAATCCCAAGAAGATTAATTATATCAAGTCAGCATAGCTCCTTCCCATCTGGTCTTCTATGTCTATCGGGTATCTCTGAATCTTGACAAGATCAAATATGCCATATGGAGGGATATCTACACAGGTTCAGGTCAATATAAGGTTCATGAATGTCTTATATGGGTTAAATTTGATGCACAACTTTCGTTGGTCTCAAAGTCACAGATAATGAGTCATTTCTCAACTGCATGACCTTAAACATCAACAAATTCTCCAAAAGAATATAAGCAAACATTGTTATAGTGATGGTAATGAGACCAGGAAAATAAACTATGTAACATCTACGATTATGTAATATACAATTTAGTATGCTAAATTAGAGTAAATGTAATAGCAGTAAAAGTTTAACCACTCATATTAGACAGTCAAAAATTCATGTACAACTCATTTGAATGTTTCAATATAATCATTATTTTGAAAGTAGATGAAAAAAATTGAGACTGCTTCCAAACATAGATCTTGTATTTTGAAAACTAAAAGCTATTGTCAAAATACAGAAAAGTTATGTAGATCCTGAAAGTGAAATGTGATAGAAGACATACCTGTTCTATGTCAAGAACATTAGGTGTTAGCAAATATAAGTTTCTCTCTCTCTCTCTCTCTCTATATATATATATACACATATACTACATGCACACACAAATATACACGCAAAGACACTTAAATATTATATACATAAACATGTGTGCATCTATCTATTTATATCTATGATTAGATTAGCAAAATGAAAACATTTGGTATTCTTTTATGAGATTTATTTACAGCAGGAGTCAGCAAACATTTATGTAAAGAACTTTACCTAGAATATTTTAGACTTTGTGGTCAAAACATCTGTCACATGTGCTTGAATGTGCAGCATGAAAGCAGTCGTAAAACATCAGTTAATGAAGACATGGGATTGTGTTCGAATAAAACTTGACTCACAAAAAAGGTGAGGAGCCAGATTTGGCCTGGGAGTCATAATTTGCTAATACATGACGTACAGCATGTAAATCCTAAAGTCATTTTAAAATTATCTAGGCATTATCTTAGGCCAGCTTTCAAGAATTCAGACAAACCCTGGCGCCCATCCCTTGTATAAGCGCCAACAAGAGGGTATCAGTAACACTCAAGGGCTAGAAAGCGACTCAGACACTTCTCTATCTATACCCATTTCAATCCATTTTTGTGCTTGTCTTCATCTTCATTTTTGGCCCTACTCCTGGTTTTGGGTATTTGGCCTCTTTAGCAATTCTTTAGAAAAAAAAAAAAATTAACCAGGCCTCTTGTCTCCAGCTTTTTCCTACTTTGATTGCTTCAGGCAAAATAATCAAACATGATTTTGTCTGTATGTCCCAAACCTTAGAAGGTCTATCCTGATCAAGATGAGGGACGGACATGTGACCTCTTAAGACCATCATTTGAATTTCACAGATTATGCAGAATGTTTTCCAAATAATCCTTTTTTTTTTTTCATGCACCTCCCTAAACTAACTTCAGCAACAAAATGGAAATGATTTATGAACTGGACATCTGTGACTGTAAATTAGTAGTCTTGGACAATATCAGGATGATTCAAGAAAAATGTCCAGCGTACACACAGTTTCTAATTTTGAAATAAATTCTAAGAGACTATATTCCACCAGTTTTGTTAAAGTATTTTTTAAACTTTTCAGGAAAATATGTCAAATTAACCCATGTGTGATGAGCCTCATAAAACATTGAGTTGTTGTGAGATTTTAATTAGGAGAACATACAGAAAATGCCCATGATACTACATGAGTTTGAGCAGGCTCCAAGAGTTGGTGATGGACAGGGAAACCTGGCATGCTGCAGTCCATGAGGTCACAAAGAGTCAGACACGACTGAGCAACTGAACTGAACTGAACTACATGGCATATGGTAGGCATTCAAACATGAATTTCTTTACTCTAACATATCAAATATAGGAGAAAATACCAACAGGGCCAATTCAATTTATGAAGTAAATGTGTATTTCCAGGTAATGTTTCACTAAGAAATTCCTTAAGTCTAGTTCTATTACTCCACAATGAGTAAAAACTAAAATTATAAAAGGAACCAAAATTCTGCCAATAGCCACATAGAAGGTACTCAGTGGAAATATGCATATCACCTCTGCAGAACAGATTTGAAATTATGAATAACATTGAAAGACAAGGACATAAGAGAGATTTTAGTGAAGTGTACAGGGTCACACTTTACGTAACCTGGAAAAATGGGGCTGGTTAAAATCTGTTGAAATTTAGTGAATACTAAAGACATACTAAAGAAATATTATTAGGAAGAGAAGAACAAGAAATGCTTTTGCCAAGATTTATAAATTTCAGTATAAAGAAGAACCTTGTAAATGTTTGCTTGTGCATTTTTTTTCAAAAAAGCAAAATAAATATTTAATAATCTTTTTCATATGGCATAATTTCACTTGTTTTTGCCTTAGGCAAAAGGGAGATTTTTGCCAATGAATCTGCTTCTGAGCTTTTTCAAAAAGGAAACCTAAGCTAAAAGCTGTATTTCTTTCAGCAAGAAATAGATTCTCAGACTAAATCTTAACCACATTTTCAACAATGTTTTTGAATTGCAGAAAGTGAAAATAGGAAAAAAAATTTCAAAAAGAATTAGAACAAAGTCTTGAAAAACTAAAATTCAGCATTAGCAAAAAGAATTTTTCTTAAAAAAAATTTTGTACTTCACTTTCATACTATTTTAAGAAAACAATAAAGATTATGACTGAATTATTCTGTCCAAATTACTAGGGATTATATTTTATCCAAAGAATATATTAATGAGAATTCTTTAACCCAAAGTATTAATACTGGAGACTGATTTATGTGAAAGTAAGGCAAGAGTCTACATTGAAACTTACAGTCTGGGGTTGCCTAGAATTTCTTTAGCATTGCCAACCTCATTATTTACACAAGTTATTGCCTAATCTAGAAAATGAGTTGTAGTTTTTCATTTTTACTTTCCTACCTTGGATTATATAATAATATGAAGACTATCCAGAAAAATCTATGTTCTTTTGGACTCCACTAACTTGTAACGGGAGATACAATCTTTTCCCTGTGGGGAGAAAGAAAATACCTATTTTACAACTTGCCAGTATGAAGTGGAAACGAATTCAGCTTCAGAAATGAAAGAAACAAGAAAGTTAAAAAGAATAAGACTAATAAAACAGTTTAAAACACCAGTGGGCCTATTTTGACATTAATCCTTAACTATAATATAAAATTATTATATATTCTTTTTGGAGACTCTCAGTGACAACTATCTCTGCTGCTGCTGCTGCTGCTAAGTCGCTTCAGTCGTGTTCGACTCTGTGCGACCCCATAGATGGCAGCCCATCAGGCTCCCCCGTCCCTGGGATTCTCCAGGCAAGAACACTGGAGTGGGTTGCTATTTCCTTCTCCAAAGCATGAAAGTGAAAAGTCAAAGTGAAGTCGCTCAGTCATGTCCGACTCTTGGTGACCCCATGGACTGCCTACCAAGCTCCTCCATCCATGGGGTTTTCCAGCAAGAGTACTGGAGTGGGTTGCCATTGCCTTCTCTGGACAACTATCACTAACTCCCTTCAAATTCTCCTAGGTTAATGGTTTCCAAGTCACAGGGACTCATGTATCAAAATCAAAATCTTGCCATGTTTGTATGCAATGTTAAATTGTTTTTAATCAATCTGATTTTTTTCTTGATTAAATGCATTTACAAAGCAAACTTCCTATTACCCTGAAATCAAGGGTTTGGTGTTCCAGCTATATTTTGAAGTTATTTTAAATTAAAAACCATATTATTAAAAAATGTTGTAACATTTTTTAACATAAAACTATCATATACTCTACTTACTACCCTGTATTAGAAATGTGCACCTCACATTAATGAGAAAACCATACCCACGAAAGTGTTTTTATAACTGTGAACATTTTAGTAAAATGTTATCAACAGATACGTTTGTTGAGGTTTTCTTTTAATTTCATGAAGCTCTAGTTGGCCTCTAGCCTTAAGAGATACTCAGCTTCATATTTAATTAACTACTATTGCATTTACTGGCATCGTATCAGGCTCTTGACTTAAATACAGTTCATTCACATGATAACCCAATCAATCTGGTACTTTTGTCACCCTCTTCCCTACCCCACTCCATTACAGACGGGAAAGCTTGTTCAGAGAATTTGAACAATTCACTTAGGAGTAACTAACTGGACTTTGCCTGCTAGGCTGTCCTGTTAAAAAGTCTCCCTCTAAGAACTAAAACAACAGGAATGTTGTGGGATATGAAGGGGTGGGCTTGCCAACCAGCAAGAGGAGAAGAGAGAGGGGGAGTGAAAGTGGGCCGGTTGCTGACTCCAAGTAAAAACATCTCTCTCTGTATTTCCATTGTAAATATCTCGGAGACTAAAACTGCAAGATTCATCCATTGTCTTTCAGATTTTTTTCTCACTCTAAAACAGAATGAGTCTAAGATACGTTTTCAAATGATCTCTAAACAACAGATTAAGATGCACTTCTCATTTGCCCAAGTCCATTTTTTCAGTCCATTACCCTGTGTATACGGAGGCCCTAGTTTCACAAAGCAATATAAATCGGATTTTGTCAGATGCTCATAATTTTGGAATTAGGAAATTTTGGCTCAAAAAGCCACAAGGCTGACAGATAGCTGTAGTAATTCCAACAAATCTATATTTATGTGTGTCTCAGCAGAGCCCTAGCATTTACATTTTTTACCACACACTCCCTGTGTTGTTCATGAAACGAAAAGTCAAATTTGAAGAGATGGTAATCAAATTTACAGGATTTTTTTAGGATGCCAAAAATTACGAAGAAAAATTTTAGGTCATATAAGTGCTATTTTGTAATGTATTCTTTTAATGTGAAAAAGTGCTTCATAAATATCTACTTAAATCATTTGTATAAGGATCACAAGGACATGTGCTGTTGAGAAGGAAACTAGTAACAAGATTGTGCTATGTTTATTTGGATTGTTAAAAAAGAATATGTGGCTTTAGAAATTTCTCTGTTGATCGGTGGTAGGAACCAGGTTTTGAAAATTATGGCAGCAGCAACATATACATCTTAATATATAATTTTGAATTCATTTTGGATGAAAAGACTTTTACTTAGTCCGAAATATACAGGAAACCTCATTCATTCCCTACTGAGATTAGTAAGAATGATCACAGGTTAAAGTCAATATGAGTAAATATCTTTCTTCTCAAAGGACAAACATATTTAAGGCACCCATAGGCATGTGTAATTTCATATTCTTCTTTTAACATCTGCTCTGTAACTTATGTAATTGGTTCCCAAGCTGCTCTGGTGTAATTGTTCTGTACCACTGATTTCCTTGCAGAGATTGTGCTTCTAGACATTGAGCACTACGACCATTGCTACTCAACGTTTTTTTGGAAATTATAATGGATTCAGTAAGGAAAATTATATAATGATTAGAAAGAAGAATACAGAATTATGAATACTTTCTAAGATATTAGAAAAGCTAAAAAAACCAGAATTCACAATCACATTCAACATTATTCATAATAAAGAATGTAAAGACAAGATTGTTATATTTTATCTAATATATGAGCAAAGTAATAACGAAATACTGTCATGTGGAACTGGGAATTGAACTCTCTTTTCTCCAATGTTGAAAGTGTAACTAATATCCTTCTCAAACAAAAATATTAAGATATTTATACCTTTGGATACAGTTATTTCACTTTTAGGATTTCTTCTAAAAACATAAGATGAAGTTATATACATATATATGACTTCACCTTCCTTACCTAGTGTATATATACTTATACATTTATATATATATACGTACATAGATATGCATATTCCCATATACATGCATAGAATTAATTGTAAAGTGGAGACAAACATAGTTTTCAGCAGCTGAGGAATTGCTAATAGTTCACTGTACATTGCCCCCATCAAACATTTAACCAACATTAAATTTTTTTTCTAAAGATTATTAAAAATCTAAATACTATTAAAAAAATAAATGCTGAAAAATTAGAGAACCTTCTGATATAACAGTAAGCTAAAAATACTAAACAAAATATAACAATACTCAAATCTCAAATAAAAATTATGTATATTGCTTATTAAAAAGGAACTATGAGAAAACCTTTCAATGTCATAGTGGTGACAATTTTATAGTGGTGAGATTTGTGGAGATTATCATGTTTTCTACTAAACAACAACAACGCACACACATACATATAACAATTTGAAATACTTTCTCATTGTTTTATGATTTTATGTAGTGGATCATAGTCCAAATAAAGGATTCATTAAGCATTAACTAAGGGTTATTAAATTTTCTTTTTTCACTCAAAGCCAAGTTAAAAATTAGAATGACAAGCAAGTATGATTTTCCTTTAACTTGTTCTCTTGATTTTTTCCTTCCTTTTGCAAACTTTCACTCCAGAAACACTTAATGACAAAAACAGGAGATGATCCCTTGCTTTCTTGATCCTTTTAAGAAAAAAGTTTTTTAATCTGGAAGTCAGAATTAAAGTTTAAGATGATGCCCAATTTGACTTTGCAAGATATTCTGTACTCTGAATAGTCCTGAATTTATATTTCTACAGCCCTGGAGAAGTATAGCATGGACAGTGGAACCTGGCAGGCTACAGTCCACTGGGTGTCACAGTCAGACACAACTTAGCAATGACCAACCCTAGAATCCTAATCAATGGACATGAACTTGAGCAAACTCCAGGAGATAGAGGAGGACAGAAGAGCCTGGGTGCTGCAGACCATGGGGTTGCAAAGAATTGGACCTTATTCAGCAACTGAACAACAAGAATCCCACAATTAGCTGTCCACTTGAAATCTTGATTTGAATATCTTATAGGCTTTTCACAGTTTTATTATCCAAGGCCTAAAACAGTCTGGGTTTGGTTTACTCATAGACCCATATGCCTAGGACAAAGCTAGAATCATGTCTTGTACATAGTAGATGCTCACTAAATATATTCTGGATGACTATACACATGAATTTATTGCCCAGAGGGCCCATGGGTATCTGCAATCACAGAACAACTCAATATGGCTAAGGATCATTAAAGGCTCGGATTTCTTGAGAACTCTACAATTATGGTTATTAGTCACCGAATGGTACTTGGATATCATCACAAAGGAACCCCTTATATTGGCCTAACCGTTTATACCATATACCATAGATGGTACTCTTTTCTCCTGTTATCAATTGAGACAATAATCATCCCTATCATTTATTGACTTATTATATGTGAAACACCAATGCCCAGAGCTTTACAAGTATGATCATGTATAACCCTCAGAGTTAAAATCACATTTTAAAGATGAGGAAATGGGCTTGGAGGAGCTTAGTATCCTGGTGAACTAGATGGCTTATAAACTGGAGATAATTATTGGGAAGTGTAAAAGGGGAAACAGGCTTAGAGAGATGAAGTAACCCCCAGTGTCTGATAGGAGGGGTGGGATGAACCGAGTGAGGGTCAGACTCAGGTCACTCGATTCCCTAATTTATGCCTTTAAATCCCACACAATGCAACATCTTAGTGAAGAACTGAGTCCTGGCCTTAGGCACTTGATACTTCCCCTTAAGCTTATTTAATCTTACTTAGTAGGATGATGACACTGGGCTTATTACATAGTTGTCTCTGCCACTCCAGGCTCCTTGAACCCATTACACTTCTAACCATTTAGCTGCCTCAGAGAAGGTCACATAAAGCCTACAATAAAACCATTTAATAAATTTCTGAATGGATTCTGTTTAACTATAGCAGAGGTAATAATCTGAATGCCTAGGTGCTTTTAACATGCAAAAACTAGGGACTTTAGGGATAAAATTAAAGAGTTTTCCTGGCATTTCTAAAGCCTGGTTTGAATATCAGTATCACAACTTTACAGGTCCCAGAGTGTAGAATTCAAACCACAGACTGGGGACTGAAGACAGGAAGCCCTTTTCTTGCCACACAGACTAGAGATAAAAGTCTTTTATGGGCAACTGGGAAGTACCAGAGTGGACAATGACAAAAAAGGAGAGAGCTGGAGAGAGGGAAACTGGTGCAGGCGATGGGCTGCTACCCTACTCCCATGTTGGCTGCATCCTAGGGAGAGAAGAGGAGCGGGGAGAGGACAGACAGATACCTTTGGCAGGAGTAAGAGCAACATCCCAGGTGGAGTTAGTGGGAAAGGACCCACCTGCCAATGCAGGAGACCTAAGAGATTGGGAAGATCTCCTGGGGGAGGCATGGCAACCCACCCCTGGAGAATTATGCCTGGAGAATCAAATGGATAGAGGAGCCTGGTGGGCTACAGTCGATAGGGTCACAAAGAGTTTGGACATGACTGAAGCAACGGAGCATACACACACACAAAAGCAACATAGGAAAATGTGTCTTGTTCTCCAGAATGAGCCTGAAAACAGGTATGTTTCTGAGAGTTGCTTAGTCAATTGCAAGAATGCTAAGCAGTTAGGTGACAGTCTCAACATAAACAGAGAGGTAAGTGAAAAAGAAAAGTATATTAAAAAAAAAGAAAATTATATAGCAGAAACTAATGCAACATTGTAAATGAAGTACACTCTAACAAAAATTTTAAAAAAGAAAATTAATACAGAAAACCATGGATAAAAAAGTATCAGTGGCTGCTGCTCCTTCACAGTCACACCGCACAATCCAGCAGGGAGTCCTGTGGGTTCAACCTCCAATGATTCTCAAAGGTTTCTGACCAGGACTACTGCTTGAGCACAAGTCATCAACATCCTTCATCTGCACTCACTTACAAGTGCCTCCTCAATACCTTGGGACATGCCTCGCTCTAATGCATTCTCCACATTGGTACCAAAGGCATCTTTAAACAACACTGCTGTCAAACCATTTTCCAGCTAAAAACTGAGTAACAATTCTATGTAGAATAAATCCACCTCCTCAGCAAACCTTGGACTGCAGCCCCAGCACACTTCCCTGAGTTCAGCGACTCCCCCTGGGTCTTATGTTTTTGCTTTGCTTGGACTCAGAACAGTGAAGCTCACTCCCATCTCCAGACCTGGGCACTTGGTGGTCCCTCTGCTCTTTGCTGACCCCTTTCCACTCCTCAAAATTCCAGCTGTCTCATTTCTTTAGAGAAGAGCACTAAATTATTCTTTCACAGATTATTTTTTAGAGCGTCTTGTCATAAACCTTCTGTAATTATATCATTCTATTTATGGGCTTCTACATTTACTTTTCTCCACCTCTAGAAAGCAAGTACTACTAATTAAGGGACCATGCTCTCCACATCCACAGCCTTAAGCGTTGCTTACGGCATATGGTAGGTGCTCAATCAATGTGCTGAATGAATAAACAGCTTTTAGGAAAAACAGCAAGAGGGCTACCACTAGTTGCAATCAACCGACTGCTAAGCGTTGCACTTTCCATATACTGTCTAATACTAATGTCCCAATTTAAGGTGAGAAAATGGAGGTTTATACGGTCTATGGATTTGCCTTAAGCCAAAAACACTGCATGCTGAGCTCTGTGAATTAAAAACTGGTGGACCCGTCTTTGAGAATCCAGAAAACTTGTCAGTGAAGACTGAACATAAAAGCTTACCACAAATATTAACAAGTTATAAAAGGGCATAATATGAGAGAGTCTATCAAAAGCATTTTCAGATACCCAAGCGTTTTATCGAAAACATTTCCGTCAGCTCCTCCTCCCTTCCTTCTTGAATCACGTTTCTGTGGAGGAGGTAGGAATTACCTTTACTAAGCTAAATCTTCAGTGAAGAGTCCCAAACTTGCAAAATTCGCAGTCAGCCTGGCGGCGAAGTCTGTATTTGCCGACTATCCCATGATCCTCTGCAGCTTCTGCTACCTCCTCAATTAGTTAAATATTGAATTCACCTGGTGCTGTCCGTCATCACCTGGCTTGAGTCAAAATGATCACTGGTTCCTGCTCATTTCATCCCTTATCAGCCCTAGGAGACAAATCTGGCCATTATTTCTACTCTACAATGCAGATACTAGGAATCAAATCTTTTTAGTCAGAATCACGAAGCTGGTGGTAGAGGCAAAATTCAAATACCAGCGTGATGATTTTAACCCTTTGGCTTCCTTTCAAACATACTTCAGGGTGGCTCTGTGGGACTGCTCTGGGGCCAGAGCCACGGTCTATTAAAGCAGCATAGGCTAGAGTGAGTCTTATAAGGCTGCAAAGCCCAGGTGTCTGCCATTACTGAATCCTTTCTCCCAGGAGGCCATGTGTGTATTATTTACTTGCAAGGGATTTGAAGTCAGTATTCCTAGGTGTTTGCTGCAATTTCCTGTGTGACCCTGGCTAAGTTACATAACCTCTCTGAGCCTCAAATTCATGGAGATAAAATAGAACTTACCCTCCATGGGATGGTGAGACTTTGAATGAGCTACTTGATGAACAACACTTTGTATGGTATATTTAAATATTCAAAAATCAGAGTATAATTGTGATTAAGATCTTTAGTATTTTTCAGTGCTCTATTTATATTTTCCAAAAGAAGAAAAAAGTTCCCAAGACAAAATCACATCAACTTCCAATCTGTCTCAGGCTAGCCTAAGATGCACCCACTTCTTTCCATTGCTCGGCCCAGGAAGCTTGATATTTGTGAGCAGATGCACTGATCACTGAGGGAGACTAATAGCAGGGCTCTGCTGATGCAACAAGACACTATCTGGCATCTAATAAGAATGAACCAATAAATCTTGCAAATATTGTCTGATGGATCTATTTGAAAGTGAAAAGATTTTGTTATTTCATACAAAATTTATCAAATCGTTGCCAAAGATACTTGCCACCATGGGTCTGTAAGGTTGACTTTGTAACAAAAGCAAAGAGCAATTTTAATTGGTATAATTAAAAGTCCCATTCTCTTTAAGGGGGTATATTTTAGCTTAACACCAGGAAATTGAAATAAATGAGCTTGGGGGGAAAAAAACATAAAACTCCATTCCAAACCCCTTTTATTAGAAGGAAATATAATTAATTATTAAAATACAAAGGAAGCAAAAACATAACCCTCAATACTGCTGACAATCAAACTTTGGCTATAATGAACACAGACAATTATGCACATATCATTGGATTACAGACAACTTCCGTCTTGCAATTACAAGAAGAATTTCCCTACAAATACCATGAAAGACATCATATAAAAACATTACTGGCACTAGCCTAAAACACATGTTGTGCCATTGAGAACCCAGAAAACAGGTGCCAACATGAAATGAACCTGAAATTGAACACAAAATATTACACAATATTATGCCAGAAAGGGCATACTTCTAAAGAATGCATCAAAATGATTATAAATATTTATTCAGTTAATTTGAATCTTTTAACTTCAAAATATTCTACTCATTTATCCATTCCTGCTTTAATTACATTTTTGTCAAAAGAGCAATAGGGATTTACTTTCTAAACTACTGTTTTTCAAGAGGTGATCTCAAATAAAACAGAAACAGGATTGTTGTTGTTTAGTCACTCAGTCATGACCCCAGGGACTGTAACCTGCCCGGCTTCTCTGTCCATGGGATTGCCCAGGCAAGAATACTGGAGTGGGTTACCATTTCCTTCTCCAGGGGATATTCCCAACTCAGGGCTCGAATCTGTGTTTCCCATACTGCAGGAAAACCCTTTACTGCCGAGCCACCAGTGAAAACACAGAAAAAGTAGATGTAATTTAAAATATATGGCTTCAACTGCAGAGGTAAGGGAGTTCTTTTTTTGCAGTGGCTCTTTCTCTATTATTGCCAGTCACTCTACTCAAGATATGGCCTGACTGTGATAAAATATGGTAACATATTTTTGAAGGATTGTAATTCTACAATAGGGTTAACCTAATATAAATGTATTGCTGAACATAGCAAACAATGGGCTTCCCACATGTCTCAGTGGTAAAGAATTTGCCTGCTAATGCAGAAAATGCCGGAGATGTGAGTTCAATCCCTGGGTCAGGAAGATCCCCTGGAGAAGGAAATGGCAACCCACCACAATATTCTTGCCTGGGAAAATCCATGGACAGAGGAGTCCATGGGGTCACAAAGAGAGACTGGACTGAGAGCACGCACACCCCCATAATAAACAATAGATGATTACTTTTTTAGTTTTTAATATTTTTAACATTTTCCTCTCCCACATATACTCCTCCCCCTTTTAAATTTATAGGTCCTCTAAAATTTGAGGAAATCATAAGACTTAAGAATTATTTTTTATTTGGTACCTTGCTTCATTAAATAGAGAAAAATATGTGTTTATTAAAATAATGTTTATTGACATCTATTTTTATGTTTTATACCAAGTTCAAACAGGATAATCTGGAACAATGAGAATGATCAAATTTAAAACCACAAATGAAGAACTTTTATCGGGGCAATTACTCTATAAAATGATCATTTTTATTCATATTACAAATGCAGAAACTGAAATATAAGGAAGATAATTTGCCAAAAAATTATGTGCCAAGCATTAACCTTGCTGTGAGATATTCTGTTTTTATAATGAATCTATACTGCCTTTAAACTACAGGTTAAACCCAAGAATTATAATACAGGAACTAAGATAAGTTGACACCACTTCTGCCATCTTCAAAAAATTGTTCTTGTCATGTATCATTGTCCCTCCTTCAGTTGCTCAGTTACTAGTACTCTTTCTTTCTTCCAATTTTTTCTTAAATACTATTCAGTTAGGACATTGCTCCAAGCAAACCACAGAGATCACTCTAGTCTTGGTCACAAATGACACCCACTTTACTACATCCAATCACCATTTCCCGGTCCTCTTCCTATCTGAACTGTCAACAGCATTTGACACAGTTGATTACACCCTCCTCTTTGAATCACACTTTCTTCTCTTGTCCTCCAGAAATGCCAGTCTTCTGGAAGCTCAGATGTCTGAGAATGCTACTTATACTGCATTTACTTGGTCAAAGCAAGTCATAAGGGCAGTCTTGACTGAACAGACACCACTGTATGAGCACACAGGAAGGGAAGGAGTTGTTGATAGCCAGCTTTGGAGACTATGGCACAGACCTCAGAAGTACACAGGTGGATGGAGGGGTAAAAAGATAAACAGAACAATATTCCATTTAGAGAATTCAGTCTTAGTTTACAACAGGATGTTCAGAATTCATCAGACCATCTATTTTTATTTTAGATTAATTCGTGGCGACTCTCCTTTCCCATTTACTCCCCCTCCCTACATCATCACAAATTTGAGATTTGTAAGATTTCAAATTACTATTTCATATTAGATAGGCTAATTTATGACTGTGATTAACAAAAAGCGACTGGTTCTTTCGCTTTTTTTCCTTGACCTTTCCCACATAGATCAATATAGCTGCCCCAACTCAAGGTTTTGTATTCAGATTCAAAGCCAGAAAGTTGTACTGGCCACAGTTGTTCTCAGAATCCCACAGCCACCCTTCATTCTATATCAAGCACTAGAACTGAGGCATATGACTGCCTTTAAGTATAAAGAAAATTGGAAACTGAATGCGTAGATTTTTCCAGTCTATATTTTAGATACAGCAGCAGAGAAGTGGTTGGACTGGTTTTTGTATTCATGAATCTCTAATGATTATTACATTTAAAAGAAAAAAAAAGACAAAACAGAAACAAAACCAAAAACTATGTTTTACAGCATGATTTGGAAAATTTCTGTAAATGCAAAATGTAAAAACAGCTTCCCTGGTAGAACAGCTGGTAAAGAATCCGCCTGCAACGCAGGAGAACCCGCTTTGATTCTTAAGTTGGGAAGATCCCCTGGAGAAGGGATAGGCTATCCACTACAGTATTCTTGGACTTCCCTGGTGGCTCAGATGATAAAGAATCTGCCTGTAATGCAGGAGACCTGGGCTGATTCCTGGATTTGGAAGATACCCTGCAGGAGGGCTTGGCAACCCACTCCAGTATTCTTGCCTGGGTGAATCTCTAGTGATTACTACGTTTAAAAGAAAAAAAACCCAAGACAAAACAGAAGAAACAAACCAAAAACTATCTTTTACAGCATGAGTTGGGTAACTTCTTCTGTAAGGGACCATATAGTAAATATTTTAAGCTTTGAAGTTCATATATCTCTGTCAAAATTACTCAATTCTGCCATTATAGTGCAAAAGCAGGCATAGATAATATGTAAATTAATGGGTCCTGACTATGTTCCAATAAAACTTTATCTGAAAAACAAGTGGAAGTGGTGGGCTACAGTTGGCCACACTGGTCATAATTTGCTCACCCCTGCTTTAGAATGATAATTCGAAGAAACATTTGTCTAACTCAGATATATCCCTAGAGGCCCACACCTCTACTCAAATGATTTGCTCTTTGCTAAGAACCACACTTATTGTTTGAACCAGAAAAACATTCATCATTTCATTGCTTCTAGCAGGGTAGAAGGTAACAAATAAGCAATAACAAAACAAATAGAAACAGGCTTACATGTAGTGCATGTTAAGTTGGGATATCGTTCTAGAGATAAAACATTTTTATAAGGCATTTTAGTCGTCTTCTACAATAAAATTTCATGTAGGCATTTCAAGTAACTCCTGTATCTTGATGATATTCAGAGATAGCCAGAATGGTTGAATAGAGCCCCTGTAGGATGGCTGCTGCTGCTGCTGCTAAGTCGCTTCATTCGTATCCGACTCTGTGCGACCCCATAGACGGCAGCCCACCAGGCTCTGCCATCCCTGGGATTCTCCAGGGAAGAATGCTGGAGTGGGTTGCCATTTCCTTTTCCAATGCATGAAAGTGAAAAGTGAAAGGGAAGTAGCTCAGTCGTGTCCGACTCTTCGCGATCCCATGGACTGCAGCCTATCAGGCTCCTCCGTCCATGGGATTTTCCAGGCAAGAGTACTGGAGTGGGTTGCCATTGCCTTCTCTCTAGGATGCGATTTATACAAACACGAAAGAGCATACCTATTTGACCTGTGTACGCAAAAATCTTTATCCTCAATAAAACAGTATCAATGCTGTTTTTAAATTCTTCCTTTGCCCCAGCGGTTACATTTTGCCCTTAGCTATTCATCATCTCTTAACAGCATTTTTCCCAAGTATGGTATCATCCTAATAGCTGAAAATGAAAATGATTCCAAAAATAACTTCAAGTTAATTGTGCAGGTGAGAATATACATCCACCCACACATCAACCAGTGCCAAACTGTCTGAGTGAACAAATGAACATCTGGAATAAGCACAACTAAGCCCCAATTCAAAAATATGCCGCAATATATTTAGCACTCCTTACTATTACAAACAACATTATTTAAAACATTCTACAGGACAGAGTTGCCTTCACAAAAACTATCTCAGAAAAGTTCTTTTTTAAAAAAAAGTATGCAAAGAACAAAATAATTTGTGCATTCTCCTTTATCTGATAGATTATTTCCAAAGGTTTCCATATATGTCTTGTGGCGTTCGTGATTCTACTTTGTCTTACATCAACCTTCTACACTGTGACAATAACTGCTTAAATCTTTTAAGAGTTTAATTCTTATGCTAAAAAGAGCTTTTGTGGTGTTCTCATGAGACCAACTTCTGGCCAAGACTTAGATATAGTCTCTACTATTTCCTCTCCTTGCCATGTACCTCTACATGTTGCCAGAAAATCTATAATATGTAATGATTTAGAATTAATACCCCAATTCCCTAGATCTTTTAATGAATTCACTTACACTTGGGGATCTGACCAAGGCATCTGTTCATGAATAGTGGAATGATTACCAAGTCCTGATGGGGAAGGCATGATGCCATATTTTCCTGAAATACATCCCAACTGAGAAATCAACTGCCTCGTGCCTAGGTTTTTTGTGTCTTTTTTTTTTTTTAATCATTAACTGTAAAACTCTATTGGACATTTTCTTCTAGGCTACCTCCCTTTACCCTGTTGTATCTGTTCAGTTCAGTTCAGTTCAGTCGCTCAGTTGCGTCCAACTCTTTGCTACCCTATGAATCACAGCACGCCAGGCCTCCCCATCCAACACCAACTCCCAGAGTTTACTCAAACTCATGTCCATCGAGTTGTTGATGCCATCCAGCCATCTCATCCTCTGTTGTCCCCTTCTCCTCCTGCCCTCAATCTTCCCAGCATCAGGGTCTTTTCCAAGGAGTCAACTCTTCACATGAGGTGGCCAAAGTACTGGAGTTTCAGCTTCAACATTAGTTCTTCCAATGAACACCCAGGACTGATCTCCTTTAGGATGGACTGGTTGGATCTCCTTGCAGTCTAAGGGACTCTCAAGAGTCTCCTCCAACACCACAGTTCAAAAGCATAAATTTTTTGGCACTCAGCTTTCTTCATAGTCCAACTCTCACATCCATACATGACCACTGGAAAAACCATAGCCTTGACTAGATGGACCTTTGTTGGCAAAGTAATATCTCTGCTTTTCAATATGCTATCTAGGTTGGTCATAACTTTCCTTCCAAGGAGTAAGTGTCTTTTAATTTCATGGCTGCAGTCACCATCTGCAGTGATTTTGGAGCCCCCCAAAATAAAGTCTGACACTGTTTCCACTGTTTCCCCCATCTATCTGCCATGAAGTGATGGGACCAGATGCACGTCCAAGGCAAGAGAAACCCAAGTAAGATGGTAGGTGTTGGGAGAGGGCACCAAAGGGCAGACACACTGAACAGTATGAACAGTTGTTATCTGTTACAAGGTAGAAAAAAAAGATCCAGTATATGAAACTTCTCTCATGGATCTACAACAGGATTTTGAGAATTTAGCATTTGAATCAATTGATAGCTACACTGAATTTCAAAATTACTTTTTAAAAATTTTGTGTTGGACAAAATGTTAGTTCAGGTTTTCCTGAACTAATGTATTGGCCCACTCAATACGTTAAGCTTAATGAATACCTCCTCATTCTCCATCTTCCAAAAATTTAACATGAGATGAATCACAGTCCAGTTCCTGGATCACCTATAGTTTAGAGAGTTGATATGGGAGGGCAACACACAATCTTGATTTCACTGATTTGTCCTTTACTTACCAAATCTTCTAAGCATTAATGTTCAAGTGGATTTAGTTTTCTCATTCCATAAAACTACATCCCTTCATGAATGGAATATAATCTCTACGGCACATGTTTTCTGACTTGAAGTGGCACCAAGAAAAGGAGCTTGGGAGGAACAGTGGCCACTAATCCAACTTCCCTCTTGAAGTCAGAGTCAGGCAGAGCTGCTGACTTTGAGCTGGGAGAAGAGGATGTGCTAGGGACCTTGGCCATCAGGAGAGCTTCTGTCACTGTACGTCTGATGTGAATTTAAATTGTTGACCTGCCAGCCTAAGGCTGGGATTTTTCACTCACATATGCCAGTCTGCTTCAGAACTCTCTTGCCAATGGTATTGTTCGCTCCTAAGAGCACACTGTACTCACTAAGCATGCACGGAGGCAAGCAGCCAGTGTGATTCCCCACAGTGAATGCATATTCTAACTTTTGCAGATTTGTGACCCTGAGTTTGGATATTCAAAAGTTTACCACATTTGTCCTGGGCATTACACTGCTAGTTCAAACTCATGGCATCATACTGCTAGTTCAAAAGCACAGCTGAAAAGGGACTATCAACAGTGCTCTTCAAGCATCATTTGACACTGGTTAATCTTTACCATCATCCAGAGGAATTTTCTGAAAAAGGAATGTGAATTCTCCCACTATGTAAATCAAGTGAGGACAACATAGCATAGGGCATAAAATCAATAAAGGATGAGTGAATAAAAAGGAGATATGCTGAACTACTGTCACTAATCAAGTAGCTCTGTTTTTGACACAGGTCACTGCATAGGTCACATCATTAGTCAAAATTTTCACCACTCACAATTCACATAATCACAGACTGTCCTGAACTATACACCCAAAGAACACAAGAGCTGTCTTACAACCTGGCACTAAAATATAAATTGAATGAGTGAGTGGAATTCATCTAACTTCTGAATGAGTTTACACATTTTGACTGGTCATACCTACAATAATTGAAACTCTGTAGCTAATGGTTATGCCCAATTTAGGCCTGGGTCTTCAATCGCCTACACATTTGTAATGATGGAGAGGAAGGATTAATATTTGATGAGCTCCTCTTTCAGGGCAGGACATTTGCTGGTTGTCCTAAGAACATTCTCTCTGTTCATCTCCACAACAAATAAAGTATTATTATTTTATTTTATAGAAAGTTAGTCTTAAAGAAAACTTGTGCAAAGGGCAGAATGCCAGGACTGGAACCCTGATGATCAGACTCCATAGCCCCTGTTTTTTTCTTCTATATCATCCTGCCTGTAAAAGTATGTGCGTCCAGCCTTTCCTTAGAAAGGATGGATACACTCTAGGTTGGAGATGCTTACTATTTTGAATAACTCTTTACCTTGATACCTTGATTATGTTATCACATATATTGACCACTAAGCATATGTGGCTATTAAAATTAAGAAAAAGTACATAAAATTAATTTCAGAAGTGTTCAAGAGCCACCACTGGCTAGTGCCTGCCAAGTCCCTTATTGGGACAGCAGGGATATATGACACTTTCACCATCACAGGAACTTTAATCAGATAACACTTGCTTACAAAAAAACTTGGATTTTCTAAGACTCTAGAATATCTGAATTCTACCAGCTTTAAATGAGAGAGGAAAGGTAATTTCGAGTAGGCTTATTCTTACTGATCAAAATGCTGCGTTTTGTTTATATGTGTTACTTGGCCCCATACTCAGTCAGAGGTCCGAGTGCTCCTCCTTGCTGGTGATAGTGGAAAGGGTTTTACAATAATTTGTATTGAAGCTCTTCTCTTTGACCTTTACTCCCAATTTGAGAGTTCACCAACTGGTTTTTATGTCCAGAAAAGAACAAAACTATTTCACTACTCAGAGATCGAGGTCAAGGTACCTCAACCAAAAGGTGGGCCCCATGTCATTAAACTGACCCATATTTATCTCTCTGATTCCAAGGATGTAAACACCAAAGATTCTATATTACAATATGTATATAGAACTGCAAACAGACTTTGATGCATTCATATTACTTGATTTTCCTTTTTCAGGAGGTTTTAAAAGGTGCACTGGCTACCTTCAGATCATTTTCATTTCCTATGAAGAAAAAAAAATCCCAATGTGTTTTATTAAAATTTTTCATCACACATGTTACACTTCAATTTCTATTTTTTAACTGAAAAGGATTGATTAAATCAGCAGGTTGCAACTGAATCGTGTTTAAGACTCAGTGTGACTGAAGTAGATTATTTTTCCCTATTTTTTTTTTTTTTTAAATCTCCGGGCAAGGCTTGTTTTCTGCTCCTTTATTTAGTAGTACTCAAATGTTGCAGCTTTAACCAAGGGTTTTGTTGGTCACTTCACTCCCCACCAAGGACACTGAGAGTAAAAAAATTCAAAATGCCTCAAATTACTGGGCTTAATAAAAATTGACAAGTAGTGTTGATACAAGAGAAATAAATTGTTAGAGGTGAAGAATGGAAGGCAGAAAGCATGCCTCGCTACAATACTGTGGGGCAGATTTAAAGGCTCGTTGTAACTTGTAGCAAAGTGAAAATAATGCTTTTGTAGTAATAACACCTTACCTATCTATAACACTTTTCATCAACAGTTAGCCCAAGGCTTTTTACATTCTATTTATAGATATCACTCCAGCCTCCGCGGAAATCCAGCTACCTCTGAGGTGGAACCAAACATCTTCTCTCTGCCAGCAATATTACACAACAGTTTTCAGGAGAGAAAATGAAGAATAATTTCTCCTGTTGAAACGGCAGGAGGAATTTCTGAGTGGGAAGAATGTAATTTCTAAGTTAGAATTGGCACTGACACTAGAACTTAACACCCCAATTCATACAGAAAGTGGGCGTGGAAACTTCAAAGAACACAAGGGGTCACCGCGAATAGTTTTATTTCTCAAATGATTAATTACAGCATTTATGAAAATGAAAGCTATTTCCCAATATGAAACTTCTTGCTTTTACCTGTTAGGCTTGAGAGGACCACAGGTGTTTCTTTTTTTCTTCTTTTCTTTCTTTTTTTTTTTTTTAAGGAAAACAATTATAAGAACACCCCTACACTCTTAGCCATGCAGAATGGTCAGCAAGGCTAATGTGTACTTAAGCCCTTGTTAGGTACTGGTGGAGCTGTGTATCTTTTCATAGGTAATTAATTACTTTGCAGATTTATAATTTTTCAGAGAGGTATAAAAATTAAATGCAAAAATGCAAATGAAAACTATTGAAAAACATAGTAAAAATTTATGCTTCAGGATTTCCTACATCTAATCTCCCATAGGATGGATTTAGCAAGGGAAGTTACCTATTAGAGAATAAGCAAGGAAAAAGAGGGACATGGGTTGAAAAGGATGGGAAAAGGGAGGAAGGAGAAAATTTCACTTAGAAGTAAAAAATAAGCCAATGTGAAACACAACAATTCTCATCTTCTAAACCAGAAGTATTTTCTAATTTGGAAGAAACCAGATTCTCTTTTCTCTCAAAAACATTTCTTTCAAATCAATCCTTCTCAAGGCCTGCAAAGGAAACGGCTCAGAGATTTATACAATTTAGACCAAGAGCTGTGTATCTGAATCATATTTGAGCAACTGTGATAGAAAGTTTAAATGTTGGCTCAAATAAAAATTAAGAATAAAACTTTAGAGCTAAGAATACCAGCATTACAATGCATTTTGTTCTGTGATACAGTCATTAAAACAAAAAACCCTCACCCTCTCAAACTCCTACTTTAACATAAATTACTGTACAAATATCTACCTACTAATATAAAGAAATATATCTGCTTGAAGAAATATTCTGATAAAAAATTTTTAAGGTCATCAGAGGAGAGTCATGATCTGTCAAAGTTTTCTGGTTAAGTGAACCAGATTATTTTACTTTTCATTCATTCATTAATTTATTAATAAGTTTAATAATTTTTCACTAAATGCCAGTAGCATCTTCTATCTATAACAACTACAGATATAGCCAGATATTGCTAAAATGCTCCCAGTTGAGAACCACTGATGAAACAATAGAATGGGAAGGACTAGAGAGCTCTTCAAGAAAATTAGAGATACCAAGAGAACATTTCATGCAAAGATGGGCACAATAAAGGACAGAAGCAGAAGATATTAAGAAGAGGTGGCAAGAATACACAGAAGAACTATACAAACAAGATCTTCATGACCCAGATAAAAACGATGATGTGATCACTCACCTAGAGCCAGACATCCTGGAATGTGAAGTCAAGTGGGCCTTAGGAAGCATCGCTATGAACAAAGGCAGTGGAGGTGATGGAACTCCAGCTGAGCTATTTCAAATCCTAAAAGATGACATTGTGAAAGTGCTGCACTCAATATGCCAGCAAATTTGGAAAACTCAGCAGTGGCTACAGGACGGGAAAAGGTCAGTTTTCATTCCAGTCCCTAAGAAAGGCAATGCCAAAGAGTGCTCAAACTACTTCACAATTGCACTCATTTCACACACTAGCAAAGTAATGCTCAAAATTCTCCAAGCCAGGCTTCAACACTTCATGAACCATGAATTTCCAGATGTTCAGGCTGGATTTAGAAAAGACAGAGGAACCAGAGATCAAACTGCCAACATCCTCTGGATCATCGACAAAGCAAGAGAGTTCCAGAAAAACATCTACTTCTGCTTTATTGACTACAGCAAAGCCTTTGACTATGTGGACCACAATAAACTGGAAAATTCTGAAAGAGATGGGAATAGCTGACCACCTGATCTACCTCTTGAGAAATCTATATGCAGGTCAGGAAGCAACAGCTAGAACTGGACATGGAACAGACTGGTTCCAAATAGGAAAAGGAGTACGTCAAGGCTGTATATTGTCACCCTGCTTATTTAACTTACATGCAGGGTACATCATGTGAAATGCTGGGCTGGGTGAAACACAAGCTAGAATCAAGATTGCTGGGAGAAATATCAACAACCTTAGATATGAAGATGATACCACCCTTATGGCAGAAAGTGAAAAAGAACTAAAGAGCCTCATGATGAAAGTGAAAGAGGAGACTGAAAAAGTTGGCTTAAAACTCAGCATTCACAAAACTAAGATCATGGCATCTGGTCCCATCACTTCATGGCAAATAGATGGGGAAAGTGGAAACAGTGAGAGACTTTATTTTGGGGGGTTCAAAAGCATCAGTTCTTCAGTGTGCAGATTTCTTTATAGTCCAACTCTCACATCCATATATGACTACTGGAAAAACTATAGCTTTGACTAAATGGGCCTTTGTTGGCAAAGTAATGTCTCTTCTTTTTAATATGCTGTCTAGGTTGATCATAAATTTTCTTCCAAGGAGCAAGCATCTTTTCATTTCATGACTACAGTCACCATCTGCAGTGATTTTAGAACCCCCCAAAATAAAGTCTCTCACTGTTTCCACTGTTTCCCCATCTATTTGCCATGAAGTGTTGGGACCAGACGCCATAATCTTAGTTTTCTGACTATTGAGTTTTAAGCCAACACTTTCCCTCTCCTCTTTTGCTTTCGTCAAGAGGCTTTTTAGTTCCTCTTCACTTTCTGCCATAAGGGTGGTGTCATTTGCATATCTGAGGTTACTGATATTTCTCCCAGCAAACTTGATTCCAGCTTGTGCTTCACCCAGCCCAGTGTTTTGCATGGTGTACTCTGCATATAAATTAAATAAGCAGGGTGACAATATACAGCCTTGACGTACTCCTTTTCCTATTTGGAACCAGTCTATTGTTCCATGTCCAGTTCTAACTGTTGCTTCCTGACCTGCATATAGGTTTCTCAAGAAGCAGGTCAGGTGGTCAGGTATTCCCATCTCTTTCAGAATTTTCCAGAGTTTGTGGTGATCCACAGAGTCAAAAGCTTTGCCATAGTCAATAAAGCAGAAGTATATGTTTTTCTGGAACTCTCTTGCATTTTTGGTGATCCACCAGATAATGGCAATTTGATTACTGCCATTGACATTTTGTTAGATGTTACCAATTCCCCTTGATAACAATAACGTGATATGATGGGAAAGATGAAATAACATGGGTTATTGATTAGACTTAGCACAGCTTGTTTTTTTTTCAATATATCGCATGTTTAAAATTACTACAGTTATTTTTAAGTGTCTATAGTAAAATTTGGGCTTCCCTCGTGGCTCAGACATAAAAAAATCTGCCTGCAAAGCAGGAGACCTGGGTTAGATCTCTGGCTTGGGAAGATCCCCTGAAAAAGGAAACGGCAACCCACCCCAGGATTCTTGCTGGAGAATCCCATGGACAGAGGAGCCTGGCAGGCTACAGGCCATGGGGTCTCAGAAGAGTCGGGCTTGACTGAGTGACTCACACTTTCACACTTTCACAACATAGTTTGAAGTTTAAAAGGGAAAAGTTTCCCCCAAAATGAAAGAAACAGCATGATCAAGTCAGAAACTGGTAGAGGAGTAGAAGTAGGCAGAAGCTTGAAATATTCTCTTAAGATCTGAATACTGTATAGAAGGAATAATTTCTAAAAGCATTTGGCAACAGATATTAGAAACTTTCAAAGTACTTGTATATTTTAGTTTTATATTTATGCTATTAAAATGTTTTCTAAGAAAAAATTCTGAAATATGTACGATTTACATATCAAGTGTTTCATATCTCACATTTTGGACACTTAAATAAAATAATATGTGGTCATAAAAATGAATGCTATTTTTTAAAAAAATTAATTCAAACCCACTATGAAAGTAACAATGACAACTCAAAGGAAAACTTTTCCAATTTTATGGAGAACCCTTCTGCATGTGTATATAACTTGTGCAAAGTTACAGTAAATTAGAACTTGATATTCTAAATTTTATAAAATATACCGTAAGTATGTTTCTATTTTGCTACTTGCCTTGGTATTTCTTACCTGTTATTCTGACCCTGTTAATATTACCCTATCTACCAGTGAGTTTGTATCTCTCTTTACCCTTCTCCAGGTTCATATAAATTATATTCACAAATTCAATTTATATTTATTTTTATCATTGCTTATTTTTGTATACGTGTGTTCCTTCTACAGACATTTCCCCAAAGTTGGCTTTTCTCACTCAACGTCATACATCATGGACGCAGGTCACGAGATCTAGTTCTAAATCCTTCTTTTTAAATTAGCTGAATGGTATTTCCTAATATGAGTGAAACAAACTTTATTTTAATCATTCTCCTATTTATTGGCATTCAGAGTAAACAGGTTTTGGTTTTTATTTTGCAACTCCAAGCTGAAATAAATATCCTTATACATATTACTACATATGAGCAATTTTATTTTGATAGAGCAGTTTCTTAGGGGTGAAGCTTTGTCAAAAGGGCTGTACTTTTAAAATTTGAAATGCATATTTCCATATGATTCTTTAAAGATCTATACCTATAAACGCGCTCACCGGTAGTCTCTGAGAGAGACTCACCTGCAGGTACTCACCAGCACTTTAGTAAATTTTTGCCAATCTGAGGGGTGAGAAGTTTGTGAATCTTATGGGTGAGAAGTAGTATTTCATTGTTACTAATGAAACAAAGCATTCTTTCATATGTTTATTGGTCTTTTGAATTTCCTCTTCTGTTGATTACTTATTCATAACCTATGAACATTCTTCTATTGTGGCACTCTGCTTTTGCTTATGTAATTGTATGTGTTTTATAATATCACAGCTAACATTTTTTTTCCTGTCATTTTTGTTGCAACATTTCCCTACAACTTCTCATTTGTCTTTTGATTTTGTTTTTGTGTAATTTAACCTACAAAATTACTTTATGGAAATTTAAATGTCTCTTTTCTATTATGACTCCCAAGTTTTCAGTCTGGCTCAAATTGCTTTCCTTCATCCTAATGTTATAAAAACATTCACCTAAATTCTATTACCAGGTTTTTGTTTTATTTTGAAAAAGGAAAAAAAAAAGATGCAACCTTTTTATCTACCTGGAATTTATTTCTATTTATTATGTGACCTGAGGGGTCCATGATTGCTGTTTATCCAGGTGTAGAGCCAGTTTTAAAAGCACATTTAATAAATAAATAAGCCATTCTTTCTCTACTGAATCACAGTATCATATTCTTTGTATTTTTAACATTTTCTAAGTATATTCAGATGTCTTTTTCCAGGCATAATTGTCTGTTTCTCTGCTAATATTATAATATTTTTATTATCATACTAAAATGTAGATTTTAATTTCTAGAAGTTAATCACTTCTTGTAATTTTTTAAGTGCAATTTTTAGATGTTTTGAATACTTACTCTTCCTCATGGATATTAAAATCATTTCACCGTTTTCTTTCCACCATTTCCAAAAATAGTTAGGAAAAACTTTTGAATTTCTAATTGAGATGGTATTTTACTTACATAGTAATATATTAATTTTTGGATTTTTGACATTTTTAAGATACATCTTGCTGTCCAAGGTATGCCTTTGCTTTCTTGTGGTCTATTTTATGCACTTCAACAAGACAGAATAAAAATATTCAGTGATTAAAAGGATATTTATTAAGACTTTTAATGACAAATAATAACATTTAATATTAAACCAAATAAAAGCAAAGAAATAAAATTACATGGACAGCATGATGCCAACTAAGTTAAAATGTACACAAAGAGAATGACAGGAAATATTCTAGAACAATGTGACATGTGTGAGTGGAAAATCTGTATATAACCTTTATTTACCCTCTATAATTTCCCATAGTTTTCAAATTTTTATTGTGGGCTCAACCTACAGCATGACTCTGGATGAGAAAAAAAGCATATAAAGATGCTTTCTTTGCCCACTGAAAGACATAGTGAATTTAGAATCCTAGAATCAATAGTGAAAATAAGTCATACCTCTTGTTTTGTGGCAAAGTCCCATTGTATCACAGAAGGACCTATAAAAAACCTCCTGTGACAAGTTGTCTGATGGATTCAGTGAAATTAAATAGCACCATTTTATGTGTAGAATGTTTCTTTCTTTATAAATCAGAAACTCTAAAATAAGCATACCAGTTCAATCTTTCAACATAAGTGTTATATTAGAGTTCATGGGAAGTAATAACAATTAGTGTATCAGGCATGTATAACTTTTTTCCAACTTATAATAAATGCTTCATGCAGAAAATTTGAAAATACTTTACCTAAAATCACCAACTAGTTGAAGAATGAACTGAAGACCGTGCTTAGTTAACTCAAAAGAAATTTCTGTGGATTTTCTAAAAAGTATTTTGATGAAGGCTAAATTGCCAATTGAAAATTGTTACCCCTGAACAAATCTTATCAACATGTTGTTTCTTGTCTCATCTTCCAGTATATGTCTTCTTTTGATTCTTTAGAAGTACGAAAATGAAAGACTAAAACATTCAGTTCAGTTCAGTTGCTCGGTCATGTCCGACTCTTTGTTATCCCATGGACTGCAGCATGCCAGGCCTCCCTGTCCTTCACCAACTCCTGGAGTCTACTCAAACTCATGTCCACTGAGTCGGTGATGCCATCCAACCATTTCATCCTCTGTGGCCCCCTTCTCTTCCGGCCTTCAATCTTTCCCAGCATCAGGATCTTTTCAAATGAGTCAGATTTTCCCATCAGGTGGCCAAAGTATTGGAGTTCCAGCTTCAGCTTCAGCCTTTTCAGTGAATATTCAGGACCGATTTCCTTTAGGATGGACTGGATGGATCTCCCTGCAGTCCAAGGGATTCTCAAGAGTCTTCTCCAACACCACAGTTCAAAAGCATCAATTCTTCGGCGCTCAGCTTTCTTTATAGTTCAACACTCACATCCATACATGACTACTGGAAAAACCACAGCTTTGACTAGAGATACCTTTCTTGGCAAAGTAATGTCTCTGCTTTTTAATATGCTGTCTTGTGCTCAACAAATGCAGGTTAAAATTTTCCACTATGAAAATATCTCCCTAAAGCAGCATTTCATTTTTTCACGTTCCCCTCTTGGAAATCATATAACAACAACGAGTCGGGAGAAAAATGTCTGCAAACTCCATTTCCAATGAAGCTAAGGTATAGATGTAACCCAGAGACACATAAGTGATCTGCTAGAAATAGCTTAAATAGGGTAAAAGTGAGGAGAATTTTTAAAAATGAGATTCCTGAGAGGGCCCAGCAACCATGGATAATAGAAAGAGTCAGGAATGATACACTTTCTGAAGGTGAGAGCCTCACCCTGTGGTGAAAGATCTATATCTAACAGGGCAATAAGGGAGGCTTTCCTGATGGCTCAGCAGTAAAGAATCTGCCTGCAATGCAGGAGATCTGGGTTCAGGGTCAGAAAACAAAGCAGACAGGGATGGAAACAGGAAAAACTTCAACCTGGTTCAATCTACAGAAGCAAATGAAGTGGCCCTAACCACACTGATGTCATACTTTTAGAAATGTCATGTTTGTGTATTTGTCCCTGGTAGTAGAAAAGGAGACAGCTTTCAGGTTACCAACCTGGAGGACTTTCCTAGCTCTTCCCCATTCTTAACACTTACACTACAGCAAATCTGCAAACAGCCACCTCACTCAGATGAGTACTAAGAGAGTTTTAAAAAGCATCAACACAAAGATATAATATGAAAGCTTTAGTAAATACCAGCAAATGGTTAATAGATTCAAAAAGCCCAGAAATGAAACTTTATGTTCACAGAAAAACTGTACATGATTATTTTTAGCAGATTTATTTGTAACAGCCCAAAACTGAAAGCAGCTCAGATGTTCTTCAGCAGGTGGCTGGTGAAACAGCCTATGATACATATACACCAGGGAATACTACTCACCAATAAAAAGGAACAAATGATTGACACATCAAGAACTTGGATGAAAGTTCAGAGAATAAAACTTAGTCCAAAATAAACCTTAAATGTTATATACAGTATGTTTTCATTTCTGTAACATTCTAGAAATGTTAACATTATAGAGAGCAATTAGAGATGAGTGGTTGCTAAAATCACGATCAGTAGGAGGCATAGAGGAAAGAATGAAGTAGGTATGGCAATAAAAGAGCAATATGAAAGATCTTTGGGGTGATGGAAACTCCTTGTATCTTAACTGTATCCACATCATTGTCCTGCTTCAGTTCCGTCGCTCAGTCGTGTCCAACTCTTTGAGACCCCATGGACTGCAGCACGTCAGGCTCCCCTGTCCATCACCAACTCCCAGAGCTTGTTCAAACTCGTCCATTGAGTCAGTGATGCCATCCAGTCATCTCATCCTCTGTCATCCCCTCTTCCTCTGGCCTTCAATCTTTCCCAGCATCAGGGTCTTTTCAAATGAGTCAGTTCTTCACATCAGGTGGCCAAAGTATTGGAGTTTCAGCTTCAGTATCAGTCCTTCCAATGAATATTAAGGACTGACTTCCTTTAGGATGGACTGGATGGATCTCCTTGCTGTCCAAGGGACTTTAAAGAGTCTTCTCCAACACCACCAGCTGTCTTTATAGTCTAACTCTCACATCCATACATGACTACTGGAAAAACCATAGCTTTGACTAGACAGGCCTTTGTTGGCAAAGTAACGTCTCTGCTTTTTAATATACTGCCTAGTTTGGTCATAACTTTCTTCCAAGGAGCAAGCATCTTTTAATTTTATGGCTGCAGTCAACTTCTGCAGTTATTTTGGAGGCCCCCAAAAGAAAGTCTTTCACTGTGTCCACTGTTTCCCATCTATTTCCCATGAAGTGATGGGACCAGACACCATGATTTTAGTTTTCTGACTGTTGAGTTTTAAGTCAACTTTTTCAGTCTCCTCTTTCACTTTCATCAAGTGGTCCCTTAGTTCTTCTTCAATTTCTGTCATAAAGGTGGTGTCATCTGCATATCTGAGGTGATTGATATTTCTCCCGGCAATCTTGATTCTAACTTGTGCTTCATTCAGCCTGGCATTTCACATGATGTACTCTGCATATAAGTTAAATAAGCAGGGTGAGAAAATACAGCCTTGATGTACTCCTTTCCCTATTTGGAAACAGTCTATTGTTCCATGTCCAGTTCTAACTGTTCCTTCTTGACCTGCATACAGATTTCTCAGGAAGCAGGTCAGGTGATCTGGTATTTCCATTTCTTGAAGAATTTTCCACAGTTTGTGGTGATCCACAGAGTCAAAGGCTTTGGCGTAGTCAGTAAAGCAGAAGTAGATGTTTTTCTGGAACTCTCTTGCTTTTTCAATGATTCAGCAGATGCATGTATAGTATCATATAGTATCAGTGTGGTACTGTATTGTGTCATAGTTTTGTAAGATGTTATCACGGGGGGATATGTGTGTAAAGGGTTCTCTCTTTATTATTTCTTATAGCTGCCTATGAATCTACAATATCCCAAAATGAAAAGTTTAATTCAATACTACCCAACCCCACCTCCACCATAATTACTAGATAAATGAGCATAAAATTTGAAGGATTACATGGGGAAATAGCTATTGTGGAAAACATGGAGAGTGATTCAGAAGATAGAGAAAATAAAACTAAGATAAAACAAAGCTTAGTTTGAAAAAAAAAATAGCTATAGAATGCAGGAAAAGAATATGCAACATCTGTATTACCAGAGTCCCACAAAGAAGATCAGAAAAATGGGAAATTAACATATTTAAAGATTTGATGCAAGGAAAATGTCCTGGATAGACTACGACTTGAATCTCCTTAAAGAAAAGATGTAATATGGACAGTAGAAAACAGACCAGGAACAGTCAACACCAAGACACATCTTTATAAATTTTTGGAATTTAGATAGAGGAATCTTTCGGGGCCGTAAGACAAAAAGGTAAATTTGCTTCTGAAAGGGGAAGAAATACGGTCAGCTTCAAATTTCTTCATGTTGACATTTTTAATACCGGAAGAGGGTTGAGCAACATCAACAAAAAACTCAAGGAAGTGAAGGGTGATGTAAAGATTTCATATTCCTCCAGGAATAAGGCTGTTAAAACACATACATACACACACAGTTTTGAACATCGAAGAACTCAGAGACGATGTTTCCCATGAGCCCTTCTTGATGAAACTAACAGAGGACAAACTTCCTCTAACAAAGAGATAATTGAAGAACTGTGGTAAAGAGACTCTACTGGGTACTGAATAGGTTTCACTGTAGAAGTAAAATGGAAATACACACAGAAATTAATCATAAATATTGTATGCTCTACATTGCAGAAATGATAGAAATAACAGCTATTAGGAAGGAAAGAGGGAGGGTGGATTGAGATAGGCAAGATAAGACCTCAAGAAAATGAAAAACATAATTTATAAGTTTTCTAAAACCCAAAGCCAAACTAAAGAGAAAATATGCTACAAATATATTTGCAGCTCATACTACACAAAATAGCCCATGTAAAACAGTAAGAAAATATTAAAATCTCAAAAAATATATGAGAATAGATTACTGATAAATCCCTCCCCACCTCTTTAACACACATACACATAAATATAATGCAGTAATACAATTAAAAATACCAGCTTTTAACAAAATGATAAAGTGCACATACTAATGAGGGTTAGTGAAATGGACACACTCAAACAATGCTAGTGGCCCTGAAAATGAAAATGACTCTTTGAAAAGCAATGTATCAAATATCAGGAAAAAAAAACTTATACTAAGACTTTCAAATGTTTATACAGAAAAAAATGTTCATACCCAGTAACTTCATCTGGGTCTCTATAAAAGGCTATTTTTGAGCTTAGAAAAGGGCATATAACAATGTTGCAATTTATGGAATAGTAAGTGTCTGTCATTCCTTACAATGAGTTTTACGTGCACTAAATATTTTAATTCTCATACTGCTATGGTACTACAGTAGACACTATAAAAAGATATATAATGATACAGAAATGCCTACAAAATAATACTGAGGCAAAACAGAAATATATCAGACATATACAGATATATTCTATGATTGCTGCTACATAAAAACATTTAGCAAGGCACATGTATTACTAAAACCCTGGAAAATGTTTATTAAAAACTTTGCTGAGTTTTTTTTCATAAACTTCAATAACTTCTTTTAAAAGAGAAATAGGAGAAGGAGCAGAAGATTAAAAGAGAGAGAGAATAAGAGATACATGGAGCTTGACTAAATGCTCCCAATTTGGGGAAACATACCTTAGTGCCCTTACAAGTTTCTTTTAATTATTGTTCTAAAACAGAGGTAGCAATGTGGCCTGCCAGGCAATTTTTATTGGCATTCTGCAATTAATGTATGCTTTTCTTTTCTCTTTACTACTCTTCTTTTCCTTTCAATTCATTCTTCTTTCAATCCTCTTTTTCCTCCACTGCAGTCTATACTTTAACCACTCATCTGACAGACCCCTACATCAGAATTATGTGGCACGCAACTGACATCCATAGAGATACCTGGACTCTACCCCAGATCGATATGTATCAATATTGTGGAAGATGGTCCAGGAATCTGCATCAAACATGTTTCCTGGAGGATTACTGCTCACATGACATTGTGAAAACCACTCTTGAATCCAACACATAACATTTATTCCTTAAGTAGCCACTGGAAGGAAGAGATGAAGGACAGACAGAACAGATATTTCCTGTGTCTTCAAAATTCCACAGAATTAGGTAAAGATATTGGGTTAGAATCAGTTTTTAAAGATATAATCTATTTGCAATTGAAGGACTTGGGGAAATCTCAGACACACACACACATGCAGTTTTTTTGTTGATTTTTCTTTTTCTTTCTTTTTTTTTTTTTTTTACTAAGCTCAGGGACTTCAAACAGTATCACTCAGGTGGTCTTTTTCCTTCCCCATCCCTTACTTCAACCAGAAGTAAGTTCAACTGTCTGCCTTTATCTGTTTCACTCTTAGTATTCCATGAAATTTTTCATTTAATAAAATGCTACACTTCTCAAGGAAAAGTCTTGAAAACCTATTGGTATGGTTCTACCACAAACCTCTTAAACTGATTTGCCATTTCCACAGTACACAGAACTATAAGGTCAAAGATAGAGATGCCCAGGGTTTTAATAAAAGAAAGAAAAGCAAATCATCTGCTCTCTTCTAGTTTTCTGAAATGTAAAATTGATCCCTGTCGAGAAATCCAAACATCATGGACTTTATTTCTTAGATCAATTAATGTCTTATGTTTGATCTTAAGACTTGATCCCTTAGGTCAACTGATTTCTACCTCCTCTAATGTTTGACACAAAAGAAAATCCAAAGGTTTACTCATCCTCTAAAAGTCAATTCAAATATTATATCCCCAAGTGAAGATTCTTTAACATCTTCAGTCAAGTCATATTTAAAGAATCTTTCCCTTTCTGCTACTGTACTTCACAGGTTTTTAACAGAGAATTGGAAATGATGGTTTACATATCTATAGTCCCTTAGACAATGGCCAAGGTGTAAACATTCATCTCAGGAAATCCTGGCATAATAGATACATTAAGATGATTGCATGAATCTAATTACAGAGCATAAGATTCACTCCTCTGCTCTAGATAATTCTATAGTAACTTCAGAGCATATTAGGAAAGTGTTACCCATTTAAAATGTGTCTTCTATCTTTGGATTTATTATCTTGCCTTTTGATCTTCATTTGTGGTGAAAATGTTAGAAGAATGATGTTGCCTGCTGCCGAGTTCAAGTTGAAGGCACTATATCGAGGTGCAGTCTGAAACGTGACAGCGTATGTAAATGTGTTGGTGAGCTAAAAATACACGGATAAATGATGCATGACATCCACAGAGTATGCACAACTTTGTATTTATATAGTACCTACATGTAGACATTAGGATTCTATTTATGCATTTGCCAAGAAAGGGAAAAGTGTCTACATATGTCTCGTAAATATGGATCCGGGCTCATGCCCAATGCAGATGCTGCAGAGAGACGGGAGTGGGGAAAGGGGCGTGCAGCTCTGGGAGCAGCCTGTCTGTCAGATCATTTCCCCAGAATAGGTTTCTGGAAACACGAACAAAGATGATGGCCTGTAGACAACGCACATTTATCCAAAGAGGATGAAAATTGTCTTCCACAGTGCTTCAGTATTGTGTATAATTTTTTTAATATAATTCTTTGAAAATTGGTAATCTAGAAATGTCACATGTGGTAGCCTTTAGTTAAGAGGACCCAAGTGTTCACATTTCCCCGCTACAGAAACAGAGGAGCTCTGCCTATTCCTTATCATATAATCAGGATAGTGATTCATAAGGAGACAAAGATTTTCAAAGAACGTTACCACTAACACGTTATGTGTTTAAGGGCTTTGCCATCAGAGTTAGAAAAACAGGATGAGATTCCAAGATTTAGCACTTAGCATCTCTGTGACCTTGGGCCTCCCAGCCTGACCTTTCTTATCTGTAACATGGGCATGATTAACTATTCAACTCATAGCAAAGGTTTTAAAATTTAAATGATATAATGCTGATTAAATGATTAGCACACTGACAGAATACTTCAAAATACAAAACAGTATAGCTTTTCATTACATTTCTTTTACTAATCTCTCTCCTTTGAATAAAATAGACTTTATTCTTCATTTAGAATAACATTAGACTAAATAATATTTTAATATGCTCACCCTGAAATTTCAATCTATAATTTCAACAAAGTTTGGAACACACCAGCTTTCCCCAAACCTGAGCTTTTTCCACTTACATTATTACTTTATCATATCTTACTCTGAAGAGTCTTAGATTGTTTTATTCCATTCAAAACTTCCATGATTAAGGGTTCATCTTATGACACTCAAAAAGTCAAATCGAACTCCAGGTCAACCATCTTACTCTGTCTCCCGACCTTCTTTTCAAGTTAGTCTGGGAAGCATGCTGGGTGTGCTACCACTGATGGGGGTGATGGAGTCAATTGCATTTAGTCTGGTGAATTGAAGGAGTTTCTATAATCTCCTTCCTTCCCTCTGTAGCCTCACTGTAAAGTACAAAACTGTCATTTTTACAATAGGAAAAATGACTGACTTGTACAGAATCAGCTTTTACTGCAAAAAGATTAACATCTATAACCACTTGATTAGCATTGCTTCTAAGAAGGTCTTGTCCTTATTGTATACTTAAGTCGTAATGTTCAATGATGCAGAATCCCTATCTTGAATAGGGAAGACTGGGCTTTTTACAAGCATAACTTTATAGAGTCTAATCCACATGAGGGACACAAAGGAAACAAGATGGTGTGAGGAGAGAAGGGATCCTTTGCTCTTCTCCCTTCTATTACTTCTTTGATATATCACCATCTCTTCTCCATCTCTTCCTCTCTAATCTCCTTGTTTATCTCTTAATGATACAAAAAAAAAAATAGGGCAGGAAATAAAGGCTCAGATGTTGAACAGCAAATGTACTTACAGAAGTCTGTTTCATTTACTAGCTCAAATTCTGCTGATGGAGGATCTGATCTTTATACTAACAATATTCCGCAGTAATACCATTCAAGCATGAGTCCCAAGGTGCCAATTCACCACCAACTCAACCTATTTGACAGTGGATTTCTATTCGCCTAACTTCAGAGTCTGACAAATGTAGAGATAAGTATATGCTAACCTAGTACATCATAAGGAGTGATATGCCATAACCATTATCCTCTCTAAAAGAATTTTCTTTAAATTTCACAAGAAATATACTCTTAAGTACACACAAGCAATATCTTTTATCAGAATTAATAATAAATGAGGAACCTAAATATTTTAAACCAGTAAATGAATATTCTTAGATGTGGTGGCTTAGCTTAAATAACAGAGAAAGCTCACTATAGTTTTAAATAATAGCAATACAATTTTAATAAGGTTGCATTTTTTTTATTAGGTACATTTAAACACTCCTTCTGATCTCTCATATTATACTCAGCAGTTAAGCAGCTTTATTTGTGGAGCTTTTGTAACCACCTCATTTAACATTAGGTATATCTTTTAGTTTAATTAAAGCATTCCTCTCCTTCCTTAATAGTCAATTGTTTTCAGTTCACCCATTATGTATAATTGTTTTCTTTGATCCATTCAAAACCTGGCTATTTTTCATGGCTAATTAAATAAACACTTGACCACCGCATTTAATGCTTAACTCAGTTTTATTTCTAATCCTGCATACCTGGGCTTCTGCACATAATATGCCCTGAAAAGATTGTGCACATTGTATTTAATTGCATCCGGCCTACATCTAGTCCCTGGAAGTAGAGGCAAAGTGTATATTTTCAGGAATTCCAGCAGAGGGCAGTCAAGCAAGAATAATCAGTTTTGCAAGAGGAGAAATTGATGATGATGTTTCCTGATATTTTTTCAAATCAAATTAACATCAGGGTATGTGTGTGTGAGTGTATATGTGTGTTAGGGGTTGGGGTGGGTGGAAAAAATGTATCCTTCACGAGCCAACTCATTTCTCACTTAACCTCTTTCTCAGCTGAATAAGAGCCACTATGTGCACAAGATAAGATACAAGATATTTTCAAAACACTCCTAGTATTAAAACCAAAGCCATAAATTCTGTTACAACAACTGACATTTTTATCACTCTACTTTGGCATCTTTTACATTTTATGGATTTTAAGAATAAGTTCACATCACTGAAGAAAGTAATCAAACTTTTGAAGAATACGATCCCTCGCCAAGATATGATTGAATAAACACAGTTCAATTAAAAAAAATAGAAATAAAAAGAAGTTGGATTCAGTTTTCACAGGAAAAAAAAAAAGATATATTCTGTACCAAGGGGTGGGATTTCTCATCTACAAAGTGCTCAGTTAAAATGTTCTCAACTCCCTACCGTCTATTCATTTGCAAAGAGGTCTTCCACTACCAAAGAGAAACACTGCCCCAGAAGTCACTTGGCTAATGATATGGAAGATATGGAAGTTCAGTTCCTTTTACTCTGGTTATTGCTGGTAATTGTTTAATAACCACTTCTCAAGAAGGAAAATACCCTGATTTTGTTGCTTTTGCCAATTTCCACAGTGTAAATATTCCCAGCTGGTTGACTCTGAACTGCCTACATGAAGTTGCTGAACATGGGACTGGGAAGAGATGCAGGGTAGCATACCACGAGATTGTATTTCCAACCCGGAGTTACAGTAGATATAAGTAACTTCAAGAGTTTTGAGTATTTATTACCTTTATAATTTAAAGTTCATACAATTTAATTTTTAATAATGGCTATATTAAGAATTGACTCACAAAATTACTAAAGGTTTAAAAGTTAGCTCTTGGGAGCTGGTATGAACTGACTCTAGCACACCGTGAATATACTAGACCTTCTGGTTTTTAGACCTTAGATAAGCAAGAAAAGGAAACAGAAGGCAGTCAAGTAGGAGAATCACTTTGGTGTACAGAGCAGACAGCAAGGAGATCAAATCAGTCAATCCTAAGGAAAATCAACCCTGATTAGTCATTGGAAGGACTGATGATGAAGCTGAAGCTCCAATCCTTTGGCCACCTGATGCAAAGAGCCCGACACACTGGAAAAGATCCTGATGCTGAGAAGGATTGAGGGCAGGAGGAGAAGGGGCAACAGAGGATGAGATGGCTAGATGGCATCATAGACTCAATGGACATGAGTTTGAGCAAAGTCTGGGAGATAGTGAAGGATAGGGATGCCTAGTATGTTGCAGTCCATGGGGTTGCAAAGAGTGAGACAGGACTGAGTGACTGAACAACAACAGACACTGACACAACACTGTAAACCACCTATACTTCAATAAAGTAAGTTTTTTAAAAAGTCACTCTCTGGATAAATTTGGGGAATTGACTTAATCTCTGCTATTCCTGAGCTTCCAAGTCAGTTATTTTGAAGATTAAAAGCATTTATCACAGAAATTTCCTGGAATGAAGTAAGCGCTCAAAAAAAAAAAGCTAGTTATATTTACTGCTCTAGGTGGAGGCAGGATTATTAATAAAATTAGCTATTTGGTTTCTCAGTCCATAGCAAATTATATGCATTAAATTAGTAAAAGACAGACACTACCCAGGATTACTACTCTGAAGGCAGGAAGAAATATTAATATCAGTTAATTCCTGATTGCCCAGAAGAAAATAAACCATAAGAACCAAATCATAGACAAGGTTTTTAAAAGGTAGTGAGGGGCTGTGGAGCATCAGATCCAGGAGCTGACACTTCTCAGCAGATATAGAGAATGTCAACAGACAACAACTAGAAAAAGGACTCAGTGTTACCAAGGAAAGTTTAAGATATGTTTGCTTATCTGCATATTTAACAGGTTAGCATATAGTACATTTAAGAAATCTTATCAACCTGTTTAAAATTTATTAAAGTTGGTTAATGTTTACACAATTTGATGATTTTGTTTTGGAGACATAGAAAAAAAATGAATAAATATATGCTAAAGTCTTTTTTTTTTTTTAATTTAAGATTGCAGGAGCTATTCGTTTCCACGGCAAACCATTCAATATCACGGTAATCCAAGTCTATGCCCCAACCAGTAATGCTTAAGAAGCTGAAGTTGAACGGTTCTATGAAGACCTACAAGACCATTTAGAACTAACACCCAAAAAAGATGTCCTTTTCATTATAGGGGACTGGAATGCAAAAGTAGGAAGTCAAGAAACACCTGGAGTAACAGGCAAATTTGGCCTTGGAATGCAGAATGAAACATGGCAAAGACTAATGGAGTTTTGCCAAGAAAATGCACTGGTCATAGCAAACACCCTCTTCCAACAACACAAGAGAAGACTCTACACATGGACATCACCAGATGGTCAACACCGAAATCAGATTGATTATATTCTTTGCAGCCAAAGATGGAGAAGCTCTATACAGTCAACAAAAACAAGACCGGGAGCTGACTATGGCTCAGATTATAAACTCCTTATTGCCAAATTCAGCCTTAAATTGAAGAAAGTAGGGAAAACCACTAGACCATTCAGGTATGACCTAAATCAAATCCCTTATGATTATACAGTGGAAGTGAGAAATAGATTTAAGGGACTACATCTGATAGAGTGCTTGATGAACTATGGACAGAGGTTCATGACACTGTACAGGAGACAGGGATCAAGACCATCCCCATGGAAAAGAAATGCAAAAAAGCAAACTGGCTGTCTGAGGAGGCCTTACAAATAGCTGTGAAAAGAAGAGAAGCAAAAAGCAAAGGAGAAAAGGAAAGATATAAGCATCTGAATGCAGAGTTCCAAAGAATAGCAAGAAAAGGTAAGAAAGCCTTCCTCAGCTATCAATGCAAAGAAAAAGAGGAAAACAACAGAATGGGAAAGACTAGAGATCTCTTCAAGAAAATTAGAGACACCAAGGGAACATTTCATGCAAAGATGGCCTCAATAAAGGACAGAAATGGTAGAGACCTAACAGAAGCAGAAGATATGAAGAAGAGGTGGCAAGAATACACAGAAGAACTATACGAAAAAGATCTTCATGACCAAGATAATCACGATTGTGTGATCACTCACCTAGAGCCAGACATCCTGGAATGTGAAATCAAGTGGGCCTTAGAAAGCATCACTAGGAACAAAGCTAGTGGAGGTGATGGAATTCCAGTTGAGCTATTTCAAATCCTGAAAGATGATGCTGTGAAAGTGCTGCACTCAATATGCCAGCAAATTTGGAAAACTCAGCAGTGGCCACAGGACTGGAAAAGGTCAGTTTTCATTCCAATCCCAAAGTAAGGCAATGCCAAGAATGCTCAAACTACCACACAATTGCACTCATCTCACACGCTAGTAAAATAATGCTCAAGATTCTCTAAGTCAGGCTTCAGCAATACGTGAACCATGAACTTCCAGATGTTCAAGCTGGTTTTAGAAAAGGCAGGGGAACCAGACATCAAATTGCCAACATCCTCTGGATCATGGACAAAGCAAGAGAGTTCCAGAAAAACATCTATTTCTGCTTTCTTGACTATGCCAAAGCCTTTGGCTGTGTGGATCACAAGAAACTGGAAAATTCTGAAAGAGATGGGAATACCAGACCACTTGAGCTGCCTCTTGAGAAACCTATATGCAGGTCAGGAAGCAATAGTTAGAACTGCACATGGAACAACAGACTGGTTCCAAATAGGAAAAGGAGTGTGTCAAGGCTATATATTGTCACCCTGCTTATTTAACTTATATGCAGAGTACATCTTGAGAAACACTGGGCTGGATGAAGCACAAGCTGGAATCAAGATTGCCGGGAGAAATATCAATAACCTCAGATATGCAGATGACACCACCCTTATGGCAGAAAGTGAAGAGGAATTAAAAAGCCCGTTGACGAAAATGAAAGTAGAGAGTGAAAAAGTTGGCTTAAAGCTCAACATTCAGAAAATGAAGATCATGGCACCTGGTCCCATCACTTCATGGCAAATAGATGGGGAAATGGTGGAAACAGTGTCAGACTTTATTTTGGGGGGCTCCAAAATCACTGCAGATGGTGACTGCAGCCATGAAATTAAAAGATGCTTACTCCTTGGAAGAAAAGTTAAGACCAACCTAGATAGCATATTGAAAAGCAGAGACGTTACTTTGCCAACAAAGGTCTGTCTAGTCAAGGCTATGGTTTTTCCAGTGGTATGTATGGATGTGAGAGCTGGACTGTGATGAAAGCTGAGCGCCGAAGAATGGATGATCTTGAACTGTGGTGTTGGAGAAGACTCTTGAGAGTCCCTTGGACTGCAAGGAGATCCAACCAGTCCATTCCGAAGGAGATCAGCCCTGGGATTTCTTTGGAAGGAATGATACTAAAGCTGAAACTCCAGTACTTTGGCCACCTCATGTGAAGCGTTGACTCATTGGAAAAGACCCTGATGCTGGGAGGGATTGGGGGCAGGAGGAGAAAGGGACGGCAGAGGATGAGATGGCTGGATGTCATCACTGACTTAATGGACGTGAGTCTGAGTGAACTCCGGGAGTTGGTGATGGACAGGGAAGCCTGGCGTGCTGTGATTCATGGGGTTGCAAAGAGTCAGACATGACTGAGCGACTGAACTGACTGACTGACTGACAGGTGCTGTTAGTGTCCTTCTGTGTGATAATATTCAAGTTTCTAAGAACATGTGCTATATTGTAATCCATAAAAAACAACATGCATTGTTAAAAAAAGAAGATTAAGGGAAAAATTTCTCTTCTTCAGAACCTTTGTTTAAAATTACATCTGCTTCTATCAATGTCATTGATTGAGTCATTATTGTTAGATCTTCAATCAAGTGTTAGCAATTGAGATTCACATGAAGAACACATCATTTCAGATCTATTGCTCTCGATTAAAGCTGCCTTAAACTTCTCTACAATGAGTATGACAAATTTATATGTTTTTTTGTCATCGTTTGCTGAGTACTTTTCTGTTGACTTTTTCTTAGAACGTGTGAAAAATTGTAAATTAAATGTAATAAGAAAACTAGGATTCGAGAACTCAAAAGATTGTTGAAGGAACAAATGAAATCGTGGCTGTGAATTGATTCATATAAACACTATCATAAAAACAATGACAGTTTATGTTAGTATTATCATATATTTGCCTCAGCTCTAAAACTCTCCAAGTTTAGTTTTAGAGTTTGTGAATGTGTTTTGAACATAAGATATTATCAGATAAAGCTCTTCAGACAGATAAATGATGTCCTAATAGTATTTTCTCTTGCTTTAGTAATACCAAGGAAAGTCCAAATCATAAAATTGAGTTAAAAGTAAAAAGCAAATACTATAAAACTTAGATAGATACAGTGTGAAGAAACTCAAGGTTTCTCTCTAACTATGGTCTCTTCACTTTCTCTAGCTACATATCCATCCATCCATCATGTCTCTTTGTCTATTATCTATCCACCCAGGTATCTATCTATGCATCTATTCACCCATCTATCTATTCCTTTATATCATGGACTCATCAGGAAAGCTTTGGGAAATTCTGTCTCTTCCTAGAACAATGTATATTTATACAAAATCGTGTGCAACAAGTCAAATGCTTCACAAACCATCTAAGCGTATGAAGAATTCCTCCATTATATCATGCAATCTTTCCATTTTTTATACATTATCTACTATCTGGATATTTTAAGTATTAATAAAATGATAGTGATTCTACTGTTTCAAATGAAAGATTTAAAAGATATTCTATTATTGGTTGCTGGAATTTTACAATAGTATATGCTATTTACCACTCCCTGCCCCACTCCCACCCCCTGGGCTTTCTAGGAGGTGCATTTGTTAAAGAATCCACCTGTCAATGCAGGAGACATAAGAGATGCAGGTTTGACCCCTGGATCGGGAAGATCCCCTGTAGGAGGAAATGGCAACCCACTCCAGTATGCTTGCCTTGAAAATTCCGTGAAGGAGGAGCTTGGGGGCCAAAAGTCTATGGAATCACAGAGTCAGGCATGACTGAATGTACATACATACACACACACACACGACCACCACCACCACCATTCTGTATACTGAGCACTCAGTGGGTCCTTTTAATTTGTCAGTTGTGGAAAACTACATTGCATTATTTATTTAATCATTTTTTGGCCTCTATTTCTCTCCTCTCTTTTAAAATATTTTTATCTTATATTCCATTTTCTTCCTTCTTTCGTTCTACTTTCTGGAAAATATCCATGACCATATCTTTCAGTATTAAAAGTGATTTCTTTACAAGAAATTTTGTTTTATTTTCAAGAGCTCTCTTTTCCTCTCTGGTTATTTATTTCAAAATGCAGCATCCTGTTTTAAGGAAGAGATGTCATGTATATCTTTGAGGATTACAAAAAGTTTTCTTTTTCAGCCCTTTTTTCATCTTCCTACTCTCTGTAAGAGCTCCTGTTGGCTCATTCCACTTCATTTCAATGTCTGTCTTCCTTGCTGGCAGCTTTCTAACAGCTGGTAAAGCTTGGTCCACTAACATTTAAGAACTGGTTAGAAACAGAGAAATGCTTGTTGACAGACTAGAAGGGAATGCCATATTCCATATTGTCCCTCAACCTCTCTAATCTCTAAACAGCCAGGCTTTCCTCTTTCTCTACTTTTCTTCATAGGCTTTTGAAAATGTATAATGTCCAGATTAGGGGGTGAGGGGAGGTTCACTGAACTTAGAAGAAGGAATAGAGAAAGAACATTTACTCCATTTTCCTAGAAATTGAAGAAATATTTAACCACAATCACAGAAACCTAGCCAATCTGATCACACGGACCACAGCTTGTCTAACTCAATGAAACTAGGCCATGTCGTGTGGGGCCACCCAAGACAGACGGGTCATGGTGGAGAGGTCTGACAGAATATGGTCCACTGGAGAAGGGAATGGCAAACCACTTCAGTATTCTTGCCTTGAGAACCCCATGAACAGTATGCAAAGGCAAAAAGATAGGACACTGAAAGATGAACTCCCTAGGTCGGTAAGTGCCCAATATGCTACTGGAGATCAGTGGAGAAATAACTCCAGAAAGAATGAAGAGACGGAGCCAAAGCAAAAATAACACCCAGTTGTGGATGTCAGTGGTGATAGAAGCAAGGTCCAATGCTGTAAGAGCAATATTGCATAGAAACCTGGCCTGTTATGTTCATGAATCAAGGCAAATAGGAAGTGGTCAAACAGGAGACGGCAAGAGTGAACGTAGATATTCTAGGAATCAGCAAACTAAAATGGAATGGAATGGGTGAATTTAACTCAGATGACCATTATATCTACTACTGTGAGCAGGAATCCCTTAGAAGAAATGGAGTAGCCATCATAGTCAACAAAAGAGTCCAAACTACAGTACTTGGATGTAATCTCAAAAGCGACAGAGTGATCTCTGTTCGTTTCCAAGGCAAACCTTTCAATATCACTGTAATCCAAGTCTATGTCCCGACAATAACACTGAAGAAGCTGAGGGTGAATGGTTCTATGAAGACCTACAAGATTTTTTTAGAACTAACACCCCCAAAAGATGGCCTTTTCATTATAGGGGACTGGAATGCAAAAGTAGGAAGTCAAGAAAAACCTGGAGTAACAGGCAAATTTGGCCTTGGAGTACAGAATGAAGCAGGGCAAATGCTAATAGAGTTCTGCCAAGGGAATGCACTGGTCATAGCAAATCAACACAAGAGAAAACTCTCCAATTGGACATCACCAGATGGTCAACACCAAATCAGATTGATTATATTCTCTGCAGCCAAAGATGGAGAAGCTCTATACAGTGAGCAAAAACAAGACCAGGAGCTGACTGTGGCCCAGATTATAAACTCCTTATTGCCAAATTCAGCCTTAAATTGAAGAAAGTAGGGAAAACCACTAGACCATTCAGGTATGACCTAAATCAAATCCCTTATGATTATACAGTGGAAGTGAGAAATAGATTTAAGGGACTAAATCTGATAGACAGAGTGCCTGATGAACTATGGATGGAGGTTCATGACATTGTACAGGAGACAGGGATTGAGACCATCGCCATGGAAAAGAAATGCAAAAAGGCAAAATGGCTGTCTGGGGAGGCCTTACAAATAGCTTTGAAAAGAAGAGAATCAAAAAGCAAAGGAGAAAAGGAAAGATATAAGCATCTGAATGCAGAGTTCCAAAGAATAGCAAGGAGAGATTAAAAATAAACCCTTCCTCAGTGATCAATACAAAGAAATAGAGGAAAACAATAGAATGGTAAAGACGAGAGATCTCTTCAAGAAAATTTAAAGATAACAAGGGAACATTCCATAGAAAGATGGGCTCAATAAAGGACAGAAATGGTACAGACCTAACAAAAGCAGAAAATATTAAGAAGAGGTGGCAAGAATCCACAGAAGAACTGTACAAAAAAGATGTTCATGACCCAGATAATCATGACGGTGTGATCACTCACCTAGAGCCAGACATCCTTGAATGTGAAGTCAAGTGGGCCTTAGAAAGCATCACTATGAACAAAGCTAGTGCAAGTGATTGAATTCCAGTTGAGCTGTTTCAAATCCTGAAAGATGATGCTGTGAAAGTGCTGCACTCAATATGCCAGCAAATTTGGAACTCTCAGCAGTGGCCACAGGACTGGAAAAGGTCCATTTTCATTCCAATCCCAAAAAAAGGCAATGCCAAAGAATGCTCAAACTACCACACAATTGCACTCATCTCATATGCTAATAAAGTAATGCTCAAAATTCTCCAAGCCAGGCCTCAGCAATACATGAACCATGAACTTCCATATGTTCAAGCTGGTCTTCAAAAAGGCAGAGGAACCAGAGATCAAATTGCCAACATCCTCTGGATCATGGACAAAGCAAGAGAGTTCCAGAAAAACATCTATTTCTGCTTTCTTGACTATGCCAAAGCCTTTGACTGTGTGGATCACAATAAACTGTGGAAAATTCTGAAAGAGATGGGACTACCTGACCACCTGATCTGCCTCTTGAGAAACCTGTATGCAGGTCAGGAAGCAACAGTTAGAACTGGACATGGAACAACAGACTGCTTCCAAATAGGAAAAGGAGTGAGTCAAGGCTGTATATTGTCACCCTGCTTATTTAACTTCTATGCAGAGTACATCCTGAGAAACGCTAGGCTGGATGAAGCACAAGCTGGAATCAAGATTGCCAGGAGAAATATCAATAACCTCAGAAATGCAGATGACACCACCCTTATGGCAGAAAGTGAAGAACTAAAGAACCTCTTGATGAAAGTGAAAGTAGAGAGTGAAAAAGTTGGCTTAAAGCTCAACATTCAGAAAATGAAGATCATGGCATCTGGTCCCATCACTTTATGGGAAATAGATGGGGAAACAGTGGAAACAGTGGCAGACTTTATTTTGAGGGGGCTCCAAAATCACTGCAGATTGTGATTGCAGCCATGAAATTAAAAGAGGCTTGCTCCTTGGAAGAAAAGTTATGACCAACCTAGTCAGCTTATTAAAAAGCAGAGACTACTTTGCCAAGAAAGGCCCATCTAGTCAAGGCTATGGTTTTCCAGTAGTCATGTGTGGATGTGAGAGTTGGACTATAAAGAAAGCTGAATGCCAAAGAATTGATGCTTTTGAACTGTGGTGTTGGAGAAGACTCTTGAGAGTCCCTTGGACTGCAAGGAGATTCAACCAGTCCATCCTAAAGGAGATCAGTCCTGGGTGTTCATTGGAAGGACTGCTGCTAAAGCTGAAACTCCAATACTTTGGCCATCTGATGTGAAGAGCTGACTCATTTGAAAAGACCCTGGTGCTTTGAAAGATTGAAAGCTGGAGGAAAATGGGACAACAGAGCTGTAACTCCTGGATGGCATCACCAACTCAATGGACATGAGTTTGGGTAAACCTCAGGAGTTGGTGATGGACAGAGAGGCTTGCCATGCTACAGTTCATGGGGTCGCAAAGAGTCGGACAAGACTGAGTGCCTGAACTGAACTGAACTGAACTTCCTTTTATTTAGAACATTTTAAAAATATATTTTCATTCCCTACCTCAAATCCCATATTCTCCGTCTTTCTGCTATAGAACCTTGCTTGTAACAAGTTTTTTACAAGAGGTAAGCATTTCTTCCCCACTGATTATATATGATTAAAGAAGACAAGCTGTAACCAGCAACTTGTTGGTAAAATTTATAAGTTCTCCTTTATTCTCCAGGTGTTAACTTACTGATTCTTAGACTTCTCTTTGTTTCTGAATTACAGGAACAGATGATGTGAACCACACCTGGCCAATTTTCACTTTTACATAAGATTTTTTTTTAATCCATTAAATTCAAATCTGCCCTCAGGGTATTATTTTATAATCATATATTAGTCACAATACCTGAAATAGGATATAGTTCAGATACACACCAAGAGTTCTGTGACATCTCTACTCAAGTCTTCTTGTTGACCCTTCAATATACCAAACTCACTCCAGTTTTAGAAGCTGAAACTTATATCCAAGATGCTCTTCAATTATACCTTTGGAAGACTGATACCTTCTCGTCTCTGTTCAGGTCTCAAACCAAAGCCACTTCGTAGAAATGCTGCTCATGACTTCCCAACCTAAATTAGTCCATCCATAGCATAGTATTTCTGATTTCATTATCCCACATTATTTTCTTCATAGCATGTCTCAATATTTAAAATTATCTTGTTAATGAATTTATGTATTTTACATTTGTTTTCTATCCTCTCTATAGAGCATATATTTAATAATAAACTTTTAATTTTAATGAATGAATAAATAGCTAGTATGACACATATAAAGCAGTTCTATAATTATAATTATTTTAGAATTGGAATAAAAAAGTACTATACATGGAATCGTCTTTCATATATAATCCTTAGCTTATCATATAATAATAGATCCATGATATTTTCAATACAATAATCTACTTCAGTTCAGTTCAGTCGCTCAGTCATGTCCGACTCTTTGCAACCCCATGAATCGCAGCACGCCAGGCCTCCCTGTTCATCACCATCTCCCGCAGTTCACTCAGACTCACGTCCATCGAGTCCGTGATGCCATCCAGCCATCTCATCCTATGCCGTCCCCTGCTCCTCCTGCTCCCAATCCCTCCCAGCATCAGGGTCTTTTCCAATGAGTCAACTCTTTGCATGACGTGGCCAAAGTACTGGAGTTTCAGCTTTAGCATCATTCCTTCCAAAGAAATCCCAGGGCTGATCTCCTTCAGAATGGACTGGTTGGATCTCCCTGCAGTCCAAGGGACTTTCAAGAGTCTTCTCCAACACCACAGTTCAAAAGCATCAATTCTTCGGTGCTCAGCCTTCTTCACAGTCCAACTCTCACATCCATACATGACCACAGGAAAAACCATAGCCTTGACTAGACGGACCTTAGTCAGCAAAGTAATGTCTCTGCTTTTGAATATGCTATCTAGGTTGGTCATAACTTTTCTTCCAAGGAGTAAGCATCTTTTAATTTCATGGCTGCAGTCACCATCTGCAGTGATTTTGGAGCCCAAAAAAATAAAGTCTGCCACTGTTTCCACTATTTCCCCATCTATTTCCCATAAAGTGATGGGACCAGATGCCATGATCTTCGTTTTCTGAATGTTGAGCTTTAGGCCAACTTTTTCACTCTCCTCTTTCACTTTCATCAAGTGGCTCTTTAGTTCTTCACTTTCTGCCATAAGGGTGGTGTCATCTGCATATGTGAGGTTATTGATATTTCTCCTGGCAATCTTGATTCCAGCTTGTGTTTCTTCCAGCCCAGCGTTTCTCAAGATGTACTCTGCATATAAGTTAAATAAGCAGGGTGACAATATACAGCCTTGATGCACTCCTTTTCCTAGTTGGAAGCAGTCTGTTGTTCCATGTCCAGTTCTAACTGTTGCTTCCTGACCTGCATACAGGTTTCTCAAGAGGCAGGTAATAATCTACTTAAATACACATTAAGAAAAAACTCAAATCATATAAACCATTACTACTGTTTAATAAAAATGAAAGTAGAATCCCTACAAAATGTTTGTAGCAAATTTTGAGAAAAAAACGTCTAACATATTTTGTTCAAGAGAAGGGCCAAAAAGATAATTATTCCTTAGAATTTCAATGTAACTCAATGGAAGAAAATTTTATATATGTATTTATGTATTTATTTATTGCCAAAAGACAAAAGAGTAGTAGCTTTGGTACAGAATCTTTGGGAGTCAAAGAAAATTAAACAAAACTATATTTTAAAATAACAACTTTAAGAAATAAGCTCAACATTGTGAAAAATTTCATTATCCAGTGAATTTCTCTCTGGCTTAGAAGACACTGGTACCTCCATCTTTTTTAGAATTTGGACTATAGTTGTGTGCCCAGTATTAGTGTTCAGGATTCAGTATCCAAAAGAGAAGAAGTTTAAGTGGAAGTTTTCCTACTTTTTAATCAATGCCTTTACAGACTTTCTAATAAAAGATTGTTTTGCAACAGCTCAATGCAACAATCATATTCATAAAAATAATGTGTTTCGCGTTGACATCTGTTCTTAATACCTTTCCCTGCAAGTGTCTGCTGGGATGAACCAGGAAAGGAGGATGCGTTTGTGAAGGCAATCGCCCATTATTGTGGAGCAGCTCAGCAGCCTCCTGGGTAAACCATGCATAATTTGTGCAGATGATCCTGTCTGGAGTGTTTTTCCTACCCCCGCCCTGGGGAGGGCACATTCTTCCACCTTAGGTGACCTCTTCTCCCACCACTACCTCCACTCCCAGCTCTGTGTGGCCAAATCCAAACTGTCTTTCCAGCTCAAGGCCTTAATGACCCACCTAAAAAGTGATTTCCCCTCCTCTCCACCTCCCTTTAGGCTTTACCGATATCCCTCTTGTTACAGTTCGCTGTAATCTGGGTGAGAAAATATTTATGAACTCTTTTTATTCTTTTGGATCTTAACCGACACAAGGTGAGCAACTAATGAGGTTGCCAGCTTCCTTACACTCTTCCCTCCAACTGCTCCCCACTTTCTGAAAACTGTTCTCCCATAGCTCGTCCCCCTATTCTACACACATGGAGATGTGCCCTGGGTATGCATGTTTGAAAAACTCAAACGTATATATGGACATAATCACATACTTATATCTATACATATCTAGTTTTATTACTATAGACTATAAGAATTGTTGGTTAACCTGAAATGTTGCCTTTTAACAGATATTTTCAAAACTTAGAAGTGTACAGGTTTTGAAACTTTTTTTTAAGGGGGAAAAGACTGCTAAAAGGAGGCTTCCTGATTACATAGAACACTTGACTGTTTTATGCCTCACTATTTTATCAGATTTAGCAAGCTGCTGCTGCTGCTGCTGCTGCTAAGTTGCTTCAGTCGTGTCCGACTCTGTGCGACCCCATAGACGGCAGCCCGCCAGGCTTCCCCGTCCCTGGGATTCTCCAGGCAAGAACACTGGAGTGGGTTGCCATTTCCTTCTCCAATGCATGAAAGTGAAAAGTGAAAGGGAAGTCGCTCAGTCATATCCGACTCTTAGCGACCCCATGGACTGCAGCCTACCAGGCTCCCCCGTCCATGGGATTTTCCAGGCAAGAGTACTGGAGTGGGGTGCCATCGCCTTCTCCGATTTAGCAAGCTATATACATGCATTTTGGAACCGACAAACAGGAACTTGAATTTATCTTTAATAAGAATATATGCCACTGTACATACAGACAGTATTTAAATTTGAAAACATACTGCACTTTATTTAAGGTATTATATGTAAAACTCTTTATTAAAACTATTGCACATAACCTTTAAAATCTGGGATTAAAAAATAAAGAAGTACACTCCAGCAAGCAAATTCACTGACCAAACCAAAGCTCCTCAGAAGTCAATGACTTGCCTGGGATGGGCAAGTGAGCTCTCTCTCCTGTAACAGAGGCTAAAAAGAAGGTTTGGGGGAAAGACTGACTGCTCCACTCACCTGTCTCCATGTAGCTCAGACACTGAGCGCAAACCTTGAAAATGACTCAGATTGTTCATCTCCTCAAAACCCTTTCCTGGCTCCTGTTTTCTGCCAAAGAAAGAACCGAGATCTTAGAACAACAGTCTGCAAATCAGTGGCCGTGTTACCTCAGATCAGTGGCCCTGTTACATCTCTCCTCTTTAACCTCCTGCTCTCTGCTTCAGGCACGTGGGTTTCCATGCTATCCCACAATGCCCCTGACATGGTCCACCTAGAGACCTTAACTTTAACCATTTCCTCTGCCATGACTCTTCCCCCAGATACCCGTGTGGCCAAATTTCACACTTCTTTCGGTCTTTCTGTGCAGTGTCATTTTATCAATTTTATAATTGAGAAAATTCATCAATTTTATTTATTCTGACATTCTGCCTAAAATTGCAACCTCCTTTACCTATTCCCAGCACACTAAGTCCCCCTCAGTCTGTTCTCATTATGTTTACCATTTACCTTAGAACTTATCACTCTCTAACATTTTTCCTATATCTTATTTTTGATGTTTACTGTTCAGTGTTCTCCACACATTAGGGTATAAACTCTAGGAGGGTAGGTGTTTCTAATCTCCTCTTCATTATGGTCTGCATTCAAGTACTTAGAACATGCTTGGAATGATAATCCCTCAATAAATATTTGTTGGATGAATAAATGTACAACTATATTCCAACATGTGCACTCCTATTTTCAACTAGGTCAGTTGAAAAGGCCAGACACTAAAGAGAAGCATCAACTAAATTTGCAAAGAGAGTCAGACAAATGTTGGCAAGGAGGTAGAAAAAAGGGAACCCTTGTACACTGTTTGTGAGAATGTAAATTGGTGCAGCCACTGTGGAAAACATACAGAAGTTTCTCAAAAATGAATAAGAGAGCTACCATACCACCAAGCGATTCAACTCTTGGGTATATATATCCAAACAAAATGAACATACTAATTTGAAAAGATACATGTACTCCAATGTACATAGCAGCATTATTTATAATTGCCAAGATATAGAAGCAACCTAAGTGCCCATTAACAGAAGAACGGATAAAGAAGATGTGGCATACATGTGTACACACACACATACACACACACAATGGAACGTTACCTAGACACAAAAAAAAAATGAAATTCTGCCACTTGCAGTAACAGAGATAGACTTGGAGGGCATTATGAAAGCAAAACAAGCCAGACGGAATAAGACAAATACTGCATGATATCACCTAAATGTGGAATCTCAAAAACACAATAAAGTAGAAAATACAACAAAAGAGAAGGAAATTCACAGATGTAGAGGAAAAAGCTACTGGTCACCAATGGGGAGAGGGGAGGGGTCATGGATGACACAGGGTAGTGGGTAGGAGGTATAAACTGTTGGGTGCAAAGTGAACTACCAGGATATATCGTACAACAGGAGGGATATAGCTAAAATTTCATAACTATAAATGGAGCATAGCCTTGAAAAATTTTGAACCACTATATTGTACACCTGCAACTTACATTAATATTGTACACCAACCATGTTCAGTAGGAAAAAAAAAAGGTAGAAAAAAAGAAGAGAGACAGAGATACAAGGCAGAGGAAGAGAGCTTGCAATATCCTTCAGTGTCCAAGGTCAAGGCTCTACAGCCATCCCGAGGGCCTTCTCCACCCTTCCTCTTATTATGTTAGACCCTCCTATAAAATAACCTTTCTCGTTATACAGTTAGGTCCCCCAAATCACTAGAGCTTGAACTCAGAATGTAATTAACACATTTAAGAAGGCCAAAGCCAAGTTCATTAATTTCTATCTTTTAACCACCTTCCCTTGATCTGCCACAATGCCTGGTATATAATGCACATCAGTTCAGTTCAGTTCAGTCGCTCAGTCGTGTCCAACTCTTTGCGACCCCATGAATCGCAGCACGCCAGGCCTCCCTGTCCATCACCAACTCCCAGAGTTCACTCAGACTTGCGTCCATCGAGTCAGTGATGCCATCCAGCCATCTCATCCTCTGTCGTCCCCTTCTCCTCCTGCCCCCAATCCCTCCCAGCATCAGAGTCTTTTCCAATGAGTCAACTCTTTGCATGAGGTGGCCAAAGTACTGGAGTTTCAGCTTTAATTATGTTCAATAAATAAATGCAACCTTGTTTACATGAAATGTAACTTGTTAATTAGCTCCACAATAAGGAATACTTGTATTGACACTACTTACAGTCAGAAGTTCAGACTGATGATATATTTACTTGCCTGTGTTATCTTAGTCTGGTTTACTATTAAATTAATTTCTGTACATAGCAGGTCAGTATTTGTGGATCTTATTTTAGCACAGGGCAATCCACCTAATGGCTCAATTCATGTGTTAGGTGGTAATCTCCATTTCTCTTCTGCAAAGATCCGTAATCAATATATCATCAGTGTGTAATCAGCATATGTCTTTGCAAAATGGTTATGCATGAATTTCACTGCAAGATCTATTTGGCATTCCTGAAAGAAATCAACAGCTCAAAGCTTATGTGTAAAACACCATAGCCTATTACTTTGCCCTTGAAAAAGAGATGTTCTATGACTGGATTACAAGTACAAAAAGTACTAACAGTACATTTACAATGTCCAATTGTGTTCCTGCAAAGAAGGAATGTTATACATGTTTTCTAAGAATTTTTAGAATTAAATATTATATTACAAAAAAGGGGAAAATAGTCCATCAAAGGGAGGGATTGCAACATTCAATTAACTTTGAGAAAGTTAAGACATCTTCCCTAAATTTTCATTTCCTTCTGAGAAACTTCTGTTTGAGAAAATTTTTCCCTTAAATAAATAGGCAAGACAATGTTCCCTCTTTTTTTCAATGAACATAGGACAGAGGAAAGTTTAAATATATTTGTGCTGATAGGTTTTGAACAAAAAAGACTTCACAGGAAACCTAACAGGGTTGAAAAAGATTCATTTGTTTCTTTCTGTTATATTCTAGGACTTCTTGATATTATACTGTTAAAAAGTCATGAAGAGAAGAAATAAAACTGATTTTATTCACAGATGACATGACTATCTAGAAAATCCAAAATTCTACCAAAAAGCTCCTGGAATGAATGATATAAATTAGAGCAAGGTTGTAGAATACATGATTAATATTCAAAAATTAATTGCTTTCTTAGATAAAAGTAAAGGCTATCAAACAATGGGAATAAGAATTTGTAACAACATAATTTAGATTTATAATAGATGTATAATCACCCCAGGAAGTAAAATAATGAAGTATCAATCTAAAATATGTACAAGTCTTCTGGTTATGGAAAATTACAACATAATGAAAGATGAAAACAAATGGGAAGAACACTGGTAAAAGAACAGACTGTGTATGATTTCAATACTTTAGACCATGACAATTTTCTACCTTGTTTTACGGCCCTAGATATGTTCTAGTGTCTCCTGGCTTGTAGTCTATGGGAACTTGAATAGAATTTGTATCTTGCTATTGGGTGAAAATTTTACAAGTCTTAATTATGTTGAATTGGTTCAAAGTGCTTTTCGGGTCTACCATATCCTTCTGATTTTCTGTTTACTCATTCTATTAATTTCTGAGAGTTTGAAACTCCCACTAAAAATCTTAATTTATCTACTTAAAAAATAATTGTAAAATACAGTAGAACTATCTATAACTGTGTTCTGTATTTTCCAAGTCTCCTGTAAATATGTTACCATAGTTTCATAATTTAAAAAATAATTAAAAGTATTTTTTTAAAACCTTATGAAAAAAGAAAAGAACATAAATGAGAAGTTCCAGGTTCATGAACTAGAAGACTCAATGTCAGTTCTTTCCAACTTGATCTAAAGTTCAATATAATTTCCCTCAAAATAAGAGCAAGACACTTTCTAGAAATCTGCACTAACTCTAAATGTTATATGGAAAAGCAAAGGTTTTTGAGTAGTCAATACAGCATCGAAGAAGGAGAAGAACAAAATTGGAAGACTCACACTACTTGATTTCAAGACTTACTTTAAAACTACAATAATCAGCATATGCTGCTGCTGCTGCTGCTAAGTCACTTCAGTCGTGTCCGACTCTGTGCGACCCCATAGATGGCAGCCCACCAGGCTCCTCCGCCATGGGATTTTCCAGGCAAGAGTACTAGAGTGGGTTGCCATTGCCTTCTCCAAGAATCAGCATATGATGGGATGATAAAAGAACAGATACACAAGTGAACAGAATAGAATTGAGTGCACAGAAACAAACTCACACAAACAAAATCAACTGAAATCTGACAAAAGAGCTAAGGAAATCAATGGAGAAAGATAGACTTATCAGCAAACAGTGTTGTAAAACTGTACAACCACATGTAAATTAAGAAACTTAGATGCAAATCTTCATTAACATTCTCAAGCTGTATCATGTTACTCAATGGAAAATGGAAAAATAAAACTTTTATAAGAGAACATAGGAGAAAATCGATGTAACTTTAGATTTGATGATGGGTTTTTTTTTTTTTTAATATACAACACCAAAAGCAAAAAGACCTGTTTAAAACTGAGCAAAAGCTGTGGAAAGTTACCTACCACAGAAGATATACACATGAAAAATAAGCATATAAAAATATACACATCATTTTTCATTACTGAGATAAAAATTAAAACAATAATAAGAAACTGCACACATTAGTATGGCTAAAATTAAACAAAAAACTTACAATATCAATTGCTGGTAAGGATGCAGAGCAACAGGAACGCTGCTTCATCGCTGGTGAGGCGCAAAATGATACAACCACTCGCAGGGACAGTTTGGTTCTTTATAACAAAGTTAAACAAAGTCTTACCATAGTATGCAGTAATTGTGTTCCTCGGAATTTATCCAACTCATTTCAAACCTTATATCCACATAAAAACTAGTACAAGAAAATTTTTAAATATTTATGGTCACATTTTTCAAAATAAGCAAAACCAAGATTCAACAGATGAATGGATAATGAATGTTATACATTTATATAACAGAATATTAACTGTGTGATAAAAAATGATCTATCAAGTCTTGCAAATATATAGATTAATATAAAATGCCATTGATCAGTGAAAGAAGTCAGTCTGAAGGGACTGTGGAGTATGATTCCAATCATATCACTTTCTGGAATAGATAAACAATAGAGTTGGTCAACTGATCAGTGATTGCCAGAGGTTCTGGAGAGGATGGGGGTAGGGGTCCAACAGATAAAGCAAAAGGGACTTTATTTAATGCCATGAAACTTCTATATGATACTGTAATGGTAGATACAGGACATGATGTATTTGTCAAAATCCATAGATCTTTATTGCAAAAACAAAGAATGAGCTTTAACATGTGAAATTAAAAAAAATAATAATTTAGGAGGATGGAAAATCAGAGGATGAAATGCATAATGTGACAAAACTATTTGACTGTATTATAATTACATGAAACCACTTCACCAACAGGGGTCAGGTAAACAGGAAATGCTCTAAGTAACATTTTAAATTAGTGAATTCTGTAAGACTAAAGGTAAAAGGAACTATACATAAGCACTGGACTACACTTGATAAAGGTTGTTTCCTATGGGAACATAGGCTATCTCTTCTGAAATCACTCTACGTGTATGCTAGAACTGAACAATTAAGTAAGTGGACAACAAATTCTGGCAACCAGATTTCTTACCGTTGGAGTAAATTATAGCTATATAATTTAATATATATTCCAATTACCATTGGAAATTATAGCTAAACATGGGAAGAAAGTTAGTATGATCCATGTAGTAATGGATTAAAGTTGGAGATACTCATTTGAATTCATGTTTAATTTAACATAGATAACATTATTACATGCAAGGATACTTAAAGATATAAATATATACAAGAGTAAGGACACACATATTTCTTTGTTATCTGAGCTGAGATGGTCCAGGACCAAAGATTCCCCCAGTAAAATAACGACAAGCAGACTAAGTATCCAGATCTTGGTTTCTGATACCATTTTCTAGTAAAAGGAACCAGAAATCTTTGGAGAAATGGCTAATATTATGGCTGAGGCAGAAAATATAGTAGACGAGCCAGATGCATCTTAAACCACCAGGAAGTAAGGAAGTGCTCAAAAACACCCATAATGATGGAGGTGTGTCCAAGGAACATGGGAGGCAGCTGAAAAAGCTCCCGATGGCCAAAGATGGGACAATCTGAGCAACAAAGTATTATTGGCTTAGATGCTGAAGTATAAAATAAATATCCAGGCATCCAAATAAATAAATGACTAGATAGATGGTGATGAAGACACAAGTCTGATATGCACAAGAATTTTAAATAAATGATATAGATATTCTATCTTCCAAGAGGTGGAGCATAATTCCCTTCCCTTTAAGTATGGATTGGGCATTGTGACTTCTTTCAAAGAGTACAGTAAGGAAAGGGGGAAGAGAAAGAATACCTTTATAGTGGAAACTAGACAAGAACTACCTCATCCCGGTAATGCAAGTTAACCTCAACAGTGATAAGCCAGATTGGAAGTATATATCCTTGACATGATGTGATGAGCATCAGGCTTTAGTCTTCCTCCCAAAGACCTATAAGTTCAACCTGTCCACAAGAAAAATGTAAGAGAAATCTCAGCGGAGGGGCATTCTACAAAATACCTAACCACTGCTTCATAAATTTGTCAAGGTCCACAGCCAAGAGGAACCTAAGGAGACATGACAACTAAATATTATGTGGTGTCCTGGATGGGAATGTAGACCATATAAAGGACACTGGGTAAAAACTAAAAAGCCTAAATAAAGTAAGAACCTCAGCTATAATAAGGTACCAATATAAGATGTTAAGAGAAAGGGACGCTAAGTGGGGGATATAAGGGAACTCCCCACTATCAATTTTTCTGTAAAAGCAACACTATCCTAGAATAAAATGCTTATTTTTTTTTATAAAGCAATGGGGATTTGACTCCAAGTACAAAATCGTCTTCGTAAAAGATTAATATCTCTAGTTCTCCCTTGCTAGGCACTTGTAACTCTTCAGAGAATTTTATACCCACCACTAACTTTCAGTACCTACTACTCCTGTTTCCCATGTGCTGAGGGGCTCGAACTAAGAAGTCAGCCACCTCTTCACTTGCAACTGCCACAGTACACAAACAATGAGCCAAAGAAAAATGGACAGGGAGAGAAATATGAAGACAGACAATGAAGGAAAGAAACACAAGTGTGTTTATGTTAGAAGCACCAGGGTCACTAGCAGGGACCTCCTCCAATCCTGACCTCCGCCACAGGCCATTTTCCTCTGCCTGAAGAGAATGTTTCTGGAAAGAAAGGGTGTACATTTCACAAATTCCCTCTTACACTCTAAAGCAGAGTTTATAAAAGATGACAGGACATCTTGGATTTCTTTCAAAATGTAGCTTACATTCATCCCTTAATCAATCAATTTAGCAAAAGGAAAGTGGCATTTGGTTCTTCGGAAGTTAATCAGACACTCAGATGAAAACTTTGGAAAGAGGATGGTGTAAAGCCAACTATGCTGGTGCACACCATCGATGCATCACAATTTAAAATCATCATCAATTATTCACAAATTCTACGCCAGCTAAGCAGTTATGCTAAGATACAGATTCTTTAAAATTTTTCCACTTATTAACAAGCAGTGTCAAATATGACAGCAGGTGTTTACTGCAGCTACTGAAGAGAAGAGTTTGAAGTGAGTCACCTAAAGTTTCCTGTTATAGACACCATGTGATCTTCTTCCCAGTTTTTTTGTGCTTTCTGTCATCACTCTTTCTGTCTCAAACAAACTGACCCCCAAACACTCAACTGTAATAGTATTTTATAACTTGTAATGGTACATACAGAATAAAGGCTTCTATTAAAGGCTGTAATTCCAAATGCACTTTCCTACTTCTGCTTTTAAAATGCTTGCTTCCTTGTTATAAACCAACAAGAAGCCTGTTTTGGGGATTTAAAACAAGGGCAGTTTTATAGCAAGGCTCTAATAACCATGCAGACAAATGTTGGTTTCAAATATGCTACATTCACTGATTTACAGGGATATATATTAAGACTTTATATACTTCCAGTATACTATAAATAGCATATATATATCAATACTAATAAAGCAATATTTTTAAAGTTTCTCTTATTGAAGTCCTTATCTCATGCTGCACACTGTATTCTTAATAAGAAAGCACTGTGATGCTCCATGACAACATTAAAGGCAAAGGATTTTCTGTTCTTCTGCTTGAACAGTCTTCCTTTAGTAGTTTGTGTCCTCATGGACACAAAATGGCCACTGTGCCTCCAGTCATTGCATTCATGTTCTCGGCAAGAAAGAGAAAAGAGGCAAGGGGTAAAGGGCTTTTGCCTCATGAGGCTTTATCTTCTTATGTGGGAAGGGAAATAGTCCCTAGTATTCTTACTTCTACATCTTGTAAATCACAACACAGTCACAGTGCCTTCTTAGACTGATCAGTGGTCAAAAGGAATGAGATTCTTTTATCATCATTTATTTCGACTAACCAAGATTCATCCTCTGGGCTAGCATAAGAACCTGCCTTCACTGAGATTAAGCAGTCTTACCCTCCTCATGAAAAATATCAGGACTGCGACAGATGGAAAATAAGATGGTATTAGCTGCCAGCTCAGCAAGCAAGTAATAATAATAAAATATTAGGGTTGCTATGCAGTCCTAAGAATATAGTTGGGGAGAACAGGCAATATATGAAAGTCCTTTCAGCTCTATCTTGGTCTCTTACGGGCTCGTTATGGAATCATAGTAGGGCCAAGCTAAGAAAGAGGAATGACTTGGATGCCTCAGCCTGCCCCCACACCCACTACATCAAGAAAGCATACCAAAAAGCACCTTAAAGAGGTCTTAACTTAAAGGACAATGATTCAAATAAAATAATGCTACCAACAACAATGATAACAGGAATGGCAACAACCCACATATATATGACACTTTGCAGACATTTTAACTTGGCAGCCATCCTGCAAGGGAGATATCTGGATCATACATACTTCACAGAGAGGGAACAGACTCATAGAGGTATATTAACTTGTGCCAGATCCCTGGGTCAGGGGTCCCCAAACCACCCTAGGTCCAGTGATTTGCTAGGAGGACTTACAAGACTATGCATGAGTATACAGTCATATGCACAACTAGGTTTTATACAGGGAGGAGATACAAAGCAACATCAGCAAAGGAGAGGGCATGTGGGTGAAACGTGGAAGAAACCGGGTGCACGCTTCCAAGAGTTCTCTCCTGTGAAATCACACAACCTATGTTTTATTCTCCCAGTTGTGACACCTGTGAAGTGTGGTCTTCTGGGAAGTTCATTAGAGAGGCAGTGCCCAGGGGTTCTGTTGGTGGATTGTCACGTAGGCATGCTCTGCCGAGCACGTACCAAAAGGCCAGAGTCCCTGAAGGAAGGCAGCTGCTCATCATAAACCACACTGTTTATACAGATAATCTAGGCAAAAGCAGCCACTCTTATCAGGGTGGCAGGAACGCTCCCCAAATCCAAGTTCCCACATACCTGCTAAATGCCAGCATTTCAAGCAGAGCTCTTTAAGGACAGCAGTTTTGGGTCTGCTCTTAACTCTTTTCTGCACAATTACAGATCTAGAATGTCAGACAAAAACCTGGACTAGAGACTGGGTACTCTGTTTCTATATTCCATCACTCTGCCCCCACCTTTTTTTTTTTCACCTTTCTAAATATAATAAAGGAATTTTCTAACATTAAAAAAGAAAAGGAGTAGCTATTGGCTTATTTGTTATGATTGAAAAAAAGGGGTGGGGGAGAACTCAGAGACTTAATATATCTTGCTTTAGACAAAATAGTAATCCTTGTAAAGGAGCTACAGAACTGGGATTCTAACACAGGCTTGTCCAAGTGTTAAAGTCAAATCTCCCACATTATAATACACTATTTTATAAAACTGATCATACGATAAATACATTATAAATTTTGATCACAGAATAATAAAAATACATGACCCTACTATTTACATATTGGAACACACACAATCAAAAAGGTTTAATATTTTAACCATAAACTTTTTTATATCTATACATTAATATATTTTCAAGAAACTAGAGAAATGCAATGAAACTGAATTTTAAATGAAAACAAAAAGTAGAGATTCAGTTTACAATGTAATCTATGGAAGAAAAAATATAAAAACAAAACTAAATGTTAAATAGAAGATAACATGATAAATGTTACTGTTTTGAAATTTATTTATTCAAATTTTCATTGAGTGCAGAATTCCATTTAGGGAATCAAATTTTTAAGATCAGCTTATAAAATGTACAATCATTGTTTAACTTAGCACATCAGTTCCATATCCTAGCAGGAATACAGGCACTTTCAAATATCAATTATAGCATATGGTTATGCCAAGTGATCACAAAATCTCCCTAAATAAAGCTTACAAAATGTCTATCATTATTGCAAGAAATTATAATAAACTCTGGACATGCAAGATGTTGAGCATTTATTTATTCATATTCTTTGCTTACTGCTTTTTCCTTGGGGAAAACTGACAGCTGAAATGTAACCACAGTGCAGAATCTACAATAGAGAAAAGAAGCACTTAACAGGGTAACTGCATTCCAGCTCTTCTGGCCCACTGTTAGAGCAGGAAGCCACGATGCAAAGAGGATCTGGTACCCTCTTTATGGCTGTAAATCCTGGAACACCAGAGCAATTATTTTTAACTAAATACCTAAGAGCATGGGATATAAAACTCCCTGTTAAGTTTAGATATTATTATTAAGTCATTTAAATTTTCTGTAATATGAAGAATATTTGATTCACTGGTGGTGATCTGGGAATAGCTAGAAACAGATAAACTATTACCTTTCAGTAAGGAATCTATTCTTCAATGAAAAGAACTTCTATCTTCCTCTCACAAACACACACACAACAACAACAATAACAACAAAACTGTCCACTGTGTTTGACTCGGGCAACAAAACATTCCAAAGGAAAGATAATGATTCTCGCTGAAGGAAAGGATTCATTAGATTAGGACAATACAGAAAATAAAATGTTGCTCGTTAAGTAAACTACTGAATTCTTCTACTAAGTCCCATCTCACATATTATACTGCTGTGGTTTATTTATTCTTTACAAGATTGATTAAGAACAAAAGTTGTTTGTAAGTAGGAGATATCCATACCAATCAGAAGAGCCAGAAAATGTTCGTTTCCTAAAGCTTGACTTTTTCTGACTCTTACAAGTTTCTCCCACAAATCTCTCTGATTGATAGATACATCTTTGAGTGGGAAAGGGGAACTCTGTATTACATGGAAGACTCCAGAAAGGAAGTAAATTATTGTGTACCTTTAGAAATACACATCACATCACTACACTGATTACTCATCTTACAATTACCAGTCTAAAAGTATACTTGTAAAACACCCAGCTTCCAAAGAAACTATGTGAAAATTTTAGAAAGTCATCAAATTAGCCCTGCCTTCAAAGACTCAGGCTCTACTTATTTTTCTTCTTTTACATAATTTACCATGCAGTTTTTAGATATTCAAAAAAATTGATGACATTTTCAAGTTAAAATATATAACTGGATCAAGCTTTAAGATTGGATGATGTCTGAGCTCATATGCTTTCTCTATGCTGAGTGCTATTTTGCACAGTGGCTCTTTTAAATATTAAAGACAGTGATTGGGGCTCCATTAATTTAAAACTTGAGGCTCCCTTCTTAGGAAGAACTTTGAGTGTTGCTGATGATGCCAATTCCTAACTTCAGTCTGAAACTTTTCTTATATGAGAAGATATGCTTTGGCCATGGAATTCTCTTTGATTTTTCAAGACAGAAATTCCTGTTTTGATACAGCTATAATCACATAGTGTGGAAGATAAATTTGAGACTACCAACACATTTCAAATTTATTATTTGAGGAGTTTGTAGACTTAAATTCCTATTTTTAAGAAATCAGAGTAAGCCCCTTTACTCTTTGCTGATATGATAGTAAAGCTGCTTCCTCATGGGTGAAGTGAATTTAACTTCTCTACTTCACAAGTGTGCTATAAGCCTAGGATACTGATGAAAAATTACCCAGATAGGAGTGGGCATAAGTTCAAGAGACCTTCAGTATGTCAGTGCCACTCAGGATTATAACATTGGACAGCTCCACAGAGGCTAAGTAAATAGGTTGTCTTTATTTCAAAGTGGTTACTTTGGTTATTCAACCTCAAAACAGTCAATTCTAACTGAGTTCCTTCTCTCTCAGAAATATTTTGTGTGATATTAAGAAAAAGTACATAGATAAAATTTTGATGAAAACCTTAAGAAATGTGATCACGTACTGGTCAAAGATTAAAAAAAAAACAAACTGGGCATACTTATTTTGTTCTGCTTACCACAATCATCCTCAAACAAAAGAAAATAACATTTGGAGGCTTGAGGAATCCAGGAGCTAACTACAAGGTTGCATCAACACGCACTGTTTTCATGTGTATAACATTCTGAAAGAAACAAATAGTAAAATATCCACATTTCACGCTCAAGGAACATGCACTCTAAATGAAAACAAGCTATATCCTGGACAAGGCAAGAAAATAACAGTAATTGAGTGGTTGTGTGTGTTCACTGGGTTCAGTTCAGTTCAGTCACTCAGTCATGTCTGACTCTCTGTGACCCCATGAATTGCAGCACGCCAAGCCTCCCTGTCCATCACCAACTCCCAGAGTTCACGCAGACCCACGTCCATCGAGTTGGTGATGCCATCCAGCCATCTCATTCTCTGCCGTCCCCTTCTCCTCCTGCCCCCAATCCCTCCCAGCATTAGAGTCTTTTCCAATGAGTCAACTCTTCACATGAGGTGGCCAAAGTACTGGAGTTTCAGCTTTAGCATCATTCCCTCCAAAGAAATCCCAGGGTTGATCTGCTTCAGAATGGACTGGTTGGATCTCCTTGCAGTCCAAGGGACTCTCAAGAGTCTTCTCCAACACCACAGGTCAAAAGCATCAATTCTTCGGTGCTCAGCTTTCTTCACAGTCCAACTCTCACATCCATACATGACCACAGGAAAAACCATAGCCTTGACCAGACGGACCTTTGTTGGCAAAGTAATGTCTCTGCTTTTCAATATGCCATCTAGGTTGGTCATAACTTTTCTTCCAAGGAGTAAGCATCTGGGTTAGGTGTTTCCTTATCTGCAGAATGTCATATATGCCCATTCTAATTTTGAACTGTGGTTTCCTACCCAAAGTTACTTGCCGGGGGCCAGCGTGAGGAACTCTGCCCATGGCAAAGGTCATGAGGAAGGAGGCTTGGCATATGCAAAGGCGTGATCAAGCCTCAAGAAACCCCCTGTTCCCGAGCATCTAACCCCAAAACCAGAGTCTGTTTTATGCTCTCACCTACACCTCTGACTTTACAGGGGGCTCTCCCCCATAACCGTTTCTCTTGGAGAAGGAGTAAACGTGCAGCTCCAAGGCAATAAAAATTCCTGGGCGTGACAAGAGTGTTTCAGCTTATGGACTCCTCTGAAGGTTATCTAGCCCACCTGCATAGGTTCGTCCAGCCACATGTGATTGTTTACAGCCTCCCAATCTGAGAGGCACGAGATGTTTTAGACTTACTAAAGGCAAATTCTTTGGGGGAGTTAGAAATTATTAGTATAGTGGGTTGGTTAGGAATTATATTGGTGAAGGGTTTTTCATTTGTTGTGTCAATAATTGCTGCTAATTCCCTCCCCTGGGTGGGACAAGGATGTCTCAGGTCAAACCTCTCTGCTGACAGACTAGCTTGTGTGACAGGATTATCCATACTCCTGGCACTACGCACATGATTGTTTACTACCTCTCAACCATAAACAGCACAGAAAGTTTTGGAGTATTTTGAGAGTCTTAATTAGCACAGGGCTTTTTCTTCTTGTTGAGTCAATGATTGCCGCCAGGCCTCCATAGTTACTCATTTACGGGGGTGAAGCACCAAGATTAGATTCTAGGTCAGTCTGGAACCAAATCCATTTTCAATACTGTGGTTTAAAGATCTCTTGATGTCACTTTATATAATTTAGAAAAAACCATATAATCTATGAATCTACTTAATGAAACTCAAGTATCCTTCAATATTTCAAAATAACGTAAGAGCAATTGAATCAGTGAGAGTGCTTCATCTATAGATTCCCCACGTAGAATTCTCACCTTGAGTGATATGTAACCATCAGATAAATGATCTGGTGAAAAAACCAATGACAGTTGATATGTTAAATAGTGGTAAAGTTTAATTTCCATTGACATATAATTTCTAACAGTTTCTTCACATGCTCAACTGGGTTGTACTGCCCATCTGCTTCTACTTGGAGACCACTACGATGGAAATCGAAAATTGTTAAAAGATGTTTAACAGGATTGACATATAATAAAAGGGGAGATGAAGAGCACTATTGAGCAGAAAGGGGCAGGTAGATTGGGAGGATAAGAGAAGAAAACAAGCAGACCAGTGAGAAGACCAATTTATAGACTCCAGGCTCCACGTAAAGGTTGGCAAATAAAATCAAGACCCAGATGGCTTCCACATATCCCCCAAAGTCATGCTGTATAAAGGGTGTGGTAACCCTGTGTCAAGCAAATCTATCAATGTCACTTTTCCAACAGCATTTGCTCACTTTTTGTGCCTCCGTTGCACTTTGGTAATTCTCACCATATTTCAGACTTCTTCAGGATTATTTGTTACAGTGATCTGTGATCAGTGATCTTTGATGTTACTACAATGACTCACTAAAGGCTCAGGCAATGGTTAGCAGTTTTTACCAATAAGATGTTTAATTAAGGTATATATGGTGTTAATAATGTTATTATACACTTAATAGGCTACAGTGTATTACAAATAAGACTTTTATAAGCACCAGGTAACCAAAAAATTAATGTGACTCACTTCAGTATATTCATTTTACTGTCGTTGTCCAGAACCAAACCTGAAATATCTCTATGGAATGCCTGCATATAGCATTTCAGTCTCTCAAGTAGGAAACAGGCTCTGTCTACAAGGAAGGAGTGGAGACTGGTTATTGTTTGGGCAGTACCTTGAGCAGAATGACAGGGAAAAAGAAATCCCTGAAGGAGAGAACATAGAGGAATTTGTGACCAAGGAGGACAGTCTGAGTGAGGATGACAAAGGCAGAAAAATGACTTCAAGTTTTTAGGACTGAGTGGTCAAGGAAAGGTAATAATATGGATACAATAAAGAACACAGAAGGACCCACCATATCCAAAAATAGGCTTCCTTATTGCATTTACTAGGAACTTACGCAGCACCACGAACTGTGCTAAAACCATCATGGTCTACTTAATTCTCACTCAAATCCTTGTGATGAAGTATTTTTCTTTTCCCAGAGAAGGTAATGACCTCAGTTTGGAGGGTACTAGGTCGGGGATGACACCTGAACACCCAAAAGGAAAGTGAAGACAGCAGCTGTGTCTTGCTTGTCACCAAGATGAGGACTGTAAGGCAGTGCCAAGAAGTCCCTCCAAAGGACCCTAACCTAGGGACGGCCGGCTGGCCAAGAGTGCCAAGGAGGGAAACAGGGTTGTTTCAACACCATGGAGACATTCGACAAGACTCAGACTATCATGAGAGAGTTTTAGTGAAGAGAAAACACCAGTCTACAATGAGCTTCCGGTGAGAGCTCTTCCTTTCCCAAACATATCTTTCTCTTTTGAATTCTGTGTGTTTTGAATTAAAGAAAGCCATCCTAAAATGTCTGCTTAGTTGACTTACAACACTGTGTCCATCTCTTAGAATATTTCTACAGTGAAAGAGAAAGCAACTCTCCAAACAGATTCACATTGACCTAAACAATGGAACTTTTAATTTCTAGATCATTCCTAAGAGTGCCAGTCTGCACACAACACACAAAGTGTTCAGTATCGATAGAACAATCAATTCTGAATTCATAAGAGCCACACTTCCCTTTGTCTGCAGACAGTAGTGAAAAAGTACTTTAATTGTGAAGTTACTGTACCAAATATCGTGAAATTCTCCCCCAAACCTCACATTAATACCATTTTGTTTCATTAACACTTATAATCTCTTGGTAAGAGATAAATTTTGCATTGTGCCAAATTATTTGAATATGACAGTCTTCTGTGAATAGAAGCAAATGGAACTTTATTCCACTAAGACTTCAATAACAGTAAAGATAAAGGGCAGGAATGCAAATTATCTGACAATATTTTTTACAAATAAAACAGGGGTGCTTTATTCTATCACTTATATAAGTAAGTGATACTTACTTATTTTAAAATAGTTCAAAGCACTTCTCTGGCAAGATGTGTGTGTGTGTGTGTGTGTGTGCAGACTTTGTTGTTTTATTTTCATCAACAGCGCCTTGAGTTTCCTACCTTATCTATCATAAAGTACAGTGAGGTGTCAAGGGCTATGTGGAATGCTTAAGTCCAAAATAGATTGAATAAATTGGATTTGTGAAGGAGGTAAAATCTAGGGTCTGATATCAGGTGACCCCAAGTCTCGTTTTTATAAGAAGGAAACAGAAAACACATATTTCTCCCCCTGGAGTACCACAAAGAGATAAGCTGCACATAAGCTCTAGCCATCCACAATATTAGATCACCCATCCACCAGGACCAATTACTTCATGGGACGAAGTTTTGATTGGGCCTGGTAGGAGGGTTCACAGTAGCAGAAAAATCATGCATTGGAGAGGGAAAAAAATACAGAAAAGTGATGGAAATAAACATAATGCTATAGGACCTATTCCCAACATGTAGGATGAGATTCCCTGGGTACATTTAAACAATCTACAGAGTTCACGCTTTAAAGTATTTGTGCGTTCTCAAAGAGGAAAAAGGCTTCAGTTTGGGAATCTTAATCTCCCAAGTTTCATATCCCCATAGAATAGTTAATACATATTATTATCAACAGAAATAAAGCTAAATTAAGATATGGAAAATTTTGACTCAGTCTAATATAAAGGAATTTTGTTTAGTTTTCACTTACAACTCTATAAACTCATATATAATGAATTGCCTGTAATTCATTTTCTATCACTGTAATCATTCAGATTTTAGACAATAAATGTCTTTTTATAAAATTTTCTATACAAATTTAAACAATTTTTACTCTATTTGGAATGTTTTATTGATATGTGAGAAAATTACAGTATTAAATTAGCCATTCACTATAATTTACTGTTACTTTTATATTTAATTAAAAACCCCAAACAATCTTCCTTTTAATTTACCTACTTTCAAACATGCAGCACTAATTCAAATACTATAATATCAGAGTATATGATTATGAAGTACAATACATAAACAACTATTTTTAAATGATGAAAGTGAAAATCACTGTCATTTCTGACTCTTTGCAACCCCATGGCCTATACAGTCCATGGAATTGTGGGTAGCCTTTTCCTTCTCCAGGGATCTTCCCAAACCAGGGATCAAACCCAGGTATCCCACACTGCAGGCGAATTCTTTTATCAGTTGAGCCACAAATGGTATGAAAACATTATAAATTAAATAATGATTGCATTAATAAATAAGCAAATGTTTATCTATTAAAGAGTAGTGAATATTGGGTTTTCCCCTCCTTTGAATTACCCTCTGGTATTCGCTCTTATCTATAAGAGACCTCAGGAAATCTAAATGCTGTATTCAGTGGTATTATATAAGGACAAATATAGATATACCACAAAGATAAAGATAGCTTGTCTGAATATGCTATTTAATTGTCCATTTCACTCTTCATGTACATCAGATTACTGATAAGTTCTCAAAGTTCTATAACTAATTATAGAAAAAGGTATGTGGGTTTTGAAAGATTTTGATCAGTTCATCATTAAGATTTTTAAATGTCGACTTTTTAAAAATGTAAAAACACATTTATAAATATTAATATTATTAGTTATTGCTTGGATCACTTTTGAAGTTTCTCTTAAAGTTTATATATGCTTTCTGAATTAGACTTATGATCAGTTACTATTAAGAAATTCATATAATTATTTACAGATTATTCATTCTTTTCAACAGAGTTAGCACCCATTTTCCACACTGGAATCAAGAATTATAGCCATCTTTTTATGTAAACTTAGATTATGCTTTTCCTGAGTTTTAAAAATTTAAACAACCTTCTGTTGAATATAAAACTGCTTCAGGTTTCACAAATTCACCAATGCTTCATAGGGGTATGAAGTGTATCAACAGATTTTCCGATAAATAGTTTACAAAATATGAAGATGAATGTCTCTAGCTAAAAAATGTTTTGTTATTCAATTAAACGTCTTATTCCAATGAAGTTTTGACAAACTTCAGGTAAGCAATTAAGGAGAAAAAATAATATTAATTTGTTTCTTCCAAACTTTAAAGTCTTTAAAATTCTTGAAATCATGATTCTTCTTGTACCTCAGATAATACATCTACAATGAGTTTTCATGAAGCATGTTAATGTTCTCATTTTTTCCCTCATAGGCAGTGCTTTCTAGTTTCTTAAGCATATCAGAATCACTTGAAAATTTGTCATTAAAACATAAAACTTTTTGCATGGAAGTTACATTTTCAGTGATAGAATCCCATGGCTTTTTCCTACATTGCAATACTTTGACAGCAATTTTCCACAAATCCTAACTGAGACTGAGTATGCAGAATCAAGTTACTACTAACTGAGTAATACAACCAGACATAAACTGAATTACAAATCTCTCCTAACTCAAAACTGTTCAGAAAAACTGAGCAAAATAATAATAAAATACCTAATTTATTTACTTGTTCACAAATAATTTAGAATGTTTCAATGAAAAAATAAAGACAAATGTTAATAGAGCTTTTAATAGTTTTATAATAGAGCTTTTAAAATCTAATAACTGATCAAACATATAAAGTCTATGCTTCACTTTTATCAAGCGACTGAAAAGCTTAAGAAATTTTTAAATCTTTTTCTTCTTTAATTTTAGTTACCTCAGAAAGTTTATTGCGATCATTATTATAGTGAGATGACTGAGTATGATTGAAGATAAGAAGTAATTGATTATCTAAACTTTTGTGCTGTGTTGCCTAAAATATACACTGGACTGTGACTAAAATATAGCTAATAAAGTAATTTCTTTACATTTTTCTTGTAACAAGCATCATTAGTAGGTATGAGCCCTCTTTAAAATGATGACTTTAATAGCTTAATTGTCAAAAATATTTATTGGACACATGATTTCAATTGAGACAGTCTCACTTCCTGTCAAATGCCAAAAAACACTATTTCCTGGCTACAGATGTGGATTTAGACTAGTGAAACAAATATACAGACAGCAGACTTTTTTCAAGTTTAGATTTAATTTCTGAGAACAGTTTTAGGTTCACAGTAAAACTGAGGAGAAGACAGACTCTACCTTCACACAGGCATAGCTTTCCTTATTACCTGCCTCCCCCACCAGAGTGGTACATTTGTTGCAAATGATGAACTGACAGCGACACACAATCTCACTCAAAACTTTATTTAGCATTAGGGCTTACTCTCGACATTGCACATTCTGTGACTTTGGACAAATATACAGGAACATGTATCTATCATTATAGCGCGCAGTATCACACAGAGTACTTTCACTGACCTAAAAATCGTCTGCGGTCCACCTGCAGTCTGCCTGCTGATCTTTCCACCCCATTCCCTTACAACTCTTGATATTTTTACTGTCTCTATAACATAGCTTTCCCTTTCAAGGATGTCATATAGCTGGAATCATATAATATACAGCCTTTTCATATTGGCCTGAAGTATATTAGTGCAAGCTCTGTAGTCTGGCTACATCATGGCTGTTTCTTTGAGATCTCACAAGCTTAATTCCCTCTCCATGAAGTAAGGGTGCCAATACTGTACAGGTTTTGGAAAATAATAGATGAAAAAAAAAACACATAAAATGCTTAGCACATTGCTGTATTATGTATTTGTAATTGTGATCTGCCAGTGATTAATTTTCTCAACTTTATGTCTGAAAAATTCTCTGTTCCACTTTTATTTTTGAAAGAGATTTTTGCTAGGTATAGAATTTGAGGCAGACAAAGAGATGGTTAGATAGCATCATTGATTCAATGAACATGAACTGAGCAAACTCCCGGAGAGAATGAAGAACAGGGGACCCTGGCATGCTGCAGTCCATGGGGTTACAAAGAGTGTGACACAGTTTAGCAACAGAACAACAAATAGTATCTGAGGTTGATATTCTCCTTTTCAATATATAAAAACAGTTGCACCACTGTCTTTCATCTTGCATTATTTTAGATGGGACGGTGTTGCATGCTGTCACTTACCCACTGTACCCTATTTGTCACGTGTCTTTTCTCAGAGACACGAAGATTTTTCTCTTAACACTGGTTTTAAGCACTTTAACATGCGTTGGTGTAGTTTTCTTTCTGTCTCTTGTGCTTGAGACTCATTGAGCATCTTCAGCCTATGGGTTTATACATTTCATCAAATTTGGAAATTCAGTTTTTAAAAAAATTGGATTTCTAGCTGTATTTCTTCAAATATATATTTCCTTCTGTCTCCCCTCTTTGTCAACTTTTGCTGAGCCTCAATTACACATAAATTATACTAATTAAATTGTTCCATAACTCAAATGATGTTTTGCTGGTTTTCCTCTCTTTTTTCTCTCTATATTTTATTTTCTTTATAATTTCTATTGTTACTTCCTCAGGGTCACTGATCTTTTCTTCTTCAATATTTAATATACATTGAATCCCATTCAGGTAACTTTTTCATCTCTAAAAGTTCAAATTGGTTCTTTTTTGGAACTTCTCTGACTCTTTTAATATGCGTGCTTTCTTCTACCTTTTAAAACAACTGAAGTATAGATTTAGCAGCTGTTCTGATGTTCTTATCTACTAACTCTATTATCTATGGCAATTCTGGGTCTATTTCCAATGACTGGCTTTTTTTCTGCTTATCAGTTGTTGTTTCTTTCTTTTTTTTTTTTTTTTGCTTTTTGGTATGCCTGGTCAAATTTTATTAGATGTCAGACATGGTCTTTCACATTGTTGAATGCTGGAAGATACTTAATTCCTAGACAGATCCTTCATTTTTGTTCTCAGACACAACTAAGTTATTTGGAAACAACCTGATCCTTCTGTAGCTTGCCTCTATACTTTGCAACACTGAGAATGTACTTGATGGTCAGCGTTGTAGGTCATTTTACTCTGGCTGGTGAGAACATAAACTCTTTCTGACCCTATGTGGGCTCCAGGTATTGCCCTGCCTAGTTCTTTCTGATAATCTTTCCTGGACTCTCGTAGTTACCTCACAGGGAGGCACTGAGCCATCTTTATCTGAATATCTGACAGAGAACATTCACTCAGTGTGCAGTTCTCTTCTCCCCAGGACTCAGCCATATGTATTCTGTTTTGGCTCTCCTCATCTCTGAACTATGTCTCCTAAACTCTGAGAGATTTCCAGGCTCTGTTTAGGTTTTTCACCCTGCAATGAACTTGTAAAATCCTTCTTGAAAGCAAGATGGGGCATTCATTAGGTTCCTCTTGGTTGTTTGCCTTCTGTCAAGTATCGCTGTCCTCTACTTCCTGTTTCAGTGTCTCATTATTATTGGTTATATGTTTATCTAAATTTTTTTATCAGGAGTTGCAAGTGGAAGGTTAAATCTGGTTCTCCTTATTCCGTTGTAGCTAGAAGCAGAAGTCCCTGATAATATACTTGATGGATGTTAATACCAGAAATAGTGGAAATTATCATCCCTCATTGTCAAAAATTAGTGAAACAACTTTCATCCATAACTGTCTTGCCATCATGACATAAACTACACATACATAAAATACATTTGTGGGGTAACTGAATAATGAAAATAAAGGAGAGGTACATATATGAAATGGAAAAAATGTTCAAAACTTGATAAGACATGGAGGAAGAAGGCATGGAAATTAAAAACCCTTTAGACCTTCTAAATGTTTCCTCAGAACATCAGAGATAACAACTACACTGAACTCAGTGCCTCAGTACCGTGGACATCTGTACTGTCCAATGGAGGGAAAGTCTGTCATCCCACAAGGAGGAAGAAAAGTTTGTATAATAATAACAATAGCCACCAACATTTATACAGTATTTACCAAGTTCTAGTTCAATAATTATTTAATCCCACCATGATATTATGAAATGGCCATTGTTTGTAACCCCCACTTAAAAGACGAGGAAAGTACAAAACAGAGTTGTTGAATAACTTACCCCAAAGTAAGAAAACTAATAAGTGGCAAAGCCTCATCATTTTGGTGCTATATTAAGAATCCCTATTAATTTGCAAATGTTTCACTCTGAGGATAGAAAAAAAAACACAGAATGACAGAAAAAAAAACCCAGAAGATATGAAAGGTAAGGAGAAAGAGAAAGGGAAAGGAGAAGATGAAAAAGAAGAAAAGAGGGAGGGAAGAGAGAGAGCATATATTCAAAATAAAATTAGAAATTCACAAAATTCAGAAATGTTCTGCGATTAGACTGATTCCAATAATATCAGGGTCAAGCTGAAATCCTATCGATTTTTTTAGCATATGGAGAAAGGTATACTAGGAAAGCAAGAGTGAAAAGGTGATATAAAAAAACAATTTGTTACAATCTCCCGGATTGTAAATAGGTGAGGGAAAACAATTCAACAAAAAGGAAAGATATCCATTGAATATACAATGTTGTTGTTGTTGTTGTTGATGTTGATGTTGTTGTTGATGTTGTTGTTTAGTCATTTGGTCATGTCCGACTCTTTGCGACCCCCTGGACTGCAGCATGCCAGGTTTCCCTTCCCTCTACTTCACCATCTCCTGAAGCTTGGTCAAACTCATGTCCACTGAGTCAGTGATGCCATCCAACCATCTCATCCTCCGTCATCCCCTTCTCCTCCTGCCTTCATTCTTTCCCAGCATCAGGGTCTTTCCTAATGAGTCAGCTCTTGGCATCAAGTGGCCAAAGGATTGGAGGTTCAGCTTCAGCATCAGTCCTTCCAATGAATATTCAGAGTTGATTTCCTTTAGGATTGACTGGTTTGATTCCCTTGCAGTCTAAGGGAAGCTCAAGAGTCTTCTCCAACACCACAGTTCAAAAGCATCAATTCTTTGGCACTCAGCTAGTAAACCAAAGTGATTTATCTCATCTTTTTGGCCTATCCAGGCCATGACAAGGAAGCAACGGTAGCCCAGTCTCTGTGGAGATAGGAGCTGAAAGCTAGGATAGATGGTTGCATGCTCTTGACAGATCTGTAGTTATTTTTGCTAAAGTTAAATAACTCACCATTGATTTCTTCATTCCCAATCTACTTCCTCAAGAGTCTCACTACTCAAAGCATGGTTTGTAGAGCAGCAGCATGTTCATTGTTCAGGACCTTGCTAGAAATACAGACTCTCAGGTCTGCTCCAGACCTCTTGAATTAAAAATTACATTTCACCAGGATGCCCAGGTGATTCTGTAGGCATAAGAAACGTCAGGGCCCGAGGAGGAATGGGTCACAAGACAGGCAAGGTTTCTGTCCACCCCTTTAACCACTGTATTCCCAGAGCTTAGTTCAGATCTACACATAATAAATGCTCATCACACTTTTTGAAAATGCATACACCATGGCTACTATTAATAACACTTCATGTCTGAAAACTAATCGTGACTTCCTCCTAGACTACCTCAACTCAGTGAGATAACTACTACACTATGGAAGTGCCATTACCTCAGCTCTTAGTGAGCTCTTCCTTGCTAAAATCCTACAGTTATTGAATGTGCATCTCAGCTGGCACTAATTAATATCACGCCATGTTTTGCTGGCTACATTTCCATATGCATATGCCAATCTCCATGGGACATCCCTCCAACTAGAGCAAAACCTCCCTGCTTATTTATACTTAGCATAGTCTGTTAAATAGCTGGTTATATTCAAAACTATCTAGAACATAGATATTTATGTAGGACAGCCTATAAAGCACACTAAAAAGACTTGTATACTGTAGGGTATAGACATAAAGTATGAGCTTAGATACTAAGTGGACCTGAGGTCAGTTCTGTTCCTCAGCATTACTTCCACTGCTCCTCAGCATTACATATTTAAGCCTTCTGAGCTTCAGGTTTTTATCTTGAGGATGGAGATAATACATATTTCCAAGGGCAGTGCTCCCTTACATACATACAGCTGGTGCTATAACTCATCAGCTACCCCTACTCTTCTACTTGTTCAAGATATAAAGCAATACAGAATGGTTATAACACCATTAACCAAGCCAGAACATGAAATATTTTTGGTTTGGTCATGTGTAGACAAGAAGGAAAAATCAAAAACTGCTATATTGTCTGTTTACCTATTCTTCCTAGAGGGTTTAAGTTAGTAGTTCAGACAAAACTTCCTTTACTTGGACAGAGAGATGATTTACAATATAATGTACCTATCCATTCTCTCCAAGTACTGGATATTTGTTTTTATAAACATGCATTTCCAAAAATTAAAGGTTGACATCATGCAGGCGCAATATTAACCATTCACATATGATTTCTTGGAAGGGAAGTATCGTTCATAGAAGGAGAGAGAGAGAGAGTAGAATGTGAAATGAGCAAACTGCAAAGGAAGGAAGTATCTCAAAATTTATCTCCATATTACTACTCTAATAAAATATTTTAATATATTTTTCCCTCTAACAGCCTCAATTAGTTAGAGACCCTTTGGAGTTGATTATTTCCTCTTTTGAACTGTAAATGAATACTTGAAAGTTCAGGCCTATTCAATCTTCCTGCAATAACTTTTATCAGATCCACACCTAGTTGAGATACACACATACTGAAAACACTGGAAGAGAAAAGGAAATAGACCCAGACAGAGTTCTTTCTGTATATCTTAACACAGAGGAAACTCATTTTGGGGAGGTCATTTCTTTATTGTGTGGGATCCTCCTTCTATAACAGGATGTTCAATATCCTAAGCTCCTGTCCTTGATATGCCAGTGATGTTCCCCGGTCATTATGGCCACCCAAAGAACTCCTTTTGAGAACCACTGCTTGCTTCACCAAGAGAAACAAGTGCCATCAAAAATTAACCTTTTCTATATTACAGTGTTGCCTTGCTGACCGTGCAGTGACTTGTGTCCCACAGAAATATCTCCTCTACATGTGAACAGTTGAGTTAGGATATAAATGAAGTGTATGATTAGCTCTGAGCCTGACTTTCCTCCATTTCATTCAAGGCTAACCTGGTTTCAGCTTTCAACACTTTATGCCTTCTCATTTTTGCATTCACATATTCATCTTCTAACTCAGCACTGAAAGGAAAATAGAATGCAGAGAGGAGGAGAAACAGTCCCTCCACAACCTCTTTTCTTTGTCATGGTGCCATGCACTGTGCTTTTCCTATGCCAGCATGCATCTTCTGCCATCAGCCTTTCCTAGTGGTTCAAGATCTGAAAAGGGCTGGAAGGAGTTACACTGCAAATCAGCAAGCATTGTTCTTCATTGCTTTCTTAAGATCACACTTTCTGTATGCATTTAATCTTGACTGTCTAAATGGGACTTTAAGTTATGTTAGCACTTAGAAATGTTGAGAGTCAAATGTTAAATGACTGAGCTTATCAGAATGTATTCCAGTATTTCTCAAAATCTGTTTCATAACCACTGGTTGCCAGGCTATGTTAAGAGAAGCTACTCAGAAAATGATTCCCTGGTCATATAAGTTTGGATAAGGATGGACTGAATGAATTATTTCATTACACGGATTTATAGAGCTTTTACTGTGTGAAGTGGTAGGATCTTAGTACAGTGGTGAGGAATAAGTTCAGTGTTTTCCAAATGTATTTGGCTACAAAGTCAATTTTCCTACCTATTAGTCTTCGTCCAGTTGCTAAGTTGTATCCAGCTCTTTGTGATCCTGTGGACTGCAGGACCCCAGCCTTCCCTGTCCTTCACTATCTCCCAGAGTTTTCTCAATTTCATGTCCATTGAGTTGGTGATACTATCTAACCATCTCACCATCTGCCACCTTCTTCTCCTTTGCCTTCCATCTTTCCCAGCATCAGGGTCTTTTTGAATAAGTTGGTTCTTTGGATTAGGTGGCCAAAGTATCAGTCCTTCCAATGAATATCCAGGGTTGATTTCCTTTAGGATTGACTGATATGATCTCCTTGCAGTCCAAGGGACTCTCAAGAGTCCTCTCCAGGACCACGATTTGAAAGCATCAGTTCTTCAGCACTCAGCTTTCTTTATGGTCCAACTCTCATGTCCATTCATGACCACTGGAGAATTTATAGCTTTGACTATTCAGACCTTTGTTAGCAAAGTGAGGTCTCTGCTTCTTAAAATGTCATTTAGGTATGCTGTGGCTTTCTTTCCAAGGAGCAAGTATCTTTTTCTACCTATTACTGGAGCAATAAACAAAAACTAGTAATTCCAGTCTTCAAGCCACTTAAGCTATGGGATTACAGACTTTCACAGCTGCTGATTCAGCCCTCAGTTAGTGCACTGCAGGACTACAAGTACACAGTTTCATTTATGTGGTGAATGGGAGTGGAGTACTTAATCAGTCAGAGTTCAATCAGAGAAGCAGAACCACTAAGAGGTTTATATAGTTAAGGTATGTGTTATAGGGGTTTGACCTCAAATAATTTGTGGTGTTGATTAGTCCCTATAAAGCTGTTGTTTTGCTTCTGATGCTGGAGTTTCAAGTTGGCAGAGCAGGTAATCAGGAAGACAAGAAGGTATGTAAAGCAGAGGATTAAAAAGGATAAACTGATACCCTTGAGTTTGTGCTGGAACCCATGAGTTTGGATTGGAAACTGTGTTGGTCTTCACTATCTCCAACCCTAAACAAGCAGATATCCTGCAGGAGAAGTTGGTGTCCTTCATCATGGAGTTAAATACACCATCAACCCAGGAGAAACTGGAGGAGGATTAGGGGAAGATGTAAAGTTGTGGACTGGCTATTCTCCACATCAAGAAAGTAAACCAGCAGATAAGTAACAATATACAGAACTACAAAACTGGTTACCTGAACCTTCTTAAGTTAAAAATAATACAGCTGCTGCTTTACTTATGTCTTTTAAAATCTACAACAAAAAAATTTTTGTAGCTCACCATAATTGGAAATATACATGGAAAAGAATTCTGGGAAACACAATTCAGACTAGCTAAGTTGACATATTATGCACCTTGAAATTTTATAGTGTACAATCTTCACAACCGTAGTCTAGCCTGATGGCATTAACCAAGCAACCATAGTAACTTGCCTACTGTGATAAGGGCTGCAAAGAGGATGTACATGGTGATGTAGGTGACTGTCCTAGGTGACATCATACAATCACATCAGAGTCACTGATAATTGAAAGAAATAAGCTGGCAGTGTTGAAAATTTCCCTTCCTATGGTATTAGTTTAAGACCAACAAACCCTGCATGGAAATCCCAGTTCTGCCACTTAGTAGTGTAAAATGAAAAATTCATAATGATTTGGCTTCTTTCCATCTTTTATAATAACAAAAATCTTTGGGATTTTCTTAAAATATTTTTCTTGATTTCAACCAAGATTTATGAGAGAAAAGATAGTTTTCCTGTTTCTTTTTCTTGTGTCCTATGGATCTTAGAGGAGATTTATAATTCACACACAAAAAATACCTGCTACATTTTATTTATTACAAAAAAAGGAAATTATATTTTCAATCTAATTTGTGGAAGGAAAAATTTTCCTTTTATCATCTACACCTTATTCCTTTCCTATATTCAACCATTACTTTTTAAATTTCTGTCCACTAAAATTTTTTCATCTCTTCTCCAAGAAATTCATTTTTCCCCTTAGAATTTGTACAACATTAACAATTGTGTATTCTTAGCTCACTGTGGCTTACCTATGTAGATCCTGTGTGGTTTTAACTTTATTAAGTTTATAATTTAGGGATATACTGATATTCTTTTCCAATTAGTCTCTACAGCTCTTCAAAGAATTATTTTATCTCAGATAACATCAAATAAAACAGCTTACAATTTTTTATTTGCTTTATAGTTCTTTAAAGGATACAAAGACATCATTTGTGAATAGTTGATCAAATGTTAGAATTTCTCTTTGAATCCAAAAAGTCCTATTAAACTGAAATTGTATTTGAAGTTCAATTTATTTAAATGTCCTGCTTTGAGACTGACCCATGAGAGGTGGTCTGGAGAAAAGACTGATCAAGATAACATTTTTTTTTTTCCTTTCTCTCCAAGGAGCAAAAAGAAAAAAAAAAAGCATTCCTCACTGATAAAGGTAGAAAACTAAGTATTGTATGAGAGAAATCACACTTGTCCATTCTACTTGGCTACATAGATCTCAGAAGTAAAAAAGCCAAGACAAAGTCAAGAAGATGACAAAGAACTTAACAATGAGGAGACTCAAATAGGAGGCAAATAACTGCATATAGTCAAAAAATTCTTCTCATCCAAAAGAGAAAGATTTTTCCAGATATTAACATTTCACAGTAGATTTTATTGTACTGATTGAAGACAACTTTGTTTTAGCATTACCATACCTCCATCAATTATATCTATTAGTTTACAGAATTATTTAAAGAAAATATAAAGAATTTACCAAAAGGTACTATAACGTAAGAATCCAATAAATCAATCCCTTCACATTAATAAATAATTCTAAAGTAATTTATCATACAAACTCAGCAAGCAACATTATATAGGGCTGAAATAACTATCATTCAAATATTTTAAAATATTGAGGTTTCTAGTGAGAAAACAAAGTTGCCATTTCTGTAATTTATTTTTAAAATAAATTATACCAAATGTTCTAACTGTATGAAAAGTTCAATTACCTTTTTAAAACATAATAGCACACATTTCTGAGAAGATATTATGCCTCTTCAATTCTACAATACAATTTTGAGAGGTTAAGGGACAGTATCTGTTCTTATTGTCTTGAATTTTATAAGCCATCTTTTTTCTCTTTAGAGGATTTTCCAACAGACATTAATTAAGCAAAAATCTCATAGTAATCAAATATAAAGACAGGCATTGTTAACCCCATTTGGATGTCAACTAGTCCCTTAAAGGTAACGTTTTATATTCCAGGATGAAATTAATTTGCAGGCTAATGAATACTATTTTTAAAACTCTATTTTCTCATCACAGTTTTATTTATTTTAGAGTTTTTCTCATGCCCCCCTCGTTTGTTTTAATTCAACACATACTAAAACCAAACACAAAGTAAGATCAGAGTTGTGTATAAGTGTTTACAACAACTTTATTTGTAATAGTTGTAATGGGACAGTACTCAAACACCCATCAACAGGTGAATGGATAAACAAACTGTGGTGCGTCCATACAATGAAGTGCAATAAAAGTGCACTAGAGACACGATAGGGATGAATCTTAAGATCATTGTGCTGAACTTAAAAATTTAGCAAAAGAAACAAAAAATACATACTGCATGATTCCATTTAGATTTAATTCTAGGAAATGCAAATTAAGCTATAGAGAATACAAAAAAAAAGGGTTAATGTTTGTCTAATAATGAGGGTGGAGAGCAGGCTGGCTTACAAAGGGAAGAGAAAACTTTTTCAGAGTTTTCTCTAAAACTAAATGGGGATGTTTGTTATCTTGAGTGTAGTGATTATTTAATGGGTATACACACACACACACACACATATAAACTGCTCAAAGCATGTCTTAAATATGTGTCTCTATGTCAACTATACCTCAATAAAGTTGAAAAACAAATCACCATAATAAACATGATTTCTACATATTCACTCAAGTGTTAACTATATGTTCAGGCACTTTTCTAAATTCTTTACATTCATTAATGTGTGTGTGTATGTGTGTGTGTGTGTGTGTGTGTGTGTGTTAAGTTGCTTCAGCCATGTCCTACTCTTTGCAACTCCATGGACTGTCGGCCACCAGGCTCCTGTGTCCATAGGATTCTCCAGGCCAGAATACTGGAGTGGATTGCCATGCCCTCCTCCAGGGGATCTTCCCGCTCCAGGGATTGAACCCATGTCTCTTATGTCCCCTGCATTTGGCCAGTTCTTTTACAACTAGTGCCACCTGTACATTATTAACACGTAACCATCCCCAAATAACTCCAAAGTGGGTACCATAATTACTATTTCCATTTTAAAGATGAAGACACTGTAAAAAATAAGTTGCCCACTTTGCTGTCTCCAACTGCCCAATTTCTCTACATTCTTACAACGCAAACAAGCCACTCTAGATGACTTAAGTTACTTAACCCTAATGACTGGAATCCATTTCCAAATTTTGGGAGAGAATATTGGATTTCCCAGCTTGAATCACCTATTTCTGATACTATCTATTATGGTCAATGAATAGAGTGTGGCACCCACCTCTGTGAATGATGGTAGTCATTCTCTAAGAAGAAAGCAATTCTAAACAGACTTATAAACACCACTTGTAGATGTTGACTGTATTGGTGAATTTGTCTTTAGAGATCTCAGGAGAGTAGAGGAGATGGAAGTATGTATAAGGCAAGGATATGTGTTCAGATCAACAAAACATATGGTGATTTTACTTCTCCATATTTGATATTAACTTAGCATTTGTGCCTACATTCTACTGCTGGTGGAAAACAAACTTACCATTTCAAGTTAATTCAGTCTCTTCCAGCTTCAAAGAGAGGCTTTCAGGCTGTTGACAATCCCTCCTTGATTTCACCCTGAATAGCAAATCTAATACATGATAATCCTCCATCGTTGCTGGTCTTCACTTAGAGAGAACACTTCCTGATGGCCTTTGGGAATCATCTGTTTCCCCACTATTTCTTCTGTCAAATTCAATAACCACCACCACCCCCCCCCCCCACCATTGCCTCTAGTTTGGATTGTCTACTATGCAGCAACAACTAACGGCATCTCTTACTGGAACTAAGAGCCTTATTTCTGTTCAATGGCCCTTAGCACTTCTCTGAAATTTGGAGGAAGTTTGGAATTCTCCCCATGTGTTTTCAGAATATACTGTATTATGAAATACTCAAATATTTTCATCAAGTCTTTTTGTCTGCTTTTGATAATTAGATGTCATGTTGGATACAGAGATTTTTCTCTAGGTCTTGAAACCTACCAAGGTGCTTCTAGGAAAGGGGGGCAAAGATCTATTCTGCCCTAGTAGTCCCCAGATTATCCACGGATCCTATTGTTCCAATCTCTCAAAATTATCTAAAACAATGCACCAAGTTCCTATTTCATGAACATCCAGCATCTAAACCATAGTCACACATCTTCTTCAAATTCCCTTCCTACTAACTTGTCAAATTTTAATTTGGTGGGGTGATTAGCTCAAATATTCATGAAGTTGCTCAGTCATGTCCGACTCTTCGTGACCCCATGGACTATAGCCCACCAGGCTCCTCCATCCATGGAATTTTAAGCAATTTTGTAGTCTTACCTAACATATGATTTATGGTTTAAATGTGATCTCAGTTCTTTGGTACTTATCCTAAAAAGGACCTGCTTTCAAAATGACTGAGTCTTCTATGGGATGAAAATAAAAGGAAATTTGAGGAAATGTGAATCTCAAAAAGGAGCCATCCTTTGTTCTTGGCTCATCTGCCCTGCACTAGGGGATGGCAATCTCTGATGTCTGACTGATTGGAAGGATAGAGGTAAAAAGAATTTGCAAAATTTCTTTAACTTTCTTTAACTTTTCTTTAACTTTGGACCAAAAGTTAAAGAAATGATACTGGACTGTATGTCTTCACATATCATTGTAAGATCTGACAAAATAAATTAAGAGGATATTTTTAAGCCTCAGACAATAGAAAGAACAATTCTTAAGAGTAGGAAAACGTAAAAGACGAGCTAAGTATTTCATTCAACTCTTGACTTTGCAGCCCTTTCCCTACCATAGTGCAAGTGGGAAGGGCCCAAGCAGAGTGGCAGGCATACTGACTGAGCTGACAAGGCAGAGACTGGAGTTTTGTCTGTTTAAGAAACTAGGATGTTCACTGCAGGATTTTAGAGAAGAGCGAGCTGCACAAAGTAGGTAAGGGGCAGAGTTCACTCTAGCATTCCTGGCTAGAGTATGGGTTGTACATATGTAGTTTGAGACTTGAAATATGTTGAAAGAGTAGCTTCTATGGGACCAAGCAATGAACGCATGTACAAGGGTTAAAGCAGTGTTAGATCATACTCTGGTTCAACTAGACGAGATACTCATACCTCACTGAACAACCTGGACATTTAGTTGAGTCCTGAAAAAGGATATGACTTGGCCACAACAACCAGATGTTTAAGTATAAGCTATATTCTAAGACTAAGAAAAATACAGAGATTGACTCAGCCTTAACAAAACTGAAAACCAAGCATGACAGGATACAAAGGATACACCAGTAGTTTAACTGCTTGCTGGAACAAAATTCCATATCCTACAAAAGGAAGCAGCATTGTCCAGACTTTCCATAATGTGTCATTGAAAATAATCAGTGTAAATAAAAAATTATTAGATACTTGAATAAGCAAGAAAGAAAGCAGTCAACACTAAGATCACCAAATGATGACTTTCAAATAACTATAATAATCAAGAAATTAAAGGGAAAAAATGGTGATAAAAATGAGAGTTGAGTATTATCAGTAGAAAAGAAGGAGCTATTAGGACCAAACATAATGTAGATTCTAGAACTGAAAGTATGTTTAAAATGAAAAATTTCTAAGATTTGTTAAGAGTAATAGATTGTGGACTATAGAAAAAAAGTCTAGTGATATTAAAAGCAAATCTCAAAGATTAGTCAATCCAAAGAATGGAGACAAGAGGTTAGAGAAAGAATATGCAGTCTCTGTGACCTCTGTGAAAATATTAACTGGTGTAACATATGTATAACTGGAATGAGAGAGGAAGAGAAGACAGAGAAACGGGCAGAAAAAAATATTTAAAGAAATAATGGGGGGTGGTCCTAAGATGGTGGAGGAATGGGATGGGGAGACCACTTTCTCCCCCACCAATTCATTGAAAGATCATTTGAATGCTGAGTAAATTCCACAAAACAACTTCTGAATGTTGGCAGAGGACACCAGGTACCCAGAAAGTCAGCTCATTGTATTCAAAAGAGGTAGGACAAAATATAAAAGATAAAAAGAGAGACAAAAGAGTTAGGGATGGAGTTCCGTCCCAGGGAGGGAGTCATAAAAGAGGAGAAGTTTCCAAACACCAGGACACCCTCTCACCAGGGGGGTCTGTGGGGAGTTTCGGAATCTCAGAGGACAACATAACCAGGAGGAAAAATAAATAAATAAAACCCACCGATTGCATGCCTAATGGCAACTCCCAGCTGAGAAGTAGCCCAGATGCTCACATCCGCCACCAGCAAGTGGGGGCTGAACAGGGAGACGCAGGCTGCACTGCTTAGGGTAGGGACCAGGCCTGAAAGCCCTGAGGACAATCTAAGGGACCGAATGTAAGATAGCAACCCAAACAGTGGGATAGCCAGAGAGAGAGAGAAAAAAACTTTCCCATGAAAAGCTCTAACATAAGGCACTGCCAGGCTCGCTCACAGAACAAAGGACTGAGCGAATACCAGAGGAGAGCTAGCTGGCTGTGGACTGGCTCATACCCCGCCAGAGGTAGGGAGGCAGGTGGGCGAGAGCCAAAGTGGGAAAGGGGCATCCTCTACCAAACTGCGAGCATGCTCCCAGTTGCTAAGCAAGTCTTCCTGGGATCCTGGATGGTTAACATCCACCAGAAGGGTCGGAGCCAGAGATCAGCTCTCCAGAGGAGACACATGGCACATCTGAGAAGGTGCTCCCACTGCAAACCCAGGAAACCAAGCAGCTTGGATGGGGGAGATGATAAGACACACTGCCCCACCTGGGGAGAATGCACTCGCCAAGCACCCAGTCGCCTGAGCTGCTCGGCCTGGCAAGGTCACAAAACGCAGGCCCAACTGAGTCTGTGCCTTTGTGGAATACCCTAGAACCTGAACCTGACTGACTTAGACCTGGGAAGTGCACGCAACCCAGGGCCAGCTTTAGACAGTTCCCCTGCAGAGCAACCTTGAGCCTGAGGAGTGGAGACTGGGAAAGCACACACTCTGTGAGCGGGGGCAAATCCAGTGTGGCCGAGACACTGTGAGCACTCCCTATACACGCCAGTGATATTTGTTTGCAGTGTTTCTCCCTCCCCACAGCACAACTGAACAAGTGAGCCTAAATAAGTGACCACCACAGCCCCCTTGTGTCAGGGTGGAAATCAGACACTGAAGAGACTTGCAAACAGAAGAAGCCAAAATAAACAGAGTGAACCACTTTGGAAGTGACAGGTGCAACAGATTAAAAGCATATAGCTAGCACCGACTTCATTGGAAGGGGCCTACAGACCTTCAGAAGTATAAGCTGGAACAAGGAACTATCTGAAACTGAACTGACCCCGCACTGCCCACAACAGCTCCAGAGAAATTCCTAGATACATTTTTACTATTATCATTTTTTAAATCATTTTTTAAATTTTTAAATTCTTTTTATTTTTTATGTCCATTATTACTCTTTTAATTTTCATTTTTATAACCTACTGCTGCTAAGTCGCTTCAGTCGTGTCCGACTCTGTGCAACCCCATAGACCACAGCCCACCAGGCTCCTCTGTCATCCCTGGGATTCTCCAGGCAAGAATACTGGAGTGGGTTGCCGTTTCCTTCTCCAATGCATGAAAGTGAAAAGTGAAAATGAAGTCGTTCAGTTGTGTCCGACTCTTAGCGATCCCATGGACTGCAGCATACCAGCTCCTCCACCCATGGAATTTTCCAGGCAAGAGTACTGGAGTGGGGTGCCATTGCCTTCTCCGTATAACCTATTATTACTTTGCAAAAAAAAAGACACTATTTTTAAAGAAAATTTCATATACATTTTTAACAATATTTGTGATTTTGTTTTTTTTTTTAATATTGTATTTTTAAGAGTCTAACCTCTACTCTAGATTTTTAATCTTTGCTTTTTGGTATTTGTTATCAATTTTGTACCTTTAGGAATCCAATCTTCAGTACCCATTTTTACTTAGGAATGTGATTACTGGCTTGATTGCCCTCTCCCCCTTTTGACTCTCCTTATTCTCCCGTAGGTCATCTCTATCTCCCTCCCCCTTCTCTTCTCTACCCAACTCTGTGAACCTCTTTGAGCTGTGGAGAACACTTAGGGAACTGATTACTGGCTAGATCTGTCTCTCTCCTTTTGACTCCCCTCTTTTCCTCCTGGTCACCTCTAAATCCTTCCTCCCTCTCCTCTTCTCTATGTAACTCCGTGAACCTCTCTGAATGTTTCAGGCTGTGGAGAGCAAATAGGGATTTGATTACTGGCTAGAGTGCTCTCTCCCGCTTTTGATTCCCCCTCTCCTCCTGGTCACCTTTATCTCCCTCCTCCCTCTTCTCTTCTCTGTGTAACTCAGTGAATCTTTCTGGGTGTTCCTCACTGTGGAGAATCTTTTCTCCATTAACCTAGATGTTTTATCATCGGTGCTGTATGGATGCAGAAGTCATGAGGCTACTGTAAGAATTAGACTGAAAACCAGAGGCAGGAGGCTTAAATCCAAAACCTGAGAACACCAGCAAACTCCTGACTCCAGGGAACATTAATCGATAACAGCTCATCCAAAGCCTCCATACACATACTGAAACCAAGCTACACCCAAGAGCAAACAAGTTCCAGAGCAAGACATACCACACAAACTCTCCAGCAACAAGGAACACAGCCTGAGCTTTAATATACAGTCTGTCCAAAGCCACACCAAACCCATAAACATCTCAAAACTCACTACTGGACACTTCATTGCACTCCAGAGAGAAGCAATCCAGCTCCACTCACCAAAACACCAACGCAAGCTTCCCTAACCAGGAAACCTTGACAAGCCACTCACCCAACCCCACCCACAGGGAGGAACCTCCACAATAAAGAGGACCCACAAATTGCCAGAACACAGAAAGGCCCCCAACACAGCAATCTAAACAAGATGAAAAGGCAGAGAAATACTCAGCAGGTAAAGGAACATGATAAATGCCCACCAAACCAAACCAAAGAGGAGGAGATAGGAAATCTACCTGAAAAAGAAGTCAGAATAATGATAGTAAGAATGACCCAAAATCTTTAAAAAGAAAAAATGGAGTTACAGATAAATAGCCCGGAGACAAGGATTGAGAAGATGCAAGAAATGTTTAACAAGGACCTAGAAGAAATAAAAAAGAATCAGTCAATAATGAATAAGGCAATAAATGAGATCAAAAACACTCTGGAGGGAACCAACAGTAGAATAACTGAGGCAGAAGAGAGGATAAGTGAAGTGGAAGATAGAATGGTGGAAATAAATGAAGCAGAGAGAAAAAAATTAAAAGAAATGAAGACAACCTCAGAGAACTCTGGGACAATGTCAAATGCCCCAACATTCAAATCATAGGAGTCCCAGAAGAAGGAGACAAAAAGAAAGGCCATGAGAAAATACTTGAGGAGATAATAGCTGAAAACTTCCCTAAAATGAGAAAGGAAATAGTCACCCCAGTCCAAGAAACCCAGAGAGTCCCAAACAGGATAAACCCAAGGTGAAACACCCCAAAACACATATTAATCAAATTAACAAAGATCAAACACAAAGCACAAATATTAAAAGCAGCAAGGGAAAAACAACAAATAACACACAAGGGGATTCCCATAAGGATAACAGCTGATCTCTCAAGAGAAACTCTTCAGGACAGAAGGGAATGTTAGGACAAACTTAAAGTGATGAAAGAGAAAAACCTACAACCCAGATTACTGTACCCAGCAAGGATCTCATTCAAATATGAAGAAGAAATCAAAAGCTTTACAGACAAGCAAAAGCTCAGAGAATTCAGCACCACCAAACCAGCTCTTCAACAAATGCTAAATGATCTTCTCTAAACAGGAAACACAGAAAACGTCTATAAACTTGAACCCCAAACAACAAAATAAATGGCAATGGGATCATACTTATCAATAATTACCTTAAATGTAAATGGGTTGAATGCCCCAACCAAAAGACAAAGACTGGCTGAATGGATACAAAAACAAGACCCTTATATATGCAGTCTACAAGAGACCCACCTCAAAACAAGGGACACATACAGACTGCAAGTGAAGGACTGTAAAAGATATTTCACCCAAATGGAGACCAAAAGAAAGCAGGAGTAGCAATACTCATATCAGATAAAATAGACTTTGAAATAAAGGCCGTGAAAAGAGACAAAGAAGGACACTACATAATAATCAAAAGATCAATCCAAGAAGATAAAACAATTATAAATATATATGCACCCAACATAGGAGTACCACAATATGTAAGGCAAATGCTAACAAGTGTCTTATATGCAGAGTATATCAAAAGAAACGCTGGGCTGGAAGAAGCACAAGCTGGAATCAAGATTGCCGGGAGAAGTATCAATAACCTCAGATATGCAGATGACACCACCCTTATGGCAGAAAGTGAAGAGGAACTGAAAAGCCTCTTGATGAAAGTGAAAGAGGAGAGTGAAAAAGTTGGCTTAAAGCTCAACATTCAGAAAACGAAGATCATGGCATCTGGTCCCATCACTTCATGGCAAATAGATGGGGAAACAGTGGAAACAGTATCAGACTTTATTTTGGGGGGCTCCAAAATCACTGCAGATGGTGACTGCAGCCATGAAATTAAAAGACGCTTACTCCTTGGAAGAAAAGTTATGAGCAACCTAGACAGCATATTAAAAAGCAGAGGCATTACTTTGCCAACAAAGGTCTGTCTAGTCAAGGCTATGGTTTTTCCAGTGGTCATGTATGGATGTGAGAGTTGGACTGTGACGAAAGCTGAGAGCCAAAGAATTGATGCTTTTGAACTGTGGTGTTGGAGAAGACTCTTGAAAGTCCCTTGGACTGCAAGGAGATCCGACCAGTCCATTCTGAAGGAGATCAGCCCTGGGATTTCTTTGGAGGGAATGATGCTTAAGCTGAAACTCCAGTACTTTGGCCACCTCATGCGAAAAGTTGACTCATTGGAAAAGACTCTGATGCTGGGAGGGATTGGGGGCAGGAGGAGAAGGGGACGACAGAGGATGAGATGGCTGGATGGCATCACGGACTAGATGGATGTGAGTCTGAGTGAACTCCGGGAGTTGTGATGGACAGGGAGGCCTGGTGTGCTGCGATTCATGGGGTCGCAGAGTCAGACACGACTGGGCAACTGAACTGAACTGATGAAAGGGGAAATGAATAGTAACACAATAATAGTGGGAGACTTTAATACCCCACTCACACCTATGGATGGATCAGCTAAACAGAAAATTAGCAAGGAAACACAAACTTTAAATGATACAATGGACCAATTAAACCTAATTGAGACCTACGGGACATTTCACTCCTAAACAATGAATTTCAACTTTTTCTCAAGTGCACAAGGAACCTTCTCCAGGATAGAACACATCCTGGGTCAAAAATCCAGCCTTGGTAAATTTAAAAAAAAAAATTGAAATTGTTCTAAGCATCTTTTCTGATCACAATATAGTAACATTATATATCAACTACAGGAAAAAAAACTATTAAAAATTCTAACATATGGAGGCTAAACAACACACTTCTGAATAACAAACAAACCACAGAAGAAATAAAAAAAATCAAAATCTGCATAGAAATGAATGAAAATGAAAACACAACAACCCAAAACCTATGGGGTTCAGTAAAAGCAGTGCTAAGGGGAAGGTTCATAGCAATACAAACTTACCTCAAGAAACAAGAAAAAAGTCAAATAAATAAACTAACTCTACACCTAAAGCAACTAGAAAAGGAAGAAATAAAGAATTCCAGGGTTAGTAGAATGAAAGAAATCATAAAAATTAAGGCAGAAATAAATGCAAAAGAAACAAAAGAGACCATAGCAAAAATCAATAAAGCCAAAACCTGGTTTTTTGAAAAGACAAAGAAAACAGACAAACCATTAGCCATACTCATCAAAGAAACAAAGGGAGAAGAATCAAATCAACAAAATTAGAGATGAAAATGGAGAAATCACAACAGACAACACAGAAATACAAAGAATCATAAGAGACTACTATCAGCAACTATATGACAATAAAATGGACAGCTTGGAAGAAATGAACAAATTCTTAGAAAAGTGTAACTTTCCAAAACTGAACCAGAAAGAATAGAAAATCTTAACAGACCCATCACAAGCATGGAAATCAAAACTGTAATCAGAAATCTTCCAGCCAACAAAAGCCCAGGACCAGACGGCTTCACAGCTGAATTCTACCAAAAATTTAGAGAAGAACTCTAAATTAAGTAGGATATCCTACTATCCTACTCAAACTCTTCCAGAAAATTGCAAAGGAAGGTAAACTTCCAAACTTATTCTATGAGGCCACCATCACCGTAATACCAAAACCTGAAAAAGATGCCACAAAAAAAGAAAACTACAGGCTAATATTACTGATGAACATAGATGCAAAAATCCTTAACAAAATCCTAGCAAACAGAATCCAACAACATATAAAAAGATCATACATAATGACGAAGTGGGCTTTATCCCAGGGATGCAAGGATTCTTTAATATCTGCAAATCAATCAATGTAATATACCATATTAACAAATTGAAAAATAAAAACCATATGATTATCTCAACAGATGCAAAGAAAGCCTTTGACAAAATTCAACATCCATTTATGATAAAAAACTCTCCAGAAAGGAGGCATAGAAGGAACATACCGCAACATAATAAAAGCTATATATGACAAACCCACAGCAAACACTATCCTCTATGGTGAAAAATTGAAAGCATTTTCCCTAAAGTCAGGAATAAGATAAGGGTGCCCACTCTCACCACTACTATTAAACCCAGTTTGGGAAGTTTTAGCCACAGCAATCAGATTAGAAAAAGAAATAAAAGAAATCCAGATTGGCAAAGAAGAAGTAAAACTCTCACTGTTTGCAGATGACATGATCCTCTACATAGAAAACCCTAAAGACTCCACCAGAAAATTACTAGAGCTAATCAATGAATATAGTAAAGTTTCAGGATATAAAATTAACACAGAGAAATCCCTTCCGTTCTTATATACTAACAATGAGAAAACAGAAAGAGAAATTAACAAAACAATTCCAGTCACCATTGCAACAAAAAAATAAAAGACTTAGGAATAAATCTACCTAAAGAAACAAAAGACCTATATGTAGAAAACTATAAAACACTGATGAAAGAAATCAAAGATGACACAAATAGATGGAGAAATATACAATGTTCATGGGTCAGAAGAATCAATATAGTGAAAATGAGTATACTACCCAAAGCAATCTATAGATTCAATGCAGTCCGTATCAACCTGCTACTGCTGCTTGCTGCTAAGTCGCTTCAGTCATGTCCGACTCTGTGTGACCCCATAGACAGCAGCCCACCAGGCTCCGCTGTCCCTATCAAGCTACCAGTGGTATTTTTCACAGAACTAGAACAAATAATTTCACAATTTGTATGGAAATACACAAAACCTCAAACAGCCAAAGCAATCTTTAGGAAGAAGAATGGACCTGGAGGAATCAACCTGCCTGACTTCAGGCTATACTACAAAGCTACAGAAATATAGATCAATGGGACAAAATAGAAACCCCAGAGATCAATCCACGCACCTATGGACAACTTATCTTCGACAGAGGAGGCAAGAATACACAATGGAGAAAAGACATTCTCTTTAACAAGTGGTGCTGGGAAAACTTGTCAACCACTTGTAGAAGAATGAAATTAGAACACTTTCTAACACCATACACACACAAAAATTCAAAATGGATTAAAGATCTAAATGTAAGACCAGAAACTATAAAACTCCTAGAGGAAAATATAGGCAAAACACTCTCTGACATAAATCATAGCAAGATCCTCTATGACCCACCTCCCAGAGTAATGGAAATAAAAGCAAAAATAAACAAATGGGACCTAATTAAACCTAAAAGCTTTTGCACAACGAAGGAAACTATAAGCAAGGTGAAAAGACAGCCTTCAGAATGGGAGAAAATAATAGCAAACGAAGCAACTGACAAAGAATTAATCTCAAAAATACACAAGCAGCTCCTGCAGCTCAATTCCAGAAAAATAAATGACCCAATCAAAAAAATGTGCCAAAGAACTAAACAGACATTTCTGCAAAGAAGACATACAGATGGCTAACAAACACATGAAAAGATGCTCAAAATCACTTATTATCAGAGAAATGCAAATTAAAACCACAGTTTGGTACCATCTCATTTTGGTCAGAATGGCTGCTATCAAAAGTCTACAAACAATAAATGCTGGAGAGGGTGTGGAGAAAAGGGAACCCTCTTACACTGTTGGTGGGAGTGCAAACTAGTACAGCCACTATGGAGAACAGTGTGGAGAGTCCTTAAAAATCTGGAAACAGAACTGCCATACAACCCAGAAATCCCACTGCTAGGCATACACAATGAGGAAACCAGACACATGTACCCCAATATTCATTGCAGCACTGTTTACCATAGCCAGGACATGGAAGCAACCTAGATGTCCATCGGCAGATGAATGGATAAGAAAGCTGTGGTACATATACACAATGGAGTATTACTCAGCCATTAAAAAGAATACATTTGAATCAGTTCTAATGAGGTAGAATAAACTGGAGCTTATTATACAGAGTGAAGTAAGTCAGAAAGAAAAACACCAATATAGTATACTTACGTGTATATATGGAATCTAGAAAGATGGTAACTATGACCATATATGCAAGACAGCAAAAGAGACACAGATGTATAGAACTGTTTCTTGGAGTCTGTGGGAGAAGGTGAGGGTGGGATGATTTGAGAGAATAGCATTGAAACATGTATATTATCATATGTGAAACAGATCGCCAGTCCAGGTTTGATGCATGAGACAGGGTGCTCAGGGCTGGTGCACTGAGATGACCCTGAGGGATGGGATGGGGAGGGAGGTGGGAGGGGGGTTCAGGATGGGGAACACATGTACACCCATGGTTGATTCATGTCAGTGTATGGCAAAAACCACTACAATATTGTAAAGTAATTAGCCTCCAATTAAAATAAATCAATTTTTTAAAAAGAAACAAATGATCACAAAGACAAAATAAATAAATAAACTAAATAAATTCATAAAAAATAAGAAAGAATGGCCCCAAACGTTCCAAACTTGGTAATACGTGTGTGTGTGTTTGTGTGTATGCATGCACTTGCAAATTTTAGAATCTTGCAAAATTTAAGCAGAGCATAAAAAAAACTTTTTTAAAAACTATGCCTAAACACATCATAGACAAGATGCTGAAAAACAAAGATTAAAAGAAATTAAAGGGATCGGAGAGGTGGAAAGGGTATGATAGATATAGGGGAACAATAACAGGAAGAATGTCAAAATTAAAATAAAGGTATGAAGGAAGGGAGGGACAGGTGGAGGGAAGGAGGGAAGGAGGAGGGAAAGAAGAAAGGAAACTAGCAAACAAGAACTATATACTCAAGATAAATATCCTTCACACAGGAGAGGGAACTCGAGACATTTTCAGATAAACAAAAACTCAAAGAGTTTGTCACCAGCAAACTCAAACATCAATAAAAGTTAAAAAAAAAAAAATTCTTTGGGCTGAAGAGAAATGAAATCTAATGAAAATTCAGGTTTACTAGAAGGAGCTGAAGAAAACCAGAAATGGCAGCTATGTGGGTAAACATTTTTTTAAATATATTTTTTTCTCCTTCTCCTCATTTATTTCAAAGACAGTTGACTATTTAAATATACACATGGACACACACACACACACACACATGAACAATGCCTGTCAGAGTATAACATTTGTAGATGCACAGGATATTAAAAAAAAAAAGTGCAAAAGTGAGAGTGTTTTAATGGAATTATATAGTTATAAAGTTACTATATTTGATGTGAAGTGGAACAGTATTTACATTAACTGAACAGTAGTAAGTTAAAGGATATATATCATAACCCCAAGGAGATAAAAATCTTCATAACCCACTAGCAAGTGTCATTCACATGTTTTTTCTTACATGTTTTCTCAGTGCCAATCAAGGTCTATGTCAGTAAAAGAAACTCTATAAGGCATAAAAATAATTAGGTCAAGGTAAAAAGCTTTTTTTTTTAATGGTTTGGCATGAAACATGAATAAAACTTAATGCATTTTATATCCCAAGTGTCATTTCTTAAACCTAAACTTTTCGTAAGATCTAACATCTAATAAATCCTTGAATTGGAATGTCTTGTGGTGTTAGCTATAACTTTCAACTGAGAAAGCTTGTATTACAAATAGAGACGTTTCTTCTTGTTTTATTTGCCTTTGCCTTTGATACTTTGGACCAATGTTTTTTTATTCCACATGTACTTTTGTTCCAACACCACATAATCTCAGAGAGAATTATAAAATGTAATGGCATATAATGGTCATTAGAATGGCTGCTACAAATGTTAATTAACTGTTCTAGATAATATAGAGATTCTACTCTACAGCAGAAAACATACTTTCAAAGGAGTAGTACACATCCTATACCATTTTCATTTTCACTAATCCTTCAGAAAGATGTACTCTACAAGAGTTCTCAAATTCAATAATCTAAGTTGGTGACTTCTCTACACATTGATTAATATCATATCATGCACTATACATATAATACTACTGTTATAAAAGCAATGGCAAGAGACAGTGTAATGATTTTGTAGACAACCACAAAAGACTAATATGACAGCATATAATTATTTGTTTGTTAAATAAGGCTCTAGCTTCACACATTCAATTTTATTTTAAAAGAAACAAGAAGATGAAACACATGATTATATGGCAGATATTTGTTTGTCAAAGATAACCACATGCTGGATACTCTGCCCTTAAAGATTCTATCTCTGGATCAGATTTTGACTTGTAACTAGAAATTATGCTGCATGAGTCAAAATAAAAGGAAAGGAATAACAAAATAAAAGTACATTCAAACTATATCCTTTTAGAAAAGAAAACCAGGAAGAATTTAACAAGAAAACATGAGCCTGGAGACTGCATTCCTGGGTCTGAATTGTTTAGTTCATTATTTGAAATGAGCACAAGAAACACAATTTGGACAGGGATTCTTTCAAAAACGTGCTTATTCTTCTTGGAGCTTTGTCAGACCAGTCTGACTTTAGATGCTGGCCAGTCACGTCTGAGCATCTTTTTGGACCATCTATTCCAAGTCTGCTTTGCCTGGAATTCACTAGACTTAACTCTTTTTAGTTCGTATCATCAATTGTGGTTTATCTGATTCATTGCAAGGCCCGGTCTAGCTCAAAAGACTAAATCCAGTCCAAATTAGACTCCATCATCCAGATGGAGAATTATGTGGGCCAAGTACTTCTCTAGGTGGGTGAATAAATGATTTAGAGGTTGGCATCAATATGGAATGCCTGTAAGTTCCATTCAATGAGGACACTAGTGGCTTATAGTTGATTCAGGATAAAGTTATACAATTGCACTCAATTCACATGCTAGTAAGGTTACGCTCAAAATCTTTCAAGCTAGGCTTCAGCAGTACATGAACTGAGAACTTTCAGATGCAAAACTTGGGTTAAGAAGATGCAGAGGAACCAGAGATCAAATTGTCAGCCTTCACTGGATCACAGAGAAAGCAAGGGAATTCCAGAAAAACATCTACTTCTGCTTCATTGACTATGTGAATGCCTTTGACTGTGTGGATCACAACCAACTATGAAAGATGGGAATACCAGACCACCTTACCTGTCTCCTGAGAAACTTACATGTGGGTCAAGGAGCAAAGGTTATTAATAGAACTAGACATGGAACAACTTACTGGTTCAAACCTGGGAAAGGAGTATGACAAGGCTGTATATTGACATCCTGTTTATTTAACTTATATGCAGAGCACATCATGCAAAATGCCAGGCTAGGTAAATCACAAGCTGGAATCAAGACTGCTGGGAGAAATATCAACAACCTTAAATATATAGATGATACCACTCTAATGGCAGAAAGTAAAGAGGAACTAAAGAGCTTCCTGATGAGAATGAAAGACAGAATGAATAGCTGGCTTAAAACTCAACATTCAAAAAACTAAGATCATTGCATCCGGTGTCATCACTTCATGGCAAATAGAAAGGGAAAAAGTGGAAACAGTGACAGATTTTCTTTTCATGGGCTCCAAAATCACTGCAGACAGTGACTGCAGCCATGAAATCAAAAGACGCTTGCTCCTTGGAAGAAAAGCTATGAAAAACCTAAACAGCATATTAAAAAGCAGAAGCATCATACTGTCAACAAAGGTCCACATAGTCAAAGATATGGTTTCTCCAGTAGTCATGTACGGATGTGAGGGTTGGACCATTAAGAAGGCTGAAAGAAAAGAAAGAAAGTGAAGTTGTTCAGTTTTGTCCGACTCTTTGTGACCCCATGGACTATAGCCTGCAAGTCTCCTCTGTCCATGAAATTCTCTAAGCAAGAGTGGGTTGCCATTTCCTTCTCCAGGGGATCTTTCCAACTCAGGGATTGAACACATGTCTCATGCATTGCAGACAGACTCTTTACCATCTGAGCCATCAGGGAAGCCTTTAGGAAGGTTGAATGCCCAAGAATTGATGCTTTCAAATTGTGGTGCTGGAGAAAACTCTTGAGAGTCCCTTGGACTTCAAGGAGATTAAAACAAGTCAATCCTAAAGGAAATCAACCCTGGACATTCATTGGAAGGACTGAACTTAGGCCACCTAATGCAAAGAACCAACTCATATGAAAAGACCCTGATGTTGGGAAAGACGAAAGGCAAAAAGAGAAGGTGGCAGATGGTGAGATGGTTAGATAGCATCACCAACTCCATGGACATGAATTTGAGCAAACTCTGGGAGATAGTAAAGGACAGAGAAGGCTGGCATGCTGTAGTCCATAGGGTTGCAAAGGGTCAGACATGACTTAGCTGAACAACAACAGGGTAAAGTACTTGATGCTTACTTTTATCATCTTTTCTGATGAAACAGGTAGAAAAATCAAATATCATGTTTATTAATATCTATATTGTTGTTTGTTGTTGTTTAGCTGCTAGATTGTGTCTGACTCTTTTGTGACTCTGTGGACTATAGCTTGCCAAACTCCTCTATCCGTGGGACAGAGACAAGAATGTTGGAATGGGTTGCCATTTCCTTCCTGAGAATATCTTGCTGACTCATGGATGGAACCTGCATCTCCTGCACTGGTAGGTAGATTCTTTGCAACTGAGCCACTAGAGAAGTCCATTAATGTCTCTACAGTTTGCATTAAAAATTATTGCTAATACAAAGACAAGAAAAGAATTTAAAATGAGTTGTCTGATTTCAAAATATGTCACTCTTCAAAGTGAAAAAAAAAATCCCATATAGAAAATTTAAGTAATGTCATCCAGTCTTCAAAAAAAAAGAAAAAGCCAAATTCAAAGAGCAAACGTGAAATCAGAGGGTGGCAAAATGCTGAGAGAAAAATAATGAAATGGAACAAGAGACATTTTAACTGTTAGGACATGATTAAAACATATCAGTCAAAATTGGATAGTATTTTCAAATGAAAAATGAATTTTAGCTTAATAATTCCCTCCTCAGAACTATTTATCCAAAGGAGTTTAAAGTTTGCAATTCACTTAACAAATACAAATAACTATATCACAGTAACTGCAAAAGTAAAACAAGTGGAAAATATGTATAAATCAAGAATAATCCAAGAATAAATCACAATAAGGAATAATCCATGGGTTTCCCTGGTGTCTCAGCTGGTAAAGAATCTGCCTGCAATGTGGGAGGCCTGGGTTCAACCTCTGAGTTGGGAAAATCCCCTGGAAAAGGGAACATCTGCCCTCTCCAGTATTCTGGCCTGGAGAATTCCATACACTATATAGTCCATGTGGTCACAAAGAGCTGGACATAACTGAGTGACTTTCACTTTTACTTCAGGAATAATCCATAACATCCAAAGTAAAAATGTGGGCAAAGATTTGAATTAAGTGTCTCTCTAGGGACAGATTATTGGAAACTAGGATAGTTGGACAAAAATAAAAAATATAAAAACAATCACAGAATGTGAAGTAAGGATTCATCATCACACACAAATAGGAATAGGGTCTCTCTCAGAAACTGTACAGAAGAAGAGGTTATATGATTTGTAAACTTACAGAGATCTAAAGCCACGGTGAATCTTAAAAATGGTTTCCATTGAGGAGTAACGTGAATAATCACATAGTCTAATATTAAAATACAACTGAAAATAAACTAGGATGAGTAACATCATCAGCAGTGTTTTGGGTTCACTCGGTCTGTCCTGATTATTTCTTCTTATCTGGTCAGCATTTGCACCTTAGATTTCTTTAGCTCCGATGATGTCTCTGTTCACTGTCACTGCTATTTACCAAATATCTTTCTGACCCCACTAATACCTAAAATTTAGATAATTTGCTTTTCCAAAGGTCAGTGCCCAAACTATTAAGGGCATTAGATTTGGTCTCCAAATTTATGATGAAGAGACATAAAACACTTTGACTAGAGAAAAGAGACAATCAAAGGAACTTTTAATAAGGTCCGCTTTGGGACAAGGAAAACACCATTGTTTTTTGATATCCTGGTTTTGTTTACCCAACCATTATTAATCTGTAGGTTATCTGGGAAATAGACTCTTGGAGGGCACAAACAGAACCTTGTGTGCACCAGGACCTAGGAGAAAGGAGCAGTGACCCCATAAGAGACTGACCCAGACTTGCCTGTGAGTGTCCAGGAGTCGCCAGCAGAGGCGTGGGTCGGTGGTGGCCTGCTGCAGGGTTGGGGGCATTGAGTGTAGCCAGTGCATGCTACTATTGAAAGAGGTTGCCATTATCTTCATTACTTCCACCATAGTTAGTGAAGTTGCTCAGTCGTGTCTGACTCTTTGTGACCCTGTGGACTGTAGGCCACCAGGCTCCTGCATCCATGGGATTTCCCAGGCAAAAATACTGGAGTGGGTTGCCATTTCCTTCTCCAGGGATCTTACCGACCCAGGGATCAAACCTGGGTCTCCCACATTGCAGGCAGACGCTTTAACCTCTGAGCCACCAGGGAAGCCCCAGGTAAATAGTAGGGTTAGAATTGGACATGGAACAACAGACTGGTTCCAAATAGGAAAAGGAGTACGTCAAGGCTGTATATTGTCACCCTGCTTATTTAACTTCTATGCAGAGTACATCATGAGAAACGCTGGGTTGGAAGAAGCACAAGCTGGAATCAAGATTGCCGGGAGAAATATCAATAACTTCAGATATGCAAATGACACCACCCTTACGGCAGAAAGTGAAGAGGAACTAAAAAGCCTCTTGATGGAAGTGAGAGAGGAGAGTGAAAAAGTTGGCTTAAAGCTCAACATTCAGAAAATGAAGATCATGGCATCTGGTCCCATCACTTCATGGCAAATAGATGGGGAAACAGTGGAAACAGTGTCAGACTTTATTTTGGGGGGCTCCAAAATCACTGCAGATGGTGACTGCAGCCATGAAATTAAAAGATGCTTACTCTCTGGAAGAAAAGTTATGACCAACCTAGGTAGCATATTAAAAAGCAGAGACATTACTTTGCCAAAAAAGGTCTGTCTAGTCAAGGCCATGGTTTTTCCAGTGTTCATATATGGATGTGAGAGTTGGACTGTGAAGAAAGCTGAACACCGAAGAATTGATGCTTTTGAACTGTGGTGCTGGAGAAGACTCTTGAGAGTCCCTTGGACTGCAAGGAGATCCAACCAGTCCATTCTGAAGGAGATCAGCCCTGGGATTTCTTTGGAGGGAATGATGCTAAAGCTGAAACTCCAGTACTTTGGCCACGTCATGCGAAGAGTTGACTCATTGGAAAAGACCCTGATGCTGAGAGGGATTGGGGGCAGGAGGAAAAGGGGACAACAGAGGATGAGATGGCTGGATGGCATCACCGACTCAATGAACATGAGTATGGGTAAACTCCAGGAGTTGGTGATGGACAGGAAGGCCTGGTGTGCTTCGATTCATGGGGTCACAAAGAGTCGGACAGGACTGAGCAACTGAACTGAACTGAACTGAAATAGCAGGGAGGGAACACAGCTCCACCCATCAACAGAAAATTGGATTAAAGATTTACTGAGCATGGCCCTGCCCATCAGAACAAAACCCTGTTTCCCCCTCAGTCAGTCTCTCCCATCAGGATGATTCCATAAGCCTCTGATCCTTCTCTATCAGAGGGTAGACAGACTGAAAACCACAATCACAGAAAACCAGCCAATCTATTTCTAGTAATGGAAACCACAATCACAGAAAACTAACCAATCTGATCACATGGACTACAGCCTTGTCTATCTCAGTGAAACTATGAGCCATTCTGTGTAGAGCCTCCCAAGACAGATGAGTCATAGTGGAGAGTTCTAACAAAACATGGTCCACTGGAGAAAGGAATGGCAAGCCACTTCAGTATTCTTTCTTTGAGAACCCCATGAACAATATGAAAAGGCAAAAACACTGAAAGATAACTTCCCAGATCAATAGGTGCCCAATATGCATGAGATCAGTGGAGAAATAGCTCCAGAAAGAAGGAAGGAGTGTAGCCAAAGCAGAAACACACCCAGCTGTGGATGTGACTGGTGATGCAAACAAGGTCTGATGCTGTAACGAGCAATACTAAATAGGAACCTGGAATGTTAGGTCCGTGAATCAAGGCAATTTGGAAGTGGTCAAACAGGAGATGGCAAGAGTCAATGTCAACATTTTAGGAATCAGCAAACTAAAATGGACTGGAATAGGTGACTTTAACTCAGGTGACCATTTATCTACTACAGTGGGAAACAATCCCTTAGAAGAAATGGAGTAGCCATCATAGTCACAAAAGAGTCCAAAGTGCAGAACTTGGATACAATCTCAAAAACAACAGAATGATCTCTTTTGCTTTCCAAGGCAAACCATTCAATATCACAGTAATCCAAGCCTATGCTCCAACCAGTAATGCTGAAGAAGCTGATGTTGAATGCTCCTATGAAGACCTACAAGACCTTCTAGAACTAACACCCCCAAAAGATGTCCTTTCCATTACAGGGGACTGGAATGTAAAACTAGGAAGTCAAAAACACCTGGAATAGCCAGAAAATTTGGCTTTGGAGTATTGAATGAAGTAGGGCAAAGGCTAATAGAGTTTTGCCAAGAGAATGCACTGGTCAAAACAAACACCCTCTTCCAACAACACAAGAGAAGACTCTACACATGGACATCACCAGATGGTCAACACCGAAATCGGACTGATTGTACTCTTTGCAGCCAAAGATGGAGAAGCTCTACAGTCAGCAAAAACAAGACCAGGAGCTGACTGAGCTCAGATCATGAACTCCTTATTGGCAAATTCAGACTTAAATTGAAGAAAGTGGGGAAAACAACTAGACCATTCAGGTATGACCTAAATCAAATCCTTTACGATTATACAGTGGAAGTGAGAAATAGATCTAAGGGACTAGATCTGATAGACAGAGTGCCTGATGAACTATGGCTGGAGGTTTGTGACACTGTACAGGAGACAGGGAGCAAGACCATCCCCATGAAAAGAAATGCAAAAAACCAAAATGGTTGTCTGAGGAAGCCTTAAAAATACCTGTGAAAAGAAGAGCAGTGAAAAACAAAGGAGAAAAGGAAAGATACACCCATTTGAATGCAGAGTTCCAAAGAATAGCAAGGAGAGATAAGAAAGCCTTCCTCCATGATCAATGCAAAGAAATAGAGGAAAATAACAGAATGGGAAAGACTAGAGATCTCTTCATGAAAATTAGAGATACCAAGGGAAAATTTCATGCAAAGATGGGCTCAATAAAGGACAGAAATGGCATGGACCTAACAGAAGCAGAAGATATTAAGAAGAGGTGGCAGGAATACACAGAACTATATAAAACAGATCTTCATGACCCAGATAATCATGATGGTGTGAGCACTCACCTAGAGCCAGACATCCTGGAATGTGAAGTCAAGTGGGCCTTAGGAAGCATCACCACGAACAAAGCTAGTGGAGTTGATGGAATTCCAGTCGAGCTATTTCAAATCCTAAAAGATGACACTATGAAAGTGCTGCACTCAATATGCCAGCAAATTTCGAAAACTCAGCAATGGCCACAGGACTGGAAAATGTCAGTTTTTATTCCAATCCCAAAGAAAGGCAATGCCAAAGAATGCTCAAGCTACCGCACAATTGCATTCATCTCACACGTTAGTAAAGTAATGCTCAAAATTCTCCAAGGCAGACTTCAACAATATCTTAACCATGAACTTCCAGATGTTCAAGCTGGTTTTAGAAAAGGCAGAAGAACTAGAGATCAAATTGCCAACATCTGCTGGATCATTGAAAATGTAAGAGAGTTCCAGAAAAACATCTACTTCTGCTTTATTGATTATGCCAAAGCCTTTGACTGTGTCAATCACAACAAACTGTGGAAAATTCTGAAAGAGATGGGAATACCAGACCACCTGACCTGCCTCTCAAGAAATCTGTACACAGGTCAGGAAGCAACAGTTAGAACTGGACATGGAACAACAGATTGGTTCCAAACTGAAAAAGGAGTACATCAAGGCTGTATACTGTCACCTTACTTATTTAACTTCTATGCAGAGTACATCATGTGAAATGCCAGGCTGGATGAAGCACAAGCTGGAATCAAGATTGCCGGGAGAAATATCAATAACCTCAGATACGCAGATGACACCATGCTTGTGGCAGAAAGTGAAGAACTAAAGAGCCACTTGATAAAAGTGAAAGAGGAGAGTGAAAAAGTTGGCTTAAAACTTAACAGTTAGAAAACTAAGATCATGGCATCTGATCCCATCACTTCATGGCAAATAGATGGGGAAACAGTGGAAACAGTGGCAGACTTTATTTTTGGGGGCCCCCAAATCACTGCAGATGGTGACTGAAGCCATGAAATTAAAAGCCGTTTACTTCTTGGAAGAAAAGTTATGACCAATCTAGACAGCAGAGACATTACTTTGCCAACAAAGGTCTGTCTAGTCAAGGCTTTAGTTTTTCCAGTAGTCATGTTAGGATGTGAGAGTTGGACTATAAAGAAAACTGAGTGCCAAAGAATTGATGTTTTTGAACTGTGGTGTTGGAAAAGACTCATGAGAGTCCCTTGGACTGCAAGGAGATCCAACCAGTCAATCCTTAAGGAAATCAGTCCTGAATGTTCATTGGAAGGACTGATATAGAAGCTGAAACTCCAATACTTTGGCCACCTGATGTGAAGAACTGGCTCATTGGAAAAGGCCCTGATGCTGAGAAAAATTGAAGGTGGGAGGAGAAGGGAACAAGAGAGGAAGAAACAGCTGGATGGCATGGCCAACTCAATGGACATGAGCTTGAAGAAACCCCAGGAGTTGGTGATGGACAGGGAGGCCTGGCATGCTGCAGTCCATGGGGTTGCAAAGAATTGGGCAGGACTGAACTGAACTGAACTGATCATGTCAGAAGTGGGGGTGTGGTAAGGGGGGAAGTATTATGGGTTATAATCTTATCAGGAAAATAAAGCAAGTTTATATAAGACCACAATGGATATGTGTATGCCAGAAGTCCCAAGAGAAGGGAATGATCATTTCTAGATGAGTGAGATAGAAGACTTCAACGTGGAGGTGAAGATGGGCCTCTAAGGCAACATTTTGAAATGTTAGTAACGGAAGCAGGTAAGTTCAAGGAACTGCAGCACTACAATTAGGTTAAAGTGGAAAGAAGTTTAGGCACCATGGAAAAATCTTAAAACTTGAAGCCATAGGGTGAAAATAATGTTATAGACTGTGACCAGTCAAGGTTTTTATTGGCTGTTACAGGAATCTGAAATTTATCTTTGCTCCCAGTTTTATTGTTTTTAAAAACTATGTTGATCAGTCAATTTTCATATGAAACTGAGAACAAAATAGGAGAAATGAAGTTGGGGAAAAGAGGTGAAATGGACACAAGACAATCAGATAACAGTTTCCAGGTTAAAGACACTGGAGGAAGCAAACCACCTAGGGTCAAAAAATAATGATTGTTTTTTTCATAATGGAAAAACCAGCATTTAGGAATGTTGGATGATTTATTATCATTCATACCTAAGGCTTATGCTTTTTGTTTTTCAACTGCTGTTGAAAACAGTATCTTTGCCTAAGAATCTAAAGACAAATCCTCTTTGGAATGTGATTTCAAATTCTTTTTTGGATTATCTGCAGAGTCTCAAAAGAACTTGAAATGTTTTCTTGTTACCTATAAAACGTTAGAAACACTTGCCTTTCAAAACAGCAGCTGCAGGGTGAACCTCCAGAAAATAAACCCAGAGAGGCTTCCCTTCTTTGTTCTGTTAACCCAAATAGTCTCTATGTATTTTTCAATCTCTTTTTTTCTACACCTTTTAATATTAACCATAAGTGATGAATGGCGGGTGTGGAAGGAAGGGGACTGGAGAAACCCCATCCATTTGAAAAGAGTTCATTCTTTTTACCCTATTTTGCAGAGTATCATTTTAAATAAGTGCTAGCCAGGAGAAGGTTTTTATTGTTTTGAACCACAGGCTTTATATTACCTTAAAAAAAAAAAAAAACCTCTCAGCCGCAAGTTGGATGCTTCTGGCAGCAATACAAATCTAGCACCACCCAGAGAGGGAGCGTATTTGCTTCTTCGCTCACTTCTGGCAGGGCAGAGGAATGCTGGACATCGAGAGACGACAAGGGAGGCTGTCCAGAGCATTGCCACGCTGCTTCCCCATCCCTCGCCTTGGGCCTCCTCCCTTGGGAACACACAGGTAAGGACACAGAGGTGCTGATGCAAGCGGAGCATCCTAGCTCACTGTGACCAAGTCTGGGAGGAAGTCAAGTGCAGTGCACTAAGGATGCCTACTAGATCTCAACACCTTCAGGAAGCTCAGTGTGGCCTGGCTGAGGTCATAGGGCTCTCATTCCATCCACCACACTGCTAAAAAGGTCCTTCTGTGTTTCTTAGCCTTTCTATCTTTGTGTATCTCTTTGAAGCATGCTTTTGTCTAGACCATTAAGAAAAACATTGAAACAGCACTGTATGTTTTGATTTTGACAAATCGGAGGCTAGTTGTTCATCTGTTTTTCTTTTGTATTCAGAAATCAGAGCTTACAGCAATCTTGACTGCTGAAAGTGAAATATCTTCTAAAGTTTCATTTTCAGTGTAGTGTTGTAAAATACTACATGTGGATAAAATATAAAATTTAACATCAGACAGGGAGCTGAAAAACTACAGAGATAAAATGTTCCTATAATATGGCAGTCGTCTCTAAATATAAGGTTCCATGTTATAAATTTGGGTTCTTAATGAATTTTTTATATCATCAATTCTGTTTCCACTTAGATGTCAGAAACTGAGCTGGAAAAGATAAAAGTCAGAACAGCTAAGCATTTTGAAAATGACAAAAATAACATTTCTTGGTTGAAGGAAGGTAAGTTCTCTTACTGTTGATTTTCTATCAATGTGAAAATTGTGCTTTCGTTTATAAGCAAAAAAGAGTGGGCAGAATGAGGAAAACTGTCCTGCAGTTCAAATGATATTAATTCTTCTGATTTTCTGTTTCTTTCTCTCTCTCTTTTTTTCTTTGGCCTAAGTGGTAGATTGAGGGTGTTTAGTATTGAAATGTTTTTTGCATTTCATAGGCTGCAGGACACTTAGATGATTTTATGAGTAGGGGAATATACTCTTCCAATTCAGATACACGTTACCTATAAGGTTCTTGTTGTGCTAAAGAATTTTCTCCTTTGTACCCAGGAAGATGAACTCATTTGAGGACAAGTATTTTTTAAATAATAATCACAGAAAGGAGTGCAGGCTGTAGGAAGTCATGTCTACAAATAGAATTGTCATTCACTGCAGTTACAGAGCCACCTTCCCAGGGGAGAGTGCTGTCGGCCACAAGCACTGTGTGCGTAAGATGCCTGCTTGAAATACACACACAAATCGATAAGTCCTCCTAGGAGGAGTACAAATTGGTGCACTTTCGAAAACACGTATAAACTCATGATTATTTACTAGAAGGCTTTATTTCACATTCTTTTCTTTTTATGAATACCTTTAATGTTTCTTAAAGGAAACTGATTTGATATTTTATTTAAATAAATAAGTTGTCTCTTTTACACAATTTCCTGGATCTATTCAATTGTAAAAAGATGGCTCTTAAGTAGTTGCCATTCCTCAAAACTGTTTTCTAAGGTCACAGGAGACTTTAATATATATGTCAAGTAAGTTCTATAACATCAAACATCATCATCATTATTACATCAGACACAACGACAATGTGCATTAGTGATTATGCTGAATCATCAAAACAACCTTATAAAGCACTAATTACTCCTAATATTCAGGTGAGAAAACAGAATCTCAAAGAGTTTAAGTAAATTACCTAAAATTACAAAATTAGGAAGTGACAGAGCTGGGATTTGATCCCAGACCGTGTGACTCCTCAGCAAATAAATTTAACTACCACCTTTCACTGTGTTTCAAAGAAAAGATGTTTAAGTCACTTGTCAGGACATGATTTGTGCTCAAAAACTTTCCTAAAGTGTTTAAATCAACACCTTCACTTTCACATATACATCCTCCATCCACTCTTATTCTTAATTGCTCTTTACCATCACTGTCATTTTTCAACTGTTCACTTTTTTAAAAAAAGATTATCCTTCTGCCCCAGGGCCCCATAATCAAATTTAATAGCTGGGACTCATCTCTAGTGAAGACTTCATTTCAGGATAAAAGTGGGTACAGACATGAAGTATTCTCAGAATCATTTCTTTCCAAAAGCCACAGAGCTAAGAAATCTTTTTTTTTCTTTTAATTAAATAATCTTCTAAATACAAACTTGAAAAAAAAAAAAAAACAGAAGTAAAAAACAAAAACTGAACTCAGGCTAAAAATCCTTCTGTGTTTTTGTTGGGAAGACCAAACCCACCAAGACAGAGGAGTTCTTTACTGCTACTTATAGGGAAGTTTTTCTTATTTTGTTTTGCTTCAGCTGCTCCATGCTATAGATGTATCATAGAGAAATAACGACAAAATTGATAGACCAGTCAATTGCTTCCTGAAAATTTTTGTTTTAAAAAAAATGTCTCCATGAAGTAAAACTTAGGATTTAATTATTGTATTCTACAAAATCTAATTTCCCAGGTGACCTGTTTTATCCCATTTGGACACAATTTAAGCTACACTCAAATTATGTTTACTTTATTTCATTAATTGTGAATTATCAGGAGGAGTTAGTTTTTTTAACATAAATGTCTTTTCATTTAATGTTAAGAAAAAGTTAATATGTTGTCTTATCAAAAAAGAAATAGACTGGTACAGTGGCAATAGTAGAGGATTTGAAGTCAGGCAGGTGAAGTTATAATTTTTCTGCTCAGTTGTTTGCTAGCTGGTGACTATGCTCTTACTTAACCTCTCTGAGCTTTGGATTCCTTAGCCAAGGAGTATAACATCTAGCTTGTGAAATTATGGGGAAGATAGGCCATTATTTTATGTCTTTTATCCCCTCTTTAAAATATGGTTCAAAATCAGATAATTATTTTTTGAGATTCTGATTCATAGTTTGAACAATGAGCACCACGCTAAGTGCTATATGTTTTTATAGCACTGTCAACAGAATGGACCTCTATAAAGAGGCAACAAGGCAGTTTATCTGGGATCTTAGAACTGCAGTTTGGGGATCACAGATTTGGGAGGAAACCAGAATAGTGTCTGATCGGAGAAAATGGGCAGAGGGGTTATGTGGAAAAGAGGAAGATCGTGCAGGCTACACAAGCTGGTGACTGAAGTCTGGACAGGAGAGTAAATCTGTTCCACACATGACTCAGCTATCGAGCTTACTTATCCTTTACTGGGGGTAGGTGGGATTTCCTTAGTCCACAAAAAGCCCAGTTCTCAGCATTATTCTTTCCTTCTGGCAACTCAGCCAACTATTCAGTTGCTTTATTTTTCCATGTTCAGTCAAAGTTCAGCACAGGCAGCAAACATGGAGGTCCTTCTTGCATGCCTCAGTCATTCCTGCCATTGTTTCTCTCACAGGATTTCATGTAAATTCCTTCCTTTTGTCCCTGTAACCATTTGGTGTGCTGTAGTATTGGTCCATTTTCCAGATTAAAAGACAGAGGCTCAGAGAAACTAGATCGTTTTTTTAATCACAAAAAAATGCTTTTATTTATTTAGCTTCTTATAATACTCACATAACAGAAACTGAAAAATTCGTGTTAATATTTAGTCTCTAAGTCATGTCCAACTCTTTGGCAATCCCATGGACTGTAGCCCACCAGGCTCCTCAGTCCATGGGATTTCCCAGGCAAGAATACTGGAGTGGGTAGCCATTTCCTAGTCTTTCCCATTCTGTTGTTTTCCTCTATTTCTTTGAATTGATCATTGAGGAAGGCTTTCTTATCTCTCCTTGCTATTCTTTGGAACTCTGGATTCAAATGGGTATATGTTTTCTTTTCTCCTTTGCCTTTCACTTCTCTTCTTTTCACAGCTATTTGTAAAATGCTCCTCAGACATGCATTTTATCTTTTTACATTTTTTTTTCCTTTGGGGATGGTCTTGATCCCTCCCTCCTGTACAGTGTCACGAACCTCCATCCATAGTTCATCAGGTACTCTGTCTATCAGATCTAATCCCTTGAATCTATTTCGCATTTCCACTGTATAATTGTAAGGGATTTGATTTAGGTCATAATTGAATGGTCTAGTGGTTTCCCCCACTTTCTTCAATTTCAGTCTGAATTTGGCAATAAGGAGTTCATGATCGAAGCCACAGTCAGCTCCTGGTCTTGTTTTTGCTGACAGTATATAGCTTCTCAATCTTTGGCTGCAAAGAATATAATCAATCTGATTTTGGTATTGACCATCTGGTGATGTCCATGTGTAGAGTCTTCTCTTGTGTTGTTGGAAGAGGGTGTTTGTTTTGACCAGTGCATTCTCTTGGCAAAACTCTATTAGCCTTTGCCCTGCTTCATTCTGTACTCCAAGGCCAAATTTGCCTGTTACTCCAGGTATTTCTTGACTTCCTACTTTTGCATTCAGTCCCCTATAATGTAAAGGACATCTTTTTGGGGTGTTAGTTCTCGAAGGCCTTGTAGGTCTTCATAGGAGCATTCAACATCAGCTTCTTCAGCATTACTGGTTGGAGCATAGAATTGGATTACTGTGATATTGAATGGTTTGCCTTGGAAACCAAAAGAGATCATTTTGTTGTATTTGAGATTGCACCCAAGTTCTGCACTTTGGACTCTTTTGTTGACTATGATGGTTACTCCATTTCTTCTAAGGGATTGTTTCCCAGCGTAGTAGATATAATGGTCACCTGAGTTAAATTCACCCACTCCAGTCCATTTTAGTTCACTGATCCCTAAAATGTGAATGTTCACTCTTGCCGTCTTCTGTTTGACCACTTCCAATTTGCCTTGATTCATGGACCTAACATTCCAGGTTCCTATGCAGTATTGTTCTTTACAGTATCAGACTTTACTTCCATCACCAGTCACATCCACAGCTGGGGATTGTTTTCATTTTGGCTTAGCCTCTTCATTCTTTCTGGAGCTATTTCTCCACTGATCTCCAGTAGCATATTGGGCACCTACCAACCTGGGGAGTTTATCTTTCAGTGTCATATCTATTTGCTTTTTCAAACTGTTCATGGGGTTCTCAAGGCAAGGTTACTAAAGTGGCTTGCTCTTCCCTTCTCCAGTGGACCATGTTTTGTCATAACTCTCCACCTTGACATGTCTGTCTTGGGTGGCCGTACATGACATGGCTCATAGTTTCATTGAGTTGGACAAGGCTGTGATCCAAATGATCAGTTTGGTTAGTTTTCTATAATTGTGGTTTCCATTCTATCTGCCCTCTGATGGCTCCTTAGATGGCTCCTTAGAGGCTTGTGGAAGCTTCCCGATAGGAGGGGCTGGCTGTGGGGGACTCTGGGATTTGCTCTGATGGACAGGGCCAAACTCAGTAAATATTTAATCAAATTTTCTGTTGATGGGTAGGTCTGTGTTCCCTCCCTGTACTTTGACCGGAGGCCAAACTATGCTAGTGGTAATGCTGGTAACAGTGACCTCCTTCAGAAGGACTTATGCCAGGACTGTTGTGCTCAGTGGCCCTAACCTCATGGAAGGCACTGTTGACCCACACCTCTGCTGGAGACTCCTGGACACCCATAGGCATGTCTGGCTCAGTCTCTTATGGGGTCACTGCTCCTTTCTCCTGGGTGCACACAAGATTTTGTTTGTGCCCTCCAAGAGTCTGTTTCCCTAGTCCTATATAAGTTCTGTAATCAAATCCCACTGGCCTTCAAAGTCAAATTCCCTGGGGGTTCTCAGTCCCTTTGCCGGTTCCCCAGGTTGGGAATTCTGCTGTGGGTGCTAGAACTTTAACAACAGTGCAAGAACTTCTTTGGGATAATTATTTTCCAGTTTGTAGTTTGTTTGCTTGATGGCTCTGTAGCGGAGTTCACACATCGTACCTTCCAGGTCTGCTGCAGCCTGAGTGCCTGTCCCCGTGGCAGGCCACTGCTAACTCATGCCTCTACAGGAGACACTCAAACACTCAAAGGTAGGTTTGGCTCAGTGTCTTGTGAGTTCCCTGGGTCCTTGTGTGCACAAGGTTTTGTTTGAGCCCTCTGAGCATCTCTGGTGGGTATAGGGTTTGATTCTAAACATGATTTCGTCCCTCCTACTGTCTACTGGGACTTCTCCTTTGTCCTTGGATGTTGGCATCTTTTTTGGTGGGACCCAACACTCTCCTGTTGATGGTTGTTTAGCGGTTACTTGCAATTTGGGGGTTTTCACAGGAAAAGATGAGTGCACGTCCTTCTACTCTGCCATATTTTAGGGCTGTTTGTAATTTATTAAAACCCCTTCCCCCTTAAAAAAGAAAAATAAATAAAGTAATCCTTCAGTATTCACCAGGGGACTGGCTCCATTACCCCCTGTGGATACCAACTCCAAAGATGCTTAAGTCTCATATCAGATGGTATGGGGAGTCAGCCCTCTGTATCTGCAGATTCAGAACCCATGGATAGGGAGGGATGACTGTAGTGATCTGAAAGTTGTTCAAAACCTTCTTTATGAATAACAAATTAATTGCTTCTCCCATCACAGTGTCTCTTGCCTCCCTCTGAAACTCCAGCTGAATACTCTCCATGGTTAAAATATAGGGAATCACAGCACTGCCTGATTAGGACCAAATGCTCACTGGGTTTATCTACATAAACCAGTTACCACGGCACCTGACCTCGGAGTGAGCATGGAACCAAGAAGAGTCACATCATCACTTCCAACCTAAGTACTGATACTCTTTCTAACTTTTCATCTTCAAACATTCATTTGGTGCACCCAATTTGATTTACGTTTATTAACAGTATCAACAGAGACAAGGCATGAGCATAATAGCACACATTTTAATAAAAAAAAAAAAAAAGAAAGAAAGGAGGAAAGAAAGAAACACAGTCCTGCAGTCGAGAATTTTACCTAATTGTCCTGCTTTGGCCTGAAAGGTGAAAAGGTTCTTTGCTTTCTACTTCTCTCAAAGGGTTGGTTGAAGCAACATCCAGAGCTTTTTACTAACAATTAGGGTAAACAGTGCTTAAGAAACACATCAATAAACCTGAAAATGTATTCAGAATAAAACTAACTGAATCTAGTTTCATCTTCTATCAAACTACCAGGCAATCTTGTATCACTAAAGCCTTTGAACTCCTGACTTCTCAAATTTTAGATTGATCAAATTCCTGACTCCCAACTTAAGGAATTCAGCAGGATATAGATGGAGAGAGGATATAAATGTTTAAGAGCAAGTAACATGAAGTAACACGCTCAGGGACCATACTCAGAGAAAACCTGTTTTAAGACAACAAGAGAAACAAAATATGATTGTGAAATATGCACCCAGCAAGATGAGCTGTCCTGTGTAACTGTGGGCCAAGATGGTCTTGAAAGGCCAGTCTTGAAGATGGCCATGAGCTATTTGCACAGAGGGAGAGAAGGAGTGAATGTCAGGAGTAAAAGCATCAGAGGCTGCATGATGCAATACCCACTTTGGTGACAGGGAAATGGGCATGTTGGCTAGTTATCTGCGTATGGGTTAACACAAGAAAGGGAAGACAAAAAGATGGAGTGCCAAGTATAAGTAGTTGAACATGGGTTTATAAGTTGTCAGTGCAGGCAGGTCTGAGGTCAGGGACCAACATACTGAACTGTGATTTGGGCATACACATCTGTAACTAGAGTACAAACTGGCATGGGACAGGCAGAGGAAAGTTTAAGGCAAGATGGATGATGATAGCTAAGCCAGCAATGCACTCAACACCCTAGACAAGAGGGCCACATGACTGGCATAAAAGTCATAACAAGGAGAAGAAGAAAATAGGCCCAAATGTGAAAAATGTTATGAAGGAAAAATTGATATAACATAGAAATTGGGGGGGAAAATTACAGGTGGAATAAGATAGCATGTAATACTCCATTAAGCCAGGGAGCATTCTGGGTAACCATTTCAGTGCTTCCTCCTTACATCATTTGATACGGAAGAGAAACAGCGAAATGAAGGGATGGGAGCCTTTAAATTGTTGCCATTTGCAGTTTAAAATCACAGCATCGCCAGTGTTTGAACTGCACACAATTTCCTGGAGTGTCTCCTGATTTTTCAGGAGAACTGGATTTCTATATGACATCGCCTGAATTCTAAAGGTTAACTAATAATGAACAGCAATAGTTACAAGAAAATACCATGCAGGACAAATAAACCAGATTCTGTGAGTCTAGCTCAGCTCAAGGGCTACCAGTTTGTAATTCTATTCTAAAAGCTTGTATCTCTCAACAAAATCTATTACAATTTCCTGAAAACTGGTTTTCCATAAATATTACTCTCTTTATATATGTATATGTGATATATATATACACACACACAAAGTTAAAACAAACGTTTGACTTAAAAACATAAAATTAAGAACATTGAAATAAAACTGTTTGTCTTTCGGAAGACTAGCTCTCCGTGATTGGTTTCATAAAGCAGTCTCTCTGTGGGTGTAATAAATAGAAGAATAAAATTATCCCAAGTTACAAATGTGTCCTCAACATACAAGGCATAGAGTTTTATACTTCTGACATGATGCTGACTCAGTTCCACAGCTGCTACACTGGGTGGGGCCACCCAGGGAAAGTTCATATTATAGAAAATAGTTTTTTTCTTAAAGGCAAGGGTGGAGGAGGAGGGAAATGAACAAGTTTGGCTTTCACTTCTAAAAATGCCAGGAAGAAAAGATATGAAAGTTCTGCAGGTTATTCTGAACTATAGATACTTTCTCTATAAGCAGTCACATAGTGACTATAATCTTTGATGATTTCAAAATCATTATTTAGATATATTTTAAAGAAAACGTCCCTAAGTTTTAGTATCAATATAGAGAGCTGGCAGCTTGAATACAGTGTGATCATTTAATCAGAGTTCATGAACATTCAGTTCAGTTCAGTTCAGTCGCTCAGTCGTGTCCGACTCTTTGCAACCCCATGAATCGCAGCACGCCAGGCCTCCCTGTCCATCACCAACTCCCAGAGTTTACCCATACTCATGTTCATTGAGTCGGTGATGCCATCCAGCCATCTCATTCTCTGTCGTCCCCTTCTCCTCCTGCCCCCAATCCCTCCCAGCATCAGAGTCTTTTCCAATGAGTCAACACTTTGCACAAGGTGGCCAAAGTACTGGAGTTTCAGCTTTAGCATCATTCCTTCCAAAGAAATCCCAGGGTTGATCTCCTTCAGAATGGACTGGTTGGATCTCCTTGCAGTCCAAGGGACTCTCAAGAGTCTTCTCCAACACCACAGTTCAAAAGCATCAATTCTTCGGCACTCAGCCTTCTTCACAGTCCAACTCTCACCTCCATACATGACCACAGGAAAAACCATTGCCTTGATTAGATGGACCTTAATCAGCAAAATAATGTCTCTGCTTTTTAATATGCTGTCTTTAGGTTGGTCATAACTTTTCTTCCAAGGAGTAAGTGTCTTTTAATTTCATGGCTGCAGTCACCATCTGCAGTGATTTTGGAGCCCAAAAAAATAAAGTCCACTGTTTTCCCATCTAGTTCCCATAAAGTGATTAGAGACCAATAATTCTAGATATTGGAAAATATCCAAGAAATTCAAAAAGCCATGTTCCACAAATTCCCTTCTCAATATAATCCAAAACTTGAAGTCCATAACACAAGAATCCCATCTCATTTCCATTAAGGTCTGTTTGCAAATGAGATGGAGAAAGTATAAATCTTACATGTACTGACATTCATAAATTCACTAAACTTCCCTAAATTCTAAGTGAAGACAATTCACTTCATTTGCTCAAAAATAATTTCAGATCATGAGCATTAAGACAATTTCAAAATGCGTTTTTATACAATTCAGCAAGCATTTGAAGAGACTCCTCTTGAACTTGCAGATAATATATTAGGCGAAGAAACAAAGATGTCAAAAAATGAAAATGCCACAGGTTCTGCCCTCAAGGAACTCATGTATTTAAGTGCTTTATTATAATGACGAAATATTAATCCATGCTAATTCTCTCACTCAGATAATTCTCATTTTTAAAGGGGCTACTTTTTGTGTGTCTAGCTTTAAAATTAAGCAACACTAATGTCTATTTGAAATTGTTTATGTGCACCAATAGTGTATCTTGATTTCCTTTTATTATGTGCACATAGGAAATAGAATCATTAGCTCTTATTTCCGTAGTCTCCATGGACTTGTGAACATGTGTTACCTAATAACCAAAACACAGGTAAGGAGAAGGTAACAGTCAAAGAGAATGTTGTTTTATTTTTAACCAGAGGTGAAAGGAGAAATTAGATGTGAAAATATGCTCTTAAAGAAGTAAACAAGCACAAGATCATTTCACAAGGTAATTATTTTGAAGTGTTAAAACAAGATGATATGAAAGAGACTGGCATGGGAACTATCTTTCAGAAGCAACCATCAGAGAAGTTTTGAATGAAAAATTACTGACCTAAAATTTAAATAACAAGAAGAAGCCAGCTGTCCAAAAGTCTGGGAAGAGCATTCCAACAGGCAAAAGAGTCTTTGTAATGATAGTATGGTTCAGAATGACTGGATGAGAAGGAAGAAAGGGAAGAAAGAATAAAGGAAATAAGGGAGGGAGGGAGTAAGGAAGGGAAGGGGGAGAAACATGTTTAAGTCATAAATAATGTTGAACATTTGCTGGCCATAGGCAGGAATTTAATGTTTTTCCCTAATCTGAATTAGGAGTCACTGGAGATTCTACGTAGGGGATAAAAGCAACTATTTATACTGGATGTGGTAAAGAATATATGCATATGCAGAAATAAAACAGAAGACCCTGCAACTGACCAAGCAAAAGATGATAAACGAGACAGGCTAAAACTGTGAAGGTGAAAGAGGTAGTATAGAATTCAGGATCTATTTTGGAGATAGAACTGATTGAACTGGCTGGTGCTCTGGTGTGAGGCAAGAGAAGGAAAGGAGGCAAAGTTAACTCCTGGCTTGAGAACATGCATGATGATAATGATGCATGAAGAATAAGAGAAAAAGTGGCTGGAGATGGAGGAATCAGAAGATTTGGGTGGGTCCCATTAAATGTGAAATGGTGACATCCCATGAAGAATATAAATTGGGCAATAGCATACATGAGATCAGCTGTCTACTTTAAGTAACGCTGACAGGGAGGTTGGCTAGAGATTTTGATTTAGGCCTGAAGATTGAGAAAGCATCTGCTGATGGCAGAATACAGGAAATGAAATACCACTTCAAGTAGAAGGGTTAAGGTGGGAAAGAACATGTCATGTTCCAAAAAGTGAATGAAAATAAGAGGGGCTGGAGCATCTTGACCCGAAGGAAGGTTGGCATTTGATAAGCATGGGGAGTTTGCCCAGGAACGGAGCCTTGAAGCTTTTGTGGACCTTGGTCAGCATCTTTGATTTCAATAAACTGTCTACCCTGGAAATGCCTACTAGAGACTTATTTTAACTTGTATTAAAATATATCTCACTGCATTTTATCCTCAAATGAAAACTAAGTAAGGACTAACAAAAAAGGAGAAGCGGGTGCAGAGGATGAGGTGGTTAGATGGCATCACCAACTCAATGGACATGAATGTGAGCAAATTCCAGGACAGAGGAGCCTGGCATGCTACAGACCATAGGGGTCACAGAGTTGGACATGACTTAGCTGAAAAACAACAACAAATCAAAGGATAATGTACTACTTTCAAAATATCACAACTATAAAATGAAGCTTTCATAGTTTGTATTAATCAGGGTTCTCCAGAGAATCAGAACCAATAGGAAATAAAAATAAGATGGACAGATAGAACATAGATCAATGGATAGATAGGTAGAACATGGATGGATGGATGGATGGATGGATGGATGGATGGATGGATGGATGGACAGATAATAGAGGATTTATTATGGGGGACTGGCTTACACACTTATGGAGGCTGGGTCATCCCATGGTCTGCTCAGGAGGCTCAGGAAAGCCAGTAGTGTAGCTCCAGGCTAAAGCCTCAACTTCTGAGAGCCAGTGGTGTTAACCCTGGTGCAAGTAAGAAGTTCTGAGAACCAGAAGAGCTGATGTCCAAGGGCAGGAAATGGATGTCCTAGCTCCAGTGGAGAGAGCAAATCTGCTTTCCCTCTTTCTTTTCATTCTATTTAGCCCTAAACTCACTCTGGAAAGATATTCCCTTTAATTAGACTCTCAGTTCAAGTGCTAATCTAGTCCCTCAAACAACCACATGGACACACCCAGAAATAGCATTTTACCAGCTCCCTGGGTATTCCTTAGCCCAGCCAAGTTGGCACATAAAATTAATCATCACATAGTTTTTAAGAGGAAAGTAACAGATACTTTTTCTAGTGAAATTAATGAAAAGTGGAATTTATTGGAAGTCTGAGAGTTGTTCTGCAGTCTACAAAGAAAATTCAGGTCCAGAGTGGGCAGGGAGTAATCTAACTCTGGTGATCCAGATGTCAAGATTTAACTCCTAAAACATGAGCTTCACACACTTTTCCTGCCCTTTCCTCCCTCTGTATTCAAGACTTCGAATCTCAAGGAAGAAAGCTCTATCGATTTGGCTACGAGTCCCCATCCTGGCGAGGCAAGGAAGAGTACTTTGACTGACAGCACCACAGGGCTACACATAATGGGGGAGAGATGCTTCTTCAGAGGAAATTCAGTGCTCTGACACCGGAATGGAAGAAGAACAAATGCTACGTGGCTTCCAAATAAAGTGCACTCTAAGGGCTGGTACCCACTATCAAATTTTCAGTGCTTTGCTCTATAAGGGATGATATTTTTTTAAGAGCCTGACATGTGCTGTTGTTGGAACGCTGAACATTTCAGGAAGGACCGTACTTACTTTAAATGTATTGGCCTTCTACTTAAAGTTCAAATGTCAGAACCATTTTGATTCTCTGATAACCTTATTTTATGTGGAGAATGTTCAGTAAAAGATGAGATCTTCTGTGTTCTCATAGGTCAACAAATTAAATTCCCGTGGCATATCCTACAGCTGACGGTTGAAATTTCTCTCCAACTAAGCCTATAAAGAAGTAAGTTCATTTCTTATAAAATGATGATGTTGATCCCAATGGAATGGAAGGCCTAGAAGATGCCATGTCAGCCCATGAGACTATAACCAGATGAATTAATCAGTGCAAAGTCCCTATAAGTTGTTAAACAGCAGATTTAAAGACTCTTTTTCAATGATGATAGAGCAGTACATCAAATCCAGAATGATCTTAGCTCACCATTATTAATTGCAATTTTATGAACTAGGAGTGAAGCCATCTGTAGAGACTGGGAACCAATCTTTCCTGTCTCAACAGGAAAAGAAAATTGTAGCTAACTAGAAACTTCAAGAGATTTACTCCTTTCAACTGAGATTTTCAGGAGACTCATTCATTTTCCTCTCTGTCACAACAGCTGTTGGTGTGACTCACTTAATCAACATTAGTATAAAGAGCAATCTTACAGAGAGAGAGAGAAAAAAAAAAAGGACCCTTATGTTCTATGGCTCAGGAATAAGGACATTCCATTTCTTGTAAATTCCACAAAGAGACACTTTATTTTTATATGATTATGGCCCATTTCTTTCAGCTTAGGAACAGCATTTAGAGGGAATATACTCTCTAATAAAATGCACCTGCACTAGGTGTGCACCAGACAATTAGTAAAAAAAAAAAAAAAATGGAATGTGAAGCGAGCAAATGAAGACATCAGTCTACAGGCATAAATCACTTCAACCATTTTAGCCATTATTTAAGCCTGTCAAAAAGTAAATGTGAAGCAAAGGCAAAAAGCAAGGGCAATGACAGTAGTTTTGCCAGTGTATAACTTCAGAAAAGAGAGAACAACTCCTAGAGGCATAGGATTAAGTAAGACATCAGGCAGTTTCTCCCTTTGAGCTGAACTTCCACACTAATATAGATCTGAAAAGAAACAGCTACACTGCAAAAGCTAAGAAAGGTATTTTATGATGTCTCATCTCAAAGAATAGACAAAGGAGAGGAAACTCTGCACTTTAGCTCTTTCATTTGTCATTTTTTTCTTTCCTATATTTAGAATATTCAGCATTGTAGACAGGAAACCAAATTTCTCTAACAGTTACTGAAGATGAAGGTCAAGTCGCCCAGTCATGTCCGACTTTTTGCGACCCCGTGGACTGTAGCCTACCAGGCTTCTCCGTCCATGGGATTCTCCAGGCAAGAATACTGGAGTGGGTTACCATTTCCTTCTCCAGGGGATCTTCCCGACCCAGGGATCGAACCCGGGTCTCCTGCATTGGAGGCAGACGCTTTAACCTCTGAGCCACCAGGGAAGCCTGAAAGATCTATGTAAATACTAAAACATTCTGAATGTAAATTTCACTAAAATATATAAAGTTTCCACAAATAAACTCTTCTGAACAATAAAAAATAATTCATCAAAAATTATATTCTATCCACCTTCAACAAATAAGATTCCACTCTATGTATGTGTCTTCAAACGAATTTCTTAGACCACTATATGAAAATGCATACTGATAAGACAAAATGATTCATATCATAAAAGAGGCATTTGTTTTACAAAATAATATACAATTAAGTAAGCCAAATCAACAAATGTTTTGATTTCCTCTAAGGCACAAATTTGCGCAAATAACATACCAGGACTTCTCTGCCCAAAGAACTTAAAATTCAGTTGGGGAAATAAAATATCAACGTATCTCATTTGCCATTAGGATTCAGACCAGACAAGAGCAAGGTTTTCAGCTGTATTTGAAACATAGCGTAAAGTGCATAACCAATTTGGAGGCAGTTTTTCAGTATCAGATCTCTCATACAGCAAACCAAATGGGTACACACAATTCCTTAAACAGATACAGATTTCTCTTAAAATTAAAACAGAGCTGGTTGCTTTCCTCTTATTTTTAATGTATATAGCAGATTTGGTCTAAAACAACTGTACTAAAAATCCCCTTGAAAACAGAAGGATTCATTTCAAAATAGTAACTTCTTACCTATGTCCCTTAAAAGAAAAGACCTTTTGTGTAAATATTCCTTAATGTATTAGCCAGTCTTTTTTCTTCAAAAAAAAAAAAAAAAAAGAGAGGAAAGAAAAAGAAAACAACTGATATCCTTATTTTAAAAAGAGCAAATACTATAACACGAAACAGAGATACTTAATAGTAGTAAGGAACTTCACTTAAGTCTCCAAGGGAAATTCTAACATGAATGATTTGTGAAGAGGGAAAACTGCACTAAGGACTTAGAAAAAAAAATAACAACTTGGAGGCATAGCATATTCATAGGTCATGAACATATTGGTGTTTCCAATATACTACTATTAAATCCCTAAATTCCGTAGGCTAACAACCATTAAGAAGCTACTCTCAGATCACCAGATTCTAGGGCAAATTACCAAGTCTGAGTTCTCAACTCAATTCATCACTTGCTCTCTAGAAGAAGAATGTAAGGTTTGCTTAAGTCTCTTAAGGACATCAGTCTCATCTTGAAGTCCCCTAGCAACTAGGAGAAATAACTTGTTTTCATCACTCCACAGGTTAACAATGCTAATTAGAAATCAAATTTACTTTTTGAAAACTCTGAAAAGGGAAAAGTGACATGGTTAAAAAATAAATAATTATATATTACATATATATGTTCATATATCTAACATATGTATATATTTATGGAACAAAATATTTTATTCCATTCTTCTCTCTGCCTTTCTAACACAATACAATTCTTGACTAGATTCTCTAAGACTGTAACAGAGTATTTTATTATGAGATATAAATAACACTTCATGTATTCACAATCAATGTACATTGATATACCAGTGTGTGTATATGTGTGTATATATATATATATATACATATATATATACGATAAGGGAGAGGTGGTAGAAAAGGAAACTATCATAAGTAAACATAAAATAAAGCAAAAATGTTAAGTATTAGATTGTTAATTGCTCAAGGACAAAGGTGTATTACTTCTTACTTCAATAACTGGGAATCCAGATAGCCCCTAAAACATAGCAGATGCTCAACAAATGATATGAATAAATGAATGAATATATAAATATATTCCAAAGATGATATGATATTCATAAGTAGGAAAGGACATATCTAGAATTCAGAGAGACTGGGGATGTGGCTGGGTTACACATCATAAGTAAAGTTTTAATAGGAAGTAGTATTACAAGCTCCACTACTCTTGCCTGGAAAATCCCATGGACGGAGGAGCCTGGTGGGCTGCAGTCCAGGGGGTCGCTAAGTCGGACACGACTGAAGTGACGTAGCAGCAGCAGCATTACAAGCTGATGGAATATGATGGTCCAAAGTGGAGTCAGAGAAGTCTGAGTTGTTCAGAGAACAGTAGCTAAGTTTCGCTGGGTCAAGGGTATGTGTATGACAGAAAGAAATAAACACTGGCTCTATCATGAAAGACTTTCAATGCTAGACTGAAGAGCATACACAGAAATTTCTAGGGCAAAAAGAAGCTATCAAAGACATCTGGGATAGGGGATGGGAAGGCGAACAGGATCTAGAGATGGGAGAAAACTCTGTGCTTTAGAAAACATTTGTGATTTGAGGACGTTAATGTAAATAGACTGAAGGGTAGAAAGAGAGGTGAAGGGTGGAATAGAGTGACTAGGTAGAAGCTTGTTGCAACCACAGATGAGAAAGAATGATTTGTGAATTGAGTTACTGGTTGCCAAAACAACGGAAACAGACTGACAAGGAAGACAGTGGTAGACCCAACATCTTTGCCATGGACTAGACGTTAGAGCATAAGAGACAGAGTGGGTGTCAGAGATACTAGAAATCCTCTAGTATTTAAACTGCAGTCTGTGTGTGTCTGTGTGTCTGTGTGTCTGTGTCCTTATGTAAGTAATCTGTTTATTTCAGAAAAATTAGAAAACACAAATAGCAAAAAAATTACTCCAAATCGTAACACCCAGAGGTAGCCACTGCACATCTTTTCTTTTTCTCTTTTATATGTGTACCACACAATACTTGGTAAATATAATGAAATATGATTATGTAGTATATTTAATAATGTGTTTTTTTTAATTAATTTTTTTTATTTAATTTTAAAATCTTTAATTCTTACATGTGTTCCCAAACATGAAACCCCCTCCCACCTCCCTCCCCATAATATCTCTCTGGGTCATCATTATTTAATAATGTGTTTTCTGATTCATAAATGAACATCAATACCTTTCCAGGTTGATAAATATAAATTTACAGCATCATACCAATGGCTATATATATTGTATGCTGGGCTGTGCTACACTCAGTCACTTCATCATGTCCAATTCTCTGTGATCCCATAGACTGTAGCCCGCCGGGCTCCTCTGTCCCTGAGATTCTTCAGGCAAGAATAGTAGAGTGGGCTGCCATTTCCTCTTCCAGGGGATCTTCCTGACCCAAGGATTGAATCCATGTCTCTTGCATCTCTTGAATTAGCAGGTGGATTATTTATCACTGAGCCACCTGGGAAGCCTAGCTATACACACAGTGCTTCATTATTGAAATAATAATATATACATCAGCATTTCCTTGCTTTCAGATATTTAGGTTATTTCTTTTTCTTTCTTTTTTTTTTTTTTGCTTTTAAATCTCAAAAGAATACAATATCTATTGGGATTTCCTTTTAAATGGACTAACCAGAGTACTTTGTATAGTCCTCAAACCTTACCTTTGGCTGTCAGGGAACACTATACTCTATATACTCTATATACTATATAATATACTGCATATCAGTGCTTCACTTTATGTTCTTAAAACAGCCATGCACAGAAGAGTGTGAAGGTCAGAGAAGTTTTTAAAATGTTCACAGATAAGAGCCCCAGATCTTAAGCTCAACATGCTGATCTCTAATCCAGTGCTTTCTCCATCACAGACTCTGCTCTCAAATACACTTTAAGATAGATAACCAATAATCCCTCACCATCACTCATTAGGACAATTAAAACTAAAGGAAACTGAAATGTTTGGGAAAGTCTTGTGGGTAATGTATCTTTAAACCTCTAATTCATTTAGTTGGATTCTCTACATACCTGTCTTCAGCACAGACATAGTGATTTAAGTGGGAAAGAGGACTTAGTTATGACATTAGGCAAAGATTCAGAAGCTGACTTATCTACAGATTGCAATGATTAAATAGTTCAGAATGAAGCACAACACTGTAATATTGCCACATTCACATTTAAGAGATAAAAGTTGGAAGTTCAGCTCACATAATATCCAGTCATTTAAGACACAAGAGAGTTAATCATTTTAATATCTTCCCATTGATGTTGGCTAAGCAAATAAAAAACATTGCTGATGGAGGAGGGAAGTGGAAATCTCACTTTGTTTGCTGATCTTTGTGAAACAAACACTTGAAAAATAAAACATATCACATCAAAGTGGGGAGGGGGGAATAATTCCAGTGGCAGAATCAACCATGATCAGATTAAGAAATAGCAATATATTTTTGTATGGCTAATAAACAGATCAAAAACCTGCAAAACTAAGGATGTTTGGATCCAAAATCTAACTTTAATTTTCAAATATCCCTATCTGGTCTTAACATCTCTCCAGAAAGAAAATTACATTAAACATAGCCCTGCTTTCTCATATTCAGCGAGTAGCATCCCATTGTCAGTCTTGGATGTGACCTTAATTTTTCTTCTTGTAGTTAGAATTTTTCAAAAATTGTCTCCTTAAATCTTTATATAGTAGTAAATGATTTTAGCAAAGAATAAAAGGCATCATTCTGTAATAAAAGCCTGACGCCAGAAACAAACATAATGTATTTCAAATAGGCATTATGGATACTTCATCCATTGTCTTTTTCATTTGCAAATTCAATTTGATTATACTTTGGTGATCAGAAGCCTGCTAGTTTACAATAATAATATTTTTTAGTTAAAATAATAAAGCTAACTTTTTAGGTAATCAAACAGCGCTTAACAAACTACCTGAATTCCTACCATCTGACCCACAAAAAGAAAACAACAACAATAACAAAATGCTTAAGGAACGATTTTAATTTCTCACTTCACATAGTAAAGGAAACTAGGAAGTTTCACGCAACTCAAAGAATTCTGATTATACAAATACACTTCCTGCTCCACAAGGCACCTAGACATAAGAAATGAAAACCATTCTTGTTTCTGTCTAATCAGTTGAAACTATGGCAATTATATGAAATTGGCATTAGTAATAAGAGAAGCTAATTGAATAACTTGGGGTTAAGCAGAAGTAGAGTCTAATTACATCCCTCTAGTGGCTCAGATACCTGAACTGTTAATTTTCACCAAGTCATCTAGTCTTTGTGGTCTGAAGCAATTTTCATACTGCTGCTGCTGCTAAGTCGCTTCAGGCGTGTCCGACTCTGTGTGACCCCATAGATGGCAGCCCACCAGGCTCCCCCGTCCCTGGGATTCTCCAGGCAAGAACACTGGAGTGGGTTGCCATTTCCTTCTCCAATGCATGAAAGTGAAAAGTGAAAGTGAAGTCGCTCAGTCATGTCCGACTCTTAGCAACCCCATGGACTGCAGCCTACCAGGCTCCTCCGCCCATGGGATTTTCCAGGCAAGAGTACTAGAGTGGGGTGCCATTGCCTTCTTTGAATTTTCATACAACCTCTATCTAAACTTTGTAGGCTCTTTGGTTCTTTTGCTTTGTGTTTTGTAAGGACTCATTTTACAATAACCAACTACTCAGAGGGAAACAAAATATCTGTACAATTATTAAGACTGTACAATATTAAATTCAACAAAGAGAGTAATGTACTTAAATGTAAATTTAGCTTGTTCTCTTTTTTAAAACTAAGCAGAGATTAGGGAGAAATAGCTTCGTATCATTTCAGATTTTCGTAAGGAATAATATATATACTAATTAGTCAATCAGCAACCACTGGCAAAATCATGATATACTGGGGGTGGGGGTAGAGGGGGTATCTGATCAAAGCCTTGCAATAGGCTGGACCAGAGAAGCAGATCATAGTATACTTATTAACTATGTGAAAGAAGTTACTTGAAGTGTAATGAGAAAATATAAAATGGCCTTTAACACAGAAAGACGATTATTAGATTTGCTTTTTTTTTTTTTAAAGGCCACTATGTTTTTTCCTTTTTTTAAAAAATTGGAAGATAATTGGTTTACAATGTTGTGCTGGTTTCTGCCATACAGCAATGCAAATCAGGTATAGGTAAACATATATGCCCTGCCTCTTGAACCTCCCTCCCACCCTATCCCCCATTCCAGCCCCCAAGGTTGTCACAGAGCTCCTTGGGTTACACAGCAGCTTCCTACTAGCTATCTATTTTACACACAGTGGTATGTATAAGTCATTGCTACTCTGGCTGCAGTGTGGATGTGAGAGGCTTCATAGTAGCTCATGTAGAGATGTTTTAAATGACACTATGAATGAGAAAATACATCTTGATAATTTGCTGAAAATTACAGTTATCAGGACTTCCTGGTAACTTGGTCCTACAGATGAAGGAGACAAAGGTCAAGGACAGTATCTCAGTTGCTGGGTCAATTACCAAGGTCCTTGCTCAGTTGGAAACACAGGAACCGTGGTGTGTACTTCATTTGGTGTGAGTTACATAACTAAACATTTTTCTTTTTAAAATTACCTTATTTGGAGAAGTACGTCCACCAATGTCAGGGTGTTAGCAGTGTTGGGTTCTATTAATAGAAATGGAAGTTGAGTATTTCTTAGACTGCAGACACTAAAATGTAGTGCATCACATTTTCGAGTAGTTTCTGGATGCTAAAGTTAATAGGGAGGAAGCAGTATATTTAGAGTTCTTTCAGTTACTAAGTTGGAGAGATAACAAGCGGAAGATCTGGAGAAGGAAAAGAAGCATAGGGTTTAAATGAAGATCCTTGGATTCATATATTTTAAACTTCAAGTTTATAGGCATTGGAAGAGGAATCTAGGGTTGTGCTGTGCTTAGTCACTCAGTCATGTCCAACTCTTTGTGACACCATGGACTGTAGCCCACCAGGCTCCTCTGTCCATGGGATTCTCCAAGCAAGAATATTGGAGTGGCTTGCCATGCCTTCCTCCAGGAGACTTTCCCAACCCAGGGATTGAACCCAGGTCTCCCACATTGCAGGCAGATTCTTTACTATCTGAACCACAAGAGAAGCCCAATCTGAGGTTAGTAATGGGTATACAAAATTTATTTATTTTCTCTTCACGTTAATACAAAGTAAAGAAAGTATCTTGATAAGTAAAGCTTTCACCCTTTCCCCATCAGTAAAAATGCTGCTACTTAGAATGAATGATAAGATGTAAAAGAGATCTAGAGTTCTGTTGATGTATTCAACAAGTTGACTCACACATTAGACATAGTCATAATGGGGTAAATAGAGGTTATGAGGTTTGCAAATCAAGCCTGTGTCTATTTTTACACATAATGTAACTTTGTTATTTCCATCAAGATGAAAGAATATAATGAGCAGGTATGGGAAGCAAAAAGAAAATAAATGTGGGACAAGTGTTTTTACCAAATCATACTTAGTTTCATTAATTAAAGCCTCTATCAACAACAAAGACACAACACTTTTGCCTCAGATAGTCAGTATGAATCAAAGGATACCATGATCAAAAATACAGAACTTTAAAAACATTTCCATTGCATAATTTATACCTTTGGGGATGATGCCATCAAGAGTAAAGTCTTTGGAACCACAATGACCTGTATCTAACATCAGGTTCTACTCCTAATTAAATGGTGAATTTAGGCAAATCAGTTAACATCACTGAGTTTCAGTTTCCAAAGCTATAAATCAAAAATCATAAAGGCTGTTGCAGCAGATACAGTAGATTGCCTGCCCAATATCCATTTTCCATCTCTTCTTAAGGAACCTCAATTTTGTTCAGAACTGAACAAAATTTCAGCTTGTTTCTAGCTTGAGCTTCATCCAACCCAGCATTCCGCATGATGTTCTCTGTATATAAGTTAAATAAGCAGGATGACAATATACAGCATTGACATATAAGCTGAAATCAAAATTACAAGAGAAATATCAACCTCAGATATGCAGATGATACCACTCTAATGGCAGAAAGTAAAGAGGGACCAAAGAGCCTCTTGATAAGGGTGAAAGAGGAAAGTGAAAAAGCTGGCTTAAGACTTGACATTCAAAAAACTAAGATCATGGCATCCAGTCCCATCACTTCATGGGTAATAGATGGGGAAAAAGGGGAAACTGGCAGATTTTCTTTTCCTGGGCTCCAAAATCACTGCAGAGGGTTACTGCAGCCACAAAATGAAAAGACGCTTGCTCTTTGGAAGAAAAGCTATTTGCCAACAAAGGTCCATATAGTCAGAGCTATGGTTTTTCCAGTAGTCATGTATGGATATGAGACTTGGACCATAAAAAAGGATGAGTGCCAAAGAAGTGATGCTTTTAAATTGTGATGCTGGAGAAGACTCTTGAGAGTCCCTTGGACAGCAAGGAGATCAAACCAGTCAATCCTAAAAGAAATCAGTCTTGACTATTCAATGGAAGGACTGATGCTGAGACTGAAATTATAATACTTTAGCTACTCTATGCAAAGAGCTGACTCATTGGAGAAGACTCTCATGCTAAGAAAAATCAAAGGCAAAAGCAGAAGAGGGTGACAGAGGATATGATGGTTGGATGGCATCACTGACTCGATGAACATGAGTTTAAGCAAACTCCGGGAGATAGTGAAGGGCAGGGAAGCCTAGCGTGCTGCAGTCCATGGGGTCTCAAAGAGCTGGACACCACTTAGCGACTGAATAACAACACCTGCTTCAGTGCAGCCATGCATTTCAAGGGAGGCTAGCTCTGTCAAAAGTCCCTGAAGTGAAATGAATTCTGATTGGTTTAACTCTAACACCAAACAATCATGGTGACCCTGTTTTCCCTTGCCAGTAACAGTTTTAGACAATAGTGTGTGAACTAATTCAGGACAATGAGACATTAATCTGCTGGAGATTTCTGGTATAGGCTTTTGTCTTGTTTTATTTTGTGTAAGGAGAACTGAGTTGATTGTTTTGTTTATTTATTCATTTTTATTTAGATTTATTTGGATCCTAAGAAATCTTATGAGAAAAGTTCTTCTTACTTTTGGATGCTGTCAAGTCTTTATGTGATGCATGAAAGTGGGAAGCCACCTTATAATCATAAAGGAAAGTCAGGCTAATTATAAAGCTGCACATCCGACCTAAATTAACACGGGGAAAAAAAGGAAACAAAAATCTGTGTTCTTATGTGGGTTGTCTGAGCCACTGATTTAATCAACCCTTGAGCCAGTCTACTTCTAAAACTGACGTGAAAGAAATAAATTATCTTGGATTTTAGGCAAGTTTGAGTTAGAATTGTCTGTTATTTTCAGCTGATGGCTACTTTGCAGAATGAATAATAAGTGAAAGTACTGAATACCCAATAATAACTGCTATTATACTTTAAACTTTTTTCTCATAATCACCTTTTAAGCCTCTTTCTCTCTTTTCCTAACACTTTTGAAAGAAACAGGGAATGTGTGGTTTCTTAGTCCTTTCTATATTCCCCAACATACCTTCAACAGTGTTTGTCAACAAAAAGGGCTTATAAATATTGTGAAATAGAATAGAATCAAATGACATAGAATTGAATCAAAGCATTTTCATTCATTGTACTAAAAAGGTCTATTAATGAACTAGAGTGGACAGATTTTGTTAGCAAAAAAGGGTATGTTTTATAAAGAATAGTATGAGGAAAATCAATGTACATTTTATTCTAAAGAATGATATCTTTTTCACTCTAAAGAGAAATATAAATTTCCGTGAACCAAGTTTTAAATGCTAGAACAATACCTGTTCTGAACAAGTGACATTTCTAAAGCACTGAAGAAGAAACTCAGATGAGAAAACTTAGAACATGAAAATGTCTTTATGAAAGCAAGCTGTACTTGTTTTCAATTATCAATTGATAAACTTACCAATTTTAATAAAAATATTAAAAATTCATTCAACTGTTGCCCAAAGTACCATCCTTGATCTTATATTCATATTCCTGAGTGACAGCTTATGCTTTTAATGTTTCTCTACACCATCTTTCATCAGACAACTCCACTTTTTTTCCTGGCTCTAAGAGTCTCTTTAGGCTCAACGTGTAACACAAAAATTAAGTAATAAAATAGAAAACAGCACAGTTAATTGTACCAATTAGCAAATATAAGCAGGTTCATAAGCAGGCCTTTTTCCTCCCCTTTTCTTTTCAGTAAGAGTCAGATATTCATTCCTCTTTTTTTTCTTTCTTAAGCCTGTCTGGATGAATATTAGTGTCATAAAAAAACTGTTATTTCTAGTAGAATCAAGTATTGCATTGAAAAGAGAAAATAGGAAGAAAAGGATGAGGCCTATCAGGAAAATCTTATTTGGGGACAAATACCAAGCTAACATCATTTTATATCACTGTAACACCCAACTAAACTTCTCACTATGCTAAGTCGCTTCAGTCGTGTCCGACTCTGTGTGACCCCATAGATGACAGCCCATCAGGATCCCCCGTCCCTGGGATTCTCCAGGCAAGAACACTGGAGTGGGTTGCCATTTCCTTCTCCAATGCATGAAAGTGAAAACTGAAAGTTAAGTTGCTCAGTCGTGTCCAACTCTTCACGACCCCATGGACTGCAGCCCACGAGCCTCCTCCATCCATGGGATTTTCCAAGCAAGAGTACTGGAGTGGGTTGCCATTGCCTTCTCCTAAACTTCTCACCAAACTCTAACAAAACTTTAGAATTCCTTTGAATAATAAATAAAGGCAACACCATAATAATTTGTACTGGAAACAACTGTGACTATAATAAAAACAGAAATCATGGATATTTTCACATCACCTTAAAGTTGTTACCGATATTTCAAAATGTTATTTTTATGTCATGATTAGTTATCCAATTTCTGGATCTTTTGGAGTTTATTGGGCTTCCCAGGTGGCATTAGCGGTCAAGAATCCTTCTGCCAAAGCAGCAGACATAAAAGATGCAGGTTCAATCCCTGGGTTGGGAAGATCTCCTAGAGGAGGAAATGGCATCCAACTCTAGTATTCTTGCCAGGAGAATCTCACAGTCAGAGGAGCCTGGTGGTCTATAGTCCATAGGGTTGCAAAGAGTCAGACACAACTGAGCATCTGAGCACAGCACATCAAGTTTATTTGATGAAGAGATACATATATTACTTTATCAACAATTTTAAAATATTTTGATAACTATATGTAGCTGGTTTCCTGGATTTTATTCTATGCATTTAAAACATGATTCTGGAAACTGGTTATTAGCCTTCACCAAGTTTCCATGGCTTCAAAAAACAATATTAAGGACACCTGAACTAAGGAAATGCAAATGAGCAGAACATGTTCAGAAATGTAAAAAGTAAGGAGAGGGGCAGAGTCTAAGTCAGCTAAGACTAAATCTCTGCCCCTCCCATTGTACAATACGCTATATATTTCTTAACACAAATCAAAGTTGACTGCACTTCCTACAAACAGTTTTTACTTCTGCAAAAAAGATAAATTCTTAAGTTTTCATAAATCAATTATCCATATATTTCTCCTATTGGATAATTTTAAACCAAAAATATTCTAAGCTTATTTTGGAAAAGTTGATAATATTGAACTTATACCCACCAGAGTAGTTCTGCCATCAGAAGAAAATTTTGCATACAATTTCTACATTTTAATTGCAATTCCAGTGTGTGACTATGAAATGAAAAATAATTATTTTTTATCTATAATTTATCTGCAAATTATAGATAACACATGTATATATATATATATATATACAGATATAGATGCCATATATACATCATCAAATATCTGGTTTTCAATGTCTAAACATTGTTAAAGAGAACATTTCATTAGCTAAAGTACTGAAAATGAATTTTGACTTTATTAATATCAAATTTTAAGGTGGTATAACAGTGCTGCTGCTCAAAGAGAAGACAATCCATCCCAATACAAGAATCCATATATTAAAAAAATATGTAAAAATACATAACAATATGAAACACTCCTACACATAAAAGAAATCACAAGTCTATGAACTTTACTCAATGTCTCTCAAATTAAAAGAGCCGGACAAATAGAGCTTGAATTTCATCTACGCAATTGCTTCCAGATTCACCTTTATTATTGTTAAGTGATTAACAGTAAAATAATAGCAATTGCATTTACTAGGTGTCGGGCACACTGATTGCAGCTATAGCTATAAAAGAAACAGGGCAAGCCCAAAAACTACACTCAGAGATTCTGGTCTGGTAAAGCAGATATTATATAACATAAATAATCAGTTAAACATAATCGCTAATATTATGAAGGAAAATTGTAGGGTGTATTCTCTCACTTAATTCTTAACAACAACGATGTGAGATAGGTCATATTTTAATTTCATGAAAAGAAGCTTAAATTCAGAGACATAGAATAACATCCCATGTCATAAGGGGGCCACAGAGGTAAGACTATAACAGAAGAAGTAGAAACATACAAACTTAATTGTAGAGTATTAGCCAACTCTTTGGAAAAGACCCTGATGCTGGGAGAGATTGAAAACAAAAGGAGAAGACGGAGACAGAAGATGAGATGGGTAGAAAGTGTCACTAACTCAACAGACATGACTTTGAATAAACTCCCGGAGATAGTGAAGGACAGGGAAGCCTGGAGTGCTGCAGTCCGTGGGGTCAGAGAGAGACTTGGTGACTAAACAACAACAGCAACGTTTAACTTCCTGAGGGAAGAGAATCATTATTATTCAGCTCTGAAACGGTCACGTCTTGTATATGATAGATAAAACTTAACAAATGAATGACAAAAAATAAATCATTGAACAAAACTTAAGTAAGAGACTGGAGAAGGAAATGGCAACCCACTCCAGTATTCTTGCCTGGAGAATCCCATGGACAGAGGAGCTTGGTGGGCTACAATCCACGGGTCGCAAAGAGTTGGACACAAGTGAGCGACTTCACTTCACTTAAGTAAGAGATCGAGAATGGGAGAATAGAAATTATTACATTTCTACATTATGCCAAGAAGCCAAAGACAAGATCTGTAGACTATATATTTTGGAAGAAGGCTAAGTTCACCTTTGGTTAAAACAAAGCGGTACTATTCTAGTGAGTGATGTTTGTAATGGAGGAAGCCGTGCATGCTTGAGAACAGAGGTATACAAGAAATCTCGGCAACTCCCTCTTATTTTTGTTTTACCTAAAAACACTCTAAAAAATTGTCTTAACACAGACATAGAGAACAAACCTATGGACACCAAGAGGGTGGGGAGGCGGGATGAAATAGGAGATTGGGATTGACATATATACACTATTGATACTATATGTAAACTATGTAAGTAATGAGCACCTACTGTATAGCACAGGTAAGTCTATTCAATGCTCTGTGGTGATCTAAATGGAAAGGAAATCCAAAAAAGAGGGGATATGTATACATATCTGTATAGCTGATACACTTTGCTGTCCAGGAGAAACAAACACAACATTGTGAGACAACTATACTCAAATCAAAATTAATGTAGAGAAATTTAAAAGAAAATCTTAAAATTTAAAGGACCAAAAAATTGTCTTTAAAGTTTTTCCACCAATAAAAAATGAAAATAAACACTGGAGACAATGTGGAGAATAGGGAACCCTCTTGCCCTGCCTGTGCGAATGTAAATTGATTCAAGCACTATGGAGAACAGTATGGAAGCTCCTTAAAGAACTAGACACAAAACTACCATATGACCCAGCAATCCTACTACTGGGCAAAACCATAATTCAAAAAGACACATGTACTCCCAATGTTTATAGCACATCTATTCACAATAGATAGGACATGGAAGCAACATAGATGTCCATCAAAAGGTGAATGGATAAAGAAGCTGTAGTACATGTATACAAAGGAATGTTATTCAGCCATAAAAAGGAACTCATCTGAGTCAGTCCTAGTGAGGAGGATGAAACTAGAGACTGTAATACAGAGGAGAGTAAGTCAGAAAGAGAAAAATAAATTTTGCATATTAATGCATACATATGGAATCTAGAAGATGGTACTGATGAACCTATTTGCAGGGCAGGAGTATAGACACAGATATATACAGAGAATCGACTTTGGACACAGAGGGGGATGTAGAGGGTGGGACGAATTGAGAGAGTAGCAATGAAACATTCTAGGCAAGAGTACTTGAGTGGGTTGCCATTTCCTTCTCCAGGGAATCTTCCCGACCCAGGGATCAAACCCAGGTCTCCCACATTGTAGACAGATGCTTTACCATCTGAGCCACCAGGGAAGTCCAACATATACATTGCCGAATGTAAAACAGATCACTAATGGAAAGCAGCTATGCATACCACAGGGAGCTCAACCCAGGGCTCTGTGACAACCTAGAGGGGTAGGGGATGGCGGGGGCGGGGTGGGGGATGATTCGTGTTGTTGCATGGCAGAAGCCAACACGATACAGTAAAACAATTATCATTCAATTAAAAATAAATTTCAAAAATGAGTAACTAGGCAAGGGAAATACTATGTATCATTTAACACCTGATGAGCATCTATTATAAAGGTAACAGACACACTGATCTTGAGCTCTTTGGTTTCTAACTGGTGGTCAGTGACTCCTAGGAAGGCTGTGCTGAAGAGGATTCTGAATGAGGTAAGGGTAGCAGCTAAGTACCAGAGGGGAGAATGAAAGGATGTTTGCCAAAGATTTGCCATTCTTGGCTACTGATGTCGCAATACTGTGCTAAAGGAACTGTCCTTCCTCAGGAGAATCTCAGAGTGTAGTGGGAGATAAGGTTAAAGAATGAGAAAAAGGGTTTCCCTGGTGGTCCAGTGGTTAAGAATCTGCCTGCCAATGCAGGAGACACAGGTTCGATCCCTGGTCCTAGAAGATCTCACATGCCATGTGGCAAAGAGGCTTATGTAAAACTACTCAGCCTGCACCCTAGAGTCTGTGAGCCACAACTTCTGAGCCCATGCACCCTAGATTCCATGCTCTGCAACAAGAATAACCACCACAATGAGAAGCCCAGGCACCTCAACCAAGAGTATGCCCCACTTGCAACAACTAGAGAAAGCCCATGCATAGCAATGAAGACCCCGTGCAGGCAAAAAGAAATTTAAAAAGAGAGAGAGAGAGAGAGATAAAGCATAGAACACTGTGGTAAGTGCAGGAACAGATCTGTGTTCAAGATGTTAGATCACTCCAGAGAAGGGACACAGGAGTTCTGTTTGGAGTTACTAGTGAACTTGATTGATTTGTGACAATAAAAACAGTAACAGTGGGATACACTGAAAGCTTACAATTTGTCCAGCACTGAATACTTACATGTCTTACTTTACCAAATTATCTCAAAATTCATATGATAGCTGTTATTACTATCCACACACACACACACAAAGAGAAACCATTGAGAAAACTAAGCTAGACAATGTTAATTACATTAATTTGCCCCAGATCAACACATAATAGGTGGGAAAGCAGAGTGCAAAGCTTAGATAGTCCAGAACCCAAGATGTTACCCATTAAAGTATGCGATAAACACTTTTTTTTTTTTAAAACATTGGGTGTGTTTTCTCCAGGGATAAGTAAAATTACTTTAAGAATGTTCTTTTCCTTAGTAAGGAACAAGATTCCTTACTTTGGAACCACAGTGGTTTAAGTTTAACCTACAAAACAGTGAAACTCCAAAAACATGAATCAGCTATACCAAACCATTTACTCCTGATGTTTGTTGCTCTTCAAAGAAGTATCTTTCTGTTTTTGCTTTTGCTTTCAGATAGGTTAATAGAGTTTTGTGAGAAATATATGAAGAGTAAAATATCAGTTTTGATAGTTTACCATTTGGAATCAAGTTAATCTCAACTCTATAAAATTGTCAGGCAGGATTATGGAAATAAACCACAGGGATTAACAAGTACAATATCCTGGCTTCTTCACTTTTCCTGCTAGTTAATGTTTATTAAGTCTGTCTAATGAGACTAAAAAAAAAAAACCTATAAATTAAACACATGACCATAGGTTCCATAGAACTTTAACTAGAATGAGGTAACAGTTTTAAGAGTCACACTCAAGCAAACCAGGCTAATTGGGCTTTAAATCCAAGCTTTGTTCAGGATTTTAAAAAGTCACTAGGCAGTTTCTCTGTCACCCAAAGACAGTAAAGCCCTTTTGTATGAGGGTGGGAAGACTACAGATCAGGGATCAGAAGCAGAGTTAATTACCTTGTAATAATCATGTAAGATTATTAACAGCATGTATATTAAGTACTTGGTTTTTGACATTTTAAACATTCTTTTAAAAAGATATTATTTACTCACCACCCAGACTGAACAGATGTTAACATTTGGCCATCTTTGCCTCAGATTCATTTTCTTAAAAAAAAAAAAAAAGAATGCCATATACTCTTTAGTCTCTCTTTATTTTGTATGAAATCAGGATTCTAACTTGAATTCCCTCTGGAAATGTGACATTCAAACCCCAACTTTCTTTAGGGTCTTAGCAATGGAAGGTCTAACACAAGCATCTATCCCTTTCATCTGTGCAAACACCACAGAGGTGGGACAGACAGTCATGCCCACTGTCCAGATGAGGCAGCCCGCGATCGAAGAGGCTGAGACTTGCCAACTAGTGAGTGACATGTGTGCAATTTGAACTGAGCTCTGCCTGTACAGACAGCAGAAACAAGACCAGGAGCTGACTGTGGCTCCGATCATGAACTCCTTATTGCCAAAGTCAGACTTAAATTGAAGAAAGTAGGGAAAACCACTAGACCATTCAGGTATGGCCTAAATCAAATCGCTTATGATTATACAGTGGAAGTGAGAAATAGATTTAAGGGACTAGATCTGATAGACAGAGTGCCTGATGAACTATGGATGGAGGTTTGTGACACTGTACAGGAGACAGGGATCAAGACCATCCCCATGGAAAAGAAAGGCAAAAAAGCAAAATGGCTGTCTGAGGAGGCCTTACAAATAGCTGTGAAAAGAGAAGCAAAAAGCAAAGGAGAAAAGGAAAGTCATAAGCATCTGAACGCAGTCCAAAAAATAGGAAGGAGAGAAAAGAAAGCCTTCCTCAGCGATCAATGCAAACAAATAGAGGAAAACAATAGAATGGGAAGACTAGAGATCTCTTCAAGAAAATTAGAGATACCAAGGGAACATTTCATGCAAAGATGGGCTCGATAAAGGACAGAAATGGTAGGGATCTAACAGAAGCAGAAGATATTAAGAAGAGATGGCAAGAATACACAGAAGAACTGTACAAAAAAGATCTTCACAACCAAGATAATCACAATGGTGTGAGCACTCACCTAGAGCTAGACATCCTGGAATGTGAAGTCAAGTGGGCCTTAGAAAGCATCACTAGGAACAAAGCTAGTGGAGGTGATGGAATTCCAGTTGAGCTATTTCAAATCCTGAAAGATGATGCTATGAAAGCATTGCACTCAATATGCCAGCAAATTTGGAACACTCAGCAGTGGCCACAGGACCGGAAAAGGTCAGTTTTCATTCCAATCCCAAAGAAAGGCAATGTCAAAGAATGCTCAAACTACCACACAATTGCACTCATCTCACACGCTAGTAAAGTAATGCTCAAGATTCTCCAAGCCAGGCTTCAGCAATACGTGAACCATGAACTTCCAGATATTCAAGCTGGTTTTAGAAAAGGCAGAGGAACCAGAGATCAAATTGCCAACATGTGCTGGATCATCGAAAAAGCAAGAGAATTCTCTATTTCTGCTTTATTGACTATGCCAAAGCCTTTGACTGTGTAGATCACAATAAACTGTGGAAAATTCTGAAAGAGATGGGAATACCAGACCACCTGACCTGCCTCTTGAGAAACCTATATGTAGGTCAGGAAGCGACAGTTAGAACTGGACATGGAACAACAGACTGGTTCCAAATAGGAAAAGGAGTACGTCAAGGCTGTATATTGTCACCCTGCTTATTTAACTTCTATGCAGAGTACATCATGAGAAACACTGGGCTGGATGAAGCACAAGCTGGAATCAAGATTGCTGGGAGAAGTATCAATAACCTCAGATATGCAGATGACACCACCCTTATGGCAGAAAGTGAAGAGGAACTAAAAAGCCTCCTGATGAAAGTGAGAGAGGAGAAGCAAAAAGTTGGCTTAAAGCTCAGCATTCAGAAAATGAAGATCATGGCATCTGGTCCCATCACTTCATGGCAAATAGATGGGGAAACAGTGAAAACAGTATCAGACTTTATTTTGGGGGGTTCCAAAATCACTGCAGATGGTGACTGCAGCCATGAAGTTAAAAGACACTTACTCCTTGGAAGGAAAGTTATGACCAACCTAGACAGCATATTAAGAAGCAGAGACATTACTTTGCCAACAAAGGTCTGTCTAGTCAAGGCTATGGTTTTTCCAGTGGTCATGTATGGATGTGAGAGTTGGACTGTGAAGAAAGCTGAGAGCCAAAGAATTGATGCTTTTGAACTGTGGTGTTGGAGAAGACTCTTGAGAGTCCTTTGGACTGCAAGGAGATCCAACCAGTCCATCCTAAAGGAGATCTGTCCTGGGTGTTCATTGGAAGGACTGCTGCTAAAGCTGAAACTCCAGTACTTTGGCCACCTCATGCGAAGAGTTGTCTCATTGGAAAAGACCCTGATGCTGGGAGGGACTGGGGGCAGGAGAAGGGGACAATAGAGGATGAGATGGCTGGATGGCATCACCGACTCTATGGACATGAGTTTGAGTAAACTGGAGTTGGTGATGGACAGGGAGCCCCAGCATGCTGCAACTCACGGGGTCGCAGAGTCGGACACAATTGAATGACTGAACGAACTGAACTGAACTGCTTGTCTTCAAGGTTTCTATTCTTTGTGTATATCTATAGCCCCCAGGGGGCTTCCCCAGTGGCTCAGCAGCAAAGAATCTGCCTATAATGTGGGAGCTGCAGGAGACATGAGTTTGATCCCTGTGTCAGGAAGATCCCCTGGAAGAGGACACAGCAATAGACTCCAGTATTCTTGCCTGGAGAATCCCATGGACAGAGGAGCCTGGCAGGCCGTGGTCCAGTGGGTCACAAAGAGATGGACACAACTGAAGCTACTTAGCAAGGCACATGGCCCCCAGGGATAATAATGACTTCCATCAGTCTCTAAAGTAACCATTCCATCCCAGCTTCTGCTAAATCCAGGCCTATTTATACTGCCATTATTGAGCATTTACTATGCACCAAGAACAACGCATTAAAGATGCAGACCAACCAAAAAGGAATCAATCAGAGCACTGCTGATGTTACAAGACTTTCTCAAACCTATTCCAGTGTCTTCCTTAGTAGTAGAGCTAGGATTCACAGGCCCCTCCTGCCATAAGACCACTTATGATCCCAACCATCCAGTGCTCTTCTCTTTGCCCAGAGAAATGGATTCTATTGCTTGACTATTAATCACCCAAAAACCACTGGTAGAGAGAATTCTACTGATGTTCCCCAACCATGAGCCTCAAAAGCTTTGATAATCAGGATATATTCAACTGGCTCTTCCATCTCATCCTCCATTCTGTCTTGTTACCAGAATTCAGTCTTGTCAACAAGCCTGTCTTGAACACCCAACTGTTACAAGTCTCATTGTCTAATTCCACTCCCCTTCTCTATTTTGTACTGGTGAGATAATGTTGGCAGATTCATTTATTTTACAAATATTTACTGAACACTTCCATTTCCCAGACACTATTCTAGGCACTGTGGAAGGAACAAACAAAATAGTCACAATGTTTGCATTTTAGTGGAGAATGGCAGACAACAAGCAAACAAGTACATGGTATTTCTGGTGACAAAAGGGCTAAGGAGTAGAAGCAGGTAGGGTATAAACAGGGTAGTCAGTGAAGGTCTCTCTGATTAGGGAACATCCCAGCAGGGACCAGAATGAACTGAGGGCAACAGCTATGTCTGTATGTATAGAGAAAGAACTTCCATCATGGCGAAGAGCAAGTACAAAGTCCCTGAATCAAGAGAATTCTTGATGTGTTCCAGGCCAATGAAGTAGGATAAGCCAGGCTGAGTGCTAAAATCTAAGGTCAGAGAGGAACAGAGGTCAGATGATGGAAACCTTCCAATTTTAGCTCGAAAGGAATGAGTAATCATTAGTATGCGTAAGTAACATGATCTGATTTACAAAATTTGGGGGGTTAGGAGTAGACGTGGGTATTTTGAAATTTGGTGGGAAGACATAACAGATTTTTATGGGGTTAGACACATCTTCTTGAATGCTGTTTCTATCCAAAAGGGCTTCTACCCAAGCAGCAACTTGCCATGGGTGATACATAGGACGTTCAAGTAGACCAAGGAGCCACACACAGTGAAATCACCCAAAGTGCTTTATAAAACTTGAGTCCATGAGCCCAATTCAGACATGATGAACCAGAATTTGTGTGACCAGGGCTAAAGCAACTGCCTTTCAAACAAAGTACCCTAGTGACTTACACTTGCAACAATTTTGGAAAGCTACCAGGTCAGGGAAAGCTTTGCAAAGAAGATGATTCTTCAAATGAGTTCCAAAGACAAGACAGGATTAACCTGGGTGGGGGGGGCGGGCAGAGAACAATGGTGGTAAGGATTCTTCAGGAAGAAGATTATGGACAAGGACCTGGAGACATAAAATGTTATCTGACATTTAGAGTCCTATATGCAATTTGACATAATCAAAGCAATCTTTTTTAACTTTTACCCTGTGCCAGGCATATATGTGATCTCATTTGATTAACCCAATCACCATGAAAGGGACTTTAAGGAAAATAAGAACTAGAAAAACTAAGGGATCTATTCAAGATTGCTTAACTAGTAAATGGTAAAGGCAGAACTGAAGGAAATGAAGTTTAACTCTGAAGCATGTGATCTTAGCCATTAAAATTGGAGAGAGTCAAACGAAATGTGAGAGGCAACTGAACAGATCAGGAGGTCCTTGAATGCCTTTGCATAAGCCAAAGGGTTTGAAGGTTGACACAAAATCCATGTGGGGTTGCCTTGAAGAAATTTATGTATGGGAATGAAGTGATCAGATATACGAGTTTTGGCATGTGACTTCTGGCAGCAAGAATATAGGCAAGAAGTAGTGATGGCTGGAATCAAATTAATGACAAAGGTAGCGCCTTCACTCAACTGCTCCAGAAAGTAGAGCTTGAGGCAAGGGTACAATTCTGATGGTTTATCTGAGAGGCAACTTCCTATGGTGGTGAAGGTAAGTAAATAAGGCAAGTGTAGCAGAATGAATAATGACCACCCAAAGATACCAGATCTTTGTCCCTGTAACCTGTAAATATTATCTGTTAAGGAAAAAAGACATGTGCAAATGTCATTAAGTTAAGGGTAATGACAGAGAAGCCTGGCATGCTGCAGTCCATGGGGTCTCAAAGAGTCAGACGACTGAGCAACAGAACAACAATGATTGGCCATTAGGGATTATTGTGGATTACCTGAGTGGGCCCTAAACTCAATTGTAAGTGTCTTTATAAGAGACAGGCAGAGGGAGGGGTGACACACAGAAGACAATAGATGATACAACCTTGGAGATAGTGATGGGAGTGAAGCAGTCACAAGTTAAGGGATACCGTCATCCATTAGATGCTGAAAGAGGCAATAAACAGATTGCCTTGGGGCCTCCAGAGAGAGGAGAGCCCTGCTGACCCAACTGTGTTCAAGTGAAACTGATTTCAGATTTCTGGCCTCAAGAACTAGGAAATAATAAATGACTGTTGTTTTAAGCCATGAAGGTTTTGATTTGTTATAGCAGCTCTAAGAAATTAATCCAGAAAGCAAGGAAAGAAAGGATCTGCAAAGCACTGTGACACAATGTATATGATGCCTTACTATGCTGGTTAGCACTACATGAAGAACCACACTAGGACATAAGAGGTGGGTTGGCTTGAAACGCAAGGGACTTCTGGAGAAGTATACAAGGAGAAACAATACTTCAGAGCAGCCCATGAAAGGACAAAGAGTAAGGGATTTATCTGCCTGAAAGCATAATCTAGCCCTTAGCAACTATTCAAGAAATCCCCATCCACATCCTATGGTGTGGAAAAAAGAAGAAAAAGAACTGGTTATGTAAATAGAACCCAGCATGTGGTGCGAGAGACCCATGCAAATTTGAGCCTTCAACTCTGATTCTGTTTGAACGGGGAGCTCACTTTTACCAGGGGTGCCAGTAAAGTTGATGGTAGGTTACATGTTTGGCAAGAAGAACATTGTTAAAGGAACTTAGAAGGTGTACAAAATTTGCAGGTAATAGGGAGGTAAAGATGAAATTATATATTCAGGGATGTGTTGGAGATTGTCAAGAGGACCTTTTGACTAGTTCACTGTATTGAGTTGTAGTTAATCAAATGAACATCAGAGTCAAAGGGACCTAGTTTTAAATCTTAGTTCCACCACCTACTCTATGTGTGACCAAGGATAATATGATCTCTCAAGTTCTCAGTTTCTTCCCATCTGTAAGATGGAGAGAAACCTATGCAATTTGCAAGGTTCTAGTGAAGCAACATGTGTAAAGCATTCATTACAGTGTTTGGCACATAGCACTTGGTAAATAAAAAACCAGAAAGGTACTCATTTCTGTCATTATTGCATAGAGTGAGTGAGGCAGAGGAAAGACTGTAGGAAGACACTCAGGAGTCTGGCTTGGGCAACAGAATATTTGGGAGGAAAGAAATCTTGAGAATGTAGAAAATGAGAGGCTAATAGTCAGCTACATAGAGATGGATCTTTCTGGAGCAGTTTCACTGTTTTATGTGACCACCCAGACCACTAAGAAGAGAGGAAAGGAACTATCCATTGAGTCCCAGCTATGTGCCAGGCACTACTTCACTACTTTACATGTTATTTCACTTGTCTTCATGACAATCTTTTGATTTAAGGTGTTTTGCTATGCTCTACGAAAGAGAAATCTGAGGCATAGGGAACATGCGTTATTTGACCCAGGCCATTCATTTATTAAAAAGTAGAGACAGAGATGTCAACTTAAATTCCTCTGATCCCAAAACTGGTGTTCTCACCACCTCCCCATGGCCCATGGTAGTCTCTTACACATGTTCAAGTGTACTTAGAAAACATATTCCCAAGCCAAGTATGTTTTTTTCTTGAATTTCTTACACATGTAGCATATAAAGGCATTCACATTCATTAAAACAGTATTGCAAATGACCATATCAACTGTTGACAATAGCACAGAGCAGCTAGGATTCTCATATACTACTGAAGGATGTCCAAACTGCAGCCAATTAGGAAAACTGCTAAGCTGTATTTACCTAAAGCCAAAAATACGCCCATTCTACAATATAGCCCATTCTACAAAATAGAAATTCTATTACCCAGTTTTATACTCACTAGAACTGAGTAGGGTTTATGCCCACCAAAATAATGTATGAGTGTTCAGAGCAACTTTATTCAAAACAGCCAATCACTGGGAATAGTCAAGTTCCCTGACCATAAAATGGGGAAATAAATTGTGGTGTAGCCCTACAGTGGAATGCTACACAGCTGTAAAAAGGAGGAACTGCTGTTGGTACACATTAAAACATGAATGAATCTTTCCAGAAACAATGGCTAACAAATAAAGTTGGGTATGGGAGAACATCCATCAAATAATCCCATTTATAGGTAAAACAGACAAAAGCAATCTATGGTGATAGAAGTCCAGATGAGTACTCACTCTTGGGGCAAAGGTCTGAATTAGAGTGGGTCATGAGGGAGATGTCTAGGGTGCTAAAACTGTTCTTTATCTTGTGGACAGTGGTCACATGACTGTACATTAAAAAATTAAAACAATCTGTATACTTAAGATTTGTCAGCTTCATTCTATGTAAGTTATATCTCAATCAAATTTTGAAATATTGTTGCTGTTGTGGTTCAGTTGCTAAATCATGTCCAACTCTCTGCAACCCCATGAACTGCAGCACACCAGGCTTCCCTGTCCTTCACCATCTCCCGGAGTTCACTCAAATTCATGTCCTTTATAGTCAGTGATGCTATCTCATCCTCTGCCATCTCCTCCTCCTTTGCCTTCAATTTTTCCCAGCATCATGGTCTTTCCAATGAGTCACCTCTTTGCATCAGATGGTAAAAATATTGGAGCTTCAGCATCAGCACTTCCAATGAATATTCAGGGTTGATTTCCTTTAGGATGGACTGCTTTGAACTCCTTGCAGTCCAAAGGACTCTCAAGAGTCTTCTCCAGCACACAAATTGAAAGCATCCACTCTTCAGTACTTAGCCTTCTTTATGATCCAACTCTCATGTCTGTACATGACTACTGAAAAGACCACAGCTTCAACTATACGGAACTTTGTCAGCAAAGTGATGTCTTTGCTTTTTTAGGAAGCCAGTGAAATCCAGCTGGCAGGCCCTCAATCATCAACCCCTGATCAAAACCAGTCCTATCTGAGTCAAGTCTGTGCTAACCTTTCATCCCTACACCTGGCACACAGTAGCATTCAACAAGCATTTATGTAACAAGTGAGCACATGCCTAGGATATTAAGCAAGTTCCCACCCATCTTTAAGTACATCCCTCTCTGTTCCTCAAGTAACCACAGACTATGGTTGCATCAGACTCCACAGCTCAGAAGGTGGTGGAACCATCCCTATACCTGGTCATACTTTCTTAAGAAGAAATAAACCATAAAACCAAGCAGCAGTTTTGCAGTATGACACAGCAGTATTGCTTGCATTAGGCCAATTTTCCACTTATGACAGCAGTAATAGCACTAAAAGCCAATAAAAGCGGTCTGTTCGTTCAGAGATCAGCTTTTATGGCTTACTCTAAATATTATCAAGTGAATCAAGAGCCGTCATTATAGTGTCTAAAAAGCCTTCGTACCTTGTAAGCAAACAGTGTGACTCTGACAAATAATCATTAGTGTGCCTGTGTGAGGCCAGAACTGAGGGAAAAAAATCAAATAACTGATATTTTCATTTACATAAGTCATCAGGGTAATTTTGGTTAGTTTCAGAATAAACAAAATGGATTGCCTATGTAAAATGATATACTATTGCTTTCAACAATCCCAGTTATTTTTTAACATCTTATTTCCAGGCAGCTGAAGACACAGGCTACTTAAATTGTTGAAGCCTTCTGAGGCCTTATAAGTAGAGAACTAAAGTTTGAAAAAACTACTGAGGGCTCAGTCAATTACACAGACTTCGCCAATGCATCTTCTGTCTCAGTTAAAGTACATGTCAGTATCTCTGATTGCATTAAATTTCAGATTTAGTAATTACTCATGCTTGCTTGTTTATAAGGACAAGGACAAAATTTTTCTTATTTTCTTAAGAAAAAAAAAATAAATCCAGTATCCTCTTCTGAAATTTACTTTACTTACCTGGCTCTCATATATCATACATATACATACCTAATATATGTGTGTGTGTGTATATACACACACACACACACATATATGATGGGCTTCCCTGGTAGTTCAGCTGGTAAAGAACCCAACCGCAATGCAGGTGACCCTGGTCGACTCCTGGGATGGGAAGATCTGCTGGAGAAGGGATAGGCTACCCACTGCAGTAATCTTGGGCTTCTCTGGTGGCTCAGCTGGTAAAGAATCCGCCTGCAATGTGGGAGATCTGTGTTCGATTCCTGGGTTGGGAAGATCCCCAGGAGAAGGGAACGACCACCCAGTCCAGTATTCTGGCCTGGAGAATTCCATGTGTATAGCATACATATATATATATACATAATATCTGTATATATACATATATATATAGCATATAAAATACACACATGCATACACACCCACGTATCTTATGCTAGACACTGCTCTAAGTACTTCACAAATATAAACTGATTTCATCCTTGTAACAACTCTACGAGGTAATCTCTGATTGACAGATGAGGATACTGAGGTACGGGAGGTGGGATAAGGGACTTGCCCAAGGTCACAAAGCTAACCAAGGCAAGGCCAGGCTTTAAACACAGGCTGTACCATTCTGCAGCTTTTATTTTTAATAATTATGAATACTATCAATATTTGGAAATGTAATATATAAAATAGGGAATTCTTTAAAATCAACTTTTTTTGTAAGTTAAAATTTCTAACACTGATAAAATTATAAGATCAGTGAGAATGATGTGGAGGCATTTCTGATAACTATAGGAATTTTTGTTTGGAAGTTATGAGTGACAGCCACAGACTTATATCACCCTGAAGAGACAGTTTATTTTTGCAATTTGCTTTGGAAGACAAAGCACTGAGAATCTTATTATAAGACAAATGATAATAGATTTTATTCTCCCTTTTTATATAATTTATATTTCAAAACTGGCAAAAGTCTTCAACAAAACTAATCCAGAGCTTATAGAAGGAATAGTAAAAAAAAAAAAAAAGATTGGGTTTTAAAGTTAAATCACTAGCAAAATCTAATAATTATTATAACATTTCTTAATGCATATTGAATTTGAAGGTTCCTAAGTCCTGTACTCAGTTTAACATTATTTCCAGAAAATACATTGTAAATGTATCTTATAACACCAAGTTGATGAACAGTGTCATTGAAAAATTATATATATCAGTGCTCACTTCTGTCAGGTATTCACTCTATTTTTCAAAAGTTTATTTTGTTGAATATGATGACTCTAAACCTTATTTCATTTCCATCAATCATAATTTACCTGCAATCAAAAGCACCAAAATATTATAATCTGAATCACCTAACTGAACTCCCTGAAATGAAAATAACCAGCTCGCTCTCTCTCACTACACACACACATACACACACAGCTATTTCTTCATTTTAATTATAATATGTATACCAACCTCTTGCTCTGAAAAGGTCAATGAATTTTGGTATCACAAAGCAAATTCTAGACCTCTGTACATCTGACTACTAAGCAACTATAAAAAAAGCTATCCTTTAAAAAACTATGATCAATTTGTAATGCCGACCACTGGCTGTTACAACACAAGGAAAATGGCAACATACGTGTACCAAGTATTCCTGAGCCTCGCCTTTTTCCCCTCTGACACTAGCAAAATACTCTTACTGCCAAAAATAAGACACCTTCCTCCTTTTGTAGAAAAAAAGATCCTCATAACACAGACTTTACACAAGCCTTGACTTTTTCCCAATTATGTGATATTTTTGTATTATCTGGAGTTTACTGTTTTAGAGAGGGTTTTTCTGGAGCATCTCCCAGGTGATAGCAATCATCCTAAAAAATACTCCTGGAGAGAAACAATTCTGTGATCTCATCCTGAAGCTTTTAAGACTTTTCTTTGGATTAAAGGTTTTAGCATCTCATTTTTTAAGGAGAAAAAAGAGGTGATGAGTACTATATAAACACATATTTTCTTGAGAGTAATCTTCAGAGGAATTGTAGAGTCAAGTAAGTTTTAATGAACTCGCTGGGCTTAGCACACTTGCTATTCTTCCTCTGGGACAAGCATTCACATCTGCATGAAACCTCATACATACCTTTCATGTCTCACTGATCACTGGGGTAAATCTCAGATTTGGCAGTCCTCTTAGGATCTTATTCATCTTCCTTCCTTTTACAGATAACCTTTCTCAGACAAAACTCAGGTCTCTGGCTGGACTTTCTTTGGCAACAGGTAGTCAGGAGTGTGAGAAAGAATATGTGAAGCTAGAAAGAGGAGCAAGAATGTTATGTGATCGGGATTGAGGTCTTAAGGGCAACAGTTAAAAGGCACAAGGCCAGGAAGTTTCTTGGGGGAGTCTGTGCAGAATGTTACCTGCTGGCTGTCTCCCTAGTTATTTACTTCAGTGACCTCCCTTGATCTCTTTTCCATTTCCTTTCCTTCCCAAAATCTTGCTGAAAGAGAACATTCTAACCCAGTGACCCAGGAAACATTTTCAATGAGAACTTGGCTGAAAGATGGAAGCATTTAGAGGAAGGATAACAGGGTTTTGGTATTTCAGCATTTTCAGACAGTAAAGACTCTGCCAGGTTATGCAGTGCGGGAGACCCAGGTTAGATCCCTGGGTCTGGAAGTTCCCCTGGTGAAGGGAATGGCAACCAGTACTCTTGCCTTGAAAATTCCATGGACAGAGGAGTTTGGCAGGCTACAGTTCATGGGGTCACAGAGAATAGACATGACTGAGCAACTAACACTATCACTATCAGTATCTCTATATAAACTCACAATGTGCCAGGAAGTATTTTTACATATGTTACATGTTGAACATATATATGCCATACAGCCCAGCAATTCCACCCCTAGATATTTAACCAAGAGAAAAAATGAAGACAGATGCCCACGGAAAGGCCTGCACATGAGGGTTCATAGTAACTTTCTTCACATTAGCTCTGTGAAGTGAAGTCGCTCAGTCGTGTCTGACTCTTTGTGACCCCATGGACTGTAGCCTTCCAGGCTCCTCTGTCCATGGGATTTTCCAGGCAATATACTGGAGCGGATTGCCATTTCCTTCTCCAGGGGATCTTCCCAACCCAGGGATTGAACCCGGGTCTCTCGCACTGTAGACACTTTACCATCTGAGCCACCAGGGAAGTAAGCATCAATCAGAGAATAGATAAAAGAATTATGGTTCATTCATATTAATATGATGAACTATACACCTTAGCATTACAAATGAATGACCTCAGCAAAGTGGATGAATCTCAGAAACATGCTGAGCAAAAGAAAACAGACACAAAAGAGTACACACTGCATGGCTCCACTTACACAAAATGTGAGGAAAGGCAAATTTAATCTACAGGAACAGAAAACAGATTAGTGCATGGCTGGTAGGTGGCATGGTAACTGAAAAGGGAGAGAAGGAAATTTAGGGGGATGATATGGGCTTCCCACGGAGAAGGCGATGGCACCCCACTCCAGCACTCTTGCCTGGGCAGAGGAGCCTGGTGGGCTGCAGTCCATGGGGTCGCTGAGGATCAGACATGACCGAGCGACTTCACTTTCACTTCTTACTGTCATGCATAGGAGAAGGAAATGGCAACCCACTCCAGCGTTCTTGCCTGGAGAATCCCAGGGATGGGGGAGCCTGGTGGGCTGCCGTCTATGGGGTCACACAGAGTTGGACACGACTGAAGCGACTTAGCAGCAGCAGCAGCAGGGGCTTCCCAGGTGGCACAGCAGTAAAGAATGTGCCTGCCAATGCAGGAGATGTAGTTTGATCCCTGGGTTGGGACAATCCCCTAGAGTAGGAAATGGCAACCTACTCTAATATTCTTGACTGAAAAATTCCATCAGAGGATCCTGGCGAGCTATCGTCCACGGGGTCGCAGAGAGCTGGACACAATTAAGCGACCAAGCATGCACACACATGTGGGCATGCACACACATGAGGGCACGCGCACACACACACACACACACACACACACACACACACGCACAGAAATGTTCTGCATCCTGATCATGGTGACAATTTCATTTGCCAAGACCCCACCATATACTCAGGTGCATTGTATGTAAATTACACTTCCATAAAGTTGACCAAAATAAATGTGCTGAACAGCCCTTTGTTTGTGATGCAGACTGTTCTTATTCCTTAAAAAAAAAAAAAAGTGAACATCACAATTTTAACCATTATCATTCAGGACTAGCATGCCACTCCTTTGTGCCTTTTGATAGGATTTTCACTGCAACACAGCCTTGGCAAGTGTGATTCAAGAGGCTGAGATTCCAGGGGCACCCTTGCCCTCAACTTTCTCTGTGAGGCCTTCCTGGATGGTTCAGTTACTTACACAGGTTTCAGTTTTCCCATCTGTAATATGAAGGTAATAGACCAGGCCAGAACTTGCAAAATGGTGGCCTGTGCATGGGTAACATTAGGTCAAATTTCCAAGTCCTAGTGTATTGTAATTCATGCAGTGTGATTCTTATGAAATATTTGAATTAAGTAGCAATACTGAAAAAAATCTGAAATTTTTCATAGAAATTTCAAATTTCTGGCATCTTTGAAAAGCAAATATCTGATAACACAGTCTGCATCTCAAATGGCACCAATTAGCTGGAAATGATAAATCACAACTCAGTTTAGCCATGCATAATACTCTCCAGTTGCCCTTGCCTTCTCCCAGGACTTTTTTAGTTTACATGCCTGCCTGTCTCCTGGTCATGATGAGTCTGGAAATTCTAAACTAGATTAATGATGAATAAGTGGGAACCTCGAGATGTAAAGAACTTTCCAGCTCTTTAGGAATAAAATCTTAATGTATTTAAAAATCAGTCCTGCAAAGCCACTCACTCAGATATGCACAAAGAGAAAACATTCATAAGTTGTGAAGTTCCAGGCAGCCTTTTGCACACACTGGAGTAGGACTAAGGAAGCAGCCATATATGTAATAGAGTTCCAATAATTAAAATAGTCCAGGACCTAGACTACAATAATCAGCCACTAATCTACCAGGGAATGAAACATTTAGGCCTGAAACAGATACTGCATTTATATGGGATTGTTCTGAGTTTTTCTTTTTGTTTTTTCAATTTATAATTTGGGGTTCAGAATTATATATTCTTTACAAAATTATGTTGAAAGCTGTTCTTATTTAATTTCTCTGCTTTTAAATATTTTATAAAGTTCTGGAAATAATTGTATCTTAGAAATTGAAAGGAATCATCTGTAAAATCAACTGATAACTGAGACTTCAACCACTTTTTCCAAAGTTCTTAGTCTATTCTGTTTGTCTGTGTATTCCAAATTTTAAAATAATCTAAAATTTCTAATTTATTTGCATAACTGTATGGTTTGCATTACAATATTTCTCAGAACTTTGTGTTCTCAGTGTCTTTCCCTTTCTGGAGGAAAAATAAACTTTGATTTATTTATCTTTGCATTCTCATCCAATTTTTATTTTTCATTCAGTGTGTTTCCCTTTTCTTCTCTTTTAATGACTTAGGATCATTTTCTCTTTAAATTTTATTGAGTTGAATCCTTATTTCAGTAATTGTCATTTAAAAATAGTAATTTTCCTTAAGTTTATATTTGACTTATGCTTTAAATTTGGATATTTAATATCACAGCCTTTGTTTTCTAAACACAACATAATTGCGCTTTGATTTCTTTTCTGATCTAATAAAAGTTTGGAGAATAATTTTTAAATTTCCTATTACCTAGACAGCTCTTTATAATTGCTGTTCTTTAAATTTCTAATTTTAGGTAACCATAGTAAAAAACAATCTGTACATTCTTACAGGTCATATTTTATTATAGTGACCTAAAAGAAAGGTGATGCCAAGGAATGTTCAAACTACTATACAACTGTGCTCATTTCACATGCTAGCAAAGTAATGCTCAAAATCTTTCAGGCTAGGCTTTAGCAGTACATAAACCAAGAATTTCCAGATGTACAAGCTGGGTTTAAAAAAGGCAGAGGAACCAGAGATCAAATTTCCAACATTTGTAGGACCATAGAGAAAGGAAAGGAATCCCAGAAAAATATCTATTTCAGCTTCATTGACTATGCTAAAGCCTTTGACTGTGTGGATCATAACAAACTGGAAAATTCTTAAAGAAATGGGAATACCAGACCACCTTACCCTGTCTCCTGAGAAACCTGCTTGTGGGACAAGAAGCAACAGTTATTAATAGAACAGAACATGGAGCAACTGACTGATTCAAAATTGGAAAAGGAGTATGACAAGGCTGTATACTGTCACCCTGCTTATTTAATTTATATGCAGAGTACATTATGTGAAATGCTGGACCAGATGAATCACAAGCTGGAATCAACATTGCCGGGAGAAATCCACTCTAAGGGCAGAAAGTGAAGAAGAACTAAAGAGCCTCTTGAGAATGAAAGGGGAGAGTGAAAAAGCTGGCTTAAAACTCAACATCATGGCATCTTGTCCCATCACTTCATGGCAAACAGAAGGGGAAAAAGTGGAAGCAGGGACAGAATTTTTTTTTCCTGGGCTTCAAAATCACTGCAGGCAGTGACTGTAGCCATGAAGTTAAAAGATGCTGGCTCCTTGGAAGAAAACCTATGACCAACCTAGACAGCATATTAAAAAGGAGAGACATCACTTTCCCGACAAAGGTCCATATAGTCAAAGCTATTGTTTCTCCCGTAGTCATGTATGGATGTGAGTTGAACCATAAGGAAGGCTAAGCACCAAAGAACTGATGCTTTTGAATTGTGGTGTTGGAGAAAACTCTTGAGAGTCCCTTGGACAGCAACAAGATCAAACTAGTCAATCCTAAAGTAAATCAACCCTGAATATTAACGGGAAGGACTGAAAGCTCTAATACTTTGGCTACCTGATGCAAAAGCTGACTCATTGGAAAATACCCTGATGTTGGGTAAGACTGAAGGCAAAAGGAGGAGGAGGAGAGGTCAGAGGTTGCAATAGTAAGATAGCATCACCAACTCAATGGACGTGAATCTGAGCAAACTCTGGGAGGTTGTGAAGGACAGGGGAGCCTGGCATGCTGCAGTCTACAGAGTCTCAAAGAGTCAGACACAACTTATGGACTGAACAACAACAAACACAATTTTTGCTTCAGGGAATTTATTGGCATTTTCTTATGACCTAGCATATGACAGGGAACCAATTTTTAATTTTTGTAAATACTGAATGTCGATTTTCAAATAAATATTACACAAATATTTTAAAATAATATGTATTTTCTGTGATAATTTCACCTAGTAAGCCAAGAAATCCCAAATATGACAAATTACTTAGAAGCTAGGAAGAAGCAAGGAAGGAGCCCTACTACAGAGTCCAGAGGGAGCACAGCTCTGCCAACACCTTAGTTTTGGACCTCCAGCTTCCATAACTGTAAGACAAGCAATTTCTATTATTTTGTGCCATCTAATTTATGGTATTTTTTGATGGCAGCAACAAGACACTAATACAGGGGAGACTACTGATGCAGTCTATACACTTCAGACTTGCAGGGTCCAAAAATGATTGGAAAAAAAGTTGAAAGCAAATCTAGAGGAGTAATTAGATCCTTACATATCTACAGCAGAAGAGTAATCTAGAAAGTGCTGCTCAGTGCTTACTTCTGAGATGCCCATGAATAGAACAGTTATGTCCCAGCTCTTCAAGTGCTTCCAGGCCTTGTTTAACACAATTTAGGCTCAAGTGCAAGACTTGACCGATTACTTTCTAATAAGACCAGTTTTCTTGACAGATTAGGTGACATGCTAATCCTTACTCTCTCTAGTCCATTTCTAGCATTGACTATGAATAGAGAGTATTCCAGGAAATGGCTAGAACCAAGGCCATAGGGCAGAGGGACGAAGGGTAAATGATAAAGGACCTTGTCTTCGATCCTGAGACATCTGGAATGTAAAATAAGAACTACTGGGAGACACTGGATAATTTAAAGTAGGGCCTGACCTGATAGGTACATTATTTTGATTTAGTTAGTTAACACTAACATCAAGATTTTTCTCTTTTATATCTCTGGTACCTTCCTTTACCTTTTTAGTTGTTTCTAAACTTTACACTTAAATTTTAACAACAGGTTCACTATTAGCATATGTTCAAAAAAATTTTAAGAAAAAAAAATCAACCACACCCCTCACCCACTGTCAGTATTTTTACATGCTTCCTTCCAGTTTTATATTTTATTGGATAAATAACATTTTATTGTCTGGTTCTATGCCCCTATTGACAGCTATTTATATAATTTTAAAGTTTTCATTATTTAAAACATGCTTCAATGCACACTCATACATAAAGCTTTGACTGTGTAGTTTCTTTTCAGGTTTTATGAATTTCCAGTAGTGTGAGAGCTATGTTAGAGCATATGAATATTTTAAAAGAGCGTGCCAATCAGAACTCCCCATGTGCAAATGGCAGACATTCAGAGCATACTAACTTAAAAGTGAGACTCAACTGCTCTTAAGACTGAAGAGTCTAGAGACTGATCTACAGTTATGACTGCAACCAGAGTTTATGAGCATCTGTGCATGTGCTCAAAGGAAGTTCTTTTCAAATAAATATACTGCAATTATTTTCTCCATATGTAATCTGCCTTTTAAATTGCTTACAGGGTCTATCAAAGAACAGATAACTTTAATTTTGATAAGCCCAATTTATTCATTTTTTATGGTTCATGCTTTTGAGATCCTAGGAAATCTGTCCTAACATTCAAGTTGCAAAACCTTTCTCTTATGATGAATTCTAGAAAATGACAGTTTTTGCATTTACATTTAGATCTATAATCCATTTCAAGTTAATTTTTTTGTGTATGAGGTGAGGTGAAAGTTGGGATTTGTCTCTATGAATACCCAGATGTTCTACTAACGATTAGTTGAAAAGACTACTTCCCCTATTGAGTTACCCAGTCTCCTTTGTCAAAAATCTATTGCCTTGTAGATTTCAGTATTCAGGTTGTATGCATACATCCTTAAATTTACTACTCAGTATTCCATGGTTTTTGGTGCTATTGTAAGTGGTATTTTCTTCAAATTCCTTTTCCAGTTCCTAAACCTAATTCCTTAAAGCTCATGGTCCCAAAGGAGAATATTTTTCCCTGTTGACTCTTTTCAAGAAATTCCCCAAGAAGTCTACTCTTAACTGCCCTGACTGACCAAATGCAACAGGTTTTAAGAGATAAGGAAGATTTTGCCAAGGAAAGTCCTTTCCAATACTGAGTGGGGGTGGGAGGAAAGGGGAGGGGCATTAGGAAGACAAAAAGCATAATTAACCCCAAGTCCTATACAATAATCACACCTATATTATCAAATTACCTTCTAGAAAAGTTGTGCTGGTTTACCCATCCATAAACACTGCATAAATACTCTTTCCTTTTTCACAGTCTATGCTCTAATATTGATTTTCACCATCATATCTCTGAATTTTATAATACTGACCAGATATCCTTCACATCACTGGCTGTGTGCTCCACTAATTTGCTTAGTCACAAAGTCTGGCTTTTCCTTGGGCTTCACAGTGGGGACAAATTTTAATCCATTTCCCAAGGGACTGAATGCATTGCTAAATGCCAAGTATTTATCTACAGAAGTTCATCTAAGTTTCTAGTTGCCTATGAACATAGGGAAAATAGCCTCTATCTACTTTGAATTGTAGTATCAGTGTGTTAAAACATGTGTAGAAGCTCTCAACTTGGAAGTAATGATTAGTAGGGGAAAATCTCTTAGAATAAACTAGAGAACTAATAATAATCATTTGACCCTTTCCATTGCTTCCTCTTACTCTGAAAAAGGAGAGACATATCTCATAACTTTAGACTCTACTGAATAATGCATTATTTATTTTACTGATGGAACAGAAAGTGGCATGGGTTTTATATTAATTTCGTTAAAGTCAATAGGATTCCAGCACTAAGAAAAGTTAATTAAACAATGGGGTCCTGAGACCCGCAAAGAGCTAGCATACCACCCTAAATTAGAACTGGGATTACAAACTTTTAATAGTTACAGTTTACAGTCAGCATTCTATTTTAAAGAAACTTTGGAGATTGGTTTATACACTGGATCATCATAGGGAAGGTTGATAAGAAGGCCAAACCATGTCTCTCAAGTAATGAACACATTTCTGTGTGACTCAAGGAACTTGTGACAGAGACACGTGTTATCTTGATTCCCAGAAAGCAGCTTTATTTTTACCAGCAGCAAACAGCTTATATGTAATTTTTTTAACATTTCTTAATTACAAGGACCCATTTCAAACAGTTAGGAAACATGGGGAAACTACTAGATAAAATTATTTTATCTTGTTGGGTCTCACCTCATCAGCTAGAACTCTGAACTTTCATTTTTATTTGTACTGTAAAAGATTTCCAGGTGGTATTATTACCTGTATTTGGTTAAATTTTATGAGGAGAGAAGGGGGAGAGAAGGTTCTGATTTTAGCTCACATATTTAAAATTACCAATTCTCCATGTAAGTAAGACATTTTTTCCCCCCATGAAATGTTCAGGATCCACAATTAGCACATAACCAAGGAGCTAAAGCATTTCCCAAAGTGACAGAGGCTTCCGTCAGCTGGTGCATGTTGTCTCCCCAATTCTCAGTGTTCAGAGTACCTAAGGCATAGTTGAAGAATGGGCCGTTTATTTACTCCTGAGTCACAGAACCAACACATTCCATATTCGCTTGTTATGAATCAGCTGTCAAAAATGGTTCAGACTCATCTATGATTACTTGTGTGCCTGGAAAATCCCATGGACGGAGGAGCCTGATAGGCTGCAGTCCAAGGTGTCGCAAAGAGTCAGACACGACTGAGCGACTTCACTTTCCCTTTTCACTTTCATGCATTGGAGAAGGCAATGGCAACCCACTCCAGTGTTCTCGCCTGGAGAATCCCAGGGACAGGGTAGCCTGGTGGGCTGCCGTCTATGGGGTCGCACAGAGTTGGACACAACTGAAGTGACTTAGCAGCAGCAGCAGCATGATGCCCACAGAATCACAAAGTACTTTTCATAGTTTTGTTTTACACACACAAAAATACATCATATATTAGTACAATTCTGTTCTTTATTCTATAGCTTACTAACATTTTTGTTTGCTTTTTACTTGTTTTGTAATGATATGCCTCAAAATAACTTCCCTGATATCAGAGAAGCAGCATGGTTAAATCAGTTTACTCTTTTGTTAATTGAACTATTTACTCTTAATTGCTCCATAACTTTCACTTGCACTTCTTTCTTCTTCAATTTGCTTCCCCATTCACTCCAAAAATTATTACAGTCCTGCCGGACTTCCACAGGGGATTGGTTTCACAACCCCTGCAGACACCAAAGTCTGCCAATGCTAAGTGAAAAGTGTTAGTCACTCAGTCGTGTCTGACTCTTCATAAACCCATAGACTGTAGCCCGCCAGGCTCCTCTATCTATGGAATTCTCCAGGCAAGAATACTGGAGTGGAGAGCCATTCCCTTCTCCCGGGGATCTTCCCAACCCAGGAATCGAACTCAGGTCTCCTGCATTGTAGGTGGATTTTTTTTTCCCAATCTAAGCTTATATTGAGCTTATACAATATGGCATAGCATTTCCATACAATCTATGCGCATCCTCTCATATACTTTAAACCATGTCTATATTACCGGAAACAATGTAAATGCTATATGAATGCTATATGTATATGTATATGTAAATGCTATATGAATAGTTGCTAATGCAGTGTAAATGCTACATAACTCAAGTTTGGCTTTTTGGAACTTTCTGGAATTTTTTTTTCTGAAAATAGTTCCAATTCATGGTTGTTTGAAGCCAAAAATGCAAAACTCATAAAATCAGAGGTCTGTTTTACAAAAGTATAGGAAACAAGCTAAATGCCACAATTCTATTACTAGCCAAATACAGGGGAATACTATAAAATTATTAAAGAACATGTTAAAGTAGCAAAAGGGAAAAATAAACATCATTGTATATAATAAGCTTTTATTTTTTTAAATAAAAATGAGAAGTGCAATATATCCATAAATCATGTACAGAGAAACATAAGAAACTGCCCACAGTTTAACTACCATGCGGAGGGAGGTGACTGGATATCACCACTGATAGAGTGATTAAGTGATGAAAGGACTTCTAAATTCATTTTATAATTGCAAGAAAAAGACTACCTATTCTATCCCAGTGATAAACTTAAGTAATGAACTTCCTGGCAATCACTGATTTCATAGAAGAAAACTGCTTTCCACATTTTGGTCTGTAAGTGTAACTACCTTTGCCACCTCACCATTGGGGAAGATAGACGTGTATTTAGTATTCCAAAGCTGTCTAAATGAAAATGAATTTTCTCCAATGTTTACTGAAAGGAAATCCCCAAGGGAGTTTATTTCTGTTCTATATCTTTTGTATCTAAGGTGGATTATATTATTTCAGATCATACTCACATCTGTTTATAATAATGTAAAAAAAAAAACTTGTATAAAACAAAATAATAATTGCAGATTGAATAAAAATAGGCAATTTTAGGGTGTTTAGAGCTGAGATTTTTTTTTTAAAGATTCTTTTAAGTAGTCTTAAAATATGACTTTAATTTATCCATTAAATTCAACAGAAGTCAAAAACAGACATTACAGCTGTTAAAATCATGCAATTGACACTAATGTTTTTTCATTATTATTCAGCATATGATATTTTGTGTGTAGTTGGAACTAGGTTTTATTATGTACAACTACCAAAAAAATTAATGCTCTGAAGAGAATATTAAAAATATAAACATGCCTACTAAATTCCTGCTATACAGATTCAAACTATATAGATTCATAATTAATCTTATATCTGTATTTCTTAACCCTTCTCTTAACTGGACTAACTCAGTTTTCAGTTCAGTCACTCAGTTGTGTCCGACTCTTTGCAACCCCATGAACCCCAGAACGCCAGGCCTCCCTGTCCATCACCAACTCCCGGAGTTTACTCAGACTCATGTCCATCGAGTCAGTGATGCCATCCAGCCATCTCACCCTCTGTCATCCCCTTCTCCTCCTGCCCCCAATCCCTCCCAGCATCAGAGTCTTTTCCAATGAGTCAACTCTTCACATGAGGTGGCCAAAGTACTACAGTTTCAGTTTCAGCATCATTCCCTCCAAAGAAATCCCAGGGCTGATCTCCTTCAGAATGGACTGGTTGGATCTCCTTGCAGTCCAAGGGACTCTCAAGAGTCTTCTCTAACACCACAGTTCAAAAGCATTAATTCTTCAGTGCTCAGCTTTCTTCACAGTCCAACTCTCACATCCATATATGACCACTGGAAAAACCATAGCCTTGACTAGCCATACCTTTGTTGGCAAAGTAATGTCTCTGCTTTTAAATATGCTGTCTAGGTTGGTCATAACTTTTCTTCCAAGGAGTAAGCGTCTTTTAATTATATGGCTGCAGTCACCATCTGCAGTGATTTTGGAGCCCCCCAAAATAAAGTCTGCCACTGTTTCCACTGTTTCCCCATCTATTTGCCATGAAGTGATGGGACCAGATGCCATGATCTTCGTTTTCTGAATGTTGAGCTGATTTGATTTAGGTCATACCTGAATGGTCTAGCGGTTTTCCCTACTTTCTTCAATTTAAGTCTGAATTTGGCAATAAGGAGTTCATGATCTGAGCCACAGTCAGCTCCCGGTCTTGTTTTTGTTGACTGTATAGAGCTTCTCCTAATCAATCTGCTTTTGGTGTTGACCATCTGGTGATGTCCCTGTGTAGAGTTTTCTCTTGTGTTGTTGGAAGAGAGTGTTTGCTATGACCAGTGCATTTTCTTGGCAAAACTCTATTAGTCTTTGCCCTGCTTCATTCCATAATCCAAGGCCAAATTTGCCTGTTACTCCAGGTGTTTCTTACTTCCTACTTTTGCATTCCAGTCCCCTATAATGAAAAGGACACCTTTTTTGGGTATGAGTTCTAAAAGGTCTTATAGGTCTTCATAGAACCATTCAATTTCAGCTTCTTCAGCATTACTGGTTGGGGCATAGACTTGGATTACTGTGATATTGAATGGTTTGCCTTGGAAACGAACAGAGATCATTCTGTCATTTTTGAGATTGCATCCAAGTACTGCATTTCGGACTCTTTTGTTGACCATGATGGCTACTCCATTTCTTCTAAGGGATTCCTGCCCACAGTAGTAGATATAATGGTCATCTGAGTTAAATTCACCCATTCCAGTCCATTTTAGTTCGCTGATTCCTAGAATGTCGACGTTCACTCTTGCCATCTCTTGTTTGACCACTTCCAATTTGCCTTGATTCATGGACCTGACATTCCAGGTTCCTATGCAATATTGCTCTTTACAGCATTGGACCTTGCTTCTATCACCAGTCACATCCACAGCTGGGTATGGAGCCAAAGCAAAAAAGCAAAAGCAAAAACAACTCAGTTTTACCAATGAGCAAAACAGAAAAGTTTTTGGATTTTGTTTTGCTTTTAGATATGAGTGCACATTTTATTATATTTAAATATTTTTATTTCATGGAGTAGAATATTTCCTTTTACTTGTATTCAAAGTAAAAATTTCAAACTTCTCTAAAATAGGTTATGCCACAGTTTTGTTGGCTGTTTTGTGTTACCTCGTTTTTCTGCTATTTTTTTTTCCTCTTTACCACTTAACACCACCTAAATTTTTTTTTATTTCACTCAATTTTTTATGGTCTGTTTAATAACCAGAATATCAATGCCATGAGGATTTCTGTTTGTTTTGTTTACTATTGTATCTGTAGTATCTAGAATAGTTTTTGGCACATAGTAGGTGTTCAAAGACAGTGCAGTGCTCTGCATGACAAAATTAGAGCCAAATACCCACTAAAAAGAGCCTCTTGATGAAAGTGAAAGAGGAGAGTGAAAAAGTTGGCTTAAAGCTCAACATTCAGAAAACTAAGATCATGGCATCTAGTCCCATCACTTCGTGGCAAATAGATGGGGAAACAGCGGAAACAGTGGCAGACTTTACTTTTCTGGGTTCCAAGATAGCTGCAGATGGTGACTGCAACCATGAAATTAAAAGACACTTACTCCTTGGAAGGAAAGTTATGACCAGCTGAGACAGCATATTAAAAAGCAGAGACATTACTTTGCCAAGAAAGGTCCGTCTAGTCAAGGCTATGGTTTTTCCAGTAGTCATGTATGGATGTGAGAGTTGGACTATAAAGAAAGCTGAGCACAGAAGAACTGATGCTTTTGAACTGTGGTGCTGGAGAAGACTCTTGATAGTCCCTTGGACTTCAACGAGATCCAACCAGTCCATCCTAAAGGAGATCAGTCCTGGGTGTTCATTGGAAGGACTGATGGTGAGGCTGAAACTCCAATATTTTGGCCACCTGGTGTGAAAAGCTGAGTCATTTGAAAAGACTGTGATGCTGGGAAAGATTGAGGACAGGAGGAGAAGGGGCCAACAGAGAATGAGATGGTTGGATGGCATCACCAACTCGATGGACATGAGTTTGGGTAGACTCTGGGAGTTGGTAATGGACAGGGAGGCCTGGCATGCTACGGTTCATGGGGTCACAAAGAGTCGGACACGACTGAGCAACAGAACTGAACTGAACCCACCTCCTATAAATAGGGTACATGTTATCCACTTTGCAAGCATGTCCCATTCCTATCATCTGGCCTACTTAACTGATTTCTGTTTTTCACCTGGGTTTACTTAACTTTTGAGATTATAACTCTAGAATCATGCTTCTAACCTATTACTCTCCAATCTACTTTAATCCATTTGACAGCTATTACTACAACAATTTATGCCCTCAGTTAAGGCTCATTCCTCCTCTATCACTCATTTTTAAAAAGGTCATTAAAAAAAAGTGAATATGTTAGTCACTCAGTCATGTCCAACACTTTGTGATCCCATAGACTGTAGCCTGCCAGACTCCTCCGTCCATGGGATTCTCCAGTCAAGAATACTACACTGATGCAAATGAAGTAGTCCTTGTGAAGGGTTTATGAGCCACTAGTATGCGCCACCATACTCCAGTGGAAGGTACAGCATATACCGCTTAAATTTCAACTAAGACTTTACATACTTTTAAACCTATGTGGTACATTGGGTGAGAATTACACCGAGACTTTGTGTAGCTCCATTTCAAAAACTATTTCAAGTTTTCAAAAATCTCCCATTTTATTCTCTTTCACTAAGAAATAGGTTTGGGCACTGATCAATTACATATGACTCATAAATGTATTGAAACGTTTCAAATCTGTTCAGAGCCTGAACTCAGCTTCAAAAGTAGCATGGAACCAAAAAAGAACAGAGTAGATGTTTTCCTGTACATCAGCACCTGACACCTCTGCAGATGCTATTTTGAAGACTCTGGTTAAGGAACTATAACCAGGCAGACTGGCTTAGTCAGACAATGCCATGATAATATTATATAACAAACTACCCAAGATATCAGTCACAAATGCCAGTGAGCATTTATTTCTTGCTTGGATATCTGTGCAACAACTACAGTTTGGCTAATGTGGGCTGGGTACGGGAGGGCTTAGCTCAAAGCTGGGTCCAGATCTACTCATATGTTCTCATTTTTCTTGGAAAATCAACTATTTAGCCATGTTATTCTCAAAGTAAAAGGCCTGAGTTCACATTTGCAATCACAGTGCTCATATTCCATCCTTTATTTTGGTCAAGTCAACTCACAGTACTAGACTCTCCATAAAGAAGGAGTCTGTAAACTCTGTCACCCATCATGAGCCAGAGCAAGGGTGTACAGGTAAAATGCTGTTTTAGGGAAGTGAAAAGTTCAGACCAATAAACCACTCTGACATACACCCACTATTATATGAAAGTAGACAGTGACAGTTTATCTATAATCTTAGACCTTGGTATAAACAGTCAGGTAAAATAAAATTTCAGATGGTGCCTTTATTATGGCAAAGATGAACTACCAACGCAGAATATGAAGGCTCAAGACTGTGGTAAATGACTTTACCTTCTGGACATTAAATTCTAAGAACTCAGATGTTAGAACTGAAACTACAAAGGACTGGCATCTCAAAGTCCTAAGAAGGCAATAACCACAGAGGTTATTGTGGTGACCACTGAGGAGTCACTTTGTCTCCAAAGATGTGGGCAGAAACCACCTTTCTGCAACGTCTCTAATGGAATTACAATTAACCACAGGCTTGTTGTGGAATAAGGGTCCACTGGGTATTAGAAATAAGCTTAGTGAATACAATTAAATAGTGTACGGCACGTTCTCTCAGTCTCTCTGAAAAGGTATTTAAATGGTGATTTCACACAATATTACTTTTAATCAAATCACATCGAGACATGTCATTATTTTATAGTTTATCTTTCTCTAAATAGATTAAATTCTACTGAAGATCACTTTTTCAGCCAAACAAGCTATGTAGTTTTGGGGAATCTTTATTATTTGACAATATGCCCATTAAACCTGGCTTCCCCTGAAAAGAATTGTGTGCTGAAGAGGAAATACATATGTTCCTGTCTATAGATCCAAAGGGAACACAGTATTTTCTTGGTTCCATATTGCAAGATGCTTCCAGGACAAACGAAGGATTGCCAGTGGAAACTCTGGATATTAGTTTGTGAACTGTCCTGGGGAAGCTGGAAATTTTTGTAAAATAAAAACATACGGTAATTTGAAATTACACACATACACAGAGTAAACCTTGCCAAACTGGCTGCCCTAAGACTGTTTTTCCACCCAAATAGTTTAATGGTTTTTCTTTTAAGTATTAGTTGAAAATATTTACCTATGAGCTCAAAGGAATGTCTTAGAATTGACTGAATTTTGTTGGAAAACATTCTGAGTTTTTAAAACAATCATTCATTATGAAGAAAAATACAGAATGCTTTTTGGTCAATAGCAATTAAATCTGAAACATAGAACGTGGCATCTCCTCAGTTACCTAAAAGAATGTCATTGAAAACAATAAAACTACAAGTAATTGAAAAATTATGTACTAAGAATAAAATAAATACAATGAGAGATTTAGGGCATCAGATACACGAGATGAGAAGAATTAAGGGGGCCAACTCAAGAAGTTACGAGAAAATGTTAAAACTTCAAATCCCTCAAAATATTTATGGAACAGAGAAGAATAACTAGCAACGGATTGAAAAAGAAATCCCGTGGCTTTAAACACTAAATAGAAAAAGGGACACAAAATTTGCACAACCTGACCATTTCTTTGTTTAAAAACAATACTTTAACAAACAACTCAAAAGCAGAAGTTCTCTCTTGATTTTTGACCAAAATAGCTCAACATCAGTTGGACTAGTGGATCTAATTATGTGCTAAAACTTAGACCACTTTGCACACTGCTCACTTTTTTTGCCAGAAAATTCCCTCGCCCCCTCAAGAATGTTTTTTTATTAGCATTAGCAAATAAAGGAATTTTAGTTCTTTATTTTATGACCACTGGCATCGGCAGTTACAATTTGAAATAACTACCGTATCTTAGCAACTTTAATCTTAACAAAATAAATACAGTAAGGAGCAAACAGGCTTCATGCCACATGAGAGTCTCATCACCATCCAGAAAAGGCAAGAGAGGAAATCAACAAAAGATGACTCTCAACGTGCTGGTACTCTGGAATTGGCAGCTCGCCAGTGGCCAAAAACACTACATTTTTTTCCCCTTTTCATAGCAGGGGCACATACAAGGCTGTATCTTAAGGGAAAATTCCCTGTGATCTAATGGGGCAGTCATGAAAGAGGGAAGGGAAAAAGATGATTCATCTAAAAAGAAGGATATGAAGGGAAAATTTGAAATTTAATTATTTTCTGTTCTTTTTTCTCCTGGGACTTGGGGATCACAGCAATGGCTGCATTTCCCAAATTGGATCCAAACCAACACTTACACAAGCACAGCATAAGTTCCTTTCATTAGACACTAATGCTCCAAATTATGACTGAAAATAAGAAAGAGGGCACTTACTAGATATTGAGTGAATGAATGAATCAATACGTTTCTGAACTTTCAAGCCAGTTAGAAAATATTAGAGACACAAAGCTCTTGAAACTACTTCATACTCCTGCAGAGATTACTTGAAGTATCTCTGACATATAATTAAATCCCTGTTCAACTTGGTCCAAACACAAGCATCCCTCTGAAGTTAATCCTAGGCTGTGCAATTTAAAGGAGAGATCAGAGACCTTGCGGTTAGACAGACTTAAGTGGGGACCTCCACACCATCACTTTCTAGCTCTGTGAATTTACAATATTACATTTAACACCTCTGAGTTTTAGGGTATTCTTCAGCCAAATGGATAAAATTCCATAGGGGGGAAAAAGATGGTTGTGAAATTGTCAACTGGAATACTGAAACTAAAGCTGCCTGATCCATTTCCTTTTAACATCCTTTATTGATTTACCATCAATAAATTTGAGTCACTTTCCTTCCCTTGATATCCTTTCCTTTGAGTTATAGAGGCCACCATCAGCAAACAAATCACATATGGCAGCCTCCTCATTGCAATCCTGTTTGATGTTAACCAGGTTTATCACCACTCTTCAGAACGTGCAGCTCTTGAGTTCCTTGGCTTATTACGTTCTGAATTACAAATGGACATCCTGGTTAAGCCTTGACTATTTCTTATCTGAAGAGATTCCCAGGTGGCTCAGTAGTAAAGAATCTGTTTTCAATGCAGAAGACATGGGTTCAATTCCTGTGTCAGGAAGATCCTCTGGAGAAGGAAATGACAATTCGCTTCAATATATGTCCCGAGGAAATCCCTTGGACAGAGGGACCTGACGGGCTATTGTCCATGGGGTCACAAAAGAGTCGGACACAACTTAGTGACTAAACAACAACAACAAATCTCTTACCTGAACTAATGATTGGAAGACCCCAAACAGTGCTCTAACCTTGTCTCTTCCAATCTGCTGCAAGCATTCTCTTCCTAAATTTGACCATATTTTTGCTCCTTCAAATTCTCTTTTCCATGATATTATGGGGCCTCCAAGTTCTGAGTTATGTCTATTTCTCAAGTCCCATTTCCTGGAATTCCTGCTATGCTCTAGTCAAACCAGTCTGCTTCTAATATTACTTCAGACTCAACACGAATGTCTTTTCAATTTTTTTTGGCCAGTTGATAATTGCATCAGAATCCAACTCAACCATTATCTCCCCAGTGAAGACATTCCTGCAGTTGCTTTACAAGGGTGATAACATTCTACGTTGGACCATGTCTGTGCAATATACTCTGTCTTTATAGCACTTAATTATAGTGCATAGTAATTATTCACTTTCTATCTCTCTCATTAGATCATGAGTCAAAGAGTCCTGAGGTCAGAGATTATGGTTTAGCATTCCCTGGCACAGTGCCTGCATGGAGCAGATAGTAAATATTAGTTTGGGTCCCCTACCGCTGTCCTCCCTATCCTTCAAATAATATAAAGATGGATTAAATTGAACTGTTTGGACTTTTATTTTGATGAAGTTAACTGAAAATTCTGCTTTATTTGTTACGGTAATGTCTAACTTAATCTAAAAGAAGAGTAAGCATCTCTTTTTCACAGAAAATAAATAGAAACTTACATTTAAGAAACAAAAAGTTGGTATTATTTTTGTTCTTGATGAACTTTCAGCTTCTGGTTTCTTGATGACCATAATCCTGTTTTGTATGGTTGTTACCTTGAATCTTTTTTAAGGCCCTAACTTACTCTGCTTCTTGCTCGTCTCCCCTACATCTCTCTCACTTTATACCTCCTTGGCAAATGATCATAGCATGTTTACAAGAGGAACAAAATCAATGATAATGATGATGGGAATAAAAGGATTTACCTTTTGATATTAAAGAGTCATTAAATTCTGAGTTTAGAAACAGATATAATCATATATCAAAATTCTAATACAATATAGTTGCTGCTTGGTTCTGTGGTTCAATGAAAGGCTGGTACAATGCCTAAGATAAAAATTCTATAAAGTCCTCTAAGAAAATTCTTAACTCATTTGTATAATAGATCTCTCTCTCTCTCTGTCTTTAGTTGCTAAGTCATGTCTGACTCTTGCGACCTCATGGACTGTAGCCTGCCAGGCTCCTTTGTCCATGGGATTCTCCAGGCAAGAATACTGGAGTGGGTTGCCATTTCCTTCTCCAGGTGTATAATAGCTAATATACATTAAATAATAAAGACTACATATGAAGTGCTCAAGAATATAGTTGAATAGGTGAAGTTAAATATTTCTACAACTTGCCTGGTGGCCTTAAAAAATAACCACTAATTCTCCCCATCACCAGACCTAATCTAGTTCTATCCTTGTAAGAAATATTGTCTATACCCTACTGCTAAGATGGTATGACATTTCACCCTGTGCATGCTGAAGAGTATCTCAAAATGGAAATTCAGCTATAGAGGGAATATTATCAATGTGTCTGAAAATGGAGGGAAATGACAAAAAGTTGGAAGGAAAGAGAAAATCAATTCAATGGTGAGGGAATAAATTCATTCAAGCAGCACAGCTTAGACTTCTCCCATTTGCTCTGTATCTGGTACCCAAACAAGACATTTTAAAAAAACTATCTATCCTTCATGGCAGCCATGGAGACAGACACCAACTATGATATGACCTGAGCCTTATGTTGTTAAATATTCTGTGCAGGACTTATAATCATAAAATTTTGAGCAGAGAGTGAAGTCTAAACATAATATTGTATACTGCTATTCTTTGAGGGGAAATGAGACTTAAAAATTTTAAGATGGTAAGGCTGTTATAAGGATAACAAAAAGTTCTATTGGTTTTTCTCTAAAACTTTCTTTACCCCAATTATAATCTATTTTCCAAACAGTACACAAAGCCTTGCTTTTATGGTGAAGACTGCCAGATTAAATACAGGATGCCTAGTTAAATTTAAACTTCAGCTAAATGATGCATATTTTTTTAGTATTAAGTATGTTCCACATATTGCATGGGACCTACTTCTCCTAAAACTTATGCATCATTTATCAGAAATGCAAATGTCACTAAGCATTCTGTATTTTTATTTGGTATTTTTAAATTTAATATGGTGGAGCTTCCCAGGTGGTGCAGTTGGTAAAGAATCTGCCTGTCAGTGCAGGAGACACAAGAGATGTGGGTTTGATCCCTGGGTCGAGAAGATCCCCTGAAGGAGGAAATGGCAACCCACTCCAGTATTCTTGCCTGGAGAATTACATAGACAGAGGAGCTGGCCGGCTATAGTCCATGGGATTACAAAGAGTTAGGCACAACCAAGCACACATACATACAACCCTATTTATAGGAGTGCCTATCCAATCATAAGACTCCCCACTTTGAGTTTACTTTATGTGGTTTTAATGAATGCAATGGATCAAACACTGACTGATACAAAGCAGTCTATTCAGCCTCATGTTTACCACAACATTGTTTGTCAAGGCCTGTAGACTTGGACAGCTAAGTTCCCAGCTCACTTTTCTCAACTACTTCGGTTAACAAAATGTGACCTTTCTATCCTCCTCTTCTCCTGAAGAAAACAGAAATTTTCTAAAGGGATAAAAATATCCAAAATTAAAAATGACTATGAACTATTTCAGAATCTTGAGGCTGTCAATACTTGATGCTTTTAAATAGTTGTCATGGTTCACCCTAGACGCATCTGCATATTTCTGTGGTTTTTTTCATGGTGTGTAGTGAACTTTGATATCTTTGGGGAATAAAAGAACTCTCTATCTGTCTATCTACACATATATATTTAACAATGCAAGTTACTGTTATATAAATGTAGGCTGTTGTCAATTTCAGTTCCCTGCCATATCAAAAGAACAAAGCAGGCAGGAAGAGCAAGAGGATGATCTAATATGCCTACGCTAATAACAAACTCAGTGTCCTAAATTGGCAATGGCAGCCCTCTTCTGCGGAGATTGTTTTTAACACCATCAGTAGACATTTTAAAAAATTGGATGGTGACAGGAAGAGTACATTTTAAATTGTCAACCTTCATGATGTCCTTTTGAAGAATAGCAATTACATAACTCAGGGAGCTTTATTTTGCATTTGAAAAAAATACATATATCTAAAGGAGTCTGTGACTCCATATCCTGAATTCTTTGTAGAAAATAAACCTCCTTATTTTTTCCTATGATCTCTTTTATTTATTTTTTTTTTACTCACTTCCTAGTTAAGGTGGGTATCAATATTAAGTAAGCAGTACAGAATTAAAACTGCTTTGGATTTAAATTATTAACAAATTCATTTTAAAAGAGTTTTGACCATATGCTACTTCTTAACCATATTTAAAGTCCAGTTTTTAATTTTCTAAGGGTAGCATACTTTTTTTTTTCCAACTCTATGGCATTAAAAAGTTTACTTATAGTATTCTAGCATTTTGTTAAAGTTTTAAATTGTTTCCTCTTGGGCAATGAGAGAAGGAAATGTTAAGCAAGAATAAGTTTTTATCACACAGAAGTCATTTGGTCTTTTTCTGCTAATTCTCATCATTTAAAAAAAAAATTTTTTTTAGAAAAAAAAACTCTTTAAAAAATGCAGACAATGCCAAGAGAAATGCATTTCAAGTACCCTAAATAGTTAATGTATTTTCTAAATGAATGATTTAAAATAGCTATTAAAGGAGAGGAAATGAGCTTAGGTTTCTAGTAATGACTTCTCCTCTTCAAAATGAAATCTGTAAATCCCTGATTGCAATTCCAAATCCCCAAAGGACCAGCAGTTCTGGGACCAGGGCTCACTGGCTTTATGTCTAATAGCACCAGATAAGTAGTATGATTTTTATATATGTAATTTGGGAGAATATTCAGAATTTATAGTCCTGGAGACAATTTATGAATGAATTTCCTTTTTAAAGTACATTATTCTAAAAATCAACTTTTCCAACCCGATTGTAAGCAGAGCACACAGGAATGTGGGAGGCATGGATATATACACAGAGAGACATATATATATATATATATTTATATATGCATGCACACACATGCATGAAATATAAGTACCATTTTATTCATAAGAGCATAATGACTCGGCCTGTGATTGTTAATAAAAATGCATTTCTAACCATCAAATTTGAGTCTATTATTCTAAGTTAATTGCATTTGCCCTAAAGAGACTTACAGCTGGCTGTCAGCCTGTTTGTGTCAGTTTCATTTTATTCATCAGTCAATCTTGTCTCCTCTTCTTTTTATATTCCATATATTGATCAAACAGATTTGTTAGCATCCCTCCACAGCTTTCACATCATCAAAAAATTAAAAAATATCCTCGATTTTATCATCAAATACATTTGATGATACATTTGATGACTTGTGGGCTATCTTCACTGCTATTTCAGCAGCAAATAGATACCCTGTGGACAGGCCCATAAGACTGCCATTAAATATAACAGATGTAACTCACTCAAAGAGGCACTGAGAAAAAGTCAAACAGGAGAAAGTTTACACAGTAGTGGTCTGCGGCACCTCCGCTTTTCAGTTGGAATAGAGATACACATCACCGTAAACATTAGTTCTTTACTGGAGTGTACTATGCAGTAAAAAGCATCTTGTTAAAATTCATCCTCAGAGTAGAACGTACTATGAGGTGGTGAAGTGGATTAAAGAAATAAATGGGCACCATGTTCCCAATGGAGACAAGGAAAACCAGTGGGTGAAACAGAAGAGCAGGGAGGTTAGGATAGAAACGTAGTTAAGGTGAAAATCTGTGAAGAATTAGAATTTTACTTATGTGAGTCAAGTTGCTTAGAGGGGAGATAAAAGGCATCACAGGGTGAGAAGATAATTAGCTGATCAGAAGCAAAGCAGTTTAAAAGGTGACCCTTACCTCCTCTGTTACTCAGTCTAAGAAACTATAGACAATTATTACAGTATTTTCTCCAGGGATGTGTGATACAGTTTCTCCACATATCCTCTAAGACACAAAGCTCTCTCAGCATTGTCATTGCGTTGCCTGAGTTCAGTGCTTTTTATGGAAATTCCTTACATCACGCCAGCCTTGTCTTTCAACCTTGCTTTAGATCAGTGATTCTCAAATGGGGTGATTTCACGCCCCCCAAGGGACATCAGGAATAAATACCTGCAGATGCTGGGGGAAGGTGTTGCTAACATCTGGTGAGTAGAGGCCAGTGATGCTGCTATACAACCCACAATGCACAAGACAGTACCCACCACAAAGAGCTATCCAGCCCCAGAGGACAATAGAGCCAAAGTTAAGAAACCCGGCTTCAGATGGCTGACTGAAATCCAGTTAAAGCTACAAACAAAAACTACATCACAGTTCAGCAGCCGTGCAGTGAGGAGGATTTAGCAACTCTGAGAAGCAGAGAGCAGTCCAGCTATTGCACACAGAATTTCACACTCACCTATTAAATAATACAATTCATTACCCAGACCCCAGGAACAGTGGAGCAAAATACAACCCTGATGTTAAGAAGAACAAAGAAAAATGAAAATCATTGCTTGATAGAAGATATTTCAAAGACTTCCAAGACAAACCAACTGAAAAATCCACAATAAAAAGATTCAGCAAGAAAATTGTGTCACAGCCCCTAATCCTCAACAGACCTTAACAAGATGTTCATGAGCCAAAGACTCATGTCTGCAGAAGACAAAAGACATAGGAGACAATATAGTCTAGAGAAGGATTATCGTTAAGAGGCAGGAGAAAGATAAAATGGATGCCTCCACCTTACAGTTAGAACTCCTAAAGAGAATAAACAGAAATGGACTCAAAACCATGTTACAGTAACTGTTAAGTCTTTCTGCTCTTGGGAAATTAATATTTAGGTTAGACTCAGGGCAATATTTTTAAAACGTTTTTTTGATGAGTGCTTTTACCCCACCTGACTAGACACCCCTGCCTGGCACAGATGGCCAAGACATTTGCTTTTTTAAATACTCCATATTTCCACAGCCACCCACCAGACAAAAATTAGATTACCAATGCTTGTGTAAACTTTCCAAGCTCTGACACAATAAGATTCCAGGAAATGTACATGCACGGCTAAAAGAAGCATTATACATAATGCACTGTAATTCCAACAGACAAGTTGCTATCTTCGATAGATATACACATTTTCCATGCCAAACACATGAACGTCAATACATTTTTCTCAAGTTAAAATGGAAACCATTTAACAGATATAATGGGCACAATGAATTTCATTTTGCATTACTAATGCAGCAGAGGAGGAGGGAAGCTTTGGCAAGGATTGCAGTAAGACCAAGAAAAACAGGAAACAACTTAGAAGCTAACGTGGCTATACAAGCTATTGCCCCAAAATGTAGTCATGGAACCCAAGGGCAACTGAGACTTCATAGTCTCAAAACTCTAAGTTCATGTAAACAAATTTTCGACTTATGGGAAAAAAAGTAAAAAATGGACAAAAGAGCGGTTGCATTTTTGGAAAAAGATCAAGAGAATGTCACCATGTTTGTTTGTTTGTTAACCACCATTCCTGAAGAGATGTTATCACGACCAACTGAATTTAGGGGAGATAAATTGGAGGTGAAGGAATTAAATGATGTGTCATGTGAAAGGGAGTTAGAAGAGTAATCCAGGAGCCTAAATCCCTAGCTTCTGTTTTTACCACTGGACATATGTATCATCTAATCTGATGAACATTAGATTCCTGTTCATCATTGTTAAAAAAATAAAACAACAAAAACAGCATTTATTTCATTGGCCCTTACCTTTAAGTCTTTTTGGCACCTAAAATAGTTTATTTCAGTCACTGCACACCAAAGAATTTTTTTGGTGCCGTCTACTAGATTTAAATAGTAAATTCTGAAGCTTTAGACAAATGCTATTATTTGGACAACTGCTATTTAGACAAAGCCATTTAAAATAAAGGTTTTGAGCACAGGGTTACTGCAGTCAGGCAGCCCTCACTTCCAACCTCATGTCGCCAACACAGTTTAATGGGCAAGCTGAGCGAATCTGAGAAAATTCTGTTACCAGAGTTTCAGTTTCTCTATCTGTAAAATGGGTGTATAATAGACCTTATATTAATATTTTTTGGGGGGGTGTCAGACAATGAAAGTCACTCAGTTGTGTCCAATTCTTTGTGACTCCAAATTCTCCAGGCCAGAATACTGGGGTGGTTAACCTTTCCCTTCTCTAGGGGATCTTCCCAACCCAGGTATCAAACCCAGGTCTTCCACATTGCAGGTGGATTCTTTACCAGCTGAGCCACAAGGGAAGTCCAAGAATACTGGAGTGGGTAGCCTATCCCTTCTCCAGTGGATCTTTCCAACCCAGGAATCAAACCGGGGTCCCCTGCATTGCAGGTGGGTTCTTTACCAACTGAGCTATCAGGAAAGCCTTTTTTTAGGGGGGACAGGGAAGGGGATTACATGAGATCATGTGTGTAAAACAGGTTCATTAACTGCAGTAATGTCTAGCAGTGGGCTTCCTTGGTGTCTCAGTGATAAAGAAACTGCCTACGGTAATGGACAGGGAAGCCTGGCCTGCTGCAGGCCATGGGATCACAGAGTCGGACATGACTGAGCGACTGAAGTGAACCAATGCAGGAGATGCAGGTTCGATCCATGGGCTGGGAAGGTATCCTGAAGAAAGAAATGGCGGGCTACTCCAGTATTCTTGCCTGGGAAATCCCATGGACAGATGAGCTTGGTGAGCTACAGTCCATGGGGATGCAAAAGAGTCAGACACAATTTAGAGACTAAACAACAACAAACTCTAGCAGCAGAAGGGACCCTTTCCAGGGGTCAAGTCTATGCCTCCACAGCTTCCAGGTTCTGTGAACTAGGATACAATCTTAGTTCAATCCCCTCTAAAATGAGGAAAATGACAGAACTATCTAAAGTAATAATATATACAATTATATTATAATGCCAATAATATCTAGGATTGCTACAAGGATGAAATGAGATAAAAATAGTGGACTTACCAATTTCTAACTTAAAGCACATTGCCTTTTATCCACAATCATGTTTCCATCATATTTACAAAGAGGATTTAACATCTTTAGTATTAGGCTCCAAAATAATTGATGAAAGTGTCTCAAAATGGAAATGGAAAGAAACCAATTGGAGAAAAAACATAAGACATTCTTCATTATATTTATCATGAGTTCCATCAAGGACTTGCATTTCTTTGATTTTCTTTTTCTCTTAGAAAATAAAAAGCACATTTCAACTCAGTGAAGCTTTAAAAGATATATGACAATATTTAAAAAGATTTGACCTAGCAATTCTTTAGAAAAGCTCCTACTTCCAGAAATTGATGACTTTTTTGGCTAATGTGCAGATGTGGTACTTCATGTAAGGACAGAAGCCAGTACCACCACAGTCAGTCCCGTGGCCGAAAACGATGTGCCAGCAAATTGGTTACGAGGTGTAAAAAACGGTGGACACAAAAAGTGAAGAATATCTTTGACTGTGAAAGGTCAAGATGACTTAGTAAGCTATTAACTTGGCTCACTTTTCAAATGATGAATCAACTTTTATGAGAAATATTCAGTGTTTTCAAACTGCTTATCAAGATCCTAATTCTGTCATCATAAAGACCTATATAACTCAAAATTTTAGAATACCACTTAATATGTTAATTGTTAAATTACAGTGATGTGAACTGGAATATGAAGATAAGTCAAACTTTCAACTTGTTTCTCTCTTCTGATGCAGAATAAACTTTTCCAAATAAGGGGCTTCTAAGGTGCACAATGTTTAGCCAGATAAAAAATAAAACAGATTGGTATGATAGTCAGCAATAGAAAGAGAAACAAATTAAGTACTTATAATTAAAGCTTGAGGAATGAAAGAATTCACACTTTCTCAGAGCTATTATTTCAGACAGTCTGGTGTCAGAATTAAAAGCCAACCAGTGCATCTGTTTATATTGCCAAGGATTTTCACAGTAAGAAGGGCTAGGAAACACATATTTTTTAATTAGGGTCCAAATCCCAAAGAACACCAAAAAAATAGTATGTCAAAAATAAATGTTCTTGTGATTTGTATTGTCCAATGTCCAAACAAAGACAAAAAATTATGTTTCTTACTTCTCCTTCACAAACACAAGTGAAAGAAAAAAAAAGTAATTCTGTTGCTTTGGCCGCAGACTCCTTTTTTTTTGTTGTTATTCTGCTTGCTTCTGGCTTAGCTACTGCTTTTCTTTCCCAGGATGAAATAATATAGGAAAAGCTGATTAAGGAAGGTTTCATTCACAGGAAGGTTCACCAAGATGGCTCAGTTACCAATCCTTAAAAGCTGAATTACAGTGACACCCTAAAATGACCATTTTACACTTTAAAGTACGTCTCCTATCTGAAAACTGTGAGTTAACTCTTTGCTTATCTTGAGCTCTGAATTAAAGGAAAGTCATATTAAAGGAAAGTCAGGTTATTTCCTGCAATTTCAAAGATCACTCTTTGGTCAGTAGAAAAAAAATATATTAAAAAGTAGTATTCTAGATACAAAAGTGAACAGACTTCTTTCCCTCATCTATTTATTCAACAGATATTAATTGATCATCTATTATTTGTCATATGCTGGGTTCATTGTTGGGAAAGTCATCAGTGCATATAATCAAAACACAGGGTGTTAGAATTTCTAATAGGAGAAGTATAGAGTTTTGAGAAGCGTGTACCAGCAGAAGTAGACTAGGATAGATTTGAGAGATGATTGGCCGTCATATCTTTTATTTGACAGAGGAGGAAGCCTAAGATCTAGAAAGGCCGAACTTCATAAGCACAGAGCTCTTCAGTGGGAAAAAAAAAAAAAATATATATATATATATATATATATCACGGAACTAGAATTAACGTCTCCAAGTTCAAATCTCAAATTCCCTATAGAGCAATATACTTCTCTCCAGAACATAATTTCCCCCCAAACAATAATGCCAAACCATGAATGTCAAAGCAGTTGACTAAAAGGTAAAAATGTGCTTTGAGACCTAAGAGTCAACATTCTTCCTAACTGTATGACATTCCAGATGGTGGACAGGGAGGGCTCAGAGGTCAGACCCAATTGGATCCTAATCTTAAATCGACCACATCTAACCAGCCAGTGACCTTCACCAAAGCACCTAATCTGAAAATCATCTTGATTTTTAAAAAATCTTCTCCGTCAGGATCTGTCATGAAAGAGTTGAACTGAGTAGAAACTCAATACACATACATTTTTGTCTCCTCTTTTCACTCAAGTAAATTGAATAAAACTGATGAAAGACCAGGTCACCAAAAACCGCATCTCAGTTTATTTCTTATCAGACATTTCAGCACAAAATCCAGCCTCCAATTTCCACTCTGTGAATGTTTTAGGAGTTAGAAAGCAGAGACTAAACAACTGAATTTAGAGAATTTCATCAGCATACATCCTGTAAAAAAGAGATGGGAAGGAAACAGAATCAGATAAATATTTAAAGTTATTTAAATCTCCTACATAATGTTTCGAGCCTCTTTCCGTTATGGAAACCCAAGTAGCATAGGTAAAGGGAACTTATAGGTTCTCATATCTAGGATCTCCAAAAGAAGATGAGTTTCAGGAGTAAGTGAAACTTACTCAAATGACACTCAAATTCCAGGCACTCAAATGACAAGTCAATGCCCTGCTTTGATGGTAATTTGGCTCCCTGTTTTAGATTTATTCTCAGCTATTAATACAAGGCAAGAAAGACAAATTTATCGGTTATCTTCAACCTCACAAAAGAGGAGAGATCTCTCACTTTCAGGCAACAAACTGACTGGTACTACCTGATTCTTAGAGCCATCCCACAAAACACCACCATGGCTGGGTTTTACAGGATGTGGGTTACCATGTCTCTGCACGGAAGAGGGATGGACAAGACCATTCCACTCAAACTATGTGGAACAGGTCTTCTTTTTGAAAGTGGGGTTCTCTTCCCTGAAAAAAAGGTAAACGGATCCTGGAAAGACAAAAAAATTGGATAGTCATGCAAATAATTATCTTTAATTTCCTTTCTTTTAGGATTATCCAGTTCAATTCAAAGTCCTCTGGAAGACCCTGGTAGGTTCATCTGATTTCTTTGTAATAGCTTCCTATACTAGATAATGGGCACTTTGGGTGTAATGTGTTAAGGGAAGGACTCCATCTTTGTCAGTGTCCACTGTACAGTGGCCAAAGCACTGGCATACTCATCATCACACATCTGCATTATTCAAAGTATACCACAATCATTTTTCTTCCTTGAAGGTGCTTATAAGCCTATCTCTACATACATGTTACATAACAAAAGTTGAAAAATCACGTTCTCGTTTATACATGACACTGATTCAGCATCTTCCTATTTGAGACCCTGTGTTTAGCTTTAAGGGATGAAAAAAAGCTCAGTCTCTGTCCTTGAAGGATTGAGCAACTTCTCTAAGAAATCACTTTAAGCTAGAATTAGCCAAGAGGACCCCATGTACAACTAACATTTGAGCTGGGTTTGGGGGGTAAGTAGAAGTTTCACTGTTAGGCATGTCCAAAGAGGCCAAGACAGAAAATGTGAAATGTGATTTCTCATTTAGTTAAAAGATGACACAGATAAATGGGGAATAAATAGTAAGGGAGCTTTTAAACATTCAGCAATGAAAGTCTGCCTAATATGTCATGGTGCTCCTGTAGGAGGCTATACTGGGCCACAGTCCTCTAGGAAGAGGTTGGGCTAAAGGAACAAGGCATATTAACGAGGGAGGAAAAAGCCAGCATCACGTTAACAAATGCAGTATGGCCCATTTACTTTAAGTAAGCATCAGACATGTATATGTTCATCAATTTAGATGAAAAATCTAGAAAAGAGTTATCCCCAACTGAATATAGGAACTACCTCCATAAAGAGTAGTAAGAAAGAAGAGAGGAGCAGGGGTGAAGTGAGAATTTTGCTTTTCTTTTACACTTCCATATTGCGTGAGCTCTTTTTTTCCACAATAAAATTGTAACTATGTGTTACTTGCTTAAAGTATAAATACTGTTTATATAAAAGGGAGTTTTGATTAAAATAAGGGTCAAAAAAAAAAAAAAACACTGGCAGGATAAGAAGTGTGGAGTTGTAAGAATTACAGTTCTTGTTATTTTTGGTTGTCATTAGGGCAGGTAGCTAAAAACCTGAGCTATACATTAGGAAGAATAACATTTGGTAGATGGGAATATCATTAAGCCAATCAACAGATAGGCAGGTAGAACTCTTTGGAGGTCATGACATAGATAAACACATATATTTTGTATATGTATATATAAATTAAACAAATATATATACTTTATACTTGAAATATACACATATTTATATACTTGAAATATATAATTTATATACTTTGAATATATATATATTTCAAAGGACCTTACTTTCTCGGCCAGAGATTGAACTTGTGTTCCCTGCATTGGAAGCGTGAAGTCTTAACTACCAAACCACCAGTAAAATCCCACAAATATATTTTATATAGCAGACTCTTCCAAATATATATAATGAATATATTAAAATGAATAATAAGTTAGGGAGAGAGAAGACAGACTAGTTCTTTTCTGAATATAGTGATTTTAAGATATGCAAGAAATGCCTTTTGGGATGCTTGCTTGGGAAATGTCTTAAAGACAACATATCTGGATATGGAGGGCACAACAAGCCGAGTCTAATTTCAGTTTAGATGTGGCGGTAATCTACATGAAGAAGAGAGGTGGAGTAATAAATGATATCAAAGGTCATCAGGAAATAAATGAGGTCAGCAAGGGAAAGAGTGAATAGAGCCTAAGGCAAGGCTTTGAGAAAGATCATCCATTAAGAGAACAATGTACTGGCTCATTCATTCACCTTTTTTTTCAAGGATCCTGAGCCTAACACTGTAAGTTTCAAGTACAGAATACAGTGGTGGAAAAAATGGCTTAGTGACTGCCCACAGGCAGCTTCTATCCACTGCAATGCAAACATCCACTAACATTAACTGAGCACTTAATGACTTGGCAATGGCACTGAAGTATCATATCAATCTTTAGAGCAGTGTGTCTTATCTCCACTCTATGGATGAAGAAATGAGGCTTGGTGAGGTGGCCAATTTGTTCTAAGTCATGCAACTATGAAGTGGCAGGGACTTGATTTGATGACCAAGTTTGTCTGCTTCCACAACCCATACACCTGTGCACAGCTGTGAAGTGGCCAGCCAAGGGTTTGTAGAAGAAATATCAGAATGGGGGAAAACAACAACAACAACAGCATTCTCTGCTAAAAAAGACAGGGTCAGAGTCATGGACCTGACTAGCCATGTTATCAAGGAGGGAAGAAACTGATGAAAGATAATTGATTTGATTATTAGAAAGTCATCTATTCATTTATTTTTTCACTCAACCAATATGCATTAAGCAGCTTGCATGTACTACCACAAGGGCTTTGAAAGATCAGCTTTACTTGGTGGGGATAGAAGCCAATTGTGAAGGATCAAGAAATGAGTAGATAGTAAAGTCACTTGTGCTAAGGACCCCTCTGAGTAATTGGGTGATGGAAAAATTACCTTAAGAAGGCTTTTCAGGCTATAGCACACCTAAGTCAGCCTGCAGAGGCAGGACAGAGTCAGTAGAGAGAGTGAAAATACAGGGAAAGGGGATCATGGTGAAAAAAGATACATCCTGTGGACAGCGAAAGATAAGGAGATGCAAACTCCTGATACAAAAGGTCATGTTGAAGAGGAGAAGGACCCATTTTCCTCTCCTAGGGGAAAAAAAGGAAATATAAAGGAAAGGATAAATGTTGCTGCAAAATGCAATCGTAGGACACTGTACCAACAAGATTTTATTTGCACATGTTTGGACAGCGGTTCTCAACCCTGGCTACATACTAGAATCATCTTGGCAGTTGTTACAAACTGTGATGCTTTAGACTGAACTCCAGACCAATTAAATCAGAAAAAAATGTGAGGTTTCTTCAGGCTGAGGATATCCAAGGCTGTAAAGAGGACTTGGCAAGGTGTGACTAGGTGGGGAGACGGGGGAGGCATTACTTGAGCAAAATCTGAAAAGCTAGGAACCAAAAAAGAAATTAATTTGCCAAAATAAAGTAAAGAAGAACTGGTGTGGGGGGGCGGGGGGCGGTGTGAAACAGCAACCCTGCTATGTGTGTAGATCACAAAGGATCCCTAAAAATTTTCAAATTACTGCAAAGCAGATACATGTGCATCCCATTACATACAACCATAACCTGTACTAAGCACAGGTCATATCAGTACTACTCTCTTTTGTATTTCCAATTTCTATCAGAGTCCCTAGCATACAGTAGATACTCAATAAACATTAGGTAAATGAATGACTTAATAAACAAATGTGTAACTCAGATGGCAGCACAACCCTCTCTTCAAGTGCCTAGAGTCCTTGAGAAAAGCAAAATTGTCTCATACTCAATCCCAACTTACCTACTGCAAATACCTTCCATGTCTCAGATCTACATGGGGTCTAACAGATTTTTACCAAAGTTTAAAGAAAACATGGACTGCAGCACATCAGGCTTCCCTGTCCTTCACCATCTCCTAGAGCTTGTTCAAACTCATGTCCATCGAGTAAATGATGCCATCCAACCATCTCATCCTCTGTTGTCCCCTTCTCCTCCTGCCTTCAATCTTTCCCAGCATCAGGGTCTTTTCTAATGAGCTGATTCTTTGCATCAGGTGGCCAAAGTATTGCAGCTTCAGCTTGCTGAAGATCAGTCCCTCCAATGAGTGTTCAGGTCTGATTTCCTTTAGGATTGACTGGCTTGATCTCCTTGCAGTCCAAGGGCCTCTCAAGAGTTTTCTCCAACACCACAGTTCAAAAGCATCAATTCTTCAGCATTCAGCCTTCTTTATGGTCCAACTCTCATATCCATACATGACTACTGGAAAAAGCTTTGACTATACAAACAGCCCATATTGTTGTCACTTGGTCATTCTCACTGGCCATTGTTCCATGGTGAGTCCTTGCCTCCTGCCACCTTGCTGCACTTTTATTTCCTTCAGGCTTCACCAGTACCATCCAAATCATAAATTTCACCTGTTCTTATTTAGAACAGTTTAATCCTACACCATGGCTTTGGGGGGAACTCACTTTTAGTATCCAAACTTTCCTGGATTTTTTTTTTCACCAAACCAAACGGTAAATATTAACCCTATTCTTTTTAGAGCCCCAAAGTTTTATGGCCAATTATGATTTTAAATGGCCATTTCCTCCTTCTTTTCATATAAGAGAATGAATCATCTGGAGAAGACAAATGGAAAATCTCCAACCCAGTAATGAATGAGGCCCAATGAGAGAATAAACGTTTGTTATTGGAAGTCCATAAAATATGTATATAATTACTGTTGAGAAGAATCCTTACCATCCTTACCAGCTAGTCTCAAAATCAATGTCTTTGTCTGTGAATGTCATCACTGAACCCAGTCACATGAGCAGTGATGTGAATACAGCGGGCACTCAACACACCAATCATGAGGATAAAGGGTGAAGATGAGATACTCTCTGAGATTTTATACCTTATAATAATAGTGGTAATAATAGCTACTTTCTATGTCCAAAGCCGTTTAAAAGCATTAACATTTCACATGGCCACATATCCTCAGAAAGCAGATCAATATTTATTCTTCCAAGTGTGTCGAGTACACAATTGGGGCACCTCGAGGTGAAAGCATCACCCTGCCAGTGTCAGCCTCAGAACTTGGAAATCACATCCCCAGTTCATTATGTCAGAATAATGAAGTGACCCTGGCCGGTTGAATGTATTCACTAATGGCTGAGGAAGGAGAGGGGCAGCAGGAGCAGACAATAAAGCCTGGGGAACTCAGTGCTAACTAGCCAGCAAGGAGACACTATTATTTTGTATTGCATCAGTTCCAGAAGAGAAACGTACACAAACACACGTACATCAGAGCAGGCCTGTTCAGTCCTTTTCAATGAGAATTTATTTTTTTTAACTCCTAGTCCAAGTAATTTTATTACCAATGATTGGATGGGGTGAGGGATAGTAGGAAGAACTTCCTTCTGAGATCTCTCTCTCTCTCTGTGTATCTCTGTCCCCTTGCTGTGTGTTTTGCTGATTAAGCAAATCAACCTTAAATAGCAACTAACTAGAAAAGAACTCCACAAGGTTTCCTTAAGCAGCATCAAAATGACCGTGGCCCGTTCTCAGAGCCTATTAAGACGTAATCAACCAGCAAGACTAACAAGTCACTCAGCCCAGACTTTCAGAATTTGGCTCTTTTGTTCTGTCAGTTTGAAGAGTGCCCTGCGACTGATGCAATTTAGAAGGGAGCTCTTTCAGAGCTTTCACTCAGGAAGGCGCTGGGAGCTCTGGGGGTAGAGCTTAGCTCAGGAAAAGGGAAGGAATACGAGTCCGCATTGACAGCTTGGTCCCAGAGAGAGGCGGCAGGGCCGCTTGTCTGGCGGGTCCTCTGGGTGCGGATGAGGCAGGGGCTTCATCTTAAGTGAACGTGTGACTCCAATATTAAAAGAACAATTACCTTCCTGTGCACTGCTTGCTGTCTGCTACTGCTGTTTCCTTCAATAAAACCTCTTTTCACTTGCCAATGGGGGCCTGTCAGGCAATAATATTTTTCAGGCATGATACACATACTAAAATGCCCTTGTGAGTTTTTAATACATTTACAGTTGATAACAATACGGCTGTTTTTTCAGGAAAGGTAAAAAAAAAAAAAAAAAAAAAAGGATTTGTTAAAATTGCAGAGCAATAGCAAGACAGGATGGACCAGTGTGGGTATGCTTCATGCTGCTGGTCCCTCCTAAGGCTCAAGCCAGCCGCCTGCAAGCAGGGGAAAGTAGCAAAGTGTGACCAGGATGTGGCCTTTTTATTCAAATTGAAGTTCACCTTTTTAATAAAGACCTTTGTGTGTTCAGGTCCTCTTCTCCCATCTGGGAGAAGGAGGATAACACAAGTTAGGTGAGAGGTGTGCACAGCATCCTTATGTTTGAATATATATTTGGCTCATGGATTTATCATGGAGCACTGTCTTTATAACTCAAGCAGGATGAAGGGATGGGATGAATTGTTCCCAAGGAGAAACCTCTACTTAAAAGAGATTTCCACCAAAAGACTAAAATCCTTGACTCATAAATTACAGGTTGCTGTGATCACAGCTCAAGTTTGTTTCGTTAAATGAAACTGGACATTCAGTTCAATTCAGTAGCTCAGTCGTGTCCAACTCTTTGAGACACCATGAATCGCAGCACGCCAGGCATCCCTGTCCATCACCAACTCCCGGAGTTCACTCAAACTTACATCCATCGAGTCGGTGATGCCATCCAGCCATCTCATCCTCTGTCATCCCCTTTTCCTCCTGCCCCCAATCCCTCCCAGCATCAGAGTCTTTTCCAATGAGTCAACTCTTCATATGAGGTGGCCAAAGTACTGGAGTTTCAGCTTCAGCATCATCCCCTCCAAAGAAATCCCAGGGCTGATCTCCTTCAGAATGGACTGGTTGGATCTCCTTGCAGTCCTTCATTAAGGTATAATAAATAATACAAATAGATATGTACCCCAATGTTCATCGCAGCACTGTTTATAATAGCCAGGACATGGAAACAACCTAGATGTCCATCAGCAGATGAATGGATAAGAAAGCTTTGGTACATGTACACAATGGAGTATTACTCAGCCGTTAAAAAGAATTCATTTGAATCAGTTCTGATGAGATGGATGAAACTGGAGCCGATTATACAGAGTGAAGTAAGCCAGAAAGAAAAACACCAATACAGTATACTAACACATATATATGGAATTTAGAAAGATGGCAATGACGACCCTGTATGCAAGACAGGAAAAAAGACACAGCTGTGTATAACGGACTTTTGGACTCAGAGAGAGAGGGAGAGGGCGGGATGATTTTGGAGAATGGCATTCTATCATGTATACTATCATGTAAGAATTGAATCGCCAGTCTATGTCTGACGCAGGATACAGCATGCTTGGGGCTGGTGCATGGGGATCACCCACAGAGATGTTATGGGGAGGGAGATGGGAGGGGGTTTCATGTTTGGGAACACATGTAAGAATTAAAGATTTTAAAATTTAATTAAAAAAATAAAAATAAAAATAAAAATAAAAATAAAAAAATAAAAAATAAAACTATAAAAAAAAAACATCTATCAGTCAATTTCAAGATAGATTTCTATTGTTATTTTCAAACATCCATTTGGCTAGAGTTTTTTAAAAATGTGTGCGTGTATACATGGACTCATGTATGAGTCACCAATTATGTGCATAATGCTAATAAGCTTGTAGAGACTTTGAAAATCAAATAATAGTTCTAGTAGTCAAAAACAAACGTTTTGGTACTAGCCCACAAATAAATACATATTTTCATGAAGGGACATACTGGTGAAAAGAATTTCTCTTAAGGGTGAAATAGAGCTTCTACATAATCCTAAAGAATAAAGGCACCTGTACTGACTGTTGTTAAAATAATACATGGTATTGGTTGTTCAACATGTATTACAGTATCTACCAATGGGAGACCATATACAGTTAAGTGGATAGCTACCACGTGTGACAGCATGGATTCAAATCCTGGCCACAATACTGTTAATTCTATGACCTTAAGTAAAATGTCTCCAACTCTCTGAGCCTCAATTTCTTAACCATTATAGTGTGATGACTTCTGCTACTGCTGCTGCTAAGGCGTTTCAGTCGTGTCCGTCTCTGTGCGACCCATAGTCGGCAGCCCGCCAGGCTCCCCTGTCCCTGGGATTCTCCAGGCAAGAACACTGGAGTGGGTTGCCATTTCCTTCTCCAATGCATGAAAGTGAAAAGTGAAAGTGAAGTCGCTCAGTTGTGTCTGACTCTTCGAGATGACTTCTACATATAATACTACAATTATAGTATCTACTAAGTACATTTCATATAGGGGAAAATCAGAAAATAAATATATTGTATTTTGTACCAATCCTGGAACTCAATAAATAGTAAGTATTTTGATCATTATTACTCAATAATAATTACTTAAACATAGTTATTGATTAACTTACATATGAGTTGTATTCCAAATTAACATATTATTAACCAGATTGATTAACAGTACCTGCTGTAAAGTGCTCTTGCCTGGAAAATCCCATGGATGGAGGAGCCTGGTAGGCTGCAGTCCATGGGGTTGCTAAGAGTTGGACACGACTGAGCGACTTCACTTTCACTTTTCACTTTCATGCATTGGAGAAGGAAATGGCAACCCACTCCAGTATCCTTGCCTGGAGAATCCCAGGGACGGGGGAGCCTGGTGGGCTGCCGTCTATGGGGTCGCACAGAGTCGGACACGACTGAAGTGACTTAGCAGCAGCAGCATCTGTAAATACTCCCCAAGTTTCTATGGCCTAATTTAATAAATGATCTCTCTTGGTCACCCAAAGTTCCATGCAGGTAAATATCTGAGTTGCCTTCCACCACATGGTGACTCAGGGATCCAAGTTTTTTTCATCCTATGGCTCTGCCATCCCTATATGGACCCTCAGAGTTTTCTACTGCATTCTCTGTTTAAATCTGTCCAAGAAGTGAAAAAACAAACTGTGAAGAATCACAGGGCATATTTTAGGGGACAAACTAGAAGTGAGGCACTTCTTCTGCCCACATCCCTTTTGTACAGAACCATGTACCTAATACAAGGAGGCCAGAAAACGTGTGTCCAGAAAGAAGTAGATTTAGCTCAGCAGACATCCAGTCAGTCTCTGTCAGCAACATAAATCTGTATAAGCTAAAATCAGTATTATTGAGAGTATTTTCTTTAGCCATATTTGAAGCACTAGGGATACCAATTTATGCAATAAGGAGCTTTCAGAATATACAATGTCCCTATTAAATGCACCGGTGATGTTGACCGCTAAATTCTTTTATACACTCACCCAATTTCCTTGGCTGTCTCTGATTTTTTTTTTTTTCTATCTGCTTCTACCCTCCTTACTAATCTTTGCTGGTTCTCCTTTAAACATGTGTACCAGAATGCTTGTAATTGAACTTTTTCTTCATAGACAGTTTTACACTTTTTTCTTTTTTAACAAAAGACAATGGGCATTCTTCCTATGCTTCCTCAGATTCAGCTCTTGAGATCGTCTCTGGGAAGACCTCCTCCATGATGGAGACAGAGCTGGGTACCACTCACCAGTATCCCTATAACCTAGGTCAGATCATTTGTTGCATGGAATTACCAGGGTCTCCTGAGTGGAGTCTGCTCTTTGACTGGAAGCAATTTGAAAACTGACTTACATCTTTTATCTGAGTTTCTCCTCACCAAGTATAGTATTGTAGCTGTCACAGAGCAGACACTCAACCCCATTTAAATGAAGGAATTAAAGAACTTCAAGGTATAATTCAGCCTATACATCTCAGTCAATAAAGAAAACCAAAATACAAATAAAACTTCGATCCTATCAAAAGAAGTCATGTAAAAAAATTAATGAGAGGAATAGACATTTACCTCTATAAAAGTATACAAAGCATTTTTTTTCCAATTTTCAACATTTAACACCATATTTTTTAAAAAGTAAGCAATTTGAGTATTGCACCTGGTTCCAGTAAATTGACTTTGGAAATATTTTTCTTTCCTATGTATATTCATATACTGTAACTTGAAGGCAGAGAAAAGACAACGCCAAACAAGCCTACCAGAGATCCTACTCCCAAAACTTTTGCACTATCTTAAAAAAAAAAACAAAAAAAAACACCATCTCTGAATCTCTAGAAGTGAAACTTTTTTTTTTGGCAGCCTAATGTCAGTTATAAAACAGGCAATATCTTCTGAGATATTAAAAAAAATGCCAAAGATGAGTGACTTTTTGAATTAAATTCTAATTAGAAGATTTTTATCAAGATTTTTTCATTCATTTACTGTGAAAATAATATAACATTTTCTTCAGTATATTTGCATTATTTTCCATTTGAGATAAGCATTTATCTCTAAAAAAGTAACAAAACTCTTTATAACAAAACTACTAAAACTTAAGGGTAGTAAAGACTACTGTTAGTACCTTATTCACTTCCAAATATATAAATACAAAATATTTCACATGAAATCCAAATAATTGCAGTGGCCTATTCAAACAGATATCATTATAGTTTCTCCTTTGCATTGCTATATTATGAATATTAATTATATGTACTATGAATATCATTATCAGCCTATTTAGTCTCCTATATCATAGGCAGGGCACCATAACAATTAAAAGCTCATCTTCTTTTTTGGACCCAGACTTCCTGAGTATAAATCCCATCTTCGCCATTCACTCTTTGCAATTACAGTTCATGACTTATATTACCTATCTGTGCCTCAGCCTCCTCATATGTAAAATGTAGATAGCAATAGAGCTTAGCCTACAGAGCTGTGGTGAGGACAAAGCTTACTTTCCTTCCAGTTCATCCTCCATACTGTCATTTCTAAGACAAATACATGATCTTGTTTTATTTCTGCTTAAAATATTTATTTTAGGTGCTTAAACAGGAGTTAAGGGAACTTGGATATAGTCTGTATGTTCAGGGGTAAGGGGTTGGGAATCTATATTATATGTCTGTGTATGGTGCATTTCTCCAAAGAAAGGGTCCATATGTTTCCTTGGGATCCATTCCTCTTAAATCAATAACCACTACCCAATGGCCTAAGCATAAAATCCATAGGTAAACATAAAAACTCCACCATAACTCCCCTAATCCTTCTTCTCACTTTTGCTTATTCCTCCCCCATGTTCTTACTATGCTCTGCTAAATACTAGTTTTCACACTTCTGTGTTTTACAGATTTTTTCTTCTTCCTTGAATATCAATGGCCACCTGGCAACTAAATACTAATTTTTTGAGATTCAGTGAAAACATCGTCTCTTGTAGATACCTATCTACGTTACACCAAGCATTATTAAAAATCCCTGAATTTGCATCCGCAGAACTGTGTGCATGCCCTATTATCCATTTGTCATATGCTACTGAAGTCATCTGAATGCCTGACACTCCACTGAAGGGTAAACTTAGAAGGCAGGCACCAGGTCTTATTCATCCTTGTGTATCTACCAACAACGAGTGTACTGTTAAGTACTATATAAATAACCCATAAATGTTTCTCAAAAGAATGAGTGAATTACTGACTGTTGTCTTGCTTCAGATTCATCTGTTAGGTAGATACTACATGATATTTTCTGAAGGATCTTTTTTTTTTTATCAATGTTGGTTAATCTACATGAATACCATATTTATGAATTCAGGCATAAGATGCTATATTTCACACTCTTTCTAAAGTGTTTTAAATCATGTACGTACCATGATAGTTGGTGATGGAACAAAAATTCGATAGCATGATTTTATGTCCTAGGAGGTCAATACTCTTTCTATTAGTAACATGATTCTAAATGGGACACCTTGAAGCTATTTCAACAAAACCACCACCACACATTGATATCTTGAACTGAGCACAGCAGTGCTGCAGTAAAAACCAGAGAAACAGAGAGAACTGATGCAGAAGCAAACGACATATGTTTAAAAGCTGTATAATGTCTAAAGTACTTTTCCTTTATATTAAGTATATTTTCATTCCACTGTTTCACCTTCATGGATTCAAAATACCAAACTTCTTTTGATCCAGAAGAGGAAGAGAGTTTTCTTACAAATGTATGAAGCTAGGAGTAGGCATGCTTCTGGCATCTTCCCTTTTTCAGAAAACAGGATTTTGAAGCAAGAAAAGCATACACAGAACACACTGACTCTTGACACACCATTGCATTCTTCCACTAGAATAATAAAAATTTGCAAATGAACAAAAGAGTGGGAGGCAGATATCTGATTTATAATGTTTTTGAGCTAAAGAACACTATAAAAAAAAAAAAGATCCATGTGAATAATAAAGCATTGTTAACCAAGTCGTGACATTTCTATTCTAGTGATGACTTGAAGAGCAGAACTGCATACAGGCACCTTGTGCCATTTTCCAAGTGGGAGGAAGACATATAATTATAATTCTTACATTAATGAGACTTCACGAAAATCTGGGGAAAAGTTTATTCAAAAACATATTGACATATCAGTATTATAAGTTACTTTCTCTTATTAACCTCCCCCCCTCAAAATTCTTTTGTTGGCTAGCTCATCATGGCACAAAAAGGTATTTCAGGAAAAGAGAGACCTACTTTGAAAATCTTTTTATTGCACTGAAAAATATCTACCATATATTTATTCTGTAGCTTGCTCAACATGTGAGATATATGAGAGAAATATGCTTTCAAAACAGTTTTAACCTCCACTGTCTTGAACACACGTACCAACTCTGTCATATCACTTATCGAAAATCCTCATAGAAACCTTGCATTTGGTCAAAACTAATGCATCTGTTTTAACACCCTTTGCGAACGTCAAAGAGGATATAATATTATGTTTTCACTTAACATATATTTTTCTTCCATTTTCTTTCTTTGTTGGGTGGTTAAGAGGGGGGAAATACTGCAAAAATTACAGTGATGTTATCAACTGCAGCGTTTTAACAGAGAACAGAATTGGAAATGGCATGTTGCTGAGTGAACTTCTAAATGAATGGGGGAAAAAAACCCCACAGATGGATGGATTTTCTCTTGGTGTTTACCTCCACTGAAGTCTCAGAGGGTAGACTCCCAAGTGTTGAAGGAAGCTCTCTAACTGACCCCATTACTGCCTTGGGCACTGGTGAAGGTGAAGGGGCAGTTGTAAAGTCAACCTCTGCGTGAGCACTGCGGAAATTATAGGGTTGTGTTAAATGCATCCTCTGCAGGGTGCTTCCCTATCTTCAGAGGACACACTCATTAAGTGCTGCCAATGAGAAAACTAAGCATTTTTCTCTATAACAGTGCTCCTTTTTGTGGAACATTTGGAGCCTATCCAAAGGGCTTCCAGTCTAGGTGAGAGAACATAATAAAGCAAAACACCTCCATCATTGAGGCATCAGCCTGAAGGAGTGAGTCGTTGCTGCATAGCCACCAGGGTCACTCACCTACCATCATAACATGCTCCCGAGACTGAGCAAGAAGGCAGGGTGCCTGATCCAAGTAGAATATGACAGAAGGGACATTGAATCAGTATGCAAAAATGCTCACTAACTTAGAAGAAAACATATTTATGCTATTTCTTGCAATTTACTAATCCCATTTCAACCACACTCAATTATTTTTTCCCTCTGCCTGTTAGTTATAAAGATACACATAAAGATTTGGTTTCTACATAAACCTGGTACTTTCTACAATGTCTCCTATGATAAAGAATAAAGATACATGGGAGAAATATATAAAGACTAGAGATATTGCATTCTTGTATTGTGTATATTCAATATAGAGAGTGTATCAGCTTAGTCAAACAAGAAAGAAAACAACAAGGATGAGGGAAGAATGTACACAAGTCAGATGGAGTAAAAGGTACCACAGAAAGAAGTACCATAAAAGGCCCAAGACTGGGTCTCGAAAAGTGATAAAAGTAAATTATCACTGAGGGAGAAAAAAATATCAAAAGAACCCAAAGAGGCCTCAAGTTCATTTGCTCATTCTTATGTGAATTAAGTTGACTGCATGTAACTCTGTTGACCTGGTTCTGTCCTAAGATGCTCTTAAAACTGGGTAGTATGTTGGGAAAAGAAATATTTCAGAGTTAAGTTCTGGTGATGAATCTAGGACAGGGCTCTAGGCTTTAAGCCTCTTTATGACAGTAGGAGAATTTAATAGATTTCTCAATTCCTAGGAGAGGAGAATTCTCATCTTTAGTAATTGAGTCACTGCAATTAGTTTCCTTGAAATCTAGAAAAGTAACTTTTTCTCGGAAAGGAAAAGAGAATCATTTCTAATTCTAACTCAAACATCTTCTTAAACATATGTGTGCCCAAAGTATTGGATGAAAGTCTTTATTATCAGTGCTCTGCACTTATCTCAGCTGATTTTAAGGAATCTGTGTAGAGATAGACGGTAACAAGAAAGAAAACTTCAGTTAGAACAAACTGGGTTTGAATCTTTGACAAGCTGCTTCACATCTCTGAATTTCAGTTGCCTTGTGACTCATAAGAGGTACACACAAAGTTTGAGAACCACTCTTCTAGATATTATAAAATGAGATCTACATGGGCTCATGCCCACAAGAGGTACAAATGAGGCAAAATTACCCTCTGGACTCAACAAGCTGATCACCTGTAAAGATACTCCTCTCAGAGTAACCTTAACAAGAGCAAATATGCTTCCTTTAAAACATCAGCACTATCTTCTGATGACTTACGGAGCTCTCTCAGAGAAAGAAAAAAAAAATCCTCTTTCCAGTCTGCCACAATTATTGAACTGGAATCAGTGGGTATATTTATACCTGTTTCAAACAAAGTATGGTTGGCTCATTACAAGTTTAAATATTCCATTAGCTAAGTGGTAAGGAAGCTCATGTAAACCAGGAGGCCCTATGGTTCCACCTTAAGTATTATTCCTTTAGAATTTCTGTTACTGTTTTCAACCTTTTGAGCTCTTGCAAATGTATCTGGCATTCAATTAAAGTGAGATTAATCCAAAGCAGATGCAGCAGTAGTAAAGAATTGCTTTGTTGAAAGCCTACCCATTTAACATACTAAATTGCAAGCACATAGACACAAACAAATCCATAAATATCAATCATTTAAAATTATTTAAAATACATAGTTTTATACAACTAATTTGACAAAAATACAAATGCCAATGTACTCTTAACCAAGAGCTAAAATAACTAGTTTTATCTTTATGGCACTATAAAAGCATTTCAGAAGCTGAGAACCTAGAATCTCAAAGAGTCTTCATCTTCAATGACTAAGAACAAATTTTATCCAAACTTTCAACTCTTCATGGCTGTAACTGTTCTTCTATTTAAGTTCTTGGATTTCCAAAGCAGTGGTTCTTTGTTTTATAACCCTTGGGGAAAATGTTTGGACCATATAAGCACCTGCTGCTGCTGCTGCTAAGTCGCTTCAGTCGTGTCCGACTCTGTGTGACCCCACAGATGGCAGCCCATCGGGCTCCCCCGTCCCTGGGATTCTCCAGGCAAGAACACTGGAGTGGGTTGCCATTTCCTTCTCCAATGCATGAAAGTGAAAAGTGAAAGTGAAGTCGCTCAGTTGTGTCCGACTCTTACCGACCCCATGAACTGCAGCCTACCAGGCTCCTCCATCCATGGGAGTTTCCAGGCAAGTGTACCGGAGTGGGATGCCATTGCCTTCTCTGATGTAAGCACCTACAGGAATCTAAAGCATAAAGGGTGGATGTGATCATGGTTAATATTATTGTTATTTTCTAAGTGAGATAGAGAACTCACCTGAGAGACACAAAAGATTTCAGCCAGGCTCAGGGGTTCTTTTTGTATGACAGCCTAATTGATAGAGGCTGTTAAAGAGAATTAGGAGATTAATCTACCCAGCTGATGGAATGAGGACTAACACTCATCATCTAATATTGCAATGCCCTATAAATATGAAAGACCTCCTTAACAATGATGGCCAGATAGAATCATATGCATCAGAGTCCCAGGGAGTGGGACAAGAGCCAAAGTGCCTTATCTTTCATCATACATTGTCTTTTCTGTCCCTTCATTTGAACCTTGGCCTCAGTGGGGATTTCTGACCAGCCATTAGTCATTAAGGGGAATTTCATTGGTACAAAATTCATGTTACAGATGGCAGAGAAGGGATACCTGTAGGCAATCTGTCTGTTGACATGTTTGCCTCCTATAAATAGAACATAAAGACCCCAACGGCACAACCATGACACATTCATCTTTTTGCTCCTGTATCTTTGATAAAGGCAAGGACAGCAGGCTTCAAGCCTCAGTTCAAAATCTTACTCCAATCTTTTCTAGCTTAGAAACATACCAATGAATAAAGCACAGCGCCCTTCCCCTCTAAACTGCATTTTTCTTGCTAGTTAAACTGTACTTTTAATAACCTCCTCATTGGGTTACTACAGGAATTAAAGGAAAATTCATTTAAAGCCCTAGCCAAAGCTTCTCACAGTGTAAAGCAAATGTTAGTTATCATTATAATCTTTATAATACTTTCATTATTATAGCAGGTGCTAAGTGAATCAATGGATGGATGAACTGGTGAGTGGAAGATGAAACTAACACCTATGCTTTATCCAACATCTGAAATTCTGTAATTGGATAAAGTTTCCAAAGAATTTCATATCTGAAAACTTACCTGAAAATATTTCACCATCCCTGGGCATTATTATATCTATTCTAGATGCAATATAATATAGAGGAAAGAGCACACAACTAGAAGCCAGGAAATCCAGAATTTAAATATTGCATTGCTTATCATCAGTTAACAAACACCTCTCAACATTCTTTCAACCTTTACGCCAAGTGCTATGTAAGCTCAGGAACATCAAGGCATGGACAGCTTTCCTCACAGTGGGAAAGACGCACTCATAATGGAAGGACAGACAGAAAGGACCTATTTCACAAGTCAAGAAAGGCTTCAGAGAAGTTAAATGTCCATGAGGATGGGAAATGGAATTTGTTAATCCCCATAGTCCCTGTACCTAGCAGGTACAGGAGCAGATGACAGGTAGTTGTTAAATAAATAAAGTACCATTTCCTCTGGGTTTGAGGGATGAGGAGAAGTTGAGTAAGGTAGGGAAAGAAGAAGGTAACTTGAAGCAGAGAGAACGGTACTTGTAAAGGGCATTCACAAAGTTGGGAGACGTAAATGTCTGTGGGTGTGGAAGGTGCTTTTGGGAGGAAAGGAACTGCAGATTAAAAAGACAGTGGCTCTGTGAATTGAAAGTGCTGTATAGTACAGCTGTATTACTTACAATGCTGATTGCTGCCCTGATTTTCTGAGTTCTTCAGCATCCCATATGGTTCTGAGATGGGTTCCTCACTCAAATATTCACTGGCTCCAGGGTCTTCTTCAAAATGCCTGAAATCTCTCTTCCTCCTTTCTTTATGAAAATATTTTAGAGGATCAGTGAAAGATAAAGATATAACAATACTTGCCTTCATCATGCTTTCATTAAACAAAGGAAACAGTTATAACACTTTTCATGGAATAAAATTACCAATGTATGCATACTGACCACTCCAGACACTAATGTTTCCATTGACTACTTTGGATTCTAATCCACATCATCACATTAGGACATTCTAACATTCATTTTAAAGAAGCCCATTTTTAACTGGTCATTTTGAAAGGGAGTATTTTTTTCAATGAAGAAATCTATTTTTCTCAGCTTTTATAAAGGTATTTTGCATTAAAATGCTCATTTAAGAAAACTTGAAAGATTCAGAAAATTTGGAAAACTCATGCTCATTACAAGCATTTGGAAAATTCAGACACTTTTGTGAGTGGAGGTTTTATCTGAGAATCGTTCTTATATACAATTTCCAGGTAACTGCCATAATGAATAAAAATTAATAATGCAAAAGTTGCTTTATAATTATACCCAGATACCATCTTCTAAAGAGACCAAACACTTCTAAACACTTCCTGGTTTCTGGCTCTGTCACCTCCAATCAGAGTTAGTTTTGAATGATAATATTCACTTCAATGCTTTCACTGGAATTTAAAACTTGTAACCATTGATCATTTCTTAGGACAACTATCATTCTTTCCTTGCCTCAGCACCTCAAAACTTGTGTTCCTAACTTTGTTCTTGCTTTCTTAGGAAGTGAAAATATAACTTTTTTTTTCCAAAAAAAGTTTTACTAGTTTTCTTTAGAGTAGTGTATCTTCTTCTGATGAAGTATTATGAGAACACCTTAGTATACTTTTTCACACAGAAAAGACAAACTGATTGAGGATAAAATGGTCAAGACCTAATCTTCCCTCAAATTAAAAAAAGAAAAAAATGTTGCACCACTGTTTTCTGGCACTTGACTTTGGACAAGAATGATTTAGGGACAATTCTTTCTTATATGATCTAATTTTGCTTGTCTGGGTGCTTGAAAAATATTTTTATTTTTATAAGTTAAAATACTTTGCAGGATTGTTGGTCTCTTTTTAGTGAATTTTAGACAGGTTTGCACTCGTAAATTATTTCTGCTCAAGACATACATATCAAGATTATCTTTAAGCAAAGTCTGTATTTAAACTGTTTTGGTTTCTTCAGGAAACTATAGCTCTTAGGTAAGACTTATGTGCTCTGGCCTCTATATGTAGTACATTTTTTATCATCAACTTTAATCCTCTGTCCTTTACTTTTAAACTATGGGAGAGTTGTTCATATTTACTCTCTATATGACTACTGATATTTGCTGTAGGGTCAGTTCTGTGTTTTACTGCTCCTAAGGCAGATTTTAACTCTGTCATAATTTTGACATCTTCAGAATTTCTTAATTCACTGTGTCCCTTTGGATTTATCCTGCAGGTTTTTCACCTCCATCTGTATCCTCCTTAAGATTTTCTTGTCTTTTCTTCACAGAGTCCTTCAGGTAATCTAATGAAAACCTCAAAAAATGCTTGAAAATCTTCTGTTTATTGTAACAAATCATACCTGGATTGGTTAGAGTGTCAAAGAACTACAGCTCTCCAATCAGATCAAAAAGCACACCTCTTCAAAGGAGAAGGAAGCTCAATTTTCCAGTTAATATAAAATATTCATTTCCGGACCATGACTGGGGGTGGTGATGGGTAGGAACAGACATAGTTCATTTCCCTTCCAGCAGACCTAGCCGAAGTGCCAGACTGATTGGATTCTTCAGTTCAGTTCTTATGAGCTGATATGTTGTGTCAATTTTTCCCAGAAAAATCAAACCCATAATTTATGGGCATAAGCATTTTTCCTTTTCTATCTTGTCTGAGGTGTTTGAGAAGAAAGCTAAGAGAAGTTGTATCAAGGATTGCTATAAAGACAATATTTTAAACTTGAAGCTATGACCACAGTGTCTATTTGGCCTATGGAAATAATTTTTAAAACCTATCACGATTAATACATGGATTAAGTGGAGACTTTTTAAAATAAGACTGTTTTCCTTGAAATGGTCCAAACACACCATAGAATTGTCCTATTATTTTTTTAAGACCTGGAAATGTAAACTGACTTTGTGCTAGTTTGTTCCAACTATTCTAAAATATATTCCAAATAGGCTACCTTCACATGCTAGAATACTGAATATTTTATGCTTGGACAAGGAGCAAACTATAGGTCTTTCGCCAAGCACCGTCAATGCACTTGAGTATGGGTTACCAAAAACGCTGGAGAATTTTTTTTTTTTCTATTTATTGTTATAGCTCAAATCCTTGTGTCTCTGGTAGGCTTTAAGTGACATAAATATGCATTTCCATCTGCACGTCCTTGTCAGGAATAGTTCTGCTGGGAGGTGTTATGCCACCCAAGTACTTCCAGAATAGAGTCTGTTAATCCTGTTACCACTATAGAAACTCAGAGGAAAAGTCTACTCAGGCCACTACTGCAGCTGCTGTGCCTGTCAGTGTTCCAGCAGCCACACCCTCAGTACAGAAAGGAAGTCAAACAAGATGGGTTTTCCTTCAGGTGGAGGGGGATGTCGAGAGCTGACCTCACTCTGTTATTTAGACCAGCAGTCTCTAGGTTTTTCTTGTAAACCACTATTATTAAAAAAGCAAAAAGGGTGGGGGTAATGAGCAAGCCCGTCTTGGGCATACACACACACACACACACACACACGGGCACGTACAATAGAAATATAAGCTGCCATATTAATTGCTATATACACTAAAAATATACCAAAATATCTATTATGTGAACATTTCCTTTAAAAAATAAATATAAATAGCTGTTTTAACCTGCATTGGATAGACTTGTACTCTATTGCTAAGTTGCTTCTGTCTTGTCCGACTCTGTGCAACCCTAGGGACTGCAGCCCACCAGCCTCCTCTGTCCATGGGACTCTCCAGGCAAGAATACTGGAGTGGACAGCCATGCTCTCCTCCAGGGATCTTCCCGACCCAGGGTTCGAACCTGTGTCTCTTCATCTCCTGGATTGGCAGGTGGATTTTTACCACTAGTGCCACCTGGGAAACCCTGTACTCTATTAGGTGTGTGTATATATATGGAGGGAGACCACTGAGCTAAACTTCTACCAGATAGGCCACAGGGAACAGATCATAGACCCCACTTCGGCTTCTCATGATGCCACAGTACACTGTGCACACACAGCGGGCCAAGGGAGCTGGAAATGCACATGTGCTTCACTCCTGCACTTATTGCCTCCTGTTACCTCTTGCCCTTCCACTAACTTCCAGGCTCCAGGCTCTCTGTACAGATGACATCCCTGTCCTACATTTATACAGGCGTGTCATGGATGGGTATGAACCTGTCAAGACCTACAAGCCAACAGGCATCCTGCAAAGTCTGTCAGCAGACATGTCACCTCAGAGGCCTCACGATACAAAGGCAAGAACCAGCTAAATAAACCAAAACCAACCATCAGTCATCCAATAAATATTTTCCAACAAAAGTTTATGGATATATAAACCCAAAATGAATGTCTTTCACTGTCTAATTCCATATAATGCAGGAGACCTCAGAATTACCCATGAATCTAGCTGTGGAACAAAAATTCTTCAGAAAGGCAGTGAATATGAAAAAAAAAAAAAATCTCGCACTTCTCATGATAGTGAAAGACTGTCTTTTCAGATATAGAAAACCGAAGACTTGGCTCAAAGTTCTGCTCGAATTGATAAAAATAAATTATTTTATTGGTAAAACCTAGAGTCAGCCAGAAAAAAGTATGCAAACTTCCCCCAATCACTATCAGTGTGGGTATAAATTGACATGATCCTTTTGGAAGGCAATTAGTAAATTACATGAAAAGCTTTAGAAATTTCACCATTAATTCAGTAAGCCCCTACTTATGACTTCAACCTATATAAACAGATAGATATATGAAAAGATTCATGAAAATGTTTAAGAATATTTATAATAGCAAAAATTGTCAAGAATCTACATTTTTATTGAATGGTGGAACTGTTAAACGCTTTACGATATGTCACATAAGAAATGATATACATTATTTGATTTCTTATTTATTAAGTACCTATTATGTACCAGGCACCCATTCAGGAGATTGCAATTAATAAATATAGACAAAGCTTTCATAAAGGTGATATTTCAGTCAAGTGTAGAAGAGACATATACTACACAATCAAGGAAATAAGTACACATGCAAAATATTTTTAGAGAAATAGAAAGTAGTAGAAAGCTGAGAGCTGAAGAATTGATGTTTCTGAACTGTGGTGTTGGAGAAGACTCTTGAGAGTCCCTTGGACTGCAAGAAGATCAAACCCGTCCATCCTAAAAGAGACCAGTCCTGGGTGTTCATTGGAAGGACTGATGCTAAGGCTGAAACTCCAATACTTTTGACCACCTGATGTGAAGAACTGACTCATTGGAAAAGACCTGATGGTGGATAAGATTGAAGGCAGGAAGAGAAGGGGACGACAGAGTATCAGATGGTTGGATGGCATCATCAACTCAATGGACATGATTTTGAGCAAGCTCCAGGAGCTGGTGATGGACATGCTGCATTCCATAGGGTTTCAAAGAGTCGGACATGACTGAGCAACTGAACTGAACTAAATATATTGAAAGTACTATGCAGATAATAAAATAGTGATGTAATAGAAATTGCTGGTGGTGAGAGCCTGGGATTATTGTATACAAGGATTTCTCGCCATCTGCACTATTGCCATTGAAACCCATATTCTTTGTGTAGGCTTGTTTGGTTGGGGGAGGGCTGTGATGGTTCCTGTGGATCACAGCATGGTTATTAGCAGTGTCCCTGGCCGCTCGTCACTGAAAGCACTCATCCCAACCACGAAAGGAAAACACGTCTCCAACCATCGCCAAATGTCCCCTGGGTGGCAAAATCTGACCCAACCGAGGACCACTCATTTAGATTTAGTGTAAGGTAAGGCTTCTTTGAGGAGGTGACATCTGAGATGAGACGTATGCTTTTAAATAATCTTTAGGATATAGAGAAATATTCGTGTTATAACAGTAACATATATAATATAGCCAATAAAATGTTGATGTTGATCAAAGTTGATGTTCTTTTTAAATCTCTATCTAGACAGAGAATACAGCATGATAGTAAGAAGCATAGGTCTGTAGCCTTGCTGCCTTAATTTCAATCCCAGTTCCACTGCTTTTCAGTTAGGTGGCCTTGGGTAAGTTACTTTACATCCTTGTGCTCTTTGGTCTTCATTCAAAGAGCGTGGATGATCCTAGTAGTACTTAACTAAGTAGTATTAAATGAGTGTTAAGTACTACTAGTATCATCCCAATGGTAACTCAAAGGGTAAAGAATCTGCCTGCAATGCAGAAGACCAGGTTCTATCCCTGGGTTGGGAAGATCCCCTGGAGGAGGGCAGGGCAACCCACTCCAGTATTCTTGCCTGGAGAATCCCATGGATAGAGGAGCCTGGTGAGTTACAATCCATGGGGTTGCAAAGAATCGGACATGACTGAGCAACTAACACTACTGCTACTAGTAGTATTAAATGAGTTAATACCAATAACAGTTCTAGAAGAGTGAGTGACACATCGTGGAAGCACTGTATACAATATATACATACATATTATTATATATACAATATACATACATATTATATAATAATACATTAAAGTTACATTAATATATATTCTAAATTTAATACATACTACATATTATAAATCTGATGCATATATAGATACATATGCTAAATATATATATCAGATATTTCCATTGTCTTTTGGTGAAAGAAATAAAATGTGTTAATAATGATAGAATTACAGAGGATTTTATTTTGCTTGTCTTTTTGTATTCTTCACAGTTTTATAGACACAAATGTAAATGCTGCATTCACATCAAAATAAAAATCAATATTATTTTAGCACAAAAGAGAGAATTTTTAGGCTTTCACCAGGATCAACTGGCATATTGAGAGTGGGATAAGAAGGCCAATAGAAGATGTGATCAGAAAAGCCTGTACCAGGGAAAATGAGTCAATTGTCAACTGAAAGTTGAGACACCCCACATTCAATCTGTCAGTCAATTCATCATTCATGTGAAATTTTACATGTGTTTTTTTGCCAGACACTGTGCTAGGTGCTAGAAAATCAAAGACAAATGGAGGTGCAGTTTCTGCAAGGAACTCACAGCAGAAAGGGGAAGAGAAATACATCCAAAATTAACCACTGTACAATAAACAGAACTATAGGATATAATGAGGATACCAGCCCAGGTCTCTGGGGGCTCCCAAAGGAAACAATTAGTTTCAGCTGGAGTCGGGGGGTATTGTAGGAAACTTCACCTATGAGATGTCACTTGCATTTGTTTTGAGGGATAAATTTGGAAAATGCAATCATTTGTAAGAATTCTGGTTTTAGGCAAACATATAGCATGCTTCCTAATCAAACACCAGCAAGATCACCTAGAGAGGAAAATCACAAAGGACAAAGGAGTTATACTTCAGAAAAGTGTCTTGATCTCATATCAGAGTGCCTGGTTTCATAAAGCAATTTGTGAAAATAAAGTTTGACTGTCATAGGAATTAGAAGGCGTAAGTTCAAGTACTAGCTCTGCCCCTTACCAGTCGGATAATCTTGGGCAAACCATTAAAATCTCTGACCCTCCATCTACTTCCTCATTCATATAATAGTGATAATAATACTTTGCAATAGTGTTGTGAGCGTCAAATGAGATAATGCAAGGAAGAGACTTTCAGCGACCTTCAGATAGTTGGGATGAGAAACTGTGATGGCTTTAACAGAACAGAGACAATTGTGAATAATTATAATTTAATTTTTAACATTTATATTTAAATACAAACAATAAGAAAAGAAATCAACTGTATATACAACACCAATTAGACATGAGTTTATAGCCTGATTGGCTCCATTTATTTTTCAGAGCTCTTAACCTATTACTAATCCAAGTGCATCAAGCTATAAAAACTTTATACAATTCTTTCCCTAAGATAACATAATCTTTATTTCTTGAGACACTTTATACTAACATTAAACTGAAAGTAACTGGATAAAAATGAAATGGAGACTCATAATTGTAAACTGTTTTCATGTTGAAAGAAGATTCAACCACATTCTAGGACTGAATTGCTCTTGCTACAGTTTAGGATCGAGCTATAAAAAAGTATATCACTTAGCCTATGCCTGCCTACCAGTGCAAAGTGTAGTGGCAAACAGAAAACAGAAGTAATTATCTAGAAGCATTAGGCCAAAAATTCCACTTCGGCCCCCTAAACTGAAGTTGCTTTGCAGGCAGCAGGGAAACCTAGGACGGGGCCATGTTCAATTTTCTCTTAAAACTTTCTTCCCCCTGAATGCTTTTCACCTTGAACACTTAGTCCTATCATATCTGGAGAAATAATGCTCACTTGCTTTTTCTCTTTTTAAAAGAGAGATTTACTAAGGCTGATTGAAAAGGCTTAAGATGTCCTCTTGTCATGGCCCTTGATAAACATTTCATCTAATATTTTTGAGACAGTTTCAGTTGAAGCGCTGCAGAAGACAAATCAAAACAATAATACATAAAACTGCTGCTTTACTTGAATGTTTTTTAAAAAAGAAAACAAACCCTGAATGTCTTTAAAGGACATCTAACCAGAATTGGCATCTGAAAAATTAAAGAAAAAGAAGATCCCATATATTCAGTTCATTTATTTCTACCCCATTAAAAAACATTAAAAACTCCAGTACTTTGCCACCTGATGTGAAGAACTGACCCTGATGCTGGGAAAGATTGAAGGCAGGAGGAGACGGGGACGACAGAGGATGAGATGGTTGGATGACATCACTGATTCAATGGACATGGGTTTGAGTAAACTCCACGAGTTGGTGATCGACAGGGAGGCCTGGCATATTGCAGTCCATGGGGTCAAAAAGAGTCAGACACGACTGAGTGATTGAACTGAACTGAAAAAACAGATGCAATGCACATAAGATTTTATGTGGTCCTATCTAACAGGATATAACAATGGCACAATCCATGAATTACTGACTGCCATTCATCTCAAAAGGTGAGATACTTAGGAAGCCTTCAACTCTCACCTTGAGTAAACTACCCAACTTGGCTTTGAAAAAAGAAAATGTGTGTTTTTAAAATATAACTTCTTTGAGTATCAGTTACCTTGTATTACACTTTTGTCACTACTAGGGAACCCTTATCATCCTCATTTTGTCCTGTCATTAACCGTAGTATCAGATCTCAAACTTAACTCAGTTTAAGAAAAACAGTGCTCTATACATCAAGAAAATGATTCTAGCTCTTTCTAATAATTTTTCACCATGTGTGATCATGTATGCTTTTTTTCTATTTCGTGTATTGTGTCATTACCTACCAAGCTGTGGAGAAGACAGTCCATATATTCTAACAACAAGATATCACTTCTGACATTTGTGTGAACTTTACAAACTTTGCACATTATGGGAGAAACTTTTTTCTTACATGTACAGTATCAGCTTACTAATCATACTTATTTGTTAATGGCTTGGTAATTTATACTTACAAATGTCACTTCCCTGTTTTGATCAGATTTCAACTACAGATAATCACAGTACTAAATTCTAAGTTAGAGGACAATTTAAATCCAAAGGAAAATATAATTCATCATCACAGCTTTAAAAAATAGTCCAAATATTTGAAATGCACACTCACCTTAAAATTTTGGTGCAGAATTAAAATGAAAATCATCCTTCCTTAAAATCTTATCTAGTAATTTTCATAGAGACTTCTGGAGTTTATTGCTCAGAAGGAAAACTTTAAAACAAGCTGATTTTTTTCAAAAGGCAATATGTCAATAGAACTGAGTTAAGCCATTGAGAATAAGAGAATGGGGAAGAAAGAGTTACTGACATTTTGTGTGTATGCGTGATGTACATGTGCTTTGTTTTGCTTTTTTATGAGTAATATGATCAGGAGAATATTGCTCATGATATCTTTTTGATTACAGTGTATAAGATGTCTTGGGAGAGTTGCTATTACAGTTGAGATCAATGGTACTGAAATACAGGCCAATCTTGTTCTGTTTTGCTTTGCTGTATAGTGCTTCACAGATACTGCATTTTTCACAAATTGAAAAGTGTGTTAGTTGCTCAGTTGTGTCCCACTCTTTGCCATCCATGGACTGTGGCCCACCAGGATACTCCGTCCATGGGCTTCCCCAGGCAAGAATTTTTTTTTTTTTTTAATTTTAAAATCTTTAATTCTTACATGTGTTCCCAAACATGAACCCCCCTCCCATCTCCCTCCCCATAACATCTCTGTGGGTCATCCCCATGCACCAGCCCCAAGCATGCTGTATCCTGCGTCAGACATAGACTGGCGATTCAATTCTTACATGATAGTATACATGATAGAATGCCATTCTCCCAAATCATCCCACCCTCTCCCTCTCTCTCTGAGTCCAAAAGTCCGTTATACACAGCTGTGTCTTTTTTCCTGTCTTGCATACAGGGTCGTCATTGCCATCTTTCTAAATTCCATATATATGTGTTAGTATACTGTATTGGTGTTTTTCTTTCTGGCTTACTTCACTCTGTATAATCAGCTCCAGTTTCATCCATCTCATCAGAACTGATTCAAATGAATTCTTTTTAACGGCTGAGTAATACTCCATTGTGTACATGTACCACGGCTTTCTTATCCATTCATCTGCTGATGGACATCTAGGTTGTTTCCATGTCCTGGCTATTATAAACAGTGCTACGATGAACATTGGGGTACATGTGTCTCTTTCAATTCTGGTTTCCTCGGTGTGTATACCCAGCAGTGGGATTGCTGGGTCATACGGTAGTTCTATTTGCAATTTTTTAAGGAATCTCCACACTGTTCTCCATAGTGGCTGTACTAGTTTGCATTCCCACCAACAGTGTAGGAGGGTTCCCTTTTCTCCACACCCTCTCCAGAATTTATTGCTTGCAGATTTTTGGATCGCAGCCATTCTGACTGGTGTGAAGTGGTACCTCATTGTGGTTTTGATTTGCATTTCTCTGATAATGAGTGATGTTGAGCATCTTTTCATGTGTTTGTTAGCCATCCGTATGTCTTCTTTGGAGAAATGTCTATTTAGTTCTTTGGCCCATTTTTTGATTGGGTCATTTATTTTTCTGGAATTGAGCTGCATAAGTTGCTTGTATATTTTTGAGATTAGTTGTTTGTCAGTTGCTTCATTTGCTATTATTTTCTCCCATTCAGAAGGCTGTCTTTTCACCTTGCGTATATTTTCCTTTGTTGTGCAGAAGCTTTTAATTTTAATTAGATCCCATTTGTTTATTTTTGCTTTTATTTCCAGAATTCTGGGAGGTGGGTCATAGAGGATCCTGCTGTGATTTATGTCTGAGAGTGTTTTGCCTATATTCTCCTCTAGGAGTTTTATAGTTTCTGGTCTTACATTTAGATCTTTAATCCATTTTGAGTTTATTTTTGTGTGCGGTGTTAGAAAGTGATCTAGTTTCATTCTTTTACAAGTGGTTGACCAGTTTTCCCAGCACCACTTGTTAAAGAGATTGTCTTTACTCCATTGTATATTCTTGCCTCCTTTGTCAAAGATAAGGTGTCCATATGTGTGTGGATTTATCTCTGGGCTTTCTATTTTGTTCCATTGATCTATATGTCTGTCTTTGTGCCAGTACCATACTGTTTTGATGACTGTGGCTTTGTAGTAGAGCCTGAAGTCAGGCAAGTTGATTCCTCCAGTTCCATTCTTCTTTCTCAAGATTGCTTTGGCTATTCGAGGTTTTTTGTATTTCCATACAAATCTTGAAATTATTTGTTCTAGTTCTGTGAAAAATATGGCTGGTAGCTTGATAGGGATTGCATTGAATTTGTAAATTGCTTTGGGTAGTATACTCATTTTCACTATATTGATTCTTCCAACCCATGAACATGGTATATTTCTCCATCTATTAGTGTCCTCTTTGATTTCTTTCATCAGTGTTTTATAGTTTTCTATATATAGGTCTTTAGTTTCTTTGGGTAGATATATTCCTAAGTATTTTTTTATTCTTTTTGTTGCAATGGTGAATGGAATTGTTTCCTTAATTTCTTTTTCTACTTTCTCATTATTAGTGTATAGGAATGCAAGGGATTTCTGTGTGTTGATTTTATATCCTGCAACTTTACTATATTCATTGATGAGCTCTAGTAATTTTCTGGTGGAGTCTTTAGGGTTTTCCATGTAGAGGATCATGTCATCTGCAAACAGTGAGAGTTTTACTTCTTCTTTTCCAATTTGGATTCCTTTTATTTCTTTTTCTGCTCTGATTGCTGTGGCCAAAACTTCCAGAACTATGTTGAATAGTAGCGGTGAAAGTGGACACCCTTGTCTTGTTCCTGACTTTAGGGGAAATGCTTTCAATTTTTCACCATTAAGGATAATGTTTGCTGTGGGTTTGTCATATATAGCTTTTATTATGTTGAGGTATGTTCCTTCTATTCCTGCTTTCTGGAGAGTTTTTATCATAAATGGATGTTGAATTTTGTCAAAGGCCTTCTCTGCACCTATTGAGATAATCATATGGTTTTTATTTTTCAATTTGTTAATGTGGTGAATTACATTGATTGATTTGCGGATATTGAAGAATCCTTGCATCCCTGGGATAAAGCCCACTTGGTCATGGTGTATGATCTTTTTAATATGTTGTTGGATTCTGATTGCTAGAATTTTCCCCAGGCAAGAATTTTGAAATGGGTTGCCATTTCCTTTTCCAGGGGATCTTCCCAACCCAGGGATCGAACCTGGGTCTCCTGCATTGCAGGCAGATTCTTTACCATCTGAGCCACCAAGGAAGCTGCTCTGTGGCAACTTTGCATCAGATAATTCTATCAGAGTCATTTCTTCCAACAGCAGTTTCTCACTTTAAGTCTCTGTGTCACATTTTAATAATTCTCACAGTGCATGCTGTGCCAAGTCATGCTAGGTTGCCTCAGTCATGTCCAATGCTTTGCAGCCCCATGGATTGTAATCCACCAGGCTCCTCTGTCCATGGGATTCTCCAGGCAAGAATACTGGAGTGAGTTGCCATGCCCTCCTCCAGCGGATCTTCCAACCCAGGGATTGAACCTGAGTCTCACATTTCCTGTAGTGGCAGGCAGGTTCTTTACCTGGGTATTCTCACAGTATTTCAAACTTTTTCATTTTTACTGTATTCGTTATGAAAATCTGTGATCAGTGATCTTTGAGGTGACTATGACAAAAAGATTACAACTCACTGATGCTTAGCACTTTTGAGCAATGAAGTATTTTTAAGTAAGGTACTCACCTTGTGTTTTTAAACAAAATGCTGTTACACACTTAACAGACTATAGTATAATGTAAACAGAACTTTCAGATGCGCTGAGAAAGCAAAATATTCACATGACCTGCTTTACTGCAGTATTTGTTTCACTGTGGTCTTTTGCAACAGAACCAGCAAAATCTCTGAGGTGTGCCTTGGAATCCAGAATTAAGGGCACAGAAGATTAAACCTGACTGGTAGTTTTGCAAATGAAAAAACAGAGATGTACGTGTGAGATATTTAGAAGGAAGAACAAATAAGAACTGGTAAATAATGTGACGGAAGGACGTGCGTGTGTGTGTGTTTGGTGAGTGTGCTCAGTTGCTTAGTCATGTTCCACTCTTTGCAACCCCATGGGCCATAGCTCACCAGGTACCTCTCTCCATGGAATTTTCCAGGCAAGATTACTGGAGGGGTTGCCATTTCCTACTTCAGGGGATCTTCCCAACACAGGTATCAAACCCGCATCTCTTGCACCTCCTACGTTGGCAGGCAGATTCTTTACTACTGCACCAGGTGGAGGGATGGAGCAAATCAAAGAATACTTTTAAGTTTAAGAAATCAGCAAAAGGACAATACTTTGAAAAGAAATTAAATTGTGAATTCTTCAGGGATATCCAGGAATATCAAGTTCAAGGAGGGGAATGAAAGGCCAAGTAGAAAGAGACAAAACAATTGTAATAATTTGGCTGGTAAATCAAATAAAAACATCCAATAGTCAGCTGCATGTCTGAGAATGCAATTTGTGATGACTGTGGGTCTCTTGAGGACCAAGACTATTTGCTCTTAGTCTCTGAAATCCCAAGCATATCTAGGCACACAGTTCATCTGCCTGGCTGGCTGACTGCATAGAGATCTGGTAACCAATTGCACAAAGAAAATGAGTTGTGAGTATGAATTAAGACCAAGGAACAAAGCAAGGAACTAAAAGGACAAAGTTTGAGGAATATTGAAGGAATGGGAGGGGGAAAAGAAACCAGTAACAGAGATACGAAAGGTCTGTCAAAGAAGTGAACCCAGAAAGAGAAAGGGAAGTGGAAGGGAAGAAAAAAAAACAAGAATAGAATCAGAGGAGTGCCTGTGGGGTAGGGTGGGGGTAATGCTACTTATTCATAATTTGAATTCATATATATATATAGACATATAGATATAAACTCTGAAGATGCACCAATGCAAAAATTCTAAACTCACAATTAGTGAGCAAAAGTGAAAATCATTAAAATGTTTCCTTAAAAACTTCAAATAAATAAATTAATATCTCCTCTCACATTGATTCATCCATTGTTTGTGGGTACTCAATAAATGTTAATTGAACTAAATTAATAATATTTGCTCAGTGGTAATAAAAAATTAATTAACTGTCGGTCTTCTCTGTTACTCACATTTATTCCCACTGCTTCTGCAATTACTTCTAGCCCAAACAGAAATTTTCTATTTCCTTGACTTTTAGTATCCACTTTAATATTTTTCACCAACAATACAGGTGAACTTCTAATTTTTGTCTTAATTTTTGTGATCTTTTTCTGGTTGAAAAAAATTATTTTCTCTAAGTTAATGTCAAGAACTATGTATAACATCCCAAATATAGTTTCACAAATTCCTTATTTAATTCCAAAATAGTTTTCTCTGCAGAAGATGTGATACCACTTTTTATGTTTCTCCTTTTAGCTTATGTTACTTTGTAATACTTTGGGTACAAAGTCAAGTAACACCACAAAAGAAGGAATCTGGGGAAATTATTGTTAGCACTCCATCTACAAAAGACGGAAGATGTCAGTAACATTCACCCAAAATTGTGACTCATTTCAGATGTCAGAATTCTGGGTTGAACAGACTGGGTTCTGAAATGTGTGTTTGTCAGATGATTTTCTAATGAGTAACAGATAGTTCCCACTGGGGAATGGAAAAAAATAAAAATATAAACAGATATAGAATTAAAATAACTTTATGAATGGCAGCTTAACTTCTCTATAAAATTCTCTCAGTACAAGCCCAGTGTCTCCAAATGGTTGCTTAATGTAGCACACCACTTAGATTCAAAATGCTATACTTAAAAGTGTCGAGAAATTAAAAAGAGAATCATATACCACTTGGCTGTATACTGTATTCTCCGCATGTTCTTACATTCCAGTAACCTCTATCCAACTTTTTTTTGTTACTGAATTACTTTGTGCAAAGGCAATTTACATGATATGCTGCCTGACTACGTGTGATAATTTGCACTGATTGTCAATTAATTCTGTAAGTAAATAGATGCTGTAATCTCTATATTCATCAAGGTTTCATTATCTATCAGCTCTTCCTGAGGATAGAGCAGCTGTAACTAAACAGGCAAGATTCCCTAAATGTGCAAGAAGGTAGTCTTGCTTTGTAAAGACTGCTGAGGGAGGGGTATGTCTATAAAGTGATGTTATTTGCAAGGCTTGATTTTCAGTAGGTGACACATCAAAGGATTTAGAGTGAAAAGGGTTTTGCTGATGTGCAGTTCCAGTGGTGAGGAAGGAGAGAGAAAAGCTAAGAACAAATTGGAGGAAATATTGAATAATATAAAGAGACAGGGATAAGAACAACGTTTTTGGAATCCAAACGGCCTGGGTTCAAATCCCAGCTCTATCATTTACTAACAAGGAAGCCTCAGGCAACTTATCTAAATAAACTTTCTAAGCCTTGGCTTTACTCATTCATATGTTAACTTGGGGTACCAATTTATGCATTTCCCATGTATTCTGGAAGGCTGACAATAACTGCCTCCTAGTGTCTTTGTGATGCTTAAATAGGGTACATAGTGGTAACACAGAACATTTGACATAAAATGCATACAATTCTGTCGGGGGGGGGGGGTGGTGGGGGGCGCATGCACATTTAAGGCAGTGGTTTGATATTCAAAATGGGTGATTTTAACCCTTGGAGGAAATCTGGCAATATCCACAGACATTTTTGTTTATTGTATCCTGAGGCAATTGGTGTTACTGGCATTAAGTAGCGAGAGGACTGGGATGTTGCTAAATATTCCATAATTTCTCTGTGACAAAGAATTAAGTTAAGTGAAGTGAAGTCTCTCAGTCGTGTCCAACTCTTTGTGACACCATGGACTGTAGCCTACCAGGCTCTTCTGTCCATGGGATTTTCCAGGCAATAGTACTGGAGTGGATTGCCATTTCCTTCTCCAGTGGATCTTCCCGACCCAGGGATTGAACCCGGGTCTCGTGCATTGTAGACAGATGCTTTACTGTCTGAGCCACCCAGGAATCTGGCCCCAAATGTCAGTACTTCTCAGAGTACTGAAGGCATAATTTGAATGACTATTTGTGATTATAGGTGGTTAGTCGACACTCTGATATCCAAGTGAGAAAAATAAACTATTCTTTTTTATCATTATTATCATTATCTTAAATCCATGAACCTCTCCTGAGTTAGAATCCAAGAGTTTCTCAATCTGTTGAGCTAATTCTATCAATTCAACATTACATTGTTATTACTGTTATTCAGTTGCTAAGTTGTATCCAACTCTTTGCAACCCCATGCTGCTGCTGCTGCTGCTGCTGCTAAGTTGCTTCAGTCAAGTCCGACTCTGTGCAACCCCATAAAGGGCAGCCCACCAGGCTCCCCCATCCCTGGGATTCTCCAGGCAAGAACACTGGAGTGGGTTGTTGACATTTCCTTCTCCAATGCATGAAAGTGAAAAGTGAAAGTGAATTCGCTCAGTCGTGTCCAATTCTTAGCGCCAGGGACTGAAGCAAACCAGGTTTCCCTGTCCTTTACTATTTCCCCGAGTTTGCTCAAACTCATGTCCATTGAGTCTGCAATGCTATCCAACTAACTCATTCTCTGTCACTTCTCCTCTTGCCATCAGTTTTTCCCAGCATGACAGTCTTTTCCAGTGAACTGGCTCTTTGTATCAGGTGACCAAAGTATTGGAGCTTCAGTTTCAGTATTGATCCTTCCATGTATATTCAGAGTTGATTTCTTTTAGGATTGACTGGTTTGATCTCCTAGCTGTCTAAGAGACTCTCAAGAGTCCTCTCTAGCACCAGTTAGAAAGCATAAATTCTGCAGTGCTTAGCCTTCTTTTATGGTCCAACTCTCACACTCATATATGATTATTAGAAAAACCTTAGCTTTGACTATATGTAACTTTGTAGTCAAAATGATGTCTCTGGTTTTTAATATGCTGTCTAGGTTGACATTACATTAAATGCTATCAACAGCAGATGTTTTCCTGAACCCCTGTTTCTGCCAATCCCTTTTAAGCTGAATCAAACTTCATCCAAGAGATTTAAAGCGAAGAGCATAAGAGACAGAGAAAAAAATTAAGCACTGTTGAAAGTCAAGTCTATTTCGAGGCTCAGAAACAAACAAAAAAGGCTGAAGACAATTGTGTGTGCAATAGCGTCAGTTCTCACACCAGTTAGGAGCCTTTGGAGAACAACTCTTTTCATAATTAGCTTCTGAAAATCACTGATGTACCTATCAGTAGGCTGTTCTCTCCTTTTTCCACTCTCAAAAGCAGAAGGTCGCTATGGTAGTGGTTCCCAAACTTGTCTGCATGTTGGAATCTCCTGGGAAGTTTCCAAAATCTCTGAGGAACTGTAATCCAATCTGTTAAAGGGATAGAGGGGATGCCTGATCTTTAAAAGATTTCCAAGATGATTCTACTCTGTAGATAGGTCTAGGAACCCCTGTCCTAGCAGGTAGGATCAAGTAGAGATTTCCATCTGCTTCAAACTAAGAAGCAACTTCTGAAAGGACAATGACAATGGAGTTGGCAAGAAGATACTTCTTGCACAGAGCTGTCTAACCACAGTAAAATTAAACCAGGTTGCCAACTCTTTTATTGATTTCAGTCACTCAGTGAGCATTACTGAATTAGGGACTGGGCTAGCGACGGAAAAGGAAATCCTCCAGAAAGCATCTTCACTATCTCCCAACAGTGCCGCCCGATCCCCAGGACTGGTGCTTGTTTCAGTCAGGAGAAGTCCCTAGGAATCAGTCTGGATGTGGGTTTCACATCTGTTAACCCCTCTCTCCATCTCCAGATCCCTTCACTGGTGCAAGTAAGCTATACATTAACTGCACCACTACCCTGTCTGGTCTCTTTCTCTCGCCTGATTTTGTCGTATGCTTCTGTTGAACACTCCTCAACATTTTACTGCATTGCTAATGTGTTCGACATTTCTAAAAGCCAGTGACCAGACCTCTGTTGTTGTTGCGTTAGTCACTCGGTCATGTCTGACTCTCTGCGACCCCATGGACTGTAGCCACCAGGCTTCTCTGTCTATGGGATTCTCCAGGCAAGAATACTGGAGTGGATTGCTATTCCCTTCTCCAGGGGATCTTCCTGACCCAGGAATTGACCCTGGGTCTCCTGCATTGCAGGCAGATTTTTTGCTGTCTGAACCACCAGGGAAGCCCCAGTTAGGCAGCACTGAATTCTGAGGGCCCAGCCCAGTGCTGACAGCCTCAGTCATTATGTGGGAATCAGTAAACAAACATGGGAGTTGTGAAACACACAGAGCACCTAGGTCTTCTCAGGCTTCTCAGCCTTCCCTGTGCCTCTCCAAACCAGAATCTCAGTCAAAGAGCTTGCTAGACATTCCCTGCCTGCCAGGTTGTTATACGGAAATAAAAGCCTGTCCTCTGAGAAGCACACTCTCAAAGCCACAAAGATGACTATCACCTTTATAAGGACCTAACAAATGGCAAAGCAGAGAAAAGACTGGCAACCAAAGAGTCTTCAAGGGCAGACACAGAAATGAGCTTATAGGCTGGTTATGTGTGACCCCTTTTCTTATTCATGGAAGGAAACTGAGGTCTGTAAAGGCAAAGGAATGCAACAACTTGATTGAGATCATACACGATGTTAAACAGTACTGTCCAGCATTTAAAACTCCTTCTGTTGGCCAAAAAGTTCGTTCAGGTTTCTCCATGAGATGTTAGAGAAAAACCCAAATCAACTTTTTGGCTAACCCAATACTACTTCTGAGATCCACAACACATTATGACAATAAGCTGGCAACATTTTATGAGATTTTTGTTAATTCTAGTGAGTGAACGCCTTGCTTCTCCCACCCATTACTACAAAGACCACCGTGGAAATCACTGTTACAAATTACCATGAAATGTGAAAATTGCCATGTGCTTGAAATTTTATAATTATTGCACGTTTATTCTTACATATATTTTCATTCAAAATAATCCTATTCAATAATGTTGCATACTTTCAAATAATATTTTAATCTTGTAAAAGTCTAGAATGGGAATTTGTCTGCAAACATCCATTTTTGGATCCCTAGGTCATGTCGACTACAGCGGGTGTCTGTATGTGTGTTTTCTTTTTTCATCTAGATGGGCAACTCACAAATGAAAAGCAGGCAGACCAGAAAGCCATTAATGCTATCGTTATAAATTCAGTATCCGAATTCAATATCACAGATGGACCAGCCAAGGAAACCCCCAGTGAGAAAAAACTGTCAGAATCCAGCATATCACTGTCCTCCCTTGAAGAAAGCCAAACGAAATTTTCCTACCTCCAAACTGATACTTCAGTTCATCCGAGAGACACTGATGGTATGTTTCTCACAATCAACCCATCTCTAAATAAAGCTCCCCAACCCCCGGCCCCTGGAAAATCATCACATATGCTGTTAGGGGGAAAAAAAAGTCTTTATGAATATTAAACAGGAAGACTTTGATTTGAAAACTCTGGTGAATGACACATGTCAAGGTCACCTTGCAATTACGAAGTGCTTGGCAGGTTGTTTGCTCTCCAAGGTGGGAGTCTGAGGCAACGGGTTTTAAATAGCTCGACTGAGGTATAATCATCCTGGCTATGGAGCTATGAAGTAAATTTTTAAAATGGCCAATTTTTTTCTCTTCTTGGATCTGGAACTATTCAACCTTTGAGTCTAGACTGAGAGGAGAAGAAGGCAGAGTGGAATAGTATCAAAAAGTTGAAAGTGTAAAAATAGACTTCTTTAACTATAAGGATGCTGACATCAGCAGCCTGGGAAAAGGTTGGTTCCTCTGGTAAAACTGCCTCCTAGGCATTTGAATCAGCGCAAAGCTACACCAAACCATCTCGATGTATGACATAAGAGGCATGTTTCATTTGCAAAACCAATTTCACACTGAGCTGATGTTAAATGATCAGCATAGTCAAGTTCAAAGTAATGGACTTCAGACTAAGACATACGGAATTTTAGTCAGGCTAACTTTGCAGTGACCTTTACAGAAGATGCAAATCACTCAAAAGCTTTATAATATTCCATATTGATATTTGCATTTAAGGAAAACTCAAAGTTTCTCAAAGGAAAACATAACAGGGTATAGTTTCTGGTCTATATTTAAATTCATATTTGCCTTTCAAAATAAGACAAAAAATGAAATGAACTCTGTATAATAGGAACTTTGAAATCACATCAGTTTAATTCCTGACTCAATTTATTCACTGTATAAAACTGGATAAAGTTTTACCACCTATGAATCTCAGACTTCCAGTTATTTAATGGTGCTAGTAATGCACCATACAGTGTTTTGAAGATCAAATGAAATAGCATGGGTCAAACATCCAGGACAAAGTCTATTACATAATAGGTGTCTAATTTTTGCTTTTATTATGATTACGGTTTTAAAAAGTAAGGAAAAGATTTCTAATACATGTTATATATGATCATGTGAAAATGTTGTCATGGATGCTTTCGACCAGAAGCTACAGACAGGATCACCTGCAGTTGCCAGGTGATAATGCGAATAATGAAGCATGGAGGGAAACAATAGGCATTGGTGAGTATTATGGCAACGTAAAGAGCACTACCTCTACTCAGCTCCAACTAATTGCTGCCAGAAGGAAAAAGAGGTTCAGAGTTGCCAGACCTAGAATGTTACATGCAACGTCTCGATTTGTAAGTGTTGGCAACACTTATGATGTTGCCAACTTCCTTTATGAAGCCCCAGATACTCACAACAAGACATGGATTTTGGCTATCTTTGGCCTGTAGACTGTCAGATTATGACCTTGAGTCAAGATGATGTCCATATTTCTTGTTTTGTTAGAGCTTGATGCTAATCAAGAAAACAGGCAATACAACAACGTTCTCAGCATTTTGACAGTAAAGAATTTTGTCAAATCGGGTTACACAGCTCTTGTAATGATTCCAGAATCAGGAATTCCCATTATATGTACCCACACACACATGTACAACAGAACCACTCTGACCTATCTTATCAGGTATCTTGGCAGAATGAGAAGGCCAATGCAGTCAGCACGTTGCCTGAAATGAACCCTTGTATTCTCAGGGAAGATCCAAATGACTATTCTATTAAAATGGCAACCCTACCCTGATGCTGCATGTAGGAAAAAACTGTTCACTCTGCAAAAGAGCAAAGGAGATTCATGAAGACTGCTGAATTAGACTGTCTTGTTAAGGCCTGGACCAAGGCTACTGTGGTCCAGGAAATTCCAATATTAAGCTAACAGCCTAGGTAATAGTTTATTCTTCATTTCCCTAGCTGTGAAAAAAAAAAAAACCTCCCTACCAAGGTAAGCACTTTTGGTATCTGGTTAAAAGACAGCAAAACATCCAGACAAGGGCCCACAAACAGTGTGAAGAAACCCTTATTATCCTAGAGAGCAAACATCGAGGAACTAAAAGAGTTAAATCAGATTCACTTCATTTTAGGAAATTTTGATAGTAATTAATTTAAGGATGTAAGGATGCAGAAATTGAGAGCTGGGGTCATTGTTCATACTGAGATAAATACAGAAATATCTTTCAGGAACAGCAGGGGAAACAGAAGGGAAAAGAGAAGATTGCATCCACTTTCATGTAGTTTGTGGTTAATTTATTTTCAAATATATAAATGAGTGCATAGGAATGGATGCTTAATTGCTAATATCTATTATTTATATACATTGCCCCCACTTAAAACAAGGATGGAGAAGCCTCACACATGCAGATTTTGTAAAATGCGCTACATCCATTAGCACAGTTCATGGTGTGTGCTCTGATGGGAATTTAAGAAGGATCTTTACTGCACATCACACACTATGTGCTGCGACATTATTATTAAATCATGGCTCATCCGGCGTGGTCCCATTCCTGAAGAAAAGGGGAGAAGTCCAGAGCACTATCTGTGCTTCTGCTTCTATGTTCTAACTGTAAAAGCATCCCAGTGGATGATAAAACCAGGATATACATGCTATGAGAAAACAGGCTCCTTAAAAAGAATCTGAGAATATACCTAATGGATGTATAATTTTGAATCTGAGGTGTCTCATCCAAGTGGAAGAGGAAAATCATAAATATAAGACACCTCAAAAGAATAGTCTTAATTACACCATGGACTACTGAATAAAATGATTACATTTTCTACACTGTAAATTTCATACAATTAAATGCAATAGTGTCACCTTATAAAATGTTTCAATTTTATAATTATTTCAGTTCATTTGCTCAGAAAAAAACATAAGCACAAATTTACTAAGTATCACCCAAATCTAGTCATTCTAGTTCTAAAGAACTAACTTCAACGTTAGTTGTGCTTGTCTGAACTTAAATAGATCTTGACATATTTAAGTAGCTATTAAAATTGATAAAATCAGGGATGATACCCCAGCTAGAGAAAGGCAGTCACACTTTATCTATTTCCATTCTGCATTACAGACTTTTTTGAAGAACTTAATGTTGGGGGAGTGGGAACCAATTTTTATACTTTTGAACCAAAAACTTCCAGTAACTAGTTGGAGCCACCATGTCATGAATCTTGTTATTAATGCCAAGTTCTCTCAGCGACCATTAACCATAATGTACCAGAATATGGCGTTTGGAGGAGGTTCATCTTGTCTTTTGCTTTGTTTTTGTTTTTAATTTTGTTTTGGGAGAAGAGGATAGGATTTTTTTTTATCTGTATTTTTAAAATTCATGTTCTTGCCACTTTTGAAAATGATTCCCAAGGATGCAGGAGGTATGCTTCTGGAGTTGAGAAGTGTGGCAGGGACCACAGAGGGCAGCTACAGCCACCTCTGGTTCCGCCTTCCTCTTGATTCCAGACATGGTGGTGGCAAGAACAACGACAGCTAGAAGGGCAAACTCAGAGATGACCGGACCGTGAATGAGGGCCTGACCTCAGGCACACTGGTGGAAATTCCTTCGCACTGTTACCTTCTCCATTATAACTAAATATGATCTTTTCTAAAGAGGCAGATTCTGCCTCTCTTTTCCCGCCATACTTATTGTTTGCCCGTGTGGTACAGCATGTGGTATCCTAAGTTCCCTGACCAGGGATCAAACCTGCGCCCCCTGCACTGGAAGTGCAGAATCTTAACAACATCCCTGCCTCTTTAAATTTGAAGTATGCTTGATTTCCAGTACTGTGTTAGCTTCAAGTATATAGCATAGTGATTCAGTGTTTTGCAGATTATACTCTGCTGCTGCTGCTGCTAAGTCACTTCAGTCGTGTCCGACTCTGTGCGACCCCACAGACAGCAGCCCACCAGGCTCCCCCGTCCCTGGGATTCTCCAGGCAAGAACACTGGAGTAGGTTGCCATTTCCTTCTCCAAAGCATGAAAGTGAAAAGTGAAAGTGAAGTCGCTCAGTCGTATCCGACTCTTAGCGACCCCATGAATTGCAGCCTACCAGGCTCCTCCGTCCATGGGATTTTCCAGGCAAGAGTACTACTATAGGTTATTACAAAATAACAGGTGTAATTTCCTGTGCTGCACAGTATATCCTTGTTGTTTACCTATTTTATATACTGTAGTTTGAATCTGTGAAGCCCATACCCCTAATTTGCCCCCCTTTCTATCTCCCCTTTAGCAACCACATTAAGATATGGTGTACCTATACAATGGAATACTGCTGCTGCTGCTGCTACGTCACTTCAGTCGTGTCCGACTCTGAGTGACCCCATAGATGGCAGCCCACCAGGCTCCCCCGTCCCTGAGATTCTCCAGGCAAGAACACTGGAGTGGGTTGCCATTTCCTTACTCAATCATAAAAAAGAATGAAATACTGGCACTTGCAACAACTTAGATGGAACTACAGAATATTATGCTTAGTGAAGTAAGTCAGGCAGAGAAAGACAAACTTTATATGTGGAACCTAAAAGTAACACAAATGAATGTATATACAAAACAGAAACAGATTCTCCCCCTTAAATAGCCAATATTCTAATTACATTTGGAATGGTCCAGAGGCTGCAGTAGTCCTTCAGGATCATAAGAGCATCACTTAGCACTTCACAGTCTTCACATCCTCCATGCACCCTAGGGCTGAAAGTAAAGAGGAAATAAAAGCACCCTGAGAGGGTTTTTGTCATGGCTTCTTGCTCAAAGGCAAATACCACATTCGGCTGAATGGCTTGAAGGTCTCAGATCTCCTTTAACTCAGGTTTAAGGAAGGAAGAAGTGAGAAATGAGATGGGTATCCTGACCGCAACATGCAGAGCCTATGCCGTGATGTCACGTAGTTCAAAAGGAATTTAATACGTAAGGAATGTGTTGCAAAGGTATAAAGAGAGCTGAAAAGCCAAGTGACGAAATTAGCAATAATCGGAAAGCTCTGCCACCTCTTCTTTTGGTCCCTCCTAGTCACCAATAAATCATCAGTACGGACATTAGCTCCTTAGCCACTAGTAACTATTAGTAGACTGAACAGAAGTAAGCAGTACGAGCAGAAGCCACAGATAGAAGGGCATTTGGAAAAAGATAAAACCAAAGAGAAGATTCAAAGCAGAGAGCTTTGTAGCCTGAGGTAAGGATTTAGGACCTGATTCTAAAGGGAGTGTGAGATGTTCTAATTTATGATTTTAAATATCAAAGGGGCTAATGAATTGGAGGTGGGCTCATGTGGAAGCAGTGTCCTGGACTGGAGGCTGTTTCCATGGACCTGATAGTGGCTACAGCTAAGACAGTTGACAGAGGCTGACAAATTTCAAATAGGACTCTGCAAGGGAATCAGCGAAACTCAGGAGAGAGTTGGTTGGAGAGGGTATGATGAGGAAAAGAAAAATGACAGGAATGAGGTGTAGCTTTGAGGCAATTCATATGTGCGTTCAGGAGCCATTCACAAGATAAAATTAGGGAAGAGACAGGTTTGTGGAATGTGGGAAAGAGGGAGCTCCATGATGCAATGTGGCCTTGCTAAGTGAGAGATGTTCTGAACACAGTGCAGAAGAGATGAGACGCAGGTAGCTGGATGGATGCTGGGCACGATGTCATGATGTTTTAGATGGGCCAAAAGGAATGCTAATGATAGGCTATGGAACATCAAGTTTAGGCAAAGGAAAATATACCCATTCAGGAGAATGGAAAGTCCAATTCTCTTTTCAAACAGTTGAGACTTTTCCCCTGAACTGCTTACGTTACTTTTTTGCAAACAAAAATGGACCATATGCAAAACAGTTTCCCCTGATCATGCAGAATTATTTAATAACGTCTTTTAGGAACTGTGTGGAACACACTTGAAAGTGGGGGAAAAAATCTGTTTTCAATTCATTAATGTTGCCGTGTTTTTCTGGGCTAGAGGCTCTGCCTTTTATAACCAAATAAAAAGGACTGACTTATAAACAGAAAAAGAATAATGGGCTCTATTCTCAAGTGCAAGATAGAGATAAGGAAGGAAACAAATGCCAGCTTGACCAAAGGATTAGGTCAATATACATATGGTACAATATATATATATAATATTATACATAAAGTCTATGGTACATCAGAAGCAGAGACCTCCAGGGTCTGACAACTTGAGGAGATGTTGGCAAGACGATTCAAACCAAACATTTGTATACCCACAGGAAATTACAAGGCCATTTCACAAACAGGTTTTCACACTCTGATAGGAAATACCAGCTCCCATCCCCAGAGGACACACTGCACCCAACCTGACTTATTTCTAAGCCAAACTTTCAGTCTTGTAATACTTACAAATGACAGGATCTGGTGGGTAAATTATTTTTATATGGTCACAGACCTGAGTAAGTCTCTGATTCTTCATTCTAAGAGATCAGGGAGCATTTGCTTGGAATATTTTCTCCTGAGAGCCTCTTCTTTGCCAGGGGCTGCTAGAGCAGCAGTCTTGGCATTAAAAAAAGTGATGAGGCTTTACGCCCAAGATCTTTGACCACCAACACGCCCTCTTCAGAAACGCATGCTGAGAATAGTCTATGAACGGCACTCACTCACTTCTGAATTTTTGTGGGTGATTTGTAGTGACTTATGAGCTATGAGTGAGTTGGCCACATGCTAGAAGCTGGCTCTGAGGGAATAAAAATACACCCTGTCTGGCACAGAGATGAGTACACACACCATAGACGTATTATGAAATAGGCCACCTAAACTATAAATACTGAGTAATGGCCACAGCACCTGCAACAATATATAGCAATTAAAGTGGTCATAAAAGTTATGGCATGGTTCTTTACCACTCTGTCTTACTGGGAAGAAAGAATCAGAGGGTGAGAGGCTAGGGAGAGGGCAGGAGGGACTGAGGGATGAAGGGAGATTTTTGTTTACCTGTATGCAGAACTCATTTTAGCCCTTTATATATATATATATACTTTTTTTTAAATAAATTGGAATGACTTTATTTAAAATAGTTGTTCCCTTTCAGAGAATTTCCACATTCTCCCTTCTCTTAAACACTAAGCAGTGTTGTACAACAGAACAGCAGTTCTATTAGGAATAACAGAAAAAAGTTTTCCGGAAGACATTCTGAAGTCAATGGATAGGGACCTAAAAACACTTAGACAGCACTGGCAGATGATGCAGAAAGCAGAATTTGCAGGCTTGTGTAGTCAGTCAACTGAAGTCTGAAAACCAAAGATTACTAACATTCTTAATGGAGGAAAAATAGATTATAAAAGTCTAATAATGTTAATTGATTGATAAGCCCATTAGGAGAGGGGAATTTTCCCCAGTTCACACTAAAATGTTACTTTCAACCATCAGCAGTCTTCAGTATACTGATTTCAATTAATTAGATGATATATCACATGAACACTTACCTACCCTTTTTAAAAACCCTTACATGTTTTTGAGACTTTCTTAACTAAAAAAAAAAAAAAAAAAGGAGGAGGGAGGGAGGGAGGGAGGATGAAGAAAGAAAAGGAAAGAAGTTATAGTTTTAACAAAAGAACTGCTGCATCTAACTAATTCCCTTTATAGAAACAAACAAACAAAAAATAATCCATAACCCATCACAGCTGCTTGGCTAGAATTACCAATTACCTTCGATGCCTTAGAGATACTTTTCATATTTTTACCAGTCTGCATAGCAAATTTCTAAAACAGTTTGTTTTACACAGGATTGATAAGATTTATACCATTTTAGGTGTATATGATGATGTATTTCATTTAACTATATAAAATCAAGGCTTTACATAACTGGAGGAAAAATGAGACAGGGCTTAAATATAATATGCTACCACAAACAACCATGATTATTTAAAAAGTAATTTATGTTAGGTTTTGAAATGTGCTTTTCACTGGCACTGAATATGGGTGTGGCAGATTTACTGGAATCCACATCAAACAAATAAAAGAGCCTTGTGACGAGAAGCCAGAAATGTGGATGGTCTCTCCTTGTCCCCAAATCTAATTGCTCCTGAAAGCTCCCAGCACTTGAGGAGGACTTGCTGTTTTTCAGACCACTGCAAGGTTTCAAGAGAGGTAGCTAATTGGGCAGCTTCCCAGCACCTCTATACATAATGTAAATATAGGAGTTTAGAAAAGGGACAGCACTTCAAATAACCAGATTATGTGGAATCAATAGGAAATGCTCAGGAAGTTAATAAAGCAATTACTTAAGTAGAGTGAGTACTGGACAGGGGTGGGAGCAGTTGAGAAAAGAACGGTGTTCATCACCCCCAATACGGATAAATAAGAGTCGGCTATAAAGTTATCAAGCACACCACTGCACATGCTTGCCCTGCATCTGCGTCCCCAGATGAGCCACATATAATTGTCCTTCTTTCTTCTTTCACCAGAGGACTGCGCCTCCCTTATCCTCACCTGCCTGTTCTGCCAGTTTCTGGATTGTCTCCTGATGCTCCCGGACACGTGTGAAACGGTGTGTATCAATGTTTGCTGCCCCTCCCACAGGTACCATCACACCTCAGATGAAAGCCACTACTCCCGGAATGACTGCAACTGCAACTGTGACATTGACTGCAGCCTTTTTGAATCTTGTCACGAGACCAGTGAGTGTCTGGAGTTGGCCATGGAGATTTCAGAAATTTGTTATCGTTAGTGCAACAAAGGAACCCCGTTCAGGCAGACCTTTTGGCCCTCAGGGGAAACTTCATGACAATGAGCCTGTGATTTTCCTGTGCTGAAATGTAAGGAACTGTACACACCATTTTATTCTGCACCTGTCTGGGAAAAAGCTAGTATTGTCAACCCAATGGTCTTGTTCCAAATTTCCCCACCGCATGGCTCGCTGAAAAATCAGATCTTGATCACATGTGATGAACAAATCTTAAATACTTCTTAAATGCCATAGGTACAAGATGTTTCTTGACTGCAAAATAGCATGCAGAACCATTCTGTGTTATTGCACTCATTGGCTTGCATCATGGATTCAACTTCATTCACAAATTCAGGACAAATTAGTGCATTCTTTTAGAATTGACATACATTAGCTTGTCTTTCTAATGGACTCATGCATAAACATTATGCATTGTTGGTTATTATTAATAATGTATTGTATAACATCATTTTGTAATTAAAAATTTATTTATACAGTCTCTTAAAATTCACTTATATGTACAGTTTAGGTAGGAAAGGGAATTAAATGAATTAGAAACCGTGTTCCTGTAATTACAACAGATGTCTCTAAGACATATCCAGTGAATTTTGAATATGATGTACTTCAAGAGAGTACTGTAATTCTAGACCATATTATTATATGCTTATGACTATGTCATAACAGGTTATGCATATTCTTAATTTGTTACAGAAAATCTTTTCTTTCTTCTAATAAGCAGAAATGGAAATTATGTGCAAGTTTCAAGAAAATGACCCCAGATCGTCAATTCTTCATTTTCCTCATTTCTGTTTGTCAAGTACAATAAGCAACAGGATATTAAAACAGAACCAGTTCATTTTACTAAATGATCAGTTATGTAGGAACCCGAAAGAAATACATGTGCAGGTCCTTATTCAGCACTGAGTTTTCTAATACAGAATGTGCTTCAGAAACCATATCTTTTTTTCTTTTTCTGAAAATTCAAGTGATTCATAATTATATTGAGCACTTCCTCATATTTACAAAAAATTTTGTAAGATGTGATATAAACTTAGAAAGTGACTTTTGACTCAAACAAATTAAAACAAACAAGACAATTTGTGGGGGTTGAAGTCACTTGAATTTTCTTTAGTCTCTGTAGGCATGGCACTGCTCACAAACGTATTCTTCAATATTCTAATGGCGCTATCTCACTACCTTCATCAAATGTAAAAACAACACACTATCAATAACCAAAGAACACAAAGGTGAAATGAGTCAACAGAACTTTTTATGATCGAGACAAACAACAACAACACATCCCAAAATATCTATCTTTGCCTGATGTTGGCAATTTGGGACAAAAGGCATATTTGGTTTGTGTCTGTAGCCAACTAGCACATTTTCCTGCTATGCAATAACTTCCTCGAAACACTGAAAACTCTTAATCTTTCGAAAATATTTTAAACTGCCCATATAAAAAACAGTGAACTGCTCTTGTCTTGTTCCCGGTAACACAGTGCATGTACGGCTACTACAGGCTTCGTCCATGTTCAAGCATCATGTTATCCACAGAGCACAGAGCAAGACAGAGCCCAGCCCTTATGAAACACTGTAGTCTCAATTCTTTCTAGAAGCTTAGAGACAACTGTATGCATAGAACTTGCAGATCTTTAGGATGGAACTGCTGCTGCTGCTGCTGCTGCTGCTGCTAATTCACTTCAGTCGTGTCTGACTCTGGTATTAAGAGGGGGACCTAAAGTTGTTGTTACCCAATATTTTCATAAGAGAAAACAGTCCCCCAAGTACTGACTGATCCGAGATCATACAGTGATTTAATGGCAGTGTCAGAAACTCAAAGTGGTGGTCTAAGTTTCTAATGGCTGTGCATTACCCCAGGATTCTCTACTTCTTAGTTCAGCTCTATGCAGCTGTATACCTGTTTTCCAGTTGCTCAAATATCAAAATACTACCAGACTGGCTCATAAACAGTTGCTACTGTGAACCTCCTTAGGGCTTCTCCCATACCCCTAACCACCTGGCCCCTCTCCGAGCCCCCACCCACCTCCTCATGGTCCAGTCACTCAAGGAAGAACATCCGGACCTGCACAGGGTCTTTGGGATCCTGTCCCAATAATATGGTATCTCATCTCATTCATCAAGCCATGTCATATAAATGTTAAATATTTTGACTGTCATCCCCTCATTCTTTCTAGTCTACATAACCCTCAAATTGAGCAAAGATGATCCATTTCAGAAGTGAACTGAATACTTGTCAATTAAAGACATAAAAATTGTCAGGTCTTATTTTATATTGTGGTCAGAATACTACAAGATCCTTCTGTGGCCTCTCTTTCCATGGTTTGTTAACTTATTCCTCACTTTCAGAATTTGCCATGCTCTAAAAGAAAGGGTCGGTTATACAAAGTGTGAAATTTCTTTTCTTTATCACCAATAATAAAACATCATCCTTTTTGCAAACATGAATGGCTCTTTCAATTGAATTCTTACACAATAAAACATACACAGCTGGGAAAATGCAATTGCAGAGGTAAGACAGATGAAAAAGGAATGTGGTTATTGATTAAATACAAATATCAGAGTCTGAGAAGGTTCAGATTTTTTTTTTCTGCCATGATGAAAGCCTGTGATCACAAATAAAGATAATGTTGTTCTTTAAGGTGGGCTTCTTAGGGAAAAGAATATTCTGATTTAAGGAAGTACACTAGATAAGAGAGCTCTGAGAACATACAACCTTTATAGGGATTCCAGAAAGAGATTTTTTTTTCTACACAATATAACCAGATAAGTACATTGTCTTTGCACTGCTCAATGGATTTTTATAAAACCATTGCTTCTCTAAAAGCCTACAAAATATGGGAAGCCATGAAGAAACGAAGTTACATTTAACTTGCTAATGAAATTTTCCCACTACATAAGCTGATAGGCCTACAAAATTAATTATCAATGCTGGACAATCAAAGTTAATAAGGCAAAAGTCGCCTCAGTTTTTTCTTTTTTTTTCCCAAAGAAGTGAGACAACATATTCAGTCAGGGAACCTTCACAAATAAGAAATATCACATGAAGGCATATCAGCATTTTTTCAAGGATAAATGTGTAGGTGGAAATGTCTGAAGGGCAGAATTCATTATCCAATGCCTCTAAATTTCTCCCTTTATAGAACTGAACAAAAGAATAGTACATACACTTAATTAAGGCACTTTGACTCTAAGAATTTTAAGTTAAATGTTAAGTTCACCCAGGTTATACAAACTGATGACCTGTGATAGAATTATAAAATTTAAGTACTTGGTTTAATATTTTGTTGGGTGTTCTTCAAAAAAGATATCTGAGTTAAAACCTGAAGAGGAGCCACATAAAGGCTCATGTGAATTGTTTCGAAAGGTAGGGTGAATAGAGCATAATTTTCTAACGATCATAATCAACACTGGAAAAAACTGTATTACGGGATTTTCTGCATAGGTCTAGACAGCTCGTTACGTCACCATGAAGGAGCCCAGAATGTGGGAAGGGATGAGGAACGGAGGTAAGGACAGGATCTGCATCAGTACTAGATAAAAGTGCCACTTTCTTGGACTTTCCTGGTGCTCCAGTGGTTAAGACTCCATGCTTCCAAGGCAGGGAGTGTGAGTTTGACCTGTGGTCGGGGAACTAAATCCCACATACCATGTGGTGTGGTCAAAAAAGTAGAAGAAAAAAAATAAAAGTGCCACCTTCTGGTCTGCTATCCTGATATGCTTCATAGCCTGGCTTTTGCTACTGTCTCTAAAGCAGTGGTTCTCAGGGGTGATTTGGCACTCATTTGGCAATGTCTCGAGGCATATTAATATTTGGTTGTCACAATGGAAAAAGGAAAGATGCTATTAAGCTTTAGTGATTAAAAGCCAAGAATGCTACTAAACATCCTACAACACATAGGACAACCTCCCAAAGAGCTCTGAAAGCCTTTCTATCAGTCTCAATAAATCATTACCAAATGGACCTTAAAAAACTGTTAGAAACAAACTTGCCAGGTAAATTTAAACTTTAAATTTCCAATAGATAACAAATAATATTTTAGTATAAGCAATGTCCCAAATATTGTACATGACATATTAATACTTATACTATGAAACAATTCCTTGTTTATCTGAAATTCAAATTAAACTGCTTGTCCTATATTGCTATTTGCTAAGTCTAGCAGTCCCAGTGCAACAGACTCCACATTTTGAGAAGGAATTTAGGAATGTGATGATCCTTTAGCTTCCTCCCTGCTGTCGCAAGAGGAAGGGTTGTTGATCTTTTTGGTCAGAAGCCAGGACATTCACTGGGCCACATTTTACAAAACGTTGTAGTTTAGGTCAGGGAATCTGGTTTAAAGATCAGCTCAAGAGCAGGACATTCTCATTTTCCCTGCTATCTAAGGCTGATGCAGGGCCTACTTCCTTAGACTAAGCTGGTCATATCACATCTCTGTTGGCAACTGAGGAAGCACCTTAGCCAGGGCTATCCTGATTTAAGAAGTAATAAACAGAGGTCTTCACTTAAACCTTGACATCTAAACTGTACTTTCTGATTCAGTCTTAGCTGGAAAAACCTGCCTTGATTAGCGCTTACATCGCTAGAAGAGAATCTATTCCCCATCTAGCTATTTTTACTATCCATATAGCTCCCTCTGCTGAACTCAACAGGGGGAGAAAGGGGTGAGTGGGAGGGTGAGACTGAGGCATTCTTAAACCTGAAATGCAATACCATCTACAAACTTCACCACACGCTCTCAGTACACAGTTAGGAGGAGACCAGGGAGCCTGACAGTGTTCCCTTTACTGCGTTATTCTTATTTTACTGATAAGAGAAATATTAAGTAGAAAACATAATATTTAAGTGCTTTATATACATTATCACTATTCTCTAAACAGCCCTATGACACAGATTCTACTAGCATCCTCATTTCCTAGAGAAAACAGAGACTTAAATAAATTAATTTGCTCAAGGTTCACACCAAATAAGCAATTGTTGCAAGACTTGAACCACTTGTGTTCATTTCAAGGTTTTCACTTTTTTATCCCTAAGTCTAAAAGTTGTACATATGAAAAATGATTGAATCAAAATAAAGCCCAAGTATCACTTCTAAAGCAAAAGCAATCAGAAAAATATGACACTATTCAAAGAAACCCACTCGCTGATAGTAAATGTTTTCTGAGTTGTTATCCTTGCAATGACGAGAATTTGAAACATCTTCAATATGCTTTTAAGATATGTACTCTAATAAGTAATAAATGCAAAGTGAATGTATAGCAACTTAATCTTTATGTCAGGAGCTCTGCCCCATTCATTTCTGGTTACAAAGGCTTACATTTTAGTGCTCCATTTTAGCAAAGCAATTTTGATCTCTGCCTCCAGAGCTCATCCTGCACACAGGACCCAGACCAGTCCCTCATCAGCATTCCGTAAGAGCATGAATTGTTTTTAATCAGTCAACAACACTACAGTCAACCAAATGCATTCTGATACTGAGACCTTTTATCTCAAAAGCTATGCAGAAACCAAGGTCACGGTAACCTCTTTTATGGTTTATTGTTCCTCAAACGTACTTAGTGAATTTACAAAGCCACAACTTATTTTGTGGATTCAGAGCTTTCACTACGTTCAGCCCTCTCCTACATCATCTTTGTTCCCTCTTTCAGCACTTTCTGCCTAAGGGTCTTCACTGAACATCAAGTTCCCGTAAGTATTTTAAAAAATAAAACAAGAATATCGAACAAGATTCTCTCAGCAGCTAAGATAATCATCATTTGTAATTGAGGCTCCTCAGAAAACTGCATGAATGTTTCAAATCACTGCTGTACAGCTTTGCAATAAAGGTGCAAGCAATGGAAGGGGAAGGCAAGAAGGTAGGACCTTGCCAGTGCGGTCACTCTGCCATTGTTACAATCAAATAACTGCTGATGTAGGCAAGGCAGTAAGCCTTGATCTAGCCCAGGGGGTGAGTTTGGAAAACTGCCCTTGGGAGATGAGGTAGAGTTAGGGTTCTAAATGCTGTAGAAGTGCTTCAGCAGACCCACAAACCTCATCAGGTTACCCTCCTAGCTCACGTTTTTGATGACTCTCATTTAAGCTATAATATGCATAAGTTCACGGTCTTGATCTACTAGTAGTATTTTTACAATAAAGTATTAATATGTGATTAGAGATAATTTTGAAAATAAAAAAGTGTCTGTGTACACAGGGAACAAATATATGGACATCAAGCGGCAAGAGGAATTGGTAAACTGGGATTAACATATATATGCTACTAATAGTATGCCTAAAATAGTTGACTAATAAAAACCTACTGTATAGCTGGGAGAACTCTACTCAGTGTTCTGTGATGACCTAAATAGGAAAAAATCCAAAAAAGAGGGGCTATATGGATACATAGAGCTGATTCACTTTGCTGTACAGCAGAAATTAACACAACATTGTAAAGAAACTATCCATCAATAAAAAATAATTTTTAAAAAATACTGTCTGTGTAGCACCAAGAATCATCCTGCATGCTACCAATGGTACTGTAATCATAAACTGGGCAAGGGCAGGTTTAATGAAAGAAACTATGTAACCAGTAGGGAGGTTATTGCCCAACTCTAGGAAAGACTTAGTAGAGGCCTGGACTAAGGGGGTGGTTAGGAAGTGAGTGACTGTGTGGAAGGAGGAAGGGGTAGGGTTCATATCTGAAAAGGCCTTTGAAAGTTAGTTTGTGATCTACTTTGGAACAAATGAAACCCACTGAAAAATGGCACGGGATTACGTGATTAAAGTGGGGTGGGAGGAGGATGGGCCATGACACAGTGCACAGGACAAATTAGAGCAAGGAGGGATTGGAGACTGACAAAGAGGCCACTGCAGTGAGGCATGGGGTGCTGAAGGCCTGAAATAGGATGGTGACAGGGAAAACAGGAGGAAAGAGATGGATGGGAAAGAAATTAGAAAAGGGCTATTAGTCCTTTCTCAAACTCTTCCTATTTTAAGACTCAAATATTCCCTACTGTCTATCATGTCTATGAGTCATGAAGCCATTATTTTCATTAGGGAAGGAACGCGTTGGGGAGGGGAGAGTTTTATTCCAAGTGGAAAGTCAAGGTATATTTTTAGCTACATTAAGCCAGCCTTCTGCTGCTCTGCACACTGATGTAATTCCAACATAAAACATAATCTATAATATTCCAGGGGAACAAATCCAATTCTTGGTCATATAAATTTTCATATAAGTCCATCACAATTCATTCCCAAAACATCTCATTCTCTTTGAAAGCTGGAACTGCAGCAAGTGATCAAAAAGAGTAGTTTAAAATTGCTCTGGAATTTCCAGAGATGCTAAATCTAACCCGCCGACAGCATAGGACCAATCCCCCAAACTTTAAATCAGAGGTAAAGCGTTTTATGTTTTAAAAGATATATTCCTCAAAGTTTATCACAGTGTATTAAAGTCAAATGTGAGTTATTACTTACCAAATCTGGAGCTGATGTCGCCTCTTGATTACCCTAGGTAGGCGAGAATAAGTATCTTCCAACCAACATATTTTTTACCTTTTCATCTGCCTCTCGCTATTTACAATAGAGTGAAAAATAATAGCCAAGGAGTGACTTTTCAGGGTTGGACGAAGTGCAAATCCCATCTGACTGGAGTCTAAATTGTATTCCAGGCCCCTGGCAAGTTCTGCCACATGGGGAAAAAATAATGGAAACTGACTTCTCGATAGCTGGATTGGTCCTGTAGGAATAATCAGGGAAAACTCATCTGATGAACTTTTAGCACATTTGCATTGGCTTAGAACCCACGTATTTATTGTTGGTCATGCTTGAAATTTACTTCTTTCTGGCCCTGCTGGAGTTTTCTGTATGAAGGAGAGAGCCACACCATGATCAAGATGCCCAATGGAGCCCCAGAGTGAGCAGAAATTTTATAACTAATAGCACTGATACAGAAATTCAAGATTCCTTCCAAGGGAGGAGGGAGTTGGAAGGGTGGAGGATACTCTTTAAAGTGATCTTAGATCCTTTTCTTTCAGTGCCTAGAATATCACCTAGGCACTCAATTAGAGGAACAGCCCAAAGGTTCACCATCCTAAAGGCCCCCACTTCTGGTCTTGGGGTGTTTGCATTATCAGGACACTCCTCTTCTAGAATGCCCCCACTGTAACACAAGTAAATTCTATGAAATGGCTTCAAGAAGCCATATGAGAGCAGATAAGAAGGTTGAAGTCTACAGACAGGCATGGGTACCAGTCCTGTCTCCACTGTTTACTAGCTAAACAAACTGAGTTAGTAACTAAACCTATTTGAATCTAAGATCATAAAATGTGTCTATTAACACCTACCCCATGGGTCACTGTTAAAAGTAGAAGAGATAATTCTATCAAAATCTTTTGTGCAGATTTAGTACATGTATAGATTTACTACTTTCATGAAAATTTTCAGGGACTTCTCTAGCGGTCCAGGGGCTAAGATTCCATGCTCCCAATGCAGGGGCCTGGGTTCAATCTCTCGTCAGGGAATTATATCCCACGTGCTGCAACTAAGAGTTCACATCCCGCAACTGAAGATCTTACATGTCACATATTTCGCAGGCTTTTAGAGAAGCAATGGTTTTATAAAAACTCATTGAGCAGAGCAAAGACAATGTACTTATCTGGTTATATCACTGTGGGGAAAAAAAAAAAAAAAAAACTCTGTTCTAGAATCCCTATAAAGGTTGTATGTTTTCAGATCTCTCTCATCTAGCATGCTTCCTTAAATCAGAATGGTCTTTTCCCTAAGAAGGCCATATTAAAGACATCTGCCATGGAGGAAATTTTGACATAGCCCTTCCTTCTGTGGGAAAATCCAATTAAGACTTTCTTAGGAATGGAGGCAAATTCACATTTTGTAGGGTGTGGTGCTTAAAACAAGAAAGAATCGTTTTAAGATTCAAGGCTGCAAAAACACCTTAATTTTGCATTTTTATAAAACCACAGTCATGAGTTGAAAGGGTACCTTTTTTTTTGCAATCTATGGTGGAGATCTAGAGATCAACACGACAAGCAACATCACACCTAATGGGAAAGGGTCTTAGCAGGGATTTGCATACACTAGCATTCTTTTTGGGTGTAGACAGTCCTTTCTCATAGGAAAAGGGCACAGCAAACTTTGCCCATCACACTTCAGTAAGTACACAATGCATTAGTCTCATCTGACAACTTGAGAAGTAAAATATACCATGCCAAGAGGTGTTCTGGACTCCATTTCAGGATTCTTCCCAAGGATTCCCCATAAAGGTGACACAGATGCATATAGTTATTCCAGCAAGGGCTTACAACTAAATTATTCAGTGAGAGCTGAGACTCCAAATTTCAGTTCCGACTTACCCTACTGTTTTCATTTCTTCTTTTACATCTTTAATTTATGGTTGTTGAAAAATCTAATTAGTTATTAATCCTTAGGAATTATGTGTTCCAAGCATGATAAGAAACCAAAAAGGACTAAAGAGAGGGAGATAGGAGAAGAGTTAACTGTGAAAAACTCATTCACAATGAATGTCTAGGTAGGAGGGGGCTTAGCCTAAATTACTCTGAAAATGAAAAAGTCAGACCCTTCTTTAGCTAAGCAACAATACCCCAGCATTTCCCTACCTGTTTGACAGCACAGTAGTTTCAAGTAGACATTTTTGTGGGAGAAGCATTCTAAGATCAAGGGGTATAACATTACATCTTCTTGGAGACTCATAGGGAATATTAAAGACTCTGAGAAGTCCTGCAGTAAAAAATACCCTACACATATGTGTTGAACTCAGCATTTTCCAAACATATATTAGCCAAAGAATCATGTGTATAAATAAGGGCAAATAGATTTGAGACATTGGTTGAAGTCTTTATTTAATATTTTTAAAAGCATCATGGATGGTGCACTTCATGGGGCATCATAATTCTTTTAGACAGCTGCACAAGACAGTACTTCAGAGAAAATCAAATGACCCACCCCATCCGTGTAACCACACTGCTTCAAACAGGAATCCGTACCAACATGGAACATCCATCTGCTTTAGCTCACAAACTGAGATTTGGGATTCTTTTCATCCAAATGAAGATTGTGATTCTGCCACAGGGAACTACTGACACTCTCTCATCTTTCTCGTTGTTTCACGGCATGTGATGTGCTCACTCCTTCGCTATCTCACTATCCCTCTAAATAGATATCTATGGTTCTATTTTTTTTTTTCTTTTACTTGCTCTCACTTTGAGAACTGAGAAAATATTTATTAATTGATGGAGTTCATAAGAATAGAGTCTCAAAATTGAGGGCCATGATTCACATTATGCCATGTATATGATGACTAACTTATTTCAAGAAGAGTATACTTTTTGTCACGGTTCTGGCACCTCAAGAGACACTGGGTATGAGCTGGCTTTCAGAGAATGCTACTTCCAAAATAATAAGGAACCGGTAACATCCATATTAGGCAACTTAGGTATTCAGTTGCATATGCCATGATTTCTCTGTTTCAGAAAGGAAAGTCTCGACCTCTGAGAAACCTCCTCCTCCTGGAGAATCGTAATTTTTAACTCCATTCCAGGGTAAGTCATTTTATATAAGCCACTGACAATAGTGAAGTGGATACAACAATATTTACTCTGGGAATATTTTGCTCTTCATGGTTTCTGAAAACTTTTTTAAAGGACCAGACAATAAATCCATAACGTACATTTATAATCATCTCTTTGGGCAAGTTACTTAAATTTCCTATACCTCAGTTTCCTTACCTAGAATAGGGAGATCAAACTTAGATCTTACAGTTATACTGAAGATAAAATGAAAAAGTACATCAGATGTCTTTAGGAGAGTGACTGACATATCAAGTATTCAATGTAAAAAAGTTATTTAAATCCAAAGGTCTGAGGAGGATACAAATGTCTGCTGCTGCTGCTGCTGCTAAGTCGCTTCAGTCGTGTCCGACTCTGTACGACCCCATAGACGGCAGCCCACCAGGCTCCCCCGTCCCTGGGATTCTCTAGGCAAGAACACTGGAGTGGGTTGCCATTTCCTTCTCCAATGCATGAAAGTGAAAAGTGAAAGTGAAAAGTGAAAGTGAAGTTGCTCAGTTGTGTCTGACTTCACGACCCCACGGACTGCAGCCTACCAGGCTCCTCCATCCATGGGATTTTCCAGGCAAGAGTACTGGAGTGGGGTGCCATCGCCTTCTCAAATGTCTACTTGTCCCTAAATTGTTAACAGGGACATTTTACGTTCAAATTTCAGTTTTGATTAACTCCCCTGTTGGGAGTTCTTTTCTTTTGCGCTGTTAATATATACTTACCAAAAAATCTAATTAGTCATTAAACCTTCGAAATTACAAGTCGTAAACATGATAAGCAGGCAAAAAAAAAAAAAAAGAATATAGAGAAGGTGAAAGACAAAACATTAACTATTAGATGTTCATTCATAATGAACTTGTATGCAGGTAGGAGCAAAGGCACAGTTGCCCTAAATTAATGAAAAATTTATATCACTTAATGATTCTGCCTTCTCCATTACTTGGAACTATTAGATTTATGTTTGAGTAAAATTGAGCTAAATTGGGCTCAAGTTGCATTTGGGGCCCTCCTTATACATTAACCCGTGATATCACTGAGATTGAGGTGAAATTTCCAAAAGCTTCATCCTCTCTGGGAAAATGAACAGACCAACAATTCCTTGGCGTTAGCTCCGCCCCACTCCAATCTGTTACTTTTACGTCCAACGTCAAAGGCAAGCTCTCCCCATTCCAAATGTACCCTGAACACTCTCCCCTATAAAACACGGTTTAAAGGCCAGCTGCAGTGTGGAGCCTTTTCTCGGAGCCTACAGTTTCAAACAAATGACTGGGCAGAAGCCAGGATCTATATGGGCTCACGAAGACTGTAAAACATTTGGTGCGGAGTGGAAAAAGACGCCTGAGAGCTCTGCCAGGCGTTTTCAGCTTTCTTGCACCTGTGCCAAGTGTTTTTCAGCTCCCCTACCCCTTTCTTTGGAAGGGGGGGCTGGTGGGATGGAGGCGGGGGTTGGGGAGATAAGCAAGCTTTCTGAGGGCATATGCCATGGGCACTGAAATACTTGCGACCACCATTAGACACTTGTTTCCTGCCCAGTCCCTTCTCTGAAGGCAAAATGAGGACTTCCAGCCGATCTTAGTATTGGAATTCTGAGCATTTGAGTCTACTTGACATTTATTTTATCCTATCGCGCATCACCATGGATTCCGAAGACCACTTCCTCCTCAGCCCCCTCCCTGAAAATCTCTCCCCTGAGCTCTCAGTTGAATCACCCCTGCCCATCACCGACACCAAATTGCCAATTATTTCAAGGAAATAATTTACACATTGAGACAGTTTGTAATATGCAAAAATGTGTGTGGAAGAAAGTATATGTTTCTTAAAGGAAGAACACCCAAAATGTTTTCAGATGAAAGTGTGAAAATGTCTAAACATAGATGACATGATACAGATCATGAGAAAGTCGATTTGAAATTATCCTGAAACGTTGTGATAATGTTTTCAAAAGAAGGAGAATTCAGGGGAAGGGAGGTGCTACTCGGACCCTGCACAGTGGTATTGAAGATAAAAAGTTCTACAATGGTGTATTGATTCCCATGCATTTTTTCAGTTAATTCAACAACCCTATGAATTACTTTCCCCATTTACAGTTAAGGAAACCAAGGGTTAAGAAGATTAAATCACCCATCACACACCAAGGAAGCAGAGCTTGGACTTGATCCCTGATCTCTTTATCTCTGAGCTCTCTGTTAGGCAGGCCACATCCTCTCCAAAAGAAGCCCTTTCAGCTCACTGACATATTGATGCAAAGACAATCACATATAGAGATTCATTCCTTTGGCTGAAACTTGGATCTCCCTTAAGATACAAGTGTTCTCTCAAGACCAACTATACAACTTCACCACTTAACCTTATCAGGAGTGAGAAAATTGGGCCTTTTCTCTGGGCATGTCTTATTAGATAGAGAGGGCAGAAACCACTGGGCTGCTATAGATGGGAACAGAGCAATTGCTGGTACGAAAATGGTAAAAAGAAGTCTCTTAAGGGACTTCCCAAGTGGTTCAGTGGTTAAAAGATAGCCCTTCCATTGCAGGGCACATGGGTTCAGACCCTCATCTAGGAACTAAAACCCTACACGCCACAAGGCATGGCCAAAAAATAGAAGAAAAAAAAGAAGTCTCTTACAAATGGAATGGCAACTAAAACTTGTCACCTCCTTGCTCCTTCAATGATCTCCCATGTTTCCCAATGAATTCCAAACTCCCCACCATGACTTATGCCATGGTCCTTGCACAAAACTTCCAGCCTAAGCAGAAAAGTCAGTTTCCGCAACTTAAGGTGCTCCTGTCTACCTCCGGTCATTAGTGCGTGCTGTTCCTTCCTTTGACTAGTTTGAATTAACCCTGCAGGTTACAGATTTCTACTCCTTCCCTCTGAAACTTCAGTTTACATTAGGAGGCCTTTGTTTCACCATACCTTAGCACTTTGCTTTTCCTTCATGATACAGAATTAAATTTGTAACTCCAGAGCAAGAGAAAGAAGAATATGTCCTTTATACACTTTATACACCACTGTATACCCTGTGGGACCTCCCAGGTGGCTCAGTGGGAAAGAATCTGCCTGCCTGTGCAGGAGACACAGGAGACACAGGTTTAATCCCTGGATTGGGCAGATCCCCTGGTGCAGAAAATGACAACCCACTCAAGTATTCTTGCCTGGAGAATTTCATGAACAGCAGAGTCAGGTGGGCTACAGTCCATGGGGCTGCAAAGAGTCAGACATGACTGAGCATGTACACACACATGCACATATACCCAATAACTACTATTAATATATTCCCTGGTACATTGTTGGCACAGATTTAACATTTTGTGGAAGAATGAATGGATATAGGGTAGTGCAATCTATCTTTGTACTCCATTATTGTTCAATGAGGAATAGCACAGCTGAAAGTTCAGTCAAGGACTTGTATTGATTGGACAATGATGCAATTAAAGGAGATTTTTCTTCCTATGTAGGTAGATAAAAAGTATATAAAAGAGACCCTGACTTTGTAAAAAAGTTTCAGGTAGATATCTATTTTCTAAGGCCTAAGTATCATATGTTGGAGAAGGAAATGGCAACCCACTCAAGTATTCTTGCCTGGAGAATCCCAGGGACGGGCGAGCCTGGTGGGCTGCCATCAATGGGGTCGCACAGAGTCGGACACGACTGAAGCGACGCAGCAGCAGCAGCAGCAGCAGCAGCAAGTATCATGTATATGTGTATAGGTGTTATCTATATACAACACGCATATATATTAGTATTTATATTATATATCATATATATATTAGCATGTATATTAGCAATTATCAACATGATTATTATTTTGTCATTATAATTTTATATTACTTTTGTTACTGGAATAGCTCTCATTGGCCCAGGAATTTGCTACATGGTAGGCACTGGCCTAAGCAATTTATATATATTATTTAGTTCAAGCTTCATAAAAAAAGCCTATAAAAAGGTATTATTAGCTTCATTTTACATATGAAGAAATATGGCTTATAAAAATTAAGACATCTGAGATTCTTTTCTAGCTAAGATTAAAAGCTAAGTCTATTCAAAGTCATTTATCTTCAAGGACAACTGATAACCAGTTCATAATTCCATCATTCAAAAATTCGAAGAAAATCAAAACTCTCTCCCCTTAATCCATCTTTCTCTTTTCAAACACAAACACATACACATACACATACACTCCAAGCTTAAGTAAAACAACAAAAACCTATCCCATGATGAAACAAAGAAAGAAACACACCAAGAAAATGAAGGCCACAGGACAGTTGAAACTGTCCATGAACATCTCACTATCACAACCATCCATCTACTCAACAAGGACATATACCTGAGTTGTACTTTTCCCTGAAGACTTCTGGACACAGCAAGCCTGACATTATAATCCAAGATCTCATGAAGAAGTGTATGACTCCATTCAGCTAGAACAGGAGGTATCCTAACACCTAATAGGCAGTTAAGTGAACTCAAAAGTTTTCTCCCAAACTTTGGAAATGACACAGTCATTATCATCAAGTAAAGATCTGTTTAGAGGCAAAGCTCAGAGCCTGTCGATAAAGATCCTAGTGATGCCGTGTGTGCGCTCAGTCCCATCTGACTTTCTGTGACCCCATGGACTGTAGTCTGCCAGTCTCCTCTGTCCACATGATACTGGCCTTCAGCAAATAAGCCCCTTGGTAAAATGTGATACTGGACACCACTGGGGTCTACACGATATGGTGTTTTGAAGGGAGTCAATAAAGACAGGGTGGTGGCCAAGGAAAGCTGATTAGACAAGATGCTGGGCTGCCCTTGCCCTGCAGTCCCTGTAACTCTTAGCTACTATGGTCTACATATGATTTCATTGACACTCATCTAACATTCATTCAACAAACACCAAAAATGCATTCATTGAGCACTATGCTATAGGAAATCTTTAAATGGCTATAAATTTCACTTCTGAAAAAAAGAGGAGCAGGGGATTCAGAAGGGAGGAGGAGAAAGAACAAGGAAAAAAGACAGAGCACACTCATGAGTGCCTCTCTCGTGAAGAGAGAGATGCACCCCAGCAGCCCTTCCAGCCTTGACTTTCTAAGGTAGACATGCAATCAACCTCATGTGTCTCAGTTTCCTCCCTCTTTAAAATGGGGACAGTTACCCTGCCTCAGGCTTCATGAGATTGTTGTGCTGTTCAAAAAAAATGTAAGATGAAACTGCTCTGTATCCACTGTAAAGGTTCTATTATTCCTCCATGAGCAACACAAATTTTTTTTTTCTCATGAGACATTTAATCATTTCTCATGACCCAGTCAGGGGGAAATTCCAAGTGCCTCCCCAGTAGTATCTGCTGAGCTGGAAACTCCCCACAAATACTGGCTTCCCAGTACTGCACCCCAGTTACAAAACATTAGTGCCTTCTCCATTTAATGTACTTTCTTACAGCAACTGGTCCGCTAACAGGCAGAGGTGCATTAGTGGGAGATTTATGCTAATATCTCAGCAGTGGAAATCATGAGCCTCACTATATTCTCATTCGGTCTGAGACAAGTAGCCAGGGTATGTCCTTTAACAGGATTTCCAGGAAGGATACTGCATCTTAAGAAATGCTGATTTGCTGGCATTTATATATTCCAGGAAGAGGGCTGTCTTAAGTGTATCAGAGCATCGAGCAGAGAATTATTTTAATGCCCCCTGCCTCTCTCCACACATCTCCAGCATAAGAGAAAAGCAGAAAATATCCACTGGCTACAGAAATGCTGGCACTGGAAAAGAGGCTGGAACCGTTCTGAAGAGTCCTCATAAGACAATAAGACAAACGTCCTGGAGAACAGGGTGCTATCCATCCCCAGCAACTGCTTCTGCGATGGCCCTGCCAGCGTGTGTAACGGCCAACTGGTTCATCTTGCTAACTATAACGCTCAGCATATGGGGCGGGAGTGTTTATAGATATATACATACACCATACATTTTTCACAGCAAGTACATATAGAGACCATCCAACTGTATATTTTGCAGACATACAAACACGCACATATATTGTCCATATGTTCAAACAATTTTTAAGCTATATCATGAACAAATAAAGATCCCTTTACACAAAAAGTTGCTGAAGGTACCACAGCGAACACTTCAGAGTATGGATTTTAAAGATGAAAAAAAGTGAACTTGAATCCAGCCTGACCTTTCCCAGGTACGTGACCTCTTCTATAAAATGAGAATAATACTGGAATCTTCCCTGAAGGATAACATCAAGGATTACTCAGGATGATGCATGTATAACACTTAGCACAGCATCCAGTGTAAGGTAATTTCTCAACAAATGTGGGCTTTGTTACTTCCCGATACCATGTCAGGTGGTAATCACCAAAGTTCTTTTAGAATTAAGAGAAGTCAAAACAAATGGCAAGATATTATACACTGCCCATCTAGGAGCCTCATCAACAACTTGATGTCTCTTGTCTGTTTCTCACGATATCCCGAGCATGCGTCTGGCACTGTACTTACCCTACGGCAGCTCTCTTTCTTCACTAGTCTATGACTCTCTTGAAATAAGGAACTGTGTGTTTTTCATCTTTGTTTTCTCAGCCTGTGGATCAGAGACCAGTTCATGGTAGGTGCTCAATAAATATTGACTGAACAAACTATTATTCATAGACGACGTACCCTATGCAGAAAGATCTGCAACTGGGACTTGTCAGATTTGGCCCAGCAGGGAGATGTGCAAATGCAAATTATCGCAGTAAAAGCTGATCTCTTAAACAAAGAAGTACAGATAACGCAAAAGAGTGATTTTTTTTAAAAAAGATTCTACTTTCTTTAGGTATTTTCTTTCACTGGGAATATATGAATGTACATATTTTCTCTCATCTTCTTGGGTAATGCCAAAGGACAATTGGATGTTTGATAAAGACCTGAATCATTTTTCTTGCATATACCACCTCCTTAATGCATAATGTAAAATTTCAGCCTCAGATCTTAAAGCAAAGATCATACAGACTCTTTTAAAAAACCTGTGTGAAGAACTCTTCCAAATTTTATATTTTGTCTCTCAGTGAATTTGGTGAATTCAAATTCTTACCTAAAGTGTGAATCCCTAGTGCAAGGAGATATTGTACGTATGGTAAATTTAAGTCTTGAAACGTGGACAGAAATATCTATGGAAGAAATGTTTCTTGAGTGGCAAAAAAAAAAAGTGTAATGACTATGTGGAAAGGCATTTTGGTGGCGCAGTGTAGCATCAACCATGAACTGTCAGGATACCCCAACTTCCCACTAGCTTTTTCTTAGGGGATCACAAGATCCAACTTTTCACCATCATCAAAGGGAGTTTTATTGCAAGAGTTCCTCACTCTAATGCAATAATCATGAGAAGCCAACCAAGTGAAGTCATTCTAAGCCATTATCACCTTATCAGGAATTTATCATCCAGTCATTTGGCACAGTCTCTGGAGGATACTGCAGCAGGAATGGGTAAGAGAGAGGATAAATCCAACTCCTTGGATATTATCTATGAAGTCTCAACACATAACATCATCACTTTTTTTTTTTCTAACCACAGTAGGTTTCTGTACTGGGCTCAGCTCACACATATCCACTTCCTTATGGATACTATGAGTTGTCTGTACCTTCTGTCTCTCATATGACTCAGGGGACACAGGTAAAGCTTCAGGGGTAGAGCCTGATGAGAATGAATGAATCTGACTGGTGAGGATGGCCAAATGACCTAAACTGACCCTATCTGATTCAGAGGAAGGACTTAAATATCAGGGTAAGGGGAGAGGTGTACTTTGTCACTTCATTTGGCATGAGCTAAAATGTCTTGCATAAGCTAACATTTCATACTAAGATAGGCACAATAAAGGACAGAAATGGTAAGGACCTAACAGAAACAGAAGAGATTAAGAACAGGTGGCAAGAATATACAGAAGAACTAAAAATCTTAATGACCCAGATAACCACTATGGTATGGTCACTCACATAAAGCCAAACATCCTGGAATGTGAAATCAAGTGGGCCTTAAGAAGCATTACTATGAACAAGCTAGTGGATGTGATGGAATTCCAGCTGAACTACTGTAAATTCTGAAAGATAATGCTGTTAAAATTCTGCACTCCATATGCCAGCAAATTTGGAACACTCAGCAGTGGCCACAGAACTGGAAAAGATTAATTTTCATTCCAATCCCAAAGAAGGACAATGCCAAAGAATGTTCACACTACCAAACAACTGCAATCATCTCACATGCTAGCAAAGTAATGCTCAAAATCTTTCAGGGTAGGCTTCAACAGTACATGAACCAAGAACTTCCAGATATAAAAGCTGGATTTAGAAAACACAGAGTAACAAGAGATCAAATTGCAAACCACGTTTGGATCCACTGGATCATAGAAAAAGCAATGAGAATTCCAGAAAAATATGTACTTCTCCTCCACTGACTATGCTAAAGCCTTTGTGTGGATCACAACAGATTGTGGAAAATTCTTAAAGAGATAGGAATACCAGATCACCTTACCTGTCTCTTGAGAAACATGCATGCAGGTCAAGAAGCAACAGTTAGAACTGGACATGGAACAATGGACTGGTTCAAAATTGGGGAAGGAGTACATCAAGACTGTATACTGTCACTCTACTGTTTAACTTATATGCAGAGTATATCATGCAAAATGCCAGGCTGAATGAATCACAAGGTGAAATCAAGACTGCTGGGAGAAATATCAATAACCTCAGATATACAGATGACAGCGAAGAGGAACTAAAGAGCCTCTTGATGAAAGTGAAAGAGAAGAGTGAAAAATCTGGCTTAAAACTCAACATTCAAAAAACTAAAATCATGGTATCCAGTCCCATCACTTCATGGCAAATACATGGGGAAACAATGGAAACAGTGAGAGATTTTATTTTCTTGGGCTCTAAAAATCACTGTGGATGGTGACTGCAGCCATGGAATCAAAAGATGCTTGTCTGTTTGGGAAAAAGCTATGGCAAACCTAGAAAAGAGAGTGAAGGCGAAGTCACTCAGTCATGCATGACTCTTTGTGGCCCCATGGACTGTAGCCTACCAGGCTCCTCTGTCCATGTGATTTTCCAGGCAAGAGTACTGGAGTAGGTTGCCATTTCCTTCTCCAGGGTATTTTCCTGATCAAGGGATGGAACCCTGGTCTCCTGCATTACAGGCAGACAGTTTACCATCTGAGCCACCAGGGAAGTCCAAGAATACTGGAGTGGGTTGCCATTGCTCTTCCCCAGGGTATCTTCCCAACCCAAGGATCGAACCTGCATTTCTTAGTTCTCCTGCATTGGATGGCGGGTCCTTTACCACTAGCACCACCTGGGAAGCCCCAGCAAAACTAGACAGTGTATTAAAAAGCAGAGACATCACTTTGCCAACAGAGGTCCATATAGTCAAAGCTATGTTTTTACAGTAGTCATAAACGGATGTGAGAGTTGGACCATAAAGAAGGTTGAGTGCCAAAGAACTGATGCTTTCGAACTGTGATGCTGGAGAAGACTCTTGAGAGTCTCTTGGACAGCAAGGACATCAACCGGTCAACCCTAAAGGAAGCCAACCCTGAAAGTTCATTGGAAGGACTGATGCTGAAGCTTAAACTCCAGTACTTTGACCACCTGAAGCAAACAGACAACTCATTGGAAAAGACTCTGATATGGGGATAGATTGAGGGCAAGAGGAGAAAGGGGCAACAAAAGATGAAATGGTTGGATAGCATGACCAAGTCAATGGACATAAGTGTGAGCAAACTCTAGGAGAAAGTGAAGGACAGGGGAGCCTGGCATGCTGCAGTCTATAGGATCACAAAGAGTCGGACACGACTCAGTGACTGAACAACAAAAATGTCTTGGTTGCTATTGATGGCCAACTGATGGCCATGATGAAATCAATGCCATATCTATATTCATATCACTAGCAGAGTAGAGATGAAAGAACGAAGGTCTCTAATTTTGTTAGACCATCATATCAATTAAAAAGCAAATCTGTTCATCTCTAGACTTTCTAAGTGTGATAAATTTCCTTATACTTAAGCCACTTATATACCAGCTTTTGTGATATAAAAGAAAAACTGCTGTATTAAATGTCCATATTGATTTTAAGATGTAGTTCAATTTGAAAACATTAAAATGTAGATGGGAAGGCAGGGGCAGTACTTATTAGAATTGGGGAAATAAGAGAAAAAATATGTCAGAATTGGCTTAGTTCATGATTCTGAAATTAGAATGTCCACTTAGGATTTATGATCTATAATTAGAAGTGGTTCCAGGCCAGTGGCTGCTCCTTCATAGGTAGCAGCCTACAAAATCTTAGACCTTGTTGATATTAATTGATTAGAAAACTGAAAGGACAGAAGATTAACCATTTCTAGATTTTTCGTTGGTAGGCAGATGAATACAATAAAGCTAGATTCTATAAGAAAAATACACTACTGAGAAGAGTTTAAAAGTCCTTTTAGATATCATGAAGTACCTATAACTAACATAATTGTTCTTCTCATAATTAATGGCCATTTGCCTAAATGTAGAGCTAATAATATCTGTGACTGCTTCCAGGATCCTCTATCTCCACATTCATATCTTGCTTATGAGTTCCTTTCCTCTATATGCCATGTATATTCTACTTTGGCTGAATTCTGAGCCTGAGTTTCAGATTCAACCACTTCATAAAGCAACTAACACTTTTCTTTCTCTATCCAGCCACTTAAGCGCTCTCCAACATACTTAAAAAGAGATCAAAACATGATTAATTTACTACTTAGATTTTTTTCCAAAAAGTGAAAAGTAGTTTCCTAGCATAAACAATTTCTGTTTATGGCATGCTCCAAACTATCTTATTAAATACTTGGGCATAGGGGTGCTTGGTTTAAGTCTGAGAAAAAAGTATAAATCAATACAATCATCCAAAAAAAAGGACGATCAGTTAAAAAAGAACACTTTATTCATTACCTAGTTAAGATGTAAGACATTAAACTGGACTGGATCCTTCATAGAAAGTACACCCAAATAATTTAAGGGAGGGTTAATTTAGAAGTTCCCACGTTGAGTCGCTCACCTAGGGAGTTTGTATTTGTTTTGTATTTTTTGTCTTTTTTAAAAAGTCAGCCATTCTAATTTCTAGCCATTCTGCACTCCCCAGATACAGAAATTTGAATCTTGGTAACATTCCCCTATAAATTTAAACGCATAAAATTATTTTTAAATCGAAAATTAAGAAAATATCACCTCCAGGAAAAAATTTTATGAGTATTAAGGAGAAAAACTAATTAAAGTACCTGTTAATATAAATAAATCTTTTGTTATCTTCAGAGAACAAAATTAAACAGAGACACAGTTTTTAGCCTGGCTAATGTGATTAACAAGATAGTGAAAACAAAGTAGGAAAATTTTTAAGTATCAAGTTTTATCATTTTGATGGATGAACACTGCAAGTAATCAACAATTCAGAGAAAAGTGTTTTTAAAAGTTTTTGCAAGAATCATCTAATGTGAGCGTATACAAATTCTATTAAAAGTACACATAACAGTAGTGGTGTGGGAAGAGGTGTCAAAGATAATATAACACCTAAACAAGTGACTTACAAGTTAAAACACACACTTATTTTCTTAGTTAAAATGGATTTTGCCTTTTACTACTGTGAAAAATTGGGGCAAATTTTACAGCATTTTTGAAATATTCAAGAGCCCTTTTTAAAAATGCAATTTTGGAAAGCCACAGCAAAGAATATGCACTCAGTAAATGTTGTTAAGAATTAAACTGAAATAATTAATTCAGTACTACGCAGACCAGGTGGCAAAGAACAGAGGCTATTTTAAAGGTAATTCATGCTGAAAAACAAATGCTTGAAGAAACAGGAGCTTGTGTTACAATCTATTAAACCTCCAGTGCATCAATATGATAGAGTAATAATATCTCTATCAGCATAAATTTAGGCCTCTTATATTTACCTGAGAAGAAAAATACAGTAGGCTGTTAGTGGCTAAGTATGTCAGCAATAATTCATAAGTACACGTAATCCCTACATAACACTGGATCATCTTAGGTGGATCGTTTCAACATCCTAGGTAGGAAAGGACCAATATTAAGTTTATAAAGATGCTATGAGACAAGCTGAACTAAGGTAAAACATTCTTAGAGAAAAAAATTTTTAATAAAGAGAAAATAATTTAGTTGTAATCTGCAGATTGGACCTGAACTGATGTTATTAAAGATAAACAATTATTATCTCCCTAATACTGTTCCCATTTTAAATCTCCCTAATATTGTTTCCATTTTAAATCAAGAACTCAGATTTTGTGCCCAGCTAAAATCCTGAATTTCCCAGGCTCCCATCTGATTCTAATGGACCATGAGAAAAAGTTCTGTGCAATGAGCTTTTAGGGAAAACGAGGTTATCTTTAAAAGGAATAGGAACTGCCTTTGCCCTGAGCATCATGTTTAAGCCACACTTTTTAAAATTTTCTTACCTGCAGCCATAAGTCATCCCTAACCCAAACAGGGGTCTGACATCTTACAAGCAATTTATTGTTATGAAATAGGATGTCGTTTCAAATTACATGAAAATAAACCAGCACATATAAGCTAACTAGCATAATAAACTTTTAAAGCTGACAGTAGCAGTATCTTAATGGAGCAGAATTCCCAAGGACTACAAAATGAAGCTTTGTTTTCTCTTTCTCATGAATGCAGGTGTGACAATAAACTCTTTCTAGCCTGACTCAAGAGAACTTCCCTGGTCAAATCGAGATGGTTACCTAAAAATAAATAAATAAACTATTCATGAAGCCAAGTAACAACTTGGGTGGGGTGGGGGAGGAATCTAGGTTTCAATATAACTAACCAGCTTGTAAGGAATATAAAAATATTTTACATGGACTGTGGTTACTTATTGAATAAAAGGCAAAATATGCTTTAAAAGGGCTTCCCAGGCGGTGCTAGTGGTAAAGAACCTGCCTGCCAACACAGGAAACATAAGAGATGTGGGTTTGATCCCTGGGTCAGGAAGATCCCCTGGAGGAGGAAACGGCAACCCACTCCAGCATTCTTGCTTGGAGTATCCCATGGACAGAGTTAGCCTGGTGGGCTACAGTCCGTGGGGTCACAAAGAGTCAAACACAACTGAAACGACTTAGACATGTTTTAAAAATGAAACTTAATTGAACAAAGCTGAATAGAAAGTTTTCTTTGATAGAAAACTTTCTTTAATAAAAGCGTTTGTCTAATGGATGAGATCAGCTGACTAGATTAAGGCACTGTCATTTAGACAGTAACTCCTTGTCAGGTTACTTTCCAGCGACAACATGACCAAGTCACTGCTTGCTTTTCAAATCACTTATTGGCACAAACTGAATCACTTCTTGGCACAAATTAAACCACTTCCAACACAGCCTTAAAACATTGAAACCTGTAACCTGAAGCTTCTTCAACTTAATTCTGTATCTCTCATTGTCTAGTCTGCCAGGTGTCTCCCTAAATCCATGGGGGAGGTGAGAGGATTTGTTCCTTTTGAATATCCACTGATTCTTATTTTTATTTTTCTGGGATAATGTTTATGCTCTTTGAAAAGAGTATAGAAGGTTTAAAGGACAACAGGACAAACTTCTAAACACACCACATGAGGTTATAACAGAAAAACATAAACATCCCTCATGCTTTATTAAATGAAGATCATTCATATTTGAGTTTTTATCTGGGAGTAAAACTCCTCCAAAAGATTGTGCCTTTTAACCTACACCAATGGCCAGTTTTGGGGTGCTTTTTCAAAATTATTTTAGCCAAAAATAATATTCAGATTTTCCATTTTCCACAGGGCACATCCTGAATAAGTATTTTTATTTATAGCATTATACATAAAACCTATAAATGTTCTGAACAGTATAGGTTTGATATGTCTGAAGGTTGTTTTTTTTTTTTTTTTTTAACTTATATTCACAAGGTCTTCCAGGAGAAATATACGACAATGAAGTTAAACTTCAGCTAACCTTCTAGACATAACTCTTAGGTACTCCCAGATTTACTAGTGATCAATTCTCCACACTTGTGAAAAACGTAGAATAGTCTCTGACACTTTGATATACAAATTCCACTTTTAAAATTACGATGTTCACAGAGTTGCCGGTAAGAATAGACTTCTTCATTTGCGAGAAGTAGAGAATAGAGAAAAGGTAACAAGGGAATTTTTTAACATGTGTTTTCTGGACAGCAGGCAAGCAACCAGTTATTTCTGGAACTCTTTCATTGCATTAAAATATCACAGAGCCAAATTCTGCCCTCAAATGATTTTTCTTAAACTTATTTGAGTCCATATGTTTCTAGAAGCTGAATTTGCTTCAGTGCATTTCAAGGTCTAATCTTGCTGTTATTACACAGACAGAATCTCCATGAAATTGAATTTTTGTTTATGTAAGAACAGTGTATTTGAATATTTCCTGAAGCAAAATGTGGGCAAAGACTGTGAAGAACTAGGGTTAGTGGAAAATAAATTGCAGATCATCAAAACATCTCTGAACTGACTAATTTTTCTTACAAGATTTCTCCTTTACTTGGAGAATGTTTTTTTCTTCTTTTATAGGAGGACATCTGAGAACACAGAAAGGAGTACCTAGAGGATTTTTATTTAAAGGTATCTCTTAAAAAATTAACAATGTCCCTTACAATTTCTTTTAAAAATGTTTTTATCTCCATTTAGTTAGTAAATAAAATACAAATTCCTATGTAAAGCATCGTCAGTGCAAAATAAGGAAGAAGAAAATGTAGACTGTAAGTAATTCTGCTTAAAATTATTATTTTTTCATAGTCTGGTTGCCAATTTAATACCATATGGCCATTAATTGTGCAGTATAAAGTAAAATATTATGTGCTTTTCTGTATAATTAATGAATCTTAAATTCAAGAATTTAAAAGAGGCAAAAATTATTCCACCAGATTCCAGACATTCAGGAACCTCTATATAATATCACAAATCTTCTTTTAAAGTTTCTGAACATTTGTCATTTTCCTGTAAAGCTATATTCATCTTCATACCAAAAGTACCTGTTTCATTTTTCAGATAATAAGGGGGGGAAAAAAAACCTCTCCTACATCTGCACAAAATATGTCTATCCTCATTAGATCCATTTTTTCCAATTAAATTCAAGTTTCTCTGTCCAAAAAGCATAAATCTGGGTATTGATTTAACTATAAACTCATGAAACTCCCGGTAGTCTTCTAAAACCATTTTACTTGGATGAGCATATAAGCTTTTAAAATATCAAGTTATTCCAGTATTTAATACACATAACTGCTTCCAGAGGGCTAAAGGCAATAAGGCACAGCTGCCCATTCCATTTGAAGAACAACTAGACTGCTAGCCAGTGTCTCACTACTTTGGTTTTTTTTTTAAAGCGTTTGCTTCTATTTTATTCAGTATGAGTTTGATACCTTCTGAACATGAACCATATCACCAGCAGCCAAAATCAATAACCTATCTAATCAAGGCCCTATAAACTAACAACAGACCCTCGGTGCTCTGTTCCTATAAAATGTAGTTCATTCTAAGTCTTTCCTTCCAAACCAGTCCAACTCTAAATTTATTATCCTCTTCTGACAAGGTTAGAGCATTGTCTACCCTAGACTTCTAGAAAGACCCTTTTGGGGAGAAAATCAATTACGTCTTGAAAAGAAAAAAAAAAAAGACCTCTCTGAAATTTTTTACTTTGCTTCTTTTTTTTTTTTTTTTGAGAGCAAGGAATCTTCTCCATGAAACTTTCATACAGCAAGCAGCTACTTCTTTTCAAATAAAAATCATGTGTAAATATTTCACAGACATGTCTCTACTGTGAATTGCACAATATGAAAAGGAGATGTTAAAGAAATATTTCCCTAAATCAAACCAAATAAGAATATAAACATTTTCCTAAATCCATGAAGTTTTGAAGTCTAAGCCACAAATTCTCCTTGTATAAAACATCATATGTTTTTCTGATATCCTGTAAGCTGTGGCTGAATAGCCTTCTCTCAATGACTTCATAATGTATCTGATACTCATGTTTACTTTAAGCTTCTTCAAATGATATTTTCCATCTTAAAAACTGAGAAGGATTTTTGCCTTGAAAGATTATTCATAGGTAGCAATATAAGCAAAACCAAAAGTTTATCCAAATTTTCTTTTCTCCCCTAGATCTGTGACATTAAACACATGTGTGCAAAAACTCTTCAGATGATAGTGATTTTCCTTTTATATTTTAGGTAGTTAATGACTCTTTCTCCTTACTTTCACTTTTTCCTCAGTTAGATACACACAGCTACTGAACTGGATGGAGACCAGTAAACTCAGAAAACAGCTAGAAAACCTGAATCAAATGTCAGCAAAGACACTGGTATGAACTCCACGTGTAACCCATTGTTTCTTGATAAAATATAATCAACAACTCCCTTTAGAATAGTGTATGAAATTAAAATTCACTTTAAATATAACAAGAAAAGTGCTAATAAACTAATGGACAAGCAGAAATGATACTAGCTTTTGAGAATACTCTTTTAAGTAAGCCGAATGTTAGAAAAGAGAGGCCATAAGTAAGCATTGATATGGAAACATTAATGCTGATGTTGGCTACCAACACTAAGTCTAACGGTGTTCTTATCTGCACTCATTGATCTTACCAGCTTGTGTTCTTTCAGGATCTACTCATGGCCGCATATATCAAAGAGCTAATCTCTTCTGTTGCTTTTGTTTACTGGCTTTACAGCTATTCTCAGCTTGAGTGCCAAGACATACTTTCAGCGAAAACTTACCACAGTCCAGTTTATAAGCATATGACTCCTCCTGATGGTATAATCTCTATGTGCTGCGTTTCTTTAAAAGACGCCCACGTGCCACTTCTGACCCATGCTCCACAGGGTCTGAGTTGTTCTGACAATAGGAGTGATGGATGGTCCTTACCTACTACCACTTTCTCCCTTAGTTCCCTTAGGACTAAGTACACATTCAACACAGCAGCTGGAGGAAGGAGAATGAGCTGTGGCTGGTAAATACTGAAAACCACTAGCTTGTATGATGACTGAATCTGTGCCCTTGAACTTTTCAAGCCTTCTAACTAATACTCTAACCAAGATATCCAAAGACAGAATAGGGAAGCATGAGAATACACTTTCCCCTCAGTTCAGAATACATGAGTCTTACATGGAGGGTGACTCAGTGGTAAAGCATTCCCCTGCCAATACAGGAGACCTGGGTCCGATTCCTAGGTCAGGAAGATCCCATGGAGGAGGAAATGGCAACCCACTCTAGCATTATTGCCTGGAAAATTCCATGGACAGAGGAGTCTGGTGAACTACAGTCTATAGGGTTGCAAAGAGGTGGACACAACTGGGTGACTGAGCACACAGCTTTAAACACAAAATGCTTTATTTTTCACTACTTAACACTGCTTCAGTAAGGGTGGTGGTGTTCACTGGGAGTATGTCTCTCCAAGATTTGAAACCATCATCTTTTTCACATTCAGAAGGAGTTCAAAATCAATACTTTAGCCACTCTCATTACGAGTTGTGCAAGTGATCCTTCGAAATCAGTGATAAGATGACATTAGCACCACCTACAATGACCACAGGCTTCTTCCAGCATGAAGTCTATCACGGCAGCCATCTCCAGCACGGCCCATTACCATGAAAGATTTAGCAGTCAGAGTGTCATAATGCAGTCAGTGCTGATGTTCATCGGGATCTGTGATGCCCATTTGTTCCTTTAATGGTCTTTATGCTGGCAAGAAAGCTGATGCCATTTTGTTGACCAAATATCCAAGAGACAAGTAGGAGAAATTGAAGGGAGAACATTGGCCATATTTTTCCCAGTTCAGTCTCTTAGTCACCATGTTCTTATAGGCATTTTACTATATTTATATTGTTCAAAAGACAGTATATCACTCACCATGTCAAAGACTGAAAATATAGACTCAATTGCATTTTGAAAATCTTGCATTAAGGCATGGCCTTTTTTTTTTTTTAATTTTAAAATCTTTAATTCTTACATGTGTTCCCAAACATGAACCCCCCTCCCACCTCCCTCCCCATAACATCTCTGTGGGTCATCCCCATGCACCAGCCCCAAGCATGCTGTATCCTGCGTCAGGCATAGACTGGCGATTCAATTCTTACATGATAGTATACATGATAGAATGCCATTCTCCAAAATCATCCCACCCTCTCCCTCTCCCTCTGAGTCCAAAAGTCCGTTATACACCGCTGTGTCTTTTTTCCTGTCTTGCATACAGGGTCGTCATTGCCATCTTTCTAAATTCCATATATATGTGTTAGTATACTGTATTGGTGTTTTTCTTTCTGGCTTACTTCACTCTGTATAATCGGCTCCAGTTTCATCCATCTCATGAGAACCGATTCAAGTGAATTCTTTTTAACGGCTGAGTAATACTCCATTGTGTACATGTACCAAAGCTTTCTTATCCATTCATCTGCTGATGGACATCTAGGTTGTTTCCATGTCCTGGCTATTATAAACAGTGCTGCGATGAACATTGGGGTACATGTGTCTCTTTCAATTCTGGTTTCCTCAGTGTGTATGCCCAGCAGTGGGATTGCTGGGTCATACGGTAGTTCTATTTGCAATTTTTTAAGGAATCTCCACACTGTTCTCCATAGTGGCTGTACTAGTTTGCATTCCCACCAACAGTGTAGGAGGGTTCCCTTTTCTCCACACCCTCTCCAGCATTTATTGCTTGCAGATTTTTGGATCACAGCCATTCTGACTGGTGTGAAGTGGTACCTCATTGTGGTTTTGATTTGCATTTCTCTGATAATGAGTGATGTTGAGCATCTTTTCATGTGTTTGTTAGCCATCCGTATGTCTTCTTTGGAGAAATGTCTATTTAGTTCTTTGGCCCATTTTTTGATTGGGTCGTTTATTTTTCTGGAATTGAGCTGCATAAGTTGCTTGTATATTTTTGAGATTAGTTGTTTGTCAGTTGCTTCATTTGCTATTATTTTCTCCCATTCAGAAGGCTGTTTTTTCGCCTTGCTTATATTTTCCTTTGTTGTGCAGAAGCTTTTAATTTTAATTAGATCCCATTTGTTTATTTTTGCTTTTATTTCCAGAATTCTGGGAGGTGGATCATAGAGGATCCTGCTGTGATTTATGTCTGAGAGTGTTTTGCCTATGTTCTCCTCTAGGAGTTTTATAGTTTCTGGTCTTACATTTAGATCTTTAATCCATTTTGAGTTTATTTTTGTGTGCAGTGTTAGAAAGTGATCTAGTTTCATTCTTTTACAAGTGGTTGACCAGTTTTCCCAGCACCACTTGTTAAAGAGATTGTCTTTACTCCATTGTATATTCTTGCCTCCTTTGTCAAAGATAAGGTGTCCATATGTGTGTGGATTTATCTCTGGGTTTCTATTTTGTTCCATTGATCTATATGTCTGTCTTTGTGCCAGTACCATACTGTTTTGATGACTGTGGCTTTGTAAAGCCACAGGCATGGCCTTTATTTTCAGGTATAACATATCACAAGATTATTTGTCAATATTAGAAGATGCTAGAATTCTGCTCGTGTTATTTAAATATAAAAATTAACAACTATATACTCTATACCTATTACTGTGTAGCAAATAATAAGCATGCTTCCACCAATATGTCTATTTAATATTTATTAGTTAACTACAGCTTTATATGTAAGGATATAGAACTGTAATCTCCAACACAGTAGCCAATAGCCACCTGTAACTACAGAGCACTTGAAATGTGACTATTCCAAGTTGAGATACGTTGTAAGTATAAAATACACCCCAGGTTTCAAAGACTAAATACAAAAATAAGAGAATGTTCATGTGGATGACATGTGGATTTGATAATATTTTGGATATGATGGGTTAAATAAAATTAAAATATGGGTTAAATATTTTTAAAACTAATTTTACTTGTATTTTTTTACATTTCTCATGAAACTACTAGAAAATTTTAGTTACATATATAGTTCACATTTAAGGCTCAACCTGTATTTCTGTTGGACAGGGTTTATATAGAAGATACGTCTAGTTCAGAGATCAACTAAAGCAAAATATATCCATAAAATACAACAATTTCTAGCCTTACTTATTTCCAGTATTCTCTTTCTCTGGAGGAAAAGGGAGAAAAGATCTGTTAAGACATTTATTGTACAAACTTTGAAACTTAATGATCTAGAATATACTAATTTGCTCTAGGTAAAAATTTCGTGCTAAAGATTAGATAAGAAAATTGCCACTTTTTAAACTGTCACAGCCAATTTTGACAAGTTTGGAATAAAAGGGAACTTCCTTAACATGATAAAACACATCTATGAAAAACTTAACAATGACTATCATGCCCAACTGTGAACGAATGAAGGAACTGTCCTAAGATTGCAAACAAGGTATAATTGCTTTCTCATCACTTCTTTTCAGTGTAGTACTAGAAGTTCTGTGAAAGTGAAAGTCGCTCAGCCGTGTCTGCCTCTTTGCAACCCCATGGACTTGTAGCCTGCCAGGCGCCTCTGTCCATGGAATTCTCCAGGCCAGAACACTGGAGTGGGCAGCCATTCCCTTCTCTGGGGGCTGTTCTCAACCTGGGGATGGAATCCAGGTCTCCCACATTGCAGGTGGATTCTCTACCATCTGAGCCACGAGAGAAGCCCAAGAATATTAGAGTGGATAGCCTATCCCTTCTCCAGTGGATCTTCCTGACTCGGAATCCAACCAGGATCTCCTGCATTGCAGGTGGATTCTTTACCAGCTGAGCTACCAGGGAATTTCTCAACAATTCAGTTAAGAAAAAGAAGTTAAAGTCCTCTATATCGGAAAGAAGAATTAAAACTGTCTGTATTTGCAGATGATATGTCCTATATATATAAAATCTGCAAGAATCCACATATACTGTTGTATTATATATATATTTCCATATATATGAACAATCCAAAAATAAAATTAAGACTAACTTGTTTATATACGGAAATATAATTAATTTTGTATATTAATCTTATATCTTGTGACCTTGATACATCTGTTTGTTAGTTCTAAAAAAAAATTGTCTTATGTGTGGATTCCTGCAGATTTTATATATACAGGGCATATCATCTGCAAATACAGACAGTTTTAGTTCTTCTTTCCGATATAGAGGACTTTAATTTCTGGTAAAGAAGCTGCCTGCAGTGCGGGAGACCTGGGTTCAATCCTTGGGTTAGGAAGATCCCCTGGAGAAGGGGATACCCACTCCAGTATTTTGGCCTGGAGAATTTCATGGACTATACATCAGTTCAGTTCAGTCGCTCAGTCGTGTCCGACTCTTTGAGACCCCATGAATCGCAGCACACCAGGCCTCTCTGTCCATCACCAACTCCCGAAGTTCACTCAGACTCACGTCCATCGAGTCAGTGATGCCATCCAGCCATCTCATCCTCTGTCGTCCCCTTCTCCTCCTGCCCCCAATCCCTCCCAGCATCAGAGTCTTTTCCAATGAGTCAACTCTTCGCATGAGGTGGCCAAAGTACTGGAGTTTCAGCTTTAGCATCATTCCTTCCAAAGAATCCCAGGGTTGATCTCCTTCAGAATGGACTGGCTGGATCTCCTTGAAGTCCAAGGGACTCTCAAGAGTCTTCTCCAACACCACAGTTCAAAAGCATCAATTCTTCAGTGCTCAGCCTTCTTCACAGTCCAACTCTCACATCCATACATGACTACTGGAAAAACCATAGCCTTGACTAGACGGACCTTAGTCGGCAAAGTAATGTCTCTGCTTTTGAATATGCTATCTAGGTTGGTCATAACTTTTCTTCCAAGGAGTAAGCATCTTTTAATTTCATGGCTGCAATCACCACATAAATTAGTAAATATCTTTACAAGACCCTGGTGGCTCAGAGGGTAAAGCATCTGTCTGCAATGCAGGAGGCCTGGATTCGATCCCTGGGTCAGGAAGATCCCCTGGAGAAGGAAATGGCAATCCACTCCAGTATTCTTGCCTGGAGAATCCCACGGATGGAGGAGCCTGGTAGGCTACAGTCCACGGGATCGCAGAGTCAGACACAACTGAACGACTTCATTTCACTTTCACAATAGTATCAAAAATAAAATGCTTAGGAATAAATTTAACAAAAATGTTCCACAGTTGTACACTGAAAATTACACAAGATTGGTGAGAGAAATCAAAGAAAACCTAAATAAATGGAAACACATTTCATGTTCATGGAGTAGGATACTCAATACTGTTAAGATGGCAATTATTCCCAAAGTGATCTGTGAATTCAATGCAATAACTTTCAAACTTTCATCAGATCTCCAGAATCAACAAGCTGATGCTAAAATCTATAATGAAGTGGGAAAGATCTAGAACAGCCAAAGCAATTTTGAAAAAAAAAAAACAACAATAAAGTTGGAAGACTTTCACTTCATAAGTTTGAAACTTCACTATAACTTGGTTACTATAGCTATCAAGATAGGGTGAAACTGACATAAGGATGGACATATGGGTCAAAGTAACAGAGTTGAATCCAAAAATGAATCCTTATATTTTCAGTTAGCATTCACCAAATTACCAAGAAAGACACTGGAGAAATAATAGCCTTTTTAACAATTGGTGCTAATACAATAAACTACCCACCTATCAAAAAAAACAAACAAACAAACAGAGAAACATAGCAGACCTTTATTTCATAACATATACAAAAATTAACTTGAAACATCCAAATGCATCATAAACATAAAGAGCTAAAATAATACAACTTTTAGAAGAAAAGAGAAAACTTCAAGACTTTGACTTAGGCAAAAAATTCTTAGATATGACGTCAGAAACATGATCCATGTAAAAATAATGATAAATTATATTTCCAAAATTCAAAATATCTGTGTTTCATGAGATTTCATCAAGAAAATGAAAAGACAAGCAACAGACTGAGATAAAATATTTGCAAAACATTTATCTGACCAAGGACTTATACCCAGAACATACAAAGAACTCTTGCACTCAAAAATAAGACAAACAACTCTATCAAAAATGGCCAAAAGATTTAAACAGACATTTTATCAAAGAAGATATACAGATAGACAATAAGCATATTAAAAATTCTCAGCATTATTATTCATTAGGAAAGCACAAATAAAAATCATAATGTGATATTATACTCACTAGAATTTTATACACACTAGAATGGCCATAATAATAATAAAAAAGACAATAATACTGGGGAAAATGTGGAGAAACTGGATCCTGCATACACTGCTGACATAAATGTAAAATGGTACAATCACTTTGTAAAACAGTTTAGAAGTTCCTCAAAATGGTAAATAGAGTTACCCAATAACCCAGCAATTCCACTCCTAGGTATATATCCAAGAGAAATGAAAATAATGTATATCCACACAAAAGCTTATACATGAAAGTTCTTAGCAGCATTATTCCTAATAGCCAAAATTTGTAAATATATAAATGTTCATCAACTGGTGACTGATTTCATGAGTAAAATGTGGTTTGCCCTTATGATGGACAATTATTAAGCAACAGAAAGGACATCACAACATCGACAAAACAAAAAAAATTATGCTCAAAGAAATCTGCTACAAAAGGCCACATATTATGTGATTATATGATTAAATTACATGGTTCCATTTATATGAAGTGCTCAGAAAAGACAAAACTATAAAAACAGAAAGCAGATTAGTGGTCTATAGGGATGAGAGGAGGAGCAGGGTGTGAGATGGATTAACAGCAAATGGACAAGAGGGAACATAAAGGGATGCTAAAAAATCTTCTAAACCTCGTTCATAGTGATGGCTACACAACTTGGTAAATTTATTAAAAATCTATGGACTAGTATCCTAGAGAAAGGTGAAATACCTGAAATACCAAATTTAAAAAAAAATCAAATCTTATAATCTGTCACTTAAAACACTACAAAGTCTGGCTTCATCCTACCCAGGACAATTGAAAAAAAAAAAAAAACTTTGTTGAGTATGAGTGTGGACTCTAGAATCAAAGAAATCTGGCTTCAAATCTCACTCTACTACTTACTAGCTGTGCGACTTGAGTGATTTCACCTCTCTGAGACTTACACTTTTCATCTACAAAATAGAGTTAATAATGGTGTCTCCTTGCCAGATCATGGTGACAATTAGAGGCAAGGCATGCAATGCGCTGAGCAAAGTTGGGCACAAAGTGCTCACTGATTGGTAGCTAGAATTATTAGCTACATCTCCAAATTATTTGGGAGAGGTAATGGCACCCCACTCCAGTCCTCTTGTCTGGAAAATCCCATGGACAGAGGCGCCTGATAAGCTGCAGTCCATGGGGTCGCGGAGAGTCGGACACGACTGAACGACTTCACTTGCACGCATTGGAGAAGGAAATGGCAATCCACTCCAGTGTTCTTACCTAGAGAATCCCAGGGACAGAGGAGCCTAGTCGGCTACCATCTATGGGGTCACACAGAGCAGGACACGACTGAAGCAACTTAGCAGCAGCAGCCAAATTATTTCCATGCTCTTTCAAAATGAGCTCAGCTTTAGCTCCTTTGGTTAAGGAACTTCCCTTAGACATTCCTAATTGTCATATTGTATTATCATAATTTTCTTCACTAAAGATTGCTACCCCTCCTACCCTCCTCAAAAGTACTTATTCTTCTAGCTCCACTAATTCCTATAGAGCATTCCATTCCACTAGGGATACTGTTCTCCTAATCTCTTCTCTTTGTACATACATCTCCTTTGTCTATGTATAACTCCTGTGATTCAGAAGCACAGAATCACATGATTGCCACCTGTATTTTCTTGAGTGTATTATCTGACTCCTGTGCTACCATACTCCCCTGCGGCCTGAAGCCATGGATGACATCATGGGATTTTTGTCTGGCAAGTTGAGATGAAACTTCAATCTTTCTGTACCACACTTCCAGATAGCCACAGTGATATGTGGTTTGATATCCTTACTATCCTGCATTGTGAATCAGTTTTTATGAAAATACATTTACATGAAGAAGTGCTCAATGACTGCAGAATAAAAAAATAAGCTTAACAAAGGTAAAAGTCCCATAAAACAGATTCAAAGAAATTAACTAGGTTGTTGTTCTATCTTTGGCTGCTAGACGAAGACCCAAATCTACTGCTTATTACTCTGTTTTCAAAATGTTCACACCCAAGAAATGGACTCAGTAAAAACAGACAAGCACAGGAGTTTAGGTGTGTCACCTTCCTAAATTATAAAGACATGCCAACTCTCTATATATACTGCAAACACAAGGTAGTATTTTTCTGAATAAAGCAATGCATGCCATCGCAATTAGTCTTCTTTAATAACAACTTAACAACTCTCAATTTCTGAAAAACAGAATCAGACATTGTAGAAAAATTTCCCCTTATTTTACCTCCTATAGTTCTTTCAAACAAAAAAAATCAGACATTTTCCAAGAATTTAAACATCAAAATCTCAACCAAAAGACCTGTCTTTATCAAAAGAAATAACTGCTCTTGCTAAGATCTTCATTCTTCAGAAGATTTCTAAATTGCCCCCTTCCTTTTTAAAAAATACATTAGAATAGATAATGACCTACATCCTTCCACTTTTGTCACTTTTGATGGGCTCTTCTCTTTTTCGGCTTCATTCGTTACTCTTGTCTCTATCAAAATACCACTTATTGAAATTTCCCACAAAATTTCTGGTGGTACTAGTTGGAGGTTGGGAGCAGCATTTTCCTGGCCTTGCATCAATACTGACCATGTGTGCAACCTGACGAGGTAAAAATCTCTCAAAAATACAGGGAGGTGGTCCCGTGGTTGGGAATCTGCCTTCCAATGCAGGGGATTCAGGTTCGATCCCTGATTGGGAAACTAAGACTCCACAAACCATGTGGCCACTCAGCCTGTGCACCACAGGGAAGAGCCAGAGGTGTTGCAGCTAGGACACAGTGCAGCCCTAAGTAAACACACAGTACACAGGGGTCAGAATATCCAAGCCGCCTGCCTTGAAGGCGCACCGAGAGAGTGAACCAGACCGCGAGCAGGAAAGCCCTTCAGTGACTTTTAAAATTCAAAACCATCATGAGGACCATTAAATGTCTTCCTTGGCTCTGCAGGGGTGGAATCCACCAAAGACAAATCCCCACCTGACCCCTGAAATTCAAAGGAACCACTGGATTAGTAGAGTCAATCTTTTCTTTTATTCATTAAATAGAGGAACAGCCATCACACATTAACCTTGGATATTTCTGTTTGGAAGGAGGCAGAGATTTGGGGCAAAAGGTTTATTTTGAATCTTGGCTCCAGTACTTAAAGCTTTGGCAGTCTGGCCAGTATCCCCATCTGCAAAATGGGAGTGCATATCAAAGGTTATAAAACCCTTGAGTGCTACTCAGATGTAAATGCTTATCAAATATTTAGTAACTATGTTTCAAAAAAAAAAATACATGTTCAATATTTGAAGAGCTCTAACACCTATTAGTTCTATTCTTTATTCCACTGTGTCATTCTAAGTTCTCTCCTGCATTCTATCCTGAGCAAGAAATGAATTTTCAAAACTGATTAGCTTTGCAGGAACATAGAGAGAGATTTACAAATACACCAAATTTGAAATGTGATTTCTTGAATAACTTGCCTGTCATTATAACAGAATGTGGGATAAAGGGATAAAAAGAAAGCTTCATTACTGTCCAGACCAATTTGACTCTTGCAAAGCTAATTAAACATGTCTTGAGTATATAAAATATATCATCCTCAGATAACAGCATACTGTTAAGTTCTTCATCTTATTAAGAGCTTGCATTAATGCTCCTTCAACATAAATTTTATACCCAGACAGGTACTATTTGAGAAACCTCACAATAGGAATGACCTAAATTAGGGTGACAGAGGCAAAAGATGGATCACCAGGGCCTGTCTCAACAAGAAGAGGAATGAGGATTCGATCTTACATTATTGTCCAATTCTAATGTGCTAACATTATCTTCTGAAAAAAGCTTCCTTCCTCAAGCCATCAGCCCCTCTGGGGCTCAGCATCAAGGTAAGGAATTTCACAACCCAGAGGACTAAGCCCCATACCTCAGAGTCATAAAGTCAATGCTGAAAGACCCTTAGAGGTCCTTGAAACTTAATCCTTTATAAACAAGGAAAAAGAGGCCCAAAGAGGTGACATGTCTGAAGTTATAGATTCTGATATGTAGCACAGCATCTTTTTGAGAGAAAAGAAAGTTAATGTAAGATAGTCACCAGAATGTATCTGAGCACTAAAAATAAAGCTTTAAAGATTAACCAATGACTATGAGTCTGTTTCTGCTTTATAGATAGGTTCATTTTTCAGACTTGTGGTTGCCAAGGGGGCAGGGGGAAGGGAGAATGATAGACTGAGAGTTTGGGGTGGTTAAGTGCAAATTATTACATTTAGAATGGATAAATAACAAGGTCTCATTGTACAGCATAGGAACCAAACTCGATATCCTGAGATAAACCATAATGGAAAAGACTATCAAAAAAGAATATATATAATATGTGTATAAATGAGTCACTTTGATATATAGCAGAGATAGGCACAACACGGTAAATGAACTATACTTCAACAAAAATAATAATCAATGGATTTCATCAACTGATCTGATGAGCCCACGGCTCTTACTTTCTATCATCTCCGTGACTGTCCTAAAGCACCATCCTGGCTCATGTGTGAGCCTTAACATCTGGATATAGTCTCTGCAACACATTGTTTCCTCCAGCCTATATTCAAATACCCTTTTTTCCTTTGGTGTGAATGTCCCCATTTTGGGGTGCTCTCTCTCCAAGAACCAAAACTGAACCCAAAGTTAAGAAGAGCAGCACGACTTACAATCAGAGGCTAAAACTGATATTTTACCACAATAAAAAATGCCAAAAGATTTTTTTTTTTAATCACAGGCACATAAATATACATTGTTTTCCCTGATAAGATTATCTTCAGGCTATTAAAAGCCTTTTTATATTCTTTCTTCTCTTTCATGTTCCCCAGATGTAGGCTATAGTACAATGGGAAATTGACCCAACCACAGAAGTCTTCCTCCATAATCTCTGTTGCAGTGAATTGGAGCCATAGGAAATGCCCAATGACCTGAAGAGCTTCCCCAAACAGAAACTCCTGAGCATTAATGGGTAAAGTTTCAGTATCATGGTAAAGTTGCTATAGAGTTGACATTTGATTGATGCTGCGACAGCTTTTTGTACCTTACATACTGTCAGTGCAACCATATTAGGGACCACTTTTGACTTTGTAAAGCCATTTTTAAAAAGTTGGGGGGGGGGTGAGGATTAAAAAAATACTTCACTGACATCCCAAGGGCATATATACTGACAGAATAATGACCCCCCTTTCAGGATCATTCCCTTGGGAGGGAAAAAAAAAATGTGAGTGTACATGTACATATATATATGTACACACAAGCGTACACACACACACACGCACACACACACCTTCTAGGGACACTGCAATTCTAGGGATCTACAATTCCTTCAGATTCATTAAAAGGCCAATGGAATGGTGACTTTGCATACATTTATGGTCTGTAAGAGATACTTTTACTGAAATTCAATTGTAACTGTGAATGCTTCAGACCAGATACAATTTTAACACTTTCTGCTACTGGAGTGGGAAGACCAAATAGCTATTTCAAATTCACATTTCCCTTTTCCAATTGAACGTGTCACTCCCCTGGAACGCCCGTATGCCACAATACCTCTAGCTTTCCAATTCATTTTCACTGGAAAAATCTAAACGTGAAGCAATCCCTTCTACTCTACCAGTAACTGAGGTTCCCCTTAGGGTGTTTTTGTGTTGAAAGAAGTCACTGAGTATCAGACTGATAGCTTTTTGTCTTCCGAAGCTCATTGACTAAGAAAATAATACACATAAAGACAGCCTATTCCAACAATATCCCAAGGGGAAAATAGTCCATTGCCACCCACTTTTACTGATAGTTTAGAAAGGGTTAGAGAGTTTTACCTTGAGGGTCTACAGAAGATAACATGCCAGTACTCTGTTTTGAGGAAAAAAAAAAGAAGAAGGGGGAAAAAAAAAAAAAACAGTGCCTCTTTAGGAAATGTAGAAAATATTCACTGTCACTTCTGATTAGAAGAGAGTTGGGGGAAAAGATCCCTTAGTAATAGATATTTCACTGAATGTGTACACGTGCTTTACTAAATGAAACTCCAAAAACCAAAGGAGCATCAAATAACACTTAGGTATTCAAAGAACACAACCCATCCACACTTGCAGGGATTGCCAGTTCTCAAAACCATACACTTGAAATGGTAACTTTAAAATCCTCCCTCGAACTGTTTGATGACATTTGTTTCTTAATGTTATTGCCAACCAAGCGTTCAATTTCAATGCAGAAATATAAAATATGAAGGATAAACATATTTCTGCATCAGGTGCCATAACCGTATCTGATTTTATAAATATTTTCACTTTCACCTGCTTAAAAGCAGTATAATTAGGAAAAAGGCTCAGGCAGCCTGGAATTATATTTCTGTTTACAATTTTATAAACACAGCTATATTTCCTTTCAGTGCCGTGATCTGCAGCTGTAAAACATCCTTAACACTATTAGTTAATAATCTGATTTTACTTACAAATGCTTCCTTCCTCCTCCACATCTAGTTCTTAAAAAATGTATTTGTACCTGTTTCAGAGAAACAGAAAAACAGTTCACTCGTGTCCTGAAAGACAAAGTTTCCAGGCTTTGAGTTTAAAATGATGATAGTATTAGGAAATATATGAAACAATGAGTATATGAAGAAAAATAGACTATTTACTTGATTATATGATGGGGGTATAAGCAATTTTGTCTTAGATTTCTTTTATATCAATATTATGTTTTAAAGTAAAGTAAGACTTTTTAAAAAGTAAGTTCTTTTTAAAAAAGAACAATCACAATACCATGAATTTACGTGGAATCTGTCCACTGACTGGGCTTCCCAGGTGGTGTTACTGGTAAATAATCTGCCAGACAATACAGGAGACATAAGAGATGCGAGTACGACCCTTGGGTTGGGAAGATCACCTGGAGAAGGGCATAGCATCCCATTCCAGTACTCTTGTCTGGAGAATCCCCATGGACAGAGGAGCCTGGCAGGCTATCATCCACTGGGTTGCATAGAGTCAGACACCACTGAAGCGACTTAGCACACACACACAATGATCACAGACCAAGTGTTTTAATATCTTTTTATGTTCCAAAGACACCATCAAGATGAGCCGAGTAAAGATTATTGGCCCCATTTTATGGATGAGGACAATGAAGCTCTTAGAAACTGAACAATGAAGTTCAGAAAGGAGTTAACACATTGCTTTAACCTGTCAATTCACAGGACAATTACCCATAAGTGGTTTCAATGGGAATCCCTATAACTCAGATGAACAGGGTTCTTCACCCTGAGAGCGGCAATCATCTCCAGTACCCAGCTGCTTTCTGCACTCCTAGAACTAGCCTCATGGGACAGCACTCAAAGGTATCAACACCCCAAAGAACCCCATCCCTCTTCAGCCCTCTTCAGTCCCAAAACATCCCTCATCCAAGATTCTGGATTTGAAAATCTCAACTTCCCTTTGTTCCTCCAGTCTGAGGGCTGACACCTGCTAGCTGTACTTCCTTCTGAACCACCAGTCTTCCCATGCTGCTCTAGGAGTCCTCTCATACCTTCTCAACCAGTTTCCTTTCTGAAATTTCTCTGTTGCAATATAGAAAGTGGTTCTGCTTTCCTGACTGGACCCTGAGTAATACAGACAGGTTAACCACAAAATAAGAAGTACTGATTTATACATTTCTCTCTCAATCTAATAACACAGAAAGTCTTGTTTTCAAGTCTAGCCTGACTCAACAAAGTTAACAGTTCATTCACATCATTTTATTCTTTTGAGTTCTTGGAGATTTGCTATGTGCAGGCTTCGGTGGGAGAGCAGGTACGCACCTGGTTTCTTGTGATTCAAGTTCCAGTGCTAAATGGGCAGAAGGTTTTTCTCATGGACATTTTAGAGGAAGCCTCCCCATCACTGAAATGAAAACACCAATACTGCATGTAGTTTACTTTCACTCCTGTCCTTTATAATTACTTCCAAATGTGTGTATTGCACCCAGGGCCACAAGGCAGGTAGTCCTATTTTGCCAGGACAGTAAAAGGAATCTTGTAATCTATTACACCTTTAATCCACAGGCATTTGGGGCCAAGTTCAGAAACAAAGCCAAATATGGTTCAACTTTTCTAAGCCTCGGCTTCATTTATACTTTGTTGTGTTTTAACTAACATCCTATTTCTAAGGATTTTAAGAGGTACGTGACACTTGGACAAGAACTGGTTCCAGCAAAATAATATTCTGATGAGTTAAGTGTAAATGAATCAGAAACATACAAACTATATTTCCCTTGAAACACACAGGGATTTAAAAGTTAATGGAAAAGTGCTGGCAACCCACATTTAGAGTTTTTATTGAAATCAGGATGTTTGAATAAACGTCAGACATTCAAATAACTCAAACTGAAATGGGGTTCACCGATCCTTAATTAAACAGTGCTTTAAATGATGAAGAAGCATGTCACATTCACATTTCAGACTTAAAGCTTTACTTGGCAGACATGCTTCTGGTTCAAGAAACCTCTGCAGTCATGTTATGGCAACCAATTGAGATATTAAAACAGACAGTGAAGTTTTAAACTCAGTTTGGCAACCACCATGAGAAAACAACTACCAATTGGAACATTAAAAAAAAAAGAGTGTCAGGAGTGTAATAACGAAGTTTTGAAAGGAAGTTGGAGCCGGACACAGAATTTAGAAGAATATGCCTTCTTAAATGGGCTAATAATGAGCTAATCATATAAGAAACTAGAGAGTGGTATGTGTCGAGGTTGCTCTTTTCTGTTTTCGATTGTAAGTTGAAGCTGCAAATCAAAATGGCTTATAAGTTGGAAATGGACAGAAGTATAATGGAATTTTAATTTCTCTGATGCCTAATGCTGGAATTAAGCTAGCAGTTGGCTAAGTGGACTTTCTCTGACCCACTGGTCAGCTGGTAACCACATAATATGAATTTCCAATGGATTAAAAATAACCCTTGGGGTTGTTCAGAGACCTGTGTGAAATTAGTCAGAAGCAAAACTAATGATATCATAGATGCCAAACTTCAATATGTATCAGATAAACCTTAGTTTGCATCAGAATCATCTAGAAGGCATACTAGACCCTACCCTAAGAGTTTATAATTGAGGAAGTCTGGGTGGAGACCTACAACCTGCATTTTTAACAGACTCCCAGGTGAGAAGCTGATTCTGTTGGACTGGGCAATTCTCAGAAAGCCTCCAAAGCATACATGATGGCTCAGGACTGCTCTAAGCCCCCTACTAACTGTGGAAGCAAGCACACTAGTGCTTTATATGAGCACTTTCCATTACCATCCTAGAAAAGGGCTTCAGGCCTCTCCCTCTATTTTTCCCCTAAAACACCAGAGCTGCTTAAGGCATTTGCTGGAATATAAATAGATCAACCACTTTAAAACAAGATCATCATAAATGTTTTCAAATGAGATGTGCACACCTATAAAAAAGATTTCTAAAATAAACAGAGTAATTCTTTCCGTCCCACTTGACCTTATATTGGAGGCAAGTTTTTCAGACATTCAGATTAGTCTGACAGATCAGCGTCAGAACTATCAGACTGATTCATCTCTGAAATTATTGTGATTGCAGCTGTTCTTTGTGAGAGACAAACTGATGCATAGTTTAGCCAATCTGCATTATTCCTCACCTTGCAACAATAGATGATGTGTCATCCTCTGGCTCCTGCTTATGTCACAGGATTGCAAATGAATTGACCACAGAAATCTAATGGAACATCTTACTTTCTGCAATAACCACTATAATAAGCTCTGGGCAAGAGTCTTCATCCTTGGCTTGGGTGTCTTCAAGTACAGGAAACCAACCACCATTCATGGCAGAACACCTTTTCCTTTTTAGGGTGAAAGAACATGGTGGAGGCCGAATAACAGACTCCTGCCTCAATAGGAACACGTAATTTTCACTCTCAACAAAGGCCTCTTTCTCATTCCTTGCATCAAGTGGGCCTCCAGGTCCTTTTGTTGGTTTAACTGCTTTAATATCCACTACTTTTGTACCAGGACTTCCCAGGTGGCTCAGTGGGCCCAGTGGGTAAAGAATCTGCCTGCAAAGCAAGAAATGCAGGATATTTGGGTTTGATCCCTGGGTTGGGAAGATTCCCTGGAGGAGGGCATGGCAACACACTCCAATATTCTTGCCTGGAGAATATCATGAACAAAGGAACCTGGCGGGTTATAGTCAATGGGATCTCAAAGAGTCAGACACAACGGCAGCAACTGAGCACACACGCATGTACTTTTGTACATATCTCGGATGTTGTCCCCATCTCCATGCTAATTTGCTTAATTAATCTGCCATAAAACTAACATTTTTAGTGTATACTACTATGAATTTTAACACAAATAGAGACTTATGTAACCACGACCACAATCAAGATACAGAACAGAGTCAAAGCCACAAGAACTTCCCCGTGCTTGTAATCACACCACTTCCTCACCCTTAACTTCTAATCTCTTCTCCATCACTACAGCTTTGTCTGGTCAAGAATATTATAAACAAAATCATGGAGTAAATGACCTTTTGAGATAGACTTCTTTCCCTTGGGATAATGCTATTGAGGTTCATACAAATGGTTACAGGCTGTCAATAGTCTGTACACTCTATGACTGAGGAGTATTCCGGTGTATCATTTTACCACAGTTCATTTATCCAGTCACCTACTGAACATCTAGATTCTTCCTATTTTGGGTGATCATGCATAGGTCTGTCATAAAAGCCCATGTATAGTTTTTTGTATGAGCCTTCTTCCATTTTATGGATTCTCTTTTGCTGTAATGTCTAAGAACTTTTTGACTAACCCCAGTTCAGAAAGTTTTCTGCTGAAGGTTTTATCATTCTACACTTAAATCTATGATCCATTTTGAGTTAATATTTGTATATGATGTGAAGTTAGGGTCAAGGTTTACATTTTTGAATATAGATGTTTCATTTTCCCAATACTTTCTGCTTAAAAGATTGTCCTTTCTCTAAAGAATTGCTTTTACACCTTTAAAAAAAATCAACTGGCATATTTGTATTGATTTCCTTCTGGACTCTATCTTATCTATCTATGTGTGGTCCATGAGCCAATAACACACCATCTTCATTATTCCAACTCTCCAAAAAGATCTAACTGGATAGAGTGATACTTCCAACCTTACTCTTTTTTTCAAAACTGTTTCTGTCTATTCTAGATCCTTTACTTTTTCATAAAAATTATAGAACAGCTTTTTATATTTACAAATAAATCATGACAGAATTTCAAGTGAAATTGTATTAAACCTATAGTTTACTTAGAAATGAACTAACATTTTACTATGGAGTGAAAAACTATTTTGACATGCTAAGTCTTTCAATCCCTGAAGAAGGTATGTGCTGCTAAGTCACTTCAGTCGTGTCCGACTCTGTGCGACCCCATAGACGGCAGCCCACCAGGCTCCCCCGTCCCTGGGATTCTCCAGGCAAGAACACCGGAGTGGGTTGCCATTTCCTTCTCCAATGCATGAAAGTGAAAAGTGGAAATGAAGTCACTCAGTCATGTCCAACTCTTGGCGACCCCATGGACTGCAGTCTACCAGGCTCCTCCATCCATGGGATATTCTAGGCAAGAGTACTGGAGTGGGGTGCCATTGCCTTCTCAGAAGAAAGTATGTATTTCCACTTATTTAATTCATTTTTTATTTATTTCATCAGTGTTTTGTAATTTTCAGCATACAGATATTACAGGTGTTTTGTAAGATTCATATCCAACTATTTCATTTTGTGGCAGGATTATAGGTGGTAATTTTTAAATTGTTATTTCCTACATTTTATTGATAGCATCTAGAAACACTACTGGTTATTATGTTGGCCTGGTACCCTATGTCTCCGATAAACTCACTTATTATTTCTGGGAATATAAGGATATTTCTCAAAATTTTCTACATAGATGATCATATCATCTGTGAATTTCCAGTGTGAGGGTGGGGGAAGCAGACATCCTGCTTTGTTTTCTGTCTTAAAGGGAAGTCACTCCTTTTTAAAATAAACTGTTGTGGATGTTATGTGTAGGTTTTTTGTAGATTCTCTTCATCAGATTGAGAAAATTCCTTTCCATTACTAGTTTGCTGATAGATTTTTAGTATGAATTGTTGTTACTTTTCTGTATCAACTGATATACTCATATGGTTTTTCCTATTTAAAGTATTAACATGGTAGACTGCAATGATTAATTTTTAAATATTGACTCAGCCTTGCAGTCCCAGAATAAACTCTCCTTGGGCACAGCATATTAATTTTTATATATTGCTGGATTTGATTAGCTAATTTTTTCTGAGGATTTTTGTATTTGTGTTCATGAAAGACATTTGTCTATAGTTTTGGTTCTACCTTTGACTTTTAGTATTGGGGTGACTCTGGTGTTACAAAATGTATTTGGCAGTGTTTCCTGCTCTTCTCTTTTCTCAAAGAGACTGGATATAACTGACATTATTTCTTCTTTAAATGTTTGGTAGAATTAGCCAGTGAAATCACTTGAACTTAAAGGTTTCTTTTTCAGAAGATTTTAAACTATGTATTTCTTTAACAGTATAATGCTATCAAGGTTACCTAGCTCTTATTGGTAATATTAATAGTCTGTAGAGTTTTATTGACTTCCCTTGTGGCTCAGATGGTAAAGGATCTGTCTACAATGTGGGAGACCTGGGTTTGATCCCTGGGTCGGGAAGTTCCCTGGAGAAGGAAATGGCAACCCACTCCAATACTCCTGCCTAGAAAATCACATGGACAGAGGAGCCTGGTGTTCATGGGGTTGCAAAGAGTCAGACACGACTGAGCGACTAAAATGGCTGGGTATTAAATGTTGTGGTATTCCAACTATTTGTAGTATTCCCTTATTATTCTTTTAATGTCTGTAGTGATATTCTCTTATTCCTGATAGTAAGAATTTTGTCTTTTTTCTTTGTCAGTTTTATTCAAAGGACTGCCAATTATACTGCTATTTTCAAGAACCAATTTTTCTTGAATTTCTTTATGATTTTTATTTTAAACTTCACTAACTTCTCCTATCTTTATTACTTCCTTCTTCCTGCTTCTTTCTGGTTATTTTTACTCTTGTTTTTCTAGTTTATTAAGGCAGAAACTTAGATTATTTGAGGCCTCTCTTCTTTTTAGCATAAGCATTTAATGTTATAAATTTTCTGGTCAGTACTACTTTAACTGCAACCCTCAAATTCTGTTTACATAGGATTTTATTTTTTAAAGTTCAAAATATTTTTCAGTTTCCCTTAATATTTCCCCTTTGACTCATGGATTGGTTCAAAGTATGTTGCTTAATTTATAACTATTTGGAGTTCTTTTGTCATCTTTCTCTTACTGGTTTCTAGTGTAATACATTACGATCGGAGAGAATATTTTATATGATTTTAATTATTTTAAAGGTGTTAAAAGTTTGTTTTATGATCCAGGATATGACCTCTCCTGGGTAAAACCCATGTACTCTTAACACAAATCGCTCAGAAAAGAAAAGAAGCAAAAGGCAAAGGGCAAGGGAAAGATATATCCAACTGAATACGGAGTTTCAAAGAATAGCAAGGAAGAGATAAGAAAGTCTTCTTAAAGAAAAATGCAAAGAAATAGAGGAAGACAATAGAATGAGAAAGACTAAAGGTCTCTTCAAGAAAATCAGAGATACCAAGGGAACACTCCATGCAAAGATGGGCACAATAAAGGACAGAAATGCAAGGACCTAATGAAGCAGAAGAGATTAAGAAGAGGTGGCAACAAAAAAAGAAAACTACAGGCCAATATCACTGATGAACATAGATGCAAAAATCCTTAACAAAATTCTAGCAAACAGAATCCAACAACATATAAAAAGATCATACATCATGACCCAGTAGGCTTTATCCCAGGGATACAAGGATTCTTCAATATTTGCAAATCAATCAATGTGATATACCACATTAATAAATTGAAAGATAAAAACCATATGATTATCTCAATAGATGCAGAGAAAGCCTTTAACAAAATTCAACATCCATTTGTGATAAAAAAAAAAAACCCTCCAGAAAGCAGGCATAGAAGGAACATACTACAACATAATAAAAGCCATGTATGATAAACCCACAGCAAACATTATCCTCTATGGTGAAAAATTGAAAGCATTTCCCCTAAAGTCAGGAACAAGATAAGGGTGCTCACTCTCACCACTACTATTAAACACAGTTTTGGAAGTTTAGCCATAGCAATCAGAGAAGAAAAAGAAATACAAGGAATCCAGATTGGGAAAGAAGAAGTAAAACTCTCACTGTTTGTAGATGACATGATCCTCTACATAGAAAACCCTAAAGAAACCACCAGAAAATTATTAGAGCTAATCAATGAATATAGTGAAGTTGCAGGATATAAAATTAACACACAGAAATCCCTTGCATTCCCATACACTAACATTCACCATTGCAATGACAAGAATAAAATACTTGGGAATAAATCTACCTAAAGAAACAAAAGACCTATATATAGAAAACCATGAAACACTGGTGAAAGAAATCAGAGATGACACAGATGGAGAAATATACCATGTTCATGGATCAGAAGAATCAATATAGTGAAAATAAGTATACTACCCAAAGCAATCTACAGATTCAATGCAATCCCTATCAAGTTACCAATGGTATTTTTCACAGAACTAGAACAAATAATTTCACAACTTGTATGGAAATACAAAAAACCTCAAATAGCCAAAGCAATCTTGAGAAAGAAGAATGGAACTGGAGAAATCAACCTACCTGACTTCAGATTATACTACAAAGCTACAGTCATTAAGACAGTATGGTACTGGCATAAAGACAGAAATATAGATCAATGGGACAAAATAGAAACCCCACAGATCACTCCACGCACCTATCGACACCTTATCTTCAACAAAGGAGGCAAGAATATACAATGTAGAAAAGACAATCCTTTTAACAAGTGGTGCTGGGAAAACTGGTCAACCACTTGTAAAAGAATGAAACTATAACACTTTCTAACACCATACACAAAAATAAAGATTAAAGATCTAAATGTAAGACCAGAAACTATAAAATGCCTAGAGGAAAACATAAGCAGAACACTCTCTGACATAAATCACAGCAGGATCCTCTACAACTCACCTCCCAGAGTAATGGAAATAAAACCAAAAATAAACAAATGGGACCTAATTAAACTTAAAAGCTTTTGCACAATGAAGGAAACTATAAGCAAGGTGAAAAGACAGCCTTCAAAATGGGAGAAAATAATAGCAAATGAAGCACCTGACAAAAAATTAATCTCAAAAATATATAAGCAGTTCATGCAGCTCAAATCCAGAAAAATAAATGACCTAATCAAAAAATGGGCCAAAGAACTAAACAGACATTTCTCCAAAGAAGACATACAGATGGCTAACAAACAGATGAAAAGATGTTCAACATCACTCATTATCAGAGAAACGCAAAACAAAACCACAGTGAACTACCATCTCATATCAGTCAGAATGGCTGCTATCAAAAAGTCTACAAACAATAAATGCTAGAGAGGGTGTGGAGAAAAGGGAACCCTCTTACACTGTTGGTGGTAATGCAAACTAGTACAGCCACTATGGAGAATAGTGTGGAGATTCCTTAAAAAACTGGAAATAGAACTGCCATATGACCCAGCAACCCCACTGCTGGGGACACACACTGAGGGAACCAGAATTGAAAGATACATGTGTACCCCAATTTTCATCACAGCACTGTTTACAATAGCTATGGTATGGAAGCAACCTAGATTTCCATTGGCAGAAAAATGGATAAGAAACCTGTGGTACATATACACAATGGAATATTACTCAGCTATTAAAAAGAATGCATTTGAATCAGTTCTAATGAGGTGGATGAAACTGGAGCCTATTATACACAGTGAAGTAAGTCAGAAAGAAAAACACCAATACAGTATATTAACACATATATATGGAATTTAGAAAGATGGTAATGATGATCCTATGTGCGAGACAGCAAAAAAGACACAGATGTAAAGAATAGACTTTTGGACTCTGTGGGAGAAGGTGAGGGTGGGATGATTTGAGAGAATAGCATTGAAACAGGTATATTACCATATGTGAAGCAGATCACCAGTCCAGGTTTGATGCATGAGACATGGCTCTCATGGCTGGTGCACTGGGATGACCCTGAGGGATGGGATGGGGAGGGAGGTGTGAGGTGAGTTCAGGATCGGGGCCACATGGTCACCCATGGCCGATTCATGTCAATGTATGGCAAAAAACACTAGAATATTGTAAAGTAATTAGCCTCCAATTAAAATAAATTAATTAATTTAAAAAAAAGAAGAGGTGGCAAGAATACACAATAAAACTGTACAAAAAGGGTCCTAATGACCTGGTGTGGTCACTCACCTAGAAGCAGACAATCTGAGTGTGAATTCAAGTGGGCCTGAGGAAGCATTACTATGAACAAAGTTACTGGAGGTAATGGGATTCCAGTTGAGCTATTTCAAAGGCTAAAAGATGATGCTGTTAAAGTGCTGCACTCAATATGCCAACAAATTTGGAAAACTCAACAGTGGCTACAGGACTGGAAAAGGTCAGTTTTCATTCCAATCCCAAAGAAGGGCAATGCCAAAGGAAGTTCAAACTATCATACAACTCAACTCATTTCACATGGTAACAAGATAATGTTCAAAATCCTTCAAGCTACATTTCAACAGTATGTGAACTGAAAGCTTCCAGATGTACAAGTTGGATTTAGAAAAGGCAGAGGAATCAGAGATCAAATTGACAGCATCTGCTGAATCAAAGAAAAAGCAAGGGAATTCCAGAGAAACATCTACTTCTGCTTCACTGACTACACTAAAGTCTTTGACTGTGCGGATCACAAAAAACTATGGAAAATTCTTAGAGAGATAGGAATATCAGGTCACCATTCTGCTTCCTGAGAAACCTGTATACAGATCAAGAAGCAAGAGTTAGACCGTACAAGGAATGACAAACTGGTTGAAAATTGGGAAAGGAAAACTGTTAAGGCTGAATATTGTCACCTCACTTATTTAACTTATATGCAGAGTACATCATGAGAAATGCTGGGCAAGATTAATTATAAGCTAGAATCTAGTTTGCTGGGAGAGATATCAATAATCTCAGATATGGATATGATATCACCCTAATGGCAGAAAGTGAAGAGAAACTAAAGAGCCTATTGGTGAAGGTGAAAGAGGAGAGTGAAAAAACTGGCTTAAAACTCAATGTTCAAAAAACTAAGATCATGGCATCCGGTCCCATCACTTCATGGCAAATAGATGGGGAAAAAGTGGAAACAGTGACAGACTTTATTTTCTTGAGCTCCAAAATCACTGTAGACAGTGACTGCAGCCATGAAAGTAAACGATGTTTGCTCCTTTGAAGAAAAGCTATGGTAAACCTAGACAGCATGTTAAAAAGCAGAGATACCATTTTGCCAACAAAGATTCATACAGTCAAAGCTATGGTTTACCCAGTAATCATGTATGGATGTGAGAGTTGGACCGTAAAGAAGGCTGAGGACTGAAGAACTGATGCTTCTGAACTGTGGCACTGTAGAAGACTCTTGAGAGTCCCTTGGACAGCAAGCAGATCAAATCAGTCTATCTTAAAGGAAATTAGTCCTGAATATTCATTGGAAGCCCTGATGATGAAGCTGAAGCTCCAATACTTTGGCCACCTGCTGCAAAGAGCTGACTCATTGTAAACTCTGATGCTGAGAAAAATTGAGGGCAGAAGGAGAAGGTGGTAACAGAGGATGAGATGGTTGGATGGCATCACCAACTCAATGGACATAAGTTTGAGCAAACTCTAGAAGATAGTGAAGGACAAGGAAGCCTGGCATGATGTGGTCCATAGGGCTGCAAAGAGTCAGACACAACTGAGCGACTGAACAACAACTTAAAAAGAACATTATCTGCTTTTTTTTCTTTTAAAATTATACATTTTATTTTTTACTTCACTGGGTCTTCATTGCTGTGCACAGGCTTTCTCTAGCTGCAGTGAGCAGAGGCTACTTTTCCTTGTAGTGCAAAGTCTTCTCTTTGTGTTGGCTTCTCTTATTGCAGAGCACACGCCTTCAGTAGCTATGAAACACAGGCTCAGCAGTTTCAGCTCACAGGCTCTAGAGTATGGGCTCAGTTGCTCTGCAGCATGTCAAATCTTCCCAGACCAGGGATGAAACTCATATCTCCTGCATTGGCAGGTGGATTTTTGCCCACTTTACCACCGGGGAAGTCCTATCTGTTATTTTTGGATAGGGCATTCTATAAATGCCAATTAGATTCCAAACAGTTAATGATGTTTATTCCTTTTGCATCCTTGCTGATTTTCTGTCTACTAGTTTTATCAACTACTAAGGAAATAGTGACGTCTCCAACCATAACTGTAGATTTTTCTATTTTACTTTTCATTTCTGTCAGTTTTTACCTCACATATTTTAAAGCTTTGTTGTTAGGTGGATCCAGTATGTGAAAGTACACAGACGGGGATAATTTCACAGGGTTCCCAGGGACCAGGAGTCATGGCTACAGTAGTACTGATCTCGAACAACCAAAGTTTCCTAGAGAAAGAAAAACTGAGCTGGAGGAATCAGGCTCTTTGACTTCAGACTATACTATAAAACTGCAATCATCAAAACAGTATAGTATTGGCACAAAAACAGATACACAGATCAATGGAACAGCAGAGAAAGCCCAGAAATAAAGTCATACACCTATGGTCAAATAATCTACAACAGTAGAGGCAAGACTATACAGTGGAGAAAACACAGTCTTTTCAGTAAGTGGTTCTGGGTAAACTGGACAGTTTACATGTAAAAGAGTAAAATCAAAACATTGTCTAACACTATACACAAAAATAAACTCAAAGGGAATTAAAGACATAAATGTAATGCCAAGTACTATAAAGCCCTTAGAGGAAAACATATGCAGAACACTCTGTGACATAAATCACAGCAAGATATTTCTTGATCCACCTCCTAGATTAATGAAAATAAAAAGGAAAATAAACAAATGAGACCTAATTAAACTTAAAAAATTTTCCACAGCAAAGAAAACCATAAACAAAACAAAAAAAAACAACCTACAGAAGGGGAAAAAAATTTGCAAATGATGAAACAGAAGATTAATCTCTAAAATATACAAACAGCTCATACAGCTCAATATAAAAAAAAAAAAAAACAGTCAAAAAGATGGCAGAAGACCTAAACAGAAATTTCTTCAAAGAAGATGTACTGATACCCAAAGTGAAAGTCACTCAGTCACGTCCAACTCTTTGTGACCCCATGGACTATACGGTCTATAGAATTCTCCAGGACAGAATACTGCAGTGGGTAGCTTTTCCCTTCTCCAGGAGATCTTCCCAACCCAGGGATCGAACCCAAGTCTCCCACATTGCAGGCAGATTCTTTACCAGCTGAGCCACAGTGGAAGCCCAAGAATACAGGAGGGGGTAGCGATGGACACGAGTCTGGGTAAACTCCGGGAGTGGGTAATGGACAGGGAGGCCTGGCTTGCTGCGATTCATGGGGTCGCAAAGAGTCGGACATGACTGAGCGACTGAACTGAACTGAGCCTATCCCTTCTCCAGCAGATTTTCCGAGCCCAGGAATCAAACTGGGGTCTCTTGCATTGCAGGCACATTCTTTACCAACTGAGCTATCAGGGAAGCCAAAAGGCACATGAAAAGATGCTCAAAACAGCTCATTATTAGACAAATACAACTCAAAAATACAACGAGGTATTACCTCAAAGCAGTCAGCATCAGTTCAGTCGCTCAGTTGTGTCTGACTCTTTGAGACCCCATGAATCAAAGCACGCCAGACCTCCCTGTCCATCACCAACTCCTGGAGTTCACTCAGACTCACATCCATCGAGTCAGTGATGCCATTCAGCCATCTCATCCTCTGTTGTCCCCTTCTCCTCCTGCCCCCAATCCCTCGCAGCATCAGAGTCTTTTCCAATGAGTCAACTCTTCACATGAGGTGGCCAAAGTACTGGAGTTTCAGCTTTAGCATCATTCCTTCCAAAGAAATCCCAAGGCTGATCTCCTTCAGAATGGACTGGTTGGATCTCCTTGCAGTCCAAGGGACTCTCAAGAGTCTTCTCCAACAACACAGTTCAAAAGCATCAACTCTTCGGCGCTCAGCTTTCTTCACACTCCAACTCTCACATCCATACATGACGACTAGGAAAACCATAGCCTTGACTAGACGGACCTTAGTCAGCAAAGTAACGTCTCTGCTTTTGAATATGCTATCTAGGTTGGTCAAAACTTTTCTTCCAAGGAGTAAGCGTCTTTTAATTGCATGGCTGCGGTCACCATCTGCAGTGATTTTGGAGCCCCCCAAAATAAACTCTGACACTGTTTCCACTGTTTCCCCATCTATTTGCCATGAAGTGATGGGACCAGATGCCATGATCTTCGTTTTCTGAATGTTGAGTTTTAAGCCAACTTTTTCACTCTCCTCCTTCACTTTCATCAAAAGGCTTTTTAGTTCCTCTTCACTCTGCCTGGCCATCATCAAAAAGTCTACAAACAACAAATGCTGGAGAGATGTGGAGTAAAAGGAACCCTTCTACACTATTGCTGGGAATGTAAACTGGTAAAGCCACCATGGAGGGACCTAGAGGGGTAAGATGGTTGGGGGGAGGCTCACAAGGGAGGGCATACACACACACACACATTAATTATGACTGATCGGTAATGTTGCATTCAGCAGAAATCAACACAACATTGTAAACCAATTATTCTTCAATTTTAAAAAAAGACTAAAAATAGAATAAACTTATGATCCTGCAATTCCACTCCTGGGCATACATTCAGAGAAAACCATAAATCAAAGTGATGCATGCACCCCAATGTTCACAGCAGCACTATTTATTATAGCCAAGGCATGGAAGCAATCTAAATGCCCATCAACAGATGAATGAATAAATGTGGTATGTGCATACATGCATGTATGTGTGTGTGTGTGTGTGTGTGTGTGTGTGTGTGTGTGTGTGTGTGTGTGTACATAGAGAGGGAGAGAGAGGCTTCCCTAGTGGCTCAGAAGGTAAAGAATCTGCCTGCAATGGGGGAGACCTGGGTTTGACACACACACACACACACACACACATATATATATATAAAGTGGAATATTATGTGCCCATAAAAAAAGAACGAAATCATGCCATTTGCAGAAATGTGCATGGACCTAGACATTATCATACTAAGTGAAATAAGCCAGACAAAGACAAGCATTGCATAACATTGCTTAGATGAGGAATCTTTAAAAATGTTACAAATGAACTTATATACAAAACAGAAACAGATTCACAGACATACAACAAATTCATGGTTAACAAATGGGAAAGGGGGGAAGGATAAATTAGGAGTTTGGATTAACATACACACACTGTGTGCCTGTATGCTCAGTCGCTTAGTCATGTCTGACTGTTTGTGATTCCATGGACTGAAGCCTACCAGGCTCCTCTGTCCATGGACTGGAATGAGTTGCCATTTCCTACTCCAGGGGATCTTCCTGACCCAGGGATTGAACCTGCACTTCCTGCACTTTCTGTATTAGCAGGCAGATTCTTACCACTGTGCCACCTGGGAACTATATATATATATAAAATTATATATTTATAAATATGTGTGTTTGTACATACCTATATAACTGAATCACTGTGCTGTACACCTGAAACTAATGCAACATCATAAATTAATTATATTTCAATTTTAAAAATGTAAAGAAGGGAGAAGAGGGAGAAAAGCAAGAGGTAATAGGATAAAGGTGAGGAATAGATTACACAATATGGCAATAAGAGGCAGTTGGTGGGCACTGGGGAGTAACTGAAGACAGTTAAGCAGAAAATAATATAATCAAATTGCTCTTTCATTAGTATAACTTGGAAAACACTATAGATAATGTACAGAGTTCCTTAGAGAGAAATGAAAATGCCAATTAAATAAATAAAAGTTAAATTCTAACTAACAGACTCCGGAATTCAAGACAGTAGGAGTAGAAAGGATGTGATTTATTCAATTTAGGTCAGAAAATCTTTCAGAAGGAAACAGATCCTGTATATACACAACAGTCCTGAAGCCTACTATAGTTTTTTCAGTTACGGATAGAAAGCGGACGATTATTTCATATATTGCAGTTTGGCATATTCATTATAAATTTAACATTAAAAGCTTAATGTAAAGGCCAATTTGCCAATTTGCTGCCTGTCCCTGTGAGTGGCCTTATTAATAAATAATGCATATTGTTTAATGAGAAAAATGATGGGCAAGGTAAAAATGTAAAACATTTTAATGTGATGCCTTTACAAAAGGTCACTGCCCTTTCTAAATATTTTTTGATGATTTCTTCTACTTAGGAAAGCTGTATTTAAATGCACATACTTAACAGCATACAATTACTCCAACAGCAAGAATATCTAAGTGTACTTGGTTAGGAATTCAAAGTTGTCTCCCAAATTGCTTAGCAAGAGGCTTAATTATGGTCCACTACTTATAAAAACTCTGAATAAGAACACTAAAACCCTAGTTTTCATGAAAAAAAAAATATATATATATATATAAGGCACTGTCCTGGGGCAAGACAGCAAAAAACACCACATCAAAGGAATGCTGGAAAGGACTTGGGAAAATAATTTATTTACAAAGATGTGGGTAAGTGTCAGGGAAATTAACAAGCAATGGTGAGGTACAGCAGAGAGCTCACTCTGATCTGAAGGGTTAAGGGGAAGGAGTAATTTCCAAATATGTCCTCCAAGAATACCTACAGTTGAAGAAAATGACACCTTTTAATGCCCTCTCCACCACCTACCTAGCCAGGTGTTAATTTACTCTCCTAGCCCCTGCCCCTGCCACTGGCCAAGCCAAGAGAAAGTGATTTGATTCATAAAGGTCAGTCCCCCAGGACCCAGAATTGGGTGCGAAAAAATGTAGAGAGTGGATGGGGGACTGGAGGGGGAGTAGGACAACTGAAAGCATTAATAGGCACATGAAATCTAAAAGAAATTTCTGTTGGGCAACTTACAATTGAAATAATTCCACCTCCACTACTAATTTTAGAGATACACATGCACACACACACATATCCTCACATGTACATTCCCTTACTGGTTCTACTCATTAAGAAGATATTTTTGGGTCTCACATGCATAATTTCTTTCACTAGGATTCAAAGCATTTGATTCTCCTAGTTTCGGTTGAAAGATAGATGGTGCACATTAGAATTCCTAGTCCAGATGTTTCATCACACAGAGAAATTATGCTACTTTCTAACACAGTACAAGAACTATACTTGCATTCTGTCCATCAACTTAACTGATTGGGCTTGGAGTTGGGACTGCAAATAGTCAAGCAACAAGTCTGAAGTTCCATAAGTGCGTCAGATCATGCAACTCTGAAAGGAGCTAAATGTCTCAGTGATTTAAAGTGCTTGAAGCTTTAAGTGGTTCATTCAGAAGGCACACGGAGATAATTCTGAGTCCTTGTCTTTTTTTATCATCACTTGATCACAATCCCTCTAATGAGATGAAGGGCTTCCTCTCAGTGAAATAGGGACTCAAGCATGCTTAAAGCAATTGAATTATGTTTCTTTTATAAAGGTGCTTCACAGATTTGCTACCTTTTATATCCCTCAGGCTTTGACTGGGCAGGAACCCACTGGTCTTTTTCATTACTGACCTCATATAGGGCTTGCTATATAATCAAAGTTCAGAGGATGTTTTTGAATAAATTAACAAATGAACTAAACAGGCAATATGGTACTAGGAAGAATAGTGAAATCTGATCCAGGACTTATCCTAAGTCCTAGCTCTAACGTTTGTGTGGTGTTATCACGGAGACCTTTTAACTTTTCTGAGTCTCAATCACATCAGCCATAAAATAGGGATAAAATCCATTCTATACGGAGTTGCCAAATCCATTCTATACGGAGTTGCCAAAGAACCATGGGAAATACTGTTTTTGAAACTATTTGGAAACTGCAAGACATTCTACAGTATACACTATTTTTCCTACCAATATTGGTTAGCAAACAAAAAATTACGAGAATTTCATACTAATACAGATTTAAAGTACCAAAAAAATACTTTTTCTTCTCAAAACACTGAGAGAAAACAACACAAAACAAAAAGTTGTGATAATATACAACCCACATGCTTTTATGTTTGAACTTCACTCCAAAAGAAATTCTTGTATCTATTTAAATTATGGGTATCCATGTCTTTGACTCAGCACCTTTACTTCTGGTACCCTGTATCCTATGGAAATGAGTATGTATAAGGACTCCTAGGTTTATAATGACAAAAAACAACTAGACACAATCTGAATATCTATCAACAAGCGATACATAACATATGTCAACTATACAACTACACTGTCTAATACAGAAGTCTTTATTAGCAACATGTGGCTATTAAGTCCTTGAACTGTGGCCAGTTCAAGTCAAGACACACTATAAGTACAAAATGCACACTGGATATCAAACACTATGAAAAATAAGCATGTAAAATGTCACATAAACAATTTTCATATTATTTCAATGCTGAAATAATACCTTAGATGTGCTTGGTTAACTAAAATAAAATATTATTAAAATTAAAATTTTCTGTTTTTACTTTTTAAAAATATGTCCACTGGATACGTTATAATTACATTTATGACGTGCATTGTATTTCAATTGGACACTGTGCCATAGATCAGGAATTGGAAAACTCTTCCTATAAAGAACCAGATAGTAAATATTGTAGGTTTTGCTAGCCATAGTTTCTGTTGCAACTATTCAGCTAACCTGGGACATTATATAAACAAATGAGCATAACTGTGTCATAATCAGATGTTATTTATGGACACTAAAATTTAAATTTCATACATTTTTTACATATCAGGATATACTTTTCTTTATTGTTTTCCCAGTCTTAACATATTAAAAAAAAAAATTCTTAACTCACAGGTGGCAGGACAAATGAGCCCAAAAGCCAGTTTGCCAACCCCTGCTTTAGACCACTAAGCAGTATTGAGAAGAATGGATTAGGTCAGTACAACATGTACTTTCTTTAAAACAAACTGCTGCAGAATAATATATAGAATGAGATTTCATATGTCTAGAAAAGAAAAAAAATTATGTTTATATATTTACCTAATTTTAAATGACCAGAGGGCTATGGAAGGATGAATATACACCAATCTATTTACCTAACCTGTTACCACTGGACATAAGATTAGAAGCAAAGAGAAGACATGGTCTGTGTCAAGTTTCCCAAATCAATGGAATCAATTATGACTCATAATTAAAATCCTGATAAAATGTAACTAAATTCAAAAGAAACCCACAAAAGGTAAATCATATATCCACAAAGATTTCATATTGAAATGTTGATCAGTTCAGTTCAGTTACTCAGTTGTGTCCAACTCTTTGCGACCCCATGGACTGTAACATGCCAGGCTTCCCTGTCCATCAATAACTCCCAGAGCCTGCTCAAACTCACAACCATCAAGTCAATGATTCCATCCAACCATCTCATCCTCTGTCGTCCCCTTCTCCTCCTGCCTTCAATCTTTCCCAACATCAGGGTCTTTTCCAATGAGTCAGTTCTTCCCAAAAGGTGTCCAAAGTACTGGAGCTTCGGCTTCAGCATCAGTTATTCAAATGAATATTCAGGACTGATTTCCTTTAGGATGGACTGGCTGGATGTCCTTGCAGTCCAAGGGACTGTCAAGAGTCCTCTCTAACACCACAGCTCAAAAACATCAATTCTTCAGCGCTCAACTTTCTTTATGGTCCAACTCCCACATCCATACACGACTACTAGAAAAACCATAGCTCTGACTAGATGGACCTTTGTCAGCAAAGTAATGTCTTTGCTTTTTAATATGCTGTCTAGGTTCATCATAGCTTTCCTTCAAAGGAGCAAGTGTCTGAATTTCATGTCTGGGGTCACCATCTGCAGTGATTTTGGAGCCCAGGAAAATTGAGTCTGTCACTGCTTCCATTGTTTCCCATCTATTCACCATGAAGTGATGGGACTGGGTTTAGAAAGATGGCAATGACGACCCTGTATGCAAGACAGGAAAAAAGACACAGCTGTGTATAACGGACTTTTGGACTCAGAGAGAGAGGGAGAGGGCGGGATGATTTGGGAGAATGGCATTCTATCATGTATACTATCATGTAAGAATTGAATCGCCAGTCTATGTCTGACGCAGGATACAGCATGCTTGGGGCTGATCTTAACTTTTTGAATGTTGAGTTTTCAGTCAGCTTTTTTACTCTCCTCTTTCACTTTCATCAAGAGGCACATTAGTTCCTCTTCAGTTTCTGCCATAAGCGTGATGTCTTCTGCATATATGAGGTTAATGATATTTCTCCCAGCAAACTTGATTCCAGCTTGTGCTTCATCTAGCCTGGCATTTCTCAAGATGTACTCTCTATATAAGTTAAATAAGCAGGGTGACAATATACAGCCTTGATATACTCCTTTCCCAATTTGGAACCAGTCTACAGTTTGTTGTGATCCATACAATGAAAGATGAACTCCCTGGAGATCAGCGGAGAAATAACTTCAGAAATAATGAAGGGATAGAGCCAAAGCAAAAACAACACCCAGTTGTGGATGGGACTGGTGATAGAAGCAAGGTCCAATGCTGTAAAGAACATAGGAACCTGGAATGTTAGGTCCATGAATCTAGGCAAATCGGAAGTGGTCAAACAGAAGATGGCAAGAGTGAACATCAACATTCTAGGAATCAGCAAACTAGGATGGACTGGAATGGGTGGATTTAACTCAGATGACCATTATATCTACTACTGTGGGCAGGAGTCCCTTAGAAGAAATGGAGTAACCATCATAGTCAACAAAAGAATCCGAAACGCAGTACATGGAAGCAATCTTAAAAACGACAGAATGATCTCTGTTCATATCCAAGGCAAACCATTCAGTATCATGGTAAGCCAAGTCTATGCTCCAACCAGTAATGCTGAAGAAGCTGAAGTTGAACGGTTCTATGAAGACCTACAAGACCTTTTAGAACTAACACTCAAAAAAGATGTCCTTTTCATTATAGGGGACTGGAGTGCAAAAGTAGGAAGTCAAGAAACACCTGGAATAACAGGAAAATTTGGCCTTGGAGTACAGAATGAAGCAGGGCAAAGGCTAATAGAGTTTTGCCAAAAGAACGCACTGGTCATAGCAAACACCCTCTTCCAACAACACAAGAGAACTACACAGGGACATCACCAGATGGTCAACACTGAAATCAGATTGATTATATTCTTTGCAGCCAAAATGGAGAAGCTCTATACAGTTGGCCAAAAACAAAACTGGGAGCTGACTGTGGCTCAGATCATCAACTCCTTATTGCCAAATCCAGACTTAAATTGAAGAAAGTGGGAAAAACCACTAGACCATTCAGGTATGACCTAAATCAAATCCCTTATGACTATAAAGTGGAAGTGAGAAATAGATTTAAGGAACTAGATCTGATAGTGCCTGATGAACTATGGATGGAGGTTCATGACATTGTACAGGAGACAGGAATCAAGACCATCTCCTGGGAAAAGAAATGAAAAAAAGCAAAATGGCTGTCTGGGGAGGCCTTACAAATAGCTGTGAAAAGAAAGAGAAGCAAAAAGCAAAGGAGAAAAGGAAAGATATACCCATTTGAATGCACAGTTCCAAAGAATAGCAAGGAGAGATAAGAAAGCCTTCCTCAGTGATCAATGCAAAGAAATAGAGGAAAATGACAGAATGGGAAAGATTCTTCAAGAAAATTAGAGATACCAAAGGAACATTTCATGCAAAGATGGGCTCAATAAAGGACAGAAATGGTATGGATGTAACATAAAGTGATGGAATTCCAGTTGAGCTATTTCAAATCCTAAAAGATGATGCTGTGAAAGTGCTGCCCTCAATATGTCACCAAATTTGTAAAACTCAGCAGTGGCCACAGGACTGGAAAAGGACAGTTTTCATTTCAATCCCAAAGAAAGGCTATGCCAAAGAATGTTCAAACTACCACATTAATTGCACTCATCTCACATGCTAGTAAGGTAATGCTCAAAATTCCTCAAGCCAGGCTTCAGCAATACATGAACCATGAACTACCAGATGTTCAAGCTGGTTTTAGAAAAGGCAGAGGAACCAGAGATCAAATTGCCAACATCTGCTGGATCATCGAAAAAGCAACAGAGTTCCAGAAAAACATCTATTTCTGCTTTATTGACTATGCCAAAGCCTTTGACTATATGGATCACAATAAACTGTGGAAAATTCTGGAGATGGGAATACCAGACCACCTGACCTGCCTCTTGAGAAACCTGTATGCAGGTCAGGAAGCAACAGTTAGAACTGGACATGGAACAACAGACTGGTTCCAAATAGGAAAAGGAGTACGTCAAGGCTGTATATTGTCATCCTGCTTGTTTAACTTCTATGCAGTGTACATGATGAGAAACGCGTGGCTGGAGGAAGCACAGCTGCAATCAAGATTGCTGAGAGAAATATCAATAACCTTAGATATGAAGATGACACCATCCTTATGGCAGAAAGTGAAGAGGAACTAAAAACCCCATTGATGAAAGTGAAAGAGGAGAGTGAAAAAACTGGCTTAAAGCTCAACATTCAGAAAACGAAGATCATGGCATCTGGTCCCATCACTTCATGGGAAATAGATATGGAAACAGTGTCAGACTTTATTTTGGGGGGCTCCAAAATCACTGCAGATGGTGATTGCAGCCATGAAATGAAAAGACACTTACTCCTTGGAAGGAAAGTTATAACCAACCTAGACAGCCTATTAAAAAGCAGAGACATTACTTTGTCCACAAAGGTCCATCTAGTCAAGGCTATGGTTTTTCCTGAGTCAAGACTAGGGTTTCCCTTGTGGCTCAGATGGTAAAGCGTCTGCCAACAATGTGGGAGACCTGGGTTCGATCCCTGGGTTGGGAAGTTCCCCTGGAAAAGGAAATGGCAACCCACTCCAGTATTCTTGCCTGGAAAATCCCATGGACAGAGGAGCCCAGTAGGCTACAGTCCATGGGGTCGCAAAGAGTTGGACACGATTGAGCAACTTCACTTCAAGGTTTTTCCAGTAGTCATGTATGGATGTGAGAGTTGGACTATAAAGAAAGCTGAGTGCCAAGGAATTGATGCTTTTGAACTGTGGTGTTGGAGAAGACTCTTGAGAGTCCCTTGGACTGCAAGGAGATCCAACCAGTCCATCCTAAAGGAGATCAGTCCTGGGTGTTTATTGGAAAGACTGACGTTGAAGCTGAAACTCCAGTACTTTGGCCACCTGATGCGAAGAGCTGACTCATTGGAAAAGACCCTGATGCTGGGAAAGATTGAGGGCAGGAGGAGAAAGGGATGACAGAGGATGAGATGGTTGGATGGCATCACCAACTCAATAGACATGCATTTGGGTAGACTCCGGGAGTTGGTGATGGACAGGGAGGCCTGGCATGCAGCGATTTATGGGGTCACAAAGAGTCAGACACGACTGAGTGACTGAATACAGTCAAAGGCTTTAGTATAGTCAATGAAGAAGAAGTAGACGTTTTTCTGCACTTCTCTTGCTTTTTCTATGATGCCACAGATGTTTGCAATTTGATCTCTGGTTCCTCTGCCTTTTCTAAATCCAGCTTGAACATCTAAAGTTCCCGGTTCACATACTGTTAAAGCCTGGCTTGGAGAATTTTGTGCATTATGTGCTAGCACGTGAGATGAGTGCAACTGTATGGTTGTTTGAACATTCATAGGCATTGCCTTTCTTTGAAATGAATGATTCTATGAAGAGCTACAGGAACTTCAAGAACTAACACCAAAAAAAAGATATCCTTTTCATCACAGGGGACTGGAATGCAAAAGTAGAAGTAAAGAGATATCCGGAGTAATAGTCAAGTTGGCTTGGAGTACAAAATGAAGCAGGCCAAAGGCTAACAGAGTTTTGCCAAGAGAACATACTGGTCATAGCAAACGCCGTCTTCCAACAACACAAGAGATGACCCTACACATGGACATCACCAGATGGTCAATACCAAAATCAGGTTGATTATATTCGTTGCAGCCGAGGATGGAGAACCTTTATACAGTCAGCAAAACAAGACCAGGAGCTGACTGTGGCTCAGATCATGAACTCCCCTGGAAGGGTTGTTACGAAAGAGCAAACTCGAAGCTGTAATGCCTTTTCTGGCCTAACCCTGAAGTTGCAAATCCACAGTTTCCTAAGGATATACAGGTCAGTCCTACTTAAAGGTAGGAGGATACTATATAGAACATGAATACCAAGAAGCAACAGTCACTGGACACCAACTTAGAAACTGGCTAACACAGAGATTTATGGGGTCGCAAAGAGTCGGACATGACTGAGCGAACTGAACAGAGATATTCAAAAATATTTCTAGAGACACTCAGGAGTATGGTTTAAATCTAGCTATTGACCATGTTTTACAAATAGAAATCTGATTTTTAAAGTATTTTAATTTTGTTGGTAGGAAAAAAAATCTTTGTTATGTTAAAAGCACCCAACTATAAGTTGTCAAATATATGACAACCAACAAGTCAGTGTTTTTAAAACAATTAGATAACACAGGGAATTTTTTATACAAGCATATTGTTGTTTAGTTGCAAAGTTGTGCCCAATTCTCTGTGACTCCAAGGACTTTAGCCCCTCAAGCTCCTTTGTCAATGGGGTTTCCCAGACAAGAATACTGGAATGGGTTGCCATTTCCTTCACCAGGGGATCTTACAGATCCAGGGATTGAACCTGCGTCTCCTGCAAGAATTGACAGGCACATTCTTTATCACTGAGCCATTAGCTATCTGTATAAATTCCATGGGCAAGTGAGTAAACGTAACAGGGCATCAGTGCAAAAACTTTCTATTATAAAAATTGCCTGCTTTAGCTTATTAGTTTCTTGACAAACTGGTATAAAATTAAAAGTACAAAAAATAATTCATTAAAACTTAAGGTTACTAACCAGTATATAGAATATATTTTTGAATAAAAATATTTATGCATAGAAAAAAGACTGGAAGTATACAAATGACATTAAGAGTAGTCTCTGAGTGTTTGGATTGGACATGACTTTTTCCTTTTGGCTGTGGACATCTGCAGAGAACATGAATCAATCACTTTTATAATGAGAAAAGACTCATGTAAAAATGCTTATAGTCTATTTTTCTGGCTGGCATTAAGATATTTCTGTTACCTAAATTGCCTTCTGAAGAATTTTATTTGAGATCCATCCATCACTCTTTCTTACAAACCAAAAAAGGATAAGTTACCTATTCTAACATTTATTCCTGAGGCTACTGGAAACTAATTGTGAATAGGTGAAATAAGAAGTAAATTTCATTTACATTATTTTACTTTTATGTTCAATAAGGTCAAAGGTAAAGGTTTTGTATCTTTCTGGTCCATAAAATATGGATTGCTGTTTTCAAAGTACATCAACAGTGGTAATAGCTATTCCCATTAGTCAGTCCTATAATCTTATGAAATATTGACATGATAAAACAATGTAACTGAGAAAAAACCCAATAGAGCACAGGTTTTATTGACAAATAAATGCAGAGGCTTAAATTGTCTCTCACCAGCTTTATACTTCATTGACACATTATCAGAAAAATAAAGATTCAAGCTAGCCAAGATCAATGATTTCAAAATGATTCTTTAGTGCTCCATCAGATAAAAAAACAAATTCAATCCAATCATAATTCATATTTGGGTTCACGCCACCCTGACAGTTACATTTTATGGCAAAATGTACTTTAATTTTATATTCAAACCTTTTCCCAGATTTTCTTAGAGAATTCACTTTGTAATTTATGATACTTCCTTGCTCAATTCAAGCTTCATTCACTTTTAGATACTTTGGAAAGATAAATAACTGACATACTCTGCCATTCATGAGTAATGTACTGCCTGTAACTTAAGAAAATAAAATAGGTGGCCAAAGATATATATTTGTTTTAGAAATAAATATGTATCATATGTATAAGTAATAAAATAACAGTAAATTATAAATATGTTATAAAAGTGCTTTCCTATTTTACTGGGTTTAAATTATATACCGTTATATATTGTTAGGTCATATACATTTTAAGAATGAAATACCTTAGCTGTGGCTTATGCTGAATATGTAACTACATTTGACTGTAAAGCCTGCAAGTTTAGCCATATGTTTACATATTATTACAGACTGCTGTTTCCAGTATATATTCACTGAGAAATATATTCTTTATTCTTTCTTTCTTTTGGTAAAATACTCTGTGTCATAGAACTCTAATTAACAAAAATCTTGAAAAGCAAAGATTTCTCCAAGTAGTGCTTTAAACTTTTCTCCGTCCCAGTTTGTGACATAATGAATTCAGTTTAGTTCAGTTCAGTCACTCAGTCATGTCCAACTCTTTGCGACCCCATGAATCGCAGCATGCCTGGCCTCCCTGTCCGTTACCAACTCCAGGAGTTTACCCAAACTCATGTCCATCAAGTCAGTGATGCCATCCAGCCATCTCATCTGCTGTCATCCCCTTCTCCTCCTGCCCTCAATCTTTCCCAGCATCAGGGTCTTTTCCAATGAGTCAGCTCTTCGCATCATGTAGCCAAAGTATTGGAGTTTCATTTTCAGCAGCAGTCCTTCCAATGAATACCCAGGACTGATCTCCTTTAGGATGAACTGGTTGGATCTCCTTGCAGTCCAAGGGACTCTCAAGAGCCTTCTCCAACACCACAGTTCAAAAGCATCAATTCTTCAGTGCTCAGCTTTCTTCACAGTCCAACTCTCACATCCATACATGACCACTGGAAAAACCATAGCCTTGACTAGACAGACCTTTGTTGGCAAAGTAATGTCTCTTTTTTAATATGCTATCTAGGATGGTCATCAATTTCCTTCCAAAGAGTAAGCATCTTTTCATTTCATGGCTGCAATCACCATCTGCAGTGATTTTGGAGCCCCCAAAAAATAAAGTCTGACACTGTTTCCCTATCTATTTGCCATGAAGTGATGGGACCAGATGCCATGATCTTCGTTTTCTGAATGTTGAGCTTTAAGCCAACTTTTTCACTCTCTTCTTTCACTTTCATCAAGAGGCTTTTCAGTTCCTCTTCACTTTCTGCCATAAGGGTGGTGTCATCTGCATATCTGAGGTTATTGATATTTCTCCCAGCAATCTTGATTCCAGCTTGTGCTTCCAGCCCAGCATTTCTCATGATGTACTCTGCATAGAAGTTAAATAAGCAGGGTGACAATATACAGCCTTGACATACTCTTTTTCCTATTTGGAACCAGTCTGTTGTTCCATGTCCAGTTCTAATTGTTGCTTCCTGACCTGCATATAGGTTTCTCAAGAGGTAGGTCAGGTGGTCTGGTATTCCCATCTCTTTGAGAATTTTCCACATAATGAATAAGCTTTATAAAAACCAATAACAATAATCATTTCTTGAGGATTTTCTATGTGTAGGAACAATACACACATATTATTACTTCAGCTAATCTCGTAACTTCCTGTCAAGGTAAAAAATATTATCTCCACTTAACAGATGACGAAACTCACATCCATATATACCAAAAGCCTGGATTCTGAACATCACTTCCTTAAATACGGACCCTTAAGCATATTTCTCTCCATCTTAAGACCTGTGAGCCAAAGAGGCAAGTTATCCACCCTTGATACATCCACCATCCAATGGTGGGACAGACACAGAATAACTGCTAAAGATGGTCCTTACTCATAAGTATAGGACAGCGGGACTCACTGCCAGCACTGCTCCACTGCAGGTCCAAAATTAATACTTTCTTCGATTGGACGTTAGTCCTAGGAACTTTTTATTAATACTACAACCTTTAGTTCCAGCCTTGAGGTCAGATTTCTTTTTCCATAAAATGGAGGCCACGTTAGCAAGAAGAAAGCCTGCTTCCTGCCTACAGAGTCTAAAGCTCCCTTTTTCACTTTGTACTTACTGTGTCTGTCCCTTTCACTACAGACTGATTTAATTCTTTTAAAATTGTTTATTTTTATGAATTAATTTATAATCCACTCTGTTAGACAAAAGTTGTCGTACTTACGTATCTCTCAAGATGACCCATTCTCTACACTTGGGTTTCCTATAAGGTTGGTATGAGATAACACCTTTAGGACCCTTAAAATTCCTACCGTTTGTTTGAAGTACCACTTCAAACATTTCTGAGGTCTTAATAAAAGGCTTCATAGTTACACTCTCGCTTATATCTTTATAATTTTTTTATATTATCCTGTACTTGATTTCCACCATTTGATTAGGAAAACATCTAATCTTAGAACTGCAGAGTATGGAATAAGAAACAGTTTAATGTTTAAACTTAGCAGTCTTATTCCTTAATGTTTCCCCTGAAATGTCGCTTGAAAACTCAACAAACTCATTAGGTACATTTCCCATTTTGCACATTAATCCAGGTGTTGATACAGTTTCCACCACAATACAACAAGAGCTCTTGATTTTCAGCTTTCAGTGTTATTTTCTTCACTTTTTAAAAGACCTAACCAATAGCTTCCTCAAGGGTCCTAAGACTTCCACTACCCATATACCCTGTCAAAATCCTCCTAGAGATCCATCATGTTTGCACTAAGAGTGTCCTCATGGCCCTTCAAACTCCACCTATTACTTAGTTCCAAAGCCACTCTCATACATTTCAGATTTTTGCCATGGAATCTCCTCACTACATTACAAAACATATTCCTATTATTACAGTTAAACACTTATTTACCCCAAACTTACTGGCATAAAATAATTGATTATTGTGCTAACAGAAATACAGTAGGACACAGTAGAGACGGCCTGTCACTGCTCCATGATTTCTTGGACATCATAAGGAAGACCCCACGATTAGAGGACAAAATCACCTGAAGGTTCACAAGTCTTAACTATTTGAGAATTAATCCTGGGCTGTTACCAAGGATACTAATACATGTCTTTTCCACATATTCTGTGCTTCCTCACAACATGTTTCGTGGATTCTAAAGCAAGAGTCTTGAGAAAGAGCAAAGCCGGTCAGAAGTCACATCCCCTTTAACGCAAGAGCCCTTTTACTGAATTAGACGGAATGTCATGTTCGCTATTATCTGTCGGTTGATTACAAAAGTCCACCCAGTTTAAAGACGAGAGAAGAAAGACATCACCCATGATGGAATGGCATCTGTCTCATACTGTAAAAATAGGCATACAGGATGAAATATATGGAGATATGGCCATTATGGAAAGTGCAATCTGCTAGAACAAGCTTGGAGATCTGTTTGATTAGGAACACTTTTATTTCTATACACTGTAATTTATAAGCAGCCCCAAAATCACTGAATAAAAAACATGGGGCAGATTAAAGACCTGCGTCTGCCCACAAACCAGGTCATCCAGAAAAAGATTCTATTCCTCTGCAGGTCTCAGTATCACTACTTATTTAAAAACAGAAGTATTATTTATAGAAGATTTTAAACAGATGATCTCTAAAATTCTTTACATGTCAAATATTCTATAATGCATCTATTTTAAAAGATGGGCGAATGTTTTCCATCAGGTGCTGTGTGATTCTTGTTCCTTGTGCTTCGTGTCCAACTCTTTGCAACCCTATGGACTGTAGCCTGCTAGGCTCCTCTGTCCGTGGGATTCTCCAGGCAAGAATATTGGAATGCATTGCCATTTCCTCCTCCAAGGGATCTTCTCAATCCAGAGACCAAGTTTAAATACCAGAATCCTCACCTGTGAAATGACTATAACAATGTTTCCCTCTTAAGGTCATTATGAGAATAAAATAATATATGTAGAAAAGCTTAGAGTAAAAGCTAAACTATAATAAGTACTCAATACATATTGCCTGTAATTTAATCGAGTATAAAGTCACCATACTAGTTTGGGAAGCAAATGTTGTGAAAGAGGTGACTTTTATCAAAATGTTAACTGAGATGTGTACAAATTTAGTCTCAAATAAATGTGAATAGAAATTATTCTTTGCTATTTTTAATAGTAAATATTTATTGATATCAGGAGTGGTATTAAAGATTTACACACATTTGATGCTTACATAAACCTGTAAGACAGTTTTTAAGTTAAAAATTGCTACTTCTCCCTACCCTATGAAATATTACCTTCTACATCGCTATATATTCTCCACATGTTTAATACTTTTTACTTTTCTACATTACCAGATATACCAGGCAAGAGTGGTTATGAGATACTGAGGGTTATTAATAGACATCATTAGTAATAAACTACAATGTTAATTTCATGCCCCAAATGCCTCTTATCTGCTCCTGATTGAAAAGAATTCCTTGTCTGGCCCTCTCAGCCTCATGTCACCCCAGAGCACAGCCAAGGATTGGTTTCCTTTCTTAAAGAGTTAGACAATTTAAAGGAGAATAGAAAAGGGCAACCTTTCTTTTTCAAATGAGGATTTCTAAAATTCGAGAAGTGGATACTAAAAGTAGAGGGACACAGAAAAATCTTGTCACGTGATATCCTTATTTCAATCCTTGTTGTTTCAATTACCAAGCTACACTTTTCCCTTTAAAAAAAACAATGAGGTAAAATTAGTATATAATGTTATATGTTTCAAGTTACAGCATTATAATTTAACATCTGTGTCGAATTACACTACAAAGTGATAACCACCAAAGGTATGTTACCATCCATCACTGTACATTTGACCCCCTTCAGCCACTGTGAAACACAGTACAGAGAACCACCAAGCTACTTTTCAAAAATACAAAAAGTTAACAAAATAAACTGGTTTTCTTACCATAGGACTTTTCAGAGCTAACATCTGAGAGTCTCCAAGGAGAGTTCATGAAGAATTTCACAGATATATTTAACCTTGAAATTTATCTCCTAAAGGAGATCAGTCCTGGGTGTTCATTGGAAGGATTAATGTTGAAGCTGAAACTCAACAATATTTTGGCCACCTGATGCAAAGAGCTGACTCATTGGGAAAAACCCTGATGCTGGGAAAGATTGAGGGCAGGAAGGGAAGGGGACAACAGAGGATGAGATAGTTGGATGGCATCACTGACTCAATGGACATGGGTTTGGGTGAACTCCAGGAGTTGGTGATGGACAGGAAGGCCTGGTGTGCTGTGGTTCATGAGGTCACAAAGAGTCGGACATGACTGAGTGACTGAACTGAACTGAAATTCATTTTTATTTTTCTTCCTAGATTAGTATTCATTGGAATACTAGTTTTCATTCACAGAGTGTTGGGGTGGATTTATCAAGAATTCACACAATGATGTCAGATAAACAGATCTGGTAGAAATGGTAGTTTTGATTTGGAAAGACAGTAAGAGGCATGGAGGCATTTCTGCGGTAGAGAGTCCCAGATTAGTTGGCAACTAGAAATACCCAGACACTGGTATCAACACGAAGACAAGAATGTCTGCAAACTGGGAACAGGAAGAGGGAAGCTACCCCAGGTAAGTTTACTCTGCTTTACACTATTTTCTTTCATCCTGCAACTTCTCCAGGCCATTCAGCTTATTCAACAAGTGAACTCTAAAAGCACTCAATTGAGAGACTTCATCCACAGCCAACTAATCCTTGTATTCCAGAGTAAGAACTATCATCAAAAAACATGGAGCACAGACTAACTCAAGGTCAAGTAAGCTTTATCTTAATTTGTCACTGTTGATCAATCACAAGCACTTCCTTTTTATTAATAATACTTTTTTAAGATGGTGAAAACTTCTATCTCATTTGTGACATGTTGGGAAGTAGAATCACTGTCATACACTCACATCTGCCTTTGGTTCAGGTGGAGAATGTGATAACATATGGCCTTCCTAGCTGCTATCCTGCACTCCAGCTCAGTCGTTCAGTCGTGTCCAACTCTGCAACCCCATGGACTGCAGCATGCCAGGTCTCCCTGTCCACCACCAACTCCCGGAGCTTGCTCAAACTCATGTCCATTCCATCAATGATGCCATCCAACCGTCTCATCCTCTGACGTCCCTTTCTCCTCCTGCCCTCAATCTTTCCCAGCATCAGGGTCTTTTCCAATGAATCAGCTCTTCACATCAGGTGGCCAAAGTATTGGAGTTTCAGGTTCAGCATCAGTCCTTCCAATGAACACCCAGGACTGATCTCCTTTAGGATGAACTGGTTGGATCTCCTTGCAGTCCAAGCGACTCTTAAGAGTCTTTTCCAACACCACAGTTCAAAAGCATCAATTCTTTGGTGCTCAGCTTTCTTTATAATCCAACTCTCACATCCATATATGACCACTGGAAAAACCATAGTCTTGACTAGATGGACCTTTATCCTGAACTAGGGGTCCATTAAGTTTTGACTGTTTACAATGATGAGCCTAATAAACCCACAGACACAGCTCTTCTCTGGATTCTGTCCCAAAGTCTCCCTTATAAGAAAGAACATAATGAATGGAGTCTAAAAGTTAAAAATAATAATAGTGACAATAAAGCTTTGGCTATAAACACTTTATTCTTCCTTTTCAAATAAAAACAAATGACATATTACTTGCAAAATTTTGAATTAGATACAAAAATTCTCAGAGACATTGAAGCTCACTGTATTCAGAGGTATTTCTTGTTATTATTTTTGTCTAGTCAGTCGTCTCCAACTCTTTGCAACCCTGTGGACTGTAGCCTGCCAGGCTCCTCTGTCCATGGAATTTCCCAAGCAAGAATACTGGAGTGGGTTTTCAGTATGCCACAGGGATCGAACCCATGTCTCCTGCATTGCAGGTGGACTCTACCACTGAGCCACCAGGGAGCCTGTATTCAGGGGGATACTCTTGGTCATTATTTAAAACACTCATTCACATAGGGATAACATACTCTATCTTTGACATTTTAAAATGTTCTACTTAATTTTACTTGATTAAGATTGTCATTTTTTTTCAGCCTTGCTCAGCTTTACATAGTTGATCTTGCCACATAAAGCTGTAAGTCCAAATAACTGAGAGAAGGAGAAAATTTTCAATCCAAAACAATTATATGAAACTTTCTTCTGATAGATAATTTTTACAGTAAAATGTACTTAACAAGATGTCTATTTCTAATATACTCGCTTTTAGGCAAATTTCATAGAGAATTGGACCTTCAAATTTGGCAGGTACAGTATTTTAATAGTCTAATCATAAAAGAAAGCTTATGTGTTAGATAAAAATGCTCTCAACTGACATTAGAAGACTTGGACTTTTATATGTATGTGTATATAAGACTGCGCGTGTGTGCGTGTGTGTGCGTATATATATATATATATATATATATATATATATATATATATGATTCTCCAGCACCTACTGAATGAACTTTAATATATATATATATATATATATATGTTTCTTTCCCAAATGGTGAAATTTGTGCTTAATCACGCCTCTAACTTAGAGGTCTATTCATTAATTCATTCGGCACATATTTACAGAGTTATCTATTCTAAGTCAACTACTTGGATATTGATTGGGATTGAATAGAAATTCATTCATTCATTCAGCAAATTCTATGAGCTTGGCTCCATGCTACATGCTATAAACAGAAGGGTGAGTAAGATAAGATAGAGTCTGGGGAGAGTCATGAACAAATAATCACAGTGATGAACCCAAGAAATGAAAAAAAAGTCTAAGCAACCAAAACCAAAACAATTAGGGATTTGACCAGGGCATTAAATTAGTTGGTGAACCAGCCCCCTGTGCATACCTCCCAATCCTGTACAGAGGTAACAAAATTAACAATGTTTCCCACAGAGTTCCAGGTGCTGGCTGTGTGCCCATTTCACCCCTCAGATGATGATTCCATTTTACTCTGACAATGTCTCAAAACTATTCTGAAAGAGAAATCTTCAGAGGCCATGTAGAGGCTCCAGGCTTTAACTTTTCTGTTCCTACCCTCCTCCCCTGCCCCCCAAACCTGGAGGCACCTTAATTTTTAACCCTGGCTAAGGTCCCTGACCAGGTCACATGTGAGTAGTTAATATCCTAGGGAGCTATCACCAGATCACTGGTTTCCAAGCCTGGCTGAACACCAAAATCACCTGGGGGTGTGCGGTGGGGTAGTGCTTAAAAACAAAAATTTCCCAGAAATGCACAATCTAGGACAGAGATAACTAAAATATTGTCCCCAGTCCAGCAGTATCAGGACCATCTAAGAACTTACCAGAAATGCAGAAGCTTGTCATTCAAAAAGATACATGCACCCCTATGTTCACAGCAGCACTAGTGACTATAGCCAAGACATGGAACCAGACTAAATGTACACTGACGAATAAGGAAGATGTGGAACAGAAATAGAATGGAATACTATCCAGCCACTAAAATGAACGTGATAATGCCATTTGCAGCAATATGGACAGACACAGAGATTATCATACTAAGTGAAGTAAGGAAGGAAGAGAAAGACGAATACACAATATCGCTCATACATGAAATCTGAAATATGACACAAATGAACGTACCTATGAAACAGAAACAGAATCACTGGCATAGAAAACAGACTAGTCATCACCAAGGCGGAGGGGGTCAGGAGAGGGATGGAGTGTGAGGTTGGGGTTAGCAGATATAAGGCCTTTTATTAACAATGGATAAGCAAGGTCCTACTGTACAGCACAGAGATCTATATTCAATATCCTATAATAAACCATAATGGAAAAGAGTATCTTAAAAAATGTGTGTGTATAACAATCACTTTGCTGTACAATAGTAGTTAACACAACATTGTGAAGCAACTATACTTCAACTAAGAGAAAGAAACATCCAAGAGAAGGAATCTTGGGCCACACCTCAGATGCCCTGAATCAGAAAATCTGTGGGTGCAGCCTAGTGATCTTCACTCTAATAAGCTCTCTAAATGCTTCTGAGGTACTAACCATTTGATCTTGAATTTATGGGGTAGGCGCTAGGAATTATTTTTTTAGCACCTCAGGTAACTTTGAAGACAAATGAGTTTGGGAACAAAAAGGAGAGTACCCCTCATGGCTCCAAACACTATTTGGAATGTCTCAGAAAGGTGAGATAAACAATGCACAAAACAAAATAATGGAAAAAATCTTGAAGAAGGAGAGAAATTTGCCAAAGAATTCACAAACTGAAAGGTATTGCTATCAATAGTAACACATTCAAAAGTTACACTGTTTTTAAGAACGCATTTCACAAATTGAGCCTATTTTGACACCTACAAACCTAATCTTTTAAGAATTATCTATTTAAAGCCATGATTTTTAAAATAAAACAATTTAAAGAATACATGCCTGAAATAGTAAAAAAAGAAAAATGTTCTGTTAAATAAATGTCCTGATAAAAAGAGAGCTTTTTATCTTGGATAAAATGTGTGGCATTTTATTCTATTTACATTTAACACTAGCTTAAAGTATTACTGTATTTTGAATGTTTATAATATGAGTATATCTCTGTTAATTAAGCTTATCTGTGCTTTACATTGTTTAATACCTGAAAATTAATAGGAAAGAGGTAAGAGCTAGAAAGACCATCACAGTCTTGATTGTAGACTGCATATAGTAAAGGTGAAAACAAAATCTTTAATGGTTTTGACTTTTTACTGCTTGTTGACTGCAAATGGATATCCCGCAGAAGCACGCTAATAAGCTACGCTTTGGAACCCAACAGACGCTTGCTAAATCCCAGGTCTGTGGAGCCCTGTGTTAAGAACATGGTCCCTCTGAGTCTTTTATAGTTTCATGCCTTGGGTCTGGACTGTGTCAAGTGCTTTTCATGCATAATTCTCCACTCCCACCCCTACACACACACACACACACACACACACACACACACACACACACACAAAATCCACTGTGAGTGCTGGAGCATTAGAATCCCCACCTCAGGTAAGAGAACTGAGTGTTAAAGAGGCTAAGCCACTTGGCTGCCTCAGCTGACCCTAGGCAGACTTTATCCAGCCCATGTCTCTTCCCCTCCTTGAAGCCTAACACAGTACTAGGAACACAACAGATACCAGGAATGCTCGGGAAATGCAGGGCTGTTTTGTTTGCTGTGCACATGGCTTTCTGTCTGGCCTGGCTTAAGACTTAAAGAGTCCCAAAGTACTGAAAAGATGACCTATTTCCAATGTTAAAACTATACTCAACTATAAACTAAGCCTACGAAAGTCCAAAAAGATTTTTATTTTTCTCATGACTACTACTCTGTTGCTTTGTTAAAAGATCAAATGTAAAAAATCTTTAAAAGAAATGTTTATTGTTTTGGCTTCACTAGGTACACTAAAAACATGCATACAACATGATCCAGGGCTGGCCTATTTCAACCTGATTCACTGAAGAGGGTGTTAGACTTTTCTCCATATTTTTCCAACTCAGGGCTTCTCAGAAGTATGGCTGGGAAGGGAAGAAGGAAGTCTGTCTTTCTGTCGATCTTGGCTTTAATACATCCTTGACTAAGCTTCCACGTATCACTAAAAATCTGCAAGAGGGAGCCAAGTGCTAGAGCCATCTCTCCTAAGCGTGAATATTCTAAAACCAATCCAGGTTTAACTAGCTTAGTCAAAAAGATCTTGGGAGTCTCAGCACCAGGCCATTTGCTTAAGCATGGGAGCAAGCACTGTCCGTGTGTGTGTGTGTGTGTCTGTGTGTATCTGTATGTGCGTGTGAGTGTGAACTCCAGCTGGCACTGGTGCAAGAAACAACTCCAAAGTTATGAGCATAAAGCAGGCAACTGCTGTCATCAAGATAGGCCAAGAAGAAGAAATCAGGCTTTGACAATAAATTAAATGTAAAAGCCTGTATGGTTTGGTTTTCTTGGGAAAACACAAATTCCTCACCGCAGCTTAGCACTCACTGATGTGGAGTCTATCAGCGCTTTGCCTGACCAACTCGCCTCCTAACGCACCAATTCCTAAATGTTATACACACCCTAGTGCTCCATCATGAACTCCTCACCTTGTTCTGAAGTTTCCACGGGAGACGTCTTTTGTGACAAGGGTGGGGAAAATGTAGCGAAGAGTTAAAAGTGAATCTCTTACCTCTTTGAACTGTTTTCTTCATACTTTGTGTACACAGATACACTTTTGATGTGTTAACTAGAAAATCTGACTAGAAAAGAACAAAGCAGCTGTCACTGGGAGGAAGACACTGACAAAAAAAAACTACACAGCCCTTTATTGAAGAACTGTCAAGCCCGTCCTACACTGCTGGGGTTGTCTGTGGCATTTATCAAAGACCTAGATCTGATGCAGGAAATTAAAAATAATAATAATAATAAATCTGTCCACTGGACATTTATTAAAAGAGTCTAAAATTATATTACATTTAAAATAACAAAAATTGATATTTTAACAATTCAGACACAACGTTGTTTTTATTAAATTTATTTATATAGATATATACTTGGATATACATGTACATGCTTCTCTAACCACAAAAATATACAAGTATGCATAGAGAATTACAGTACACATGTCAGTAACAGGTCTATATAAAAATTAAAAGCATATATATTTTTCTCACCATGAAGGAATTCTTAATGAATTTAAATGCTTTTTCTCAATGTAATTTTCATTTGAATATCATAAAAAATTGGATCTTTTTAATATTCTGAAGAGATTAGAACTTAAACAAGGTCCTTAAAGGCAAATTGATGTCTTCACATGCTCTACTGACTTACAATTATTTTACTGAGCATCATTCCTGGCTTTAAATAATATACAGACTTTGCTTGACTCCAGGTTTTTACATATTGGTATAAATTTGGGCTCAGTTCGAACTACAATACTGCATGGAATTTAGTAACCTTTTTCTAAGTAAATATACTGTATGTAATTAGTGTTGTTGTTGTTGTTTTTTAACAAAATCCCAATAGCATGGACATGAGGAAAAAAGAAATCCATTAAGGAGTACACAAGAAAAGAACTGTTCAACATAGAAACTATACATGTTTCAAATGAATATAGCTCCTTATACTTTCAAGTCACAGTGACAGATTATGATAGAGCTTCAGGCTTCAGCCTTCAAATCTTACCTCAATATCACTGAAGAGTTGCATGACCATAGGCAGGTTATTTCACTTCCCTGAGTTCAGCTTCCTCCCATCTGTAAGACCTAACAGGGTTAGGTTTTACCTAACTAGGGTTGTTCAGATTTTTAAAAGGCAGGGAGATGTTCTCATGGTTAAATAAGCTGAGAAGATGCAATACCAAACAATTCATTCTGCATTGAACAATGGTAAATAGATGGCAGAAAAGAATGCAGACCTTCTCAGAGCCTTTGATAGGTTCAGGTATCTTTTTAATCTCAAGTACAACTCAGTGTTTAGAATGCCACAGAATTATTTAAACTGGAACATTTTTATGATGAGTATTTCTAGAGATTAGCATTTCCCAAAACACAGTTTGAAACATGGTGGTTCTAAGGGGCATCTTAAGTCAAGAGAAACCCTTTTATGGCACACTTCAACTTGTATATGTAGACCAGGTCACAAGAACTGGGAAACTCTTTGCTAACTCTGGTCACTGTTGCTTCAGTTGCAAAATGATTTCCATGGCCTGAAATGACAAGTTTACTTTTCCTATATCCATTAAGAAGAAACTCTCTGGAGGATAAATTATTAAGTAAATACATTGTTCAGAATTATTTTTAAACTAAGATTAGAGACTCCCCAGGGTGGGATTATGGGTACAAAATAGGTGAAAGGGATTAAGAGGTATAAAACTCCAGTTGTAAAACAAATAAGTCACAGAAATATAATATGCAGCACAAGAAATATGATCAGTAATATGGGGACACGTGGTTACTAGACTCATTGCAGTTATCATTTTATAATGTACATAAACGTCAAAGCAATATGCAGTACACTTGACACTAACAAAATAATGCATGCCACCTATATCTCAACTGAAAAGAGAATTTGAGATGTTGTTGCAAGTGGTTTATATGCATTTATGTATCCAAACATTTATCAAGTTGGACTACAGACGGAGCAGGTATCTAAATTTAGGATAAGCACTGGATAAGATGGCCAGTGAGATGAGTTTTACTATATTTTCCCCAAAAAAATGAAATAAAAGGAATATTTTCAGGCAGGTTTAGCTTAAATCCATGATTTCTTGTTTATTTTTGATTCTCAAAAGCTAAAATATTGCATTGAACAGGGCTTTATCAATCTAATTTAACTTTTTGATCCTTTGAAGACAGAAAGAATTGATGATTAATTTCTCTCCTTTTTGAAAATTCTGTCCTCTGAAAATTCCAACATTTTCAAAGGATCTGATAAATAATACCAAGTTCTTTGGCATTTCAAACAGACAAGACACATCTATTTTAAACCATTATGAATGTCATATTTCCATTCAAACTTGAGAAGATCACATTTTCAGCTACCAACCAACTATGGAAAAATCTTTCAGACAACAATAACCTCTTAATTGAAGATTTCTCTTAAAATTATTTTTATAGAATAATGTGGGAGTTCTCCTTCTGAAAAACAAAATTACTTTTAATGAAGCGGTTCAAAATCAGGGCAGAGAAAGAGCAAAGAGTTTCCTTGAGGTTCTCGTGACAGTTTACATAAAAAGATGTTTTATTTTCTCTTTGCAGGGTGTATACCATCATTTTGTCTTATTATTCCTGACATTCAGTTCATCATATTAGCATCTTTGTGGGAAACAAGAAAGCAATTAAGGTTTTAGCTCTTTATTCTTTGGGAGACAGATTTGCTTTCCCTCAAAACTCTTAATGATGAGGCAGACCTGGTCAAACACCAAATGCAAGGATTTTTAATGCAATAAAGATGGAGCTTTAATAATTTTCAATTACAGTTATTCTGCAATAATGTTAGCAAATCTCATCTAAAAAGTAAATTATTCATTGAATAGGAAATGGGAAAGTCTCAGGATTGTGTGACTTTCCCACTTAAAGTTTCACTAAGATTCTCCTTGATAAAGTCCTTTTAAAAGATTACATATTTTATACTTTGTTTCTATCCTTTTTCTTCATTCTTGATGCTGTTTCTACTTTTTAATATACTTTTCTAACAAAACACAGTAGTTACAGAGCAGCCATTCAGAGAGATCTATTCAGAACGAATACTCATTCACTTCCTGCCAGAAATACTGATAATATGATATTTTTTATTTAGTTTTAAGAATACATTTTTCATTTTAAGCAAATGAAACCTAGAACCAAATTTTTTAAAAAGTCATTGACTTTCATTAGAAAATTGGTAGTAAAAAGTCTTTCATGTTACTTTTGCATTTCTTACTTTTCACATAAATAAATACACCATTTATTGAAAATTACACAGAATAGAGCAAAACTATAGAAAATAATTTAAGTTAAAACAAACTTGAAAAAAAGGCAACACAGTTTTCTTTTTAAAAAAAAAAAGCAGCAATGCCTTTCTCATTGAACTTGAAAATATGTCATTAACTTAGTCACTTTCTATATTCCCTTTGCAATAATTTCCAATATTTATGCTCAGATAAATGTTAGATTCTTTATAATCTACCTCCTCACTCTTTCTCTAGACAGGAATTTAGCTACATTTGTTTAATCTTCATGTCTTAAACCTGAAGGGGGAGTCCCAAATTTAACTTGGTGACTAGCTTTGTACAATACTCTTTCAACGAAAACTCATGACTGGAACACTTTGTGTTCAGAATTCTAGAACATATTATAATACAAATTTGCAGAAGATTTACAGGAAGTGTTCTCGAGTTCAGTAACACAGAAATCTCAACTTTTCCTCCAACGGATATCACCAATTTATCTCACAAACCAAAGCCAACATGTTTGAGATGGCAATGTTGTGGAAACTGTGAAGGCACATGTCAAATTCACTGCTTTCTGACAATTATTTTAAGTTCCTGGTCTTCTGTTTGTTTTAGATTTTGTTTAAGGAAAGAAATTGTTTCTCCACTGTAATAGGAAACTAGATTAGGGCAAGAGTAAGTGAATTAATTACAGTATCTGTGAACACTGTTCCAGCTGGGATAAGAAATACCTTCTAACAGCCACATCTATTACCTTCAATCATGCCACTTTATAAAATGCTTAGGGTTTATTTCAATGACAGATACTTTAATGACAAAATAAAAGAAACGGAATCCACATTTTTTCTTAAGGAGCATCTTTCAGCACTGCCTCTCTAGATAAGATATGGATGCTTACATCTTCATGAGTTTAATTTAATTTACATACTTAATTAAGTATGTATCTATGCATAAATATTAGAGGAACCATCTTGTTCATGAAATTATTCAAGAAGAATAGTTGTAGTATTAACTTTCATTTTGGAAACCATTTTGAAAAGCCCTTTACTGTTGGAATTTAGGTAGAACTAATATAGCAATATAGCTATTATGGGCTTCCCAGGCTGCACTAGTGGTAAAGAACCCACGTGCCAATGGAGGAGATGTTAAGAGATGCAGGTTCAATCCTTGACTCGGGAAGATCCCCTGGAGGAGGAAATGAAAACCCACTCCATTATTCTCGCCTGGGAAATCCCATGAACAGAGGAGGCCTGGTGGGCTACAGTCCATTGGGTCGCTGAGTCAGACATGACTAAAGCGACTTAGCATGCACAATGTAGCAATTACATGCATGGTGCTTAGGGTCTAACAGACATAGGTTCAAATTCATGCTTGACCAATTACCAAAAAGCTTTAACTTCACATTTCTGGAGTTCTATTTCCTTTTCTTGGAAGTGGAGATGGCAATAGTAGCTATCTCATGGATTCTGAGCTGTCTAAGGCAGTAAACATATCTGAAACTCTCAGACCAGTATCTGGCACAGAGCAAGCACTTAAGAACAGGAGCTAATGACTAGCAAATTGTTGTAACAAATAAGCAGAAGTAAAAGGGCATCTTTTCCAATCTTGTCAAAGTTGACCTGCATCAACAGAAATTATGGTCTTATGTGAAATTTAGTCTCTTTCAAATCCAGCACTGTATATTTGATTCCATAATTCTTCATATGATTTGCACGGTTCTGTTATTTATTGCTCTCTCTCTCTACCTATCTCTCAGTTCAGTTCAGTCGCTCAATTGTGTCCAGCTCTTTGTGGCCCCGTGAATTGCAGCACGCCAGGCCTCCCTGTCCATGACGAACTCACAGAGTTCACTCAAACTCATGTCTATCGAGTTGGTGATGTCATCCAGCCATCTCATCTGCTGTCGTCCCCTTCACCTCCTTCCCCCAATCCCTCCCAGCATCAGAGTCTTTTTCAATGAGTCAACTCTTCATATGAGGTGGCCAAAGTATTGTAGTTTCAGCTTTAGCATCATTCCTTCCAAAGAACACCCAGGACTGATCTCCTTTAGAATGGACTGGTTGGATCTCTTTGCAGTCCAAGGGACTCTCAAGAGTCTTTTCCAACACCACAGTTCAAAGGCATCAATTCTTCAGTACTCAGCTTTCTTCACAGGCCAACTCTCACATCCATACATGACCACTGGGAAAACCATAGCCTTGACTAGACAGACCATTGTTGGCAAAGTAATGTCTCAACTTCTTAATATGCTGTCTAGGTTGGTCATAATTTTCCTTCCAAGGAGTAAGTGTCTTTTAATTTCATGGCTGCAATCACCATCTGCAGTGATTTTGGAGTCCAAAAAAATAAAGACTGACACTATTTCCCCATCTATTTGCCATGAAGTGATGGGACTGGATGCCATGATCTTTGTTTTCTAAATGTTGAGCTTTAAGCCTACTTTTTCATTCTCCTCTTTCACTTTCATCAAGAGGCTTTTCAGTTCCTCTTCACTTTCTGCCATAAGGGTGGTATCATCTGCATATCTGAGGTTATTCATATTTCTCCCAGCAATCTTGATTCCAGCTTGTGCTTCCAGCCCAGCATTTCTCATGATGTACTCTGCATAGAAGTTAAATAAGCAGGGTGACAATATACAGCCTTGATGTATTCCTTTTCCTATTTGGAACCAGTCTGTTGTTCCATGTCCAGTTCTAACTGTTGCTTCCTGACCTGCATATAGATTTCTCAAGAGGTAGGTCAGGTGGTCTGATATTCCCATCTCTTGAAGAATTTTCCACATTTTATTGTGATCCATACAGTCAAAGGCTCTGGCATAGTCAATAAAGCAGAAATAGATGTTTTTCTGGAACTCTCTTGCTTTTTCCATGATCCAGTGGATGTTGGCAATTTGATCTCTGGTTTTTCTGCCTTTTCTAAAACCAGCTTAAACATCTGGATGTTCACAGTTCACATGAACTGTGAACTTGCTGAAGACTGGCTTGGAGAATTTTGAGCATTACTTTACTAGCATGTGAGATGAGTGTAATTGTGCGGTAGTTTGAGCATTTTTGGCATTGCCTTTCTTTGGGATTGGAATGAAAACTGACCTTTTCCAGTCCTGTGGCCACTGCTGATGTCTGGGGAGGCCTTACAAATAGCTGTGAAAAGAAGAGAAGCGAAAAGCAAAGGAGAAAAGAAAGATATAAGCATCTGAATGCAGAGTTCAGAAAGCCTTCCTCATGATCAATGCAAAGAAATAGAGGAAAAGAACAGAATGGGAAATACTAGAGATCTCTTCAAGAAAATTAGAGATACCAAGGGAACATTTCATGCAAAGATGGGCTCGATAAAGGACAGAAATGGTATGGACCTAACAGAAGCAGAAGATATTAAGAAGAGGTGTCAAGAATACACAGAAGAACTGTACAAGAAAGATCTTCATGACCAAGATAATCACGATCGTGTGATCACTCAGCTAGAGCCAGACATCCTGGAATGTGAAGTCAAGTGGGCCTTAGAAAGCATCACTACAAACAAAGCTAGCGGAGGTGATGGAATTCCAGTTGAGCTATTTCAAATCTTGAAAGATGATCCTGTGAAAGTGCTGCACTCAATATGCCAGCAAATTTGGAAAACTCTCTATCTCTAGAGAAATATTAACATAAGTTTTGTTGATATGACAAGATTATCATTGGTTACTATGAAAGTGTTCAGCAAAAACATGAAAATAAAGCACTACCTGCCAACATTAAAAGGAAGAATCTCCTAAAGTAAGCCTATTTTTAAAATAAATTTGAATATTTAGTTAAAATCTCCACTTGCATAATTAACATCTTTACATATAGTGTTACTTTGAACTCCTTATTATACTTGAATCACTATTCAAATTCTTTATTGCAGAGATCACTGTTCATCATTTCTACTTGGCTTCATCAAAGATATTTTCTTAAAAATCTTTTCCCAATGTCTTGATTTCTAAAAAAAAAAATTCTTCTTTTCCCTGACGTCATTTTTTGGCTAAGAGGTATGAATGAGAAAAACACTAAACAGAGGCACCCATGAGCACTGATATGTATTTGTGGGCATTTTGTGAAACTAAATGACTTCTACCCACTTTAGCTTAAATGAGTGCCTTGACAAATACTCTAAATACAAAAGTTACTAAAAATGCCTTTGATTCATGTTTTTTGATGCCCATCTGCATAAACAACTTATGTTTGACTACTTTCCTTTCAATTTTTATTTATGTTTTTCTGTATTTACAAAGAGGTTTAGTTGGAGAAAGAAAATTACCCAATATTTTCTACCTGAGGTCAAAAGGAACATCCAGCTATGAAAAAAATGATCTAGATGTCCCATCAATTCCTCTTGAGAGTCCAATAAGATGAGAAACACAGGGTAACCTACTCATTGTACCGCTCAACAAAATATAAGGTAAGATCTGGTTTCAAACATTTTCATCAGGAACACACACAACTAGACCAGCACACATCAGAGATTTCCATGCAAGGAGTTCACCGGCTACTCAAGGTTCAGCTCTTCTCCCCACAATCTCCTATGGTGGGTATAAAACTGAGATGAATGAATTGGTGCCTCCAGTTTGATCTACCTGTTGATCCCAACCTCATCAGGGTGCCCTGTTGTCTCAGTCAGCTCAGGCTGCTAAAATAAAATGCCACACACCAAGTTGCTAAAACAAGAGATACTTATTTTTCACAGCTCTGGAGGATGGGGGTCCAAGATCAAGATGCTGACAGATTCAGTCCCTGGGGAAGATCCTCTTCCTGGCTTCCAACCATGGGTTCACAAGGCAAAGAAAGAGAAGCTCTGATCTCTCTTCCTCTTCTTCTAAGCATACAAATCCCATCATGGGAATTCCACCTCCATGACGTCATCTGAACACAATTATCTCCCAAAGACCCTCACCTCCAAATATCATACTAGGAGTTAGAGATTCAACATATTAACGGGGGGACAAACATTCAGTTTATAATAATGTGTCACCGTACCATATCTCACTTCCAAAACTCATAGCAGGAAATAAACTCATATATATCATTTTTCATTTATGAGTGTGCTAGATCAAATCCCTTGGGCTAGCTCTTCCTACATTAGTTGAATCAGTGGTCAAGTAAATATAAATAATAATGTCTTGAGATAAAAACTTAGTGAGACTTGATAACCTGCTTTTTCAGTTCATCTAATTTTTCCTCTGTATATATATTGATTTTGGTAATTGTTTGTAAATTTGGCTTATGTACAATTACATGAATATAACCTGGCCTATTATTTACTCTAGCTTTTAAGAATTATGTACATGATCAAAATATCAACAGCCTAATAACATGGGGAGATTGATTTAGTGAAAACAAGAGAGTTATGTCATAACATAATCACAGATAATTAAAGTCTTCATGCCTTTTAAATTTCTGTTTTATCATTATGGTGCAGTAAAACTTCCTAATTAAAAGAACTCTACCATATGCTGTTATATGTGTCCATTTTGTTCTGAAAGGAGATGTATATGTCCCTTCATATGGTTTACTCTAAGCCATCTGTGAAAACTAATCCTGTGGCAAACACCAACCAGCAGTTTTTCAATTTGATATTATAAAACATTAAAATACTTGGAATCCTACATCTGGCCATGTTCAATTACTATTATTTCTTGTTCATAGAAGGCACCCTAGAACATGGGTCTGTGTGAGTTTTGGCAACTCTATTGTGAAAATGGACTTTTAGTGACTTTCTTAAGATTCTCGAAGATTAAAAAGAGATCAAGTCCAACTGTGTTTGTATTCAACATCTCTCTTTTGAAAGAGTATATAACTGGAATTTTTTAAACCAACATAAATATCAGACCATCAACTAGCAAATTGATTCATTTACGTGAACTGTGGTTATTAAAATATTTGCACTTCTTTCTCCCATTATATTTTGCAAACTGTAAATATTTACCATGATTTCTTTTTGTCCCTCCCAAATAAAGAAAATTCTTCATTAAATTTTTACCATGCTATCTTAACAAAGCATTGAAAATTTTTAGATATAGCCAACAATACTTAAATTCTGCTCATTTTTGTTCTGTTGTGGAATATGGCAGCTTGATGCTGTTTTACTCTCTTTATCATATTAGTCTTTACCCTCAAATCAATATCCGTTGAGGTAACTCCCACCATCTCCCACATCTTGGTTCACCATTGCTTCTTCTGTTCTACCATTCCCTTTCTCCTGAGATTCCATTTTCCTCTTCCCGAAGTCCATCTTTTGGCTACTATTTGGCAAGCTTCTATGAGGGAAGCACGCTTTATATTACCACTTTTACTCCTGAGTAGCATATGACCTGGATTCATAACTGTAGGTTGATAATTATTTCCCTCAGGACTTTCCAGGTATTTTAGTGGTTTTTTTTCTTTCTTTTTTTTTTTTTTTCTTTTTGGACACTTGTTACTATTGCTGAGAATTCTACTCTGAATGAATGCTCTGCTCCTTTGTAAGTAATCTGTCTTTTCTCTCTCCCTCTTTATAAGGCTTTCACTTTATCTGTGGCATTTCACAATTTATTTGTTTCTAGGTGTTGATTTACTTTTATTTACCTTGCTTAGGATTCACTGTAACTCCAATCAGGAGATCCATGTCTTTCATTTATACTTAAAATTATCAACCAAATATAATATAGTTTACCTCCCAATCACTATATTATTTCCTTCTAGAAAATCCAGTAAATTTCTTGGACTGTTTCATTTTCTCTGCCATGTATTTTAATGTTTCTACCTTATTTTACAATTTTTTTAATCTGTCAGGATAGCAACTGCTATAATGTCTTTAAGTCCCTCTTCTCTCTTCCTACCATTCACCTCCCATATATCTAATCTACTTTTTTACTTACTCTCTGAGGTCTATTATAGGACTGTATTCCTCTTTTATGTAACTCCTGATTTTAAAATCAAAATTGCCTATTATTAAATTTATACAGTCCCTCCTCATTCATGAAGTCTTTAATCAATTTAAACTTACTTCTATAAAACCTTCTTATACCTCAGATTCATTTCAGCGTCAATCCTCCTGTTTATAGAATCAGTTTATTCTATTAATAGTTCATTTCCTTGCATGATTTGTCTGTTTCATTTTCCTTTTTTTTTTTTTTTTTTTACTGCAAACAGAGGTCCAGCTAAGATTATTTTTCCATGGGAGTTCTATGCACTAGAACAAGATAAAAACATCATAAAAACATCAAAACATCATAAAAACAACTCCATGGTATAGTTTTGGGGTTTTGGCAGGTGGGGAGACTAAACTAAGTTCCCCCATCAATGTTAAGAATCCAGCCTCTTGTCATTAAAGATTATATACAAACTGCTCTCCTGCTAACTACACTGGATAGAGTTCCCTCTATAAATCCCTGGAAACTGGATATTTCCCTCATCTTTCTTTTAAACTCAGCTATAAAATGTTTTATCATTAATTTTATCCAGCCTATCCATATGTTCTCATGTGAGGTAAAAAAAACTCCTTCATTAACTCTGTTCCTTGTATTATAAGACCAAGAAGTCCCCACTCCACAGTGGTATATAAAGATCTAAGATCAATAGCACAGTGCTTGGTGATTCATCAGTGAGGTTAAACTAAGAGACATGACTTTGATCAAATGAGGAGTAGAGGTCCCCAGGAAAGCCAAGGACATTATGAGCAAATGGCTTCAGAGGGTCTTAAATTTGATCAAAGAAAGGTTTCTTCCTATTTACTAATTTCTTATGCTCTGGTAGAGGTGTCCTGCCACACCCAAGGGCTTTCCTTCCAACTCTACAGATAGGTGGCATTTCTTCAGGTGTCTGCCCAGAAAATAATAATTTCCTCTTTCTCTGGGAACTATTTTTCACCACCTCTTTCCTATCTCCACAAGAACAAGTCCTCAACAGCCTTGTTTTCACTGATCCAAGCTGGGCCAAAAAGATACTCTCTATGGGAAAATTAGAACTGAAATTGAATGAAGCTAAGTTAGTCTTACATGTGGCTGAATGTACAGTACCTAAACCTGGGAGGTATAACGTGGCTGGATTCCACACTATGCAAAGAGAAGACACAGCAGTTCTGTAAGAGAAATGGGAATGAACAACTGAGAATTCAGAGGGATTAATATGCTTCTTAAATTCTTTGTGTGTGTGTGTGTATGTATTTGAGAAAGAGCTCTTAGTTAGAACAGTCTATCACAACCAGCGTGGGTAAACATTAAAATGTAAAAAATAAGAGGTAAACACATTTAAATCTAAAATGATACTTCTGATTGATTTTAGACTATTGTTAATTACTGGTATAATGGATAAATACAATTGTTTCTAAAATATTTTTAAAGACTTTACATTACATACCACAGAGTGAAATTATGATTGAATGAAACTGATGATCCACGGAGATGTACCAGGTTTATTTTGTCCTTCTTTTACCAACATACTGTAGGATGCGATCAACTTAAGAGGCATAAATTCAAATAATTCCCAACTAAACTCCACATCTCTGGATTCTCCCTTCACTACAGTTTATGAGACAGACTCACCCTTCAAAAGGTAGTGCATAGGATTCTTCCTTCCATCCATCATATCCTGTTGATTCCTAGGACAAATCCTTTCCTTTCATAATCTCTTAATTTACAGACTATCAAAATAAATTTGAGTTATTGTTTCAAATTTCAATTCTCTCAAACTGATAATTTTTAAAAAAGAAAAAATATTTGAGAACAATTAGAACACCTATTTGCCCACATACATACACATACACAAACACACACACAATAGTTCAAATGAATACGACTAAAGAAGTTCTGAAAGGGAAATGAGAATAAGTGGCTTGGGTTAAAAAACAGCTCCCCAGTGACTACTAAAATTCAACCCAAACATCTTTCACTGGATTTTGAGGTCATTCCATTTGTAAACCCAACTTTCGTTTCCAAGGATACTGTCAACCATAATCCCTGCATGAAATCCACATTTCAGCCAAAATGAAACTATTCCCAGTTTATGACACATATGCTACTTTTCCTACCATCTATTTTCTCAAGCTTTCTCTTCCTATAATATATTGTCACCCCAGTCCACACTTCACAGCCTCATTTCTACATACCCAATCTCATAATTCAAGTCTTAGTTCAAATGCTACCCTCTCCATAAGGATTCTTTTGGGCTTTATGATCAGAGGAGCTTTCTTTCTTTCCCTTGAATTCAATTAACATTTAATTTGGGTGTTTATTACATCACCTTAAATAATCTCCATTTCATGCTAGTTTTCATGTTTATACACTGTGTCTCCCTCACTCCACTTACAACGGAGTTTAAGCTTCTTGGTGGCAGATATGCACCTTATTCAATGTGATTCCATGCAGCCCTCAAGAGAATGCACCGCACAAAACAGGACCCAATACTTAGAGAAGTTGCTCTATCTGCAGCTCAGGCTACATAAGTGAGTTGTGGGTGTCACTCAGATTGTATGTAGTATTTGCAATTCAATGTGAGCTCTTAGGAAAATAGCTCTTATTAGGCAGGGATTTTTGTGAATCATTAACAAGCAGCAGCAGTACTAGGGATTAATTTTAAGAATATTTCTGTTATAAAATTCAAAGGCTTTCTTAACCAAAATATGTATATCCCAGACAAGTGCACCTGTTGATCATCACAATGACCACAGCTGAATTTTAAAATTCATCCCTTAGTTAGAAAGATATGTGACGCCTTGCCACTTCAAGTGTGAGCCAGAGACCAACAGCATAGTTCAACCCAGCAGCTTATTAGAAATGCAGAATATCAGTATACCCTTCAGACTCAGTGAATCAGATCTGCACTTTAACAAATATACACAATGGAAGTTTAGAAGCTCCAGTCCAAATGCTTAAATGGATATTTATTAAATTTTAAATATTCATTTGATTCCATTTATTTGGACATATATTTATGTCCAAATATATTATGTCCATCTATTTATTAAATAGGTACATAGTTTAGTATATTTAGTAGGATTGAAAATATGGAAGTTAATTGAATGTAATATAAATATAAAATTAAAAAGGAATTAAAATAACATATTAAATCACTGTTTCTTACATTTTGCCTTCAGCTTTCGAAAAAGTAGCACAGAAAAACTGTTCAGGAATGGGGAACACCAGCTATCTAGTGGTTAGTAAAATTTTTCTTCTCATGAAAAAATGAAGAAAAACACTTAATATGGACATGACAGGGTTGGAAGTTGAGTGGTGGCTTCCCAGGTGGGGCTCAGGAAATCCAGACTGTTTGATTCAAGTCTTCAAGGGGAAGAGAAGCTTGTATATAACCTCTGAGGAGAGATCCAGAAGACCCCTGAAAAGAGGAGAAATATGGTCTTCCTGCCACACTGACACCCTTAATTATGGCTTTTGAGCTTTTGATGTTCTGACACATAAATAGCTAAAAATTTGCTTTTTCATTTTGTGCACTTGTAAGTTGGAAATGTCATCAAGTTTCATCAAGATTGAAATGGGGTCCAATTTGCTAAAAATGCCTCATGCATAAGGAAGTTGTGTGCTCTCTTCCACATGGGAGTCAGCCCGCACAGTGCATTATGCACCTCGAGCTGGAAAGATCTCGATTATGCCACTCAAATACTGAGAAGGAGGGAGCAGTCACACGTCAGGGTCTTGGCCCTTTCAGGGGGAGGGGTGCTCTTATCCCTCAAATATTCAATCCCCCAATAAAACAGTTCTGTGTACTCTCTATAAAAGTACTGTGTATAAATTATGCAATACACAGACTGCTTCCTCTGATTCGTAATTTCTGAAACAAAGACCATTGTTCTGCCATAGCACACCCCCAAACAAAGGCAGGCAAGCCAGTGGCAAAAATATCTGCTGTTTTATATTCCTTATACCTTTAACAAAGTATAAAAGCATAACTTCTTTCTTAAACAGTAGGAAAGCAAAGCGAATTAGTTCAAGAAAGACCACATCCTTAGAATTTCACCTTATCTTTTTCACTGGGATTCCATTTCCCTTGATTCTGTCTAGAATCTCTCTGAGATTCTAGGTCTAGTAACAAACTTTGAGAAGTATTTGAGTCACTCTCCTAGAGAAGTGTTAGTGACTCAGTCATGTCCAGTTGTTTGCGACCCCATGGACTGTAACCCATCAGGGTCCTCGGTACATGGAATTCTCCAGGCAAAAATACAGGAGTGGTTAACCATTCCCTTCTCTATGGTACTTTCCCACTAAGGGATTGAACCCTAGTCTCCTGCACTGCAAGCAGATTCATTACCATCTGAGCCACCAGGGAAGCCCCACTCTCATGGGCAGACAAATTTTTATTTACTTCTTCAATATTTTCTTTTTCCTTCTGCTCTTTCTCTGAATCCACACATAATCACTATTTTATATACTCATCATGTGATTCAGGACACTGAGAACCTACAGCGAAGAGTCTGCTGCCCAGTAATTCACATTGAAAGGAACAAGATCACAAAGTTGTCAGGTTATTTCCCACTGGGACCCCATATCTGAAAAACAGGAACCTGGAAAGCAGGCTTTCCAACCCACCCACAGTCAAAGATATGCACCCACGGTGTTTGCATACAGCTTGATGTACTACCAAAATTTCTGAGCAACTCTTGTTGCATCCAAAAACTCCTTACAATTCATTTTATTTCTCAATGTATCTGTTTATTTTAAAGATTTTCTAAAAAATATTTTAAGCTCCGTGCCACAAAGTATAATTGGCTCTTGTTAAAGGTTCCTCATGCTTCCAAATACAGCCTGACCCAGCCCTTCCTACCATGGGATTGCTCATACCCTCGTCTCCACACTGAAAATAAAAGGTCTGAGTGATCACAATAGTTTTAAAAGTGTTTTTATGTTGATCAGCATCATCAAAACATTAATACCCAACATTAATTAAATGCATACTGTATATCAGGTATTATGGGAACTCTTTACATACACACTCTCATTTAACAGTTAAAATATTCCTACAAGCCGGCACTTTTTACTTCTCAATGTACAGACATGGAAACTGAGGCTTAGAAAAGTTAAATAACTAGTTCTTAGTTCCACAGCCAAGAAAATCAGGATTTTGATGATTCCCACAGTTGGTGAAATGAAATCCCTGTGCCCAACACACAGTGAGGCCAAACAACACCAACACGTCAGAGTTGCGAACGGTGAAAGGTTTACTGAGCACCCTGCAAGGAGATAGATGGCTCCTGCCTTAAAAACCCCAAACTCCCCAGAAGCTCTCAGAAAAGTCCTTTCATAGGAAAGGTTGAGGGAGGGGTATGGTAAGTTGCTGCAAACTTCTTGGTGTGAGAGCCTTTGTTCTTGAGGTGAGTCATGGTCAGGGCACAAATGATCCCGTACATCTCCACCAAACAAAAGTTACTCTCTGTTCTGACAAGAAAGGGCAAGGATCTCAAGCAAGGCACAACTTTCAACGTCTGAGACCCAGGTCCTGGCTGAGAGAACGCAGATCTCAGCTAGCAGCTCCCTCAGGGCCAGTCCTCAGGCCCTGCCATCGCTGAGAGAGTCAGGCAACCAGGACCTAACAGGCCCTCAGGTTACTCAGGCCGCCCACACATTGGGGCAAGTCCCACAGACCATGTTCCAAACAGACAACTGCTGCCATTAGGCCTCAGAGGTAGGGATCGGGGAGAGGTTCACCATGGCCTTCAGGTCTGGGCCCGGCCAGTGGGCAGACTTGGCAGGGGCTCTGGAACCCTGCAGGACACAGCCCCCATCCTGTTCCCTGGGCCTTCAGCTCAGCCACTGGCCAGAGGCCAGGTGAGCTAGAGAGCTAGGGAGAAGGCCAGGATCCATCTCTTACCTCTCTCCACCTCAGGACCACAGCTCTGCTGACTGTTGACAGACTAGCCCACGAGGTACCTGTTTAACAGTTGGTCGCTTGGGGGAGGGGCCCACTGCAGCACCAACCAGTAGCTGAGCGGGACCACTAACCTTCACTCTTTGACAGATGCTCACTTGGGGGAGGGGCCCATTACCAAGCCAACCAGTGGCTGAGTATGACCACTAATAGTCCCAAGGTAACCTTCCTGGCAATAGTACATGAACCGTGAACTTCCAGAGGTTCAAGCTGGATTTAGAAAAGGCAGAAGAACCAGAGATCAAATTGCCAACATCCGCTGGATCATGGAAAAAGCAAGAGAGTTCCAGAAAAACATCTATTTCTGCTTTATTGACTATGCCAGAACCTTTGACTGTAAGGATCACAATAAAATGTGGAAAATTCTACAAGAGATGGGAATACCAGACCACCTGACCTACCTCTTGAGAAACCTATATGCAGGTCAGGAAGCAACAGTTAGAACTGGACATGGAACAACAGACTGGTTCCAAATAGGAAAAGGAATACATCAAGGCTGTATATTGTCACCTTGCTTATTTAACTTCTATGCAGAGTACATCATGAGAAATGCTGGGCTGGAAGCACAAGCTGGAATCAAGATTGCTGGGAGAAATATCAATAACCTCAGATATGCAGATGATACCACCCTTATGGCAGAAAGCGAAGAAGAACTAAAGAGCCTCTTGATGAAAGTGAAAGAGGAGAGTGGAAAAGTTGGCTTAAAGCTCAACATTCAGAAAACGAAGATCATGGCATCCAGTCTCATCACTTCATGGCAAATAGATGGAGAAACAGTGGAAACAGTGACAGACTATTTTTGGGGAGCTCCAAGATACTGCAGATGGTGATTGCAGCCATGAAATTAAAAGAGACTTGCTCCTTGGAAGAAAAGTTATGACCAACCTAGACAGCATATTTAAAAGCAGAGACATTACTGTGCCAACAAAGGTCCATCTTGTCAAAGCTATGGTTTTTCCAGTAGTCATATATGGATGTGAGATTTGGACTATAAAGAAAGCTGAGTGCCAAAGAAGTGATGCTTTTGAACCATGGTGTTAGAAAAGACTCTTAAGAGTCCCTTGGACAGCAAGAAGATCCAACCAGTCCATCCTAAAGGAAATCAGTCCCGAATATTCATTGGAAGGACTGATGCTAAAGCTGAAACTCCAATACTTTGGTCACCTGATGCAAAGAAGTGACTCATTTGAAAAGACCCTGATGCTGGGAAAGATTGAAGGTGGGAGAAGAAGGGGACTACAGAGGATGCAATGGTTGGATGGCATCACTGACTCAATGGACATGAGTTTGAGTAAGCTCCGGGAGTTGGTGAAGGACAGGGAAGCCTGGTGTGCTACAGTCCATGGGGTCGCAAAGAGTCGGACATGACTGAGCAACTAAACTGAACTGAACTAAACCTTCCTGGCAGTGCTACAGTCCATGGGGTCGCAAAGTGTCAGCTGTGACTGGGTGATTGAACAAAAGCAACAACAAACCCTCACCTGGCAATGGGGCACCAAAGGCCGCAGGCTAAGGGCTATGCATGGCCACACTCTGTTACACTATAACATACTGCCTGTTCATATTTGTTTTTCACACTACTTGCAGAGACTTTATCAGACTCTCACATTCAAAAGAGGAAACCAATACTTCCAGTTTCATATCATATACTGAATAAGCAGCAGAAGTATCAGTTCAATATCTTCTGACTTTAAGAGTTTCCATTCTACCACAGCTGCTAGTATCATTTCCAGTTTCACATTTCTAGAAATCATGATAGAAAAAAGCTTAAATGAATCAACGGAACATGAGGAAACTTGGAGTCCTTATTTTCATGTAAATCGTCTCAGAATGAAGGTCAAGACATAAAGATTCAATGACCTTAATTGTAAAAGAATTAGAAATTCCATTAGTAACTATCACAATTTAATAATGTTCATTTTTTCTAAGAATGGGTGATACTTACAGGAAATTATAGCTACCTCTTAATTTCTAAGACTATTTTTTCAAGCGCATTTTCCTAGTTAAAGATTAGGTGACTTTTTCAGCTGCCAATAACAAAAAGGTTGAGAAAAAAAAATTTGCTATTAAGAAGTTCCCTATCTTCAGACTGCTTCTAACAGGAATGCACAGTGGTAAGTTCCCTGTCCCTAGAGGAACAGGCAGACACTAGAAAAACTTGTCAAGGATGGGATAGAAGAGATTCACAATCTTTTAGGTTGACTGACTTTTGGAGAATGTCATAACATTGAGAATGTCATGGACATTTCCCCCACATAAACAGAGATGTGCAAAATTCTGCATACAGGGGTAAGAGGCTTTGCTCTGCCATGTCTATATGGCAGGAAATCAGTTAGTTTGCAACGACTTCACAAGTGTAGGTATAGAAAACAATATGTTAACTGGGCAGGTTTTCCATGGGCTTTGGCTCATCTCCCTCCCTCAGCCTGGTTTCCAAATACCTATGGAAAAAAGCAGTTGCAACATGGCATATTTTGTATGGCCTACCAGATGATTTATTTATTTATTTATTTATTTATTCGTTCAACCAAGAGCTGTCACATAAAAAGATTTCTAGGTTCTGATGAATAAAATCAGAGGTTCAAGGTAACCATGGGCATTTCAAGAAAATACCAATTTGCTGAAGCTGAGTGAAGACCAAACCATGCCTTTAGATGAGGCCATGCCAGTTTGCCACAATCCTCATCACCATCTATCATCATCCTCAGCCTGATTTACTAATTTATATTTCTTATTTCACTATGCATTTCAGCTTGTGATCCCTGAAAGAGAAAAATCTTTTTTGGTTCAAAGTTTTCCAAACTGGCTCTCAAAGCAGCTGGCATGCTTCTGTTTAACCAGTGCCTCTCAGTAGAGATACACATAGTACTTAAGGGAGGGGAAAGAGTGAGCTTAGGGCCAAATCAAACATAGGAGCAGAGAAACCTTTGACAAAAGTCTAAGGAACAACCAAATAGACCCATTAATTTTCAGTCCATATGCCCATTTTCTCCTGATGACCAGAAAGAGGTGGTCGTCTCCTGATGACCACTTAGTAAGCTTTTAGAGACCAGAGACAAGGTGCAGTTCTTTCAACCAGAAGCTTTCTCTCCAAGCCCACTGACTATGAGCTTGAACTTGGAGCTGTTCATACAGAAACAGGAAACGATTCTCCCTCCTTTGCCCCATTCACCTTGTGTAACAGAGCCCCCAGCTCACTGATCAAGGACAGAGGAAGGATCTGGGAAAAAAGGTAGGGACCTGAAAAGGAGATGCTTCTCCAGGGGCGTTTCCACTAAAATACAAATTGAGATTCCCAGAAAAACTCCGGGGGCACCTACAGAAATGATTACAAATAGTTCTCCAATTTCATAGAACTTTCATGTCAGTACATTGGACATTGACAATTTCAACAGAGTGTTTGGATGCCAGATTCAAGTGTTTTTACATCACACGACGAGCAAACATCTGCGGCGGTTTCATGATGATTCAGTTACATTTCTCTGGATGGCAGTACATGGCCACTGATTTAAGAGGTGTTACTGTTTCTTGGATCTTCCACATTGCAGGCAGACTCTTTACCATCTCTTTACCCTGAACCATCAGGGAAGGTTGGTTCTTACGTTATTATCACTAAGAAGACAGAGGAGCAGAGAAAGATGAAATGCTGATGGCAGGAACAAAAATTGTAGATCTGATCACCTTAATTATAGAATCACTAAACAGTATTTCACCTTAACTGAATGCTCACTGGTCTCAGCTGTATATTAACTCTGAAGGCAAAGACCTAATTTCAGAACATATAGGAAATACCAAAAATATATCAAAGAGAGAAACCAATGACTGTAATTAGAAAACTGATCATTTATTTCTAATACTCTAGCATTGGAATGCTGCCAGAACTTCATAATTTGTACTATAAATTCTCATGATTTGTAAGCAGTAGTCAACTTTTCCATCTTCTCCATTTTGCCTACATTTGCAGGAAGGCATTAGGTATGACACCATAGAATTATAATTTTAGTTTTGTTATTAATTGATTTCTCAGTTTAATTCAAGCCACATAACCATTTCTGGTCTGGTTTTTCCTCTCTCAAATGAGGCATTCTATCATCCCAAAGATACTGGAAGGAAAAGATCCAATAGTGGATATCAAAATGTTTAGAAAAGGCAAACTAAGATACTACTCAGATATAAAGTGCTAGCAAGGCATGAGCGTGTTATGTAGACAATGCTTGTTGTCTCACATAAAAACCTAACTAATGGGTTGCAGCTGCTCTCCCAATTTCACTATGCTGCCCAAGGACAAGAAGAAGAAACATGCTGGAAACGTGGTAAAGAAAGACAAACCTCCAGTGAAAACATCTCGGGGTAAGGCCAAAAAGAAGTAGTAGTCCACAGGCAACGTCTGGGACAAGCTCAATAACCTAGTCTTGTTTGACAAAGCAAATACGACAAAACTCTCGAAAGAAGTTCCCAACTATAAGATTATAACTCCAGCTGTCGTCTCTGAGAGACTGAAGATCTGTGGTTCCCTGGCCAGGGCAGCCTTTCAGGAGCCCCTTAGTAAAGTACTAATTAAACTGGTTTCAAAGCACAGAGTTCAAGTAATTTATGCCAGAAACACCAAGGATGGAGATGACCCAGCTGCTAGTGAAGATGCATGAACAGGGCCAACCAATGTTACATTTTGAAAAAAAAGAAAAAGATTTATTAAATAAAAAGACAACTCAGAAAAAGTTGCCTTTTTGTCACAAAGACATTAAGACATATTTATTTTATTTTACTCTAAAATCTTCTTTTAAAACTCCTTAAGTTCTCTTTTCATTAAACAATCCCCCTAATAGTCTCCCAGGTAACACAATCAAGATGCAATTTAGAAAACAAGTGATTATAAACACTTAATATTCATTTACTTCTTCCATCCTGTCATTTGTTATTGTAGCATTTATAGCTTTAAATATTAGTCCCATCTTATTTAGAACAACATTGGGAAGTGCTGCTCATTTATCTATTTAAGAAAGGCAATTTGGAGGAGGGGTAGCTAGAGTGATAGCAATTTGTCATTAACAGCAGTTCTAATTAAATAACCTCATCTACACACGACTGCACCCACCATCTTGTGCATTTTCCCTAAGACTAAGTATCTTCTAAACCATAATAATCCACCAGATCAAAAATTCAGCTGCTTATGAAAGTGAGAAAATAGTGATTTACATGTTATACTTTAAAAGCTTCATCAAAGCTGTAATAATTTTGTTGGATAAACAATGTGATTCTTGAAATTAATAAGAATTTATAAATATGAACAATATGTACCCCGAGGAGAATATGATTTAACAAGGAACTGATAAATCATGTTGGGCAAATAATCTGCATACTAAAATCTGTGTAATGGAGACAGGAAATTAAATATTGAAACGTGTAAATAATACACAGTTTGGTGTGTTGGGTCTTTTTCCTCCCCTTAGTCAGGTTAAATCCTAGCTTCACAATAACAGACATCCCAGTGCAGGTCCTGGTCATTTATAAAAGAAAGAAAACAGAGTAAATTGACATGGATCCCAAACACAGATTCACACTAGGCAGGAAATAGAAAGTGGTTTGATTAAGCTCCATTTGGAATAGCTATCTGGTAAAGAATGGAAGAAAATAGCTGTGGAATTTTTTTTGTAGACTTCCAAATCTGCATTTGGAGCTCTTTCCTCTCAATTGAATAAGTGTCTTTGAAAATTGGAATCAATGTTGCAGGTCCAAAAGACCATGGTGATATGGAACTCAATGAAAATACTGCCAAGGCTAAATTAATTAGAATATTTATATAGGACCTGAAATCTGTAGACAAGTGTTTTTGGTAGGCCATTCAGGAAGATCTTATCAGAACTAGGTGATTAGGTGGCAAAGTCATCAGACATTATTTTCTTCTTCATGATAATTTCTCAGAGGAGAAAACCTAAAAATTCTTCCCCAGTCTGCACAGGGCATGGTGCAGGGAGGCAAAAACTTTCTGAAAGATTGGGCTGTCAAGACTGATAAATGTTAGCCAAGCCAGGAGCAGTTACAAGCACTTTAAGGAGAGGAAACAGCATTGTCAAGAATCTGGAGGCACAAAGCTTATGTGCCAAAGCATAAATAAGAGGTGCAAAGTGTTTGAAAATAAAACCTTAGGAGAAGAGGAGGCAAAATTCCCTATGCTTATATTTTCCATGCTAAGAATTTTAGAAAATTTTAACCTGAACACATTGACGAACAAGCTTAAAGAAGATATGAGTAATATTGGCAAAATGTGTAATTGACAAACGGTTGGTATCCTGAATATATAAAGAACACTCACCAATCAATAAAAAGACAATCCAGGTGAAATATGGACAAAAGCTACAGACAGACAATTTTCAGAGTACAAAGCCTAAATGATTACAAAAAGACACTTACAAAGATGTTTTGTTTGGTAGTAATCAGGAAAATGGAAATTAAAACATAACAAGGTACCATTTTAAATCCATCAGACATAAAAATCTGACAATGTCAAGTACAATGAAATACGGAGCAGTCAGAACTCTCATACACTATTAATGTGCATACTTGTATAACATTCCACAGAAAAAGCAACAGTTAATAAAATTTAAGATATCGATACCATTTGATCCTACATTCCCCTGCTTGTAATATATCTTAGAAACGTCTCACATCATATATAAATACATGTAAGTACCATTATAGTAGCAGTGTTTATATTCAAAAAATATAACTCACTTAAACATCAACAGAAATAAAAAAATGTGTGGCATACTCAGAGTGAAATATTAAACTGCAATGAAAATGAACCAGAGCCACATATATCAAGGGTGAAATCTCCTAAAATAAAATACTGAGGAAAAAAAAAGAAAAAACAAGTTGCAGAAAGATATACACCTTATGATGCCAGTCATATAAACGTTTAAAACATGCAACATAAGAATCTATACTATTCAGAGATGCATATGTATCAGTACAATATAAAGATAGACATGGGATGTGGGAATGATCATTGCCACACTTCACAGTAAATTGTTTTACAAGGTAGAAACAAAGACCCTGAGAGTTTCTGCTTTTTCTGGTAATATTTTATTTCTAAAGCACAGTGGTAGAGATATGAGAGCTCATTATACTATTTTTTGTACACATACATGGACTCTAAAATATGGTATAAATGAACTTCCATGAAATAGAAACAGACTCCCAAACAAAGAGAAGAGACTTATGGTTGCCAAGGGGGTGGGGCGGCTGAGAGAGGGAAGGACTGGGAGTTCGGAATTAGCAGATACAAACTATTATATAGAGAATGGATATACAACAAAGACATACTGTATAGCACGAGGAAATATATTCAATATCCTATAATAAACCATAATGGAAAAGATATATTATATTAAATATATAATATATATTTAAGCAATGACTTATAGCCCTGCACTTTCCAAAGAGGATTCAGCAAGACACTAACTTGACCTGAACTTGAGTCTCAAAATTAACTCAAGAATTCTATATTCAAAAATATCCACAAATGGTTAAATTTGGCAGAAGAGACACAAACTTAGAGATGGAAAACAAAACAGACAACTCAATTAAAAAGTAATACTAAGTTCCCTATGGGGGCGGGGATGGGGACATAATTTAACCTTTCAATCCCTTGCTCCATATTTATTATGTGGTGATAATAATACAGGGGATGTTGTGAGGATTAATAAATTCATTTCTCAAGCTTTGTAGATAAAACTGTGCTCCATAAGTACTTTATTTTAAGAACTATGAAATGGTTTGTTTATGCCAGTGTCCTATTCAGCCATTCCATAAACCTTATCTCCCAGTTCTGGGTTTTGAGATGAATATGGGGTCTTTCAAATAATTGCTAGTAACCTTTGAGGATTATGCATTTTAAGCACTGGTTCACAATGAATATGTGACCAGATATATGTCACACAAGAGAAAGTCAAAAATATAATCCCTGAGAGGTTAACAACACAAATTGTATTTAGAGTTTCAATTTGCTACAGAAATTTCAAACACTTTAGTATAAGTGACTTTGGCCTTCATACCCAGTGTTTGCCAATACAAAGACATCCTGATCACGGGTCTATTAGAAATAAGTTAGGGTTTGAACTAGAAGGCAGTAAACAAAGTTGTAAAATTCAATGGAAATATATACACTATGCTCTTCATAAAGATAATTAAAGAAGTTTTTGAATAGTTTTCCTAGAAGCAGGCAATGAAGTGTTAGTCGCTGAGTCACGTCCAACTCTTTGCAACCCCATGGACTATATATAGCCCACCGGGCTCCTCTGTCCATGGAATTCTCCAGACAAGAATACTGGAGAGGGTTGCCATTTCCTCCTCCAGGGGATCTTCCCAACCCAAGGATCAAACCCAGGTCTTCTGCATCGCAGGCAGATTCTTTACCATCTGAGCCACCAAAAAGCTCCTAGAAGCAGGTAATGGTTTATCCCAATTCATCCACACTTTCTTGCCTAGCCTCCTTCTGGAAAAAAAGAGCACAAAGTTGGAAAAAAGTTGGCCCTTTTTCAATAAAATCAATTTTGAACCAAAACTTCTGAAAATTTTATGATAATTTTAGATGTATTCATTCATCCCACAATTATGTACCAGAGGAATGCTTTTTATACTTGTCTTTTAACAGCCATATTAATACCTATGGTTAGGTACTTACTATTATTCTAGGTACTTACTATATATATTCTCATTTAATCCTCACACCACCACCTAGGAACTATCACTGTCCACATTTTATAGGTGAGGAAACTGAGGGTAAGAGAAATTAAGGAAAATTAAGAAATTAGTGTGGCCCAAGATTCCACTACTGGTAACTGGCCTAAATGGGTGTTGAACCTCCTTTTTAACCATGATGCACATGGTTTTAACTTGATTCACAGCAACAAGTACAAAGTGTACACTGTGATGGGTTCTACAAAGAAAAGGTATGTGGTCTTCAGATAGACTAAATGAGATTTAAACCAACCCGGCAGTAGGAGACACTTGAGCTGAAATCTGAAAGATGACTAAGACTTTATTTGAGAGAGACAAGAATTCCAGGGAGCAAGAAGAAGAAATGACAAGGGCCCTGTGGCAGGAAGGCAGGACTAAAGGCAGAGAAGAGAAATGAGATCACTGGGGTAGAGATGAGACATTGAGGAGGGACTGAGGGAGAGCAGAGATGCCAGACAACACAGAGCATCCACACCATATGAAGGAGCTTTGTCTGTTAAGATCAGTAGGTGGAATAGCACTGGAGGTGTTTAACAAGGATGGGAGGGAGTAGGAGGCTCACATGAGCATATCCACTTTTTGAGATGATCTAGACTCTAGAACGGGCTTCCCAAGTGGCTCAGTGGTAAAGAATCCATCTGCCGATGCAGGAGATGTGGGTTTGACCCCTGGATCAGGAAGATCTCTGGAGGAGAAAATGGCAACCCACTCCAGATTCTTGCCTGGGAAAGTTCTATGGACAGAGGAGCATGGTGGGCTATAGTCCATGGGGTTACAAAGAGTCAGACACACCTGAGCACAAACACACACACATACACACAGAGAGAACAGACTGAAAGGAGTCCAGAAAAGATGTCTGAGGCTATTAGATTGGTTCAGTTCAGTTCAGTCGCTCAGTCATGTCTACCTCTTTGCAACTCCATGGACTGTAACACACCAGGCTTTCTTGTCCATCGCCAACTCCCAAAGATTGCTCAAACTCATGTCCATTGAGTCGGTGATGCCATCCAACCATCTCATCTTCTGTTGTCCCCGTCTCGTCCTGCCTTTGCTCTTTCCCAGCATCAGCGTCTTTTCAAATGAGTCAGTTCTTCACATCAGGTGGTCAAAGTATTGGAGTTTCAGCTTCAGCATCAGTCCTTCCAATGTCTATTCAGGACTGATCTCCTTTAGGATGGACTAGTTGGATCTCCTGGCAGTCCAAGAGCCTCTCAAGAGTCTTCTCCAACACCACAGTTCAAAAGCATCAATTCTTCGGTGCTCAGCTTTCTTTATAGTCACATGCATAAGTGACTACTGGAAAAACCATAGAGTTGACTAGACAGACCTTCGTTGGCAAAGCAGATTGGTTCAGGTGAGAGATAATGGTGGTGACCTCATCAAGGAGCTGCTGGTAGGGATGGCAGGGAACTGGCACAACTGAGACCTACTTAGGAGATGAAAAGCAACAGGGATTGGAAAAAGGGAAGAAAGGAAGAGATCAAGGACCGGCAACTCTTAGGTTTCACTCATGTACAGTCTGAATCTTATACAACGTGCACCAACTACGGGCTGATGGTTACATGATTCTCAAAGTAAAAAGCAGTGCCTCAGAAAAAGTTAGCCCCTGGAGTCAGGTTTGTGGTTTCCTCATATATCACAACATAAAATGTAAAAAATCTTACTAGAGAAGGTTAGGGGCTGCAAAACATCCCCCAAAGGCACCTAAGGGCTTTGACTGAGAACTTCAATCATTCACTTAAAAATCAAATAGCTTTGGTTTTAGAAAACAGATATCTTTCATGAATAGGGTAATCTGGTTTTGCTCCAGGCATCATTTCAAACATTCTCTGGAGAAGTACTTCTGAGCCTGTTTGCATCTCTAAAGAACCAATGAGATCTGTGCCCTCTCCACCCCACCACGTGGACTGAATGGCATCTCAAGGACCCAAATCCTTTCTTTCATGACTGTCCAGGATTCTTCTCTGGGCTTGATATCGAAAATGTTCACCCTGCACATAGTGGGCAGGACATTTCTGAATGTCACACTGAGAGGAACCCACAGTGTACTATCTAACCAAGAAACCAACTTAAAGATAGCTTCTTTCATTCAGAAAGTGGTTATAGTGCAAGTCTAATACAGAGCAGGTTATCTTGATTCCAAGCAGCTAAGCCAAGTCCTGTCTTCAGGTACAAAGATATACAATTCAAGTCAGTGGCAATTAAGGCAGCACAATCCTCTAGAGTCTTATGGCTAGTCCAGAGCATTTCTCTAGCTTCTATTTAGTTTTTGTTGCTTCAATTTCCTTATCTGCACAATGGGTATAATAACAGTCAATGAGAATTGAAAGAAGTAATCAATGAATGATACACTGTCTCCAGAATATGTTCTTCATAAATGTTCATCATTATGATTATGCCCCATCTGGTGATATTCAGAAAATTAGGTGAGAACATAGATGTCAGAGAAAAGATAGCCCTTAGCTACAGGCGTTTCCGGCTTCTCTGGTGGCTCCGTGGTCAAGAATCCTCCTGCAAAGCAAGAGACCCAGCTTCAAGAGGTGAGTTCAAGATGTGGTCCAAGCCATGGGTCGGGAAGACCCCATAGAGCAGGAAATGGCAACCCACACGAGTACTCGTGCCTGGGAAATCCCATGGACAGAGGAGCCTGGCAGCTACAGTCCATGGGAATGCAAAAGGTAGGACACGACTTAGTGAGTAAACCACTACCACCACCATAGGAACGTCACATTCTAGTGAAAGAGACAGGGACCAAAGGAAGGCATGTAATGAGAAAAATCAGTGGAAAAACCTTGCCAGGCCCCTAACCCTCTGTCCCCTTGCTCCTCACAGTTTTCTCACTATGCCAGTCCTAGGAGGGTCCTGGCACAAATCTGCAGAAGAAAATTTGAAGAACACTGATCTTGTTAAAAAAAAAAAAATTCTGGACAATGCATCCAGAGACTCTCGCCTAAGCACCTGATGAGACAGATCACTAAAGTCGGCTGTCGCATGCCATCATTCCACAAATGCCAGGGTCACAAATCTCACCTACACACAAAAGCATATTTGTATTTATTGCTGTTGTTCAGTCACTAAATCAGTGTCCAACTCTTTGCAACCCCATGGATTGCAGCACACCAGGCTTCCCAGTCCCTCCCTATCTCCCAGAGTTTGCTCAGAATCATGTCTGTTGAGTTGGTGATGTTATTTAACCATCTCATCTTCTGCTGCCCCCTTCTCCTTTTGCCCTCAATATTTCCCAGCATGAGGGTCTTTTCCAATGAGTCAGCTCATCACATCAGGTGGCCAAAGTATTGGAGCTTTACCTGCAGTATCAGTCCTTCCAATGAATATTCAGAGTTGATTTCCTTTAGGACTGACTGATTTGATCTCCTTGCTGACTAAGGGACTTTTGCATTGAGGAAAGGATAAAATGAGATGTTAAGTGAACAGCCTTTGAAAAATAAAAGCAATTAACCCAGTGTCCATCTAGTAAAAGCTATGGTTTTTCCAGTACCACGCATGGATATGAGAGTTGGACCATAAAGAAAGCTGAGTGACGAAGAATTGATGCTTTTGAACTGTGGTGTTGGTGAAGACTCTTGAGAGTCCCTTGGACTGCAAGGAAATCCAACCAGTCCATCCTAAAGGAAATCAGTCCTGGGTGTTCATTGGAAGGACTGATGCTGAAGCTGAACCTCCAATACTTTCACCACCTGATTCTAAGAACTGACTCATTGGAAAAGACCCTGATGCTGGGAAAGAGCAAAGGCAGGAGGAGATGGGGACAACAGAAAATGAGATGGTTGGATGGCATCACCAACTCAATGGACATGAGTCTGAGAAAGCTCTGGGAGTTGGTGATGGACAGGGAAGCCTGGTGTGTTGCAGTCCATGGGGTCGCAAAGAGGCGGACACAACTGATCGACTGAACTGATACTGAACTGATATTAGGCTTCTCTGATGGCTCATCAGGTAAAGAATCTGCCTGCAAGGCAGGAGATGCAAATCAGTGTCACAAAGAGATAGACACAACTGAGCAACTAAGCACCTACTACATGCTCTGCAACGTGTAGATGAATGCAGAGCAGAATGAGTTTACATGAGGTCCCAGTTTGGGGGCAAAGAATGGTTTTTCTCTGGGTGGAACAAGGAATAGCAGTTTTCAAGCTTAACAATACAAGGCAAGATAAAATGATAAATGATGTAGTTGAGATGATCATTTGATAGGATTTTAGAGAAATTAGAGAACAATAAGGATAATGCCATCTGTCCTTTTTAAAGGACAGAGTTGGGTCAAGGAAGATGATCCAATGGAAATTAGAGGCTGTTCCAGGGTGCAAACAATCTGAGTGATGAGCCAAAGGTGGAAACAAGGAAGGCAAATTTGCAGGAAACTGGAGTGTCTATTGTGAATCTTAAAAACTTACACATAGCTTTGATGAAATTTAATTTTGAAACCCTCACTTAATCATACTTTCATTTCATTGCTTATATTTCAGAGCAGGCATGACTGCATATGGGCAAACTGAGACCAAAAGTTCATTTCCAAAACTAAGGCAAGTAGCACAGTGGAAACAAAGGTCTAAAGCCTGGCTAGATATTCACTTTCTCATTTCTAATCTCCTCTTGGGTATTATATTCTCAGGTTCCATGAGGAAAACAGGAAGAACTCTCTTTTATTTCTTCCAAGAACTAAAAGAAAGCAGTCAGGGGTCCCAAAATGTAGGCAATTGGAATTGAGCTAAAGATTTAGTCTCTCCCATGTTCCTAAGGAGGAGAGTGAAAGAGCCAGCTTAAAACTAAATATTAAAACAACTAAGATCATGGCATCCAACCCTATTACTTCATGGCAAATAGAAGGGGAAAAGGTGGAACTAGTGACAGATTTCCTCTCCTTAGGCTCTAAAAGCACTGCAGATGGTGACTGCAGCCATGGTATCAGAAGACGACTGCCTCTTAGCAGGAAAGCTAAGACAGTATGTTGAAAAACAGAGACATTACTCTGCCAACAAAGGTCCATATAGCCAAGGCTATGGTCTTCCCGATGGTCATATATGGTTGTGAGAACTGGACCATAAAGAAGGCAGAATGCCTAAGAATTGATGCCTTTGAAACATGGTGTTGGAGAAGACCCTTGGACAGTAAGGAGATCAAACCAGTCAATATTAAGGGAAATCAACCCTGAATACTCATTGGAAGGCCTGATGCTGAAGCTGAAGCTCCAGTATTTCGGTCATCTGATTCAAAGAGCCGATTCGTTGGAAAAGTCCTTGATGCTGGGAAAGATTGAGGGCAGAAGGAGAAAAGGGTGTCAGAGGATGAGATGGCTGGATGGCATCACTGATGAAACGGACAAGATTTTGGGCAAACTTCAGGAGATAGGGACAGGGAGGCCTGGCCCACTGCAGTCCATGGGGTTGCAAAGAGTCAGACATGACTGGATGACTGAACAACAACAATGTTCCTGAAAGAATATTTTTCTCCTGATAACCAAGCATGTGCATTGTCATAGCTAACTTAAAGGTCACATCTTCTGACCTTTAGAAGAATACAGTTTAGTGTTAAAGTCTGCTCTAGCATCTACTACATGCTTGCCCTCTGAGCCTTTAGTTTCCAATGACATCACCAAATATTTGCACACTGCCTCAAATGATGGTATTGCCAGACCGTTCCACTCAATGACAGTCTCAGAAGGCCATTTTGCTTATTAAGAATGTCCTTATATATTAGCTTCCCCAGTGGCTCAGACAGTAAAGAATCTGCCTGCAATGCAGGAGACCCAGGTTCAATCCCTGCGTTGGGAAGGTCCCCTGGAGATGGGAATGGCAACCCACCCCAGTTCTTGCCTGGAGAACCCTCGTGGACAGAGGAGACTGGTGGGCTATATTCCATGGGGTCACAAAGAGTCAAACATCACTGAGCCACTTTCACTTTTATATATGAGCATCCTTCAATATTCAAAGTGCTTCCTTTCCAGACGCTTTTTCAACAAATTTGAAAGGTAGTTGCTCAAGGTGACTAAGTGGAATTTCAGCAAGTCAGTGAATGACAGGAAGCCAATCCTTACTGATAGAGATCCACTTCAAATTAACAATATGCCACAAAAGTAGACAAGAATTATTCTGGCTTTAGCTGGCAGATATGCTCAGGTGGTAGTCAATCTCTGGTCAGACCTGGCAAACCAAATGAATCCTGCCACCTGAAAATCACTGAAGGCTTGTTTTCATGGAAAGCTCTGTGACTGAGCAGAGATCCAGGAAATACAAATGCATTTGTGTGAAAAGCAGTGGTGACCTATGCCTGAGGGCCTCACACACACAATCAGTTAGGACCCTCATCTCCCAAGTGCCTTCAAATGGCTAGAAATTATGCAGGCTAGGCCATGTTGCAGCCTCATCAAAAATAGACTTGCACATTTTTCCCCCTGAGGTCACATGTTAGGTCATCCAACATAAGGAACAATGCACAAAGCCATCCAAAGCATCAATTCACCCCATTTGTATGTGGCCCATGATGGATGGATGAGGAGAGACTAAATGAGACCCCTTTCTCAGAGGCTAACATAAGTTACAGTTCCACTTACACATCAAGACTAAGTATAACACTAATATATACATGGATCCTGCATTTTTAGAAGAGGTGAGGGGGAAGGATTTCTAATAATATGCTACTGCATACAAAATTTATCTAAGTAAATAATTATTTTTAAACCTAAGATTTAGGCAGTTTTACTATTCCACATTATGCTAATGTTTGACAATTACTAAGTGTGGGTATCAGCCAGCGTTTTTTTTTTTTTAAGTTTAATTTAAAGCAATTTGACACAGAAAGGTTATTACTTTAGTTGCCAATAAAAGCTGTACTTTTAACATAAGTGTACAGTAGGCCCTAGGGTATGTGACTATTATCTTTTCTGCAATTATGTGGTGTTCTACATAAATGTTAAAAAAAAAACTTAGAAATATCAAAAGTACTAACTTAGATACAATATGAAAGTTCAATAGAAAGAGAACAGAAAATCCGATTATTTTAGATACAACATGGGTTGAGGTTTCCTCCTAGAGGTTATATTGGGATTAGCACCAGCTGGCTTTGAATAAATTAATTCAAAGTATATCTTAAAAACACACACTTAGCAACCAGAATATCGATTTTATGAACATTCTGTCTTGAGATGCAGTTGTTCAATTTCACAAGCTAAATGCCATTAACAGTAAGAGCAAGTCTCTGAACCAATTAACCTATTTTCTGGAGTTGCTGTGCCACCAAAATAAGAAGAACATTTCTCAGATGCTGTTTGCCATCCCAAGCTTTCATACGGCCCCAGGAAAAGAAAATAATTTATTGCCAGTAATTGGGTAATCTAAACCTTTTCTCCTCCCTTGATCTCCTAGCAAGATAGGACTTGAACAAAACAACATACTAATATTTTGTTCTTAAAAAGACAGAAGGCAACCCAATGCCAGCTCACCTCTTTTCACCTCTTTGCATTTATCTTTGAGGTGCTCAGATTTAACTAATGGGGGAAAGTCAAGGAAAAGAGGCTAGAAAAGAATTTAATCAATAGTGCCTGTCAATTTTTCATTATTATGGGATACTCCCTTCCTATAATAGGAAATCACTCAAGAAAAGTAAGGCCAGCAAAGACAGGGACATTCGCCCAGCCATCTGCTTAATAGGAATATTTAATCCATCAAAGGAGGCCCAAGGGGCACCCCCAGAGACAGAGATGGGGCTGGAGGAAGCCAAGTTGCACACTCTGGCTTTGAAGACTCACCCATGGGAGCAAAAGTTATGTGGACAAACATTTTTTTAAATCCTGTGTCTATCATGACTATTATTATTATTAACATAACATTTCTGGAGAACAGCCTTCTCTATAAGTGCTGACTAAACACTTTAAAAGCATTGCCTTATTATCCCTTAAATTAACCCAAAGGGGTAGGTGCTGTACTTACACGCATTTTCCCTATGATCACGCCAAGATTCCACTGATACTAGAGGTCATACTGGAAGTCCAACCCCCATGTGTCTGCCTACAAAATTTCTGGCTTTAGGACAGTAATTCAGTCAGCATCAAGCCGAAAAAACTCACTGAAACTACTTCTCTGTGTGACTCAGTTTCCCTGTCCATAAACCAGGGATAACTACAGTACCTATGTCATAAATTTGAGAGGATTGTATGCACTGACACATATGAAACATTTAGAACCTGCTGCATAGTGGACATTCACTAAGAAATGCTACTTTAGTAGATAACTACTGACTTTCAGCACAACCTATGAGCCTTCTTTAGCAAATGTCTTCTATGCTTCTCTCGGCACTTTGAGAGACACCCACCCCCAAATAAATCAGCCTTCCAGGCACAAGGGTGGAATAAAACTCACATACTGATAGGCTATGCTTCCAAAGAATCCTCAGTAGTAAGCGGTTTGTTTTTTGAAGCATCGTCTTTAATTGCCCCAATTCAGTGCAGAGGTGTGTTTTTTTTCATTTAGCAACTTCTATTTTGACTCTTTTTCTCAGTGACCCCAACGATCTGCTTTTCCGCTTCCTGAGATAAGAATTCAGATCACATCAGAGGTTTGTGAGTGAAAAAAAGTCACTTGCTAATGAAGGCATCTAGTTACTTGCCCAGCATTCATCTCCCAGTTCACTGTTACTGATATAAGTTCATCTCAGACCCAAAAGGATCAGTTCTATTTCCTTATCATCTCTACTTCAGCATGAAGGGGGAATCAAACACCATGGAGAAGTAAGCAGATTTGTGAATAGAAGGGACGAATATACCTTAGAACAGTTTGACTTCCATCCCATGAACATCCTTCTCATAGTCACACACACACACACACACACACAAACCTATTGTAGAGATATTATTACACACAGCTGCAAAAAAAATAAGAAGCTGAACCTCAGTAACTCAACCACAGTGACTCATTGGTACCAAGTACAACTGTTGCCTTACCTTCTCCACAAAGCATCCCAATTTAACAGAGAAAAGCCTGGCCAAGGTATACACAAGACTTTCTCTCATTTTGATCTGAACTGTAAACTTTGCTTTCCAACTCTAGTTCCTGCCTCACTTCTATTATGGATGCACCATGGTTAACATATGTTACATCTGCCTTCTTTCTCCCTTCTTATAATACAAACCCAGTTTTCCTTCAAAATTATACCTCTTCCGTCCTCAGCTCATGAGACTCAGTAGGACTACCTACTCCCAGCTCCAAGTCTGGTCACTTAGAACACATGGATTCTGGCAGAAATGCCTGGTTTAGGGACGAGCATGCAATCCAAGCCGGACTACAGTTCTAGGTCCACTGGAAGCATTAGCAGAGACAGGCTGTCTTTACCCTAGAGTTACTCCAATCCTAAGACTCTAAGTCTACAGCATTTGAAGATCTTAAGTGAAAAGAACCTACCTGAAAATAAAGCCATCAGAGAGGAAAGCAGACCCAAAATAGGAAAAAAGCAACTTTTCTATCAACATTTGAGTCCCTGGATTCAGCCATGCCTGAAGCAATACTACTCCCTACACTCTTTAGTTATGTGAGCCAGTAAAACCCCATTTTAATTTACATCCAAAAGGGATGAGTTTCCTAGCCTTCTCTCTAATACACTCATCCACAAAGGCCTGCATCTATTAGCAGCTTGTCCTCCTTCTGAGTTGTGACCTGTCACAGTGCATGTCTGATACAGACCTGAGGATCTGGAGAAGTGACATGCCCTTGGTTCTCTTTCGATCATTCCTGATACGTCTCTCTGCATCCTCAGGCAGTTTGAATGGTAAATAACAAAGACGATGCATTGCCCAGACCACTCCATTCCTTAAACAGGAAAATCATCTTTCTCTTCTTGTCTGGGCTTGACTGAGAGGGGAATATAACTCAGGTGTTATCTCTGCTAATGAGATCATGCTTCGGTGCTTTACTCGGATGTCGGTGGGCTCCACGTGGAAGACAGCCTAGTCCACAAGACTACTCAGGCAATACAGCTGCTTCATTTCAAATCAGGAGTCTACTTCATGCCTATGTATACATACAAAGAAAAGAGTTTGAGGCTGGATGCCTAGGATGTAAGGAATATGGCACTTCTATAACTTTATTTGCATCTATTTGGGGAAACTTTCTAAGATCATTTTCTGTCAAATTAAATAAACTAACATTTATTTGCAGACAGAATTATGGGCTGGGAACTGATCACCCTGGATGGCAACACATGGTCCAAAGCCAGGAAGACAAGGTCAGAGGCTGGAAAGGTGGGCTTCATCAGCTTGCTCGGTACTAGCTTTTCACTAGTGGCCACTGAAACATTTCTAAGAAACAGAACATCGCAGAGACTCAGTCAAGAGGAGAACTTCAGTGTAACAAACCCTAGGAGTCCTCTAGGAGAAAAGGCCAGGGCCAGCTTAAGATGGCCTGAAACTCAGAGATGGAACCTTTCAGGCTCAGAGAAAGCAGCTCTGCACTGTACCAACTTCTCAGTCAGATCTCCACGGCTTGAATCTGGCCTGAGCCATGAGGTCTGCAACCTTGCGGAAGTTACTTTTATCTTTTCTACGCCTCCATTTTCCCCCTTAATGAACTGAGGTGCCTGGTGTGATCATCACAAGTGTTAAAGGAATGAGCTTCTTCTTGTGTGAAACACAGAGGACACAGCTATGCATATGGAAAATGCTCAATAAACTGGAACTCTGCTATCAGAAATAATCACAGTCAACACAGGTAATTTGAAATACATGGGAAGACTTCACAAACAAGAACATCTAAAAGAATTTCAGAACGATATGGTACAGGACTTGGGGGCCAGAATTTATTAACAAGTTTTTTCCAGAAGGGACAGGAAAATCTGACCAGAACAGGCAGAACTTCCAAGTCAAACCTACTATGGGTTGGGAGTCTGGGCTTCCTGTTCTAACATCTAACCCAGACAGGGATGAATGCAGCAAAAATAAAAAAGCCAGGGCAGAGTGCCTGGTGAGCTTTACCAGGCAAGCCAATATGAAGCAAGACCTCAACTACGTTCGGACAAGATTCTGAACAGGGCAAGCTTAGTTCTCTGTCTTTGTATTTATTTTCTTTCACTTTAGTTTCTGAGTAAGAGATCCTTTTGAAAACACTCAAATTTGCTTTGGCTGAAATGAGGAAAAAAATTTTTTCAAACCTGAGACCTGACATAAAGGGAGTGGGGCACCCATAAAGGACAGCTATGAGTCCATAAGACAGAGGTGCCAAGCGTAACTGTAACATCTGAAGATGTGAGAAGAGAGGGAAGGGGAGCCGTGGTCCCTGAACCAGCCTCCTGAAAGGATTTTCTTTGTCAGTACCAGACTCTGCCTCCTTCCATGTTTTTCTGAGTGATAACTGAAATGACCAGCCACACCCCATAAGACTGTCTTGGAAAGTTTCTGGAAATAGTACAGCTGCCATACAAATATATATATATATATATATATTGAAAAGAGATGATTTTAAGAACTGAAGAGTCAATTCTTAGACATTTCTAAGCAAACCAGAGCTCTTAATATTGTTTTCTTCCTTAAAGTCTAAACAGAAAGTCTGGAGTCATAGACTATGTTTGTGGTTTCACAAGGTAATTGGATTATGACTTCTTTAAAGGCATATTCCAGTCTAAAGAACTTGTCCAATTGCTGTGCCTCTCATATTAGTCCTTCTCTTATTTGGGGGAACAAGACCATCAAATTAATAGTAACTACACTATGACCTTGAAGGTTGGTGATATGATATAACTCTTTGGGCTTAAAATGGACCCATTAACAATGGTTATGATGAGATTCTTGTTAAAATATTAACAATTATCACATCACTCTTTAAAATTAGGATATGAAATTTACTTTAGAAAAATTAGGAGAGGTTGGATTGGGTAAAGGGAAGGTTGACCTCTTTCAATATATCAGGAAGAGATTCCCAAGAGTGAACTGAATGTAAACACTGTAGTAGAAAATTCAGTCAAGGTAGGAAATCAATCTAAGTCAAATCAGCACCACTGACCATACAAAGGGCTTCCCTGGTGGCTCAGTGGTAAAGAATCCACCTGCCAATGAAGGAGATGTGGGTTCGATCCCTGGGTTGGGAAGATCCTCTGGAGGAGGAAATGGCAATCCACTCTAGCAGTCTTGCCTGGAGAATTCCATGGACAGAGGAGCCTGATGAGTCACAGAGTCAGACATAACTGAGCACGCACACATGGCTATGGCATAGCTATATGGACCATCCCAAAATGTAGGCAGTATAGTGAAAGCAGGATTTTGCCTTAAAACTTACAAATGCTCAAGCCTCACTGGACCGTTTCCTCTACATTTGTCCCATGTCCTGAGTGGCAATAAAATACCTTGGTTATCAATCAAGTCATTAAGAAAATGATGGAAAAGAAAGAACCCAAGAAGTCCTGCATGGTTTTTTAAGAAGTCTGCCTATACCAACAAGAAGGTCATTAAGCAGATAAACTATTAGTTGATCCTTGCTAGCAAAACATTTTTAAACTAGGAAGTTTAGTGACAGAATGGTCATTTATTCTGAATGTAAGTGATTTCAGGTCAGCACATAGTTGAAAATGGTACCCACTCCATGGTTTGGTGTGAGGGGCCTCTGAACATTTCTACCTACGAAATATGACTTCTTGACCTCTTTTTAAGATATGGTAAATAACCCTCTTCTCTGCCCCCCTCACTGACTTCTGTACAACATCACCCACCCCTACCCCCTCCCCATTTTTAAGGTAAGACATCATTTTTATAAGAATATACTATTAAAATGCGCACATTTTGTCCTGGAGAGATTAATCTGTAACCCATTTCAACAGATTAATTTATCAGTTTGATTTTTTTCACTACTCTACTATGGTCCAATTTCTATCTGTAAATTAGGGAATAATAATGGTATTTATCTCACAGAATTGGCTACAAATTAAATAATTCACACAATGTGTCTGGCATTCAGTAAGTGTTCAACAGATGTTGGCTCATTTTGCAACTGTTGCCACTGCTTGTAAGTGATCAGCTGCAAGTCTCATGGTTATGACTACAGTACTGAGAAATCTAGAAGTAAGAGGGAAGGCAAGTTCTGTCATGCAGGGAGCTGCCCAGTCAGACCACACCGCACAGGGGATGGGGACTAGATGAGGTGTGGACTGGCGTGAAGGCAGGGTTCTTACATCCTTTTCTGTTACTCTACTTCTGAGCAAGTGTATCTTCTCCAATCCTTATATATCCTCTGAGAATGCTGGAAGGAAAATAATCTCTTCAAATTTCATTAAATGGTTCAGAGGCCATTTTTTTTTCCCTTCTGAGGAGAACCAGGCTGCATGATTTAAATGCTCCTAATGAAAGATTTTCTCAGCTCTGTTAATTAGTGTCAATTGCAATGGTGGTTTCTGTTTCAAATCCATTCTTGTTCGCCACTTTACCCTTGCATGATGCTACAAAAGGTGGCAGCAGGCAACAGGTAAACCCTACTGAATCATCTCCAGTCAAAATGGTTGGGATGACTTCCTGAGGGTCCCAGTGAGGTATGTTTATTAATCCATATCATAGTGAAAAACAAGACAAAAAAGTGAGAGCAGGTATGTAACGTACAAGCTGATGCAAAGTTGTCAGAGTGGAAGGGTGTGATGGGGAACAGAAATGTGTTGAAAGTGCACATGCTGGTATATCTCATAGCAAAGACCGATGTCTGTGGTTAGGATTCTAATTACACGTGCATGATTGAAAAAGCTACCTATGTAAGCAGCATTCATCTCTACTCATTCATTCATTCAACCCATATTTATAGAGCTCCTACTTGGGATGCAGCTCACAATTTTACTGGAAAGACAGACATTCAAATGAATTATATAAAAGAAGAGATGGATGGATTAATGGATAGATGGATGGATAATGGGTAGGTAGATAGTTCACAGTGAACAGTACTGGGTGACAAATATAAGAAGGTTAACTAAAGATGACAGCCACCATAAAGGAAAGGGAGGTTATGCTGTAAAATGACATGCAGAACTCAAGCCTGAGAGGTCAGTAGCAGAGACCGAGGGAAAGGTTCGGCGGGAAAAGGCAGCAGGAAAAGTGTGAGTCTCCACTGCCGAGAAGCGCATCTCCTCCTTCATCCCCTCAACACCAAGAAGCAGGCAAGGAAACCCAGGAGCAGGAGGAGGACAGCTTATCAACAAAGGTCCTGGTCCCGTCTTTGGAGGCTGGGCACCACAAGATTTGATGACTAAAAGTGGGATGAGGCGAAGTAAGGCCACTTCAGCCCTGCTCTCAGTGGCTAGGAGTCACGGCTGTAGGAGATACAGAATCGGTGGAAGAGAACAACTTTCTCGAGTTCTCGTTTTAGTTTAAACAAGAAGATAAATGACCTGCAACACTTTCTGTAAAGACAGGGAGCTGACATGTAAACTTTAAGCTCCAGTGTAATGATATCCCTTCAAGAGTATTTATGTTACCGTCACATGTGGCTTCGGAATGAAAACCAAATGGCACACTATAAAAGTCTTTCAAGACAACCAATTCTGGCAAATCACTAGAATCCTGAGCTGCTTTGTAACAGTGAATGCTGCTTCTTCCGGTTACTTATGTACCCCTGAATGGTTCCACAGAACAACAAAGGCCTTCAGAGTCCTAAACTTCCCAGTGGCCAAGGGGATGGCAATGAAGATTATCCCAGTTTCCCTAACTGGACACTCACTCAGCCAGCTGCTTTACAAACTCAAGAGTCAGTAACTAAACACACAGACCCTAGAGCCAGATGGTCTGGAGCTGAATTTTAGCTCCAACGTTGGAGAGCCAATGTGATCTTGAGCAAGTGACCCAACATTTTCACCTCAGTTTCTCCCTCCGAGACATGGAGACAGCAACAGCACCTACCTCACATGGATGTGATATACAACAAAATTAACACACAGATACACTGGAGCAGAATCTGCCATCAGGAGGGTGACTAATGCTGATCCTCCCCACACCCCAGAGAGAAAGCTGTTTAATCAATTAAGTTCAGAGAAATGAAAAAAGATACCTGAAAATATACAGCTAAGCAAGGGGCAGGGCTAGGATTCAAACACAAGTCTGTATTGCTCCATGTTTTTCCCACTGACTGTACTATGTTCCCTGTAAGCACTGGCAAGTGAGTATGCATGAAGGCAAGGAAAGGACCAGAAACAAAAGCGGTGCAAGCACCATCTTCTTGAGAAGACAGGCTGTGAATTTACCAATAATGATTCCCTCACAAACCACATTTCCCACCAATTTGTAGCCCAAGTCCTGTTTATCCTCAAACAGAAGTAATGTAGCAAAGGAAGGGTGCCTTGAAACTTACAAATGCTCAAGCCTCAGTGGGCTGTTCTACTACATCTGCCTCATGTCCTGAGTGGCAGTGAAGCCGTTATTTTTGTTCAGTCACTAAGTCGTGTCCAACTCTTTGTGACCCCATGGACTGCAGCACACCAGGCTTCCTTGTCCTTCAGTATCTCCTGGAGTTGGCTCAAACTCATATCCATTGAGTCGAGGATGCCATCTAACCATCTTATCCTGTTGCCCCCTTCTCCTCTTGCCCTCAATCTTTCCCAGCATCAGGTCTTTTCAATGGGTCGACTCCTCACATCGGGTGACCAACATATTGGGCCTTCAGCATCAGCCCTTTCAATGAATATTCAGGGTTGATTTCCTTTAGGATTGACTGGTTTGATTTCCTTACTATCCAAGGGACTCTCAAAAATATCTTCCAGCACCACAGTCTGAAAGCCATCAGTGCTTCGGTGCTCAACCTTCTTTATGGTCCACCTCTTATATCCATACATGACTACTGGAAAAACCATAGCTTTGACCACATGGACCTTTGTCAGAGAAGTGTCGACAATAAGGTGTCTTGGTTATCAATCAAGTCATTAAGATGGACAAGAAAGAACCCAAGAAGTTCTGCATGGCTTTTTAAGAAGTCAGCACTTATCAACAAAGTCATTAAACAGGTAAACTGTTAGCTGTTCTGTGCTATCCAAACATTTTTGAATTATGAAGTTTAGTGAAAGTGTTGTCATTCATTCACTGTTTGAATGTACCCAGATAAAAGAATTTGTGGTGTACTGCATGCAATCTTAATAAGTAAAGTAAAATCTAAATTTTCAATTTTTGATGTGGCATAGTTTCTATATTTTTTACATAAGAACTAATTTCAGGAAAAAGATCCACGAGTATACACTTGCACTTCATAGAAAAGTACTAGATTTATCCAGCTCAAATAGGAAAAGCTTCTGGCCTCATGAAAAACAGGCTGGTAAATTTCTTTAAGTGACTTCACTCATTCACTGATTCACTATAATAATACTTCGTTTTTTTACGGAAGTATAATTGACTTACAATACTATATTAGTTTCAGGTGTATAACATACTGATTCAATATTTTTATTCATTAATGATACAATCACTATGATAAGCCCAGTTACCACGTGTCACATACAAAGTTATTACAATATTACTGACTATATTAGCTATGCTGTATTTTATATGCCAGTGACTTATTTATTTTATAACTGAAGTTTGTACTTCTTAATCCCCATCACTGGTTTCATCCATCTCCACACTCTAAAAATATTTCTCAAGCCTGTACTATGGCACTGTAGCCCTGGAAAGTTGACACGTATCTTTTGTGTCCCACCAGCAAGAAAGTCTTTTCAGTAAACAAATCAACTAGAAAATTGTAAGTAGGGATGAAACTACTTTGGCCACCTGATGTGAAGAGCTGACTCACTGGGAAAGACCCTGATGCTGGGAAAGACTGAGGGCAAAAGGAGAAGGAGGCATCAGAGGATGAGATGGTTAGACAGCATCTCAGGATGTGAGGTGAGGCGAGACCAGCAGACTAACAGAGAAGCCTCTGCCTCCCTCAAGAATGTGGGCCACGAGAAGGTTGCCACGGAACTGCTGAGTTCAAAGATACAGTAACACAGGTATGGTCCAGGGTCAGGCCCACCACCACTGCCACTCAACCCCCAGGAAGTTAGTGAACAGCACAAGGATATGTCTACAAACAAACCCAACATCTTCAGGCTTGTGCCTGCCAGCAGCAGCTGGAGTCACAGGAAAGGTGTTCGCTTCTGTCTTCCAAACACCATCTTCATGCACTTGCAGGGGCCTATTTTCTTTCAGAACCCTAGCTGCAAGAGAGTCAGAGAGTTGTGGATTTTAGCTACCCAACTGATGATCCTAGAAGGAAGATGAAACCAATGCATTCACCATAGTAGGCATTCTGGGAAAGGCTTTATTTGATGAGAACTTAAGGTTTCTCCAACAGGATGAAACCTGTTGGACAGGTTTGAGACTTCCCTGGGATATAGCCAGTTCCAATCCTAAGTCCCTATTGGTAAAGGCAACACCATTCATGGCCCCCAATACACACATACACACACACACAAACATAACTAGAGTGTATGATGGGACTGGTGATAGGAATCAGAAGTTCCTAGCTGAGGGACAGAGAAAAAGATACAAAAAGTTTAACATACAAAGGAAGATTTGCAAGGGGCATAAAGAGTTGGATCAAGGAATGCCAGGAGTGGTAGTGGTTAGTGGTTAGAGTAGTAAAATTATGAGCTCTAAAGCACAAGAGAAGGCAGTCCATTGGTAAGGGGTGAATGCAAAGGGAAAGCTGAGAAAATGCTTTAGATAGGCCTTTACCCGGAGAAGGCAATGGCACCCCACTCCAGTACTCTTGCCTGGAAAATCACATGGACGGAGGAGCCTGGTAGGCTGCAGTCCATGGGGTCACTAAGAGTTGGACAGGGCTGAGTGACTTCACTTTCACTTTTCACTTTCATGCATTGGAAAAGGAAATGGCAACCCACTCCAGTGTTCTTGCCTGGAGAATCCCAGGGACAGGGGAGCCTGGTAGGCTGCCATCTATGGGGTTGCACAGAGTCAGACACGACTGAAGCAACTTAGCAGCAGCAGCAGCAGCAGGCCATTCACCTTAAGGTAACCACTGCTTTGTGACTATCATATCTATTACTAATGGAAGAAAAAATACTAGCATTGCTTCCTGAAGTCAGAGATGGGTACAGTTAAGTAATACTAAGTATGTTACAAATATACCGTGCACTATAGACTGGAATTCATAATCATTTCCACGAAAAAAGAATTTATAAGTCAATACAAATGCAGCTATTTCCTTTAAAAATGTTTTGTATTATATGATATACACAAACATATGTTCCATAGATGGGATTACGGATTAAAATAATGAAATACTTTCAAATCCACCATGTAACTTAAGAATTTTAGAGCTGGAGCTGCCTGTGTGTATTTTCCCTCATATTTCTAACTCATTCTCTTTTGTTATCCCAAAGTTTATCATTTCTGTTTCTTGCTTTAAAAAATATATAATTGATTCCAAATATGTGCAGTCTGAAATTATTTCAAGTTTGCACACCACAGTGATTTCCAGGTGATAGAAATTAATACTATTGCTAATGAACATTTGTCAAAACTTACTTATCAGAATTAGAAAATGAACAGAAGTCTTGAATATTTCCAAAAAGGATGGAAAAAAGAAAGGCAGACATCTTCCATGAATGGTTAATTCACCTTGTAATTTGAGCACGTTTTCATTTAAAAAAAGAATAGTTTAATCATAAAATCCTTTTAGATGTGCCAGTCGGCTAAAACAGTGGCTAATTTCAACTGTTTTTCACAATGGTGAGCAAGTTGCAGAGTTAATGAAATTAAGCTTCCTTCATTTCTCTCAAATTCTCCCCACAAAGAAGAGCTGTAACGTACAAAATGCAGCCTTAAGTGTGTGGCCGTGCTGGTTTTCAGGACTGGAGCCATCACCGATTTGTCACACAGCCTCTTAACAACGTATTTGTATTTTGCAAAATGTATAATTTTTTGTAGCCCCTGAACAAATATATTTACATAACTGTGTCTAACGAGAAATTACATTTAACTTCTCAGAAATGACAATAACTAAAACCTGAACTGCCAATTCCACTTCATTAGTGTGGTAGAAATGCATTCCAAATGTTAATAAAAATTCCAACATGCTGATAAATTAGAGCTTCTAAGGAGCATGTGACACCTTGGTTAATATATTCAACCTCAATTATATTTCTCTTCAGCACCCTGTTATCTGGAACCTTTGCTGGCAATCAGAGGTGCTGTTTTTCAGCGGCCAATTTTCTAGATAATGTAGCTTATCAACACTGTGGGTAAACTTGCCAATGGAATCAGGCTGCACTGAACCACACACACGCTAATTGCATCCCTTTTTTATGCATATTTACAGACTGTCACTTCAAAGAAATCAGTGGCCCATTGAGGCACCCAGTTAGCTGGAAGAATTGCCTCTTGCAAATGAAAATTAGCAAACAAGCTAGTGATAAATATGAAATGAACAAAGTATAAAAATACTGTTTTGTTCAGAAACTTCCTTGTCATCCCAATTTATGCTCTCAAAGAAAAGGAGTTGGGAACCTGGGATGTGCCTTTTGTTTCAAACTAAGACAGAAAGAATTCTTCCTTAAACCCACTAACTAGGTAAAAGCCTATTAGCTTTTCCCTCTGCTCCCACGCCACCCCCACCCCAAATTTCTATTCACATAAACAGGTTATTAAATCCCGTATTAGATTTGCCTTGGAGTTTGAATAGACAAATGACATGTTAACACTTCAGAAACAATTAACCCTGGGAACTTAATTAAGTTCTTCTGACTTTAAGGAAGCACATTTCAAAATAATGTTTCTAAACTCTCTGAATTTGTTCAAGAATAGCAATGCTTTCCTTCTCTCAAGTATGCCTAAGTTCAACAGCAGAAAGCTTTGGCTGACTATATATGGATAAAGGTTACGGTGTCACGAGCCTGCTGTAATTTGACTAACTCAGAGTGAGTATTAAAAAAAAAAAAAAGACAGGTACCAAAATATAACAATACTTAAAAAAATTTTTTTTTTCCAAAAGTCCCAAACACTAGCCATCTATAAAAGCAAACACGATTTTATAACTATGTCCTGGGAACTGCATACAAACAAAAATATTGAGATATGGGCTGTGTTTTTGTTTGAAATCCTTTCCCTTGCTTTTTAGAATAACATTTTGAAACCTTTCACCACGAGGACAATGTTGTGAAGGTAACATTAGGTTTTGGAAAACATGCCATTTTAATACAAGCAGGTCATTTTAATATAAGTTAAAATAAACCACATACCAATTAAACTATAAATACTTTCAAACGTCTTGTGCCAGAGTGAGCAATTTAGAGTGGCAAAACTCAACAAATAAATGGCACTTAAAGTCTTAGCTTACGGCTCAGGTTCAATGATACTTTATTTGGATTGGAGAACTAAGCATCAAGCCTGCTGTATTTCACAGTTTCAACAGATTCCTAAATTCCTCGTCACTACCATTAGATATACAATGTCATTTCAGAGCTTTTTTTTTTTTTAAGCACAAGCAATAATATAAATATTGATACAAACACTGGGGGAAACATTGCTCTTTTAAGAAACACACTACACCTACATGCCTACTGCTCATTTCTTACATGAGAAAATAGAGTTCTTTAGTAAATTAGTGCTCATCTGTGTGCACTAATTTAGACAATTATTTAGTATCACTTTCTAAACAGACCATGGTATGTTTATCTGTCTGTCTCCCTGCCCAGACTGTGAACTCCTTGAAGACAGATACCTAGCTGTGGAAAAATGAATAAAACAGAGACCCCACCACTGAGAAGCTGAAAGTGTATGAGGGGCAGGAAAGACACTTACTCAAAGTTATTACGTACCAGGGAGAGGAGCAAAGCGGCGTGAGACCCTAAGACAAGACTAGATGGTGACTCTGCCCAGGGCTCCAGGAAAAGAAATCACACAATTGCTGACACTGGAATCACACCTTAAGAGACATCTAACACTTCAATCCAGCAGGAAAGGGCATTTCAGGCACACTGAACCACAAGGGCAAACCAGAAGGCTGGAAGGTGCGTGAACCATTCATGGAAAAGAGTTTTGGTGATACTAAACCCTAGGCTGGGTGGGCACGTGTGGGAGTGGGGGTGGACAGGAGCATCCACAGTATAGACAGACAGAAAGATCTGAATTCTGTCTGACTCACCTTTACCTTTCCTATCTTTTTGCTCTGGGGAAGACCAAATGTGGGGGAGGCTATGTGAGCACTTTCGAAGTAGAAAAATTCTCATGAATATGGACCAGAAGACACCCTAATTTTTAAAAGTGAGTAACAATTTTAATCTTTAAAGTTCACTTCCCATGCTACCAAGTTATATAAATACCTATTCCCCCAGCACCCTCCTAGGATTTGTCTCTAATACAGTAAGACTGATTTCACAAGACACAGGTCTTCTTTTCCTCTATACAGACACACTGAAGAATATGTCTCAATCACTCCTGAATCAAAGTAAATATTAACAAATTTCCCCATCTCTTAAAGAGGCTAACTGAAATTTGGCTTAATCTTTAGTCCTCAAAATGTCTGGAGGAAAAGACAGCAGTCGCATCTCATGTGGCAGAGTCTTGGTTTATCCAAAAAACTTAAGTTTATTGAAAACAGTTTTGAAATTTAACATTCAAAAAAACCTGCTTTTTGTGAATGGGCAAAAAGAAAAAAAAACATCAAAAGATAAGGAGTTATATAATATCAAAGCTAGGTAGTTGGTTTCAGAGAAAATTTGTGGATTGATTAATACATCATTCACTATTTCTTAGCTATTTTATAATACAGACACTGCTCCTAGAACATAAAAGGCAAAATAATCATGGTAATAGTAACAGTAATATTTTAGCAGCTAACAATTTCAACACACTATCTGTCAGGAACTGAGCCAGTGACTTACAGTATGCCATCTAATCTCTAGAACCTTCCTTTGAAGGCAGTATTCTTAGCCCTGGGTTTTATAAAAGATTCTTTTCCATTCTCTTGGACAAGACTGTGAACCAGTTAATGGCAGAGCCAGGATTCCAATCTGAGTCACACCCTTCCAAGCCTGGGGTGGTAACTACTGTAAGATGCTGCCTCTTCCTAAATTAACGTGAGATTGTTTTTCATTTTCAACTTGAGCTAGGCTGAATTCTGTTTTACTTTTTCCACTGGTCCACCTCTCTGGTAGAGCATAAGCTGCATGAGGGCAGGAACTGTATCTGTCCTGGCCACCACAGTAATCCTACAACAAGCACAGAGCAGGCAAAGAGTAGACACTCACTGTATGAAGAAATAAAATACGTCTCTTTCCCTTTATGACTTGAATATTTCACTTGTCAACTAGCTGTTTTCTTGTTCTCGACAGCCTCAAAACATATGCATCAATGCCTAAAACTACAAGGATTGAACAATTCCATTCTCTTGTACGCGTACATCTGCAATCACAAATGATTTAGGTCCGAAGAGTGCCACTCTCCTGTCACCATTAAGTAAGCCTTTCCTAAGTAAGGAGCCCTGGGCTCCTGTATGCTTTCCCAAGTTTTTATTCATCTGCGACTGGGCACTGGATGAATATAAATGCAAGTAGAGTCCCTCTCCCTTCTAACTTTCGAAAATGAAATCCCTATAAGGCAGTTGGAGGATAATTCCATAACCGAAATTTCACCACTCTCAACATTCCACAGAGGTCAAAGATCATTTTAATACTTTTTGTAGCCAAAAACTTATACCCTTAACCCAATGAAAAATGATTTTCAATTGGGCTATTACCCCACTTAATACTATCAGTCAAAAAAGCCATAGGCTTCAATATATAAATGTATGTTCTACATTCAAATTTGGAGAAATACATATTTGCTTCATAAATAAAAACAACCTAACAGCAAAAATACATGTCAAGGATGTGCCTTTATCTTGCTGAGTTTCTCACTGTTTATTTTTTTCTTACTCTTCATAAGATACCTGTTTTGTACTGAAATCTTCATTAAAAGGTTTTACTGTTGTTGTTGTTATTTTCCTTTTCTCTCTATTCTCAAGCCCTTTGCTTTTTGGATTAAAGCTGCAATGTTTATCTGTATTCTCAGACTCCCCTTTCACTGGTCCGGAGGAGAGTTTATCTTTGTGTTAGAATTATTCACAGGGCCCATGGAATGAGGGCTGAGTACAAAATAAACTCCAGCTCAGGAAAAAAAAAAAAAGTGTTGTTTGAAGAGGATGGCTGTGGAAAGTTCACTGAGCCTAGGACGAAATAAACAAAAGTAGAACTAACTTGGGAGCAAGAATATTCTCAGAGCAAGCAGCCAAGCTGGGAGCCAGAGCAAAACAGAGCGTCCTGAACATCTGTTTTGTTTTCATTTCAGGAATGAAGAACACCTTAGTCCTCACTGATTGTTTTGCTCTGAGAGTTCCTTTGGACTTTTGCTAAATCCAGAGAAAACCTGGGACAACTTGGATAAAATGTGAAAATGCAAAGCATTTACTTCATATTTAAAAGAAGGAAGAGAAAAAGAAAGTCAAAGAGAGAGAAAAGAGAGAGGTACCTTTGAAAGTTTCAAAACATCAGGTAATATACAATTTATTCTGAATATTTTTGACACAAATCACCCTATAATTGCCATTTCTGCAAGGTGTCTCAATTACAAGAATACGATGTGGTTGTTTAAATGCCTATACATTTGTCTGAAGAAGAGAAAAAGCCACAACATTGTCTATTAAATGTCAGAAAGCCTTTTCTTTCACTATCGAGGGCTTGGACAGAACTCAGGAAATACTTCAACTGCAAAACAAATGTTAAAAGCCACCCTTCAAGCTACTGGAAAACCTATTATCAAATGTTAAAACCTTTTAAAAAAGAAAATCTGTGACTATCCCAAGGTGGATCATAGATCTTTGTTTAGCAAAGCTTGGCCATCACGGATACCCAAAGTCAGAGTAACAAAGGACAAAATCTACCTGCTCGTTAGGAATTACGATGCTTCAGTTAAGAAACTCAAGAACAGGGATCTGATGACGTGTGTTCTCTGGATGCAGGAACCACAGTTACTTACAGAAAATGCCGTCCGTGTTTCTCTTTATCACATCTCTAAGTCATCATGTCAGCACTTTGGACGCTGCGAGCTGTCACTGTGTGTGAGAACCCGGGGGGGTGAGGGGGAACGGGAGGGGGAAATGAACATAACTTTCCTACAGAAGAAAAACAGTGTGGAGAAATATACATCGTGTACATGCACAGGCAGACAACCTTTCACTTCTTTTTCTTGGTTCATAGGACATAATGAGAATTAATTAGCACATTCCTAAATCATTTGCCCCCATTTCCTCTCTAATGTGTGTATCTATGCATAAGCAAAGATTTTGTAAAGAAAGGAGACGGAAATCAGAAAGCTGAGGTCAGAGGCAGGAGCACAGATGTACAGATGTACATATAAATGGATGTTCTGAGACTGTGTCTCTTTGTGATGCGGAATTACAAAGGATTTTAATTCAGCCCCTTTGATATGAGCGCTCCTTTTTTTCTGTTCTAAATACAGTACCTACAAGCCCCCCAAATTCATCTCTTACAGACTTGGAAGATTTAAAAATTTCTCCAAAATGCCACATGTCAGTCAAAAAAGCAAATGATTGGCTTTTAAAATTATAATTTAAAGCACAATGACGAGAGGGTATATTTTCATTAAAATTTAACCCTTTTTTAAGCTCTTGAAGCTCTGGTGTCTGGGGCTTTGGGGAACACACTGAAAACTTGGGGGTTTTGCCTGCATATCCTTCTGAGTTAAAAAGAACTACAAACAAAAGCACAGAATTACAATGAACTGTGTAGCCCGTATTAACACAAGGCTATGTCCTTCAATATACAACTCAGTACAGGAGATATACAGAAAAATTAAGAGTCATTTCCATCTGTAAATGTTTAGAAATTAAATCTAATAGGTAAGGTTTAAACCGTACATGTACGGGAACTTTATTTTTTTAATGGAGTCATTTTACACCCTCTGAGAGGAATCATTTTCTATAAAGTGTAACCTTTCTATACTATGATTAATCATTCTTGCATCATGGTAAGAGTCAATTAAAATTAAAAGAATATTCTACTCTTTTAGCGAAAGAGTAATCCCAAAATATAAGAATTTAAAAAAAAAAACTGAGGGTTCAAAACATTTTCTTTTCCTTTATGCCAGCATTAAAAAGCATCACCTTTGGGCAGTTACACAAATCTACATGTGTGATAAAATTTCATAGAATTATACAAAATAGTTGTTCATATCGAAAAACTGACAAAATCACATAAGGAACTATAGCCTAGTTGACTGTTTTGCACAAGTCACTTTCTCACTTTTGATGCGTACTGTGGTTATGTAAACTGTTACTATAAAGGAAAGCTGGGGTAAGGATATGTGGTACCTCTCTGCTGTTTTTTACAACTTCTTATATATCTACAATTATTTCAAAAGAAAAAAAAAATCACCTCTATCCAAGTTTTATAAGTCTGAATTCCCAGACATTATGTTGGAGTTTCACAATGCAAGGAAATCAAATCGCTTTTCACTAAAATTTAGATCTACAGAGCTTTCAAAGAAATCTCTGAGAGGTTCAAAAATGCATCCTCCAATTGACTCCAACTTGAGGGAAGCCGGATTAAGTCTTACCATCTTTCAAGTCCTGATCACAGGCATGTCTCTAACTTTCTCTGATTGCCTTATACCTTTTCTGGTCCTAATTCTATACCTATCCACCTCCCCAGGCAGAAACAATGTCTCCCTTGATCTCACAAACAGTCAAGTGTAGTGGTTAAGAGTCTAGAGTCAGATTGTTTCTCGGATGCTATCTGCTCAACCTTAGCCAAGTTGCTTAACCTCTCAGAGCCTCAGTTTGCTAATCTATAAATGGGGGATAATAACAGTATCTAGTGCATAGCATTACTGTGAGGTTTACAGGAAGCAGTGGGTGCAAAAACCTGACATGTAACAACGCACTACACCAATGTCAGCCGTGACCTAGGGTACTGCTTCGTATATACACTTCTACTGTAGGAAGTGAGTAAAGGATAAAGAAGATGAAACCCGAGCCATACAGATCTTTAAATGCTGGCCCCTCCTCTTGTTAACTACAGGATCTACCCCACCTCCAAGCCACAGATCCCTTGTCTGTAAGAGACTAATGATACTAGGCACTCAGTAAGCATCCAGCACCAGGCTTTTTTTGTTAGTGTTGCATCTACCAGACCATAAATATTTCTCTTGATTCTGTTTTGCTGTGCTATGAAATCCTGAGAGGCAAGTCAGAGTCAGCTGCTATTGCATCTTCCTGTCTCCTGCCCAGCATCAGTATAAAAGAGATGTCTCGTGAATGTTTTTTAAATTTTTTAAAAGCTAATGATTGAAAAATAAAACTTAAAAGCCACTTGAACCACATCACTAAGGACCCAGAAGTGAAAAAGACATTTACAAAACCATTCTGGTTGCCAAAAACTTCTTCTTTTTACAAGGATGGTACCTCTTTTGAGTTTTCAGAAACTGAATATGTGAAACTTAGCCTCAAGGAGAGTTGTAAGTTCTGGGTTCTGAAGCCGAGGAGGCATGCACCAACAAAAACCCTGCTGTGAACACTCAGGTCCCAGAGTAAAAGTGAAAGTTACACCTACAGAAGAACACCAGCGATCAATGGGAGGGTCTTACCTGTCTTTAGTAACATATTCCCACGTGCTGCTGGTTAAATAATATGCTTGAAAAGTTGAGAAATGCCCACAGTAATGGCCTGGATGCTATCATTCCCTGTAACGGTGTTAATTCCTGTGCTCTCACCTCTTCATTACAAAGGGGTCTCGCCATCACCCTGAAGTCACTTAAATGAATGGAAAGTCATCTTCATGAAGTAGCTGGTTTTCTGTCCTAAGTCCTTATTGACTGTGACTTGAGAAACCCTCCTACAGATAAATCTAACACCCCAATAATTCAATATTTTTCTTCAAAACAAAAACCATTAGCATTTTATTAGAAGAAATATTTCATCTCTCTCTCTCTCTCTATTTAAACACGCCACAGATGTAGCACTCTGTGTGGGTTGTTAGAAAGTCAAAGAATATAATTTCTTGATTAATTGCCATACACAGGATCCAAGTTATGCACAATTTTGGTAGTTAACCCCACAACCTCCCATAAGCAGTCTTGCTAAACCTTCCAAATAAGCACATTTCTGATAAATCACTTGCAGCTCTTTAAGTGGATCAGGCTTTAAGTTATTCCTTGGGATAGATCATGTCATTTTCAAAGTGCAAGAACTGCGGGAGAGAGATTCCATAGTAAACCTCTGCTGTGGTAGCTTTGTTTCACTTGCAGGCTTCAGGAGTCTTGGTCAATATTTCTTACTTTATTTTTAACTATGTTGTGGTCTACGAAATGGTTGGCGATTCAGAAATTACATCAAGAGTCTAAAGATAGACTTCAGTAAATGCAGCAGTTCTTGAACAGGAAAAGAAAATGCCTGTTGGTTTTAAGAATATTGGGAATCCAAGAGCTATTCTTCATTGGGCCAATTAGAGTCGATCCCTCCAAAAGCAAGTTACTGTCCCTCTTTCAACCATCCACTTAACTGGGTTCAGTTCAGTTCAGTTGCTCAGTCATGTCCAACTCTTTGCGACCCCATGTATCACAGCACGCCAGGCCTCCCTGTCCATCACCAACTCCCGGAGTTCACTCAGACTCATGTCCATTGAGTCAGTGATGCCATCCAGCCATCTTATCCTCTGTTGTCCCCTTCTCCTCCTGCCCCCAATCCCTCCCAGCATCAGAGTCTCTTCCAATGAGTCAACTCTTTGCATAAGGTGGCCAAAGTACTGGAGGTTCAGCTTCAGCATCATTCCCTCCAAAGAAGATGCATGAATATAAATCACAGGGATCCCTGGATATTGGAATAGTGCTCAATTCTGACCTATAGATACCTTTTTATGAACTTTATTCCCCCAGCACAGGAGGAAAAACAAGTTTTGGGGAACAGTTACCATATTAGCTATTTCACCAACAGAATAACTGATGTGCCCGAGACAGCGGGGCTGATAGCAGCAGCAGCAGAGAAGGTCAGGTCTCAGATGTACCTGGTGGATGCTCTTTTATGCCCCCCGACCTCAATGAATACTATCCCACGTTTCCACCATTTAGACACTGGCATGAAAATTATTTGCAGGTGATCCTATACTCCTCTTAAGCTCTTCTTTTTCCAGTACAAGCATAACTATAAAAAGCATCTCATCTTATCTCCAACAGAATTAGTCAACTGATACATAAATGGCAAGCAACTGGCGCATCTTGCCTTCAAGGCCAATTCAAACCCTTAGCCAACTCCTCCATTTCTCTGAAAATTTATCTTCTTTAACACCAGAGGTGTGTTTCCCTAAATGTGAAGTTATTTGGGATTCATCCAGACAACCATTCCTTTGTTAGTTCAAAAAGTGTGGGGGTATACAAGAATTCTGGAATGGACGACAGTCAATTAATCGTGACTTCCTAGTAAAGGAAAAACATGCACTGGTACTCTCCTCTTGAATATCACATCTTTGTAAATCAGGGACAATATATGTTCATTAAAAATAAAAACTGCATTTATTTTTTTACATTCTCTTTAGTTTATATGATCTAAACGTCCCATAGTAATCATGTTCCACTTTTGCAAATACAGATGATCTGTAAAATACATTAGACAAAATTTTATAAACATATTAATACAGTGTCAAAAATACTGTAAGAATGTCTCCCTGAAGCTCATGCCAAGTTTTGTTCACTTTGTTGTTGTTCAGTTTTGTTTTTGCTTTTTATGTTTCTCTGACCAGCCCAGCTTACTTTATTATTAGACTACAAACCATTCAATAATTGACTCCTCAAAAGTATTTTACTGAATCTGTAAAATGAGAATGAAGAGGAAAAAAGGAAAGAAAAAAACATGAACAAAAATGTCCTCTAAGTTTTCCTACACATATCCTATAATTTTCCAGTTGGCTTAACCACTCAACATATTTAAATAACCAACCAACATATTTATTTAACATTCGGCAGATGGACATGATAGAAACATCATGATTTTCAGATGTACTTTCATAACTGCAAGGGTTTCCTCTTGCCAGGATCACAACAGGTTCTTAAGGTAAAGCTGCTCCTACCTGCTGTTTCTTTAATGTCAGAGCAACTCTCAACCTCAACATGTCCACTCAGATTAATTTAAAGCCCTGACATTACAGTGGAAATCAAATCGTTCTCTTCCATCTATTTTTTACCCACAGCATAAAAGAGACTATTTTACATGTTAATAGTAATCTGATGTGGTTGTATAAATCTGATATAAATATGATACTCTGTTTGGAAATGATGCTAATTTAGTTTAAAATGGAGATTACATTTCAACTTGTAAAAAGAGCAGGATGGAATATTAGCATTCATGGCTGTTATATAATTTCCCTTTACACTACACAAGTGTTACTCAAAATCTTTTCTGAGCCTCTTTGTCCAAAGATTTCCCATTCTTCCTATAAGAAAAAGGACCTCTCTATTTAACTATAAGCTAAACAGGTGGTACAGACCCTTGAAAAAAGATTAACAACAACATTATAAATGCATTTTTCAAGAAACATTTAAAGTTACAGTGTAATAAACTGAACAGAATGTCATAAGAATGTCAAACTGGGCACAGTAAAAATAAATGTTATTCCCAAGGAAAATAAAAAGTCTGCATATTTATGTAACATTCAGCAGATGGACGTGATATTAATATAGGGTTTTCAGTTGTACTTTTATAGCTACTAGATTTTCTTGCCTAACTTGGCAACCCGAGGCACCATTTGAGTTTTGGATTTGGACAATACTGCAACAGATGTCCAGACCAATAAAATAAATTCCTTAAGGGCCCTGCTTAATTTGTGTAATTGATCAATTTTGGTTACATAGGCCTCAGCTCACCAGCATGTAACTGCCTTCCACAAAAGCTCTGCAGCGGGGATTTCATTCCATATGTTACGAGGATTTATGGACGCTCTCTTTGACAATGCTGCAAATAGAACAGGGCCTGGGGTGACACCTGTTGGCAACCAGTGGTGAAAACCAAGAATAGAGCGGATGGATGGTTCTGGGGCAGTGTTTGTGAAACTCAGCTCTGTGGACATTTTGGACCAATTCTTTGTCCCAGGCACTAATCCTGTGCATTATAGGATGTTTACCAGCACTCCTGGCCTCTCCCACTAGATAAACCAAAAATATCTCCAGATTGTGCCAAATATCCCCAGGGTGACATCATCTGTCACCAAATATCCCCTGGGTGAGAACTCCAGCAGTACCATGGATGCTTCTGGAAGGGCTTAAGATATCTCACGTAGTTTTGTAAAACAAAACACAAGACACTCTTCTTTTTCCTTACTTTGAAGTCTTTCAATCTAATCATAGTTTTATAGACAACTCACAAAAATTTTGGCCTGATTGAAGGTAACCATAATATCACTTCATCACTGCACTCAGGCAGATGGTAATTAAGACATGGATTTTGAAACTGAACTCGAAGTGTTCATCACTCACCTATTAAACTTGCCAGAGTTGCTATGTTAATTATCTCCCTGTATCCTTGATTTAGCATAATACGGCCTGCAGCCTGTGACAGAAATTAAAGGAAAGACCAGTGACCTCTTTTGTGATTGTGCTAATAACTACATGATAATAAATTAGTTTTCAATTTTCAGAAGACTTTACATGGTAAAAAAAAAAAATGGAGCAAGTATGATACACAAACTTGATAAAAGATGCCTGATCAGCACCAACTTTGAGTCTTTTTAAACTTGTTTCCGATCGATGTAAACAGGAAATTGAATCAAACTGCAGGATTATTTACCTGGCTTATTACTATCCATTACTGAATAATAATAATGATGAGAAAATGACGTCAGTTTATATTTTATATTGGATATTACAGCAATAAAAGCCTACTCATCTGACGTTTACCGAGGCAAGGAAAACTTGACACATATACACGGCACACAAAGCACACATCCAAACACACAAAAGATTTTTGCAGTCAGACAGATTGATCTGAAAGATTCATACTAATATCCGAATAAAAGTATGCAGAGCAGAATGACTTACTTAACAGTAAAGAAGTACCATGACTTCTTGGCATGTTTTATGCCTTTCTTACATCTGCTCCTGCCTCTAACAGCTTTCTTCCTTTGGCTGACAAAACACAAATAAGAATGTACAGGAAGCAGGGCCCCACTCTGATGCACAATAATATTTAGCTAATTAGAAGAATCCTCCAGCTCATTATGCTAGGCAGTAGGAAGTAAGAAACGACATGAAAGCATGACACTTGCTAAGCCCCAGGACGGTGTCAGAGCTGAACTGGCATCACTTTCTTCTATTTCTTTATAGACTTGGTTGGGTTGCAAGTTTATTCCTTTAAAATCAGTTTTGACTTTCAGAGGGAATGATCCCTTGAACACTGCACCATCTTCTGGCCAAACGGTGAACTACAAGTTCTTAATTAAAGCATGAAAGTCCCAATTTTCTAAGCGAGTCTGCTGGATGAGTACTTGGTATATTTGATTATTCCTTCCTTCAGACAGTACAGTAGATCAATGAGAAACAGGAAACATTTTCCTTCTAATTAAATGAAAAGGCGGCAGAACTCTGTTTTAAGACAGCTTTGTGCTTCGCAGTCTTAAATAATTGTTTATCTCACAAATACTCATGGAAAGTCCTGTGTAAACTTGGCCTTTCGAATATGCTGACTGGGGCCAAAAGAGGTATACAACATGGTTCTGGCCTTCTGAGAGCTCACAACCTCATCGTACAATGGGTGAATTCTGTAAGAACCCAGACAAGAAGGGCAGTCAGAATTAAGAGGAGGGAATCTGAGGACTGATCTCCCCTGGTGGCTCAGACGGTAAAGCGTCTGTCTACAATGCGGGAGACCAGGGTTCGATCCCTGGGTCGGGAAGATCTCCTGGAGAAGGAAATGGCAACCCACTCCAGTATTCTTGCCTGGAGAATCCCATGGACAGAGGAACCTGGTTAGGCTACAGTCCATGGGATCGCAAACAATCGGACACGACTGAGAGACTTCACTCACTCACTTCAATCTGAGGACTGACCTTGGTGGAAAAAAATTTATTGTGGACAGGGGTCCGTGAATCATGACACAGAGTGATGGTGTTTCCGCTAATGAAGGCACTGAGCTAAGTCCTTACAAATATTACCTTAATTAATCATCAAAACAACCTCATCTTGCTGACGAGTCTGGAATGGAGTGGAAGGGGATAAGACTGAAGCTCAGGTTCCAGAGCCCACGCTCTGAACTACCTTGCTGTCCCGTCTCCCATGACAAGAATGAGATGCCCACAAAGGATGACAGAGACGTTTCTGGAAGAATGAGGAAGGGATGTGCAGCTGCAGCTCTAGAATTTTCCACCAAAAGGTAACAGGATGGAAATCATTTTGGAGGAAAGGGATATAGCTCCGAGACTTACCCGTTTGAAGCTGTGCTCTCAGAGGAGACACAGAGATCCCGCCTAGAGAAACGAAGACGAGCCGGAGGGAATTCTGGGAAGGGCTGACCTCCAGGACTTCCACAGCTGCTGCCACTGAGTCCGTACTCAAAGAAGAGCAAGAAAACCAGTAGGGGGTAAATAGCTAAATAGTTCAGAAAGCAAACGGAGGGAAAAAAGTGGATTAGAAAAACAGGTTGGGAAAAGATAAACAGGTTCGGAAAGTTAAGACTATCAGGGTTCCAAAAGAATGACGAGTAAGCAGCTGGTTCATTCACTCATGTAATTATTCATTCATTCACAAAATGATTGGGTTCAAGGGCAAAAGATCATGGGAGGAGCGTAGAGAGAGTAAAGGGAAATGCTGTAGAAACAAGACACCATTGAGGAAGTAAAAGGAGGAGGCATGTGGTTACTGGGTAGAGATTGAGGGCACCTATCTTCAGAAAGGTTCCTTTCAAAGGTGTGTCAATAATTCAATCATAACCTGAACAGGGACTGCCAACTCAGTTTTGAGGCTGGGAGTCAACGAGCACGGTGTGCCAGCCAGGTGAAATTAATAGGGAGCAGTGGATGGAGGCAACCAGATGGCATGACCCGGCGAAAGGGGCTGGCTAAGCCTCAGCTCAGGCTGCTGCCATGCCAAAACCAGAACCCATAATTGCCAGATGGGCTGATATTCCAAGACAAGCTGAAAAGATGGATTTCTATATGCAGTCTCTCAATGTGTATGTTGTTAGAAATTTTAAAGATTTTTAAAACACTATGCGAGCCAAACAAAACACATCTGTAGTGCAGATGGGGCTTCAGGTTGTCAGTTGAGAACCTCTGGCTTAGAAGAAAGACGTTAGCGTAGTCCCCAGACCCAGTCATGGTTCTGAGCGCAGGACACACAGTTGCATTCACCAGCTAGGAGGCCCCCAAATGGAGGTTTTGCCAGCATCTCAACCTGAATACCCCCAAACCCAACTTCATTTCCTTTCCTCCAACCCTCTCTTCCTGCTGTGCCTATCTGAACTAGACCCCATTGTCAAAGCACTCACCTTTGGAATGGCTTTTCCTTTCCTAACGGAGAAGGCTGGTAGGCTACAGTCCATGGGGTCGCAAAGAGTCGGACACGACTGAGCGACTTCACCTCACCTCACCTTCCTTTCCTAAACCTTCCACAAGCCACATACTCAGGTCCTGTCCTGTGCAGCAACTGGACAGCCATCCTTCTTTCGGAGATACCTCTATCATCATCATCCATAGTTGAAGCTCTCATGATTTCCCATCCAGACTTCTGATGTCATCTCCCACCTCCACTTGCTCCCTATGCCTCTCATACTACTCATATCACTGGACCCGTCTTTCTTTTTTTGCCACCCACATCAGCCTCATCCCAGAAACCCGAAATGACTTTCCTCACTCCTTATTAGAATAAGTACAAATGATTTCAGCTCACCTACATCCATTTCTCTTCATGACAAGGCATCATTAAGCCATCAAAGTGGGCTTCCCTTGTGGCTCAGATGGTGAAGAATCCGCTTGCAATGCACAAGACATGGGTTTGATCCCTGGGTTGAGAAGATTCCCTGGATAAGGGAACAGCTATCCACTCCAGTATTCTGGCCTGGAGAATTCCATGGACAGAGGAGACTGGGTGGGCTACAGTCATGGGCTCACAAAGAGACACAGCTGAGTGACTTACACTTTCACTTTCATGCCCTCTAAGTAGCCCAACATTTCTCTCCAAATGAAATGCCCTTCCAGATCTGTACATATCCTAAACTTTTGCCAGTGAGAACTACTCAACCTTCCAAATGCAGCTTAAGTTTTCATATATGTAGATCAGAGTTTCTCACAGTCAGAACTACTGATGTTTGGGGCCGGATAATTCTTTTTTGGCAAGCGGAGTGCCCTGGGTATTGTGAGGTGTTTAGCAGCATCCCTGGCCTCTACAGACTAGATATTAGCAGCCCTGCTCCCGAGCTGTGACTGCCCAATGATGTGATGGAAAAACTCTGAGCCCTCTATTTCTCTCAGGATAACCTTCACATTAAGTCGAACTCTAGAGCTTCACCAACAGGTAGCAGAAAAGTTTGCTCAGAAACAGCCAGAGGGGCAGAAGAAGGCTGGCCACTGATTAAAAGTTATGCATATAAACAGTCAGCATATCTTCCTGACTTTTTCGTCTCTAATCAAAGAAAAGAGTGCTTCCCCTCAGGAGGTTTTTGCCTCCCTGACTCCCACGCAAGCAGATTTTTTACCATTGAACCACCAGAGAAGCCCCCTCTTTATGTAATTCTTAACAAATCCCAATATTCATTCCTTTCAGACATAGCTCACAATAAATGATCACCATGAAGACACCCTTGACTAATACCAACTGACTATGATCTCGCTTTTCCTGTAAATTCATACAGCATCTCATAGTGCTTCTTACTCATGGTTTTCCATATAGTAGATCCTTCTCACCAGTGAAAATCAAGATCTTCAAGAGAGTCTGTATCTTTGAGCTTTTTCATTATCATCTTTAACGATAAATATACAGGTGACAGTTCTAAATATTTGCAGGTGCAATGAATAAATGATTGTGTTATTCACTAAAACAGCTAAAAAGCCAGCCATCACCAAACTGACCCTGGAAACCAAAATTTGAATGTATGATCTCTGTCTAAAGTGCTTACCTAATGTTTTCTTCCCGTATTTTAAAATTAAATTTCTATTGACTCACATTCAATTATTATTTATTCGTACCATAAACATGTCACTTTACAAATAATACTTACAAAAACCTTCTCAACAGCACACATTTTTCTCATCCCACAAGTCTGTGGTCTGGTAGAATAAGTTATTTGTTAGAAAAAAAATAGAGAGCTGTGAATTCAAGCAGCTCAGTTAACCTTCTTGGTTTCCTCAACCCATAAAATGGGTACATTAATACCTACCTGCTGGCATGGGAAATGATCATTCCTGTAGGCGTAGGGTTTGGAGTCCTACAAACCAGATTCAAATCTGTATTCTGTCTGATGACAGCTGTGTGCTCTTAGTCAATTATTTAATCTTTTTTTCCTTGGTTTCTTTAAATATAAAATGAGATTAAAAATAAAACCTACCTATTGTGAGCCATCTATGATGATGTACACTGTTGTTGGTGAGTAGCAAGCACTCCAGAGAAGGCAATGGCAAGCCACTCCAGTACTCTTCCCTGGAGAATCCCATGGACGGCGGAGCCCGGCAGGCTACAGTCCATGGGGTCGCTAAGAGTCGGACACGACTGAGCGACTTCACTTTCACTTTTCATTTTCATGCATTGGAGAAGGAAATGGCAAACCACTCCAGTGTTCTTGCCTGGAGAATCCCAGGGACGGGGGAGCCTGGTGGGCTGCCGTCTATGGGGTCACACAGAGCCAGATATGACTGAAGTGACTTAGCAGCAGCAGCAGCAGCAGGAAGCACTCAGTGAATGCAAGTCCTCTTTTACCAGAGAGAAACAAATGAGACAATCTCAAGAGAAAAAAACTTTGGACAAGAATAGTTTCTAGGCATGACCCCATTTCACAATTACTGGAAAGTTAAATGATAAAACCAGTTACCTAATATCCTAAGAATTTTAGACAAAATGCTTACTTCTCAGCCTTAATGGCTACAAAGTCAGCCCTGAGTTTTTATGGACTGAGACTCAATCTGGGTCCAGGACAAGCATTATACTTCAAAGTGTATAAATCCTGTCATTTTCTCTCTTGGTCTTGTAATTTGAAGAGATTTACTTTTGTTGTTAAATCTGGTGATTCTGTATGGCATATCCCAATCTTTTCTGAGTGAGTTGGACATTTACCGCACCAAAACTGAGACAAACTAGAACTGCAGGTGCAAAGCAAGTTGAGCAGAAAGGCAGCTTTATGATACGGAGTGCAGCACCCACTCTGCTGCATAATGGTGAGACCCTGCTACATCCTGCCAACCGGGCTGGGAAAACCGGGCTGCTTGCTGTCTACCTCTCCTGCCCTCCCTCTGCAGTGCCAGCCGCGACTGCTACCTTTAGGCCCATAGGTCAGCCTTTCCTCGCCTACTCTCTGGAGGCTAAAGAAAATTCAACTAAATTCGTGGGTTAGACGGCATTTTTTTCAAAAGGAAGAAAACAAATGAGGGGATACTGTGACCATTCAGAACCCAAATCTCTTTCATATGGATATTTCATTCACTCAGCCAATACTTATCTTCAGCTTGAAATAGCATATAAATGTTTCAGATTTCCTTTTCACTGTGGCTCTGAGGACCTGGATCTTGTTTGACCTTGAACAAGATTTTACTCTCAAATTTCCCATCAATAAAGTAGAGATAATGACAGTATTTGCCCACTGCATGGGGGAATTGTAAAACTTAATTAATTGAAAGCTTGGATGAAGTGTCCTAGCAACACCAACATTCTGCATTACTTCCTGACCTGGATGTGAATGAGTGTTAATTTAAAAAGACAAATTCTCCAATTTCTAGCATGATTGTAGAGTGGAGTTCTACACACACACACACACACACACACACACACACGTGCTCATCCATATACATATGTATATGCATATGTATAGCTTGGCATTTATACGAATGTGTGATTTCAGCAGCAAATCAGCCAAAGGAAAAATTAGCTACAGTTTTTTCCAAGGGAAATAATTTTCTGTTCATGTTCTGTTATTTTCAAAAGACTCTAATGCTGTTATTTCAAAACTGAATGTCCTCAAACAAGGCAAAGACAATTCTTCGTTGAATTATGCTTGCGGGTGCCAAAGTTTCAGTGTTGTGTTAAAGTCCTACAAGAATAATCCAAAATTTTTTTAATGTATGTGAAAACATTCTTTTAAAGCGAATTAAAAATATTCCACCCCTTTAGTCTCAAATAACCTTAAAAAGAAGATAAATAAACATTCCCCAAGAGAGAGGGAAGGAAGGCATAAAGAAATTGTCATCACTTCCCTCTCCCCAAGAAAAAGTTACAGATTGCCCACAAAATTTATTCTGCATTCCTGCTGGACTAAACAGGGTCACTTTGTGACAAAAGAAGAGAAAGGAAGGACGCTGATGTAATTGAGCAGGGGATTAAGAAGCTAAGTCCTCTTCTCTTGGCACAGATCTCTGGCTCTCACGTCCGTAAATTCCTGCCTGCCTTTTTTTGGGACACAAACAGATTAGTTATTTCTTACAGATAAATGTTTTCTCTGGATGCAGCTACTTTCAGAGCTGATTAGTTGACTAAAAGCCATAGTATTTTTAAACTAGTTCATTTATATAGATAAAGCTTTTTTTTTTTCAAGATAGCACCAGCTAACTTTGGCATCAAGATACAGCCTCCTGTCATAGGAAAAGTACATGGAACTGAATCGAACATGGCCTAATATGCAAAGTGGGAAGAACAGATAGCTTAGGGCTGTTTATCTTCCACCATGAATGAGAATCTTTTGTTAATTTCATTAACACTCTGTCTTAACACCTAACGAAGTGTTAGAGGTGATATATAAACATTTGTATTGATATGCTATGAATCTTAATATTATTTAACTGAATTTTATTAAATTATTTTCTACCTCGGCAGTATATATCCATTAACATTTTTAAGGAGGAGAGAAAGACACCATACGTAAAATAACAAACATGTCGTAAAAAGAAAAGGATAAAGAGTTCTCTCTGAAATCACATACTCAAAAAGAAAACAAAAATAGAAAAATCTAAAAGGGATCATAACTACTGATAAAGAACAGATACAGCTTTTAAGAAGCTACCAAATCCTTCTTTCCATTGTGGAAACCCAGTTTTTATTTATCTTCCTCATTCATTTAAGGCAAATATTTGTGTCTGTTTTGTTTACAACGAGGTTCTAAACAGTCTAGAACGTGGCCTGACATATAGCAGGTGGTCGACAAATCTCTGCTGAATAAAAGAACAAAGGAAGCGAGCTTGTCAAGGCAGGATATCAAAGCTGAGGCTGGGAAAAATCAGTAGGAATTCTAAGAAGCCCTTCATCCATCACTTTCAGGCGTGCTAAGAAGGAGAAGAAAGAAAAAGAAGATCACAATCAACCAGTCCATGAGGCTCTGGATCAGTGTGTACAGAAGCCAAGAGTAAGAAAACAAGGCCCCCAAAGGATAGCTGGAATAGGATGCTCCTCGTTCAGAAGAGTAAGACCATCTCACTTTCAGCAACAAAAAAGTAGAACTGAAGTAACTAGAAGAAATAATATCTAAAAATTGCTACATAGTAAGAGGCTCAACAAATATCTCTGAATAAATGAAAACCCAGGCACTGGCTCAGCACTGCGATGCCAAACCATTAATTGTCCTCAAGGAGCTCACAGTCCAGAGAGGAAGGGATAAACAAGCAGATTCCAATTCCAAGAGAAAAGAAAGAAAATGTAAGTAAGAAAGGTGACAAAATTTCAAGAGGTAGGGGACATATGTATACCTATGGCTGATTCATGTTGAGGTTTGACAAAAAACAAAATTCTGTAAAGCAATGATCATTCAGTCAAAAAATAAATTTATTAATTTTTTTTTTAAAAAAGGAAAACTGATCTTTTTCTCAACATATGACACATTTGGAATTTGTGCAAAAATCATATATTTCTTAGAAAAGACACAACCAAACTTCAAACATATACAAACTTAAATATGCACGTATCCAACCATTATCCAGGGTCAAAGTCATTTCATTTATACCTCTGTTTCACTGATTCCCATATCCCCATTCTAACCTCTGGATCATTTTGAAACAAATCTCCAACACAGTGTCATACATCTGCAAAGAGTTCAGTGAGTATTTCTAAAAATATAAGAAGAGTTTAAAAAATGTAACTTTCATGCCAACAGCATGCCCAAAAAGCTAACACTAATTCCACCACATCGTTAAATATCCAGGCAAATTTCAAAATTCTCTGATATTGTCTGAAAATTCTCTGATAGCTACACAATAGCATTTTTAAAAATTAGAAACTAATTGTCACATTTGAAGACAGTATGGCACAGGAGACTATACTCAGTAGTGTATAATAACCTATAAGGGGAAAGAATCCAAAAAGTATATATTTAAATGGGCTTCCCTGGAGGCTCAGACAGTAAAGAATCCACCTGCAAGAGACCTGGGTTCAATCCCTGGGTCCAGAAGACCCCCTGGAGAAGGGAATGGCTACCCACTCCAGTATCCTTGCCTGGAGAAATCCATGGACAGAGGATCCTGGTGGGCTACAGTCCATGACTAACACTTTCATATATATATATATATACACACACACACACACATATATGTATGATTGAATCACTATGCTGTACACCTAAAACACAATACTGCTGTAAATGAACTAACTACAAATTTTTAAAAGGGGAGGGGAAAAGGAAAGAAAATAGAAATATTTCAATCAAGTCTAATTTCTGACTTCTCTCTTAACAAAAATATCTGGCAACACTGAGTGCACACTGCAAAGCATTGAGCAGAAATGATGGAGCCACTTCCCCTTTTAGGCAGGTCTTGAATGCTCCGGCCCCCACACTCCTCACCACCCCTACTGTCTTGCCCACTGCACACTCCACACACCTACATCACTGATCTGGCTTCTGGACACAACTGAGTCTACAATTCTAAATCTAAGCTAATGGAAGTTTTGGATGACTGGAACCTCTTCTAGAGCTTTTGGGTAAATGATGTCTTAAGTGGTGGCCACAGCTATGACTTAGCTTTACGGACTTGAGTAAGTCACAGACAGAACAGAAAGGAACAACCCTGAAGACAAATGCTCACATTTGAGGGTCAAACCAGGGACAGAAGAGGCAAGATGCAAAATCAACAGACAAGGAAGCCAAGAGAGGGAATGGAGGAGTTATGAGGTACAGATTGATTTGATTAGTTCAAGAATTATTTGGAGAACCAAATTATGTGCTGGGCTTTCCTCTTTGCAAGGTATTCCAAGACCCAGAGATGGGTAATGTTGCTTTTAAAGGAGTTATGCCAAGTCCAACACTACATAAAGCCTTCCCACCTTCCCTATTCGTCAGTTTTGAAACGTGAGAATGCAAGCCCGGTAGGTTAAATTAAAAGTGTAGTCACTGGGGCGACATATTAATGCTCTTAAAATTGAAACAAAAATTAAAATCTAAAATAAGATCTCTTGCACTCACCTATATCTGTTAATATATGTTGACTCCTTCTTAGAGAGGCTGGAATGCTTGAGACTCAATGTAAGAAAATAAAATGGTGTGTGTTTGACAACCAGACGCTATTCAAAATTAAAAGAGCTTAATTTTAAGAATGGTGCAAGAAAAGACATATAATTTGCTTGCTATGCACACAGTAGATTAAAAACTAAAAAAGGGCAATGAGTGTGAAATATTAAATATTTACTTCTCAAGGTATTTTCGTGCACTCTGATATTAATGGGTAATAATAATTACTGTACCTTATCCAAGACACACCTAGACTGAGAAATTAAATTCCCAGCATATGGAGAGATATATCAGTCGATGCACATGCTTAATTCCCATTATGTTAACAGAACCAGAGGAAATGCACCTATGGAAAAAAAGAGATCCCTTCAGAAACTTAATACAATGGGAAATCTGGAAGTATCTCTTCCCCTGGAAGTAGATGAATTAATTCCATTAAAATTTCTCAAAATAAATATGCATCCAGACAGAAAAGTTGAGTATGTAAATGATTTCATAGAAAATAACTCACAAAATTGATACTTGTCAATCTCCTTGAAGGTTAAAAATGTGAAGATGGCTTGGGACCCTAGGAGGAAGCTCAGTCAAGGAAATCAGTCATCCATCTGAGACCCCCCAGCATCACTCACATCTTTAATAGGAGAGGTGTTGTCCTTCTGTTCCCTTTTCTATTTGCTAATTCTAATTCCCCATCAAAGAGTCTATCTGACCACAGGAATAGGAAGCCCAGCGGATATCAGAGCCACGCCTCCATATCACACATGGAAAAGGTGATCAGCACTGGAGCAGTGGGTAAGGAAATTCACGATCAAGAGGCTAGAGCTGTGGTGCAAGTTCTACACTTTAGCCACTTGGATAACCTTGATCTTGACCTGAGTATTTAAATCCATAAAGAAGGATGGTAATAATCCCTTATCCACCTACTTCACAAAATTGAAAGTCTCCAAAAGAATATGTATATGTGAAGGTAACTGCAAATGAGAGAGCACTCTACAACTGCAAGTGCCTTAAGTAATTTAGTGCTGTAGGTTCTATTCTTCAGAGCTCTGCTTCATTTATTATTATTTGTTTTGTCTTCTGGCCTTTTTTCAAATATCAAGAGTCATACACATCAGTATAAACAAATTAGAACAAGATAAGCAGACAGAAGAGGGGATGTTAATCATGCTGTCACCATCTCAAAATAATGCCCATGAATATTATACTTACATATCGACCTCAGCCAGGGTTATCTCCCCACTCCAGGGGACATCTGGCAATTTCTGGAGACATCTTTGGTTATTCACAATTGAGGAAGAGGTAGATTGGATAGCATCTAGTGAGCACTGGCCCGGGAGGCTGCTAAGCATCCTATGGTGCACAGGACAGCTGTCTCCACTAAAGAATTATTCAACCCCAAATGTCGCTAGAGCCAAGAATGAGAAACCCTGATTTAGTTTACACGCAAGTATGTGTGTGTAATTATCAAATGCAGCATTAATGCTAAAGGGGCATTCTAAATTTTCATCAAATTAAGCTGGGTGGGATGGCAGCCCTAGAATCCGACATTTAGCCAAAGTCTGCTGCTATAATAACATAAGGCTGTAAGTGAAATTTAATACAGAAATCATAAAATATTTCTCCATATACATTTAAAGGAGGCAAGGTTTATGATAATATGACACTATTTATTATTTACTCTTCCAACTTCTTCACTAACTGCAAGAAGATGCTGGGCTGATAGATGAAGAGAGACAGGACAGCTTTGCTCAAGCAGAGTTAGGAGTGACTTCTTGGTATCCTGATGCTCCAATGACGTCACACTGACATCAGACTGGTTACCAAGAGTACACAAGAAATTCAAATTATTATGGTGGCTCTGTTAAAGTGGAAACATTATTGGGGGTAATCTTTCTTTTTTTGCTTTTCTTATGAATAAGTAGTTATACAGTTAAGGAAATAAGTTTTTTATTCTAAATTCTCTTTACTAAAAGTAAATATTACTTTTGATATGGCTAATAAATCAAACATCAAAATGTGACCAAAATAAAGTGAATAATTAAGTTAACAGAAATAGAAAGATCTCAAATAGAAAAGAGGTTCCACAATTTCTTCTTAAAGAACATTGTAGAAAAATATAACAGTTCAATGAGATCATCATGATCAAAATTAGAATTACCATCTTATTTTTTACTTAATAATATATAATACACATCTTTACATGACATATTTATATATATACACACATACATAAACATAGATGTATCCTTTAATAGCACAAAATACTTCATTGTATGAATGTCCATAATTTACTTAACACCTCACTATACGTATTTTCGGAGAAGGCGATGGCACCCCACTCCAGTACTCTTGCCTGGAAAATCCCACGGATGGAGGAGGCTGGTAGGCTGCAGTTCATGGGGTAGCAACGAGTTAGACACGACTGAAGCGACTTAGCAGCAGCAGCAGCAGCAGCATACATATTTTAATTTCCAGTTGTGCATTAAACAATGCTAATCTGAACATCTTCATTGTTAAGTCCTTTAGTATGTCTTGAATTATGCTGTTAAATTGGTAGAAGGTGAATTAGAAGTCAAAGTGTATGGTACATATAGGCATTTCCCTTCAAGAGATTTTATTGGAAGGCAAAATTCAAGTTCACCTTTCTATGTGCTGTTTTACCTTTTCTAACAATGTAACTCTACTTCCAAAAGTCATGCCAACTGCAACTGGTAGTGAGCAGGATTTTTTTCAGTGACACGGACTACTTTATGCAACAAGAGATATCCCACAGCTTCTCCAAAAACTGCCTATATTAAAGTGACTGCCAGGTTTTGATTTAACTGAGTACTGATCACTGAATTATCATTCAGGTAAAAGTTCACAGAGACAGACCCATAGCAAATCTGATTCAGCCATGAGGGGAGCCCTTATTAGCAATTTGTCATTCCTTCAAACTAACCTCCTAACCTCACCCAACTGTCTACATGTCAATTTAATTTACACACACAATTAATTTTTTAAATGTTGTCCGCAAGCACCAAGCCTCCTCTTTCTGATGGGTTCTCAGCAAACACTCATGGAGACAAACACTATTCAAAGTTTCTGACCTTGCTTTTGCTGTCCCTATTGTCAAGAATTTTACCTTTATTTTTCTTCTGAGACTTGCTCAGCTGAACTAGAAGACACTGGAAGTGGTTTGGCTAACCCAATGGAAAACACATAAGGTCCCCAAGGTCCCCCACACGTTGGTGTGAGGAATTAAGAAATAACTACACTGAGGTTTTTAAAAGTCATTACAGTAGACCATGTTTGTCCCTGGGCATATATGCCATTAATACAAAATATTTCCGACTATGGGTGCGACCCCATAGACGGCAGCCCACCAGGCTCCCCCATCCCTGGGATTCTCCAGACAAGAACACTGGAGTGGATTGCCATTTCCTTCTCCAATGCATGAAAGTGAAAGTGAAGTCACTCAGTCGTGTCTGACTCCTAGCGACCCCATGAACTGCAGCCCACCAGGCTCCTCCATCCATGGGATTTGCCAGGCAAGAGTACTGGAGTGGGCTGCCATTGCCTTCTCCAATTCAGTGGAAAGGCTTCCTCAAGTGTGAAGAGGGCGCCGTATTTCAATAATCTGAACGATGTCATGGTGCTGCAGTTCTCCTCTCTGGCCACTAGGGTGTCATTTTCTACTCCAAAGGGGAATTGGCTAGATGAGGCCTCTAGCCTGTAATACCTCCCTCCAAGTGTGAATTTATTCTTTCCCACCTCGCAAGCAATTTTTACTTTTCCAGCTTGGCACATAGAATCTTGCAAGTCTCCCTGGAAGGTGACTCATATTTAAATATGAATGGGGCAGCTGGCTTCTGTTATCTTAAAGGGTTTCATTATGTCACTGCACATTTTCAACTGGGGTAAAAACAAACTGTGCTCTTTCCACACATCAATTCCAGTAATATATATATATTTGTATAAGATCACAGGGACTTATAAAATGTCTGAAATTTTTCCAGCTCCAAAAATTAAGACCAATATACTAGGTTTCTTAAGAATTTAGCAACTACTAAAGATATCCGTTTGTTACCTGCCTTGCAGTTTAGGATTATTTCTCTAAAAAAGGATTAACCTCCAAAATATACAAGCAGCTCATGCAACTCAATACTAGAAAAACAAATAACCCAATCAAAAAGTGGGCAGAAGACCTTAACAGACATATCTCCAAAGAAGACATACAGATGGCTAATAAACACATGAAAAGATGCTCAATATTACTCATTACTAGAGAAATGCAAATCAAAACCACAATGAGGTATTATCTCACTCCGGTCAGAATGGCCATCATCAAAAAGTCTACAAACAATAAATGTTGGAGAGCATATGGAGAAAAGGCAACCCTCTTACACTGCTGGTAGAAATGTACGTTGACATAGCAACTATGGAAGACAGTATGGAAATTCCTTAAAAAAACAGGGAATAAAATTGCCATATGACCCAGCAAACCCACTACTGGGCATATACCCTGAGAAAATCATAATTCAAAGACACATGTACCCCAGAGTTCACTGCAGCACTATTTACAATAGCTATGACATGGAAGCAAGCTAGATGTCCATTGGAAGATGAATGGATAAGGAAGTTGTGGTACGTAATGTACAATGGAATATTACTCAGCTATAGAAAGGAATGTATTTGAGACAGCTCTAATGATGGGGATGAACCCGAAGCCTATTATACAGAGTGAAGTCAGTCAGAAAGAGAGAGACAAATACTGCATATTAATGTGTATATATGGAGTTTAATAAGATGGTACTGATAAACTTATTTGCACTGCAGCAAAGGAAACACAGGCGTAAAGAACAAACTTTTGGCACGGGGGCAAGGAGAGGGTGGGACAAATGGAGAGAGCAGCATGGAAACATACACACTACCATATATAAAATAGATAACCAGTGGGACTTTGCCATATGACTCAGGCAATTCAAACTGGTGCTCTGAGACAACCTAGAGGGGCAGGATGGGATGGGAGGTGGGAAGGAGGTTCAAGAGGAAGAGAACATATGTATGCCTCTCGCTGCTTCATGATGCTGTATGGCAGAAACCAACACAATATAGTAAAGCAATTATCCTTCAATTAAAAAATTAATAATTTTTAAAAAATTAAAACGATGATGACAATGACGATATTGACAAGAATAAAGACAATAAAGGTTAAATTGTGTTGACATTCACCAACCACTGAGTGCTGTGCCAACAGTTTTCCCTATAGTCTTCACTACACTCCAAAGAAAGAGATATTCAAATAGTTCCCAACTTCTAGGTAACAACTTAATGGGAAAAGGTCAGAGCTAGAAAATGGAAGAGGCAGGGTTTGAAAATAGCCAGTTTTAACTTCAAAGCCCATACTCTTAACCATTATGATACACATTCAACCTCATGTCTTAGTAAATAATTTTCTAAGGATCTGGTAAGCAAAGCTTAAATTTTCCTCAGATGCATTTCCTCTATGAAACCTTTCCTTGCCACCTAAGGCTAGGTGAGATGCCCTGAATTTTCCTAAGTAGCACATAGTCAAGGCCTTATAAGACCAGGCAGCACACTCTATTTAAACCATCTGTCATTCCTGTCTCCACAGTGGAGTGAGAGTGTCCTTATGGACACAAATTTAACCTGATGCTTTTGAACTGTGGTGTTGGAGAAGACTCTTGAGAGTCCCTTGGACTGCAAGGAGATCCAACCAGTCCATTCTGAACGAGATCAACCCTGGGATTTCTTTGGAAGGAAAGATGCTAAAGCTGAAACTCCAGTACTTTGGCCACCTCATGTGAAGAGTTGACTCACTGGAAAAGACCCTGATGCTGGGAGGGATTGGGGGCAGGAGGAGAAGGGGACGACAGAGGATGAGATGGCTGGATGGCATCACTGACTCGATGGAAGCAAGTCTGAGTGAACTCCGGGAGTTGGTGATAGACAGGGAGGCCTGGCGTGCTGCGATTCATGGGGTTGCAAAGAGTCGGACATGACTGAGCGACTGAACTGAACTGAACTGAAGTGCACCCCAGAGAAGGCAATGGCACCCCACTCCAGTACTCGTGCCTGGAAAATCCCATGGACAGAGCAGCCTGGTGGCTGCAGTCCATGGGGTCACTGAGGGTCAGACACGACTGAGCTATTTCACTTTCACTTTTCACTTTCATTGGCAACCCACTCCAGTGTTCTTGCCTGGAGAATCCCAGGGACGGGGGAGCCTGGTGGGCTGCCGTCTATGGGGTCGCACAGAGTCAGACACGACTGAAGCAACTTAGCAGCAGCAGCAAGGGCACCCAGTACCTGGTAGGCACTTGGCATCTGATCAAATAATGAACACAGACGCAAATGACATCTATCTCCTTCATAATAGAGCAGTCAAGTTGAATTTCAGTCCTTCAGCCCTACATTCCTTTTCTATTTTTCAAATCATTCTCCATGAAACTGACCTCACTGGAAAGTTATCCCCAGACTTGCCTCCTTCTGAAAAATGGTGAGCACTGGAGTCGGAATACCTAGTTAGAATTCTGGGCCATTACTCCCCTGATGTAGATACAAGGTTTAACCCTCTTGTGTCTGTTTCCTCAGCCGGGAAAGGGTTCTGTAACAGCATCTAATCCACACTATAGAGCTGAGAAGTGGATTAAACATAATATTGCAGTAACTGTGACTAGAATAGTGACTGACACAGAACAAAAACTGAGGAAAAGTGAAGTACAGTAGTAATAGCAATAGTACGAATAACTGTAGGTTAACAGAAGTTGTACATTTTGATTGAGTGTGGACTCTAGATTTATTCATCCGTTTATTCCTTCTTTTTCTCCCCACACATTCCAAAACTCCCTATTAATAGAATTAATAGAAGTAGTATTAGCAGTAGAAGTATTCCCTGAAAAACTGAGCATGAAAAATGAAGGATGAAAGAGAACCTCAATTTTTAAAAGCTCATATGCTACTTGGTGCTATCCTTGTAAAGGACATAACTACTGCATCAAAAATAGTACGTATCTTCTTTAAGCATTCCTTCAAACAAGTTACAAAATAACAATGCCTCTGTGCCAGCGCCTATGCTAAACACTTATGTGTGTTGTGTAACTTAATCTCCATAACAACCTTTCAAGGTAAATTCTGCTAACCTCAGTTACTGATGAGGAAGTAAAGATTCAGAGAGGTACAGTCATCTGCCAAGAGTCACACAGCACCAGGAATATGAGCCTGATTTTTTTCATTTACTTGATGACCTGTCCCTTCCACTAGCGTGCCATGACACAACAGATCACAACTATTCTGTCCCTTATTGTCCTCATAATAGCAATAGGGAATTTTGGAATGGTGAAAAAAAATGAATAAATGGATGAATAAATAGTCTAGAGTCTACACTCTTAACCAAAATGCACCTCTTAATTATCTGAGATGAATGACACTTTTGTATAACAAATCATCACCAGCAATGTTAGAAGCTGGCTGAGAAATTCTGTAAATAATAATACAACTAATTGAGTACCTACTATATTCGTTGTTTCTATGCTAGGCCTGGTAAAAATCTTGCTAATGCTTCCATCAATCAACAAGGTAGATATTACCTTTGTTTTAGAGATACTTAGCTACCCAGTTATGCAGGATTTGAAGGCAGGTCTTTCCTTTTTGCACTTTAGGGTCTCAAATCTGCAATAGGAACAAAGGTAGTTGTGTGTTCTGTTCACTCTCAGAATCACATGAGGTTGATGCCAACCAAACCTCAATTAACAGAAGCTTCATAACTCCACTGACCACACCCAAGAAGAATCTTCCAGAACACCAGATTACCCTAAGTGGCCCATGTGAGCTGAACTTGGTTCTGTCCTCTCCCAGTATATTTCGCTCAGAGTTGAAGGGCTGAAACACTGAAGAGTTATGGACCTTCTGCTGTCTGCTTCCTTCAGGGAACAGGTGTATAGGTTTCAATTCTGACTTCTGAGCATGAGCGGTGACTTTATTCCAACACCTGATGATTAGTTTTGAGTTACTGTAGCTTCACGGCTCTGGCAAATGTTACACCAAGCCATGGATTAGTTTATAAATACCAATCAATTCCTGTAAGACCTCTCCATTTCTCTGCTAGTAACCAGTGCTGAAGTGCCTTCCCACTTATGCTAAATGCTCCAAATAATGCCATCTGATGAATGCAGATAAGAATCAATAAATCCATTCATTTTCTCAACAAATACTCACTGAGTGCCGACTATACATCATAGGTGGTCATTTTTGTAAAAGGCAAAAAGGAGGCCCCAAATAAAACTGATGGCAGTAATTGCTGTCGCCGTGGGACTCTGCATCTTTCTGTGTACATAGGCAGAATAATGGTCTCCCCAAAATATCTACATCCAAATCCTCAGAACCTGTGAATATGTTAGCTGACCTGAAAAAGGAACTTTGCAAATGTTAAGGACTTTGATATGGTGGTTGAGCTTGAATTACATGAATGAGCCCAGCCTGGTCACGTAAGTCCTTAACAAAGCCCTTTCCTGCTAACGTGACAGGCAGAGGAAGATGTGACTATGGAGGAATAGTCAGATGGGTGCAACCTGGCTGACTCTGATGGCGGAAGAAGAGACCATGAACCAAGGAATCCAGGTGGCCTTTAGAAGCTGGAAAAGACAAGGATGCAAATGACCAGCCTCCAGGAAGGAGTACAGCCCTGCCAGACCTTCATTTTAGCTCAGTGAGACCTAGAAGGGTAATATACTAAATGTATATTGTGGTACTGTGTTACAACAGCAATAGGAAAAGAATACACACAACTTTCAAAAAGAAACAGTTCTCCCAGGCTTCCAAGTAGTAGAGAAACCAAATTTTTCATTCAGGTTTTTCCATAACATCTCACAGAAAAATCCAAATGAATTTTTCAGCCAACCCAATATATGAAGAGTAAATATCAACTTTTACACCTAAAAACTGGAAAGTACAAGAATATAATTAATAATAAAATAAATATTAGTACTGGATACACTTGGTACCAGCTGCAAAAATACCTACTGCACATATCACACTGCAAATCTGCCAAAATCAATACACAACATTAGCGGATTAAAATGTGCTCCCTCATCAGTTGGGATAGATGGTCATTCCTGATACGAAGTCAGCAGAACTCCCAACTGCTCACCAAAAAGATCTACAACAATCATTTTGATTTTCATTTTTTCACTACAAATATTTTCATTGGTCACATTCACCTGTAAATCTGTTCTTTCAAAAAAAATGTGTTTTCCACTAAGATCATTTCATCCACTGGGAGGGGAAAGGAGAAAAGGATTGGAGTTGTGCCAAACAAGAAAAATAATTAATTTTCTTGCCATGGAGTATCTTGTTAAAAATAAACGTCTTTTCCCATGAAATGGATGCTAACACAACACAACAGAATACTAATAAAGCCTTTTCATAATATTTTTCCTAAAGATTACTTTCATTTCAAAAATTGCCTTTTCTATTGCCCCCAAGTGATTCTTAAAAAGATACATCACTTCTGAAAAAGTGTTATTTTTTTCTTTGCATTCTTGTTAACTTACATATGCTTTTGTGAAGTTATCCTCAGTGAAAAGGAAAAAAAAAAAAAAACACTTACCAAAAGAAAAGATCCTTTACAGCTAAAAGGAATACTTAGTATGATTTAAAGAAGCATAATAAAGCCCCACATTTTCTCAAGATAACACACATGCATGGCAGGGCCATACTTGTGCTTAACAACTAGGAAAAAAAGGACTCGTGTTTAATATTTCACAAACAATATATTCATTTTATGTGCATTTAATACATGCAATTTTAAATGTAGGCTTCTAAATATTCACTAGTCACTTCATAATGAAAATTGAGTGCCTCATGCTTTGGGGTTTTGGGGGTGGGGTGATGTATAAATTTTTAAGGAAATATGTATCTGCATTTTCCTCCCACAAGAAAAAGGAGGGTGGATAAAGAAAGCGTTGATGGTGTCAGGGTGTTGAACGGCTGGTGAGCAGGTGCGTGCTCTTGAAGGGGCCTCTGGTGAATTGGAAGCTTTTAAAAGAGATTGATTCTCTTGCTTAACTAGTTATTTCAAACATGCTTTTAAAGGTATTAATTACTTTGCGGAAAAGAGTCTCCATTTGCTTCTAAATTGTTTCTTTGGGTGATTCTTTGCTGGCAAAAATGTCTGGGGTAGAAGTTAACAATCTGTCACCATAATTTTAAGCATAACATTTATATAATATATTTAAATGTTATGCTTAAAATTATATAAAATATACTTGTGTCATTCAAGTAATATTTAAAATATATTTATAATACACTGAAAACATTTAAAATTTTATAAAATATTTGAAATTATTTGTTTTATATGTACAATTAAGGACTATAAAACAACTATATGCATTATTCTATACATACATAAATATATGTAAATACTAGATGGAACATCTCTTAAAAGAACTTCAGTGTTTGTTTTATTCGTGCACAGATGTGTATATTACAGAATTGTATGAAAACTTCTTAATCTTGTAGAATTTTGTAAATTATGATCAGACACTAATGAGCATCTTTACTCCCTTTAATACTGGTCCCCAGTGCTTCAAAATTGTTTATTCAGGGATTTTTTTCAGTTTGATCTGCTAAGGGTATTTGAATCTGCATCAAAAAAAGCAGCTTTATTTGGCCCCAAATATTTTAAAATACGTTGAAAGTAGTACCACAAGGGTAGACAGTACTATAATTAGGTCTTTGGGACATTAAACATAATGCTATACTGCCTCGGGTTTTAGCAGCCTGGGGCATCCAGGTCTGCAAGAAAAATATTTTTGCAGCCCCTCAGGTACATTATATTCTCCAAGTACAAAAGGAATACTTTCCAGTGACAAGAGGCCATTTTGCCAATTTGCTGTTCAGAACACAGACTAATGAGTCACAGACAGCAGAATAAAGAAACTCAACATTCCTGGCATTAATGAGTTGGGCAAGGATTAGTCATTTTCAATGATCCTTAGTAATACCATAAAGGAAGAAAATAACTTTAAAAAAAAACAACCCATAGGCTCCTTGATGTTTGAGCAACTTTGACCCAGAATCTGCCAAAATATGTAAAAATATATCCCCTATGCCAAGATGTCTATACCTTTTTCCACATAAACATTTTGAAACCAAAAGAGAAGAGTTAAAAAAAAAAAACAGTAATCCTATCAATTATGTTCACTCCTCTTAGATTTTTAATAATGTTACAGCAAATCACCATCACTCATCCAGAGTTTGAAAAGCTTCACTGCTAATGTGAAATATAGATAAGAGAAATACCAAAGGAAAAAAAAACGACATCAAAAATGCATTTTTCGTTCGCCCAAAACACATTTTAAGACACTGAATGAATATCTAATTGTTAAAACTAACACAAAAGACTGAAGCCTTTCTCTCAATGCTCCCAACAGGATAATGTAGTCTAACAGTTTATAAACACAAGTCGGGAATTAAAATTTAAAACTACCCCAGGTCAGAAATGAGACCACTTTATAATTACAGGAAAAAAATTACTGGTCCCCAGTGGAGATTAAGAAGGAGATGGTTTCTGAAAATGTACATAAGAGGGACAAAAATAAACAACTTCCACAGTCTGGTGGCACAATTCTGTTCCCTTGTGATGGAAACACAAAAAGGAGTCTCTAACAAGCTCCAAAAATATGTGGATGTGTATTTTAAGGAAAATTTAGCTTTCCAGACAACTACGTGCTTCTGCTGGAAATAATGAACTAACATAAAAATGATATAAGAGTGTGTGTTACAAGGACATTTAAGTGAAACAGGTTGAAGAGCTTCATAAATTTACCAAAGATTAAATTAAAGCTGGATGTGTAAGATATAGTGATAAAACAATTTGGGGTGGTTCCTTCTTGAAGCAAGGATGGTTTGGGCTTTCAGGAAGCAGGCTTGCATAATTAATCAGTGGTAAGACCAGCCCAGGCTCCAAAATAGGAGTCCCAGGCAGCCCCTTGCAATACAGACACGCTCAAAACTCATTATGTTGGATACGCCTTGTTCTTGACCTAAATGCAATAGAAATTCTTCCTTGGGGTGCATGATATACATGAAAAAGTACAACTTCTTTTTAAAACACCATTAGAATATTTTATTGTGTGTGGACATACACTCCTGTTACTCCTAAATGCTATTCTATTGAGTACAGTTTATATTCACTGGCAAAGCGAAATCTCCAGGGATGCCAGAGAGGGGAATGCAATTTCTAGTAATAACAGCTCACAACAGTGAATACTATCCACTTATCCCCACAATTTCCAGCTATTTTGGACTCCTTTCTGAATTAACCTTTCATATCAAAAGGAGCAATTCTGCACACAAGAGACTCCGGTACAATTTCATGCATAATTTATTCACTCAGTTCAACATTAAACGCACAGTCCTTGACTTTGTCAAGGTGGATTCTGTTGGCAGACTTCACAAGCAGCAAAACAGGAGAAATGAGATCTACAACTCAACCTCTTCACCTATTCTGTCTGGTGAGAGATTGGGGGTGGGGGCAGAGGAAAGAGAAAAAGAAGGCAAGACTGTAATAATGTGTTGTCATCCACAGAATCACTTGCAAGCTCACTGTATTTTCACATCAGTCATCTCTCAAAGGTATTTTCTTAAGTCCAGAAAAACTGAAACAAGTTTGAATTCTCTTTCACCAACAGAAGTCTCCGGCAATTTCTTATCTTCCTGACGATTCCACCATTCATGGGATACAATATTTTTATCCTGAGTTGCTTAGTAGGTGCTGTTGGAAGTAATGACTGAAAGCTGTTCATCAAACAGATCCACACATGGGCTTAAGGTCATATTAGAACAGCTCGTTTTAGAAATTTAAATAACACGACTTTCTGATGAGATCCCAAATCCCCGATTTGCACTCCCAAATTGGTCTTCAAGAACGCAGACATTCATTTTCTCTCTTAAACTACCCATTTGAACCCTCAAATGAGGGATGTGTGCAACCACTTGTAAAAACCGAACCTTGTCCGGATTAAAACCCACAGACTGCTCTATTTCCCGCTCTCACGGATGACAAGCTATTTTGTTCATGCTGTAACAGAGGGGTTTCCTCTGTCGATGATTACAGTATTAGGACTTAATACATACCAGCAACTTCGCTGTCATTATAGGATTTATTCCAAGGAACATCACCACAGAGATGGTGTTATTAATATCCACCAGTCGCAGATACAGAAACTGAGGCTCAGAGATTTCTGAACAACTAGGCAAACCACCTCCCTTGCAGGCGTCACTCTGACTCGAAAGGCAACTCTGAAACTAAAGGAATAATAAATTAACACTGATTTCCCCAAATACACTAAGCAAAGTGAACTGCTCCCTAACTTTAGCACTTGCCCTTTAAAACCTGACCTCCCAGCAACCACGGCCCACTCTCCAAACCTGTGGATAATATGAGGCCTAGGAGTATACACGGAGACGCCTTTGGAAATGCCAGAAAATGCTGGAAATTTTCATGCAGGACACTTGGCAAAAGTCTTAAATTCAACTTTCTTAGCCAGCTGCCCCCACAGGCTACTTAGAAGAAGCCCAAAGCATTTAAATTGGAGCCTTACCAAAACTGAGCCTTAGTTTTATAATTTGCCTTTAAGTTTATTGCAAGACCATGAAAATTAAATACCTCTGGTACCGTCAAAGTAGCTCGCTGAGAGTTTTAGCTGTCTTTCTCGGTTACCATTCAGCAGCCTTGTTTTTAGTGTCTCGAGATAGTTTCTGGATTGGGACCAAATCATTGAAATCTGTGAAAAACGGGAGATGCAGCAGGTTTTCTGTTTATGACCTTTTGCACCCCCCGAGATGTTTGAGGATTTGCATCCCACGGAAGACGCACCAAAGTGGATGTGAGAAGTGCCATTTTGCTGTGCATCATTGCCCCGCCTCCCCGCGTCACGAGTGCCATTTGAGATGATTGGCAGGTGGGTGGGACTAGGCGGAGCCACGCCCAGCATGTTCCATTTGATTCTAGAAACCACCGAGCCAGAATAGCTGGAGTCCCAGAGATTTCCAGGGCTCATCACCCTTGCTGTGCATCCGCAAGGGAAGGAATTTCCTTGTACTCCAATCCCTGCAACAGGACCTCAAGCTTCCACGACAACTAAGCCTCAAAGCTTCTAGAATTCGATTTATCAGAAGCCACACAGAGCTTTGTTTCCTGCAGACACTCGGAAGAATGCTCTTTTGTCCTCCAGCCTGGTGACCTGAGGCCCGTATCGTAACCCTTCTGCACCTCGGTTTCCACATTAGGAAAACAGGGAAATAATACCAACTTTAGAGAACTGTTGTGAGAATTTAACCTAAAAAGGATTTTAAGTGGTTTAAGCCACTGCCTGGCACAAGAGTTCAGTATTCACGGGTGACTTTAGTTGCTCTCCGTGCATGATCTCACTTTTAATTTTAACCTGCACGACACATCTGGGAGGCAGTTATTGTAATATTTGTCATATGGATATAGACTCAGAAGCCAGAAGTTACATGTGTCAATGTTGCTTAGCAGGTAAGTTGGCAGCTGGAACTTGACCATGTATGTGTTAGGCTGGCCAAAAGGCCATTCAGGTTTTTCATATTGTCTAACTGGCAAAACCCAAAAGACCTTTTTGGTCAACCCAGTATATCTCTTTGATTTCAGGCCCCCAAAAGTTGAAATCACTAGACTATGGTGCCACATTAATAAATATTGCCAAAAGGAGCTTTGCAAGAACTGACAAAGTACTGTGGAAGGATTTATAAAGGGCCATAAATTTAACTTGCAACTAAATAAATGTTATTCCTTACTCTTTTTTCTTGCATCATTTTTCCAAGCACCCCATAAAAGGGATGTCCAAAAACAGGCTCCCTGAAGGAGACTGGTGCTTCACCAAGATCCTGTTTCTCAGCTGGTACATGTAGCCACCAGCTGCTGAGAAGACCACTGCAAAGGGCTATTTTGTGATCTCTGTAAAAAGAATTGCCCTTGGCAGATGAAAGCTACCTCTCCCAAGAAAGAGGCCTCCAGAAGATGTTTCAGTCAGGATTCTCTAGAGAAATAGAACAAACAGAATGTGTATATGGAAGAAATTCAGGCTTCCCTGGTGGCTCAGACGTTTAAGAATCTGCCTGTAATGTGGAAGACCTGGGTTCAGTCTCTAGGTTGGGAAGATCCCCTGGAGGAAGGCATGGCCACCCACTCCAGGATTCTTGCCTGGAGAATCCTCATGGACAGAGGAGCCTGGCAACTTACAGTCCATGGGGTCACAGAGAGTCGGACACGACTGAGTGACTAAGCACACACAGCATGGAAGAAATTCATTATAAGGCATTGACTCGTGCTGTTATAGAGTTGGCAAGTCCAAATCTGCAGTGTGACCTGGCAGGCTGGAGACCCTGGAGAGCTGATGGTGCATGTGAAGTTCAAAGGCGGTCTGCAGGAGAATTCCCTCTCACTTGAGAGGCTGGTCTTTCCATTGTATACAAGCCCTCAACTGACTGGACAAGGACCACGCACTGTGTTATGGATGGCAATCTGCTTTACTCAGAATTCAGGGATTTAAATATTAACCTCATCCAAAAACATTCTTGACTTGTACAATTAACCATTGCAGGAGGTTAGCCAGGCCCTCCACTTTCAGATGGCCAGTGACTGGTACAGGATTCAAAGTGTCCAAGCAGGACATCTTTATGGACCAGATTGAGGCTAGATTTTACAGAAGATTATATTGTTGCTTGGATTTTCCCTTTCTCTATTTAACTTCCATCTCCCTCTTACAGGCTTGTCATAAGAAGCTGGCCCTCAATAATCAATCACATAAAACATAACCAAATCCTTGTCTCAGACTTTGCTTTTGGGGAAACCATCCCAAGACAATCACTATTAGCCTCTGACTTGCTCCTGAATCACTCCACGCTTTTTTGGGTTTTCTTGACTCCTCTATTTGTATTTGTCTCGCCCATGTGTTCTCCTATTATGAATTGTGCCATTCTGACTCCAGCTTCACCTGTCTGACAGATTGCCCCAAACTCATTCTGCCCCTTCACAAAATTTTCATCTGAGGGTCGGGGTCGTGAGTCCAAACTGAAAACCAGTTCTCTAAGGAAATTTAATTTACTTATAAATTTCCATCACAGGTTTTTGGTATTTACTGGAACTGCATTCATAATGAACGACAGTTACCTGGACCCTCTTTCTACAGCTGTATTTGAGGTCCGAGATCCCAGAAAGCCTTTTGGCATAAACTACCTTATGGTAAGGTCTCTAAAAAGTTTTTACACTCCTCTTGATTGAGGTTAACAAGAAATTACCACAAATAAAAAGCTGACCAAAATCATTGTAGATGGTGATTGCAGCCATGAAATTAAAAGAGGCTTACTCCTTGGAAGAAAAGTTATGACCAACTTAGATAGCATATTCAAAAGCAGAGACATTACTTTGCCAACAAAGGTCCGTCTAATCAAGGCTATGGTTTTTCCAGTGGTCATGTATGGATATGAGAGTTGGACTGTGAAGAATGCTGAGTGCCGAAGAATTGATGCTTTTGAACTGTGGTGTTGGAGAAGACTCTTGAGAGTCCCTTGGACTGCACAGAGATCCAACCAGTCCATTCTAAAGATCAGTCCTCGGTGTTCTTTGGAAGGACTGATGCTGCGGCTGAAACTCCAATACTTTGGCTACCCGATGAGAAGAGCTGATTCATTTTAAAAGACCCTGATACTGGGAGGGACTGGGGGCAGGAGGAGAAGGGGACGACAGAGGATGAGATGGCTGGATGGCATCACCAACTTGATGGACATGAGTGTGAGTGAACTCTGGGAGTTGGTGATGGACAGGGAGACCTGGCGTGCTGCGATTCATGGGGTCGCACAGAGTCAGACATGACTGAGTGACTGAACTGAACTGAACCATATATCCATCATATATTGCCAGTCCATAGAAAATTGTATTAGTATTTTAAACTGGCTAGCTCATATCCACTGACCTTTTTTTCTCAACTGTAGTAACTCTCAAAACAGAGTGTCAGATTAATATTATCAAACATCTTAATATGATATTCCAATCCCTCCACAAGGTATTAACTTTACCTGACAAACCATCCTTCCACATCAAGATGGACTCATCTGGGCTGCTACAACAAAAATAACATAGGTTGAATGGCTAAAATATCATTTGTTTATCTTATTTCTTGAGCTGAGAAGTCCAAGATCAAGGCACCAGCCGATTCAGTGTCTGGTGAGGACCAGTTTCTGGTTCATAAGCAGGTATTTTATGTTCTCACACAGAAGAAGGGCTAGACAGTTCTCTGGGCTCTCTTTTATAAGGGCACTAATACTATTCATAAGAGCTCCACCCACAGGTCCTGATGATCTCCTAAAGGCCCTACTTTTAAGCACCATCACACTGGGGCTTAGCTTTCAACATATTAAGGCATCGTCATCTATCTGATCCAGCTAAAAGGCTGGATGGCAACTTCAGCTTCATCCTCTTTCAGCCTCCCATGGAGTCACCAACTCCCTTGAGTCAAGTGCTCTCACACCCTTCCAATCTGTCCCCTCTTCCTCATTCACTTTCTGAGCCTCCCTTGTTCATCCTCTCTCACCTGAACAGTTACAAGCATCTCCTGGCTAGTGTCCCTGCCTCCTGCCTCTTGCCTCTGATCACTGCAGTCCTGGAGATCATGTTCTCTGAGGTCACTTACAAGACAGTGTTGAATCCCTCTTATGCATCAGAAGGCTTTTGACAAGTGATACTAACAGACCTCGCTAGCCTCTGCCCCTTATCAGACTCGTCAGCTTTCACACGCTGACGTTCCACCATTCCCCACACATCCTGTCATCTTCGGGGCCTTCAAGAAACACTCTATGTCCTTGGTGCTTTTACACCAGATGTTCAAGTTACCAGCAAGGTAACTTGCCTCTCAACCCACCTTCACCCTCGAAATTCTAACTCACATCCTTCAACTCCTAGCTTAAATGTCGTATTATGTTTCATGTGGGTTCTTCTAAAGGCAGAGCCTGAATTGAGGACCTGTGTCCAGGTAGTTTAGTTGGAAACTAATCACAGAAAGCAGGAGAGCAAAAAGGAGAGAGGGAAGATAGCAGAAACGAAGGAAAATAAATAAAGTTGCTTGTCAAGGTGGTTATTATAGGAAATGTCAGGACCTACTGAAAACCACAATGAAAGTTTCTTAGAATTGTTCCTTCTTCTTAGAATAGGGCATTGATCTACTCATCCTTAGGGGCATTAACTACCTGGGCAGTTCTGCACTCACTTCCAAGTCCTAATGCTTCAGGTACAAAGCTGAGTGGCACAGCCCACACTCTCAGTAAATGGGAACTCTCCACTGCCTGAGCAGTGGAATCAGAGGTGGTAAGATGGAGGTGATGAAAGGCCCTCAGGGAATCTGCTACATTTTTCTCTCTTTTTTGGTAATGCTTTCCCCTGCTCCCACAGATTCAGTTCAATTCAATTCAGTCTCCCAGTCATGTCCGACTCTTTGCGACCCATGGACTGCAGCATACCAGGCTTCCCTGTCCCATCACCTACTCCCAGAGCTTACTCAAACTCAAGTCCATCGAGTCAGTGATGCCATCCAACCATCTCATCCTCTGTAGCCACCTTCTCCTCCTGCCCTCAATTATTCCCAGAATCAGTTTACAGAGTCAGATCTTCACAGCAGGTGGCCAAAGTATTGGAGCTTCAGCTTCAGCATCAGTCCTTCCAATGAATATTCAGGACTGATTTCTTTTAGGATTGACTGCTTTGATCTCCTGGCAGTCCAAAGGACTCTCAAGAGTTTTCTCCAACACCACTGTTCAAAGCGTCAATTCTTTGGTGCTCAGCTTTCTTTATGGTCCAACTCTCATATCCATACATGACCCCTCGAAAAGCCATAGCTTTGACTAGATGGACCTCTGTCAGCCAATAAATGTCTCTGCTTTTTAATATGCTGTCTAGATTTGTCATAGCTTGATGGGACCACATGCCATGATCCTAGTTTTTTGAATGTTGACTTTTAAGCCTGCTTTTCACTCTCCTTTCACTTTCATCAAGAGGCTCTTTAGTTCCTCTTTGCTTTCTGCCATAAGGATGGTGTCATTTGCTTATCTGAGGTTATTGATATTTCTTCCAGCAATCTTGATTCTAGCTTGTGTTTCATCCAGCCCAGCATTTCATATGATGTACTCTGCATTACTTTGTCAACAAAGGTCTGTCTGGTCAAGGCTATGGTTTTTCCAGTGGTCATGTATGGATGTGAGAGTTGGACTATAAAGAAAGCTGAGCGCTGAAGAATTGATGCTTTTGAACTGTGGTGTTGGAGAAGACTCTTGAGAGTCCCTTGGACTGTAAGGAGATCCAACCAGTCCATCCTAAAGGAGATCAGTCCTAGGTGTTCACTGGAAGGACTGATGTTGAAGTTGAAGCTCCCATACTTGGCCACCTCATGAGAAGAGCTGACTCATTGGAAAAGACCCTGATGCTGGGAAAGATTGAGGGCAGGAGGAGAAGGAGATGACAGAGGATGAGATGGTTGGATGGCATCACTGACTCAATGGACATGGGTTTGGGTAGACTCCGGGAGTTGGTGATGGACAGGGAGGCCTGGTGTGCTGCAGTTCATGGGGTCGCAAAGAGTCGGACACGACTGAGTGACTGAACTGAACTCTGCATATAAGTTAAAGAAGCAGGGTGACTGTATACAGCTTTGACATACTCCTTTCCCAATTTGGAGCCAGTCTGTTGTTCCATGTCCGGTTCTAACTGTTGCTTCTTGACCTGCATACAGATTTCTCAGGAGGCAAGATGGTCTGGTATCCCATCTCTTTAAGACAAGAGTTATTCCAAAATCCTCTGTGCTTATTCCTTACTGCAGCATCTCCCAAGTTTACTGTGACTGATTACTGCTCACTCTCTCACTCCAGTTACTCTGTGAGCTCCCAGATGCTATGTTCTCCTAGTAAAGAAGTTGGTTGACCCATTCTAGAATTCCTTAAACATTTGTTAAATACATCAATCACTAAAGCCTCTCCTAAGTCATTCCATGATCCTAAATGTCTAATTCTGCATATGTTGGGCCCAGATAAAAAAGATAAGATACCAATTCATTAACAGGAAGTTTAAGATCTATAGCCCTGCTGTCAAAATAAAACCAAATATTTTAGACTCAATTCAAAATGCTATAATAAAGTTGTTTTCTTTCTGGCTATCAGAGAAGGCAATGGCAACCCACTCCAGTACTCTTGCCTGGAGAATCCCATGGACGGAGGAGCCTGGTGGGCTGCAGTCCATGGGATCGCAAAGAGTCGGACACGACTGAGCGACTTCACTTTCACTTTTCACCTTCATGCATTGGAGAAGGAAATGGCAACCCACTCCAGTGTTCTCGCTTGGGGAATCCCAGGGATGGGGGAGCCTGGTGGGCTGCCGTCTATGGGGTCGCACAGAGTCAGACACGACTGAAGCAACTTAGCAGCAGCAGCAGCATGGTTATTTTAAAAGAAATAAGTAAAAGAGACAGAGAGCAAACTCTTCTAGGCTGAAGAATTTTAAATTTTATATATATATATATATGCACACACTCTTTAAGTCACCAGTCAATACATCTTTATTATATTTTTTAAATGTTGTTGTTATAAACTCAATCAATAAAAAGTTACCTTTAAAATAATTTTAAGCAAGTGGCTATATTTTTTCTATTCCAGGCCCATTCAACTTAATTCGAATGATTTTTTTTTTCTGTACACTTCTCCTCCTGTTTGCTTGATGTGTCCTGACATAAATTCAATACAAATATGGGTGGTTGGTCAGAGAGGCAGCCTAGAAATGTTAATTGGCTGATCACAATAACAGTCTCATCCTAATTCTGGGCAGTTCTCATCCCTGAAAGAATCATGCTCCCAAATTCCTATAAATTCAAAATAATATTACAGTGCCTTTGATTGAGTGTGCCAGTTTGCATTATTTTTCCATTTTATAAAACATATGGCTGGGGAAAATGTGCATTGCACCCAAAAATGTGCAACACACAGCTCATAAATAATCTTTTAGGTTGAATTATGATGTTGCTGTTGGCTTTGGGTAAAGTGAGGCTTGCCATTCAATCCCTACTTGCTCAGCACATCCCATGTGCTGGCACTGTGCTGCTGGTTGTATTTATAATTAGGGATACAGAGCCATTCTGCCATGTCAGGCTCCAGAAGTCCACAGTGTTTTAATAGTTTATCATCAAACTCTCTTGGAAAGTCAAATTGTTTCCACTTAGCAAAGCTAACTGATATCCCACGAATTATGCACACACCTAAAATAAAGAAGTTTTTCTCCCTTCAAAAGTGTTTACCATCTGTTAAACCTGAGAGTCACTACAATTTTAACCAAACTCTATACTTAGATTTACATTTCGGTTCTCACCTAGTCTTTTTTTTTTTTTTTTGCCCAGAAGTGTTTTACTCCTTTCTACATATATATATATAATACATATATATGCATTATATAGAATACATATATATGTATATAGAATACATATACAAAATATATATGTATGTATAAAATATGCATAACATAAAAGGTATAATTTTGGCAATTTTAAGTGTACACTTCAGTGGAATTACGTAAATTCCCAGGTTGTGCTAGTGGTAAAGAATCGATTTGTCAATGCAGGAGACATAAGGGATGTGGGTTCAATCCCTGGGTTGGAAAGATCCCCTGGAGAAGGGCATGGCTACCCACTCCAGTATTCATGCCTGGAGAATACCATGGACAGAGGACCCTGGCAGGCTACAGTCCACAGGGTCGCAAAGAATTGGACATGACTGAAGGAACTTCGCATACATAAAGTGTCAGGCATTCATAACCTTTATTTCCAGAACATTTTCATCATCCAAAACAGAAACTCTATACCCATTAAACAATAACTATTCATTCCCCTCTGCCCCGGCCCCTGCTAACCTGTGTTCTACTTTCTGTGTCTATTGGTTTGCCTATTCCAGGTAACTCAGATAAATGGAATCATACAGTATTTGTTCTTTTGTGTCTGGCTTATTTTACCGAGCATACTGTTTTCAAGGTTTATCTATATTATAGCATGTATCAGAATTTCATTTCTTTTTGTAGCTGAATAATATTGCATGATCCAGCCTATGACTTGATCCTGTCTTACACTGTGATGTGGGTAAGGAGCCATAAGATGAACTTTAGGACACATCAGCCTCTGGGACTTCCCTGGTGATCCAGTGGCTAACTCCATGCTCCCAGTGAAGAGGGCCCAGGTTTGATCCCTGGTGAAAGAATTAGATCCCACATGCTGCAATGAAGACCCAGCACCACCAAGTAAATAAATAAATATTTTTAAATAAAAAAATAAAACACATCTGGTTTCAATATAGCTTAATGGTTTGGCTCATAGCCTCAAGAGCCAGATGGTACAAATGCAGGATCTATCATGTTACTTTGAGCAAGCAACTTATATTCTTGAAGGCCAGACTGCCCATCTGTCCAATGGGCTTAAAAACTGTGCCCACCTCAATCCAGTGGGATGAATATGGAAGCACTCGGACCAGGGCCTGGCAATGCCTAATACATTTTAGAGATGATTACTATTACTATTCAAGAAGGCAACTCTCTTGTGTGGGTATTTGGACTTGCATTTCTTTCCCTGGAAAAATATTATATAATCTTATTTTGGCTATGCCTAAAGAATGGAATGATATTAATACTATCTGGAGAAGTTTCATTTCCAAGTATTGAGAAATGATTTGGTCACAGTTTTTGCTGTCTTTCGTACAAACAAGTAACACCACACTGACCAAAGGAATGACTTCTACCAAAATATTCCATTAAAACTTTCATTTTGCCTCCTCAAATTTAGGGTTGTTCCTTTCCCAACTAATGAATAACCAGACAATTTCTGGGCATGGATGTGACAGAACTCTGTGGCACACACAGGAATTTGTCACTCATCCACATATCTTTGGCCAGAACAAGAATCTGCCAGCCACGAATTCTGCCAGTTAGGCCCTCCCTCTGGCTGTAATCATGGGAATAATGGTCTTGGGAACATAACCCCTGCTCAAAGTAAACACTACCTATTCAAAAAGTATAAGACATGTCATATCCACAAAGAGAGACAACTTCAGGTGAGGGATACTTTTTTAAAAATTTAATTTAAAAAAACTTAACTTCTATCAGGGAAAGCATTAATTGGGTTTTAGCTGAAAACGCAAAGCCATTTACATTTGCTTTAATATTGCCTAAGTGTCTGCTGCAAAGGCCTTGAAATACCGTCTATTTCAATATTACCTCCATGTGAAAATGATTTTGCGATGTCTTCTGTATTCTTTGCTGGGGACTGAAAAGAAATCACTGCATTACCTTGCATTTGCTCTGAGAGTCATTAGCCTTAGACAGCACCATCATTTAAGAAATTTATCATCAGTGCTGTCCTTCGCACAATGTATTAGTGCAATACATTATAAAAGCACCTTACTCTGATGATGTATAGCTCCAAAGATGGCAACATCTGGAGACGAATGGGTCTAAGAATAGATTTGGTCTAATAAATGTATAGGTCCGCCTTGGTTGTGTTATTCTGAAATAAACCAGTATTTGTTGTTCTCCACCAACCCCTCAAACACTCATAACAATCTTTACAACTTCCCTGATTTAACAAAGAAACAATTATTAGTGACATTAAATTGATTTTCATGACAAAGAAGGAAGGCTTCTAAATTAGTGGGCTGATACATTGAGGGATAACCTAGCCCAAGCATGATGATAAATTTCAATCATGGCTTTCAGGAAAACTCTAATTTAGTCCACCTCTCGCTCACTTAAATTTTTCAGTAGATTCTCCAAAGGAGAGAGCGGAGATTAACGTCTGATGTCCTCAAGGGTATTACAGCAAAATTGAGTCACAATTAATTCGTCTATACCAAATTCTGGCTTTCTACATGGCTGATGATACATTTTTTTCCAAAGCTCAATTGTCCCATTTCCATTCTTCAAAGTCCTGAATGCTGTCCTCTCCATTAGTTTGCTTAAATAGGGCACAAATATTTTAGCTAACTACTGAAATAAATCATTATGAACGTTCAACCTCAGAGAAAATGATGGCAAATGAAAAAAATTCAATGGTTCAATCCATGCCTGCTAGAGTAAAATGCAGGGCCACGGACTTCTTTGTTAAAATGGATTCAGAGTTTCCAAAGTGCCCAAAGAAACTTTCCAGCAGTCTGGAAACTGGTCCTATTTGCTCATTTTAAGCACTGTGCCTCCAGGAATCAGTGTTAAAAAGTGATACTTGCATTCATCAGTGACTCCTGTCATTCAGTGATACTTCCTTAAGTGGAGTTCATCGATACTCCCTGTGCTAAGAGAAGAAAAGACTGAGAGGATAAAGTTCCTTGCATGCACAGTCCCACCATTATGTCCAATTAGTGTATTTCCTGCAACTATGGTGACGTCTCAACCAGTTCAGAATATCAGTGTGATGAACTTGGAAGACTCCAGTTCCTTTGACTCCATGACCAGCAACTTGAATTTTGAAAGAGACTTGGGGCTCTCCCTGTCTCTCACCCTACCGTAAGCCTGTTTTATTACCCACCCTTAAAAAGCAAACTATTTCCCTCCCACAGGAAGTTATGGAGGGAGGAAAAAACCATAGTCTAGACCACTTGTCTGTGGTGGCCAGGAACTTGATGTTTTCAATGCTCCTGCAGTCTCTCATCTTTTGTTTCTGCCAAGGCAATACCCTATGTTATTTCTTACAGATTTACCAAACCACCAGGAAATCTTGATTGTGATGGGAAAGAAACAGAGGCAAAAAGAAACACAGACAAGTCAGACGAGAGAGAGAGTGGCAGAAGGGAAGAAGAAATGAAAAAGAAATGGATAAAAGAAATAAATTGCTGCGCTTCAAATTGGTTTATATTTAATGAGCTACCAACTATCTTAAATCAGAAATCCTATTCTTAGAAGTTAAAAAAGAATCTATTCAATGCCTGGAGAGCAGCACTGAATATCATCTTCCAAAGACATTATTTCCTTTCATGAAAGAGAGAACCTTGGCAAAATAAAATATTTAATTAAGGAACATATCATTGTGTCATTGAATAATTTTCCAATTCTATTATATTTCCTCCTTTTTCACTTTGATGAATAACTAAACTTCCACTGTTTGTTATTTGCATTATATTAGTTTGTTCTCCTTTCTATTTCCTGTTTTCTAAATTCTTTCTGAGAATAGGATTTGATTCAAGGTGGCTTTTAGCTTATTAAATACAAAAACAAAAAGAGAGAGAGAAGGCTCAGTATTATCATAAAACTCTGTATATATTCCAAGATCCTGTTTCTCCAGACTCTTTGAAGCAAGTGTGCCCCAAAACCTTACCACTCCCCCAATCCACAAGTGCTATGAAGTTCAGCTGATTTCATTTAAAATTAACACACATCCTCTGCACCTAAGTATAGATATTGGTCCATGGTGTCCTTTGTGGGAAGCTCAAGGCCTTTGTCAGCCCCTTCTTTATCCCTTTCACCAAGAAAGGGACAAGCTCATGACCACAACAAACTTTAGGTCATCTTTCTTACACCTCTTCCCAAAACTGATTAAGCAAATCTGAATTGTCAACTACTCTCCAATTTACTGCCTCTCTCACTCCTTTTCCTCTGTATCTTTCTTTCTTTGTCATCAACGTTAACATTCAGGATCTGCATGACATATGGGAAAGCACATGATGTGATTTAATCTCTTATCTCTGGAAAACAAAACACCATGCCACTAGGACCAGCCTAAATGGCAAAATTCTACATTGAAGTTTGGAGGCAAAGTCCCAGTCAATAAAAGAGCATTCTGACAGTTTTCTATGCCTCTTTGTGTGTGTGTGTGTGGGTGGGTGGGTGGGTGGGTGTGTGGGTGTGTGCAGTCAGTCATGTCCAACTCTTTGCAACCCCGTGGACTGTAGCCCACCAGGCTCCTCTGTCCATGGGATTTTCCAGGCAAGAATATGAAGGAGATTGCCATTTCCTTCTCCAGGGGCTCTTGCCAACCCAGGGATCAAACCCACATCTCCTATGTCTCCTGCATTTGCAAACGGATTCTTTACCACTGTGCCACCTGGGAAGCCTATATATATATATAACATATGTCTTCTTAACATATATCATATATCTCTTGGGGACCTTGTGGAGAACAAGAGATTAGGATGAAATAAAATTCAGCTGGGAGGCAGCAGAATATAATGACTGAGTGGTCCTCTGACATCTGAGACTTTACTGCTACCTGGCTCTAAGCCTTTGGGCAAACATCCTATATTCTCCATTTTACATGTTACTTGGTGGCACATGATAACTTGTGGATAAATATCTACTCATTTTACCATTGTTCTTGGGATGCTGGTTTAGTATCATTTTCTAGCTGCTATTCTAATCAGAATGGATATGTCGACCTTGTTTTTAATTTAAAGCAAATAGAAGAGGTGGCCTTGAAAAACCAAGAGGATAAATCATTAAAAAATTACAGCCAAGTATTGCGCTTTGACCATGGTATATCAGTGAAAGCTAGGAAGTCATGCATTGGTTCCATTAATCAGATATTTGTTTAATATTAAGCACCTAATACCTTTCTAAACTGTGCCAGTCACTGTCAGAATACAAAAGAGGTATGGGACCTGGATTTTTGAGTCAAAGAGCTACAGATTTGGTGGAGGAACCAAGATGGACATAGAATGATGGGATCTGGTATTTTTACTTCCCATCTGAAGTAAAGGACAGACTAGTGTGGGTGAGAATAATCAGGAAGCTGACATAAAAAAGGAATCTGAACCAAGCCTGATTGGGAAGGTCAGACTAACAGAGCCAAAAGGAAAAAGTGTGGGTATCCTAGGAGGAGGCCTCAATGTGAGGAGAGAAACAGAAACAGACCTGACCACAGTGACAGCTAGAAATGGGGAACAGATCTTGCTTCACGATTATTGGAAATTACTTGGTAGTTTCCACTGAAATTAATAATGTTCAAAGAGCCAGTTTCAGAAGAGAGATTATGAAATGAGCTGAGATTTTGTAATTCTGATGTCACATAAGATGTTTCAGAGGCTAGTGGAATTTAAGAAGGGTTGGGATGCAATTTCTCCACCCATTTTCTTAAGCCAAGGCAGTCATGGGAAGATATCAACCCAGTTTTTTCTTCACAAGAGACGTACGCATGCACTCTTTCCTCCATCTCCAGAATAAAAAATAAATAAATAAAAGCCATTTGAAACTGATGGTAGCTACCATTATGTTTCAAGATGAGAACGTTAAACCAAATTGAACTATAATCGTCTTACAAGCCTTTTAGTTGCGCACCAGATCAATCAGCATCTATGAATTCTTTTATGATATTCTTGAGAAACACCCTGGGAAGATGAAATGAAATGGTGAGATGCTTAGATCCAAAGGGTCCTTACTTCGTCTGGTCTATTAGAATTGCCTTTGGAATTTATGATGCAAGCCAGAGGACTACATAGATTTTGCAGTAAGAAATGAAATTAGCCTCATAAATGTTCCCAACTGAAAGGCCAAAAGAATTGGAGGGGGAAAAAAAAAGACTATTAGAAATAAACCAGTCATCTTACTCTCTTCTCAACTGGCTGTCACAATACAGTTCCTTAACAAAATCAAATTATATATATTTGGGGGCCAGTGGAGGACACCATGGTGTCATTTGAGTCCTCTGAGTTTCTGCAGAGAACCAGTTTTGCAGAAACTTTTGTATATTCCAGCCTAAACTCAAGGACAACAGATGATTGGAGGAACAAAATCTTTAAGGTTGGCAAAGAGAAAAGGCTCTTCTTGTTAATATGTTGCCTTCCAGCAAGCACTACTTCTCAGCAGGTGACATGAGACTCTGTCACCTACCATGATGGCTAAACAGGTTTAGATCTCAAAGTCTTTCTTCTCCTTGATAGAGACTTCTTCTTTAAAACTGTTGATGAAGATTTCACAGGTTTCTTTGAAAAGAATTATTAAAAAAGAAATGGCTCCCAGGCTTTACCCACGCATAGCAATAAGCCTCAGCTACAAGCAAGTTTTTTAAGTCAAGAATTTTCATTCCAAAACACAGCTTTGTAGAAATACATTAAGAAAAAAACCTTATTAATTGAAGCAGGCTACAGGCCAATTATTTCAATGGCTTAAAAATAATTCCAAAATAATAAAATATACAATAGTGCTATTTTTTCCTGCAAATATCACCACAATGTTAGAAAATCTTTGAGGCATTGCACCAAAAGTAACTTGGATCTTTAATGACTTTTTTTTTTTTTTTTTTTGGTTTTGCTACACAGTGTGTGGGATCTTAGTTCCCCAACCAGGGGTCAAAGCCAGGACCCCCGCATGGGAGCACAGAGCCTTCACCACTGGACTGCCACTGAAGTCCCTCTACTGACAATTAATTACCAAAAATCAATGAGGGAGGTTTGAAGAGTAAAGAAAATATAACCAGGTATAGTGTACATTCATTCGCATGATTTAAATAAGCTATGTTTTTCTTAAAGCTCGTTTAGTATTTTGCCACATATGTTTTATTTTATAAGTGGATAAATTTTATCATTTTCACAGACTAAAATTTTTAAATGTAAGATAGGCAAAAAGGTTACCTACTGAATGGGAGGAGATATTTGCAAATTATATATCAGATAAGGGGTTAATATAAAAATATTCAAAGAATTCACACAATTCAACATAAAAAAAAAAAACAGGCAATGGATCTGAATAGATATTTTTCCAAAATACAGATGGCCAACAGGCACATGAAAAGATGCTCAGCACCACTAATCATCAAGGAAGTATAAATCAAACCCACAATGAGATACCACCTCACACCTGCCAGAATGGCTATTACCAAAAAGGCAACAAATAACCAATGTTGCTATGGAGGAAAGGATACCCCTGTGCATAGTTGGTGGGGATATAAATTGGTGCAGCCACCATGTTTTTAAAAAGTATGGAAATTCCTTTAAAAAACTGAAAATAGAACTACCATAAGATCCAGCAATTCCACTCCTGGTTATTTATCTGAAGAAAACAAAAACACTAATTTGAAAAGATAAACATGCCTCTATTTCATTGCAGCAGCCTTTACAATAGCCAAGATAGGGAAACAACCCAAGTGCCCTCAAAAGATGAATGGACAAAAAAGAGGTACGGTATCTACATTATATATATATGTACATCTATGAAAGTGAAAGTGTTAGTCACTCAGTTATGTCCAACTCTCTTTGACCCCATAGACTGTAGCCCACCAGGCTCCTCTGTCCATGGGAATTCTCTAGGAAAGAATACTGGAGTGGGTAGCCATTTCCTTCTCCAGGGGATCTTCCCAACCTAGGGACTGAACCCCAGTCTCCTACATTGCAGGCAGATTCTTTACAGTCTGAGACACCAGGGAAACCTGTGTGTATGTGTATGCACGCATGCATGTTAAGCTGCTTCAGTCATGTCCGACTCTTTGCAACCCAATGGACCCTATGGACTGTAGCCTGCAAGGCTCCTCTGGCCATGGGACCCTCCAGGCAAGAATACTGGAGTGGATTGCCATGGCCTCCTCCAAGGGATCTTCCCAATCCAGGAATCAAACCTGTGTCTCCTATGGCTCCTGCACTGCAGGCGGACTTTTTATCTCTGAGCCACTGGGGAAGCCCCATATATATGTGTGTGTATATGTATATATATGTATACATATACACACACATATATATATACACACATATATATGTATACTGGAATATTATTCAACCATAGGCTAAAAGAAATCTTGCCATTTACAACAACATGGATGCACCTCGAGAGTACTATGCTAAGTGAACTAAATCAGACATAGGAAGACAAACTGTATGATTTCAGCTACATGTGGAATCTAAAAAAACAAAAGAAATGAATTAACATAACAAGACAGAAACACAGTTATAGATACGTAGAATAAACAGGTGGGTGCCAGAGGGAAAGAGAGAGAAAGGAAGGAAGAAATAGGTGAAGGAGACCAAGAGATACAAACTTCCAACTGCAAAATAAATTACTCATGGCATGAAATGTACAGTGTAGGGACGAGAGTCAATAACTACATAATATTTTTTATGGTGGCATATCGCAACTAGATGTATCATGGGGATTGTTTTGAAGTGTGTATAAATTCCAAGTCACCATGTTGTGAAACAGCAATTAACACAGTATTGTAAATCAATTATACCTCAAAAAATAAACTCATAGAAAAAGAAATCAGATATGTGGTTATCAGAGGTGGGGGTTGCATGAGGGAAGAATAGAATGAAGGCGGTCAAAAAGTATAGATAATCCAGTTTTAAGATCAATAAGTAGTAGTGATGTGATGTACAACATGATAAATATAATTAACATTTCTGTATTTTACATATGAAAATTAAGGGTAAATCCTACATTTTGTTTTTTTCACTACAAAATGCTTTTTCCATTTCTTCTATTTTGTGCCTATATGAGATGATGGTGTTCACTAAGCTTATTGAGTCAATCCATGATGTAAGTCAAATCTTTATACTGTACACCTTAAACTTAACACAGTGCAGTATGTCAATTATACCTCAATAAATCTGAAAGAAAAAACTGAGGTAAATAATTACAAAAAGACCAAACAGTTCGCAAAGCTAAAAGACAGACCGTATACTAGCTTATTTCTTGAAAAGTAAATATATTTAGCAGAAGTAAATGAATATCTAATACCAAAAAAAATGCACATTCTTAATTGAAAACAAAAACTCATTACACTAACTGTAAAAGCAGGAGATGTGCTAGACACTGCCTCTTATGAATAAGATCCCTCATACCCTTCCTTTCCACCCTCTCCCCAAACACACACACACCACACATACACACCACATAATTACAAATTCTTTCCATGAACCAATGATGTGGTGAGGAAAAAGCTCTCTATAGTCATTTCCCATGAAAAACAAAATTTCCACTTTTAGCTACCTCCTTGAAGCTAAGGCATCAGAATGCCCACGCTGAAATACAACTGTTACACCTCAGAGGGTAGAACACTGCACTCACCATTAACAGCTCGTGGGTTTGGTTCTGCCTCTTCGGAACTCAGACATTTGCACAAGTGTTCTAAATCCCTTCATGGGTAGACAACTATAGGTGTTCATACAACAATGCAAGTTCATATAGTTGCTGGGGAGGTGTTATGAAATGATGTCTGTCAAGAGCTTGCTTTGCCTCATGCCTCATGAACTGCAGAAGGGGTTCCATCAGCAGAAAATGCTGCTCCCTGGTGATTGCCGTTACTCCCATCAGCTAACAGGAAGGGGCAGGACCCAAGCTGGCTCAGTCAGATACGTAGTTGGAAGGTATAAAGAAACGCGTAGATGAAAGCAGTGGAAGATGGGCAGTGTGAAAGATCTGGGTCCCTCACTGCAGTGGGGAGGGGAAACGTCTAAGATAAAACCACCTCCTGGTCGAGTTCGTCTGTAGCTAGGCCTGACTGGTGGCTCACCTGTCACTCCCACAGATGCCACCATCTCCAGACTGGTGGGCAGGTGTCTTAGTCCATGTGGGCTGCCACAAGAGAAATATCACAGACTGGGCAGCTTATATGCAGCTGAAATTTATCTGCCACAGTCCTGGAGGTTGCAGAATCCAAGACCAAGGTGCTAGAAGATTCAGTGACTGATGAAACCCTCTTACTGGTTCATAGACTTCCTTCTAGTGGTGTCGTCAAATGGCAGAAGGGGCAAGGGTGCTCTCTGAGGTTTCTTTCGTAAGAGCACCAGTTCCACTCACGAGGGCTCTACCCTTATGATCCAAACACTTCCCAAAGGCCCTGCCGCTCATACCACCATCCGGAGAGTTAGGTTTAAACATAGGCATTTGTGGGGCACGAAAACATCAGACTAGGGCACTTAAGTTAGTAGAAGCAGACCTGTGCAAGTACAGAGCATTTGGATAATTTATTTCTACTCCTTAGACCACTTCCTGAGAACATTAAAGTTGTACTCTTTCACCCAGGGTCCTCACAGGGAACAAAAACTCCCCAGAGAGAAATTTCCTTGATCATTCAGTACATCTTACATTTCATGGAATTAGCAGTCTCCTTAAACATTTGGGGAAATGTTTGGCAAAATCCCAAGATGGTTTTACATCTTTATTTGCTCTTTTTACCTTAGATTATTTAGATGTGGTAATCCAAGTTCATATTATCTACTTAAGAGAGAAATTTAGAAACCCTATCATCATCCTTAGTCATGCTGGAATGACGTTTAGGACGCAGGGCTCAGGATCTTTAACAAAAGCCACAAGTCCCTGAGAGATACAGAGAGATGGACAACTCATACAGAATCACACACTTCTGTGAAAAAGCCTTTTTCTTACACTCCACTGTTGACTCTTGAAGATTAAGGCCATTAGTTACACTGGGTGTTAGAGGAAGACCAGCAGGACTGATTCTGTGTGTAGCGTATGCTAACTGGCACCCTAACTGGCACCTTTCCATACCTTTGGAGAAGGTGGTCACAGGTGGATGCCACTTTGGTGTGTTCATTCCCACCTCAACCCCACAGAACAGAACCGACATATCTGGATTTGGCTGGAAGGTATGCCCTCAGAGAAACGTTGTGGTTTTGCCCAGACTACAGACTACTATTATATCAAAGAACAATAAATGTTATGTCCTGAGGAATGAGGGAGCATGGTCCTCAGATACAAGCAGTTTCTCCAAAGTCTCCTCTTGGTGGACAAAGGTTGACTTTGCCTGCAAAATGAGGATGTGTTTTATCTTCCTTTTAGATACCTCTGTATCTTGAGGAAGAAGATACTGTCTAACACTATACGAAAGCATCTCACTGTAGCCTATATAGATTCCCTCTGTCCTGTAGGTAAAACCCTGGGTGCCAGACCCACACAAGGCCTTAAGAGTGGGAAGCCCGTCTCCCCTTTGGAAATAGGAGATGCTATGGGTCGTAAGAGGGCTTCCCTGGTGGATCAGTTGGTGAAGAATCCACTTCCAATGCAGAAGACCCAGGTTGGATCCCTGGGTGGGGAAGATCCCCTGGAGAAGAAATGGCTACTCACTCTGATACTTTTGCCTGGGAAATCCCATGGACAGAGAAGCCTGAAAGGCTACAGTCCATAACTGAGCCACTAAAGCACCACCACCATGGGTCATAAGCCTGGAACAAAGCCTGTATCATTGCCATCAGAGCAGAGATGCTCTTCTTGCAACTAAAGCCAACACAGAGGGAAACAGACTTGCAAGATGTAAAAGTATCATTTCCAGATGATCGTGCCAGGATACCGCTGAAATCTTTTCTCCTTAAGCTAGTTTGAGTTGAATTTCTAAAGCTTCAATAAGAAAGTGACTGAATAATCCACTCCTATTCTTAAAAATTCATGCAAAATTTGCATTCTCCTTCATGATACATCCATGTTTATTTTAAAAGAAAAATATGTTAAATTATTTACCTTTGAGTAGAGCTGACTTTCTCAGAAGATATGCCATGTTTATACAGTGTCTTCTAACCCCCCTGACTCATTGCTGAGGTTCCCAGTTTTGGGGTTGCCTGATTGTGGAAGAAGAATGCAATAGTGCCTTTTTAGTTCTTTCGATCTTAACTATCCTCAAGGCAAAGAAAGGACACATCAAAGAAGATGAAGAAGAATTACATTCTAGGGAGGCTTACGCATCGACTCCTGGCCTTCTCTGCCTGGAATCCCATTGACTGCCATGTGGCTAAAGTTTACTGAGCCCTTACTATGTGCCCTATGCTTTATATGTATTATCTAAGTTCTCAGAAAACTTGAGTCAGTTACCATTATTATCTCTACTTTATGGATGAAAGGGCATTGAGATTCACTCAGATTTAAAAACAATGTACATGATCACAAACTTAAGAATAGCACCATAATCAAAATCGAACAAATCATCACCACCATTATCACCATGCATATTATGTTCCAGGCACTGCTCAAGTATTTGACGTAAATAACTCATCACTTAGAGACTGTTATCCTTACATTAAAAATGGATAGACTAAAGTTAACTGACTGGCTTAAAATGTCATAGCGAATATGTTCCAAAACCAGACAGTCCTGCTCCAGTGCCTTCAAATTTGTCTAATGTACTACCTTCTTTACAAGGCCTGGATGAAAAGGAGAAAGAGGGCTTCTTCCAAAGTAAAATAGTCCCCAGCATTCTCATGCCATCCCACCCACCCATGTAAAAAGCTAGAACTTCTAAGAAGCCAAAGCAATCATGACTTCCCACTGAAAACTAAGAGTGAGAAGCAGAAAACTTGCCATTCAAAATCTCACCTGTCCCTAGATGAAACTCAAAGTTGTACGTTCTAAACTGTGAGCTGACACCTGTCCTCTGGATTGACTGAGGCACAGTGAGCTCCTCTTGTAGGAAGAGTGGAAAGGCTGTACCTCTTTTCAACTGTTGCTGTAACAAATACCACAAACTTAGTGGCTTAAAAGAAAAAAAAAAAAACCCTCACATTTATTATCTTATGGTTCTGGAAGTCAGACAAAGAAAATGGGTCAGTAGGGACTTCCCTGACCGTCCAGTGATTAAGACTCTGCCCTTCCACCGCTGGGGCCGCAGATCCAATTCCTGGTCAGGGAAGTAAGATCTCTCATGCCACAAGGCATGGCCAAAAAATTGAAAACAAAAACTAAATAAAGTTTAAAAATAAAGGGATTTCTCCGATGGTCTGGTGGCTGGGAGTCTGCCTTCCAGTGCTGAAGATGCAGGTTTGATCCCCGGTGGGGGAACTGGGCCCATGGGCCACAACTACTGAGCCTGCATGCTCTGCAGCCCACATGCCATGAATAGAGAAAGCCTGTAGGTTGCAACAAAAGATTATATATGCCACAGTTGGGACCTAATGTGGCCAAATAAATAAACACATAAATATTTTAAAAAATAAAATAAAATGGGTTAGCAGGGTTGTGTTCCTCCTGAAGATGCTAGAGGAGAATCTGTTTCCTTGCTTTTTCCAGCTTCTAGAGGGTGCCTGTAGTCCCTAACTCGCCATCCCTTCCTCCATTTTCAAAGTCAGTTGTGTAGAATCTTCTCATCTCTACTGCCTCTTGCACTTAGAATGACCCTGGTAACTACAGTGGACCCATCTGGACAATCCAGGATACCATCTCAAGGTTCCTACCTTCATCACATTGCAAAGGCCCTTTCGCCATGTCAGGTATCCTCTCCATGGGTTCCAGGGATGCAGGCCTGGTTGCTCTAGAGGAGCTACTATTCTACTCATCACAGTAGGCAGAGGAGGTGTCAGCATCCGCAGTGGCCCACAGATACTGCCTCTAGAAAATAAGTCCGACTTCAGGATTTCCGCGTTCAATCTCTCTACTCCAACCCTGCACCTTGGGGTGGAACTAGCCAGCCCTGTTTGCTCAGTCTGGGAGGACTCTAAGACAAAGGGGTGGAGACAGTTCCCACAATGATCCTTGTCTCTTCTAGGTCAAAGGTCACACTGCCATTTAACCCAAAGCACTGCCATTTATGGTTGCCAGGATGCAATCACCTGCGGGAATTAATTTCATCTACTTCTTTCAAAATAAGTTTCCACAGGCCTCTCTTCGATAACTGTGTTTAAAAACACAGTATGAACAGTGATTATTTCCTTGTCTAGCTCTGAGATCACTGTGCTTTCCACGCTTCATAATAGTAAGTGATTTATCTGTTCTATAGCTTGCTTTCTTGGATTCCCTCCCAGGTCATGTTGAAATGGGCATTATCAGATTTTCCCAGTCTGTTTTCTTTGCTATTAGAGAAATGGAACTGAAATACCCAGTTTTCTCTTCAGATACTTCTCAACCAATTGACTTCATTCCTATCATTAAAAAATTAATAAATAAATCTACGTTCTTTCAGTCTTGCATACAACTCTGAGACCTTTTCCCTCCCTTGAATTTTGGAGTAAATGAAAGCAGACAGGCTTTTGTTAAGATTACAGACAAATTATGTACATTATGAATGACTAACAGAAAAATAAAGAATAAAAACTCCCCCTACAAATACATTGGACTGGGGAGAAGAAAAGCCCTAAATTTAAGAATTCCATTGGTCTGACTCTTAACTACAGGTACTTTTAAAACTTTTGGCCAAACGCTTAGGTATTCAAAGGAGATCTAGAATGGAGTTTGTAGGGAGAGCAAAGGAAAAGTGGATTGCTTTTCCCGTAAGAGAATGAGACACTTGTTGGTTTTATTTTTACTTTTTTAAATCTTAGAAAACAGCTGTACATAAATGAAAATAATGGTCTTTCACAAACTTTAGAAAAACAGGTAATGAGCCAGATTTGGCCTATGGGTCATAGTTTACTAGCCTCCAATCTAGTTCTTGAAGCCAATAAATTCTCCCCCATTCTTGACATGTTTTTTCCTTTTTTGCTTGAGCTAAATAAAGTCATCATACTGAGTGAAACTCTACTTCAGTAGAACTGGTTTCCTTTGTATTGCAATTAGAAACATTAATGTGAGGTGTCCGCATCATACTGCCAAGGGATCTGAAATACAAAAAAGGTTAAGAACCCCTGAGTAACACACCAAAGTGTAAAAATGAGTGCTCCGTATATACACTTCTCAGGAACCAACGATTCCTGAGAGATTATATGTGATGAAGTTACAAATAGGTTATTAAAAGTTGGGGAGGTTTAACGGAAACCATAAGACGTGAAAACAAGGTCAAAGAGAGTAGCATCCATCCTCTCCTTGGTGCTATCGTTAGAACATCAGTAGAACAGGATGAGCCCAGGGCTAAGCCCAAGTGGCATTTCTCATGGTAAAGCATGATTTTCTTCTGACTGAGAGTCAGCTTGGGAGCAGGAACTCATATGGATTCTGTTAAACACTGAGTCCGGGGCTTGAATCCTGTGTTTATCTCTAGGTAGCTGTGGGTCCTGGGACTACCTACTTGATTTCTGTGAGTCTCAATTTCCATCTCTGTCAAACATCACACAGCTTGTAAGGACAACAAAGGGCAAAATGCAGTTAAAGAAGGGCAGGCACTTCTCTTGCTCTCCTTTTCGCTGTGGTTATTGGTTTCCTAATGACTACCGAAAACAAGAGGCAGGAGCGTTCCACGAATGTGTAGAAGCACACAGCTTCTCATTTCGCATTTCAGGTTTTTATTAAGCAAACTGATAAGACTTATATTCTGTAATTGGTACGTGTTCTTCTTTTTGCCTAATGACACTAATCTGTTTTTATCTGAGTCATTTAACCACGTTTCATGATTAGCACAGGCAAGGTTTTAGGGATTTAAATCATTTGTTTGATGTTTTCGCTTTTAGGCATGTTTGATTATTTATTAAAATCGATAAAATCAGCTGTGTCAACTAGTTATTAAAACTATAATTCTTTTATTGGCTAATACCAGGAGGGCTGAAGCAAATGAAAAACTAAAACATTACATGAATTCTTGATTACAAAGCCAAGCTTCGATAGGGGTGGCCTACATACTTTGCATTAACTGCAGCCTGTTTAGAACAAGTCTGTTCTATCTTTAGTCCATAAGGAAAGGACCAAGTGGGTAAGCATATGCGCGACTCATGTTCTAATTTATGCTTTAAAATAAATACAAGTTTGAAAGAAGCAATGTGTTCTGGTCTTTAGAAAAGAAATATGAAATACTTGCCAACGGAGACTGGTGAGTAGTATCCAAAGATGGCTTCCATCAATCCCTTCTCCCCACTTACAGGCACATCACTCCAACCACCAAGAGGTGGATTCTATCTCCCCTTCCCTGAATTTGCACCTGCCCTGTGATCTACTTTGACCAGTGGAATATAGTGGAAGTGACACCTGACCAGCTTTGTTCAAGGTCTTCAAGAGACCTTTAAGAGCCTCCACTTTCAATGTAGGGAGCCAGATGCCAAGCTCTAAAGATGCTTAGGCCAGAATACTAAATGACGAGACACCACATGGAGAGAGAAAGGACACATGGGGAAACACAGAGAGGCAATGCCAGACAAGGCAGTAACATCTTCTTGTACCTTTTGGCCCAGCCCACCCCATATGGAACAGAAGAACTGCTCAGATGAGCTCTACCAGAATTCCTGATGTAAATACTGCAAAAGATAATTAATCATGATTGTTTTAAGCCACTAAGTTCTGGGTTGCTCGGTTACCCAAAAATAGATAACTTAAATGAAGGCAGAAGGGATAAGGGAATGAACACAACTTTTGATCTAAGTGCTCAAAATAAAATATCTAGTTGAATGAGAATCCCAGGAGTTTTTACTTACCTAGGATTATCTCAACCCTTCAAAGTTACCTCAAAAGAAAGCTCCTCTTATGAAACACTGCTAGGAAGAGAGAGAAATGCCCAAAGTGTCAATACAGTTGAGGAAAAGATGTTGGTCCAGGAGCTGGTCCAGGTCCAATGGAGTCCAAGTGCACTCCAGATCAGAGTGACTAGCAGGAATAATTAGTAACATTAATAATGTGCTTATTCATATAAAGAGTTAATTTATTAGCCATAGGCAGCACTTAGATGAGTTTGTTTTCTTTGTGTGTGAACAAGAAGCAGATAAGTTACCAAAAGCATCCCTCATACTTTAACCTCAGTTATGTGAATAATGTAGGCTCTCCTCATCTCTGAGTACGGAAAAATGCACTTAACCTTGTAAGAAATTAAGTACCTAAGAAAAGAAAAAGGTAGTAAATATATAAAACATACTCAAATTAAAAGAGTATAATACCACTATCATCTGTCAAACGGGCAAATTAAAAAAAAAAATTTCCAATGAAGGCAAAGTAAAGGCATTTTTATTCTAAAAGACTAAAAGAATTTGTCACAAGCAGATACTCACTAAATAATATGCTGAAGAGGATTCTTTAAGTAGAAGAAAGATCATCCCAGATGAAACAAGGTGCAGAAAAGAGTAAAAAGCAACAAAAACAGTAAACATGTGGATATGTCAAAATGGATATTAAAGTCACAAAACAATAACACTCATGTTTCATTTGCTTTTGCAGTATATAAAATTTAAGTGCATGATGTCATATTAGTCAAGAGAGGGTGAAGTGAAGTGAAGTGAAGTGAAGTCGATCAGTCGTGTCTGACTCTTTGCGACCCCATGGACTGTAGCCTACCAGGCTCCTCCGTCCCTGGGATTCTCTGGGCAGGAATACTGGAGTGGGTTGCCATTTCCTTCTCCAGGAGATCTTCCCAACCCAGGGATCGAACCTAGGTCTCCCATATTGCAGGCAGATGCTTAACCATCTGAGCCAACAGCAGCAAAGTGGTTAACATTAAAGTCCGAATATCCACAAAGAGGTTTAAAAATAGTAGTATTTGACTTTGGTAAGTCAAGGATGGGTGTAATCATCAGATAAATAATGAAAGAATATGAGTAAAACTCAAACTCCTGGAGAAAAATAAGAGACATTTAAGAACTCTTTAGTTTAATTCATCCAATATAACACCAAAAAATAAAGGGAAAAGAAGAAAGAACAGGTTGAACAAAATTATAGAAACAGTCTGCAATATATCAACAACTATATTAAATATATATGTACTAAATGCTCCATTTAAATGACAAAGACCACTCAACTGGATGAAAAAAAAAAAAACAAAACACTAAATCCAAGCTGTTTACAAGTTATAAATAAAAAGGGTTGAAAGCAAAGGATTTTAAGGGAAAGAAAATGTTAGGCCATACAAACTCAAAGCAAGAAAGTTGTGAAGCAACATAAAGTAAATTTTAAGTCAAAAACACTGCTAGAGTTGAAGAGGGACAATTTAAATCATAACTATTTAACTGACTGGGCAAACACAAAAATTTTAAATCTCTGCAACTGATGGGGCTCAGGGCAAGTTGCCTCAAAATATACAAAGCTTGCATACTGATTACTTTGAATTAAATTTACTTAAGAAACAGTTGGTACAAAAAGAACCCCCTGACCCTCCTTTGTTCCCCTGAAAGCAAGAAATCTAGCTTTCACGGGAAGGTATCGTCCCTATGCTAGGAGCATGGAGGGCATCCTCATTCTCCCACTGAGACAGAGAATACAACCAAGAAAGTATATAAGCTGACGTTCTTTCATTATTTTGCTCTGCCAGCTGAAACCCTTCCATCTTCACAAATCCTCATAAATATGATTCATGGTCTTAAAAGGGATACAGACAGACTACTTCGGTCTTAGGACCTGTACTTATCAGACCTCTATACTTACAATATTAATTTTTTTCTCCTGTTAATATATCTTAAATAAAACTTGCAAACTCCAGGAGATAATGAAGGACATGATGTGCTGTAGGCCACGGGGTTACAATGAGTTGGACATGACTGAGCGACTGAACAATAACATATAAACTTGATTATTATATCAGCTAAAAGAATCTAGAAGGGTAGAGGAATATTTTTGCTCTCTTTGCATATCTAACAACTGAATGTCAAAATATATGAAGCAAAAACTGACAAAATAAGAAGAAATAAATAAACCCGTAATCATGGTAGGAAATGGTAACATATTAATATATTTCTCTATTACTCACAGATCAAGTCAACAAAATCAGTAAGCATGTAGAAGGTTTGAACAGCACAATTACCAAACTCAGTTTAAAGAGAGTACAAAGAATACTGCCCTGAAATAGAGAAAGATACACATAAATGTAACCACAATCCATCACGTAATGGTCCTTGAGGCAAGTCCCAGCAAATTTCAAAGGGTTGAAACGATACAGAATATGTTCTGTCACCACTAGCAATTAAATTAGAAATCAGAGAAACAAAAAGTTAAGTAGAAAATCTCATATGTTGGGAATTTAAGAAATATATTGAATGGCCTCTATTTCCAGCTATGACGGAATTGCTTGTTGGTAACAATTCTCTTTAAAAACACCCCTAAAATCTAGACAAAAAACAACAACAACGAGTAAATGTAATTCTACTGCCATGTGTGAGAAAACTATAAGTGATTTGGCAGCTGGCTTTTTTTGTGTGTTTATATTTATTTTCCAAGTTTCATAAACTCAGCAAGAATAACTTTTTCTATATTCATTAAGAATAACCTTTTCACTTAGCAACCACAGAGAGTTACTACAAATAAAGTATAACTACATTTTTTCCATTATTTACGTTCTCTGTCAGTAGTTACAATAGAATGATTATTTTCATGTAAGGGCCTTAGATACCATTTCATGCTATTAAAATTGTACACATCCTTTGAACCAACAGTTTCATTTATGGAAATTTACCTTCTAAAGTATATTCACACATCTGTCTAAACACAGGTAAACAAGAACAAATATTGTGTATAGATGTATATTCTGGAGCATTTGTTGTTGGGATACTAGAAACAAGGTCCACTAGCGGATTGTCAAATAAGGGTAATACATGGATATAAACATGGATATATACATCTTTCAAAAACTAAAGGATGATCTGTATATGCTGATAGACTGTATGCCTTTGATTAAACATCTTTGGTTCAAACAGCAGAAATCAAATCTGGAGTACTCGAGCCAAAACGAAGTGAACTGGAACATTATGAGTTGGTCCACAGAATGGCCCAGAGGCTGGAGAGCAGAAGAGGAACTGGCAACCCCAGACCACTCAGGACCTCAGGTATCACTCCATCATCCTCTCTGGGTGCTGGCAGTGGCCTTCAAATGCTTTAATCCTTCAGTCACTCTGGTTGAGATTCACTTTAAAAAGCACGAGAGCGAGCTTAGGTTGCATACCTCACCCTTGGCTACCACCGAAGACAAAGGACTTCATTTGCATTCCCACGTGTGCAAAAGGAAAAAGAGGTGATCCCACAAAATAAGATTAGGGAGCTATTTGGAAAGGCAAAAAAATATTGTACACTACAAAAAAAAAGAGTCTTCTACATAATGTGACAGGAATAAAAAAGGTACATACGTAGTAAGTCACCATTTGTATTTTTTTTCATGAGAGACTATGTATTACAGATATATGTGCAGAAGGTATTCTGAAAAACAAGCAAATGAACAAAACTAAAACCCCACTAGAAACACCATAGCATCTGTATCTCTCATTAGGGCCCTCAGTTCAATAAGAATAAAACTGTCCTCGGCTGTATTTTCCACAACACACCACAAGGCTCACAATAAAAAGTTTCAGAGTGAATACAAGAATGCAGTTCAAAGCAAGAGAAGAGGGGATCTGGGGGCAGGGGGAGAAAGGGAGAGAGAGAGACTGACTTTTCACACATTAATTTTTAAAAATCAAGTTTCTATAGTCCTTTCACAGAAAAAAGGGTAAAGAGAATTAGTAATTACAATATACACATCTTTTTATTGGAAAATTTCTTACTCTAGGAAGCTTGGGGATTGTTGTAATGGATGGCCAGCCTCACCCACTCTCCCCTGCACCGTCTCACTGTACGCGCCCAGTGAGAGTCAAGCAGAAAAGGCTGCATTGTCCAGTGGAACGCACCAGCTTCAGCAGGGGGAGCGCCCCGCCCCTGCGCAGCACACAGGGCGACCCAGTCCCTCCTGGGCCTCAGGAAAGAATGACTGTGCAAAGATAAATAGTCAAGGGTTATTTGGTCATCACACTGGGGCTCCAGCTCTCTGGAAGTCTGCACTGATAGCAAAAACATTGCTGACTGTCTAAATAATTTGAATGATATTAGGAAAGAGACTCTGAAAAGAGGAAAACAATGGCTTCATGACAGCAAGCTGACAGTGGAACAGAATTTTGTGGGCTGAGATGATTGTAGAAGCAAACAATGGTGATATTGTCCTTCTGGTGTTATTGTTGTGCGATGCCGTAATTTATGGATGAAGTGGGATCTCACACAAAATAAACAGACGTGAATTTGTTAACTAATACAGTAAGCATAGAACATTCTGCTATGTGAGAAGAGAAATGAGAATGTTTTCTATACCTCTGCTATCTGCTGAACAGAAATATGTTTATATTTGGCATAAAGTCTTGCTTTCCATTGTTTTTGCTAGCTTTTCAAGAATATCCTTTTTCATTTAATCTTGAAAACATATATAAAATGTGGGTGAAAGAGCAATACTCTCAACATGTATCACTATACAATTATTTTATAGTTTGACAACTTAAAAAAAAAAGAGTGCATTTTACCAGCCAGAGAAAAATCTGTAAAAGTGTCAACTAATTTACTCTCTTCTTTGAAAATGCAATGCCTCTCTAACCACAGATACTAAGGTAATGTGAGAGCAATAACAACACTATTTCTCCGTCACAAGTAGTCCATGATGTTCTGTTGAAAAATTTAGTTTCAATTACACATAGAAAAGAGGAACCATGTCTCTCTGACCTATAAAAAGTAGGTTTATAGCTCAGTAAGCCCGGTTAGTCGGAGAAGGCAATGGCAAGCCGCTCCAGTACTCTTGCCTGGAAAACCCCATGGGCTGCAATCCATGGGGTCGCTAAGAGTCAGGCACGACTGAGCGACTTCACTTTCACTTTTCTCTTTCATGCATTGGAGAGGGAAATGGCAACCCACTCCAGTGTTCCTGCCTGGAGAATCCCAGGGACGGGGGAGCCTGGTGGGCTGCCGTCTATGGAGTCGCACAGAGTCGGACACGACTGAAACGACCTAGCAGCAGCAGCAAGCACTGTTAGTGAAAAATTACCATTATTATTAAAAGTTATTATTATTATTATCCATTATTACTCGTGGAATTCTTAGATTAACCTTTAATAAACTGGATAGGAGATAAATTATGTACCTTACATATCAATGCGGGGAATACTGCCTGACACATGGTAAGGAGCAGATATTTGTTGAATGAGTAAATATTTGATTTTTCTATGAGCAAGGTATTATTCTAAGTTGGGGATACATTTGTCAAAGACAAAACTAAGTCTGAGACAAAATTCACAAAGAGTATTTATTCATAAACTTGAAAGGGAACTTACAGGCTGTCACTTTCATTTCAGCAGGGATTCAAGGGTGCTAGAAAGGAGAGGAAGTTACGTTGCACAAGAAAGGAAAATCTAAGCTAGCCTCTGATGGACAATGGTTCTATTAATAGTAAGATGGGATCTTCAAAGCCCTGGTTTGGCCACCATTGGGCAAGTAAGCAACATAGGGACACTTGTTAAATAGATGCTAGGGGCAGAGAGTTTTCCATGCCAGTAATTTTCTGGCACATAAGGTATTCAAAGTGGTATGTTGTTAATAGTCAAAATGATCATGGTGGTCTTGTATGAGAAGCTGCCTACAACCTGGGTCCTCTTTCTCTCTCTCACACACACACACAGAAACAAATTTTGTCTCTACACAGGCAAAACAAAAAACTTAAAACTCCTAAAAAAAAAAACTAAAAATAAACAAAATACGACATCAACTTCAAAATGGAAAATACCACTATCACCCCCCAATCCTAAATGCAATAAAAGTAAGAATAATATCTCTTCAATTGTTCCTGAGAATTCACCTGATAGAAGCAAATTTGCTTTTCTATTCAAACCTTATTCAATCACAGATGTGGTCTCAAGACAAAGATAAACAATTCTCTTTTTTCCTGAAATTTATATCATGTCAGTGAAACATTTTCCTGAAGACAGTAGAGCCTGCTTTCCATAGGTGTTATCATGTTTACTGTGCAAAATAACCACCTTTAAAAAAAAAAAAGCTTGCAAACATGATTTAGAAGTTAACCGCAAGGATTCTCAACCTTTCAATGCCTATGTCTTTATTTATTAATTTATGAAAATGCCATGGGGAAGGCAGTATTAGTGACCATGGGAAATTTTAAGAAATTAAATAGACCTCTGGCTTGGTTCCCAGAAAAAAAAAAGTCAGTCCCTGCACAGAAAACCAGGCGAAAGATAAAAAAGATTCCATTATATCTATAATACAATCTTCTTATGGCTTTAGTACAAGTTTCTTCTCTGCTAACAGAAGTCCCTGCAGAAGGTTTAAACAATCCCAACAATTTCATTATGTGAGCGTAGCTAAATCCAATAAAGTAAAAAGGCCTACAGAGCCTTCCCATATGCTCAATTCCAGACCTTTTCCTTCTCTGGGAGTCAGAGAACTCACTGGCTGGAAACTGATTCTCTCCCGATTGCCCGGAGCACAAATCTTGCTTTGTTGACATCAACGCGAGCTCTCCTGAGGACACACAAAGAAAAGAAGAAGCTATTAGAATTTCTCGTGACCCTGCTCCGAGCCAAATTCAGCTTGGCTTAAATGAATGAAAATGCTTGTTACGTGGCCCAAGAAGCTACTTTGTCCATTTGAAAATTAATTAGACCGTAGCTAGATGAACAACCGTAAGATGCTTTCACAATGTTCGTAGATGGATGACCTTGGCAGAGTTCCCGATTTTAACAAGTTTACCCTAAAGCAAAAACATGGCCTTTTGGCTGAGCTAGTGCCTACAATTATAATGCTTTCCTGAGTGGTAGCCAAGTGCTCAGCACAATCCCATCAAAAAGGAAGTTAAGAAGAAAGCAGTTAAAACTTTCACATGCAGTTGTAACAGAAGATGTTCTTGAAGGAAAGTTTATGTCTCTACGAGCCAATTTAGTTACCCATTTCACAGCTGGACTGGGAGAAAATGTTAAAATCTTGTACATACCATGATCCACTCTTAATTAAGACTCCTCGAGGGTAGAGATTCCGTTGCTCCTTGTGGTGCTTTAAGTAGAGGGACCAGAGGATTGGTAGATTGACTGAAAGAATAAAACACAGACCCACAAGTTAATCTGTTTTTCAAACGTTGAGTTGAGGGTGTTCCTGAAGGGCTACGGATCACCTTTGGGTATAAGATTCTGATCCACTCCACTCACAAAGATAGTGACAGTTACTTTATAAAGCAATCTACATTGAGGAAGGTCTTTATTAAATATTAGGTATGACAATATAGAATAGCAAAGAGAGATAAGAAAGCCTTCCTCAGCGATCAATGCAAAGAAACAGAGGAAAACAATAGACTGAGAAAGACTAGAGATCTCTTCAAGAAAATTAGAGATACCAAGGGAACATGTCATGCAAAGATGGGCTCGATAAAGGACACGAATGGTATGGACCTAACAGAAGCAGAAGATATTAAGAAGAGGTGGCAAGAATACACGGAAGAACTGTACAAAAAAGATCTTCATGACCCAGATAATCATGATGGTGTGATCACTCACCTAGAGCCAGACATCCTGGAATGTGAAGTCAAGTGGGCCTTAGAAAGCATCACTACGAACAAAGCTAGTAGAGGTGATGGAATTCAGCTGAGCTCTTTCAAATCCTGAAAGATGATGCTGTTACAGTGCTGCACTCAATATGCCAGCAAATTTGGAAAACTCAGCAGTGGCCACACAACCGGAAAAGGTCAGTTTTCATTGCAATGCCAAAGAATGCTCAAACTACTGCATAATTGCACTCATCTCACACACTAGTAAAGTAATGCTCAAAATTCTCCAAGCCAGGCTTCAGCAAAACGTGAATCTGAACTCCCAGATGTTCAAGCTGGTTTTAGAAAAGGCAGAGGAACCAGAGATCAAATTGCCAACATCCACTGGATCATGGAAAAAGCAAGAGAGTTCCAGAAAAACATCTATTTCTGCTTTATTGACTATGCCAAAGCCTTTGACTGTGTGGATCACAATAAACTGTGGAAAATTCTGAAAGAGATGGGAATACCAGACCACCTGACCTGCCTCTTGAGAAATCTGTATGCAGGTCAGGAAGCAACAGTTAGAACTGGACATGGAACAACAGACTGGTTCCAAATAGGAAAAGGAGTACGTCAAGGCTGTATATTGTCACCCTGCTTATTTAACTTATATGCAGAGTACATCATGAGAAATGCTGGGCTGGAAGAAGCACAAGCTGGAATCAAGATTGCTGGGAGTATTATCAGTAACTTCAGATATGCAGATGACATCACCCTTATGGCAGAAAGTGAAAACTAAAGAGCCTCTTGATGAAGGTGAAAGAGGAGAGTGAAAAAGTTGGCTTAAAACTCAATATTCAGAAAACGAAGTTCATGGCACCAAGTCCCATCACTTCCTGGGAAATAGATGGGGAAACAGTGGAAACAGTGACAGACTTTATTTTTTGGGGCTCCAAAATCACTGCAGATGGTGACTGCAGCCATGAAATTAAAAGACACTTACTCCTTGGAAGGAAAGTTATGACTAACCTAGATAGCATATTAAAAAGCAGAGACATTACTTTGTCAACAAAGGTCCATCTAGTCAAGGCTATGGTTTTACCAGTAGTCATGTATGGATGTGAGAGTTGGACCATAAAGAAACCTGAGCACCAAACGATTGATGCTTTTGAACCGTGGTGTTGGAGAAGACTCTTGAGAGTCCCTTGGACTACAAGGAGATCCAACCAGTCCTTCTTTTTTTTTTTTTTTTACCAGTCCTTCTTAAAGGAGATCAGTCCTGGGTGTTCATTGGAAGGACTGATGTTGAAGCTGAAGCTCCAATACTTTGGCCGCCTGCTGCGAAGAGCTGACTCATTTGAAAAGACCCTGATGCTGGGAAAGATTGAGGGCAGGAGGAGAAGGGGACGACAGAGGATGAGATGGTTGGACGGCATCACCGACTCGATGGACATGAGTTTGGGTAAACTCTGGGAGTTGGTGATGGACAGGGAGGCCTGGAGTGCTGCAGTTCATGGGGTCACAAAGATTTGGACACGACTGAGCAACTAAACTGAACTGAACTGATGACGGTATAACCGACGCTGAACTCTGCAACGTGGATTTGAGGACAGAGATTATAGGAGGTGGACAAATTGTATGGAAATAAAATTCCCCACTGTTCATAGAGCAATATTTAGAACAGTCAAGACATGGAAGCAAACTAAATATCCATCAACAAGATTGGATTAAGAAGATATGGTGTATATATACAATGGAATATTACTTTTCCATAAAAAGAGTATAATACTGCCATATGTAATAACATGGATACACCTAGAGAAAATTAAGCTTAGTGAAATAAGTCAGAGAAAGGCAAATATTAAACAGTATAACTTATATGTGGAATCTAAAATAATATAAATGAATGTATATACAAAACAGTAACAGACTCACAGAGTAAAAAATAAACTCATTGTTACCAAATGGAGGGACAAATTAGAAGTATGGAATTAATAGACATAAACTACTATATAAAGTAGATAAGCAACAAGGATGTGATGTATACCACAGGGAATTATACCCACTATATCACAATAGCCTATAATGGAATATCACCTGCAAAAATACTGAATCACTATGAAGTGCTTGTGAAACTAACACAATACTATAAATCAACTATATTTCAATTTTTTAAAAAAAATTCCAGAAACTATCAAAATTACAGACATTTTGAAAAGTTTGCCCAAACCACCACTTTTTATTAATTCATTTATTTTTTATTGAAGGATAATTGCTTTACAGAACTTTGCTGTTTCTGTCAAACCTCAGCATGAATCAGCCATAGGTATACCTATATCCCCTGCCTTTTGACGCTCTCTCCCATCTCCCTCCCCATCACACCCCTCTAGGCTGGCATAGCCCCTGTTTGAGTTTCCTGAGCCATACAGCAAATTCCCGTTCTTTATTGATAAAAAGGCTCGAAAGTTGACTCTGCCCTCATGATAGCCGACTGGGGCAAGGACAGACCTTTGACCTTGACGGAGCCAGTTCCCTGGCCTATGCTGACCAATTACATTCTTCCTCTGGCTTCACTCAGTCTCCTGTGTGCGTGTTTTCTCTTTCTGAGGAACACAGTGGAACATCTTCAGGCATAAAGATGATGAAACAGAGGCACGAGGTGGCCTCGGTGGAGGAGAATGGTTCAGGTGTTGAAAGAAGAACAGAGGTAAGAGATCATGCCAGCTTTAATTTCTTGAGATAGAGGAAAATTATAAAAACTTAAGAAGAACAACAATGAAGCAGGCCACTAGACTCCTTAAGGAATCCTTCCTCTGGCTCACCCCCCACGAAGAATTTATATAGTTTCTGTGCACAAACAATTAGATGCACTGTTTGGTAGGACAACTCTTCCTGCCTCCCCTAATTCCAGAGCTTTTCTGTGTCCTCTATGACTTAATAATTATCCACCATCATCACTCTATTCACTCCTTCCGAAAGAAACTTATGTAGATCTGGCCTCTGGAAAAATCTAATACATTCAGAAATCTTCAGGTTGTATAGTTCCTTGGATATCAGGGAATGAGTGACTCTGGTTAAAGTGTGTTGAAATGCAAATATTAGTCTCTGGGTCGTGTTTGACCCTTTGTGACCCCATGCACTGTAATCTACCAGGCTCCAGGCAATAAGACTGAAATAGGTAGACAGTCCCTTCTCCAGAGGATCTTCTTGACCCAGGGATCAAACTCTAGTCTCCTGCATTGCAGTTGGATTCTTTACCATGTGAGTCACCAGGGAAGAGAGATATTAAATACTTCCTCTCGGTGCTCCCAAATTAGAGACTGGATAGAGTTAAAGACCCACTGAATAGAGGTAGAAACATCACACTGTTTCCTCCCCCATGGGAGGAGGAAAGCCACTTGACTTCTCCAGGATAAAATATTTCCTAAGTTTAACAGCAGGATTGGCCACTTTTATGTTATCACAGGAGGTTACCTTTGCTAGCAAGTGAATAATTTGGCATCCTTAAGGCACACTGACTACTCTGGATTTGCAGAGATGTCTTCTATCACTTCCCTGGTGGCTCAGATGCTAAAGAATCTGTCTGCAATGTAGGAGACCATGATTCGATCTCAGGGTCGGGAAGATTCCCTGGAGAAAGAAAGGGCAACCCACTTCAGTATTCTCGCCTAGAGAATTCCATGGACAGAGGAGCCTGGAGGGCTGAAGTTCATGGGGTCACAAAGAGTCGGACACAATTGAACGACTAACACTTTCACTTTCTTTCCTCTATCACTTCAGGGAAGTCCTCTTATAGGCTCACGTGTGTCAGATTCTGGCCCTCTGCTTTCTGCCAATGGTTTGAGTGTTTTCACCCTTCACCCAAAGAACCATAACTCTCATAGAATCTCCAACAAGTATGTAGAACTGTGGATGGCTTCGAGACTCTATGTCTGTCTCTTTCTCTTCCATTTAGAGGGGAAGTGACCTACAGGATCACTTTCAAAAGGTGGACTGACCCACAAAGAACCCAGAGGAGGCAACACAGAGACCCCCCAGGATGGCTAAAGTGGGTCCTGTAACAAGCATGGAAGACAAACAGAAAGCCTGATTTGACAAATATGCAAACAGGCCCATCATAGGCAAAGTAAAATGTTGAATACAAAAGCACAAATCAGCAGTAATACCAACAGCAATTTCTATTTTCCCATGATGCTTCATAGTTCTCAAAGCACTTGTGAATATCTTATCACAGCTAAATATGCAGTTTGCTGTTATCATACCCAGACTACAGATGAACAAACCAATCCTCCAAGACGTTAATTAACTTTGCCAGAAGGGCAAGGCATAATTGTGGATAAGAACACATGCTGTAGAGGCAGAGAGACTTGAGTTGGAATCTTGGTTCCCACTATTTATTAAGTGCATGAGAAGACTGGGACAAGTAGTTAAATCTTGCCATACCTCTATTTATCTGTAAAATTGAACCAACTTATAAGAACTAAGCATTGTTCTAAAAGTTATATTACAGATACAATAAACATTCTCCCCAAACTCCTGTAAGATAGAAACCCCATTTTACAGTTAAGAAAACTGAGGCAAGTAAAAATTAAATCACTTGCTTATGATTACACAGCTAGGAAGCTGCAGAAGCGGGAATCACGCCCAGGCCCAGCTTCTCATGATGATACACTACTGCTGTATGTCTTCCAAATCTCTCTCATTAGAAGAGTTTATGGCCTCACAAGACTGCTGTGTATGGTGTAGCAAGAGCTCAAAACATGGCAGCCATTCATTGCTCTTTTAAAGGAGCTTCTCTTATTTACTGACTGTCACTATAGAATGGAGGCTCTCTAAGGGCAGAGGTGTCCATTTTGTCTGCCACAATGGCCCTAGAATTATAGAACAGTGCTTGGCACAAGAGGGGCCTAGAAATTATTTGTCAAGTAAATGAAGAGTTGAAGGAATAAGGATCATATTCAGAGGTCTTTGGGGGAATGGAATATGGAAGGAGTCAGAATAGAACCTGAGTTATTCTCTCTGAGCATATTTTCAAAAGTGGGTACACTGTCAACATCTTTAAAGAAATACCATTAATATGAAAGTTAAGACTGATGAAAAGGCATCTTAGGAAACAGAGTGCAATACACAATTGAAACTTCAGAGGCCAGACCTTGAGACAGGCAGACAGGTAGGAGAGGGTTGTTTGGGGTACATGTGCGCATGTCACCTGCTGGTGCTGCAAACTCTACAGCCTTCTGCCTCCCCCCTAAAGCCTTGCTGTACCTTCTAGTCCAGCCACTACTCCCCAGAGTTTTGAATCTGGCTGCATCCCTGGACCCACTGAACCAACTGGGGAGCTGAATGGAACCCAAGCCTCCTGACTCCTATCTCAGTTTTCTATCACCCCTCATGACCTTAAACACCCCCAAAGGATTCCATAAATGGACGAGGATCCAAATGAAAGAACTAGATTGAAGGTAGGCAGGAAAGTGAGAGTGTCCTTTAAATGCCAATAGGCACTGCCTTTGGCATAACAAAGGAGTTAAAACATAATTAAGATCTGAAGACCGATTGCAGGAATGTGTATGATTATTTTTATTATTTTTCCTCTTTCTATCTTCATGATAGGATGTGATCAACCTTGGCCATGCTCCGTTGCTTAGTAGCAGACAGTTAGAGTTTTAATTATATACTAAAATAAGCTAAAGAACAGAAAACTGCTTTATGTCTAATACGTATATATCAAGAAAGGCATGTGACAGCATCTAAATTGCTTTAGTGCCTGATAAAGAGTGCCTCCGGTAGGGTTGTCATCAAAAGATCACAGACGGAGTAGGAAAGTATTATTAATAAAGCTGCTACTCTATTTATATGTCTTCCATTGTTTGTGATTCCTTGTTAGAAGCTAGAAATGAATTTTTATCTACCACTAATTTCATCAGTTTTTTTTTTTTCTCCTAGTCAGAGGAGGAAAAAAAAAAAAAAAACTTTTATCAATTGCACTGCCAACCGTGGTCCTCCAAATAGAATTCTTTTCACTCCTCCAGATCTTCAATTCCCAAAATATTATATCTCACAATAAAAAACTAAAGAATTAGTCCATTCATTCTTTCAATGTTCTACAAAGTCATGTGCCAGCAGCAAACCCCAGAGGCGTTCTTGGCCCTCACAGAAATTTAAGGGAAGGGAAAGATGATAAATAAGTAAAACAATGAAAAGATAATCACAGATTCTAACAAGGGCTATAAAAGAAATAAAGTATATTATGTAGGATTATGTTTAGCTGCAAGTGATAGAAGATTCAAAACCATTTGGCTTTAACCAAGGCTGTGATTCAGCCCAGTATGTATTGAGGTAGTTACAACAATTTTTTAACGTTGGCATCTATTCAGACTGATCAGTGCCTGATTCTCTTTGGTTGGTTCAGATTCATATGCTGGAGAAGTTGTATATAAGTTGACTATTGATTATGGTTTAAAGAGTTTTTTCTCCCTTTCTCTCATATTAAGAAAGGTTCTTCATAATGGGTAAGGCAGCTTCATGAATCCAGCAAGGACCCAGATTTTGTTGTTCACCATTTTCTGCACCTGGTTCCCAACTCATGGTCTAAGATGACTGCTTGGGTTCCAGCCATTACATCTACATGAAGAACAAAAGTGAAAAGAGAGTCATACCTCCACCGCCTGAGGATAACTTAGTGTTAATCCCAATAACCAGAATATGGTTCATGGCTGCAAGGGAAGCTGGAGCAGGTAGACTTCATTCAGAAAGGCAAATGCTCACCTGGAAATCAGGCAGAAATTCTACTGCTAAGAAAACAGGGAGGACTTCCCTGATGGGCTGGCTAGTGGTTAAGCATCCACTTGCCAGTGCTGGCGACATGGATTTGATCCCTCCTCCTGGAAGATCCCACATGCCCTGGGGCAACTAAGCCCATATGCCGAAACTACTGAGCCTGTGCCCCCTAGACCCCATGCTTTGCCACAAGAGGGAGAAGTCTGCATATTTCAACTAGAGAGTAGCCCCCACTTGCCTCAACTAGAGAACGCCCACATGCAGCAACAAAGACTCAGTGCAGCCAAAAATAAATTAATTGCAAAAAAGAAAACAGGGAGCACACATAAAGACAGGTAAGTAGACCTCGCCACGCAGAGTGATGGGCTGCAGGGCGACCGATACACAGTGCTGCTTTCAATAGTGTAGTCAAACAGGGCAGTCAGGAGGCAACAGCTGAGCTGAAGCCTAGGGCATGCAAGTGACCCTGCCAAGTGCATCAGAGGCAAAGGACTCCAGGCAACAATGATGTCTTATTTCAAAACAGATCAACAGATTTTTACCTCATTTTATAAGTAATATTATGCAACTATGACGTTTTCCTGAGCTGCCTGATAATCCATTTTCTTCCCTAATTCTTAGTTGTCCAAATCTCAAAGCAAGTTACATGATATTTGAGGTTATTGCAACAGAAAACTACTGTCACCTGTAATTCTGAACCTGGGAGGAAGATAGCTGAGAAGATATTTAGCAGCAAAATACTACTTGATGTATTATTTAGGGGTGCCTCCACCAGGGTGGGGATATAAAGACAAGCCAAACAAAATGTGCATCTAGTATGTCTTAGAAACCACCATGAGTGGTGTAAATATCGTGTTAGATTCAGACAAAGCCACTTACAAATTAGGGTATTAAATCACAACTCACATTACAATAACATGATTTGGTTGGGTGTTCACTGGAATAGAACTGATCGTATGGAACTAATGTGATGTTTTGTGCAACTGTCACATTCGTTATGCATTTGTTACGTGATTTTCGTGGGTGCCAGAGTGTAATTCATTGGAATAAACAGAAAAGCCTCACGGCATGAAAGCCTAAGCTGTAAAGGGGAATCTGCCTTCCCATCCTATAATTAAGGTGATATCACACCCAGTGCATTTTCTTAATGAATATCTTACACTGACATCAAAGAGAAAAAAAGAAATTGGTGATAACTGTTTATTTCTGTAGACTTCATGTGAACAAAGATCATTATAAAGCCAATGAATTTCATCTAAATTTATCTTCCAATGGCGCTTCCCAGGTGGCTCAGTGGTAATGAATTCACCTGCCAGCACAGGAGATGTGGGTTCGATCCCTGGGTTGGGAAGATCCCCCGGAGGAAGAAATAGCAACCCACTCCAGTGTTCTTGGGAAAATCCCATGGACAGAGGAGCCTGGCGAGCTACAGTCCATGGGGTTGCAAAAGAGTCAGGCATGACTTAATGACTAAACAACATCTTCCAATGGCAATCCTCCTTACTACAGAAAACAGAGATAGTGTGTATGGAGATGGATGGATATGGATATGTGTGTTTTAAGACTTCTTCTTGAATCTGCTGACCCATCCACAGAAGAGGGGAATTGCCATTATTACATGTTTGGAAGAAGAAGCTGTAAGAATATACTTTTTCTAAATTGACTAGATTCCCTACACATCTTTATGTATCTACAAACAGAAGACCTAGTCTATGGAATCAAGAAATCATGTCTGTTCCAAAGCTGTGAGGATGTGAGGCTCATTTTCAAGTGCAAAGACTATGTCCTTTTTTAACCTCTGTAACTTCAACACCTGACACAATGTTTGACATAGGGTGGTTGCTCAGTAAGGTTTAAATGAATGAATGGTAACTCTCCTTCACAATTTTCACATACTCTATAGCTCTTTTAAGTCCTTGCCAAAATCCAATCTGACAAAAATCCAATATATAAAAAAATTCCAAGACCATGGAAATTAGAATTGATCATTGAGAAACCAGTAGCATATGGGATTCTATTGCACATATCCCCTTCCCTCTGGAAACCTATCTCAATTCAAAACAGTAAATGCACACAGTGACCACACAGTACTGCAGTATACACATTTAGGTGTGAAAAAAAAAGGAAACTGTATTTCCCCCCCCCCTAAAATTAGACTTCATTGCTAATTGAAGTTTCCCACCTCTTATTAAGGAGGTGGAAGGATAATCTTTGAAATTGGGGGTTCCATTCCTTTTCTCAAAAGGTTTTGCCTCAGATTCGAGGGACTCTTTAGAAAAGAGGCATTAGGGTAAGCAAAGCTTCAGGCCCCCCCTGCTACTGTCTCTGATCCTTGGCAATGGGCCCAGGTGGGTTACTGATGAGTCGTCCCTCACAGCCTTCTCTGTAAGGTCCTTCCCAACTGGTCATTTTCTTCATTAATGCCAGGCGTTCCTAGTGAGTGATAATGCTGCCAAAGGCCCTACTCTACCTAAATGCTCCAGGAGTCTTTTTTGTCCTCTACAGAATGGCTTCATCTTTAGGAACTTACCTAGGAAGACCTTCCTGCCCTCTCTGCTCTCAGTTCCCACCAGACTACCTGAGATTTTTGCCATCTCCCCAGGCTGTGGCCTAAGTAACACTGCACAAGATCTGATTCCTCTGGTGTCCACCAACACCTCTGCTCCCCGACCTTTCCTTTACCCCAAACTCGGGAATCTTTTTGGAGTCTGTTAAAAGAAATGTTTGTATCCAAGTATTGTTCCTGTGCTGTGAAGTCTTTCCTATCTCACTGTGAAGAGACTCCTCTGCTTTCCCTTTCCTGAAGTCACATCCCTCTGCAGGGTCCATGAACACAGAATAATCAAGTACATGAACTTCTGGAGCCATCAAGGAGGAGGTTACAGTACAGAGGGAATGCTTGGGTTAGTATGATATGAAAATATGATTCTACCCAGTAAGTTCTCTGTGGGGACATGGAGCTGGAGGCAAGAAAGGAAGTGAGAGCCTGGGGATGGGGATGGGCAGTAACAGGAAACGCTGTCAGGGCTGTAGAAGCAGCAAGTGAAGGTTAGCAGAGATGCCCCAGGGCCCAGATTCGAGGGGTTTAGGATTACTTAAAACCTAATCCACGAAGACCCAGCAATCGAGGAAGACCTAGAAACCAGTAGCCAGAAGCACTCCGGTAACAAGCGCTTAATGATGAAACAGAGCCAAATTTATAAGAGGAAACTTTTTTTTAAAAAAGGAAAAAGACTTCAAATCGTTGACACTTCTCCCATCCAGAGGGGATCCACGTTCCCCCTCTCCTCCGAAATCAGAGAGGGCCAGTGATTGCTCTGATCAGTAGAGAAGCGGAAGTAATGCCTTCGGACCTGTGAAGCCAGGTCTTAAAGCCATGCAGCTGCTGTCTGGGTTTTGCGAAACACCGGCTCTTGGCTTCCTCCCTCTCAGACACCAGCCACCAAGCTAAGCAAAACCCAAGCCACATGGAAAGGCCACGTGTGGGCACTGTGGTCAACAGCCTCAGCCAAGCCAAGTCTTTGAGTCATCCCAGCTCGGGCGCCAGACTTGGGAGCCAAGAAGCCTCTGGAGGAGTCTAGCCCTCAGCTGCTGAGTCATGGCCAGCTGTCGACATCCTCCCAGCTGCGGCTCCAGACATCATGGCGCAGAGATAACACCAACCATGCCAGCTAGGTCCTATCCAAGTTCCTGACCCGCAGAAGCCATGAGCATAATAGGATGGCTTTTGTTTTATGCCATGATTTCAGGTGGGTTTGTTATGCAACAAAAGATAAGTAGAAGAGTTGGGAAACAGAAACAAGAAAAGCAAGGCAGTGGGCTGGAGCTGCTCATTGCTAGATTGGAAGGTCGGCCCAAGAAAAAAAATAGCCTCTAGTGCACAGTAAGAGCTGACATCTGAATGTTAGTCTGTGATAAGTGTTTCTGACATGTATTCATTAATTTAGCCTCACAACTGTCTGAGGTAAGGAATATTATTTATGGACATTTTACAGTTAAAGAAAGACAGGTAGAGACATGTTAGATTTCTAGCCCAAGGTTATATGATTGTAAGTGGAGGGCATTGAAATAAAATCTACTGGTGTGGCTTGTGTGGAACTTGTGTGGTCATGCAGAAAACTGTAAACCTATTTGAGAAGATTCTATTAGCCTTTTTAACAAAAGAAAAAACAACTGGTCTTTTCCCTCAAGGAATTCTACTTGAAAGATAACAAGAGAAAAGAAGTTGGATGTTTTTATACTATTTCAGCTCCAATACTTCGGCCACTTGATGTGAAGGGATAACCCATTGGAAAAGGCCCTGATGCTGGGAAAGATTGAAAGCAAAAAGAGAAGAGGGTAGCAGAGAATGAGATGGTAAGACAGTATCACCAACTCAACAGACATGAATTCGAGCAAACTCCAGGAGATAGTGAAGAACAGGGAAGCTTGGTGTGGTGCAAGTCCATGGGGTCACAAAGTGTCAGACAAAACTTAGTGACTGGACAACAACAACCATTTCAAACACTATTTATGGCTAAATGGAGTTTGGGTTTTATAGATACTAAGATATACTGGCTAATAATAAAATTAATTTATCTGGAGAAAAGACAACTATTGTTTAAAAGAAAACACTAGTATAAACACAACTGGAGACAAAATAACAATAACCATCAAGTGTTGTTAAATGTGGAAATAACTGGTTTTTATATTTTGTCTTTTTACTCTTCACTCCAGCCCTCTGAGATGGTCTTAAACTATTTACCTAAGAAGCTATTACATATCCTATACTCTTGAAAAAAGATGAGAAAAATGGCATTTCAGGCTTCTTTCCCCACAGTGCATAGCATTTATAGTGTCACTGTATAATTTTTTATTTTTGGCAATGTGTATATAGATAAAATGTCCTCTTTTCAGGGGTTCTTCATCTCAAACTAGATATGATTAAATAAAAAGTTCAGGGGACAACAGAAGAAATAAGTACCCAAGGCTGTTATTGAGTCTTGTATAATAATCCCAATAAAGAGATTAAATCTGCCAATGGTTTTCACTAACCAAAGTAAGATAGACCTCCCATGTTTTGGTTTACTTTCCTTTTTTCTTCCTACTGTTACAAAAGAATAACTATATCTCATAAGCCTTGTTTAGGAAACACACAAAAATCCTTAGATGGCTTTTAAAATTCTCATCCAAGCTACAAAGAGAAATTTACATCTGTTTTTGCTTAGGTAGAGAAAAAAAAAATGCACTGATTTACATTATTTGAGTAGCAGGCCAGTAAAACATAGTGAGAATCCTTAAGTAACGTCATTAAAGAAAAGGATGAAGAGGAAGAGCAGGGGAAAAAAGGAGAAGGAAGAGGAGAAAACATTGCTTCCTTCCAATAAGCATATAGTATGTTTTCGAGCACAGCCAAGTAATAACAAAAGATTTCAGACTACAGACTTTAGATGAGTCCCCCCATTTTTTTTTCACATACAGTCTGGATATGAGAGATACAGGGCTGGAGAGCAGCCATGCTACAGTCAACGTTGGGCAGCTGTCTCTTGGTTCCAAGCAGCTGTTTCAGCTCTCCCTCTTTTCCAGCCCATAGGAAGTAAGACACGGAGGGCTGCTCACATCCTGTTATCCAGAATTCAATGGCATGGTCTCATCTAGTTGTAAGGGAGGCTGGAAAAAAAGGAAGTGAGCAATGCGGCTATGTGCTGAACTAAAATTCAGAGCTTTCTATCATTAAAAGGAAGAAGAGAAAATACGGACGATTATCCGTCTAAGTCATGGACCAGAGATTGGAAAATTATGGCCCGAATCTGACTTACCACCTGCTTCTGAACAGCCTGTGAGGTGACTGGCTTTTACAAATGAAGATTTACAATCAATTTGATCAACATTTGCAATCAATTTAGTTAGTGTTGCTGCTGCTGCTAAGTCACTTCAGTCGTGTCTGACTCTGTGCGACCCCATAGATGGCAGCCCACCAGCCTCCCCCGTCCCTGGGATTCTCCAGGCAAGAACACTGGAGTGGGTTGCCATTTCCTTCTCCAATGCGTGAAAGTGAAAAGTGAAAGTGAAAGTGAAGTCGTGTCCGACTCTTTGCGACCCCATGGACTGTAGCCCACCAGGCTCCTCAGTCCATGGAATTTTCCAGGCAAGAGTACTGGAGTGGGGTGCCATTGCCTTCCCCGTTAGTTAGTGTTAGGAAACACTAACTTCAAACTCCAACTAAGCCAACAGTTATTCCCCTCAAAGGAGAATTCCTTTCTTTTCATGAGTAGATCTGAGCTACAAACACAGTACTCAATTGTTACTATTATACTTTGAGGCTCACCAACGAAACACTTGTGGTAATTTGTTCTCTCTCTTTTTATACAAGTAGTGACATACTTTCCTTGATTTTGCCTCTTGACTTGCAAAGTCCACAGTATTAAATTTCAGACCCTTAAAAAAAAAACTTTGTTGACCCCGGTCACCGTCTGAGCTGGACTAAATTTGTGGAATTCCTGCAAAGCACAGAAAGAATGGCTTACCAGCGGCAGAGCAAAACAGAACCTCATGACCCCAAGGAGTCTGGCCTGTGTTTCTAATCATAGTAAAACCTCTTTAACCAGGTCACCAATCCAGGGACTTCTATAAGCCAAAGTCCAACGGTGTGGGGGGAGGAAACTAGGGGAGAAAAAAGTTCCTGCAGAGCCCAAATGAAAGCAATGAAGTTCATGCACCGCATATGCGGAGAACACCCAGATCTTCATATTTCACGTGTGTCTTCCCCATACAAGACACACTTCTGTAAACTGATAGTAACTCGAGTGGATTAGCAGTTCACCTGAACCCACTGCAGAGTTTTAACAGTAAATTTGAAGGGCTGGGGAAGAAAGAAGACGAGGTAAGAGCGCTGCTCTCTCAGGCCTTTTCATTTAAAGACTGCAAGCTCCATTCCATCTCTGAAGCCCCAAAGGACACCACTATATCACAGCTCAAAGAAGTAATGACCTTAAAGATGGCCTGTGCCATCAAGCACAGGTTAACATTACATTCCTTATGTTCTGTTTCAAGAGATAGAGAATAATAAAAATGACGAAGATGGACTTTCCTAGTGGTCCAATAGTTAAAAAATCTGTCTGCCAATGCAGGAGACGGGGGTTCTATCCCTGGTTCAGGAAGATCCTACAAGACGCAGAGCAACTAAAGCCTGGTATGCCACAACTACTGAGCCTGCACTCTAGGGATGGGACTGAGCTGTGGAGTCCTTGAGCCACAGCAACGAGAAGCATCCGCACTGAAAGGAGGAGAAGCCCCACCCTTACCAGGACTAGACAAAGCCCGCACAGCAACAAAGACCTAGCGCAACCCAAAATAATAAATAAATAAAACACTGAAGAGAAATTTTGGCCAATTAGAGAGATTGGTTATCGAGAACCAATTCATAGGGGGCTTTTCTTCTTCCAAGAACTCATGTAAATAAAACATGGTAATGCACTTATAAGGGCTTCTAGGGTAGCTCAGCTGATAAAGAATCCACCAGCAATGAGGGTGACCTGGGTTCAATCCCTGGATTGGGAGGGCCCCCCTGGAGAAGGGAATGACAACCCACTCCAGTATTCTTGCCTGGAGAACTCCATGAACAGAGAAGCCCGGCAGGCTACAGTCCACCGGGTCACAAAGAGTTGGACACGACTGAAGCAACTTAGCACAGCACAGTACAAGTATTTCCACAATCCTAGCCAACAGATGATTTTAACCTATAACTTTTTTCCAACGTTACGTTTTTCGTTTTATTGGCAGTATTATGGCAAGACTTGCCAGTCCTGGTCTACTAGTCACAAATGATTATCTTATACACAAGTGACAGCAAATAAGTTCAAGTTGATTTAAGGAGGGAAAGAGGAAGTTGAGGAGAGGGAGCAGAGAGGCAGGGGGTGAAGAGGGAAGAAGGAGAAGAAGAGGAAGAAAAAATAGAAGGAAATGGGGTGTTAAGAGAATACACGTGGAGCTTACTTTATGTTAAGTGGTCAATACTCTCTTCTCTGAGGAGGTAAATTTTAATCTGAAATATAAATGATAAGGAGCCAATTACTGGGAAAGCAAACATTAATGGTCACAGGCAGAAAGGACATGTGAACAAGAGCCACAGGAGGACCACGTTTCAGCTCTCAGGGCTGCCCGTTTCCACTCGAGAGGGGCCGAGTCCACCTGACTCAGGCGGGAAGTATGCGGCCTGCCCACAGTGATTGGTCCAGGAATATGCCTACTGGCCTAATCAGGCCAAGGAGACTCTGGAAGGATGGAAATGCCTTTTCCAGGCTGGGTGATAAACAAGCAAGGGTGGTTTGGGACCACTGGTCATTTTGCGACCTCACAGAGGAAGTCTAGGTAAGAATGAAGGCCAAGAAAAGGGAGCAGAAGCCCGAAAGACAGAGGGCCCCTGACTCGGAGGTTTCATTTGCGCATTTGAAGTCACTACAGCAGTTTTTCTATATGAATCAGGAAAACCTCCCTTTCAGTTTAACCCAGTGGAGTTTGGCTTCCGTCACACGTAACTGAAAGCAACATGACAATGCGGTGGGCTTTGGAAATGACAGAAGTTAAGAGTCCCTGTGTATTTAGAGGACTGTATACTTCATGAGTCCCCTGGACATCCTACTGAAAAGCTTGGATATCCATCTTGGGATAGCCATCTGGCAGAGGATTATGTGGTGGTGGTGGTTGGGGGCGGGGGACTGGAAAATCATTTATGAAAACCTAGCCACGAATGATGAAGAGGAGGGAGACACAGATATAGGAATTCAATACCTTCCTTCTCTCCCTGTCCCTCGTACTGTGGTTAAGGTAGAGGGGAGAAAAATCCTAAACTGATACACCTGGGAGTAGCAAGAGTTTGGAAAAGGTAGAGCTTGCCCAATCCTCTCCAAACGTACAGTGATGAGTATCTATTGTTCTGCCTGCCTGAAGTCCTCTCCGCCATATTTTTGGAGCCGCATCACCATCTGGAATCTGGGTGAATCTCACCTCCCTTTCTCTTGGTTCACACAGTTTAGGTGCTGATCACTGAATCTACAGGAGTGGACCACATGACCCAGACCTGGCCATTTGGCATGTTCCACCCTTGAGCCACGGTGGTCACGCTCAAGTAGGCCTCTTCAGAACTAATACAGGGACTTGGCCTTAGCAACAGGGAAGAGGTGCTGGCTTTCAACTGGACCTTGGAACTACCAGGAGTCCTCATGGAGAAGATTCACCTGCAGAGAGGAGGGCAGAGTCCAGAAAACTATAGAGGGTCTTCCCTAGTAGTTAAGACACTGCACTTTCCCTGCAGAGGCATGAATTCGATCCCTGGTCAGGGCACGAAGATCCTTCATGCCATACTGCACAGCCGAAAAATAGAGAACAAAAACAAAAGCAGAAAAAACCACAGAGAGGCAGAGAGAATGCCTTGTTTAAGCCCTTTAACTCTGGCACACAGGAAATTACAATCACCATTTAGACTTTTTGGTGATGTGAGCCAATAAATTCCTTTCCCATTGGATAGGAATTCCTCTGTTCACCATTTATCCCCAAGCAAAGAATGGAAACTGAACAATATGAGTGAAATAAATTTCCAATCTCATTTGTAAGGAGTGGAAAAAATGTGTTAATGTGTTTTCCCTCAGAGTTTGTAATACTGGGACTTCAGGTACCTGATGATTAGCGTAGATTTTCTGGGTTAGCCTACAACCAGTTAGTAATTGACATTCTGAGATTTAACCTACAAGATTTAGGGCTTCCCAGGTGGCCCCAGTGGTAAAGAACCTGCCAGCCAATGCAGGAGATGAGATGCAGGTTTGACCCCTGGTTCGGGAATCTCCCCTGGTGGAGGGCATGGCAACCCACTCCAGTATTCTTGTCTGTAGAATCCATGTTCAGAGGAGCATGGTGGGCTATGGTCCCTAGGGTCTCAAAGAGTCGAACATGACTGAAGTGACTTAGCACACACGCACAGGATTTGCCTACATTAAAAAGAGAAATCATTCACAAGACTGTAAATTCTGAATCTTGCTAACTTCCTTCCACCAAAAAACCAATGAGCAGGACCTAACGTTATAAACCAACTGCACTGTGACCAAGACCTCTGCCCTCCTTCCCAAATTATCAGGTGTCTCTATTCAAAGGAGTAAGAAACATGCATTATAAAGGCCTTTTTTAAAAACCATTTATAGAAAGGGTACACTGAGTATGAGCATAACCAGAATTTATATATTCACTAAAAATCAAAACACAAATTACTTTTTGAATCCAAGAATAATGACATCTGAATGGCAATAGATTCCTTAACCAGAATTTTATATTTTCATTGGAAATGAAAACCTAAGATAAAATGCTTACTCATGAATAATAATGTTTTAATGGCAGCATTTTCATCCTACACAATAAACAAATGTAAACACACTTACCTTAGGAAAACAGAAGAAATTTTCCTTATCAACTCCATATAATTTCTTCAAAATCTCCAGAATTTTCCAAATGACATTCTTTGGAACTATTAACAAGTATTTTATACACACATATGTACACACACACAGTCAGAAAGATTAGGAGATATTACATACTATTCCAGTCCTGAAAACCCTCACACACATTTTCATATTTCAGAATGTGAAAACTCTTGCAGTAGAAAACTATTGTAATTGGATTAACATGGTATTGCCCAAAGTGAACTTTCTGAAAATTAACTATATCTCGTAGTTAACTATATTTCCATTTTGCTTCCTACCCCCACCTCCAAACCCTTATTCCCCAAAGCAACTTTTGGAACAGCTTGTGGAATGAGTTCCATAAAGCAAAGTTTGGGAAACACTAGTTTACTGGCTTCTATCTACACAGATTTTGCTGTCTGAATAATATGTAAGGAACTTTGAGTGACAATTGCACCCATTTGGTTATAACTTTAGCTGACTCCATAATTAGAAATTTAAAATGCAAATTTTTCTAAAGCAAACTGCCTTTACCATTTAGACATGTTGCTGAGATTTATTTGGATTTGGGTACAGTCATATTACTTTCCAGTGTATCTGGTAGAGGTAATAGGCTCCAAAGATCTATAAATATTGAACACAAATAAGATTAGCCATGTCTAAATTTCATATATAAACAAGTCTGACAATTTTAATATGGTAAATGTACTCTGTATTTGGTGGGATGGGGGAGGTATGTGCCTCTTGGGAAAACTGGGAATGGAATGGAAGCTTCTTCATTTATATTCTGCACAAGCTGTATGTGACAGAGATTCATGTTAGCATGGGTGAGGACACGAAACCATGGCTATTGGGCTTCAGAGGTGGCAGCAGAGAATTAAGACATCATTGCCATCTCTCTCTAAATATAATGAAAATCTAACTTTACAACACTCCTCTTAAATGAGCTTTCCTCATGCTACTTGGCTATGCATTAAATCTTGGCATACACAAAAAAATAAAAACACAGTGGTTCTAAAGGTTCATTTATGTTGGCTGGATTAGCAAGATTAACTCCTCAGATGGTGTTTGAAAGAAGTCATCAAATGTAAGTATAATTGAAAATAAAAACCTGAAAAACATTTACATACTGATAGACAAGTGAACAGATAGGATATAGCCAAGATACCTTTCTTTAGATACATAACACCTGTGTGTATCATAAAGGATTAAAAAAATAATTCTCTAAGGAATACAATAGAGATTCCAGTTTCAGCAAGGTAGATTTTCTGGAAATAGCATTTCTCAGAGCAGAGGCACATGTGCAGAGCAGAAAGGTTTAAAACAAGTTATATTTTTGGTCATTTGTGCTGAAGATGTTGTCACAACGTAGTAAACTGGATTTATTGCTCGTGCTCTAAAATATTTTAATCCTGGATCCTAGAGACAATAATGTCCTCTTCTCCAAAGTAGCCTGTGGGTTCCATCACCTTGCCAATTCACACAAACATCGGCCATATACTAAAATATAGAGTTTCTCAAAATGTGCATGCTTCTGTTGACACATATGATGATTTGAGGTGACCCGGGAGTATTCTTCTATTTTAATAATGAAAGTGGTTATGATGATAATATACAAATAGCTATACATATTGAACATTTACCATGTGCTGCCAAGCAAAAATTCTAGCTCATTGATTTGAATACTCTTCACAAGACCACTTTGTGGTAGCTGCTTTTATTATTTCCAATGAACAGAAAGAAAATGGAGGCACAGAGAAGCTAAGAAAATTGCTCAAAATCACACAGCTGGAAATGGGCAGAGATAAGATTCCAAATGAGTCAATTTAGCTGAAGTCTATGCTTTGCCATTTCATGGATCAATCTACTTGCTTTTTAAGTCGGTTTGCTGAATAAAGATTTAAGAAAGGTAAGTCTTTGCATATGAAATACAATTATACAAGCTGTAGGCAAATGTCTGATGTTAAGATAACAATTAGGGGTGGGGAGGGGCGCGCAGAGCTAGAGATTGAAGATCCTTATAGATTGTGAAGTGAGTGTGTATGGACAGGTCAGAAATCTGGGTTAAAATCCGGGTACAGGCTCCCTGAGGTGAAAAGCCCCAACTTTCACCTTACCTGCTTTCATTGTGGTCCAGAAAATTCTCTCATTCAGATAGGAAATCTTCCTACTTTACAGGTTTTTTAAGACATCACACAATCACATGTCTATGGAAAATATAAATGATTCAACTAACTCTGAAAAAGAAAAGGCTCGATTATTGTATATTACAGTTTAAGGGGGAAAAGAAAAATCAAGCTTAAGAAAAAGCTGACAATCAAATTAGAAACGTTATGGGAAGTTTCTTGCTCATTTTCTCCAGAGGTTAAACCAGATGATTTTTTTTTAAAGGGCAGAAGTTTAAGGTCTAGCTAGGGAATAGAGACATGTTTTGTCTGACACTTCCCAATTCAAATTCAACATTTATCAAGTGATTATTAAGTACTTAAAAAAAAAAAGCCAGCCAGGAGCTGGCAACCTGGGTATACTAAGGTTTCATTATCACAAATTTGTATTTTAAAAACCTTTTTTGTAAATATGCAAGAGTTTCTCTGACAATTTCTCTCTTTGTAAAGCCACCTTTCACTGAAACATTTAAAATAAGCTCCTATATCTAAATGAATTCTTGGCATTTGGGACTTTAAAAACTCCCCAAATTCAGAGTGGGGGAAAAAACTGGATAATTACAGTTCATCTGAGTGCAAGTCATAAAATAATCAAAAAGTAGTATCTTAGAGTGGCATTTAAAATAATTTTTTAAAAAGTACTTACCAGCATTTAAAAATTTTTCATGCAATCTGTTAATTATTAAGTCAGAAGAAATTGTGCACTATTTTTTTGATAAGGCAAACAATATTCAAAATTGGCATTAACCAAACACAACTGGCCACCACTATGTGAAAAACCAAATGCTTTAATGAGGCTATCAAGAACAACAGTTCAATTGTTTCATTGGATACATTAATATTGATCCATAATATACAGTGCTATGGACCATACAGAAATTATTGCTGCATCCAACAGCAGGTGACTAGTATTAACATTACAGTACCAAGCGTCCGCAAGAGACAGTCATTTGTCATTTATTTTTTCAAGAAATAGGGTTTTTTTTTTAATATACTGTTATCAACATCAACTTTCCCCAGTGCATTTTTAAAAAATATTAATAAGTGCATTCCTTTGTGCTTTATTTTATATCTTTTAACTTCCTATGTATTTTATCTGTTCTTATTGCTTTAATATTTTAAAACAACCAGAAAGAACTCTGTCATCCTATGTATGACCAGGTTGGTTGTATGGTTTTTTGGCAAAGTCAGAAGGTTTGGTATTTCCATTGCCATACTCAGAGGCAGGTGTACAAGTTTGGCATTTTGGTTACTCCATACGGAGGCCCAACCCCAAGGCACAATTGCGCACTCAGGGATGGGGGGAGTGGTGTGGACCATTCTCCTTGTCACAAACAGTGAGCCCAAACCACCACCTCTTGGCTTAGCTAGTCCCTAAAACATATGTGCACTCTATTTGGCAAAAAAGAAATAAATAAAACCACCCCCAAGGTTGCAGCATTCTCCTGAGCTTGCTCACCTGTCCCCTCCCAGAAACTGTTAAGAAGGGGATGGAGAAGGAGGCAATGGTGAGCTCAGGAGCTGCGAGTGTCAGGGCAGTGGCGCAACATGCCAGGCTTTCTTTCAACAAAGCTTTCTATAAGTTGGCTTAACCCTGGCCAAATTCCCTGGGCCATGGGTGACTCAACCTTGCTCTATTTTTAAGAACTCTCACGATCAGCTAAGGAAAACTAGCATCATACCATTGCAATCTTTGACTTTTGCACCCAGCTCCCCTCCCCCCATATAAATATGAAGAGAAAAAATAGACAATGCTATGATTGTATCAATGAACACTATGGTACAATTAGCTGTTCATGCAGATTTGCATCACTATTCTAGGAAAAGAGCTATACAATTAAGAGGGGTTGAAAGAATGGGAACTAATTTTCCCTACCCCCTTAAGTCATAAAGCTATAAAACTGATAGCATCATCAATGTTTCCAAGGATTCTCATTGCCCAACGTGTATGGGAACTATGCAGTTGATTATTTTCATGTAAGCCATCCATTCATGTATCTGACAATCACTCCTTCCCCCTGAACCCTCCAATACCCATCACCAATTCACATTTGACATTTAAACTGTTTTTCTTAAAAAAACAAAAACAAAAAACCCTCCTGAATAAGGTTTCCTGATGAAAGAAGTTGGCACTCTGTCACTAAAATATATTCCATATTAAAAATATCTGAAGGAAAACTGGAAGCTCTTCTATTGTCTACGTAGGCACCACACTACACGTCCCTCTTGATTCTAGATACCATCTTGAAACTTTCTCCTACATTACAGTTCAGTCAGTGCTAGAGACTACTGCTATATTTAAGGCACTTCATTCTGAATGGATATGCTTTATGCCACTTGCTATTCAATCATAGGCTGCTACTGAGAAATTCCATTCAACAGCCTGCCTCTTAACACCATATGTCATCTGTATAAAACATCTAGGCCTGATAGAATATATGTAACACTACTGTTATTGCATAGGACTATACAAGTAGATAATGCACTGAAACTAACTTTACAACATTGCTGTTTGTTAAAACATTGTTATCAAGTAACAGTAATTGGCCAATACAGTATTTCTCTCTTTAAAAAAACATTCAGGTTTGCTGAAATAAACCCCAATTTAAATTACCATAACAGGCATATTAACGCTATGGTTATCATTCTCCAAGAATATTGCTAGTTTTATATCACTAAAAATAAATATGTAAGTTGTTTCTCTTTTGAAAGCCAGTTTTAGCCTATTTATACTACACCTTAAATGTGTGGAAAAACAGTTCTGAGTGAGACTGCAATATACAAAATATTCACAAAGCTCTCTTTAAATGCAAGACCTTGCATAAAAGTTTTCTTTCATGTGTGTACAAAGAATGCGGAAAACCACTAGTGAGTTGTAAAAATATTGAAAACGTGCCATTTTAAGATGCATTTTCTTACAAATTAATACAAACATAATGAAAATAACAATGATAATAAAGAATCTGTACAAATCAAATGAACAGTAAAACATAATTTAAAAATAAAAATAGTAAAGCCAATTAGAAACGTGCCCAGTTTGGTTTTCTTATCAAAAGTGAAATTGAGAAAAAAAGAAAAAAAAAAAACAACTTTCAGTGCTCCTCAATATTTTCCTTTGAGAGGACATTAATGATCATTGCAAAATAAAATTTACCTCATGAAAAACTGAATCACGTTCACTGATGAGGAAACCTGTCACAGAGCACAGAGTGACGAGCAAGACGAGACTCCGTGTTTCAGAGCCTTGGCCTATATCTCCTTTCAATTCAGTTGCACCTAAGGTACTGGTTGTTTTCTAACCAGACAATCCACATGAAAATGGCTGCATTTTTTTTCTTTTACAGAATACAGTATTTCTTTAAAGAATTTGCAGTATAAAGACTAAATGATGCTAAAAGGGTACTGTATCTTTAAGGCAGTACCAATGAATCAATACACTTACAAAATGGAAAAAGGTTAGTACGGATTCCTTTTTTCTTCTGTTTTTCCCCACCCCTCTCCTCTCCGTCTAGCTCTCTCTCCCTTTCACTCTCTCTCTTGTTTGGTTGCTTTACATTCTTTCAATTAAACTTTACATTTCATTTCCAAGGAAGTTGCAGGCATACAGATAGCAAACCAAGTTTCCCCTGGATAAAAACGGACAGAAATTTTTCTGACGCCAAAATCCTCTTGCTCTGAAAGCTAAAGTCTGGGTGTATTCAGTTCACAGATACTGTACATGACCGTACAATACTTCGGAGGCATTTGTAGTTGTAAAATAGAATATACAAGTCTGTTTCACAAAATTCTAAAAATAAAATATATCCTGGGCTATTGATAAAGCATGAAAAAAAATTTTTTTTTCATATTAAAAGAAAATGATCAAGAAAACCCCTTTCAGGTAAATTATTAAATCTGCTGATCAAGAAAGGAAGCAGTTTGTGAGAAAGCAGAGCAGGGAGAATTTGCTAGCAAGCATGTTCGGTTTCTTCCATGCTCATACTGCTCCTTCGGCTGCTGGTTTTGGATGCTCCGGGGGACACCGAGGAAAGAAGTGGATCAGTTATGCCAACAGGAGAAAGGGTATCGTCCATGAGGATGTCTTCCAGTTTCGACCCCATTTTCGCGGGGACGCTGTAGGCCTGGCTGCTCTCGGTCCCAGCTCCGAGGCTGTTGTTGAAGGTGATGGTGCCGTCTGTGAGATCCAGGGTTGTTGTACACGTGAGGTCTGCGTGATGCTGGAGGAGGTCTTGGTTGCAGTTCTCAAGAGCGGGTTCCTGCTTGATGATCCGACTCACCAGATCTGGAGAGCAGAGACCCGTGGATGGGATAAGGGAAAGTCCGTGAGCTCGAGCCTGCATTTCAAGTTCCTAAAAGGGCAACAGAAGTCAGACACTTAACAAGGTGGTGCACAGGGGATTTTAGGACAGTGAATATTGAACGTGATATTATAATGATGGTTATCTGTCACTATGCATTTGTCCAAACTCAAAGGATGTGCATCGCTAACAGTCAATCCTTAGGTCAAGTAGTGATAATGGCGTGTCAGTGTAGACTCATCCACTGTTAGAATGTCTCACTCTGGTGGGGGGTATTAATATCGGGGAAGCTATATATATGCAGGAGTAGGAGTATATAAGAACTATCTACGACTTTAGGTCATATTTGCTCTGAACCTAAAATTGTTATAAAAAGTAAAGCACTTTTTTAAAAATCATATACTTGGAAGACAATAAATTATTAAAATAAACATTTTTTTGCTATTTCAAATTAATAAGTGTCATTTTTTTAAAGTACAGTGTATCACTGGTAATGTATAAAATGATTTTTAAGGTGGTATATGGATTTTATTATATATTAGGTAGGACAGTCTCTCATACATGTTAATGTTCACAGTGAAGATAAGTCAAAAAATATAAAAGCAAAATGTCAAAATGTGAGCTGATTAAAGGAAAATATTCAGTAAATAATATAGTCCCATGATCCCTAAACTGTGCAGAGATATCCATGGGTTCTATAATAAACTCCCAGGATATTGGGACTATTTTAAAGTTTCAAGGGAAATGCACCTTACTGTGAGAATGATCAAACTCAATATAGTTTCATAGTGCCAGTATGAGATTGTGCTACACTCTTTCCATCATATCATATCAACACAGAGCCAGGTCTCAGATGGTTACTGTGACTCAAAAAGAAAACAAACAAAAAAACCAAGTCCTGCCTGAAAATAAATGGGGAATGGGAAAGAGGGTAACAGTGTCCAAAATGACTCCAAGGCTGGAGAAGCCGTGCCCCAAGAGGCACACACATCTCACTGGTAGTAACATGGTTATTTAAAAATAAAATGAAAATATGATTTTTCTTTCAATTTATACATTTTGTCTTCTGAAATGGTTACTAAATTGTTAAGACCTAACAAGGAAATGGTAGGTATTTCTTTGGCTTAAGGTGCAATGAAAAGGTTACTGTGATACTAAGGGCACAGGGAACAAATAAAGATTGGATAATAATAGCAGAAGTTATGACAGTGCCATACGAGTAACTAAAGTCATATCATTTAATCCATCTCATCAAGGCAAAGGGAGTTATTTTGTTTTAATTCCACAAGAAAGTTCTTACGTGTAAGAGGAACAATCTCTTCTTACAACTTTTTCACATCCTTCCTGCTATAGACTGAATTGTGTCCCCTCCCCAAAATGACTGGAGAAGAAAATGGCAACCCACTGCAGTATTCCTGCCTGGAAAATCCAATGGACAGAGGAGTCTGGTGGGCTCAGGGGGTCATAGTCCATGAGGTCGAAAAAGAGTCGGACATGACTTAGTGACTAAAAAACAATCACCCTCAAGTCATACGCTGAAATCCTAATCTCCAGTAACTCAGAATGTGACAGTACGTGGAGATAATGTCTTTTAAGAGGTGATTAAGTTAAAATGAGATCCTTAGGGTGGGTCCTCATCATGAGGCACTGCAAGGAAACAGAGAAACAAATAGGGAAAGCCTTTCAAACAAGCTCCTTCCTGTCTCCCTTCCTGAGTATCCTTAAGTGAAAGTCCCTCAGTCGTGTCCGACTCTTTGCGACCCCGTGGACTATATAGTCCATGGGATTCTCCAGGCCAGAATACTGGAGTGGGTAGCCTTTCCCTTCTCCAGGGGATCTTCCCAACCCAGGAATCGAATCCAGGTCTTCCATATGGCAGGCAGATTCTTTACCAGGTGAGCCACAAGGGAAGCCCAAGATACAAGAGTATCCTTAGATCCTCCATAAAATGAACCGTATAGACAACTGACCCCAAAGAACATTTGTTCCTATGTGCCAATGCTATCTTCCTATGTTTTATGATACAATAAAAATAATAGACTATATATCTGAAGCAAGACACCTTGCATCAGGAGAGAAGGCAAAGGACACAACAGGTCAAACCTCTCAACCTTTGCCCACGAGCCTAGAAACACATGTCATGTTCAGCCTGTATGAAAGGCTGTCTGATCTCCAAGGACATTCTCTAGATTCAGTACAAGTGAGAGACGGGAGTCTGAGATGTCACAACACTATCTGCATATTCCTTCATGTGATTTCCCGACACACAAGTGTCCCTGGGCATCATTTGAAAACCATGGGCTGTTTAATAATAAAATTCCAGTCCCAGTGATATTAAGGCTTCATGGTCTTTCTTCTGTGAACATTTTTGCATGCATCACTTAGGGTGAAAATGAAAAGAATCCCTTAGGCTCAAGCTGATCACATGCACTACCGTAAATCTACACCCACATGATGAAAGCAGTGCCCCCACACTTGTAGTATGTCTTAAAAAAAAAAAGTTGAATGAATAGAGGCACACGTCTTATTCTAATCTTTTGTTGTTTAATTAAAAATGTTTACCAGCCAATTAAACTTTTACTTAGATTGTTAAATAGTGTGACAAGTCTCATCTAGAAAATTCAGGTTCACTGCATGACAGAGCTTTCCTAATTAATAATGCTTTCCATGATACACAGAAGTTCTAAAGGCTGCTTCACTGGCACTGGGAGAAACCCAAGACATAGTCACCATGCAATTTCCAATTCATATTTTTCACAGGATTTGTATTTCACATGAATGGATATATTTGGAACCCAAGTGACTAAACAACCACAATAAAGCATCTGGGCACAACCTTTCACCAACCAATCAACATGTAACTAACTTCATTTTATATGTGTTTCTGTTTAAAGATATCTTGTTTACAATAATATCATTGATTTGTTAAACCTAGCCTCTCTTTCAGAACAGTTATTGTATGTTAATATTTGTATTGAGATGCAGATGGTGACTGCAGCCATGAAATCGAAAGACAAAAAGTAAGAAAAGTAATGACCCTGGAAGAAAAGTAATGACCAACCTAGATAGCATATTAAAAAGCAGAGACATTACTTTGCCAACAACAGTCCATCTAGTCAAGGCTGTGGTTTTTCCAGTGGTCATGTATGGATGTGAGAGTTGGACTATAAAGAAAGCTGAGTGCCAAAGAAGTGATGCTTTTGAACTGTGGTTTTGGAGAAGACTCTTGACAGTCCCTTGGACTGCAAGGAGATCCAACCAGTCAATCCCAAAGGAAATCAGTCCTGAATATTCATTGGAAGGACTGATGCTGAAGCTGAAACTCCAATATTTTGGCCACCTGATGTGAAGAACTGACTCATTGGAAAAGACCCTGATGCTGGGAAAGATTAAAGGCAGAAGGAGAAGGGGATGACAGAGGATGAGATGGCTGGATGGCATCACTGACTCAATGGACATGAGTTTGAGTAAACTCCGGGAATTGGTGATGGACAGGGAGGCCTGGCGTCCTACAGTCCTTGTGATCACGAAGAGTCAGACACGACTGAGCAACTGAACTGAACTGAACACTTGTATAAAGAAGTAACACATTAGTATGAGTTGCTTTTGAAAATAGGTATATATACAAAGTATAAGAAACCAAAAGACCTCTGGCTAATTACATAAAGCAAGCAGCAAAAGCCGAAAAAGGGAAGAGGGTAAGGGGGATTTCCAAATGACATATAACCTCTGTTTCACTACCAAGATTCTAAAATGCTCTCCCAAGAAGAAAACCATCTTCTGCATCTCTGATCCGGGACTGAAGATTACTGCAGTGAAACAAGAGATGTGACCTCTAGAAATGTTGACAGTGTTGTGGGGCATTAACAAGATCCGAGATCATAAGTAATCTGCTCTGTTAAGTAAATGTAATGTCGGGGTATAAACGTCACTAGATAGCCTTTCAAGTGCCATGCTCTGCATTGCTATTCCACAATTATTTGCACTGGAAACATGAAATTAAAAAAAAAAAAAAGAAACCATTGGTATATGGCAAAACTGGGTACAAGTAGGTACATCTACTCAAGAAGAAGATAAAATGTCATTAACCCTTATTCATTGGTTGTGTTCAAAGTGAGCAAGTAAAGTAAAATGACTCTTGCCAACTCCTTTAATCATAAGCAAAAAGTCAGTTTTTCTTTCTCCAAGATAGTTTGAAAGGAAGTTGCATCTTTATATTTAGCATGAAGAGCCAAATGACAAAGAACCATCAGGACCTGATATGCAAGGGGTCCCTCATCTCATGCTTACATTGGTATGTATGCTCCCTCAATGGAATGACATAAGAAGTCCAAGTATTATTAAAATCACTTTTCTCCCTTTAAGAGCAAGTCAAAGATACATATGGAAAACTTCATTATCTGGAACAATTTCTAAAATTTATATCCTGATGATAAGATTTTCAAGGTGTCCCCAGGTTCCCTATAAACATGAGCTTGACCATGGATTGCGCCTCCTTCAATACTAAGACACCTTTGTACTTAACAACTACTGTGAGTTGTCATGATTTGCAGTAGTTATAGCTATGGAGTAAAATCTGTGCCCCCGCCCCCACCAAATTCATATGGTGAAACAATTCCCAATAGGATGGTATTTAGAGACAGGGTTCTGGGAGGTGATTAGATCACAAGCAGGGGCGCTTCACGAATGGGATGAGGCCCTTATAAAAGAGAGATCCTGCAACACTTTTGTAGTGTGAAGTAATACCAAGAAGGCAGCTATCTATGAACTAAGAAGCAGGACTTCAATCCCACAATGAAACGGCCAGCATCAGATTTCCCAGCCTCTAGAACTGTGAAAAATAAATGTTTGATGTGTAAACCTTTCAGTCTATGGTGCTTTTTATCACATGAGCATGACTGGTCAAAGACAGTTATGTACTACAGAGCTGCTATGAACACTGAATTAGTGAACGCTGAACCACTGCTCCTGGGGAAAACAGGATTACTTTCCTGCAAGCATCTGAACATGAGCTCCCCCAGTGGTTCAGTGGTAAAGAATCCGCCTGCCAAAGTTTGATTCCTGGATCTGGCAGATCTGCTGGTGTAGGAAATGGCAACCTATTCCAGTATTGTTGCCTGGGAAATCCCATGGACAGAGGAGCCTGACAGGCTACAGTCCATAGGGTCGCAAAAAAGAGTCAGATGAGACTTAGCGACTAAACAACTACGATAAAGCATCCGGGCACAACATTTCACCAACTAATCAACATGTAACTTTATGTGTCTCTGTTTAAAGACAACTTGTTTACAACATATCACTGACTCATTAATATTAAACTCAAGGCCAAGAGGCCCACAACTCATGCCTGAATGAAACGTATCTCCATAAAGCACATCACAGCCTTGCTGTGCTCAGAAAGATGAGAAAGCACTTCAGGGCCATGCTCACCGGCCACTTTAAATAGTGAATCACCCCAAAACCCCACAAAATTTGAACGACAGGACACTGAAAACACAGCAAAAAGGACACCTGTTTATAGTATGAACTGAAAGAAGAAGATAGAGCATTGTTCAACCTTAACTCGGAATAAACACACCAGCTAAGCCACATCTGCCACTCTGCACGTCTGTGAATGAGCATGTAAGTACCACAAGAGTCGATTTGGGGGTTTCAAATAACTGTTTTGCACAGAAACAAAAGCACAAAATAGAATCCACAAATAATGAGCACAGACGGTCTCACGTAAGTCAGGCCCCTTATGGCTCATTACACCCCATCTTCTCCATCTCCAGTCACCTCCACCCTGCGCACGCCGGGTACCTGTATTCTGAGTAACAAGTGCCGGTTGGCGTGCTCCAGCTTCTTCTGTCTGTTTTCCAGCTCTTTCGCACGTTGCTGTTCCCGTTGCAACTTTCGGATATAGTCCACGGAAGCTTTTAAAATGGTTCCCTTGTTCCAGCGCATGTCTCTGGAACGAAAATGGAAGGAAACAGTTTTAGTGTTGGATGCTCCATGAAAATTCAATACTCTCAGCATTCAGTTTCTCAAGATGAAATAACAATTAGAAGTTGAGAATCACTGTCATTGACTGAGTGCTAGTTATGTGCTGGACACAGTCTACTCACATCTTCTACTTTATCTTACTTCAACCAGACAGGTGCCTGGCGAAGGAGGGCCACTAGGCATGTGCTGAATCAGAGATGATTCCAATAGCCTTCCATTCCAGAGCTACATGAAGGCAGAGTCAGGACTTAAATTTAGGTCTGTTGATGACAAAGTCAATATTCTTAAACACTATATTCAATAGCTATAGCTTTCTAGGATGATAAAATTAAAACAGAGTAATAAACAGTTAAAAAAAAATTCTGTGAGATCCCACTACTTAATTGTATGCATGATAAAAGTGGCATCCTTGGGTTTTATCACGAATATTCATAGGCCGGTTATAAATTCTCTCCGTCTCCATGTCCTCATCAATAAAATGGTGATGCTATGCTTCTGTGAGCAGCCCCATAGGTATGTTGGTAGAATCAAAGTAGACCCTTTATATGAGTATGCTGAAAGAAGTCTAGAATACAGTTCCAACAACGGAGCAGGCACTGCGCTAGGATTCAACATCATAATTACCACAGCTACCTTTAAATAGCATTTGCTGCCTGACAGGTACTTTTTAAAGTGGTTTTCTGCTCATTTAATCATAACAACCTCAATTGGTAGACATTAATATCATCCCCATTTTATAGACTGAAAAACAGAGGCACAGACAGGTTAAATAATTTGCTCTAAGTATACAGCTAGGAAATGGTCGAGCCAGGAAGCCTGGAGAATCTGGTGCCAGACTCCATCCCCTAAACCACCTTCCTCTCAAGAGACTGAATCCTCAAATCAACTAGACTAGATAGAAATAGTCTGCTCCCCACCCTCCTTTTTTTTTAACAGGTAAGAAAAATGGAATACTTGGGGAAAATTTCCTCCCCAAGTCACACATCTAACAGGTTTTCTAATTCAAACGCAGGCAGCCTGAGCTTGGTGCCTTTGGGTTTCTAAACACTATCGTTCTAATGCATTCCTATATGAGAACATTAAAAAAGCCATTAAGGTGTAGGTAAGGTTGGTGGTTTAGTAGCTAAGTCATGTCTGACTTTTGCGACCCCTTGGACTGTAGCCTGCCAGACTCATCTGTCACTGGAATTTTCTAGGCAAGAATACTGGAGTAGGTTGCCATTTCCTTTTCCAGGGGATCTTCCTGACCCAGGGATAGAACTCATCTCCTGCACTGTAGGCAGATTCTTACCAACTGAGCCACCAGGGAAGATGTAGGTAAAACCGAGTTGAAAAACTTAAGAGTGCCCCAGAAAAATCATTAGGAATAAAATTATAACTAAACAGTGATATTTCTATATGCTTTAAATTAACCTGAGCTCTTTTATAGAAAATATCCATGATAATAATGACAATGGTAAAGCCAAAAACAATTTCATGTATGGAAAACCTCCTGTGACATAATCTAAAGCTGCTAAAAGCAGACTGGAAGTATCAGCTGGGACATGTGAATGGTGGTGGTTTAGTTGCTAAGTCATGTCTGACTCTTGCAATCCCATGGACTGCAGCCTGCCAGGCTCTTTGTCCATGTGATTCTCCAGGTGAGAATACTGGAGTGGGTTACCATTTCTTTCTCTAGAGGATTTTCCTGACCCAGCAATCGAACCCAGGTATCCTGCATTGCAGGCAGATTCTTTATCAACTGAGCTATAAGGGACACCCCATAATCTATAGCTGATCAAAGATCAGAAGTATCAGCTGGGATGTGTGAATGGAGGAACATTAAAACAAGCCACCAAGTAACTGATCCTCACATGGCTTAGATGGAGAACAAAACAGAAGCTCTCCCATGAGATGCTGAGTTACAGCCCCTGGAGAACTCCCTGGGGCTGATCTCTGGGGTCTGGGCACCAAAAATGGCAACCCAGGGAGGTGTCCTGAGATGCTAAGAGTGAGCACAAAGCCAACCTGTTCAAGGCTTAAAGGAAAACAACAGACCTGCCTCAGCAGCCAGAGAGAAATAAAATTATACTGAAAGATGCCTTCACTAGGCCAATAAGGTGAGAAACCCATAATTAAACAAGAAAGCAGATACTCTGGTTTTAAGAGGTGATGACTCTAATCACTTGGGCTTCCCTGGTGGCTCATCTGGTAGAGAATCCGCCTGCAATGCAGGAGACCTGGGTTTGATCCCTGGGTTGGGAAGATCCCCTGGAGGAGGGCATGGCAACCTAATCCAGTATTCTTGCCTGGAGAATCCCTATGGACAGAGGAGCCTGGCAGGCTAAAGTCCATGGTGTTGCAAAGAGTCAGAACGACTGAGTGACTAAGCACAGAATTAAAATCACTTACCTTGGGTTTCACTTCCTTGTGAGACCCAATTAATTAATTATGCTTTGGAGTTTTCTTTTTTTTTTTTGCAATGAGAGCAATCCTTTTTTTTTTTTTTTTTTCTCACACAAGGCAGACCTAGTCTAGGGTAGGAGAGGGTGTGGGGCTGTGATCAGCTTGACTATGTCTCTATAGCAGCCCCAAGGTCTGTGACAGAAACCTGGCTTAGAACAGAACAGATGCGGTCTGCTGTATCTTAAAACAATACCTACAATTAAAGATTGTTATCAGTTCAGATTATAAACACATAAGTATTCTAACACAATAAAGAAGATATGCAAATAGAGGCTTTCACTGCAGCCCCATAATTTCATAATATGTTGCTAAAGAGATCCATCTGCTGCAGTTTAAAAGAATATGCTAAAAAGTGAAAGCTGATAAAGAACAGGAAAATGGGAATTCAATTTCAACTATCATGCAAGACTGACTATAGGAAATGAAGGTCACAGCCCCTTCGTAGGATGCATTTGTGCTGCAGAACTGAGAATTTGAATGTTTTGAGTTTCAAAACGGCTTTCCTTGAAACCTCGGAAAGTGAAATGTTGATGATGGAGACTTTGCTTGAACATTCATCAAAACCACCTTAGAATGGGCAATGGTTTTATTTTGTCACAAATTCTCTGACAATAATGTGAATAGCAAATTTAATAAGCCTTGCATGAATAATGCTTGATTTCATCTTTACATTTTATTAGGTAGCTAAAAGGTCATATTCAGAGGCTAATTTCATAGAATGCCTGTGGGAGCCATTAAAATGTATACATCTTCGAGCCCTTTACTTCAAATGGGCCAATTTCTAATGGATAAAAATTGTGTATTTGTTGTCCTATTTGCTGACATTGCTGGTAGGAAAATTATCTTTACAACCGTTATCTCTGAAAGAGTGCATTAGAGACTGGAAGTTGAAATCCAAATTAGCTGACCGATGCTTATAAGAGGATTAAAAATTTCTTTTTTTCCCCTTGATTGGTAAAACAAACAAAGGGCATATAATTTGGGGGGGGAAAAACTGACTTTTTCTCTACTGAAGATTGTTAAACTTGAAATCTCCACTATCAGCTCTCAGTGCCTATATTGTATGAGCTTAAAAGCAAATAAATAGCCAACAAATCCTGCTTTATCACCTACTGAAGTCTCTGTCCAGTCTGAACTGATAAAATAACTTTTTTAGTAGTTCAGTGTTTGTCAAAGATTCTCAGATTTCAGGAAGCCACCTTCCCACCTCCAAAGCTGAACAGCTCATGTCCAATAATCTTTTGGAACAACTCAGTTCAGGTCTCTTGAGATTTTAGTTTGATAAACCAACCAAAAAAAAGGAGCAGGTGGTATGCATAAATGAAACCAAAGGAAGAAGGGATACTTCTTTAGTTTTATCTGCACACTTTTTGCAACATATGAAAAAACATTAAGGTATGAAAAAATATATGATGCAATTGTACTCACGGATCATTTGACTTGGGAATCAAAGTACCTAGTTCCTTAATGCGGTCATTTATGTTAAATCTTCTTCTTCGTTCAACTTCAAAAAAAGAGCACAGGAAAGGGCTATTAGTAATGGTGCCATATACGCATTTAGCACATCTCATTAAAGGCATGTGTGTATTATCTCTGCTTGGTTGGGACAATGAAAACCTGAATCTATATTTCCCAGTTACTTTCCTGCTTTTGGTACTGAGGTTAAAGCCCTTTAAAAGATGAGCTACCTTGGTACAGAACTGTATCATTTATGAAGCCCTGAGATTATAATTTCTCATTTGACCCTAGTAACTCCTGAAATTAGAGCTACCATCCTTAGTTACAAATGACAAAACTACCTAGGTGATATCAGAGAGCTGATGACGACCCAATAGGTGGAGAATAGCCAGTATTTGACCCTGAGCCTCCAGACCAGGGGCAGCCAGTTTTCTGCAAAGATAGTGAGCTCTCTGTAGGCCAAACAGCAAAAATAAGCATATAATTAAGTACCTACACAGCAAAAGAGAACACAGATTTCCATAAATTTTGTGTTAACAAAATTCAAAATGTACTAATATTAACTGAACACGATTTTCAATGATGCAAGTTTACTGAAAAGAATCACTGGATATTGAAACTTGTATTTTATATAATTTTCACATATCATAAAAAATTATTCTTCTGGCATTTTAAACCATTTAAAAATGTAAAAAAACATTCTCAGACTATAGGCCATACAAAAACCGTTCCTCCAGTCCAGGAATACCCAACAGAAACATAATGCAAGTTTCACGTGTAGTTTTTAGTTTTCTAGCAGTCTCATTAAATGAGTAAAAACGAAGAAGTGAAATCTGCTTTAATATTTTTATTAAACTCACTATATCAAAAGCATTATAATATCAACATGTGGACTCTATAAAAATTTATAAATATTTAACATCCTTTTATTTGTACTAACTTTTCAAAATCCAGTGTGCATTTTATACTCGCAGCAAATCACAGTTTGAATTAGGCACATTTCAAATGCTCAACAGGCAGACACGTCCACTGGCTACAATAATGAATGAAATCATCCTAGAAGTCAAGCATCTTCAACTATACTATGCATCCTAACAGCATTCTTCTTTTATAAATCCAGTTGTATGTTGAACTGAATAATCATCTTCTTGGGGGAAGGGGGGTGAAATAGTAGGCATATGACTTAATAAATGTTTTAAATTTACCTAGTCTGAAAAGAAATTCCAAATAACGTAAAGTCTAATAAACTGGATTAAAGGTATTAATATTTTACTTTGCATATACAAAATCTAATATATATTTATATTTGACTCACTAACATTCTGCATGCTCAATAAATAGTATTATTCACTACTTTCTCAATGCATATTATATTTTTTTCTTAGCTGAGTGATTATTTCTAAGATTAAATCAGTTATGCATAACACAGTCTTATCATCAGACTTTTATAAAATAGAAACAGTTAGGGATAATCACTGGCTCTGAAGAAGAAAGTTTTGGACCTCTGATCTAGCTAACTTCTTCCAAAACTCTGAAGCATGACATGTTTTCTTTTTCCAAGCATATAATATTCATAAAAAATCAAACATTACTGAAATACATAAAATGAAATAAAAGTCTCTAATGAGCCTGATACCACCACTGTAAAATTTATTACATATCCTTGGTGATTATTTTTATGTTCTAAGAAAAGCACACACGTGGCCTAGGGGTGCACCTAGGAAACAGATGTTGGGGCTCTTCTTAATCTACATTCAATTCCTGGTAACCTCATTTACTATTATGGTTTTGAATACCACATATACAATGATGACTATCGTATCTGCAGCCCAAACATCTCTCTGGAACTCTAGACTCACAAGTCTACTACTAGAGATTTATGAAGGTCATATGGAAGTCCTCCATATAAAGGTCCAATGGGCAGCCCTGACACTCCAGACTTCAGCCCCTGATCTTCCTTTTTTCAATAAGCTTCACCCTGGGGCTTTCTTACCTCACTGTAACTCCATCTTTCCAGTTGCTTAGGGCAGAAACTTAGAATCAATTCTGTAGCTCTATTTCTTCCACATCCTATATTCAATCCATCATCAAAATCTGCTGGCTCTATCTTTGAAATATTTCCAGAAGTTGTCCACTTCAAATCTCTGCTGCTGCCTGATAGAAACCATCACCATCTCTTGCCTGGATTATTGCAGTCCTCCCAAGTGGTACTTCTGCTTCGCCCATGCTCTTCATTCCCTACCCCCATTAGTCTATCTACAATGTATAAGCTGTGAAAACATGAGTCAGAGCTTGTTTTTTTTTTTTTTTTTCTTTTTCAGAACTTGTTAATCTCTTGCTGAAAACTCTTCAATCGCTTGCCCTTGAGGTGTCCTACAGGATCTGGGAGTTCCCATCCCTCTGATCTCATTTCTCTTCCTCTCCTCCTCTGATCACATTTTATTGTGGCTCGTCTGTGTTCCTCCTATCCTCAGCTTCATGAGCTTCTTGCTCTTCCTCAACCAAATCAGACACACTCCCCACTTTAGGACCTCATATTGCTGTTCCCCCTGCCTGGAACACTCTTCCCCCAGATACCTGAATGGCTCTGCCCTCACCCTCCTCCAGCAGTGACTCAAATTTACCTATGAGCCCTCCCTGACTGCCTATTTAGAAGGGACCCACCTCCTCCCGTACCCATCCCAACACTCTACTCCCCTCTCTGCACTCTGCCTCCTCATAGGACTTTCTGACATCTAACATCTATATATTTCATTCATTCATTCATTCATTTAATCATAGACCTGTCTACCATCTAACATTTGCCTGTTTCTATTTATTTATATATGCTTAGTCATTGATGCCTTCCAAGTACCCATATGAGCCTAGCACACACTAGGCCTCCAACAACCATGAACCGAATAAAGTATAACATCACTAAAGCAGAATTACACGAAAACCCATTCTGCATCTATCTTTTCTCATTTAACAGTGTATTGTTGATACATATTATCATCAACATTTGTATGTACATTTTATTTTTAATTCAGTGCCTTCCCCCTCAACTATGTTTTTACTATAAAAGTGATATCAGCTTGAAAAAAAATGGCAAAACATGCAAAAGTGTGTAAAGAAAAAAAGTAAGAAACAACTCTGCACACCATCCAACATCTATATGCCTGAGGAAACTGCCAGTGACAAGGCTGACTCCTAGTTCTTCTACACACACACACAGTGTATTCCTTTTACATAATGGGATCCTATACATATCATTGTGCCGTTTGCTCTCCTCATTCAGTAATTCGTTGCAGACAGATGAAACAGACCAACCCCATTCTTCTTAAGAGCCACTGAGTGTCCTTTATAAGGATATACCATAATTTATTTTTTTACAAATCCGCTACTGATAAATATTTTGACTATTTCCAATGTCTTTCTTTTTCAAAGGTATAACGACTACTTTTGCTAGTGGTCGCATGTACTTTTTATTCCCCTCACAGTACTTAGCCTATGCTGAAAACACCGTCTGCATGAATCTGTTTGCTCAACCATTCTGTTTGCCCCTGACTTACATGTAAGCTTCTCAGGACAGGGGACAAATCTGTCTGTCTGGTTCACCTCTGTAGAAAAGTGTCTTATATACAATGGGGCTCAAAAAGTAGTTACGCATGAATAAATGAATGTAATCTTTAGCTCATTTTGTCAGGAACTCTTACAAAATAAATTCCTAGAAGAGGAAAAGTCAATGGGCAAGTGAACCTTGAGTATTAATTTTTAACAGTTCAATGAAATCTTAAGACTGCTTTATTGTCCTCAGAGTTGGAGCTGATAATATTTGCACTTTACAGACAACCCTGAACTTGAGAGTTCAGGTGACAAAGTAAAGGCGGATACTGTTCTTGCCAACATCCAACTTAGTTTTCCACATTTCAGTTTAGGAGAAGCTTTAGAGACTGTCTCATTATCTCATTTCTAATGTATTTTATTTTATTTTATTTTTTTGAATTTTTATTTATTTATTTATTTTTAAATTTTAAAATCTTTAATTCTAATGTATTTTAAAAGAAGAAATATCTTAGAGTAAAGTTACTTGGAAACCAGAAGAGACTTTAGAAATATTAGTCAAAATCTAAGTTTCCTCTAAGTGAAAGGGTGACTGGGAAGAGCAGGATCTATTCAAAGAAAACACACAGACACAACCACCTTCCCCTAAGGACTTAACAATTCCATTTCTCAGCATTTACCCTGGAGAAACTAACTCTGCTGTACACAGAGAGCCATGTCTGCAAATGTTCGCTGTGGCATTGTTTATAATAGGGAGAACCTGGAAACAGAACTAACACTTGGCAATAGGAGGATTACTAAATATCACAAGTCACATGTGGAACACCATGCAACAATTTTTTTTAAAAGTAGATAGATCTAGACGAGTAATAGCAAAAGGTCTTTAGGACACACTGTGGAGTAAAAAACCAGGCATCAATATGAGACTATTTGTGTTAAATCATAGACAAAATCATTCTATTATAATCTCTGCATGCATAAGGGCGAGTATTCTTAAATACACAGGAAAAGGTTGCAAAGACAAACAACAAATTGGAAAAAAAAAACCCAACAGTGATTATTTTTAGAGCGCAGAGAAGAACTGTGAGCTTATCCTATCATTTTTACATGGACAAAGTGTTTATACATAACTTCATCCTTAAAAATCAATTTAGGAAAAAGAGGACAGGGGATCTTGAGATGAGAAATTCACACAGACACAATTTTCTACTTCCAAGCCCAATATTTTTTTTTTTGCAGCCTCTTGAACTTGTTTATGTAACAAAAATCTTGAATTTTCATAGGAAAAAGCATAAAGATGTGATTAAGAGTAAATTAAGCATGTAAGAAAGTAATTTTAAATGTTAGAAGACTTCTATTTTTTCTGTTTTAATGCTTCTTAATTATTAAAAAAATTAAAATTTTTATTTTACAGAACTGTTAGACTTTTAAAAATCACTTCCTCATAGAAAGTTATACAACAAATGGTAATTCTTCTACTGATAGAAGACTTTTTTAAAATCACAGTTAAAGTTAGAAATTTGGGAGGCTACCTCACCTCACTCAATGACTCTCCTCCAGATGTTTCATTTTTTTTTCTTTTAAATCTCACTGGAGAAGGTGATTCCATAATCCCCTTTTGTTAGTTAAGTTCCAGTGTGAGCAACTTATAATTGGGTAGTCAGGGATCAAGATTCCCTCTTACAAAAAAAAGAAAAAACATCAGTCCTCAAGACACTGAAAACAAGTGTCTGTATGTGTGTGTATATAATTCACTTTAATCTGAGATTAAAATGTGAGGCAAAGTATATACTTTGGACTCTTCAAAAAACAATTTTCTTTCATAAAGTATACCTTTAACAGGTAAAATCAATTTCTCTTTGAAATGCCTAGAAACTCTTTGATATAAGGGGGAACATCAACTCCAATGTAATAAACATAAAACCAACTTACTCAAGTTGTGATTGTCCTTTTTTTGTCTCTCTTTGGCCAATGCTCTTGCTTCAGACTCTGTGGGAAAAATACACGCTGTGCACATGAATGAAGTCATTAGAAACCAGAACCTTTCAAGGAACACAGTGGTGTAAACTAAAAAAACACTTCATTGTCTAAACAGATGGATGTTTATCTGACTTTAACCATAAATAAAAACAGAGTTAAAAAATTTTTAACTTTGAATCAAAGACTTCCTTTTTTTTTTCAAAAGCAATATATATCCAATAAATGCAGAATTTTAGCTTCTACAAAATGGCAGAAGACCAGTAACAAAGATCTCTGACAGGCTGGAACGACAGACAGGTACGAACAACAAAAAAAATAAATAACCAGAGATTATGAGAAGTTGCTGTCAATAGAGTATTGTCAGCAGTCAAATCTTCTTTTCAGGAAATAGCACTTTTCAGTCTTTCTTTGATGTGTTAACACACTGAGACAGAAGCTGAGCCAAGAAGCTCCCAAACTGGATCTCTAACTGGTTCATGGAAATGAACTCATTATTTAAGAACTTTGAGCCAGGTTCCATCAGAACCTGTTAGAGTGAAATGATTCAATGACTTCTAGGGCAACTATTTACTACTCTTGAGTTTATAAAAACAAAAATAGGCATTTGGGACAGAGGCAGTTGGTGACAACTCCATTTGATCTGTTTGCATAGCAGCTCTGGTGCAATCTATGCAATAAGGGATTATTAGCTGCCTTACAGAGAGTAAAACAAAACAAAGAAAAACAAATCAGGTTGCTTGACTAATCCTGGGGATTCAGGAACCTCTGTTACTTTCCTTTCAGAAGGGATATAAAAACATTACATTATCATAATCCAGAATTATATTTTAAAATATATATCTTTTCAGAGAAGGCAATGGCACCCCACTCCAGTACTCTCGCCAGGAAAATCCCATGGATGGAGAAGCCTGGTAGGCTGCAGTCCACGGGGTCGCTAAGAGTCGGATACGACTGAGTGACTTCACTTTCACTTTTCACTTTCATGCATTGGAGAAGGAAATGGCAACCCACTCCAGCGTTCTTGCCTGGAGAATCCCAGGGATGGGGGAGTCTGGTGGGCTGCTGTCTTTGGGGTCACACAGAGTCAGACACGACTGAAGCGACTTAGCTGAGCTTATAGCATATTTATTATATTGTTACAATGCATTATATATTATCAGGTCAGATTTGCTGACTTGTAAGCCTCTTTTTTGTGTGTATAGCGTGCTGCTTCCTGAGCTATCAGTGTTCAGAACCTCATTTCCTGTCCCTTTTCTCCTTTTCCTGCCATTTTACCCTTGTCCAGACCGGATTGGTCACTTTCTAAGATACCAGTGACTCTATAGGTAATGTCTGTTATACCTGCTTTTTAAAAAATTTAATAAATGTACACCCTCTTCACCCATTTCTTATATCCTCTTTCCCCTTGCTGCTGTGGTTTTATTTCTGAAGAAACAATCATATACATAATTCAAAACCCCATTTTACACTCAAGAATTTTATGCATGTCACTCTAACCATATTTTATCCTTATTTAATACAAGTTTCATTTAGCTATGTTTTCTAAAACTTCATTGTATTATTACTTCCTGGTACGATACCTACGTGTTTGTTGGCTTTTGATGGTTTTTAATGTATTAATCATCTTTTTAAAAACCAAATCAATGTCTTTTTTTTTAATGTCTTTCTCCTCCCACAATTTTCTGAACTTTTGTTTTTGTTCTTTCAAAGACACACTTGAATAGAAGAGGAATTTTTTTTTGCACCAAATCTATATTCCATAGTCTCAGTCTATTCACCGAATCCTGTAGGATGCAAGGATCAAATAATAAAAAGGGTTCGGATGAGCTGAAGGCCATAAAATCCAGCAGGGTAGAATGCCAGTTCTAATGCAGTTTCATCGTGTTTTAATGGCCAAATGCCTTCCCTAAAGCGTTAAACAAAAATGGCGAAACAGGTAATTTCACACTTGCCTCAAGAGCAAACGATACCCATTGCTCCATTTGATAAATTATTTTTTCACTCTGTGAGTGAATCTTTTGCACGTGAAAGAGCAAAAGTAACAGGAAGCATCTTAAGAGGTAAGAAATATGTCCTTAGTCTGTCCCAGCTGTGGGTCTGAACGTGTGTCAAAGGAAAATTCAGATCAGAGTTCTCAAACTCAAAAGTTACTAAGGGCCAGAAAAAAATCCAGACTGGGAGCCTGCTGCTCTCAGCCCAAAGGGGACAGCGGCCACAGACACAACGATGCCAGTCATGGAGGAATGGGGACCCAATTCCCAGCATCTCAAGTAATACTGGTAACCAGGATTTTCAAGTATAAGTACCCGACGCTAAAACATAGCTCCATGTTTCAACCACTGCACAGACCTGAAAACATATGCGTGTGAGTTGGAAATAGTTCTGGAGGTCACTACTTGGATAACTTTGCTGAACAGAACATGAACAGAAAACCTCCAGTGAGAGGCACATGTGCTGAGTATTCACCTGTGAGCTCCCTTTTTATGTTGGGAAGGTTGGCTGGGCAGGAGTTACTGATGGTGAGGCCTGGGGGTGGCAGGCCTTGATTTCCATAAAGGTCAATCAAGTTTCCAGAGACAGGTAACTGGAAAGAGAAAAAAAACAGGAATGGAAGTGAATCACTGAACAATTCCTAAATTAGCCAGCTAAAACCCATATCCTATTCCAGACTGTATTTACATATATACATCATTGATACTATGTATAAAACAGAAAACTAATGAGAACATCACGCTGACGAGCACAGGGAACTCTACCCAACACACTGGGGTGACCTGAATGGAAAGGAAGTCCAGAAGGGAGCAGACATATGTACCTGTGCAGCTGCTTCACTGTGCCGCACAGCAGAAACTAACACAGCACTGTAGAGCAACTAGACTCCAACAAAAACTGGTTTTTAAAAGAGAAATGATTTCATGTAAAAAATATTTGTTAATACAGGAAATGAGATGTTTACCGTTTCATTCATTCGCAGATATATGGTCTCCTTAGGGGTTCCCTTAGAGACAGGAAAGGAGGCAGAATCTCACACACATCAAATCACTATACAACCCATCTGATAGGTTTATCGTGAGCATCGAGACAAAGGATAATGTGGTGGACTCTATCGGAGAAGGCAATGGCAACCCACTCCAGTGTTCTTGCCTGGAGAATCCCAGGGACGGGGAAGCCTGGTGGGCTGCCGTCTATGGGGTCGCACAGAGTCGGACACGACTGAAGCGACTTAGCAGCAGCAGCATTATCTATAGCATCTAGTAGCTTATGGTAGATGTGCAGTAAATATTGGCTATTATTATTATAAGTCATGTTCTATGTGGCATAGCTTTGTAGCCAAGTCAGGTTTTGCACCAAAGTCAACTTTCTTCCTTCCTTTTCTTCCTCTCTCTCTCTACAAAGCAAAGTAATGAAAAGTGTTTTCTTATTGGAAAAGAAATGATATCCTTACTATTATACTAAAAAGGTATTTTCCTTGAAACTGAAATCTTCCACAAAGCCACAAGAGGGAGCCCACTGACTTTCATAAAAGAACAAAATGTTAACACTTAAAAAAAAAAAAGAAAAAAGAAATATTGAGCCTTTCCAAACGAGCTTAAGAGTGTTTGTCTCTTGTTCTGAACTGAATATTTTCAAGCAGTGAATCTGTTTTATCCCAACAATGACTTCCCTTTGTCACGTATGCATTTCCCTGTGACTAGCTCTCTGCTATGAGTTTGATGTACCCAGTTTTATAAACATATGAGATCCAAGACATTTCCTTTTCCCACTCCCTGAAATAAATGTCTAAGTATTAATTCTTGGAAAACAGTTAAGTGATCTCACTACTTCCATGGCAGAAACTTCCCATTTCCAGCTCAACTCGAATAATTTCTGAAACTATCATTACCAGGTGAGAGTTTATGTCTTTAAGCCCTTCCTTTACTTGATTATACACTCTGATTTTTACTCTAATCTGAGAAAAGTAAGTGTAGATAGCATTTAAGTCTGATTAAAATACTCAGTAATGCAGATGTACCTGGTAGAGGCTACATGACAATACAGCACGTGCCATTCTTTCCAGTAACCACTAACATACAGATTAAAAGATACCATGAAATAAAGATAGACTCAAATGTTTCCTCTCATTGGGAGCCACCAGGTATTGTATTCCTGTCATGACTTCTAAATAAACAGTCTATGAGCTAAACCCCTAGGTAGAGAGATGGGGGAAGTTTCCAACAGGTTAATATGACACTTGCTCTGGTATGATTGGGGTTGGGGGCTGTTCGAACAGACAGATCAGCAGAGCACATCTCTCTTCTGCACTCAGCCTTTTGTTCCTTTGCGAAGACAGCATCTAAATTATGCATATGAAATGGATTACACAGATCTCACTATACGTATACGTATGAAAATGTGATAATGTAAAATGCCCTTGAACCACATTTCAAGGGCCTCTAGCTAAGGAACTGATAAATAAGTGACTATGATTACTAGCTGTCTTAGTGGTTTTATATGAAACAGGTCATTTTCTCAGGTCAGCCTTGGCCCTGTGTTTGGTTTTATTCTTGTCCAACTTAATACAGCAAAGTGAAAGAGGCTCAAATGTCTCAACACAGCACTGCAGAGTCAGAGAGTCAGAAGTTATAAAGCTGGTATGACATCTGGTAAGACTTCGAGATTCCAAAGCTTTATCTTCCTCCTTTGTTGTTGCTCAGCCGCTCAGTCATGTCTGACTCTTTGAGACCCCATGGACTGCAGCACTTCAGGTTTCCCTATCTTCCACTGTCTCCTGGAGTTTGCTCAAGTTATCTTCCTATCCTTCTAGAATTTCAGACTTGGAAAGAACTATCAGGTATTAATAAACCAATAATGTGACTTGAGATTCAATGCCACAAGCTAAAAACAATTATTTCCATGGCTTGAGAAATAAAGATCACATGTGCAAACTGTGTGCAAAACATACAACTGGGTTATTATGATAATTTGTTAGGAATAAATAATAGGCAAGTGATAAACACAACTAACTTTAAAAAAAAACCTCTAAGTTATCACTGGATCAATACTGAACAGATATGTTCTATTATAAACTTCTCCAGGATAAGAATATATTTTCTAACCACAATCTAAAGGAAGATGGTATGTGTACATATACTTAATAAATGCAGACTCACAAAAAGAGAAAGAGAGGGTGAAAGAATTGAAAACTAGGGATGAGACAAAGAAACACACAAGGGGGTGGGTGGAAACAGGAAGAGAGAGACACAAACGCAAGAGTGGGGAAGAGATGGATGGGCAAGTCGGGTGGAAGCGGGGAGGACTCAGAAAGAAATGGATTGAGTAGGGGTTAAGAACTCCCAGAGAAGACTGTGTGGACTGGCAGCAGGGCTGACCAAAAAGAGAGATGAATTAAAATCTTCGGAACAAGACGCCTTATCGGGCACTCCACTGAGGTCAAACATCATTACTTCCAGTTGAAAAGGCAGCTTATAATCCTCTGGAGAGTTCTTGAAAAGATTTCTTGCTTCGGCAGCTTTTCCAATCTTGCTAGTTAGGAGTGGGCATCATAGAGCCTGCTGGGATATTTTGCTGAGAAAAACTTTATTTTGTGGGTGCCTACTCTGAGCCAGGCACAGAGATTAAAAGGCACTCCGTGTAACTTATCATGCTGACTTTATAAAAAGGAACATCGAGGTACTGCTCTGAGTGCAAGTTTTTGATAGGAGGTTCATATCGCATGTTAATTGTATTACTGGGAGGAGGGCAGGATCAACCTGCTGATAATAATCAATTAGAAACTGCAATTTTCAATTAATCTCCAAATGAACCTGAACAAATAAAAACCCAGTTGCTCACTAACTGTGGGTACTCAAATTTACAAATGAACGGGGCAGTCATTTACATCCTGGGCTAAGGAGCCTGTGACTCAGGTTAGAAGCTGCCTGTCCCTGACGTGCCAAATGATATTCAACTCTGTGAGGTGAGATGTCCCTCTCTGAAAAGTAGCAGTCGTACCACCCATCTCACAGGGTTTTGTAAAAAGTAAACAAGATAAAGTGGGTGAAACAGGTGGTGCAGTGATAAACAATCTGCCTGCCAATGCAGGAGACACAGGAGATGCGAGTTCGATCTCTGGGTGGGGAAGATCCCCTGAGGAAGGGAAAGGCAACCCAATCCAGTATTCTTGCCGGGAAAATTCCATGGACAGGGGAGCCTGGCAGGCTACAATCCACGGGGGTCACAAAGAGTCAAACATGACTGAAGACGCACACACGAGTGAAACAGAGTACCTGCTCTTAAAGTGACTGATAAACTATGTTTCATTGTTCAGTCACTCAGTTGTATCAGACTCTTTGCGACCCCATGGACTGCAGAACATCAGGCTTCCCTGTCCTTCACTATTTCCCAAAGTGGCTCAAATTCATGTCCAGTGAGGTTTTCCTGAAAGTATATTCTTTGTCTACGGTTTTTTCGCTCAGTGATGTCCACTCTTTGTGACACCACGGACTGCAGCTAGCCAGGCTCCTCTGTCCATGGGGATTCTCCAGGCAAGAATACTGGAGTGGATTGCCATTCCTTTCTCCAGGGGAACTTCCCGACCCAGGGGTCGAACCTGGGTCTCCTGCCTTGCTGGCAGCCTCTTTACTGTCTGAGCCACCAGGGAAGTCACAGTTTTGGGGGCAAACTAATTTTCACTTTGATTAACAAAACTATCCACCATATGAATTGCCAAGCATCCCGTGGATTGCAATGCAGATCTAAGCACAGAAATGAGGGGATGTGTGTGGCTAAAGTGACTACTCCATATTCCAAACCTTTTTCCATTGGGGGTGATTTTGCCCCTTTTCCCCAGGGGACATTTGTCACTGTCTCGAGACCTTCTGAGTTGTCACTGTGGGATGGCAAGGTGTGAATGGCCTCCAGTGGGTAAAAGCCAGGGACCCTGCTAAACATCCTACAACAGACAAGACAGTCTCCACAACAAAGGATTACCCATCCCAAATGTCAACGGTACCAAGGTTGAAAGACTGCTCTAAATGATGGCTTAGGCGCTTTATATTAACAGCTGTTATTTATGAATACTACTCAAAGGGAGGCTGATCAAAATAATATGGATTTCTAATTAAAAATCAGTCTCCTAGCCATGCAAATTTAGGAATTCAGTGGTTCCCTTTCTCATTTTGAAAAATTCTCCCAGTTACCTTCATTACTAGGTCAAAATAACACTTTTAAAGCTAAGGAAGACATTCGAATCAGTTCTAATGAGGTGGATGAAACTGAAGCCTATTATACAGAGTGAAGTAAGCCAGAAAGAAAAACACCAATACAGTATACTAACGCATATATGTGGAATTTAGAAAGATGGTAACAATAACCCTGTATGCGAGACAGCAAAAGAGACACAGATGTATAGAACAGTCTTTTGGACTCTGTGGGAGAGGGAGAGGGTGGGATGATTTGGGAGAGTGGCATTGAAACATGTATAATATATATGAAACGAATCGCCAGTCCAGGTTCAATGCAGGATACAGGATGCTTGGGGCTGGTGCACTGGGATGACCCAGAGGGATGGTACGTGGAGGGGGGGGGTGGGTTTCAGGATGGGGAACATGTGTACACCCGTGGCGGATTCATGTTGATGTATGGCAAAACCAATACAATATTGTAAAGTAATTAGTCTCCAATTAAAATAAATAAATTTCTATTTAAAAAAAAGCTAAGGAAGAGGAAACACAACTTCTGTTAACATAAATATATTGTGTCTTTGCGGGGGTTTTATCCAACACATTAACCTGATGGACAAGATTTCACTTCCAGTGCACGAGCTGTACAATGGACAGTAAAAGACACAGTCCCATTAGGACAAATAAAGAGAAGGTGGACAGGTGTGTGTATGTTCCCTCAACTTTGTCTGATTCAAGTTCTTCAATGTTCTGCTCCACCAAAATGAATATTGTTCCAAGTAAATGATAATTGCAAAATGTTATTATTTTTTTTTTCTCCCTGGATGGTCCCCTTCTCTGAATATCAATTAAGTACTGTAAGCACAAGTAAACTGGGACTTTTATTCTTTGTTTGCGATGGTACAAGAGGGCCCTTGTGCTCTCAGAATAGTTATTTCTAGACTCCAATTCCCTTAGGATAGTTTCCTCTCTAGGATAGTTTCCTCTCTAAGTGTTCCTTCCACTTTATTTTTTAAAACAGTTAACTTGAAATAGACCGTTTCGAAGAATCAACTAAAAGGAAAAAATGTCCAACATAAAGAATATTAAGTTTAAACTCCACTGTGGGGAAAAAATTAACATGTTAGTAAGTTGTAGTGGTTCTATTATTTAATTCTAACAACTAAAGCCCAATTTTATCAAGAATAAGAGCTAGAAACTAACAGCATAGGTTCTCTTGTTTTAGATGCTATTATTATCCCCATTTTCCAGCAAAGGAAAGTGAGGCAAAGACAAACAACTCACTCCAGAGTGTGTATTGAATTCAGATGTCTGGCTGAGAGTCTGTGTTCCTAACTTCTGTGTTACTGTGTCTTTCTGCCAGTTATAAAATGCCGAAATAGTTCCTTGTGGGAAACCTCTGATGTGGAGAACACAGAAGAGAAATGGGGACCAGGACAAAGTCAGTGACCCCTGAGGGTGCTGCAGGTTACTCTTCTCTTGACTGGGAATTAATCAAAGTCTGCCCTGGGGATTCTTTCTTATCTGGGGACTCCCCTGAGATGGTCTCTCTGCTTCTGAAACATCCTTCTCCATTCAAAGTCTGAAGTGGTCTCCTTTTCTAAGCTTGTAAGCCCAGTGAGACCAGGAAGGAGACCTGACTCATCTGCATCCAAAGCATCTCACCCGGCACTGGTCACATATGAGGCATCTAATAAAGGCCAAATCAATCTTAAAGTGAGGTCAGGAGCAATCGGACTGACCGAGGAGACACGGGTCTTCAGTCTAAAGGTCATGTCTTCAGAGGGTTGTGACAAGGACAAGTTCTCCACGGGGCAAACTGGGATCCACATCCACAGAGAGACTCACTATGATAAATATTTCCATTATTGAGTATGATATTATTCTAACATAGAGTTGGCATATTACAGTTGCTGAGTGAATATCACCTGGATAAAATACTATCAAAATCATTTAAACTATAATAAATTATATATAATAATTTAGACATTATTGAGTACAAGCTATGTTTCCAATGCTAAATGCTGTACATACTTTAGGGTTTCCCAGGGGGCTAGTGGTAAAGGGTCTCCTGCCAATGCAGGAGACAGGGGTTTCATCCCTGGGTTGGAAGATCCCCTGGAGAAGGAAATGGCAACCCAATCCACTACTCTTGCCTGGGAAATCCCATGACAGAGGAGCCTGGTGGGCTACAGTCCGTAGGGTCACAAAAGAGTTGGAAAGGACTCAATGACTAAACAACAACAATTCATAATTTAGGAGATGACCATGTCAAGGAGAAACAATGATCAGTTCTATTTTACAAAAAAGGAAATGGAGGACTTCAAGACACTAAGTAATGTGCAAGGTCAGGCTGTAAATGGCAGACAGGATTTGAATCCAGGTCTGATGATAAATCTTCAACTCCCAACCACTGTGTTACACTGCTTCACTTGTGAGTGTGGATTTGGAAGGTTTCAAGAAGCTGAAAGCCTGATATTTTGGAGGGGAATACAAAGGATATGCAAGAGGAAATTAAGGCAGTGAGTACTAGGTTAGATCAGATGACATCTGAGGTCCTCATCACTGGGGAAAACTTTTTTAAAAAGAACAATTTAAAAGAATCATGTCAATCCTACAGTTCTCCTGAGTATGCGCAGGTATCCATCTGATGCCACTGGAAAACTACCACCCTTGTCAGCAAAGTTCTTCTGAAATGACTTGGCCATCGCTAATTAGTGCTGCAAAGGGACTGCTGCTGCTGCTGCTGCTGCTGCTGCTGCTGCTGCTGCTGCTGCTGCTGCTGCTCCTAAGTCGCTTCAGTTGTGTCCGACTCTGTGCGACCCCATAGACGGCAGCCCACCAGGCTCCCCTGTCCCTGGGATTCTCCAGGTAAGAACACTGGAGTGGGTTGCCATTCCCTTCTCCAATGCATGAAAGTGAAAAGTGAAAGTGAAGTCGCTCAGTCGTGTCTGACTCCTAGCAACCCCATGGGTACATGTAAAAATATAAATTCCTGAGCGTAAGCTCCTCCAAGGTTTTTGCTCCTGTTTGTCCTAGGATTCTGACTACTGACAGGCACAGTCTGCCTCACGGATGCATAAAGCTGAAAGCAAGAGGGTTCCACAGCAGCTGACCCAGGGCTCAAAGAGAGTGGGACAAGTTTGGCATGGGAACATTTGTTAGAAATAATATTTAGTTCTTTCAAAATGGGGGGTGAGTTTAAACGGGTAGTAAATTGACAAAACTAAACACTCTAGAAAAAACTCAGAGGTTTTGAGGGAGTTCTTACTCCTCAAGACTTCAAGAAGGTGACTTAAACAACTGGATCAAGACAGAAAAGAAAATGTAACTATAAAAAACTGGTTTTCTAGGGATTTGGGTATAAATAAGTGAAAGCTACCACATTCCCTTGCCAAGGAAATTTATCATTGGAATTTAGTCTTAAAAAAAAATTCTGTGGTTAAAAAAAATATCATCTAAATTCACCATTTTTAATTATTTTTAAGTGTATAGTTCAATTGCATTAAGTATATTCACATTGTCGGGCAGCACATCTCCAGAACTTGTTCATCTTGCAAATCTGAATTTCTATAACCACTAGCAACAACTCCCTTTCACCCTCTTTACCACCATGGAAGTTAATCTTTTAGAAACCAATTACTACCCTGTTTAGGAAAAGCATCTTAGGAACCTGCGTAGAAATTCAGTTCAGTTCAGTCGCTCAGTCGTGTCCGACTCTTTGCGACCCCATAAATTAGCAGTTTCTAAAAGATGACTCCATCCTGCAACCAATCTTGCTTGCTTGAGACTGGCTCCCACAATCCGAACCAGCTCTGGCCAGTCTATCCTGTAACTGTCCTGAACTCACTGGTTTGTGTATACTGATTTGCTCGGTTTGTGTCAAGTCTGAAGTCAAGGGGAGATTCTATCAGCAACCAGAGTCCTCTGTTTAGTGCTGAATGGTAGGTTCTTCCTCCAATTCCAGGGCTTGTCTCCTAAGTGTATAGTTACACCACCCCCTAGATTGTCCAGCTGGTGAATATATTATGCAGTGTTAAATATATTGCATCCTTAAAGCTCTTTGTCCATTTTATTTTCATTTCAAAAATCTGAACAGAAGGCTAGCATATTCTTGAACCCTTGGTGAAATTTAAATGTTAGTAAAAATAGTATACCCCCCAAAACATACTAATTACTAAAGAATATGATAGTCTCACAACATTGCTTGTATAGAAAACAGAAAAGGATGGGACTAGGCATTCAAAGCGGAGAAGACAATGGCACCTCACTCCAGTACTCTTGCCTGGAAAATCCCATGGGCAGTGGAGCCTGGTAGGCTGGAGTCCATAGGGTCGCTAAGAGTCAAGACATAGCTGAGCAACTTCACTTTCACTTTTCACTTTCATGCATTGGAGAAGGAAATGGCAATCCACTCCAGTGTTCTTGCCTGGAGAATCCCAGGGACGGGGGAGCCTGGTGGGCTGCCGTCTGTGGGATGCACAGAGTCGCATATGGGCTCTGGTCGCACAGAGTCGGACACGACTGAAGCGACTTAGCAGCAGCAGCAGCAGCAGCAGCAGGCATTCAAAGATGTACCGTGTCCCAGCTCTGACACATCTGAGCTGTATAACCTAGGGCTACACAAGCTAACCTTTCCTAACCCTAAAACGGAGGGCAATGATCCATCCCAACATGACTCAAGGAATTCCTGCAAGAACCAAGTAAGACCCAAATGGAAGGAGTGAAAGAAAATAAACTCTACAGGCAAGGCTACAACTGCAGAGAGGAATACTTAACTGCTGCTGCTAAGTTGCGTCAGTCGTGTCCGATTCTGTGCAACCCCATAGACGGAAGCCCACCAGGCTCCTCTGTCCCTGGGATTCTCCAGGCAAGAACACTGGAGTGGGTTGCCATTCTCCAATGCATGAAAGTGAAAAGTGAAAGTGAACTCACTCAGTCGTATCCGACTCTTAGCGACCCCATGGACTGTAGCCTACGAGGCTCCTCTGTCCATGGGATTTCCCAGGCAAGAGTAGTGGAGTGGGGTGCCATTGCCTTCTCCGGGAATACTTAACAGAGAAGAGCAAATATGATCCCTGCTTAATGAACTAAAATTGGAATAAATTTGCCATTGAAAAGGGGCAAACTGAACGTCACTTAATCACCTGTCAATGGTAAAGGATCTCCTTTAAAAAGTGCATTACGTTTTCAGGCCGACCAGAAAACCACTGTAAACAACACAGTAAATAATAGCACGCAGTTATTTCCCTTGGCAGCAGTATACTAAGTTGGGCATCAGATGTCGAGGGGAGTTAGAAAACCTAGCATGTTATTGAAAGTGAACTTGGACTCCAGGGACTGCAGAGCTTTATCATGGGGTTACTGATAAACTCACAAGAAATCCTTAATTTCTAATGTCTGAGTCATTTATCTGTGATCTTGAGATATTTCTCTGCCTCATGAATTAACTTCTCAAAGATCACTTGCAAAGAGAAACTGAAAATTCAGGAACAGGAAAAAAACATGGGAAATAATATCTCAAGCTTTTCTTTTAGAAAAATAAAAAGATCACCAATACCGTATTTGCCATTTGCAAGGCGGGATCCATCAAGCCCAGGATCTCTTCATTATAACTTGATTCTAGGCTAATGATGTCGTCAATTACATCATCCATCTGAGGGAAAAAGGCAATGGAAGAGAGACAGATATAAGCAAAAACTGTGCAAAGCAATCCAAAGAGAGATCCATGGTCTTTCCTGATCTAAAGAAGTAACACTCTTTAGTAGAGTCTAAGAGATAACTGTCCTCTTCCTCTCCAAAGGAGTACATTATTGAAGACCATTAATGCTAATGGGTGATGAGGAGGAGGATATATGCACCCAGCACATAGTGAGTGATTACTAGGTGCCAGTCACTGGGCTCGCGGCTTTTTATGGACTAACTGGTTTACCCTGACAATAACCCTACCAGAATAGGTGCTATTATTACAGCAGTTTTTCAGGTGAGATACATGGGAAACAGCTTGCCCAAAGTCACCAATCAAAGAAGAGTTAGAGCCACGGTTTGAACTAAACTTTCAATTGTTGTATAAAACTGCCTGCCCTAAACAGGAAAGAGGAACCAGGAAACTTCATCTTGAACGATAGCTGCCTTTTCCTTTTCTCACCTAAATTTACATCCAGTACATTTCCCACACCGTCCTTGGAGTAAAAAAAAACCACAGATAGCTGTTCAACCCTTTGTTCCCATAGAGGTGTGGGGGGCACTGTGGCTCCCAGGCCACTGGTTAACCCTGCAGTAATCTTACAATAACTTGTACACTAAGTCTCTCCTTGTATGCCTGCCAGTGCGCTCGCACTCCCGGAGGAGAGCACCAGGACAAGGTTATCATTATAGTCGTGGAGCTGACATTCCCTCTAGATCAATTTTATTTCTGAAGTACCAAAACATCAATCACGATAGTAAACAACTGTGATTACATGTGCATTGCAGCAGTTGCAAAGACAAGTCTGTGAAAACATTTCTTCGTAAACATCTTATGTATTTGATCTAATTGGTATGTCTGTGTGTGTGGTGTGTGTGTGAGTGTGTGCGTGCATGCGAGCATGCAAACACCTGCTTGGGTCTTAATAGTGCTTCACAAGTACACAGTGAAAGCTCAGAACTCAGAGGGATGCCCCTGTGTACCTTTTTGCCACAGTTAAAGAAGACAGGCTTCAACATCATGGGGCTTGTCAGAATCTTGGCTCTCCCACTTTCTGGTTTGGATCATTGCCCCTAATCTTTAAGAGTCACAGTGTGCCAATCTGTAAAATGGGGTTAATAATACTCATGCCCTTATTGGATTCTTGTGAGATTTCAGGACAAACCATATGAAGTGCTCACAGTGCCAAGAATAGAGCATACATTCAAAAAATGAGCGTCACTGAGTGACTCCAGAGAAGAATAAATGGAGGTCAGTTTTGAGAAACTGCCAATACTGTTTCCTTTCCAGGTATACCAATTGTATGTCCTGTTTAAGAGATGACATTCCAAGTGAATTGCCAAACTGGAAAATGGGCCAGAAGACTTATGAGCAACCTTTCTTTGTAAATGTTCAATCTTTTTTTTTTTTTTTTTCAGGGAAAGGACATTAGTGGCTTTGGTGTGAGAGAATTTTTAAAATAATTTGTTCTTTTATGAAAAGAGTCATACATGTTGATAAAAAGTAAAAAAAAAATTTCTTCCTCTTATATATCCATGCACACATTTAAAATATAAAATATAATTAATAAATGGATGTAACAAAATTTATATATCCATTAAACAGGATGCCACAGAAGAACTTTTCATTGCTTGGGAAAATATTCATGAATTATCATTAAATGAATAAATAAAGTTTCCAAATATATTTTTCATGAGATTTCATTTTATAAAGCTATAAAACTATATAGATCTTACACATACACACATCTTGGTTTTACAGATATTCTGTCCAAGTTGCTAGCCCATATATTTGTATAACATACTTTGATGATGGTATCTAAATGAAGTACAGCAGTTTACATCTTATTTATTAAAATTTATGTATTTTAAGCACTGTTTAACACCTTACAGCAACTCAGGGGAAAATGCATTTTAGTATCATTTCCCTAGTAGTTTTAAAATCATGAGACATAATGAAGAAAACAGCACTGTTCATAGCTTTCTCAATTGGAAAAAAAAAAAAAATCAATGGGGGTGGGGGCAAAAATCCAAAATCATTAAGAAGGTGTGATTAGCCACAAATATAGATCCTCATTATAAAGTGTTATATCCTTGGGCTGCCGAGTCATTCAGTACCTGCATGCACGATGCTCGTGAATGTGTGTTCATACTTGGGCATTCGCTCTCCGCCCTGTTTTGCTCTTCGAACTTATAAAACCCCTGCAAAAACACAAGCAAAATCAGCCCATGACTTGGATTTGCAAGTGACTGTTCAGTGACATTTTCACACGAGGTTGATGGTGTAGCAACAAAATGAACTAAGCTCTCCAGTAAAGTGAAATGTGACCAAGAAGTGAAATAATGAAGGAAGAACTTCCATCGAATCAGTCTGACAAATGACAAGCATGGACAGAGAAAAATAAGATGGTTGGTTTAGGCAAAAGGGAGAAGACTTAGTCCCTCTAGAAATTAAAATCAACCAAACTTCAGAAGGGTTACCTCTGAAATCACATGAACATTTCAGAGGACAGTCAAACTCCATTAAAATGATGCTCATCATCTCACACTTTGGAAAAAAACAGGCATTAAATCACAACTTGCCTTTTAGGTAGGCTTCAAATTTTGGTGCCACAATTAGCTTTGAGGTATATTTGAGTCTTGTCTCCAACCCAGCCTTTATAAAAAGCAGCTTTCACCAGCAGCAGCAATTTATTAAGGAAACCAAATACACCTAGCAAGAAAATCTTTGCTTTTCTGTTAGATTCTCATGTACTACATTCTTCCAATCCAGCCATGCACCCTCTGTGCTTTTTTCGTTTTTCCTTTCCAGCTCAGGGAGAAATAAAAATAATATTTCAGACATTCACAGCAAGCAGAACTTCTAAACTGCCTGTCCGACACCTTTTCTATTTTTACTATCCCTTTTCCACCTTCCCTTCTCTCCCTGCATTTTCAATGCTTTGTAAATGGAAAGGCATGGAAGAGAACACTCAGCTAGCAAGCGGAAATGGGATAGGAGAAAAAGGGTCCTCGCCTCCGGGTTCTGCTCCAAGGGGGCCAAGTCCCCTGCCTGGAGCCATAACCCAATAACCCAGTGACAGTGATGGGGACCAGAGACTGGAGGATGACAGCTAGCATGGGGAGTCTGGGACAAAGGCCGGTGAAGGTGGCCACGCGGACAGACTAGAGTCCACAATCAAGTGCAGGAGGGAGATCCGACAGACAGTCATTCAGTGTAAGAGAAAGGAGAGGGGAGGAGACATGAATTACCTCTTTTTCACAGTTGGAGTTAAGTGTAAGCATAGCCATGGGGCTGTTGGGTGCGCTGCTCCCCGGCACTGGTGGCATGACATGGTCGCCAGGCTGGTTTGGACATGGCAAGCTCAGGACTTGGTTGGCATGTTTATTTGCTAAAGTGGTAGAAAGGTACTGCTTTACCTGCTGCCTTTGGGCTTGCTGTATGTGGTACTTGGTGGGGTTTTCGAGGTGGGTCTGCACCTGAACATAGCCATGGAGGGAAGAGAAGAAAGTGCTGTTATTGGTGAGTTTTGGACAGCTCTTCTTTTCAGGCACAAACATGAGACAGGCCAGTCTGTCAACAGAATAGATTATTAAGCCCCTATTAGGTACCAGGCACTGTGCTGATGGATTTTGCTATTACTGAAGTTTAAAGGCTAACTCTCTGGATTTGGGTTAATACTCTGCCTGGTTTCATTTCCCTGCTAATTAACGGTCCATCTCTTTAAAACCTTGTGCCCTTCTTCTCATGCATAATAGCTAAAAAGCTGCAACTATCTGTAGGGTAAAAATTTTCTCAAACACACCTGAAAGAGTTTATTAAGATCAAAACAATAATCTAGAAGAAGGTGTTTAACTTATTTCAGTTTTCTTTGGCAAATATAATAGCGTTCTGTTTTGTTTAAAAACACAAAAACAAAACCTCCTTTAGAAACAACTATAAAACAGTTGTAGAACATAAACAGAAACATTCTGATGATTAAATCCACCAGTTGCAGATTAATTCTTCCCACTTTCCCTGGGACATGAGTATTCAATATTTTAATTAAGATCTTAAACTCAACATAAAAAGCAGTTCCGCATGAAGTAGTTTCTTTCAAACACAAAAACACTTCCATAGATGTGTTTGTTTGTTTTTTCTTTTTTGGATGTGTTTTCAAAGGCATGTATATTAAGCCACCAGAATATTTTCACCTTGTTTCTTATAAGACATTAATAGAGAATACGAAGCTTTTAAACAAAATCAACGATACTCAATATAGTCACTTTTTACTTGAGAAACACAATTTAATCTTACAAGCTATGAATAGGAGTCATGGGGAGAATACAGCCATGCACAGGGGGGAAAAAATCCTACTAATATTTACTCTGTTCAAAACTACATTGGATTCCTGCTTATGGCATCAAACAATAAACAACATTAAATGGGAGGACACGTACCAACTGAAAACTGTGTGTCTACTACAATAACACGAAAAGCTGAAACACTCGATTTATGAATTACATTTCAGAGACTGAATAGAAGAATAAAGCTCACCTGATAGTGATTATATTCTAGCATTTCCAGCATAACCACGTTTTAGGTGGCCCCAATCCAACGAGAAACAGTAGACTATCCGTTCCCTCTACTTTCTGTAATTCCGATTCGTAGACTGGCATAGAGAAAGCACTATAAACAAGGTGTCCCGAGATACCACCGGAAACTTCATCACAGCAGCCCTGCTTATAATAACCTAAGCTAATTAGTTATGCATGTTAAAAAAAAAAAGAGTTCACACAAAGGGCTTTTTTTTTTTTGGAAGCCCTACGAATTTGCTCTTAAATATTGATATCAACCCCCTCATCCCACCCAGCTTGACGTCATGCTTTTTTTTCATAAATATAAAAGAACCTTTTTTAAGGGATGAGCTATCAAAGTCAAACTCGCTGTCAGATCAAGGCCAATTCACTATTCATCTTTAGTTCCAGTAGTATTAATAGACAATGCTATTTCTCTTTCAGCAATAGGTTAAGAGCTAGATGCCCTCTTTGGAGAACACTGCCTAAAAGCTACACATGAGACTTTGCTAATGGCTGAGTAACTCAGCCCCTTCCAAACACAGAAAGAGTGTCCTTTAGTATGCGGGAGTCCCTGATGAACTTTTGAGTTCAGCAGTCTCATCTTGCATCCAGGTCTCAAGATGTATCTTTTTCTTAGCTGGATAGATAAGTAAATTTCCTCCTGACCTTGCATTAGGAAAAGGGGGAGCTTTTCTAAATAGAAAAGGAAAAATACATATATCCACAGAGGCACTTTTGGATACATATTTACGTGCAAAATAAGAAATACACATCTACCCAATTCAGTCCTCAAATTAGGAAGCATAACAATTCTCACTGAAAATCTTTTAATGTAATTCTTGGTACTAGAGAAGAATATATTTATCATATACATAACTGGTGTATTTGTATATTTGCTCATTTATTCATTCCATTATTTAATGTTATTATGTGCTAAACGCTCTTCCAGGCAAAGAATGCATATTGTGAGAAAGTAGATACAATTGTCAGCTTTATGACACTGAGAGTCTGCGGTGAAGCAAAGGAAGGAAAACACAAACAGATATATATTTAAAATTAAGATAATGGTTGATAGGCACTGCTGAAATGGTGAGATATTTTAAGTATGAGAATTTAAAATTCAATAATTTTGTTCAAATGCCCAGGCTAATGAAGTCCTTTAGTTGACAATCTCAAATTGTTTCAAATGACTGATCTAACATGCACAGAAACATTTTAAGTTTCATAAAGGGTCCAGACATGATAATGATGAGGACAATAGACATTACTAAAATAAACATCAAATGAGGGCAATGGGTGTAATGTGCTTATTTCACTATTACACTTAAAAAAGAAAGGGCTGCACATTTAAAAATAAATGTTAATTCACTGGCAGATCCTTATTCTTTAAATGAATCAGAATTTCAGGCTTTAGTAAGGAAAAAAGCAACTTGTCTGTTCAGCATTGAGAGTGAGGTCTTTACTACAACCAGGTTGAGGTGGTCAGAGTGGGATATTTTGTTTCCCTTCTACTGTCAGTGTCTTTTGAAGTAAGTTAAGAACAGACTGGCTATAAACATTATGGAGAAGACAGAACATCCCCAGACATCACCAATTCAACACCTGAAACAGGTGACATAAAGGAGGTCATGATCTGTGGGGTTATGCACAGACCTCACAGGAGTGGTGAGGTCTGTGGCAAACTAGAGAGTCCACGTGCCTCATGTGAAAAAAAAAAAACCAAAAAACAGCTGACATAATCTGTAACTGACTGTGGCCCTGTGGGAACACCATGCCAGTTGAGTTAGGTTTTTTTTTTTTTAATTTTTCAGTTTAGCCTGCAACCTGAACTTGTTTTTTCAATGAAAACTCCCAGATTACGAAAACGACACCTAATTGTTTGATTTTTCTTACTGTACAAGACAAATCAAACACACTTGTTGGTTAGACTCAACAGAAATGTGGTCTCTGCTCTACACTGTCCAGAAGGAGAATCTTTCTTTCTATATTCTGGGGCCCGGCAGGAGCACCAAGGTTCTTAGAAGTTAGTTCTTCTTCTGAAACATTAGTGTCAAATATAGGCCATTCCATTCCTGGTGCTTCTCTGAGAGGCACATCATGCCTTCTGGCACAGTCAGCAGAAGAATTAGGTATTAGAAACCTGGGATCACATTCAGACCTCGCAACTTACTACTTATGTGACCTTCTGCACGATATTAACCTTTCCAGGCCTTCGTCACTTCATATGCTCAATGAGGGTGATAACAGGAACTGCCTGCTAGAGCTGTTTTTGGCATTAAGCGAAACTACACTTCTACTAGGCTTAGCAATCCATCTCAAACAACAGTTTTCAAATTTTCCTTTTTGCCTTAAGTAAGTAAGTGAAGTCACTCAGTCGTGTCCAACTCTTTGTGACCCCATGGACTGTAGCCTATCAGGCTCCTCCGTCCATGGGATTTTCCAGGCAAGAGTGCTGGAGTGGCTTGCCATTTCTTTGCCTTAGGACCCTTTTAAACTCTTAAATGTCTTGTGTTTGTATGGGTTATATCTATCCGTATTTATCATCTTAGGAATTAAAACTGAGAAAATTTTAAAACACAAGATAATTCACTAGCATACAGTTCGCTGGACATGAGAACAATGACATTGTAACACATTATGTAGCCTCTGTAAAACTCTTCTGTATAAAGTTATCCTTGGAATCCACAGGGATGGGTTTTAGGACCTCTGCAGATGGCAAACTCCAAGCATGCTCAAGTCCCTAACATAAAATGGCATAATACTCTCTTTGAGAGATGAGCATTTTAAAAAAGGAAAATAAGTTTGTTATTTTGATAAAAGTATGTTTGACCTGGTGGAATGGCAGGAGTCCTGGAGACCCCCCAGGGTTCTTGGATGACACTTTGAGAAGCTCTGATCTACCTGTAGCATTGTATCCAGCCCATCCTAGCCATGCTATTGCCCACTGTGTTGGTGGTGTATAACCAAGTCACTCACATTCAAAACACTAATAACCCTAATTTCCCATAGCATTGCTTTTGTTGTTGTTCAGTTGTTAAGTCATGTCCAACTCTTTGCAACCCCAACGACTACAGCACACCGGCCTCCCTGTGCCTCACTATCTCTCATAGTTTTCCCAAGTTTATGTCCATTGAATCGGTGATGATATCCAACCATCTCATCCTCTGCCACCCTCTTCTCCTTTTGCCTTCCATCTTTCCCAGCATCAGGGTCTTTTCCAATGAGCTGGCTGCTCGCACCAGATGGCCAAAGTATTGGAGTTTCAACTTCCACAACATTATTATGAGGCTCTATACTATAGTCTTTTGACTGCTTTATTTGCCCACTCTGTACATCCTGTGGGATCTTAGTTCCCTGCCTGGGGATCAAACCCTCACCCCCTACTAGAAGCACAGAGTCCTAACCACTGGACCATCAGGGAAGTCTCTCCTTTCGCTACAGTAAAAGCCATATAAATGTAACATTTTGTCTTCAACTGTCCTAAACCATAGATTTTTAGTTAGTGATTTCTCACTCATTCATTTTTAAACAGCCAAACAGGGATGCAAATGAAAACACATGTGTCATTAAACATCGGTATGATTTCCTGGTAATTTTTTGTATGTTTTTGTCCTTCAAGCCAACTGTATTATGGAATTCAGATGCCAAAAATTGGGTATTGTTGAGCAGTTGTGGTGCAGACCACAAAATAAAGCTGGAATACTTCTCACTCTATCAAAACACCATATTTTATTGACATAACTTATATTTCACATAAGTAAGTATGGTAGCTATCTGGGTCAAGGGCAAAAATCCAATGGCTTTGAAATTTCTCTTTCTTCTTATTACTACTGTCTTTTTCCCTTTTTCCTTCCTTCATTCAGATCCTGAACTGATAGCAAAAGACTGGGACTGAATCACTTTCTAGCTGTCACCGTTTAGTCTCACCACTTCCCAGGTGACACTGACAGGCTATTTCCCATCGGTTTCATTCTAAAGAGACCCTGGAGCACATCAGTGTAAGAGAGTGCCCGCAGATACCATCAAACTGGCTGACAAAAGAATTCACCGGAGGAAAGAAAAAACCCCATCTGATTGATATCCACTGCACTTCGATTACCTCTACTATTTGTAGATCAGAATAAAAATAAAATTGAGTGAATAGTCCCATAATTCTTTTCCTTTATAATGGATTTTACTTTTTGAACAAGTCAACAAAACTTTCAGATTTCTCACTTTGTGTTTAGAGAGAGAATGTGTTCTTCTGTTCAGCAAGTAAAAGAAATATTAAAATGGATTATAATTCAATCAGATGCTATCCATTACCACCCCCAAGGGCTTCCTTGGTAGCTCAGCTGGTTAAGAATCTGCCTGCAATGCAGGAAACCCCGATTCCATTCTTAGGTTGGGAAAATCCCCTGAAGAAGTGATAGGCTACCCATTCCAGTATTCTTGGGCTTCCCTGGTGGCTCAGACAGTAAAGAGATCCATCTGCAATGAGAGAGACCTGGGTTATATGCCGGGATTGGGAAGATCCCCTGGTGGAGGGCATGGCAACCCACTCTAGTATTCTTTCCCTGAGAATTCCTGTGGACAGAGGAGCCTGGCAGGCTACAGTCTATGGAGGCGCGAAGACCTGGATACGACTGAGTGACTAAGCACAGACACCACAGCACCCCCCAAACCACTCTTCTCTTCATACTATTTTTACAGGACAATGTACAGAGATGGTCACTAATGTAATCATCATCCCTTAGAACATGATGAAACAGAACATTCTGAAACAGCTATCATTCTGAAATGACTTACCCAAAGTCTTGCCCAGGGTCATGTATGAGAGGTGACAAGATTCTTTTCAGTCCCACAATTACAATATTACCATGAATGAAAACAACGGCCCAGAATGCAAGTTCTCATTCAGCAATGTTTTCACTGCAACCTGGACAACGTTCTCCTTAATAAAAAAGAAAGACAACAAGGACACAAATCCTGACCTAAGAGAGAAAACCATATGCAGACAAATGCAAATCCCAGAAGAGGGCATGGAGAAAAGGAACTCTCCTACACTGTTGCTGGAAATGTAGATTGGTATACACACCACAGAGAACGGCATGGAGGTTTCTCCAACAACAACAACAAAACCCTAACAACAGAGCGGTCAGAAGATCCAGCAAAATTACTCCTGGGCATATATCCAGGAAAAAAGAAAATTCTAATTTTAAAAGATACATGCACCCCAAGGTTCATGGTAGCACTATTTACAACAGTCAAGACATGGAAGCAACCTAAATGTCCATCAACAGATGAAGAGATAAAGATGTTGTATATATATACACAATGGAATATTACTCAGGCATTCAGTTCAGTTCAGTTCGGTCGTTCAGTCACGTCCAACTCTTTGTGACCCCATGAATTGCAGCACTTCAGGCCTCCCTGTCCATCACCAACTCCCGGAGTTTACCCAAACTCATGTCCATTGACTTGATGATGCCATCCAACCATCTCATCCTCTATCATCCCCTCCTCCTCCTGCCTTCAATGCTTGCATCAGGGTCTTTTCAAATGAGTCTGTTCTTTGGACAAGGTGGCCAAAGTATTGGAGTTTCAGCTTCAATATCAGTCCTTCCAATGAACACCCAGGACTGATTTCCTTTAGGATGGACTGGTTCAATCTCCTTTCAGTCCAAGGGACTCTCAAGAGTCTTCTCCAACACCACAGTTCAACAGCATCAATTCTTCGGCACTCAGCTTTCCTTATAGTCCAACTCTCACATCCATACATGACTACTGGAAAAACCACAGCCTTGACTAGACGGACCTTTGTTGGCAAAGTAATGTCTCTGCTTTTCAGTATGCTGTCTAGGTTGGTCATAACTTTCCTACCAAGGAGTAATCATCTTTTAATTTCATGGTTGCAGTCACCATCTCCAGTGGTTTTGGAGCCCCCAAAAATAAAGTCTGCCACTGTTTCCACTGTTTCCCCATCTATTTCCCAGGAAGTGATGGGACCAGATGCCATGATCTTAGTTTTTTGAATGTTGAATTTTAAGCCAACTTTTTCACTCTCCTCTTTCACTTTCATCAAGAGGCTCTTCAGTTCTTCTTCAATTTCTGCCATAAGGGTGGTGTCATCTGCATATCTGAGGTTATTGATATTTCTCCCAGCAATCTTGATTCTAGCTTGTGCTTCATCCAGCCTAACGTTTTTCATGATGTATTCTACATATAAGCTAAATAAGCAGGGTGACAATATACAGCCTTGACGTACTCCTTTTCCTATTTGGATGCAGTCTGTTGTTCCATGCCCAGTTCTAACTGTTGCTTCCTGACCTGCATATTGGTTTCTCAAGAGGCAGGTCAGGTGGTCTGGTATTCTCATCTCTTTCAGAATTTTCCACAGTTTGTTGTGATCCACAAAGTCAAAGGTTTTGGCATAGTAAATAAAGCAGAAATAGATGTTTTTATGGAACTTTCTTGCTTTTTTGATGATCCAGCGGATGTTGGCCATTTGATCTCTGGTTCCTCTGCCTTTTCTAAACCCAGCTTGAATATCTGAAAGTTCACAGTTCACATATTGCTAAAGCCTGGCTTAGAGAATTTGAGCATTACTTTACTAGCGTGTGAGATGAGTGCAATTGTGTAGTAGTTTGAGCATTCTTTGGTATTGCCTTTCTTTGGGATTGGAATGAAAACTGACATTTGCCAGTCCTGTGGCCACTGCTGAGTTTTTCAAATTTGCTGACATACTGAATACAGCATTTTCACAGCATCATCTTTTAGGATTTGAAATAGCTCAACTGGAATTCCATCACCTCCACTAGCTTTGTTCATAGTGATGCTTCCTAAGGCCCACTAGATTTCACATTCCAGGATGTTTAGCTCTAGGTGAGTGATCACACCATCGTGATTATCTGGGTCGTGAAGATCTTTTTTGTACAGTTCTTCTGCGTATTCTTGCCACCTCTTCTTAATACCTCTGCTTCTGTTAGGTCCATACCATTTCTGTCCTTTATCAAGGCCATCTTTGCATGGAATGTTCCCTTAGATTCTCTAATTTTCTTGAAGAGATCTCTAGTCTTTCCCATTCTATTTTTTTCCTCTATTTCTTTGCACTGATCACTGAGCCACTCAGGCATTACAAAGAATAATATAATGCCACAACCAGCAATATGGATGGACCTAGAGTTTATCATACTAAGTAAGTTGAGAAACACAAATACCACATAGTATCAATTATATGTGCTAAGTCACTTCAGTCATGCCTGACTCTGTGTGACCCCATGGACTATAGCCTGCTAGGCTCCTCTGTCTACAGGATTCTCCAGGCAAGAACACTGGAGTAGGTTGCCACTTCCTTCTCCAGGGGATCTTCCCACACCAAGGATTGAACCCATGTCTCTTACATTTCTTGCATTGGCAGGTGGGCTCTTTACCACTAGCACCACCTGGGAAGCCGTTACCACCTATATAAGGAATCTAAAAAAAAAAGATACAAATGAGTATATTTAAAAGACAGAAAACAGATTCTCAGACATGGGAAACAAACTTATGGTCTTCCAAAAAGAAAAGCAAGGGTTTGGGGGCATAAATCAGGAGTTTGGGATGAACAGAAACACACAACTATACATGAAACAGATAAACAACAAAGTCCTACTATATAGCACAGGGAGCTATATTCAATATCTTGTAATAACCTATAATGGAACAGAATTTGAAAAAGAATATACACATATATTCTTTTTCAGATTTTTCTTTCTTGTACAGCTGAAACTAATACAGCACTGTAAATCAGCTACACTTCAATTTTTAAAAATCATATGCAAAAAAAAAAAAATCAGTACTTAAATAAGTGACTACAGTTGATATAGCCAGGTCTTCTTCCCTATCACAGAGATCTGCCCACCAGCCCAATTAGGCCTGCTCTCTGCTTTTGCATGGCCTAAACACTAAGAATAGATTTTTACAGTTTTAACTGGCTGAAAATCATGAAAAGAAGAATGATATTTCATGATACATGAGAATTTTATGAAATCCAAATTTCAATGTCCATAAATAAAGTTTGCTTGGCACACAGCCCCTTCCATTCGTTGACATGTTGTCCACGGCTGCTCCCACACTATAGCAGCGGAGCCCACGTGGCTCCTAGCCTAAAATATCTACTATCTGGGTTTTTGGAGAAAATGTCAATCCTTGCTCTGTAAGAAAGTTTTACCAATCTAGAATTCAGTTTTCCTACTATGTTGAAGCTTAAGCAAGATTTGAAGAATGAGGTGATTTTTTTCAAAAGAGAAATTCAATATGTATAAATAATTTTATAGTTGTTTTTCCAAATAACTGGACAAAAGAACAGAGGATATGCTTAATTATCCCTATTTTAAAGGCTATAAAACACAAACTCTAAAAGGAAAAGTGAAAAGGCTCGCCAGGGCCTTGCCTCCTGTGTCCAATAACAAATGATGGAACCCCTTCACTGCTGATCAATTTCCATCAAGGACCTGAACCGAGTAAAGAGACAAAGATAAAACTACATCCAGAAGTGTACTCCCATATCTTATGCATGCAAAAATATGCATGAGTTTATATTGCATTGTTTTTGATCTGCACAGTTTAACACCACTTCCTGGCTTACTACTCTGTAGGCTCTCTGAATTCAGATGGATGCGTAGTAAATGTGCACATGAGGAATGGCGAGCAAATCTATTTTTCTGAAGCTGTGATGTAATAGAATAAAGTGGACTGACCTACCAAAAGTTCCTAGCAAGCTTCTTATCCTAAACCAATGACCTATAAAATACAGGACTTACTCTAAACTGCAAAGTGGGCATGCTTGGTATTTAGGAAAAACAATATTCAGCAGTCTTAAAAAAAAATAAAAAGGAAGTATTACTGTAAGAAAACTCATAGTATATATATTATTTGATCTCTCTCAGACCAAAATAAACCCAAGGTCTGAGTATTAAAAGAACATCAAGTGTTTATCTCAGCCAAATAGAAATATGAGAGATTAAAGGGTGGCAGCCATCTGCCTGCAGAGTATGAATAATCCCAGGTTAAAAACACCACTTACAGAATCAAATTCCTATAGGAGAAGCAGCAAGACCCAATAAACTTAATCCATTACTCACTTTAAGAGAAAACCATGCATTTACAGGTCCTGCATTCTGAGGACCATATAAATCATTATGCACGGTTATATCATATTAAATATAGCAGGATTTTTTCAAAACACAGAAAACAGAATTAGCCTTCATTCAATCAAAACTGTGTACCATGTACCTGATGCTGTGCATTTTATATTCACTCCTAGCTCAGGTCAATTTAAAATAAAGCTCAGAAATCACTTGGATAGCTTATAAAGTATTCTTGAAAGCTTCTTCTTACAATTTTTTACAATCATATGATGACAACTGATTAAATACAGAAGGAACTATAGACTCTTCAGATTTTCATAGGTTTAACCTCTTATATTGAATTGCTACTATTCAGACTATACCCAATTGTCCTCTTGCCAAACACAAAAAAGAACTAAATATAGGGTTGGGTGCAAGTCTTCATGTCTAAATAAATCATTTAGGATCTTATTAAGTGCTGTGTGATTCTGCAGGTCTAGGGTAGGGCCCAGGACCCTGCATTTCTAATAAGCTCCCAGGGAAGTCTACCCTGCTGATCCATAAACCACACCACACCCTGAGTGCAAGGCTTTAACACATTTTCACCTCAACTTCTGCTCCCATCAAAAGAGTTATATCTTCACCATTCACTCACCAAATACTGTCTACCAGCCAGATGCCAGGCAACTGTCTTCATTAGACACAGGCTGTTCAGGTGCAAAACTCACCCAGAAGGTGACGTGTAAGTACAGGTCTATAGTTGGGAAAAGAGAATGAGCTAGGAGATGGGTGGAAAGAGCAATCCAGCAAAGTACAAAAGTCCTCAGGTGTGAACAAGCCTCTCGTGTTCAGGGAAGAGTAAGGAGGCTCTTCACACACCTTTCCTTGGCTGCTTCGTGACAGGGTTTGACACTTGCCTAGGTTTTCTCCTGCCCCACCTCTTTCATCAGTTCTTCCCAGTGGCCTTTGCTAGTTTTCTCCTCTTCTCTCCTTCTTAAATGTCAGAGCACCCTAGGGTTCACAGCTTGACTTCCTCTCTCTGCAAGCACAGCCCTGGTGACGAGCCAGGCTCCTGGATTTAAACACCTGGTTCAGATGTCCTGAACTCCACAGTCACCTCCACCAGCCTACTCCATTGAGAGGACTGCAGACATCCTCCCCTCCCAATCAGCTCCTGCCATGCTCTTCTCCGTCTTAGTAGATGGCAATCCCATTCTTCCATTATGTTGAAACATATGAAATTAAAATAAATAAAGAACCTTCATCTGGTTCAGCCTAGTTGCTCATTTCTAAAACCGTGGTCAACTTCATCATCTTCAATTCATTTCTTTCCTTCACACCCTACATCCAATCCATCAAGAGGCACCGGTTTTCTTTTTAGGATATATCTCAAATGTAACTAGTTTTCATCATCTCTACTGTTACCACTTGATCCAAGCCATCATCATTCCTCATTTGGGTGACTGAAGAGCCTCTTGACTCTTCCACCTACAATGTGCTCTCTTGCAGCCTATGTTCAATATACTGTGTGATCCTTGTAAAACATGTCAGATCATACCACTCCTGTGCACAAAGAACCCCTCTCCAATGGCTCCCTATTTATCCCTGAGGAAAATAAAACTCCTTACAATGGCCTGCTGCTGCTGCTAAGTCGCTTCAGTCGTGTCTGACTCTGTGCGACGCCATAGATGGCAGCCCACCAGGCTCCCCCGTCCCTAGGATTCTCCAGGCAAGGACAATGGAGTGGGTTGCCATTTCCTTCTCCAATGCATGAAAGTGAAAAGTGAAAGTGAACTCGCTCAGTCGTGTCCGACCCTCAGCGACCCTTCCAGGCTCCACCATCCATGGGATTTTCCAGGCAAGAGTACTGGAGTGGGGTGCCATTGGTCTACAAGTCCCTAAGCCAGAGCTGTCCATGGGCTTGTTAGACATGCTCATTCTTGGGCTGCACACCGGAAGTGATGGATCAGTATTGCTGAGTGAGGATCAGAAATTGATGTTTTAACAAGCTCTCCCGGTAGATTCTCATCCACAACAAAGTTTGAAGACTCCAGCCCACTGTGCCCATCTCCCCGCCCATCCCGGGGTCATTTGTCTCTGATCTTATCTCCCATAACCATCTTAAGAATTTAGAAACCCCAACCCCCTCCCCACCAGTGGCCCCCACCCACCCCATCCTGTTCTCTGTGTCCAGAACATGGCCTAGCACATAGTAGGAGCTCAGCAAATATGTAGAGAATCGATGATTGAGTGGAGGCAGTGGGGCCGAAATGCATGAATGAGGGCAGAGACTAGAAAACTAAGGACAAAGGGCATCAGACTGTTTAGGGCCTCAGACAGGTTGGAGGTTAGGGTCCTGACAGATTCTGGAAAAGTCCTGAGAGAACGGAGAAGTGGCAGACTGATTTTCTTCTTGACTAATTCAGAAAACCCTGGAGGAAGTGTCTCCAAGCCAGGCAGATGATTCACAGTGCACCTCCCTAATTAGAGTTACAAAACTTCCTTTTCTGTGAGGGCAGACCCAAAGACTGCCAACTCTTATAGCTCTTGTTCATGATGCTCAGGGCCCTGAGCGTCTAACACACATGGCCAAGAGCCTGGACATTTGTCTCTATCTCTAGCTTCCCTCATAGCTCAGTCGGTAAAGAATCCGCCTGCAATGCAGGAGACCCCAGTTCGATTCCTGGGTCAGGAAGAGCCACTGGAGTAGGGATAGGTTACCCACTCCAGTATTCTTAGGCTTCCCTTGTGGCTCAGCTGGTAAAGAATCTGTCTGCAATGCGGGAGACCTGGGTTCAATCCCTGGACTGGGAAGATCCCTTGCAGAAGGGAATGGCAATCCACTCCAGTATTCTTGCCTGGGGAATCCCAAAGAGAGTAGCCTGGCGGGCAACAGTCCGTGGGGATCGCAAAAAGTCAGACACAACAGAGTGACTAACACTTTACTGCAGTATTCTGGCCTGGAGAGTTCCATGGATGGTATAGTCCATGGGGTTGGAAAGAGTCAGACACGACTGAGCAACTTTCACTACACTGTAGACCTCCTTATAAGTCACAATTAAAGCAGAAGTCCTCAAGATGGTGGTCCATAGGCACAGTCCACAGGTATGGCTTAATGGCCTACAGACTATTTAATTAAAAATTGGGAGTTTTCATACTAAAATTTGGATGTCTGGTTTCTCTGAATACAAAGACCTAATGGCACCCCACTCCAGTACTCTTGCCTGGAAAATCCCATGGACAGAGGAGCCTGGTAGGCTGCAGTCCATGGGGTCGCGAAGAGTGGGACACGACTAAACAACTTCACTTTCACTTTTCACTTTCATGCATTGGAGAAGGAAATGGCAACCCACTCCATTGTTCTTGCCTGGAGAATCCCAGGGACGGGGGAGCCTGGTGGGCTGCCATCTCTGGGGTCACACAGAGTCGGACACGACTGAAGCAACTTAGCAGCAGCAGCAGCAGCAGCGACAATGAACAACCACACAGTGGGCCAGTAGAGGGCAGAGTTGAGAAGCAGCTGCCTTCCTTTGATGTGACTCTTGCTCTTCATTTTGCCACATTCTCGTTGTTCAGTCACTAAGTTGCGTCCACCTCTTTGTGACCTCATGGACTGCAGCACACCAGGGTTCCCTGTCCTTTACTATCTCTTGGAGCTTGTTCAAACGCATGTCCATTGAGTTGACAATGCCATCCAACTATCTCATTCTCTGTTGCCCCCTTCTCCTGACTTCAATCCTATTCCCAGCATCAGGGTCTTTTCTAATGAGTCAGCTCTTCGCATCAGGTGGAAAAAGTATTGGAGCTTCAGCTTCAGCATGAGTCCTTCCAGTGAACATTCAGGGTTGATTTCCTTTAGGATTGACTGGTTTGATCTCCCTGCTGTCTAAGGGACTCTCAAGAGTCTTCTTCACACCATAGTTCGAAAGCATCAATTCTTCAGCACTCAGCCTTTTTTATGGTCCAACTCTCACATCCCGTACATGACTACTGGAAAAACCACAGGTTTGCCTATACAGACATTTGTCAGCATAGTGCTGTCTCTGCTTTTTAATATGCTATCTAGGTTTGTAATAGCTGTTTTCCAAAGAGCAAGTGTCTTTTAATTCTGTGGTTGCAGTCACCATCTCCAGTGATTTTGGAGTCCAAGAAAATAAAATCTGCCACTGCTTCCACTTTCTTCTCATCTATTTTCTGTGAAGTGATGGGACCAGATGCCATGATCTTCATTTTTTGAATGTTGAGTTTTAAGCCAGATTTTTCACTCTCCTCTTTCATTTTCATCAAGAGGCTCTTTAGTTCCTCCTGGCTTTCTGCCATTAGAGAAGTATCATCTGCATATCTGAGGTTGCTGATATTTCTCCTGGCAATCTTGATTCCAGTTTGTGATTCTTCCAGCCCAGCATTTCTCATGATGTACTCTGCATATAAGTTAAATAAGCAGAGTGACAATATACAGTCTTGGCATACTCCTTTCCCAATTTGGAACCAGTCTGTTGTTCTATGCCCAGCTCTAACTGTTGCTTCTTGACCTGCATACAGGTTCCTCAGGCGGCAGGTAAGGCAGTCTGCTATTCCCATATCTTTAAGAATTTTCCACAGTTTGTTGTGATCCACATAGTCAAAGGCTTTCAGGTATTCAGTGAAGCACAAGTAAATGTCTTTCTGGAATTCCATTGCTTTTTCTATAGTCCAACATATGTCGCCAATTTGATCTCCGGTTATCTCTCCTTATTCTGATATTTAAAACGGCCCTGATTTACTCGTTAATTTGCTTGACTCCTGAAGGCATTTAAATTGGCAAACTGCCTTAGCCTTTCACATTCCATATTCCAGGAGGTAGTTCCAAATCCGATGAAATGATGGTAGCATAAGTGGGACTAGAATACACTAAATGAACAATCTCATATGATACAGGTGAGAAAATGAATTGATACTAAGTTTTTAAAAGCACACGATCATCTAGCAATTCACATTTTACACAACTTTTCTAAGGTAATCATCAGATATAAGGGCAAAGATTTAAGAACAGAGAGGTCCAGCAGAGCATTACCTTAAAAAGAAGACGGCAAATTACTGCCTTAGGACCCACTGACTATTTTTGTAAATAAAGTTTTAGTGGGACAGAGCCACACTCATTAATTTACATATAGTCTACAACTGTTTTCAAGCTATTACAATACTAGACTGGAGTTGGGTAATAGACCTTACATCCTTCAAAGCATACGGTATTTACTACCCGGCCCTTTAAAGAAAGTGTGCCAACCACTAATCTCAAATAACCAAATATTGGAAATTAATATCAATACAAAGCAATGCATTCAAGTAATTATGAGGGAGCTATATGAGTTCAGGTTTCCTCAACCTCAGCACTATTGACACTATTGCCAAGTACTTCTTTGTTGTGGGGTTGTATGTGTTTTACAGAGTATTTAGCAACATCCTTGGCCTCTGTGCAGTGTATTCCAACGGAACCATTTCCTCAACACTGGTTGTAACATTCAAAAATGTCTCCAGACATTCTAAATGTCCTTAGGGTGAGGGGGGAATTTCCCTCAAATAGATGGACACAATATAGACAGTGAAATGTGTTTATAAAACTATTTAATGAGAGGAAAAGTTTATCATATAAGTAGGAACACAAAACAAGTTAGAATCACTACCTACTCTGTGACCCTAAACTGAATTTAAAATGCTTTCATTACATATGCACACACACACACACACACACCAGTTACAAATTATTCAACAAAAATCTTCATCATGACTATCTCAGGATGATTAAAGTATAGATGACTGTTATCTTATTGGTTTTTTAAAATATTTTCTATTATGTCACACAGAGTCAGACACGAATTTGCAACTGAACAACAACAACAATATTGTATATGATGATAATTTTGTAATTAAGAAAAAAAATCTATACATTCCACAAAAATTAAAGTTTGTGGATCTGGACAAATAAAAATATATTCAGGCAGAATTTCTCTACTAAAAATTTTGAAAACCAGAAATAAACTCATGAAGGCATTATGTAATGATGAAATCTGCCTCATTTCAATTGTTTTCTTTAAATACTAGATTAGATTAAGAAGACCCTGCTACTTTTGAAATTTTTGGTCTAACAATCAAGCCCAGACTGTTTCAGTTTGTACAATGTCTGACACATTTTTACGGTTTTCTAAAGGGCTGCAATTACGTGATTGCGTGGTGTTCTTACAATAAGAGCTCATTGTAAGGACTGTCCAGCTGCCCCTACCCTAATGGGAATTGTGAGTGCCGCATTCCACGTGTTATAACTTTTTTTTATGCCCCAGTTTAGCACTGCCTCCAAATCGCAGACGCCTTTTTGTTTCAGCATTTCTCCCCCCAAATGCCCCTATTGTTTGCAGTTTATCGGGTATTAGAGATCATTACGGCACAAGCGGCAAAACTTTTTGAGAAGGACAGACACTCTTTAAGAAACCGGCAGTGGTCAAGTTTGACAGAGATGAAAACATTGCCCTAGGCCTAAGCAAAAGGTCAGCCAGAAATGAGAGCTGAACGCTGCCGGTTTGAAGGTCAAGTCCACATGAGCTGAAAGCTGGCAAAAAGCAGCCGTCTCATAATAACACGGACTTCAGGGCCTGGATCATGAGACCAAGGAGGTCCTCCTGGTTTTTGAGGAAATGCACTGTGTTGGGCAAATCCTAAGACCTCTTGTACACATTATGTGATAAGTGAATTCCAGTCTAGAATGTACAACTCCAACAATTGTTAGCAGCAGCTCACAAGTACTTTCTGACTGAGAGTTTTATGTGCAGGTGCGTTATAATTACCCCACCAAACAACCTAGCCACTCGTTCAACTAGCATTTACAGAGGCTCAGAGGATAAAGCAGCCACTAAGGCAGAACTCCTGACCCCACAAAAGCCATACTGAAGCTGGGGAAGCAAAGACAAACACGATGGCAACAGTCAGCAAAGAAAGAAGAACTTCACACAGCGATACAAGTACAAAGCAGAAAAGATAAAGTCAGCCACTGGGAGAAAAGAAGGCTACTCTGCAGTGGGGACATTCCAGCTGAAACTCAAATGATGGGAAGGAACCAGGTATGTTGAGAGTCAGAGGTGCTTAAACCCTGAGCTGGAAGTAGCTTGGCATCTTGGACAAATGAGAATAACATCAATATCCAAGGCTGAGGGGCTGGAGCAGTGAGCAGGTCAGCACATAAACTGAGAGAGGTGGTCGGGGCCAGATATTATAGAGCTTTGTAGGCCTCAGAAAGGAATTTGATTTTTCTTCTCTGCTACTTATGAGAAGGTTTGGGGAGATTTTAGGCACAGAAGTGACAAGACTTGATGAACATTTGTAAAATATCATTCATGTGATTACATGGATGTAAAGGAACAGTACCTACAGAGCCTCTGGATGAAAGTGAAAGAGGAGAGTGAAAAAGTTGGCTTAAAGCTCAACATTCAGAAAACGAAGATCATGGCATCTGGTCCCATCATTTCATGGCAAATAGATGGGGAAACAATGGAAACAGTGACAGACTTTATTTTTCTGGGCTCCAAAATCACTGCAGATGGTGACTGCAGCCATGAAATTAAAAGACGCTTGCTCCTTGGAAGAAAAGTTATGACCAAACTAGACAGCGTATTAAAAGGCAGAGACATTATTTTGCCAACAAAAGTCTGTCTAGTCAAAGCTATGGTTTTTCCAGTCATCAGGTACGGATGTGAGAGTTGGACTATGAAGAAAGCTGAGTGCCAAAGAACTGATGCTTTTGAACTGTGATGTTGGAGAAGACTCTTGAGAGTCCCTTGGACTGCAAGGAGATCCAACCAGTCCATCCTGAAGGAAATCAGTCCTGAATATTCACTGGAAGGACTGATGCTGAAGCTGAAACTCCAATATTTTGGCCACCTGATGCGAAGAATGGACTCATTTGAAAAGACCCTGATGCTGGGAAAGATTGAAGGTGGGAGGACTAGGGCATGACAGAGGATGAGATGGTTGGATGGCATCACCGACTCAATGGACATGAGTTTGAGTAAGCTCTGGGAGTTGGTGATGGATAGGGAAGCCTGGCGTGCTGCAGTCCATGGGGTTGCAAAAAGTCAGACACAACTGAGCAACTGAACTGAATACCTACAACAACAAATAGCTACATGTCAAACTTCCCAGGTGCCTCAGTGGTAAAGAATCTGCCTGCCAATGCCAGACATAGGTTCAATTCCTGGGTCAGGAAGATCCCCTGAAGAAGGAAATGGCAACCCACTCCAGTATTCTTGTCTGGGAAATCCCACAGATGGAGGAGTCTGGCGAGCTACAGTCCATGGGATCGCAAAAGAGTCAGATGCGACTTAGTGAATTTATTACAACAGTAGCTCCCTACAGTTGATGATACCTTGGACTCATTAGGATACAGTTGGATATGAGATACATGAGCTGCTACCTCTTGTCTCCAGCCGCTTCTTGGCTTCCATCAAATCTAAGAATAAAGAACTTTCTTACACAATGCTATGAAAGGTCTCAAATCAACACGGAAAGTAATTATACATGCTGTACATGTTTGGCAGAATACCCCATGTACACCTGGTTGGAACACACAAGCTAATGTATGGCCAACGGTCAGTGCAATGGAGAAAGGCAGCCTTGTCTTATATCTGGCTAAAATCTCAGAGAGATTCGACCTCAAATCCTAGGCAAGTTGCTTAAATGCTGTGAACCTCAGTTTTTCTATCTATAAAATAGGTTCACAAATACTACCCACCTAGTAGTTGATCATTTTGTTGATTAGTTTAAGTGATAAAATGCATGAGAAGTGCTTAGCATGTAGTAAATGATCAATAAACTAATAATGCTCTCCATTATTATTAGTCCTGGATTTTTTTGTTTTGACATTCAAGTAGATCAGTGTTAGATCATTTAACTCATCTGGCTCAAAAAAAGAAAGAAAGAAAGAAAAAGCCACCCTGAAGGAGAAGTGAAGTGTTAGTCACTCAGTTATGTCCAACTTTCTGTGATCCCATGGACTGTAGCCCACCAGGCTCCTCTATCCGTGGGATTCTCCAGGCAAGAATACTTGAGAGGGTTGCCATTCTTTTCTCCAGGTGGAGAGGCAAAAAGGAGGGGGCAGTTCAGCCTCTTTCAGGTATACTTTTATCTTTTTCTGATTCAAATATCACTGATGGATGCCAAAGGTAAGATTAAAAGAGGAGAAATAAGAATCTGGGAGGACTGGACATTTGCTGACTGGAGTATCATACAGAAGGCTCTGTGAAATCTCTTTTTCTCTCCCACTTCCAAAGGAGTTAGCTCAAGTACTCTTTCTTAATTGGGGCCTCAGGGAAAGTGGAAACCCCTAAACATTATATGAAAACTTTTGGCTACGATTTTTCTAGAAGAGGTCTAACAAGAAAACATATAAAGATGAAATTACATATATAATTTGCAGGTAAGAAGGAGATATATACATTAAGCAAGATGACCCATTAGTTGAAAACCGTTAAAGCTAAGTGGTGAGTATATAAGGGGCTCATTATATTATTCTCTGCTTTTATTTAAGTTTGAATCAATCTATCTGCATTCATACAGCACAAAGAAATGTACATACCTGATACATCATTTGTACTCATTTTCTATAAAAAGAAAGGTCCTATGGTAGCATATTTACTAAGCAAGCACTTGGTCAATCTATTGATCAATCTGATATACCTTAAGCTTAAATGTCTGCTTTTTTCTGCTTGCCATTCTGGATCTTTGCCTGAAGCTTTCTTCTAAGGGAGCTAACTCGACATTCAATGAGTAGATCATGGATTCACCGTGAACCAGTCATTCCTCTATAGTGCCGTCATCCTGAGCACCTCTGAGAGAAACATTTTGTTAACAGAGCAAGTTGGATCTGCCTGTGTAGTATTCTCACTGATATGTATTTTAGCCAAAAATGAAATGTTTTAAAATTAACTTGTGTGTGTGCTCAGCTGTGTCTGACTCTTTGTGACCCCATGGACTGTAGCCTGCCGGGTTCCTCTGTCCGTGGGATTTTCCAGGCAAGAATACTGCAATGGGCTGCCATTTCCTCCTCCAGGGGATCTTCTCTTAACTTGTGCAGAGGGAACAAAGCTCAAACCACACCCTTTTTAGTCAAACTTAGGACCACCTCTTTCAAACCAAATGGCCAATGGTCTACATTTGTGTCATAGAAGGAAAAAAAAAAAAAAAAAACAGGCAACTGAAACTTGAACTATATTTAGGAGGAACTGTATTTTCCTCATTATAAAAAAGTTCAATTGCCAAAAAAAAGATTTATCACACTCTACAATGCAAACTCTCAGAGGGATTTAAAATTTGCTGCAAAACCATAACAATGTATAAAAATGGGACATATCTATACAAAACCAATACTGTAACTGAGATAGCCCAATGTGAATTTCTTTGGGTGACAAAACAATGGATAAAATGGATAAAGAGGAAAGGGACAAAATACTTCTTTCAAGAACAGAAATGGGAATTTTGAAAAGAGGAAAGAATATGAGAATATACTGGGGTTTCTCATAATGAAGAAAGACCATTAAAAAGTGAAAATGAAGTAATTATTGAGCACTCACACGGGGTAGTTTGGTCACTAAGTTGTATCTGAATCTTGTGGCCCCAAGGACTTTGTCCATGGGACTTCCCACGCAAGAATACTGGAGTGGATTGCCACTTCCATCTCCAGGGGATCTTTCCGACCCAAGGATCGAACCTATGTCTCCTACATTGCAGGTGGATTCTTTACCAATTGAGCCACCTAGGAAGCCCTATATATCCAAGCCCTGTCTATATACCACGTATATACCAGGGAGCATTCATATATCAGGTGATTCACCTAAGATTTTTCAACAGATTTCCTTATTTAATCTTCACTACAACCCTATGAGATAAGGGCTGTTATTATTTCCGTTTTAGGGAAAACGGCTACCCACTCCCGTATTCTGGCCTGGAGAATTCCATGGACTGTATAGTCCATGGGGTCACAAAGAGTCAGACACAACTGAGGGATGAGAAATCTGAGGCTGACTCCCAACCACTACACTGAATACTACTATGTGCTGAGTTATCTGCAAAATTTATATTTCAGCATAGTAGCACTGATTGTGAAACTGTAGTATGTGAAACTGTAGCTTTGTAGGATGCTTTTCTCTTGAAAACCTGATTTCACACTTTCATTATAAATAAGCTTCTGTTTAACATATGATGATCGCCTGCATGGATGCTAGGCCAATGTTCGACCTGATTCCTAAGTGAATAGAATGAAAACTGAATTTTACAGCATAGAGTAAAGGGAAAATTTCTTATGGGAAAGCTGCCTCAGTACTTGGAATAATTTAAGGGTTGATGCTGCTTCCTTTCTTTCTTCCTTTTCTGATGGGAGGTGGAGGGATGTGTGCAGGAACGGGGGAGGAGGGGTTGGCAGGCAAAAAGAATCTTTCAGACTCAAAAGGAATTTTTGTTAATCAAAAGCATCTGTATCATGGGATTTTTAAAGGAAAGGTTAAAACAGTGTACAGTATAGTGACTGATGTCTTTTATAAGAAAGAAAATGAGCCACTGTTATCACTGACATGCCAGTTGACATATACCTAATTATAAACCCGTATCAGGAGAAAAAAAAAGTTAGGGAAGAGAAGTGTGCAGATTACTCTTTGATTAAATGGCCCAATGCACTATCTGGTTTGGAAAAAAAAAGAAAGGCAATGAGTTAGTCAGTTCCCCAAAGTCTGTATCTTACATGTAGTAAAGAGAAAGAGGGATCTATCCTAATGTGAAAGTAACCCCGTCATTCCTCTCCTCAGCTTACAAATGGAGGGTTAGGGTGGGGACAGAGGAAAGGGAAACCCACACACAAATGTACACATTTTTAGATGGTCCAACCCTTGATAACAGTGGTTTTCAACCACAAGCGATTTTTCCTTTTGAGGAACATTTGGGAATGTCTGGAGACATGCCTAGTTGTCACAGCTGGACAGGGGGTGGCTGCTACTGGCATCTAATAGGTAGAGACCAGGGATGATGCTAATATGCTGCAGCGCGCAAGACAGCCCTTGACAACAGAGAATGACCTGGCCCCAATCCCAATATTGGAGAAGCCCTACGCTAACAGATGCTGTGTCGATTCACCACCCCAGACCTCTGAGGGTAGACTTCATAAAAAAAAAGGCAACAAACCAGTCAAGCCAAAGGAACAGTGTAGCTATGCCATAAACAACTGACGTGCTTTCTTCGTGTTCCTGCGTTTCAAGCATGCGTGGGTACTAAGTCGCTTTAATTGTGTCCAACTCTGCGATCCTATAGACTATACCCTGCCAGGCTCCTCAGTCCACGGGATTCTCCAGGCAAGAATACTGGAGTGGGTTGCCATGCCCTCCTCCAGGGGATCTTCCCAACCCATGGATCAAACCCATGTTTCCTATGTCTCCCGCATTGGCAGGCAGGTTCTTTACCACTAGTGCCATCTGGGAAGTCCATCTGAGTTTCAAAGTCAACAGTTATTTTATGTCTGGTCTTAACAAAGAGTTGACTCATTGGAAAAGACCCTGATGCTGGGGTGGGGTGGGGGGCGGGGGGTGTTGGGGGCAGGAGGAGAAGGGGACGACAGAGGATGAGATGGCTGGATGGCATCACCGACTCAATGGACATGAGTCTGAGTGAACTCCAGGAGTTGGTGATGGACAGGGAGGCCTGGCGTGCTGCGATTCACGGGGTTGCAGAGTCAGACACGACTGAGAGACTGAACTGAACATGTGAAGGACACTCTTCAGTTAAATGGAAGGAGGAAGAAATTCTGTCATCTCTGTGAAGAACTTAATTCAAAATCTGAGACTTGAGCTCTAGACAGTAACGGGGTGGGGTGGGGAGGGAAAGGTAAAATGAGAACTATCAATATCACATAATAATGATCAACTATGCCTGAAAACTACACAGAATAAAGATAAACATTTGTAATGATTCAAAAAGCACAGCAGAAACTTGCTTAGGCATCTGAATGCATTGGCAACTGTGAGTACCTTGGCAATATCACTTAAAAGTCTTTTCTATCTGATGAATATTAAAGGAACATTACTGCACTTGCAAACAAAGCCAGAGTTCATCAGCTGTTAGTTTTTACAAAGTTTCACACAAATCCTCCTTACCCTCCTAAACAACAATAACAAGAAAAATAGTTTTCGTTTATTCATTTCCTATATACTTAAAAAGGAATTATTTTTCAATGTATTTTAACAACTTCTGGGCATTCCCTGGCAGTCCAGTAGTTAGGATGCCATGTTTTCACTGCTGAGGGCCCAGGTTTGATCTCTGGTCAGGGGACTAAGATCCCACAAGCTGCATGGTGTAGCCAGAAAACAATATGTGTGTATATAAATAAAACAACTTTAAAATATATTAATTTATAATTTTTATATGACACATAGATTTTTATTTTCTAAATGCTTTTAAAAGGTCAAAATAGAAGTGACGCAAACACGTATCTTTTAAAGCTAAATAGTAGGGGAGAATGAGGCTGAATATGCTATTCCTATTTTGATGAATCTTAGAAATTTTCCTTCAAAAAGTCATAAAAAAAGTTTAAATAGTTTTTAGATGTATAAACACAGACACAAATGCTGTCCTGGGTGTTTATTAGAAAAAGTAATTCTAATGATTTTCAATTTCGGTCTTAAAGATTTCAGCTTTAGTTTTATTTTGATATCTGCCTCTTCATCCTCTACATTGAAAGAAAAAAAAATTCTGTAAAATAGTCAGAAGGGTAAACAAACAAAAAGCTAAAGTGGAAGAAACTGCACTCATTAAACTATCATCTCTAAAATCATTTGTCTCAAATGATGCTTGAAACACATAAATGTGGCTCTAAATGACCATAAATGGACTCTTAGTTTTAGCAAAATAAGTGATCTCACCTGCCAAACTGAAGATGCCTTATATTGTCTGTTTTATCTAATTAGCACTCTAGAAAATTCTTGCGTTGTGATGCCTGAATTTGAGTGTTGTCTCCTCTCCCTTTAGCACTGGAATATGTAATAATGCACTCATATTAATAACTTTACCACTGAATATGTTTGCAAAGTTATCATTTGATATACAATGATGAGAGAGAAGGAGGGAGGAGAGGACAGAGGGAGGGAAGAGGGACATGTTTTCTTGAAAAAATAGAAATGATTAAGGAAAAGCATGTCACGAAAGGCCAGATAGTGCAATATTTTTTATTGGTTTTCCTTTAGAGGGTGTGTGTGTGTGTGTGTGTGTGTGTGTGTGTGGGTGGGTGTGTGTGTGCACGCGCGCTTAGTCGCTCAGTCATGTACGACTCTTTTGCGATGCCACAGACTGGAGCCCGCCAGGCTCCTCTGTCTATGGGACTTCCCAGGAAAAAATACTGGAGTGGGTTGCCATGTCCTCCCCTAGGGTATCTTCCTGACCCAAGGATCGAACCAGCATCTCCTGCAGCTCCTGCAATGACCCGTGGATTCTTTACCACTGAGCCACTTTGGAAGCCTTTACAATACGATTATTTACTTAACAACAAGCCGTGCAATGTTCCACATTCAAAATGGGAGAGGCTAGCACACTGAGTTTTAACACAATTTTTACCCTCTCTGCTTAAAGAAAATTACAAAAGAAAATATACTTCTGTGGAGCATCTCTTCTGTATAAGGAACAGGCTCAGGAATTCACAGATGAGGACCTTACTTGATGCTGACAGCAATGGTAAGTGCGTTCACTCGTCTGGATTGCAGATGAGGGAACTGAGAAAGGTTAAATAACTAGTCTAATATCACTCACCTGCTCTCACACAGTCAGAGATCTAAACCCAAGTTTGCTGTGTTCCAAACCAACCAAAATAAGCAGGATACATCGAGGGTTCACTTCTCAGGAGTCACCAATGCCCTGCTACAAGTGATATGGAAAATACGCTTGCTTAAAGACCTCCAAAACTGTCACCACAAGAAGGAACGTACCAGAGAAAAACCACTGAGGGGATTGTATTGAATTTATTACTGCCCTCAAGACTAGGGAGGAAACAAGTATTTTATCACTTTTATTATTTAAAAATGTAACATGTATGGTTGGAGAAAATTTAAAACATAAAGATGAGAAAAGGGAAGGGAAAGAAAAACCACAGAAGTAATTCCATACTGAGAGATAAATCCTGACAGCATTATAACATCTATCTTCCTACCGATCAAACTAGAATTTTAATGCGGTCACCATCAATGTCAGTAGGACTGGAACAAATGTTATCTTGGTCAAAAAAGACCCAGGCTCCATCTTCCCTAAAGATTTCTCCCTGGGCTCTTAACCCCTAAATCCAATATCCAGATGTAAAAGCTTTAGACATGAACATATTCACCGTATCATTTTTCATAACAATGAAAATGTTATCAGTGATCTCCAGCATGAGAAGAATCGCAAAGTACATTCATTTTTATTATTATGCAACTATTTAAAAGGACACATAAGGGATGTAAACAGCAATACAAAAACACACAATATTGAAAACAAAATGCATATGTAAAAGTATAAAACCTATGATTGTACTGACAAAAAACCTTGATTTTTTTTTTAACTAAGAAAATTACATATTACAATATTTTTATATATGAATAATGGAACATGATATTTTCATCTTCTCTACCTTTCAAACTTTCTGGTATGATTATTAAAACAGTTAGCCAAGTTCTTTTGGCTGCAGAGCCAGCCTTCTACTAGAGAAGTGGGGAATCATAATTCTTTTCTGGCCTCTCCTGCAGCTCAGGAGTGACCACATGACTTAGGATCCACCAATCAGATGTACATGCAGAGGATGCAGGCGCTAGACATAAGTAGTAGGCATTAGCGGGGATGGTCGTGGTGGGAGAAGACTGGGTTCCTGGTGTACCAGGGGCAACAGGGTAGGCTTCCGTGGTGGCTGCTGCTAAGTCACTTCAGTCGTGTCCGACTCTGTGCGACCCCATAGACGGCAGCCCACCGGGCTCCCCCGTCCCTGGGATGCTCCAGGCAAGAACACTGGAGCGGGTTGCCATTTCCTTCTCCAATGCATGAAAGTGAAAAGTGAAAGTGAATGAAGTCGCTCAGTCGTGTTCCACTCTTCGCGACCCCATGGATTGCAGCCCACCAGGCTCCTCCATCCATGGGATTTAAGAGTACTGGAGTGGGGTGCCATTGCCTTCTCCCTCAGTGGTTGTTAGGCAGACCAATTCCATGCTGTGGTTTGAAGTACTGCTTCAGCTTCATGGCTCCAAGTCTGGTTCTCTTATCTACCTAACAACTCTGCAGGACTCCCAATGTGCTGTCAACACATTTCTTTTAAAATTAACCAATGTTGCTTAATGTCACTAGCTATTAAAAACTCTAATACAGAGCTACAGTTTGACTCCTTTTATAAATACATATGTATAGATATGTTATAAATACATATAATGAATACAGAAATAGGTACATATGTATACAGATATATTTATTTACATATATATAAAGGGGAACATTCACTAGGAACTTCCCATACAAACAGAACTATATGGTATGACCCATTTTTATTATGCCTGGTGGTGATGTCCACTTCTTGTGTTCAAAGGAATACAAGCTGTGGTTTAGAAAAGAATTCTACAGTATGGAAAAAATCACAATTGAAGGCATTCCCAAATAACTTCTTCCCGATATGGAACCAAGTGAAATGAACTGCTAACATTTCTCCCTGGGCTGCATACTGCAATTAAATGTAATCTGTGGAAGCAGGTAGTAAGTATCTCTATTCAACTTCATAGAGAAAAAAAGAAAAAGAGCAACTGATGATGTTCAGCAGCCATGTTTGTATCTATGTGTTGCACAGCATTTGACCCATGGAATACAAGCATGATTTGGTATCTAAGGAAAGACACTTATTTTACGATGTTTCTGTTCCATCAGAATCTACCAAACTAGGCTTTACACCTCCTGTGCCTGGTACAACACAGTGCTCATAGCAGGTATCCAATGAAACTGCAAAAACTGAATGGATAATGAACTATCCTGAACTGTTCATAATTTTTACAGGTTAAGGCCCCTGTTGTTGTTCAGTTGCTTAGTCATGTCCAACTCTTTGTGATGCCATAGACTGTGTAGCTCATTAAGCTCCTCTATTCATGGATTTGGCCAGCCAAGAATACTGGAGCAGGTCACCATTTCCTTCTCCAGGGGATCTGCCTAATCCAGGGATTGAAACTTTGTCTCCCACTTGGCAGGGAGATTCTCTACCATTGAGCCGCCAGGGATGCCTTAAGCCCCCTAGAGGAAGACAACCTTGGGGTTCCTCTTAGTCTCTTACTGAAACAACTGGTCAACTATTACAGTCCACCCATGCAAAAACATCCAGCCTTTAGCAGTCACCCTTGCTCATTTATTTACTCATCAGACACTGCACAGAGATGGCAGTAATTCAATGCTCCTGTGGGGCCAGTAAGCGTCACTACTGCCACCTCACAATTGGACAAAGCACCCCTAAGTCAGAGGAACTGATCATTTCTACACAGACAACAAATACAGAGAAGAATGTCAAGGTCATCTACTGGAGGGTGTTCAATGTGTGGCCCAGTTTATGTATCTTCTTCTGAAATGCAAAATCTTATTTTGAAAACAAAATGGTTCCATTCTGGTAGCAAGTATTGATGAGTATGGACTGTGTTTGGGTGTGCGTCTGTCTGTCTGATAAAGAAGCAGAAGGGAGGGTAACCACAGTGGAAACAAATGGAGAAGGTCGTGATGACAATTTCTCCCCAAGAATAAGTATTTTGTTAACTCACATTTCAAAAGGAGGAAGAATTCTGTCGTTTAAAGTGCCCAAATCCATCGTGTCATAGTCAATAAAAAGTGCGATATCAAATCTATATTGCATCCATGAAAGCCGGTCACAGCCTTCTTGTCATCCTGGGTGCAGAAAGACTGAACAGGCAGCAGTACCAAGACAATTCAAGGGCCTGTTATTTCATCACGCTATTTAGCACGTTTGTTAGGATGATATAAAATCACCAGCTTAGTTTACACGCCAGTGACACTCGTGGAACTGCCGGCTCTACCCTCCTGTCCAATGAGCTGTGCTATTGTTTATATCCAAAAAGGGTTGGCTGCATTATCAGAAACGAAATGCAGTTCATCACCACACCTGATGCTCAAGTACCTCAAGGGCTGAAAACTGAGTCACCTTCATGCAGACTCAACCATGTCACTGCTCCATTACCTCGGCTCTTTCTTTGGAACCACAGAAAAACCTTACGTTGCAAATGCAGGGCAAATTAGAGCTCTCGAAGAAGAATTTATCTCCTCAAGAAAAACAATGGCATAAAACAAGAAAGCAACATACTCCTTATATTCGGACAGAAATGTCACTCAAACACCGATAACACTACTATGTTGCTCATGAAACGATAAAACAAGCTCATTAAAAATCTTAAAACAATAAAGACAAACAACCCACCATTAACATTTACTAAACACTTTATTTGCATGCATAGGCATTATTCCCTCTTATATCATATATCTCATATCTCCTTATTATTATTGTTGCTTTATGGCATTATTAACTACTTTTGATAAAGCAAACTCAGTTTTACCTCTCTAAAGATTTCCATCACATATTTTCCATTTTGCCAATGGGAAAACACATCTAGGACATGGGAGAGGCAGAATTCCATGCCATCTGATACCAGTGCTTTTCACTCACATATTCCTGAAACATCTCCTACACCAAGGCAGAGTTAGGAGTTATGACTTTGAGAAGGAAGCTGAGTTTATGAATTCCAACTCTAGTCAATGGAAAGGACCACTGTGTCTCAATCAATGGCAGTTCAACACCACCACTCCATTAACCATTGATCAAAAAAAAAAAAAAAATTAAGAAAGAAGCTCCCAGAGATAAGGCTGCTGCTTGAAGTAGTTAAGGAATAAGCTGTCTTCAGAGACGAGGGCCTGATCTGCCTCATCATCCATGAGCGGTTCACGGTCAGAAGCAAGTCTCCGGTCACAGAAGGGAGTGACTACAATCAATAGGCTAACAGACCAATCACACTCATGACTTTGAATTCTTGGACCCAGTGTTCCAAACCAGACTTTGCTTGTCATCAGAAACTATGAGGGAATTTTTTAAAAAATAAAGATTGAAAGGGTACTTCCAAAGTCTAGGTCTAAATATAGCTGTATTTATTTTTAAAACCTCACCAAGTTATCTCAATGAGTAGCTAGTTTGGAAATCACTACTGTCAACCACAAACTAGATCCACTTCCTAGGGAAAACTGTTCTGATGATACACAATGAATTTTCGTCTCTATGGCTTCAAAATAATTGAAACTAAAACCCAGAAAATGTGGTCGACTTAAAAGGGAAATCAAATTTCTAAACTCTTTGAAGACTCAAGAGATCATAATTTATAATCTCCACAAACAAAATTAGAAATGATGAAACTTCATAAAAAATACCATTATTACATTATTTTAATTATTCTGTACTTTTGTAAAATGAAAAAGTAATTTTAAAATTCAAAAACAAATCCATTTACATTGAGGTTTTTTTTGTTTTTTACCTGAAAACATAAAGTACATATTAAAATGTTACAGACATAATTCCAGCTAAATATGATGAACTGCCAATAAACAACTACAAAGTCAAGATCTTTAAAGGCAAAGGCTTGAATGTGTTGCCATTTTGGTGTTCCAGAGGTCGTAAGTGTAACAAAGACTGCACAGTAATTAAAAGTAGTATTTTTGTTAGAAGATCAAACCAGTGTCTACTATATTAAAAAAAAAAGCCTCAGGCTGGTTTTCAAAGGGGTCTGTTTTATACCAGAATAACCTATGAGCTATCTGTTTCACCCTTCCTTTAGAGGAAAATATAAATCATCCTCACAAGCCCATGGACAGCTAGATCACTCAAACACAAAAATCAAGAAGTAAAGATTGAGTCATGGATTAAACTGAAATTTCTTTCAGTAAATATTTATTGAGTCCATGGTATGACCCAGTACTATTTTATATGCTGAAGTCCCAACAATAAGCCAAGATCCATGTCCTCACGCAAAACTGAACGTTATAAGTATGCAAAGATCATGAACTTATATAAATGGAAAGATGAGGATGCCTAAGAAAGAACCCATCACTGGAGAAACAGAAGAAAAAATAAGAAAAAGGAACAACCACACAACATGAATGCACTTCTTCCTCACAGATATTATGACTCTGCTGTAGAAGGTTTCAATGTCACCAATGGCCACCGATCCACTTTTCTTTTCACCAAGCATGGGCAACAAACTACCAGTCAAGGCCTTTTTCCACCGCCAACTGGATTGGGGACACACATCTCAATTTCCAATACAAATGGTTTCAAAGCAAACAGCATTCCCACCGCTTGCCCCTACCGTGGCAGACTGGGCCAGAGCTCCATTTCCTTCTACTAGGGTCTGTCCTGGTGGCTCCAACGGTCAAGAATCTGCCTGAAATTCAGGAGGACCCAGGTTCAATCCCTGGGCTGGGAATATTCCCCAGAGAAGGGAATGGCAACCCACTCCAGTATTCTTGCCTGGAGATTTCTGTGGACAGAGGCTACAGTCCATGGGGTCACAAAGAGTCAGACACGACTGAGTGATTAACCCTTCATACTTCATGTAGGCACATGCAGGCACAGAGGGGCCAACTCCAAATTGGTAATGCTTGCATTTCCAAGGGTGACTCACACTGGGATAAATAGCTAACTGCCTACAGCATATAAGTTCTTTTTTTAAATTTAATTTTTATTGGAATATAGTTGATTTATAATATTCCATTAGTTTCAGAAGGTGTAGAGCAAAGTGAATCTGTTACACATACACACATATCCATTCTTTTTTAGATTCTTTTCCCACATAGGCCATTACAGAATACTGAGAAGAGTTCCTTGTGCTATATAGCAGGTCCTTGTTGGTTATCTATTTTATAGGCTAGAAAGCCATGCTCAAAATACACGATGTTTCAAAAACTCAAAGTGCCACTTTGAGTGGCTTTCCTGCAACTCTCCAAATGAGATGGGTGGTGACAAGCAAATGCTTGTTTTCACAATTTAGTTAGTTTCTTCACCTTGTTACAACTTGTAAAGAAGTATGGAGCAACTCACACAACAGGACCAAGTGTCCTAACAAACAGCTGATTAGACCATGAGCGACTGGTTAGTGATAGCTAACCTCCATGGGCTCATGCACTATTCACTCAAAGTGCACTCTGACAAAGCCATTCATAAAGATATCTGAATCATGCGGGTTGGGAGAAGGACGGAGGATGAACAAAAGAGTAGAGTCAATGGCATAATGGCTAAAAAATTGGGTTTGTAAATAGAAAACTGTGCTCAAACCCATGAAATTAATCTCAACTTTGGCAAAATGGAAATTGTAAAAACTGTTATAAAAAACATGACTTAAAAAAAGAGCCAGGATACGTGCATTATTAATAACACACTATTCATATCTAAAGAAAAATGCTGAAATTAAAGTGAAATATTACTAATTTTAACACAGAGGCAAAAATCTTCCTGAAGATATAATGGATTTTTTAAAAAATCACTTTGATTCTCATAGCAGCATTATTTACAACTGCCAAGTGTCCATCAAAAGCTGAATCAATACAGAGGGTGTGGGCACACACACAGACACTCGAATACTACTCAGCCATAAAAAAGAATGAAAGCTTGCAAACTGCAGCAACACGGATGGACCTGGAGGGCATTATGCTTAGTGAAATAAGGCAGACAGAGAAAGGTAAATACTGTGTAACATCACTTAACGTGTGGAATTTAAAAAATACAATTAGTGAATATAACAAAAAAGATGCAGACTCACAGAGAAACTAGTAGTTACCAGTCAGAGGAGGGGAGGCAATAGCAGGGTAGAGGAGTGGGAGGTATAAGATATTGGGTGAATATAGGCTCAAGCATGTATTGTACAACATGGGGGATGTAGCCAATACTTTGCAATAACTGTAAACAGAGTGTAAACTTTAAAATTGTATTAAAAAGAACAACAAAAAAAGACTGATCACAAGTTTTGTGTTTTTTTTTAATTACTTTGCTTCCTATTACTGCTAATTTGGTTAAAGAGCTATTTTTTTTATCCAGCTGATCTAAGAATATAATGCTTGAAATTACAATCAAAACCCAAGTCATAAAGTTACACTGTAACAACTTCACCCAAAGATCTCAGTGTACTTCACACATATCTCATTCCATCCTCACAAGTTTTTTTTTTTCCCTTTTAATTGAGACAACTTTTCTGAAGAGATGTGCAAAATGGGACTTCTAGTGCCTAACATATTTTAAATCCACTTTTCCTATGTACGTACTACTTTCCCAGGCAAATTCTTCTAATTTCAATAGTAACAAATGCAGGACTCCCAGAAAGGACTATCTCTAAAGTAGACAGTGTATAATCACTTTTTACTCTGTCCGTCTATCACATTTTTCCCTTAGAGAGCATTGCCCTTCATCCTTTATACGCCTTAATTATGTTACTTTTGTTCTTAAAGTATCTAATCAAATATTTCCCAACTATTCAGAACATAACTTCCTATTATTACATTCACCTAAGCTGCTTCGTCCTTAATGAAGAAAGAGCTGGCCGAATACTTCCATCCACCCTTTTTTATCCTCTTCTATCAGTTTTTTGTCAACTTTAGCCCCAAAACAAGGTCACTGGTTTACCAAGTGTCAGCCAGTGTCGCCTCAGGAGTCAACCAGGAGAAGCACAGAGAACAAAGCTGTGGGAGGTGTTTGGATAAACAGCACCAGGAAGGATGAAAAGAAATTCAGATAAAGAAGGCACCACATGTATTATGCAAAACTAATTAAGGAGGAACTCTTGGAAAAAAAAAAAGAGAGAAAGAGGGTTTAGAAACAGGAGAAGATAGGACAAGCAAGAAAGGAAGCATCACATTTTTTACTTTTGTGGAGAAAGACTATCATTAATGCAAAAAAATAACACAGGTGCAACAGGGCTGGGCAAAGTGAGCCTTAACTGAGACCAGAGGAAGGGGTCGCCCACTGACTGTGATCTGAAAGGTGGCAGAGAAAGCCCCCACCACTACCCGCCAGGATCTTCTCTGAAAATCCATCATTCCTCCCCTCCCCCCATGCCAGCAAAAGTCAAGTCCTGTTAACACACAGACTTCTTGGAGGAAATTATGTTAAGTTACTCTCAACAAGCCTTTCTTGATTCATCAGATCTAAAAACAGAAGTACAGAAGTGGGCAAATCTCTGAAAACACGTGTCTGCTCTAAGGTCATGTCCCCAGTGAGACCCCAAAGAGGGACACCTTCCAGAGAAACTCAAGCCTAAATAAAGCCAGCAGCCCTTAAAATCATTTCCGTCAGAAGTCACCTGCATTTTTACTTTCTTTTTGCCTGCAACTGGCTGATCCAGAAATCCAGGCCTCCTGAGTTTACACAGTCAACAAAGGCATTCTTCTCTTCAGGTGAATTTTCTCCAAGTGATTCCAAGAGAAACTTTGATGCTGTTCTGCCAAGGCAGCAGGGGTTGCAGAGGAGCTGGTGTTTGCCTGAAGAGCTTCAGTGCACACACTCTCATAGGATGGACTGACCCCCACACCAGGATGAGACTCCCTCTAAACATTACCTGCCCATGATGGCTCAGAACGGAATAACAGGATCACGTTCTCTCTACAAACAGGAGACACACTTTCTAAAACTTAAGTCTGCTGACGCTAGCCAACATCCTTCCATGGCTTCTCACTGCTCCTGGGATAAAGACATAAATCCTAAAGATGGCCTGCAAGGCCCTGGTGGCTCTGCCTACCTTTTAGCCTTGGACTGTGTAATTCTCAGCCTCACTCTCTGCCCACAACCACCCAGATTTAGTTTCTTATTTCCTGGAGCTGCCAAGCCCTCTGGAACCACAGAGCCTTAAGCTCTGGGACTTCTGGCCATAAGCTTCCCTTTACATCCTGAAATGTGACCTCCCCACAAGACTTCACAGAGTTGACATCTACACTTCCTTCAGCTCCAGGATCACTTTCAGGGAATTCTTCCCTGCACAAACTCTTCCCCGCTGTTTTGCTATATATGCTCACAGAACCTTCTTTCTTTCCTTCACACTTGAGTTCTAAATTGTCCATTTGCTTTTGGGGAGTGGTGCTGGGAGAACTGTGTGACTAAGTCTATTTCCACAACTTTCCAGTAAGTCTTCTCAAGTTGCCCCAGAGATTCACAATGGCTCCTGGCCAACCAAGTTACATGCCTAAATGTTTTAATAGCAAAGAAGGAATGGGTGTCTTGGTAAAGGGGTCAGCCAACCATGGAAGCAAAGAGCAAAGAGTCTGAACATGGCAGGGAGGAGAACGAGCACTATGTCTGGTTTTGATCAACACTGGATCCCTACTACACAGATGCTCAGTAACTATCTGTTCAGTCATTGAATGAATATATACTCATTTCCCTTTCTTCTCTGTTCATCCTACAAATTGACAGCTCCATCTTTCCTCTTCCACTCCTCTCAGTCTATTCTTTCAAAGGTCACAGTTGACCTTCCAGTGAAACAATCCAATGGACGTTTCAACCCTTCACTTGGTAGATACTTGAAGACTTGCCCAAGTGCTACAACTGATCAGCTGTTCTTCCACCTCAAAACTTTTTTGTGACATTAGGTTCTCCAAGTTTTGTTCCAAGTTTTTGCATCTTCATAGGTTCTCCATACTTTGTCCTTCTCTACTTGTGTGTTCCAGAGTTCTTTTCAAGGCGCACATCTCTTCTCACAACACTCTCTCCAGTGAGCTCGTAATTCTCTCAGGATAAAAGTGCTAGACTATAGACCACTACATATATGTGCATGTGTGTGTATACACACACACACACACACACTACTGAGTATCAAAAGTCTCAAGTTCAGACTTGGCTCTAGAAGTAGATGGATACCTGCATCCAGATCACGAGAACTTTGCCCATCTCTTCACTCTCACCCCTGCACAGCTATCCTGCTCTCTGCTGCCACAGGGCCTTTGCACAGGCAGTTCCTTCTGTCAAACTGAAATCTATTCACTCTTCAGACCACAGACCAGGTGAAGACAGGAAAGCCTTCTCTGATTCTTTACACCCATCCTCCCAGCTCCCATAGCACCATGGCCTTCTCTTGTCTGGTACTTGGTCAACAATGCATCATTTCTGTGATGTGATTTACCTTTGCTAGTTTTTTCATTCAGTTATTCACTCATTCAATAAGAGTTGTTTTATGAGGTTTTACTACACACTGAATATAATGTAAAATGCTCAGTTTAGTTCAGCTGCTGAGTCATGTCCGACTCTTTGCGATCCCATGGACTGCAGCATGTCAGGCTTCCCTGTCCATCACCAGCTCCCAGAGCTTGCTCAAACTCATGTCCGTCAGGTCTATGATGCCATCCAACCATCTCATCCTCTGTCCTCCCCTTCTCCTGCCTTCAATCTTTCCCAGCATCAGGGTCTTTTCCAATGCTCAGAGGTGAACAAAAGAGAGAAGATCCCAACTCTAGGTTATTTGAATCCTCGGTCTACCACTAGACCATGTACAGAGAATAGCAGTCAGCAAACTTTTTCTCCAAAGACCCAGACAGTATGACCCAGCTTAGTGGGCCATGAATTCTCTGTTGCACTACTCAGCCTTCCACTGTAGTGTGAAAGCAGTCATGGCTGCATTCGAGTAAGACTTTACAGAGCAGACAGTAGGCAGAACCTGTCCTGTGGACTTCCTGTAAAGCAGCCCCCCGATTTAGACCAATTTCTTAATCTCTGCTCCGTTTCCTTATATGTAAATGGATATAGCACTATGTTTTCTTCCTTCTCCTTTTTATCTAATAAGTTTCCATTCCCTTTAATTTTTAAAAAAAACTAATGCTTTCTTCCTATGTCTCCTAAGACTCTTAGAGTCAATGCTTTCATAATTGATTCCCCCAATTATTTTAATAGCCTCCCCCCACCCCTAGAGCCTCATACTCCTCTAAAACGGATCAATCTCCCACCTCCACCAGTGCCCAGAGACATCCACCTGATATCCGTCCACAAACACATGTCTTCAGTGCCTACCCAAGACCCGCTGCGCTGGATCCAACCGCCTCAGGCCTTTTATCACGTGGCCCCTGCTCACCCAAAGCAGCTTCGCTTCCCAAAGCTCTCTCAGTCTCATCTTTCGCTATCCTTCATGTCACTGCATCGCCCCAGAATCTAGAACACGAACTGTGAGTTCATTCCTCTCTTCATGCCCTTCTGGAATGACCCTACTTGTTCGCCAAGGTTGCCCTCAACACAAACCTCTCCAAGGATTCGTTCCTCACCTTCTAAGACAGGACTGCAGGCCCTCTGTGTGCCCAGAGCACCTCCCCACAGGGCAGCCTGACGGGCTTCATCACCAGAGAAGGAAACACTGCGGCGTTCGAAGGCTTTGAGGGCACCAGCTCATATTTGTGCAGACTTCTTTCCTACTTATCCTTCAAGACACCGTGCAAAGGCAACCACCTCAGGAGCTGTGTTGTGTACTTCACATACATTAATTCATTACATGATCACAACTCTGAAGTTGATTCAGGTGTTCCTGCTCTAACTCCATCTATAAGTCCTGGAAAAATGTCACGTTCTGCAGAATCACAAGCTATGAATAACATGACATATAGGAGGAGAGAAGATGAGGGGCAACTCCTCGAAACCTCAGGACCTTTGTAACCAGAGCATGCATAATGACAATCAGTTAACTGTAATTCCACACTAGCTGGTTAAATTTCTACTGGTGTTTGCAGCCAGCTTCACAGACAGTTTTCAACCTTGAGCCACCAGCTTCCCTCCCTCCAAAAAGGTAGATCTTAGATGGTAAGTATTTCTAATGTAGATCATTTCTTTAAAAATGAAAATCTGATCCTGGCTACAGCCTTTGCTGTGAGTGCATTGTGATAATACAGAGAGAGATGTCTCTACAGCCTGCACTCAAATCTTCTTCAGAGAATGGAGAACCACAGAAAAGCAAGCAGTTTTTGAAGCCTAAATGCTACTATGGCACCCCACTCCAGTACTCTTGCCTGGAAAATCCCATGGATGGAGGAGCCTGGTGGGCTGCAGTCCATGGGGTTGCGAAGAGTCAGACATGACTCAGTGACTTCACTTTCACTTTTCACTTTCATGCATTGGAGAAGGAAATGGCAACCCACTCCAGTGTTCTTGCCTAGAGAATCCCGCGGACAGGGGAGCCTGGTGGGCTGCCATCTCTGGGGTCACACAGAGTCAGACACAACTGAAGTGACTTAGCAGCAAAAGCTACTAAAACTGCAGGAACGTCAGATGCTTTGTACTGAACAGATACCTGGCTTATGGTAAAGTCTTCATCGACAGCTAAGGCTTTCTCTTTAAATATCATAAAGCTTACCCTGCTGCTGGACTGCTTCAAACATTTACATGCCGTGGAAAAGGAACAAAAGGAATTTTGTGTTACAGCAGCATGAGTTCTTTACCTGCCAAAAAGATTGAAGCTATTCACATTAAAAAAACATACTACAACAAAACAGAATAAAGTGAAGTGAAGGGAAGTTGCTCAGTCGTGTCTGACTCTTTGTGACCCCGTGGATTGTAGCCCACCAGGCTCCTCTGTCCATGGGATTCACCAGACAAGAATACTGGAGTGGGTTGCCATTTCCTTCTCCAGGGGATCTGGCCAACCCAGGGATCGAACCCAGGTCTCCCACATTGCAGGCAGATGCTTTAACCTCTGAGCCACCAGAATATACTGACACTATATCCATATTCTAGGTGAGGAAACTAAGGTTTAGACTAGAGAATAAATAATCTGCCTCAAATTAACTAATGACAAAGCTGGGGATTCAAAGGCAACCCAAATAATTCCAGATTTAGGCATTTAAGGAAAGAAAGAAGGAAGGGACAGCGGGAGGGAGGGAGGAAGGGAAGAAGACAGCAAAGCAGAGAAGGAGACAGGGAGGGAGATTAACATCTACAAAGGTTTCCTCCAAGGGCAGGGAAAGGAAAGACTGAAAAGAAGCAAAGCTACTGAGAGAAAAATAGTCAATTCTCTCTTTCTCTCAAGAGAATTAAAGTGAGTATTAGTATGTAAAATAAAAGAAAAAATAACCAAATATATATACAGAAGACTCTACACATAGACATCACCAGATGGTCAACACTGAAATCAGATTGCTTATATTCTTTGCAGCCAAAGATGGAGAAGCTCTATACAGTCAGCAAAAACAAGACCAGGAGCTGACTGCAGCTCAGATCATGAACTCCTTATTGCCAAATTCAGACTCAAATTGAAGAAAGTGAAGAAAACCACTAGACCATTCAGGTATGGCAGAAAGTGAAGAAGAACTAAAGAGCCTCTTTTCTTTAATATAAATTTATTTATTTTAATTGGAGGCTCATTACTTTACATTATTGTATTGGTTTTGCCATACATCAACATGAATCCGTAAAGAGTCTCTTGATGAAAGTGAAAGAGGAGAGTGAAAAAGTTGGCTTAAAGCTCAACATTCAGAAAACTAAGATCATAGCATCCCATCAGTTCATGACAGATAGATGGGAAAACAGTGGAAACAGTGGCAGACTTTATTTCTGGGGGCTCCAAAATCACTGCAGATGGTGATTGCAGCCATGAAATTAAAAGATGCTCGCTCCTTGGAAGAAAAGTTATGACCAACCTAGACAGCATATTAAAAAGTAGAGACATTACTTTGTCCACAAAGGTCCATCTAGTAACGGCTATGGTTTTTTCAGTAGTCACGTATGGATGTAAGAGTTGAACTATAAAGAAAGCTGAGCGCCAAAGAATTGATACTTTTGAACTGTGGTGTTGGAGAAGACTCTTGAGAGTCCCTTGGACTGCAAGGAGATCCAACCAGTCCGTCCTAAAGGAGATCAGTTCTGGGTGTTCATTGGAAGGACTCTTGTTGAAGCTGAGACTCCAATACTTTGGCCACCTGATGCGGAGAGCTGACTCATTTGAAAAGACCCTTATCCTGGGAAAGATTGAGGGCAGGAAGAGAAGGGGACGACCGAGGATGAGATGGTTTGATGGCATCACTGACTCAAGGACATGGGTTTGGGTAATCTCCGGGAGTTGGTGATGGACAGGGAGGCCTGGCGTGCTGCGGTTCATGGGGTCACAAAGAGTCAGACACGACTGAGCAACTGAAGTGAAGTGAATCACGTGATCCTGCCCTGGTACTCACTCATCAATATGGACACCTTCAGCCTCAATTAATTCCTGCTTAAAATAGAACAAAAAGCTATAGGACATTCTGTAACACAAATTGTGTCAGAAATGGCTTTTTATGTTACAGATTTTGGAAACTTAAGAATTAAATATTTAACATGGATTTTAAGATGTCTGTATAAAAAACTAGTGGCAGTTTGTTCAACTTCCTCATCATCTATTTCCAATAAGTCTATGCTGAGAGTCTCTGCTTAAAAGGCCTTCAAGAATGTCTCAAAGATGCAAGAAGTGATATCCAGGATTACCATCACCATCATATTAAAAACACACAAAGACAAAAATAATAAAACAACTAAATAACAACAAAAGAGGTTTGTCAAGTGACTTTTTGCCACCCTCAGGTAGAAGAACCACTGTGAAACTCTAAGCAATATATACACTGGAGTGTCTTTATTATGACAATTGTCTTGTGTATCTATTATTTAAAACAATCCTAATATTTCTTCCTTTTTAAGGACTTTTTAAAGTCATCCTTTGTGATCTTCATCTTAATGTGAATGAAATTTCGGTCATCTATAGGTGGTCATCTCTCAAGGAAAAAGTAGAGACAGTTCACTGGATGTCAGTTAGGCTCTGAGACCAGCTAGTCCGATGGGGAGACCAGGGCCCAGAAAGGCAACTTCTCCAAGGTCATACTACAGGTCCACACTTGGGCATGGATACTATTCATGGATGTTTGATTTCAGGCCTGTAGTGTCGACTGTTAAGCAGTCGATGTTGTAAGATAGGTTGAAGGGAATGGCCTTTCTTCTTAAGTCAAGAATCTTATGTCACAGAAATAAGATAAGTGGTTTAATAACAAAAATAAAGGTCAACAAGCAGTTAGTAGTAAGTACAGAATACTCAAGGTGACATGCTTCTGAAAGGTAAGAAACAAAAAAGATTAAAATTATATATGTTATAAGCAATAGGTATTGGGAGAGCAAGATCTTAGACTAGGGGGGAAAAAAGGCAGATCATGTAAAGAAGAAGCCAGATAACCCCAGAGCATATGAATCAAAGCACTTAGAGACGATATAAAAATACTTATGCAGTCTGCTTAGTGATGAAAACTTTCTGAACACAGATAATGATTCGCATCAGTTGACTGGCTCTACAAAGTGAGTCCTGGGGCTCGGAGATGAGAGGCTGTGATTAAATGTATTTTGAATCTCTAATTGCCTAAAAATAATAATGCTTACAAAAGTGAACAGCTAATAAAATTTATATGATCACTTATTTTTAATCAGAGTTCCAGATCCAAAACTGATGATTTCTCAACCTATAAGGTGAAGTTTAATTTCAGAATCAGAACATTCTCACAGCCTTTGACACCTATTAATATTTCTTCAAAATTTAGCCCCACTTTTAACCACTTTTCCCAGAATTTTCTATAGGTAGGAATTTAACTGTTGCCTAATTTGGCTGTCAATCATCAAATCAAATTCTAAGAATTTTAAGTAATGGGTAAAATCTGGGGAGAAGTTAAAAACTGTGGTCAAGAATCACAGCCTTCCTTAGGAAAAAAAAATCACTGTTAAGGGAACCTGCATAATCAGGTGATTTTTAAGAACAAAAATTCCTTGCTGCTAAAATGTAACTCAATAATCATTGGTCAAAAGAAACTTTATATACCCCATCTACGTCTAGAGAAATTAATTCCAGATCAACTTCCCTCATTTTTTGCTAAAACATTAAAGTTTTGAGCATTTCTCAAGAACCCATCGGCAGTTCAATCACCGAGGACTTGGTGTGTGACTCTGGTGGAAATGCTGATGGCAGTAATCAAAATTAATAAGCACTGTGCTAGACACAGTGCTAAGTGCTTTGCAAGCATCATGTCACTTACTTCTCACAGTAACCCTATGAGGTAGGGACTTTTACTATCCTTTTTCATTGTGGTTCAGAAAGGATTTGGGCGCTGTCCATCTTAGTCCAGGGCTGAAGCCTTTAAACATGTACACAGCAACCAGAGGTGTGGCCTACAAACAACACCTTGAGGCAAGAGTTCTTTGAATCAATTTTAACTGAAAAATGGAAACCCTAACAGAAAAGTAAAGTAGGTATGGGAAAGAAGGTTCATGATCAGTGCAGAAGTTTGCAAGAGGTATCTTTAGGTTATTTCTGATTTCCTCCTCTTAAGAGAAGGGAGGTAAGAAGATAATCCATGTCTTTTGGTGGAAGACAAGGGCACTGCATGGCTTCTATGTGAGCCATGCTTCTTCTAAGGCTGGACTTCGGTCCATGTGCTGGGTGTGCAAATTAAGGACTCCAATATTAGAAAGAGTTGGTCTTTCCTGTGGAGCTTCCAAAAATGAAGGTTTGTTTTATTCAAACCCAGGGGGCAAGTTGGCTTCATGTACTGGATATACTGCCTTCCAGTGGAAAACTAATACTGAAAAAAGAAAAAGAAGAGAAAACACTTTCTGTTGATGTCAATGGCCCAGTGTAAAAGGCCAAGTGAAGACTATGGCCACGTCAGTAAAGACCTTTGATGTCAGAGACTGACCATCAAGGGCCTGCTGCTTGTGAAATGATAGATGTTAGGGTCCCCAGGACTCTGAAAAGGGCAGTCTGTGTTGCCATTAACTACATTCAATTTGAAAAAGAGGAAAGTAGATTCCCAAGTAGAGCTGAAGTGACACTTGATAGTTTAAGAAAGTTTCCTAAAAAGAAGTAGCTCTTAACATTTTTTTTTAAGTCAAATATTTCCAGGCCCTGTTTGATTAGAGTTGTGCTTTCGGTTTTTGCTGATCAAGAAAATGTGTAAAAATAAAGAATAAAATGAAATATATAGCCTTGGTATCAATTTGTACTTTGTTCATTGCAGTGGCATCAATGTTTATTTGAAGAAGAGATGTCTAGGTAAGTAAGGTGGATACTTTATTTATAAATGTTGGTGGACAAATGGATTCATTCATGCCTCAGAGTCCCTACAAAGTTACAATGGCTTCTGCAGCTTAAAATGGGAACCACTGTATAATTTTAGTTTCTTATTATTGTTTTATCCCCAACTCATCTCCCCAAGATTTTGGATGATTAATTTAGTTTTATCAACTTTGTGAAAATATCTGCAAATAATGGGATGCACCCCATGTACAAAAGACTCTACAGAGAGCTACTGGATGTTTTGCAACTTCCGCTGATCAACTTTACCGGAGAGAAACATTTCCTTTGCTTGTCTTCCTCTTCCCCTCTCCCCTCAAATGAAGTGCCTACCAATTTTACCACTGTTGGAGATTTTCCATAACTCTTTATATGTTTACTTTAGGTCTAAGAGGCTGACTTTATTTGCATTAGCATTTCTCAATTTTTCCTATGTTTCTTACATATTAACTTCCAGGTTTCTATAGCAGTGATTCTCAAACATGAGTGTGCATTAGAATTTTCCAGAGGGCTGGCTACAAGTTAATGGGCTCTATCCTCAGGGTTTCTGGCTCAATGGGTGTGGAGTGAACTCAGGAAATCTGTGTTTCTAAAGAGTTCCCACATAATGCAGGGGATCCAGACCCCAGACTATATTTTGAGACCCACTGAGCTACGGAGAAGGCAATGGCACCCCACTCCAGTACTCTTGCCTGGAAAATCCCATGGATGGAGGAGCCTGGTAGGCTGCAGTCCATGGGGTGGCTAAGAGTCGAACACAACTGAGCGACTTCACTTTCACTTTTCACTTTCATGCACTGGAGAAGGAAATGGCAACCCACTCCAGTGTTCTTGCCTGGAGAATCCCAGGGATGGGGGAGCCTGGTGGGCTGCCGTCTATGGGGTCGGACACGTGTCAGAGTTGGACACGACTGAAGCGACTTAGCAGCAGCAGCAGCAGAGCTATAGAAAACTTTCCCAAAAACACCTTTTAAAGTTAAGTTCTATACACCTTAGCTTCATGTCAAGCTGAATGAAAATTTTACATCAAAATGAAATATCCTCCCAGAATGTCCTAACTCCCCTGTCTATGAGACATTAGGGGTCCTAAGTGTCAGTAAAAACCAGCACAACATCCCATACTCTTAACATTGTATTATGAATTCCATCAGTGTTTTGTAATTAATGAGCTGGAAAAATTCTTTGGGTATAATGATATTAATATAAATTTGGAAAGCTACTGAGAAAATTGAAATCAACATGACAGTGCCATGCATGTTTGTTAACATATTATTTTAAAATTAAGATAATAATAATAATAAGTAATAAATAAATAAATAATAAACATTGAGATAATATGTAACTCCAAACGCACAAAATCATAACTTTTGACAACAGAAAGATTTTTTCTTTCTGGAACTCATTGCATGGTTAACATTTTTACTCCTTTGACTTTCTCACTTATGCAACTGAACAAAAATGCAACTTTATAGGCTCTTAGTTTTTATATGAAGAACACATTAAATCTTTCCAACAGAGTTTACTAATTCCAGTATAATCAACTCATTATTTGCATTAAGAATAACAAAGTATCTAAAAATATATAAATTATCATTTTAGACGTGTTTTTTTTTCTGGTTTAATAAATGGTCAGAAACTAGTATCAAAACAGAAATCCTGGGTGCCTGGTAAATAAGGAGAAAAAACCGTTTCATGGAATTATCAGCTATGCAGAAAATTCCTAAAAATATACTGCAAGTTAACTGAGAAAAGAAACATCCTTAGCAACATTAACAAAAGTAAAAATCATGTATAAAACTCCTTTAAAAAAAAAAGTAGGTTTCAACATCTTACTTGTTCATTCAGCTACTACGTAATATATATTTAAAGAAGAACTAGGATTAATTGATACCCTTTTCCTTCAATGTCTCTTTCTGTACCACGAACACTGATGAGATGCTTATATGTTCCTGAGGCTTTAGTCAGCTTTAACACACCACACAGGTGCTATTTAAGTGTGATGTGTGTAGGTTTGAGAAGAAACTGGATTTTGAGAGTCTGAGTAAGATGTGTGACTAACAAGTTAAGAGCTGTCATGGCTCAGGCCTGAATGGAAGGTGGTTGGCAGAGATGGATCCAAATGCAGTATTTCCAAGGGTGACTCTGTTGTGCCCTCCTGGGAAAGGGAGTTTTGACAGAAAATATCAGCCACATCTGAGATACATCAGCTAACCTGGGCTCCAAAGGGTTGTGAGAATGAAAATAATGACTAAAACTGGTTTGATCTTCTTTGGTGGGGAGGAAGGCAGTGGGAAAGCAATCGTGTTGCACAGGTATAATGGCAGCAAATAAAGATGGCAACTTGGAGTTGGCAGTAATACTTACTGTACCAATATTATTCATTATTATACAACGACACAGCAGAATCCTTGATTGAGCATTTTCCATCTACCTAACATGGCACTAAATGCTTTAGATATGTACTAAGACAGAGGCCACAGCCACATGGGCTACTGAGCACTGGAAATGTGGCCAGGGTGAGGAGGATTTTAAAAATTCTTTAAAATTTAAAGAATTTCAAAAATTTTTAAATTCCTTAAGAATTTCATTTTAATTTAAAGATTTATATTCAACTTACTTATTGGAAGTCAGTGAGTGGATAGGAATCTAGCTTTTCAACTGTAAATCTCATAAAACCAAAACAGATGGAGTAATTCAATGAAAACGTAGCATCTAAATGGCAATGTCTCTATAGGTGTAAAATATACACTTGATTTTGAAGACAGTATGAAGACTTAATATAGAAAAAAAAAGTGTGAATGCAAAAATCTTGGTAATTCTTATATTGATTGTATGTTGAAATGATAACATTTTGGATATACTGAATTAAATAATACACAGGATTAAAACTGATGTCATCACTTTCTTTTTACTGTGGGCTACAGCTCACTGGATCGCAAAGAGTCAGACACGACTTAGCAACTAAACAACAACTAGAAGATTTAAATTTATACATGCAGCTCACATCCTATTGGATAGTGCTGCTTTAGGTGAATTATCTCATTTAACCCTCACAAAAATTCTCCAGGTCAGACACTATTACTTCTATTTCACAGATAAGGACACTGAGACCCAGAATGAACAGGAAATGTGTCTAAGATCACCCAGTTAAGTATTGGAGACTATTTTATCTGCTTCATATGCTCCAATTTTGAGTCATTTAATCTAATCCCAGATTTTTCAACAAGGATGCTGATTATAGTCACATCTCAAAGCATAATGAAGTACATCAGCTGGCATTAAGGGGAATCTGGCATCCAGAGAATAACTTAGTGCAGTGTTTGGATACCAAGGTTACAAGGCTGAAGTCATAAGGTTCTGTACTTCTCATAAATTCAATCTTTTAAGATTAACCTGGCTGTCATAAATATCACCAAACACTTAACAATGCAGGAGGACCAAAGGCCATCACGACAGCCTGTCTTACCAGACGAAGGATTCAAATTAAATTCCATCAAATCACACGGAGTCAATATACTCTGACAAGCACCTCACATCCAAAACCTCTAAGAGCCTGGAATTTTTTTTTCTAATTTGCTCCCCCCTTTTCTTCACCAAGAGACAAAAGAAAGCCCAAGAAAATGCTGAATGGGGTAAAAGAAAATGCAACAAAGTTAATAGGGGACTTCAGAATTTGTAAAAACACAAAAACAAGAGGGCGCGTTTCCATCACTGCACAATATTGCTTTTGTTAAGAGCCAAGTCTCAGTCTTGAAATGTGTTGGTAATAAATCAGCAGGCATTATTTTAAATCAACTGGTTTTATGAAATAAGCCAAGAGTTGAAAGAGGCAGGACTAATTACCAACATTCCTTGATGAATTAGTTAGCGGCGTGTGCTAAGTCAATGTGCGTCTATGTCTTGATCCCCAACTTTATCCCATACTTATTTCCCAGGAGGTAAAAAGAACATGTGGCTAATTAAAGCACCGATCGCCACAGCCAGAAGTACTCAAGGTAGGATTCCTTTTGGGGAAAAAAAAAAAAAGAAAAGGTTCTTTGCCTGGTACTTATTAATCTAATTTTTACTACTTCACTAGAAAAACAGACCTAATCTTGTCACCTTTAGGCAGTCTGAACTACCATGCAGTGTTCTGAAAAAAATGTTACATATTTGTAATTTAGCCAATAAGAATTTCTTAAGCCTTTCCTAACCAGCAGGAATGTCTCTGGTTTGTCGCTTCTAATTAAGTCTTAAAATTTCTAGCTCCTAAATTTTAATTATACAAAACGCCAGGCCAACAGGGGAGATTATGACAAAGTTATGTCTGGTGGTAAGGTAGTAGAAATCTGAAGTTTGCTTTTCATGTTGGGCCTCTTAACTTTTATTTATTTTTATTTATTTTATTATTTTTTTATTTTACTTAACAATACTGTATTGGTTTTGCCATACATTAACATGAATCCGCCACGGGTGTACATGAGTTCCCAATCCTGAATCCCTTATTCACAAACTGGTGATTCAAATCTTTTTATTAACTTAATTTTCAGGATCCTCACACCTTGCTATTTTTCCTTTAGGGAACACCATGTAACAGGGAGTTATGCAATGTGCACATGTCTAGTAAACTCACCTAACAGAAGAATTGGGTTGCTCGAAAGACTTATAGGCGAAAAAAACTTCCCTAAGACTCCTAATAAAATGCATTAGAAGCCCACTTAATTATATTAAGAATGTATATGCATACATACACATCTTTAACCCTCTTGGTTAAAAAAATAAGTAAACAAAGTCTTTGACCACCAACATCTCCAATCCAAAAACTCATTCCAGACGTAACAAGTAAGAACAATTTGGTATAAAACAATCTAGGTCCTTTTCTAGAATATTCTCTAGTTTTTAAAACAGTGACTACAACTCTTTTTCTAGGATCATTCTCTACTTTAATAACTTCCTATTTTGTCTACTTCATATGCTCCAATTTTAATTCATCTCATTTTTGCAAAACTATAAATTAACAGGAAAAAACATCTAACTTTATAAACAAGGTCTGAAAGACTAGTGTATTGTTGGGAGTTAAATTTTTCTTAAAGTTGAGGCTGATGCTCAAAGAAGTCAATAACAAGAGACATATTCAGGGCAAGAGCCAAGATACTAGTACTGATTGCAGCTCTAACCTTGTGCAAAACCACTTACTAATTTACATATTTTTAAACACAGATCCCACCCCCTTATTTTAGTAGGACAATGTTAAAATTAGATTTTGCTTACACGTGTTCACCATCTCTGTTATTCAAGAGCATACCTATAGAAGATGGTCTTTCAAATCTAAGTCCCTTTTTTAATTTTTGGGATTACATAGGTAACATTTGTGAAGAAGATTCATGACCTTAACATACAGTGATATAAAATTTATGAAAGCAAACATTATTCACTTAAAAGCAAAGAGAAAAACAACCAGAACTGAAGTTCCAGTTTTAAGTGCTAAAATACAACAGAAGTAATAATACTGCAGTGAGGTCGGGGAAGAAAAATTCTAAATGCAACCATAATCCCAGCAGAAAATTAATATTAAAACACATGTACTGACTCTACCAAACTGGGTATTTCAAAAATCCTTTACAACAATATAAATGTATTATTGATACAGAACTATGAAAGATATGAAATAGGGCAATAAGATTAGCCTGGCCGACGGGATTTTTTCGAATGCAAATCATCTTGAGTTATGATTTCTCGATGTTGTTATAGAATATCTCAATATTCTGACCAATAATGATGACTATAATGAAACCATAAATTACCACAGTGGTCGATCTGGCTAGGAAGTATTTTTCTATAGTCCAGGTCTGCCATCTGGCATATAGTGGCAATTCAGGGATACACTTTAATTATTCCATATGGATGTCCCCTTACTAATTTCAAACGCTTAAGATCATGTGTCCTTCCATTAAGCCTGAAAGACTCCTCTGTAGTTTCTCTTCGACCTCCCACTTGGCTCTAACATAGTCTGTTACTGGTGATTTTTTGAGATGTTTAGAAGCTGTACTTGAACTTTGTAGGAAAGAGAGAGGAAGCAAGGTATGTGGTTATAAGCAGATAATGTAAGCTGATAAGTAGATAAGGTGGGCTTCCCTGGTGGCACAGTGGTAAAGAATATGCCTGCCAATGCAGGAGAGCAAGAGACACAGGTTTGATCCCTGGGTCAGAAGATCCCCTGGAGGAGGGCATGGCAACCACTCCAGTATTCTTTCTTGGAGAATCCCATGACCAGAGGAGCCTGGTGGGCTTCAGTTCATGGGGTAGCAAAGAGTCAGGCACAACTGGGCACACATGCATGCAACGTAGGCTGAGGAGTCTAACTGTGTGACTTCAGTGACAATCTCTTTTTGCATCAGTTTCCCCATGGGGAATATTGGGCTTATCCTACTTATCCCACAGGGCTGCTAGAGAGATATGTAATATAATTGACATAAAGGATTCAGCTTAGCATCTCACACAGCCAATAATTAATGTCTGTGCAGTCACTGCTTGTCCTCCTCGAAGCTGCTTTAGGTAGAATCAGTTACACCAGTAGTTCCTATATTTGCTGCAGGTACCAGGTTACCATGCCACTTAAGAAACTAAACATTGCTACTTCTGCCTCCTAAACTTTTTCAGGTCATTCATTCTAGGAGAGGAACAACCACCAATGATTAAGCAATTAGTGCCATGAAATCCAACTGAGTTCAAATCCTGACTGTACCACTTGTTTCACCCAATTCCGATGAACTATTTGACCCCTTCACCTCAGTTTCCACGTCTGTGAAATGGGGACACTAATAATGACTGCCTGATGCTGGACATGCTAACCATGACTGTGAGTCTAACAGTTCTCTGGGAGAAACAGACTAGCTGGAAGGCAGGCGGTACATCCATAAGAGCCTAAGTGTTTTCTAAACAGAACACAAAGAGGGGAGTTAAGAAAGATGCCAAACAGGAATTCAGCACAGAACCAGGAATGTTTCTCAAATCTTTTTTGTTTTTTCATCACCACCCGCTTAAGCAGATGTTTTAGACCTTCTTGTTCCCCCTAATTACCTCTCCCCTAATCCCCAACCAAGAAAACTGTAACAGGTACATATACTGGCTATCTGCTTATGTACTATGCCTTTTTAGAGCAGCGGTCCCCAACCTTTTTGGCACCAGGGACCAGTTTTGTGAAAGATAATTTTGCCAAGAGTGGGAAGGTGAAGGGGAAGGTTTCAGGATGATTCATGCACATTACATTTACTGTGCACTTTATTTCCATTATTATTATGCCAACTCCACCTCAGATCGTCAGTCATTAGATCCCAGAAGCTGGGGACTCCTGCTTTAGAGGATCACCAACTATTATAACACCTTATATTTTTTGCCTTCCAAGAGCCAATTTTTGCTCCCCTGGGAGACAATATCAGCCCAGTTAAGAAATACACGTCGTATCATATTGAAAAGAAATTCCCATTCAAAGGTAGATTAAAAGGAACAAAAGGCCCACTCCAATTTTCAGTTCTCACTCCAAGGCCCTGGACCTCCAGTTTTAGGATTATGAGAACTGTGTAAATTAGAAGAGATTGCACCTATCAGTATGGCTTCTTTCACCAGCAGAAAAAGAGGGGCTGAGCAGCTGCCCTTCGTGTAAACCCACAAGGTGACTTCAGTGATGGCAAACTAGCCCACTGAGAAGAAAAATCCCTGGCCCTAGAAAGAAGGTGACCCTCCTCCGAAACCTGCATGGCTCCACTGAGCACGGCTGACCCGACCCACACCCTGAGATCGCACCACCCAGATTCTATGATATCCCTCAGCCACATAAAAATGGCTGTGCGCTCATAGTGGAAGAAATCACTTCCATCTTGTGTGCCAATATTACCAAATGAGGGGCTTTTCAGGTGATGCTAGTGGTGAAGAATCTACCTGCCAATGCAGAAGACATAAGAGACACGGGTTCAATCCCTGGGTTGGGAAGATTCCCTGGAGGAGGGCGTGGCAACCCACCCCAGTATTCTTCCCTGGAGAATCCCATTGACAGAGCAGCTTGGTGGGCTACAGTCCATAGGGTCACAAAGAGTTGGACACGACCGAAGCAACTTAGCATGTACACATGCATGCACATTACCAAATGAATATGGAATTACAGCTGATATTTCAGTGTTTCCAGAAAAGTGGAATTAATTCGTAGGCTTAGCTATTTCAAGGCTGACTGTTTTGTTTTACATAGTTGCTCCCCACAGGGCTGCTCTTTCAAGTGGGCCAGGCCTAAAAATCTAAGCAAAGATGATTTTCTTTCAGCCAGGATTCACTGCTCATTCCTAGTTACTAAAAGCAGCGGAGACAGAAAAGATGTCCGAGGTTAATCAATGCACATTTACTGAGGTGGGTGCCCTACTTGGCCTGGGTTAAGTTAGATTTAGATTTCCCCGATGTAAGGCAACTTTATGGAGAACGTTCTTGTGCCAGCCCGTAGATTACTAACTCCTTACCTACGGTGGTATGGTAGGCATCGCATTTGCATGGGAAGCAAATGGGTCGCCAGGCACTGCCAAGGCAAACTGGAGCACACTTATCACCAGAATGATCTATGTGTTTCCAGCACACAGGGTAAGAAGTCCCTATTCTGCCCAAGGAACCGGAAGTTTACAGCAATATTCTCAAAAGTACAGACAAGGTATTTCTCTTTCAGAAAGAAAAGAAACTATGTGTCTCACTTCACCTGAAAAGGTGAACAAATACAGATAGGGTTTACATCTGCCGGATCAAAACTGCCTAATACATTTCTTCAGATCTCGCTCCCACAAAAGGGAAAGCAGCAGAAGTCAGGAAAGCTGTGCCCTAGTGTCCTGCTCGATCTCCCTCCACACTGCTTAGATCAGCTCCCAGTTAACAAGTACTGTCTATTATTTTTGTTTTATTTTATTGGAGTATAGATGATTTACAATGTTGTATTAGTTTCTGGTGTACAGCAAAGTGAATCACTTATACATATACATATATCCCACTCCAGTGTTGTTGCCTGGAAAATTCCATGGACAAAGCAGCTTGGTGGGCTACAGTCCATAGGGCTGCAAAGAGTTGGACATAACTGAGCACACACACACATACACATATCCACTGTTTTTTAGATTCTTTTTCCATATAGCTCATTACAGAATACTGAGTCGAGTTCCAACAAAAATGAGTTTTACAGGGAAAGAAAATTACCTTATGTGAACAGAAAGTGATAACAATCCAGAGATTCAAAGGCTCTGTAGGGGAAGGAGGTTTATAGGAGGATGAAAACATGTTTGCGGAACCTGGAAATTAAATCCCTTTGTCCCCGAGAGAAGATGTGGCCTTGTAGACACAGTGTTTGATCCAAAAACAAAAGGACACCAAAGTTCATAAACAGTCCTGAAACTGATGCTCACAGAATGTTCATGTAAGTCACACTGACCGGTAACAAAAATATATGCTGGCCCATGGACTATGGGATTAGAAGAATTCTCAGGTTTCCTTTCTTATGTGGTCAGCACCTCTAGCAAGATTCCCTAACTAAGGGGATAAAGGCAAGCTGAACTGAGACACATTGCATCTCTTCCCACTTCTTTTGGTCAATATGACGCTAATAAGGTTCTGTGTTCCTGCCTAAATAAATCTGGAAGAAAATCAACTGCATAATGGGGCCTGGGAGCCGTTCCTTCTTCTAATATAACCTGCCAACTCACTCATAACTCCACACACCTTCTTCAAGTTTCTGTATTATACCTAAAGAATAAGCCATACCTTGACAATTCAACATCAGGTAGATTTCATAAATTACAGAGAAAGGCCAGCAATTCGTTCAGCCACCCTCTCCTCCATTAGTGAAATTTCATGGAATATAGGTTGTCAGACAGGGTGACAAGAAAGCAGAACACCCCTCCAACCTGGGTTGCTAGAATCACTATTTAAATGAGATGCCACACCGTAAGTCAATCACCGAAAATTACCAATGTGAATTCAGTTCACAAGATCGAGGGCCCTGGCAAAAATGTGTTTTAATACCTGATGAACAGCAAGCATCACTTCTCATTCTGCAGTAATCTAATTTCTTGGGTTATCTGAGATGATTTGGAAAAAAAGAAAAAAATCTAAAAATAAATTTCTTGAAATTATTTAAAGAAGATATCCTAAAGTTACTAAAAATATCCATTTTTTTCCTTCAAATTCATATAATCTTTCTCCTAAGGAGAACAGAAAGATTCAATATACAATTTATTCCCAAGAGAATACCTTGCTTTAAAAATTTTTTAAGTCCAAAGAGAAAAAAGCAAAAAAAAAAAAAAAAAAGGAAGGGAGGCAGAGAGGGAAATCCTTGAAAATTCCCTATACTTTTCTAAATAGATAAATGTTTTCAAACTATAAACTCTTGTTTTCAACTATACACTGTCAGAGTCCATGGAGGGGGAGCAATTCTGATGAACCTGCCAGTTCAAGATCAGAGCAATCAGGTATTTTCATAATCAGTCAGAGTTAGAGAGATGAGACAGGGAAAATGCATGCTTGATGGATGTGCGGATGAAGACGCAGTGGTTGATAATGTGATGCTTCTTCAGCCACGAGACCATGTCCACAAGGCCTATCTCCGGTTCCTCTCTTTGTGTCTAAAAGGAGCCAGGTCAGATTTCAGAGCTCAGGTTTGCTTGTCAGTAAAACTACCTGTGGCAGAAACTACTTCTACTAATGGTTCTTAATGATATAGTTTGTTAATCCACAGTGAGAAATAGAGAGTGCGTATTTTCACTATTGAGAAATATATATTATGCACTCCAGATACTGGTTAATTAATGACAAAGAAGCATCCTTAAATTACAATACCCAATTGAATAGGGCTGTTCTTAAGAAACCTAGAGGATATATCCACTATGTGAATACATACAACAATAAAATTAACCACTCCATGTCACCTAAAATGAAAACCAATAATAGGAATTTAAAAAAATCATAAATTAATTAAATCAATGTAGAAACCAGAGGCTAATCCTGCAAAGTTTCATGAATTTACGGACTGAATGACAATCATATGGGAAATGAGTAATGCAACTTTCCAATCCCTATGACTTCCAAACACTAGTCCTAAATTTACTAGAAGAGGTCAACAATTTAAAGCATGCTTTATAAACCTTCATATTTTAAGCATAATTCTGTAAAAGAAAGGGGATTAACCAGACAATACTAATTGAGCTTTTCAAAATCATTCAACGCACCAACAGCAAAAATGTTCGTAACATGGGTTTGTGTGTGTGATTTTTCTATCAAGTTCTTTTAAACCAGTGAGAGACGGGAGCGATTTACCCAGGATTCTCTGGCACACGCTAGACGTCTGACTGCACACATCTACCTCCACTGAGAAGCAGGTATGTTCTGTTCTAGCAACTTAAATCTTTAAAACTTAAATGATGAATTTACTGAGACTATACTATTAGAAAAAAATACCTATTCAATATCATCTGTATCATTATGCATAAATCAGTACACTCGGTGTTACTCCTTGAAAATGTATATTCATAGAAATGTGGGTCAAGATTAAGCAAATTAACTGCTTTTCTATTGACCATTTACTTCATAATATATACTTATGATTTAAAAACTATAAAAGAGAAAAGAAAAAAATGACCATCTTTCTCTCACTTACCTTTCTGTAATAAATGATTCATAATATTTCCATCCACAAAACTTCCAAAAATAGGCAAACTATTTTTATAAAGTACTAAGTATTTAAGTACTTGAAGTAATCATGTATATGATACTCTCCTTTAAAATGTAATTTGAAGCTCTTAAAATGCCACCTTATATGGAATCATGTTTCTGCTTGGTCCTCCACATAAGGCCACTATACAAAATCTGTCTAAACAGCTACCAAACCTACCCATATTGCTATGCCCTACACCTCTTAACATACTTTGCTACTTTATATAACTGAAGTATAAAAAGTTAGAGATAAACTAATTCCGTATGAAATATACATTTACCATTTGTTCATTTTTATTTAGATTAAGTCACCGGGTTCTAATAATATATTTGTGTTTTAACTTTGGACATATTTCTAGCATAACTGAATTGAGCGATAGAGTTAAGGGCTAGTGTTACCAGGACATAGTAACATTTAAGGAAAAATGGTTATATTATTAAAACCAATTAGTATAGATTTTAATTTTAATCATATCACAATTACATATTTTAAGTAATAAAAACTTTTAAAAATGATGTCCATTTTTCAAATGAAATGGAAATAATGTTTCAACATACTCAGGTAATTTCTCTTTCATCAGATATAATCACCTTAATAGGAACATAGATTTCAACTATTATACTTTAATAACATTACCTTTGATTTAGACATAAACTACTACTAACACAAATCTGTGTCATCTCTTCTAAAATCTGTTCTTCAGCTTAAAAAAATAGACTACTACAGTAAATAAAAGAGACATTTCTCTATAATGTATTATTACTTAATTCATATAACTTTAAATAATCTAAGATACAGCTAAAAAAAATTATGACTCTTGTGAACAGCAGACAAATCTTAAATAAACCTTAGGTCTGTAAAAACCCACTGGTTGCCAATTTTCACCCAAGCAGAACAAAAAGTTTAACGTACAATCTACTTCCAAGAGAAAAACTTGCCTTTATTTGGAAGGTGGGGTACATAAAATATACACTAGGTGTGGCAATATTCAGAACTTCAGTCATATTAGAGTAAAATTTTCTGCTAAAGCATTGCAATCTTTTTCATCTTAACAGAATTTTAATATTAGTGTCTCTATGACACAGTTTCAGTACTCCATCACTACATTTCAAGAGTCTTTGCAAATAAGAAAACAACTGGCTTAAATTTTGTTTTTAAAGAATCTCTTTCCTTCTTCCTGGTAGAGATCATAGATTGTTTCCCAATTATCACACAGCATCCCATTTGCTTTCATAGTAAACTTTAAATAGTGAAAGATGTCTTTTCTGAGCACAGGAATGACTGCAAAGACCAACAATGAATCACCGGCGGGTAAAGTTCACTTTGTTTAATGAACAGTAACACTCGGGACTCTTCAGGATGGATCAATTAGGTAATGGGATTTAAAAAATTAAGAAGTAACGAAGTCCCTTTACTTTTCTTTTAACTTCACTTGCATCAGTCACATTCAAGAGTTGAAATGTTTAAAGAAGGAGTACCTCCCAATGTGATTGCAGGACCCATGTGTGAGATGGAATTCTATTCTTAGACTTGTTACAATTTTCCCTAGTAATTAGGAAGCTATATGTCCTGGATAGAATGATGCTAACAAGCTCCTGCCGTTTCTACTCTAGCAAGAAATCAAAGGGACCCAAAACAGACAACTCACTTCAGTTAAAAGATTATGCAGTCTGGTTATTAAAGCTAAACTCTTCTACCATTTTCTATCCAAAGAGATTTTCTAAAAGTCAGATTCTACAGCCAAGATGGTTTACTCAAGAAAAAAGAAAACTCAAGAATGGCCATGGAATGTATTTGCGGGGGAGGGGGAATATATATATATATATATATGTATATATATATATATACAAGTTATTAGAAGAGGTTCATTTCAGATAACTTGTACATTTTTAAACTTTCCCAAAGAAAGATGGGAAGATATCATTATAAAAACCATCTATAACCTCCTGGTAATTTCTCACGGGACATCAACACTCTTCCCCCATTTAGTGAGGGTTACTATTAAATTTACAGTTAGTTGGAATCTTTCTTTGGAAATACAAAGCCATGTAGGAATCAATAGAGGTGACATTTACAAATATGTTTCAGATAGGTCAATATAACCAAATAAACATGATGAGACAAATAAAACACCTAGAAAATGGAAAATGTTGAAGAAGAAGAAGGCTTGGCCCAACCAACAAGTGACACTCACATACCTTAAGGACTTCCATCGGCACCTGGGTGGCAGAGGGGAGGGTGGTGGGCACGCTGACGTTTATGGCTGGAGTCTGACTCACAGGCACTCTCTGTTGCATGAACTGGGCCGCCTGCAGCTTCTGCTGCTGCTCCCTGCGTTCCTGCTCCTGCATCTGCTCACGCATGAGTTGCTGGCGTAGCAAGATGCGTGATGTCATACTGGAGGAGCTTATCGGAGGCTTGGAGGCCCCAGGATGCTCCTCGGAACTGCTATGGGGAAACAGAAAAACACACATTGAGTTCCTAATGAGACCTTTCATTTGCATTTTGGGGTATCCTAAATCGCACCAAACTATGAAATGAGCCTGTGCAAAATATAATCAGATCGCAGAGTAGTACTCCACCTAATTGAAAATCAAGAGCTGACAGGATTTAAGTCATCAGTAGTTAAATTAAAATAAGTCGGCTTGATTGCATCCAGGCATTTTTATCATACAGCTTATTTTTTTTGACATTTTATATCGCCTACTACTCATCACCACCAAATATAGTGCTGCCATATGAACTGCCAAGAAGCAAGGGATCTTAATGGTACCCGGAGTTTCACACTTAAAAATAATTTGCTTGATTTCCTTTTATAGTCGTATCTAGCCAAATAACTACTCCTGTACACTATCTAAATTCCTTGAAGATATCTAAACTGTTTACTAACACACAACAGTTCAAAGAAAAGGTGAACTCTATCATGGGGAAATTTTTCTACGATACAAGTGAAAGTCATTAAAGAAGCCTTTGGACCAGAATCTTAACACTGAACTCAACCTCAGTCTTCAAGAAAGAGGGCAGAAGACAAGTTAGTTTGGCAACTCCATTCTTCTTCGCCTGGGTTTCTTTGTGCAGTCTTTTCTGATTCTTCTTGGCAAGTCCTATCCAATACGCATTCTATGAGTTGCTGGCGTTTACTCTACCCAAAATCATTTAAAAAGCTTAAATACTTGTCACAAGTCAAGAAGAAAGGACTTTTTGATTTTCCTAAATACAGATTTCTATTGTTATCTTGCTAGATCTACGACATCAACAATAAACCTCTCTCTGCCTTAGTTACCATGTCTGAAAAAGAGGAATAACAATATTTTAACTTACTTATCCATTTATCAAAATGGGAGATGCTTTTAAAATGTCTTTTGTATCATTTATACTCTAAAGGCCTTCCTCTTAGGAATTTTGTGAGGATTAAACAAAATAATGAATGAAATAATGCACACAAATCCCTTAATACAATGAGCGCTATGCAGTACTGCCTCAATAAATGTTTGTTGCTGCAATTACTATTATCTAGAAATTTTGCATCTGGTAATATCATTTTCTTAAAAAAAAAACAAAAACAGTTTAGGGCCAAGAATATAAAACCTTAATTAGTACCTGGAAACAGAAAAAAGAGTAATATTTAGGAAGTACTTATATTCAAATCAAAGTTATTCTTCCAGAGAAGTATCTGTACCTTTAAGCTTCTTTCCTTGAATGTAAATCCCAATATCATCCTTATCTTCTAACAAAGGCAAAATAAAGCCTTTAAATTATTGACCAGCCTTATAAACTCCTTAAAGATAAAAATTTTCAAATTCTTCAGGTTAAAAAAAAAAAAGTACTAAAGAATAAAGAAATGTTTGCATTTCACCTTCACAGAGTTCCAGAAAACTATATAATAAAAATTATACTAGCATTTGACTCATTACTCAGCACAGAAACCTGGTTCAATAGACTGTGATAAGTTCATATAAAATAATGCTGTTCATATATAGACATAAAAAATGGTATAGAGATATATTTATGGTTGTGAATTAAAACTATACAATATATTAAATGTATTGTAATTATACAATATATTAGAAAGGTATGATTAAACTTAAAAAAATGTTTACTACAAGAAAAAGTACAAAGATAATGCTACCCTGAGCTGTTGCTGGAATATAATATCACAATCCTCTAATATTATCAATATCAATATTATCTAATATTATCAATTATCAAGTTGACAATACTATCAACTGATTCAGAAATTTCACCGATAGATAACTTTCCTAGGAAAATAATTCAAAATGTGGAAAACCTAACATTACAAAGCTATTGACAAATTGCACAGTATTCTGTCCCCTAACATGGGCGTGATTATGTAAATTATGAGGGGAGATGTGACTTAAATAATACAAACTTTTAGTTACAAGATGAGTAAGTTCTGAGGATCTAAAGCACAGCATGGTAACTATAATTAACATTACTGCTTCGTACACTTGAAATTTCTGAGAGAGCAGATCTTAAGTGTTCTCATCACACACAAAAATATGTAAGTAACCATGTGAGGTAATTAATGTATTTCACAATGTATACATGTAAAAAATCATCACATTGTACATCTTAAATAATTTTGTTAATTACACCTCAATAAAGTTGAGGAAATAAATAAAACCATTCGAAAGATTTAAGCATAAAACAGGTTTAAAAAAAAGTAAATTATGGACTTCCTTGGTGGTCCAGTGGTTAAGATTCTGCATTCCCAATGCAGGGTACACGAGTTTGATCCCTGGTTGGGGAACTAAGATCTCCCACGCCACACAGTGCAGCCAAACAACAAAAAAAGTAAATTATGATACATATAGATTTGATAATATACCTTTTTTAAAAAATTGCTCAGCACACAGCAAAGTGCAAAATCCATGTCCTAAGACAAATTAAAAAGTAAAATCAAAAGTGGATGTCCACTCTAATCTAGAATAAGTAGAGTATACGTATGTACACAAATACACACATGACTAGCGAAAGGATGAGAGTTGCCAAAGTGGGAGTGGGATTATAGGTAAATTTCTTACTCTTTACTCTTCCCCTATAAACCATAATGTCACCATATTTTTTCAGTGGCAGGATATATGCCATGAATTTGAAAACATGAGGAACATGAATTAACTTATAAGCATGAAAAAGTGACTTGAGTGATCAAAGTCACCATTTGGCTGGAAGAGACTAGATCCATCCTAGACAGCATTTTGACAATAGGATAGGGAAGTGCTGACTTGTATCCAGCACACTGGTTCTTTTGGAAGTCTTCAGCATCCCAGAAGACTTAGACCCTCTTTCCTTTATAGTTTCCTACAGATATACAAAGACTGAAAATGCTAATACCCGGTTTATTACTTTCATATCATGCATTCATCTACACCATAAAAATACCCCATCATTTCTCAAAAACACTCCATTCACCTGCTCAGGTTCTGCTAAAAGAGCACCAAAAGAAAATGCATTTTCTCACTTTTGAGTATGTGTTCAAACGTACTTTCCTAAACCTAGAAAAGAAGGCTATTTAAAAATAAATAAATAAATAGATGGTCTTGCTATTCAAAGCCTGTCAGGTTAAAACATTCCCAGAGAGACTGATCCTTTTGATAAAACCAGGAGCAAACCTTTGTGCCTTGGCAAATGCAGCTGTGGAAAAATCGCACTAATTAGCTGCTCAAGACAAGCCATTGGCTGTGATACTGGGGGAAAAAAAATCCTTTCAATTAACAGTAAAGCATTCTTGAGACATCTTAAGTTAAAATTACTAGTCGTCAAACTCTAAGGCTGCAGACTTTCAAATCAACAACAGTATCATTTAAAACATTTACTGAAATATCCTATTAGGGAAAAAATTACATATTTATATGGTAGACCCATATAAATAAATTAAAACCCCACACACAAAAAAATCTAGCAAGGTTCAGCTAATTGACATTTGAATAAGTCTTCTCAAAGAACAAAAAAGAAAAATAGTCACTTCACTGCACACGTACCCTACTGGATATTTCCATGTTAAAGATGACTCTCAGATTGTCAGCTTTCCTCGATCTTTTAAACATTACTTCCTCTTAGAAATAATTGAATCTGCAATTATCACCCCACTGACAAAAACAAAAATACCTACACATCAAAATGTTAGCAGGTCACATGAGCAAGTTTTAAACTCAAAGTCGAGTTTTATGTGAGAACATTACAGGTAGCCAAGAGCTTATTTTTAAAATGAGGACCTGACGCTTCAACTACTAATAAGAAGACGAGTTGCCTCAAGGTATTTAGTTTTAAAAGCTGACCGAACTCATACAGGGCCCATGAACCTCAATGTGCATTAGGTAATCCTAATTTCATCAGTCTGATTCCTTTTAATCAGATTATTTAAAGGTCATTTATTCAACAAATGGCTATTGAGGGTTTCCCCTGTGCCAGGTGCTGGGAATACCTGGTTTCTAATCTCAATGAGTTTAAAAGGCAGGGTCGTGTAATTTTTTTTAAGATGCCTTAAAATTAAGTCAGTTATCTAGATTATCTAGTTCCATGTGGGAAGGTATATATCTCACCACAAGAAGTCACCCTTTGAAAGCCAACTGAAGGGGAGGCAAATGCCTTAACTGGCACTTACCCACATCACTAAGACCAGGCAACTTCCCTGAAAACTGGGAATTGCTCAGTGGTGACTCAAGGAGTATGGCCATCAATGGGACACAACTTCTAGTTGAGTCACTGCTGAGCAATCTGATCTTTAATGAGCCACTCAACTTCTCTGAACCTCTCCAAAACCCACCTCCTAAACATACAACAATGACTGAGGGAGTGAATGCCAGCTAAGTTACAGTGATAACACACCAGATAGAACATGGACACTTAGCTAAGTAGCCATAAACATGACGTGAGTTCCTAACTTGATGGCTAAATTTACATTTTTAACCTTCAAAGCCTGACGCTTCTCTGTGATGATAAGAGACATTTGGACATGTGCTCTGTGAATCACTGGTATATCCCTAAATTCAAAGAGTTAATTCCTCTGCCTTCACCAGCAACTTAAATATATCAGAAATCTCACAAAATTCAGTATCTCGCCATCCAAACAACACTTGCCTGACCAATCCTCACCTTTCACAGGGATGCCAATACCCCTTCACCAGATCTTAGGAATCAGTCTTTGGTCTCCATATCACAATCATCCAAGACATGAATCTGGCTGTAAGCTGCAACTTAGCTTCTAGGCTCAAGGAGCTGATGAACTTTCCCTTGCCTTACCTTTCGTCAGTTCCTCAGGCAGAATACAGTCCTGGCCTTTACTAACCTGTGACGATGGCCAAGTCAGTCAATGTCTTTGAGCTTTGGTTTTCTTTATTTATAGATTGTTTAATACATTTGCCTCTTGGCATCAGAAGGAGGATTAAAATTTGTAACAGAGGTAAAAAGCTTAGCACAATAACCAAAACACAATTCGGATAAACTAGAACAGAATTTTAAAAAGTAGTAGTCAGAAAACATGAAACCATGAACAAGCTACTTCTTTTTTATGCAATAAAGTGAATTTTTATAAGCCTGTATGCAAGCTTGGACCATAGCATATCTGCTTTTTAAGATTTAGGCAATCCCTTTTTGATTCAGAGAATTTGACAAAGTTTGAAGGGGTGGAGAGAAGATAATCTATCCTGCAATTCACTCACAAAATATAAAGTAAAGCTCCTAGTATTTTTTTTCCAGGAAAAAGGAATCTTCATTATAATCATTCAGTTGACAGAGCTCAAAGCCTAGCATCTGCCTGCACTGGATACAATGTAATTACATCCAAGAAAGCACAGTGGCTGATGTTCACACAGACAGTGAAGACACAGGAAGGCATGATAATTAACCTCATGCACAGGTAAGAAAGCTATGTCAGAGATAGGTTAAGCTACTAGGGTTTCCAAATGCAGAAGGCTGACTGCCACAAGATCAGCTGAGGACCCTGCCTAAAGTCAAAATGCCCAGGCTCCATCCCAAGAAATTTTGACTTCAGGTTAGGTAAAGCCCAGGAATCAGTATGTCTACAAAAACTATGCCACTGATTTTGATGCCAGGTTTGGAAACTTGGACACCCAAGATCGTCCATTTGTTTGGTAGGAGTACTGGGACATGAACTCACATCTTTGATTCTTAGACCAGAACACTTTCTTCCATGTCTGAGGAAATGCACATTCCATTCCCAGCCTCTGATAACTCCGACAAGAGCTCTGAAGAGTCCTTCTGATGCCGAACCCAACATGTGAATGGAAGGAAATAGGAAGGACCACCTACTCCTGCCAAATGGGCTATAAAACCAACAAGACAAAAAATCTGTCCAGATACTGCCAATGAATCATTATGGTTACAACATAACTATTCTATCATAAGGAGGATTACATAAGAACCTACAGGCCGAACCTACAAAAGTGCTGTTCTGTCAGCAAAAAGAGATTGTTAAGAGTCTTTAGAAAGTAAGTCCAAAAAAAAAAAAAGAAAGTAAGTCCAAGTGCATAAATTACCAAAGTAAGAGTCAGTAAACAGATATATCTTTTTAAATGGCAGTATGGATATCTAACATTTTAATATTTATTTTATTTATTTGGCTGTACTGGCTCTTTAGTTGTGGCACATGGGATCTACTTCTCTGACCAGGGATCAAACCTGGGCCCCTGCACCAGAAGTACAGAGTACTAGCCACTAGACCAAGCAGGAAAGTCCTAGTATTTAATGTTTTCAAAGGATCAGTTATTTCCATTATCTTAACCTTTGCCTTCTTTCCAAAGTCATTGCTCTATAAGTGTAGAGATGACTTTTTCATCATGTATGGCAGAAGCAAGTACCAATAAGAATATATATTGGTACTTGTCTATATGATATATATATATAAGAAATATATGGTGTATCTGATAAATGATATATATGATAAACATAACTGAGAGTATAACTCATGTAAATGTGAAAGTACCAGATTTCACACTTTGGGTTCAAAAGTGGAAATCTTGTGGACTTCAGCCATCACCAACCTTGGTTGCAGTGGTCAAGAAAAAAAAAAGAAAACATGCCAAATGCCCAGCTTTTCCTGGTAACACTATCAGCTCAGACAATAAATGCTACAGGTTTCTGGCACAGAGGAAATAAAGAGGCTTGCGAAGTGCAGCTTGTCTTTCTCCTCTTCTTTCCTTCAACAAATATCTGAAGGTCTTCCAAGGGCCCTGTTCTGCTAGACATGAGGCCGGCTTGGTATCCAGAGAGGACTGCACGCCCATCCTCTGGAGTTCTTTACTCTTTGTTGTGCATAAGGAGGAAAGTGTTCTAAAAAAGCAAGAATTGCCAAGTTAAAAATCCAAAATCGTCACTTTTCAACACCTGGAATCCAATTAGTTTGAAAGAATCGTAGTCTCTCTGAATCTGTTTAGGATTAATACTCTTTAAGCTGGACCTTCGACAGGCACCAGTAAGAGTAACTTCAATAACTGATGAGATAAAAATCAAAAAGAAGCATTATAAGACTTATATCAGTATTTGTCAAAGAAACATAATAAGACACCTAATATATCAACATTCTTCAAAAGAGGGTACAAAAAAAGATTCCCTGGAGTACAGGAAGAAAAGATTGAAATTTATATAAAATTTACCCATCATTTTTGTTTTCTATTTTTATACATGTTGTATATTATAATATTGGGCTTTCCTGGTGGCTTAGACAATAAAGAATCTGCCCAGGTTTGATCCCTGGTCAGAAGATCCCCTGGAGAATGGAAAGGCTACTCACTAAAGTATGCTTGCCTGGAGAATCCCATGGACAGAGGAGCCTGGCAGGCTATAGTCCGTGGGGTTGCAAAGAGTCAGATACAACTAAGCAATGAACACACACATATGATAATATAGCATCAGTATAGTGACACATGTATGAAATTTATAAGTAAATTAAAATATGTTGAGAGAGCCAGCTTGAAAAAACTTACTTTAGGAGATATGGCCCAAAATGTCTGAGATCTCTATAATATTAGCCCAGTGTTCTTCCAGGCAATATTCACCATCAGATTTTTTTTAAGTTGATTATATGCACCCCTCCCAAATCGATTTTCTTACTTCTATACATTCCAACCAAGGAGTATCTGTTACTGAAAGCTATTTTCAAACAAGGACATGAGGGTGCCATTTCCTCCTTTTAAGGCCACAACTGTCCTCCATTTCCCACAGATGCCACCATGGCTTTCCACACTCTTCACTCTCAACTCCTTTCTAAGAAATTATTTCTGGCAGCCTATCAAAAGGTCATAATGCAGATAAAGTAGACAGCCCCACACTCAACCCTATCTTTCCTATCAAGCTGCATTTCATTAGATCACACTCTAGAATTCCTCTTTACACTGTCCAACCGTGGAACCTCATTCACATCTAGATGCCATATTTTAAAAGACTCTGAAAAATCCATTCCTTACAAGGTATAAGTAATTGATATGGCATAACAATATAGCCCACTTAGAGCAATTTAAAAGGAACAAACTTTTATCCAAAACTATAGTTGGTAAAGAATCTGCCTGCAATGCAGGAGACCCATTTTCTATCCCTAGGTCGGCAAGATTCCCTGGGGAAGGAAATGCAACCCACTCCAGTACTCTTGCCTGGAAAATTACATGGACAGAGAAGAGCCTAGAAAGCTATGGTCCATGGAGTCACAAGAGTCAGACAGAACTTAGTGACTAAACCATCAAACCACCATGACAATCTAATGAGAGAATTCAGACATGAGTGTGAAGTAATTGGAAGGATCTTTTTAAAGACTCAAAAGCCTTCTATCTCTACTCAAACAATCGCCCCAGTCACAGGTATGCTCTGTCCATGTGTCAAGATAGCAACACAACAGGTGAGAGAAGATTCAAAAGCCTTAGACTGCCATCACTTAGCAATTACTACATGTCTAGGACATATCAACCAAGATGCAAAGTTTGCAAAACTGTAAAAATCAAGACAAAAGTACCAATTATGATCTCAGGAGCAGTGAGTATATGCACTTGTCATGGTCTAAAAGCCAGCCTTACAAACAGTGGTAATGATTTATGACGATCACATGTTACTTATGCTGGCTCACCATCCTGTCTCATTTCCTTGAGAAAGTACCCTAATTCCACCCTGAAAAACCAGCCCCTTCACTTTCCATTCATGAGGCAGGTTATGGTGGTGCTACTAACTCCAGACCTAGAAACACAACATGGGTTTGATCAATCAACATACCCATCGAATGGGCTTGTACTCTAAAATGATCCAATAAGAGGCAGCCCAATGCCTCTGACTAGAAGTACTGGGGTAAAAGACCTCTATTTATACTAAGGTTTAAAAAGATGGTAGGATATAAGTCTGGAACTTCCTGGACCTATGTGGAAAGAAAGGCAAACTAGAGGAAACAGTGATGTGAACTGCAAGAAGGAACCGGGGCCTAGAAAGAAGGAGGAGTGTAGAGGAAGCCAGCATGTGGATGACAAAGAGCATCTGGATCAAACCATCCCTGAAGCCTTATAACCCTGGACACCAGATACAGGGATGTACAAGGGACTCTCAATCTCCATTTCTGTTTAATCCAGTTGGATGTGCTCTGTCAAACCATAGTACATTTTTGTGTCATTTTAGAAAATATCAGTTATTTGTTAAAAAAAAAAAAATTCAATGTTTTGGCCTAAGAGCTATAACTGAAACAATCTAGCTACCCATTCTATTTTGCCTTTGTTTTGGCTGGTACACTGCCACTCACATTTCCCACCTTTTCAGGGGGTAGACTGGCTTCATGCCTAAGTTTTGCTAGTGAGACTTCAGCAGAAAGATCACGTGGTTTGTTCAAAGATTCTTCCTAAAGAGATACCCATTTTGCCATCATGTCTCCTAGAAGTTAGTTGTAATGGCTGCAGGTCTAGCAGCCACTTTGGTCCATGAAGATGAGACCCAGACTTAAGGATAGAGCTGGAACGTTCCTATCCCCTCATGACCAGACAGAGCTAGCTCTATGAAGGCGGAGATTTCTATGCTTTATTCAGCAGCACCTAAATTCCTCAGTACCTAAAAGAATATTTAGCACATAGTGGGATGAAATAAGTATCTATCCAAAGAGTAAATTTGGTATCGCTATCCTAACAAATAACCCACCTCCTAAAATCAGGTAACACTAGAACCTTAATGCTGGAAGACCTTTAATAAAAACCATTGCGGGAGTCATCCAGTGACAGAGAACAGTCTTTTCCCAAAAATCTCAGTTCTAGAGACCAACTGCATTCGTTTAATTATAAGACAAACTTTTCCTCCATATTTTAAGGTTTCTCAAGTCAGAATATATCACATATATATATATATATTTTTTTTTTAGTAGTAGAGCTTTCTTCTCCCCTAAGCAGTCATCTTATCATCAACAGTAAATCAGATACAAGGAAACCCATTTGATGGACAAATACTATGACACTGGATTAGTCATAGCCACTCAAAAGCACAAAGGAGGTACAGTTTGGATACTTCAGAAATCTGAGCATTGGAGAAATACAATTAAAAGGCCACAGGAAGAAACACCAATTCAGTCAGTATCTGAAATGAAAATCCATTGAGTGGAAAAGAGAAAAGCAGAAGCCACGTACCCAGAATACCTCTGTTGAAATTCCAGCTCTATCATTTCTCAGCGATAACACGTGGCCAGGATCTTTCACCTGCCCAAACCTGAATTTTGTCATCTACAAAATGGAGGTAGGAGAAAAGTACTTTTGTCAAAGAGCAAGTATGAGAACTGAATATGCTAATGCAAGTAAGATTTTTAGGACAGTAGTCAGCACACCCTGCAGACAGTAGTAAGTAAATGTTAGGCAATGGATTCTTCTGTGCTGGGCTTGAATTCCCAAATTGGTACTCTGAGCTTTCTAATAACTTGGAACTATTGAAAACTGAAAAGTTATTCTCTAGGAACCCAAATTCTTATAAGGCTGCCTTCTGCTATAATGTTTCTTTGCTTTCCTAGAGGAAAATACAAAAGAAACAATTAATTCACAGAGTGTACCCTCCCCAAAAGAAGAGGCAAGAAGAAGTTAATGAGCAACAGCTCAGTGAACAAGTTTTGTCAAAGATATGAGCTAAGAATTTCATTCTGAGACTTTATAAAGGGAAGCATGGTCCTATGGCCAGTATTTTAGTCAACCAGAAAAAAAAGAAATCAATTAAACAAAAGTAATTGAAATTAAGCATTATTTTGGATATAAATTCAAGGATGACATCACTACTATCCTAAAGCTAAATGGCATGCTTTATCCATTTATAACATCCATTAATTTGCTTAAAAATAATATTTCAAAAATTACTAAGTTATGGAGGACATGCTTATGTGATATGAACCACAGAGAACTAACTAGTATCTGATTTACAAAGGATAATATTATAACATTTCTAACCTAATGACATTTTAAATACATAATAATGTATATACTCTGTTCATAAAATGTTCTATCACTTTAGAGAAATGAGTAATTAAACTGTTTTAATGACATATACAACTTAAAAAGTCTATAAAAGCAAACCATACAGCAAAAATAGAACAAGACATTAGAAAACAATTTAAATAATTATAAAGTCTTTTAAAGATGTATCCACTGAACATTAGGAATTTTACCACAATTACATTTACAGGAATTTTATTTTTTAAGAATCAAATTCTAAAAATAGTTCTGCTACTTTTAGTATTTTTCCATTATTCCTGCCGTCTTTAAACACACCTTCACAAGCTGCTGAACATAATGCTTTTCTGACTTAATCAGAACCTCTCTCATGACCCAGGAACGTTCAGTAAATAATTATTAAGCTCCAGAGGTGGCTTTTGCTTAAGTTGATTTGCTTGAATGCCTATTCACTTAGGGACATGGCTTTTAGTATTGTTTTCAAATCTTATCACCTAACATTGAAAGTAAATATTGAAGGAAACGTGGGGGGGGGGGCGGGTGGAATAGGAGAAAGCTGTGATCCATTTAGCATTTCTCCATCTTAGTATTTCTTTGAAAGGGCCAATTTCAAACTCGTTCTACATTTCTATGCCAGATAAATGATTCTGATGTTTGGATGTTTTCTTTTCCTCTCAAAGAGATAAAAAAAAATCAATATAAAGAAATGCAAATGAAATGTTTATTAATGCAAGTGTACTACTCCACAGTTTGGGGTAGAGAGGAAAGGAGAAAGCAAAAAATCCAAACTGTCTGCAAGGGGACAATTCTGACCAATGTCACTAAGCACACCCGTTTTCCTGAAGAAAATCCTTTTTTAGTCATCGCAAAGCCCGGCTTCAGACTACCTTAGTAATCATAAATCAAACTCTGTTCTCACTCAGAGCAGTGATTTTTCGAGCAGTCATTTTGGGGGCATGATTAATTTAAGACCAACATTCCATTTCAAATGAGAAAGCAGAGCTAGAGGACTAGCATTTCAATCCCCCCACCCCACAGATTAGTTGTTATCCTTGTCACAGTCACCTACCAGAGGTTACAGCTGAAGCCGATTAAAGCCACATCACAGAGTAACAGTCCCAGAATTTTTAACTCCCGATAAAACCTTCCCTTTCTCTGTTCTCCCCTTAAAAACAAAAAATAAAAAACCAAAACTCCTGCCAAGTGGTCCCAGGATTATTTCCAGAATAAAACTCCACTTACAGATAAAAGCTTTCAAAGGAACAAGGCATGAACATCTGAACTCTAAGCGCCTCCATCTTTTTTCCTTTAAGGTGTTCTGCAAGCCCTTGGCGAAGAGTGAAAGTCAAAGTTAGTTCTGGCACTGGCTGTGTCACTAGGGGTGGCTCCTGATAAGGCCCTGGAAACTCCAATCCAAACACAGCTCGTGCTACAACGGTGCCCGGTGTCTGTCTGCAACAGCAGACCTGTTTAATCCAGTACCTACTGTACCTGCAGGACAAAAAACTGCTGCCTCACCCTGCAACAGGGGCTTCACGAGGACCAAAGCACCACCGGAAACCCAAGCCAGCAGCCAGGCGACACCTGGGATGCTCACTTAGCCCTCTCGAGCACCAGTACAGGTACCGGTGGGGGCTTGCAGTGACTGCGTGTTATTAGAGAACATGAAGGCAGAGGTAATTTTACATCCAGGTGAATTTCCAACACCGAAAAGAACCACAGAATCCAGGAGGGCTGTGGGACAGCTTGTTCCCGTCTCAACTGGGGAGACCTCTGGCAGCAGCTCATCACACAGCTCGAGCTGCTTTGCATCCGTGCAAAAGCATTTTTGGAACTGGAGGTTGCTCACTGAACATGCTTTCCTGCTGACAGGGTCGAGATCTGGACAGCATTCCTTACCCTCAGACCCCAAGAATATAAGGAGTGCTATCCCTTGCTCAGTCTTGGTGGAAATCAGACACAAGCTGCTTCTTACTGTGGGCAATATCTTTTAGGACATCTTTAGCCCATACCTCTGCATATTCTTAAATTGTCATCTAATTAAACTCTGAACTCACTGCAATAATAACAGATACCCTCAAAAGACACTTTAAAATTCTGACATGACAGCGTCAATAATATCAAATATTGATGCAGCTTCTACAGACTCAGCACATTAAAGATGTCCTGGAGATTTATGAAAATGTCTGTTCCTCCCTACACACAATTCAAAGGTCAGAACAAAGACATCTGATATGGACTAGCTGGGTATCCTGGACAAGTTACTTCACTTCTCTGTGCCTGAGACTGTCTTCAAAGTAAACAGGTGGAAAACAGTGCAATCTCGATAAGCCATACTCAAACTTGAATTTCATGTGATGAAGTGATCTTTCTTTAGTTTCCCTTTAATAATGGGAAATATCCAGCCAGAAGTCTCAGACAAGCTATTCCTGGCCCTTTGTATTCTTTGTTCATTTTTCATTTTTTCTTTCACTGAATAAATATTTATGGAACACCTTCTACATCCCAGGCACTGTGCAAAGTCTTGGAGCTTCAAGTCTAACGGGACACATCTTAAACAATCACCCAAGTATTTAATGTAACTTGTGATAAATACGACAAGGAACTGGGAAAGCTTAATATGTAAGGGTCAGGAAAGGCTCCCCTTAAGCAGGGACCTCTGGGCTTCGATGTGAGTGGGGGGTAGCAGTTATGAATTCTAGGTGTGAAGGGGGGAATGGGAGAAGAGTCTTCTAAACAGTGGTAAAACATGTGCAAGAACCCTGAAGCGGGGAGTTAGAAGGAAGCTTCACTGTGGCTGGAGGTCAGATAGCAAGGGGAATCATGGGGATCCATGAGACTGAAGCAGTGGCTACCATCAGACCATCAGGACCTGGGAGACAAGGGAAGAGTCACTGATTTTCTTCCAAGATGAAGAGGAAACCATTGAGAGGTTGTAAGCAGGATCAGATTTGTGTTTCTAGAAAGGTCCCTCTGGCTGCTGTATTGAGAACCACCCAGAGGAGCAACAAGATTAGCTACTGCCATAGTCCTAGTCACAGGTGACGATACTTCATGGAGGTGAGGGGAGGCGATGAGGGGGAAATGGGCAACAGTGGAGAGAAATGGATGAAAGCAGGCAGACTACTGGTAATGCTAAAGACCAATACGTAGAAGGAATGTGGGTGGGGTGGGGAAATCAGATCCCTGATGAAAAGAATCATGCTCATTATTAACAAGTTCCTGAGGACTGTCTACATACTGGATATTGTACTGAGTTCTAGCGTTAACAGATGACTAAGATGCAACACTATTCCCCTTAGCAACCTACTCCACACCTTGCTTTTCCTCCCTCTAGCACAGTAGAGCAGACAAATCAAGAACACAAGTGTGGGTGTCAACTTATTCAGATTCAAATCCCACCGCTTACTAATTCTGCGACCTTGTGCAAATTTACTAAACTTCCCATGCCCCAGTTTCTTCGCCCGAGAAAGGGGAAATGATAAATGGCTATCCCATAGGTTAGTGTTAAAACTGAAGGAAATAATATATGAACATATGCAACATGTATGGTACAGTCTAAGGAAGCAAGCTGTACTCTTGCTCTCTGCCCCCCAGCCACAGTGGAACTTCCTTCTTTGACACATATTAAGCTCTCATTTTAAAAAGTAGTTCTTAACGATTATGATTGAAACTGTCTATTCTGGATGCACACCGACTAACCTACAGAACCAATGGAAATTCAACAGAGTGGGTGGGGGGTGGAATTTGAGAAATTTGAAGATCAAAGAAAACAGAGAAGTTAGGAAATTACCAAATCAGAACCTTTAGGTGATGATTTTTTTAAAAAAAGACCAAGCTGGACTCTCTCCCACCTTGGACACTATTTGAAGCTGAATTAAGTTACACGGTTCCCAGTAAGTTTTTGAAATGAAACCCTGATTTATTACATGCTTACACACAGGGAAAATCTGTGCCCTCCGCAGGCTCTCAAATGTTCATCGTGAAACCAATGGCATCAATTCCAGCCATTCCAACAGGGACACCACATGGTGCCAAATTCTCCCCTGGCAGCTTCTGCCAATGACATCACCTGATACTTTGTCCTGGACAATCTACCAACCCAAGGAGGCTATCCATTGACCATTTACATAAATTTTTAAGTAAAATTACTTTCACAGGGCATGTGTTCAACTTATTCATGGTACCTTCAGAAATACCTATATCACACAAATGTTCTTGGGGAATCTCCCTGAACATAGGAATGAAATACCTGTCAGCAAATGGAATAAAGCTTGACATACACCTCTGACAAAAGCTATAAAATTCATGAAACATTACATACATTTCCACAATCCTATCCCTCAAGTAGTCACACAATCATTTAACAAATGTCTTCTGAGTGGCAGGAACCATATCTGTTCAGTTTACCACTGTATCCCTAGAAGCTAGTAGAATAAACAGTCCACAATTGACGTTCAATAAATACATTGACAATGAATTAATCTATAATGTGTAAGCAACTCTCTTGTTCATATATGTACTATTCAGATATATATGCTAAGTGCATATACACATATAAATGTATATGTGTGCATACACACAGACACATAAAGAAATATATACACACAAACCCTAAAAGTTAAATACAAAATAAACTGGTAACAGAGACAAAGGAAAAATAACACTTTTAACATGAAACACTGAGTGTAGAATAAAAATATTACCTGTACTCCCATATAATTCAAATCTTAACTGCTACTCCTTGCCCCAAATTCCAGCAAATCAACTAGAGTCATCAGAATTCTTACTGACCTTTTCCAAAGACAACTGTAACAAAAATGGAACTTAAAACTATCAAACATCCAAGTGACAGCCAATTTTTTTTTTTTTTAACTAACTTTGGGCCTCAGTCTTTTTGGAAGGAAAAACTCAATCACTATGTTGAACGAGTTAGAGAAGAGATAAGAGGTTTTACTTGTTATCCTGTCCAAAACTCAGCTGAAGAAAAGTAGAACCACTCTTTTAACACAGTTAGAATCCTTCTTATTTTATTTGGGTATCAAATGTTTTATTTTCCCCAAAGCACATCATTGTCTTACATCTTTCCTTCTGATAGCTATTGCTTTTTTCAATAAACTACTTCTCATCACCCTAACAATAATTAACAGTTGAAGACATCTAATACATGCCAAACACTATACTGACTCATAAACTACCTGCTACATACAATTTAGGAAGCATGTACCCATAATGTTTCATTATGATCCCAGCCAATGGTTCACCAAACCTGCATTTCTATCAGAAAGACCTAGGGACCATTCTTCCCCCATCATCCCTTTAAAATCAACTCAGGAGCATTTAAAAATACAAATGTCAAAGATCTTCCCCCAAATAAATGACTGAATGAAACTTTCCAAAACATTGTTTCAAATTCCAATCTTTTAAAAAGATTCTCATAAAAGACTAATATGAAGTCGGGCCTCGGAACCACTGCTATGTACCGTATTTCAACATACATAATTATATATAATATGTTCTATGAAAATTATCTCTGCAAGAGTGACAGGAAAATACCCAAGATTCTCAAGTTCCCTTTATCTGTTGAAATAAGAAGTCTTTACTTGTATAGTCTGATGGTGTAAAGTGTCCGCTTGGAATTATTATACAATGGATATGCTTTGAATGTTAAGTGAAAGTATTATGAGGTAATTAACAAGTATCGTGAAAGTGGCTGCAAAACTCAAAAACTTCTGTCCAGAGTAACAAACACGTCTGGCTCTTTTCCCCACATGCCATCATGCTCACATTTTGGAAAGTCAGATGTCACCAAAAGGCCCTTCTACTCAAACATTCACTGATGTGGCCAGCATTTGAGAGATGTTTCTCAGTGCTGTGGGGAAGATAAAGAAGAAGATATGAGAGCTTCTGCTTCTCTGGGGCTCACCCCAGGGAAACGCCCAACTCACATACACAGGCCCATGGTTAAGAGTTAGGAGTGGGGGACAGAATGGCAGTTTCAGGGGTTCCTCTCCACCTTTCAGATGAGGTCTCATGGGTTTTGTGCCTCTTCCCCAGGGAGGGCTTCCTCCCCAACCCCATCCTACCTAAGGAAGCAACATCCACTTCGGCTTCTTACTCTCTCAGCAAATGCTTCTTTTTTTGTAGCACTTAATCCCACTCCTAATCATTTGTTCTGTTTGTTTGTTTGTCGTTCATCCTGGAGGGCAGGGTCCTTCGTATGTATTACATTCTCAGTGTCTGGCATACGATAAGTGCTCAAAAAACTTTTGTTCAGGGAACAATGGATGAGTGGATGAGTGGAAGGAAAGATGAACAGAAGGGAGAGTGACCAAATAAAAAAAGATCAGGTAAGGATGGAGTTATGAAATATAATTTGATGACAGCACTTAATTAATTAGGAAGTCAACAGGCAGTAGTGGGGCTCATGATTGTATACTTTTCATTCGGAAGCTTTCAGTTGCTGAACACAACTTATTTTCATGGATAAAGCACGAGGATACAAAGCTACAGGAACTGGCAGCCCAGTAGTTCTAATTTGAAAACACTCACAGCAGGACTGAGGGAGATTTTTAATGACTATGTATCTGCAGAAATAAGTGTTCAGTACCACTCAATCAAGTTTATCTCTTTCATTCTGTTTCTTTTTTTTTTTTTTCCTACCAAGAACATAATCTCCCTATAACAATGATGGGACAGCATCTTCTGAAAGACTGCTCATTGTACTGAGCTCACAAAGAAGCCCTTTAAGGGTGAAAAGGAAAATGCACACAAGACCAAGATGACCCCAGGTAAATTTAATCTAGGCTCCTGTTGCCATTATCAAAGAACTGTAGATTTTGAGGGGAAAAAATAATGCTTTTCCAAACTATTTAGAAAACTCTGTCCTGAGAATACACATATAATCTACAAAAAGAGGCACTTCAAATGCTGGCTGAAGTAAATTTTTAAGCAATTAATGAAGGGAGAAATATTTGAAATAATAGTCGGTCTTTCATAAATAATCAAGACAAGAGATTAGTTCCTTACCTTGAGCTCTCTGATATTATCTGTTAGAGTTCACTTCAAAAGAAATACTTGCTCTCCATTAAAGGCAACTCGGAGGCTGTTTCTTTGCTATCTATCAATGGCAGTGGGGTATTTGCAATAAGCAGAACATAATCCACAAAAAAAGCCAAGTTCGTGAGGCAACACAAACTTGAGGAAGGAAACACGGATGGAGATTATGCCACTTTGATGGCATTTTCTCAAAAAAGAAATTTAGTAAAAATGCAATTACTTTCCTTATCAAGGTAAATAAATAGAAAAAGATAAGGCTATTGCCGTGGAGGCAGGGGTGCAAAGCTATTCACACCAGGATTTTATAATAAGTCAAATCTTCCACTTCAGGACTTTAAAATCACTTTGAGTGTTTTCCTCTCAATTCAGGGGTGAACTCTTAACTTATTTAAAAAGAAAAATACAGATTTCTCTTTCACTGTAGAAACTCTTTTTTTTTTTTTTTTTTTAAGTAATTAAACTGAATAGCAAAGAAGCCCATAGAGTCTCTGCTTATCCTAATGGTGTTGAGGATGGAAACAGGAGGGTGCGACCCTGTGGTCATCATGAAAGACATCAGTTTCATTCTTCTCCCCTAGAGTCAAGATATTCAAATATGTTAAAACAAGACAAATTCAGCTCTGACAAGTGGCCTCCACACACCCTCTGGGCTGAGGTCCTGGCTACTGAGGCAGGTGAGTCCACCCTTCCCCAGATTCTCACTCAGGGCATCAGCAACTGAAAGAACCACCTGACCCTTTATGGCTCAAGGGGAACTGGAAAAGCGATGAAGACAGAGAAGACACAGGCACTTTGCCAATTAGCCTTTCTGTTCCATTCACAGAGGTTTCCTATTTGTATTATAAAACCTGAACCAAAGGTAGAGATAGATTTTTCTCATGGACAATCACAACACTATGGTGCAAGGTGGTATGAAAGTGCGCCAGGTGTGATAACTCTTATCTGTACAACGTGTGGTAAGAATCCAGGACACGGTCTTTAGCCTGTGAGGGGTCCACTGTTTCATAAATAAGTGAATAGTTGCTCAAGTCTCTCTTGCTTAACGATCTAAACAGCGTCATCTTTCAGCTGGAGACAGCATTGTGTGGCAGTGGCCTGCAGACACACACATACCCCACGCACTATGTTCACCTCGTAGCTTTACCCTGGGCAACTCACTTCATTTCTGAGTCTTGAAATCTGCATCTGTAAAATGAAGATCGCTATTATATCACCTGTTTAGTAGGGTATGTGACTAAATGAAGTGAGGTATGAAAAGTACCTAGAACAGTGCCTGCAAAAAAAATTGCTCTCAATCAATATTATGCATGGGAAAAGGCCACTTTCAGAACACTAGGGCACAAGAAGTAGTCCTTGGAGCCTCAAAGAACTTCAACTTGTAGGACAAATAAAAGTTATTATTAAGAGACAAAAGTGAAAGGGCGCCCCTGGTGGTTCAGTGGTAAAGAATCCGCCTGCCAATGTAGGAGATACAGGTTTGACCCCTGGACTGGGAAGATCCCACATGCCACGAAGCCAACTAAGCTTGTACCCGACAACTACTGAGCCCGTGCTCTAGAGCCCAGGAACTGCAACTACTGAGTCCATGTGCCCCAGAACCCGATCTCCACAACAAGGTAAGTCACCACAATGAGAAGCCTGCACACTGCAACAAAGACTAGTCCCCCTCTTCACAACTAGAAAAAAGTCCGTGCAGCAACAAAGACCCAGCACAGCCAATGTAAATAAATTATTTATAAAGAGACAGAAGTGAAAATGTTTTTGAAACATGGTATTTGAAGATGGTGTGCAGACTGACGACAAATGTAAGCTCAGAAAAGGTCCAGAGATATTTGTGGATAACATATTCATTCATAATGAAAAACCAAAAACTAAGACGTTGATGGGGATCTGAAACTTATTCTGATAGTGTACAACTATTGATGCCTTTTTAATGGTTGTCTTAGCTACAGACAAAACTGCTAGCCCAGGAAACCTTCAGTTCTGACAATGTGTCAAATACTTTTTTAATTTGTATTTTAACTTTATAAACATATTCATAAGTCATGAAGGAAATAATGTACCTAAATAAGCAAAATATAACAAATCAAACTTCTGTGTTCAAAAGAAAGATCTCCATAGGTTAAATTTATGTCAATAGTCAAAATTTCCCAAACTTCCAAAGCATCTCAATACTTGAAGTGAAGTCGCTCAGTCGTGTCCAACTCTTTGCAACCCCGTGGACTGTAGCCTACCAGGCTCCTCCGTCCATGGGATTCTCCAGGCAAGAATACCGGAGCGGGTTGCCATTTCTCAATACTTACTCTCCACTAATGACATCCTGTTTCAGTTATGCTGAACAAATAGGATTTGAAATGAGAAAAATAATATTTGTACAGGAATCCTTCCTGTATGTTGATTAAATCTAATCAATCACAATAAACTTGATACACAATAGCATTCTGCATCTAACCTACACTCTAAGGAGTCTTGCCTATAATCAAAGTGTATACTTATGTTATAGTAAAATGTTAAAATAACCAATATTTTAAATTAATAGCCTGTGTAATTTCAAGTAATACTGCTATGTAGTGATACAAAGGAAAAAAGACATCTTTGCTCGACAAAATTAAGCTATATGTCCTTAAAAAAAATAATGCCTATCAGAACTATCTAATTCTTGCTTTGACATTTACCAAGTACTTATTACCTGCCAGGTATTACAGATGAGGCTGGTGATGGAGATGCAGAGAATCACCACCACTTTCAATCAAGCTTATTAATAAGCTCCTGATATCAAGTAAAACTGGTTCATTTTTAAAAGATAAAGATATAACATTGCAAAGCAATTATACTCCAATAATAAAATGTTAAAAATTTCAGAACAAAGAAAAACATACATATGGGCAAAATTATGAATAAAAGCTAGAAAAATCAAAAAATTCTTATTAAAACTCATTCATTCAACAAGTCTTCATTGAGCACCTACTTGTCCCAAGCACTACTGAATATGCTTGAGATACATTAATGATACACCATGGCGCTTAGATTATGAAGCCAGAAATGTTTTGAAGTAACTCTGAATGCTCAAATCATTTATTAATTTAAATAGGTAATTTGGAAATTGCATGAATTTACCATCTTAAAGCACCATCTACAACGACATTCCCATTAACAAAAACATTTGCTTTCTAATACTGGATCAAGGATCAGTGCATTTTCATTTCCTACTGAGCCAGGCAGAAAATTTGAAAAATCTGAAAAAAATCATGAGATCATGTCTCTGCCTCTTTTTTAAAAAAAGAGACAGGGGAAGAGAAAAGGTAGAGAATTCATCATATCATCACACTGATAACTGTGCCTTTTATTTGCATATCATACCTCATGTTTATTTAAATGAAGAAACAGAGGGAAAGGGAGTGAGGTGAGTAACTTGCTCAGAATCAAGATGCTGATGAACTGCAAATTCAGAGTTTGAAAACTCCAGAGCCCACATGCTTCTCACTATGGTTCTCTGCTCTAAGTTTCTGTGAGCCACTCAACAATCACAAAAGCAAACTAATTCTAAAATTAGAACCTTGCACTGGAGTTGCCTCTTTAGTTGTCTGCTCCCCACACCCTACACTGGTGTCTGAACTCCAAGAAGGAATAACCCATTCTGTTTAGTTCCCTCTTCATTCTTTAACCAGACACAATTCCAGATCCAGTGAAAGAACCCAATAACTAGTTGTCAGTGGGTTAAGTGAATAATGAAATTGATCATGGTGCATTTTCTGATCACTTTTGACTATGATCTACCTTTAAAAAAACACAAGCAGGAAATGAAGCAGGCTTCCCTGAATATTTATACCAAACATTAGTTAAAGTAATGGCATTCACTAGAAACAAAAAAGAAAGACACACTGCTTGTCCTCAATTAACTTAATCTAGTTGGGAAAGAGAGTGAGAAAACATGAATATCAGCACAATTTCTTCTTGTTAATAGAAGTATAGCAGTGCTCAGAAAATAAAGAATTATTGAAAAAGGCTTTTGAGGGGAAGACAAGGTTTGGACTTTGGGGGAGCATGACAAACTCCTCTGGAAAAGATGGCAAATTGTGAGCAAAGTTTCTCAACGTGTGGGATACAGGATGATCTCAAATGGAGACACAAAGACTCCACATTAAATGACCATGGAATTACCCAGAGAGAAAGGCCCTTTCAAATTTCTTTTCATCCCACGAAAAGTGTCTGTCTGATGCTAACATGTCTTCAATCTTGCAATACTTGCCCTTTGTAACAAAAACAGTTCAGATCTCAGACTCAGGCCCTTCTTGACAACACATCCAGTAAGGATCTAACTGTTTTCTTCCAATTTCATTATATTTATTTTACACATGCATCCATCTGTCATTGCCATTGAATACGGCATTTCCTTTCAATATGTATTTTTAATTTATTTAAGTCATCATATGGAATGTGGGGGCAAAGGTCATGAAGTTAGGATGAGTATGGCTCAAATTTGGGAACCCTGATTAAGAGAAATGAAGAATGTGCCAGAACCCTTCCGTGGAAACCAGATCAAACACAGCCCACAAATAGTGGCTACTCTATTGCAGTGAGAAGCAAACAGCTACAAAGAATTCCAGTCTGATAAAGGAAATCATGTAGGGCTCTGAAATCACAGTACATGGGCCTAGCCCTAATCGCTTCCTAACTGTGGGAAATGAACATGACTGGCAGATAGGATTCCATACAGGAAAACCAGGGGCCAGGCCAAGGAGGACGGAGAATATCACAATGGAAGTGGACAAGCCACAGTTGTTGATAGTGCCTGTAAACAAGACCTCCGTCCAGAAAAAGAAAAGGCAAGGCTGTTAGAACAAAATGTCAGGCATGCTGGATGTTGATGCTTCGATATATTACAACCTCTCCTCTCACACTGTGAAGGTCACTTTGGCCTGCATTATCTCCTGGGGCACAAATACAGCTTATAGCCCATCTTTGTTTTCATTTAACTTTTTAATCTAATTTCATAATGAAGTACCAAAGGAGATCCCCAGAATGGAGTTGTTGGTTTGGGGTTTTTTTTTTCCCCCTCTAGCTGTATAATACTTTCATACACTAGATGGAGCCAACTTTATAATGCTTTGGGATTCACACACAGGTTTGCGCTGGACATGAAAAAATATTAACCCATGCATATGGAATCTAGAAAGATGGTATTGATGAACATACTTGCAGGGCAGCAATGGAGATGCAGACATAGAGAACAGACTTGTAGACACAGCGGGGGAAGGAGAGGGTGGGACGAATTGACAGGAAAATGGAAACACATATATTATCATATGTAAAATAGATAGTGAGTGGGCATTTGCTGTGTGGCAGAGGGAGCTCCACCTAGTGCTCCGTGACAACCTAGAGGGGTGGGATGGACAGGGAGGTGGCAAGGAGGTTCAGGAGGGAGGGGACATATATATACCTGCGGCTGAGTCATGGTGATGTATGGCAGAAACCAACACAATATTGTGACGTGATTATCCTCCAATTAAATAAAATTTTAAAAAAAAGAAGGTATGGGAAAACCATATACCACCTAAATATATTTAAAATTTTGAAGATCAAAGTTTTAAAGATCAAAAGGTCCCATCATTTTACCACTCTGCCTATTTCCCGTAACTCTTAAGCCCAAATTAATATCAAACTATTAACGAAGCTGTAAAAATATGTCTGAAATATGATCATCTTATAGTTCACTGGCATTTTTAATTTTGGTTTAGTAACAAGTATTTATTATAGTTTTTTAAACTGGTTTCCAAAAAAAAAATTGTTTTTTTCTTTGCTTTGGGAGAAATGGAAGCAATTTATAAATGCAGTAAGCATGACTCATCAGACCCAAAAAGTTGACCTCTAGGATAGGAGGGGTAAGAGCAAGGGAGCGGCAAGTACAAAGATACTACTTCTAGGCTCTCACAGTCCCTAAGCGGAGAGAAAGCACTCACCAGCACGAGGTCAAACGGCCAAGGCACTTGTAAGAGGAAATGGCTGATCTCCAGGACCAGGGAAGGTCCCCTGCCAACCGACTAGAATATTCTTCTATCTAACCTGGAGCCCGGATGGGGCCACAGGGAAGCAAGAGGAAGGTTACAGTGATGATTCTCACCTGTCAGTCGTGGTAACTCAATGCCTTTTCACTGAATCCTAATCTTTTAAAATTGTGGCTCTCCAATGAGACACTGTTGTCCCCAGAGGACATCTGACAATGTCTGGAGACACTTTTGGTTGTCACAAATGGGGACACAGGGACTTCCTTGGCAGTCCAGTGGTTAGGACATCGCCTTCCAAGTGCAGGGGGCAGGGGTTCCATCCCGGGTTGGGAGTTAAGATCCCTCTTTCTCCTGGCCAAAAAAACCGAAACATAAACAATATCGTAACAAATTCAATACAGATTTTTTGAAAACTAGGTTGACAGGTGTTATGAGCATCTAGTACATAGAGACTAGGGATGCTATTAAACACCTTACAGGGTCCCGCACAGCCCCTACAGTAGAGACAATCCAGCCCTCAATGTTCAATACTGCCGAGGCTGAGGAACTATTTTATAGTAAGCAGCTCTGCCAGACAGGAGACAAAGGAGCTCCAACTCGTAGACGTCAAATAAATAAACCAAAATTTCGGGGTGTTTACCAGACAGCTTTTAAAGCCAGTAGGACAGAGTACACTGACCGATTGCACTTACTCTTCAGACACTCCTTGGGCTGCCCGTCTGGAGTCAGAACGTCACCCAACCCCAGTCCCCCGAAAACCACCTATTGTTCCATTCCCGCAGCTTTGTCTTTTCCAGAATGTCAAATAAAGGGGATCATTTAAAACATAGACTTTTGAGTCTGACTCCTTTCCCTTAACAAGTATATTTGAGTTCAATCCATGCTGTGGCAGGTATTGGTATCTATTTGCACGTTAATATTCCACTGTATGGATGAACCATGGCTTACATGTCCTTTACCAGGTGAAAGGACATTTGGGCCATCTCCAGATTTTGGTGATTGTGAATAAAGTTACCATACTTTTTAAGACTTTTCTTTTTTTTAAGAGTATCTGCAAATAACTCACTAAAGGTCATACAGTTACCAGAGATGTAAAGACAAAGTATACACTGCAAAAAAAAAAAAAAACTATGGGAAAACAGGAGTCAACAATTTTTCTCCTCATGTCAATGCACCCCGCTCACAATACATTTTCTGTAAAGAGATTTCACTAACTACTTTTTCTATATTTAGCGACCATTAATGGGCCAACTAAAGCACTTTTCTAAAGGCTGCTTCTTGCCAACATGACCCTATGGCCACACTACTATAAATAACATGTAAGCCATGATCTGTGTCCAGCTACTCATCAGTGCTATACGTAGACTAGTGATTATGCCCTGCTGGTCTCTGCCTTTCATCTGACCTACTGGACTTACCTGAGACACACAGAGGGGACAGTAAGTGACAGGTCTGGCACTCAGGGGTTCCAAGAACATGCAAGGAAAAAAGGCTACTGCAACGATCATGCAGAAGGGTGGCTACAGCTGCACTTTTTTCTGTTGATTTAAACACAAAGAAGCATATGTCCAAATCCTCGGGGGGCAGAGTGCCCACATCACAAATTTCCATTAGCTGGCACTTCATGAACCTAAGACACTACACAGCCAGGGTTGAGGCCAGGGGGAAAGGAAATGCCCAAGAGCAACATTTCAGGGAGGTCTCTGAGCTGAACCTGTCACCTTGACTAGAGAAAGCATGCTGGTTTTAAGCTCTGAAAACTCAAAGTGGCATGATAAATATTTTTGTAATATCACCATGATAGTAACTAGAAAAATCAAGAGAAACTCATACTCTAGCCCATTTCAAAGTTCTTCAGTAATAATAGTAATAGCAGCTAATTATAGGTAGTATGCAAAGTACTCCTGTGCTAGGCATTTTACACAGCACACCTTGAGGTATTCCTCAATAACAATCCTCTAACAGCAACACGATTATGATGTCCCTTTTACCAATGAGAAGAGTGAGGTTTTGAGGTGACTGTATCACTGGCTAGACTGTTTGCAGAGAGGAAATTCAATCCAAGGCACAGTCTGGCTCTAGATCCTCTGTCCTTAACCTCCAGCCCATACCCCCATGGTCTTACTTTTAGAGACATTCATTTATCCAGGTACTCGGGAAAAAAAATAGTATCATTATAGCCATCCAAGAAAATAAACACAAATCAGATATGCTCCTCCCCTCTAGGTGCTCATTACTTGGAAGAGGACAGAGAATCCTATAAATAATATCTTATCTTTTTGGTCAAATACTTTTCTCAGACTCATGAAAACTATGGACTGTCTCAAGAAAAAACATTCACATAGGCACAGAACAAAACTGAACACTGGGGGCCTAGGAATCCCTGGAATACTTAAGTAGCTGACTATTAGCTGCAAAGTGTTTTGATTAAGAAAGGAACAAAGTATTGTGAGAACTCAGAGAAGAAAGCTCAGGATATGGAAGTCCAGAAAAGAGTTCACTAGAAAAGGAAGGATGGAAGGGGGACTTCAATGAAGAGGTGCATGCATCAGAAGGCTGGTGGCAGGAAAAAGAGCTAAAAAGGAAAGAGGAAGAAAGCAGGGAAATAAGTAGCAGATCGCTAAAATATTCCAGTTAAGAGTTTCCTATTTCTAGGAAGGATGTGGTGAGAATGAGCTACCTGACCAGGCTCTGGGGTCAGAAAGAACTGGGTTCACATCTTAGAGAGAGAGAGACTCTGTGTGTGTGTGTGTGTGTGTGTGTGTGTGTGTGTGTGTGTGTGTGTGTGTGTGTGTGTGTGTGTGTGTGTGTGAGAGAGAGAGAGAGTGTGTGTGCGTGTGTGTGCACGTGTGTGTGTGCGCGTGCATGCGTGCCTGCACTCGCACGCAATGGAATACTACTCAGCCATAAAAAGAGATGAAATCTTGCCATTATCAACAACATGGACGGATCTTGAGGATATTATGCTAAATAAAATAAGTCAAACGGAAAAAGACAAACACCATAAGATTTCACTCGTGTGTGAAATTTTTTCTAACATGAACAAACAAATCAAACAAAAGTATACATACAGAGAACAGAGTAGTGTTTACCAGAGAAAAATGGGGTACCAGGGGAGGCAAAATGGGTAAAGGGGCCAACAGTATGGTGACAGATAGAAACTAAACATTTGGTGGTGAGCACACTGCAGTGTATACAGAAGCTGAAATACAACACTGTATATATGAAAGTTATGTTACAGACTAATAAAAATACACAAATACAGGTAGACCTCAGCAATACTATGGGTTCGGTTTCAAACAACCGCAGTTAGGCAAATATCACAATAAAGCAAGCTACATGAATTTTCTGGTTTCCCAGTGCATACCAAAGTTATGTTTACACTATGCTAGTCTATTAAGTGTGCAATAGTATTATGTCTAAATAAATATATACAAACCAATTTAAATTGTTTTATTGTTAAAAAATGCTAGCTACCACGTGAACCTTCAGTGAGTCAAAATCTTTTTGCAATAGTAACATCAAAGATCACCATAATGAACATAAAAATAGTGAAAAGGTTCAAATATTGCAAGAAATACGAAATATGACATAGACACAAAGTGAGAAAATGCTACTGGGAAAATAGTGCTGATAGACTTGTTTGATGAAGATTTGCTGCAAGCCTTCAGTTTGTTCAAAAAAATATTGTACATATATATATATATATGTTTGCAAAGTGCAATAAATCGAAGTACAAGAAAACAAGATTTGCCTATAAAGTCCCCTGCAATGAGAAAGAAAGAAGGAGGGAGGGGGAAAGGGAGAGAAGGAGAGAGGAAAGGAGGAAGAGGAGAGAGAGGTAGGAAAGAACAGAGTCAAAATCAAGGTCTGCCCCCTCTCATTAGCTGTACAGCCAGGGGATAATCAAACCACTCTAAGCCTCAGTTTTTTTTGTCTGTAAAATGGAGACAAGAAGAGCCCCAACTTCACAGGTGTTGTAAGACAATCCATGGAACAATGTACCTTGTGTACTTGATACAATGAATATGTGTGAGCATTCAATACAGTGTAACCATTATTATTAACAGTATCAGCACTGCCATTTTCACCCCAGCCTGGCGCAAACATAGACTCCCACAGAGAACTCCTCCAAAATAGTGTCAGAAATGAACTCCCTGATTCATGTCTGGGACAATCTGCTACATTCTTAAGACACATGAAGCACTGCAGAAGAATCTCTGCCCAAATAAAGCCCCAGTGCAAAAAGTCACTAGTAAAACACTGTCCTTATAAACTCCTTATACACTTATACTCAATTACTCATTCTCATTAATCACACAAATACGTGAGAAGCACACTATAGAGTAGGGGGAAAACAAAATCTAACAACTGTTGGGATAAATGGGAGGGGGTTGTTTTGGTTTTTAATATCACCAGTGTTAGCTTTCTTCTTAGGTGAGAACAGAGATTATCAACAGCTACACACAGACATTACATATTATTGTCAACACTATCATGTCCATAACAAGAGTATGAAGACATAAATTCTTGCAAAGCCTTTCTGCACGCAGTTCATCTGTATCACCATTCTTGGCACAGCATTACTGTATAGAAAAGGGAAATGGTACAAAAGATTATACCCTACTCTTCTTAATCAATGTGTTTCAGTAATATTTTATTTTAGATTCTTCACACATAGAGGAGCTAACGTAAAAGCAATACACTGGAACCCATCCATGAATGCTCGAGGAACTGTGTGGAGAGTATTTTGTTTTGATTCCTCAGCCATGGTAATAGACAGAACATTTATTAAACCCTTGCACTTAAAAATGTTCCACGGCCAGCCAATATTTGCCAGAATGATATTGCCATACAGTCAGCACTGGAAAAATAAAGTCATGAGAAAACACAACCATTCTCCTCTTCCCCAGAAAGCTGGCCAGGATATCTGCTTCCCCTTGCCATCGAGGCTGACACCTGCTACAAAAAACACAACTTTCCCCTCATTTGAAAGCACACGTACACAGGAAAACAAAACAGGGGTTCCAGTGGTCCTTCCCAAACTCGACAGATGGCTAGAAATTCACCAAGCTTCCTTCCACCTTTAAATCTGTTCTCCTTCAAAAGCACAAAAGTAATAAATCATTTCACACCACTGAAAATGGAAATAAGCAGTAAAAAACCTAACTGCCCTAGAATAATACTAAAGTAGAAGAGTTTGTTCATGAACTGGGGACAGAAGGGAGGAATCGAGGCTCACAAGAGGACAGCGTCGCTAGCACATCATTAAACATGAATGCGATAGCGAAAGCTGATAGGCTATGAAGCAAGAGGGATGTAACTGTCACACTTGGAAATTATCCACACGTTAGTGGAACAAAACAAGGATTCACGTTAGGAAGGGGTTCCCACATGACTTTCAGAAAACCTGATCAATCCTCCAGAAACTGCACGAACGCAGTCTCTGAGGCATACACAAACTAGGTAAGTGTGAGTTACAAAGCAGACCCCTCTCTCCATCTGAAACCTGTCATATATGAAACTTCCAATAGCATTAAAAGTCATCAGTTACTAATGCCAATATAGTGGAGCTGAATTCCTTTCATACCTCTGTTTCTGTATCTGCTAGTTATTCTTCCCTATAAGTGATGCAATCCAAGAGTAAGAACACAAGCCCTGGACTCACACGAGCCGTATCTGCCACTAGCTCTAAGCCTCCACTTCCCAACTGCAAATGAAGAATGTAAATAAATGAGTTGAAGCAAAGCAAGTAAGACATTAAAGCTCAGTCTGATCCTGACACTGCTGTGGTCTTTCTCATCTTCTCTAGTCCTAGTGTATCTTTCTTGGGAAGAAAACAGGCAGAATGCAGTGTGACTCCAACACTGCTTTAAGAAAGAAGTGAAAATGTATGCCGGCTTTGATTTTATTCACTCTTTAACAAATGTTCATTAAAGTCCTACTGTAAGCCCACAGGCACTCTGCTAGGAGTCAGGACATACCAATGAATAGTAACAGATACAGCAACACAGACACAGTTCAGGCCCCCTTCCTCCGTCATATATATTCCTCAGTGGTACTCTGTAGGTGCAGCCTGCTGAGCATAAAAACTGTGGAGTCACCATTAAAGAGAAACTCTTCGCACATATGCTTCAGAGCTGGTCATGTTCATTGTCATTAATCTGTGAGCCTGTGAAATACACTTAGCTAAGACTATGCTTTCGAGATCCTTCAAATCCTTCTATAATGATATATGCGTCCATCTGTTAACTGCATGTATATTTACTCAACATTTACCAAGAGTCAAAGACCAGACTTGACCTTGGGGAGAGACTAATGAGGAAGCCACGTTCCTTCCTAAATGTGGAAACTTGCATTTTAATGTGATTTTTTTCTATTGAAGTGTAGCTGATGTACAATACTAGTATTTAGTTTCAGGTGTACAGCATAGCAATTCATTGTGTGTGTGTGTGTGTGTGTGTGTGTGTGTATGTGTGTGTGAAGATGAGATTCCATTATTGGGTATAACTCCTGTGCTATACAGTAAATCCTTGTTGCTTATTTATTTTATGTACAGTAGTTTGTGTCTGTGAACCTCATATAGAGTCTTGCATTTTAGAGATGAGTGCACAGATATGGTCCAGAGGCAAATGCAACTGACCCTAATTTATACCATTAGGAAGCACAGCACTGAAGTAAAAACCATGCCTAACACCAAATGCCAAGTATGCCCCTCCTCAGGGATCTTATTCTCACTGCTATCCCCTTGGTCTACACTACTCAGCAAGTGAATTCATATCTCTATTCAAAAGGGACCTCAGAATTGAGCTTTAGCCTATGAGCCCCAAATGAAACAGGAACTCTTCCTGGCTTTCTTCTTCACAGCAGTTACCACCACCCCTAACAGGATGTAAACTCCAGTAGGTATGTATCTGCGCCCATTTCACTCACTGCTCTATGCCTAGCACAGGAACAGCACCTGGCACACAGTAGGTGCTCAATAAACGTGTTGGGTGCACAAACACAGTGATCTTTTGAACTACACTTTTAGGCACACCCATACCATTCCTGCCGGAGAAGGCAATGGCACCCCACTCCAGCACTCTCGCCTGGAAAATCCCATGGACGGAGGAGCCTGCAAGGCTGCAGTCCCTGGGGTCGCTGAGGCTTGGACACGACTGAGCGACTTCACTTTCACTTTTCATTTTCATGCATTGGAGAAGGAAATGGCAACCCACTCCAGTGTTCTTGCCTGGAGAATCCCAGGGACAGGGGAGCCTGGTGGGCTGCCATCTATGGGGTGGCACAGAGTTGGACATGACTGAAGTGACTTAGCAGCAGTAGCATACCATTCCTGCTGAGGAAGTTTGCAATTCTGAGACTGGGAAGAAGAGAGACAGTGATCAAAATTCAATTCACGAAACATGAATGCCACGGAAAGAGCTGAGTGGCTTGGGAAGGTGACTACCGCAGCAGGAAAACATGCCACAGTGTGGTTTATGCTAAACAGCAGATGAGTTAGGGTGGTGCGTTGACATGGCATTAAGCAACAACAGTCACATACAGAGAAATGGAGGGACACCGGGCACACGGCATTCATCGTCAGAGGCACCCAGACAAGAGGTGGTGGGAGGGTGTGGTGAACTAGACATAAATCCATGCAGGGTGGATGCTGGCCCATATGTTTGGGTCTCCAGATTTTTCAAAGGAATATGTAAACACTAAAGAGAGTATAAAAATTAATGATACCACATTTTGATCGGTCCAGAGTTGTTTTCAACACTATGCAGGCTACACTAACATCTAACAGCCAGATTGAGAACAGAAGGTCCCCAGACTAGCAAAGACTACTGACTTCTCTGACCCTGTCCCCGGAAGTCACAGCAGTGCCACAGGCAGGGTGCTGAATGGCACCTTCTCGGGGTCTTTGCACTTGGCAGATAAACTCTAGAAGGTTCATGGTGGCCTAATCTTCCCTCTTAGAACTGCATGAACAAATATTCTGACTTACCTAACTTTTCAGTTCTTTTTTAAAAAAATTTTATACTGAAGTTAAGATGATTAACAGTGCTGTGTTAGTTTCAGGCATATGGCAAAGTGATTCAGTTATACATTACCTGTACCTATTCTTCTGCAAATTTTTTTCCCATTTAGGTGATTATAGAATATTGAGCAGAGTTCTCTGTGCTATCTAGAAGGTCCTTGTCGCTTATCTCTTTTAAATATTGCAGTGTGTACATGTCAATCCCAAACTCCCAATCTATCCCCACAATACTTCTCCCTGGTAACCATAAGTTTGTTCTCTGGGTATGTGAATCTGCTTCTATTTTGGAATTTTTGGAATCTTAAAAAATGATACAAATGAACTTATTTTTAAAACAGAAAATTTTCAGTTCCTAATGCACGATGATGGGAAGCCAATGAATCTTAGGTACAAAACAATGCTTTCTCAGAGTCTCTGTGAAGAGTTACCAAAGCAAAACAAAACCCTAACAAGGAACTGCAGAGTTCTGAATGGTACTAAAATCAAGGAAATTCTAAAATAGGTCAGAAAAGAGCTGAAATTGTTTTAAATTCTTACCAGGCAAAAAATAAAAATAAGACGTTCTGAGGGGGAAAGTCACTCTTCTATTTTTATTTATTTATACCTTGTTTCTTCCCCCCCTTCAAAGACTTAAGGCAGCTTACATAAAAGCACACAACCCACAAGATAAAACAGCAGAAAACTAATGTGCGTGGATGAAGAAAACAAGATGAAAGAAAATTCAAAAAAAAAAAAAATTAAATGACCCTAGGAATACATTAGCTCCCAAAAGGCAAATAGGAGCCTGCCTATTTTCTAAAGGTAAGTCGCAAATTGGTTTCAAAGCCACTGGGCACAGAGTCCAAGGTCTACACGGGCCGGGCAGTTAAAGTAAGGAGGTGAAACAAAGGTAAGAGTGCCTGCTCTGTTGTAAGGGAAATGGCATTGCTTTATTGGATCCCATGGTTGCCATGGAGACACGTGATCCCAGCACTGCCAGATCTGATTTTTCAGTAAATGCTGGAAATCCAAACACACTTGTGAGAAATCTCATTTTCCAGTGTTGGCAAACTAGTTTTTCTTTTGGTTTAAAAAAAAAAAGTATGGGTTAAAGAAAACATGCCTGTGGCCATAAAGAGGAAGAAGACATGATCAGTTACATGACTAACTGTATCCATAAAACAAAAACCCAAAGTTGAGTAGAAGTACAGTCATTTGTGGTATAAAAACCAGAGAGACACTTCTTCCAAGAATCTTCATAAAGAAGACACTGGAATATCCATCCACAAGACAAGCACCCCATACAATCACGATTCATGGGTTATATCCCATGACGACCTTCCAAGGGGGTTAAGAGTATCAAATACTAAGTGTCATGTAATAAAACTAACTGCTGAGGTTGACGGGGAAATGGGGGCAGGACAAGTTCTCAGGTTTAGAGATTCTGCTAGTCTAGATTATTTCAGGTACAGATATTACAGTAGATTGCCCTTACCTACTTTACAACCAATGAATCCTTCTGATAAATATAAAACTCTCATGCTTTTCTTTAACGTTATTTGACAAATCAAAGTAAAAGCTACCTTGTGAAATGGCTTTTTTAACGACACTGCCCTCCTTCCTCATTGTTTCAGAGTATTCAGAGTAACAGATGAACCTCTATCCTTCAGACGGTAATCCATAAATGTTGGTTTTTCACAGAAGCAATTTGAGAAGCATTGAGTAGCATCATGTACAAGGTTAGATTCCCTGGTGAGGACCTGGAATGAGGTGCCTGTTAAGTTCAAGGTCATTTGCTTTACCAGACAGTCTATCTAGTAATAGGACTGAAGTTTGTGAATGTTGAAGAACCTACCAGCCACAAGCCAAGGAAGGATACAACGGTACAACCAAATGTTTCCACAAAAAGAGTAATTTAAAAAAAAAAAAAATTGTCCTATATCTCTTCCAGGTCACGAACAAAAGGACACACAATCTCTAGGCCACACAATGATGGTCTCCAGAATCACTGGGGTGCTAAAAGGGCAGTTGGGTTCCAAAGTAGGCTCTTGACATGCCTAGCACTGGTGCAACTTGGTTTTATCTATTTCATATAGAGCTAGTTCTGTTACGATGCTCATTTTGAAAATGCAAATCTGCTCAAACATGACTGATACATCAGAGGGCAATCTGAGCATAACCCACGTGAACTTGGTTTGGTCACCAAGGAACAGTAAGTGAACACAGAAAACCACATCCCGCTGAATCAAGTAGTGTACACATACACAAGATGTACACACTGCAAACATCTGCCTGCTACTTCAGTTACCATGTGTATTACAGGCCACACCACCCAGTCCTTTGCTACAACTTCCCACTCAATTTCAGACAAGCCTACTTATACCGCTGCACCAAAGTATACAAGCTGCAACCCTTCCCACAACTCCCTTCACAAAAAAAATACTAGGTCTTTTCAAGGCAAAGCTTGAAAAGTTGTGTTGTATTTGCATACTGCTTAACCATTTAGCAAGTGTAAAACTGTTTTTCTAAGGTTGCTATCTTTCCTTTATGTTCTTGAGGAAGTTTTTGACTATTGTGCACCTACAGACTATAGGGGCCCCTATAGACTCTGTATTATCTACTGCATGATTTCCCATTATCTAGTGGGTTTTGTTTGTTTAAGTCTTTTTTAGAAATGTGTATGTTTTATTAGGGCAGATCATACTGGGATACTAAATGTTATCTGAGAAAGAAAAAATGATTTCACTAGAATATAAGTTTTCCTCAAAGCTGTCGTGTTGCCTAACTCCAGGCAACATCACTGACATCTGATGTGTATCATTTTCATTATAAATTAACTCAGCATTTAACAAATTATTATGTAAGGCCTAATATGTGCCACGAAAGGACTACATTTCAAAGGATGCATGTGCTAACTTTGGAAAAATACATGAAAGCAAAAAACTGTATAAAAAATAAAAGTCATTCATCATCAAAAGTAAACATTTTGATGTTCTTCCTTTCAGTCTTTTCTCTTTGCACATATAAACACCACTACCCTTGCCACATGCACTATTTTGCCTGGCCTGTTTATCTTAACTAGTCTTTAAAACTGGCCTGCCACTTCTTAACTAAATATGCTTCAGGTCAGTTCAGTTCAGTCGCTCAGTCGTGTTCGACTCTTTGTGACCCCATGAACTGCAGCACGCCAGGCCTCCCTGTACATTTCTTTTAAAAAAAAAACACAAAGTGTTGCCAAGTTGACTCAATTATTTAAAGTTAACTGAGCATGCACTATCTGCTGAGCAATGTGTTACATGCAAATTAGAATATTCAATAGATTGGGCTTAGCCATCCAGAGACTTTCTTAAAGTTTCCAAATCTGGCATAGTTGCAACATTTCTTACCCTTAAGATTAATTACTATTTTCGACCTAGTTCTAAGATTGGTTAAAAATATAAATTATATAAATAGCACATTTGGAAAAGAAAATGGACTTGTTATTATCAGCCGCCTGCAAATTACAGCTTTAAGAATTGCATTCTGCCCTTGTATCTGTCACCTTTTCAAATATTGTACCACCAGAATTAATGATACAAAACAAAGCTGTATTTGAATATTTCTAAGTAGTAAATACACACATTAAAATGTCATGAAGACTGCCTACTAATTTTCCCCTCTTTATTTCTTCCAGGAAGGTTATTTTAAGATTTTATTTTGCGCGTGTGTGATGATGGATTTAAGAGTTGAGTAAATTACGAGGAAGATAAAGATAGATACAGACACATCTAAATATCTGTGTGTGTGCATCAAAGACTGTGCTCAAATATGTGTGTGTGTACGTGTATGTATATATTTTCTTGAGTTTTCTTTCCCACAAATTGAAACATATATGTCATTCTATATATTTAAGTTGAATTCGCTAACAAGCAACTAGGTGTGGAAAGCTGTTTGGGGTTGCATCTTGTCAGTTGATGAGATGCTGAGAAAGACTAAGAAATGAGGGCAACAAGGGACAAAACTCAAAAGAGGTGAGATAATCCAGACACATAATGTGCTCTGAAATCACTGATTTTACTCCTCTCTATAAAACATTTTTAAAATGAAACAATTATAATTTTTTTAATTGACTACTTGGCTAAACCACTATTCAGGTTCCACACCAGGGGAGGGAGGGAACATTGGCAAAGGTCACAGGGTTACATATTCAGGTGCCATTCAGGTGCCAGTCTTCACCACACTTCATGCTTCTCTGTCTCTCTCATTGAAAAAGGACCAATGTCGTCTTATGATAGCCATTTCCAGGTGGTAGTGAGCTAAGCCTCTAGTCAAGATTCCTGTTCCTTTTAAAATACCCATGTGTGTGTGACATGGTGGATTAAATATTCCAGCTCGCCCCCAGGCTTTTCTCAAACCTCATACCAATTCACCTTGAATACCCATAGAAGCAGTCATGGAAAGACTGCGTTTGCAAAGGGACGAACGTGAACCCCATAACTTTTCTACCAAAGCACGTTTCAGCCGAAGAGCCACATCCTTGCAAGCCCCTGGAAGGAAGGCCTAGGAGAACGGTCTGAGTTCACCATCAGCAAGGGAGAGGTCTCCAGGCAGCCTCACATTTTATCTCACATTCTGCTCTCTAATATCTCCTTGCTTTTATCGGCAGGAAACAGTTCTTAAGTTACTGACTAGTTGAATGATTGAGGCTTTTGTGTCTGGATCCCAAGTATTTGAGAACTATGGATGCTCTGAAAAAGATGGGCCGTATTAACCTCCAACCCCATGCAGCCCTTGGCACTAGGTTTCAGACTTCCACTAAGAACATAAATGCTTTGATTTTTTTAAAGCTCTAATGTGCATGTTTTTTAAAAAAAATCAACTCCAATCCCTTTACTCCTTTTTATCTATCAGTGTTTCTTGAGAAAGGGTTATATGTAGAGCAGATCAATTTTCCCCTTCATGGGTACTAAACATTAATGGACAGAAATCTTGAGGCACATCCCCTTCTGAGCCCACAGAGATGTCTCGGCCACTTGGAAAAGCTCTCAGCCCCGGACATGCCCCAGTCCTCACATCACAGTGACCTCCTCCAGCCTGAGAGCTGGAGAGGAAGGGACATGGGCAATATAGCCACAAGCACGCTGGGCAGAGATGCAACTGGGCTCCTCCAGCCCCTCCAGCCCAGGCTTGTCAGTACCCTCCTCCATTAAGAGAGCTATTCAGACCCCATCATTCACCAGAGTGTCCTAGAAAGATACAAAAAAGATAAAGTCCTTAACTGTGCTAGATACCGGAAGAAAAAAACAAGAGAAAAAAGGCAGCCACAAAATGAAAACTGCCTTTTAAAAGTAGCTACGGTTAAACATTTAAAAAAAAGGAAAAATCACATGCTTTTGCTCCCCATACTACAGCTAATGAAAAGGGGCATTTAATATCTAGTGGGAAAAGCAATGTTTTATAATTTCACCAGCAACTACTACAAAGCTCATTTGTAAGAGCTTGGCAAATCCTTACTTCTTCTAACCTCAAGAACCAAACCTTCTCTGAGGTCAGAATCCAGGGACTTATTCTAATGCTGAATGTTCTCCTGAGTCCCTTTAAAAGAAAAAAAAAGGAAAAATGAACTTCACATTGACTGATGCATGACATTGTTTTAATCCAAAAAAAATGTGCAAGTCGAAACCATTATAACATGTCATAAAGCATCAGTAATAGCCACTCAGCAAGAACTAAACCATTTTTAAGGTCATAAACAGGCACATACAGCATGCTACGCTAATTTATTAGAAACATCCTCTTGAAAAGAAAGGGTCACTGAGGGCTCTGGTTCAATCACACTGCTCTCCACACGCCAGCCGTAGAACTTACATATGACCTTTGCAATTCCCCTTGCAAATCCTTTCAGCACTCAAGACATTTCACTTTAAAAACTACGGGGAGGTGAGGTAAAGCCATAAAAACCAGTAGCAAGAACACCAGAATATGCTGGAATAAGATAAATGTCTTTCTCACAGAAAGAAACACAGGCACTGTTAACAAAAGCAATCCAGTGCAAAAGGCAACGAGTCAGCTCTCCTTGACCACGTATATTTTAAACTAAGAAAAGCAAAATCAGACTTACCCTGGGAAGCCATCCTATAGGCTGACTCAGTAAAGTAGCCTGTCGACAAGCCAAAAACAGCTACAAACCAGGGCTCCAAAAACTCACGGGGTTTAATCCTCTCATCCACCTACTGACCCCTGCTAGTACGTATGCATCTGGCTTTTGTTGAAGCCACTTCTGCAAACGTACAGAGGATGAGTAATCGTTCAGACTTCGTAAAACATGCCAAACCCATCACTAATAACAGTAGATTCATTTACTCATCACATTTTTGAGTGCCTTGATTTTATTTTTTTAAGCAAAATTAGTGTTTTTGCTGATGTAAATTCTCTGTCACTAGACCATGCATACGTTATCCAAAAGGCAATAGGCTGCATGGTGTGTGCATAACGTTTTCTGGGTCCCTGCCAGCAGAGAGAAATACTGAACTAATTTGTAAAGGCATAGCCTGTTTGATAAACTAGCCTTTAACATGAATAATACCACTACTTTCCTAAATAAAACCTCCACCCAATTCTACTTTTTCATTGAAAAAGGCAATCACTTTGTTATAATAATTAGAAATACTAAAGAAGAAGATATTCAAGCATAAATTCATCTTTCATTGTCATCCCCATCCAATCCCTTCTCTTAGAGATAATCACGATTAACAATATTCAATGTATCATTTCAGAAATTTCTATATACACAGTACACATCTGTATATATATACACACACACAAACATTCTTCAGAATAACTCCTGGGGACTGATGAGTCTTGGATGTCAGAATTTTCTAGATTTTGTAACACATTAAAGTATATACAGAGTGTGATATCCCTAGAGAGATCAGGGCAACAGCTCATAATCAAATGTACTAATATTTCTGCCAGAAAATATGAATATTCAATTAAGTGAGCTAATAACGACTATAAATACCCTCGTGTCATTTCAGGTCAGGTAATTCTTCTAAATGCGATTAAAAAAAATCATTCAATACTCAGAAACTTTTGAATTTTGGAACTCTGGATAAAGGATTCCAGCACTATAGGTTTTCTTCCAGTTACTTACCAAGTTTTGAAAATGTTTTTTTAATAAAAACGGCTCATGATAAGAAATGTTTAAAATGTTTATGAATAAAATTAAACTCACATGTAAAAATCCCACCACACAGAGAACTGAGCTTTAATTCACTCATATATTGAGTGCCTCCTGGGAGTACAGACTCAATACTCTTAGCAACTGAACAATAACACACTAAAAAATTAAGGCAAACACAAATCCTATTTTCTTTCTAAAAAAATTTTACTGGAGCATAGTTGGTTTACAATGTTATGTTACTTTCAGGCATATAGCAAAGTGAATCAGTTTTTTTACATTCTTTTCCCATACAGACCATTACAGATTATTAAGCAGAGTTCCCTGTGCTGCACAGTAGGTTCTTATTAGTTATCTATTTTTATATATGTAGTATGTGTATGTCAGTTCCCATCTCCCCATTTATTCTCCCACTCCTCATCTCTTGCTAACCATAAGTCTGTTTCCTACATTCATTCTTCTCCTTGTTTTTAAGTTCCATTTGTACCTGGGTTTTCTTTTAGGATTCTATATATAAGCGATATCATGTAATATTTGCCTTTCTCTGACTCACTTCACTCAATATGATAATCTCTAGGTCCATCCAAGTTGCTGTAAATGGCATTATTTTGTTCTTTTTTATTGCTGAGTAATATTCCATTGTATATATGGACCACATCTTCTTTATGCAATCCTTTGTTGATGGACATTTAGGTTGCTTCCATGTCCTGGTTACCGTAAACAGTGCTGCAGCGAACACTGGGGTGCATGGATCTTTTTAAATTTCGGTTTTCTCTAGGTATATGCCTCGGAATAGGATTGCTGGGTCATGCGGTAGCTCTACTTTTTGCTTTTTAAGGCACCTTCATACTGTTCTCCATAGTCGCTGTTATCAATTTACATTCCCACCAACAGCGCAGAAGGGTTCCCTTTTATTATTTTTTTGAAATAATAATATCTATCTGGAAAAAATTTTCCTGAAGAAAGATCTGAACTCTTTCATTTGCTCATTCACTGATTCAAACATTTATTTGAGCTTCTATTATATGTCACAAAATGTGCTAAATACCAAGTACTTCAGTGGCCAAATGCAGCATATAAAACTACCAGATATCAGATTAAACCTGAGTTTCAGATAAACCAGACATATTTCAGTATAGCATGTTCCACATTTGAGACATACATTTTTACAGATATAATTTTTAAGTATTTGAGATATACTCACATTTTTTATATGCTCCATATTCAGACAGATTTATATTAAAATATTACTCATTTTGATCTGAAACTCAAGTTTTACTGGATATACGTCATGTACATGAAAGAGGCAGAGTCCTTGTCATCATGAACCCTCAGTCTAGCATTTAGGAGTGGAGGAAGGCAGGTGGACAGGTAATAAATAGGCAAACAACTACGCACAGAGTGTAAATAGAAAAAAAGGGCTATGGAGGTGATAAGTTGAGCAATTAAGATGGAAATGGCTTCCCTCGTGGCTCAGTGGTAAAAATTCTGCCTGCCAAGGCAAGAGATGCGGGTTTGATCTCCAGGTCGGGAAGATTTCCTGGAGAAGGAAATGGCAACCCGCGCCTGTATTGTTGCCTAAGAAATCCCTTGGACAGAGGATCCTGGCGGGGTACCGTCTATGGGCTCATAAAAGACTCAGGCATGACTTAGCAACTGAAGATCAACTACAAGATGGAAATAAAGAAGGACATGTATTTAAATATAGAGTTGTTAAGGAAAGGCTTGTCTAGGAAGCAAACTGAGGAAAGGTCATGCTGAAGGAAATAACCTCATCATAGTAGAGCAGTTTGCATAAGTCTGTGCCCGACAGATGCTCAATAACTGCTCATTTATTCCTTGGCAGTGTCAGAACTTCATCTCCTGACTCACCCTTGTCTGGCCCTATGGCTTGAGATTAAGAGAGATTGTTAGAAAAGGTATATATTGACGGGGCTTCCATGGTGGTTCAGACGCCACCAGAATCTGGCGCAATGTGGGACACCTGGGTCCAATCCTTGGGTCAGGAAGATTCCGTGGAGAAGGAAATGGCAACCCGCGCCAGTATTCTTGCTTAAAGAAATCCCATGGACAGAGGAGCCTGGCAGGCTCCACTCCATGGGTTCACAAAGAATCAGACACCACTGAGCAAATAACACTTTCACTTTCATACATACACTGACCACCAACGGTTTCCTCCTTCAGAAAGTCTGGCAGCCACCATCTGTCTGCAAGCTCATGAGAGGTCCAGAGCCAGGACATCCCAGGACAGCCCCCTTGAATGCCTGACCCACAGAAACCATGACAGATAATGAGACGATAGCTATTATTTTCAACCACTATGTTTTACTATGATTTGTTATGCAGTAATAGTAAACAAGTGTTGGCAAGAATGTGGGCCACTCAGAACTCTCAGCCCCTGCTGGTAGAAATGAAAGTTGGGGCAACTGCCCTGGGAGGGTGCTGATGGTACCTAAGAAAGCAGAAAAACACACGCCCAGAGCACCACACCCTCTTCCACTCCCAACGTCACTGCTACACTTTTGGTTCTCACCATTTCCCACAATATAGCCCCTTCCTCCCTTCTCTGCTGGATTTGCAACATCCCCACCACCACTTACATCCACAGCCCCCAGACTGACCTTCCTAACGCTCACCTTTCACCATGCCAATCTGCAGCTACAAAAGTCTTCCATATATAAACTTAATAAACATTTGCTGGTTGATTACTTGTAAGAATCGAATCTAGGCAGTTTTATTAACTTGGCATTGAGGATGAAAAGACAGAATGCAAATAACCCAGGCATTCAGAGTTTACAAGGCAGCTCCTTGAAATGCCCTCCAAAAGAAAAAAAATATGAAACCATTGCCAGAAATTCCAACTGTTGTGAAATACATATGTGGAAATACATCTCAAGGACCTATTACTATCCATTCAAATAGAATGTCACCAAAAAAAGACTTGAGTACTGTTATCATGGTGACAACCAAGATCAGATTTGCATAGTGAAGAATAAATTTCAAACCTGAAAGCTCTTCCATCACATGGAAAGTGTAGACAAACAGTGTATAGAAAATGAAGAGGAAGAAAAAGAGAAAAAGGAAAAGAAGGGAGGACAACCTTTAACCTTCTCCAGAACGTTCTGTTAATGCTCTGCTCTTTGATGACTGTCTGGGACTGAATCATTAGTGGTGGTAACAATGGGAGGTAACAACAAGAACTGTCATTTACTTTGTTCCTGCCACATGCAGACATTATGCTGAGCCATAATATACTTATACTGTTATCAGAATTAATGCAATCAATAGTTATGCCAGACACAGTGCTTTCCATTTTGCAAGGATCATCTTATTTCATCCTCACAGCAATCTTACAAAGTTAGATATTATTATTATTCCCATTATACGGATGAATAAACTGAGGGACAGAGATTGCTGGCCTCTCCAGCTTGTCTAAGGTCTTAACCATGAACACTTGGAGGGTCCAGCATAAAATAAGATTCAACAAACAGCAAAAATCAGTAAGAAAAAGACAAAACTGCCTCATGGGAATAACTGACACATGGAAAGAAAAATAAAATGTTGAAAACACTGAAAGTTAATATATGGCAACATAAGAACTGAGATTCATGAAACCATGACCAACAGGACTGAAATACACATAGAGCAACACAAGGAATCTCAGCTAAACTGGAAGAACTGAAACTCCATGTTGTATACTTTGAAAGGAAGAATCAGATCCCATATTTATTCATCATATTATTCAATGTATATCAAATATACACTGAACATATACTATGTGTTAGATACTGTTTGAATGAAGCACCAGGGATACAACAGTGAAAGAAAGAAAGTGAAGTTGCTCAGTTGTGTCCGACTCTTTGGGACCTCATGAACTGCATGGATGTGAGTTGAACTATAAAGAAAGCTGAGCACTGAAGAATTGATGCTTCTGAACTGTAGTGTTGGAGAAGACTCTTAAGAGTCCCTTGGACTGCAAGGAGATCCAACCAGCCCATACTAAAGGATATCAGTCCTGGGTGTTCATTGCAAGGACTGATGTTGAAGCTGAAATTCCAATACTTTGGCCACCTGATGCAAAGAGCTGACTCATTTGATAAGACCCTGATGCTGGGAGAGTTTGAGGGCAGGAAGAGAAGGGGACGACAGAGGATGAGATGGTTGGATGGCATCACCGACTCAATGGACATGAGTTTGGGTAAAATTTCGAAGTTGGTGATGGACAGGGAGGCCTGGCATGCTGCAGTTCATGGGGTCTCAAAGAGTTGGACACAACTGAGCAACTGAACTGAATTGAACTGAACTGTAGCCTACCAGGCTCTTCCATCCATGGAATTTTCCAGGCAAGAGTACTAGAGTGGGTTGCAGTTTCCTTCTCCAGGGGATCTTCCCGACCCAGGTATCGAACCCAGGTCTCCTGCATTGTACACAGATGTTTTACCATCTGAGCCTCCAGGGAAGTCACTATACAACAGTGAACAAGGAGACAAAAGTTTCTACTTCTATGCAACATTTGAGTGAGAAAGGGCATAGGGACAATAAAGTTAGTAAATAACTAAGTCATCTAAGACACTAAAGACAGCAACATCTGTTAAAGACAGCAACTGCCAGGATAAAAATAAAGCACTAAGGACCAAGATAGGGACAGGAGAGGGATGTTATTTTGAACAGTAGTCAGGGTAAGCCGAGAGTGTAACAATAGGGCAAAAGCTTAAAGGAGGAGAGGAAATGAGCTCTGTGGACGGTTGGAGGTCAAGCATCTCAGGTGGGGCCAGGCCACACTGGAGCCACAGTGAGGAAGCAGGTCTAGTCACTGCAGGAAAAGACTAAGGGAGAAAAGAAGAGACACAACCAGATGAAATAACAGGATCCAAACTGCAAAAGGCTCTTGGCCACTGGATATCCATGATTCTTCAGCTTTGAGGGTCATGAATTACTTGTATAAGCTGAAGAAAGCTAGAAGACCTCATCCCAAAAAGTGCATATACCCTAAATGCCTGTCCTAATTTCAGAAAGCGGACATCTCTGTCTTAGACTCCCAAGATCTGAACAACATTTTACAGGAGATCGTAGTTCCTCCAGCTGAAACAAAGAAACAGCTTGGAACAAACTCTATATTTAATGACATCCCAAAGGCGGACAGCATTTCAGGACAATGGGCACCAAGGTTCCTCCAGGCTCTGAGGCTTCACTTGCTCCATTATCCTCACCAATTTGGGGAGGTCATGCTCAAGCACCAAGAGCCCTGAGAGAAGCCAACTACATGTGTCCCCTGGGGACTTTCTGGTAGTCACAGGGTTCAAACACAAAACTACATCAGTAGTGACCTTAATATCCACAGAGTAGAGGAATGCATGCAGTCATAGCCCAAGGGGAACTGGGTGCACTTGGACACAATCAACCGCCTTGCAGTTCATACGTGTGTGTGTACACAAATGTGTACACACATATTGATATATTCCAATTCTTTTCATATAAGCTAGAAGAGAAGAGAAACTGTTTTTTGTTTTGTTCCATTTTGTTTTGTTACTGATGAATTCCCAATGCTTAGAACAGTATCTGGTCCACAGTTAAATGCTCATTAAATAAAGAATGGCTGAATGAATGATTAAATTTTTCAAATAAGTCCAAAGAATTTATTTGCAAATAAATTTATTGAATTTATTTGCAAAGAAATAAATACTTCTTTGCAAATCACTCTAAGAAATCAGAGGCTCAAAACGTTACAATTAAACAGACAGAACAGCTACATTGGAAATGTTAGGGGATATGGTTAACTAGGGATTAGAAGAGCTTGATGCAACAAGAGCTCAGTATTCCATGTCCTAAATCATGCCTATGTAAGAAAATATACAATGAGAAAAGACAATCTCTTTAACAAGCGGTGCTGGGGAAACTGGTCAATCACCTGTAAAAGAATGAACACTTTTTAACTCCTTACACAAAAATAAACTCAAAATGGATTAAAGATCTAAATGTAAGACCAGAAACTATAAAACTCCTAGAGGAAAACACAGGCAAAACACTCTGACATAAATCACAGCAAGATTCTCTATGACCCACCTCCCAGAGTAATGGAAATAAAAGCAAAAATAAACAAATAGGACCTAAGTAAACTTAGCTTTTGCACAACGAAGGAAACTATAAGCAAGGTGAAAAGACACCCTTCAGAATGGGAAAAAATAATAGCAAATGAAGCAACTGACAAAGTATTAATCTCAAAAATATACAAGCAATTCACACAGCTCAATACCAGAAAAACAAATGACCCAATCAAAAAGTGGGAAAAAGACATAAACAGACATTTCTCCAAAGAAGACATACAGAGAGCTAACAAACATATGAAAAGATGCTCAACATCACTCATTATCAGAGAAATGCAAATCAAAACTACAGTGAGGTACCATCTCATGCCAGTGAGAATGGCTACTATCAAAAAGTCTACAAATAATAAATGCTGGAGAGGGTGTAGAGAAAAGGGAACCCTCTTACACTGTTGGTGGAAACACAAACTAGTACAGCCACTATAGAGAACAGTGTGGAGATTACTTAAAAAACTGGAAATAAAACTGCCATATGACCCAGTAATCCCACTGCTGGGCATACACAACAAGGAAACCAGAACTGAAAGAGACACATGTACCCCAATGCTCATCACAGCACTGCTTACAATAGCTAGGACACGGAAGCAACCTAGATGTACATTGGAAGACTAATGGATATGAAAGCTGTGGTACCTACACAATGTAATACTACTCAGCTATTAAAAAGAACACATTTGAATCAGTTCTAATAAGGTGGATGAAACTGGAGCCTATTATACAGAGTGAAGTAAGTCAGAAAGAAAAACACCAATACAGTATATTAACACATATATATGGAATTTAGAAAGATGGTAACGATGACCCTATGTGTGAGAGAGCAAAAGAGACACAGATATAAAGAACAGACTTTTGGACTCTGTGGGAGAAGGCGAGGGTGGGATGATTTGAGAGAATAGCATTGAAACAGGTATATTACCATATGTGAAACAGATCACGAGTCCAAGTTCAATGCATGAAACAGGGCACTGAAAGCCAGGACACCGGGCAACCCAGAGGGATGGGATGGGGAGGGTGGTGGAAAGGGGGCTCGAAATGGGGGACATATGTATACCCGTGGCTGATTCATGTCAATGTATGGCAAAAACCACCACAATACTGTAATCAGCCTCCAATGAAAATTAATTAATTAATTTAAAAAAGATTAGAAATTATACCACCTTTCTGCCTTGGTGGAAACCTCTCATGGAGGTTTCTCACCAATGTTTCTCAAACCATTTGCAATTTGTGGTTTGCATCACTTTATCTGTTTTGTTTTGTTTCGCTTTTATTTCAGATCCAACACAGACCAATACTTTTGTAAACTACAATAAAATTGAATTCTAAGACAAATGAAAAACAGAACACACACACAAATACGCAAGCCCAAATCTGTATGAGAACCAAGAGACCTGAAATCACTCTCTCCAACTGCTATAAAGGTTTTTGAACACTCAATACCTGTTCACAGTTCACTGATGACTGACATGCAGTTCATGAACCACTCTAATCCATGGATCATACTTGCAGTAGCAAGACTCAGACCACAAAACACACAGATAGACATACATGTATGTTAGAGATTCCAGCATGCAATTCAGATGCTAATAACGCATTTGCTTTTCAGCTGATAGAGAAAAATAGTGTTCTGCTTCTTAATACATTTCTGTCAGATACTTATTTCAACTATCTAGGAATAAAAATAACAAGTCCATGATGCTCATAATATCAAACTCCAAGAATACATTAAAACGCTGACTACACCTCACTTAAAATTATCCCAAGATTTAAGCACAAAAATTAGAAACAGATTGTTCACTTTATAACAGATCTTATATTATATAGAATGATTATAATGAGATGTACTTTGTGTATTTAAATAAGATGGTGATTTTATATTAATCCATTTATAAATATTGTCTTTATATATTTATCTTCTATATTTATATCTTCAGCTTTACAGAAACATATTTATTGTCCAAACTAGTAAAAAGAGGTTTTTAAAATGCTACTAAAACGATAATCAAAACATTTGGCCAAAAAAACATTGGGCCACAAATGTTTTCCTTTACCTATTTTAAGCTTGTTAACATTACCTATTTGAAAATTATCATATATACATACATATAATCTAAATAAAATAGGATTAAATATAATTTATAAACAAAACCGATGTATGACACTCCTAAGAAGTCAACAGGCTGTCCTTTCCTGTTTTCATTAAAATAGCTTAAGATTGATGAGGGATACTAGCCAATCTTCTTAAATTATCCTTTGTCTAAAAATATGACCTTTGAAACTATATAAACATAATCCTGAAATTTCTAGTCATTCACAAAGCTTCCTTAAATCAGGATGAGTTAATGATTGTCACCAAAGTCCAACTAAACACTGGATTAGTACATTCCAGAGGAAAGCCTATTTGAGGCTAAACACGAAGTCAGTACTCACTGACGCGGCATCCAGGCAAGTAGACTCTACCTTTGGGCCAATTATAAATGAAGGCGAGAACAATCCTGACAGTACTCCTAACAGGAATTTTCTAGAGGTGGGATTCAAGACAGTTGCCTTCAAGATCCACACCGTTTCTATCATCTGGCAGGAAGAGTAAATGGTTATTGAACTACAGAAGGAAACTGTTGATTTCTCATTTCTTACAGGTCACTGAGGCTCAGGCATACAAACCTCTTATTGCAAGGAATTTGCATCTTTGGGCAAAGCAAAAAAAAAAAAAAAAAGCAAATGTTATTCTAATGGTAAGCCTACATGGCAAAAACTGAGACGATAACTCAAGAATGAAATCTGCTAGAAACTCTTCTTCAATCCCTGCCCCTACACCTGGATTATAACAGGCAGGCAATGCGTATAGCGTGGAGAAAGGAAGAGAGAAGATAAAGAAGATGCAAACAAACAAGCGCAAGCTCTGAAAAACATGATGCACAAGCAACAGAATGCAGACAGTGAATTATCTTGAGGCTTTGTTACAGTTTAAAAAACATTAACTTGAAAAATACAACTTCTATTCTTTGAGAGCTTACTATATACACTGTGCAGAGTATCCATCATTTCACACAATTTTTTTCCAAAATTCTGAAACACTAGTCATGATGGTCATTACAAATAAGGAGACAGGCTTAAGGATGTAAATAACTTGACCAGGATCAAAGTTAGTATGTTTGTCTACTTTCAAGCTTTTGCCCTAAACCTCACACTTACCTATCTTCTAATGTCAAAACATTAAAAAATAATAATGAAGACAAATGTTCATACTTGTAAATGCCCCAAACTAAAAAACTCCCTAAATGCCCATCAACAGGAGAATGGGTAAATCTCAAAAAAAAAAAAAAATGTATTTGAAGGAATACCATATAATCATGAAAAAAACCAACTCTAACTACCCACAGTAGCCCAGATGAATTTCTCACACATAATCATGATGAATAAAGGCCAGGCACAGGCAAGTGCCTAAATATGACTGAATCCATTTCTATAAAGCACAAAACTGCAAAATTAATCTATGCAGTTATGAATCAGGGTGGTGGCTACTGTAGGGCGGGGTGATGACTAAAGAGTACAAGAAGGGAGCATCTGGGGTGCAGATATCATGTGATTAATTGATCTGAGAGCTGGATAACAGGAGTTCAATTTACCAAAAAGAAGCCATCATTCTATACACTTACAATAAGTATGCTTTTCTCTACATACATTACACTTCAATAAAATACTTTTTATCAAAAGAAGATGTACCTCCTTAAGGCATTTTCTACTTCATCCTTTTAATGTATTTAGACTCAAATATTCTTTAATAAAGCACTCTATATTTTCCCATGCTTTAGAAATCTTAAATACAAATATAAGAAAATAAATCATTTGAAGAATGATATAATACCATCTATAGCAACATGGATGAAGCTAGAGATTATCATATTAAGTGAAATAAATCAGACAAAGACAAATATCACATATCACTCAGATGTAGAATCTGAAAATAAATGCTACAAATGAATTTATTTACAAAAAAGAAATAGACTCACAGACACAGAAAACAAACTGATGGTTACCAAAGGGAATAGAGGAGGGAGAGGGGAAGATAAAACTGGAATGTGGGATTAACATATACACACTACTATATATATGAAACAGATAAACAACAAGGACCTACTATATAGCACAGGGAACTATATTCAATATCTTACTAACCCATTAGCGGAAAATAACCTGAATGTATATGTATATATATATAAATAACTGAATCACTTTGCAGTACACTTGAACACAACATTGTAAATTAACTGTACTTCAATTATAAAGTAATCATAAAAAAAAGAAAAATCATTAGAGATTTGAAAGTAAATAAATTGGAGTTGAGGGGAAAACAACTGATTAGAAGTTAAAAAAAATATCTGTCTTGGTGCATTCCCCTGCTGTCTCAGTGCACACTCTTGAGAGGAAGGCATTTAACCTCACCTGTGGTCAGCTTCCTCATCCAAAAATGGAAGAAATCAAACCCAATAATCCTCAATGGCACCTCATTCTAGTCCTTTTTTCCCCTGAGCTGTACTCTTGCTCGTATCACACTGATGCAGCATTCACTCAGAAAATGGGAACTGCTTGCAACCCTATCACATGATACAAGGGTAGAAGGAAGCAGACTTGACACATACATTTAATCAACCTCTGATTATCCATGTAGATATTACAGCTAGGCAGACAATCCCCAGGAACTGAATTAAACCACTCACCACGGGGTCCCTCAGCAGCCTTGTTCACATATCCTGAAGCTCCCACACAAAGCAGAATGGCCAATAGGTCCAACAAAGCCTTGTGTGGATTTTTAATGTGTGGATTTTAACTCTAGGATCATCAGCACAGTCCACAGGGTCGCAAAGAGTTGGACATGACTGAGCATGCATGCACGCACACACACTGGCACCACCGGCCTCCACTTTTACCACAGATAATTGCAGACTTTCAGTTTTTCCTAAGATTTGGTCATTCAATCAGAAGAACACAGAGAAAGTAACAATAGCTTATAACATTCAGATTTCATGCTCCTTTGTACTAATTCATTAGACTCTCCTACCTACCTGCTTCATGCAGAGCAAGAACGAAACCTAATTCTGATGATGGAACACTGTATTAGCCAGGATCCAATCAGGAGACAGCAACCAGATAAATTTGAATGAGGAAAGGAATTATTAACTATCACAGAGAATTAGCTAATAAGAAGTAAACTCTGATATAGGAATAGCAGACATAAGGAGCCGTCACGACCCTTAGGGCTCAGGGTCCTCCTCCCCAGGGCTGAGATCCAGGAGCTCTCAGCATGGGAGGGAATTCACTGTGGTCCTACACTTACAGAACTTATTGAACTCCATCCTCTGGAGTGCCTGGGAAGGCTATTCACAGAGAAGTGGCCCACCAGAGACACTGTGGTGGGCAGACACACCTGCTGCGGAAAGGAAAACGCCTTCGCCTTGCAGCGTCTCTCCAGCGCCCTCTCCTGACAAAGCTTAACATCATGCCAACTGGCCAAAGAAAAACATCTGCAGAGTCCAGATCCATTTTCACACAGCAGGCAATAAAGGGTGAAAGTCGACCTCAGAGACAATCAACTGATAACTAGAACACATCCTACAGCAAGCAATTGCAGTAAGTTCTCATAACCCAACACTGTCCACTCAAGCCACAGGTGCTAACTTCATCCTATAAGAACTGCCCTGGCTAAAGGTGACAAAACTGATCTGGAAGAAGGAAAAATTCTTTGTCAAGAGGCAAACAAATCTGACAACAACAGCAGGATAACAGAACTACTTCCACATCAGGTGCAGAATTCTTGTCTCCTGGGATACACCTAAACAGTCTTTTTTTTTTTTTTTTTTTTTTTTACTATATACTGAGCTTGTCTCAAATCATTTTTTAGAGAGTCCTTAGCCTGGCACAGTTTTGATAATACCAGTCTTCTGACAAATGATGACAGACTTTGAATATCAAATCACTCTCTGAGCCATAAATAATGTTGCTCATATTTTTGACCTTTGCTTAGCCATTCACACGAACGTGGTAACTGTTCTGTAATACGATAATTTCAGGCCTGTGTTTGTGTGTCACTCATGGCCTTTTGTCCAAGCTCTGGTCATTTTGCCAACCAAAATGCAAAGCTGGAGTGCATCTTTGGAACCAGAAAAAAAAAATCATACTCATATCCTCAGAGCAGAGGATTCATGATCAGGTAGTGTCACGAATGATTCCAACAACAGGAAAGATTCAAAATAAAGGATATGAGCAAACACTGGCCAATAACTAACTCACTTTGGTGCAGATCACAACATGCAGGCTTTTGAGGGAACATCAGATCTGGAGAAAGACCCTGATGCTAACAGAAATAAAATAATCGTAAGCCATATTTCCAGAAGAGGGGAGAAAAAAGCATGTAAGACTAAGGTTCAAAACAGAACTGTATGGAGCATACGAGCAACTACCCTTAAGTAGGAGGGTGCAGAAAAGCTGACTGAAAAAGCAGAATGAAAATAAATACTTCCTGTGAACATCAACCTAATTTAGAACTCAATAAGCCTGAGGTGAATAATCAATTTCAACTGGGGCAAAAAGAGACTTTTGAAAAGACATAAAACAGACTAGTAAGGAAATCACAGGGACAAGCAAAGAATGTTTTATGTTGGTGAGTCGGGGGTGAATTCAAAATCTGGGAAATAACTTCGTCACCGTTTTGCAGCACAGTCTGGGGAAGGAAGAACAGACGCTGAGACGCATAGAAGCTGCTCTGTTGCTCTCTACCTCACTTAGCTGTTTTCCCTTCCTGGGATTCAGTTGTCCAGTTTCTTATTTCCATTAGATTTGGTTAAGTGTAGTCTTTTTTTTTTCTCCATAGGAAGGTAAGCTCTGTGAAGGTAGCAATGTCTCTCTTTTTTTAAACTTTATTTCCCCAGTATCTAGGACAGCGCTAGGAATGGGACAAATACTCCAGAAATACCTGTTCGGTGAACTGACACAACCCAAGAAAGGAATTTTTATATTGGCTTTTGATTGATTATATATATAAAATTTGATTGATTATATATCCAGTATCAAGTGTTACACAGCAAACACATACTAAACCAAGAGTCAGTAGTAATTTTAGGCTTCGTGTCGCATGTTTTTTTGTTTTGTTTTACCTTAAGTGGTTGAGTATTTACAAGTATTCATTGTAAAAACCATTCTTAGTTCCCTAGCTAATACAAACACACACACCACAGTCAAAGCAATCTGGCTTGTACTTCTTTCATGGATAGATTTTTTTTTTTCTTTCCTATTCTAAATAGAGAATTCAGGAGCTAATATTAGTCTTGCTGCTACCTATTTACACTTTTTCCTAATTTTTTCAATCTAATTTGATCCTGTTGAAGGGAAACAATAAATTCAAGGGCCTGAAACAATAAAATGCAAAGTGAGCAAGTTCAGGACAGCAAGAGAGAAGCCATCTTGAGGCCAAGTGTATGGTTCCTGCCGTCTCTCCTTGTTTCCCATACGTCCTACTCACTAGATTTTAAGTTTCAGCAACCTCATTAATTTGTCAAGCTTTATGACTCAAGCTTAGGGGGTGGGGGAGAGGGCAGTGACCCATGAAACAAAGACTTCAATGTCTCCAGAAGCTGAGAAAATCCCAGCATTGTCAGGGCAGATACTATTTATAATCCAGTTGAAGTGTACGCTCCTAAATGCATTTTCTACGGAGAATATCCGACCCACACTTCTGAATTCCTGGCTTCCTCAATGGTGAAGAAGGCAAGCAGCTAAAACTCTGAGGACTGAGAAGGGGGAAAAGTGAACTCCTTGCTCTTACTATTTTATAACATCCGGCATCATGTGACAGAATTAAAAGGTTCCTGTTTTTGACTCACTTTTGACAAGAAAGTGCCTCATTGCTATGAGCTTTGAGCTGAAGTTACTGGAAACATGTGGGGTTGGAAAATATCCTACAATGCACACTTTAGGAGAGAAAAAAAAAAGTTATGGAAAACTCCATTTAACTATTTTCCAGAAAAATGCACCCACACAGGACTAGATGCCAAGCAACTTTATTGAATGTGCATACGTGTGGCCCATCATTGTGCACATACTCTACGTTAACACTTTTCTCTACGGCACAAGAGTAGGGCTCTTCGGGAAAGGGGGTATCTTGCCCTGCTGCTGTCCAAGGGGCTGGGTGCTAGGCAGCCCGGCGTTGCTACAGGGGCTCTGCGGTGATTGATGACGACGGACTCTGCAAGCCCTGCACATGACCTCCACTCCACTCATGGATCCCAACCAAATTAATTTTCTCCTGTGCCAATTCCATCACATCCCTTGGGTTTACAAAGAAGTTTTTACCAGGCCATCAGAACCCAAAAGGGAATGAACATTTTCGTCCTGGCAGGAACTTAAAATAGAGCTTAAAAATAAAACAATGGGAATGAATTTTTAGCTCTGCAAAGCTCTTAGTCTCTAGAAATTTCTTGTACAACTGAAAAAAAAAATCCTACTCCTGCTTTTACTGCTCCATTTAAACTGCAAGTTATGAAGAAACTAATGTAGAAAGTCCAAGGTTTTCATTCCAGATCTGAACTGACATATATCAAACTAAACAGTCATGTCAAAGTATAAGTGGAACCAAGTTTCATGTACATCCCTGGTTAACAGTCTAGCCCAAACAGTACTGCCAAGCAGAAATACAAAGTGAGCCACATATGCAAATTAAAATTTTCTAGTTACCATATTTTTAAAAAAATGAAGCAGGTGAAATTAATTTTATCTTACTTCACCTAGTGTGCCCCAAAGAGTATTTCAACATCAATCAAAAATATAAATTACTACTGTGATATTTTACATGTTTTTATGTTTTTGTTTACAAAAACAGGTGTGAATTTTATACTCGGAGAACACCTCAGCTTGAAATAGTCACACGTCAAGTGCTCAAGAGTCACATGTGGCCTGGGCTACCATATTGGACAACAGAGCTCTAAAAGCTTCTCTTATGTTTCATTAAGTTCACTCTTCCAATCCAGAAAGTTCTAATTGCAACAACAAAGCTATCATTGGCAGGAGAAGATATTCTGAGCAGAGTTTCAACTTCTTGGACAAGTTCACACCTGGGCTTCACTCTCTGACACGTCCACACTTAGGGCCATCTGTTACAGTGGAACGATGCCCACGAGAAAGAGGTTACCAGCTTCTAGAACCAGACATGCAACCACAGCAAGAAGATTCTCCTAGCTTAAGCAAGTTCCAAATCCTGAACTTCTGAACTTCATTTTTCCCAGGTGCTGCATCTGGACATTTAGCAGGGCTTGAATTAGTACCATTTTTGAGATACTGTCTTTGAAAGAGAGGAGGGAAAAAAAAACAGGGCTGAATCTTTATTAGGATGGGCCTTTGAAGAAGAAGGTTAAAGGAAACACAAGCTAACATTGGAAGAGGCACTGTGCCCATCACATGCCATTTAAAAAAAAAAAAAACAAATCAAGGCTTAAAAAGTCCCTTCAGTATGAACTGTTTATTCCCATCATACCTTCAACTGAACAACTGTAGTCACATTTCTGAGAACACTGCAGTCTTCTGATGTACATACATATATATCTATTTCTTCTTGAAGGTGAATCTTACTGAAATTTTAATCTATTAATATCACAGGATTAGAAACACAAAGCTGATGAATGCTGATTTTCATTTGAAACACTCACTCTTCTTTGATTTTTTTTTGCAAACCATGTGCTAGTTGTTAGAAAGTTTAAAAATCAATTTTTAAAAGAAAATTAACCTATTTTAATGCCCACAAATTCTAATATTACTTCTCTGACTTTAAAATATACCTTTGACTCCAAATGCTCTTAATATTTTATGAAAATAGTCATAAAATATTCACAAATACTTTATTAAAATGCAGTATTTTCCATTAAAGAACTTAAATATCTAGTGAGAATATGAGAGCCAAAAGCTCAAACTGTACTTCATTGATGTATTCATTCAACAAATATTTATTTAGTGGCTACGTTACACCAGACACTGCATACATACTACAGAGGTGCTGGAAAAGGAAAACAAACATGGTCTCTCCTTAGTGGAGCTTAAAATCTAAGCTGGAAGATGAATAAGTAAGTAATAACAGTCAGAATGTGGGCATTAATATTGGGGAATTACAGAAAGCAGACAGATGAAAAAGAGAGAGACAGAAGGAGGGAGGGAGAGAGGCAAGAAATTAAAGATGGTAGACAGACAGATAGCAGATAGACGTGTGTACCTGCTCAACTGCTAAGTCATGTCTGACTCTTTGCAACCCCACAGACTGTAACCCACCAGGCTCCTCTGTCCATGGGATTCTCCAGGCAAGAATACTGGAATGGGTTGCCACACCCTCTTCCAGGGGATCTTCCCGACCCAGGGATCAAAGCTGCATCTCCTGAGTCTCCTGAATTGCAGGCACATTCTTTACCATTGAGCCATCAGGGAAACCCAAATGGATAGATACATAGGTACATACACACATACATACATAAAGACCTGAGGCATATATAAGGGAGTCAGCCAAGAAAATTGAGAGAAACAGAGAAGGAGTTACAGATGAAGGGGGAAATTAAGTGGAAATAGATGAAGTAGTCACATGTCAAGCCAGGGAATGAACAGGAAATCTAAGAGATAACCAAAAAAAGAAGAAGAAGAAAATAAACTAAGTGTGGCTGGATGGCAAAAAAAAAAAAAAACACAGTAGATGATGTTTAGGAGAAGCAATGGAGTTGGATGAAGAAGGGAATGGCAACCCACTCCAGTATTCTTGCCTGGAGAATTCCACGGACAGATAAGCCTGGCAGGCTACAGTCCATGGGGTTGCAAAGAGTCAGACATGACTGAACCACACAGGCACGCAGGGAGTTGGGGGGTTTCATATGTCCCTTTAAGTTGTACAGACTACATCCTAGCAGTGAGACACCAACTCGGAGTCTGAAGATTCGAACAACTCAGAGGAGAGGAGATTAGATGGAGCGCATGGACTGGCCCAGGACTGAGTCCCTGCACTCCCATACCGAAAATTCACACTGAGGTAGACTTACCTAACAAATTTTATCCTAACAATAACTTCCGCAAGTATATGCACAGATGGAGCAATATTTCTGGCCTCAAAGCCTAACCTTATATTCTGCAATTGTCCCGCAGTAAGACGATATCTAATTTTGTAATCATATTCCTGGAAACATTCCCCAAAGTCTTGATAAAACATGAACTAAGACACTGAAGCAGAGTTTTAGTTCCAACTTGAACTCTGTTGTTATTATATTTGTTTTTAAGATAAATATCAAACAAAGACTGTAACAAATTCTGGGGTAAGCACCATTCAGATCTTTAGATGTTATTCCAATATCTGATTCAATTCTTGTCAGAAACAAAGCATCAGGGATTCAATTCAAGGCTTTTTTCTACCCCTACCTGTTCTCCCTCACATCCAATTCTCTCCTTAGAAAGAAAGTGCTTTCTTGAAACCGCCGTTTTCTTTCAGTGTTTTCATGCGCACACACACACACACACAGTCAAACACACACACACACAAACCCACATTCATTATAAATACATGGTAATGTTCTGCCCATATTTTAAAACTTGACCTAAGTGAGACCTATCTTACCCATCATACTGCACTTTGTGTGTTTAATTCTACAGTTTTTTAAACAAGCACGTCAAGATTATGTGAAGGGGTAAGACAGGTTTTTAAAATTATGAATCGTATCAGCTGTACCAAATGAAGACAAATATAATAAACACACCTTATCACACAGCCTAAGAAGTAAAACATTAAAGATATAATCAGGTTAGAAAAAGATGTAATCAGGTTAATTTTCTTCAGGAATTTTGCATCCCTATATGAGTAATTTCAGAACAAGCATCAGCTTATGTGACTACCATACCTACAAATCATTAATGCATTTTTCTGTAACTTCTCTGACAGTTCTGCAAGCAGAAGGATGGAAAATGTCCATGTTCTCCTTGATCCTATCACACTTCAGGGACAATTAACTGCCACAAGAAACTCAGTACCTTGAATTTCTAACCTAATAGCATTTTCTTCCCATGTAACACCCTCACTTAATGGCGCAAATACAGCTGAATACCACTACCATCACTATCATCATCATCATAGAATGAGCTTTAACATGTGTCAGGAGCTATACTAAGCATTTTACTTGCACTATTAAAAATAATGCTCATAAAACCCTGTGACTTAGATACGACTATGTCTATTCTGCAGATAAGGCAACCAAGTCAGAGAGATGTTAACAAGTTGCCAAAGATCAAAAGATAGTAAAAGCTGGAGACTAAACTTAACATCTACATCAACTGCTGATCTTAACTATTACATAAAAACTACATTAGAAAAAGTAATGCTCAAAATTCTCCAAGCCAGGCTTCAGCAATACATGAACCGTGAATCCCCTGATGTTCAAGCTGGTTTTAGAAAAGGCAGAGCAACCAGAGATCAAATTGCCAACATCCGCTGGATCATGGAAAAAGCAAGAGAGTTCCAGAAAAACATCTATTTCTGCTTTCTTGACTATGCCAAAGCCTTTGACTGTGTGGATCACAATAAACTGTGGAAAATTCTGAAAGAGATGGGAATACCAGACCACCTAACCTGTCTCTTGAGAAATCTGTATGCAGGTCAGGAAGCAACAGTTAGAACTGGACATGGAACAACAGACTGGGTCCAAATAGGAAAAGGAGTACGTCAAGGCTGTATATTGTCACCCTGCTTATTTAACTTCTATGCAGAGTACATCATGAGAAATGCTGGACTGGAAGAAACACAAGCTGGAATCAAGATTCCCGGGAGAAATATCAATAACCTCAGATATGAAGATGACACCACCCTTATGGCAGAAACTGAAGAGAAGCTAAAAAGCCTCTTGATGAAAGTGAAAGAGGAGAGTGAAAAAGTTGGCTTAAAGCTCAACATTCAGAAAACTAAGATCATGGCATCTGGTCCCATCACTTCATGGCAAATAGATGGGGAAACAGTGGAAACAGTGTCAGACTTTATTTTGGGGGGCTCCAAAATCACTGCAGATGGTGACTGCAGCTTACTCCTTGGAAGAAAAGTTATGACCAACCTAGATAGTATATTCAAAAGCAGAGACATTACTTTGCTGACTAAGGTCTGTCTAGTCAAGGCTATGGTTTTTCCTGTGGTCATGTATGGATGGGAGAGTGGGACTGTGAAGAAGGCTGAGCGCAGAAGAATTGATGCTTTTGAACTGTGGTGTTGGAGAAGGCTCTTGAGAGTCCCTTGAACTGCAAGGAGATCCAACCAGTCCATTCTGAAGGAGATCAGCCCTAGGATTTCTTTGGAAGGAATGATGCTAAAGCTGAAGCTCCAATACTTTGGCCACCTCATGCAAAGAGTTGACTCATTGGAAAAGACTCTGATGCTGGGAGGGATTGGGGGCAGGAGGAGAAGGGGACAACAGAGGATGAGATGGCTGGATGGCATCACTGACTGGATGGACATGAGTCTGAGTGAACTCCAGGAGATGGTGATGGACAGGGAGGCCTGGCGTGCTGCAATTCATGGGGTCGCAAAGAGTCGGACACGATTGAGCGACTGAACTGAACTGAACATTAGAAAAAAGTTCATTTTCAATCATGCACAGGAACCTGTACTACATTATCTCTCCCACTGTAATTAACTAGAAAATTAGACAAAATATATGAAACAACAGTTTTCAGTCAATAAACAATAAGCAATTTGGGACTGTGATTCCTGAAGGAAGAGGGACAAATGAGATGAGAAATATAACCACCTAAGAGTTCTGCCTGAAAGTATTTTCCAGACTGTGAGACAGAGAGGGGCAGCCTAGGCAGAGTAGAGCCTCAATGAGCTGAGAAGCAAAGTTTGGAATATGCGGAGAATCAGGTGGGTAGAACATGTAGGACAGAGTCAAGGAAAGGAAGGAGCTATGCAATAATAATAATAAACCCAGAAAATGTCCTTATAGATCTCCTTGAGTCTTTAGTTAATACACAAATGCAGAGAGTCAAACTCTGTCGGGCTGAGCAAAGACTAGCTACCAAAGTATGACTACAAGGGAAAAAACATCTACTGGGAAGCTATAAGCAAAACAGCTTTCAGAGCTCACAAAAGACTGGGAAACAGTCAAGATCCAACCTGCCCGAGTGGAGAAACTTCATTCAACACCTGCTTTATTCAGTAGAGACTTCATTCTGGAGAATAAACAAGGCCTACAGGAAGACTACTCAAGATCCACTCTCACAAAAAAATTAAAACAACATCAAAAGAATCAAGCTGATCCCTGAGTAAATTACGGTGACAAAATCCAGAGATACATTGTAATACTCACAATAGTGATCATCAAATAAAATATTACTAGACCTGTGGGCAGGAGAGACTTAACTCAGCAGGCCTGGGTTGCTCAAACCCTGCACATTTCAAAGGCAGGTCTGTCTGCTGGATTGATTTTCACTGGCTTCTAGAAGATAACCTCTGAGCCCTCGGCACAGTGTGCTTAATAAGAGTGTTTTTGTATGTCATGAGAAATGCTGGGCTGGATGAAGCACAAGCTGGAATCAAGACTGTGCAGAGAAATGTCAGTAACCTCAGATATGCAGATGACACCACCTTTACGGCAGAAAGTGAAGAACTGAAGAGCCTCTTGATGAAAGTGAAAGAGGAGAGTGAAAAAGTTGGCTTAAAGCTCAACATTCAGAAAACTAAGATCATGGCATCCAGTCCCATCACTTCATGGCAAATAGATAGGAAAACAGTGAGAGACTTTATTTGGGGGGGCTCCAAAATCACTGCAGATCGTGCTTGCAGCCATGAAATTAAAAGACACTTACTCCTTGGGAGGAAAGTTATGACTAACCTAGACAGTATATTAAAAAGCAGAGACATTACTTTGCCAACAAAAGTCTGTCTAGTCAAGGCTATGGCTTTTCCAGTAGTCATGTATGGATGTGAGAGTTGGACTGTGAAGAAAGCTGAGCGCTGAAGAATTGATGCTTTTGAACTGTGGTGTTGGAGAAGACTCTTGAGAGTCCCTTGAACTGCAAGGAGACCCAATCAATCTGTCCTAAAGGAGATCAGTCCTAGGTATTCATTGGAATGACTGATGTTGAAGCTGAAACTCTAATACTTTGGCCACCTGACACGAAAAGACTCTGATGCTGGGAAAGATTGAGGGCAGGAGGAGAAGGGGACGACAGAGGATGAGAAGGCTGGATGGCATCAGCGACTCAATGGACATGAGTTTGAGTAAACTCCAGGAGTTGGTGATGGACAGGAAAGCCTGGCGTGCTGCATTCCATGGGGTCACAAAGAGTCGGACACGACTGAGCGACTGGACTGAACTGAACTGAACTGAATGTCTGAGGCCTTAAGCCACACTGTCTTGACATGATCATCTCTCTCTGTGTGCCTGCAGCCATGGGCTACGCTATACAGTTTATCAGAAAACTTTACCCTAGAAGAGGTTTCCTAACTTTTGTTACCTTTTTAAACTTTTTTCCCTAACTTTTGTGATTTAGGGTGAATACTTGTTTTTGCTGGGGGGAGGGGGAAGGTGGAGCTTTGGGAGGAGTAGGGTAAAGTCAGAGCAACTGAGACCAGTCACAGGGGTACAACATGAACCCCCAAAAAATTCCAGTACACCAAGGCTCAGGTAAATATCTTCAGTTGGCAACACTTTGTATGTGTTATTACATACTGTTGCTGGAAAATTAACTGAATTCCAATATGGGAAGGGACACCTGAAAGTGTGTCCCTTGCACTGAAAGTCCCTTGCACTTGTTTCCACATGAACCAGTAAGTTAATAGCTGGCACATTTGGATATAAAGATACCAACATTTTAGACTACAGAGAAAAGGGAAAAGACTTACTGAATAAATCAATGAATCAGTACTTAAGTGATACTTTATAAAAACATACCACAAGGCTGCTGCTGCTAAGTCACTTCAGTCGTGTCCAACTCTGTGCGATCCCAGAGACGGCAGCCTACCAGGCTCCCCCATCCCTGGGATTCTCCAGGCAAGAACACTGGAGCGGGTTGCCATTTCCTTCAAAAGCCATCACACTGGGAAGATGACTGGAAGTCTATGGAGAATTGATTCTTTGAGAGGGAAATCAGCAAGCTGCCCTGTTACCCAATGATCTGACAAATGGTCGGTAGTTTTTTATCCTGGTTTATAGGAGCCAATCATATACTATTTAACCCATGGACAGAAGGTTAAATGAAACAGTACTCAGTCACAATGTTGATAAGCATCTAATATCTTCCAGCAGCACTTAAATACTTAATAGCCCTCCATCAAGTTACTATAGTTAATGCATCCTGAAAAAAGAATGAGTCAGCAATCCTCTTCCAGTGCCCTTTTACAGAACTTTATCTATGATCCTTATGTATTTTCACTTTTTGCTCCTAACACTAACCAAAAAAAGGCACCCTCTGAAAATAACTGATTTTCCACTACACTTCATTCTATAAACTCTAATCAACTTGCCAGAAAGTCTTTAAAAAGAAGCTGTGCATAGTCCATTCATACTTCACTGGACATAATAAACTTAATACCTCTTAAAGAAATTTTAAATACTTGGCAATGAGAAAACTCCATAAAAGCTGCTAATGACTCAAGACACTTTGTGGTCCAATGTCAGATCCAGGAACAGCAGTTGATGATCTTCCTTTTCTGCTAAAGCAACAGAAAACAATCTGGAATGCAAGGAAAAATGGCATAGGGAAAAAAATCTATCAAAACTCCTGATGTTGCTTCTGATATAAACTGAATTTATAAGTGGCTCCAAGAAAGGAATGATATTCATGTCCAAATATATTAGGAAAGGTAATAGTACTTCCAGAAGGGAAAAATCATCACACTAAGTGTAAATATGTATATAAATGACAGGAAAGACTTTGTACACCTTCTACCTACTACCAACTCAATCATCCTTTTAGTTTACTCTTTCTTAATCACTCAACTGTGTCAATGAAAAGTTATCTTTTAGAGTAATGAGGAAGGATGGGAAAATCCTGTCTGTCCCAGGCTAAGTATGTTTACTGCAGGGCCAATTTCCCTCAGTCATGAACTCTGGACACCCTTCCGATTCCAATGGTAAACCTTTCCCACTGTCTGGCAAGCCCACTGAGTGGGAGACAACAAAATGATTTTAGTATGTGCCAACTGAGAATAAGAAGGAAACCAACAAGCTAAATCCTTCCCATGCAGGACCCAATCCTTGCTCCTCACTGAAGCCAAAGAAAAACAGTAACTTTATCATTAACTCATAATACACAGAATTGTTACCCATATTCGCTACAGAACTTAATGAAAAAAAAAAATGAGTTGTACCTAAAAATGTGTATCAAAAAACCCTATCAGACAATTTAGGCAACAAAAATTTAGAAGTTCTAAGAATGAAATAATAACCAGCAAAAGAAAAATTAAGCTGTGAAAATAAAAAATTGACAGAAGGGAAGAAACAGTTCGCATGTGTGCGTGCTCGGTCACTTCAGTGTGTCCGACTCTTTGCAATCCTATGGACTGTAGCCTGCCAGGCTCCTCTGTCCATGGGATTCTCCAGTGCATTGCCATGCCTACTGGAGACCCATATCTCCATGGAGTAGGTTACCATGCCCTCCTCTAGGGGATCTTCCTTACTCAGGGATTGAACCCCCGTCTCTTATGTCTCTTTTATTGGCAGGTGGGTTCTTTACCATTACCGCCATGTGGGAAGCCCAAGAAATAGTCTATTGAGAGTTAAATCAAATACCAAAAAGCTTGATCGTTCAGGCATATTTTATAACTTGGCCTCTCTTCTGTCCTACCTCTTGTCTCTGAGAGCAAACATCTCAAAACTTGCTAACCCTTCACTGACATGCCCCTTTACTTTTCAAAGCATTTCTGTAAGTGTAATCTAACTTTCATTACACCATGCCTATGAGACTGCACCATTCCCATTTTAGACCAACCCGCTAGTGTCAAGCACCTTGGATAAGGTCACCGAGCTATTTTGGGACAGAGCTCTAACTTACTCTAACTTACTATCCTCATTCTTTCCACAATATTGCACTATTTTGCTATTCTCCTTACCCCTCCCCATTTGTTTCTCCAAAGTTTCTACTAACCAAATGGAGAAGGCAATGGCACCCCACTCCCATACTCTTGCCTGGAAAACCCCACGGATGGAGGAGCCTGATAGGCTGCAGTCCATGGGGTCGCTAAGAGTCGGACACAACTGAGCGACTTCACTTTCACTTGTCACTTTTATGCATTGGAGAAGGAAATGGCAACCCACTCCAGTGTTCTTGCCTGGAGAATCCCAGGAACGGCGGAGCCTGGTGGGCTGCCGGCTATGGGGTCGTACATTAGGACACGACTGAAGTGACTTAGCAGCAGCAGAAGCATATGCGGTTACCAGGGACAGAAACCCACTGAGGGGAGTACAAGGAAGGAGAAAGAATAAGGACACAGCAGGCCACACCACAGATACCTGAGGACAGCAATTTTACAGCTAGGTCCCTGGGGACTGGAACTGGGATGAGGTCAAAGACAAAGCTCTCCTTGCCGTGTCTTTCATGAATCATCTCCCTGCATTCTCAGGACATCTGTGCTTCGCTGCACACACCCACCCCAGTTCGTCTCACTTTACACAGTCAGCCTCAGTCTACACATGGCCCAAGGTAATCACCAAGCTCCCCTACCCCTTCCTCATCTTTCCATGCTTCACAGACTGTAATAACATTCATATCTTTACTCAGACTCTCTCAAGAGTGAGTTAGCTGTCTCTTCGTCAGATGATGGCCTGGCTAACTTTGGTTGGGTGTCCACCACTGGTTTCATTAGCTATGGGAAAGGGAAAGAACAATATGGCAGGGCAGGAAACCATTCTGGCAATAGGTAGTTCATAGACCGGGGCATTAAAGTACTACATTATAACAACTGTTGAATGATAGTACGGACATTTAACCAAATTCCTCATTTTAAAGATGAGAATACAGAGGTCTGCATAGTAAAGTGACTTACCTAAGGCCACAGAGATGCACCGTGGCAGTCATGCCTACAGTCCACATATCTGATTCTTTGAAGCCACATATTTTACTCTGAAGCCTATCATCAAAACTGGTCAATCCATAGTTAATGACAGAGCTCTCGCTCACATCAAGCTAAATATCCTGATAAGTCAATAGCAAATCTATCATTAACCACAATGTATAAGTACTCATGAAATATACCTACCTTTAAAGCAGTACACCTCAACCATAGCTGCCCAAATCATCTGAGGAGCTTCCTAAGAAATGCCAGTCCCCATGTCCCGCCCTAAACCAATTATATCAGAATCTCTGAGGGCAACCTCCTGACACTGGCTCTGTAGCTACTAAAAAGCTCCCCAGGCCATTCTAATATGCAGAGTTCAGAACCACTGCATCACAATCCTAAAATTAATGTGCAAATATATCTACAGAAATTCTTCAACATCTCTAATCCAAATTCTAAATCAGACAAATAGTAATTTAACAACATACTTTAGATCACAAGCTTTAAACAAAACTTGGATATCAACAATTAGTTACCATGTAGTATTCATCTATATTCTTAACAAATATGAAGAGATTATAAGCTCCATTGCCATTCTCTGTCATATCCCATACAGCACTTTGCACTGTTGATGCTTAACAAATGATTGTTGATCATACAAATAAATGAATAATCTTATTTATCTCTCATAGTGGCCCTCGAAGGTAGGCATTATTATTTCCTGGTCACTAATGAGGATTTTTAAGCTAAGAAAGACTCTAATACAGTCAGAGTGACACATGTGCTCCACTTATCATAAAGAAAATGCCAAAATCACATGTCTTTTCAGAGAATTAATCAACACTGATCTTTTGAGCAAACATCAAAACCGTTATTTCATACAGATGGCCAATAGGCACGTTAGAAAATGCAAGCAAAACTATAATGAGGTATCACTTCAAAATGGTCTGAATGACCATGATTAAAAACCTACAGATAATAAATGTGCTCAACCATAATGCATTTGCAACAACGTGGATGGACCGAGAGATTACCATACTAAGTGAAGTAAGTCAGAAAGAGAAAGGCAAATACCATGTGATATCACTTAAATGTGGAATCTAAAGTATGATACAAATGAACTTATGAACAAGGCAGAAACAAACTCATAGACATAGAAACCAAACTTATGGTTCCCAAGAGGAAAGAAGGTGGGGGGCATAAATCAGGAGTTGGAGATTAGCAGATACAAATCACTATATATAAAATAGGCAAACAATAAGGACATGATGTACAGTACAGAGAACTATATTCAATATCCTATAATACCATTATGGAAAGAATATGCAAAATAGTATATATGTATGTATAACTGAATCACTTTGCTATACACCAGAAACTAATACAACATTGTAAATCAGTTACATTTCAATAATTCTTTTGAAAAAACTGATACATTAAAAAAGTCATTTTGAATACTAGCTCTATTATTTAATTTCAAAATCTGAGCATACTGCCACCAAATAAATCTTTCGACTGTCCAAATTCCACTGGACAGTAATCCAGGAACTCCACTTATGGCAAACATAGTTTAAACTCAAGCCACGTATCTAACTCAGTGTGTAAAGTTTTAAGAACTGAATGGAAAAAATTAACCATGCTTAATCTAAAATATGACTCAAAGCTTAGTAAAAGAATAAGTTGGTGAGCAGTAGTCAATAATTTAGTAGTCACCTAAATTATTCTGAAACACTGGTTGTTTTCAATATCAAACCCTGCAAGAAGCTGTCAAAATCTGGACTAAGCTTTTGAAAAACAACATAAAATTCTCCTGGCTAGCAAACACCAGGCTCAGGATGAAGGACCAAAGGTAAATGAAGCTGCTTAATATACTCAGCTCTAAAAATAAAAGAAAACCAAAAAGGAGGTAACAGTAGAAGAAATGAAAATTCCTAACATATTTCCTCATCTCTAATCATTTGATCAAACAAATGAATGAATAATGCTATTTATCTCTCATAGTGGCCCTTTTCAGAAAAAAAAAAAAAACAACTTCTAATAGAAACTGGATCTCTTGCATAAAATGGAGCAAAATCTCATAATTTGCTGAGATAAAAGAGCTAAAAACTAAAGAGAAACCCATGCAAGAACCTGTGCTTCTTGACTAATTGAAACAATATTTTTGGAAGAATATTCAAGATATCATCTTAAAATTTTCATAATGTTTCTTATATTAATATTATTGCTGATTTTGGCAGTACAGTATCTGAACTAAGATTTTGCAAGATGGCCCCAGAAACTGGCTTCGTTCTGCTGTTGCTAAGAAAAATATGCCCACATATCAGCAATAAAGGCAGAATGAATGAGACATAATCCAGAGTGTACAAAAGAGCAAACTGCTACTTAACAACTACTATTTCGTCATCAGGCAAATACATAAATAATGACTTGAGCCTGGTGTTATGCCACATGCAAAAGCAAAAGTCTTCTTCTACCCACAACATTATGTTCTACAGAGAAAGATATACTTAGTTCCCTGGTATTTATACACATTCACGTGACCCTGTGGGTTTTTATTTTTAATTCATAAGCTCTGTTACATCACACTTTAAGATGAGCAACAGCCTGTATAAGAACCACGTGATAAACCAGTTGGGTCCAGTGTCTAATCTGATCCAGCACCCTGATCATAGATGAAGCATCTAGGCATCCTTACTTTAACCCCTTCAATGCACCAGGGTATTATTTAGAAAATTATTGTTCTAGTACCCTAAATGATACCTTAGTCATGCTGCCCTACAGGCTAATTGAAGAGAGATCTGGATAAGAAGTCAATGACAAAGCATTACTGGTTGGGATCATTCTATAGCTCAACTCTTGCATAAGAATGTAAAGAACTGTACTCTCCCCCACACACAGCTCATTCCACCACACACTACAGAGTACGCTGATGATGCCAAATAGTTAAGATATTTTCTGAGTCTCTGACTTCTCAGGAACTATCTCCAGTCACTTCTCAGAAGTCAGTGAAGCTAGCTCTTTCTGTTCTGTGGTTTCTGCTCAGTGCTGCTGATTTTAATTTATAAAACAGGCTGAGTGGACACAAGAGAATTGTGTATCATCACAGGTGGGCACAAAACAATTCCAAACACCCTTCAGTGCCCATAAGACTGTTTCCAAGTCCTTCTGAGTTTTGCTCCTAGATACCTCTCAGATTCACTTTAAAGTCCCCATTATCTCTCAGCTGGATTAACACAGAAACTATCTCACCACTGTCCCCAGATTTTCCTCTTGACCCTAGCCTTGCTTTACCCCGGCAATCCCTGCTCAATCTCTTCTTCACACTGCAGCCCGAAGGATCTTTTCAAAATCCAAACTTGATCATATGATCCTTCTACCTACTTGACCCCACCCCCCCACCACCACCATTTTAAATTCTATAACAGCTTTCCATTTTGGTTGAGGTAAAGATCTAAATCCTTCCAGGGCAGTCAAGGCCCCAGGTGGTGGGGCTTCTACCAAGCTTCCTAGCTTCATCCTACACGTGCTCTACATGGAGCCCCATGCTTGCATCACTCCTGTCTTACTGTTCCTGAAACACACCACACTCCCTTCCCACCCTAAAGCTTTTTGCACATGCTTTTTCCTTCTGAAATAGTCTACCAGAACTTCTATCAGAACTCAGCATAAATTTTACCTCTTTAGGAAGGCCTTCCCTAACCCCATGACCAGGTCAAATTCCCTTACTCTATGGCCTTCTATAATTTTTTCACAACTATCAATTGGTACTTAATATGTGATTATTGGATTAACTTTCATTCTCTTTATTGATTACCAGCCGCATGAGGACAGAGACCATGCCTGTGTCAACTAAGGTAACCCATTAGTCCCAATTTTCATGGAATAGTCCCAGTTCTTGCTGCTGCAGAATAATTACTAAGTGTACCACCTTTACCTTCCAGAAAAACCCTATTATACTAAAACGTATATGGTTGTCTCAGTTATGATCATGAATGAACTCCCAGTAACTACCGCTACAACAGCTATATAAAGTAATCAATGAATACTGATTGAACTACTAATGAGTATAAAATCTAATGTAATCTTGAGATATATCAAGAAAAAAAAGATCTGCTAAGTAGCTTTCCAACATACCAAACTGCTAAACAGAGACAACTATCAAAGATATAGCCAAGTCTTAATAGCCTTTGGCACTGAGAATATTTTTGCTTAGCTACACACAATACTTCAGATCAACTCTAGAGAAGCACCATTGTGTCCATATTATTCCACAATGGGTCACTGGAAGATCAACTGCTTTGATGAGGTCCGTACCTCAAAGGCTATATAAAGAACACTTTGACCCAAATAAAGGTATCAAAGTGGTTTTTCTACCACAGAACTGCAGTAAAAAAAAATGTTCTGCCTTAATTATTGCACTTAGTAAACGAAGGTGTTGTCTGTATATATGTCACTGTAGGCAATCAAGACTCCTCACATTCAACCATAGTGAGGAAGAAATTAAATTACATCTCCATGTATTAATTGGCTTTAACCAATATAAAAGGCCTTTGTTGAACAACCATCTTTGACAAGGGAAATGTAGAATTAAGCATAGGGCATGTAAATATCTGCTTTGGGCACTAGCCAGCATTTGATCATTAAATCCATCAAAGCAGTAACAGTTTAGGAGAACTATCTCCTGACTATAGCTCTGAATTCCCCACTAATCAGACTGAAAGAAGTAAGAGATCCACAGACTGCCAAAGGCAATAAAATAACATCCAAGCATTCCTCAGGTCTGAGGTGTGTTATGGCATCCCTAACACAGCTCCAGAGGGCTACAGTGCACCACAGGAATTTTATATAAAAGAGAAGTCAGGAAGTAAGACCACCAATCAACACACTGGGGGAAATCATAAATGTTAAGAGAGAGAATCTGGCCCGGCTAGAAATAATTTTGGGAGGAGCTTCCTCAAGAAAAGGCAGGCCACTTCAATAGCTTTTCTTTACGTTGAAAATTCTGAACAATCCATGCAGCCAAGATAAGAATCTTCAACAGAGAACGAGACAGGGATGAATGTGTAAAACCCTCTTCAAAAGGAAGCAGGACATCAGAATTTCCTTGCATTACTCATTTTACTGGCTTGTATTTTCTTCCTGCCTTAATTACACATAGAACGAATCTAACAATAATTGTGATTTTAATTACAAATCCATAGGCTCACAGAATTTTTAAAGAGTTCCATCTTCAAACTCTCAGAGGTTTGTTATTTATACAAAGCTTCAGAGAGAAAAGCCTGAATTTTCTGCATATGAGTTCAAGGACCTACATATAAAGGTCCATTAAGTCTTATTGTTACATGCACAAATTTATAGCAAACTAAATATATTTTCTCAAGATAGAATCTTTAGCTTTAAATTATAAACTGCCTCTTGACCCTCAATGTTAAGAACATTTTATTATCAAATGAATTCAACATTAAAAAAAAGAAAAAGCCTCTCAGTTAAAAACATAAAATCTAAATCCCGCAGTTTAAGAAAAAATGTTTAGTACTACAAACAGATAATCTATACCCAAAATTTGCTTCTGCAAGGTAGTTTTTCACGTAACAAGCTTATATTACATGAACGCATTCATTTGTAAGGGACTTACTGTACAGTGAATAAAATTAACATTCTTCTTGCCAGCATAGCATGTACTGTCAAGTGGAAGAGATGACAATACACAAGCTAATAAGTAAATGATGAAAATACATGATCGCAGATATTCTTAATCACTTTGAAAGAAACCATCAGGAAGCTGTGATTTAGTACAGCATCAGGGAGTCAGGGAAAGGCCCCATTCTTTTCCCCTTCACCCCAGAAAAGGAGAATACACTTGTAAATCATCAGAGTTCATGGGGACTATAGAGAGCTTCTTGTTCTTAGTTGAAGTACTTTTAAAATACTAAGTCAGATCTTCAAAAAGTATAGGTAAAATCATGAATATTTGTTAAAATATTACTTTAAAATTCTAGTTTCTAAACAAGAACAAAAAAAAAGATCCCAAATGGGGAAGAAATCCAGAGGATGTTACATGTGTGGCAACAGAATGAATGATTTTTTTAGTTTGAACTGGTGAGCTAAGAAGGCAAAAGGAAATTATCAGGTCAGAAAAAGGTATAAGATAAAATTATGTCATTTTATAGACTCAGTTTCTTGGTCGCTTAAATGAAACAAGCTTGACAAGTCGGAGAGTGATTCCGGTAACATCTGTCTCTACAATACACCCAGAAACTGGCAAGCTTTAATTGAAGAAAACTAGATTTAGAATCACCAGCAGTACACAGGTACTACAGCTGTGAGGCCTCCATGTATACCCCACTGTGCTTTCCCTGTTCTAATAAGTAGAAAAAAGTTGCTTCACAAGTTTTCAAATTCAAGCAATAAGATTTGCATGGTGAAGTCTTAGGACGACACCATGCCACCCCTCCACAAGACAGCCAACACCCCAGGGTCTTCCGTGGGCTCAGGACCTCCTCCCCAAGGATGGTCTCTGCGCCTGGAGCCCGTGAGCTTCCAGGAGCTCTAGAAACGCAGGAGAAAAAGAATTTGCAAGGAGACACATTATCCGGCATTATACCATTAAACCTTGCTCTCATAGGCTACAAGTGCAAACCACATTTTGAAACGATCAACTGTTAACTACACACGTGTATATAAACTTTTCAAAATTCCAGGTAAAAAATATACACAAAAATTATAGTGTGTATTTTTTTATTAAGAGACTTAAACATTAAAAAACACACATACACACACAACAACAACAACTTTTTCAATGTTAGACAATGGAAGAACCACAGAAGAAAAAAAAGGTAAGTGGTAAATAATGGGGAAAGGTCTGAGGGGACTCAAAATAAAAAGGGGGGTGGTGGGTGGGGGCTCAATTCTAAAAATGTGCAGAGAGTTCAGAGAGATTAACTATTGACATGAGGGGCAGGAGGAACAAACCAAACTGGCAAAAATTGATCAAGAAGCAAAATAAAATACCGTAGTCATGAAAAATGGTAATGTATTTTTAGAATTCCAGAAAGATCGTAGAGTTGGGCCATCTCAGTGAAGAATTAAGTCGTTTAGTGCGTGTACTTTTAAACTGTTTAAACAGCTCAGACTACACAGGAGTGACCAATGAAACTGCTCCGTGGTGCTGACTCAGTCCTTCCTTCTGGATGGGACAGGGTACATCTGCCTCACAGACTCTTTCTTCTATATAAATTAGAACAGAAACAAACCAAAAAAAAAAATTAGCCTAGCTCATCCATGATAAATATACACTTCTAAGAAGGGACTTCCCAGTATCCAGAAACTGCCTCTTCATCACTATGGGAAAATTTGTGGTTACTTTTAAAAAAATGAGCTATTCAGTCAATGAAATTCTTAATAATAATGTAAGCAATAATTCTTGCTTTTTCATGGTATAAAAGTACAAACTGTTAAGAATCAAGGTTTGCTTGTTTGCTTGTTTTATTGAGGCTTTCAATGACTAAGTCAAAGATCTTTCTTCATAAATGTGTCACATTATACTTGAAAATATATGGATTATTTTCAAATATCTTTTGATACTGATTTCTAACATAATGCCACAGTAATGAGAGAACAGTCTCTGTATGATTTCAATACATTTAAGACCATGAAACTTTTGCACCTTGCTTTATTTCCCTGGATATGTTTCAATGTCTCCTTGTTTATAGTCTATGGGAACTTGAACAGAATTTGTACCCTGCTGTCGTGAAAAACAAACTGTATAAATCTTGATTATGTTGAACTGGTTCATAGTGCTTTTCAGGTCTACTATATCCTTCTACTTTTCTATTCTTTCTATTGATTTTTGAGAGCTTGATATTGAAACTCCAAAAAATTCTTATCTACTAAAAATAGTATGTAATATATAGTAGAACTATGTGTAACTTTGCTCTGTGTTTTCCAAGTCTACTGTAAGTATATTATTATTTTATAACTTTAAAAAAAAACAAGAATCAAGGCTTTTGATGTGTCCCTTTGAGAGAGTGTGTGTGTACATGTGTGTACATTCGTTTTCTGTCATTAAAGGAATTTCCATCAGAATACAGGCAGTTTTTAAAAGACACATTTGTTTTATTCCAATCTTTTTTATAAGTCAGGCAGCTCTTTTTTTTTTTCTTGAGGGAAATTAGGTATTTTATGACACTTCCCACAAAGCCCAGCAAACTCTTTCATACTAAAATAATTATTAAGAGTAAACCACAAGGCTCATTTGATATCCAAGAAAGATTCTTCCTTCCCCCAGCAAAAACCTCAATTCAAAAGCGGTCTGAAACACAGACCAATACATCTTCTGTTTCTAAAAAGATGTTTACTGGTAATAAGAATGATAAAACTGCAGTTTCTTTCTGAAGGCTATATAAAGATTTATGGGAAGGTCACCCTGGTGGCTCAGATGGTAAAGAATCTGCCTCCAATGCAGGACTCAGGTTCGATACCTGGGTCAGGAAGATCCCCTGGAGAAGGGAATGGCAACCCATTCCAGTATTCTTGCCTGGGGAATTCCATGGGCAGAGGAGCCTGGAGGGCTACAGTCCATAGGGTCACAAAGAGTTGGACACAACTGAGCAACTAACACACACACAACAGAAGACACACTTTCTTGAGCATAAGTACCAGGACCTAACACAGTTCCTAGCAAGAAGATACCATGGATACATGCATTTATTTGAGCAGTCCATGAACAAACAAATAGATTAATGTAAGGGTTCAAGTGAGACAAGTACATAAACTGGATTTTCTAATACTGAACCTTTTTTTTTTCCACTTCTTATACTACATTTCAGAAATGTTCTCTTCCATTTCCAAGCTGTCTGGCTAGAGGAATAGAAGTTGCATGAGAATACAGCCCACAGAGTCGGTGCTCAGTAAGCGTGTGGAGAATTAATGACTGACACATGAATTAAAACATGACTAGCAAATCAATACTTGAATGAATGAACAGTGAAAGAATAAACGGATGGTGGTTCCCTCCCACATCACCTCACTTTCTTTGGACTTGGTTTGTCACCTTCTCATGAAGCTGTATTTGAGTCTCAAGCCATTACCCCATCTTAAAGGGACTTGTCAAAACTCACTTTATGTCACTCCCTGTATTCTCATGAAGAGAAGTTTCGGGGGAAAACAGAAACATATGGTTGAGAAAAGTTGGTTCAAATTCTACTTCTCTTCCTAAAAGCTCTGTGACTCTTGGCCAGGGTTTCTTCATCTTGGCACAATCAACGTTTTGGGCTGCGTAACTCTTTGTCACAGAGGCTGTCCTGTGCAGTGTAGAATGTTCTGCAGCCTCTTCAGCCTCTACTCACCAGATGTCAATATCATGCTGTACCCCAGTTGTGACAACCAAAGTCACGTCTCCAGATGCTGTCAAAAATCATCCCCAGGTAAGAACCACTGTTGTAGGCAAATTCTTGATGATTTAAGCCTCATTTTTCTCATTTGAAAATGTGTGTTGGACTTCCCTGATGGCTCAGTGGATAAGAATCTGCCTACCAATGCAGTGGACATGGGTTCAATCCCTGGTTTGGGAAGTTCCACATGCCACGTAGCAACAAAGCCCATGTGCCACAACTACTGAGCCCACACTCTAGAGTCTTCGAGCCTCAACTCCTGAGCCTGTGTGCTACAACTACTAAAGCCTGCATGCCTCAAGCCTGTGCTCCAAAAACAAGAGAAGCCCGTGCATGGCAACTAGAGAGTAGCCTCTGCTCACTGCAACTAGAGAAAGCCATGCAAAGCAACGAAGATGTTACAGAGCCAAAAATAAATAAATAAATATTTTTAAATGTGTATAATACCACTTTTCTTAAGTAATGGTTGTAATAATTAAACGTAAAATAACTATAATTACAAAAAAATCTGACAACAAGAAGACTATAAATATTATTAGAGTGCCCATTATGTGTCAGGAACCAAATAGAGGGAGTCCTTTAAATTAATCCCCTTCAATCCTCACAACACCCATATGAGTGACTGTGGACACTCATTTTTACCATAATCACACAAATGAAAGCTGTCACATCCAAGAAACAAACTGAAGCTATTTGACTGCCCGAACCCAAGCTCTCACCTACCATACTCTGCAATCAAGCTCCAAACACAGCTTGTAATTCAGTAGGCCATTAACAAGTATCTTTACACTTCCAATGTTTTCCTAATTTTATTTCCCTAGAATAATCAGAGTTCGGTGTGTTTCCCTACTGCACGAAATCTGGAAATGATGTCTTAAAATCCTGTGTCAGTTATATCTTCCATATCAATTATATCATAGCTGCCTCTTCCATCCTTAAAATTATTGAGTGCCTCCTGCCTGATATATGCTGCAAACACTTTGTGTCTGTAGCATCTACTGGCATCAATGCTCTGTACTCAGCTGTAAGTTCCTAAAGATCAGAGATTGGTTTCCACACATAAAAGAAGTCTCATTACATGTTTATGGGTGATGGTCTTGATCTTATACTAGAGAATAACAAAAATATATTTCTATTGATTTGACACTGTCAAGGTTTACAATGAAAAGTCATATAGAGAACATGAGAAGAGGTTAAGACAGCTGAATGTCAACTGAAATTGAGCAATTTTATTTTTTCAAATACTAAATTACATCTAATGAATAAAAGGAAAAAGAATCTATAATTGTTTAAGCTTCTCAATGCTGGGCCCTTGGCCATGATGCTTCCATTTGAAACAACAGAAAAAAAATCGGGTTGGCTAATATTAGCAGAGCTTTTTCTGTAGGATTTAAAAGATCTTAGAAGATTAGTCTGTACATGAAAAATCACCATAGTAAGAGCATATTAAGAATAAGAATTTAAAGTTTAAAAAAATAGTTATACAAAGAAAAGAAACCAAACCAGAAGACACACACAGTTTTATTACCAAATTTTTTTTGACTCTTCTGTATAATAATAGGTTTCTATAATTTATACATGAGAATATTTACTTGAGGCTTACTTTAGTAAAAAAAAATCCTAATTTGTAGGACATAATTGCTATTTTCCAGTTCAGTTACCTTCTGTAAGCATGCTGTTTCCCAATTATAAAGCAGTATTTCAAATACTATTCATGATTCCCTCAGTTCTAGCAAAGGTTCATTTCAAAATTTAATCCCAATAAAAATGACAAGAACAATAACCTTTTTTTTTTTTTTAATGAGACAGTGTGGGGGTCAGGGAAATGATCAAGTCCCACCAGAAACTACCATTTAAAAAGTCAGACATTCACTCAGTCGTGTCCAACTCTTTGCAATCCCATCAACTGTAGCCCACCAAGTTCCTCTGTCCATGGAATTCTTCAAGCAAGAATACTAGAGTGTGCAGCCACTCCCTTTTCCAGGGGATCTTCCCAACTCAGGCATCGAACCCAGGTCTCCTGCACAGCAGGCAGACTCTTCACTATCTGAGCCACCAGGGAAGTCCAAAGACCCCTTCACACACCCTAAAATAACTGTAATTAAAAAAAAAAAAAACTGAAAATAAGAAGCATTGGCAAGAATATGGAAAAACTGGGCACTGGAAACTTAGTACATTGCTAGTGGGAATGTAAAATGGTACAGCTGCTGTGGAAAACAGTCTAAGAGTCCGTCAAAGGGTTTAACACAGACTTACAATATGACACAGCAATTCCACTCCTAAGTAACTACCTGAGAAAAATGAAAAATAAATTCCAATACAAAAATTTATACACAAATGCTCAGAGCCTCATTACTCATAACAGCTAAAAAGTGGAAGCCACTCAAATGTCCATCAACTGAAGAATAAAAAAAAAATGTGGAACAGTCCTATGATGGAGTATTACTTGGCCACAGAAAGGAATGAAGTCCTGACACATACTTAAAACAAAGATGAACCTTGACAACTTAATTATTAAGTGAAAGAAACTGGATATAAGAGGCCATACGTTGCCTAATGCCACTGATATGAAACATCCAGTAAGCAAATCCATAGAAAGTAGATTAATGGTTGCCAGGGGGCAGGGGAAAGGAAAGCTGGAATTAACTGCTGAAAGGTACAGGGCTTCTTAGGGAGATAACGGAAATTTTCTGGAATTAGATAATGGTAACTAGTGCACAAGTTGTCAAACTAAAAACCACTGAAGTGTAGACTTTAAAATAGTGAATTTGATCTTCTGTGAATTATATGTTAATTTAACCTAACACTAGAAAAAAAGGTTGGAGACTAAAAAAGAAAAACACTCAAAGATAAGCAGTTAGTTCTTCATCCCTGTAACCACCCAATACCCGACAGTGGTCTCAGCAGAGCTTTCTGCCCTGAAAAATCGCTCTGTCATTAGTGACATGAACAGCTGAAATGAGAAGTCAGTGCTGAATCTTTAAACATTAGAAATGGGTAAGGGGAGCCAAAGGAGGGGATTTAAATCCATTTCAGAGTACAGAACCACACACACACACACACACACGTGCACTTTTGACAGAAGAAATACGAAGATAGAGAAAGAAACTGACAAAGAGGAGGAAGAGTTCATCGTACGAAGGGAAAACGACATCAAGTCTGCACTGCCATTGTCTGTGTGCTCATTTCTGGTGCATCGGTTTGTCTGTGTAAATAAACTGATATGGCATCCTAAAGGGGAAAGAAAAGAGAACGCTACAAATCAGACTCAAAAAACACAACCAAAGGCATAAACCAGAAAAATAAGAAACGCAGCAGAGGAAATACATGCACAATTTTCTATCAAGTCACTTCTCAGCTATTTCCTCTTTCCAATCCTCCACAGCTATTTCCTGCTAAGCTTCTTCCTTCCTCTCTGCATTTCTTCATTTGCACAGTTTTTCCTCCCTGCACAAACACACTGCGCTTCCTCGGTGGCGCGCCAGACCATGAACTAACCTAAATTCCCCAGGGGTGAACCTCACACCCCACGACTGCCTCTGCTTCCTCAAATATTGCCCAGTTATTTTCTATTCCCATCTCAGTCATGCATCCAGTCATCCACTCCCTCCCACAACAAATGCGTATGAAGGGGAACTAAATCAAGAGCCAGTGGTGATCCCAGTCTGACAGTATCTCTACTCTCTCAGAACCTGTAGTTGAGGATGAGGGTGAGGGATGGAATTCACTAAGTGAGCACAACAAAATGTAACATGACAAGTGACTTAAAGAATTAAGTATAAGCACCTATGAAGGTATTTAATAAGGGGATGAGGAGGGAAGTAAAGAAGTGTAAGGGAATGGGAAAAGAGGAGAAGACTAGTTCAAGAAGGAAAAATAGCATATGCAAGGGCCCTGTGCAAGAAAGTAGTACAACATGTGGAAAGAAATAAACAAAATCTGTAGAGGCCAAAGCACAGAAAGATCTATTGCAAAGCAAGTGGGGATTTGAGGTGGGAGGGGAAGGGCAAGAACAGATTATGATGAAGGGTCTTCATCCCAGCATCGGGAGAAGGGTTAAAGGGCTATGACAGCAACCCAGGAAGAGATAACAGTAGCTAGGCTATAGAAATGGTAGCAGAAATTCTGCAATATATACATATTGTCAAATAATAAAAATGATAATAACAACGATAGTGACAACAGCAGCTATCATTTGGTAAATGGTTATGACGTGGCAAGACCTGTGCTATATACTATAAAAACATGGTCTTTTTTCTTCACAATTCTGAATGGTAAATATTAGTATTCTTATTTTACCATTGAGGAAACTGAGACTCAGAGGGAGTTCACTGACCTCGATGAGATTCCATGCCTCTGATATGTGATACAAGAGGAACTGAATAAATCTGCCTGGCTTCCCCAGGCAGATTAACAAACACAACACAGTTTATTTACCATAAAAGTAATGTAAAAATATCCATTATTAAGGAGCCAGAAACAGGGCTAGCATGTTAAAAAGCAGTTGGGTTTTGAATCTTTCCAACAATTGTGTCAAATGGGCAGCAGCATCACCACTTTACACATGGGGAAACTGAGGCAGAGGCCTGTCAGCTGTGGGCATAAACGAGACCCATTAACAGCTTCCAGCTCAGTAAGCCGCAGAAGTGGGATCTGAATGCAATGAAGACAGCCAAGTTTGAGAGGGTCTTTCAATCAAGATAGACATTGATTAAAAACTAAAACTGTGAGTCACTGCTGTATCTATCATCTGTTTAAAGGCCTCTGGAAAATCTAGAGTACACGTTGTTTCAGAAATTTACACTTGTATTTTTATTGTAATCTCTGACCCACAGCACTGGGAGTCCCAGATTTGTATCATTACATATGCCACCACAGCCCTGACAGCTCATAAAGATAACCGTGGTTATAGAAGAAAAAATACTGAATATTTCCACCGAGATAGGCAGAAGAAATGATCTTGACAATTAAAGCGACATGTGGAATTATATTATTTTTCACTATTTGTATACTGAAAGAAAAGAGTCTGCCTGCAATGCAGGAGATCCCGGTTTGATTCTTGGGTGGGGAAGATCCACTGCAGAAGGGATAGGCTACCCACTTCAGTATTTCAGGGCTTCCCTTGTGGCTCAGCTGGTAAAGAATCCACCTGCAATGCAGGAGATCTGGGCTCAATCCCTGGGTTGGGAAGATCCCCTGGAGAAGGGAAAGGCTATCCACTCCAGTATTCTGGCCTAGAGAATTCCATGGACTGTATAGTCCATGGAGTCACAGAGTCAGACACAACTAAGCGACTTTCACTTACACTGAAAGTATCAGCATTTCAAAATCAAACTGAAAATAAATGTTACTTATAGCCAAACAGAACAATGTTAGATCATGAGAATTTAAGAAAACAAAAAAGTGTGAGAGAGGATCCCTGAATTCCTAATTATTCAACTATCATGAACTGTATCCCTTCAAATACAGAAATCTGCAACAGGATTGTTTTTCCCTCCCACTGAGTCCAACAAAATTGAATACTCTTCCTGTTTGGCCAAAAGAATCCTTTTTTTCCTATAAATTATTCACTTCCCCAAATTATTTAATGAATGATTCTTAGTATAATAGTAGATGCTATAAGAAATGTTCATTTATAGGATTTGTAGATATCACCACCCAGACAACAAGTACCTCTGTGAATATGAAGAATGTGAGAGCACAGGTTAAAAAAAAAAAAATACTTAGGCACAAAGATTGGCATTTTATCTTTCCCTGTGTCACCCTAACCTTCAGCTGCTGTGACAGATTTAATCCAGTTTTCATTCGCATGGCACTAAATTGCTTTGAGGAAAGCCAAATAAAAGAGGTATGCGTTATCCTTTGAGCCAAAATACAGTGCAAATTGCTGCATACTGCAATTTAAAGTAATTTCTCAACTTAGAGCAGAAGACTTTGTCTTTGCTAATGCATCTAGTGTTTATCAGAGAAAAACCTCCTAAAAAGTGGGTATTTTTTCTGCAAACTTTATTGTCTAAATGAGGTCTTGGTGCTTCTGCTTTAATAGTGTAACCCCCAAGCATCACTTGTTTATGGCATTTGCCGAAGTATTTTTACGTGTTTAGTTTGTTGTCAAGGCAACAGATGCAGACTAAGTAACAAGTCAGTCTGTCCCAGGACTTGTTTCACAACCATCCCAAAGAGCTGTTGCTTGTCAGCTTCACAAACTACAGTGAATCCAAAGGACATTAAAGGTTTTACTACCTGGAAAATCATTTCAAAAGATTCCTCAAGGCACTGAAAGAAAAAATCCTGTCAGATCATATCTCCTTTTTCCATTGAAAAGAACAACTGCCATACTCTTCAAAGGAATACCAACTAAATTCAACCTTTGAAAATAACAACAGATAATTAAAATTATTTCATAAACAAAGGTGATGAAATGTATTTGATTTATGATGTAAGGCAACCCTGTTCTATATAATATGGTATGGTATGCATATCAGCAAAAATAAAGAGAAATCACATCACCAAAGAAGACATACAGATGGCCAAAAGCACAGGAAAAGATGCTCAACACCACTAGTTATTAGAGAAACGCAAAGCAAAACTACAATGAGGTATCACCTCACACGGTCAGAATGGCCATCACCAAAAAGTCTACAATGACCGCTGAAGAGGGTGTAGAGAAAAGGGAACCCCCCTACACTGTTGGTGGGAATATAAATTGATAAGCCACTATGCAGAACAGTATGGAAGTTCCTTAAAAAAACAAAAATACAGCTACTATTTGATCCAGCAATTTCACTCCTCAGCATATATTGGGGAAAAAAACATAATTCAAAAAGATACATGCACTCTGATGTTCACTGCAGCATTATTTTCAGTAGCCAAAACATGGAAGCAAGATAAAATGTCTATCAACACAGGAATGGATAAAGAAGATGTGATACATATATACAATGGAATATTACTCAGTCATAAAAAGAATGAAATAATGCCATTTACAGCCACATGGATAGACCTAGAGACTGCCATACAGAGTGAAATCAGTCAGAAAGAGAAAAACAAATGCCATATGATATTACCTATATGTGGAATCTAGACAAATGTTACAAATCAACTTATTTGCAAAGCAGAAACAGAGTCAAGATGTGCAGAACAAACTTACGGCTACCAAGCAATAGTGGAGGAGAAGAACTGGGAGACTAGAATTGACATATATACACTACTATGTATAAAATACATAACTAATAAAGACCTACTGTATAGCAGAGAACACTACTCAATGATCTGCAGTGATCTAAGTGGGAAGGAAATCTTTAAAAAAAGAGTAGATATATGTATACCTATAACCGATTCACTTTGCTGTACAGCAGAAATTAACACAACACTGTAAAGTAACTACTAACCCCAATAAAAACAAATAACAAAAATAAAAAGCCCTATAACTTCCCTCTTCAAATATCATACAGGGTAAAGGTTTTTCAAAAAATATATATATATATACATATATAAATATGCAGTTAAAATAAGCAACGTTATTTGTTTAGTGGGGGGTGAGGAGGAATCTGTAAACTGAATTAATCAACGGGGGATTTATATGAAGAATGATAAAATCATACTATGAAATATACCACACTGATAAAAACGATTTTTAGGTAAAGGTACTGATTTGGAGAGATAGCCACAAAGTAGAGTCAGGTGAGTAAAGTTACAGCACACAACATGAGGCCATTTCTGTGAAAATTCTAACAAATAGGTCTTCCCTGTTGGTACAGTGGATAAGAACCCCACTGCCAACGGAGGGGACATCAGTTCAGATCCCTGGTCCGGGAAGATCCCACTTGCCCGCAGCTACTAAGTCCCTGCGCCCCAACTACTGAACCCACGCTCTAGGGCCCTTATCCTGCAGCTATTGAAGCCCACGCACCTACAGCCTGTGCTCTGCAGCAAGAGTAGCCTGCACACCACAAGGACAGCTTGCACAAAGTCCCAAAGACCTAGCGCAGCCAAACATAAACAGATTAAGTAGTTTCTAAAAATTCAAACAAACTTTTCTATCTACGGATCTTGTTTGCCTGAGCAAGGAAATGATTGATGATACACAACAAATTATTAATATTATTTCTCTAGCAGGGCTGGATTCAAGATGGTGAGGAAGAATATTAACATGTTTTTCTTTACGCTATTATTCCTTTCGAATTTAAATATATATATATATATAAAATTGAACTGAGGAAGGGAGGGAGGGAGAGAAAGATCAAAGAAAGGGAGGAGGAAGAGAAAAGAGGGGAAGGAAAAAAGAGAGAACAACACTACAGTGTAGCTGACGGCAAAACCTGAATCTGTTGTTCCTGTTTTTTACCAGTGAGTGCTGCTGTTGACCAATTTAATGGATAAAACCAGGGAAATCAAATTTGGGAAAGGAACTCCAAAAGTCTGTCACTTTGTTTACTTTCGGGTCCCTTCAGCCAGCAAAGCAGTGTGGTTTAACTGGCTTGTTCTGTTTGATTTCTCTGATCTGCTGCTCAGGGTGAAAAATTCTGCACCAGAGAGTGATGGGATCAACTACAGTCATATCTCATTTCAGTAACAGAGACACCCACTTCTCTAAATGACAGCCTCACTTCTGGCTAGCGGAGATAAAGATTCAGAGTCTCAGGGCACAGCAACTTAATTACCTTAATTCTCATTATCAGAAAGTTCTCCGAATACCTCCACTCTACTGGTACTGGAGACTAAGGCTCCTCCACTGCTGCTCACTATTATTCAACACACGAAAATGAATTTTTCAAGTTCTATGACACAAACAAAACAGACCCAGCATGAAACATACAGGCATTTCTAATAATGCTCCCTGCATATACACTCACACAGGCCCACACGAATGTTATGCAGGGAGCAGCTTTGAAAATTTTGGCAACTGATGCCTCTTGAGTATTTTGCCCGTCCTTACAATGGACACTACTAGCCCTATCTTTAAAGAGTAAATAATTAGATTTAAAAGATACAAGATTTTAAAAACTGGGTCAGTCTGAACTTTCCAATAACCAAAATTTTTACACTTTGCACAAGTAACTATTTTTAATTTCATATAAAGAGGCAGGCCCTTGGGTCTCTAGATTTCTTTCAATAGATAGACATTTCCTTACTGATTGCACATGAAAAGATCACAAAAAAATATGATTTGTTTTTGCTTGCAAAAATTATTTATGACCATACTATTGATAGTAATCCAGCACTAGTAAAATGAACTAAGGAACACGTACTTTTCTAAGTTATGACATTCAACGAATCACCACACTATTGAGAAGAAAAACAACTTGGAGAACTTTCCAGGGGTCAGGGAGCTTCTTTCCACCCCGAGCTGAATCACAGTGGCGAAGGCGGATTTCACAATACCCCCAGGGTCTGTAAACACTGGCGCCAATCATAGCATTTGCCCTGATTAGCAAACTGGCTTCAGACCCATCAAAAACTTTCACATTTGAAATTTAACACATCTATATTTAGAACATGACTGGTAGGACATTTGCTGCAAGCAAAACAGCTAAAGGAAAAAAGGAAAAAAAAAAAAAAAGCACTGAGTCTATACTGTTCTTAAAGACAAGAGATCAGAACTCTCAGACCTAAAACAGAAGAGGCTACTTAGAAAAAGCAGACACTGATTAGTGGAGGACATGCAGAGCACGCACAGTACAGTATCAGTAGTAATAGGGCATTAGGAATTACGGAGTTTAATTTAAAACCAACAAACAGACCAGGAAGTTAGCAGTTGACCCTTGAACAACATGGGTTTGAACTGCATGCGTCCACCTGAACTTTTTTTCAATAGTAAATACTGGAGTACTACACTATATGCGGTTGAATGAATCTGCAGGTGCAGAGGGGCAATTTTAAGTTATATATGGGTTTTCCATAGTGTGGGCTCTCCTAACCTCTGGATTGTTCAAGGATCAACTGTACATGAGCCCTTGGACTTGATATAAGGGGAAAAAAAAGGGAATGAGAAAAAATGTAGTCTTTTTCATGCCCTGTCTATAAAGAGGTTGGCTGCTCCTTAGTTCCAATCATTTGTTGACTAGACAAGGCCCAATGTACAGATTTTCCAGTTTTCCAAGAGAAGCTTAGAAGCAGAGATTTTAACGTGAAATTTCCTAATTCTTTAAAATGATGACCACTGATTCACATTTTATCCAAAAAAAAAAAAAAAGATTATGAGTCGATATGAATATACCTGTGATCCATATTCAGCCTGTAGGCTCAGGGTTTATAACTTTAAGATGTTCAAATAACTCAATTAAGTACTTAAATCAGTACCAGAAGACAAATACAATTTTTTTCAATTCTGATTTAAAAAACACACATCATAAAATTTACCATCTTTTAAGTGTTCAATGGTGTTAATTATGTTCACATTGCTATGCAACCAATCTCCAAAGTTTTTTCATTTTGCAAAACTGAAACTTAATACCCACTAAAAAAATCCCCTTTTTCCTCCAACCCCTGGTTACTACCCTTCTACTTTCTGTTTCCAGGAATTTGACTATTTTAGATATCACATATAAGTGAAACCATATACTATTTCTCTTTTTGTAACTGGCTCATTTCACATACCAGTGGCCATCGAGGTTGTACCATGTAACAGAACTCCTTCATTTTTAAGGTTAAATAGTCTTCCATTCTATGTATATACCAAACTTTGTTTATCCATTCATCCATTAATAGACATGTGAGTTGTTTCTCTCTCTTGGCTATTGTGAATAGTGCTATGCACATGGGTGTGAAAATCTCTCTTTAAGACTTTGCTTTTGATTACCTTGGATATATACCAGAAGTGGAACTGCTGAATCATATGGCAGTTCTATTTTTAATTTTTTGAGGAACCACCATACTGTTTTCCACAGCATCTGCACCATCTCACAACCCCCTCTAATAGTGTACAAGATATCTAATTTCTTCACATCCTTACCAACACTTGTTATTTTCTGAGGGTTTGTTTTTTTTTTAAGGGGTGAGGGGTGGCTGGTTGTTTGCTATTGTTTTTAGTAAAAGTCATCCTAACAGGTGAGATGTGATCTCTCACTGTGACTTATTTGCATTTCTCTTAATGACTAATGATGTTAAAGAACTGTTTCCATACTTCTTGGTCATTTGTATGTCATCTTTAGAGAAATCTCTATTCAAGTCCTTCACGTATTTTTTAATTAGGTTGATTATTTTTGTTGTTGAGTTGAGACATTCTTCATATATTCTGGATTAACCTCTACTAGATATATGATTTGCTGGTATTTTCTATAATTCCATAGCTTCTCTTTATAATCTATTGATTATGTCCTTTGATGCATAAAAGGTTTTAGGTTTGATGCAGTCCCACTAGTTTCTCATTCCTTTCCTTGTCTGTGCTTCTGGTGTCATATTCAAGAAATCATTGTATAGTCCAATGTCATCAAGATTTTCCTCCATATTTTGCTTTAGGACTTTTACAGTGCTGTATCTTATATTTAGATCTTAATTTTTGAGTTAATTTTTGCATATGGCAAAACACAACTTCATGTTTTTGTATATGGACATCTCCCAACACAACTGGTTAAAGACACTGTCCTTTCCCCATTTTGTAATCTTGGCACCCCTGTTAAAGATCATCTGACCATAAATGTGAGGGTTTGTTTCTGAGCTCTTTATTCTATTCCACTGGTCAATCTGTGTGTCTTAATGCCATTACTATGCTGTTTAAATTACTGTAGCTTTGTAGCAGACTTTGAAATCAGGAAGTGTGAGTCCTCCAACTGTGTTCTTTTTCAAAATTGTTTTGGCTATCAGGGAAAATGCACATTTTTTATGAAAAACTCTTTGGTGTTTTTCCAAGATCCATGCTAGGAAATGCTCTTTTTCAATCCTCTACCACGACTAGTCTATAGAAGCACTAACTTCAGAAAGATTTAAACACATAATGCAACTTTCCCAACATTCCAAATTAACATTGGATGTAATATCCTGGCTTTGAAAATAGTGGAGGGAATAGTGATCAAGAGAACAGGACTCAGAGTCAAAAGATCTATATTTTATCTCCACAGTTTCCTCTCTATGTGAACTTGTACATATTATTTAATCTCAGTTTCCCCAACTATAAAATGCAAGTAATGATAGCATCTCCCAGGGCTACTGAGATGAAGAAACAGAACACTGCAGATAAAGCACTTTGCGCAGTGCCTTCCTGTCCCACAGTCAGGCTACTACTATCAATCTTGGAATTTATGCCTCTCAATATTAATGATTTTATTTTTAATGGTGGCATAATTTTTATGAAATAAAATGTAATGTCAGGCATCCAGGAGACCAATGTGGAAACAAATATCCTTTATTTAGTAAAGCTTGAAGTTCAATGTCAAAAGCAAGGAGCAGTCACGCTGAGATCAATAGGAAGAAGAGAGTAATAAAGCTAGGGTCATTTGTATTGCCTTAATGAAACCTCAGATTCACTCACCCAAAACACATTTGGTATTAAAAACCACTGGCAGACAGAGACTCAATTTAATGCTTTACAAATTAAAAACCAAAACACCACACTGTTCAACAAGCTAAAAAGAAGAGAATCCCTCAATTTGGTCTGGTGTCGCCTGTATTACTAAGAGAGAGAGAGCTTGAAACTAAATCCCTTGTAAGTTAAATCTTGACCTAGGTCTTTTATTCATTAACCAGCCAGTTTCACATGTAACTGCTAACATGAGTGTATAAGAGAAAACTGTCAGGTAAAGTGTGTCATGAGTCTCAAAGTTTAACCCTGCATCCATTCTCACTTATGTGGAAACCATCTGATTTTCCATACCTCCTTTGCAAAGTTACATGCCACCTCAGAACGGAGGAGCAGAACATGGCACAATCAGTCTAAAGCCATTCCTTCATCAGAGGCATTGGCTGATGCATGGGAACATGATCTAAGTTTGGGTAATAAGAAAGGTTTGATCTTCTTTCTTGCTATTCAGAAACAGCCTCCAGAAATATACCTAATCTCTCAATCTCTCTCATCTCTGGATGTGGAGGGAATAAACTGCCTCAGGAATATCTGGCAGACATCTGGACATGAAGTAGAACCAAAAATAAACTAAAGGGAATTAGTAGCCTCCGGAATATCTGGTAGACATCTGGACATGAGATAGAACCAAAAAAAGACTAAAGGTGACATGTCACCATGAAGGCACAGTAGGTGCACAGAAATCAAGCCCATGATACTAACACCAGGCCTCTGGGTCAAAACCATCCTTAAGTTCAAACCAACCCTAAAAGGACCTGCACTCTTCACCTCAAGGAACCAGCAAATCTCCTTTCTTGCTTGAGCTGGATTTTGTCATTTACAGCTAAACGGATTTTTACCTAGTACACTGATAAAAACGGATTTTTACTGGTACAATTACACAGCTAAAACAAAACTTTTAAAAAAGCATACACTACCAAGGATGCATGCCCAGACATATGCACTTGGGTCTCTGGCCTCAGATATTTGGATCTCGGAAGGACAAAGTCAATCACATAAACATAAGGCTCCCACAGTCTTATGGGGAATTCAACATCAACACTGCTCCTGTTGTAACCAAGCATCTCTGCACTAGGCTATAAGAGCCTGAAGATTTGACTCTGGGGAGTAATAAACATTTTGCAGATCTATCTTCTTCCCTCCCTCTGATGAGCTAAACTAGTTAATATGTCCTGCTAGGACCCACATTTATTTTTCAAAGTTAACCAAAATGAAGGAAGTCTGGATATTTGATGTGACATCATGAAGACCTTGGACTTCAATAGTGTCTTTCTTTAAAGCAGCTCAAAGAGTTTTACGGTCATTTACTGACAAGATTCCCATAAAGTAGACAGAAGCAGGTATCCATGCCCCTGGGGGAAGCAAGACGGAGCCCTGATGAAGGTCACCAAACACTGGGCAGTTACAGAATAAAGCCACATTCTCAGGGAGTCTGCTCTGTTTTGAAAATAAATCATGTCTCAAAACTGCACTGGGGAGGAAGCAAAGTCAGAATAAAATGATTCTCTTGGTCGTCATTTCCCCAAGTGCACACACGCAGGTATTTTCCCTTCATTCCTTCTGCTCCTCGACAAAGGCAGATGAATTCTGTAGTGAAGTAACTCTGAGAAACACTGGACACAGATTCACAAGTGTGTTGACTGCTGGACACTTCAGAACCTTTAATATGCTGAGGCACATTATGATGCTTGAGAAGGGTAAACAGGTAAACAAAAACACACACAAGAACTAAGGCTGGGGCCTGGCACATATATTCATGCTCAGGAGATGTCACCAGAAGAGGCACTAGGAGGAGGAGTCCAGTGCCTGAGGCCAGGCCGCTTTGGTTAGGCTCCCACCTCTGCCACCCAATAGCAGGATGACCTTTCTCCATCAGTAACATTGGGATCAAAATAATACCTTATAGTACTGGTACAACAAAGTGCTTAAAGTGCACACAGGAAGCATTTAGTAAGTGTGGGGTGCTCTTGGTGTTTTGGTTGTTGGTGCCTTTTAACTGGATGTTAGAAGGTAGTTTACTAAATTTACTTGACCAGAGGACTTTTTTTTTTTTTTTTTTTGCATAAAGTGTCCCTTAGCATTATTACCTGGCTGACCTCTGAACTATAATCTTAAATTATACTTAATGTCCCTCCTGCTCCTCTAAGGAGATACAAATCTCCCTGGATGTGTCTACCTGTCTACCTCTTTCTCTCTTACCCAACCCTCCCCCTGACAAGATTCCTTTTATCCCTGGAGGATTCAGTAAATGGACATGGTCTCAGGCTGAAGGTCATGCTCAGTTTCCCAAGGTTGAACTTTCTCTCTCACTTAAAACCTAAACTCATGAAAAATAAGGAAAGGGAGTCATCGGTCCCTGGATTACTCAGTAAAAAAAATTGCTAAGTAAAAATTGACTATGATGTGATTTAAGAGGGGGTGGGGAAGCTAGCAACAATGTGTACTTCAGTCAGAAAAAATGTAGTGTGGCTGTTAAATGGACACGTGTGGCCACCCAAGAGATCAGAGTTCAAGTTCCACTTCTACTTCTTACTAGTCTCCTGTCTTTGAGACGATTATCTGTAAAATGGAGATGAAAGATGGAGCTTAGTTCATGGGACTACTGCCAATTTAAATGCTATTTAACACATGTGACGGGCAAGGTGGGAGCATCAATAAATGCTCAACCAGCGACTGCTACTAAATTGTTGCTGCTGCCACAGCTGTTATTTCAGGACACCAGTACCCCAGCACACCGTGACTCACTGCCATTGAGTCCTCATGAGAAACGCTCAAACCGCTCCCAGGACAACCCAAATTATAGTCAGGGCCATGTCCATCAGCCCAGCTCTGCCACCAAGGGTTCTCTGCCAGTACAAAGCTTTCATCAAAGAGACACAGCAGGGAGATAAGAGATTTGTACCATTAGGGGGGAAAAAAAATCCAACCACAGCACTTGGACAAAAAAATAACAGGCTGTCACTTGTATTAACCAGTCCAAACAAACAAACAAAAAAAAAAAACAGTGAGGTGCTAGAGCCCACAGTCCAGGCCAGTCTTTCCCAGGCTGGAATACAAAATGCTGGAGATTAACCTGAGGGTCTCTAAGAGGAAACAGACCTTGAATCTGACACTTCAGAAGGAATCACCACACAGTTTCTCTACTTTGCAACACTGAAGTGATGATTTTCCTTTTATAATAAAGAAGAATATTATAGAAGAATCTGCTTCTAACATCACTGTGTGGATTCGACAGTGGATAATCCACTGTCTGGATACCTTTAGAAGCATCCATCTGAGTCACCTGAAAAATTTCTATTCTCTTGGAATCCAACAAGTTATTTACTATGGATTAAAGTGAAGACAATCTTGCTAGTTCAGCTTCACAACAAAGGGATTTCTCTGATATGGGAGAGGAAGGGAGGGAATTCACCTGTCAGGAATACTTTTGGTTAAAAATGTCCTATTATTAACAATCCATTAAAACCTCTAGTTTTACGACTCTTTCATATACTTAGAGGCCTAAGTTCTTGACACCATACACTGAGGGAGTTGTGACGGCCTATTCTGAGATCCCAGAAAATCTGCAAAAGGATTGCTCAGAGAATTCTGATTCCTTACACTCACCCCAAAAAGCAGGCTCTAGAAACTCGGGTTTTGCAGGTGGCTCTAGCGGTAAAGAACTGCTTGCTGATGCAGGAGACTTAAGAGACATGGGTTCCATCCCTGGGTCAGGAAGATTCCCTTGAGAAGGAAATGGCAACCCACTCCAGTAATCTTGCCTGGAGAATCCCACGTACAGAGGAGCCTGGCGGGCTACAGTCCATGGGATTGAAGAATCAGACAGAACTGAAGAGACTTAGCATGCACACACGCACTAAATTCTGGGATTTATAAAAAGGACGAGTCATAAGTTGCTGAAACCATTGATGACAATATCCACTATCAAAGAAAGCCACGGTTCATCCTGAGAAAAGAACAAACAGCATGTTGCTCCTTCCTGGAGATTTACTGTGGAGAACAGTGGGCATTTAAAAAAAACAACACTCTTCCCCAATGGCGCCTTTTGTACAGACCACAAAAGGAAAGATGGAATCGTGATATTGCTAAAATAAACAAAAGACGTTTATGAACAATTTTTTAAAATACACCATTAGAATAGCTCTTGAAATACTTTTAATATATTTGATGGAGGGGGCGGAAGACAAAAGATATGAAAGAGGAAGACAAAAAGAGGAAAATGAACCAGGACAGAGAAAATTAAATTTACTCTTTATTCTCCTGTTAATACATTTCACATCATGGATCTCAAAGGATGGTGTGGTGAAGAATCACAAAGGAGCCAAACAAAATGCAGTTTCCTGGAAACCCAGAATGAGTGAGGCTGGGATACTAGGACCAGTGAGGTTGGAGTGGAAGAACCAGTAAGGCTGGAGTACCAGAACCAGTGAGGCTGCAGTACCAGGACCAGTGAGGCTGCAGTACCAGGACCAGTGAGGCTGGAGTACCAGGACCAGTGAGGCTGCAGTACCAGGACCAGTGAGGCTGCAGTACCAGGACCAGTGAGGCTGCAGTACCAGGACCAGTGAGGCTGCAGTACCAGGACCCAGGAATTCATATTTTGACCATGCCCCCAGAGATTTTGACGCAGGTGATCCTGGGATTACACTGTGTGAAACATTGCTTTTAAACACATGGGGTGAAACATATTCTGGATTATTCCAGACAGCCTTTATCAGAACCTTGCAAATAAGTATAATAAGTTATCCCACAGACCCTGACAAATACTTCAACTAGAGTCGGGAAATATTCAGTTCTTGTGGTCTGAAAGCAACATTAGCTGACATGCCATTTTAACAAAGACTTATGCAGATACATGTGTATGTATATGTATGTGTGAATACATATATACATATGTGTTTCTATGTAAACAGGTGACTAGGTATACTGTAAGCAAATAAAGCACCTCATCTTTCTTTCCTACCTGCCTGACTTGAACTATCAGTCAAGGATAACAGGGATTAAAAAAAAAAAGATGACTATCATACTGTCTGCAATTTAATACAGTACAGATGGGCAAGAGAGATGAGAAGCATCGAAGCAAAATATAATTTTTGGCACTTGAACTTGCCAAAAACCAACAGGGGCTTCCCAGGTGACTCAGTGGTACAGAATCTGCCTGCCAATGGAGGAGACATGGGTTCGATCCCTGGGTCGGAAATATCCCCTGGAGAAGGAAATAGCAACCCACTCCCGTATTTTTGCCCGGGAAATTCCATGGACAGAGGAGCCTGGTGGGCTACAGTCCATGAGGTTGCAAAAGAGTTGGACACAGCTTAACAACTAAACAAGAATAAAATAAACCATCAGAGGATACCAAGTCTCTGCTTCCAAAACAGCACTGTTCTCATACTTGGAGGAAAGAACCCATCTATCTACATGCATGGATTTAACTGGACTATCACTCTGACAGAGAAAGAGAATTTTAGTTGCTACCTGGGAAAGAAGGAAGAAAGCAAAAATGTGTTTTTCGAGAGAACTGGTCTCCACTCTCACCATATAGCACATTATACTGAAAGCAGCATAAATGAGATGAGAATAAATTTCCTTATCAGTACTAGGGAATTCTCTAGTGAGGTTTAGGGCTCTATTCTCAACAATGTCAAGGAAATGAGTTAAGTTTTATGTTCTCTTAAGGATCTCTTAAAAACATAGCTAAAATATAATCTCTTCTACCGTTTACCATTTGTAATTTCAATTAATTCAAATTGAAAATTCCTACACTTACTGAAGTAGATAGAAATAAAACCTATGGAAGGCCCGGTGGTTACTCTGAAAAAGGTTAAGAATCCTGAGTCACACAAACATAGATGGAGAATATTTCATTAGGATGATCTAGAAAAAAGAAAAGGCCCATGATAAAACAGGCTTTAAATGGTAAACTGTTACATGCAAACATTCCTCTAAAAATACAGGGTGCACCCCCTGCAATGTTGCTTGGATTTGGAAATCAGACAGAACTGGATTGAAATCTCAGCTTGTCATTTAATTAGCTATGTGACTATGGGCATGTCACACAACCATACCTGATCTCAGCGTCCTCACCTGTTAACTGGAAGAATAACAGTAACTATCAAATAGAGTTGTTGTGAAGATAAAATTAGATAACACATGCAATTCTTAGCACATAATAAGCATTCAATAAATGTTAGCTTATTATTATTCTATTATAAGGGTCAGGAATGTAGGCATGACAGTAATTTGACCTTCGCATCCACTGATTGACAGGGATGATTAAAAAAAAAAAAAAATTTAAGAGCTTATGATGCTCCCGGTCAAGGGCCCAAACAAGTAATTCAAAGTGGCTCATGTATTATTAAAAGTCAGCTTCACAAACACCTCTCTTAACTACTGAGGTTCTTCCAGGGCAAGCCCTCCATGTAGGGCCACTTGGGCTGAGCAGTACAGAATGCCTGGAGCTGCCATTCCTAAATCACAACTGGAAAATACCCCTTATATGGGTTGAACTGTGTGCCCCTCAAAGTTTTATGTTGAAGTCCCAACACCTCAAATGTGACCTTATTTGGAAATAATATCCCTGCAGATACCATTAGTTATGATGAAGACAGATGGGAGTAGAATGGGCCCCTAATCCAATATGACCAGCGTCCTTCCACAGGAGGGGAAAGGTGAACAGAGAGAAGCCAGGTGAAGACTGCAATTATGTCACCACAAGCTAAGGAGCCACCGGAAGACAGGAGGGGGGCCGGGAACAGATCCCTCCCTGGAGCGTTCGGGGAGAGCACAGCCCTGCTGACACCTCAACTCCAGATTTCCAGCCTCCAGAACTGAGACAACACATTTCTCTGGTTCAAGCCACTCAGTCCATGGCACCGTGTTTCGGCAGCTCTCATAAAGGCATAAACCCTATGAAGTTGGGCAATGCGGCAGCCTTATCTGGAGTCCACCGGCTGCCTCCCAGAGATCTTGATCCCCAAATCCCCAGCATAACAAACGGGGCTAATATCTGTTTCAAAGGAACGTAAATGCCCATCGCTTGCACAGGTAATCTATTCTGTATGCTTTAGAAACAGAGTTCAGTAAAAAGGGAGACAACCTGTGAAACGCTCAGCCACATAGACCATCCCCACGACGCTGGTGTCCCTGGAATTCAGGAATCTGCGTGGCAGAATGTTCAGCCTAACGTCAGCCAAGACCGGTTGCTGTGGCCAAAAGGTATACTGCCTGCTTGGGAGCAGAGGGCTGTTCAGACACAAAGCTTCCACTTTTTCTGATTTCTCTAAGCAGTGCTTCTAAAACTTTTCTGCGTGTCAAAATCGAATGAGAATTTGATTAGAGTCAATGGTTCTCTTCTGGGAAAACATACTTTAATGCAACATTTGCACACATGTTCAAGGGGCTACACAAGGCCAGCCTGGTGCACAGGTACGCAGTGCATTGGGCCTGGGCTTAGTTTCATGATCTGCTGTCACCATCTTAAAATTCTTACTTTTAAAACCAGGGGTCTCACAGTTTCATTTTGTATTAGGTCCTGCAAATTGTATTGCTGTTTCCAGGAATACTCAGAAGTGTCATAATAATGGACAGCTGTCCCTACTGGTGGACAGTAAAGACTTGGGATTCTTATTCAATGGATTTTATTTGAGGGCCTCCTTCCTAAAAGGATACATCATCAGAAAGTCAACATTAATTAATAAACTGGTTGCATATCTGAAAAGCACACGCTCAACCAAAACCAGAATCAGTCTGTCTCATCACTTAGTAGTAGTAGTATTTTTAAAGGGCTAGAAAGCAAATAACTACAAATGAGTTATGGTTCCAAAGTATGTCATACTGAAAATTAAATTTCTCCAGAATCACCGATACCATAAAAGAAACTTAGTATCAGGAAATTCTCAAAAACTTCAGAGGAATAGGGGCTGGTAAGCAGGAGAATTTGCCCTGATCTGCCAACTTATCTTGGTCAACACAATCCCCAGTATCTGGGTATCGAGACTTCAGTTGTAGGTGGTCTCTAAAAACCATAGTCAGTGAACAAACAGGCCTGAGTGTTCATGCTCCTGTGTAGTTTCCTCTCACAAAAAACCTGGGCTGGCCTGAGACTTGCATTAACTAAGAAAAAGAGTGATGCTTTGGCAATTCTGGACCTAACTTCGGTGAGACTGTTAGCATCCTTTCAATTCTGGAACGTTTACTCTGAAGATCTTCTGAGTCACCATGTAAGAAATCCAGTTACCCTGCTAGAGAGACCACAGGGAAAGGCTACCAGAGGCCCTGAAACTATAGGCAGGAAGACAAAATTCCAATTGTATCAGGGCCCAAGACAGATCTCCAGATTGCTCCAGCCCTGACCATCATATGCCTACAAACTAAACAGTACCTCTATGAGGGACCCCAAGCAAGACCAGCAGAAAAATGGCCCAGGTAAGCCCAGTCAACCCTTAGAAGTGTGAGAGATAAAACAGCCCTAGTTTTAAACTGCTACATTTGTAGAGTCAAATCTATCGTCTTTCCAGTAGTCATGTACGGATATGAGAGTTGGACCATAAAGGTCAAGTGCCAAAGAATTGATGCTTTTGAACTGTGGTGTTGGAGAAGACTCTTGAAAGCCCCTTGGACTCCAAGGAGATCAAACTAGTCAATCTTAAAGGAAATCAACCCTGAATATTCACTGGAAGGACTGATGCTGATGTTTAAGCCCCAATAGTTTGGCCATCTGATGTGAGAAGCCAACTCAGTGGAAAAGAATCTGATGCTGAAAAAGATTGAGAGGAGGAGAAGGAGGCAGCAGAGGATGAGACGGTTGAGCATTACTGACTCAATGGACATGAGATTGAGCAAACTCTGGGAGATAGTGGGAGACAGGAAAGCCTGGCATGCTACAGTCCATGGGGTCCCAAAGAGTCAGACACAACTGAGCAACTAACACACAGGGTGATTTTGTTACACAGCAGTGGATAACTGAAATAAACCCTAGACATTCCTGACATAAGCTCTAAACATCCCACTGAGAAAAGAGAGGCTAGGAACTGGCAATAATGAAGTCAATCAAGCGCACAGGTGAATGCTAATTGTTTTTTTTTTTTCAAGCTGTACTAGGTAATATTTAAAAATTGGGAGATCTCACATAAAAATCTAGATTTCTAGCTTCTGAGAAACCAGAATTATCAATCACAGTGGACCTACATTCCCACGTGGTCATAACCAGCAGAAGCAAAGTGGCGGTTATCCCCTCTGCAAAGCACTCACTGTCCTGTCCCAAGCAACACAGCTTCACCAGCCCACCTCCCCTCAGTCACAGTGCCTGTTCTCTTGTCAGCTCACCTTTCAACCCAATGTTTAGCAGAGACTGGTACACAATTAGTCCTCAATACCTACTTGCTGAGCAATTGCACAAGGCATCAAATGCTCTTATCACCCCCATATGACTGCCAAATCCTATTATTACTACTTCAGGTATCCCTTCCCATCCAATCCTTTCACCATGGCCTTCATGTCCTCTTTTAGATCATTAACCTCCAAAGGATCTCCTAGTCTCCATGTTGTACCTCCAATCCATTCCAGGCCATCACTACCATGATCACCCATTTAAAACACAGATTCAGACATATTGTGGACTGTTCTCAAAAGTCTTCAGTGGATTTCTGGCTGTGATATTGTACTGGGGAAAACTGGGCAAGTACCCAGGATCTCTGGGTGTTATTTCTTAAAACCACACATTTTAGGAATCTACCACGATCTCAAAATATTTAATTTTTAAGATCTATGGACATCTTAAAGGCACAGATTCTTTGACCCACAAAATCCACTTCTATCAAAATTAAACTTGTATGAATTTTTCAAGTGTCTGTGGTTATTCCCCATTACCTAGAAAGCAAAGTCCAAACTCAGAGAGACTTCCAAGGCTCTTCTCAATCTGTCCATCATTGAAAACAGAAAGTCTCTGAAAGCATCAAACACACGCTGCACACCATGTCTATGTGCTCAGCCTGGGGCCATCCTCCACCATCCTGTAATCCCTCTGCATTCTCCTATTAAATACATGAGCTTCCAGTCCTCTCCTCCAAAGGCCTTCTTAAAGTCTCCCAGCAGTCTCCCAGTTTCCTTATCCTACTCCCCACTAGATATTACTTGCATCTTCAGTGTACCCGGCCATCCTTGTTGCAGCTGTTTTTTCTATACTTATGTGGTAGGGACCATACAACTATCTCCTGCTCTCATCCCAAATTTCATAGCATCTATCAGTTCAGAGAGGTTAAATTCTATTCGCAACATCACATGGCATAGTGGTAAGCTTGAGAAGCCTTTTTCCAAAATCTCTGCACCTCCTGCCCTACTTCAGGGACAGAAAAGTTCCTTATTCTTGGAACCACTCTGAGCTAAAGCAGTCACTAGGAGAACTCTGCATATATTAGATGGGGAGACTCTCTTGAGTTAAATGGGAAGAGAATAGAGGACAAATATTTGCATCTTACGATACCCTCAATAACCTTACCTGCAGAAAGAGTGAACAAACATTTCCTCTCTCTAGTTTTAAACACAGAATAATTATATCCTTCACAGATACAAAAGTCATAGTAAAGGGGATGACATTTTCCATCACGCACTCCCTGCGTTTACACGCAATGCATATCAGTAAGTGAATACCAAACAGAATTTTCCTCATTGGCTCTAATCCCAAAGGGGTCCACTGAGAGAGAGCTTAAGGAATTAGGAAGATATGGAATAAATCTGAGAACAAAAGTCTTCCACAGGTTAAGAATTTTAATCAGATAAGGAAAAGGTATGATTATTATGTTTTAAAGACAATTCAGAGTTATATGTGTTTGAAGGTAACAAACAAAAATATAGTTAAAGCTGAAACACACTTCATAATGTACATGTTAATAGGAAATGGTGGGCTTCTCTGAGTGTGTCTATATACATATTTGACTAGGTATACTGTAGTTAAATAGAGCATCTCATCTTTCCTACCTGACCACTGAACTGTTTAGTCAAAAATAACCAGGATTTTTAAAACTATGACTCTATTGCAGACTCTAACGATGTCTGCAATTTAATACTGTATAGATGGGCAAGAAAGACAAGAAGCATCCAAACAAAATATAATTTCTGGCACTTGAACTTGCCCATAAACCACCAGGGGATTCCCAGGTGGCTGAGTGGTAAAGAATCCGCCTGCCAATGCAGGAGACCCCAGTTTGGTCCCTGGGTTGGGAAGATCCCCTGGAGGAGGAAATGGCAACCCACTCCAGTATTCTTGCCTGGACAATCCCATAGACAGAGGAGCCTGGCAGGGTACAGTCCATAGCATCACAAGAGTAGGACAGAATTGAGCACTCTGGCATTCATTCTGAATACCCAGAGGAGAAGCAGCCATCTTGCAGTCACAAGATGAAAAGCAACAGAAGAAAAGCCAAGATAAATCACAACAAGGATGGTTCTGACATCACAGAACCACTAAAAGAATGGCAGGGGTCACAGAGGCCTGGGTTTCTTGTATGGGACACAAATGGATCCCCGTCTGTTTAGGTGACTGTTAGCTGGCTATTGCGTTTCATGCATGAAAATGTAAACCTGTCTGAAATACTGACTCTACCCCTAGAATCATGCCTGTCTCAGTGCTCTCTCAAGTGTCAGCTATTCTATCTCATACCCCATGCACAAAGAAGAATATCCACTCTCCCCAAACTCTTTCTCTTCCAAGAGCTTCATCTCTGTAAACAGCACTAGTGTTCTACCCACCTGCTCATGTGAGAAATCTCAAAGCCATCTTTTCCTCCTCACTCTCTCCACTTTATGTCCAACTGATCACCCAGGGCTGTGCTTCTTCAGCCCTAGTGTGTGTGTCTCAGCCCCAACCATCTCTACAACCGCCACACTAGTCCAGGGCTGTATCATCTCCAACGTACACAACTCCTCAGTTGGTCTTCGTCACCACCTTCTGCAATCCATTCTCCATGGCCCTGCCACAGAGCCTTTTCAGAAACACAAACAGGACCCTTTGGCTCCTATTTAAATTTTTTCCAAAAAAATAAAATAAAATAAAACTTTTCCAAGCCTCCTCACTGGCCATTGAATAAAGACCACCCTCCTAATTACGGCTTAAAAGATCCTCCATTGACACTGAACTCAAATTAACTTTCTCTCCAGATTGCATCCTTCAAACCAACCAACACTCTCAGCAGATATCCGCACACATCTGGAAGAAGTTCTCCCACATATTTCTGATTGAATAGCTTTACTCATCCTTCCAGAATCTAGGAATTCTATTAGCACCTCCATACTTTGACTTGAGAGTATCTACAACCTAGGCACAACCATTTGCATTTCTCCATGCATCTGACTACTCAGAGCAAGTTCTCACCTTCCATTGAAACACCAGGCACTCCCAGGTCAAACATAACACAACACCCTGCTTTTCTCAAATCCCATTTATAGTTCTGGATTACAAATGATGTTGTTGCTTCCCAACCTTTTTAGGTTTTATTTCTTTTTTAAAAAAGGAAGTTGAACTTAAAGATCTATTGCAAAACAACACAAAGGTGTAAATATGGATACTGTAGACACAGTGACCCAGATGACTAAAGTGGAAAATGTTACCAGCACTGGAATCAGTACTTAATTATTTCCGGTGACGTGTGTTATAATGTATGATTATCAGCCCTAAACGAGATTTAACAACAGAAATTCACATAACGTCAAAACTTTATGAACACAATGCCAGTTAGGATATGAAATAGACACAGACTCAATTTAAACATGGTTTAAGAGATGGCTTTTTTGTCTTTTTATTATGGAAATTTTAGTTCCTAACGTTTCCTGTGAGTCATTTTCCATGAATATAAAACTGTCCACCTAACATTGACCCTGACTAACATTGACCTTTCGTGACCCAGAAAATTGTAAACACACGATTACGAGGCTTTTACTGAGTATTTTCAATTTGCTGAAATAGCTCCATTTATAGAAATATATCAACAAGAGACCTCAACATCATTTTCTACATATTAATCACGTTGATTTCCATAGAGGGTTTGTGGAATTCATTTTAGAATAAACATTTTATATAAGACAGAAACATATTAGCCATAAAAACTTTTTAATGGAAACAATCAAGTGACAGTGATAACAATGATAACAAAAATATTTGCTATGCCTCTTATTTACTGAGTATTTCCCACGGTCCTTTTCTCCTTTGCCTTTCACTTCTCTTCTTTTCATAGCTATTTGTAAGGCCTCCTCAGACAACCATTTTGCCTCTTTTTTTCCAGAAAAACATCTAATTCTGCTTTATTGACTATGCCTAAGCCTTTGACTATGTTCAGTTCAGTCGCTCAGTCATTTCCAACTCTTTGCGACCCCATGAACCGCAGCACACCAGGCCTCCCTGTCCATCACCAACTGCCAGAGTCCACCCAAACCCATGTCCATTGAGTCGGTGATGCCATCCAACCATCTCATCCTCTGTCATCCCCTTCTCCTCCTGCCCTCAATCTTTCCCAGCATCAGGGTCTTTTCAAACGAGTCAGCTCTTCACATCATGTGACCAAAGTATTGGAGTTTCAGCTTCAACATCAGTCCTTCCAATGAACACCCAGGACTGATATCCTTTAGGATGGACTGGTTGGATCTCCTTGCAGTCCAAGGGACTCTCAAGAACGACTATGTAGATCACAACAAACTGGAAAATTCTTAAAGAGATGGGAATACCATACCACTTGACCCACCTCCTGAGAAATTTGTATGCAGGTCAGGAAGCAACAGTTAGAACTGGACATGGAACAACAGACTGGTTCCTAATCGGGAAAGGAGTACATCAAGGCTGTATATTGTCACCCTGCTTATTTAACTTATATGTAGAGTACATTATGAGAAATGCTAGGCTGGAGGAAGCACAAGCTGGAATCAAGATTGCCGGGAGAAATATCAATAACCTCAGATATGCAGATGACACCACCCTTATGGCAGAAAGAGAAGAACTAAAGAGACTTTTGATAAAAGTGAAAGAGGAGAGTGAAAAAGTTGACTTAAAACTCAACATTCAGAAAACTAAGATCATGGCATCAGGTCCCATCACTTCATGGCAAATAGATGAGGAAACAATGGAAGCAGTGAGAGACTTTATTTACGAGGGGCTCCAAAATCACTGCAGATGGTGACTGCAGCCATTAAATTAAAAGACGCTTACTCCTTGGAAGAAAAGTTATGACCAACCTAGACAACATATTAAAAAGCTGAGACATTATCTTGCCAACAAAGGTCTGTCTAGTCAAAGCTATGGTTTTTCCAGTAGTCATGTATTGATGTGAGAGTTGGACTATAAAGAAAGCTGAGCGCTGAAGAACTGATGCTTTTGAACTGTGGTATTGGAAGAGACTCTTGAGAGTTCCTTGGACTGCAAGGAGATCCAACCAATCAATCCTAAGATCAGTCCTGAATATTCACTGGAAGGACTGATGTTGAAGCTGAAATGCCGATACTTCAGCCACCTGATGAGAAGAACTGACTCATTTGAAAAGATCCTGATGCTGGGAAAGATTGAAGGCAGAAAGAGAAGGGGAGGACAGAGGATGAGATGGTTGGATGGCATCACAAACTCAATGGACGTGAGTTTGAGTAAACTCCGGGAGTTGATGATGGACAGGGAGGCCTGGCGTGCTGCAGTCCATGGGGTCACAAAGAGTCGGATGCAACTGACCGACTGAACTGAACTGAACTCCCATGGTCCAGGCCCTATGCTAAGCACTACGCATATACATTATCTCACTGATCTCTAACAAAACTTGGCACTGCAATTAGAATCATCCATATACTACAAAAAAAAGAGGAAATAGAGGCTCAGAGAAGTTAGTAATTTCTTCATAGTCACGTATCTGGTACACGATGGAACCTTACTTATAACCCTAGACCATCCGTCAGCAGAAGCCAGATTTCTTGATCACAAACACAAACATCCACATAGCATTTATCGTGTAGCAGGAGCTGACAAACAGTTCATCTTTACAACAACCCGAAATAGCAGGTATTATTATATTCTCATTCTTCGTATGAGGAAACTTTAGCATGAAAGGTCAAGTTATTAAATCAAAATGGTCCAGAGGATAAGCTGCAGAGATTCAGGATTTACACCCAGGCCAGGACCTCCAGGGTATAAACCTTTAAACCATCACCATGTCCGCTGTTGTCCCCCAAGTAATGATATCTCCAGGGCATGTATCACGTGCTAGGCATTGTGAAACTTTCCATATATGATCTCCTGAAATCCTCAAATAATTCTGAAGTAAGGGGTATTTTTATCCCCACTTTTCAGATGGAGGTTCTGTGGCTCAGAGAAGTTAACTCAGCTGTCTAGGGTCATGCAGCCAAGTGCCACATTGGAGGATACAAAGGGCAACAGCTGGGTTTCGCTCCCCACCTCTCCAGTTCCTTTCCTGAGGCATGAATGGCTGGGAAACAGTATGCATCAGACTTTCCGCCTCTGTAAAAAAACCATTCAGTTCCTATAGTCTAGGGTGTGACTATTCATAGGTACCTTTGAGCTAATCTACTAGGAGCCTGTGCAACCACAGTGCATCATACTATAGAACAATACATGCTTTCTCTATAAATTACACACCCCAACCTAGCTTGGGGAAAGACCATCTTTTCAGTATGAACACTAGGAATAATTTGGTTTTAAAAACAGAGAAAGTCTACTGTTGTTGCCTTTTTTTTTTTTTTTTTCTGTACAGTTTGAAACTTTACTCCTCCTTCTACAGAAAGTACCTCTTGGTGTTCCATTCCTATCCACTTAAAAGTTCCATCATTTAAACCCAAACAAATCTCTCCAAAAAATACATTATGAAACTTATTAAGAAAAAGCAATTGTTTCATTATTCATTTTTAATAAAAAATGAAAGGAGTAGTATCAAAAAAAATTAAACCTCATTTCTGGAAACAGAATTAAGTAATAAAAAATGCAACTACAGCAAAATAAACTGATAAATCATGGCCTAACATGTCAGGCCCACACAAATTAAAGAAAGCTGATTTGTGTGTGTCACTGGGTTTTTGGTTTTTGTAGAGACAACTTTAATAAAATTCCACAAGGCCACAGACTCATCTGGAGACAAAAATCACATCCTCAGCATCCTCAATAATCTACAAAGTCAATAACAGTTGTTACCCTTAGCCAGGATAGGCACAGACATTTAATATGAATAGACAGGAGAAAATGCAGTCTGCCTTTTAATCATTCTTTTATTTATGGACTCATTTAATCAACAAATATTTATACAATGTCTATTCATGGGCTAATCTCTGGGAACACAATGATGAACAAAAGAGCCACACTCGCTGACTTCATGGAGTGGGAAGACAAGACATTGAAGACATGGATGAATATAGTTTCATTATGTAAGTAATTGAGTATGTAGGTAACTAGTATGAAGGAAAAGATCAGGAAGCCATAAAAGAATAACACAGCAAGCTAATTCAGATGAGGGGGCAAGGAGGTGGCTCAGGAAGCAACCTCTGAACTGAGACTGGACAATGGAGCAGACAGTAGGCAAAAGAGTGCTCAGAAAGTGTTCAAGATGGCAGAAAGAATGTGTGCAAAGACATAAGGTAGAAAAGATGAAAAGGAAACAGTGCCGTGGGGGTCAAGACTTCCTGGCTCTAGTTCCAGCTCAGCCACTAACCTGGCAAAGTTGTTTCACCCTTCTGGGCCTCAGTCGCTCCAACAGCATTCACTGGCACAGTCAGCGGCCTCCTAAGCACCACCATAGGGACAGCTTAGTTGCTAAAGAGATGGCCTCATTCTTCTCAGAGTCCTGGCACTGGTAACTATGCTAACTCCCGGTGGCAGAAGCGCCTCCAGCAACCCACTCCCAAAAATGCACAAGGAGACCTCAATCGAAGGACCGCTCTGGCCAAGCAGCAGCCCTGCTACCTCCTGGGAAGTTGCATCCAGAATCCTCAACCTGGAAACTTACAATATCCCTAGACTGTCCAAGACAAGGCCAGTTAATAGAACACCAGGAATACATTGTGTCAGTGGGTAAAAATGCCTGGAGCTCCAACTGACTCTTGACAAAGAGTTCAAATGGGAGGCCTGAGATAAGCCAAGGCTGGGGGGATATTTCCCGACAGGGAAGACAGAGCAACTCACCAGCCATGTACCTCGCAGGGGCACCTGTCTATATAAGATGCTAAAACATCAAAAGAAGTGGAAGAGATATTCTGGTAGAAAGGAGGAGGTTGAGATGCCCCAAGGACATTCTCCAGTCATAAAAGATGGTTCTTATACTGCCTCCTAAAGGGGGTTAACTGTAAGACCTTGAAACTCTTTAACAGTGTGATGCAAGTTTGGGGCAGAAACAAGTTGCTTGGGGCTGTAGAAGAGAGGCTGCCGGCCTCTGGCACCTCCCACCTTGCATAGCACAAAGTCTAACTGGATGGTGCAGACAAACTGAAAGAATACTAGTGTGAAAGTTCACCTGGTAAGTCTGCAGAGGACTCCCACGGGCCTCAGGCTGACCATGACTTCCTGCCCTCTTTCATGAACACCGCCTTTAACACTTTTTTAACCAGACCTGTCTCCTCCTCCTCCTCAACTCAGTGAGCACAGAAACTGTCTCCTGTTAATCACTCTACCTCAATCGATAGGTCACTGTAACAGTGAGGTATTAATAAATCAGCTCTATGCTGTGTAACCAAAAACTAGTATTAAGGCTATATGATAAAGCATTATAACCCTGAAGTGTTAATTCAGGCTAAGAAGTCTGCAAGCCATCTTTAACTTCAATAAATAAAACTACTTCATAGTTTGCAAGGTTTTCAGTGTGAGATGCTTATAGAAAAATTTCCTGCTCTGCATATACAGAAATGTAATCAGCCACAAATAGGAAATACGCAAACACATCAAGATGATGGGGAGGGGGAGAAAATCGATGAACGTAGAGAAGTTATATCAAACCACCGGGGAAGGTCATTTGCAATTATCTACTCCACCAGCCTTGTTTTCATAAGGAGAGAAAAAAAAAATTTGAAGCTCAGAATGCTGAATGAAAATGCCCCTACCTGGTGACAAAACCATGACTTAAATGATCTCTGAGTTCTTAGATCATTGTTTTCCCCAGCACACTGGGCTGCCACTTCAATAAAATCACATCATGTTACTCCTCTAGCTAGAATCGGCAAAGGCTCTCCATTTTTCATAAGTAAGTGGCAAAGTGTGTACAAATGTCTACAGGGTCTTCCTCCATCTGGATCCCATTTCTTCTAGTGCCATTTCAACCACTTACCCCTTTGCTCAGCCAGTCTCAGCCAATCTCAGCCAAGAGGACAGTCATGCTGTCCTTGAATCAGGCACCCTCTTGCCCAGGGCCTATGTCCTAATCCTTCCCTCTGTCTGCTGAGCTTTCCCCCCAGACACTGGCATGATCCACTCTCTCTATCTCCTTCAGATCTTTCCTCCAATGCCATTTCTCAGTGAGGCTTTTCCTTGCCCACACAATGCTAAATTACAAGTCACCCTAAACCCACCCATGCTGTATCTTCTCTATAGCATGCATTGCCATTTAACATTTGTCTTTTACTTACTTATGTATTTGTTTCTACAGCTCTCCCCTCCCTGACATGTAAGCTCCTTGAATACAAGGGTTTTCAACAATTTGGCTCACTGCTCTGTTCTTCAAACCTAGATGAGTGCCTAGCACACAGTAAAAACCTCATAAACATATGTTGAATAACTGGTTATATGGATTGATGGATGGAGTTCAAAAGAAGCTCAAATTCAGAGAATTCAAGAGCTGTGAAATGCTTCACAGGGTCTGGCAGCCCCTGGGCAACAGCCTGTGGCCTGGGTGTCATCTACCATCACTATGTGCCCACTCCAGAACTGGCATCCGCTGATACTGTGGGTGAAGGACGGTAAACGAATGAAGTGACATGAAGACTTGTCAAAGCAAGTCCCTGTGAGGCTGCATGACTCCTGGTTAGAAAGGCAACTAACAAGCCAGAATTTTTATCAGCAACAAGACGTTCTTACATGGAGAGATGCTGAAATCACCTCTGAATTGCTTCCCTGTGCCCCTCAGCTTAAGTAGAAGGGGATGGTTTGCTCAGATTGGACATCCCAAAAAAGAGACCATATTTCAAAAACTTTCTGGCGTGAACCAACATTTGCCATGAAGCCTGAATGGCTGGCACAGCTGAACCTCCATGCATCATTCTAAATATAAAACATCAAGCTTCAATTATAACTTAATGACAGATATATAAAGGAAGATACTAAGAACAGCCAAAAACAAGGCAATAGGAATCAAGGCGAGATATTAAAACTGCATAGTATTTGGCCCACTCATCAAGAAAGGAACAACAATGACAACATTCAGACAGACTCAAGCGAACGTAAGCAGTTATGGTCTTTCATGTTTAAGAATCCAATAAAGGTTTGCATCCAGGCTGTATTTTACCCACTAGAACCTGAAATAGCAAAAACATCCACCAAGAACTACCTGTCTGAACTTGAAAGACACAGGCTAACCCTAATTCACAAACATGAAATCCCAGGGATCACTAAACACCTTGCTAATTTCTAGAAAGCCCAACAAATAGATAAACTGAAAACTAAAGTTTTCCATCCCCAGTCTCAGTGGGCCCTCCTGTGTGCTGGACAAGCTACCCAATCCAATGCTCTTCATGATATGCCTTCTTATGATCTGTTTACCAATGTGAATCCCCTGTTATGCTTTAATTAATTTCCTGGAGAATCAGGGGTGATCTCTATAATCACCAAATGAGGGAGAGCCATTTTTTAATAGCATTAATTTCTTCAGAATCATTTCAGAGAAAGAAAAAAAAAAAAAAGCAAAATTGTGAGAAAAGAACTGTTGAAAAAGATTCTAGCATTTACTGAAATGGTAACTCTTACTTTCCAGTTCCCCATATTTCCATAGTTAAATCTAAGATGGGGATAGCTCTTCTCTTAAACCCACAAAGGCTGAAGCAGGTGCGTGTTTATAATATGCCATCTGTATAAACCTCCCCACTTGCTAATGGTGCACTGCTGGAGAACCATTTGGGACCATTCAAAACCATTAAGGCTATTAACTCTGACTATGGCCAAGTCTAGTAAACAAATGCCATCCCAATAGGAAATGAGTTAAGCTGGCCTCCAAAGTCACATAAGCAAATATTCCCGCAAGTCAGAGGGCCTCACAAAAAGCTTCTCATTGAATTCTTCTGCTGTTGGTTTTGCCCAATTGAAACCAGAGATATCGCTGGAAATGCTCATGTCAGGAAAAACCCACATTTAACTGGAGTGACTTGCGGCGCATTTGAAGTGACTCACAAGAGTTGCTAAGTGCTGCCCGGGTCTCTCAGGCCACCTCACTCATAGCAACAGCAGGTGCACAGAAAAATATTTAGGGAACCCTCATGGACTGTGTCCAGCTCCTCCTACATGAAGTCAAGTTCCTGATCTGGAAATTCTAGACCATAAACAGTCTCACAAAAGAGAAGAGGTCACAGCCAGTGGCGGTGCTAGGTATATTTTTGTCAGGTCCAAATAACACATTCTTTTCAAAATGGAGCTGCCTTCATGCTAAGACTACACCTAGAACACTTCATTTCCCAAATGAAATCATTCTCATCTTTGAAAAGTTCTCTCCAGTATGACCCTCCAAGAAGCCCTTCTTAGTACAGCAGGATCCATCCCTACTCCATTTGCTTTTCAGATTTAATCACTGCTTACATTCAGCCATCTGAGGTCTGGCTTTACTAGCCCAGACCCTGGCTTTAGTTATTCTGTCTTGTGTCATAATGGTTACTGCTCCACTCAACACTAAGGATCTGGGGGAACTTTTTCAATTCCTCGCTACCCCTATGCAGTTGCTTTACAACCAAGAGATACTATAAATAAATGCTGGCTGAACGGAAAGTATCTTAGTCTTAGATTTAATTTTCTCAACATCTCCAACTAGTCTAATAGCTTAAGAACCAAACCTACTTAAAAATTAACTTCAGTTTTAAGTATAATGAAATCACTCTAAGTTATTAACCCAACCACTCCATGAGTTTATTTTCCTATTTTGTAAAAGCAGGCCAGCCATTGGGTATGATCATCCCTAGGTAGGCAACTCTAAGACTAATGAGGTAATTTCCTTCAATGATGAGGTCTTCAGGATTCTCTGGAATTCACACCTCCCCATTAGTGTGTCATGATTAAGACCCAGTTCCCTCTGGGGAGAAATGACACAAGAGCACTTCAGAATTTTCAAGCAACTCACTACAGACTACTCAGGAGTCACCATAATCTCAATGTGATGGTCCCATACTGTTAAAGAATTAGGAGAGAGTTTACTACAGACAGGAAACGTCCCATCAGATTTGCGTAACTAGTTCTAAACTCATGTTCCAAGTGAGTAAACTCACTATGTTTGCATAAGGATTCATATACTTTTCAGTGAGTTAAAATTAAAAAAAAGGATGACAGCGTAAAAGGGGTATTACCCCAAAACTCGGGTTGCAAGATCTTACAGATACAAATATAGAATGTCCAGTTAAATGTAAACTGAGTGATCAAATAATAACTTTTTAGTATAAGCATCCCATGAAATATTGGCAGAAAGTTTATACTAAAAATTATTCTTTGTACAAAATTCAAATTTACCTGGACATCCAGAATTTTATCTGGCAATCCTACTCCAAACTCAGAAACTGTATTTTTTTTAATTTAAAAAAAAAGAGAGAGAGAGAAAGAAAGAAGAAACCACAGAGCAATGAATGTGTTTGGTGATGGCTTAATTTTCAGAAAGAATACAGTTAGTCATCAAATAGCATTACAGAACATTTCAGAACACTCGAGATAATGATGCAGGAAAAATAACAAGTAAGTTATACTGAGTACTATGTGTTGGGTATTATGCCAAATCCTTATCTCATTTAATTCTTACTCCCTCCTCAAGAGGTAGTAACTATTACTATTATTACTATTAATGAAAGCAAGATACAAGGTAAACAAGTTGCTCAGTGTCACAGACTAGTAGACACAGAGTCAAATACAGACAGGTTTAATGAAAGGTCTTACCTGCTTAATAGCTGCCACATTTTACAGGTGAAGAAACCAAGAATCTTAGCATTTTGCCCAAACTCACACAGCTGCTCATCAGTGTGGCTGGGATTTGAAGCTCGCAGCGTCTGTATTCAGTCTTAGCCCTAACAAAACACAACCTCTCCAACTCATGCAAAATGGAGAAAATCCCTTTGCCACTTAAAACCAGTTGCAATTACCACTGTCATGTCAGAATGCTTCATCTTCAAAGAACAGTGAGTGCTTAAACCCAGAATGGCCTCCTCGGAATTCTTATCAGACCCATCCAGCTGAATTTTGACTCCTTATAATCTTAAACGTTATCCTGAGTTAGATGGAGAATGTAGAGAAGAGTTCTAATTGGAGAAGAATTTGTTGTTACTGTCATTTCTGTACCAAAACATCTCTTTTAAAGAAGCCACTTATCTGATGTCAACTAGTCTTGCTGCCTAGAGGCAAATTCTTCCTCCTGTACATGAATCCCAAACACAGGCTATAACCTGGAACACAGACATGAAGCAGCCACCAGAGCCAGCTTCAAGATCCAATTATGTGTGGAGAGATCACAAGAGCGAAGACTTTTCTGCTTGGATCTGGAACTAAACAAACAGGATTACTACATGTAAAACATCAGAGTTCAGAAAATATCAGAATGTATCCAGAACTTTACCTGTAGCAGACTTACTATGGGAACTCTCATATGCCTTATTTGAAGTGTTTGTCTACCTCTGGAATGAAGACAGATGTCTTAAATCAGAGAAAGAGAGAGGGAGTGTGTGAGTGTGTGTGTGTGTAAGCATGTGCGATACAAGGTATATATAATACAATGTTTATCTAACTTTACCCTCAAAAGTTCCTATAGGGAACAGAAAACATGTTGATCAGAATATGAGTTGGCTGCAGGAAAAGGAGAGGGTGTCTATGGAAAGAACTGACACAGAATTTTTCTCACTTAACTTATAAATACATAATAATCTATAACCATCTGAATACTAGACTGTGTCTTCCGTGAGAATATCGACTTTTTGAGGACAGACACCATGTCTACTTTATCCGCTATGGTGCTTCCCGGGTATATGGTACAAAATAGGCACCCAGTGATGTGATGGATAAATGAATGAATGAGCAGTCACTGTTGCCACCGTAAACAGTGTACACACAAATCTTACTCCTGTCCTCAGTGCCCTTAAAATCTGTGACCAAGGTATGTATCCTCTCACAATCATGACCTCCCTTCAGAGTTAAATGGTGCACGTGCATCACCATTTCTCACAAAGGCTATTAAGCTGGAACCATCCTAACTGGCCTCCGTGACACCAGACCTTGGCCACCCTCCAGCCTACTCTTCATCTGGCAGCCACAGTGCTCTCCGTCTGCTTAAATCCACCCATGTTCCCTAGTGCTCCAGCCACACTCAAAAGTTTACGACGTCCAAAAGGCAAAATGCTGGGCTGTATTTCCAAGCGTCCTGTCTAGAAGGTTCTCCTCTCATTTGCTCGGCCATCATCTTTCGATAACAAACTTAAACTTCCTTTCTTCTATGAGATTTCACTCTTTCCTTCTCCCCTCAGAGGAACTGACCCCTCCATCTTTTGTCCCTAAAGCTATAATTACAGACCTAACATCACATTCACCTTGGTGAGTTACAAGAAGGTAGAACCCATGTCTTATGGACTGGCCATTGTAACCCTAGCACAGTGCCTGGAAGGCAGTCGGTACTGAACAAACCCTTCCTCAAGGGATAAATGGGTTTTAGAAAACAAACGTGGAAAACTCTGTTAAGCTAATCATTTCTTGATCTCTTATTCCACTGGAGGAATATTGTCCAGACTCATTCATTAAGTTCTATATTTATCTGCTAAATCTACCAGAACAATTATTGAAAGGAGGGACAATGGTGTGTGCTACTGTTGTTTTCATTGTTTAAGTGAACACCTGCTGACCAAGAAACTTCACAGAATGTTGTCTACTTGTACTCGGGATTAAGGTGTCAAAAACAAACCAAGGAGCCCCAAATCAGGAGCCATAGTAAGGGACCTCAGACAGAGGATACTTCTGAGAGAGCAAATAAGTTTCGCCTCTAGTGTCCATGGTGAGACATGGAAGCCTACAGCAATGAATTCAGAAGGGCCCAAGGCTCCTTCTAGGTCCATGGAACAAAGAGAGGTGACTATAAGTAACATCTACTGAGGTGCAGTTGGGGGAAGGAATCAACAGAGCACCACACAGCCACCATTGTCCAGTCCTTCCCCTTGATTAAACATAAGAGGAGACTCTCTGTGTGTGTGTGTGTGTGTGCGGTCACTCTGTTGTGTCTGATTCTTTGCACACCCCATGGACTGCAACTCACCAGGCTCCTCTGTCCATGGGATTTCCCAGGCAAGAATACTGGAGTGGATTGCCATTTCCTACTCCAGGGAATCTTCTTGACTCAGGGATCAAACCCACGTCTCTTGTGTCTCCTGCACCAGTAGGCAGAATATTTGCCATGGCTCCTCACTAATGGTTAGCTGAGGGTCACGTGATTAATGAATGGCACAGCTGGGCCTGGAACCAGGCCTCCTAATACAGGCATTCAGTCAACATTTGTTGAGAGACTGTTAGGCTCTGAATGGTGCCATCTGCTGAGATAAAATGATGAACAAAAATATTCAGAGTCATCAACCTAGTGAAATTCAGTTTCCTCGACGCCTAATCTGTGACTCCTCCTACCACTTCATAATGTTTTCAACTTCCACCTCCCCACTAGAAAACTCCCATTATACACAGTGACACTGCCCTGAAAATATAAAAACTCTTTTTAAAAAAAATACCTAACTCCAGGTACCTTCCTGGCAGTCCAGTGTTAAAGACTCCACACTTTCAACGCAGGAGGTGCAGGTTCAATCCCTGGTTGAGGAATTAAGGTCCCACATGCTGTGCACCGAAAAAAAAAAAAAACACAGAAACCTAATTCCAAATATTTCACCCATATTATAACTATTCTTTCTTTCTCTTTATTCTATTTATCCAAACTTTTAAAAACTCATATTTAACCAACAACCCCACAGTGATATTTGAAATATTTTTCAGATAGCTATATCATTCCCAAATCTTATCATCAAAGAACTTATCACAACGTTAGAAGGAAATGTTAGTTAAGCTTACAGAGACCCTATAATTCATGTTTTCCAGAGGTTAAACAATTATCTTAATACTCAGGAACTCAAACCAGTGCATAATAGTTCTTACAGTAAGGAAGTTCTATTTTTAAACCTAGTCCAAATCTTACCACTAAAAGTTAAACTAAATCCACTGTATCATCAAAGACAACAAAAAAACCAGTCACCATCTTACATCAGATAGTGGAGTAAATGTGCTTTGGGTCTGCAATTTCTCAGTTTAATCTTTTTCTCTTTAAAAATGAGAAAAAAAAATAATTAGTGGGAAAGTTAAGCAGGAAAAATGACTGCTCTGAAATCCTAAATAATTCAGCCAAAAATTTTCTTTTTTTTTTCCAAGGAAAGTAATTGACCCAAAAAGAAGTATTATCTACCTATAATTTTCACTAAAGAGTTTCCATTTTGACTATGAAGGAAACACATGATTTTTCAAATTCATGGTTTGCAAAATCCCAAGGCTCCAAGGAACACATTATTTCCATAGAGTAAAAAGACACATTTGGGTCTTATTATAAAAAGGACATCAGAAATCAAAACTAATACTATGAACAAACAAATCTTAGCTAAAACTCATTGAAATAATCCAAATGGTTTCCATTCCAGGGAAAATAGTAAGTCAGCAGTTTGCATACGGCTGCCTTTTCTAAATACACAAAATAAGCAAAAACACCACCAGAGGAAAGTGCAAATGCTGAACCCTTTCTATTTCTGTTTCCATGGACTGTAATTCGATCAATATTGCCGCCTGCAGAGCTCCAGCACCATTTACGCACACATCCAGGTGGCCTCCAAAGTCCCGCCCCAAAGACTCCTAGACAAGGTTCAGGGAGCCCTCAATCAAGCCACAGAGTGACAAGACATTCTGGACTCCAGGCTCCAAACACTGCAAAGCCAGAAAAATTCATCTTTGAAGGTAAGGAGCAACCAAGAATGCTCACCAAGAACATTCAGATTCTAAATAAGAAAACAATGGGGACAGAGGCAGGCATTCCTTAAAGGACAAAAGACTCTGGAGGAAAAAAAAAAAAATCAATGCATCATAACCCTTCACCTAGTACCATTAACAGTCTGTAGATGGTGAAGGACTGTTGAGTAAAAATATTCTATATAAGGAAACTTAAGGGAAGTATTCAAAACCCTTTACCCAGGAGAGAAGACAACTCGATATGCAAAATCCTAAGTGGGGAAAGTCTATCTGAGATTAAGAAAGAGTACATTAGGTAGAGAGTATCCTAAAAATCAAACTATCTTTGAAAAATAACAAAAACAGAAAAGTGCTGTTTTAACATCAAGACAGAGAACTTAATTCCAAATCCCCATCTTCCTACAGAATTTGAAAGGACAATAATTAGTTAAGAAAATAGCAAAATGAGGAAGTGGTATTCGCTTACAATTTCTGTTAATCCCCACCAGCTGTAATTTAAGAAATTCAGTGACATCAGCATTTATAATGGATCCAGCAAGAATGACAGAACTGCGGATGGGGAATCATATGAGAGGGGGGAAAAGAAACTTGGGGGCAACTGGAAAACACATCTGAAGATGTGGAAAATTAATTCACTTTGTAGTGAATCACTTCAACAGCTTCAAACACCATCACTGCCAAAAATAACAGAAAAAGTGGAAAAGGAAGCAAAAGCACTCCAAATCTAATCAAACGATCCAGTGGAATATCTGAAAAAAAAAATCACTGAAACAAGTGAAGTAAACATTTCTGGAAACAAACAGAAAGTAATTTAACTATTCATGAGTGACAAGAACCGAAGATTCAACATTACGCAGAGTGTCACTTTTCAAAAAACATTCATAAACGACATGAACTTGTAAAAACGAAGTCACTTTGGTTATTATTTACATTACCTTCTTTGAAGACTGACAAAGAGTCAATTCCATGGTCGCCTTTTCCCCAGAGAGAGAAAACAGCTCCTGAGAAAATCATCCCAGTATTTTCACAGTGTCCCATCTGAGTTCACAGATGGATCCGGAACAGGTCTGAACTCCCCACACAAATGCCAACCAAGAGGTTTTACTGAGGCCAGAGTCAGAGGGAGAAGAAAACCACACCAAACTCAACTGACCGAACAACCTACAGAAGAGTTGAAAAGACTCACCAGGGCTGCCTCAGCCCTTTGGCTGAACATTGAGTCTGCTGAACTGTCGCAAAAAGGAGATGATTACGGAGATGTGACTGTAGCTGCTTGGCCACACGCTTACATGCACCCTCTCTCAACACCAAGAAGACTAAATGAGAGATGAAGTGATAATTAATAGGATCGTTGGCAGCAGAAGCCAACTTCTTGAACAAACCAGTAATTGCTGCCTGCTTAAAATGACAGGGAATCCAGCCAGCAAGGAGGGAGGTGCTAACAATGCGAATCATAAAAGGTAAAAAAAGACTTTACATCAACAGGTTGCTTGGCTCCCATTCAAAACAGCCTCCTTATCTACACATTCAATGAATAATGATAGCAAATAAATTGAGAATCACATATAGGAGGACTAGAGATCAATAATCCTCCCAGAGATATTACCACAGATGTGAGATTTCCCTTCCACACACTCTCCAACACCCAAAATATCATATATTGATCTTGAAGACAATTATCGACTTGTAAATGATATCACACTGGAGATGAACATTTTTCCCATAAGTGCTATAGTTGACTCGGACACCCTTTGAGGATAGCCAGTCTGTTGAGAAACTTTCAACAGCAGCCACAGACATAATTTATGCTCTCTATTTTGAAATTAAAACAAGGTCTTGGATGTAACTTCTCTAGGAAAGAAAAGGTATTTAGCTTAGAAGTTTTTTACCAGAATGACTGAACATTTCTGGCAAGGCAAAGGACAGGTAGCACAGAGTGGCTCCAATTTAAACCACTCGATCTCAAATAAGAGAGTGCTGATAACCAAACACTCTACTAAACAATGTTCCTCTGTTTAGTTCAGAGAAGACCAGCACACACTCAACACTCTCTAGCAAGAAACAGACAAATATAACTCTAACATCTTCTGATGCCCAGAGACATGAAGAGACAAGGATTCCATCTTCTGCCATGGAGAGATGTCTACAGAGATAAACCAGGGCAGCAGGCACATAGTTTCATAATGACTAATGTTGACCAAAACTCTTCATAAAATCAACTCAACAAGGAAAGACCTACCTAGCTCATTTGGTCAGGAAAACCCTGGCTCTCTGATGGTGTTGCAATGGATGACCTGACACTCTCCAGAAAACAGATCATTGCGAGAATATGGGCTTCCTGACAAGACGCAGCCCAGAAGTCCTTATTGATAACATCTCATAGAAATCTCCAACACTTTTTATGGCAGTTAAAGATACATGTGATGTACTGAATCAGGAGCAAAAGCACTGAAAACTCAAATGGTTTTCATTTTTCTTAGTATACATGAGCATTAAGTGCTTTTTCCTTTTATTGCTGGCCTTTCTCCTCTCCCACTAATAAAAAATAAAAATGCCTTTACATTCATTCTGAGAATCTCTAACCCATTGCTGCTGGAACCCACTGCGTATATGGTTAAAAGCCATCAATTAGAATTTTTATAACATCTTCCTCTCTATTAGATCATTATATCCTTTTATTGAAAATATTTAACTCAATACTTTGCAATGACTAATGTTCTTAACACCCACATGTCAAGGCAGAAGTTATGTTCATTACACAATATTATGATGTTTCAAGACCTTTGGCATTCAAAGATAAACAGTCCAGAACGTAATAGACTGGCTACAACTTCATAAAGACATACACGAAAAGCAATTAACAAGTCAAGTTAGAGGGGGAAAAGAGAGAGAGACAAATAGAAAATACCAAGATGTTAGGAACTTTATGTGTTCAGTGGGAGACCACAAGGATGGACATGTAGACAAGACTTTTTGCTGTCACCAACTAAGGTCATTCAAAGAAGATCTTTAGTGGGGAATGATAAAAATTTACAACTTACACACCACAACCCTGTGAATGACTACGTACACACCATCCCATCTTTTGCTACCTTTCTTGAAGCCTTCACAGCCTACCTCTTTTCAATCATCAGAAACAGCTTTGAAAACAAAGGACAAGGCAGCCAAGCATTCGGTGAGCACCTTTAATAAATAGATCTATTTATCTTGGATTAAGATGTTCAACCACACCCAGAGTGAGTCTCTCTTTACTTCATCAGACACCTAGTCCTGTTTCTTTTCCAAAGTCAACATGAGTTGTTGCCCCTGATCTCTTCCTATCCAGCCTTCCCTTCCATGCCTCAAAATACACAGTAACCACTGCAGCAGGGTGAGCAGAGCTGACCTACTGGAAAAGACACTGATGTTGGGAAAGACTGATGGCAGGAGGAGAAGGGGACAAGACAGCTGGATGGCATCCCCAGTTCAATAGACACGAGTTTGAGCAAACTCTGAGAGGTAGTGAAGGATAGGGAAACCCGGCGTGCTGCAGTCTGTAGGGTCGCAAAGAGTCAGGCAGGACTTAGCCACTGAACAACAACTACTGTAGCAGGGCAGATAAAAGGGGAAGCTTTGAAGTCAAACAGTCCTCCAATTTAAGTCTTGGTTCTGCCCTTATTTCAACGACTTCAGGCAAGTGACTTACAATGGCCAAGCCTAAGTTTATCTATAAAATGGGATCCTACCTATCTCATGGGGCTTCCCTTGGTGGTTCAGATGGTAAAGAATCTCCCTGCAATGCAGGAAACCTGGGTTCGATCCCTGGGTTCAGAAGATCCCCTGGAGAAGGGAATGGCAACTCACTCCAATATTCTTGCCTGGAGAACGCCATGGACAGAGGAGCCTAGTGGGCTACAGTCTATAGGGTCACAGAGAGTGAGACACGACTGAGCAACTAAACACACATACACTTACCTCACAGAATTAACTTATACAAAGCATTGGAAATGGAGCTAGTAGATGTCTCAATAAACTTGTAAGTAAACTAGATCTGAGCTATTCATTACTGCTAGTTCGGCTTCTTACTTTTCTAATATGTGAAAAATACAAAAAAAAAAAATTACACAGGTAACTTCCTTATCCCAGGACTAAGACAGAGAGACAAAGGGAGACACACACACACATACACACACACACACACACACAAATTATTAACAAGGAAGCCATTCTTTTTATAATACACAAGGATACATTATAAAAGTACAAAAGGTACAGATGGAACGCAGAAAAAGATGGCAACGTTCAATACTTTAACTCTATTGTTCTAGAATTTTCATTACTTTAACCCCAGTGGGTTTCAGTCTCCAAAATGCAGATGAGATTAAAGCACTGACACAAGACACAGTCTGTAGTAAGGACTTTGAAAATGCTAGGTGCTACTGCTATTATTGTTTTTGTTTGTGTTTCTTTGTTGTTATTAAACTGTATGATCTATCTGCTGTGCCACTCGAAACTACTGGACCTACTGAAAACAATTCTTTTCTTCCCCTCTTCTTAAAAGAATTCCAAGCATTCTCAACAAGCACTCAATTAATGTTTACAATAGTGACTGTGCTTATAATTAAAATATGCTAATTTTCAATACACTGGGAAGTCAAAAGCATCACCTTTATCTTCTAGGCCATGACTAAACTGAGCTTGGTTACTTCAAAAACTGCCTGCAGAATTTCTAAGCCATCTTATTGCCTTCGGCTGGATTCTGTAGCAGTGGTCGCCACCATTGTTCTGTACTCTTTTCCCTGGTCCCTATTCTCACTCTTCATCTTCTAAAGAACAACAGAAATTATATCAAAATAAATTATATCAAAATATATATCTGAACAGCCCCACCCAACTTTAAAGATCTGGAAGTGATAAACCATTTTTATTGTAAATAAACTCATAAAAAGAGAAGATCAGGTGCCTGGAAAAGTTTCATTATTGTGGCTTCAAGTTTAGTCCACAACAATTTCAGAGCAGACAGTGTTTAAAAATATGTCCCCCAGTGAGATGCTTTTTAGATCAGAGAAAGAACCACTAGAAAACAGTTTTTAATACAACCACTCCTCATCATTCACGGATTCCCTATTTGCAAATTTACCGACTCACAAAAACTTACTTGTAACCCCAAAATTAATATTTGCAGCATTTTTACAGTCATTTGTGGACAGAGAAGTGAGAAATCTGAGTCACGCACACATGCATTTCCAACTGAGGTCAAACAAGGCAACACTCGGCCTCCTCGGTTCAGTTTTCACAAGTGTCTTGGGGTGGGGGTGGGGTTCATTCAGCACTACGCTATTTGCATTCTTTTGTTTTCTGTTGGTAACTTTACCAACAACCCCCAAGTCTCGTGGTGGTTTAATCCCTCGGTTGTGTCCAACTCTTGTGACTTATGGACAGTAGCCCACCAGGTTCCTCTGTCCTGGGATTTTTCCAGGCAGGAATACTGGAGGGGGTTGCCATTTCCTATTCCATGGGATCTTCCCAACCCAGTGATTGAACCCCGGTCTCCCACACTGCAGGCAGATTCTTTACCGTCTGAACCACCAGGGAAGCCCCTGCTAGTGCCGAGGTGTCCTCTAGTGGTGCTGAGAATGAGAAGACTGTGAGGTATCTTATGGAGAAAGCACAGGTATTAGATAATCTCATTTCAGACATGACTCTGTTAGCCCTTAGTTCAATGCTATGGTTTAGTCACTAAGTCATGTCCGACTCTTGCAACCCCACAGACTATAGCGTGTCAGGCTCCTCTGTTAATGAATCTATCTTTTTTTTTCTTTTTGGCTATGCTCTGGAGTGGATTGCCATTCCCTTCTCCAGGGGATCTTGCCGACCTAGGGATCAAACCTGGATCTCCTATATTGCACATAGATTCTTTACTATCTGAGCCACCAGGGAAGCCCATTTATATTGGTCGTTCTTTATTCAAGAAATTGTTATTGGACATTCACTATTCTGTAGGTGCCCAGGGAATTTACAAGTTACATGTTTTGTGGGGCCTCTTTCAGGTGACGACTGACAGAAATAAAATAAATATTTCCTATCAACATATTTTTAGGTAGAAGATGCTTGATTTCTTAAAATACACGTCCTTTTTTAAATAAGGGCTTCAAACAAGGTGACAGCTAAAGGCTGTCTTCAGTGAAATCAGTTTAAAATATGTTTCTCACTTACACTATACATGATCTCTTACATTATCTATGATCTCACTTACATAAAGAACCTTAAAGGGGGGGGGGGTGTCTTCAGATACAGAAAACAGAATGTTGATTGCCAGACACAGGGGTTGTGGGGGTGGGCAAAAAGAGTGAAGGTAGTCAAAGAGAAAAAAATTCCAGTTGTAAGATAAGTAAGTCATGGAATGGAATGTACAACATGGTGACTAAAGTTAATACTGTATTATAATAAGCAACAAGGATATACTGCATACCACAGGGAACTATAGCCATTATCTTATAATAACTTTTAATGGAGTATAACCTGCAAAAATAATAAATCATAATGCTGTATACTTGAAACTAATTTAATATTGTAAATCAACTATACTTCAATTTTAATTAATTTTTAAATAAAAATTAGAAAAAAAACAAAAAATACTGTATTGTGTATTTAAAAGTTGCTAAGAGAATAAATCTTTAAAAACTTCTAATCACAAGAAAAAAATTTTTAGAAAAAAAAATTTTGTAACTATGTATAGTGATGGATATTAACTAGATTTCTTGTGGTGGTCATTTTCCAATATACACAATTATCGAATCATTACATTATATACCTGAAACTAATATAATGTTATAAGTCAATTACACCCTCAATCAAAAATAATAATATTTATACTGACTACATTTTGACTTGGTAATAATTGGATATATTGGATTAAATAACATATTGTGTGTGTGTGTTCTCAGTTGCTCAGTCACGTCCAACTCCTTGCAACCCCATGGACTGTAGCCTGCCAGGCTTCTCTGTCCACGGGATTTTTCCAGGCAAGAATACTGGAGTGGGTTGCCATTTCCTTCTCCAGGGGCTCTTCCCGACCCAGGGATCAAACCTACATCTGTTGCATCTCCTGCAGGGGCAGGCAGACTCTTTACCACTGAGCCACCTGAAAAGCCCCAAACACACTACTCTCCTTTAATAAATATCTCACTTATGCATATTTCTTTCACAGGGTAACTGAGTCCAAGTACACTCCTTTCTTCCCCACCAGGAAGGGATCCTCTGGCCCAGGATGATCTGCTGTGGCTTCCGTGTTAGCCCTGGGCAGCCACGCATGTGCCAAAAGCAACAGCAGTTTAAGGTTGACCCTCTTTGTTCACCATCATCTCTAGACTCCACAGTGGACTCAATAAATATTTACTGAATATCATTTTACCTCATGGGAAAGGAAAATTTGCCCAAGGATCTTCCAAATCATTCCCAAACCATGACTCTAAGAAAATAGAGGAAGAGTTAGATCTCTTCACGTCCATCTGTTGAGACACCCAAGACATAAATGTACTCTGAAAACTCCCCAAACTGCCTTGCCCATTTCCTCTTCCCTTTAGTTATGCGTGTCTTCATTTTCCACTCCAGCCTACACAGCCGATTCATCCTGTTCGCTCACTAAAATGAGGCGCTCAGAAATCCATCAGGCTGGGCAGTTTCTGGCCATCCTTCTCAGGCTTCATCCTGTGCTATGCTCAGGAATTCCCCAAACACACTGGATCTCACCCTCAAGTATCCAACTCACCACCTCTTTCACTTCTGTGGGGGTGTGAATATGGATGTGGTGCGGGGGGGGGGGGGGTGGATTTCAATTATATGGAAAGAGAGAAACTGTCATTTTCCCTGTTTCTTTATAAAATTCAGGAAAGGGACTGTTGAGCAGAGAACCAAATTTCAAACAGTCTAGACAATACCACAAAAAGGCTGCAAATACCCTGAAAAATGCTGCCTTGAGAATTCCATATGTGTTTGTATGAATATATGTCTGGTTTCTGGTAGGAAATGTCTCCCACTGATTGAGAATCAAACTAATTCCCATTCCTCTGCACACACACAATAGCTGGGGTAAGGGATCGAAAAGACTGTTGGGTGACAACCAAATGCAAGTCTAGGTTTGAAAACTCACTGCAAGAATCCCAAACACATGCAAACTGACTGTATGTGCTTAATGGTGACAAAACGATGGTAGTGTCAGCAGCACCCATACAGATGAACCACTTCTTTGTTTCCTGTGTAAACTCCTAAATTATAATGGCAATGACACCAGTAGCAGCACTTGGGTGGAGCAGGAGGCAGAGAGTAACAGTAATGCAGGTACAGCAGCAGGTACAGCCAGCATCCACTGCGCCTTTACTACAGGTAAGCACTCTCACTGCCTCACCAAACCTTCCCAGCCAGCCAATGAAGCCGGGACCCTCGTTACCCAGGTAACAAGTCTAAGCTGTAACTGATGAAGGCATCCACTTATGTGGACGAGATAATGGTGATTCTCCTCCAGAGAAAGATGGAAGTTCTTCAAACTAATCTCCCTTTCTGCTTCCCAGTGGTTGGTTTAGCCACAAGTTTGGGGGAGAAACTCTGTGAGGCTCAAGCAAAGCGTGTCATTTGACCGTGGTTGATTGTTCCACAATGTATACACAGACCAAAGCATCATATTATACACCTGAAATATATAAAATTCTTATTTGTCAATCACACTGCAATAAAGCTGGAAAAAAGAAAAGAAAAGCAAGCTATCATGTTGGTGTGGATATTTAGTCTCTAAAATAGCTACGTGGTGCTACTAGGACAGAAAAAATTCTAGAGGAGTGAAAGATACAAAGATATTGAAATTTGAGAACATGAGGTATTACAGCTTTTACTGGATAAAGGTAACTGTATAACGAGGCTGTCTTGTGAAATGTGAAAAGCTAAAGCAGGAACTCACTACAGGCCAAGTCGAAACGTGACAGTGAGGAATGACAGCCGCCCGTGTGGACACAACCGTGGAGTTCGGCTGCTGCCCTACACAGCGTTGTGAAACCTAAGTTAGTGCACCTCATTATTTATTCCTCCACCTCGCTGGCCTATCATTACGATGAAAGGAAACATGTTGATAAAGACAAAGATTGTTCTGGCAACAAAAGTAATCCCTAATCCGTAAATAGCACGTGCTGTCTTTAAATACCTCTCTGTGAGGCATCCCGGAGTTTACCACTGTTCAACCTGCATCTACTCCCAAAGTTCCTCATGCTAATCCCTGGTGGCTCAGACAGGAAAGAATCTGCCTGCAATGCAGGAGACCAGGGTTCAATCCCTGGCTCGGGAAGATCCCCTGGAGCAAGAAATGGCTACAACTCCAATATTCTTGCCTAGAGAATCCCATGGACAGAGGAGCCTGGTGGGCTAAAGTTCATGGGGTCGCAAAGAGTTGGACATGACTGAGAGACTAACATTTTTAATTTTTCACTTTTGAGAATCACGGGGTTAGTAGATTCAGAAGCCCAGGGTCAAGCCAATACAAGACTCCGAAGAGCAAAAAAAGGCAGAAGAACCCTACAGAAGAATCTGGCTAGAGTTGGCCTGGGTTGGAATGATGGTTCTGGATCATCTAACCAAGAGATAATCTAGCCCCACTCCCCTTCTGTTCTGTGAACCCTCTTGTTTTCCTGCTCATTGCTTTTGAGTCATTTTATCTTAGTGCAGTGTCTCAAACTAAAAATTCATTTCAAGTCAAAAATTCATTGCATTGCACCCTGCTGGTGCTGTGGACAAAGATGGAATCACAGTGAGAGCCTGGTTACTGAGCACAGGCTTTGGGCTGGGGAATTAAGTCAAGTATTTCTTTGTAATTCACTCAATTATCCTACAACTTAGATCATACTATTATCCACTCACCCCACTTAGTCCTCTGTTGAAAGAGAGGCTACAGGAATAACTTGTTCAAAGAGGAAAAAACAGTAGTAGCTGGTCAAACTGAAATTTAAGTTAAAAATCCTTCTTACTCTGAAGGTTGAACCTAGAACTCTAGACTTCTCTGACTGTTTACAGCTCTTAACCAGTTTACAATAAGAAGAGATTCTTTGCCAAAAAAGCATCAGGGCTTTTTGTCTGGAGAAGGTCAGCATGCAGCAAAAGAAAAAAAACAAAAGAATCAGAATGCTTGGGTTTAAGTGGATTAAAAATAAGAAGAGGTTGAATTTCTTGGTAAGTAAAAAGTCCAGATCTACCCTATAGGCCCTGCTTGTTTGACATAACACTGGCCTTACCATGCCCTCTCCTCTAGAGAGAAGGATGGCCTGGTGAGATTCAGAATGAGGGGGACAATCTGTTATGTCGGGACACCCTAACATGCGACTAAACAGAGGCTGCCTGGTCGCAGTCACCCCGCCCCTCTGTTTTGGAAGCTCCCACATTCTACAAACTGTCTGGAATTCATTACAACAGGAAAACAGGCTGACAGTCGTATTTCAAATTTTATTCAGCAGAAGTTCTGTGGAAAACAATTTGGTCATGCGGGCACACTCAAAACCACCATCACTGTTTCTCAACCAAATCATTCAGTCAAGTGACTGCAGTGTGCTTCAAGTTTCACACTTTGCAAATCTCCGATAAACTACAGCCCTCTGAGACCTGGGAGAGGGCTCCTTATGGAAGCACAGCCAGGTTAACTCCAAGTCACTCAGAGTTCACATCTGGACAACCCAGCACCCTACCAGGTTTCACTGATATACATGTGATCACTAACATTCTAGAGGGAATTTTCCTTTTTTCTTTTTTTAAAATCAGTATGTGATTATTATCAATGACCCTCTCTAGCCTGACCATAACAAGCAACACCCTATTTTTTTTTTTTTTAACAAAATATATTCCAATCCAGGGTATTTTTCCTATGTGGAGACACAGGACTTATGGTAAAAGCATTAGGGAAGTGTGTGCACATCAGCATGTCCTGGGGGACTTACTGAAAGACACAGACTGCTGGGACTCCCCAGCCACAGTTTCTGATTCAGAAGGTCGTGGGTAGGGGCTGCAAATAAGCATTTCGAACAAGTTACTAAGGGACACTGAAACTGTTGGTCTGGAGGCCATATTTTGAAAATGATTGCACTAAGGTGATGGTGGTAGTGGTGGATGTACTGTTGTTGTTAGGAAATGGGGTGGTGATTTTAATCAGTGAACTGGAAATAGGAAGCAATCAATACAGAGAGGTGGGGCCCAGACAATGGATCAGCGCGGGTGGCCCCCATTGGAGTGACAGAAAATTTAAATTAACCACGTTTAATCAGAAAAAGAAGATATAAAATAAAATAATAGAAAAGACCAAGGATAAACCTAAGCAAAGATAGGCACAACTCGATTCAGAAGCCAAAACCTTCCTACTAGGACCATGGTGATGATGGCTAGCTATCCACCAAAAGTGGGTTCTCCTTTCTAAGTTAGAGATTTTGCTGCTCAGCTGGGGTCTCTCTTTCCCAGTTCCCACCCCAGCATCCAGACCTAGATATGAAACTGGACCTTGCCAGAGAATCTGAGCAGAAGTGATGCCTGTCACTTTGGGACTTAACTTACGCCTTCTCCTCTTCCTTTCCACCACCAGACACAAAAGATGCCAGGGTTCTAGGCAATGACAGAACCAGAAGATGGAAGGAGCCTGGGTTCTTGATTTGTCACATGGAGGAAAGCTGTCTGCCTACCAGGAACTACTACTTATATGATTATCATCTGCCACTTCGTTATAGCAACCAACATTAACCCAAAAGAAGGACTTAGTTTTCCCTGCCTCCAAGTTAGGGCTTCATTCTAAAACACAACAACCTTCCCAAGTTCAAGATCAATGGAAATAAAAGGAGACTCTCTGTGAGCACCCAAGCAAATCCTGGGATTCATTACGTTAGGCTTCCCTGGTGGCTCAGAAGGTAAAGCGTCTGCCTACAATGCAGGAGACCCGGTTTCGATCCCTGGGTCGGGAAGATTCCCTGGAGAAAGCAATGGCAACCCACTCCAGTACTCTTGCCTGAAAAATCTCATGGACTGAAAAGCCTGGTAGGCTACAGTCCATGGGGTCGCAAAGAGTCGCACACGACTGAGAGACTTCACTTTCACTTTCACATGTAACTCCCTGAAACTGATCCCTGTGATACAGAAGAGAGGCGAGCCTGTATCGATTTCTCCACCCCAAAGCCATGAAACTCAAGCATGCAGGCTAAGCACGTGGGAAGGGGCTGTTACAAGAATTTGGAAAAGTGACTATGGGCAGGCAAAATAAAGGTGCCCATTAGGGGAAACACATGAGGACAAGGGAGCTGGCTGCCACTGAAATCTGATTAGAAAGATGACAGGTGTATGAAACCAAGAGTGAGAAAGAGGGATACCTCGGCCAGCAGAGTGACATGTGTATCACTGACTCCAGAAACAAATCCCAATTAATTGCTCTTGCCATTCAGCCCCTTGCCATTAAAGTATGCATTTTAGCAACTGCGATACTATGACCAAGCAAACAGCATCAAATTCTCTCATTCGCTTCTAAATCAGCAGTGATATAAAGCATCCACATGCTATCAATATCGACAGAGTTGCATTTCACGACCCCGTCATTTAGCATTTATACCTCTAGCCTTCATCTAGATAAGATGTGATTAGTGTTTATTTACCTAAACACCAGTGGATAAATGACCATGCCAAGGTGATGCAAGATGTGGTTCCAAAAAGTCTACCACCGATTGTCCCATACACCACAAGCCAGGGGCCAGTTTCTCTCACAGGTTACTCTCTAACCATGCTTCTTTGGAGCAAATGGGCAAACTTTTATTTGGAATGTCACCAGGAATCGTGCCAGCTGTTTATATTTTTAGAGGCTCTTTTACATAAGCTATTGTAAACTCTACCTTGAAAAATGAACAGACTTTTCAAGAATGCATAGTTGGTGTCATCCTTTTCCCTTAAAAGGAAATGATCCTAACTGGCCAATACTATTTTAATGTTTATTCACAGTCATTATGCTTATTCACAGTCATTCTCTGCCCCAAGTTATTATAAATTTGTTGCAAAGGGTTCTATTGGCTGAGATGCCAATTTTCTCAAGTTATACAGTTATTTGAGACTTATGAGTTATTTGAGTTTGAGTTATTTCTCAAGTTATTTGCAGTTTACAGAGAGCAAACTGACCCCAAAATAAGACCTTTTCATTTTTTGCTAAAAGATTTCAAATGCAAAAAAAAATTAAACAGAAGTATACTCAGTCCTCTTGACAGAGAAGGGATTGTTACAATATTGGAGTGCCTGTGAATACCACCTCCAACTGTTTAGGTTCAGGCAAGAGGAACAAGGTGGCCACATCTCACTGAGGTGCCCAGGTAGACTTTATAGAGATTGCACTAGGTTCCAAGTTAAACAGGAAAATCATCCTTATGTTTTCTGTGTGCTTTTCCCTTCATCAAGTTTCCAATCTCCAGTTATAAAAATAAAATGTATGTTTTGAAAAGCATGCTTTTTTAGGACCAGTTAATATTCAGGAACATATCACAGAAAAGGTACCGAAGTAAGTACAGCATTCCTGTCTATTTTATCCTGATCTGACATACAACCTCAACCACGGGGCTCAATAACTTTTCTCTGCTTCAAATCTTCTTCCCATGGAAGCAAGTTAAGCTTCCCAGAAAGAAAACCTATCCTACAAAAGCTACACACGGTCCCATCAGTGGGGACGACCACCCTTCCCATCGGCTCTTGACCTTGCGGGAAAGTAGGGGAATGTGTGTCAATGTGTCAGCAAGTTCTCCCACTCGGGGGTGGGGGTGGCAAGGGCGCAGGCCACAGAAGCCTTCCTGAAATTGCTCAATAGCCCACAATTTTCTTATAGAAAGACACGATTTTACCAGTGCCTTCCCTAAAATTTCAACTTACCACGTTTGGATTTAAAATATTTGCTCCCACACAACCCAAGACCTTTTTCCCGTGGACACTTGAATCAAAGAACACAGTTACTGACATTTGAATGCTTTGAAGATTTCTTTCGTAACGGAGTGAATTAAAACACGCCATTGCCTATGGATGTCAACTCTGATGGAAGCTAGAAGTGGTGTGTGGGAGGAGAGGCTTCTTCTTTTACTTTCTGCAGGAACACTGACATTTTCACATCAGTGTAGACAGGAAGCGTGTGACCCAGGGGCTGAAAACAGCCCTGGGAGTCAGGAGTTCTACGTGGGTCATTTCTTTGTGGTGGGCATGTGTATTTGCTGAAATCGATCTCAGGCTTTACTTTTTAATCCTAGGTGACTCGGCCCTCTCCTTTGCACCAAAGATGCAGCCAAAAACTGTTCCTAAACTAAACATAAAGGAAGTATGGCCAGACCAGAATGATCTCAATGCAACAAAAGTGAAATGAGCAAGGGGACCATTCAAGTAAGACGATCCTGGAAGAAAGGAAGGATAATAAAAATACCAAGACCCATCGCCACGTTTAGTCCGGGGGTAGATTTGTAAAGACAAGCATAAATCTCTGACTCCCTGGACATTAGAAAAACATTTAAGACTAAGTTATAAACACTTATTTACAGTGAAGATTAATGCCTGCATGTCTTTCTCCACTGTTCATTTAGTAACTCTTTTCATGCATTACCTTTCATCTTCACAGCAGCCTTGCAAAGTAGTTATCACTCCATCTTACAGAGGAGGGAACTCAAGAGAGGTTGGTGAGCTTGTCCAAAGTCACACAGCTAGCGAATGGCAGCGGCAAGATCTGCGCTTTTAACCCAGACATTTGGTGCCTCAAAAATCACTTCCTCTATGAGGTCATTTCTAAAGACCCATCCAATAAAGCACCTTCTTTCCCAGGCACTCTCTATCAATAACATTCTATTTCATTTTCCTAGCATGAAAACTTGTCTTATTCATCTATTTGCTTCATTATCAGTTTATATCTCCCACCTCCAAGATGACAGCACCATCTAGTTTATCTGATTCTACTTTTGATTCCCTACACCAGCAAAGAGCTGTCATACGATAAGCACTTAATAAATAAGTGTTGTAAGGAAGGAGAGAAATGGGGTAGGTACAGAAAAGAAAAAAAAAAAAACAAATCCATGTCCCTCTGACCCCAAAGTTATACTGCCTTTGCTGAAAGCGACTGAGTGACATTTGAGAAATGACCTGGGGAGGACAACGGGGGCTCATGACTTTGGGGTATCATTTATTTCCTAGTGGGTCTTTCTCTCACCATTGTCTCTACTTCCTGAAGCACTGCATTCCTCTCAGCCTGCCCTGGTTCAACCTCTGTGCGAACACTCCAAAGGTGTGTGTCTTTAACCTTCACAGCATGCATGAAAGGCCACAGGAAGGAAGATGCAGCAAAGAAAGAAGGTAGCCACATTTAAGACCAGACCTAGAGACACAAGGGGCCTGGTCCCCAGTCCTTAGGAACAGAAATAGGGTGTGGGTGTTTCAACAGAGATCCCAGATCTGCCTGCTGGTCCTCTCGCCCTCAGCTGGCTCAGGAAAGATGCAGCCTTCATGGCTTGCTATAATTCCTAGCCCTCAAGTACACACTGTTCACCAGACTCACAAAAACCTCCTTATAAACGCTACATTTGTCTTTACAATATGAAAAGCTTGGGGCAACTACACTGACTATCTCTGACCCGCCTTCCTGACTGTTTTCTCCAAATAATGCATATTTGGAGATGAGTCAAACATATTTTTATAATTTACTTTGATGAGACAGACCTAACAGCAAAGTACATTTTATACTTAAAACACACACACAAAACAAATGAAACTCTTGCTTACCGTCCTTGAAAAATGACCAAAAAAACACAATTTAGCCAAAATTTTCTCCTATTATTTATCCTAATACTGCCAGTTCTGAAACAAAGCAGTTGGAAGAGGAAATTTAGTAACTTTGATTTGTCCCAAGATACATTTTTTTACACTGAGGTCCTATTCCTGACAGTAAGCACATGTGACCTGTTCTAAAAAAAGGATATTTTCCACTTCTTGCACAACTGGAGCAGATATAAACATCAGCCTGTGCAAACGGCACTGCAGAACTCAAAGGGAATTAAACACACACACACATACACACACTTAAATAATTCTATAAATAGCAGTACTCAGGAAAAGGAAATCTCTAATAACACACAAAACCAACACTTAGAATCCCACTTTAATCAAGTTTTCCATCTAATCATACCACACAAGCAATCTGCATAATAAGATCTGAACATCTGCCAGGTTAACGTACTTCAATCTTGCCTATTTTGCTTCAGATACATAATTCTGCACTTGTCTTAGTGTTGTGATGTGGAGGGGGAACATTGCAATCATGGTAAAAGAGAAGAGAAGGAATTGATATTACTAGCATGTGCTAGGCACGCTACAAAGCACATTTACACATGTTATCTCAGTTTTAAAATTTCCACCAATCCTAAGAGGACACTTCTGTAGACTCCACTTCACAGGTAAAGAAATTGAGAGTCCAGGAGGCTAAGAGTCCAGCTGTGAACACAGACACATCAGTTAAGTGGCAAAGCCGCGGGCACTGTGATTAATTAAGCATGGCCACTTCTGAACCTGTCTATGTGCATCCATTCTCTGCCACCCCAGGTGACCACAGAACAAGAGGAAGAGCTGGGACTCTGGTGAGAAGTATAAAGGCAGGAATGTATCTGGGGGTGCAGTGGTTAAGACTCCATGCTTCCAATGCAGAGGGTGCGAGTTTAATCCCTGAACGGGGAGCTAAGATGGAAGCAGTATTATAACAAATTCAATAAAGACTTTAAAAACGGTTCATATCAAAAAAAAAAAAAAAAAAAAAGATCATGCCTTAAGGCATGTAACATTTTATTTAATGTTATAAAGAACTATGCTTTGAGTATTGCTTGACATTCAATGCCAAAATCGAATCCCCGTATTTACTGACAAAACTCCACCCCGGTTTCCCTTCCTCTATTACGTTCCCATGGCTCATGCCCCTGATTATCACACTCCGTCCTGTATGTTTGGCTGGATCTGTGTGTTCCCTTCCCTCCCATTACAGAGGCGAGTTTTGGAGAAGGCGCAGCACAGGCAGGCCCCGTGCCTTTCACAGGGCAGCCCAGACTAGTGCACTGGAACACAGGACCAGAGCCAGAACCAGGCCCATCTAATCATGATGCCTTGGTTTCCTTCTCTTAAAATGTCAACAGCAAAAATACAAGCACCCAAGGTAGAAGTGAGACTTAACTGAGTTCACAGAAGTAAAATACCCAGAATCATTCCTGGCATGTAGTAAGCACTGCATGTTACTTGTTTTTAAAATTATAACCACAACATTATTGCTCTTATTTATTATTATCATCTCAAGCAGGTTGTGCAAGTTAACACATGTAAAACCACTTAGGACAGGGGCTGGCACACAGTGCGGCCTCAGTAAATGTTAATAGCATTCATCGGTATGAATTTGCAGGTACTCAATATATATGTGTAGAATATGAATCTGTATGTATGTGATGATGCCACAGATGTTCTATTTTTTTTTTAACCAGCATAAAGAAACAATAAGGACTGCATCAAAATTATAAAACACAAAAGATTTATCTGCAGCACCTCATTAGGGGGGGAAGCAAAAAGATTTTACTAAACTTGGGCTAATTTTATTGCATAACAACGCTGGCCTTAGAGAACAAAGCCAGAGTCAACCAAATGCAAACACATTCTGGAAGGTCAGGACTCACTACTAAGTAATAGAGAAGTAACAAGAACATCTGCTAACATTTACTGAGCACTAAATATGTGCCCAGCATCATGCTAATACTTTTCCATAGTCAAAGTCACAATTAATGTCCTTAAGACCCTTAGGAGGCAGGCCCCTCAGTTGCCAGATGAAGAAACTGAGTTGAGAGGTCATCCAGCCCCCCCAAGGTCACTCAGCTTGTTAGGGACAGACAGAAATGACAGAACAATCCTCTTAAATCTCCATGTAAAGTAATTCTCTACAGATCAGACAGAAAGAAAAATCAAGAAAACTTTCCGAAATCAATATAAAATGGACAGTTCCGTCTTGCCAAGAATGAACAATCATTCATCTCATTTTATAAATGAAAGGGTATTTTTAATAGGAAGATGTGGGTGCATGCAAGGTCGCTTCAGTCGTATCCGACTCTTTGTGACCCTATGAACTGTAGCCCCCCAGGCTCCTCTGTCCAGGAAAGGAGCCTCTCCAGGAAAGAATACTAGAGTGGGTTGTCATGCCCTCCTCCAGGGGATCTTCCTGACTCTGGGATTGAACCTCTTCTGTCTCCTGCCTTGGCAGGCAGGTTTTTTACTACTAGTGCCACCTGGGAAGCCCAGGAAAAATCTCAGACTAAATCCAAGAAATGGTGGTGACTTTACATGGAAATTCATGCATGTGAGCATGAGTTGGACACAACCATCTTTTCTTTCACATCTGAATACAAATCTGCAACAATTTCACACACCTCTCTCTGAATCAGCATCTGGGAACCATTGCTCTACCTCATCCTGCCAATATAAACCTAATACTCATTTTCATTCCCATTTCTAATTTGTGGGAAGTTAAAGAACCATTATCTAAACCATTATTAAAACTTTGAGAAGAGGAGAAACTGGAATTAGATTAAATAAATTCTGAAGTCTGTCTAGGAAAAGGGCATTAGCAGCTACAAAGCCACAGAATTTAGCACCAAGGTGAGAGTCCCTTGGACTGCAAGGAGATCCAACCAGTCCATTCTAAAGGAGATCAGCCCTGGGTGTTCTTTGGAAAGAATGATGCTAAAGCTGAAACTCTAGTACTTTGGCCACCTCATGCGAAGAGTTGACTCATTGGAAAAGACTCTGATGCTGGGAGGGATTGGGGGCAGAGGAAAAGGGGACGACAGAGGATAAGATGGCTGGATGGCATCACCAACTCGATGGACATGAGTTTGCGTGAACTCCGGGAGTTGGTGATGGACAGGGAGGCCTGGCATGCTGCGATTCATGGGGTCGCAGAGAGTCGGACACGACTGAGCGACTGAACTGAACTGAAATGAAACAAAAGAACTATGAACCTGAAAGATGCTAACATATTTTTAAAAAAATTTTTGGGGGGACCTAAAGCCCTACAGAGAGTCCCTTCCCTGATGGTTCAATGGCTCCACATCTGACCCTGACCTGACTGTGCCCATGTGTGATATCTGGGTTCATCCTCTCATATCTGGCACCTTTCCTCTGCCACCCACCATTCGCGGCTCATTTCCAGGAGAATACACCAAGGTTTCCAAAACCTTTGGAGAGGAACCAAACTGCAAACATTTCTTCAGGAGACCCTTTTCTCTTGTGTGTGTCTCTCTATGACACAGCTTCTCCAGTCATTGTGACCAAAGTGGGGTTCCATCACCTAAATCCATTGGCTTCACATTCCTAAAGTCTAGGAGGTCTGGGTTAGGAATGAAACTGTCTTTCCTCATCAAACACTTGCACATCTAAGCCTAGTCCAGATGAAGAATATATAAACTCCTCTTTGGAGACAGCATGGTGGATACCTATTTTAAAAGGAAGGCAGCCTTAAATGCAAAAACCAGAATCAAATGGCCCATCCAGAATGAAATACAAAGGGAGAAAACAACACATAGTCAAACAACAAAACACTATTGTGCCAGGCATTGTTCTAGGCCTGTTCATCTGCAACAGGGGTGAGTCTGTGTCCCATGGACATTTGGTGGCATCTGGACATATTTTTGGATGTCACAACTTGAGGAGGGATGCTATGGCCTTGAGCAGGAAGAAGCCTGGGATGCTGTTAAACATCCTGCAACGCCCAGGACAGCACCCACACCAAAGACCTATCCAGTCCAAAGTGTCAACAGCACTGATGATGAAACTCTGTTCTAGGTCCTGGGGGCATCACAGTAAACCAGGAAGACCCAGAAATCCCTATCCCCTTGGACCCTGCAATTTAGTACAGAGAAACATAGCATAACTGGAACCCATTAGAAAATGACAGACTAGGTCATAATGTAAATACTGTGGGAAAAACCGAGCAGGGCAAGGGACACTGAGAGTTTAGACAGAGAGCCACAGCACAGAGCGTGCTCAAGGCAGGAATGACATTTAAGGGAAGACAAGAAGTCAGCTGGGGAGGGAATGAGCTACTGCTCTCCGGACAAAGACAGAAAGTGCACTTGCTGGCACCAGCAAGTGCAGCTTACAAAGGGCCAGAGGTGGAGAGGTCTGGAGTGTTCCGGGAATGGTGAGGAGGCTGGCTGCAGCAGAGGGAGCCAGGGGAACAGCAACAAGAGACCCACAGTCAGCACTGACAGGGAGCCCACCCATAAAGTGGTCTGCCTTGGACCACTTTAAGGGTCTCGAGTTTTACTGATACCAGGGAGGGTTCTGAAGGGAGAACATGATGTGATACATTTACCATGAGGTTTCTCAACCTCAGCAGTAACAATCTGGGTACAGATAATTCATTGTGAGACTGTCCTGAGCACTGGAGAATGTTCAGCAGCATTTCCATTCTCTACTTACTAGAGGCCAGTAGTAACTCTCATCCATTGTAGCAACCAAAAATGTCTCCAGACATTGCTGAATGACCCGAGTGGGGCAAGCCACCATTCAGGTTGAAAACCAGTTTTAACATAGACATTGTGGCTCCTGTGTTGAAAAATCCACTGAGAGTCAGCAAGGAAAAAGGCAGGAGAACAGGTAAGAGAAAATTAGCCAGCGAGGCCAGGTGACAGTCTGAACCAAAGTGGGAGCAGAGGAGTTGGTGACAAGTAGGCAGATTCTAGGGGCATCCCTGGTGGATCAGATGGTAAAGAATCTGGCTGTAATGCAGGAGACCCACGTTGGATCCCTGGGTTGGGAAGAGCCCCTGGAGAAGGGAATGGCAATCCACTCCAGTATTCTTGTCTGGAGAATCCCAGGGACAGAGGAGCCTGGCAGGCTACAGTCTATGGGGTCGCAAAGAGTTGGACACAACTGAGCAATTAACAGTCTTCTTTTTCAGGAGGATTCTAGAGATATCTTCACCTCCAAAAGACAATCCAGAAAATACATCTGATAGACAAGGCCGTTGCAGCCATCTTCCCCTTCTGATTTCAACTTTTTCCAACCAAGATTACAAGAAGGGAGGTGCCCAGGCAACGACTTAAGACAAAAAGCCACGAGGAGGAGGCCCTGAACATGCAGCCCTTGCAAAGTCACACAACAGATGTCGATGACAATACATCAGAAAACTGTGGAAAACTGTACTATAGGGAAATTTTGCCAACCCCATATATTTATTCACAGATTTTATTTCACTGGTTTATTTCAAAGAGCATGTGTCTGCTCCACAGACAAGTTTTACAACTTTTTTCATTTAGCCTTTCTCTGTGCACCGGTTCCATCCTGCACCTGTTTCCAGCTTCAACGTGTGAAACCAGTGCTTCCCACGTCCCCGAAATTTTTTTTACACGTGCAAGCTAGCTCCTGAGGATGCTCAACCCTTGCAAGTCTTTTTTTTTTTTTTTGCCGACTCTGAAAAAGAACAGGCCCCAAATCCTCCAACGTGAGTTTCATGGCATTCATTTGGGTTTTTCCAGATGGTATTTTCCTCACTCTCTCAAATTTATTTAATGTTATGTATCAGCTACCATCAAAAATGTTCCAAACAGTCCGGTTAATTCATTTCTTTCAGGACTACACACACACACACACACACACACACACACACACTCCCTCCCTCATTCTGGCCATGTAAGCATTTGCTTATAGAAGCAAAAGCAGAGACTGCTCGGTAAAACACTGGTCCCTTCAGCCGAATACAGATAAAGCCCCAATGAGCATAACCAACAATACCCTTTACACACTATTACTCCACACCCCCAACCCCCAACACACACAATCTAGGCTCACACACAAAACAGCCATTATGAAGAGAAACCACTAACTAAAGGCTGGTTTTAGGCAACTAACTGCATAGGAGGTTTCCTTCCAATCTCCCTGAAGCATCTGCCAAGAGGCTGCTTCAGCCACCCCGTCAGTCGGTGTGCTCTCCGCAGATTTTCTTCTCCGAAGTGGATTCACAGTCTGACACAGCCCTGAAGGAAACGAACCTAACTGCACATGCCCCCATGCCCCAGCAGCTATGATCACATCCCTTCACTCCGGATTCAGTCCTTCCTTCACCATGATTTCTGGACCCTCTCCCCCTCTGCCAGCCAGGCCCCTTCACCCAAACACTATCGACAGTGAGGGGCCGGCAGGAAGGTTTGAAACGGATGCAGAAGCACTGCGGAAGCTTCTAGTTCCAGCCTCATGCTACCTCAGAACTGAGGGATGGAACTAAACCCTCTCTACTCTCAGCGCCTCAACTGACCACCTCTCTCTTAGTAAACACTGGAAATGTCCTGAGTGGCCACAGGACAGAGAGGAAGAAAGACAACCAAACTGCTCCAACGGACAAGTGGGAGTGGAGGCAGCGTAAGAAGTGAGCACTAGGGGTGATGGGACGCCAGACCAGCAGGTGTCTTCACTCTCCTCCCAAACCGTTTTAGAAGTGCCCAGAGAATTAAACACATGTCGCGGCCCAACAGCGGTCACTCGCCAAATTTCCGTCTCAAAGTTGTTTTTTTTTTCCCCCTCCAGGGAAGGCCTGCACTTGAATGGGACCCCAAAGCCCGGGAGTTCCACCTGGACAAGGAGACACGCCCCCCCACCTCGCACCCCGCCCCTCCCGCACAGGGGTGCCGCGGCCGGGAAGGTCAGGGGCGGGGCTCGGGAAACCTCACCTGGAGGCGGCCCGAGGTCGGTTTTCCCAGAGGGGCCCGACTCCTAAGCCGCCAACAACACAGGAGCTAATTGCTCGTCTCTAACGTCGCGCTCGATCCACCGTAAGCTCTCCCTCCCCCAAGTTCTCAGCACGCTGGGATTTTCAGAAAAGGGGTTCACTCGAAACTAACACTGACCGCGTCCCGGCCCGGCGCTCCTTCTCCCCCACCTCCGCGTCGGGGCACTCCCCAGCCCCCACCCGCTCTCCGCAGCTGGTATCCCCAACCGAGGGATCCCCTCGCCCTCGCGGGCTGTCCGGGGCTGTCCGGGGCTGTCCGCCGCACCCCTAAAATGCGCTCGGGCGGAGACCCTCATTGGTGCACCCGTCCGGCCGGCGCCCAACTGCGGGGGTCAGTTCGCCCTCTGCCCCGGGGCAAGGGCACGGGGTCCTTGTCCCAGAGTCCGAGCCAGCTGCTTTCCTCGCCTCAGAGTGGGCGGCAACGGGTCCCCCAGGTGCGGGCCGCGCCTCCCTCCAGCTGTCACCACTCACCTGCTCTTCAAAGGTTGACTTTTGAGTTCGTAATAGGTTTTGGGCTCTTCGTGAAACTCCTCCCCGACTTCGAAATCCGGCACGATCCCCGATTCCGACTGCATGGCTCCAGCTTCCCGTCCTCGCACTGCTCCAAAGTGAGAACCGAGCCCGGGGTCGGAGTGGAGGTGGCGGGGCCTGGGTCCCCCGAGCGGTGCGCCCCCAAGCCTTGCAGAGCTCAGCCCGCTGGCCCGCGCGCGGCCGCCCGCCCCGGCGCCGGGAGTTTACACTCGAACCGGGACGGGAGGGGCGGCTGCCCGGCGCCGTCTGGGATCTGTAGTCACAGCCGGGCCGAGTATACCCGACTTGCCAGGGGAGCTGCTCGCCACAAAACCACAATTCCCAGAAGGCTATGCGAGGGCAGAGGCAACGTGGTAGACACCGCTAGTGCAACTCCTGTTTGGATTCATTGTCAATGTCAGCAGCTCCTCTCCCTTCTCTCTCTCCACTAGCTTCAAGGGTACAGACTTGACCATTTAATATTAATAACAATGGTCTCAGCTGTGTTGTCCTACCATCACTCCTCCAAGCTCACACATTCGCGAGGGCACGCCAAGTCCTTGTTAAAAAAAAAAAAATAGTAAAGGGTTTTGGCACTAGAAAGTTTCAGCCTTCAAGTCTCTCTTAAACAGACTTTATATTAGGCTACATGTATTACAGCGCTGCTGCGACAAATCAACCTGTCCTCGATTTGGAACTGCGTGGAGGAACTTTCCTTCACTCTCTAAGTAAAATAGTACTGTTCTTGTGCGTCCCTTTCCTGTAACTAACTCAGTCAGGGCTTTTACAATACTTTTCATCCAGCTGAATGACTCTCTCCTTTATCGAATTAGCCACTTCTAATCCAAAGCGGCACTTGAAAGGTGCAGTTAATTTTAAAAGGCACAAAGTTACAAAACAGCGTCGTCACTGTCTGCTTTTAATTTCTCAGTTGGCTGGGACTTCAAATGAAATCGTCCTAACTTTACAGGAGTGAAGCTGTAGGGCACATAAAATGTACAAGTGTCAACTCCCCCCACCCCCACCACAGCTTCCCGGCACTCAGTTAGGTAACAGATTAACAGACACTGTTAGGGCTCATTTGAACTTCCAGTCTTTCCCTCTGATTAGTTCCAGGAGGGTATTTTTCTTTTTAAAAGTGTTTGGAGGTATCAGGGAGGAAGTAGAGAGTTAGAGGGTGGCTTTTAAAGTTCTACGACCCACAGTTGAAATCCCGAGTACTTCTCTAAAGTGCTGTGTAATCGTGAGCTTGTCACTTGATTCCTAGAAGCCTTAATTTCTTCAACTATAAAAGAGGAGATTGCAAAATCTGTTTTTTGAAGATGTTTCGAGGTCAAATGCAACAGAGTGATCTGTAATCTATAAAAATGCTGCTCAATGGTCATTGTTTTATTTGCCAGATCTTGAAGATATTTCTTAGACTAACACTTCATTTGTGAGTTTGTCCTTTCAAAAGTAATAAATGATCATCCTGCGAGAAAATTCTAAGGAGGCTAGACTAATGACTGGTACCTTCCAGGAGTTGGCTGTTTGCTAGTTCGCCTTGAATGAAACATCACATTAGGTCCATACCAGTAAAATATTACAGAACCTAAACACTCCTGTGGAAAATAGGCATTTTGTGCTCGTGAAATAGGATCCCAGATTCCATGATAGATACTACTGGAAATTAGACATTAAAGTTAAAAAAAGAAAAAAGTTATTCTCTGCCAGAAAGAAGAGGAAACGTAAAACATGCAAGAAACACTGAGACTATACTTGTGATCTCATCTTGTTTCTCAACTATAGGTGACTGGAATATGCACTTCCCTGTAGCTCAAATGGTAAAGAATCTGCCTGCAATGCAGGAGACCCGGGTTTGATCCCCGGGTTGAGAAGATCCTCTGGAGAAGGGAATAGCAATCCACTCCAGTATTCTTTCCTGGAAAATCCCATGGACAGAGGAGCCTAGTGAGCTACAGTCCATGGGGTCTCAAAGCATTGAACAAGACTGAGCAACTAACATTACTACTACTAGAAGGGGATGAATATCATAATAACATGGAGGTGTTACAGGAATTTAAGGGGTATGGGCTAGAGACTCTTTATGTCTTGCACAATGACAAACTTTCTTATCTAAATATCATCCATACCTGTATTGAGAAACACTGGAATCTTCTTAATCTTTTGGTTCACTGGAAACCTTTTAATATGAGGAAAGCCACTGATCTGCTCCACAGAAAATGTAGATGAAAACAAGATTCTTGTGCCTAATTTTAGTCCGTTGACCTTCAAAGGCTATCAAGGACTTCGGGTTCAGTTCAGCTCAGTTCTATTGCTCAGTTATGTCCGACTCTGCAACCCCATGGACTGCAGCACGCCAGAGTTCCCTGTCCATCACCAGCTCCCGGAGCTTACTCAAGCTTATGTCCATTGAGTCAGTGATGCCATCCAAACATCTCATCCTCTGTCATCCCCTTCTCCTCCCACCTTCAATCTTTCCCAGCATCAGGGTCTTTTCTAGTGAGTCAGTTCTCATCAGGTGGCCAAAGTACTGGAGTTTCAGCTTCAGCATCAGTTCTTCCAATGAATATTCAGGACTGATTTCCTTTAGAATAGATTGGTTGGATCTCCTTGCAGTCCAAGGGACTCTCAAGAGTCTTCTCCAACACCACAGTTCAAGAGCATCAATTCTTCGGTGCTCAGCTTTCTTTACAGTCTAACTCTCACATCCATACATGACTACTGGAAAAACATAGTTGTGACTAGACAGACCTTTGTTGGCAAAGCAATGTCTCTACTTTTTAATTTGCTGTCTAGGTTGATCATAGCTTTTCTTCCAAGGATCAAGGGTCTTTTTGAATTATAATGAAATAGTCCATTTTGTCATTATATCCCACAGTGACCTGCTAGACCTAAGGGATCTAACCCAAAAGGCAATCAACTGTCAGGAAAGCTAAGACACCTGGACTTAGCTCCAACTAAGTAAGCTTGCCCTGAGGTACACACAGAGAGCTGCTATTTTTTTCTCCTTCATTTTTTGTTCTGATCTCATCCTACTCGGTCCAGGAAGATGACTCTTTTCATCACCTATGGTTGGGTTATTGATGACAGTGCCATCTGCCACCCTGTAGGAGTAGCTATGAGACTGTTCCTGGCCCATCAGGGGGGCCATTTTCCTAGCCATGGTGATTCCTGGAGGGATGGACACAGTGTCCTACCGTGACTAGAAGTCCTCCTTGAGACTCTTCTTCTGGGGCATCTTGGGAAGACTGTCTGATTCTTGGAAGCATAGTGCTGGAGGTAAGGAAACCTAGAGCTTATTACTTATGGTCACAGAATAATGGCCATTTTTGATCAGCAGTGAAGCTGATAAAAAATGAGAGAAAATGAGACAAGATCAACAAAAAGAAGCAGAAACAAGCAAAATTGAGAAACAGAAAATAACAGTAACATCGTTTCGCTCCCCATTCCAACCACATCTGAAATCAGATATCCTTGGACTTTTCAGATATATGAACCAAATTTTTTCTTTCTTTTTGCTGTAACTGTTAAAAATGTTCAAAGTAAAAATGCACTGGTTATGAACATGGTATTCTGTTAGGTACCCAGACTACAAGAATGTATCTGACTTCCTGCCCTCAAGAGGCTCAAAGTTCAGGAGCTGAGTTGGGGCTTGTAGCACAATGAGAAGCCACACCCAAGGTGGCAAATGTTAGGCGGCAGATAACTGGTGTGTGATTTATACTTTATACTCATTTATCCCAACAACTATTTGTGGAGCCAGCCACATTATGTGCTAGTTATGGGGGAAACGGCAGTAATGAGCCACCTGTATCCCCTGTACTCAGGATAGGGTCCCTGACTTTTTAGGAATAGTAGTGAAAATGATCTCATGGATAAATAAAGTGATAGGTAAATTCTACAAGTGTCTGAAAAAGAAGCAACCACTGAAGGCAAAAAAAGAGATAGTTCTTGGAGGAGAAGTGACTAAGCTACAAGAAAAAGAGTCGGGGAAGAAGGAAAGAGAAAAGAAAAGGAGGAGGAGAGAGAGAGAAGAAGGACAGAAGAGAAAGAAAAAAAGGAAGGGAGAGAGTAAAAGAAAGAAACCTATGTATAAACTATGAAAACTACCACCAATTTCCGGGGGGAAAAAAAGAGAGAAATATGTTAATAATACCACAAGGATTCAGAAATTGAGAAATCTACAAGACATTGAGAAATCTTCAAAAAAAACAAACAGCATGAAATAAAGGGGAAGGAGGAACTGCTATACAGATTTTTAAATATTTAAAAGACATATTAGGTACATGAGTTAAATCTCATTTAAAAAATGATTTTGGAAAAAAAGAGACATATCACTCAAACATTTTGCAGGCTTTATTTGAGTTCTGATTTGAACAAAGCAAAGAAGATGATTAATAAAAAATCCAAGGCAAAATTTGTGAAGCTTAGGTCTCAATATAAATTGCAACATAAATGGATTAGGAAAAGACTGGCTGAGGTATGAAGGGTGATTTAAATGAATTTAGGAAAGGAAATCTAATGAGTCTCAAGAATAGCTAGCTGATTGCCGTGCAGCAGTTGAAGAGCCACCGGGGTTAAGAGCTAAGCAATGAGTTTGAAGAGAGGCTTCCCTGGTGGCTCAGGTGGTAAAGAATCCCCCTGCAATATAGGAGACCTGGCTTCAGTCCCTGGGTTTGGAAAATCCCGTGAAGAAGGGAACAACTACCCACTGCAGTATTCTAGTATTCTGGCCTGGAGAATTCCATGGACTGTGTAGTCCATTGGGTCATGGAGAGTCAGACATGACCAAGCCACTCTCACTTTTACCTTGTTAAGAACTTCTAAAGAAAAATTATTCTGGCACTTACTAAAGAATAAGCCCAACATGATTCAGGGGGACTATTGCCATAGGTGTAGGAAAAACAGCAATGGGTGAGGTTTTGCAGTAGAGGAAACACACTGGACTCAACTTCAAACACAACAAGAAAAAGTTGGAGATTTATATCCAAGAAACAGAATGTGTATTGGGGTGTGGAAGGTGGTCAGTGGGTAGTAAATTACTAAAAAGGTAGTGTAGTTCTTTGCTTAAACTGACCTAACAGGATTCTTGCTGAAGGCAGGCTAGGTAATCAGATATTTCCTAGGGGATGGTAGGGATGAAGAAGGTGATCAGATATCGGGGTTGGGGCTGCTGGTTAAACTGACTTGACTGGATTCTTGCTAAAACTGGTCAATGCTAGTGGAAATCCAAAAGTCAAGGTCTAACTGGGAAGAGAATTCAGAGGCAACTAACTAAAGTTTAGTCCAGGAGAGAGATTCAAAGCAAAGAAGTGCCTTTTACAGGGAATAAATCCAATATTTTGTGACAACTTTAAATGGAGTATAATCTCTAAAAATTTTTAATCATTATTCTGTACTCCTGAAGCTAATAAAATACTCTATAAATCAACTGTACTTCAATGGTTTAATTAGAAAAAAATTGTTTAATTATTTTTTAAAAAAGGGATGCCTTTTGAAGCTCACGAGCCCCAAAGCCCCTACAGTCCAAGGAGTCGCAAGAGTTGGACACAACTTAGTGATTAAACAACCACGACCATGTTATTATTACATATTTAATTTCAAAAAATATTCAGAAGAATATCATACTGAATATACCATTTCATCACATACTTTTCCCTTTCATATAATATGAGTAGCTTTCCTTGCCCACAACATCATTTCAATGTTTTTAAAATACACTTTCCATTCAGTAAATTTGCAAGACCTTATTTTTCTAATTTCTGTATTGCTGGACTTTTAGATTGTTTTCAATTTTTCACTATTTTAGGTAATTTCACTCCTATCCAAGTAACTAAATCTTTGCTCCCATCCACAATAATTGCCTAGAAATTAAACTGCTAGGCCAAAAAGCAGGTGTGCTTTTGAAATTTTTCCAAGAGGAATCTTTTTAAAACACAAATCTCATCTGGTCTTTTCCTTATTTTAAAATTTGAATATGCCAGGCTATTTCTGTCTGGAGCACCTTTATCTCCCCTTTTGCCCAACACACTCCTTCAAGACTCAGCTTAAATATTACCTTCTCCAGGAAGCCTTGCTCTATCCCACCAACCTTCACCAAGTTCCCAGATTGGTTTAAGGGTCCCATCCCTAAGTTTACGAGATATGCTATCTGCAGTACCCAATCCTGTAGTCATCTGCTTAACTTCTGTACACAGCTCTCACCACCCTAAAACCCCTCCTTCCTCCATCACCACCACCCCCACCACAAACACACACCCCCAGTGCACTCCTCTCCCTGCCCAGACGATGAGCTCCCAGAACGCTGGGTCCATGCCCACAATGAATGTTTAAAAATTGTCTAATGCTTACTCCTTGGAAGAAAAGTTATGACCAACCTAGATAGCATATTGAAAAGCAGAGACATTACTTTGCCAACAAAGGTCCGTCTAGTCAAGGCTATGTTTTTCCAGTGGTCATGTATGGATGCGAGAGTTGGACTGTGAAGAAAGCTGAGCGCCAAAGAATTGATGCTTTTGAACCATGGTGTTGGAGAAGACTCTTGAGAGTCCCTTGGACTGCAAGGAGATCCAACTAGTCCATCCTAAAGGAGATCAGCCCGGGATGTTCTTTGGAAAGATTGATGCTAAACTCCAGTACTTTGGCCACCTCATGCGAAGAGTTGACTCATTGGAAAAGACTCTGATGCTGGAAGGGATTGGGGGCAGGAGAATGAGATGGCTGGATGGCATCACCGACTCGATGGACGTGAGTTTGGGTGAACTCCGGGAGATGGACAGGGAGGCCTGGTGTGCTGCAATTCATGGGTTCGCAAAGAGTCGGACATGACTGAGCGACTCATCTGATCTGATCTGATTGAATAAATGAATGGATTACCTATCATGTGAAAAAAAAAAGTTTTCTAGCAAACACACATTGTTCGTTTTTGTAATGATAGCAAGGATATTGCAAATGAAAATAGAATTTTCAGTAGGTTTTCCACAGTGTCCATTTGTACTTAGGCAAATATTGATGGAACAAAATAACTAATTTCTTCTCCAACACTAATGCTCTATCTTAGTCTGAATTGATTTATCAAAGCAGAATTTAGCCTGTATCCCAGTGGCACGGTTGATAAGGAAACTGAGATTTCTTCATTAGAGCAACAAGCAAACACGTTTAGACTTGCTCATGGGAGATTTAGAAAAATATGCTGGAAAATAACCGAATGAATCACATTTAGCACTTATTAAAGGAACTAAAATCAGAAATCGAAATAAGCCAAGATACATGCACATTTCCTGTTGTGAGGGTTGCAAGGGTAAACCTCAAGGGATCCGATGTTCCCAACCAAGTTAACACAAAACATTGTCAAAAGTTTTAAAAGACAAGGACTCATTTGTCAGGCTGCAAATGAAAATATATTCGTCTTTATTTCCTCCTAGAACTCAGTAAGGAGTAAGGACTCAGTGTGCTGTTGCTGAACTGATGTGTCAAAAGTAGTGTGCTAAAATATTAAGCCCCAGGGATCAAAGGTCAAGTAGCTGGAAAAAAAAAAAACCAGAAAACTTCCAGCCTAGGAGCAAATGAAGAAGAAGAGGTCCCCAGGGACTTATTTCTTAGAGATGAGGAAACGAATTAATATTAATTCCATAGGGATTAATACTTGTAAAATACATAGACCAGTGGTTAGCATATGACATACTCCATACAAGACTTTTATAAAGTAAGTAAAATAACTAAATCTTTATTTCTTTATTCATTTTAAAAATATCTTTGTAGTACTTACTTTGTGCCGCTCATATACTGAGAAAGACTGGTTGACTGATTCAAAGTTTGTTCAACTTAGACAAAAACAGGTTTAAATGTATACTAAACAGTGACTGTAGCCACAAAAGTAGAAGATGTTTGCTCCTTGGGATAAAAGCTATGACAAACCTGGACAGCATATTACAAAGCAGAGACATCACTTTGCCAACAAAGTTCCATATAGTCAAAGCTATGGTTTTTCCCGTAGTCATGTATGGATGTGAGAGTTGGACCATAAAGAAGGCTGAGGGCAGAAGAAAGGACTCTTTCTAGTTGTGGTGCTGGGGAAGACTCTTGAGAGTCCCTTGGACTACAAAGAGATCAAACCAGTCAATCCTAAAGGGTATCAGTCCTGAATATTCATTGGAAGGACTGATGCTGAAGCTCCAATAATTTGGCCACCTGATGCAAAGAGCTGACTGATTGGAAAAGATTCTGATGTTGGGAAAGAATTAGGGCAAGAGGAGAAGAGGGCGACAGAGGATGAGATGTTTGGATGCCATCACTGACTCAAAGGATGAGTTTGAGTGAGTTCCAGGAGATAGGGAAGGACAGGGAAGCCTGGTGTGCTGTGTGCAGGGGGTTGCAAAGAGTCAGACAGGACTTAGTGATGGAACAACAACAAATACTCTGACCTCCTTTTCTGCATCAGAAGGGCCACTGGCTGGCTATGATCTCTGGCTCCACCAGTAACCAGCTGTGTGACCTTGAGTAAGATACCTAAAGCACCCTGATTCTCAATTTTGTTTCATGTAAAAATGGGGTGATAGTACCAAAGTGGTGTTCAGTTCAGTTCAGTCACTTAGTCGTGTCCGACTCTTTTCGACCCCATGAATCACAGCACGCCAGGCCTCCCTGTCCATCACCAACTCCCAGAGTTCACTCAAACTCAGGTCCATCGAGTCGGTGATGCCATCCAGCCATCTCATCCTCTGCCGTCCCCTTCTCCTCCTGCCCCAATCCCTCCCAGCATCAGGGTCTTTGCCAATGAGTCAACTCTTCACATGAGGTGGCCAAAGTGTTGGAGTTTCATTTTCAGCAGCAGTCCTTCCAATGAACACCCAGGACTGGTCTCCTTTAGGATGGACTGGTTGGATCTCCTTGCAGTCCAAGGGACTCTCAAGAGTCTTCTCCAATACCACAGTTCAAAAGCATCAATTCTTCAGTGCTCAGCTTTCTTCACAGTCCAACTCTCACATCCATACATGACCACTGGAAAAACCATAGCCTTGACTAAACAGACCTTTATTTGCAAAGTAATATCTCTGCTTTTCAATATACTATCTAGGTTGGTCATAACTTTCCTTCCCAGGAGTAAGCGTCTTTTAATTTCATGGCTGCAATCACCATCTGCAGTGATTCTGGAACCCAAAAAAATAAAAGTCTGACACTGTAGTGAGAATTAAATAAGCATCAGTATAATACTCTTTGGTTTATATTGTCTGGAGCTCATAAGAACTCTTGGCTAACTTTATATTATTAGGAATCCACTGATGTCTGTTTAGGGACTTCCCTGGTGGTTCAGATGGTAAAGTGTCTGTCTACAATGTGGGAGACCAGGGTTCAATCCCTGGTTTGGGAAGATCCCCTGGAGAAGGAAATGGCAATCCACTCCAGTAATATTGCCTGGAAAATCCCATGGACAGAGGAGCCTGGTAGGGTACAGTCCAAAGAGAACAGAACACTTTCTGTTTCTGTTTTAAGATCTCTTTTTACAATTATGAAATAAATTACACTTTGGAAAAGTACGTAAACCACAAATGTATTCTTTTACAAATAATGATCTTTGTCCATTTATATCTTCTACCCTCAGAGAGGTAATCACTTTTATAGTAATCATTCCTTCTTTTCTTCTACAGTTTTAACACCTAAATATGCCACCCTAAGCCATACAGTTTATTCTTGTCTATTTGGGGGCTTTAGATATATGAAATTAGGCTAGTCAGCTTCCAAGATGGCCCTCCAGTAATTCTGGTCTCCTGGTGATCTCTCCCTACACTGAATCACGGTGGGTTGTGTGATTCATCTCTGGGGCTATCAAAAAAGTAAACTGCAACTTGTATCTCGGTCTTTCAGACTGTTGAATCTGTGAGGACCATGAGGAAAGTACAAGAGACCCATGTACACAGGAACTGAAGTTTCCCACCAAGAGCCAACAGCAACTAGCCAGACTTGTGACTGGGCCACATTAGAAGTGGATCCCTAGCCCAAGCCAAGCCTGAAGAAGACTGTAGACCGAAAGGGCTTTGGCCACAACATCATGAGCAACCCTGAGCCAGAAACGCTCCAAGCCACTCCTACAGCTCTGACCCATAAAACCATGAGCAGTAATAATGTCTGTTGTATTAAAGCAAGAGGTTTTGGAGTCATTTGTTACAGATAAATAAATAATAGATAAATAGATAGATAAATAATCAGAAATTATACAATGTGAATTCTTGTGTATCTTGATTCTTCTACTCAACATTTTTTAGAGATTCATTTAAATGGTACTGTGTGTAACTTTATTTCTATGGCTGAATAGCGGCTTATTGTATGGATACATTTTAGTTTGGTTTTTATAAACATTTTTTGTTGTGGTGGGGAAGATTCTGTAGGGCTTGAGAAGTGGTAATTTTTGATCTGGAGATAGTTCATGGGCATCCCTGGTGACCCGGTGGTAAACAATTTACCTGAAATGCAGGAGATGCAGCAAGAGCTGCGAGTTCGATCCCTGAGCCAGGGAAGGTCCCCTGGAGAAGGAAATGGCAACCCACACCAGTATTGCTTGGAGAATTCCACGGATAGAGGACCCTGGCAGGCTATAGTCCATGGGGTTGCGAAAGAGTCGAATACTACTTGGTAACTAAACAAACAAACAAACAAAAAGCTCTGCAGTTAGGGGAAGGGAGGATAAAACAGCATTTGCCACCTTTGAGGCCAAATTTACCATTATGAATCCAATATCTTGAATAACTCAAAACAAGAAGTTTTTGGAATGATCCTTATCTCTTTTCACTATAAACACAATCATTCTGAGTGACAACCTTTCTTGTCCTTCGTATCATCTGACATAGACTCTAGGCTCCTCTGCCTCTGAAATCGAGACTAGAGGAAAGGACAGTGTGCACGCTTGCACCTGCCTGTAATATCCTTTCCTGACAATTAAAGTAAAGCAGACACGCTTTCAACCTGCTGCAGACTCAGAAAGTCATGTTTTCTTAATAGTTTGGCTGTTGATCATGCAGGAATCCTAAGTACCTCCAACCCCCAGCCACCTGGTATGACTCAGCCCCTTGTACTCTGCCACTGTTTCGGTGGGACACACAGACTACACAATGGAGACTGCAAACCTGTTACGTGGGGGGAAACTGAGAACAAAAATTCCATGGCAAGGAATCTATATTACAGAAATACTCTCACAAAGGTGCAAAGATGTGTACACATGAATTTTCACTGAGATGTTTCTCATTATTTTGAAAAACCGGGACTATGGCAAAGGGGCGGTAGATAAATTATGATGATTCTTACAGCTGAATTCTAGGCAAGTGTTAAAAATAATTGAGACTGAGCACTATGAGCAGACAGAGAAAGAGGTCCAACATAAATTTTACATGAAAAAAAATCACACTGCAATCAATATATGTCAATTCTATTTTCATTTAAGAAACAAACTGTGTGTGTGTAATGGTGTACATAAATTAAACCACTAACAGCTATTATTGGGGCTGAAGAAGGAATTATAAAAAAAATTCACTTTCAAAATCACACATTTTGGATTGTCTTTAGTGCTTGACATAAGACCTTCTTTTACCCACGCCTCCCAATTATTTCTACCATTAATCAAAGAGCCAGGAAAACCAGACAGCATGAAACAGATGAGCCATAAGTGATTAAAGTATATATTTCCTTTATCATAGTCCCTTTTTAACAATTTCATGAGTAATGTATTTTCACTTTTGAAGACTAGAAGGAGACTACAATAATCATTGAAACAAATTATCTGTAGTTGATCTACCAGAGGGAAATACACTTATCATTTGCCTGGACAGTGGTCCAAACTTTTGTCCAAATGTTACTATACACACACACACACATGCTAGCCTCTTCTTTTGTAGCTAATTTCTCTTCAGTATATTCTGAACAGCATTTTATATTAAAAATAAACTCATAATAATGATTAAACCTAAACAGTATTCCATTACATCAAGAATATATCAAGTGGTTGTTCATAACAATTCTCGGATTTAGAGGTAAATTTTTACTTGGTTTACAAAATACCCAAAGCATTTATGAGAAATTATATGCACAATGTACACACATTTTTCTAGAAAGGGAGCCAGCAATTATTCTCAGGTCCTCCAAAGACTAAATAATAATTAAAGAGGGAAAAAACAGAGTTGAGTGACCCTATGTTATAGCTATACAAGAGATGTCATGACTATATAAACAATTCCTTCTTGATCATTTTCTTTGTATCTAGTTTGCACTGTTACAAACAGTGCTATAAGTAAATCTAGGAGTTTTCAATTTTGATGTTTAGGAAAACATGAAAGGCATCAGTCAGTCAGTCAGTTCAGTCGCTCAGTTGTGTCCAACTCTTTGTGACCCCATGAATCGCAGCACGCCAGGCCTGCTGTCCATTACCAACTCCCGGAGTTTACTCAAACTCCTAGCCATCGAATCGGTGATGCCATCCAGCCATCTCATCCTCTGTCGTCCCCTTCTCCTCCTGCCCCCAATCCCTCCCAGCATCAGGGTCTTTGCCAATGAGTCAACTCTTCCCATGAGGTGGCCAAAGTACTGGAGTTTCAGCTTTAGCATCAGTCCTTCCAAAGAACACCCAGGACTGATCTCCTTTAGAATGGACTGGTTGGATCTCCTTGCAGTCCAAGGGACTCTCAAGAGTCTTCTCCAACACCACAGCTCAAAAGCATCAGTTCTTCAGTGCTCAGCTTTCTTCACAGTCCAACTCTCACATCCATACATGACGACTGGAAAAACCATTGCCTTGACTAGACGGACCTTTGTTGGCAAAGTAATGTCTCTGCTTTTCAATATGCTATCTAGGGTGCTCATAACTTTCTTTCCAAGGGGTAAGTGTCTTTTAATTTCATGGCTTTAATAACCATCTGCAGTGATTTTGGAGCCCAGAAAAATGAAGTCAGCCACTGTTTCCACTTTTTCCCATCTATTTGCCATGAAGTGATGGGACCAGATGCCATATCTTCATTTTCTGAATGTTGAGCTTTAAGCCAACTTTTTCACTCTCCTCTTTCACTTTCATCAAGAGGCTCTTTAGCTCCTCTTCACTTTCTGCCATAAGAGTGGTGTCATCTGCATATCTGAGGTTATCAAGATTTCTCCCGGCAATCTTGATTCCAGCTTCTGCTTCTTCCAGCCCAGTGTTTCTCATGATGCACTGTGCATATAAGTTAAATAAGCAGGGTGACAATATACAGCCTTGATGTACTCCTTTTCCTATTTGGAACCAGTCTGTTGCTCCATGTCCAGTTTTAACTGTTGCCTCCTGACCTGGAGTACTGCAATATTATTGAGACTCCTTATGCTGAAAAACAGCTGAATGTGCTCCAGTTCAAACATCAATACAGAAGACATTTTCTTAGAGTCCTCAAAGTAGAGATTAGAAACCCCTAGATACTGAAACCCAACAAGCTCAATTATACCAAGCCTGTCACTGACTGCCAAACCTAAGACAGTGATCGGCAGAAGAAAAGCAGAAAACTCACCACAGAAAAGAAGAGAGAAAAAGACAGGAACAGTTCAGCCATTAGGGAAAGAATGAAATAATGCCATTTGTAGCAACATGGATGGACCCAGAGATGATCATACTTACTAAGTGAAGTGAGTCAGAAAAAGAAAGGCAAATATCATATGATATTGCTTATATGTGGGATCTTAAAAAGTAACACAAATAAACTCATTTTCAAAACCGAAACAGACTCACAGACAGATAAAACAAACCTATGGTTACCAAAGTGGAAAGGGACTGGGGATAAACTAAGAGTCTGAGATTAACACATATACACTACTATATACAAAACAAATAATCAACAGGACCCACTGTATAGCACAGGAATTATACTCGATATCTTATCATAACCTATGAAGGAAAAGAATGCGAATCACTTTATGTACACCTGAATCTAATACAACATTGTAAACCAACTGTACTTTAAAAAAAAAAGAAATGGAAAAAAAGATAGGCACAGGATGGGGGAAAAGAAATTAGTGCAGTTTTTTGAAATTACAATCGTTTTTTGACTGAGTCAGCCTTCTTTCCTTTCTACCTTCTTCTCCTAAGAGCACCTCCCTTTCCCTTTGGGGAACTGCCCCACCTCCATCACGGGTGGTATTGGTACATCTGTCAGTCAACAGTACCCAGCTCACTCTGGTCAAAGCAGTGAAGTGCTGTAAGCTAGGCCAAAAAACTTCTCAAATCCAGAAAGCCGAATCTCCTACAGAAATCCCAGGAAGGAGGACAATTGGAGCTGAGCCATCCAATAACAGTACCCTACAAAATCAATCCATGGGTTCCTGCTACAGAGATTCCCCCAAGAACCCCAGGTTCCTGCCCTTCCCCAGATATGATTATTTGACTCTTCCTTCTGGTCTCCAAGTCTCAACAATATTCTTCCAGTTAATTCCTTCTTTTTGCTTTAGTTACTGAGAGTCGGTGTCTATTGTTCGCAACAATGAAAACACAAGTCCTGATACAGTTAGAATTAGACCCGTGGATACAGTGATAATACATGGCCCATGGCCCACCCTTTGATTTTTTTTTTTTTTTTTTTTTTGCTGTTTAAAACGCAAACACACACACAGGCCCAATAATGCCAAGATACCTGCCAAGGTCTCACAGCTATTGATGACAGAGGCAGGACCAGGCACAGATCTGTCCCCAGTAGAATATAAAAGTCTTAGGAACAGAGAACAGAAACAGGATCTTATTTCATGGTGAGAACCCCATCCATAAAACAGTGTGGTAGACAACTTAGCTATTCAATAAAAAATGAATGCTGTAAAAAAAAAAAAAACAAAAGAATGCTGTTACTGTTGTGTAGTCATTGTTTTTGTTTCTCGACTTAAACACATGGAGAAGTGTCCAAGATATACTGTTAAATATAAAAACACACTTTGCAAAATGCTATGTACTGTGTGATCTTATCTTTGTCATCTGAAAATGTACTGTAATATTTATAATTGCATTGTGTAAAAAAAAAAAATTACCTGGAATTAGGTTCCCCCATTCTGTTAAGAGTGGTCATCTCTGGCAGAAGAAAGGAAAAAAGCATTAAAAAAAAAATGTTTCAGTGTTATTTGAATCTTTGCAGCTTAAATATATCACTTTGTGATTAGAAAATAATTGCTTAAATTCAGGAAAGGGAATAAGGAAAAAGATAGAAAAAAAGGATGAAAAAGACATAAGGATAAGAAAGATGAGAAGGAAGAAAGTAAAAAGGAGAAAACAGAAGAGGATTAGAAGTCAGGACAGTGACATTCCCTCGGGCACTCTGCCATGGACTCCTTGCTGATCCTCAGGATTACTCACCTATATTCCATTTTCTTCTTTCCAGTTCAGTTCAGTCGCTCAGTCGTGTCCAACTCTGCAACCCCATGAATTGCAGCATGCCAGGCCTCCCTGTCCATCACCATCTCCCGGAGTTCACCCAGACTCACGTCCATCAAGTCCATGATGCCATCCAGCCATCTCATCTTCGGTCGTCCACTTCTCCTCCTGCCCCCAATCCCTCCCAGCATCAGGGTCTTTTCCAATGAGTCAGCTCTTTGCATGAGGTGGCCAAAGTATTGGAGTTTCATTTTCAGCAGCAGTCCTTCCAATGAATACCCAGGACTGATCTCCTTTAGGATGCACTGGTTGGATCTCCTTGCAGTCCAAGGGACTCTCAAGAGTCTTCTCCAACACCACAGTTCAAAAGCATCAATTCTTCGGCGCTCAGCCTTCTTCACAGTCCAACTCTCACATCCATACATGACCACTGGAAAAACCATAGCCTTGACTAGACGGACCTTAGTTGGCAAAGTAATGTCTCGGTTTTTGAATATACCATCTAGGTTGGTCATAACTTTTCTTCTAAGGAGTAAGCGTCTTTTAATTTCATGGCTGCAGTCACCATCTGCAGTGATTTTGGAGCCCCAAAAAATAAAGTCTGACACTGTTTCCACTGTTTCCCCATCTATTTGCCATGAAGTGATGGGACCGGATGCCATGATCTTAGTTTTCTGAATGTTGAGCTTTAAGCCAACTTTTTAGCTCTCCTCTTTCACTTTCATCAAGAGGCTCTTTAGCTCCTCTTCACTTTCTGCCATAAGGGTGGTGTCATCTGCATATCTGAAGTTATTGATATTTCTCCCGGCAATCTTGATTCCAGCTTGTGTTTCTTCCAGTCCAGCGTTTCTCATGATGTACTCTGCACAGAAGTTAAATAAGCAGGGTGACAATATACAGCCTTGACGTACTCCTTTTCCTATTTGGACCCAGTCTGTTGTTCCATGTCCAGTTCTAACTGTTGCTTCCTGACCTGCATACAGATTTCTCAAGAGGCAGGTCAGCTGGTCTGGTATTCCCATCTCTTTCAGAATTTTCCACAGTTTATTGTGATCCACACAGTCAAAGGCTTTGGCATAGTCAAGAAAGCAGAAATAGATGTTTTTCTGGAACTCTCTTGCTTTTTCCATGATCCAGTGGATGTTGGCAATTTGATCTCTGGTTGCTCTGCCTTTTCTAAAACCAGCTTGAACATCAAGGAGTTCACGGTTCACATATTGCTGAAGCCTAGCTTGGAGAATTTTGAGCATTACTTTACTAGCATGTGAGATGAGTGCAATTGTGTGGTAGTTTGAGCATTCTTTGGCATTGCCTTTCTTTGGAATTGGAATGAAAACTGACCTTTTCCAGTCATGTGGCCACTGCTGAGTTTTCCAAATTTGCTGGCATATTGAGTGCAGCACTTTCACAGCATCATTTTTCAGGATTTGAAACAGCTCAACTGGAATTCCATCACCTCCACTAGCTTTGTTCGTAGTGATGCTTTCTAAGGTCCACTTGACTTCACTTTCCAAGATGTCTGGTTCTAGATTAGTGATCACATCATCATGATTATCTGGGTCATAAAGGTCTTTTTTGTACAGTTCTTCCGTGTATTCTTGCCACCTCTTCTTAATATCTTCTGCTTCTGTTAGGCCCATACCATTTCTGTCCTTTATCGAGCCCATCTTTGCATGAAATGTTCCCTTGGTATCTCTAATTTTCTTGAAGAGATCTCTAGTCTCTCCCATTCTGTTGTTTTCCTCTATTTCTTTGCATTGATCATTGAAGAAGGCTTTCTTGTCTCTTCTTGCTGTTCTTTGGAACTCTGCAGAATGTGGTCCACTGGAGAAGGGAATGGCAAACCACTTCAGTATTCTTGCCTTAAGAACCCCATGAACAGTATGAAAAGGCAAAATGATAGGATACCAAAAGAGGAATTCCCCAGGTCATTAGGTGCCCAACATGCTACTGGAGATCAGTGGAGAAATAACTCCAGAAAGAATGAAGGGATGGAGCAAAGCAAAAACAATAACCAGGTGTGGATGTGACTGGTGATAGAAGTAAGATCTGATGCTGTAAAGAGCAATATTGCATAGGAACCTGGAACGTCAGGTCCATGAATCAAGGCAAATTGGAAGTGGTCAAACAAGAGATGGCAAGGGTGAACGTTGACATTCTAGGAATCAGTGACCCAAAATGGACTGAAATGGGTGAATTTAACTCAGATGACCATTATATCTACTACTGCGGGCAGGAATCCCTCAGAAGAAATGGAGTAGCCATCATGGTCAACAAAAGAGTCCAAAATGCAGTACTTGATGCAGTCTCAAAAATGACAGAATGATCTCTGTTTGTTTCCAAGGCAAACCATTCAATATCACAGTAATCCAAGTCTATGCCCCAACCAGTAACGCTGAAGAAACTTAAGTTGAACGGTTTTATGAAGACCTACAAGACCTTTTAGAACTAACACCCCAAAAAGATGTCCTTTTCATTATAGGGGACTGGAATGCAAAAGTAGGAAGTCAAGAAATACCTGCAGTAACACGCTAATTTGGCCTTGGAATGCGGAATGAAGCCGGGCAAAGACTAATAGAGTTTTGCCAAGAAAATGCACTGGTCATAGCAAACACCCTCTTCCAACAACACAAGAGAAGACTCTACACAGGGACATCACCAGATGATCAACACCGAAATCAGATTGATTATATTCTTTGCAGCCAAAGATGGAGAAGCTCTATACAGTCAACAGAAACAAGACCAGGAGCTGACTGTGGCTCAGATCATGAACTCCTTATTACCAAATTCAGACTCAAATTGAAGAAAGTAGGGAAAACCCCTAGACCATTCAGGTATGACCTAAATCAAATCCCTTATGATTATACAGTGGAAGTGAGAAATAGATTTAAGGGCCTAGATCTGATAGATAAGAGTGCCTGATGAACTACAGAATGAGGTTCGTGACATTGTACAGGAGACAGGGATCAAGACCATCCCCATGGAAAAGAAATGCAAAAAAGCAAAATGGCTGCCTAGGGAGGCCTTACAAATAGCTGTGAAAAGAAGAGAGGCGAAAAGCAAAGGAGAAAAGGAAAGATATAAGCATCTGAATGCAGAGTTCTTCCTTCCAGGCACATGGTAAGATTGAACTTCCCACACCCTTGAAGTTAGACTGAGCCACCTGTCTTGCTTTGGCCAAAGAAATGTAAATGAAAGCAAGTCATGTCACAGTACCCAGCTCCCTCTGGTCAAAGGAAGTGAACTGCTGAACCAAGCTAGACCAAAAAGCTTCTCTCATCCAGAAAGCTGAATCTCCTATAGAAACCCCAGGAGGGAGGGGAATGGGAGCTGAGTCATCCAATAACAGTACCCTACAAAATCAACCCATGGGTTCCTGCTACAGAGATTCCCCCAAGGGCAGAAGCTTTTAATGGTAAGTGATTTATCACATGCTTTTCCCTTATCTACAGGAATCACTGATGGTAGCCACTCCTTATGGCCTGGGTCCCCAAGTGAGGCTGACAGGAACACAGCCTCCCCTCAACTCCAACCCATGATGGATATGGAGCATAAGAGATCTCTGTTATAGACAGAATGTTTGTGTCCATCCTCCACCTCAAATTCCTATGTTGATGTCCTGCCTTTGGGCAGTAACTGGGTTCAGATGAGGCTGTGAGGGTGGGGGCCTCATGATGGGATTAGTGCCCTTCTGAGAAGACAGCCCTCTCTTCACCTCTGTCAACTATGCGAGGACACAGCAGGAAGGTGGCTTTCTGCAAACCAGGGAAGGAATCCTCATCAGAACCCAACCATGCTGACACCCTGATCTGAAACTTGCTGATCTCCAGAACTATGAGAAACACATTTCTTTTGCTTAAACCACCCAGTCTATGGTATTTTGTTGTTGAAGTCCAAGATTACTATTATAGTCTCCTACAGAAAGTCAATGCTATGTCAGTGCGAAGCAAAGAGTCCAGGGCTATTTCTCTAGCACTGCTTGTGCCATTCTCTCTCTCACCTCATGCACTACCACCACACCCACCCCATTCTGCTGAGCTTATACAATTCTATTAGAAGTTGTCTGAGTGTTTCATGATGCTACAGCTATATTTTTCACTCTCTTTTGTAGGCAACCAGCTCCCCTTTTTTTCCCTTTAAGCAGCCTTCTTGGACTATTCCATCTACCCACATGTAAGCCTAACCTAGATCTCCTTCCTAAAATGTCTGCTATCACCCAGGGCTTGTCACTTTGCACATTTTTTTGTTTGGTTTGTTGGTTTTGGAGAACTTTTTAAGGTAACTTTTTAAGAAAAATATTTGCATAGTACCTAGAGTTTCCGTATTGCATCCACTCAGCTTCCTCTTATGTTAACATAGCCATGGTACATTTGTCAAAATTAAGAAATTAGCATTCATATAATACTATTAATTAAATCACAGACTTCATTCAGATTTTCCCAGTTTTCCTACTAATGCTATTTTTCTGTTCCAGGATCTAATTCAGGATATTACAATGCATTTACTCATCAAATCTCCTTAATCTCCTAAAGTCTATACAGCTTCTCAGTGCTTTTCTTTTCTTTAAGACCTTATAACTTTTGAAAAGTACTAGTCAGGTATCTTGTAGAATGTCCCTCAATTTGGGTTTGTTTGCTGTCTTCTCAGAACTAGTCTGGGATTATGGATTTGGGGGAAGAATATGACAAGGTGAGATAAGCTTCTCATCACACCACATCAGGAATATACGACATCAATATGATTGATCATTAGTAATGTCAACCGTGATTGCTTGGCTAAGCTGATGTCTACCATATTTCTTCACTGTATTGTTACTATTTTTCCCTTTCCATATTTTTTTCTTCGAAAGAGGCACCAAGTCTAGCACACACTCTAAAGAAGGAGAATTAAGGTCCAACATCATTTTGGGTGGGGATCCCCTGGTGTCTCAGTGGTAAAGAAGCTGCCTGCAATGCAGGAAACCTGGCTTCAATCCCTGGGTCAGGAAGATCTCCTGGAGGGGGAAATGGCAACCCACCCCAGTATTTTTCCCTGAGAAACTCCATGGACAGAGGAGCCTGGCAGGCTGCAGTCCATGGAGTGGCATAGAGTCAGACATGACTTAGCGACTGACAACGGCAACAACAATCATCTTGTATGCTCTCTCTCTCGCAGCTCTGGGGGGATGAGTTACTCCATCGAGTAAGCACCCCAGTGAAGAGCATCATATGGCGAGGAACTGAACCCTCTGCCAATACGGGTGAATTTGGAAGTGCATTCTTCAGTCCCTGCTGACAACTTGACTGTATACTCATGAGAGATCCTGAGTCACAAATACAGTCTCAGATTCTTGAACCCTGAAACTATGTGAGCTAATAAATGTTGGCCATTTGGGGGTGACTTATTGTATAGTAAGAGATAATGGGCTCACCAGAAAATACTTTCACCTCTTTTGGATTTTCTAGCCTTATCTTCTTTGTCCTTTCCTCTCTTTTCATGTCATTCCTCAACTTCTTGCCCTTGGCCGAAATGGCCTCTGAACATCTTCCTCAAGCCACCAGACCACCCTGAAGAACAGTCTCTCAGTTGTAAATTCTAGGGACAGAGAAACCCATTGGCCCTCAATGGGTCATGTGACTGACCACTCTGGTCCACCTCATGTGGATAAAATCAAGTTGTAGAAACATGGCTGCCTGGGGTCCAAGCTGCTGCGTGTATGGAGACGGACACTTCTCAGAGGAAGAGGGTTAACATGGCCCTGGCAGACACACCTCCAGCATCCAACACTACCTGCCTCACACTTTCAAAGGAGTGAGAGATAAAACATAAGTTTTCTTCTGGACCCCAAATTCAGGAACTGATGATGAGAGACAAAAGTGTGCAGAGCTGGTGAACCTCCTCAGGTTCTTCCAAAATAGGCTATACCTACATCCACATGGCTAGACTGATTCCACCTAGAAATGGCAGGAAGGATCCTTCCAAAAAAGGGATGACTTCAGGGACAAATGTGTGAAATGTAGCATGTTATGTTATAAACAATGGAGTTCACAGCTATGTAACCTCCGTCTCCGTGGACATCCAGTAAGTCTTTGATTTGTCATTAAGGTGAGAGCTCTTACAAGGATTGGTTTAAAAATAAATACACTGTGGGTGAACTGCTTGAGGCAAAGCGTGAACAAAGAAACAAGTGTCCGGATGAGTTAATACTAGGCTTGGAAGGAGTCCCCTTAGGGTTTCCAGATGTTGAAGACATCTAGCTCACTTTACTAGTTGGGGTCCAGCAACAGCAGGATATTAATGACTAGTACTGTTGAAATCTAGCTCTCTGCCAGGAGGCAATGGAAATGGCAAAAGCTATGTCATAAAGTAACAGTCTACAAGAAAATACAATTTCTGACACTGCACAGAAATACTAAAATTAGCTTTTACAATGTGAGAACTGCCTGGGATTTTCAATTGCTTTGATATTTTAATATAGATATGATTAACACACACATATATCAGAGCAACTGGAAAATACATAACATATCCAAATTTCAGAATCCATCACAAACACAGGTTGTGTGAAAACATTTATTTCAAGACTGTTTAAAATATCCTTGAGATAAAGGATGCAAAATTAGGGGCTTCCTTGGTGGCTCAATAGTATAGAATCTGCCTGCCAATGCAGGAGACACGGGTTTGATCCCTGGTCTGAGAGGATCCCACATCCCATGGAGCAGCTAAGCTGTGCACCACAATTACTGAGCCAATGCTCTAGAGCGGGGGAGCCACAACTGCTAAGCCCATGTGCCACAACTGCTGACACTCAAGTGCCTAGAGCCAGCGCTCAGCAACAAGAGAAGTCACCGCAATGAGAAGTCCACGGGCATCACCCTCTAGTCTCAACTAGAGAAAAAATGCCCGTGCAGCAAAGAACACCCAGCACAGACAAAAATAAATAAAATGTAAGTAGGACATTAGAATTAAATTTTTCAAAAAAGGATGCAAAATGAATCCCTCCCAAGTGCAAAGTTATCGTGTTCAGCTCACAGCTAGACTCTTGCTAATCATCCCCTCCAGATTCAAAAGAGGGCTGATCACATCAATAATAAAGATTGCTAAAAGAAAAACCTCCCCAAATCTTCTGAGTCATCAGGTTGTAGCTGGAAAACATCAGACATAAGCTGCAGAATTCTATGGGTTTAAAAATAATCCTTTTTACTTTTAAGCCTGTCCTCTTGAATTTGACTAAAGAATTTCAGTACTCCTCTTCTCATGGCTCTTATCTGTAGAGAGAGCATCGCACCACATCAGAAGCAATAATTCATGCATTCCCTGGTGGCTTAGACAGTAAAGAACCCACCTGCAATGCAGGAGACCCAGGTTCGATCCCTGGGTCGGGAAGATTCCCTGGAGAAGGGAATGGCAACCCACTCCAGTACTCTTGCCTGGAGAATCCCATGGACAGAGGAGCCTGGTGGGCTATAGTCTATGGGGCCACAGAGTCGAACAAGACTAAGCAACTAACACACACCACGAGGATGCTGCTTAACCAGAGAGGGAACACTCAGCAGACACCAGAGATGACACTGAGTAGATGGCTGGGCTCTTGTTGGTCCTGTGCCTTTTGCTCTCAGCTCCAATCCTTAGGCAACAACATTCCTCAGGCTCTGTTTCCCTCTGACTTTCAAGCAGTTTGGCCAATGGGAGGCACTGGTGCAAGGCTGAAGGACTAGAGGAGAGCTAAGTTGCTATTCTTTCCCTGGACTCTCTGAGTCACAGGGTACCTCTGATATGGTTGTGTCTGCTCTATAGCTTCCTTTCTACAGGAAAGCTCCTCTATCCCTGACCCTAGTTCCTGCCTGGCAGCCTATTATGATTCCAGCTTCCAGTATACGGCCCCAGATATTGGGCTCTACTAACTTATACCAAATAACTTATGTGGAAACTTTCTCTCTCCAGTCCTAAGGCTAGGACTAGCTTCCTACCTATTTCTAAACTCTTGTCCCCTCTATCATTTTTCATCACCTGTGTAACCAATCCCCTATACTAATTCCTCTGTTTGATATACCTAGTTGCTGTTGTTCAGTCACTCAGTTGTGTCTGACTCATTGCGACCCCATGAATTGCAGCACACCAGGCTTCCCTGTCCTTCACCATTTCCCGGCGCTTGCTCGAACTCATGTCCATTGAGTCGGTGATGCCATCCAACCATCTTCTCCTCTGTCACCCCTTCTCCTCCTGCCTTCAATTTTTCCCAGTGTCTTTTAATTTCATGGCTGCAGTCACCATCTGCAGTGATTCTGGAGCCCAAGATAATAAACTCTGTAATTGTTTCCATTGCTTCCCCATCTATTTGCATGAAGTGATGGTACCACAGGCCATGATCTTAGCTGTTTTAGTGTTGAGTTTTTAAGCCCACTTTTCCACTCTCCTCTTTCACTTTCATCAAGAGGCTGTTTAATTCCTCTTCACTTTCTGCCATAAGTGGTGTCATCTGCATATCTGAGGTTATAGATATTTCTCCTGGCAATATTGATTCCAGCTTCTGCTTCATCCACCCCAACATTTTGCATGATGTACTCTGCATATAAGTTAAATAAGCAGGGTAGAAGTATACAGTCTTGACCTACTCCTTTCCCAATTTGGAACCAGTCTGTTGTTCTATATCCAGCTCTAACTGTTGCTTCTTGACCTGCAGACATGTTTCTCAGGAGGCAGGTAAGGTGGTCTGGTATTCCCATCTCTTGAAGAATTTTCCACAGTTTGTTGTGATCCCACACAGTCAAAGGCTTCAGAGTAGCCAATGAAGCAGAAGTAGATGTTTCTCTGGAACTCTCTTCCTTTTTCTATGATCCAGCGGATGCTGGCAATTTGATCTCTGGTTCCGCTGCCTTTTCTAAATCCAGGTTGAACATCTGGAAGTTCTCAGTTCACGTACTGTTGAAACCTAGCTTGGAGAATTTTGAGCATTACTTTGCTAGTGTGTGAAATGAGTGCAATTGAGTGGGAGTTTGAACATTCTTTAGCATTGCCCTTCTTTGGGATTGGAATGAAAACTGACCTTTTCCAGTCCTGTGGCTACTGCTAAGTTTTCCAAATTTGCTGGCATATGCAGTGCAGCGCTTTTACAGCATCATATTTTAGGATTGGAAATAGCTTAGCTGAAATTCCATCACCTCCACTACCTTTGTCTGTAGTGATGCTTCCGAAGGTCCACTTGACTTTGCACTCCAGGATGTCTGGCTCTAAGTGAGTGATCACACCATCCTGGTTATCTGGGTCATTAACATCTTTTTTGTAGAGTTCTTCTGTGTATTCTGGCAACCTCTTCTTAATATCTTCTGCTTCTGCTAGGTCCATACCATTTCTGTCCTTTATTGTGCCCATCTTTGCATGAAATATTCCCTTGGTATCCTTAATTTTTTTGAAGAGACCTCTAGTCTTTCCCACTCTATTGTTTTCCTCTATTCTTTGCACTGTTCACTTACGAAGGCTTTCTTATTTCTCCTTGCTATTCTTTGGAACTCTGCATTCAGATGGGTATCTCTTTCCTTTTCTCCTTTGCCTTTAGCTTCTCTTCTTTTCTCAGCTATTTGTAAGGCCTCCTCAGACAACCATTTTGCCTTTTTTTTCTTGGGGATGGTTTTGATCACTGTCTCCTGTACAATGTTACTAACCTCCGTCCATAGTTCTTCAGGCACTCTGTCTATCAGATCTAATCCCCTGAATCCATTTGTCACTTCCACTGTATAATTGTAAGGGATTTGAAGAACACTGAATAGTCTAGTGTTTTCCTTTCCCTACTTTCTTCAAGTCTGAATTTGGCAATAAGGAGTTCATGATTTGAACCACAGTCAGCTTCCAGTCTTGTTTTTGCTGAGTGTATAGAGCTTCTCCATCTTTGGTTGCAAAGAATATAATCAGTCTGATTTCGGTATTGACTATCTGGTGATGTCCATGTGTAGAGTCTTCTCTTGTGTTGTTGGAAGAGGGTGTTTGCTATGACCAGTGTTCTCTCTTGGCAAAAATCTGTTAACTTTTGCCCTGCTTCATTTTGTACTTCAAGGCCAAACTTGCCTGTTACTCCAGGTATCTCTTAACTTCCTACTTTTGCATTTCAATCCCCTATGATGAAAAGGACATCTTTTTTTGGTGTTAAGTTTTAGAAGGTCTTGCAGGTCTTCATAGGACAGTCCAGCTTCAGCTTCTTCAGCATTAGTGGTTGGGGTATAGACTTGGATTACTGTGATATTGAATGGTTTGCCTTGGAAATGAACAGAGATCTTCTGTCATTTCTGAGACTGCATCCAAGTACTGCCCTTTTGTTGGTTATGAGGGCTACTAACCCCTCTTTTTCTTCTAAGGGATTCTTGCCCACAGTAGCAGATATAATCACCATCTGAATTAAATTTCACCCATTCTGTTCCATTTTAGTTCACTGATTCCTAAAATGTTGATGTTCACTCTTGCCATCTCCTGTTTGACCACTTCCAATTTACCTTGATTCATGGACCTAACATTCCAGGTTCCTATGCAATATTGTTCTTTACAGCATCAGACTTATCTTCCACCACCAGACACATCAACAACTGGGAGTTGTTTTAGCTTTGGCTCAGTCTCTTCATTCCTTCTGGAGCTATTTCTTTACTCTTCTCCAATAGCATATTTGGCACTTACTGACCTGGGGAATTCATCATTCAGCATCATATCTTTTTGCCTTTTCATACTACTCATGGGGTTCTCAAGGCAAGAACGCTGAAGTGTTCTGCCACTCCCTTTTCCAGTGGACCACGTTTTGTTAGAACTGTCCGCCATGATCCTTATGTGGATGTGGATGTGGATCCTTATGTGGATTATCCTTATGTGGATCCTTATGATCCTTATGGGTGGCCCTACACGGCATGGGTCATAGTTTCATTGAGTTAGACAAGGCTGTGATCCATGTGATCAGTTTGGTTAGTTTTTTGTGATTGTGGTTTTCATTCTGTCTGCCCTCTAATGGATGAGGATAAGAGGCTTATGGAAGTGCCTTCCTCATGGGAGGCACTGGCTGTGGGGAAAAGTGGGTCTTGCTCTGGTGGGCAGGGCCATGCTCAGAAAATCTTTAATCCAATTTTCTGCTGATGGGTGGGGCTGTGTTCCCTCCCTGTAGTTTGGCCTGAGGCAAGGGTATTGGTGGTAATGGATATACCCAGAATAACTTCAATTTTCTTGTCTAGACCCTAAATGATGCAGGGACACAAAACCAACATACATGCATTCAAAAGTCAAAAGTAACAAAACTGTATGATTAAAGGAGTAATTTGGATAGTCCAAAAAGTGTTCACAGAAGGCAGAAACCAGAGAAGTCTAAAGATCAAGTTTTCCTGTGGTGCATCATAGTTCCTAGTATGACCCTTCTTCTACATCTTGACCTTATAGCTTCAGTGCCTACAAAGAATGGTCTTTTCCTCTTAGTATGAGTCAGCCAAATTTCTAAGGACTTACTAAGTTATGACATTGTTGGCACAGGATGCTGCTTTCCCTTACTCCCAGACTCCCTTACGGTCTGGTCAGCTCTGGCCCCAAAAGAACTGAGCACAACAATAATGCTCTACCTGACATACACTGAACAGTAAGTCTGGGTAAGGAACCTTTAATCAGTTATCTCATTTATTTTACCTCACAACCTCATAAAGTAGGTATGATTATTTCCATTCTTAAGAGGGGGATTTCCAGACTTAGAAATTAAACACGCTGTCTCTGAATACGGTTGTCTACCGCTGCATCTTCAGGGAGGGTTGCACCTTCACTGGTCCTGCTCCTCCTAGAAGTCCAAGGGAGGGAAGGTTCCAGAAGAGACTGAGAATAGTGGAGGATCTAGAGGAGGTACAGTCCATGGGGTGGCAAAGAGTTGGACACAACTATGCGACTTTCACTTTCACTTTCAGAGGAGGGAGCCTGGCTGTGGAAAATTTTGCAAATAAGGCCCAGGAGGTACATTTAAAAATTGGATTCTCTGCTAAGGGGATGATGTTAATATAAAGCATAATCTTTGTTGTTATTTAGTCCCTAAGTCATGTCCGACTCTTTGCGACCCCATGGACTATAGCCCGTCAGGCTCCACTGTCCATGGGATCTTTTCAGGCAAGAATACTGGAGTGGGTTGCCATTCCCTTCTCCAGGGAATCTTCCCAACCCAGGGATCGAACTTGCATCTCTTGCATTGGCAGGCAGATTCTTTACCATTGAGCCACCAGGGAAGCCTTTGTAGGTGGTAGCAACTGATTCAGTTTGGATTCCTTTTATAAGAAAGGCCTTGGCCTACTTCTAGAGGGATCTGAAGACCTTCTCTTATTTAAAATAAACAGTATTAATATTGTGTTCAGAGTCTCCACATGAGCACAATTATTTGAAGCCCATTGACAATTCCCATCATTAAAAAAAAAAGGAAAGTTACCGAATTTAGAAACTGAACAATCACACTCTCCTGAAGTAAACTCATTACCATCTACCTCCTCCTCCATAAAAAATGTAAAGAAAAACAATTTGGGTTATTTTTATTGCATTCCTAACCACAGCCCAGTGCATTGCAGTGATCTTTCTTGCATGTCATGTTGAAAAGAGTATATACACAGTTTTCACAGCGTGATAGGTAAGATCATCTTCCTATACAGATACCTGCTAAAGGTTTTTAAAATTTTAATTGCACCTGTTCAAAATTAGGACCTCTGAGCTTTTGAATGGGTCAGCAAAAAGCAAAACTGAGCCCAGGATTCAAATCTCCTACACACAGATGCACATACACACACACACACACACACACACACACACACACACACATCCATTCATACAGTTGTATGCCTCCATTTAACTTCCTTGATGGAAGGCAGAAAGTGTAAATCTATACCTCTACCCAGGGATGAGGATCTGGTCTGGAGAATGAAGGATTAAAATGAATAATTTAAAAATACTGCACAATGAGAACAGCAACCTCTTACAAACCCTGGCTGTGCAGAACTACAGGCGGTCCAATGATGTCATGCAGCCACCATTGACATGAACCCTTTATAGAGTCCTGCCAGCTCCATGGAAAAGAGCATTCCTGCAGAAGGGTGGAGCTCAGGGTTGGAAAACAGAGTGCTGTGCTATGCTCAGTCACTTCAGACATGTTTGACTCTATGTGGCACCATGGTCTGTAGTAAACCAGGCTCCTCTGTCTGTGGGGTTTCCCAGGCAAGAATACTGGAGTGGGTAGCCATTCCCTTCTCCAGGGGATCTTCCTGACCCAGGGATTGAACCTGTGTCTCTTGCATTGCAGGTGGACTCTTTACCGCTGAGCCACAGGGGAAGCCCTAGAAAATAGGGAAACCCACTTTAATATTTGATATACATGAAAAAAGAGAAGAAAAAGTATCCTTTCTCCCCCTTGTAAATAAAAAGTCTAATTAAAATGTCAGAGGTCAATTTGAGCACCTTTGGCTAGGAATCTAAATGCAATAATGTGCCATTTCATACTATGAAGAGGAATTCTGAGAAAGGTAGAAAATGATCTGAATCTGGTTTAGTTTCAAAATTCAAATTGATTTCATTAATTTCCAAATTTGATGGTGCTGTAAACAGAGTGCTATGGGAAAATCTAAAGGCTTATCTCTAACTCTGCAGCCTTGGGCCCATTATTTGATCTCAATTTATAAAATGGGCATATTAACCCTTGCCTTACAGGCAGGGCATTATTTAAGAGTTAAACTGAAAAGTTTTATTATTCCATCATGATACTTTCTAAGGTAAAATGTTATTTACTCTATTTCATCATGAAAATGACATTCTTCAGATTTTCTGAATACTTTAAATTTTCAGTATAGTGAAGTGAATGTTGCTCAGCCATGTCGACTCTTTGTGACCCCAAGGAATAGTCCATGGAATTCTCCAGGCCAGAATACCGGAGTGGGTAGCTGTTCCCTTCTCTAGGAGATCTTCCCAACCCAGAGATCAAACCCAGGTCTCCCACATTACAGGTGGGTGCTTTACCAGCTGAGCCATCAGGGAAGCCCAGTTCTTAGTATATTTTTTTCTAAATTCTTGAAGATGAACCTAAGAACAACTGCTTGGGGGAAGCGGGAATTATAGCATGATTTTCTTTCTGCTTTTTATAGCTGGAATAAAATTAGTATAGCTAAGGCTAGTGGGGAAAATTTCAGGAGTTACACGTTTTACAAAAATAATAGTTAAGAAGCATATATTAAACTTGCTTATGTTTGATAGTTAGAATGATACAATATCTTCAGGGATTGGGTTTGTGTCAAATATTTCTTCTTATTTTTAATATTTAAACAACAAAAAAGAAACCCAAAGTGCTACAACTTAGACAAACCCTGAATAATCCTCCCAAATGTAGCATGTTATAAACTTCATTGTTTTTTATTATTGATACAATAGTTAGGAATATACTCCAAAGGAAACATGATAAAACAATTCCCAGGGAAAGCAAAGACTTTGAGTTTCCCTTTTGGTGTAAGTCCTTCGCTCAGTACATACGAAGGGAATGCAGCCAGGCAGGTCCCTCAGATGTTCATTAGCGCTAATGGGAGGACCGTGGCCAAGGCATGCAGGGTAAGCATGCGGCTCTGGAAGTGCTGGGTTATTTGGACAGGATAAGAAGCAACTGAGTGATCAGCACCTTTAGCATTTGTCATCTGGGGACTTCTTCTTTTTCAAAGAATATATTCCTGTTATTTTTTTAACTGATCTTCATATTTTTTTGAAAGCAGAATACTTTTCCAGAGATGAATAAAATGGTAGAATATTTTACTATAATTACCAGACTGGTGAAAAAACTGAGTCCTTTCTGTATTCCTTTTAGATTCAGAAGGCAGGTTTGGGGGGGAAAAAAAAAAAAGGTGTCATTAAAGAACCAATAGCAGAGTCACTTGGACTTTGTTTTAGAAAGTCGATGACAAACACAATTCTTCTGCCAATGACTTTGACTGATCTCTAGAGTCTAGATTTGGTGGAGACCACTGCTGGCAACATGAGGTTGGACCAGATGACACATAAGATCGGACATAAAAGTACAGATGAAAAAAAGGAAAAAAAAAAAAAAAAGTACAGATGAAGCCAAGTGTTCATGTTCTGATATGGCCTCATGACTCATGATGTGACCTTGAATAACTCCTCCAACACAGCTGCCCTGTCTGTCCAATGGGTAACAAATTCATACTTCACAGAGTACTGAAACTCTATTAATTTATAAGATGAATTTAGAATTGTTCCAGCGATGTTTGTTCATCAGATATTCAGATTTGGAAGCTGGCAAAGACATTCTATCCCATCACATTCTGAATTATAGGACAAAGAACCTTAAGCATTTTGCAAGTACCTCAAACTACGATGTGGAGAAGGAAATGGCAACCCACTCCAGTATTCTTGCCTACAGAATCCTGTGGACAGAGGAGCCTGGTGGGCTGCCGTCTATGGGGTCGCAGAGAGTCAGACATGACTGAAGCGACTTAGCAGCAGCAGCAGCAGCAAATTACGATGGCTGTTTATAGTCTTACATGTTTTGACAGTTGCATCAGTGACCATAACCTTTAATGAGAATCAACTACAACAGATACACCTTAATGACCAGTGCTGGCCCTTGATGGAACAAATGATGCTTTTTGATAACCTAAGTGATTAGGCCTGTGTAGTTCTATAGATATGATGACATATATGAATTCAAAATAGGAAGCTTCTTGTGTCATGAATTTGAGGAAAACAATAACTAGAGTCTGAAAATGTATTATCTAACATTGGAAGTCAGTTTCTTTGATGGCATAGCAGATTAAATAACAAATTTTTAGGGGCTATCTTGTGCAAAACTTTTTCTTTGAAGTAAAGGGAATTGATCATTTTCTGTTTGTTGGGCGTGTGTGTGTGTTTGTGTGTCTATGTTTGCTGTGTACACTGGTTGAATTTGCTTATGTTACAACTCCACTGTAAATACCTCGAGGACAAGAACTGTGTTTCTAATGCCCACTACATAGGAATAAGTACTCAGAGGGTGCTTATTAATGGTTTTTGTTGTTAGTGCAACAACTAATTGCAGCTTTTAACATAATTACTGTGTAGAGCAGCTTTGAGCCATTGAACAGAAATATGCTGGGTCAGTGGTCTGGAGTCCTTGGCAAACACATGGAAGGATTGCTACCAGTCTTCTTAGCTCTTGATTCTGAGTCCTTCCTCTCAGCTCTCTGCCCTCCTCCAGGCTGACAAAGTTCCTGTCCCACTCTCCCCATGCAGTGGCCATCGTGAGTCTTCTGGGAGGCAGACACCGGTAAGCCATTCCCTCCAGTCTGGCCTGGCCCACACTCCAGTTCATCACTCTTCCCTTGTGACTCCATAGCCACACCTGTGATTTCATGTACCTAGTTCCACGAGCCAGTCTGAAACCTGCTCAGCTCTCTTCATCTGCCAGCGTGGGGTGTGCTGCCCTTGGGAGTGTGACCCACAGACCTCCAAGTGGAGGGCGGATTGTGGCCACAGCCTCAGCCACTGTATCTGACACGCATCACTGTGTTTGGGCTGACGCTGTTTCCTGTGGCCAGGGACTGAGCGTGGAGGGATACTGAGGCAGGTCTGTTCATGGAGGCCACAGAGCTTCTTTGATGGGCAACTTTGGCTCAAGGGCTCCTGATGGTCTTGCCAAAGTTTCCTTGGAACTGCATTTAGAACCTCTTTCTCTTTTTCACTGGGACCAGATTTGCAACAAGGTCACCTATCCTCTCCATTCTCTCTCATAGACATTTCTCCTAATGAACTTTGTCCATTTAATCCTGCTTTAGTATTTGTTTCTGAAAGGACCTAAGCTGACATACTGAAGGTGGGCTTTTACATTAAGATGGCAAATTGTATGTGGGGATGTCAATCTTATGAGGAGTTCTGGAATGAGAACAGCCTTTCAGAGTTGCCCCCCTGCCCTGGCGGTGTGGCTCTTAGAGCCTTGAGTTGAGAAGGATTCTGAAGACATGGGCTTTAGGCTAACGCGCTGCCACTCCTCCTTTCTGTACCCATGACAGACACCGCTAATTGATCATATGTACTTATGAACCAGAGCAGTGCTGAGTGAGCAATCAGCCATCAGTACAAGTGCTTATAGATGTCAGGCTCTTGTCATTATGCTTCAGACCTGACTGCAGAACCTAAATGTGAAAGTGGTGTGTGATGACTGTTTGACTTTGGGAGGTTCACTCCTTCACCAGGGTTCCTTTGTCAAGGTTTTCCAGCAACTCTCGGAATGCTTGCATGTTCCACGAGTCTGGGCTGGTTAATGCATGCCATCTCCATTAGTCATCCAGTTCTGAATGTCTGCACTCACCACTTGCCACTACCATGATGGAGAAGGCCGTTTTCTACTACTTCTAACTTTTTTATTACATGACTTTGAAAATTGTGTATTAAGTGAATACATGTACATAACTTGGAAAGTCTAACAAAGGTAGTCCTTAAAGTTTTAAAAATTTTAAGTTATTCCTTGCACTGTCCTTCATTTCTGACCCCCAGAAGCAATGCCTCCTTAACTCTACTAGCTGCCTCCCTTAATACTTACTTCCTTATTTCTAGAATTTTGCATGTACTAAGGTATCCACTGACTTTTATACACTTATACACACATACTTACACTTATACACACATACACTTATACCCACTCTACTCCAAAACCAAGCAATAATATATAGACATTATAGGAAGCATAATCTGCAAAGATGAAGATTTTCATTGAATAAGATAGTCTTATATGTTCTCCTGCAGAACAGTTAAAATCCTCAAGACCCTCCAGGAAGGGTCTTCCATCACATTTGTATATCAATGTTTTCCCCCTAACCAAGGGACATTTAGCCACAAAATAATGGCAAGTGTCCATCTCCTGCAAATAGAAAATGGCTCCATTGGGAACATTTGTAATCATAGGATTTGTTTTCCCATGTACTAGAGCCTAATATTTATAGCCAATGACTGTGAAATCAGTCATTAACGGGTTCAAATTCCAGCCATGTAACTTTCGAACAGTGAGTCCTTGAGACAATTATTTCATTTCCTATGCTTCAGCTTTCTTATCTGAAAATGGGAAGAGTTGGAGAACCCACCTTAGAGAGGGGTTGCTAAAGTTAGCTGAGGAAATTCACATGAAAGATCTTCACAAAGTGCTTAATTCAATAAATATTAACCACCATTATTATTCATTAAAAGTGTGGCTGTCTTTTTTGCTTCAATACATTGAGTAATTCATTACTTATTAAGATAGGACATGAGTGATGTAAACTGAAAAATCTAGGCTGCTATATGGAGACTACCAATTAAAAACCATGGATGTCAGAGGTCAGAGTAGATATTTAGCCCCAGCTAGTAAGATGATCCCCTTATGTGGCTTGAATCCCATTTCAATGAGTTAAGAAAGAGGCCCCCAATTCTGCAGGGGGGTTTTTTGGTGTGTTTTTTTTTTTTTTTCTTTTTTCTTCTACTGACATGAGGGAGAGGCTTCAGGAATCCTTGGCCAATTTAAAGCTTGACCAATTTAAACCTGACAATTGCCTGCCAGTCTGCACTGTTCAAAAGATGAGTGATAATGAGGAGTTTCCTAATTACCAGGGTTCCAGGCTTGTCAGATTATAAATCTCTTCGTGAGATGTAGCTAATTGGTACTGTCAAGGAGAGAAATTTAGAAAGACTTAGATAATAAGCAGATATTGAATTCAGTTCGGATGACTATTTTCTATTGTTTCTGGTCATAGCCCTGTTATATAATACATCTCCCATCTCTCTGCTCACATGTTGGAGGGTTCTGTCCCTCCTCCTTCTTCCTCAGTGGTATACTGGTAAGAAGTGAAATTTGTGGGATATTATTCCTCCTTGTCTCTGGAGGGTTGAAAAAATCTAAACCTAAAATCATGTAGATAGCATTTCACTAGATTAGTTTTTAAAGATCAAGAACCACGTTTTGTGAAAGAAACCTAGATTTTTAAAAATGGAAGACAAAGTTCCAGGTCTCATCTTGCTACTTTACAACACATGGGAACAGGAGTAGCTTATGCCCTCCTCAGTCTCAGATTCCTCTCTGTAAAGCAAAGAAAGGAACATCCACGTCACAAAACTTTCTAAAAGGTAAATTAGATAAGCACATAAGCCCAGTGGCTGTCCATAGGAGGTGGCTGGTAAACTTTTTAAATTAAGAAAGTAGAACTCTTATTAGGTAGGTTTTTTTTTTTTAATACAATTTCCAGGCACATTTTTTGGCTCTGAAAAATGGTGTTTTTATGGCTTAAAAACTCTTTTTTTTTTTTTAGTGGTGAATAATGTTCCATTTCTGAATGTACACAGGTTATTATTTTTCCATTTGCCCACTGAAGGACATCTTGGTTGCTTCCCAGTTTGGGCAATCATGATTAAAGCTGCTATAAATAGCTGTGTGCAGGTGTTCATCTCTTCGGGTAAATACCAAGAAGCATGACTGCTGGATCATATGGTAAGGGTATGTGCAGCTTTACAAGAAACTACCAAACTGCCTTCCAAAGTGGCAACTTCATAGAATTTTTGCATTATCATGAAATCAAAGTCAACTTTTAATTTCTTTTCTACAATTTAAAATATAAAAACCATTCCTTAGTTGTATAACATACAAAAACTAGTGGTGAACTGGATTTGCCTATCCTAGACTAATCTGTTGACAGCTCCTTTGTCATCTAATTTAAATGACTTCTTTTTTTCCTTCTTTGTCATTAGACAAACATTCATGTTAGCATCAGAGTTCTCATTTTTAAAATGGAATGGTCAGTGGACCCAATATAACAACTGCTTGAGAATTATGTTGAAAGATCTATATGGTACTCTTCCATCTCCATACACTAATACATGCACATTTTCTTGGTGTTTTATGAGTCAGGATTCTTTCAAGTGAGCGAGTGAGTGAAAGTCGCTCAGTCGTGTCCAACTCTTTGTGACCCCATGGACTGTAAGCCCACCAGGCTCTCCTCTGTCCATGGGATTCTCCAGGCAAGAATACTAGATGAGTTGCCATTCCCTTCTCCAGGGGATCTTCCCCAAACAGGGATCAAACCCAGCTTCCCTGTTTTATCTTTTTTCAGTTTTGCTTCCTTTTGGTCTTTACCCTCTGGGGTCTTTGGGAACTGTGCATATGTATAATAGCATCTACCATACTGCTTCATTTTAGCTTAGGCTGGATTTGAAGAGCCAAAACAGGAAAACACTTAAGGAGACCTGAGACTCTCAGAGAGAAATAAATTAGAGCTGCTGTTTCTTTTAGCTTTGCTTTCCTGTTCTTCTTTTTTTTTTTTTACTGTAATCTCTCCTTTTATCAAACTTCATTTCATACTGTAAGAAAATGAAATCACTAAAGGCAAATAACCATATGAATCTGCTGAGTGTGAAGAGAAAAGGCCATGGTACAGATGAATGGATTAGAAGGGAGACACCTAACTCTAGGGCTGTATGACTTAGGATTCTTTCAAGTGCAGGTAATAAAAATGCAATTCACACTGACTTCAACAATAAGGAATATTTGTTAGCTTATATGGGCCTTCCATGGTGGCTCAGATGGTAAAGAGTCTGCCTGCAATGCAGGAGACCTGGGTTTGATCCCTGGGTCGGGAAGATCCCCTGAAGAAGGAATGGCAACCCACTCCAGTATTCTTGCCTGGAGAATTCCATGGACAGAGGAGCCTGGAGGGCTACAGTTCATGGGGTTGCAAAGAGGTTGGACAGGACTGAGCGACTAACACTGCTCTCTACACTGTTAGCTTATACAAACAAAAAGCTCAAACACAGCTGTACCCAGAGGTTTAGGAAATGTCACCGAGAAGAGATCCCTCTCCATCATCCTTCCATGCAGTTTTCTTCCTTGTTGACCGTACTGTCAGACATCTTCTCTTCCAAGGATGGCATCTGGCAGCTCCAGGCTTACATCATCCCAAATTTCCATTCAATGTAAAAGGATCATGTCTCTTCTTCAGGTGCTCAAGCAAAATGTCAGAATTAGCTATGATTGAGCCAGACTGGCCTGACATAGGATAAATATTCATCTTTGACTATATTACCATGATTGCATGGATGTGATATTCTGCGGTTGGGGTCTCTGTCACACATCTACTCCTGGAGCAAAGGGTAAAGGCGAGGTGAAAGCAGCTCCATTCAACAACACAAACTAAGAGTGGGAAGAAGATGCTCCTTCAAAACAAAATTACCATGCTATTATCTGATTAAAAAAAAGAAGAATGGACTTGGGCAGCAAAACTCACAAATATAAAGTTCAGAGTTTTTAATCACAGATTCTGATATCATTGAGAGTCTGGCCTAATTTCTTGCCAACGCCACAGCCATGAAATGAGAGATATTTGCATAACTGATGATTCTGTTTTTGTAGTTGTTGATTTTATTGGGTGTTTTGCAATGTTTCAAAGAACTGTGTCTTTTCGGTCTTTAGTTGTTTGTCTCTCCCAAGAGAAATGACTTCAGTTAGATTGTTAAGGTTTAATCTCTCCCAAGAGGCCTAAAATGAATAGCACTCTCCTCTCTTGCACCATTTCTTTATTCTCAACAAATCCCTTCTTTCCAATAAGTCCACTAGACACTGAAAGCTCAACCACAGAAAGTTTAAGCTTTCTGATCAACCAGCAGGCATTTAGCGGGTATAATAAAGAGAAGAACAGACCTCCGAATGCTGTTTCATCCACTGCTTTCAGTAAGGATACAGTTCTATCACTCAAGACAGCCTAATGTTTTTCTTCAGGGAATTCCCTAGTGATAGTCCAGAAACAAAATCTGAGATTTAATAAACACATAAAAGTATACCCCATAAAATATAACCATTTGTTGTAGCAGGGTTGACTAGGGTATTTCTTTAAAATCTCTGCTCTTTTCTGAAAATCTCTAACAACCATGCTCCAATTAAAAATAAATATGTTCTTTCAAAAAAATGGACCCAACCGTGGTTCTTTTCCTATCTGTCCAATTGGTCTGCTTCCTCTCCTGTCATGCCCTCATTCTTGCTTTGTATCTCTCTATAAATCATGTTCTTTCTTCTCCTCCCTATTTGTCTTCTCCAGCCTCAGAGCTTGTCTCTCTATATACCTGCTTCTTTACTTATTTCATTTGTTGTCACATTTCAATGATCACTTCACTGGAGCTGGGGTCTCTGGACTGATTACTCCCCACCAGGAGCTGTATTGTCCATTTGCTCCAGTGAGCAATATATTCACCATTTTTCTTATGTGCCATAATATGTAAAATTTGGGAAACATTTGTAACATTTGCCTTCTATCCAGCTTTCTTACCATCACCAGGCTAATTCTTTTTTTTCACAAAGCTAATGGTTTCTTGCTTAGAAAACTACCTCATATTTTATTCTTCTCTCAACATCTTGTTTCCCACTGTACACAGTCCAAAAATTCCTACCACCTGATTTAAACTTGCTTTTCAGTTTTCCGCCCAGACCTCTGCAAAAAATACACTTCTGCCAAGTGGGTTGACTTAGCATCTTCTAAGAATGCCTTATTATTTCTGCCTCCCTGTCTCAGGATAAGTCTACCCTCCTAGAAAACTTCCAAACCCCAACTATCCTTCAAATCATTTCAAGTTCCTCATCCTCCATGAAGGCCACCAGATTATTCTGATCCATAATAATGTGTCTGTTTTGCCTCTGACCTCCAAGAAGATACTCTCTGTAATACTATGCTGTCTAATAGAATAGCTATTAGTCTCGTGTGACTATTTAAATTTAAAGAAAACTAAAATTCAGTTTCTAAATCACACTAGCTGCATTTCTGGTGCTCAGTAACCACGATGACTAGTAGCCACCATATTGGACAGCAGAAATATAAAGCGTTTCCAATCACTGCAGAAAGCTTTATTGAAAAGCTAAGTTTATGCTGGCTTCCCTGGTGGCGCGGATGGTAAAGAATCCTCCTGCAGTATGGCAGACCTGGGATCGATGCCAAAAAACTGAAGTTAAACGGTTCTATGAAGACCTACAAGACCTTCTAGAACTAACACCCCCAAAAAGATGTCCTTTTCATCACAGGGATTGGAATGCAAAAGTAGGAAGTCAAAAGATACCTGGAGTAACAGGCAAGTTTGGCCTTGGAGTACAGAATGAAGCAAGGAAAAGGCTATTGCCAAGAGAACACACCGGTCATAGAAAACACCCTCTTCCAACAACACAAGAGAAGACTCTAAACATAGACATCATCAGACAGTCAACAGCAAAAATCAGACTGATTATATTGTTTGCAGCCAAAGATGGAGAAGCTCTATACAGTCAACAAAAACACTGGAAGCTGACTGTGCCTCAGATCATAAACTCCTTATCGCCAAATTCAGACTTAAATTGAAGAAAGTAGGGAAAAACCACTAGACCATTCAGATAGGACCTAAATCAAATCCCTGACGATTATACAGTGGAAGTGACAAATGTATTCAAGGGATTAGATCTGATAGACAGAGTGCATGAAGAACTATGGACGGAGGTTAGTAACATTGTACAGGAGACAGTGATCAAAACCATCCCCAAGAAAAAGAAATGCAAAAAAGGCAAAATGGTTGTCTGAGGAGGCATTACAAATAGCTGAGAAAAGAAGAGAAGCGAAAGGAAAAGGAGAAAAGGAAAGATATATCCATCTGAATGCAGAGTTCCAAAGAATAGCAAGGAGAGATAAGAAAACCTTCCTAAGTGATGAATGCAAAGAAATAGAGGAAAACAACAGAATGGGAAAGACTAGAGATCTCTTCAAGAAAATTGGAGATACCAAGGGAACATTTCATGCAAAGATGGGCACAATAAAGGATAGAAATGGTATGGACCTAACAGAAGCAGAAGATATTAAGAAGACATGGCAAGAATACACAGAAGAACTATACAAAAAAGATCTTCATGACCTAGATAACCATGATGGTGTGACCACCAACCTAGAGTCAGACATCCTGGAATGCAAAGTCAAGTGGGCCTTAGGAAGCATCACTACAAACAAAGCTAGTGGAGGTGATGGAATTCCAGTTGAGCTATTTCAAATCCTGAAAGATGATGCTTTGAAAATGCTGCACTCAATATGCCAGCAAATTTGGAGAACTCAGCAGTGGCCACCAGGCTGGAAAAGGTCAGTTTTCTTTCCAATCCCAAAGACAGTGAAAGTGAAAGTCGCTCAGTCGTGTCTGACTCTTTGCGACCGCATGGACTATCCATGGAATTCTCTAGGCCAGAATACTGGAGTGGGTAGCCTGTCCCTTCTCCAGCGGATCTTCCCAACCCAGGAATCAAACCAGGGTCTTCTGCCTTGCAGGCAGATTTTTTACCAATTGAGCTATGTGGGAAGCCCAAAAAGGGTGGCCAAAGAACATTCAAATTACTGCACAATTGCTCTCATTTCACACACTAGCAAAGTAATGCTCAAAATTCTGCAAGCTAGGTTTCAACAGTATGTGAACCTGGAACTTCCAGATGTTCAAGCTGGATTTAGAAAAGGCAGAGGAACCAGAGATCAAATTGCCAACATCCGTTGGATCATATAAGAAGAAAGACAGTTCCAGAAAAAGATCAATTTCTGCTTCATTGACTACACTGAAGTCTTTGACTGTGTGGATCACAACAAACTGGAAAATTCTTCAAGAGATGGGAATACTAGACCACCTTACCTGCATCCTGAGAAATATATATATGCAGGTCAGGAAGGAACAGTTAGAACAGGACATGGAACAACAGACTGGTTCTAAACTGGCAAAGAAGTATGTCAAGGCTATATATTGTCACCTTGCTTATTTAACTTATATGCAGAATACATCATGCGAAATGCCAGACTGGATGAAGCAGAAGCTGGAATCAAGATTGCCAAGAGAAATATCAATAACCTCAGATATTCAGATGACACCACCCTTATGGCAGAAAGTGAAGAATTAAAGAGCCTCTTGATGAAAGTGAAAGAGGAGAGTGAAAAAGTTGGCTTAAAACTCAACATTCAAAAAATGAAGATCATAACATCCAGTCCTATCACTTCATGGCAAATAGATGGGGAAACAATGGAAACAGTGACAGACTTTATTTTTCTGGGCTCCAAAATCACTGCAGATGGTGACTGCAGCCATGAAATTAAAAGACGCTTGCTCCCTGGAAGAAAAGCTATGATCAACCTAGACAGCATATTAAAAAGCAGAGACATTACTTTGCTGACAAAGGTCCATCTAGTTAAAACTATGGTTATTTAGTAGTCATTTATGGTTGTGAGTGTTGGACCATAAGGAAGGCTGAATGCTGAAGAATTGATGCTTTTGAACTTTGGTGTTGGAGAAGACTCTTGACTGTCCCTTGGACTGCAAGGAGATCAAACCAGTCAATCCTAAAGGAAATCAGTCTTGAATATTCTTTGGAAGGACTGATGCTGAAGTTGAAACTCCAATACTTTGGCCACCTGACGCAAATAACTGACTCTTTGGAAAAGATTCTGACACTAGGCAAGATTGAAGGCAGGAGGAGAAGGGGAGGACAGAGGATGAAATGGTTGGATGACATCATTGACTTGATGGACATGAGTTTGAGTAAGCTCCGGGAGTTGGTGACGGACAGGGAGGCCTGGTGTGCTGCAGTCTGTGGTGTCACAAAGAATCGGACATGACTGAGCTACTGAACTGAACTGACGTTTATTCTAGTTATTTAGTATTTAGTCATTGTTTCTGACTCTGGGTTGTCTTTTCCAGGGCCAATTTCCAATTGCCTTACTACTTTGTTACCTCCTATCATAGAGCCTGAAAAAACTAGATACTTCTATTTTCAGACTTCCTTCAAGTAGGCTTGTCCAGATCTGGCCAAAGCCTATTGGGAGGGCAACAAGTCCTTTATATGATCAAAGAGAGAAGTCTTCAAGAAGATCTCTCTCATTAGATATCCTGTTCATTGCTTTTATTTTTTTTTTTCTGTTCTTTTTTTTTTTTGTTCATTGCTTTTAGACATGACCATAAGAGGATTTATCTAAATATGTAGCAGATATCTCATGATGCTGAAGGAAAAGAAAAACCAGAACTATCTCAGAAACTCCTATCCCTGAAATGGTTAAACCACTCAATCAATCCTAAGACTGCTGCTGCTAAGTCGCTTCAGTTGTGTCTGACTCTGTGCAACCCCATAGACGGCAGCCCACCAGGCTCCCCCATCCCTGGGATTCTCCAGGCAAGAACACTGGAGTGGGTTGCCATTTCCTTCTCCAATGCATGAAAGTGAAAAGTGAAAGTGAAGTCGCTCAGTCATATCCGACTCTTGGTGACCCCATGGACTGCACAGCCCACCAGGCTCCTCCACATGGGAGACTACTAATGCCCAGACATCTTGGTATGTGATCAATTACATTGTTATACTATTCAAACCCCTATTAGTTATAATACTAGTTGCAATGTTAATTCTTAGGCAATAACTGCACCCTTAGTAAACATGCCTATATTTAGGCCTTGTCTCTTTAAAGACATTGGGAAAGACACTAAGACAAGAATATCCTCATAATGCCTCTCTGACTCATCCATAGTGCATAGTAGGTGCTCAGTAAACTCAAGGGTGCTGAATGATGTCTCACTGTTCCTAGGCTGGACCATGGGCTTGCAAATTTCTCTTCCGAAACTCTCTAATCTTAGCCTTTGTGAAAAAGTGTGTCATTTTAACAACAGCAACACTTCAATCTATATTTGTACCTGAAAGTTACACTGGAAAGGCGAGAAAGGAAGAAATATAGTTCTTGATTTTTACCTCTAAGATACACCCAAGACATATCAATTACAAAAATTAATCTGGTAGCATGGTATTAGCAACAACTTGAAAGGAAGCTTTTGAGCTTCACTGAAAGCTTTGCCAGGTAATTTAGTCACACTTAGCTTTGAGAATCATTTGCAGTATATGGTGTGTGTGGTGTGCTATGTGTGTGAGTGTGTGTGTGTGTGTGTGTATGTGTGACACTGTTGTGTATGTTCTCCTCAGTGGCTTATTATCAAAGACGTGTGAACTAAAATAGGATATTATTGAGTCCACTTTATCTGTTTAAGCCCTGTTTTCTAACCCATGTTAAAGTTCTATATCTTGATCCAACAGGAATTCTCATTTCATTCATTCATTAAACAGCCATCATTTGAGTACCCACACAGACACCAAAGATCCAAAAATGAAAAAGATACAAGCTCTGCTTTATTAACATTTTATGGTGCTACCAGTTATAAATTTATCCCCTTTGATTCACTCTCCAAATCCAGCAGGAGGGGTCCTTCCTGCCCCCAGGTATGGTGCTAGCTCTAAGGCCAGCTCTAATGCTGGAAGTAACTGAACCACAAGGCCAGAGCTAGTCCCAGAGCTAAGACTGAGCTTGATTTTCTAGAGCCAATCTCTGAGCTTGATTTTCTTAATCCTGATTTTTCCTCCCTTCCATGCCACCAGTCATTATGCGAAAAAGTTTCTGGGACACTGGCTCTGGAATCAAGAGGCAGATTCCTACACCTGCCTTGTGCTAGGTGGAATAATTATGAAATACATGAGCATTCTAAGCCTTGTTTCTTTCTCTACAAGGTGGAGATCATAATAATATTTATAACAGCACCTATCCCACAGAGTTAGTGAAATTATCCAGGACATAGTCTTTTCAACGACTGAACTGACTTAGCAGCAGCAGCAGTCTTTTCAATTAGCAGTATTAAGTGCTCAATAAATGCTAGAGTGTATACTAAACCATTTCAAAGCATCAGTTAGTGTGAACCAAGTGTATGGTGCGAGGAGGGAAAATGTCTGGAGGAGATCATATATATTCACTCCAGATTAAGTGGACAATGGGCTAGCTGGGATCAGATCAGAGATGCCCCTTTCTTCTGCAACAAGGGGCTGCACTCAAGCTCAGCTTCCCATGAAACCAAGTATAACATCCCATAGGCTCCAAGGTCTCCAGGTGCTGGGCACCTGGTATTGCCAGAACACTCCTTCTGAATAGCTGATCCTCAAATTGAGACCACCGTGCCAGAAAATCTGTGATTTCAAACCTGCTCCCTGCCCCCTAGGAGAGAATGCAGTGGAATACCCTGATCTGGTGTGGACTTCGTGGAGTAATGAGAGAGTGGGGACTCAGGCCTTCTCTTCTCTTGCTGATCTTGTATAAGTTGCTCCTTTCTCCAATAAAGACTATTTATTTCTTAAACCATAGAGTTTGTCTTGAACTCTAGTGCATGACAGGTGGAGGCTCAGAGGGGACTCAGCTTATCTAATAAGTAGGTATAAGATAGATGCTAACTGGCTGAATTATAATTGGTCATAAAGCAAAGGATATCTGCAGGAAAAGAACCAAACAAGCTTTGAGAGAAAGATCATCCAGAGAAGCTGAGCATACCATAAATGAAACATAATTTGAGTCCTAAATTCCCCTTTCCTCATTCCATGTATGTATTCCCTTTCATACACAGTATTTCTATTTGCGATTTTTGTTTTCTTTTTCTTAAAGGAGTACCTCAACTGTACAAGTTTCAGGCCCCGCAGACCTTGGCTGTAACTGATCAGCAATAGTGTCAAATGTAGCATCCTGTTACATGCAACCTCTTCACTTAACATACGAAGAAACTGAAGATGGGAAAGTCATGACTTGATCTTTCTTGGCCCCACAATCAGGGTTGATAATAAGAACTTTAATCTCCGGTCCCCATAGTTGTATCAGCAACAGTAATGAGGCAACAGATTCAGCCCTTCTTCCCTCCACCCCAAGAAACAGGTAAGATTTCTGAAGCAGTTTTGGGAAATGGTTACGTGACGGGCATGCGGCGGGGGGCGGGGGTGGGGTGGGGTGGGGGTCGGGGCTGGAGCCAGACAGAGTCCAAAGTTTAAGCCTTAGTGATAACTATACCTGTCTCATTTAGTCACTACAAGGATTCAATGAATTAACTAATGAAAGCATTGAGAAGGTTGGCTGGCACATAGAAAGCACTCAATAAATGGGAGAAGGATTGGAGCAGCATGCTTCTCAACTATTTTTTTTCCTTCTGGTTCTAGATCAACCTGCACTTGGGATGAAATGAGTGTTTTAAGCTCTGTTCCTACCACCAGATAGTAGGGATGTAAGAGATGAGCCCAGGACTGGCTTCAGGAATCAGGTTCAGAAGTTCTTTCTCTGTCCCAGGAAAAGTGCAAAGCAGTAATTCCATGAATGCGAATTCTTGCTTGATAAGATGCATCCAGGTCTAGACTTGAACAGAATACTTATGAAGTCTAGAAGTGGTTACAGATCAGGCTACTTTCTTCAGTTAACCTTTACCAACAAAAATAACTCTGTTTAGATTTACTTCTTTCTCACAGGAGTCCATCTTCTCCTTACTTACCAATTGAGGGGAACAAAAGTAGGAAGAGAGTGCTGCTCTTTGGTTTCCTTCAAACAGAAGTCAAATCAACTCTGTAATTTAGGACAACCAATGCCAAATGGAGTGCTCTTTTAAGAGCTGAAGTCAGAGGCTTTCTGCTTCCCTGCTATGTTGCAAGGCAGAGGAATCTGCTGTGGCCGGAGCTCCAGGGCGAAGTGTCAAGGTACACGTGGTGCCTCCCAGGCGCCATAGAGCCATTCCTTGCTGAGGTCTTGCCAGCTCCACACTCCCCACCCAGGGTGTGGCCCGTCGGTGAGCATGGGTTCTGGAGGTACTGATAGGACACACAGATCCTTAGCTGTTGAAAATGCTGTTCCTTCTCTCTTTCATTTTTTTAAACACTCCTAGCACCTAGTATCATCAATTAGTCATAACCTAACTATTCTCTCTGCTGTGTCTGGCTGCTTTTACCTCCCATGGGATTTTATCAAACACTTTTTGCTTCTATCCAAATCCAACCTTCTTCTTCTTTCCCAGAGCATGAACTCTGGAGTTGAACAGCCTGAGTTAAAATCTGAGATCTGTTTCTTACTGGCAGTGTGACTTAGGCAAGTCACTTAACCTCTCTGTGCCTAAGTATCTGGATCTGTAAAGATAACAATTGTACCCACATAATAGGGTCCATAGGGCTGCAAAGAGTCTGACACAGCTGAAGCGACATGCACACAGTAGGGCCATTGCAAGGATCGTGTGTTAACATATATATGCGAAGCTTTGGGAACATCCTGCTATGTAGCCAGTTGCTGACTATCATCTCTTAGTCTGCACCAAAACCCCAAGAGGTAAGCATTATAATATCATTTTATAGACTGGGGTGAGGATATACTGCTACTCTGGGAATTGTGTAGACATTGATTTCATTTATATTAGGTACCAAATTCCCATAGAGGTTTTTTAAGAGGGACTTAGGCAATATCCAAGTTTATTTTTAAAGCTGGAGCAAATTATTCTCTAAGTATAATTAAGCACTTTTGAGAGTCCAGTAGGGATGATTATTCACTAATAAATGGTAATCTTAGTAATTCAAGATAATTAAAAAAAATTTTCCCTCTGACTGATCCTCAGGGAGAGACAGCTTTTTCAAACAGCTGGAGGATAGTCTGGAGGCTCAGGTAATGTTATTCCTGCAATTTATTATTTATTTACACTTGGGCAGGGGCTGACTCAACTGGCAGGAGTTAGGCCATTACTTCATTAATGTCTCATTATTAATCTCATTACTTCCAATATCTCTATTTTGGAGACAGGTCCCCAGATCTTCTGAGACAGCTCTAATTTTAAAGATCCTATTATGTTCTCCCTCAAATCATCAAAATCTCTCTCAATAAAAGTGCCAGTATCAGAGCATCTCAAGTCATCTCCGAGGCTGATAGAGGCACACACAAGTAGAATCGTCTTTTTACAGTGTGTGCATGGATTTCAATTTGGAAAACATCCCCCCTAGGCCCCATAAATTATTGAGGCAGTAAATTTAAGAGCAATCATGAAGGATGTCCCAGTGTTAGGAGAGTCTGGATTATGGAAGCTGAGACTCTCTCTTGGCTGGTTAGTTGAGGGACCATAAGCAAATTGCTTAATTCAAGTTTTCAACTTGGAAAATGAAGGTCTGTAGGCCCCTGCCCTTTGCCCTTTTTCTACTTTAAAGCAAAATGTCCAGGTAACTCTATAAACTAGTAACAGAAAAACAAACACAGAAGCAAATGCTGTGTTTCCATCTTGGGCTGAGTCAGGAGTTCTTGGTTAAGACGGAGCTGATATTTATCTGGTATGTACTGGTAAATAACAGCTGTCTTCCTTTCTGGTTAGGCCAGCATCTCTGCTGTCTGCTTAGTCTCACCCTGCCCTGAATTTTATATATTTTGGTGACACCCCTCTTCTCCTCCTCCCCTCCCTAATTAAGAGAGTTAAGGTGTCTGTGAACTCTGGGGTCAGAATGACCTGGGGCTGAATCCTGACTCTGTATCCCACCAGCTCTGTGATCTCAGTTACTTAAGCTCTACTGCCTCCACTTCTGTAGAGTAGGGACAACAGCAGGCACTCCTGGACATTAAATGAGCATCAAGCTCAGCGTCCGGCAAAATGTACACGTTTGCCATTATCATTAAAGTTAAAAGAAAAACCCTCAGAGTCTTCAGGTATAAAATGATAAGCAAAAACCTGTCCAATAGAAGGATTAAAGGAAAACCTAACAGTTGTGGAGAAAACCTACCATTATAAAAGGGAAAATTACACCAAAGAGAAGAAGAAATGCAACCAAAATTTAAAATTTGCCTTATCAGTAGATAACATTCAGTTCAGCATATCAAGACAATTACAGAATATCAATTTAACTAAATACATTGTCATAGATTTATATTGGGAGGGTGAATGAAGGAAAATTTTAACTGAGCGAAGTTCGTATGTGCCATAAGAGGCAATCATTAAATATCAAAACTGATTTATCAGTAAAAAGCAGCAGGGCTTCCCTGGGGACTCAGTGGTGAAGAACCTGTCTACCAATGCAAGAGGCAGCGGTTCAATCCCTGATCCGGGGAGACTGCTCTGCAGCCCGTCCTCCGCAACAAGAGAGGCCACCAGGGAGAAACCCATGAACCACAACTACAGCCTCCACTCTGCAACTAGAGAAAAACCCATGCAGCAACAAAGACCAAGCATAATCAACAATAAATAAATACCATTATTTTTTAAAAATAGAAAAAGCAGCAAAAGCAAATCATTTAGAAAGGTGGATGAAAAAAAAATTAAAAAAAAAAAGAAAGGTGGATGGAAACACAGGAAGAAATAGCAGAAAGTGTTGCACATGGCTGGTGAGCTAGATGCGGATCAGGCAGCTCCTATATTTTTCATCATTAGCCTTACAGCACAATATTAGTTAGGATTGTACAAGGCTGCAAGTAACACCAACAGCAACAAAATGTATGCCAGTAACCATGCTTAGATGTAAGAAAGTCTATTTTTCACACCACCAGAAACAGAATGTATGCAGGTAACAATCACTTAAATATGAGAAAGTCTATTTGTTGCTCAGGTGAAATTTCATAGGAGTATACCTCAGTTCTGGTGTGGGAGCTCCATTCCATGAATAAAACTTAGGAGAGCAAAACTCCTCCCAGCTCACCACCCCTAGGAAGCAGCCTTCCTTTTTGCAATCCAAAAACCACCTTTCTCCCAATAAGGTGGAAAGAAAGAAAGAAAGTGAAGTCACTCAGTTGTGTCCGACTCTTTGTGACCCCATAGACTGTAGCCTACCAGGCTCCTCCATCCGTGGGATTTTCCAGGCAAGAATACTGGAGTGGGTTGCCATTTCCTTCTCCAGGGCAATAATGTGGGGAAGGGATGAAAAAGAGACATGACAGGTTAGGGCCCGCAGTCTTTTCAGGAAGGCTCCTTGAAGCAGTCACACTTGTGCTTGCATCCTGTTGGTGAGAACCTATTCCATGCCCACAGTGAGCTGTGAAGGAAGCTTACGCACAGTTATTAGTGTTTATCTGAGACAGCCACATGCTTACGCACAGTTATTAGTGTTTATCTGAGACAGCCACATGCCTGACTACAGATTTCCTCTTATGGAAGAACAGGGGATTGGATATGGAATACAACTAGTTGTTCCCACAAGCACTTACAGACTAATTTAAATTTCTGAAACTTTAAATAAAATCTAAAGCAAACCAAATACAACACCATGTGTTATGTGGTAGTTAAGGGTTCAAGCTCTAGGATCAGAGGCCTGGGGACTGAATCCTATATTGTCCACTTAGCATTCCAGTTTTTTATCTGAGCCAACAATTAAAGGAGTTGATCCTAAAAAGTGCTTACAATAGTTGCTGGCATATGGTAAACATTCCTTTAGTGTTTGCTTGTTGTGTTGTCATAAACATTCCACAATTATGAAAATAAACAAGCACCTAAGCCTGTGATATCTGAGAAAAACCAATAAATGGAAGAGCCAAGATAAACAGAACAACTGAATCTCCAAGAGACATTTAGAGACTCATTCAGGGAGTAGATTAGATTAGCAAATTTCAGTAAATACCTTAATAATATTCAAGAAGATATGGTATGAGTAAAAAAATAAATAAATGCATAGAAAGGGGCAACACAACAGTATGTGTGTTCATTGCAACACAACTAATACAACACACTCAGATTCTCCAGGCTTCCTCATTTCCACAGACTCACAGCGGCATCCTGGGCCTCAGCCCACCGAACATTATAGCAACTGCCAGGCAATCACACCATGTGAGGTCAGCCAATCACAGGCCATGGTTTCTGGCTTCTCCCACCATTTCTGGAAATGGTGTGCATTCTGGTTTCCCCAGAAGGGATGGATGGTATAACTAGTGTTGGAGGTGAATTAATTCCAATGGAGTAAACTTTGACCAGTGAGTGATAAGAGACAGGAGAAAGTCGGACCACAAATATGAGAATAATAAACATGCAACAAATGAGTTCATGAATTTTCTTTTCTGTTGAGTATGAAAATGTTACTAAACATGTTCAAAATTTTATACATTAACAATGGAAACTTATGTATACTATTAGTCAAAGCCCCTAAATTAATCAGTAGAAGAAAACCAAAAATGTCAAGTTAACAAAAATTGGGAGTGTCTTGGGTAATAACAAGCTAGCAAGGAGACAACAGCTATGCTGTGAAAAACTAATAGTATAAACATAATATGGAAGTTTAATGGTAAATGCCAGGGGAAAAAAAATCCCAAATATTGTTTTGGCAATTTTTTCTAAGTAGTAAGACCAGGAGGAACATAAGTTTTCATAGTATATTATTCTACATTGTTTAGTAAAAACTTGTAATACTCAGATATTATGTTTCTATAGCTTCAGATATAGATAATTACCTTTTAAATTATGGAAAACTACATAAAGTCTCATGTTGGTTAACATGCCAGGGGGAGGTTTTGTCCAAGTTCTGTTCCACGTTTTATTCTTTTGGTTGCTTGAATATTGATGTGGATCAGGTATGACATTTATGAATAAAGTTATTAGGAGGGAAATTCATACCGCAATATAGACAATGCCCATCACTTCTAACACAGCAGTATAGACAATGCCCATCATGAAGTGAGCAAATAGCTAAGGAGTAAATGACACAACGTATGTAAGGCATTTAGTACAGAGCTTGGTGCCACTAAGTAAACATGGCTATTACTGTCATCTTGATATTGCTGATCTTTGGGGTTCTAGTTTTCAATTAACTGAATAGCATCCCACATGAAACTTTCAGAAACAAATCTAAAAAAAATTTCTTCCTTCTATCAACTCAGGGGCCAAAGATTTTACAAAAACTCTACGACAGACAAATCCTGGTTCCTCCCTTCACTTGTGATGAGGTTCTGAGCTTCAGTCCCCTTCTGAGAAATGGGGACAAGATGAAACTCAAAGGCTGTAATTTCAACCAGCCACTAGTACACAGCTAAATCTTAATATGTGAAAGCTACTGTTGCTGCTTTTGTTACAAAGAGCCGTGAACCCAAATCCAGCAAACATACTAAATAAGAAATACTTTGACAAGCATGCAGGTCAAAGACAGATTTCTTGAGTCCCTCCTGTGCAACTGGGAAGCACAAGGGATTCATTGTCCAAATTCCCCAAGGCTGCCGTCCCCAAGGCTGCCAAGGCTAGGATCTGCTGCCTCCCTGTGGAATTTCATAGACGACACAGTCATCAGACAGGCAGGGCTTCTGGACTGGGATTTCATCACCAAGCCAAGCTCAGAAAGACCCCCCGGGGGCTTCAGACTGTCTTGTTGGTGGGTTATTAATACTTAAGTCTTTACACAATTGTCACCTTCTCAATGAATCCTATTCAGGCTCCTCTGTAAAAGGGCAACTCACACCCACTTGCTTGTAATCTTTCACACTGTTCTAGCGTTTCCCTTTTTTGTTGTATTTATCACCTTGCAATATATTACCTAATTTACTTATTCCTATGCTTAGTATTTGTTTTCTGTATTTTTCCTTTTACTTCACAAGGGCAGAGATTTTTGGAGTTTGTTTGTTTGGTCTAATTTGATTCCAAGTGCCTAAAATACTGCCTTCTATACTGTTTACTGCAGAAAAGGAACTCAGTATTTCTTGATTGAAAGGATGAATGAATGTCTTCTCCTGGACCATGACATGAATTGCTTGGGAACTTTGAAGATATTAAGTGTTTTAGTTGCAATGAACATATGTGCATGGAAAGCCACAGTCCATGGTGCCAGATGTAGTTTCTAATACAATCCATACGATATAATGATCAGCAACGGAAATGCAGCAGAAAGGCAGTGACACGTATTCAGGTTTTGCTCCCCCAAGCAGACCCTGCTTTGTGTGCTTGTGTGTGTTATGACCCATGCAGGATTTTGAAGATGAATAATATGTGAAAGGAAGAACTAATTTCTTCCATGATGATTAGAGGGTAATAAGAGAGGAGCGGGAGTTTCATAAATCTTCAAAATTTTTATCTTATACTTTTAGCCAATGTGAAAAACATATGAAACTGGCTTTTAAAAAGCACAATCCAAAAGGGGACAGGCAAATCTCAGTGAGATATGAATTCCTTTCTAGTCTAACATAATTCAAGTCCAGGATGTATGGCTTCAAAGTCAGGGCTGGGTTGAAATCTCACCTTTGAGACCTCACATGAGTCACTTTCACCACCCCTGAACTTCAGTATCCTCATCCATCAAATGCGTATTACCATTTAATCACTGAGAAATACGTGAGATAGTGAATTTGTAAATCAGCCGTTGGTGAAACCCAAACCCCAAGACACAGCTCTTTTTCTCCCTAATTATTAAAAAAGAAAAAAAAAAAAAACTGGCTCAAGTCCACCTTCCCATCTACACTGTGAAATTAAGTCTATCTTCCCTGGACTGTTTTCAAGTGGGAGGAAGAGGTCACTTTTCCAATGGACTGTGACTGGTCTTTGGCTACTGTTTTCTCTGTCCCATGTTGAAAGAAATATGGAATATTTTGTCACTTGTCCCCCATACAGGGCAACTGTATGGCTCATGTCCAGTAAAAACTGGGGGGAGCAGAAGGAACCCACCTCCCAGCAAAAGGCAGCTGCCAAGTAAACGTAGCTGTTCTTAAAGGTTTATTAAACATCCCTCATGGAAATCTGTCGCCGGATGTGTTTTGCTGGGGGTAACCCCCTCCCAGCTCCCATCCTCCCACCCCTAGCCTCATCCACTTTTTCTTTCTCCCGGCCACCTATAACCTCTTCCTGAATGTTTGTGTTTCTAGCCTCTCGTGACCCACCTTAAGTGAACACTGAATCTGTGTCTGCATTTTCAGACACCCATAAAGAGTGTCTGCTCTACAAGAGATGGCTCTGCTCTACAAGAAGCCATCTCACAGAGGACCTTCACCTCCTCACATAGCAGAGCAGCCACAGAACCTGAGACATACATCCAGTGTTTAACACGAGTACAAACATCTTTGCTCTCAGTACGAGGAAGAAGGTAGAACACTTATGCTAGCACCATTAGAAGAAAAGTTTCTTTGCAGTTACACTTTTTCCCTCCTCTGCACCTTGCTAAGCACATGGTCGGTGCTCAGCAAATGGAGCTCTTATGATGATGCTTTCCTTGCGTTGAGATATTTGCAGCTCTGAGAGCAGAAGGCAGAAAGCAAAGCCTGAGATAGAGAAATCAATGCCATCTTGGCTGGGTTTTCCCAAAGCAGGACCTAAGATAAGGACTCTGGAGCAGGTGGTTTATGTGGAAGCCAGGAAGCAGGGGAAGAAGAGAAGGGGGAAGTGGGAAAAGCTGATAATAGGCCTTGAAAATGTGGGTGAGTGCTCCAGGCCAAGGGGCTCCATCACACTGGGGAACCTTGGAGGAAGCAAGACAGAGATCAGGGGCCATTTGTCCATGACTCCCGACCTTCACAGATTAGAGTCTGCCTCTGGGGCACATTAACCTGTCTTTCATGCTGCATTTACAGGTTTGTCTTGCTATACGTGGAATCGTTGCCACTGTTGTGGACAAGTCCAAAGGGGAAGGGGAGGGCCATTCCTTCACTTGAATCGGGAGCTCTTGTTCTACCCCAGGTGCAGGGGAATACAGAGGTGGGCACAGGGAGGCGGAGAGGGCTGAGAACAGTATCTGTGCTGGGAGGGAAAGGCAAGAGCCCTGGATCTCAGTCCGGACGTGGCTGCTAAGTACTGCTGACTAAGAACTTGAGTCTTCTGCGCCCTTCACCTTTTCTGTCCTACTATGGGCAAGAAGAAAGAATGACTTTCACTGCAAACACACACTGGGTGTAGATGAATTAATCCCCTGGGAATTCCTGATGGGGATCTTGAACTACACAAGTAATAAGACAAGATATTTTTCTCTGTTCTACAGACAAGAAAACTAAGACCAGGAGAGCTAAAGGTATATACATATATGCCCAAGGTCACTCAGCTATACTACAGAAAAAAACTAAGCTTTGAGGCATTTAAAATTCCCAAATCCTTGCTCTTTCAGTCATCCAATATGAAATGGGGAAATCCATCACAATCTGAACATACACAACAGAACACTGCAACATCAGGCGAGCAAAGGTTCTCTCAAAATGGCGCAGATTTGTTGCTGTGCTCAATAAAGCAGTCGCCCTTCTGTATTTCCTACCTTCCTTATTAACTGTGCTGAGTGCAGTCTCTGTCCGTCTTTGCTCCTTGTAACATCTGCAGCCAAGAAGCAGGTGCTATTTACTCTAAGTCCATGCTGCCTTGAGGCCCTTAACACCTTAGGGGCCCAGGAAGAAGGGTCTGGCAGGCAGAAGGACTGAGATGGACTCAGGGAGGCTGGGAGTTAGGTAACTCATTTGCTAAATTTTGCTCAGCTCTACACACACACACACACACACACACACATATTCCCCCCAGCTAGCTGCCTCTAGATACATACACACACACACACACACACACACACACACACACGGAGTACACATTTCCCCCAGCTAGCTGCCTCTACATACACACACACTACACAGTCCCCCCAGCCAGCTGCCTAACCTTTCCAATCCAATGCAGTGAGTTGGGCTGGAAGCAAGGCTGGCAATTCTTTCCTCTGTCTGAGATTCCATAGGCCACAAGAAACTTTCTGCTGGACCAGATCCTGAACTAGTAGAATTCATATTACTTGGATGTTTCTGTTTTTCTGTTAACTTTCCTTTTCAAGGGGTATTTTTATGAGTCATTTGCTGGCTTGCCTTCTCCCAAGTCATCTGATTTTCATTTAGATGCTGCTCCAGCTTCACGATGAATTTTCTTTTTCTTTTAAAGTTGTTTTCGTTGGACTTAATTGGTCTGGTACTGTCTCTGACTGAAGTTTTGTTTCTGCTCGTTTTATGGGTGCTGGATGTGAGATTCATTTGGCTTAGTCAGCTCTGTATTTTCTTGTGTACTTTCTTACTTTTCACGCCTTTCCCCCCTACTGTTTTGCAATCAAGTAACTTTAAATCTTCATAGATTTTTCATTTGACTTTATTTTTCCTAGTTGAGTTTTACTGTTTTCTAAGTGTTTCTTTCTCCTTTATTTCTTAATATACTTTGTTCCTCTCCTGCTTTGGGACTTTGCTGAGGGAGTGATGGCTTTTCAGTCTTCTTATAAGAGGTTCCTGTAGCCTCATTTGTCTTGGACAGCCCTGCTGTTCTAGTGTCCGGTCCGATACTCTTGAAAACGTCCCAGTTAGTGGATAAATTAAATGGTTGCTGTATCTGAAAGTGGGTTTGTTCCACTTTAATGTGCAAACCAGGACTGAACATGCTTCGATTCTATGGATCCAATGCCTGAAGACACATCCTTTTTTACATGTTACTCTCTGTGGGTTTACCTATAGTCTGAAAATGCTCCCTTTCTTTTCCTGAGAGTATATAATAAGGTAAAGTTGTTGATATACCTTGTGAGTAAATTTAAACTTGTGACTGGGCATCCATGTAGAATATGTCCTTAAGAAAGTATGGTAACTGACTGAACATGGGAAATGAAAACAGGTAGGGAGGGATACACATTATTGGTTCATTTAAACTAAAGTGCTGAAATTAACACTGCAATATCTTAAGTTCTGTTTCCATATTTTCCAGGAAAATAAGGAACCCTGGGGTCCCCCCCTGCATTTATGCATTTGTAAGGGCTTTAGTTCACTGACCTGGATCTGAATCCCAGCTTCATTCCTCTCTAACTGTCCAATCTCCGACAAATTACTAATGCTTTTCTAGTCTTCTTCTGCCACTTGAAAATGCAGATAACAAAGGGCTGACCATTCAGAACGTTGTGATGATTACATAACATATATGTGGTACCAGACAGTGGTGGCAGTTGCACAACATTTTGTATGTACTAAATGCCACTGAATTTAGACTTTAAAATTGTTGATTCTATGCCAATCCACCTCGACAGAAATTTTTAACTGAAGGAAAAGACACTGTGCGTGAAAAGTTCTAATGCATAGTGGTTGCTATATGGCCCATTCTCTGCTCTTAATAAAGGGTCAAGCTGTTCTGGGGCCTGATTGTCATAGAGCCAGGTTACCCCATGTGGGGCACTGCAGTGTCAGCAGACGCCATTCGCTTGCAGAGCAAGCATATAGCGCCCCCTGTTGTTCTGTGGCAATCTGGCCTGCTCCTTAAGAATCTGGATGGTTTGTATCAGAATTCCCTGAGTCAACTCAATACAATGACAAACATGCAGATTCCACTTCTGGAAAATCTAATTCAATAATTCTTGGGTGGGGCTCCTGATTTTCATTTTCCAACTCCCTCCCTGGGTGAATCTTACACGTGTGAGAATCAACAATTTAAACTCTTTACATCACCCTGAGCACAGTCATATGTGTCAGCTGGTACTTTAAATAGGATACTAATAATAAAAATGTTTCATAGTTGTACTTTATATTCACGTGGTCCTCACTGGCTTTCTCTCAAGCACTGGGCAGCGCTTCTGATCCCGTTTCACAGATGCGGAACTGAGGTGCAGAGTTCCATCCACGGTCACACACCTCTCAAGGCGGGGGGGGGACCCAGGACTGGATCCCTGACTTCCGGACATTCATCCACTGAGGCTTTCTTTCTTTTGAAAATAAAATTATTCTCATTAACTTCCAAAGCACTTTTTCTTGTTTATGCTTCCTGGGAATTTTTTCCCCATATTCTTTCTATCTCTCCTCAATTTTTTCTCTTTAAAGTGTTGACTTCCTCCTCAAATATCAGCATTATTCCTCTTCATTTATAATACTTTTTTTTTCTTTAACAGAGCATTCAGTTGTTTAGTTACTAAGTCATGCCCAACTCTTTGTGGCCCCATGAGAGCATTCAGAGGGGGTGGTTATATGAGTGACCATTCAACTTTACAATCAATGCACATGCAATCACCAAGAAGAGAGGCAGAGGAAAGGACTGCTTAGTACATTGAGACAGGAGAAAAGTCACAGACGGGTATGTATGTGTGTGTGTGTGTGTTTGCAAACAAATTCATGGAAGTACATTTATGCATTCATGTTATCTGTGATGTGCCTTCTGGGTAAGGTAAACAACTATTCCAGGGTGCTGGTTCCTGGAAAACAAGACTTGGTTTCAAAACTGGGAAAGTTTCAGGCAAATAAGGATGCACTGGTCACCTTACCCCTGGGCCATGATGGGATTGGAGGTGGGGTGGGTGGGTGAGGGGCAGGTGGGAACAGACCTGTGGCCCTTCCATTGTTTTCATTAAAACAATCTCTGCAGACTTCAGGGTGCTCCAGCAGTTGCTTTGACTTAGCTTTGACTCCAACTGCCTGGGTTCAGCTGAGATGATGGATGATCTTATCTAAAGCAACTTCCAGCTCAGGACATCAATTGCCCCATTTGCTAAAGTGGGATTAGTGATAACAAGCATTTCCATAGAATTCAGAGAACTGGATCAATTAAGTCACTTACAATATTATTTGGTCCACAGCAGGTGCTCAAAAAGTGCCAGGTATGCAACAGTTAGTACTGGACATGGAACAACAGACTGGTTCCAAATAGGAAAAGGAGTACGTCAAGGCTATATATTATACGTCAAGGCTGTATATTATTTAACTTATAGGCAGAGCAATCATGAGAAACACTGGGCTAGAAGAAGTACAAGCTGGAATCAAGATTGCCGGGAGAATATCAATAACCTCAGATATGCAGATGACACCACCCTTATGGCAAAAAGTGAAGAGGAACTAAAAAGCCTCTTGAAAGTGAAAGAGGAGAGTGAAAAAGTTGGCTTAAAGCTCAACATTCAGAAAACTAAGATCATGGCATCTGGTCCCATCATTTCACGGCAAATAGATGGGGAAACAGTGGAAACAGTGTCAGACTTTATTTTGGGGGGCTCCAAAATCACTGCAGATGGTGATTGCAGCCATGAAATTAAAAGACGCTTACTCCTTGGAAGGAAAGTTATGACCAACCTAGACAGCATCTTCAAAAGCAAAGGTCCGTCTAGTCAAGGCTATGGTTTTTCCAGTGGTCATGTATGGATGTGAGAGTTGGACTGTGAAGAAGGCTGAGCGCCGAAGAATTGATGCTTTTGAACTGTGGTGTTGGAGAAGACTCTTGAGAGTCCCTTGGACTGCAAGGAGATCCAACCAGTATATTCTAAAGGAGATCAGTCCTGGGTGTTCTTTGAAAGGATTGACGCTAAAGCTGAAACTCCAATACTTTGGCCACCTCATGGGAAGAGTTGACTCATTAGAAAAGACTGATGCTGGGAGGGATTGGGGACAGGAGGAGAAGGGGATGATGAAGGATGAGATGGCTGGATGGCATCACCGACTCGATGGACCTGAGTTTGAGTGAACTCCGGGAGCTGGTGATGGACAGGGAGGCCTGGCGTGCTGCGATTCATGGGGTCGCAAAGAGTTGGACACTACTGAGCGACTGAACTGAACTGATACCACATATCTTAGCTATTTGAATATTTCATATGTGGCATTTATTAATTGCATAATTTAAATCACAAAGGTTTTTGGTTGTTTTTTTTTTCTTATTTTTACTTTCAGGGAAACAAGACTTTAAAAAAGGAAAACCGTCTGATATCCTGGCACTGTTTTTTGGTCTAAGTTGTAATGATAGCTGTGTGTGTGATTCTCTGTGTCTCATCTTCTAAATATTTTCCACAGCTGTTCTTCTTTACTCTGTTATTAAATAATCTGTTTGACTTCAATTTATTTCAGTTCTCAAAATATAAAGCAGACCCTCTCTTTTGTCACATGCAGGAATGGGTCCAGTCCTACTTATTTGCTTATTGAAAGACTGTTGGTTTCCTTCTTTATCCAGTAGAAAGGGATGGCCAAAACAAGCACATTTCTGCTTTATTTAACTGCCAGCTGTGGCACTTTCTTTGTCTTAAAAGCTGTTTCTCACTCAGAGGTGCTTTGAGCGAGACTCAACAATGGAAAACAATTCACTCATCCCTGCCTCGGGGTCCTGTTTATCCTTCCATTGTCCGGAAAACGACCTGTTTGCTTAACCAGAGGGCTTTGGGTTAAGCCTGTTCGTAGAAGTCCCCTGCTTGGAGAGCACAAATATGTGACAATTTTGAGTCTGGGGTTTCTTTAAAGAGTCCTTACTCCAAATTTCTCAACGTTTTTCAGTAGGACGGAGGAATTCAAAAGTAGAAAAGTACAACTATTTATTCAAGCTGACAAACATTTTTTTCTTCACAATAGGACTGCAAACAGAACTTGATTTCAGGAGTTTGCTGCTCATTCCAACGCTGCCTTGAAGGCAGAACCTGTTTCATACTTGTACTCTGAAAGAAACAAGTTGTTCTTTTTTCTTTTTTAATCCAATACAAATGCCACCTGTGCAAATTGCCCAACTTCTTTCTTATCTTTCCAGTACTTGTTTTTAATGGCTTTAAAGCAGAAGACAACAGAACTGAATGGCTGAGAATTCAGTTTTGGGGACAGGTTGCCTGAACTCACACCTTGGCCTGGCAACAACAGGCAAGTTCCTTCACTTCCCTCATTTCTAATAACAGTGAAACTTTAGCACACGGGGTCTCGAAGAACAAGTGACATAGTAGTAAACAAGAGACTTAAAACTGGGCTTGGCACTTAGGGAACAAACAGTGCTAATTTCCACTGGACACGTGGATGTATTTATACCAGACATGTTGCCAGCCAAAGCCTTGGCTTTCTCTGCCCACTGAAGCCAAATAAAAAACACAGAGACAGAGTCTGGAGGAAATATAGGATATAGAAAGGTGGCTTTAATTCTCAGCCGGCAAAGAACTGTTGGGGGTGTGAGGGGCACGTGGGACAGAGTAGGTTCCTGTCTCCAGATCTGCCCGCACCTTTCCATGAGGAGTCTAGGGGCTTATATAAGATGAGGGCTTGCAGTTAGGGGTCTGTGGTACGGAAGGATCTTCCTTCCACCTTTGTTCCTTCCACCTTCTTCTTCTTGCATTGTTTCAAAAACAGTCATAGGATGGTGTCAGTTACCCAATAACTGAATCTGGTGGCCCTGCTGCCGCCTCCTTTCTGTAATCCAAAAAGAGAAAAACGAGAGAGGTGGTCTGTGAAGAGAGTGCTGTAAAGGTGAGCACCACATAGAGGATGTAATTAGCACAGAGTCAAAGGATAATAGGTGCAAAATATAGATCATGCAGAGTTAGGGGCAGAAAAGCAAATTTAGTTACAGGCCACAGATTAGGAACAGTTAAAGTGAAAACTAGGAGTGACCAGGCCTGCTCACGGTTTCCTTCTTTTTTCTCAGGAAAGAAAAAAAAAAAAATTGTTTCTCTCTTTTTTTCTTCTTTTCACTGCAATGGACAGAGTAGGGATTTGGAAACTCTCTGAAGCAGGGGTAGGCTACTGGGTAGCTAGTGAGTGTTCATGTCTGCCCAGCTCCTTCATTCCCTTCCTCTGGTAACAACTTCAGTCTTTGTGAGAATTGCTTTTGGTGGGCTTGCCCACTCCAGCACCAGATGAATTCACTGACCTACATTTGGCCAATCAGGTCCTTCCTCTGGATTTTACAAATAGACACTATGATCATGATAATGACAGCAATGATTAAAACAGTGAAATCTTTATAAAAGGCACTTACTGTGTGTCAGGCTCTAAGCACTTTATAAACTTAACCATCATGACAACCTAAGGAAGTAGATCCTACTGAAATAGGCTGGGACTCAGGACTCTTTACCGGAGTGCTTGCAACCTGGACAAAAGTCTCCTCCAGCAACTATATAAAGAACCTAAAGGGACTGAGAAATGGAGTATTTCCTGTCAAATCAGTAAAGAAGGATGTCACTGTTATCAGTGATTGCAGCTTTCCAACCTGAGCCAGTGAGCCCTGAGAAAACTAAGGAAGGAAAAGAACACCTCCCATGTAGCAGTCAAACCCTGCAGCCACTCCCTATGGTGAGCCCCGAGGAAGCTCAGGATGTGAAAACACAGAATACTGGCCTCAGATAGGTGAGGTGCATATCAAAGGAATGACTTGGTATGCCCAGACTCTTGCGTCTTCCCATACAAAGAAAAGTGCTAAATTCTTTGAGATATCGGGTTCTCCTCTAATTAACAATAACCTTTTCATGTTCACACTACCTGCCCTTTGTCACAAAACTGCTATAAAACTTTGTTCCCACGTCGCCAGCCCCTCCCCACCTGCTGGGAACAGCTCTCTCAGTGTTATTTGAGATGCTGCCTCCTGGCTTGAGGTCCTACAAACTCTCACCAAATAAAACACAATTCTCAATGTTTAGATTGTGAATATTTTTTAAGTCTACAGGACTAAAAGTAACTGTCCACATACACATTTGGGGCAATTATGAACAATAAAATACAAAAAACAAAAAAACAAAAACAAAAACCAACTGTCATTTCTGAGATGCTGGGAGTAAAAGCAAGGTACGTCCCTCCAACCCCTGCCAACCACTAATCTACTTCATGTCTCTATGGATTTGTCTACTCTGGGTATTTCACATCAACAGAATCATATAATAAAAAGACTTTAAGAAATTATTATTTTCATGCAAGGAAAGGCTTTAGGGGTACTCAAAGCACCCACCAACATGCACGAAGCAGAGTTCAATGTTTAAGCATCTTCCTTCTGTAAAGCTCTTACTCATGCTTTGCAGATGACATAAAGAGGGATATTATTCACTTTCAGACTTCAAAAAGCATGTATATCATACAGACTGTAATTAAGCTACCACAGTTAGGTTACAAAAAATGGTGTAGTACAGACCATTCTATACAGTGCAACCTAATACATAAGCAGTTATTAAAGTTATTAAAGTTCACTTGTGATTTTAAGTCTTTGGTGGTGTGCTATTTTCAGAGAATTTTATTGCTTAATATATATACTTGGGCTTCCCTGGTGGCTCAGGGGTAAAAGAGTACACCTGTCAATGCAGCAGACTCTGATTTGATCCCTGGTCCGGGAACATCCCACATGCCTCAGGGCAACTGAGACCTCGCACCACAACCACTGAGGCTTGTGCTCGAGAGCCCGGGAGCCACGGCTCCCGAGTGCTAGCGCTGCAACTACTGAAGCCCATTCGCTTTCGAGCCTGTGCTTTGCAACAAGAGAAGCCGCCACAATGATAGAATCGCAACTAGAGATCAGCCCCCACACACAGCAACCAGAGAAAAGCCTAAGCAGCCAGGAAGAGCCAGCACAACCAAAAAAGTGAAAAATACATATATTTAATTAAGGACATATTCAGTTAGCAACAAATATCTGGGGGAAGAAATGCCCTCCAAATGTGTCAGACATGGTGTAAAGTGCTAAAAATACAGATCCCCAAGAGCTTACTGAGTCTAGTAAGAATCTGGAGCATTAGCCAGCCCCCAAAATATTCATTTAATGAAAAGAAGGGAAATATGCTGAAATGTTAGGAGGATCTCCTTCTAGGTTACTGGATTATGAGTCATTGTTATCATTCTCTTCTTTTTATTCTCATATTTTCTAGGTGTTTTTTAGAATGAACTTGCATTGTTTTAATAGTTAGAAAACCAGACTTTGATAAATCTATTCTCTACAGGAAGCTATACATAGAGAAAAAAATCCAAATAATTTGCGGTATGGCTAAATGGACATTTTTTATTATTAAAATGATCTTTCATAAAAAGGGTTAATGTTTTAAATGAACTTTTTTCTTTTTTGGTTTTGTTAAGCCTAAAACTAACTGCTATTCTTTTGTTTGTTTTTAAGAATTAAAACTCTTTGAAAGTGTTGCCTAGCTATGGCATTGATATGTCTCAGTTTCAAACATTTGTTTTATTGTTCCCCATACATTAATACTTTGGCCTCTTTTCATTCTGATGCTTAAGAGATTACTGCTTTGAGGAATGTGGTTACTCCAATTAAAACCTTGGAATAACTTAGGCTGTGTAGACCAAGTTTCTTGTTCAAGTAAACATCATTAATAAAAAATTTGCTCTGGGAAATGTGTGTTTTATGTAGTTTTGCAGATTTCTATTCCCTGAGGGGGGAAAGCAATTAAGAAGCTAAAGAAGTACATTTACAAGAGAATAAATGCATTTAAACATATATGCTTTCTTCATACATCCAGTTACTATTTATTGAGAGGTTCCTCCATAAAGAATCCACCTGCAATGCAGGAGCCACAGGTTCAATCCCTGGCTCAGGAAGATCCTTTGGAGAAGGAAATGGCAATCCACTCCAGTATTCTTGCCTGGGAAATCCCATGGACAGAGGAGCCTGGCGGGCTACAGTCCATGGGGTCGCAAAGAGTCAGACACGACTGAGCAATGGAGCATGCATGCATCCTGTGTGTCAGGCACAGTAAATTGGTTAATTTGTGCAACCTACCTCACAACATAACAAACCAGGATTTAGTTCCCGCCATTTCAGACATGGAACTGAAGTCTCCAGCAACCTGTTAATCCCCTAAGGTCATAGCGCTGGTATGAGGAGGAAGTGAAGTTTAAAATCAACTCTTTTGGATTTCCAAACCCATGTTTTTCCTCCATATTGTACTTTCTTTCTTGGAGCAATGAGTAAAAAATATATTTTAAAGTAGACTGGGATTTCTTGATTAACATTACTGACATTTTGGACCAGAAGATTCTCTATTGTGGGGGCTATCCTATGCATTTCAGCATGTTTTGCAGCTTCCCTGGATTCCCTGTAAGATGCCGGAATCATCCCCTTTTATGATAACCAAAAATATTTCCAGACATTGCTAAAGCCCCCTCTGGTCAAAGTCATCCCTGGCTAAGAATCATGTACTAAATCATATTCACATTATTCAGAGAGAAAATGATCAGTTTTTAGAAAGATAGAACATAAAGGAATTTCCAAAGTCTGCTTGAAGGAGCTCATGATTATGTCAACATGAAACAAATAGAAACAGATATTGGAGATTTGACAATAATTGGTCTGGTGCAGACAGCTCAGTGAGGTAACTGAGACTCCAGAGCGGCTGTCTGCCAACTTTCCCCTTTCATTCACCACCCTGCCTCTGGGATAACAGCACTGAAGAGTAAGGGTTATGTCATATTTATACAAGGAAAGAAGGCTTTTCATTATAACATAAAGTATAGCATAGTCCTTCAGAAACATTAAATCAAATGAGATAAAAATCCAGAAAAGCAGTCAGGCAGTTAACAACTTTTTTAGAAATGCTAACTCAATGACAGTCATTAGTCTAGACCCCTGGGAATTCTCAAGGGAAAAAAAAAAGTAGACTCCCCTTCATAGAGTTTGAAGTCTAGTAAGGAAGAAAGATATTAGGCAAATGTATTGTGCACAATTAATTAAATAATTAACAAAAATGTGTGGCTGCAAAGGATGAATCCTTGTTATGTGTTTTGATGCCCCGCCAAAAAGCACACGATCACCATTTATGCTAGGTATTAAGCCAGTATGTCTGAGCTCCAAATTCTTTTCTTTACATTCTGCCCTCTGGCTAAGCATTTTCCAGATGTTTCCATCAGGTGGCTTCCTGCTGGATTCTGTTAACAAGAAGCTTTCAGGGAGCTCTGAAGGCAGGAGGAACTGAGAAGACAGTAGGCTTTGCTGGAGAAGGGATTTCCTTCTCTCTCTTTGCTTAGTGTTCTTGTCAAAGTTGCCCCAGCCTTTCAGCCCAGTGCAGCAGCTAGTTCCCGCCTCCAGTTTCTTCTGGCAACCCCAGAACAGCTCCATGCTCTACAGAGAAGCCAGAAGCAGATGGGAAGTGTCCTTCCTCAGAGCATCTCAATTCTGATAACCTCAAACTGTTTCCTTTTTTTTTTCACCAGCTCCACGGGATAATCCACTGGATTAGCTCAGTGCTATGGTTTTTCCAGTAGTCGTGTGGATGTGAGAGCTGGACCATAAAGAAGCCGAGTGCAGAAGAACTGATGCTTTTGAACTGTGGTGCTGGATAAGACTCTTGAGACTCCCTTGGACTGCAAGGAGATCAAACCAGTCAATCCTAAAGGAAATCAACCTTGAATAATCATTGGAAGGATTGATGTTTAAGCTGAAGTGCCAATACTTTGGCCACCTGATGTGAAGAGCTGACTCAATGGAAAAGACCCTGATGCTGGGAAAGATTAAGGGCAAAAGGAGAAGGGGGCAGCAAAGGATGATATGGTTGGATGGCATCACCGACTCAATGGACATGAGTTTAAGTAGGCTCTGGAAGTTGGTGATGGTCAGGGAAGCCTGGCGTGCTGCAGTCCATGGGGTCACAAAGAGTCAGACACGACTGAGCGACTGAACTGAACTGAACTGACAAAGTAGAAGCACAGGTATCCTTGCTGTGAACCAAGGCAAGGAGAAGACAATGGCTTCAAGTCATCTCTATCCAATGGAGCAACTTCATAAGACAGAATCAGTAGGCAAGGGCTTGGGGACAGAGCAGTGAACGAGACAAAGTCCCTGCCCCCATAAAACTTGTGATCTAGCAGAAAGATCTAGACAATAAACAGGTCACAAATGAGTCACATGATTTGGCAGGACTATAAGGTCCACAAGCCAGGTGGTTTACAACAAGATAAATTCATTTTCCTACAGTTCTGGAAGTCAGAAGTCCAAAATTGAAGTTCTGGAGGGCTGGGCTCCCTGCAAAGGCTCTAGGGAGGATATTTCTTAGTCTCTTCCAGCTTTTGGGAGTGCCAGGCTTGTGGTCACACTAACTCCTATCTCTGCCTCCATTTTCACATCACCTTTTCTTCTCTGTGTGTCTTTTATGAGGACACTTTTCTTTGGATCTAGGGCCCACCTGAACAATCCAGGATGGGCTCATCTCAAGATCCTTACCTTAACAACATCTGCAAAAATTCTTCTTCCAAAATAAGTCACATTCATAGCTTCCAGAGATTAAGATGTAGCCGTATTTTTCTGGAGCCACCATTCAACCCGTTACATGGGCGAAGGAAGAAGACAGTGACAAGGTCGGAGTAAGGCAGGCAGTTTTAGGTAAGGCTCGGACACACCTCAGTGAGCACGAGGGGCAGTCATGGACATCTGAGGGAAGAGCTTTCCAGACAAGAGAAAGAACAGGTTGGAAGAGCAGAGTCTTCCACCCCTCCCTTCCTTTCCCACTGCACCCTAAATACATTTCTTTTTCTGCTTCATGACATATGAATGTTCCCTCTGCATGGAACTCTTTAAATCTGTCTCCGTGTAGCAGAAACCTATCATACTCTGCTTTCCATTCCCTTGGCCACCTAGTGCCTTTGGCCCCAGCTGCAGTGGACACTCCTGTAAGTTCAGATTCACCTTGTGTTCACACCATTGTGCCCCAGGCTCCCAGTCTCCCCTTCCTCTTTGCGCTTTAGCCCACCTCTGACTCTGTAGGAGCTGCTCAGCCAGAAGTGTGAGGAACTAATGCCCCCAGAGTCTGAAGCCGCTTGATAAATGTTCTTGACGCTTCAACTGGACATTCTGGCTGGCATTTTATATACCTCCATCTCTTTCCACATGAATGTAAGCACTGGGAGGGCAGGGACTTTCTGACTCTGCAAATCCAAATATCCTCTGTTGAGTGACTCTGTGTGCATTGGTTATTTCAATCCCTCCACAACTCAGAGATTAAAATCTTGATTTTATGAGCAATCATCTCAATATTATTTAACCTTTGCTATTCTAAAATACACTAAAAGCATTATCTACTATACTTTATTCTGGAAAATAAATTAGAATTTCAATGTAAATTGCAGTAATTATACCTCAACCTAATCTTTATCAAAGTAATATAGGGAAAAGTGGAAAAAGACTAATGCTATTTCTGTCAAATTAATTTATTTTTAAACTAAAACCCAAAGATTAATTTTAAAAACTCATCTACAAAGCTGAATAACTGGAGTCTTAGGCATCCTGTTAATTCACCAATTATACTCCAAGATCTCCAAAACAGTGAAATTTTTTTTGGCTGTACCACACGTCATGTGGGAGCTTACTTCCCTGACAAGATATCAAAACTGTGCCCCCTGCAGTGGAACTGCAGAGTCTTAACCACTGGACTGCCAGGGACGTTCCTAAAAAGTGAAATTTAAAATCAAGTTTTCTAGATCCAAATCAATACATTTTTCACTGTATTACACTTTCTTTTACTGAATAATGAAATAGAACTTTAGACAACACTGGCCATCAAGTAAAATCTGATTAAATTGTGGGGGCTGAATTTCTTTTATTAAACTGTGTTTTTCCTAAACAGGGATGGGAACTAATATTTATTAAGCATCTACATCAGCGTTATTTGATTTCTTCACTAATCACACAATGGAAGATGTACTTTACAAATCCTTTTCAGTGATCTGGAAGCCCTCGATTTGACACAGAAGCACTTTCTTTTGCAGGGAAGCTGGGATAGCTGGTTTAAAAAAAAAATAACCTCATAAAAGGTCATAGCTCAGCTGCCTTCAGTCAAATCAGGCCCAGTTATGATATGGCAGTAACATCATCAGATCAGTTACAGGAGGTACCATGTGGCCACATGAGAGAATGCTGCCAGTCATTAACTGACTCAAAATTAAGTCTGCTAATACAAATGACATTTACCCTGGCTCTCATTTTAAACTATAGTTTTAATCCCTGTTCTGATCTCCTTATCCAAAGTAATATTTACAGGCAACTGGCATTCTATCCAGGATATTTACCTACCTTAAACTATCCTCACAACCATCTAGAAGGTGTGTAACCATTGAAGTCCTCATTTAACAGCAGGATCACAGAAAGTCTTAATTACTGGTGAGGAGGGGGGGATAAGAAAAGTCACAGGCTACTCTTAGGGACACTCTGGGAACAAAAATGTATATAATCAGATGAAGAACAATCACATACACATACAATATATATATACTTTCAAGGGTGTACACGGAACCCGATAGGTCCAAATATAAAGTTACACAAAAACTTAAAGAAATCCTGACTAGGAGATTCAGGCTCACAGAGCCACCAGGAGCAGGAACTTGTCTGAAGTTACCTAAACATGAAGGCTCTAGGTGTGTGGAGATGCATATCTGTTTAACCCCAAAGTCTGCTTCCAAGGGGGCAATACCATGTAATTTCCCAAGAAGTATCAGTCAATTCAAACCCAGGCACATTCAGATTAACCTAGACAGCATAAAGAAGAGCATAACAAATATTAGTCCAACTTCATTAGCCTCGGGCCAAGTGCACTTATCTTCTAACTCAGGAAAGATCTGAAAGTGGGAGCCCATTTGACTGGAGTACATCCCACAGCGCGACAGTCCATTGGCCATGGGGCGCGTCCTGGCTTTGTCTCATCAAGGCTGGTCTGTGGAGCCCACTTAGGAGCGGCCAGCTGCCTTTGCTGTTGATTGACCCGATTCCCGTGGCCTGAACATTATTAGCAAAGTGCTGAGACACCGTGGACACACATCTCCAGAGGGAGACGCAGACTAGGACACACTAAAGACCCCAGTTACCAACAGGCTCTGGATCAAGCTGAACAAAGCCAAGCCTTTTATTTTAGACTTGTCAGTTTTTATTATTTCCACATGAAACGAAGAGGGAGCGCCGTGATGGGCACTTGACTGAGAAGATTAAACGAATCTAGCTCTAGTCTAGGAAACTGTAGAGAGGCTGGAGCTCTGGGCTCTTTTAATTTGCTGATGTAGCCCCATGAAGATGCTTAAATTATAATGATGACTTTTTTATTAAGATGGGGAAAAAAATAAAACAACACCAGAGACTGGCATTTCTTTCACAGGGAAACCATTCACTCAGTTGTCTTGGTAGCTTAACATTTTATTTATATTACCTTAATATTCAAGCACACACACAATATTCAAGCACAACTCATTTGGGTCCCAGGTTTTACATTAATGTGAATAACAAGAATTTTGAGTCCTGAATTATAGTTTTGAATAGTCCAAAGTTGCATTTTAGAAAATTACCAGCAGATGGCAGTATCTGACAAGGAGTTTGGATCATTTTCTCCCTGCTCTCCCTCCAATGGAGCCAAAAGTCGCACTTAAAAGTCATGGCAAATGGATGCAAAAAAGGAGGCAATGCCTTACAAATGCGCGCGGTAGCTGATATTAGTTGTTTCGATCCTTTTGAAAAAAATTTAAAAATAATTATTTGAATGCTTTCTCTAAACAGCCCAAATAATGGGTTCAATTTATTTCAATAAATACCATTAATTGTGACAGGGGCTTCCCTGGTGGCTCAGAGGTTAAAGCGTCTGCCTGCAATGTGGGAGACCAGGGTTCAAACCCTGGGTTGGGAAGATTACCCTGGAGAAGGAAATGGCAACCCACTCCAGTATTCTTGCCTGGAGAATCCCATGGACAGAGGAGCCTGGTGGGCTACAGTCCACGGGGTCGCAAAGAGTTGGACATGACTGAGCAACTTCACTTTCACTTTCACTTATAGTAATATAAATGAATTTCCACCAATAAGAATGCTTTTTTAAAATATAGCTTTAATAGGGATGTTCCATCTCTTTGCCTCATGAATTTCTAATAACAATATCATTAGAGTTTTTAAATTCATTATTAATGTGTGCCAAGCACTAAATTATATATATACATACATATATGTATATATACGTATATAGGTATGTGGAGCTAGGCAGGCTGCTAGACATCTCTCTTTCCCGTAGGCACCAAGAAATAATAAACAAAAAGAAATAACCAAGGGTTAATAAAAGAATTTGGAATTTAGAGTCTGCCAGTTCTGGTTAGAACGCCAGTTTTACTTAACCTGAAAACTACATTTTACTATTACTACTTTTTTTCCACAGTGTCCTTTCTTTCTGTCTGGTTGAGATTATATCTCAGTAACTGTGCTTTGCAATGAAAAATGACACTATTTTATTCAATACGTATACCTGAATTTGAGGATACAGTGGTGAAAAAAGCCAAGCCCTTCCTCTATGTAGCTTCCATTCTGGTTAGCAGAGACAAACAATAAAGATGTATACAAATAACATACCAGTTGTAGAAGTGATAATTAGTACAAAGAAAATTAAGGCAGGAAAAGAAATGCATAGTGGAAACGGAGGTGGGCTGGCGGGGCCTTTGAGAGTTGTTGGCTTTGGGGTTGAGTCCTGGGTGGTGACAGTGGTGAAACAATCTGACAGAAGAACATCCATGCTGAGAAACAGCAAATGCAAGGGCACTGAGGCAGCAAGGGACTGAGTATAATGAAGGAACGGTGGAGAAGCTCATGGGATGCAGCAAATTGAGTGGGAAAGGGTGATAGGAAATGGAGCCGGAGAGGGAGGCTGAGGTCAGACCATGAAGGGCCTGGATACCTAGGCTAAAGAAGTCTAAGTAAATTTCATTCTACATGTGTGGGGAGACACTGAAGGTATAAAGCAGGAGGCTGATAGGGTCTGAGTCACCCTTTCACAGGATGTCCCTATGAATCATCATCTCCTCATTTTATACTTAAAGAGATTGAGGTATTCAGTGATTAAGTGCTTTGCTCAAGATCACCAAGCCAGGAAGGGATGGATTCACTGAACTTCACTCACACATGCAGCAAGCTCTTACTAAAGCCACCTGTGAGATCCATACATACAGTTATGAAGAATAGTAAGAGATGCCATCCTTGCCTTTTAGTTTTAAAAGCTAATTGAAGAAATGAGAGAGATTCAGAAAGAAGACACAATTTGAATAAAAACTATTATGCATCAGTTAATAGAAATAACATAACAAAATAAGTGGATTAACCAGGATACAACCATCAATTAATCAGATTTGGGCTTCACCAAAGAAAACAAAGGCATACCTAAAATTTTTAGAAATGTACTCTGATGGACTCACCCTAAGACGATCCCCCAAAGTGCACACCTTGTATGATTCCCTCGCCTTGAACAAGTCCAGGACCTCTGACTTGCTTCTAACCAACAGAGCAAGGCAAAGGTGATGAGATGTCACTTCTGTGATTGTATTTCTTTATTAAAAATCTATCTTAACAAAAAGGGTAAAGCCTCTCCTCGAGCTGAAGAAGCAAACTGCCATGATTTCTAAATGGGAATGAATTCTGCCAACTCTGTGAATGAGCTTGGAAAATAATTCTTCCCTAATTGAGCCTCTGTTGAAACTTCAGCCCCAGCCAACTGCTGGATTGCACCAAAGCAGAGAACAAAGTTAAGCCATGCCCAGAGTTGTGAACATAGAAATAGTGAGGTAATAAAGTATGTTTATAATAAAGCCACTAAATTTGTGGCAATTTGTTATGCAGCATAAAAAACTAATACTTTCACCAATGTTGAGGAAACCACCAAGGGTTCATGTAGCTTCATCCCAGCCTTGTCTGCATCTCGTGATACTTGAGTGTAACTCCACAATCCTCAGGTAGGAAGATCTAGATGTCATCCAACGAATATAAAACTCACTGGTATTTGAGGGAGGAGAGCAGTACTACTAGAAAAGACCATCCCAAAACAAACATGGAAACAAATGAACTAAAATACTTTCTGCTTAAGCCCAAACCCATCAGGCTCTCCCAACATAAGCTCTCCCTTTTCAAAGCCTTATGCAATGGAAATTGTTATTCAAAGTACAGAATGCCTGCATGCTAAGTCGCTTCAGTTGTGTCTGACTCTACAATCCAAGCATTGTAGCCTGCCGGGCTCCTCTGTCCATGGGATTTCCCAGGCAAGAATACTGGAGAGGGTTGCCATTTCCTACTACAGCGGACCTTCCTCACCCACAGACTGAATCTGCATCTCCTGCAGTTCCTGCGTTGAAGGCAGATTGTCTAGCACTGAGCCAGTAACAGTGATAATAGTGTTTCCCCAATTATGTTGGGCAGAGAAATGTCCCAAGATTTCAGTAAAGTAAAGAAAGCAAAGGAGAAGGCAATGGCACTCCAATAGCTCTTGCCTGGAAAATCTCATGGGTGGAGTAGCCTGGTAGGCTGCAGTCCTCGGGGTAGCGAAGAGTCGGACACCACTGAGCAACTTCACTTTCACTTTTCACTTTCATGCACTGGAGAAGGAAATGGCAACCCACTCCAGTGTTCTTGCCTGGAGAGTCCCAGGGACGGGGGAGCCTGGTGGGCTGCCATCTATGGGGTCGCACAGAGTCGTACACGACTGAAGCGACTTAGCAGCAGCAGCAGCAGCAAAGAAGGCAAAAACACTTCGTGTTACACAGTCTTTGTTAGAGATTCCCAATGCACATAATAAGCATGTTAAAGGCCTGGCAAAATATACCTCGTAACATGGGTTTATGGACTTCCCTGGTAGCTCAGCTGGTAAAGAATCTGCCTGCAATGCAGGAGAACCCGTTTCAATTCATGGGTCAGGAAGATCCCCTGGAAAAGGGACAGGCTACCCACTCCAGTATTCTTGGGCTTTCCTGGTAGCTCAGACAGTAAAGAATCCACCTGCAGTGCAGGAGACCTGGGTTGGATCCCTGGGTTTGGAAGATCCCCTGGAGGAGGGCATGGCAACCCACTATAGTATTCTTGCCTGGAGAACCCCGCCCCCGTGGACAGAGGAGCCTGGTGGGCTACAGTCCATGGGGTCACAAAAAGTCAGACACAACTGAGCAACTAAGCACAACATGGATTTAGTCAAGAATTTTCCAAGTCTAATGAGGAATATCCACTTCTTCTCTCTTCAGTATATCCTCCTGATATTCACCAGAACTAGTGTTACCTGGGACATATTTTGATAAATGCTGGTAATAGTCATGGGTATGGCTTGCCCGACTACACACAGAAGAAGTTTAGGTAACAGGAGAAAGAGAAAGAATTCAAAATTTGAAACAAATGTCCCCATGAAGTAGATGAAATGTATGATGCAAAATGTGCTGAGATTATTCTCTGTACCTTCCTCAAAAGGTCAAAAAGTTGACTATTGGGTTATGTATGTTATGATGATAATAAGTTGATTTGAAGCAAGACAGATTCAGCTTCACAAAGAACTAATTTTATGATTACTTGCAACTTACATAGAGCTTACCATGTGCCAGATGCTACTCAAAGTACATTCAGTTCAGTTCAGTTCAGTTGCTCAGTCATGCCCCGCTCCCTGTGACCCCATGAACCACAGCACGCCAGGCCTCCCTGTCCATCACCAACTCCCAGAGTCCACCCAAACCCATGTCCCGTCTAGTCGGTGATGCCATCCAATCATCTTATCCTCTGTCGTCCGCTTCTCCTCCTGCCCTCAATTCTTCCCAGCGTCAGGGGCTTTTCCCATGAGTCAGTTCTTCACAACAGGTGGCCAAAGTATTGGAGTTTCAGCTTTAGCATCAGTCCTTTCAATGAACACCCAGGACTGATCTTCTTTAGGTTGAACTGGTTGGATCTCCTTGCAGTCCAAGGGACTCTCAAGAGTCTTCTCCAACACCACAGTTCAAATGCATTAATTCTTCGGCATTCAGTTTTCTTTATAGTCCAACTCTCACATCCATACATGACCACTGGAAAAACCATAGCCTTGACTAGATGGACTTTTCTTGACAAAGCAATGTCTCTGCTTTTTAATATGCTATCTAGGTTGGTCATAATTTTCCTTCCAGGCAGTAAGCATCTTTTAATTTCATGGCTTCAGTCACCATCTGCAGTGATTTTGGAGCCCAGAAAAACAAAGTCAGCCACCGTTTCCACTGTTTCCCCATCTATTTGCCATGAAGTGATGCAACCAGATGCCATGATCTTAGTTTTCTGAATGTTGAGTTTTAAGCCAACTTTCTCACTCTCCTCTTTCACTTTCATCAAGAGGCTCTTTAGTTCTTCTTCACTTTCTGCCATAAGGGTGGTGTCATTTGCATATCTGAGATTATTGATATTTCTCCCGGCAATCTTCATTCCACCTTGTGCTTCTTCCAGCCCAGCGTTTCTCATGATGTACTCTGCATAGAAGTTAAATAAGCAGGGTGACAATATACAGACTTGATGTACTCCTTTTCCTATTTGGAACCAGTCTGTTGTAGTACATTACAAACATTTATTTTCCCTATCTTACAGATCAAAAAACAGCAGCAACACACCAGCTTAGGTATGTATGTCAATTTCCTATGCTTATGAATCTGGAAAGTGGCAAGATTGGGATTTGAACCAGTGTAAAGGGCAGAAATGGTCTGGACCTAACAGAAGCAGAAGATATTAAGAGGTGGCAAGAATACACAAAAGAACTATACAAAAAAGATCTTCACGACCCAGATAATCACGATGGTGTGATCACTCATCTAGAGCCAGACATCCTGGAATGTGAAGTCAAGTGGGCCTTAGAAAGCATCACTACGAACAAAGCTAGTGGAGGTGATGGAATTCCAGTTGAGCTGTTTCAAATCCTGAAAGATGATGCTGTGAAAATGCTGCACTCAATATGCCAGCAAATTTGGAAAACTCGGTAGTGGCCACAGGACTGGAAAAGGTCAGTTTTCATTCCAATCCCAAAGAAAGGCAATGCCAAAGCATGCTCAAACTACCACACAATTGCATTCATCTCACATGCTAGTAAAGTAATGCTCAAAATTCTCCAAGCCAGACTTCAGCAATATGTGAATCGTGACCTTCCTGATGTTCAAGCTGGTTTTAGAAAAGGCAGAGGAACCAGAGATCAAATTGCCAACATCCGCTGGATCATGGAAAAAGCAAGAGAGTTTCAGAAAAACATCTATTTCTGCTTTATTGACTATGCCAAAGCCTTTGATTGTGTGGATCACAATAAACTGTGGAAAATTCTGAGAGAGATGGGAATACCAGACCACCTGACCTGCCTCTTGAGAAATCTGTATGCAGGTCAGGAAGCAACAGTTAGAACTGGACATGGAACAACAGACTGGTTCCAAATAGGAAAAGGAGTACGTCAAGGCTGTATATTGTCACCCTGCTTATTTAACTTCTATGCAGAGTACATCATGAGAAACGCTGGACTGGAAGAAACACAAGCTGGAATCAAGATTGCTGGAAGAAATATCAATAACCTCACATATGCAGATGACACCACCCTTATGGCAGAAAGTGAAGAGGAACTAAAAAGCCTCTTGATGAAAGTGAAAGAGGAGAGTAAAAAGTTGGCTTAAAGCTCAACATTCAGAAAACAAAGATCATGGCATCCGGTCCCACCACTTCATGGGAAATAGATGGGGAAACAGTGGAAACAGTGGCAGACTATTTTGGGGGGCTCCAAAATCACTGCAGATGGTGACTGCAGCCATGAAATTAAAAGATGCTTACTCCTTAGAAGAAAAGTCATGACCAACCTAGATAGTATATTCAAAAGCAGAGACATTACTTTGCCAACTAAGGTCTAGTCAAGGCTATGTTTTTTCCAGTGGTCATGTATGGATGTGTGAGTTGATCTGTGAAGAAGGCTGAGCGCCAAAGAATTGATGCTTTTGAACTGTGGTGTTGGAGAAGACTCTTGAGAGTCCCTTGGACTGCAAGGAGATCCAACCAGTCCATTCTGAAGATCAGCCCTGGGATTTCTCTGGAAGGAATGATGCTAAAGCTGAAACTCCAGTACTTTGGCCACCTCATGCGAAGAGTTGGCTCATTGGAAAAGACCCTGATGCTGGGAGGGATTGGGGGCAGGAGGAGAAGGGGACGACCGAGGATGAGATGGCTGGATGGCATCACGGACTCGATGGACGTGAGTCTGAGTGAACTCCGGGAGCTGGTGATGGACAGGGAGGCCTGGCGTGCTGCGAGTTCTAGGGTTGCGGAGTTAGACACGACTGAGCGACTGAACTGAACTGAGTACAAATATAAAATCCAGCCCTGAAACTCTGCTGTGAAACTACTTCTGCCATGTGAAACTCTGCTAAGAAGCTGTTAACACGAAGCTGGATTTGCAGAAAGTGCCAATTTCCAACCAAGTACTACCATGAAAGAATAGAGTGAAAAAAAAATCAGAATGAAACCTGTATGATTGTTTTTATTTACAAATAAAGATATATATAATGTATGTATTATATATATATCTCTAAGAGATTAACTCTTTTTTTTCATTTACTTACATTTTCCAAATTTTTCTCTAATGATTTTATAAACATTCTAATTTCTATACAGTACTAGAGAAAAAATTTTCAAATAGTGTATGTATAGTGAACACTCCACTAAACACCTAGTCTAATCATCATTGAGAAACAGTTTCATCCACACTGTCATTTGTTTCAGATTCTTTGATTGAATAAATAATACCTATTACAGCTCCATTGATATTTGTATCATATTCATTATAGAAAAAAGAAAATATAGGAAATCAAGAATAAAAATTAAATAGAACAAATTTATTTTAATCAGACTTCCAATAGGCAACCATGGCTTTCACTTTAGCTGTTTAGTTTTCCAATCTTTTTCTATGCATTTTTCACATATTAAAAATAAAGGCCAATAGTTATTACTGTCATGTCAATTTATTTTTTTAAAACTTTATATTTGAAATCTTTCCTCTTTGATAGTGAAGGGAAAATACAAGTTTTTGAAGTAAAAAATAACAAGTTTTTTTGATGCCTAGACCTGCACTGCTCACGGCAGCCACTAACCATACATGACTCTTGAGCACTTGAAATGTGGCTTGTCTGAATTGAGCTGTACTGTGTCAACTACACACTGGCTTTCAAAGACTCCGCACACACACACAAAAAGAATGTAAAATATCTCAATAGTTTTTCATGTTGATTACATGATGAAATGATAATATTTTGATGCACTGGGTTAAATAATACACTATTAAAACTGTTAAAATTAGTTTCACCCTGTTTCTCTGGGTTAGACAACATATTATCAGTCATTAATATGTTACCAGGATTATTTTCAACCCTGGTCCATCTTACTTTGTTTAGAGTGGGCTGCCAGAATGCTTGCAATGCCGTATGTGCCCACATTCTGTAACTGTTGGACAGCCCCCTGCTCTCTACATCCACGTGCTCGCTCGTGTACATCCATGGCAGCCTCCATTCTGGAATGTCCTCTCAGTTCCTGTTCAGCACTAAAAAATTATACGGAAAGAATAACCCCATTTCCTGATGTGGAAAATGGTGGGTCTGTTATCCTGGTGGATCCTGACTTTGAGGTATAACAGTTGTGTGAAAAAACTCTAAATCTGGAAACTTCCAGAAAGTCTAGCAAACATACAGAAAGCTTACTGGCATCTTGGCTCTTAACCCTGGACCACATCACACCACAGTCAACCTGGCCAGCTCAGTATCTAAGCCAGTCCAAATAATACTAGCGTGAGACATGGCATATCGGCTTATACTTGGGTAGCATTCGGGGTCTTACTGCATCTTTCTGGCTAATCCCTAGCCCAGGAAGACAAGTGAAGGTTGTGCCAATGTGCAGGGAAGCCTGGAGCTCAATACCCCACCCTAGGGCATTATCAGGATTTATTCTTTCCTGCGATTCACACCATTTCCTCTCCACACCCAGCAAACTTCCTACAGTGCCCATGGCAGGTAACAGCCAACTTCACCTCCTTCCTGCAATGCACCCTCGTTTTCCAGAAGCCAGAGGCAAAGAGCCTTGATGTTTGCTAGGAAACTAGCTCCAGGGAGCAGACAGAGGGCTCCCGAGTGTGCTAAGTCTTGATTAATATCCCTACAGCTGCCAAGTCACTCACTGTCTCCCCCAGACATAATACAAATAAGCACTTCATGCACTGAGAGCCCTCACAAAGACACACCGGTGGTTTCCAGTTGGCGACTGGGAGCAGATTTCTGTTAACTCTCAGTGAATTGAATTAAAATAAAAAACAGAACCTGATGAATTTTCCAAAAGTCTAAATTTAATCTTTTGAAAGCCTTGTCCTTTACTCCTTTATTATTAATACTTACCTTTATGTCCTCACTTTTATGAAATAATGATCATAATAAATAGCATGGATTTGTATGCTTAACGTCTTGACAACCTCATATTAGCCCCCAAATACGGAAAGTGTCATAACTGCTCCAAAGACACAAATGTCTGGGAATCACTGGTCCAGGCTGACATTGAGGGGCAGCTTCCATACCTAATATGCATAAAATCTCTGTTTTATATAACAAAGACAAGCCCTTCGATTTTCATAACACCATTATCAAATTATTGCAAATAGAGATTGTCCTTTCCCTCTGCCCACCTTATTCCCACAAGATGGCCACGACAGTGCCAGGTACATGAAGGTCCTCAGTAAATATGTATGGACATTTGTAATGTGTCAGGCTTCCCTGATAGTTCAGTTGGTAAAGAATCTGCCTGCAAAGCAGGAGACCCCGGTTCGATTCCTGGATTGGGAAGATCCCCTGGAAAGGCTACCCACTCCAGTATTCTGGTCTGGAGAATCTGGTTGCAGAGTCAGACACAACTGAGCTAATTTCACTCTGTGTAATGCAGTAAGAATAACTGATGATGTTTCAAAACTCCATTTGATGTGCTGATTTTCTTCTGATTCTACTTAATATTTTTGCAGAGATCCCAGAAAAGGCAGATTTAGTATAACAATTCTTTTCATAGATAACTTTTTAATATCAGTTGCCTTTACTAAGATTCTGTGCGTATATAAATAACCAAATATAGACAGAAAAGGTATAAATAACAAAATGCCTTGAGCAGTGGTGTCTTTAACTCTTTACAGATGCTAAAGAAGAGCCAACCACAGCTTGCCTAAACAGTTTTTTAAGTATCTATGGGTGAAACAAATGTTAAACAAGTGATATCAAGACATTGTGCTAAGTTTTAAAGTGGTAGGATGGAATAGATCTGAGTTCAGAAAACTCCTGGACAAAGTTATCTAGTTTTTAAAAAAGGGGGTAGGGGAATGAAATGGTTTAAATGAATACCTAATTCTCAGGTGAGTAGAGAAGGGAAAAAAAGAAATTTTGAGATGGAAGAGTAGGATCTCTAAAAAAGAGATTAGCGAGGTCTACTTTTATATCTTGTGGTTCTCTTGGCTGGAAACTTGCTGGGGGAACCAAGGGTTACTTTGAGATTTCAGTTTTGAAACCTTGAGTGAAGGCAGAAGGCTGCCCAGATGTGAGTGGATACATCTGTACAAACATTTGGAAGAAAAGGAGCTTAAGCCTTGTGGACAGCTGTCCCTCATAGTAAGTGGCAATGATAGTCACTTCTTTGCACCACAGGGAAAGAGACACATGACCTTAAGTCAACTTGAGTCACCAGCTTATTCCCAAAAAAGTATCACTGAGAAGACTATCATGTGGCATAACACATTTTAAAGATGTGCTAACATACTGGATAACATAAAGACTGTTTTGTCTGAGTTAATTCAATTTTCCTGTATTCACGCTCAATAACAATGATGTTTGGGAAATAACAGAATGATATTGGCATAAAGCAACTTCTTGGACCTATTTAGTAACATTCATGAGAGACTTTGATGTCTCCTGGTTTCTATCTGACAGCTGCTGGAGTTTATTTAATTACTTTGCTTATTCTCATCAGAGTGATGGTCTAATGAAAAGAGGAGGAAGAAATAATGGATTCTGCTGTCTGGATCAATGGGTCCCCTGAAAGCCTGCCTTGAAGGTGATAGGAGTCTAAGCGCTGTAGGGGAGGAGGTCTGTTTTATCTATTTATTGTAAATTGGAATAGAATTGACACTATTTACAAAGCATCATGCAATTTTTCCATGTTTGTGGAGCAATTAACCTAGTAAATAAGCCTGAAAAACTGAAAATATAAACTGCTGGAGAATGGCTGGGAAGGCAGGGGTAGGACTTGTGTGACCAAGCGTGTGACAGGGAACCAAGGTTGAGGCCGTGGCTCTACGTGGCCAGCGATATGATATTGGACAGAGACTCTTACTGGGCCTCAGTTTGTTCACCTACAACATGGGGATGAAAACCCCATCTCCCTCCTGGGCCACTGTGAGGAGTAAATTATATTAATATGCACATGATGCTCCTAATGGTGCCTAATTTAGTAAGTACTCCATAAACTACTTTTAAAGCTTGATTAAAAAAATTTTTTTTAAATCAGGGACTTCCCTGGTGGTCCAGAGGCTAAGACACTGCACTCCCAATGCAGGGGGGCCACGCTCAATCCCTGGTCAGGGAACTAGATCCCACATGCCACAACTAAAGATCCTTCATGCCACAACTAAGACTCCTGTGCACCCCAATAAGTAAACAAATATTTAAAAAAATTTTTTTCATCAAAGACAGTTTTTGTTGTTTTTTTTTTTAAGTTTTTGGTTGTGCCACGAGGCAGTCAGGATCCTAGTTTCCCAATGAGGGGTGGGGAATTTGAATTGTGTAGTCTTAGCCACTGGACCACCAGAGAAGTCCCCATAAATTATTTTTATAGCATCATCATTATCACCACCATCTTCATGCAGTTCATTGGCTTTTATCCTGTGTTACCAGAATCTCATAGACTTCAGAGAGGATGATTACACCACCCTCCCTGAATATCACTCTGGTGGCGAAGGGTCACTGCTATCTTTTAGTCTTCCCTTTCAAATCATGCAGCTGTCCTTATATTCGTTTCAGATATTGAACAAAGAGCTCATTTGAACAAAAGTATTTTTTGTTCCCAAAATATTTAAAGTTTGTAAAAGCACTGATCTAGCATAAATCCTTCAATTATAAGTGAAGAAACTACATGAAGGAGTTAGGGCTTTGAGTTCCTCTTGGCCCTGCCTTTGCACCTCTCTCTTTTCTTTATAACTTTTTACAATAAACTATTCTGAATAAACGTAAAACTTGGTAGAATAATGAATGCCCATGTTTCCACCACCTAGCTTCTATAATATTTACTTTGTCATAATTTTAAAGTAAATACTACACAACATTACCATTTCATAAATACCACAGCATTTGTCTCTAAATGATTAAGGACTTTTAAAAACACAATCACAATGGCATTATCTCAATAGTAAAATTAAGACTATTTCCTTAATACCATGAAATATCTTGTCAATGTTAAAATTTCCAGTGGTCCCATTACATTAATGTTATTTTAAAATTTTGAGTCAGGATCTCAATGTAATCTACATGTTAAATTTGGTTAACAAGACTAAATTTTATTTTTTTTTTATGTCTTAGATTACTTATTTTTATTTTATAATTAATTTTTTTTATTTAATTTTAAAATCTTTAATTCTTACATGTGTTCCCCAACATGAAACCCCCTCCCACCTCCCTCCCCATAACATCTCTGTGGGTCATCCCCATGCACCAGCCCCAAGCATGCTGTATCCTGTGTCAGACACAGACTGGCGATTCAATTCTTACATGACAGTATACATGATAGAATGCCATTCTCCCAAATCATCCCACCCTCTCCCTTTCCCTCTGAGTCCAAAAGTCCGTTATACACAGCTGTGTCTTTTTTCCTGGCAAGACTAAATTTTAAAAAATACTATGCTTTTCTCCCTTTTTTCCTTGTCACTATTTATTTGTTAAACAATCATCTCTTTTGACATTTAGTGTAGTAATAATAATTTGTAAGTATTGAAGGACATGGCCATATATTTTAATAATTATAGTGGTGGTTGGCAAATTTCATGCTGTTAAAAATGAGAGCTTTTATGGAATGCTGATTAGATGCCAGGTGTGTATTTGGATTCATATAAATCAGTGTGAGGAAAATATTGGTATTATCCTAATTTCACAGACGAGGAAACTAAGAAACAGAATGGTTCAGTCATTCGCCCAACAGGTAAGGGAGTGATCCAAGCACTCTGACTTTAGAAACAGAGTCCCCAACACAAAGTGAGACCACCTTTTATATTTCCAGGAGCTCTGCAGGCATACACAGACTTCTCAGTGTTTTGGTTTTGTTGCTACCTTTTACTTACCCCAATTTTTCACTGAGGGATCCATTTCTCTCTCAGTCTCACCCTGGGACTCAGTGAGCACTGGACAGAGAGATCAAAACTGGGCATGTCAGTCTTCCCTGGTGGCTCAGTGGGAAAGAATCTGCCTGCCAATGCAGGATACATGGGTTTCAGCCCTGATCCAGGAAGATTCCACATGCTGCAGATCCCACATGTACAGCCTTCTTGGAGCCCAAAAAAATAAAGTCTGTCACCGTTTCCACTGTTTCCCCATCTATTTGCCATGAAGTGATGGGACCAGATGCCATGATCTTAGTTTTCTGAATGTTGAGTTTTAAGCCAACCTGCTTATTTAACTTATATGCAGAGAGCATCATGCAAAATGCTGGGCTGGATGAAGCACAAGCTGGAATCAAGATTTCTGGGAGAAATATCAATAACCTCAGATACACAGATGACACCACTGTTATGGCAGAAAATGAAAAAGAACTAAAGAGCCTCTTGATGAAAGTGAAAGAGGAGAGTGAAAAAGTTGGCTTAAACTCAACATTCAGAAAACTAAGATCATGGCATCTGGTCCCATCACTTCATGGCAAATAGATGGGGAAACAATGGAAATAGTGAGACTTTATTTTGGGGGGCTCCAAAATCAACCTAGACAGCATATTAAAAAGCAAAGACATTACTTTGCCAACAAAGGTCTGTCTAGTCAAAGCTACTGTTTTTCAGTAGTCATGTATGGATGTGTGAGTTGGCCTATAAAGAAAGCTGAGCACCAAAGAATTCATGCTTTTGAACTGTTTGTGTTGGAGAAAACTCTTGAGAGATCCTTGGACTGCAAGGATATCCAATCAGTCCATCCTAGAGGAAATAAGTCCTGAATATTCATTGAAAGGACTGATGCTAAAGCTGAAACTCCAAAACTTTGGCCACCTGTTGTGAAGAACTGACTCATGGGAAAAGACCCTGATTCTGGGAAAGATTGAAGGCAGGAGGAGAAAGGGACGACAGAGGATGAGATGGATGGATGCCATCACTGGCTCAATGGACATGAGTTTGAGCAAGCTCCGGGAGTTGGAGATGGGCAGGGAAGCCTGGCATGCTGCGTCCATGGGGTCACAGAGAGTCAGGCATGACTGAGCAACTGAACTGAACTGAAGAATTTTATGGAAATATTGGAAAAATCTTTCTTCTCTTTTGCATTTGAAATTACTGTCCCTATCTTGCCATCTCATGCAGGCTGAGAAAGAAAGAAACACAGAGAGGACATTTAAGCCAGGCTGAGAGATGGAGAGAAATTAGATCCTGGTCACTTTGTTTAAGCCCTGAGCAAGCCATGCCTGCAAAAAGACTAGCCTCGGTCTTTTGAGTTGCATGATTTAGTAACGTCAGTGCGTGTGCGTGTAGTCGCTCACTCGTGTATGACTCTTGCGACCCTTTGGACTGTAGACTGCCAGGCTCCTCTGTCCATGGCATTTTCTGGGCAGGAATATTGAAATGGATTGCCATTTGATCCTCCAGGGGATCTTTCTGACCCAGGGATCGAACCCACATCTCCTGTGTCTCCTGCATTGCAGCCATATTCTTTACCCGCTGAGCCATCAGGGAAGCCCAACTTCCCTTTTGGCTTAAAACAGTTTGGTTGAAGGAATATAAATAAACTAAAATGGACTCTGACAGAGAACACTTCATAATTAAAAAGGGGAAATCCTCATTCCCCGCCTTTCATGCGGCCGTGCAGATGCTGGCCAGGGGAATCACATAAAATTTTGACCTTAACAGGATATTGTTAAATGCAAAGGCTAAAAGATCTGTAGGAGAATAGCTGGTGACACCAAAAACACAATCGAAGGACATCTGCCAAATCCAAGTCCTCTATCGCCTTTATCTTGTTGTTAGGTTGAGATATGGCTTTAAGATCTTCTCCCTGAGAACTGATTTTTTTTCCCACTGTGTGACTAATCATTCTCAACTTCGTGAAGTCCATACAACACAGTTTGCCTTTTGCAGTAGATCTTAATACAATCTGTCCTGAGTGAGCGCAACCACAATTCAGTTGTTAGTTTGCTAAGTGTTGCTTGAATGTGTCCTGAACAAGGCACATATTCATTTTGGCTCTGGTTTTTGTTTTTTTTAAATACACTTGCATTGTGATTTCTCATGGACCCTAGGCATTTTTGCTTCATGAGCTCCTTCCTCCTTAAAAAGATATTAAAAATTCTGTGTACCCAGTGCTCTGTGACAACCTAGAGGGGTGAGGGGGTAGAGGGGAGTTTCAAGAGGGAGGAGACATATGTACATTTATGGCTTATTCATATTGTTGTATGGTAGAAACCAACATAACATTGTAAAGCAATTATCCTCCAATTAAAAAAAAAATCTGTGTTATCACTACATTGGTATTAAGACCAATATAGCCACACGGGGCTACATACATTTTTTTTTAATGAGTTTATATTTTTTCCTTTTTTATTGAAGTATAGTTGATTTGCAGTGCACATTCATTTTTAAATCTGATTTTAAAATAAGTAACATTTTTGTGGGCCCCTAGAAATGTATCCTAGGGCATATGATACAAACAAGTCTGGCCTGAGTAATTGTCAAATGCTAACCCACTCCAGTATTCTTGCCTGGAAAATCCCAGGGATGGGGGAGGCTGGTGGGCTGCCGTCTATGGGGTCGCACAGAGTTGGACACGACTGAAACGACTTAGCAATCAAGGTATTTTAGGATGAGCACAGTTGGAAAGTGCACAGTCTAAACTTGAAATAAGCCCCCTCTATGTCTTTTCCACTATGACTACTTGACAAAAAATTTCTCTTCTCTTGGTGTAAATAAGCAGGAGCTTTAAAGCCAAATAGCACTGGGTCCTAAATACCAGCTTCCACTCTCTTCAACTCTGTCAATCAAACTTATCTGGGTATCATTGAACTAAGTGTAAAGATTGAGATCATAAAAGTTTGAGAGACCACTTAGCATAGCTTCTAGCTCATAGGAAGTGCTTAGTAATAATGGTAGTAGCATATTAGCCTTTGTGATCATTCCACGCAGAGGCAGCACAGCAAAGACAATGAGACTGTGAGCTTAGGGATCAGGGCTTGAATATGATCTCTGCATCTAAGGGGCTTCCCAGGTGACTCAATGATAAAGAATCCACTTCCCAATGCAGGAGACTCAGGTTCGATCCCTGGGTCAGGAAGATTCCCTGGAGAAGGAATGGTAACCCACTCCAGTATGCTTGCCTGGGAAATCCCATGGACAGAGGAGCGTGGCAGGTATAGTCCAAGGGGTTACAAAGAGTCAAACACAATTTAGCAACTAAACAGAAACCACTACCTAAGTAGCAGAGTGACTTTAAGCAAATAACTTAATCTCTCTCAGTCTGTTATTTCCTCTTTAAAGAAGCCACAGTAATATCTGTCTAGATTATTCTTCTAAAGGTATGCACCTTAAAGGTATACAGAGTGCTTGGCACTAAATAAGTGAAAAGTAAGTGTTATTTATTTTATTTAACCATTCTGTCTCCCGTATTTATTTGAGCTTTTAAAAATGATATTTTTAAAAGATACTTGAAAACTTAAAAAAAAATACCAAAAATGTCCTGAATTTCCTTTTCTTGGATTCCTTAATTGTTGCTACTCCATCATCCATATTCTTTATACATATCCCCACTACCATTAGTCATGATAATGACAGACATGATATTCCATTATCCCTCGACAGTCTAGTGTGTTTCCAAAAACACGGACATCCTCTTACAGAATCAGCATCTAAAGTTCCCAATCAGCACAGCACAGATTCAATGTACAGATCCCTTTCAAATTTGTCAGCGTCACAATAATGTCTCTTTGCCTTCTGGTCTGGGAATATGCTTTGCATTTAATTATCATTTAGTCGTCACTTCAGACTCCTCCAGTTTGGAGCAGTGTTTTCCTGTACTGTATGTCAGTTATATTTAGAAGTATAAAAGTATGGCAGGCTTTTCATTCTGCAGAATGACTTTCAGTCTGGGTCCACTTTTCTCATGATCAAGCCCTGTTCATGCATTCTTGCCAGGAGTACCCCAGAAACAATGTTCTTTTCTGTGCATTACAAAAGGGATTGCATCAAGTAGTTCTGTCCCCTCACTGATGATATTAACCTTGACCACCTGATCAAATTGGTATCTACAGTTTTTATACCTTAAGTTCACTCATTTCTCTGTTAATTGACTAGTATTTTGTAACTACACCCAAATCTTATTTCTTACCAAATCTGCACTCACCATCATTAGCATCCATTAAAGACTCCCACCTGAATTCCCACCTTTATTCCCTCATTATTTACTATTTTTTATGTCAGTATTGTGTCATAGATTTCCAATTTATTCAATGGATTTGCACTGATAATTTGGTACCATCTTTATCTTCATGCTCAAAATGCCCCTATTTGTAAGTGGGATCTCCCTCAAGCTGGCTCTTGTATATTCTTATCTACAGACACAGTAAGATAGTTCAGGTTCATCTTAAATATTTCCTGTCTCCAAACCTTGGAATTGGCTATTTCTCCAAGAAGCGCCGCTTCATTTTAGAAAGGAGGACATTTAAGTACCAACATCTGAATACTCAGTGTACTCATTGCTCCTGGGGTGTCATTGCTTTTTGGCTCTCAATAGACAGAACTAGAAAATATATGTATATACACACATACACAGAGTGTATATACACATACATTTATACATATTAATATCCCTCTGTGTATATAAATATATTATAAAACCACAAGTGTATACTGCTATCTTCACTTCTAAACCAACACCACTGGGTTCTTTCTAACCTTCTTTCTTCTGCATTTGTCAATATCTTTTCTGGCAGTGAGATATTTAGCTACCATTATCCTCAGTATACTTATCTATTTATTTGCTCAGCCACCATGCTGACTTTAAGCCAGGGAGGAAAGGAAAAGGAAAGAAAAGCAAGAGGAAAAGGAAAGCAAAACAGGAAGAGGAAGAATTTCCCTTTTTATTTAAAAATAAATACTGCATTCTGGCTTCTTAAATGCAAACTTTACTCCTAAGGTTCTGCATGAAACTGGAGGGTATCATATTCAGTTTAAAATTCTGCCTTGGAAATTTCTAGGTAAGGGAGGCATTCTTCACAAACACAAGTAATTATCTTAAGCAATGAAGCGAAAGGATATGCTGATTCATATTGACCAATGTGGGAAAAACATTTTCATCAGTGTGGGTATAATCGGTTTCATATTTCCCAGGAAATGCTTTGAGAAAATCTGATTAATTTCAACAGAAATAAACTTGATATGCCTAAGAGTACACCAAAGTTTCATTGACTTTTTTTTTCAACAAAGACAGCTTCTTTTATTTCAGAGAGAAATTGGAATATCCTTAATTGGTGTTTCTTTTAATCTTCTCCCAAATACATTCACTGCAGATATTATAAATTTTTTTTTTTACTATTAGCACAGCAGAGATAATAAATCACATAGAAATGGATTTGTCCTAAAATGGTAATCTCACTGGTCCCAAAGTACAGAATGGGCACTGTACATCTTCAGGGAGGCATCAATCACATAATCTCTCCTAAGACTCTAATGTAAATGGTCCCCTTAATTCTAGGAGATGTAAAGAGGGCAACCTGCAGACATGCACACAGGGGCCCTGATGGTGATCATTATTTTTCCCTGTCAATGCCTTTGATGCTTGCTGAGAGTGTATCGTGTGTACGGGGCAGGGGGTGGGGGAAAGCTCTTCTCACCTTGCCTTTCCATGAAGTCCTCCTACACTTCGTGGTAATAGTCAGCCCTCCATATCTGTGAGCTCCAAATTCTCAGATTCAACCAACCAGGGACCAAAAGTATTTTTCCAGAAAATTCCAAAAAGCAAAACTTGAATTTGCCACAAATTGACAACTATTCATATTGCATTTACATTGTATTTACATAGCATTTGTGATTACTAGATATTATGAGTAATCTAGAGATGAATAGGAGGGTGTGTGTAGGTTATGTGCAAACACGTCATTTTATATACAGGACTTGAGCATCCTCAGACTGTGGTTTTCGCAAGAGTTCTGGAACCAATCCCCCACAGATACTGAGGGGGCCTCTATTTTGTTCTTACTCCTCCTGTCCCATGGCCCTATTGCCCATGTGAGCATGAATTACCTTATATTATATTTAGCTTTAAATCTACATGCTACTGATTCTTGATCAGGCCAAAGCTGTAATTCAGTATATTGAGTCCAAGTCTGAAGATTTTGTGAGACAGGCCTAAGAAAAATCTATGTACATGAATGACTAAAAAATTTTTTCCTAGAAAACTTCTCCTAAGTGGGAAAGGATAAAGAATATGGTCCTCAAAGGTGAGTTTGGGTCTTGGCTTGAAATGACCTTAATTAAGCCTTAAGTCAGTCATTTTTTTTTTTCTATGAAATGAAGAAGTTGAATCTGATCATTTGAAGGCATTTTCTAAATCTAAGATTCTTTAAAAATAATTTCTGTAAAAATAAATTAAGAAATCAATCCCATTCATCATTACAACAAAAAGAATTAAATATATAGGAATAAACTTATTGAAGAAGACAAAAGAACTGCACACAGAAAATTATAAGACACTAACTAAACTAATGTTAAGATTTTGGCATATAGCCATCCAGAGTATGTTATTAATGTTACTCTATCCAATCCTAAATGTACATAAAACTATTTTGGGTATCAGGGCATAAATGGAGTAATCACAAATGGGGCTACATTATGTATACTCTTTTACATATATGAATATGCACACATGTACAAAATTATATATATATAAATCGTATACATATACACGTTATATATATGTATATATAAACACACATATCACTTTTAGGTCTTTTTTATATTTTAAAAATTAATACATCTTGGAGATCTTATAATAACAGCAGTAGATACTCACAGCTTACTCTACATCTTAAAGTATTTCATGTTTATCTTTCCATATTAATGTATATTTCCATATAATAATTTGTAATTGTATCATAGTGTTTCATTGTGTAAGTGGACCATAATTTCTTCAATCAATCCTAATCAATGCACATTAAAAATTTCAATGTTATACTTAACAGTGAGATGGACACTGTTCGTAAGGAAAGCTATTATCAACCTAGACAGCATATTAAAGAGCAGAGACATTACTTTGCCAACAAAGGCCTGTCTAGTCATAGCTATGGTTTTTCTAGTAGTCATGTATGGATGTGAGAGCTGGATTATAAAGACAGCTGAGTGCCAAAGAAATTATGCTTTTGAACTGCAGTGTTGGAGAAGACTCTTGATAGTCCCTTGAACCGCAAGGAGATGCAACCAGTCCATCCTAAAGGAAATCAGTCCTGAATATTCTTTGGAAGGACTGATGCTGAAGCTGAAGCTCTAATACTTTGGCCACCTGATGCAAAGAACTGACTCACTGGAAAAGACCCTGATGCTGGGAAAGACTGAAGGTGGGAGGAGAAGGGGACAACAGAGGATGAGATGGTTGGATGGCATCACTGACTTGATGGACATGACTTTGAGTAAGCTCCAGGAGCTGGTGATGGACAGGGAAGCCTGGCGTGCTGCAGTCCATGGAGTCACAAAGAGTCAAATACGACTGAAAGACTGAACTGAACTGAACTGGACACTGTTATGCATAATATATAGAAGTATCATTATATGTGTATAATATATAAATTAATTTTAATGTAGAATATGTTAATAATATATAATATGACATTTATCTCATTCCCAAACATGTCCCAAAGATGGAACAGAATTTCCTGGAGAGCTATTCAGGATTGAGAGCAGTAAGTTGGTTTATCAGCAGTGGGGAAAGCATGGATTCCTTGTCATTACAATGAACTCCCCTGTCTCTTTCCATCACTTAGCAGCTTTTGCTGACTCATGTCTTGGCTTCCCTCATAACCCCAGATTTTTTATGGCCTTTCTCTGGACATCTCAGTAGCTTCTACTCCTAAAAATTACTACCAGCAAGCCCTCTCTACGCATCTTAGTACTCGACAACATTTGAACACTGAAAGGAGTTTGGGGAGTGGCTAAAATAAACAGAATGAAATTCTGAGTAAACATCAGAATTGTCTGGATAAAGCTTTCAACAGAGCTCGCCTCACTGTTCTCAGGGGAACCACCCATTCCCAGTCTTAGGTGAACAGTCTACTGCAGTTAAGATGATCTGGCTATAAAATGTGTAAGCAATAGCTAGAGTGGAGATCCCCTAGAAGGGAGGGATGGCAAGTCCTTATCTGCATGTCCAGTACAGACTGGTGATGAGAAAGGGGCCAAAACAACGGAGAGGTAGAGGCCTTAAGGAGGGAGAAAACCCATAGACCAGTGATCTAGATAAGGACATCAGACAGCAGCCATGGTTAACCAGAAAGTATTACTGATGTTCCCTGGACTCTGAAGAGAGAGGCAAATTATACTTGGAATCTAATCTCAGAGCTGAATCCCAGGTCTATCTCACACTAGCTGTACAACCTTGAAGCAAGTTCCATGTAGACTGTGAAAAGGGCTTTAAAATGCCCTTTTGCTGGGCAAGTGAGAAGGTTACACAAGGTATGAATCCAAGGCACTTGCCTGATAGGAACTTAATCAATGATCTTGTCCTTTTCAAGCCAGTCCTTCTTGGCATGTTCTCTGTGAATCCCAGCCTTCTGAAGCCAAATTAAAATCTGAAACTCAGCAATACCCAGGGAAAGCTGTTATGAGGCAGGCTTTTTGCCCTTCACTGTATAAGCTGAAAGGGCTCAACTAAATTTAGCCAGAGGCTCTCCTCCTTAAAAATGCCAAACCTTAGCCCTCCAGAGGTGAGCTCTCAACAGCCTGCACAAAGCCAGGCCCCAGAACCTCTAGATCTGCTTGGCTTTCCAGAGTTTTCTACAATCCCTTCACTTCTGAACATCCATTTCCACTTTCTATTGCTTTAGTCTCAAACACATCTGGGAGATGATGGAAGGACAGGGAGGCCTTGTGTGCCAGTCCATGGGGTCGCAAAGAGTTGGACACAATCTGTCAATTGAACAACAACAACAAATACACAAAAACACACATGCACCATCTTCCCATGAAGCAAAAAGGAAAAACAAGGGTAGTTTTTAAATAGGGGGAAAACAATGTCATGTGGGTCTTGGAGATGAGACGTCCTTGTTAAGAAGGAGTGTAGCCAGCAGTCTATATCCTTTGCTGCTGCTGCTGCTGCTGCTGCTGCTAAGTCACTTCAGTCATGTTCGACTGTGCGACCCCATAGACGGCAGCCCACCAGGCTCCCCCGTCCCTGGGATTCTCCAGGCAAGAACACTGGAGTGGGTTGCCATTTCCTTCTCCAATGCATGAAAGTGAAAAGTGAAAGTGAAGTCGCTCAGTCGTGCCCGACTCTAGCGACCCCACGGACTGCAGCCTTCTAGGCTCCTCCGTCCATGGGATTTTCCAGGCAAAAGTACTGGAGTGGGGTGCCATTGCCCTCTCCGCTATACCCTTTAGGGTTGCTTTTAGGAGGGTTTTATCTGGATTCTTCCTGAAAAGGAGGATTTCTCCCAGGAAATGGGGCTTAGAGTTAATCAGATGTGGGCTTAAGCATCACCCTTACTGTGTGTGGACGTTGGGCAAGTTACTCCATCTCTCTGAGCTTCAGTTACTCATCTGAAAAACAGAAAACAAGCCCAAACCTGACCCACCCACAGGATACTGTGATGCTTAAAGGAGGGCATTTATGAACACGTCCCAGAACTGTGCCTGGCAAAAGTGAGCCCTCAGGACACAGGAGCTTTTATTATTCACCAAGGGTTTTTATCCCCATTGTTTTCATCGTGGCCTTAAAAAATCCTCAGATACGCTGTTAGAGTGACCTCAGAATCCTCAAGTGACATTGCTATTAAAATACGAGGTTTTCGAATAAGATAGTTCTGGGTTTGGGGGCTTCCCTGGTGGCAGAGTAGCAAAGAGTCCGCCATTAACATAATGCAAGAGATGTGAGTTTGATCCTTGCCTTGGGAAAATCCCCTGGAGAAGGAAATGGCAACCTACTCCAATAGTCTTGCCTAGGAAATCCCATGAACAGAGGAGCCTGGTAGGCTACAGTCCATGAGGTCACAGAAGAGTTGGATACAACTTAGCAACTAAACAACAAAATAACATCAAAATTCTGAGTTTATGCACTGGCTCTGCTACTTACTAGTCAGGTGATTCGGGCAAAGTCAAAGGAGCTCCATCAGCTGTAGTTTCTTTAACCATATTGTGGCAGTGACCACACTCACCTCAAAGGTTTGGCAGAGGTAAATGGTACCCAATATAGGACCTGGCACATTTATTAAAGGCTCAATAAATAGCAACTCAGGTAATGATGACAATACTGATGAGGAAGAAGAAGGCAAGAATGATGCTGTTGATATTTGCATAAAAAACAATGGAATTTCATTTCTGGATCTTTCCAGCACATTCTATAGAGATTGCAAGTTTTTGAAGGCAGAGACACTATCTGGCTTGCTTTCACTTTGTTCTTTCTACTTAGCAACTCACATATAACAGGTGCTCTATAAATATTTGTTGAATGAATCAGTGAGTTGATAAAGAAATGAATGCTTTGGTGATAGAACAACAAATTGTTCTACATATCAACAACTCTGGCTTCGGAGTCAGACAAATATGAGTTTGTATCTTAAATTAATCATTTAATATGTGAATTTAACTAAGTTACTTGTTTCTGTCTCACATTTCCTACTTGTTAAATGGGAATAATAACAGAACCTACCTCATAGGGATGTGAAAGTTAAGTAAGAAACGTATATAAAGAGCTTAGCACTGTGCCTGAAACAATATGCGCTCAAAAAAAGTCAGCTAGTATGCGCTGCATGGACAGATGGCCCTTTGACCTGAACAACAACCAGAAAGGAGACTAATATAACTTGGCTCATTTGAAGTGATGCCATGTTTTCCTAATGTGCCAAAACAGCCTCCCAAGTTGGAGGGGCACAAATGTTTAGAAAGCCTCATCCTCTTGTAATACCCATCAAGATGGCAAAAATAAACGTGGAGGCCAATTACCCTGTGTGAAGCGTTCATAACCCCCACTCAGAAACTTGGTCTCAATGCACCATTACAATTAAACATGCAAATAGCAAGCCTTTTGATTCTTATCATTTCTGGTAAGGAAGAGCGTTTTCAATCTGCTGCATTTGCATCCATTTAGATAATGACAATGATGCCAACAGATTCCTTCCATTCCACTCCGCCTTTCATTCAAAGAGTCAGGCCCAGGGGTGCTTTTAGAGACCACATTTATAGATTAATTCTATCATGATGGAGCTGCAGGAATCCCTGGGGTAGTGAGAAGCACATATTAACTTTTGCCAGTGACACTGCACAAACATCAGATTATGAAAGCCAATGGCAAATAACTCACCCCACTGAAAATATAAGGAAAATTTATGAGGCCAGAAAGAAAGAAAGCAAAAGCCACAACCAGTGGTACTATAATTTGGCTAAGGGTTTCAAATAACAAGGAATCCACAAACTAATGTCACTTCCCCTGGCACTCTAAACATCATGGAGAGATTATTTGGGGGAATGACTCAACAGGAAGAGAGACAAATTCAAATCATTTGTCACCATTCATACCCCCTGCCATTCTGAAATTCCACAATGAATAAGAGAGTGAATGAACTAAGCCTCTGGGCTTGCACTGCATGCTACTGAGGTACAAAATTTCCAAGTATGGATATTTTGAGCATCCGCCCCCTCTTAAGATGGAAACAAGACAGTCCTGTTGACTTCATTCTTCAAGGACATTCATGCCCACTTGCACATCTCTCAAAAGCCCCCATTCTCCCTGGATTCGTTTGTTGTTTGTTTGTTTTAGCCATGAAATTGAAAAAAGATGGACCTTAGTTTACTGAAGAGAATGAATTATAGCAGTAAACCAGCTGTGACATCACAAATGGGAATATGATGGACACATGACCAGCTACTCAGATAAAAGTGCACAAATATCCACACCCAGGTTCAATCACAAGGTAACATTTATTTTAGAGGAAATTCACTGAACCCCTGCGGTTTCTCTGTGGAAGCCCTGGTCAAAAACACCTATGCCAGCTGAGTTCTAAGATTGTGTCTCTTTTGTTTACGTATTGATTCATTTATTCATTCATTCAGGATTTACAGAGCTACTGTTTCAAGTGCCATGCTAGGTCCTGGAATGACAAAGGTAAATAAAGCAATGCTTCTACTTTTGGTGCCCTCAGACTGATAGAGGGTGGTAACATATGGCAACTGCCTCGGTCAGGGTATAACAACATACTGAGGACATGTAAGATGAGGGTGTGACTAAGCCTAGTTAGGAAGCCAAAGACGGCACTACTGAGGAAGTGATATTGGATCACCGTGCTTAAGATGTAACCCACCAAAAGCAGGGGAACAATGACAGGCATTCCTGGCAGAGACCACAGCAGGGTCAAAGGCTTAGGAGCTGTGAAAAACCCGGGCATGACTCAGCAATGTGAAGAGCTGCATTGACTAGAACACAGAGTATGTATGGCACAGAAATGCTGGGAGAAGAAGCCAAGAACGCACAGACGTGATCAAGTCATGCTTATATGAAATTTAAACTTCATCCTTTGCGTAACAGGGAACTCCTGAACAATTTTAAGGATGGAAGAGTAACAAGATTTAAGTCACACAAAGACGATTCTATGATCTGTAGAAGAAAACAAGTCCAAGTGTTTCTGATGTCAGTGTAACTATTATCATCCTCAACTGCCCATGACTAGTTATACAAAACAAAAGCAGGCAGTTAAACCAGTCTTCAGACTACTCAAAAAGCCCAGTGGAAAAGGAAGTATATTTTTAGAGCAATGCTGTGTCTCGTACCCAGTGGGGATGGACATGCAATATTAACAGATGATGACGGGAGAGACACAATTTCAAACCAAGAAAAAACAGCTGCTACCTTGAACTAGTCATGAATAATATTTAAACACCAGCTGATAGCATTTTGTGGATTCCAGGCCACCATCAAAAAGTGTCAAAAGTAATTTGTTATAAACACAGTGGAATTTCATCTTAAGATAGTGGTGGTGGTGGGAGGCAGAGGGGAGCTGTTGCCTAAAGCAAAAAATGGTTAGGGCCCAAATTACCCTAGAATTTCCTTAAATTGCCCACAAAGCACAGTGAGACACATGCAGTATAGATCTGGAGTATTATTTATAAATGCAATCTGTACACAATAAGGTTTCTAAAGGAGCACATATGAAAATGTAATTTTGCAGGACTTTTGCTATACCAGTGGATATGGGAATTTGCATAAGTTAAATGCATGCATAATGTGAATGCTGCTGTAACACTTAAACAGTAAAACTGGCAAATAAATGCAATTTTAAAATACAAATTAGAAATGCTTCAAGGTTGTCCCCACAGTAATATAATGTCCTGCAAGCTGATATGCTGACCTGAGTGGGAAAACAGCACAGCCAGAAACTAGAGCTACACAAGGATCTCACATTGCTCAGAACTGCCTTAGACTGTAATGAGGTTAATAGTTATTACGGAGATCAGAGATTACTGTGGGCCTTTATTTCCCATCAAAATATTTTGAGTTTCACCGAAAAAAAAATCTGGGTAAATCCATTCAGTGGTGCCTTGTATTTGAACAACATATGTCATGTATCCTGAAGACAGTAGCTGAAAGCTACTGATTAACTGGGGCTTGGTCTAAAGCCTTCCCTCTAAAGAGGGCAGGTAGAGTGGGCAGTTCTGCACAGTCGGTACCAGAGCTCCAGGTGACATCAGGTCAACGTCCACATTTCCATGGAAGCACTCTTGGGTGTCACCCAGAGGTCACCCTCCAGCTGCGTGCTGACAGGTGGCTGAGGTCCACCCGCTGCCTGGCGGGGGCTGGCGGATCTCCGCTGGGGAGGACTTCGCTGCCAGAACAGACCGTGGGAGACATCATTCCAATTTTAGGGGAGAATATCTTTTTTCTAAAACTCAGGAGGCTGATCTTAAGGGCTAGTTTTGTATAAAGCTGGGTTCAGCAATGATGAGAAGTCGACTTTGAAAGACCGTAATGAAGTGTTTTCCCGTTGCAGAGGGCAAAGCAGGTCATGCCACTGAGACCTGTCATCCCCAGGAAGATTGACACAATCTTAAAACTGCATCACGGTCTTCCTCTGCCTTCTCCTCTTCTCTCGCTCCTCCTCTCCCCCTCAACTCTTCCCTCCACATTCTTTCACCACTTTTTCACACAGACACACTCACATCATATAGTGATTAAAAGCCTTAATTTTGCATTCAGTACATCTGGATTCTAACGCATCTTTGATTCAACACATCTGATCCATTCTCAGATGGATCCTGAATAAGTTATTTACACTTCACATTGCTCAGTTGTAAAATGGGGCTAATATAACAGTTCCTACCTCCTAGGGTTGTTTTGGGAAGAGAATAACAAAACGCACATACTGTGCTCAGCACAGTGCCTGTCACACGTAAACTGCTCAACAAATACTATTATTTTGTATTTCTATTATTATTTTTATTGTAATTATATGCTGCCTTGTAGCCTGCCAGTGTTTAATTATAATTTACACTGTGAACATTGTCTCATATCAATAATATTCTTTAAAGTATGAGGCTGAATGACAGCATGGAAAGCCATTGTATAGATAATGTAATTAGCAATAGAATTTATGTCTTCTTAATCCTATTTCTTTTTCTTAATTAGTAAGAAAAAATGTTACTAAGGCTGCTAAATGCTTAGCCATATGCACCTAACATATGGATTTGTTTTCTCTTCACTTCAATTACAGAAAGAAGCAAGGATTATATTTCCCTAGATAACTTTTCTCTACAGATCAGTTACAGATTTACAATAAAGGATACAATTTTTATTTTTCTTGATAGCTATATCAAATGAAACTTTAAAATAACCTATTTCACCTCTAAGTGGTCCTGCCACAGGCTTTTAGTTTTGCAGTTAAGAGTGGGGACAGCTTTGCCATTTCAGAGTTTCAGTGGATGATTTGAAAAGAGGATAGTTATCTGATCCCTGTGAAAATATTCAAACTGCTTAATAATGGTGATGATGCTGATAATATTTTTCTCTAGAAAAAACAGCTCTATGATTGAGTATTCATCAAATGCTATTTCAAGCATTTTACATGCATGAATTTACTTATTTTCCTCAAGAACTCTTTTGGAGGGACATATGCTATCTCTTTACAGTTAACAGATGAAGAAACAGAGGTATTACTTCCTCATCTGAAAAAGGGAGATGTTACCGTCCACTGGTGAGCGTCACAGGGCAGAGGGAAAATGAAATGCAGAAATGCTTTAGGATACTATTCACATCTCACGCAGGAATAAATCAATGATTACAACCTTCGTTTTGTGGACAGAAAACAGACGTTTTTTCACACAGTATTGATAAAGTTGGGGCTTAGGCTTGAGTGTCTCATGGCTCCCAAGTTCTCAGGTGTTTGTGGCAGCCACACACTGTCTTGTTTCATAGGTTTCTCTCCTTCACAAATCAATACATCCTCTGCCAAATGGAGGAACTCATGCCCTCGTGTCAGCGAATAATTAAGAAATAGTGTGGGTTTTGCAGAAAGAATAATTTTTCTGAATAAAACTGATTTTCAATGATAAAAGTGACACATGATCTTTATAATATGTCTACACAATGACAAAACATAAAGAAAAAATAAAAGTCACATTTATGTCACCTAGAGGGGACTGCTGATTGCATTTTGGTGATTAGTCTGTCAGTTGTGTGGTGACACACACCCAACCACACACTGTAGTGACATGGAGTTCTTCAGCTCTGCAATGTGGGTTGCATGCAATAATATTAACTTATTACTTTAATGTTGATGCTAATTAATACTAATTACATCAAACATTAATTTATACCATTGTTTTTAATATCTGTACAATTCAGTTAACCACATGTATTTAACCAGTCTCCTAGTTGACAGACATTATACTATGTTTTTTTAATATCATAAAAAATTTGATAAACTACTATGACATAATCCTTTGTATACTCTTCTGATTACCTTCTTAAGATAAACTCCTAGATGTGGAATTTCACAGTCAAAGAATACACACATTTTATATTTGGATTCATAATTAAGGTCTTAGTATCTACATAATTGGGCTTCACTGGTGGCTCAGAGAGTAAAGAATCTGCCTAAAGTGCAGAAGAGACCCGGGTTCAATCCCTGGGTCAGAAAGATCCCCTGGAGGAGGGCATGGCAACCCATTCCAGAGCCTGGAGAATCCCAATGGACAGAGGGGCCTGGCAGGCTACAGTCCATGGGATCACAAAGAGTTGGACACGACTGAGTGACTAACACACACACATCCACATAATTGGTCTTTCCAAAGATAACAAAGGAAAGCTGCCACTTCGTCCTGGTTTTTAGTAAACAGTAGAGAGTTATCACAACTGTACAACCTCTGAGTACAATTTCCCAGGTGAACAAGGTCAGAGGCCACAAATGCCAACAGGCTTGAGGATTATGCTCACTCCTCTTGGTCCACCTCCTCTCCCGCTCACGTCTCCTGAGAGAATAACAGTTTGCAGTTTGGATTAACTCAGTAGCCTGACTCTGAAATACTGTTTCTAGCACCTGCCAAGATTCGTACTGGGACCCCAGGACAATACAAAGAAGAAGAATACTCTAAGAAGAAACTATCTGTACTGACTGATGACATTTAAAACTAAAAAAAAAAAAATTAGGTTGCTGCTGTGAGGTGTATGTATTTGCACTGTCATCTTTGTTTCTAGCAAGAACCATCAAATTATTCTCAGACTATTCTTTGTGACATCTGGGACAGAAATAAAATCTCCATGGATCTCCTCAGAAATGCAGTTCTTGAAGTCTACAGACAAGCATCCCGCCTTGTTATGAGCAAGGGGAAAAACAACCCATCCCACGGCCTTACGGATGCCTTAAATTGTAGAATGAATCAGCTGTTACTTGAAGTCTCTCTTGCTTTAGTAACTCAGTATCACTGTATAAAAAGCAAGATTCTCAATGATTCTTCACTCTGGGGTGACACACAGCAGAGATGTACTAGGGACACGTGGGTGAGGAACATTTTTTATTTGACACGCACTGTCTCATTGCATTTTAATTATTTCACCCATTGGTGTCCAGGCATGAGAAGAATATCAATGGCATCTGAAATGTTCCAAAAGCTGAAAATTTTTAATTTCCAAATTGTGTGTTTTCCTAACAGATTAATTTAGTGGTTTAGCATCAGAAAAAGTTGGTAAATTCTGACACTGGAAAAAATGATGCTTTATTGAAATACAGCATTTTTATTGTTTACGAATTTTCACTCTGGCCCAAGCCTAGGTGGTAAATATTCTTCTCCCTTGACACTCTCTCAGACGAAGCCATAATGGGCTTCTATAAAACTGCAAATGATGAGCACAGAGAGAAAAGAATAAAGGGGAAGAAAATTCAAAATCTGGGAGGTAGGGAGGCAATAAGCAACCTGTACCTTTCAATTTCACCAAAGAAATGCATTTTGTCTTCCCAATACAGGTTTCCAGCACTTCTGATTTCGCAGGGCACCCCAGCAAAGGTTTACAGAAAAGAATGAAAATATCTATCCCTCTGCTTGCTCCCAGATGGATATTTCAGCAGAAATTAATGACACTGCATTCGTTGAGCACGTTACAATTTTCAAAGGACATTCACTTATCTCATTTGGCCCTCACATTGGAAGGGGCAGGTAGTTATTAATAGCTTGGTTTTATCAGAAAAGAAAAATTGAGCTCAGAAATACCTGCATAAAGTATCATGAGAAATAAAGCCTACAGATAATGCTTGGCACATAGCAAGCCTTCAATTAATGAAAGCTACTGTTATTGTTATCATTATTATTATGACCACCACAGATGACCTTAACAAGACCTCAGCCAGTGGTGGACTCTCAAAGTTCCTAATTCTTTCCTCCACCGTTTTAATGCAACTTACAGAAAGATGCTGAAAAATCAATAGGACCTTCTATTGTATTAATATATCTTGATTTATAAGTATATCCTGTATCTGATGTACAAGGCTTGTTATAAACAGAATACAATGGAATTATCTATCCCATGAGAAACCAGAGTCACCATCTAACCCATGATAATTTGAAGAAAAGACAGTGGAAAATTGTCTCTCAAATTAAATGACTGGATCATGGGAATTAATACCAAAATATTTTACTGCTTAAAAGATCTTTGTTTAAATATGTATCACACACTTTTCTTGTTTTTTAATCACTTGTGTCTGACTCTTCTGTCACCCCATGGACTATAGCCCGCCAGGCTCCTCTGTCCGTGGAATTCTCCAGGCAAGAATACTGGAGTAGGTTGCCATTTCCTTTCTCCAGGGAATCTTCCTGACCCAGGGATTGATCCCACATCTCCTGCATTACAGGTGGATTTTTTACTGTTGATCCACCAGGGAAGCTCATATCACACAGCACTATATACAAAACAGACAATTAATGAGGACCTCCTATACAGCACAGGGAACTCTACTCACTGCTCTGTAATGACCCATGTGGGAAAAGAATCTGAAAAAGAGTGGATACTTGTATATGTATATATTTGCATATGGATAACTGATTCATTTTGCAGTACAGACGAAACACAACATTTTAAATTGACTCTATATATACCATATTTCTTGAGCATTTCCCACAGCTGTATTTTAAAGACTGGGTGTTTATTTTTGAAAGGTAACATGGTAATCGTTTTCATCTCATTATAGTGCACATTTATTTCCAATTATTTTGGTGTAGTCAGTGCAATATGTAGAAAGTTTTAGGTAATATTAAATAGAAAGTGATGTGATAAATACTTTTCCATTTTTGCTCATGTCTCAGACTTAGTGTGAGCTTCAAAGAAGATATTTACCAAAGTACTTTGAAAAGCCAAAATTACATCTAAAAAACTGACAATAAAAGGTAATAATACCTATAATAAGCATTAATTATCTAGTAATAGGTAATGATAATAATTATCTTTGTAATTATTTTTACAATAGGTGAAAATGAAGTGCATATGTAAAACACACATGCTTCACACGTGTCATTGCATATTCTTTTTACAACAATTCTATAGAATAGAAACTGTTATAACCTTTTCTTATAGATGAGAAAACCGAAGTTGAGAAAACTGTAACAATTTATCAGGCTAGCATGTGGCAGAGCTAGGAAGCAAGCTCAACTCCCAAGTCCCTGTTTTTCCCCCCTAAATTTATTATTAATTTTCACGCATTCACCAAATTTGGAAAAAAACACAATGAACACTCATTTGCTAATCACACAGATTTAACACTTTTAACTTTCTTCTCTTCATTTCCCTCCCATCCTCTCCTTCTGGCTGTTTCAAGATAAATTCTAGGCAATATACGCTTCACCCACAAATATTCCAGTTAATGTCTTCTAAGAATAAGGACATCATCCTGCACAAACACAATCAAACCTATGGTAATTATCAGTAATTTCCTAGTTATCATCTCATGCTCAGTTTATAATAAAATTTCCTGAATTATTCCCCAAATGACTATATTTTTCAAACATAAACCAAGTTTCATATTTTACCTTTGGATGTTATGTCTTTATATTCTAGGCCACTTCCAACAATTTTTTAAACTGGAATATAATTGCTTTATAATATTGTGTTAGTTTCTGCTGTAAAACATCTTAAACCAGTTCTAGGTATACATATACCTCCTCTTCAGCCTCCCTCCCACCGCATCCTCCATTCCTCCACTCTAGGTCATCAGAACACTGAGCTGTCCCTGTGTTATACAGCAGCTTCCCACTAGCTAGCTATTTGACACATTAGTGTAGGCAATGGCACCCCACTCCAGTACTCTTGCCTGGAAAATCCCATGGACAAAGGAGCCTGGTAGGCTGCAGTCCATGGGGTCGCTAAGACTTGGACAACACAGAAGCGACTTAGCAGCAGCAGCAGCAGCAGCAGTGTAAACAATGCCATTGATTTTTTGAAAGACTGAGTTGTTCTGTTGAAGACTTCCCACTATGTTGTTGTGAGACTGTTTCCTTGTAACCCCTTTAATCTTTTCTTCTACTCCCCGAATTTTCAATAAAGCATCTTTTACTGTTAAATGTCAAAAATTCTAAACTAAAAAGTGTATGTGTAAGTAAACAGCAAAACAATCCTTATCTTTAATTCTACTATGAATTAATAATGTTTGTCCTGACAGTAGAACAGTTATTAGGGGCTCAGTTCAAAGGAAAAGATAGAAGAATGAAGATACTCCACACTTAAAACTCCTTTGGTTTAAAAAACTGATGTCTGACATTTTAAAATTTGGCTACAATTTCATTCACATGCACGAATTCTGGGAAGATTTAAGCACTTGTCTTTTGAGGAACTTTGCCAAAGACACTTAAAAATCTATTGCTTCTGCCAATTATGGCAAGTCTGGTTAGATAATAGAGCCCTTTCTCTGTGATTTAAATGAAATTCAAGGAAATCATGGAGTTCAGTCCTACTCAAAAAGTCCCAGAAAAGCCTCTGAGCTACTCTTCACTACTAACCTGCTATTTTTACAAAACTAAACTTCTATTTGGACTTTATTCCACTGGCAACATTTAATTAACTGCAATATCCTGGACCTACTAAACCTGGAAATCTCAGGAAACAAGGAAAAAGGTAACATCAACTCACTTCGTAATATGTTGCAAAACTAAAGAATAACTGTGAGGAAAAGGATGGCTGGTCTCAGTCTTCAGCTTATGCAAAGGTGGAAACACTGGAGGTTGGAGGAACTGGACTCAGCCTTAGAGTCAGGACCTGGGACAGGGTCAGAGACCGTGTGTGATAATCACCAAGAGGCAGGTCTCTGAGGGACAAGACGCCTGAGAAGACAACATAAGCATCGGCTGGACTAGAGCAACTGGGGTTGCTGGAACATAGAACTGCCTATGGGAAGAGGCAAGAGACACATCAGGCAAAAAACCCCTGCCACTTAAGATATACCTTGAAAACCAACATTCCAAAACATGGGAAGAAGGGAACACTTATACTCAATAAAACAGGCATTGGGAGAAAAATTCACTTCATTTATAAATGAAAATGATGAAGAAATCTGTAACCACGGTGACATTGAAGACCCAGAGATTGTCATGAGTGAGTGAGTAAAAGTCTCTCAGTCATGTCTGACTCTTTGCGACTCCATGGGCTATACAGTCCATGGAATTCCCCAGGCAAGAATACTGCAGCGGGTAGCTGTTAGGTAAAAGACGACCAGGTACACCAAAAGAATGTCAAGCAGGTTTTAATGGCGAAGCGCTCCCAGGCGGGGTTCCCGGACCCGAACAGGGCAGGTAGAGGAAGTCTGCGCGCGTGGGCCGTTAGAAGTTTGTTTATATATGCACCCTGCGGAGGGATGGCAGGGTTTAGTGGATGGGGGTTTAGATAGGTTGCCGGTTCCAGGCGTCGCGGGCTGATAGGTCTTTCTATGAGGCTGGGGCGGGGCGGCTTTAGCGGTGAAGTGTGCTGTCATTGGTCCCCGGGATCTGAGAGGATCCTTCCGTTAGGGACTTTCTCGCCAGTGGGAGGGAGAGGAGGGGCAGCCCATCATGGCCCCCGGGGTCCGACCTTACAGTAGCCTTTTCCTTCTCCAGGAGATCTTCCCAACCCAGGAATCGAACCCAGGTCTCCTGCATTGCAGGCAGATTCTTTACCAGCCAAGCCACACGGGAAGCCCAAGAATACTAGAGTGGATAGCCTATCCCTTCTCCAGCACATCTTCCCAACCCAGGAATTGAACCAGGGTCTCCTGCATTACAGGCAGATTCTTTACCAACTGAGCTATCAGGGAAGCCCAGAGATTGTCATACTGAGTGAAATGTCAGAGAAAAACAGGCGTCATATGATGTCAGTTATATGTGGAATCAAAAAAAAGGCACAAATGAACCCATTTACAAAAGAGAAACACATTCACAGACATAGGGGACAAATGTATGGTTACCAAAGGTGGGGGCAGGAGTGATAAAATGGGAGACTGGACGTGACATATATACACTACTAAATACATAAAATAGATGACTAATAAGTGAATAGCACAGGGAACTATGCTCAATACTCTATACTGACCTATATGGGAATCAGTTCAGTTCAGTCGCTCAGTCGTGTCCGACTCTGCGACCCCGTGAATCACAGCACGCCAGGCCTCCCTGTCCATCACCAACTCCCAGAGTTCACTCAAACTAACGTCCATCTAGTCGGTGATGCCATCCAGCCATCTCATCCTCTGTCGTCCCTTCTCCTCCTGCCCCCAATCCCTCCCAGCATCAGCATCTTTTCCAACGAGTCATCTCTTCGCATGAGGTTAGAATCCAAAATAAAGTGGATATATATAACTGATTCACTTTGTTGTACATCAGAAACTAACACAACATTGTAAAACAACCATACTCCAATAAAACATTAATTAAAAAAGAAATCTGTAACCAATGTAAAAATAATTGTTGAGGCTTTCCTAAGAAAATAACATCCAGGAAAAAAATTTAAGAAGACCAAGAATGTATGAAACAAACACAGAGAAATGGGTAATGAAACAATAAAAGGATCTGAAAAGGTAGAAATCCTGCACATGAAAGATACACTCATTGAAATAAAAAAGTGCCTCAGTAATTCTATAGTCAATAAACTGACAGTGCTGAAGATCTCACAGAAAGTGTGGCATTGAAACATCAAAAGACAAATAAATACCAGTCCTGAATTGTTATTGGCCACATAACAATCTAAAGATTCCTCGGTTCTGCCTCTGTTCAAACACGCTGGCAAATATCCCTTTTCTAAATAGGATAGCAACTGTGCTCAGTAGCTCAGTCGTGTCCGACTCTTTGCAACCCCACAGACTGTAGCCCGCCAGGCTCCTCTGTCCATGGGATTTCCCAGGCAAGAATACTGGAGTGGGTTGCCATTCTCTTCTCCAGATCTTCCTGACCCAGGTATCGAACCTGCGTCTCTTATGTCTCCTGCACTGGCAAGCGGGTTCTCTTCCACTAGCACCACCTGGAAAGCCTTTTCTAAAGAAGGTATTAATAAATTTACAAGTTTCAGGGATTACAATATAGACATTGTGGGTGGGAGAACCATTTTTGAGCCTATCATTGTGGCTAAGAATTACCCTAGTTTTAGCACCAAAAGTCTCACACTCCAGATCTCCTTTAGTCCCAAACAAACTTGGACATGTTTGCTCCTGAAATCCTCCCTGTGTTAGCAACAGAGGCTGGGTGGCGGAAGTCTCTGTCTACCTGGAATTTTCTGAGTTTTAGCACTGAAAGTCCCACATTCCAGGCAACTTTTCCATTCCAAGCAAACAGGATTGGTTGGTCACTGTCACTGAGACTCCCAGCTTCAGAGCACCAGTCCAGGAAGAGCTGTCCCCTTTATATCTTCCCCAGAGTAGAGAATACGACTAAATATTTGGAACACACATCTTAGGCAAGATGAGCCCACACAGATCTCAACAGAGCAATGGACTGAGTAGATTGCTCTATGCCATCATCAGTCAAACTTGAAAGCAAGGTTTATTTCCCAAGACAGACACAGGAGAAAGACTTTATAGGATGGTTTTTAATAAATGGTAACCAGCTGATCTGAAACATTTCTAAGGAGAAGGATAAAGAAATGGATAAACTACTGCAGGTGCAGTTTGAGGCAAGTTTATTATAGCCTTGTTTCTCTAGATGTGGGCTCCTGCATACCAGGGCCAAAATCAACCATGGCGACTTATGAGAAATGCTAGTTCTTGGGCCTCTGAATTTATGATTCAAAATCTCTTGGGGCTGAGGTTCAGAAATCTCAATTTTAAATCATCATCATGTTTCAAAAACACCTGTTATGGACATACAGGTGTCCTCCAATGACTTCCTGTGTTGGATGTCCACACTTTTCTGTCATCTCCTCCCTCTGAGTGCTGGCAGGACCAGTGGCTTGCTTCTAACCACAATAGGGCCAAGCTGGTGGGATGTCATTCACATGATGATGTTACATTATACTCTACATTTCAGAAGGGGGGAAAACTCTCCCTTGGGATAGGCTACCTGGAAAGAATGATGGCAGATTCTAGATACTAAGAGGGGCCCCCGACTGACAGCCACTAAGAAAACCACCATTTCAATGTTGTGTTTGCAAGAAGATGAATTCTGCCAAAAACCTAAGGAAGTGTGGAGGAAACTCTTTCCCCAGGCGAGCCTTCAGATCCGATGAAGCCCCAGCTGATATTGGGGTTGCAAAATTCTAAGACTGAGAAGGATTCCTGACCCAGAAATTGAGAGGTAATAAACATGCATTGCTTCAGGCTGCTAAGTTTGTGGTAGTCTGTTACTCTGCAAAAGATAACCAACTAATTCAACATCTAGAACTTGAGAAGCATGGCCTGGTGGTGGAGGGCACCGACTCAGGAAAAAACAGACCTGCTTTAAATTCCAGATCTGCTGCTTTTCAGCCTTGTGACCTTGGACAGTACAAAACCTCTTCAGGCTTCAGTTTCCTCTTTCATCATTGTGAAGGTCCAGTGAGGTAGAACCTGCCAACCCTGAGCACAAGGCCAGTCCTCTCATAAGAGTCCAGCACATTCAAATGCTTTCTTTATAAAATTAAAGTCTAACCTAGTCTAACGATGTGAACTACCAAAAACAGTTCCTCACAGTGAATGGGAGTCCCTTCAGGAGGACTGTCTGAACATAGTGGTAAGATCATTTAAGGTCCAATCAGATACCATCTGTCTACACAACTGAGTGACTATTAGCCACTGCTAGTATCGCTTCTCGGACCAGATGCTAGGATGGAAACACAGCGGATGATTCATTTGATTTGAAGTGAGGGAGGGGTGGTGGAAAGCATCCAAAAGGCAACAGTGTGAAGAGACTAAAAATAGGCAGTTCTGTAATGCTTGGCTGTGGTTCTTTTCAAAGATGAGACAACCAACTGCTGAATGTTTTGAGAATTCCAAGTACCTCAAGTATAGGTCACTGGGCATTAGATGGCCCAGAAGAACAAATTATGCATTGCAGGTTAGGTGTCTAGGGAGACAGATTCTGAAAAGATAAGAGCTAGGAAGTTTATTAGGGAGTGCTTCTCAGGATCAGCTTTCAGGGGGGTGAATGCAACAGAATGGGTGAAGAGAAATCAAGTGCAGTTGCAATTTGAATAAACAATCAAAATGCAATTATAGTAAGATCTCAGTTCTGGAACTTCGATGTCTCTTTAAGGGTCCTAAGTTGCAGTGGGGTGTCACAACTTTATCCTCTTGCATCCACCAGTCTTTGGATCCAGGCTGTCCCTGAAAAGGGGCTTGACCTTCAACAAGGGAACTTTCTCCAACCAAGGGAAATTTCTAGTAAGGGCTGAGTATTGAGAGCTGTCAGACAGTCACAGAGGGAGAGTCCCGCCACACAGCACACCAAAAAGTAAAACACAGGATGCGTTTCAAACAATGTCTAATTCATGGTTATTGTTATAATTTTTGTTACAATTCAGTTAATGCATGCTGAGCTGCCAAGAGCACACTTTGCACTTAAATGGCCACTGCTTCATAGACTAAGTGGAAAAACTTATCATTGGTTATCTAGTCATCCATTCATTTCATTTTATATTAAAAAAAGCAACCCTGAAAGCTGTTCATTTTTAAAAATATGTAAAATACAAAATGAGGATAATTAAAAATGGAAATGAAAGTTAAAAAAAAGCCAAAGATAGTGGTACGTTACAATCTAAGTGTCCTGCATTTTAAAATTTGGACCACTTACCACCATTTAGAGGGCTTCCTAGGTGGTGCAGTGTAAAGAATTTGCCTGCCAATGCAGGAGACGCAAGAGATGTGGGTTCTATCCCTGGGTCAGGAAGATCCCCTGGAATAGGAAATGACAACCCACTCCAATATTCTTGCCTGGAAAATTTCATGGACAGAGGAGCCTACCTGGTGGGCTATAGTCTACAGGGTCACAAAGAGTTGGATACGACTGAGCGACTGAGCACACAGACACACAGAACCATTTAGAACTATATATTTATTTACATGATTTATTTAATGCCTGACTCCTCTAGTCCAAAAGTATCAGAAGATAAGAATCTTTTTTTTATGAGCATCTCAAACCTCTAGCATAGTATTTGACATATCAACACTTTAATATTTGTTGAATGAATGCATGCATGAAAAAAGAAACAAATGAAGCCAAGAAAAGGAATGTCTTAATAGACTGACACATTTATTATGAGCAGAGTGAAAAGGACATTACCTAATATCAGCACCCAAAACAACACTCGTAACATATATACACTCATGCTCCGTGAGGCTGTTTTTCGGGGCTCTCCCATGATATATACCAATGGTTTCTTAGGGAAGGGCTGTTAGCAACAGCAGGTAACCCCAAGTGCCTGCTGTTTTAGCTTGATCCAAAGTACAATCTGAGACTATCTGGAAGAGCAAATGGCTGTATTCCCTGACAACTACCTAGACCCCTGACTCTCAGCCAGTGTGAAAGTCACACTGCTGCACTGAAGAGCGTGCATAGATGTGCTGTGAAACCATGTCCAATATCTAGAATGATATGCCGTGTGATTATGGCAACTGAATGCTGCACCCAGTGGGTCCTAGGATGTCATGCATAAAGAGGTACAATTTACTGCAAGACCAGAAAAAAGAGGAGCCAGTGGCTGCTGCAACAGCTCAAGAGAGAAGCTTATGCCCATCTCTTTCCAAGTTCATATGCAGTGACTTCATGTTGGTCACTTATACCCAGTTCTGGTGGGTGTATTTTGTTGCTGTTTAGTTGCTAAGTCATGTCTGACTCTGCGACCCCATGCATTGTAGTCTCTGTCCACGGATTTCTCCAGGCAAGAATACTGGAATGGGTTGCTATTTCTTTCTCCAGGGTATCTTCCCAACCCAGGGATCGAACCCACATCTCCTGCATTGGTAGGCAGATTCTTTTACCACTGAGCCACCAGGGAAGCCTGGTGGGTGTATCTACACCATGGCAATCAGCAAACCTAAAAATAAAGATTTTATTTCTCCTTCAAAGAGTCAATTTACCCATATACCTCCACATATCACTTAAAATGAAGTCTGGGATGAATCAAGACTGAGTGATAAATGTGTTTCTTCATTTATAAGAGAAGAGAGCTGATGACAGTTCTACCCAAATTGCAATACAGCACAGCACAAAGAGATGATATGACAAATAGTGTTCTGGACATTTTAAGATGAGGTTGACTGTAGCAGCTACAGTGTTGTACCTGTCCCATAATTTGTTTAGTGCCATTTTGAGTCTTCTAATTCCCTTTAAGTAGGCTGCCAAAACTGCTCTACCAGTTAACTCTCACAGCTCCGCTGGACTAAAGAAAGACAAGGGAGAAAACAGTTTAAAAACAGTAATTCACTAAAAGGACATGCCTTCTATGATCAGCAAAGGTGGGAGACACTAATGCGAGTCTTTCACTTGCTATCCCATTCCTCGAGTTCCTTACAAAGTGAGAATCATCTTGTCCGGAGGTGTGACTCTGGCATATAAAATGACAGATTTCTCAGTCAACATGGCTCCTCAGCAGCAGCCAACTACTTCATCTGGTGTTGACCACAGAACCAACCATCTGTTCCAGGGCTGGAAGAAAAACTGCCTGTTGGTCTTAATGATGGACAGAATAACACTGTACCTTATGGTTAACTAAAGGGATTTTTTTTTCAAGGGGATTTTTACTTTACACATTTTTTTTAACCCCTGCAGAAAACGTGATTCCATGGACTAGAAAGCAGAGAATACTGAACGGGATCTTAACTGCTAGTCTGGGTGAACTAGACCTGAATGACTCAGGAGAAAGCTAAGTACAGTCTGTGATCCTTTTAGCTTCCTCTTGTGAAAGCTGAGAAAATGCTAGAGCAGAGGTCCCCAATCTCTGGAATCCAATGCTTGGTGATCTGAGGTGGAGCTAATGGAAAATAATAGTAATAAAGTGCATGATAAATGTAATGTGCTTGAATCATCCTGAAACAATGCTCCCCCCAACCCAGGTCTATGGAAAAATTGTCTTCCAAAATTGTCTTTTTGGCCCCTGCTGCCAAAAGCTTGGGGACTGTGCTCTAGAGGATGCATGGAATGGAAGACAATCCCACTGCCACACAGAAAAGAGCATGAAGAATACCTGTTCCTCTGGAGTAATTAAAACCAAAGTGCCTACTGTGCAGGATACCACCCTGATCATCACCCAAACACTGGCATTTCATTACATGCCTGTCACTGTAAGTGTCAAAACACCTTCTCATAGAAAGCAAAGTCAGTTTCCTTTAATTTAGCTCCCTGATTGCTCTGCACAAGGAGATGCCATGCACAGACATCATCCTGACAGTATTCTACATTTTCTATCATAGACTCATTACACTGGTCTAAATGGAACTTCAAAATATAGTTGTCAAACATGACCATCTACACAAGAGGATTCTGTGTCAATGAAGACAGAGAGTGCTGGCTGCAGCCTTTTGGCTCCATGGAATAGGAGACATCCAGATTGAGGAGAATTATTTATGTCATAATTTTTTACCTTTCACATCTCTTCCTATCTTTTCTGCTTGGTTGGCACTATTCAACAGGGAGTAAACGGACAAAATTATGTGCTAAAAATGACTCTTCACTACCTATCAATTACAGCATTGATTTTAATGACTCCTAAGAGTGCACATGACTTGATATAAATTTTAGTTACAGCTACCAGACTGATTAACACATTTAAGCCAGCAGAGGGAGGCTTCTTGTGAGGAAAAAAAAAAAAAAAAACCATAAAAACTTTCATTTAAGAGTTCATCTCCCTAGCCAATACACTGTCTCTTTAGGGTGGAGTTACCCTACCTGATTTATGGTTGTGGATTTGACTGAGTCTGTTGGAGAATATTCATTTGGTACATAGGAATCTCTTGAGTTCACACAGTGACAGATCTCCTGTCCCCTTAGAGGATAAAGAACAGGCGCAGATGGTGACATCTGAAATATGACAGCTCTAAAGAGGCTATGAGAACACCACCACCTCTATTCTAGGGAGGTCAGGAAAGTGCTTTTTAAGAATCAGTGGTGCATGAGTAGGGAGTGAGATAAAAACAAACTTGGCACAAACAATATTTAGCTAGTTAATAGCATTTAGAAATATGGCTAACGTTTATTGCAGTGGTTTTCAAGCTTTTTGACTATGATTCACAATGAGAAATACATTTTATAAGGCAACTCAGCACACAAAAACACCAATATGAATACATGTAGAACAGATCTAAGTTTCATGAAACAATACCCTGATTCTTTCTATTCATTTCTGGTGTTAGTGCTGGTTATGACTAATCAGGCCCAACCCACCTGGTGGTGCTAGTGGTAAAGAACACAACCCCAATGCAGAAGACATAAGAGATGCAGGTCCAACCCCTGGGTCAGGAAGATCCCCTGGAGGAGGGCATGGCAACCCACTCCAGCATTCTCACCTGGAGAATCCCATGGACAGAGGAGCCTGACGAGTTCATGACACAGTCCATGAGGTTGCAAAGAGTCAGACATGATCAACTGACTTAGCAGCAGCAGCAGCATGACCCAATTAATTGATTTCATGATCCACCAGTGAATTATGGACTGCAGTCCAAAATACTGATTTATAGCATACATACGATGAGCACAGTCATGAAGACCAAGATGAAGGCATGGTGGCAAAATGTGCTCTGGAGTCAGACTGCCTCTGAGTCCTGACTCTTCTGCATACAAGCAAGTTTCTTAACTTCACTGTGACTCAGTTTTTTCATCTATAAAGTGGAATTACTAATATGTCAGGAAGTGGTTACAAAGATGGAAGGATACATGAAAAGCTCCTAGAACAGAAGCCAGCACAGTGACAGCATTCCATAAATGGGAGCCCTTCTGTTGGTTATCTATGACCACAAATTTGCAAAAATTTATATTTGCTGTATAAATTATCCCCAAACTCTAAGGCCAATCAATTTAGTTCAGGAGTCTGTGGAGTTCAGATGGCTATTGGCTGATCAGCTTTCCCCTATGGGTTTCATCTCCCAACAGAACAGCTCAGTCATTTTCTTCTCATAATGATAAGAGAGACACACACAGCAAGTTCAGTCTCCCAAGCATCATGTCTGCTAACATCCAACAGCCAAAGAAAGGAAAAGTCAGAGTGGGAGGTCACTAGAATTACATAGTAAAAAGCATGGATATAAGGAGTGGTAATAATTCAGGGTCATTAGCCAGAGCTATGATGATAATGGTGGAGTTTCTCTCTCTCTCTCTCTGCGCTAGGTGCTTTGCATTAATCAGGTTAAATCTTGACAACAACATATTACTGTGATAATAAAGACTGATCGCAAATGACAGTGTCCATATGAAACTTTCAAACAAAAGTCCGTTTATCTGAGAAGTAAACCAGTCAAAGTGACTTAACACAGCTGAGTTAAGGTAAGGATAGCTAGACGACCCAAATGTGATCTTTGATGCTCTGTCTCCCTCCACCTCTCAACTGTTTTCCTCTACGTGTTGGATCCATTGTGGAGACAACTTTTCCATGAAGCGCCTTACAGCAACTCCAGATTTAAACCGCTCATGCAGCTTGTGATTTAGATAACCAACCATCCTGGTGTGTCGAGAATTCAGAGGTTTCCTGGGATGTGGGACACTCACTGCTAAAACTGAGCAAGCTCTGAGCAGACACAGATGAATTGGTCCTTCCTTTTGCAAACTCAGGGGAAGAGAGGGCATTTTCTTAATGGAGTTGGCACAAAAGTCCCTTTGTGGACTCTCACTAGCCTGCTCTGGATCATATATCTACTCCTGAACTAATGACCATGGTCAGGAAGATGAAGCCTTTGGCCAAGATTAGGTCATTTTCCAACCTGTGGTGAAGTTAACTCTACTCTTTCTGAATCTTATGAAAAGTGGTGGATGAGATAGATACCCAAAGGATCCAGGATGTACAAACAATGTAAGTCACTGAAATGCCACTGTTAACATTTTATAGATGAAGAAATAAAATCTCCAAAGAAATTGGAGTCTCTGAGAGGTTTAGTGAGTTTCTCAGGTCACATAACACAGAGTAGCTGAGCTAGTATTTGAACCGCGATCTTTCTGGCTTTAAAGTCTGCACTCTTTCCATGGTCCAATAATAATACAAGTCTTCTGAATGCCTAATGCAGCACTTAAAAAACAAAACTGTACTTAAGAAAATAGTGAGAAGCTATAAATACCCTACTTTGCAATTCGCTGGGGAAAAATACAAAAATAAAGGCCATTTGCAGGGTATTTCTCCCCAAGAATATGCTTTGCCTTAACGTGTGCAATGAACTGTACAGCTTAAGAACTGTTTTTGCTGAAATATAAATAAATAGTTGGACCATTTAAAGGTTCTTCAGGTTATGTTCAATTTGTGCAGAGGTATCAGGAAAATTTTCTCTCCCTGACCACACCCATATCCGCTGAAGAAGACTGAGAACTGCCATTGGATACATCTCAGCCACCTTTAAGTTCCCACTGACTCTTAACAATTTAGAAACCACTACACCCAGCAGTTCCCTGAGTAGCCACTGGCCACACCCAGCCTTAATCAACCCTCTTTTAGAGTGCTGAGATACTACAGACCATCCCTATTTGCGCAGCAGAGAGGAGAAAGTTTCCTTGCTTAGATTGCGTGAAACAAGGGCCCTCCGTGTCCATTCTTCACAAACATTTCTAGCTTCCTTGCCTGAAATGGCTCTCTTGGCCCTGAGAGATGAGCAGCTGCCAGAGCTGACAGTTGGTAGTTTGTGCACCAGAGAGGCTGGCCGTGCTGGAGAAATACCATGTGGCTTATCATAACTATGCAGCATTTTGCCAGAGTACAAATGACCAGGGCTCTATGAAAGAGCAAGAAGAAAAAGATGAATGGCCATCAGGTCCTCTGTGGATCCTAAAACCACCACTGCTCTGCTCAGCAAGGACTTGAAAGCAGCAGCTGGGGTCAGTGGCCAAAATCAGAAGGGATGAAAGGAATGACAGGTCATTGTTCCTTTCAGTCCTGACTGCCTTGTCTAGAGCCATCACCCCACTGGAGAGCAAAGGAGAAGATAAATAGCTGTGTGCGGCTTGAGTGTCTGTGTGCTTAAGAGCAGAGAGTGGTGAGACAGAGGAGAAATAATTGTCATGGATGTAATGCTAAAAAATGATAGAGCAAAGCACGTAAACATTTCACTTTAATGTTTTACCCTGTATGTATATTTTTAAAAGGCTTTAGTTATTAAAGGCACTGAAAAAATTATAAAAAGTTGATGAGTCCACAAAAACTCCCCTTAACACAAATGGTGTATAAAGTAATACAGATTCGAGAAGAAGAAAGACATCTACTGAACAGCAGCTTGGTGTCAATCACATTATATTTAGCATCTAATTTAACCTTTACAACAGCCTTGTGAAGCAATCATCACTAAGCATAATTTTGCAGATAAGAAACTCAACTTACACAGGTTCAAAATCTTGCCTAAGAGCACACAGATAGTAAATGGGGACCTAGAACTTGAATTCATATCTACCTAACCTCAAAGCTCATGCTGCTGCCTCCAAGCAGACAGCCTCCCAGACACAAAAACCTCTGGGGAAATTTTAACAGGAAATGCGACTCAAGAGTCAAGATAATTTGTTACTGCCATGGACTGTTAACTTTCCTAGCACTTATTTATATCCCTATCTGATTGCTAAACAGAACTACATAGATAAACATAGCCGGCTCAAATGAGAACCTTCTAAAGTATTTTATTATGCTTGTTTACTCATTTGCAATAGAGGTTTCTTCGAGACCTTTGCAGAGGTGAGATAACACATGCTCTGGTATAACCATGACCAGTGAGGTAAAGACTACATCATGACCTGAGTTACCAGGAACAAGTATTTCCTTCCAACACAATTAGCTTGGCCAGTCAACACTGCAACTGTCAAATATGGACTACTATTTTTCTATGCCAAATCAACGAGTGAGGATCCAAGATATTAATTACAGGGTAGAAATCACCCACCACATATTATTGCACCACACACTGCACAAGCAGTGTGAAGACTACCACGGGGATTCCTTCTGTTTGTAACTCAAAGCTGGGAGACATGTCAAAACAGAGGGATAAAGACTGTCAGAGCTCCAGAGCTGATGTTAAGCCATCCAGCTACAAACTGCTACAGAGGATAATGGGTCTCATTTCAGGCAAGTAAACATGTCATATTCTCATTAGAGGAAGAGCAATGGGTAATTTGTACCTATAAAGGTAATTGAATGTGTGCATACAATTTCCTTCAGAGCCTGTGCCATGAGTATGCAAAATCTTGGAATAGAAAGCTCTTGTGTGGACTTCCCTGGTGGTCCAGTGGTTAATAACTTTCCTTGCAATGAAGGGGACACAGGTTCAATCCCTGGTCAGGGAACTAAAATCTCACAGGCCTCAGAGCAGCTATGTCTGCATGCCACAACTAAGACCTACAGTATCCCACAACAAAAGTCCATGCAACAAAAGATCCCACAACTAAGACCCAAAACAGACCAATAAATAAGTTTGTTTTTTTTTAAAGAAAGCTATTGCAAATGTTAAAAGGTTGCTTTGGGGTCAGATAATTCTATAATATTAATTCTGGGTCACCATCATTGCTTAGCAGTATTGACATACAACATGCCCTTGAAAACTTACCTAAGACCACGAGTGTTTCCCTTTTTCAGAAAATAGATCTTTAAGCATTTGGGGCTAGAACTGTATGGTGTCTGGGGACATGGGGCAAATTTTATACTTCTTGGTTTCCCTAGGACCTGGTATATAGTGTATGACAAAGGCAGGCTTATAATAAATGCTTCTTGAATGAACAAAACATTTATTTAGTTTGCTTTTCAAAGTTAGCTCAATAAGTGCTACTTATTTCTGTTTAAATTATTACATCATATTTCATGTAGTTACCTCCAAGTGAGCTTGATAAAGGACAGAAACGGTATGGACCTAACAGAAGCAGAAGATATTAAGAAGAGGTGGCAAGAATACACAAAAGAACTGTACAAAAAAGATCTTCACGACCCAGATAATCACAATGGTGTGATCACTCACCTAGAACCAGACATCCTGGAATGTGAAGTCAAGTGGGCCTTAGAAAGCATCACTATAAACAAAGCTAGTGGATGGAATTCCAGTTGAGCTGTTTCAAATCCTGAAAGATGATGCTGTGAAACTGCTGCACTCAATATACCAGCAAATTTGGAAAACTCAGTAGGGGCCACGGGATTGGAAAAGGTCAGTTTTCATTCCAACCCCAAAGAAGGGCAATGCTAAAGAATGCTCAAACTACCACACAACTGCACTCATCTCACATGCTAGTAAAGTAATGCTCAAAATTCTCCAAGCCAGGCTTCAGCAATACATGAATTTAAACTCCCAGATGTTCAAGCTGGGTTTAGAAAAGGCAGAGGAACCAGAGATCAAATTGCCAACATCCACTGGATCATGGAAAAAGCAAGAGAGTTCCAGAAAAACATCTATTTCTGCTTTCTTGACTATGCCAAAGCCTTTGACTGTGTGGATCACAATAAACTGTGGAAAATTCTGAAAGAGATAGGAATACCAGACTACCTGACCTGCCTCTTGAGAAACCTATATGCAGGTCAAGAAGCAAGAGTTAGAACTGGACATGGAACAACAGACTGGTTCCAAATAGGAAAAGGAGTACGTCAAAGCTGTATACTGTCACCCTGCTTATTTAACTTCTATGCAGAGTTCATAATGAGAAACGCTGGGCTGGAAGAAGCACAAGCTGGAATCAAGATTGCTGGGAGAAATATCAATAACCTTAGATATGCAGATGACACCACCCTTATGGCAGAAAGTGAAGAGGAGCTAAAAAGCCTCTTGATGAAAGTGAAAGAGGAGAGGGAAAAAGTAAGCTTAAAGCTCAACATTCAGAAAACGATGATCATGGCATCAAGTCCCATCACTTCATGGGAAATAGTTGGGGAAACAGTGGAAACAGCGACAGACTTTATTTTTTGGGGCTCCAAAATCACTGCAGATGGTGATTGCAGCCATGAGATTAAAAGATGCTTACTCCTTGAAAGGAAAGTTATGACCAACCTAGGTAGCATATTAAAAAGCAGAGACATTACTTTGCCAACAAAGGTCCGTCTAGTCAAGGCTATGGTTTTTCCAGTGGTCATGTATGGAGGTAAGAGTTGGACTGTGAAGAGAGCTGAGCACCAAAGAATTGATGCTTTTGAACTGTGGTGTTTGAGAAGACTCTTGAGAGTCCCTTGGACTGCAAGGAGATCCAACCAGTCCATTCTAAAGGAGATCAGTCCTGGGTGTTCATTGGAAGGACTGATGCTAACGCTGAAACTCCAATACTTTTGCCACCTCATGCGAAGAGTTGACTCATTGGAAAAGACCCTGATGCTGGGAGAAATTGGGGGCAGGAGGAGAAGGGGACGACAGAAGATGAGATGGCTAGATGGCATCACCAACTCGATGGACATGAGTTTGAGTAAACTCCAGGAATTGGTGATGGACAGGGAGGCCTGGAGTGCTGTGATTCATGGGGTAGCAAAGAGTCAGACACGACTGAGCGACTGAACTAAACTGAACTGTAAAATACACCTCTGTCAGTGATATTTCTTACATGTATCTCATATAAAAGACAACTGATTTTTTAGTTCAATCTTGAAGGCAAAAACAAGCCAAGACACACACACACACACACACACACACACACACACACACACTATGCCTCCCTTCTGTATTCAGCCATGGCACACACACACATACACACAATGCCTCCCTTCTGTATTCAGCCATGGCACACACACACACACACACACACACACACACACACGCACTATGCCTCCCTTCTGTATTCAGCCATGGCACACACACACACACACACACACACACACACACACACACACACACTATGCCTCCCTTCTGTATTCAGCCATGGCAGGTATCTCTGCTAACACTGATTCCTGTCCGGCTTTATATACCCCACAGGGTGGCGAATCCAGGCAGCTACCACCAATTGGCTGAATTTGGCATAAAAGGCGAAGCTAATTTGGCATAAAAGGTGAAGCTATTGATCCTCCCTAATTTAGAATTTCCTTTGGGATAGATACATTAGAGATTATCTAAGTGTACAAAATAGAGCCAATTGGTGAATTTATATTTCCTACACAAAATGTAATTCTACTGGCAATACAATTCTGTTATAAGACGAAGCTTTTAATTTTGATGTTTCTTATATGAACACGATAGGGTTAGAACTATGGACTTTGTTTTGACCAGTGTCCTACCTTAGCCTGCTTTCAAGTGGTGCTGGATTCTCAAGTGTCCTTATTCCAGCTCCTTATGAGTGGGGCATTTCATGAGACATGACAAATAAAGTCTACTGTAGGATTTGTTTTTCTAATGGGATTTTAGACGGCACGATGAAAGAAAACACTTGAAATGGTCTTGGGCTACTGAGCTTGCTCTGACTCTGCTATCACCATGAGACAACAAGGGGTTGTTTCTTAAAGATTAGTTTCAATGTGGAATATGAAACTGTATCAATGATCTTTTCTGTTTCATTACACTAAGCATTCTGTTTCATTACAACCCATTGGACTAATTTGAACTTTGAATGGATCTTTTAATCATGTATGATTTTATAATATCATGGAACATATTGATTCACTGAGTTATGTAGATCTTTCAATTATTGCATATTTTATTAAAATTCAAAAAAAACACACCTATGTAAATATTACCACCATTCTCATTAGAAAAATCCATGGCATCAAACTTTTGGTATCAAGCTCACAGTGGTGCTTATAAATATTTTACAAAATTCTCATTTTCACTTGAAACCTTGAATTTTATCATTGGCAACAAATACTGTCAAGTTGTTTTCCTTGGAGTGACAGTCTAACTTTGTTCATTTACAAGAAAATGCCTGCCAAATATCCAAGTCTCGATAACCATAGTTTGTCTATCAGTAGTTTTTCAATCAGATATCCTGTTGCATGAAAAAAGCAGCTAGTTCAGCTCATAACTCACACAATTGCACAAATACTTTTCTTTGACACACCTACAGTACGTCAAAATTCATCAAAAATGTTTCAGGCATTCTTCCCATTTTGTCACACAGAATACCAAGGGTTAATATTTAATAATGATTTTTTAACTTTAAAATTAACGATAAATAATTTGCTTCATTGAGGACACTCTTAAGTGAAACTGGCATTTGTTAACTTAATTTTTTTAATTATTGCTATTTATTCCTCTGATTGATTGTAGTGAAGAATGTAATGATTGCTAAATGTTTGGTGCCACTGCTTTGATTAAAGCTCAGGCCAACTGCTTTTGTGCCAGATGTACCAATGTCAAAACTATTGTTCCAGGACTAAACCATGAAATCCAAAAACTTATTTAAGATTTAAATATTTTAGCACAGTTTTGTATTTGTTGCTGAGCATTCACCAAAAAGATAGTATGTGATGATGAGTCAATGCTGATAACACAGAAATGCAAGCCCAGCTTGTCTTTATAGTCATTCATTTATAAGATTTAATGTAATTTCGCAGATGAGATATTGATACAGTCTTTATGTTTGCAACTAAATTTGTTAATCGATGAGATGCTGTATCACTGGAAACTGGCACTGCCGCTATCCTTGCACTGACTTTTCAGGCAGCTAGCATTCAGCAATGTCAACTGTAGAGGATTTATTTGTTTATCTGCTACTGTGTGTGCTTCTCTAACCAATGAAATACTTATCTTGTAGGATGCTTCAATAGCTGTTTCATTTCCAGTTTAAAAATCTGTAGCAAACAACTTTTGAATTTTAAAAAGCTTATCACATCTATGCTTAAAATTTTTAATTCTTTTTTCTTCAAACTCTTAATGACTACTCAAAGTGATGTCTCAACTGACACCAAAATACAATTTGAAAATGTTCTGTTGTCAAACCACAATAAGCTAAATTGCTAACATCTATAAACATAGCTCCCCTCATCCTCAAGCTTCATCTTCTCCCACCATCCCATTTAATTACAAGTTCCACAAAGGAAATGTGGAATCCCAGCATTTATTTATCTGTGTGTATCCCAGCATTTACTAAGCAAAGCAAATTGATACGCAATAACTGACCTGTTGCATTGGATTCAAGATTTGGTGATAAAGGATTGCTTCTATACATGATATGAAAATTAAGGCTCAATTAAAATGACCATATTTTTTTGCTGCAGATTGTGTGAAGTAATGGTAATTATTTACCAAAGAATTAATCTTTGGCCACAACACACAGTCTTTCTGTTTTGTTTTTAGTAAAAATAGCTACAATTACCAACGAGAGAATCCTGGTTGAATATTGCTTAAGCCACAAATGAGTTCAGTAACTGTAAGTCCAGTGATGGGTTTGGCTTCAGGAACAGGTAGATCCAGGATATTAAAGATGCTGCCATACATTGCTACTGTTTGGGTCTCATTTCTCTTCTTGTGGTATTTTGGTTTCTCTCCCAGAAAGATGACTTCCACAGGTAAGGGAAGAAAATTTCTCACAGCCTAAATATATATTCCTATAGCTCATAATTCAACAAGGAGAGACATACTTTCTCTCTCCTTCATCTCTCAAGCCACCTGAAAGGATTTGTATTGGTACTTGCCAGGGCTCACATGTTTCTGAACTTTCCAGTGATTCACATACCCCTGGATGAATCACCAAGTTAAGGAGGAAGTGGTTTTATGATTGGCCCAGACTTAAATACATGCTCACCTCTAAAAGCAGAAATAGAACAGACCACACTGGTAACTACTCTCCTAGTATTACATGGAGTGGAAGTGGATATTAAAGAAAAAAATGTCTGCTGCATTTTAGTTCATACAATACTTTTCATAATTATATGTATATTAATATATATATACTTGATAATACAAAAAATAATAAGAAAAGTGTAATGTTATCACACAGAGAGAAGGCAGGAGAAATTTTTTTGTGTATTTTCCTAGTTTTTCTATGGGTTGAAAATTTAAAAAGAGATCTGCTTTTAAATTTAAAGTATATTAAACCATTTCCTCATATTCTAAAATATTATTTTACAACTTAACTGCAATGACTGGTTCAAAGAGCAGTCTTGGGAGATGTCCTAATGCTCACAAAACTCCCTCTTTCTTCAAAGTAATTTCAATCTTCTTGTAGGTAAAGTTACTATTTTCTCTGCAGTACTCCTTGGTGCTTAAGATAAGGTTACAGGGCAGAATCTGAGCCTCCTGTGTAAAGCATTTACTTTCTAGGCATAAAGATAAATTCACATTAAAATACTGAATCTAGAGAAAGCTTGGAGTCACGTCAACAAACACTCAGGCTTGCAGAAATTTGACATACAGCTTGGCTACATGTTTCTCTGAGTCCTGCATGTTTCTGAGCAGGCTGTGAGGCCAGAACTGAGTGTGTCCCTGAAGGCCAGAAGTGATGACCATGTTGCTGACCTAACTTGCTATTTTTGATTCTACTTTCTACTTGTTAAACAATGGAACAGTAAAACTATACAGCAGACATCCTTGAATTGGCATGAGCTGGATGCTAAGACGTTCAGTAAAGTGTCATAAGTGAGGTGTGGAAATCAATGTGTTGTTTATGTCGTACTGTTAGGCAGGATTTGGTAAGTGGTATGCTGGGAAATATGTAACAACTGGTTCTCCAATAAAACAGTCATTATTTGTAGTGTTTGCCAATTTCTATGGAGTAAACACTCCCACAATGGTCGGTCTTAAACTGCCAACCGGACATCACTGAATATGTTATGAGGCTAAGGAGAAAACTACTCCATTGGTTTTCACAAGCTGGTATAAGGCAGCTTCAGCACAACACTGACCAGTCATTCCTTCTACCAGGTATTTAGTGAGCCCCCTGGGCTTCCCTGATAACTCAGTTGGTAAAGAATCTGCCTGCAGGAGACCCCGGTTCAATTCCTGGATCAGGAAGATCCACTGGAGAAGGGATAGGCTACCCACTCCAGTATTCTTGGGCTTCCCTTGTGGCTCAGCTGGTAAAGAATCCGCCTGCAATGTGGGAGACCTGGGTTCGATCCCTGAGTTGGGAAGATCCCTTCGAGAAGGGAAAGGCTACCCACTGCAGTATTCTGGCCTGGAGAATTCCATGGACTGTATAGTCCATGGGGTCGCAAAGAGTTGGACACAACTGAGCGACTTTCACTTTCACTTAATTCTACGCTAGATATTGTGCTAGGCTCTGGGGATACCATCATGAGCAAATACAGATGTCCTGTCTACTTTCTTGGGTTTGTAATCCAGTCAGGAAGATAGACATGAATCAATACTCACAGAAATGAAAGTTAAACTAAACCGATGGAGAGCCATGAAACCAGGTAGTAGGTTTTACCTTGTCTGGAGGTCAATAAAGACGTCTTTGAGTGTTACGAGGCTACTGGTTTCAAACCAGAGGAAAAGCAGATTCTGATATCTGAGTATCTCCCCTTTTCTCCTGGTACCCAAATCCTCGAACACTTAGAATGGACTCTCTTTTTCCGATGAGACTGAATGATACATTCAGGAAGTGAATGAACTGAAATTTGTTACTTTGGGGTTTTCCCTGAGCAGACAAAATCCTAAGAAAAGGATCTGAAGGTAAGTAGAGGAGTGGAGAAGAAGAGAAGGAAGTGAATAAAGAAGGGTGCACTTTCCACCCCTGTGTTCACAGCAGCACTATTCACAATAGCCAGTTCATGGAGACAACCTAAGTGTTCATTGAAAGATGCATGGATAAAGAAGATGTGGTGTGTGTATATATATACCACATCATACACACACACACAATGGAATACTACTCAGTGATAAAAAGAATGAAATAATGCCATTTGCAGCAACATAGATGGACCTACAGATTATCATACTGAGTTAAGTCAGTCAGACAAAGAAGACAAATACCACATGATATTACAATACTATGATATCACTTATATGTAGCATTTAAAATATGGCACTATAGAACTTATCTATGAAACAGAAACAGAGTCACAGGCATAGAGAACAGGTTTGTGGTTGTCGAAAGGGAGGATGGTGGGGGTGGAATGGATTGAAAGTTTGGCATTAGTAGATGCAAACTATTATAAATAGAGTAAAATAAATAGAATATAAAGGTCCTACTGTACAGCACAGGGAACTCTATATTCAATATCCTGTGATTAAACCGTAATGGGAAAGAATATGAAAAAGAACGTATATGTATTGGCAATCCACTCCAGTATTCTTTCCAGGAGAATGCCATGGACAAAGGAGCCTGGTGGGCTACAATCCATGAGGTCACAAAGAGTCAGACACAACTGAAGCGACTTAGCACACACATGCATATATTAATATGTACAACTGAATCACTTTACCATACAGCAGAAATTAACACAACACTGTAAATCAACTAGTGTGTGTTAGTCGCTCAGCTGTGTCTGATCCTTTGTGACCCCGTGGACTGAGCCCACCCGGCTCCTCTGTCCATGTAATCCTCCAGGCAAGAATACTGGAGTGGGTAGCCATTCCCTTCTGCAGGGGATCTTCCCAAGCCAGGGATCAAACGTGGGTCTCCTGCATTGCAGTCAGATTCTTTTCTGTCTGAGCCACTAGAGAAGCCAGAAATCAACTATACTTCAGTAAAACAATTTTTTCTTTAAAAGGGTACATTATTAAGAAAGTTAGCATTGCAAGCAGCCGGGGCTTAATTCTGCCTGAGACTCTGAGAGACAAGGTTGACAGCGTACCTCAGACTTAATTCATTCAAGGGGAGAGGGTGTTGGGGTATGTATCCACCAACTTCCAAAAGCCATCTGTTAAAGACTGCTTCTGAGAGGTGTAATTCCCAGCATTTCTGGACTGCTGTGCATATGCAAAGTGTATGCTCTTGTGGCAAAGAAGGACCTCAGGCAAGGAGAAGGAAGGAGACTCGGGAACGGGCATCTGGAAGTCAGGCAGATGGACCCAAATTGCTAAGTGTCAAAGAGAAATGTGCAAGGCACTGATCATGACTGCTCAATTCAGCTCAGTCCAGTCGCTCAGTCGTGTCAGACTCTGCAATCCCATGGACTGCAGCACGCCAGGCCTCCCTGTCTATCAGCAATTCCTGGAATCTACTCAAACTCATGTCCATTGAGTCAGTGATGAGGTAAGTAAAAATTAAATTGTATGTGTGCAGATGCATGAATGGTAAGTGAATACCTTTGTAGACAATGTGTTTGAGGTTGTTTCAAGTTGGCTCCAAGACTACAACTAGGGATGCATAAGCAGTTCATCATTGTATGCTGGAGTTCAACAACTAAATATGTTTGGATATCTGTAGTAATGTGTCCCCTAGACCAACACGAGTTTCATTTGTTACTCTCAAAAGCCGTTGAGATTCCAACTTGTGATCTTTGAAAATGTGCAGCTGAGTGGCATGATATGCGTTGGTTGAATAGAATTCTTCAACTTCATTTCTTGACACTTCCCTCTTTTCCACAAAAGCCCTATATAGGTCATCACCAAATTACATTCACTTCCTCTGCTTCCTGCCATTGAGTTTTCACAAACCATTCTACCCATCTGGTGAATTCCTACTCGTTCTTCCACATCCAGCTCAAGCATCAGCTCCTCAGTAAAGCTATCCCTGACCCCGAGGATCAGCTCAGCTTGGGTTTAGTACTCTATATTTTAGAAGGAGAGTGGGAGGTGAAAAGCAAAACCTCTAAAAAAGAAACTGCTCCCTTTTTTACTGAGATAAAACTGATATAAAATTACTCATTTTAAATTGTACCATTCAGTGACATTCAGTATATTTACAGTGCCTTGCAACCTCATCTCCGTCTAGTTACAAAACATTTTCAACCCCTCAAAATACTTTCAGCTCCTGTATCCATTAAGCAGTCACGCCCCAATTGCTTCCTCCCTTCAGCTGCTGCATTAAATGGCCTTCTATGAGTTTACTGTCCTAGATATTTCACAGAAATAAAATTTTATCAATATTGTCACTGACAAGACCTATTAACAATCCCCAGGGAATAAAAATAGACTCTGGGTAATAAAATAAAGCCTAACCTTTTTTTTTCTTTTGTGCTTCATCTAGTTTCATTTGGTCATGGGGTGCCCCAGGCAGAGGTCTTGCCTTCAGCACATCAGACCAGAGATCCTAGGGCAAATGGCTATACCCAGCACCTCATCCCTGAGGGCCATGCGCAGGCATGATATTGCAATTCAAAATGACGGCGGCTGGCGGAGTGTAGAGGCTTGGATCTGAGGAGCCAACACCTGTGCCAGACTTGCAAGAACTTTGCAGCCCACCGCCACTACCCACCAGGTCCCCATAAAGTCCACAGCCCTTCCAGGAGAACATATGCTCGAGAGTGTGAGCTCACAGCTCTCCATTCTTTGATTGAAAAATAATGCTTTCCTGGACTTCCTTGTTGGTGCACTGGATAAGAATCCGCCTGCCAATACAGGGGACACAGGTTCATTCCCTGGTCCGGGAAGATTCCACATGCCGTGGGGCAACTAAGCCGACACACCACAACTACTGAGCCCACACTCTAAGGGCCCCCAAGCCACCAATACTGAGCCCACATACTGCAAGTACTAGCCTGCATGCTGCATGCTGCCCATACGCCTAGAGCCTGTGCTCCAAAACGAGCAGCCACTACTATAAAAAGTCCGTGTACCGCAAGGAAGAGTAGTCCCTACTCACTGCAACCAGAGAAAGCCTGAGCAAAGCAATGAAGACCCAGCACAACCAAAAATATAAATAAAGAAATAAAAGTATTTTTTTAAAAAACAATGCTTCCCTTTGCTTCTAAACCAAAGGAATTTTGTCTTGGTCTCATTCTGTTGGCCCAAATGACACTGTGCAGGAGGACCCTTGTTAGGGACCAACTCAGAAGGGTCTGTAACAATACGTGACTGATTTTCATGTCTGGCTTCTTTCACTTGGCAGGTTTTTGAGGTTCATCCGTGTTGTAGCATGTGTCAGGACTTCATTCCTTTTACAGCTGAAGAACATTCAGCTGTAATATATATATTTGTTTTTGGATTCATCAGCTGATGGAAATTTGGGTGGTTTCTACCTTTTGGTTGTTGGGACTAGTGCTACTACGAACCTTCGTGTACAAATATTTGAATACCTATTTTCAATACTTTCAAGGATACACTTAGGAGTGGGGTTGCTGGGCCACATGGTGACTATGTTTAATTTTTTGAAGAACTGTCAAATGTTTTCCACAATGGCTGCATCATGTTACATTTTTACCAGCAATATATACGCATTCTAATTTCTAGAACTGCCCAGTTTTGATTCTAGGCTCTGCTACTTACAAAGTGTGCAAGCCTTGGGCAAGTTATTCCCTATACCCACTTTCTATCATGAATAAAAAAGAATAGAACTTACCTCAGATGATTGCTTTGAGGATTAAACCTGTTAGTATATGTAAAATACTTATGTAGTGCCTGGCCCAGGGGTAGTATTAAACATCAGTTATTTAATTATTATCTGCTATTATTACACTTAAACATTTTAACATTAAAATGCAAAGCTTATCTAGTTTTCCAGATTTTTATCTCCACTTCTTGGCACCAAACCTGGCAAACATAATATAATCAATGAATGTTTGGAGAATGAAATGAATGATAAAAGCTAAGAAACTTTTCAAAAATAGTGAATAAAAATATAAGCCATACTAAATATTAGACTATATAGCAGCAAATAAATATCTAAACCATGTGGTACTCATACAACAATAGACACAGAGCTGGATGTATAAGTAAGTAGTCCACAATAACCCTGACTTTTATAATTTGCATACATTTTTAAAAAATTTCAGAATATAAGTTCTTGATATTTGATGGACAGATGATAAACAGAGAAGAGATTATCCAATTAGTGTTGCATATTCAACTATATACAAAAAAAGGATGAAGAAGGTTATATTTGATACCAAATACCAAAGCAAGTCCAAATGAATATAAATGTTAATATAAAAGTTAAATTATAAAACACTACAAGAAAATTTAACCAAGTATTCTTATATTTCTGCTTACAGAAATAAAAGCATGGAATAAATTCCCCTTAAAAGATCAATATATTTCCATGTGTTAATTTTATATTCTGCAACTTTACTATATTCACTGATTAGCTCTAGTAATTTTCTGGTGGTGTCTTTAGGGTTTTCTATGTAGAGGATCATGTAATCTGCAAACAGTGAGAGTTTTACTTCTTCTTTTCCAGTCTGGATTCCTTTTATTTCTTTTTATTCTCTGATTGCTGTGGCTAAAACTTTCAAAACTAAGTTGAATAGCAGTGGTGAGAGTGGGCACCCTTGTCTTGTTCCTGACTTTAGAGGAAATGCTTTCAATTTTTCACCACTGGGGATAATGTTTGTTTGCATTCCTCTACACTAACAATGAGAAAACAGAAAGAGAAATTAAGGAAACAATTCTATTCACCATTGCAATGAAAACAATAAAATACTTAGGAATAAATCTACCTTAAGAAACAAAAGACCTATATATAGAAAACTACAAAACACTGATGAAAGAAATCAAAGATGACACAAATAGATGGAGAAATATACCATGTTCATGGATCAGAAGAATCAATATAGTGAAAATGAGTATACTACCCAAAGCAATCTATAGATTTAATGCAATCCCTATCAAGCTACCAATGGTATTTTTCACAGAACTACAACAAACAATTTCATAATTTGTATGGAAATACAAAAAACTTCAAATAACCAAAGCAATCTTGAGAAAGAATGGAACTGGAGAAATCAACCTGCCTGACTTCAGACTGTACTACAAAGCTACAGTCATTAAGACAATATGGTACTGGCACAAAGACAGAAATATAGATCAATGGAACAAAATAGAAAGCCCAGAGATAAACCACGCACCTATGGATACCTTATGTTTGACAAAGGAGGCAAGAATATACAATGGAGAAAAGACAATCTCTTTAACAAGTGGTGCTAGGAAAACTGGTCAACCACTTGTAAAAGAATGAAACTAGAACACTTTCTAACACCATACACAAAAATAAACTCAAAATGGATTAAAGATCTAAATAAATGTAAGACCAGAAACTATAAAACTCCTACAGGAAAATACAGGCAAAACACTCCGACATAAATCACAGCAGGATCCTCTATGACTCACCTCCCAGAGTAACGGAAATAAAAGCAAAAATAAACAAATGGGACCTAATTAAACTTAAAGGCTTTTCCACAATGAAGGAAACTATAAGCAAGCTGAAAAGACAGCCTTCAGAATGGGAGAAAATTACAGCAAACAAAGCAACTGGCAAAGAATTAATCTCAAAAATACACAGCAGCTCCTGCAGCTCAATTCCAGAAAAATAAATGACCCAATCAGAAAATGGGACAAAAAACTAAACAGATATTTCTCCATTGAAGACATACAGATGGTAACAAACACATGAAAAGATGCTCAACATCACTCATTATCAGAGAAATGCAAATCAAAACCACAATGAGCTACCATCTCACAGCGGTCAGAATGGTTGCTATCCAAAAGTCCACAAACAATAAATGCTGGAGAGAGTGCAGAGAAAAGGGAACCCTCTTACACTGTCGGTGGGAATACAAACTAGTACAGCCACTATGGAGAACAGTGTGGAGATCCCTTAAAAAACTAGAAATAGAACTCCTATACGACCCAGCAATCCCATTGCTGGGCATACACACCAAGGAAACCAGAATTGAAAGAGACACATGTACCCCAATGTTCATCGCAGCACTGTTTACAATAGCTAGGACATGGAAGCAACCTAAATGTCCATCAGCAGACGAATGGATAAGAAAGCTGTGGTACATACACACAATGGAATATTACTCAGCTATTAAAAAGAATGCATTTGAATCAGTTCTAATGAGGTGGATAAAACTGGAGCCTATTATAAAAACCAAAGTAAGTCAGAAAGAAAAACACCAATACAGCAGTATATTAATGCATATATACGGAATTTAGAAAGGTGGTAACAATGATCCTATATACAAGACAGCAAAAGGGACACAGATATAAAGAACAGGCTTTTGGACTGGGTGGGAGAAGGCGAGGGTGGGATGATTTGAGAGAATAGCACTGAAACAGTGTATTACCATATGTGAAATAGATCACCTGTTCAGGTTTGATGCATGAGACAGGGTGCTCAGTGCTGGTACACTGGGATGGCCCTGAGGGATGGGATGGGGAGGAAGGTGGGAGGAGGGTTCAGGATGGGGAACACGTGTATACCCATGGCTGATTCATGTCAATGTACGGCAAAAGCCCCTACAATACTGTAAAGTAATTAGCTGCCACTTAAAATAAACAATTAATTTAAAAATCAATAAATTTCATTATTATAAACAAAAATATTTGATACTTCAAAACAAATAAGATGAAAAGGTGAAAAAAACTGAGAAAAAATTATTTCCACAAGTATTACAGGGCTTATATCCTTAATACATGAAGAATTCTTACAAGTCAATAAGTAATACAGCATAGTGGTAATAGAGAAATGGATAAAAACAGGTGAGCAATAATTTCCAAGAAGAGAAATCAATGGCAAAATAAAAACATGAAAATGAAAAAGACTCAACTTTACTTGGAAACAAAGAAATGGAAATTTAAAAAGTGAAGAAGCCATTGTTACCTATCTAATTAATAGATTTTAGAAACTGTTAAGCCTTAGTGAATGATGTGAGTACACTAAGATGGGGACTTTCAAATGTCGCTGATAAGTGTGCAAATTGTTGCAAATTTTATGAAAATTCTAGAATTTTCATATAGTATATTCTCCTTTATATCTGGTTTCTTTCATTTTTTTAATGTTTGATGCTTTTGAGATTTATCACTGTTTTGGTGTACAACAGTAGTCCTTTCTTTTTCACTACCAAATAATCTTCCATTGTGTGAATGTGCACAAATTGCTTATTTATCAATTTCTTGATAGACATTTGCTTTGTTTCCAGTTTGGGACTATTACAAATAAATCTGTTATGTATATCCTTTTTTTAATTTTTAAAAATGTATTTTATTTATATTTTGGCCACACCACATGACTTACAGGATCTTAGTTCCCCGACCAGTGGTCGAACCTGCACCCCCAGCAGTAGAAGCACAGGATTGCCAGGACTGGATAACCACTGGACTGCCAAGGAAGTCCCAGCTGCTGTGAACATCCTTAAACATATCTCTGTATGGACATATGATTCATTTCTTTTAGGTAAACACCTAGGAATGAAATTGCTAGACTATTCAATGAGTAAGTGAGTGTTAGTTGCTCAGTTGTGTTTGACTCTTTTGCAACCCCATAGACTGTAGCCTACCAGATTCCTCTGTCCTTGGGATTTCCCAGGCAAGAATACTGGAGTGGGTTGCCCTTTCCTTCTCCAGGGGATCTTCCTGACCCAGGGGTCGAACCTGGGTCTCCTGTTTTGTAGGCAGATTCTTTTCCATCTGAGCTACCAGGTAAGCCCCAGATTGAACAATAAGTGCACATTATACTTTGTAGGAAACTACCGAACTAATTTCCAAAATATTTGACTACTTTACATTTCCACAAGCAAGTCCGAAGGTTAGAGTTGCTCTTTGCCTTCAGCAACACTTTGTACTGTCTTTTAAATTTTAGCTACTCTAGTGGTCATATATGTTTCTTTTCGATGCAAGAATATCTTATGGGCAGTGCTGTGTTCACATTGCTCCAGATCTTGGTACATGATATCTGGTTATTTCATTCTTAACAGGTTATAGTAGATCAACAAGTTTAGGTAGCAAAAGCCTGATCCTTTTCAATCTTTCATCAGTTGACTCATCTCCTAATAATTTTTGAATCAATTATTTCATCACGGAATACAAAATGGTAATTAAAAAATTATCATTCCTTCTGCATTTTTTAAAAAATTTGGCTGCACCAGGTCTTAGTTGTGGCATACAAGCTCTTAGTTGAGTTATGTGGAATCTACTTTCCTGACCAGGGATTGAACCTGGGTCCCCTGTGTTGGGAAGGGAAGTTCCCTTTCCACATTTTTAACCAGAATTCTTTTATCAGCAACAACTTTCACATATTGATCAGGTCTACTGGGTTACCCTGAAATAGAATTTATACAGGAAACAGGGTAAATCCTTCAATCTTTCTCTACAGCCAATAAATTAAATTGTCAATAATTTTTCAGAGTTTCTATTGACATGGAAAATGTTTACAATATAATGTTTGCTGCTGCTGCTGCTAAGTCGCTTCAGTCGTGTCCAACTCTGTGCGACCCCAGAGATGGCAGCCCACCAGGCTCCCCTGTCCCGGGGATTCTCCAGGCAAGGACACTGGAGTGGGTTGCCATTTCCTTCTCCAATGCATGAAAGTGAAAAGTGAAAGGGAAGTCACTCAGTTGTGTCCGACTACTAGCGACTCCATCAACTCCAGCCTACCAGGTTCCTTCATCCATGGGATTTTCCAGGCAAGAGTACTGGAGTGGATTGCCATTTAGTGAACAAATAAAGACAAAACTATATTTATTAACAGTACTAGTTGTCTCTGCTTTGTGGGGTTATGGATAGTTCTTATTGAAACTACATTTTGCTATATTTTCCAAACTTCTATAATGAAGATGCAATACCTAAAAGATCTGTGCCATGAAAGTCATAAATTTGCGGACCTAATCAATGGATGACTGAGTTAACCTGCAGCTATCTATTGTATACTTTGTAAAAGAGGATGGAACATATTATTAATAGAGAGAAGGTAGAGTTTCAGACCAGAGAAGGCAATGGCAACCCACTCCAATACTCTTGCCTGGAAAGTCCCATGGGTGGAGGAGCCTGGTAGGCTGCAGTCCATGGGGTCGCTAAGAGCTGGACACAACTGAGCGACTTCACTTTCACTCCTCACTTTCATGCATTGGAGAAGGACATGGCAACCCACTCCAGTGTTCTTGCCTGGAGAATCCCAGGGACGGAGGAGTCTGGTGAGCTGCCGTCTATGGGGTCACACAGAGTCAGACACGACTGAAGCGACTTAGCAGCAGCAGCAGCAGCAGCAGCAGAGTTTCAGACAGGCTAGCTCTTGAGTCTCTCAGATCTAATACATTTTCTTTCATCAGGCCTTAACATCTTTTACAAAGAAGTGAAATATTGGCTTGGCCAGAAAGTTCATTTGGATTTTTCAGTACGATGTTACGGAAAAATCTGAATGAACTTTCTGGCCAATCCAATAGAATGGGCTAGACTAGAAACAAAACTACTGGAAAGAAGAAAACATTGGGGGTTGCTACCATAAAGCCTTAAAATAAGATCTTGACAAAAAATCCAACAGAAAAAGGCCTCCTGCTCCTCTTTCTACTTATTGATAAATAATGATATTTATAGATTTTATATCAAGTCTGATCTCTCTGTTTTTATGACTCACACTAATGTTAGATACTTGTGATATGTCAGAATCCCATCCTTTCACATACAGAATCACTCAACGTGCTCAAAACAGTGCCATTTACCAATATGTGTCTTTTAAGTGTTCAAACATTTACACTAAAATGACTATTTTACAGGAAAACAACTGATCTAGGAAATTTGACTTAGAACCAAACTGATTACAAAATATTGCCCCCCTTTGATTCAGGCATCCAGACTTTTCCTGGAGCCACAACTTATTTACGGAAGTTGAACTCTTGCATTTTCATCTTTGGCATCTGATTGCCAGAATCTCAGAATGGCATACAAAAACACCTGAACTCACATCTTTTCCCCTGACAGCCTTTCTGTTTTTTAGAGCAGTTTTCATTTCCTTTTAGAGACAGTCTCTTTGGCCCTTTCAGAACTATTAGACTGAAACATTCCTTAAAGCTTAAAATGATGTTTACTGAGATTGACAGTCTATGGAAGTCAGGATTTCCTGCTGGTTTGACTAAATAAAGTGTCTCCTCTATGACTATCACCATGCACTATTATATGGTCAGAGATGTTTCATGCTGTTCACCAGTGTAGATAACCCAGAAGTGAGGACCATGAAAAGACTTCTTGAAGTAGAAATATAAAGATATCAGTATTTCTGAATAGCTGCTCTATCCTATACTTTACATTTGGCTATTTGTTTTATCTCAGCGTGTATCTCTTCTACCAACAAAAACATCCACTTTTCTTTTGGAGAATCAAAAGATTTGATTTGTACCCATAAGGTTTAGTAGGATTGACTTTATCTTTCTGGGAATGGGATCCCCTCACCTTCAAACAAATGTATTTCTTCCAACCACTGTGATTTAGGAATGGATGTGTAAATAAAATGCATCAATTCCACTTACTGAAAAAAGGAGCTATTTCCCTCTTCCATGGAAGCCATCAGAAAAGATAACTTACCTTTAGCTGGAGGATGTGGTGGGAGGCTGTGTGGCCTGAACTTCTACAGCCGTTGCTGCACGTTAGGCTGAGTTACTTGGAGACAAAGCCAATACACAGAGGAGAGTGAGACACAGATCTAGATCACCCACGATTCCATGAATCCTGTATCAAACAGTTATAGAGAAAGTGTTAGTCATTCAGCCATGCTTCACTCTGTGCAACCCCATGGACTGTAGCTTGCCAGGCTCCTCTGTCCATGGAATTCTCCAGGCAAGAATACTGGAGTAGGTTGCCATGTCCTCCTCCAGGGGATCTCACCAACCCAAGGATTGAATCCTGGTCTCCCACACTTCAGGCAGATACTTTACCATTTGAGCTACCTGGTGGGCTACAAATCAAAACTCCACTGGACTTTTTAAGTTGTGAGTGATTAAATATGCCTACTTTTCTTAAGCTAAGTTGGATTGAGTTTTCTGTTGTTTACAACCCAAGATTCCTAGCTGATATACTGGCTATAATTTACCATATTTCCCTCACCATAATGGGCTTTCCAGGTGGTACTAGTGGTAAAGAACCTGCCTGTCAGTGCAAGAGATTTAAGAGACTCAGGTTCAATCCCTGGGTTGGGAAGATCCCCTGGAGGAGGGCACAGCAAGCCACTCCAGTATTCTTGCCAGGAGAATTCCTTGGACAGAAGAGCCTGGCAGGCTAGAGTCCATAGGGTCGCAAAGAGTTGGACATGGCTGAAGAGACTTAGCATGTATGCATGCACTTCACCATAAGCTTGTGAGATAAGTATTATTAGTACCCATCATACAGTTAAAGATATCAACTCTCCAAGAATCTCAGTAATGATACAGCTAGGAGGTGAACTTCAGTTGTCCAAAGCCCATATTGTCAACCTCTGTGCCAACATTTCTCATAGCGTGGTCTGGGAATTTCTGAAGGGGATGTCCAAAACTGTAGGGATTTAGCATATAGAATATGTGCTTTTGAGTTCTATTGTTTTCTAGAATCTTCTATGGCAAGCCCTTTGGGGTTCTCAATATTAGAGTGTAAAGAACTCTCAAGATAAAAAAGTTTGAGAATCAGTGCTCCAAGCTCAAAGTGTGATTCAATGTGCTCACAGCATTTGCAGTGATACTTTTAATCTAACATATATCATTTACACCAGTACTTCACATAAATTAGGTGTCACCTTATTACCATTCCATGAAAAGTGGAATGACTGTTCCATCAGATTTTAGTGAGAATTTATCATTTTCTCTGTTTTTTCTTGGGCAATTCTAGAATTTGTGAATTTTAGAGAATTAAGGGCCCTTTCTGAGCTTCTTCTCAGGCTCTAAATTTAAAATGACCTCTTGGCAGAAATAAAAATTTTCCAATTTAGTATTTCTAAACAGAGGTGTAACAGAGTGGGTGCATTAAGCCTGTGTGTGTTCTAAGTCGCTTCAGTTGTGTCCGACTCTTGCCACCCCATGGACTGTAGCCCGCCGGGCTCCTCTGTCCATGGGATTCTCCTGGCAAGAATACTGGAATGGGTTGCTATTTCCTGCTCCAAGGGGTCTTCCCAACCCAGGGATCAAACCTGTGTGTCTTATGTCTCCTGCATTGGCAGGTGGGTTCTTTACCACTAGTGCCACCTGGGAATCCCACATTAAGCCTGGGTATAATCAATAAAGGGGTGGATTTTCTGTAGAGGATTTAAAAACAATAGTAAAATCAATAAAAATTCTGTCTACTTTAAATCAGGAACATGCTCTGACAATCCTAAACAATGTCAAGAATAAAATACTCCTCTGATCAACAATTCAAAATTAAAAATACTTGTACTTGAATTGATATCCTAGAATTTGGCATCAGAACTCCTAAATTTTATCTCACTATGATCTCCCTGATTTGGATATGAAGTCTCTTCCTTCAGTTCTTGCCTTATAGACTCAAAATAATGATTTATACTTCATATTTGTATAGTATCTCTGACTCAATATTTACATTGAGGAATCTTCGCTCTTCCTCTGAGTCCACCCTCCTCTGATGGTCTCAAGATATTCTTGATGTATAAACAAAAATCCAGTGGAACTCCAGAGATATTCAGGATTGAAATCAATGTCAGGTCTGCAGATGCAAACTGCAGAGAATCTTCCAGTCCATTGCCTTTACACACCCTCCCATCCCATCATCTCCTCCTCTCTTTCCCCTCTCGCAAATCACGGTAAGCACCCTGGTCTTCTCTTGGTTTTCCGTGCACTCTGCTCTCCCACCTCAGGCTTTACTCATGCTGTTCCTCTGGCCTAGACTGTTCCTCTCCTGTGTCACCATCTGGCTGGCTTCTTCTAACCCTCCAGGTCTCAGCTTACACACCACTTCCCTCAGGGGCCAACCCTGTCCATCTCTTCAGATGACTGACTCCCCTGTTATTCCTTCATCATCTCCTTTACTTTTCCTTCACAGCACTTATCACCATTTGTACACATTTTTGGTTTTTGTCTCGCTCCCCCACCCTTGTGGCTCAGCTGGTAAAGAATCCGCCCGCAATGTGGGAGACTTGGGTTCAATTCCTGGACTGGGAAGATCCCCTGAAGAAGGGGAAGGCTACCCACTCCAGTATTCCGGCCTGGAGAATTCCATGGACTGTACAGTCCATACGGTCCCAAAGAGTCAGACGACCGAGCGACTCACTTTTCCCACTGAATTGTGAACTCCTAAGGGTGGTCACCATGTCTGTCTTATTCTCCATTCTCTCAATTCCACTAACACTGCCCCTGGCATATGAAAGGTAATTAATATATATTTTGTGAATAAATAAATAAATGAGTGAAAGAATGCTTCTTTCTCCAAAGAGGACAAAACGCCATCTAAAACTTCACGAGGAAGAGGCATGTTATGGTTTTCAAAAAATAAGATTGCACTTGGGCACCTAAAAAGAAAAAAAATTGGAGAAACTAGTGATTTGGCCTAATTTCATCAAAGAATAATTGAGTGAAAAGAAATCAATCTTATACTGGCTCTTTTGGCAAGGTAGACATAAGAATTCATGCTGTAGAATCTATTTATGAGTTGTAAGATGATCAACACCAAAATCACATTGATTATATTCTTTGCAACCAAAGATGGAGAAGCTCTATACAGTCAACAGAAACAAGACCAGGAGCTGACTGTGGCTCAGATCATGAACTCCTTATTACCAAATTCAGACTCAAATTGAAGAAAGTAGGGAAAACCGCTAGACCATTCAGGTATGACCTAAATCAAATCCCTTATGATTATACAGTGGAAGTGAGAAATAGATTTAAGGGCCTAGATCTGATAGATAGAGTGCCTGATGAACTATGGAATGAGGTTCGTGACAGTGTACAGGAGACAGGGATCAAGACCATCCCCAAGGAAAAGAAATGCAAAAAAGCAAAATGGCTGTCTGGGGAGGTCTTACAAATAGCTGTGAAAAGAAGAGAGGCAAAAAGCAAAGGAGAAAAGGAAAGATATAAGCATCTGAATGCAGAGTTCCAAAGAATAGCAAGAAAAGATAAGAAAGCCTACTTCAGTGATCAATGCAAAGAAATAGAGGAAAACAACAGAATGGGAAAGACTAGAGATCTCTTCAAGAAAATTAGAGATACCAAGGGAACATTTCGTGCAAAGATGGGCTCGATAAAGGACAGAAATGGTATGGACCTAACAGAACCAGAAGATATTAAGAAGAGGTGGCAAGAATACACAAAAGAACTGTACAAAAAAGATCTTCATGACCCAGATAATCATGATGATGTGATCACTAATCTAGAGCCAGACATCTTGGAATGTGAAGTCAAGTGGGCCTTAGAAAGCATCACTACGAACAAAGCTAGTGGAGGTGATGGAATTCCAGTTGAGCTGTTTCAAATCCTGAAAAATGATGCTGTGAAAGTGCTGCACTCAATATGCCAGCAGATTTGGAAAACTCAGCAGTGGCCACAGGACTGGAAAATGTCAGTTTTCATTCCAATTCCAAAGAAAGGCAATGCCAAAGAATGTTCAAACTATCGCACAACTGCACTCATCTCACATGCTAGTAAAGTAATGCTCAAAATTCTCCAAGCCAGGCTTCAGCAATATGTGAACCATGAACTCCCTGATGTTCAAGCTGGTTTTAGAAAAGGCAGAGTAACCAGAGATCAAATTGCCAAGATCCACTGGATCATGGAAAAAGCAAGAGAGTTCCAGAAAAACATCTATTTCTGCTTTCTTGACTATGCCAAAGCCTTTGACTGTGTGGATCACAATAAACTGTGGAAAATTCTGAAAGAGATGGGAATACCAGACCACCTAACCTGCCTCTTGAGAAATCTGTATGCAGGTCAGGAAGCAACAGTTAGAACTGGACATGGAACAACAGACTGGTTCCAAATAGGAAAAGGAGTAAGTCAAGGCTGTATATTGTCACCCTGCTTATTTAACTTCTATGCAGAGTACATCATGAGAAACACTGGACCGGAAGAAACACAAGCTGGAATCAAGATTTCCGGGAGAAATATCAATAACCTCAGATATGCAGATGACATCACTCTTATGGCAGAAAGTGAAGAGGAGCTAAAAAGCCTCTTGATGAAAGTAAAAGAGGAGAGTGAAAAAGTTGGCTTAAAGCTCAACATTCAGAAAACGAAGATCATGGCATCCGGTCCCATCACTTCATGGCAAATAGATGGGGAAACAGTAGAAACAGTGTCAGACTTTATTTTTGGGGGCTCCAAAATCACTGCAGATGGTGACTGCAGCCATGAAATTAAAAGACGCTTACTCCTTGGAAGAAAAGTTATGATCAACCTAGATAGCATATTCAAAAGCAGAGACATTACTTTGCCGACTAAGGTCCGTCTAGTCAAGGCTATGGTTTTTCCTGTGGTTATGTATGGATGTGAGAGTTGGACTGTGAAGAAGACTGAGCACTGAAGAATTGATGCTTTTGAACTGTGGCGTTGGAGAAGACTCTTGAGAGTCCCTTGGACTGCAAGGAGATCCAACCTGTCCATTCTAAAGATCAGTCCTGGTTGTTCTTTGGAAGGAATGATGCTAAAGCTGAAACTCCAGTACTCTGGCCACCTCATGTGAAGAGTTAACTCATTGGAAAAGACTCTGATGCTGGGAGGGATTGGGGGCAGGAGGAGAAGAGGACAACAGAGGATAAGGTGGCTGGATGGCATCACGGACTCGATGGACATGAGTCTGAGTGAACTCCGGGAGTTGGTGATGGACAGGGAAGCCTGGCGTGCTGTGATTCATGGGGTCGCAAAGAGTCGGACACGACTGAGTGACTGAACTGACTGAACTGAAATAGGAAAAACTAGTATATGGTGAGTGAGTAAAAGTATTTTATAACTGGGTGGCTGGAAATGCTCTGTCTTGATCTAGATATTGAATATGTGAGAATGTACATATATAATCAACAAGCTGTGTACATATTGCTGCATGCAATTTTTATCGTGAAACTGGAAGTCGCTCAGTCATGTCCGACTCTTTTCAACCCCATGGACTACACAGTCCATGGAATTCTCCAGGCCACAAGGGAAGCCCATTTTTATCTTATCTTAAGATAAAATTTCCTATCTCAAGTTAAAAAAATCTTTATCTAAGTTGGGCTTCCCTGGTGACTCAGTTGATGCCTGCAAGGCGGGAGACCTGCGTTTGATCCCTGGGTTGGGAAGATCCCCTGGAGAAGGGAAAGGCTACCCACTCCAGTATTCTGGCCTGGAGAATTCCATGGACTGTACAGTCCATGGGGTCACAAGAGTCAGACACTACTGAGTGACTTTCACTTTCACTGAATTGACAAATGAAGATTTGAACAAAATTGCTGACCAGACTAAACTGATGCTATAGCTTTTGAAAGTATCAAGAAGCAAATTGCTTTATGAAACTTCAATTAAAAAACCATGTCGTGAGTTGCATTCCTGGTAGGTAGGTATTGCTGTATACATCACATAATTTAGATACATATCCTTTGGAAAAAAATATACGTATACCTTTTTAGGAACATTACAGTGTTAAACCAATACATAGTATCCAAAAAGAACTCTGCTTTGAAATAAATAATTTTAGTGCTCACTCTTGAAATCATTTTCTTTGTCACTTCCAAAAGAAAGAGACAATGTAATTCATGGACATAATTCAGTTGCTTCCAAAAGATGCTTGCCTTTGATAGACAGGTGGTTCATAAATTGATCTTTTCACATGGAAATTATGTTACACTTAATTTTTCTCGGGGCCAAAATGATAAATAGAAAACAGGTCATTGTATCATGATAATAAATTATTATTTATGCACAATGGAGATGAAAGAGTGACTTGCCTTCATAAATTACCTTTTCTGCATGATTCATTGAATTTTTCCTGACCCATGAATAATGAGTCCCCTAATTTCCTACAAAGAACTGGAGGAATGAAGACAAAGCAAGGGTGGGAGGAGTCGGAGAAAAATTATTGAATTAAGAATTTACATTGTCACATAGCAAAACATGAAGAATGTTCCACGGCCGTCTACATGAAATCGATGCTGCAAAATTTGAAAAATAGCAGACTGATGCCTCTTTATTCCCCTTGACAAGTGCAAAGGTTATTTTAACAATGGCACTTTAACAATGGCATTGAATACTTGTTCCATGAAAACAGTCTCCTTAAGAAGTACTAGTGTTAATAACATGTGGGATCCAAGCGTCTTTCATGTAAAACCAGCAAAAAGTCTATTTTGCCTGTATAAGCTCTTTTTGTTTGCCCCCAAATTTAAAAGAAGCATATAAAAATGGTGTTTTCATTAAAATCACAATATGCTCAAAACTGAACTATACTCTGAAATGCAACATTCAACAGCAGAAAATGACGGTCTGTGATTAAGAATAGTTGACAATTTCATCATATGATTTTAAGGGGGGAAGAAAGAAACAGTTGACAATTTTTCTCAAAATATGTACTAATAAATTTATTAAAATGTGAGATGCTAGAGTTATCCTTTGTCTTCTCTAGGGAACCAGAAATACAGAAGATGAGCATTTACAGAAGAGAAATCAGTAACACTACTACAAAGTAATCTCATATTTATGATGTCAGTAAATTACCATAGTGTCACGATCATTTCTAATTTATAGAAGAACAGTGTAGTAAAATACAAAACAAAAATGAAGATTCTTTCACTTTAAAAGTACTATTAGATCCATAATAGAATTTTTTTCTTCTTCAAGAAAAGGAAAACAATAAATGCAGTGAAGCTTAGATGAGAGCCTGGTTTAGTTAGAAAAGATTACTTTTCTGCTCTCATACATTAAGATCTCCTTATTTCAGATTCCACTGACTTGACATTCATCATCATTTGGGTAAATGCTCAGTTAAGAGTCTTCCTTGTGGTGTCAGGTTTAGAATAGCGTCTGAGTAGCACACACTGATTCACACTCTCACGACTTCTTCTTAAAATACATATAAAGATTAGGAGTGAGGTGAAAATCAGAGCGATAATTCAAAGTAGATCTGATGGTCAGTCTACACCAATACATTGTATACTTATTCAATATAATAATTGTTTATAAGAAGTGTATGCACGCTCAGTTGCTCAACTGTGTCTGACTCTTTGCAACCCTATGAACTATAGCCTCCAGGTTCCTCTGTCCATGGGATTCTCCAGGCAAGAATACTGGTTCAGTTCAGTTCAAGAATACTGGAGTGGGTTGTTATTTCCTCCTTCAGGAGATCTTCCTGACCCAGGGGTCAAACCCATGTCTTCCTGTACAGGCAGCCTGATTTTTTACCACTGTGTACCTGGGAAGTAGATCTTTATCTGTCCAATGTTTCTGCAATACCAGATTAGACTTACTAGTAAACTATGTGGCCTCCTGCACTACAGGTGTGTGTGCGTTAGGCAGTCATATTGGTATTGTTTTCTTTCCATTCATCTTCAATTCCCTTCCTACTCAAGTAAGATCTCTTTCTCTTTTACTACTACTTAGAGACCAAAGATCCCAGAAATCAAATGGATAAGAATATAAGGAAAATGACAAAAGAAGACATAGGAAACGCCCCACCAATAGCTGGGAATTGCTGTTTTTCATTTATTTCATCAAACACTAGATTGTGGTAACAGGGTAAGATCACATCAGACCAACAAAGATGGACTTGAAACCATGCAAAGACACTGAGAATGGAGATGAGGACTGAGGGTATGAATGAACTTTCCAAGGTTATATCTTAGTCTTTTTTGAAAGTTGCTCAGTCACCTCAGTCATGTCCGACTCTGTGCGCCCCTATGGATTGTAACTTGCCAGGTTCCTCTGTCCACTGGATTCTCCAGCCAAGCATTACAGAGTGGGTTGCCCCGCCCTCCTTCAGAGGATCTTCCCAACCCATGGATAGAACCTGAGTCTCTTATATCTCCTGCACCCACAGGCAGGTTCTTTATCACTAGTGCCACCTGGGAAGTCCTTGTTTTGTTTTGAATGTTTCTCCCCCCAAAACAAGAGACTCTTTTAAGATCCTCATAATTTAAGAGCATATACAACCAAGAGGATAAAGCATAGATTCACTAGCGATCCTTGCACTCTATAGAAACAAACGAGATCAGTGGACTCCATCACTCTTTAAAATGAATAAGCAGAAAAAAAAATTAAGAATCTATGGGAAAAAAGGCAGACTCTTCTTACAGACTCAGAAGAACTAGCCTCTGGAATGATTTACCACAAAAACAGGGGGGGAAATAAAAGAAAAATCCCTTTTTCCCCTGCACAAAAGTCCACTGTCCCCAAATCACACACACACAAAAAAGCACAGAACATTTATGGAAGCTTTCTTAGGGAAGACTGTGGAGAGGACATATATATTTAAATCACACACCATTTAGGGGGAAAAAAAGCCGATGAATCTCCATTCACTAGTCATTTCTAATCTCAGCAGATTCCCACTTTGGTTGTACAGCTATCAGGAGGTCTTCTGGCTTCACCTTTCCTCTAAATAGTGCTTTGTTCTATTACTACTCTCCTTGAGATTCTCTCTGCCCATCCCCAACACACTCCAGATCCAATTTCTTCCTTCCCTTAGCCATGGAGACTTGAGCTTCCCTTTCCCTGGTGAAAACTGGATTCAAAAATCTAAACCAAAGACTTGCAATGGGTTTTGACAAAACATCTTGCAATGTTGGGTCTCTCTCTACACAGAGATAAGGAAATAAAAATGTGTTTGAAAATTAAGCTCTTCTTATAAACACACTCCACCATCCTCTTTAGTGATGTGCCCCACAAAAGTACTATAAATTCTTCAGAGGCAGGAACAGTGAGGTTAGATTTTTGTGCGTATCTATCTCCAGATACGTAGTAGTATCTCAAAACTGCATTTTACTGGGAAAACATGGAAGCTTTGATTTCAAAGAATTGTTATAAAATTCTTTGAAAGATAACTATTTTTTATGGAGTGCTGACTTTTATTAAGTGCTAGGAATTCTGCTACATATGTCCTTTAGATAGAGTATCTCAATTCTCAAAACAAACTTACAGACCATGATTTAATTAATATAGTCATTTTACAGATGAGAAAACTGGGGCTTAGAGAGATTAAGTTGCCTAAGGTCATATACCCAGTAAATACTAGAGCTGGGATTGCATAAGAAAAATGATTGTTTGAGAAATAAGAACTGTTCAGTTTTCATGATAATTTAAAGCCCTTTTTATTTGGTAAGATATTTATAGTTAATTCAGTCCTTGGTCTGCAAAAATTTTGTTTCATTTCTTTTATACACTGAATACTTGCAAAATGGTATAAAGTTAGTCAGTATTTATATACTCATTCCCCTTAATATCTTTGTGATACCAATAAGCATTAAAAAATTTATTCTCATTTAGTAGAACAACTTTGTTTAATTTCACTTAGTGCTTGATAAAAGGATATTTTAATGTTTCAGGCTATGTTTTGTAATATAGGAAATGCCATGCCAACACATCATTAATAGCACATTTCTGCCCACTGACTTTCCATCTAGAATAAGGAAATCTGTGTTGTGGTGATGACTGTACGGAGAGAATCAATGTCACTAATATCAACCAGTGAGTAGCTATATAAAACACACTATAAACAAAAGCCTAGCATAAATGGAACAGGCATGTCTCAGCTCCATCTTGGCCTAATAATTGCTGCATTTATCAATTTTCAGGCAATTACATGTTATAAGAAATACAGGACTTTAACTCTTAATGACTTATTTTCACATTCCTGATGGTGTGGATTAGCTAATTGGAAGAAGAGGTGCCTGTATGGTTAGTGTGCATTAATGTGGAGCTTGATCATGGCTGGGTTTCCATTCCCTATGGCTACAGTCAAACATGTGGTCAAAACCACTCTGCCCCATCACCTATGATACTCTTGCTAATTTTTAAAGAAAAAGCCTTTTAATGGGTCCCTATTTTAAAGAACAAATACTTAAGGAGAATGGATTGACTTTCCATGTTGTGAGGGGAAAAAAAATCCAGTTTTTAAAAGTGAAGTATAATAGTTGATGTATAATATTATGGTTGTTTCAGAAAATCAAAAATTTTAAACCTTGTCTAAAAGCTCCTACTTGCTCTAGACTAGTCTAGGTTAATACCACTTGCCTCTCCTTGAGAACCTGGGTAAAAAATGAGGTTTTCTCTGCCTAAGGCTCTCTACCATACTTCTCCCTGCCACCTGTTATCTCTCCCTAGTTCTCAAATTGCAGCTGGTGTTACCCCCTCAGAGAAGCCAACTAACTCAGGACCTCCATCATAGACTAACTGCAAACTGAACTCATATTTGGTAGCACTTATGAGTAGGCAATCCACTCCAGCACTCTTGCCTGGAAAATCCCATAGACGGAGGAGCCTGATAGGCTACAGTCCATGGGGTCGCAAAGAGTCGGACATGACTGAGCGACTTCACTTCACTTCACTTCACTTCATGAGTAGGACTGGGCTTGCCCCCTGGCTCAGTGGTAAAGAATCCACCTGCAATGCAAGAGATGCCTATTTGATCCCTGGGTTGGGAAGATCTCTTGGAGGAGAAAATGGTAACCCACTCCAGTATTTTCACCTGGAAAATTCCATGGACAGAGGAGCCTGGTGGGCTGCAGCCCATAGGGTCGCTGAGAGTCAGAGATGACTCTACACACATGCACCCACACATATGACTAGAATTAGATATTTAAAGAGCAGGCACTTTGTCTGGCAGACAAAACAACAGATGTTCTCTCAAGCCTACCTGCAGAGATGGGAGAGAAGGAGAAGGGGAGAGACAGAGAAGGGAGACAGGCACTTTGTCTGGCAGACAAAACAACAGATGTTCTCTCAAGCCTACCTGCAGAGATGGGAGAAAAGGAGAAGGGGAGAGACAGAGAAGGGAGACAGAGAAAGGGGGAGGAAAGAGGAGGGACAAATGATCTAGTATTTTTTGGTAGCATTTACTTCTGGGGAGCAGGTGACTGTGCCTGGTGAGGAGGAATGTTTAACCAACGTCTATCATTACATAGTATAGCTCCCACTATTGTCACAAATAAATTTACTGCTTAGGTAACATATGCAAAGCTGAAAAGATACAAGAGTCTGTAATGAAAAATGAGACTTCTGTCTGTAGTGGACTCACTTTCTGACCTGGACCTCAAAGGAAACCAGTTAGCAGCATTCTCTGTATATTTTCAAACTTGAGCTCTTATATATTATATATATATATATATATATATAGTATGCATGTATATATGTATGCATATATAACAATATTACTTTTGTATGTTATTTATTGGAGAAGGCAATGGCACCCTACTCGTGTTCTTGCCTGGAGAATCCCAGGGACGGGGGAGCCTGGTGGGCTGCCGTCTATGGCGTCGCACAGAATCGGACACGACTGAATATTTCCACATAAACAGAAAAATGGTAAATTTTTAAAAAAAGAGATAAAACGTGAAAGACTTAAAATTATTTGTGTGTGGAATTGTAAATCACTCTAATTAACCTAGTCTGATTTTGTACAGGGTTTATATCACAGAGGCTCTCAGTCTGAATCCATCCTATTTTGTTATATTCCCAACATAATTTCAACTTTCCAGATATCCATTACAGGGACTTCCCTGGTGGTCCAGTGGTTAAGAACCCGCCGACCAAAGCAGGGGACAAGGGTTCAATCCCTAGTCTGGGAAGATCCCACATTCTGCAGAGCGACTAAGCCCGAGTGCCACAACTACTGAGCACGGTGCTCTAGGGCGCTTGTGGCAACTACTGAAACCAGCGCTCCTGGAGCCCACGTTCTGCAACCAGAGAAGCCACCACAATGAGAAGAGGGCAAAGAAGCCCCCTTCCTTGCACAACAAGGAAGACCCAGCGCAAGCAAAAAATAATAATAATAATAAAAGTTTTTTGACAATAATCTTCCCTTGACAGACATTTTAAAAGCCATATATATATATATCAACTACAGAGAATCTCTTCATCCTCTAGAGTGCTTTCTCCCTTACCTCCTCACAAGCACCATTGGTGCCTCCAAACCACGCCATTCACTCCGTGCGTGTGTGCGCGCGCGCGCACGATTTTGCGCATGCGCATGTGCACGCACGAGCAGTTAAGGTGGGAAGTGACCCCCGGGGAGCGGGAGTGAGAGACGAGGAGTGACACACAGAAGGTGGGACACACAATGTAAAGCCGCCACTCCTGGTGGCAGTGTAAGGTCCGCTGGGACCTTCTGAAGAGCCTTCTGAAAAGCCTCTCAGAACCGTCTGTGGTGGGGTACAAAGTAGAGTGTATTTCTCCCTGAGGCACCCAGGGCTCATTGTGAACCATTCACTTTTGGATTTGCTTCTCAATGGTCTGGAGGCAAAATTGTCCGGTTGCACAGATGTTAATTATTCGAGACTACTCTTAATTAGCTCTGTGATTCCAAAAAAAAAAAAAAATTAGTTGTGTGAGTTCTGGAACTGTGACAGAAAGCCTCAGCTGGTCTGGTCTCTGAAGACAATCCCAGGAGCTTTCCAAAAGCCTGGTTTGTGGCCCCTCCCCCACGTATCTCTTCCTTCTTGAACCAGAACATTTTGTTTTAGTCAAGCTCACAGAGGCCAACCCCCCAGGGGGAACTTTAAAATTAAATGTTCAGGATGTACATGATTTTCAAACGCCCTTTGCCCATACAAACTAAAAGCTTCAGTGTCTCTGTCCAGGGAAATTATTCAGCTCGTAATCAAGTGGCATTGTGGAAGACCTAGTGGGCTCTGACTGTGAGCTGACCATTAATTTTCCTTTGACTTGTAATTTCCCTTGCTCCGGTGATTTGCACATTGCGCTGCACAGTGTATTAAGCACGTTGGCTGCCTTCAAGACCGTCTAAATAATTAAAGCGTTATTGAAGAGAGCATGGTACAGATTAGTGTATTAAATACTAATCTGCTTGTTCATTACTGCCTCCTACAAGCGCAAAACTGGGAGGCAGGAGGCCCCAACTCACATTAAATCTTCTGTTCCTCAAAAAATACTTGTATGGACAAAAGGGATTGCCTAGATGGTCATTTTCAAAGAGTTTACTGGAAGACATAGCTGGTCTGTCCATCTGGTACTTCACCTTTTTTTGTGTTGTTTTTTTTTTTTTAAACAGAACCATTAGTAGCAAAAAAATCTTCCTTCACACTAAAGACCAGCTTCAGCTAGGAGGAAATTAAATGCTCCAGGTAATAAAATATATGCATGAGGAAAATGACTTCCACTAGAGTTATACCAGGAGGAGACATAGACCAATGCTCATTTTAAAGAAATTCAGATCTAGCATTTTTTTGATGAGTCTGTACACAAGAGTTTGGTCAGCAGGGAGAAAAAGAAAGGATGATGTGTTATAATCACAATTTAAACTCTGCTTTACAAAATAAAGTGGCTTGTTAAAAAGAATGAGGTAGCTCTATAAAGATACCCAGAATACGATAAAAGGATTAATGAGACAGAGCAATAGCCATGATATAATCCCATTTGTGTAAAATCTAATTATTAAAAACTTTATATAGACTATCCATATGTTTATAAGTGTGTCAAGTAATTTCTGTAGGGTAACATAACCAGCTATTTTGGTGTCTCCTCTGGGAGAAGCAACTGATGCTAGGGAAGGGGAGGGTGAGCTTTTATTTGTTATATTGCACCAAAAATTTCAAAATAAACAAGAGAGGAATACATTTTTTAATAGGCTGAAGAATAAAATGAATATCAGATATTATAATAAAAAATTAGCTGAAGATTTTTATACTTCCAAATACCCTTGTGATAGTTAAACTAGGGCCCTAAAACATTTTACAGCAAAGGAACTGTAGGGAAAATTGGTTTAGATTTCATAATTTTCAAAGAATCTTAAAAAGATGAAGCTCTTAGGTAGCAAGAATTTTATACTGCAGATTTGAAGAAAAGCTTATTTTTTCAGAAATCTATGTTCCCCACCTCTTTCAAAAATATTCTTCTTACCTCAAAAGCAGTACAGTTATTTAAGAAGAAGTACACATGGGGTTTGGAGTCAAAGAGAACTACATCATGTACTACCTCCCTTACCTATTAACTATGTGACTCAGAGAAACAGTGTTACTAAGTATCTGTTTTCTCACCCATAATATGGGGGGATGGGGTGGGGAATAACAAAACTGGATCATTGTAAAACTGAACATAATGCTTATAAGGGGCTTAATCTATTGGCTGGTTCAGTTCAGTTCAGTTCAGTCGCTCAGTCGTGTCCAACTCTTTGACATTCCATGGACTACAGCATGCCAGGCCTCCTGTCCATCACCAACTCCTGGACTTTACTCAAACTCATGTCCATTGAGTCAGTGATGCCATCCAACCATCTCATCCTCTGACGTCCGCTTCTCCTCCTGCCTTCAATCTTTCCCAGCATCAGGGTCTTTTCCAATGAGTCAGTTCTTTGCATCAGGTGGCCAAATTATTGGAGCTTGAGCTTCAGCATCAGTCTTTCCAATGAATATTCAGGACTGATTTCCTTTAGGATGGACTGGTTGGATCTCCTTAGAGTCTTCTCCAACACCACAGTTCAAAAGCATCAATTCTTTGACACTCAGCTTTCTTTATAGTCCAACTCTCACTTCCATACATAACCACTGGAAAAACCATAGCCTTGACTAGATGGACCCTTGTTGGCAAAGTAATGTCTCTGTTTTTAATATGCTGTCTAGTTTGGTCATAGCTTTTCTTCCAAGGAGTAAGTGTCTTTTAATTTCATGGCTGCAGCCACCATCTGCAGTGATTTTGGAGCCCCCAAAAATAAAGTCTGACACTGTTTCCACTGTTTCCCCATCTATTTGCCATGAAGTGATGGGACCAGATGCCATGATCTTCGTTTTCTGAATGTTGAGCTTTAAGCCAACTTTTTCACTCTTCTCTTTCACCTTCATCAGGAGGCTCTTTAGTTCTCTTTTGCTTTCTGACATAAGGGTGGTCATCTGCATATCTGAGGTTATTGATATTTCTCCCGGCGATCTTGATTCCAGCTTGTGCTTCATCCAGCCCAGCATTTCTCATGATGTACTCTGCATAGAAGTTAAATAAGCAGGGTGACAATATACAGCATTGATATATTCCTTTCTCGATTTGGACCCAGTCTGTTGTTCCATGTCCAGTTCTAACTATTGCTTCCTGACCTGCATACAGATTTCTCAAGAGGCAAATCAGGTGGTCTGGTATTCCCATCTCTTTCAGAATTTTCCAGTTTGTTGTAGTCCACACAGTCAAAGGCTTTGGCATAGTCAATAAAGCAGAAGTAGATATTTTTCTGGAATGCTCTTGCTTTTTCAATGATCCAGCGGATGATGGCAATTTGATCTCTGGTTCCTCTGACTTTTTGAAATCCAACTTGAACATCTGGAAGTTCATGGTTCACGTACTGTTGAAGACTGGCTTGGAGAGTTTTGAGCATTACTTTACTAGCGTGTGAGATGAGTGCAATTGTGCAATTTTTTGGCATTGCCTTTCTTTGGGATTGGAATGAAAACTGACATTTTCCAGTCCTGTGGCCACTGCTGAGTTTTCCAAATTTGCTGGCACATTGAGTGAAGCACTTTCACAGCATCATCTTTTAGGATTTGAAATAGCTCAACTGGAATTCCATCACCTCCACTAGCTTTGTTCATAGTGATGCTGGTATAAAACAAGAAACATTCAGTAAATGTTAGCTATTGTAGGTTTTGTAGAATTTATTACCTTTCAACATAGCACATATACCTTCTCTGGAAGGTTTATATATCTCAGCCCTATTGAACTCTAAAGTGGCGAAATGACTTGGTTCAGCCCATGAATCACAGATAGAAGGTTCACTTCCAAGAAGATGCATTAACAGTCCATTCACGACTTATAATACATCGTTCTCTTTTGTCTCTCTCATGACATCAGCAATGTTTCAAATAAAGGCTGCACAAAAAGCCTGAATCTTGGAGTGAAGACAAAGATGGAACACTCAGCTCGTCAATAGCCGTGATTCTAGTGTGAATGAGAAATCAACCTCAACGATGTAAGTCACTGAGATTTTGAATTGCTTGTTACTGCAGCTCAACCTAGCCTACCTGACTGATAGATGTATCTTCCCTCTCAGCTGAAAATTCCTGGGCAGACTTTTTGTTTATCAGTTAGACTTCTCATTTGTAAATATTTGAACGCTGTCTGTTTAGTTTAAGCAGAGATAGAATTTGGTGAGGGATGTTAGGTGGTTCCCTGCATCTCTGGATGGCCCAGTAGTAAAGTTGGATCTACTCAGCCAGGAACAATGACCAGACTATTTAGCATTTCAGTTTCAGTGGAGATATCACAGCTGATGCCCCTGCGCAGAGGCTTTGTAATTTGCACTGCCTAAGTCTGACCCTGATCTGAATCCTTTGACTGTACCTTCTTTTGATAGCATCTACCAGGTGTCAACATCTGATTGGCAGAGCCCACATCACATGCCTGCATTTAGATACAGGTGAGACTGGGGAAAAAATGTATGTCTGGAGAGTTGTAAACTCATAAAGTAGAATGTTCCTCAAACACAAGGAAAGTGTTCAAACATGAGGGGTGGCAAAAAGTAATTGACAAATGTCTACAACATGGTTCTGTTAAGAAAAGTATAGCTTTTTTTCTAGGTATTTACTCTTTTTGATTTGATGGTAAATGAGATTGTTTCCTTGATTTCTCATTCTGATTATTTGTTGTTAGTGTACAGGAATACAAGAGATTTCTGTGTATTAATTTTGTATCCTGTAACTTTACCAAATTCACTGGTAAGCTCTAATAGTTTTCTGATAGCATCTTTAGAATTTTCTATGTATAATAACATGTTATCTGCAAACAGTGACAGCTTTACTTCTTTTCCAGCGTGGATTCTTTATATTTCTTTTTCTTCTCTGATTATCATGACTAGGACTTCCAAAACTAAATTGAATAATAGTGGTGAGAGTGGATATCCTTATCTTTTCCATGATCTTAGAGGAGATGCTTTCAGTTTTTCACCACTGAGAATGATATGTGCTGAGGGTTGTCATATATGGCCTTTATTATATTGACATAGGTTCCTTGTCTACCCACTTTCTGAAGAGTTGTGTTTTTTTTAATCATAAATGGATATTGAATTTTGTCAAAAGCTTTCCCTTCGTCTATTGAGATAATCATATGGTTTTTGTCCTTTAATTTGTTAATGTAGGAGATTACACTGATTTTTGGACATTGAAAAATCCTTGCATCCCTGGGATAAATCCCACCTGATCATGGTATGTGATCCTTTTAATGTGTTGTTGAATTTGTTTGCTAGTATTTTGTTGTGGATTTTTGTGTTTTTGTTTGTCAGTTAGCCTGTAACTGTCTTTTTTTCTGATATCTTTGTCTGGTTTATATCAGGGTGATGGTGGTCTTTTAGAAAGAGTTTGGGATTATTCCTTTTTCTGCAACTTTTTGGAAGAGTTTCAGAAGGGTAGAGGGAAAGTACAGTGTACAATGATAATAAATTGTGTGCTCCAGGACCATAGCCACTGGCCACATGTGGCTATTTAAATTTAATTTAAATTAAGTGTAATTAAACTAAGTTCCCCCATCTTACACATTTCTAGTGGTCCATTGCTGTGTGTGGCCAGTAGCTAATATACTGGACGTTGTAGTTATGGAGCACTTCCTTCATTGTAGAAAGTGCTCTCCAACAGTGCTGCTACAGGGAAATGAGCCTGATGTTGTTGTGAATTATATGGCACCATAAAGAGATGCTGCGTGGTGCAGGATAGACAGTCCTGTGGAGTGTCCACAGGCTCTGGTATCCAGTGACGTCACCACCCCTTTGTGATACTAGGCAGATCTTTTAGTCTTTTCAGGACTTGATTTTCACATCTGTCAAACAAGGGCATGGTAATTGTCATGGAGTAAGTTCCCTCAGGCAGCCCCCCCACCCAAGACTCCAGTAATTGGCCCCCTGCCGCCACTTGTACTGAGTAGATTCCTGGATCAGAGTGCCTGTATGTAGAGATGGGGAGGGGATATGCGGGTGGGTTTCCACGCATATGAACCCTTGAGGATTGGAAACTTAGCTCCTTTTCTCTTTCAGCGGGTACCTTCTAGTCCCATATCCCCTGTAGATCTGGATTCACTATGATATGGGCTAAGTATAGGGAGTTTCCAGCACTTCTGTATGGACAAGGACACTTATCAATCACAATCCCATGTGGTATAGGGGCCAGTTTCAGGGTTCAGCTTCTGTTTCATTTCTGTTGAAAACCAGGCACCTCCAGCCTCTAGACCTGATCTTTCTTCCTGAGTCATCCGAATTTTCTGTCCAAGACTAACGTCCTCTCGTCCTTACCCTCCTTTCCAAGCCCTGGAGGTTCAAGACCCTTTTCTCTTAGAGTACCACTTAGCAACAAGACTCCAGGTAAAAACAAGAGCCAGTTCTTCTAGTTCGAGCTCAACCTGAAGCAGTTTAATTCTCTCTCGGTTTTCACTGCCACCTCCTAGATTAAGCCACCACCACCTCTCATTGGGTCAGCTGCCAGCTTCCCTCACTGATTAATTAAATACAGTGGTGTAACAGGTGTTTATTTTCTATCTGATTAGAGTCATGATGCTATTTTTTAACATTGCATTCCAGCCACTTAGTTGTCTGCACACCCAATAGCAGTTCAACAGCCAAAGTGGTCCTTATCAAATGGATAAACAGAGCATGCCTCTGCAGGCTTTAAAACCCTCTCAAGATTTCTTGTTTTCTTTAAAATAAAACCTAAAGTCATCAGATGGTCTAGAGGCCATGTAGTATGTAGATACTATCTTCTCTCCTACTATTATCCCCCTCTCTCAGACCATAGGGGGAAAATATCGGTATGTCTATTGGAAAACTATACATTATCCAGACTTTAGATGACACCCCTCCAGGTTTTCTGATTTTGATTCTGTGGAGGTTATTTGACAAGTTTGTAATTTGGCAATGCAAAAATAATCTTTCTCCCTTGACATGCAAATCCAAGTTATCTGTAAATTTAGCTGACTCCCCTCTCACCTGTGAGAGAAGTGAGTTTTGCCTCTCTCTTATATATATTTATTTCAATATTCCTTTATTCCATAAAAATGTGTGCTGTTATGAATTATTCCTTGAACCATTAAATTTGCCACATTCCATATATCTGCAATGAGAGCACAGTTTTACATTTTTTCTGAAAACTATCTTTTAACATTCCATTCCAGCCCCTTCTTTCTCCTTTCTCCTCAAATATTCTAGCTTATGCCCACTTTAGAATCTCTGTCCCTGTTGTTTTCTTGTTTCAAAAGATCCTGTTTCCATGATCATCAGTTCAGTTCAGTTCAGTCACTCAGTCGTGTCTGACTCTTGCCGACCCCATGAATCGCAGCACGCCAGGCATCCCTGTCCATCACCAACTCCCGGAGTTCACTCAGACTCACGTCCATCGAGTCCGTGATGCCATCCAGCCATCTCATTCTCTGTGGTCTCCTTCTCTTCCTGTCCCCAGTCCCTCCCAGGATCAGAGTCTTTTCCAATGAGTCAACTCTTTGCATGAGGTGGCCAAAGTACTGGAGTTTCAGCTTTAGCATCATTCCTTCCAAAGAAATCCCAGGGGTGATCTCTTTCAGAATGGACTGGTTGGATCTCCTTGCAGTCCAAGGGACTCTCAAGAGTCTTCTCCAACACCACAGTTCCAAAGCATCAATTCTTCGGTGCTCAGCCTTCTTCACAGTCCAACTCTCACATCCATACATAACCACAGGAAAAACCATAGCCTTGACTAGACGGACCTTAGTTGGCAAAGTAATGTCTCTGCTTTTGAATATGCTATCTAGGTTGGTCATAACTTTTCTTCCAAGGAGCAAGCGTCTTTTAATTTCATGGCTGCAGTCACCATTTGCAGTGATTTTGGAGCCCAGAAAAATAAAGTCTGACACTGTTTCTACTGTTTCCCCATCTATTTGCCATGAAGTGATGGGACCGGATGCCATGATCTTCGTTTTCTGAATGTTGAGCTTTAAGCCAATTTTTTCACTCTCCTCTTTCACTTTCATCAAGAGGCTTTTTAGTTCCTCTTCACTTTTTGCCATAAGGGTGGTGTCATCTGCATATCTGAGGTTATTGATATTTCTCCCGGCAATCTTGATTCCAGCTTGTGTTTCTTCCAGTCCAGCGTTTCTCATGATGTACTCTGCATAGAAGTTAAATAAGCAGGGTGACAATATACAGCCTTGATGTACTCCTTTTCCTATTTGGACCCAGTCTGTTGTTCCATGTCCAGTTCTAACTGTTGCTTCCTGACCTGCATACAGATTTCTCAAGAGGCAGGTCAGGTGGTCTATGATCATGGATTCAGCTAAAATACCACTTCCTTAGAGAGATCTTCCTTTCCAAGGCTCATCCCTAATCTCTGCCTATTCCTCTTTTCTGTTGTCATCTTAGACTTACTACTACTACTACTAAGTCGCTTCAGCCATGTCCGACTCTGTGCGACCCCATAGATGGCAGCCCACCAGGCTCCTCCGTCCCTGGGGTTCTCCAGGCAAGAACACTGGAGTGGGTTGCCATTTCTTTCTCCAATGCATGAAAGTGAAAAGTCAAAGTGAAGTCACTCAGTCGTCTCCGACTCTTAGCGACCCCATGGACTGTAGCCCACCAGGCTCCTCTGTCCATGGGATTTTCCAGGCAAGAGTACTGGAGTGGGGTGCCATTGCCTTCTCCATTAGACTTACTAATTATCCAAAATTTTCTTCTTCATTTATTTATTCAATTATTTTTTGTCCGATTCCTTCTTCTCTCTGCCCTCACAAGGTAAGCTCCATGAAAGCTGGAACTCTGTATGTCCTGTTCACTATTTATCATTTGCCAGTGCTGGCGACTTAGTAGATATTCAATAAACATATGCTTATTTGAATGGATGGGTGAAAATAATTTAATACTTAAACGTTCCCTGAAATTACTATACCTTTCCAAACTGCAGTTTCATCAATTATCAAATAAATAAATGATTAAATAAATACAGTTTGACTCAGAATAATAGAAGAGGAGAAGTACATGCAGATATAGAGAAAACAAAATTAGGCAGGAGTTGGTTGTTGTTGAAGCTGAGTAATGTGTGTACAAGTGTTCAGGATACAGTCTATTTTGAAATGTGATTAAGTTTTCTCTAATACAAAGTTTAAAATAAAAACAATGTCTGCTGATCTTACACTGCATTGGCAGGCAGGTTCTTCACCACTAGCACTACCTGTGCATATTTGGAGGAACCCAAAGTTCAGTATGTTTGGAGTTAGTTCAGTTCAGTCACTCAGTCATCTCTGACTCTTTGCAACCTCAGGGACTGCAGCACAGGCTTCCTTGTCCATCACCAACTCCTGGAGCTTGCTCAAACTCATGTCCATTGTGTCGATGATGCCATCCAACCATCTCATCCTCTGTCGTCCCCTTCTCCTCCCGCCTTCAATCTTTCCCAGCATCAGAGTCTTTTCCAGTGAGTCAGTTCGACTTCACTTTCACTTTTCACTTTCATGTATTGGAGAAGGAAATGGCAACCCACTCCAGCGTTCTTGCCTGGAGAATTCCAGGGACGGCGGAGCCTGGTGGGCTGCATAGTCCAGTCTATGGGGTTGCATAGAGTCAGACACGACTGAAGAGACTTAGCAGCCGCAGCAGTTCTTCGCGTCAGATGGCCAAATTATTGGAGCTTCAGCATCAGTCTTTCCAATGAATATTCAGGACTGATTTTCTTTAGGATGGACTGGTTGGATCTCCTTGCAGCCCAAAGGACTCTAAAGAGTCTTCTCCAACATTACAGTTCAAAAGCATCAATTCTTCGGTGCTCAGCTTTCTTTATGGTCCAACTCTCACATCCATACATGACTACTGGAAAAACCATAGCTTTGACTAGATGGACCTTTGTCAGCAAAGTAATGTCTTTGCTTTTTAATATGCTGTCTAGGTTGGTCATAGCTTTTCTTCGAAGGAGCAAGCATCTTTTAATTTCATGGCTGCAGTCACCATCTGAAGTGATTCTGGAGTCTAAGAGTGGAGAGAATCTGGTCAGAGATGACAAAGAAGAGAGTCTGAAATGAGCAAGCACTCAGTAAGAGGGGAGCCAAGTTCAAGCTGAAGGGGTGAACAGAATTCTGTCTTCTTTACGTTTCTGAACCTTCTGCCCACCCAAGGTGAGGCAAGCCCTTTCCACTCTCCCTATGTCATTTCTGCACTTTTCTTTTGTCTCGTGTTCCTACTTTGTATCCTTCAACCTGGTTTCCACTTCCTGCCAGTTCAGCCACTTCCATGGACGCTCTACTAGAAAGCCATGTTGCTTGGTAGTTAAAAGTACTAAGATCAAAAGAAATCTGGATCTGAATCCTGGGTGTGCCACTGACTACCTGTGTGAGCATGGACAAGCATTTTAGCCTCTCTGAACTTCAGTCTTCTTATCTAAAAGAAGACAATTCTAACAGCTAGAGAGTTTTATGAAGATACAAAGAAGATAGTGTATGTGAAGAATGCAGCCAGTGAGTGGCATATAGTAAATGCTCAATAAATCAGGACTGTTCACTTGGTTCTATCCTAGCTGGATTCTTGAATGCTTCCTTCCTGCTTCATCCTTTTTCTGGCCACTGTACAAGGAAATTACATTAGGAATCATGGAAAGTAAGTCTTTTCAACTTGAAATGCTAAAAGGTCCTCTTTTACTTAAGATGAAAAACTAATATTCTTCCTGCCTGGGGAGATGCTGATAGAAGGTAAAGGGACATTTCTCTTTCTCTTTTCATGGAATTTCCTTTGAACCATGGGCCTCACCCTGTCTTCCTTGGGAATTCTTCAGAGGCCTTCTATTCCTAGGTTTCTAATACTTATGAAAGTGCTACTATAGGGAATCAGCCGGTAAGACAGAAAGGAGTTCATTTGAACCTCAAGTTTAGTAGAAAATATTTGTGAAGGTAAAAGGACATTGACAAATTAGTTGGGGAGAAGTTTGATGAAAGACAGAGGAGTTGAGCATTTGGAAAACAGCTTGAAGGGAAGGGGGGTACTGACATCAATTTTCATTTCAAAGTGAAGGATGGAATTAAATATGCTATAAAGCCATCTTATACTCCCCAGCTAGCATACTGACTAGGAATGGTTGTGTTCCTAGAAAGGGAAGCATATGGTCACATTCCCACTCTGAAAAATCTGACGGCCAAGACAAACAAACGTGAACATTATGTCTGCAAGTAATGTATGAGGGCTGCTATTTTTCATTCGTTCCATGCTTGTGATTTTCAAATAGAATACAAATACTTTGATCCTGTATTTTTGCTCATGAGTGCCCCAGCCCAGGTGAACCCTTTTGATTGTCTGAGTCTTTTATTTCTCCTTCATGCCATTCTCTCTCTGAAAAATTCATTACAGAAAATATCATTGGATGCATATCTGAGTTTCATTCACAGATAAAATATGACTAAATCCACATACAAATGAGCTGGGTTTAATGGGGGTATTTCTGTTCCCATAGAATGAGTGGGATGAATAAAATACATTGCATGCATGTTTGCTTTCACCTTTTTGTACACTGAATATAAGTTTTTATGATGGGGAATGGGAGAGAGTGGCAGATTGCAGGGAAAGGAGAATATGGGGGTGGTTTAGTTGCTAAGTCGTGTCCGACTCTTGCGATCCCATGGACTGTAGCCCGCCAGGCACCTCTGTCCATGGAATTCTCTAGGCAAGAATACTGCAGTGGGTTGCCATTTCCTTCTCTATGGAAAGGAGAGTATAAGAGATGCCATTGAACCGGAGGGGTATACCTTCTGCAGTAAGAAGCATAAGTGACACATACCTGACACTGTTATACTAAAAAGGAAATATATTTCCATCTCAGTGGCTTCATTTCTCTCTGAGACAGCATGGTCCTGAACCACACTTTTTGGAAAGAACTCTAGATTGTTGCAGTGGTCCTGGTGTTGAGTCTCCAAGAAAAATTATAAATTCTCTGCACCTTCATTCTGCTCATCTGTCAAACAAGGAGTAAAAGGAAATTATCTGCTTCTTTGTTTTTGCCCTAAAGCCAATTCTACATGCTGGTTGTCTTTTGCTGATTTAGGCAAAAGAAATAATTTTGATTACCTTTTGAACCTGAATCGGAGGGCTAGAACACAGAAAGACTTTTATGTTACATTCTTTTATTTTAGATGCCATGGGTATCTCCAAAGAAAGAGCAATGAAGATTATCATAAAATGGTCATATGAAGGGATATTAAACAATAGGGTAAAATAATATTCACACAGTTTTAGGGGCCTGGGAGCATGCTCTAGATATAATGTATTTAACAAAATTGCCAAAAATTTAGGAAACTAAATGACATAAATAGGATCACAACAACAATGAAAAGTGTAGAAAAAGATCAGTGTCCACATTTTAGCAGTGGTTGACTCCTACTGGCAGGAATATGTCTGAGCCATTTTCTCTACTTCTCTACGTTCATTCTTTTTCTGTATTATTCTATATAGCAAAAATCCTTTTTATACACTGTTCATTTCCTAAAAGGAGCATGTTCTATTTTCTGGTCAGAGGCATGGGCTTTGAGCAGTTTTCCCTAGCCATGCGTGATGGATTTTTATGTCTGGAGTCTACAGTTCCTTGTGACAAATGGCAGGAATCTGAAAAACAGCCAGCTGGATTGGAGATATAGCCTGTGTTCACTCGATGGAGCAAGGCACTCTCAACTAAATAGCTATTGAATCCCTGGCCTTGGTGTTATTAAGGCCAATGCACCACCCAGAGAAACTAGCCATCCGTAAATGACTTTCAAACTACTGAAAGTGAATAGATCTCCCTGAGCTAGAGATAGGCCATTGACACTGTAGCTGGTTAGGCTGCAATACAGGTGTTTCGAAGAACTTATTTGTGATACAACCTCTTCTTCTATGAACGACTAGACTGTGCCAGAATTATGTGCCAGTATGGTTTTAGTGAATGTGTATTCTGTGCTCAGCCTTGTGCTAGACATAGAGGATACAGGATGAATAAGAGCCAGTTTTTGTCCATAGGAACTCATAGTTTAGTACTTAACACAGACATGAAAATAAACTATGCTGCCCTGAGATGAGAGTGGTGATGGGATCAAACCCAGGAAGTTGGGTTGCTAAGTTGTGTCCAACTCTTGCGATCCCGTGGACTGTAGCCCGCCAGGCTCCTCTGTCCATAGAATTCTCCAGGCAAGAATACTGGACTGGGTTGCCACTTCCTTCTCCAGGGAAAGGAGAGTATAAGAGACGCCACTGAACCTGAGGGGTATACCTTCTGCAGTAAGAAACTTCCTGCTAGGCTCCAGGAAGTTGTGGGAGCTCCAAAGGGAAGTTATAAGTTAACTAAGGGCATGATTATTCTTGCGTGGGAAGTCCCATGAACAGAGGAACCTGGCAGGCTACGGTCCATGGGGTCACAGAGTTGCACATGACTGAATGACTAACACACAGACACAGACACAGACACACAGACACACACACAGACACACACACAGACACACACACACACACACACACACACACATCAGTTCAACACCTGCAGGTAACTGACAGTCTTTTCAAGTACCAGCTCTAAATACCTGGGTTGGGGGCAGGGTGAGTGGAGGGCCAGGGTTTTAGGGCAGTCAAATTTGATTAGTCTAACCTGAAATAGTTATTGACCTTTAATCCAATCAGTCTGGGCAAGAGGGCAGTGTTACTGGCCCTATTGCCCAAAGGGCCAAAGCACTTATTACCACCAAAACCTACAGAATTGGAAAATGAAAAAGACATGAAGAAACCCAGTGGCACTGTGGGAAAAGCCCACATTTGTTACTGGACAGGCCTGGAAGAGTGGTTTCCAGTGATTCACTCTACATCTAGGTGCCCTGATGTTCCTGTTCTGCCATACTTAAGCTCTTCACACAATCAACACCATCAAATGAGATAATGTGTCTGAAAAAAACTGTGCAAAAAAGTCAGTTATTCTTATGGATATATGTGTCTCTCTGTGTGTGTTAGTCACTCAGTCGTGTCCAACTCTTTGTGACCCCATAGACTATAGCCTGCTAGACTCCTTTATCCATGGAATTCTCCAGGCAAGGATATTGGAATGTGTACCCATTCCCTTCTCCAGGGACTCTTCCTGACTCAGGGACTGAACCTGGCTCTCCTGTTTCATAGGCATATTCTTTACCATCTGAGCCACCTACTTATAAGTAGGTCAAAACAAAAGTTCCGAATAGACAGAGTAGAAGGACTATATCTTTGGAATCAAATATATGGACTTCAAATCCCAACAGCTAAACCACTTCTAGTCGTATGACCTTAGGCATGCTCTCTGCATATCTTTTTGTCAACCCAAAACAAGGATAATACTATCTAGCTTATAGGGCCAATGTAGAAATTAAATAAATGTCCCCAGATATGAATTACCTAGTCTAGTACCTTTGACACTCAGTAAATTTTAGCTGTCATCATTATTAGTAATTAAGACATATTATTATTATCTTCCAGATGTGTCCACCCTTAATTTAAAAAAATCTTCTGTGATAATGCTTCAAATGGTCAATTCTGTTGGAAAAAGTCCTATGACAAGGGATTTTCTTTAAACAAAGGTTCTTAACCAATAGAAATACTTGGAGAACTCTTTTAGAAATACCGAAGCCTATATCCCACTGTATACCAACTGGATCAGTATCTCTGAGCCTGGGACCCTGGCATCTGTATTTTTAAAAGCTCCACAGTAGAAGATAAAATGCTCACTAACCGTTTGTAGAATGAACGGATAAATGTGTCAAATGAGTAACTGATAACCCTACAATGAACACAATGTATTTATAATAAATTGGGGGGCAAAAACGTTTAATTCTGTACTCTAATTTATGTTTTAAAAGTAGATCTATGTTTTGAAAGTAGATTTGCAAATAAAACATTTAAAGTAATTGCACAGAAGAGTTATAAGCACTTATTTGCTGGTAGTGTCTATGTTTTCTTGAGTGTGGTCATTCTTAGAAAGCCAGATGTTTTTGGTGAAAACTGCTTTACCACAGTAACAAATGGAGCAGTATAAAACTGCTATGTGAGAACACAGGTATTTGCTTCCAGGATGGAAATGCCTCTGCTTGTCTGTTGCTGTTTGCCCCTTGCATTTGCTTTTTGGTTTTTCATGCCTTTATAAGGATGGAGTTGTTGACAGACTGGAGTGCCGCAACCAGTTATACTCCTTGAGTGTTCTCTTCTTTCCCCTGATCAAGTTCTTGAGTTGCATTTACAGTTGGCATGCAGACCACTTCTCTTTCAAGCACTTAATCTACCAAACACCACAAAGTCAAAATAAGGTAAGGATACTTGTAAGGAAAGAATTCAAAAAGAAAAAAGCTTTATATAGACTCATCAGCCCAGTTTAACCCGTAAAAGGTCAGGAGGGAAAAAGTCCTTAGATAATTATATGAGGTACAACTGATAAGCCCTGGCAGGGTAGCTCGAAACTGTAGGCTGGGAGAGTCTGAATATTTTATGGCTTAGCTGCATAGGAGTTTCAGAAATGGAGACTCTTAGGAAATAAGCAATGAATTAAAAGGATTTTCAGATGAAATTCAACATAGCTATTGGAAGAAGAAAAAGGAAATTGGTTTCATTTTTATTGAAAGTGAGTTGGCTAGTCTGTGAGAGTGAACTAAAAAATAAGAAAAAATAAAGTAGTAGATTAAACTGGATTCATAAATCACTCTTTAAAATTATTGCATGGATTAGTGAAGAAGAGAGTTCATGAAAAAACACACAAAGATGTTAGACGTCAAAGGAATCAGACATACCACATATCAAAGTCACAGAGTCGAATGTCTACAGGGTCTCTGAATCAAAGGACTTGGGTGTAAGATAATAGGATGGGCTGTGAACTTAGGCATATTGGAGTGTACATACTATTTTTTAACCCCTAGTGTTAGTTTGTTGCCATGTAGGATATAAGAGTGTAGCCTCTAATCTTTTAAAGAGAAGTTGGAAATCTAGGCTTTTTTTTTATGCAAAAAACTCCCAGTTTTTAAATATTGTAAATAAATTCAAATATTTAAGTATACTAAATTAGCCAAATCAAATACATCAGTGGATTTGATCTGACCCATGGGCTACCATTTGAGCATTCTGGGGTATGGATCAAATATATGTAGGTATTGGACCCTTTCAGAACTGAGTTTTAATCTCGTCCACCACAAACTATGTATATGCAGTCAACCAATATTTGACAAGGGAGCTGAGACTACTCAATGGAGGAAAAATAGTCTCTTCAACAAATGATGTCGGATATCCACATACAAAAGAATGAAACTGGTCCCCTGTATTACACTACTGACCAAAAACAAACAAACAAACAAAGTCAACAAAATGAAACAATCAACAAAATGAACAGGTGACCTATGGAATGTGAGATAATATTTCAGATCATATATCTGATAAAGGGTTAATATCCAAAATAGTAAGAAACTCTTACAACCCAGTAGCAGAAACCAAATAATCCAGTTTAAAAATGGACAAAGGACCTGAATAGACATTTTCAAAAGAAGCTATACAAACAGCCAACAAGCACATATAAAGGTGTTCAACATCACTAAACATCATGGGAATGCAAATCAAAACCACAGTGAGATAGCACCTCATATTGTTACAATGACTATTATCAAAAAGACAAGACGTAACAAATGTGGACCAGAATGTGGAGAAAAGGGAGCCCTTGTGCACTGTTGGTGGGAATATAAATTGGAACAGCCACAATGGGAAGCAGTATGGAGTCTACTCAAAAAATTAAAAATAGAAGTAGCATACAACCCAGCAATCCCACATCTCAGTATATAGCTGAAGGAAATGAAATAACAATCTTGAAGAGATATCCACACCCCTACATTCACTGTGGTATTGTAATACCTAAGATGTGGAAATAACTTAAGTGTCCACTGATGGATGAATAAGAAAATGTCACATATATATGAATATGAATAATGGAATATTATTCGGCCATGAAAAATAATGAGATTCTACCACTTTCAATAACATGGACTGACCATGAGGACACTATGCTAAGTGAAATGTCAGTCAGAAAAAGATAAATACTATATAATTTCACTTATAAGTGGAATAGTAAAAAAACCAAACTGATAGAGAGTAGACTGGTGATTACCAGGGACAGTAGTATTGGGAAAAAGGGTAAAAATTTCCAGTTATAATATGAGTAAGTTCTGGAAACCTAATAGTGGTTATAGTTAGTGGTTGTATACTTGAAAGTTGCTAAGAAAATGGATCTTAAAATTCTCAGCACACACAGAAAAATGATAAGTATGTGAGATGATGGATGTATTAACTATCCTTGTTGTAATAATCATTTTGCAATATATACTTATATACTTTGTTTATACTTTTATAAATAATCATGTTGTACACCTAAAACTGGGGCTTCCTCGGTAATTCAGCTGGTAAAAAGACCACCTGCAATGCAGGAGACCCCATTTGTATTCCTGAGTCAGAAAGATCCCCTGGGGAAGGGATAGGCTACCCACTCCAGTACTCATGCGCTTTCCTGGTGGTTCAGATGGTAAAGAATCCACCTGTAACGCAGGAGACCTGGGCTCGATCCCTGGATTGAGAAGATCCCCTGGAGGAGGGCATGGCAACTCACTCCAGTATTCTTGCCTGAAGAATCCCCATGGACAGAGGAGACTGATGGGCTACAGTCCACGGGGTCACAAAGAGTAGGACATGACTGAGTGACTAAGCACAGCACACCTAACTAACATGGTGTTACATGTCAGGTATACCTGGATCAAGCTACAAAAACAGAACAACAACAAAAAAGAATTATTTTCTCCACCCCAAAACCAATCTTCACCTCTTTGGGGATGATATTAATCAAATGAAAATATGTATTTTGAAAAGACTTACAACACAGTTCCAACTTTTGCCTCACTTTGGTATTAGAGATAATGGATACAAATCTTATTGTTCAATGCCTGAGAGAGTGTAGATGCACAATATATTATGGCTTTTACAATGAATGTCAACAAGATACATGGAGAGTAACAGGATAATTCTTTTCTGTAGAGTACAGTCAGGAGATATTCTGAGACACACCTACTTTCCGTGTTTTACTGCCATGCTCCCAGATCTTTATAAAGGCAATTTTACAACAGATCAGAAACTCTCTAGCAATCCCTCTGAGGATACCATTTCCCAGGAAATCCTGTTCTCTAAAGAATATTAGCAGCATTGCTATTCTTCTTTGCAACACTCAGCATATTTGTAAAATTCAAGGGGAAAAGAGTACTCTCAGCCGTTTTGTCAGAAAGAATAATCATCTTTGCTTAAACTTATCTTCGGTCAGTGACACACTGCTGCTTTGCAGCCAAAAGTCAATCTTTATCTTCTAAGCATAATGAAATCTATGCCCCAGATCCCTGAAGTGTATGAGAGGGTTCTTCTACTTGGCTTCATGCTTTTGTAGTGGTTTTGATGGTACATTCCTTCCAGGCTTGCTCCATTGTGATAGACTGTTAGCCAGAGTCCAGGGGAAAAGAAGATCCACTGTGCTGTAGCCTTTTAATGGCCTATTGCCTCATGCTTGGCAGGCTTCTCTGTAACAAAAGTAGAAATTGAACTCGGAGTACGTTAGGAGATCATGTCCCAGGAGAAAATCTCTGCAGATGATGTCAGAACAATTAGATATTAAAAGTTGCAGACTCCACGATTATTAACAAGCTCAGGAAAACTAATTAAGAAGGGTGTAGAGGCTACCTGGCTTGCTCAGAAGTTTAACTTGCCAATGAAGATTCTGTCCCCCAAGATTTGAGGAGTAATCTAGGAGTTTCCAACTGGGCTAACAGCTGAGTACTGGGATCGATGTTAGTATACACGGAAAAGAAACACAAAAGTTCGTCTTCTGGAGGGGCTTCTGTTATGGCCCTCAACTTGTACTTTAATTACCTATCTTGTTTTTTCAACTTGCCTGAAGGCTCCAAGGTGTCAAAATTGTACTTTACTGCATGGTTCACTGCCAGAAACATTACTGTTAGTAAAAACTTGTTATAGTGATTAATTATTATTTAACAAAGAATGAATCTTTACCATCCTGGAAGGGAATAAATATTAACATTCCCTCCAAAGAACGTATGTTTTTCAGTCAGGTGTATGAGTTTGATTTTTGGTGGTTTCACTTACACCTATGGGACATAGAGATAATTACTGTATATGTATATGGACTACCATTTCCTCATGGCAAAATAGGAATAAGTATAGTCTCTGTTACTAAAGAGTTGCTGGGAAGATTAAATAAACAAATTTATATGAGTTTTATAATGTAATAATGTGTTAAGCTCAGTGCCTAGCACATAGAAGGAACTCAATAAGTGGTAAGTATTATTACTATTGTTATGATGATGATGATAATTGCTAAGAAGTTTCATCTTATGGAAAGATGTTTTGAAAGTCAGGACATAAGCAAAAAAAAAATCATATATATTAAAATTTCCCTTGAAGATTCATTCATTGTGCTTAAATGAACAGAGCTTAGACTCCAGGAGGATCAAAAACCAAGAATTAACTTTTTGTTTCTTTTGCATTTTGGCCGTGACTTTCCTCTTTCCAAAGCAGTAAAGGCCAGAGCCTACTTTGAAGGGTAGAAGGGAGAAAGAGTTAATTAAATTTAATTTTCTTTTGGCCACGCTCACATCGTTGAATTTGAATAAGCTGAACATATGTGTGGTGTGATTCCACTGTTTTGTAGCTCTTGATTTTTTTGAATGCTAAGTCTAAAGCAAGTTCTGGACACTTAAGAGCAGCGATGGCTCATAAGAAAGGGAAGTATCTAATAGAAAAGGCTAATGAATCAAGTTAAGTAGGAAGCTCCATGGCCGTTTATAGGTCACTGGAGTATTTTGTTACCCTTCCCAGGAATTTGAAAGGATAGATTTTCAAGTTTTGTGAAGTAGCCCTGATTGATTGTCCTTGTCTTAAGCTCAGCTGTGAAACCTTCCCCAGTCCTGGCCATTTCCCTCTCGAGAATGTCAATATGGGGACTTTCCTGGTGGTCAAGTGGCTAAGACTCTGAATTTCCAATGCAGGGGGCCCGGGGTTAGATCCCCTGGTTAGATCCCACATGCTGTAACTGAAGATCCTGCATGCCATGACGAAGACTAAAGATCTGTATGCTGCAACTAAGACCTGGCACAGCCAAATGAAAAAATAAATATAAAACCAAAGAATGTCAGCATGAGCAGACCTAATCATCTCCACCATCTGAATAACAATACCTAAAATGTCCCCTGGCACATGCATCAGCTATGACCACCACTGTAAGAAACTATCGACTGTCTCGACTATAGGGAACTGGCTAGTCTAGTCCACTGAGTGCATGCTCATTTACTTCAGTTGTGTCCAACTCTTTGCAATCCTATGGACTGTAGCCCACCAGGCTCCTCTAGCCGTAGGATTCTCCAGGCAAGAATACTGGAGTGGGTTGCCACACTCTCTACAGGGGATCTTCTCGACCGAATGATCAAACCCAAGTCTCCTGCATTGGCAGGCAGATTCTTAACCACTGAGCCACCTGGGAGGTCCAATTCTAGTCCATTAGTCCCTGGGAATTCTAGGAATTGAAGGAAGGTGTGGTGAGAAAGAGGAGGAAAGACAGACCAGCACAGACCCAGGCTCTTTAGAGAACCAGAGCCTTGCACAATGGTAGCTCATGAGCCATACCCACCATATTTTGTTTGGTTCACACAGTGTTAATTTTTTTTTAATTGGATGCCAACATTTTAAAAAATCAAGATATCTCTTAAATTTTGTAATTTCTGGCTTCCTTTGAAAAATCAGAAATGTTGGCAGTACTGAGCCTGTGTGCTCACATGGTTCCCAGCTGACTTCATCTGAATGGCAGTGACTTCATTGGCTCAGGTACACTTCTGTTCTCTCCATGCCTAATAAGCCTTGTTCTCCTTGCTATACTTATATTATGTATGGACTGTTACATTTCCATATTATGGATTTTCTTATGATAAAAAGAAAAGTAAAATGTTCCCTGTACCCAAAGCAGAGAATAGAAATGACCATGTGCCCGGATCTGAATTCCCTGTGCTATAGAGCAGGTTCCCACTAGGTATCTGTTTTACACAAGGTAGTGTTTATCTGTCCATCCTAGTCTCCCAGTTTGTCCCCCCCTCCCCTTGCCTACCATGTGTCCACATGTTCCAATCTTCCCATCTGCATCTCTATTCCTGCCCTGGAAAGAGATTCGTTTCACTGTACAGCAGAAACCAACACAACATTGTAAAGCATTTGCACTCCAGTTTTAAGAAGAAGAAGAAAAAAAGCCCAACCAAACAAAAATGACCATGTGATTTAAGACTTTTTATAGCCATTAGATTTTTATTAATTACAATTAATAAAGAATTAATTTTATCTTTTTTGTTTCTTTGGCATTAAATACAGTGCTTGACTTTTCTTGCTACCTATTGCCAGAACTTTATATGATTGGAGGGAATTAAGATAAAAATATCCATTTTTTTTCTTTTAAAAAAAATTTCATTGGAATATAGTTGATTTAAAATGTTGTGTTAGTTTCCACTGTAGGGCAGTGATTCAGTTACACATATAGACACTGTTTTTAGATTCTTTGCCATGATTTAAGATGTTTTAAAATACTGTATATATCTTTCCATTCACATAATGTCCCACTAATACACACCTAAGGGGCACTTCTAGTTTTTTAAATTAAAAAAAATAGTTTTTATTTGTTGTTGTTGTTCAGTCACTAAGTTGTGTTTGACTCTTTGTGACCCATGAACTGTAGCACGTCAGGCTTCCCTGTCCTTCACTATCTCCCAAAGTTTGCTCAGAATCACATACATTGAGTCAGTGAGGCTATCTAACCATCTCATCCTCTGCTGCCCTGTCTCCTTTTGCCCTCAACTTTTCCAGGATCAGGGTCTTTCCCAATGAGTCGGCTGTATTCACATCAGGTGGCCAAAGTTTTAGAGCTTCAGCTTCAGCATCAATCCTTCCAGTAAATATTCAGGGTTTATTCCCTTTAGGATTGACTGGTTTCATCTCCTTGAAGTCTAAAGGACTCTCAAGAGTCTTTTCTGGGCTTCCCTCATAGCTCAGTTGGTAAAGAATCCACCTGCAATGCAGGAGATCCTGGTTTGATTCCTGGGTTGGGAAGATCTTCTGGAGAAGGGATAGGCTACCCACTCCAGCAGTCTTGGGCTTCCCTTGTGGCTCAGCTGGTAAAGAATCCACCTGCAATGCAGGAGACCTGGGTTCAATCCGTGGGTTGGGTAGATCCCCTGGAGAAGGGAAAGGCTACCAACTCCAATATTCTTGCCTGGAGAATTCCAAGGACTGTATAGTCCATGGGATTGCAAAGAGTTGGACACGGCTGAGTGACTTTCATGGTTTTTCCAGTAGGCATGTACAGATGTGAGAGTTGGACCGTAAAGAAGGCTGAGAGCCAAAGAATCAACTAGTATGTTTGAATTGTGGTGCTGGAGAAGACTCTTGAGAGTCTTTTAGACTGAAAAGAGATCAAACCAGTCAATCCTATAGGAAATCAACCCTGAATATTTATTTGAAGCATTGGTACTGAAAGTGAAGTTCCAATACTTTGGCCACCTAATGCAAAGAACTTATGGACCTTTGTCGGCAAAGTAATGTCTGCTTTTAAATACACTGTCTAGGTTTATCATATTTTCCTTCCAAGAAGCATCTTTTAATTTCATGGCTTCTGTTTTATACTAGTTGGTAAAAAGCCATTGTCCCCATCCCCTCAGTGTCCTCTGCTACTTACAACCACTGCAGCCCCTCCCCTGGGACCTAGGGGTTAAGGGCTGACACCAGCCCAGCAGAGGTGCTAGATGCCCATAGCACCATTCATCTGCTAAGCTGACAGTGGCATTTTGGCGCAATCTATTACCTCCTCTGTTTCATGAGTTTCTGACCAAGGAATGCTCACTTCTGTACAGATTGGTTTCAGTTCAGTTCAGTTCAGTTCAGTTCATTTCAGTCGCTCAGTCGTGTCCAACTCTTTGTGACCCCACGGCCCGCAGCACGCCAGGCCTCCCTATCCATCACCAACTCCTGGTGTTTACCCAAACTCATGTCCATTGAGTCGGTGATGCCATCCAATTATCTCATCCTCTGTCATCCCCTTCTCCTCCTGCCTTCAGTCTTTCCCAGCATCAAGGTCTTTTCCAATGAGTCAGCTCTTCACATCAGGTGGCCAAAGTATTAATAAAGTTTTAAAATTGCTCTTTATCTTAAAAAAGAAACACAAAATTTATTTCTTCCTAAGACTTCTCATCTGTGGTACTATTCCTCACTGATAATGAAAACCCATGGTGCCCCAGCTGGTTCCAGCCCTCCAACCCAACGATTCTCAGAGCCTCCTGGTCCTCATGGGTACACATGCTAAGAAAAGTACTAAGTCCTCCTCAAAAGATGACATCCCTAGATAATATTGCAGTGATGTTTCTGGCCTCAGGAAGAAACAAGACTATGAGTATTTGCTTAAAGAATCAGAATTTAAACACAGTTTAAACATGTTTCTATTTTACTTCCTATTCTATTTGGGGAACTATTTTTAGCTCCCAAAGTGTCATTCAGGATGTCATCCACCAGAATCGGTATGCCTAGAGGCATCTCTATGACTCTGCTCCTCCATCTCGAACACAAGACATTCTCACCAGGCTAACTCCTCCATATCTTTCAAACTCTTACTTCCTCCAGGATCATGTCTACCAAGCTGATGATTTTAGCCCCTACTCTGCACCATGTAAACAGTTGCCTGTTTGCTGTACCCACTTCATATTTATCTCCAGTTCATAGGACAGTTCATAGCACACAGTCGAAATAAAAAAAAATATTCATTGGATGAATGCCTGATTAAATGGAAGAAGGTTTCAAATTCTGTAACCTGCATGCGCTATCACACATCAAGACCATGAAGCAGCAGAAGTCACTGATCCCCAAAGACTCCTGTTATCACCAGCTCCACTGCTCGACTCTGAACTCTTCCCACAAGGGACCATCTTCGGAGGATTGCCTGTGAGAACTTCAGCCCCTGTCCTGGATGGAAAGCTAAAGTGCCTGAGAGTTTCCTCCTTGCATCCAGAGAAGCCAAGGTCTGACTGATGTTGAAATATAAAACCCAGGTCTTTTTCCTCCAGGTGAGATAAGGTGTGAGGGATAGTTTCGAGCTCCCTGCAGGCTCACACTGAGCTGGAACTGGACCTGGGATCTCATCCTTTCCTGCCCTACCTTTCTTCCTGTCCCCCCTTACCCTATTCCCTCATCAGTTGGAGAACCCAATTCTTGGCTCAGGGTCTGCTTCTGGGAGAATCCAGTCTAAGAAGAATTGGCCAGTGAGCATTTATTGAGCACTTCCTATAGACAGAACCTCATTATTCAGTAATGCCAGAAAGTAGGTTGACTTGTGCTTGATTCCCTTTGACCCACATCTTTATCAGCAGTGCAGTTCTAAAAATACGGACCCTCAGTGATGCCATTTGAGCTAGGCCTTGTTTCAGCATTTTTTAGAATCAAAACTCACCACAGTAGTGTGCTGCTGCTGCTGCTAAGTCGCTTCAGTTGTGTCCGACTCAAGTGTATAGCCCAATAAAAAATTAAAAAAAAATAAAAGGACTCGAAAAAAATCAATAGCCTTTTCTCTGAAGTCCCAGAGAAGGTGCCAACTCCAGATTTTCTTGGATGACTTTTCCGGTGGAACTTTCACTAGCTATAATGACATGGTTTTCCCAGGTACCAAAATAGAGAAGTTACTTTGAAAGTTCAGTAATGGAGTCTTTATGTAGGAGGTCTTAATTGAGGAAATCATTGATTTCCCCATTAATATTTTAACCTGCATAAAAGATAAGAAAGTGAAGGCTAATTTAGTTTTAAAAATACTCTACTAAAATAGATCAGGCTGTCTCAACCTTGGCAGTATTGGCATTTTGGGTCGGATAATTATCTGTTGTGAGGATTGTCCTGTGCATTATAGGATATTTAGCAGCATCCTTGGCCTCCACCTCCAACACCATCTCAGCCAGCTGTGACAATCAAAACTATCTCTAGGCATCGTCAAATGTTCTTCGAGGACAAAATTGTCCCTGGGTGAAAATTATTTACCATACATAGGTATTCCATGGAAATTAAAGCCAGAGATTTGAGGTTCAGGGGTTTTTAGAGTGGGTGTCGAAAGAGAAAACTTATTTCTAGTCCATTAACTGTAACTGTAAAGGATGAAAGACATCGTCTGAATTCTGGAGATTATCAGTAGAACCCTCTCTATAAAGTGGCACCAAAGTGAATAGTTGAGATCATGACCAGCACAGATCACTCTTACATAGTGTTCTTTAGTAAAAGAGATTCACATAGTAAAGAAGATTGTTTTAAAATGTGTGCCATGATTTGTCCTGAATGATTAAAAGATTAGCTGGGAACTTGGTGGATCAAATCTAACAACTGATTAAACAGATTACTCCCTAACACTTTTGGGTCAGCTTCTCTTGACTGCCTTTAAAAAAAGAAAGCAGGTCACAAACATCTGTTTTGAATTCTCAGAAACTTGAAAAGATTAAAATCAAAAATAAGAAGAAAATAAACACCATCTGTTTCCTAACGGTCTCTCACTTAAAAGTACTGCAGTTGCGGAGAAGGACAGAAATTGTAAATCTTTTGAATCCCTAAAGTAAGCCAGTAAAAAGGCCTTTGTGGATAACTTTACAGGCAGTGAGGATTATGCAGAATCTTTTTTTTTGTTTTAAATCCAATGCAAAGCGTGTATTTCCTGTCTCTTGGTGACGTCTATATCTGAGTAAAGTACATTGTCTGTCAAGCAGTCTGTGCCATATCAGGCCTCTGTCAACTTACAGTCTCTTAGTGAAAACTGTAGAATCCAACAATAAATGCTTGGATATCTCAGATTCTTATTAAAATTTTTAGAAAATAATCTGAGGACACATGAACTTTCCTTATTTTGATCTCTTTAATGATCTGATGAATAAGTTATTATCATTGGAATCATTCATCAAAAATTAGTTAAAGAGAAGGTAGGAGCACTGATGCTGATGTCCCATCTGATGGCCAAAGTATTAGGGCTTCAGCTTCAGCATCAGTCCATCCAGTGAATATTCAGGACTCATTTCCTTTAGGATGGACTAGTTTGATCTCATACCTGTCCAAGAGACTCAAGAGTCTTCTGCAGCACCATAATTCAAAACATCAATTCTTTGGTGCTCAGCCTTCTTTATGGTCCAGCTCCCCATCTGTACATGACTACTGGAAAAACTGTAGGTTTGACTATATGGACTTTGTCGGCAAAATGATGTCTCTGCTTTTCAATATGCTGTCTAGGTTTGTCATAGCTTGGGTTCAGCTGGTAAAGAATCCACCTGTAATGTGGGAGACCTGGGTTCAGTCCCTGTGTTGGGAAGATCCTCTGGAGAAGGGAAAAGCTACTCACTCCAGTATTCTGACCTGGAGAATTCCATGGACTACAGTCCATGGGGTCACTAAGAGTCAGATGTAACTGAGCAACTTTCACTTTCATGGTTCATGGTTTCTTCCAAGGAGCAGTGTCTTTTAATTTTGTGTCTGCCGTCACCATCTGCAGTGATTTTGGAGCCCAAGAAAATAAAATCTGCCACTGTTTCCACCCATCTATTTGCCATGAAGTGATGGGATTGGATGCCATGATCTTAGTTTTTTGAATGTTGACTTTTAAGTCATTTTTTTCACTCTCTCTTTCATACTTCTCAAGAGGCTCTTTAGTTCCTGTTCACTTTCTGCCATTAGAGTGGTATCATCTGCAAAAATCTCCAGTTTTTAGCAAGTCTGTCTTTTAACAACTACACAACTCTTCTCTCTGTCTTTTCTTCATCAGAAGTGAATGGGAGCACTCATTCTCCTACTTTGTTGAACTCTATTCTTTTCTCAAATGGGGGTGATGCCTAGGTTTCCCTCCCTCAAATGGAGATTTTGTTTGAATAGATATTATACCTCAGGTCCTTTTGGAGTCTGGTGACTTATTCCCCCATCAATGCCCAAAGCCACAGACCTGGCATATCCTAATTATAATAAGGCCACAGCAAAATTCTTTCATGTGTTTCTGTTGCTGACTATTTTACATATTAATACATGAATGCTCTCCAGTGTTTGGCACTTTGTATTTTGGGATTTGCTTCTCAGGTTCTGTTATGTATGGTTGAACAATTAAATATCTACTCTGCTTTGTTCCTACCAAACTAATGGTTGGCTTGTTTTAAATATAAATCATCATCAACTCCATCTAGAGCCTGGCAAAGTCAACAGTTAAGTGAGCTGCCTGGTGGTCCTAATTGTAAAATGGACAGATAAGGTTTCATTGGTTTTAAACCCCAAGTTCTAGTCATTGTTTTATAGCTTAGTTGGGGAGACAGACATTAAGCAAACAATTACACAACTAAATGTCAAACTACCAATCCGCTTAGTGCACGGGTTTTCAGTCTCAGTACTGTTGGAATTTGGGGCTGAATAATTCCTTGTTGAGGGGCTGACCTGTGCACTGCAGGGTGAATACTAGCATCCATGGCTTCTACACGCTAAGGGACCTTCATGCCCCTCCTCTTCATCTGTGACCACCATAGATGGCTCCAGACATTGCCAAATGGCCCCTGCGGGGCACAGTCACCTCTGAATAAGAACCAAGAGGCTACCAAGAGGAGAGAGATTCATGGTATTATCCACAGCGATGATGGGAACATGATACAGCCTGGAAAACCTAGAGAGATTTCCCCAAGGCTATGGTATCTGAGCTAAGACCCCAATAATTAATAGAAGTTAACAATGACAAGAAAGAGGGGAAAGCATTTAATTCATTCATCATTAACTTATTCATTCATTCAAGAAGTGTTCAGTCTTTAAAAAGTAAGACAAAGTTGGAGGAACAACCTTATATTAAGATTTACTATGTGGAAGACTTCCTTGGTGGTCCAGTAGTTGAGAAAACACCTTCCAATGCAGGGGATGCTGGTTTAATCCCTGGTGGGGGAACTAAGATCCCACATGTTGCAGGGCATCCACGCCTGTGGTCACAACTACAGAGGTCATGTACTCTGGAGCCCACGTGCACAACTAGAGAGAAGCCCGAGTGCCACAATAAAGATCCTGCATATTGCAGCTCAGTCCCAGAGCGGTCAAAAACAAAAATAAATAAATATTTTTTAAAATAAGATTTACTATAAAGCGATAGTGGGTTTTCAAGGTGGCACTAGTGGTAAAGAACCCACCTGCCAATGCAGGAGACATAAGAGACGTGGGTTTGATCCCTGGGTTGGGAAGATTCCCTGGAGGAAGGCATGGCAACCCACTCCAGTATTCTTGCCTAGAGAATCCCATAGACAGAGAAGCCTGGCGGGCTAAAGTCCATAGAATTGCGCAGAGTCCGGACACAACTGAAGTGATTTAGCATGCATGCACATAGTAATCAAGAGAATGTGGTATTGACCAAGTGATATATACATAGAGCAATAGGACCAAATGGAGAGTCCAAAAATATTCAAAAATGACTCATGGAGTTTTTGCAAAGGACTTAGACAATTCAACTGAGAAATGCTAGCTTTCTCAAGAAGTGACTTGGGAATGATTAGACACTCATATGTTTAAAAAAAAAAAAAAGAATCTTACCCAAACCTTATACTTTATACAATTATTAACTGAAAATGTTCCATAGATCTAAATGTTAAGTGGAAAAGCATAAAACATTTAAAAGAAAACATGGAGTCAAATCTTCATGACCTGGAGTTGGACAAAGAGATTTTAAACTTTACACCAAAAGCATGATTTAAAAAAAGGAAGAAGTACTTAATGAATGCCTGCTATGTGCCAGTTCTCTTCTAGCTGCTGATGATACAGCAACAAATAAGTCAAAATAAGTCCTATGCTTATGGAATTTCCCTTGTAGTAAGAGAATACAGTTAATAAACAGGTGAACAACTAATGCAAAGTGCAGAATCTACTTTATCTAGAGAGGACAGGGAAATACTCTCTGAAAATGTGAACTTTGTACTGATACCTGAGTAATGAGAAGGAGCCAGCCAAGCAAAACCCTGGGGGAAATAAATTCCAGGCAGGGACAGAAGCATGCACAGAGTTACTATAGAAAAGGGTTTTAGAATATTCAATACCAAATTTCCTTTACGTCCATTTTGAATCCCTGACCATAAGATTAAGAAACTGAAAGCCAGAGCTATTTAATGGCTAAGAAGCTGTTTTAATGATACCTATTTTTGGTGTCCATATAGGGACAAATAGACTGGTGCCCACATCACCCCTGGAATAGTAAAAATCAAGCATAAATTGTTATTTGATCTGATATTACTATGTTTAGGACAGTTTATCCAAGATCCCATTGTTTGAGTGGTCTGTTCTGTGGCCAAGAGAAAGAGCTCTTAAAATGTCATTGGCTATAAATGTAGTCCCCCTATCCTGAAGATGAAATTTATAAGAGAGATAAACAGCCTGTAATTTCTGTTAATAGGGTCTACAAGATGGCTTTATAATGAGGAAGGCAATTGACAAGATCATTTAAAAAGAAATAATGTGGCAAATACATCCAGAGGCTACGTTTTCTAATAGGAAGTTTGCATTAGACAACATGTAATATTTAGCAGAGTACTTTCTCTTTGTTTATTTCTCCCCCAAACAGCAGCAGCTTCCAAAGTTCCCTACCCCAATCTGGATAGTTACCCAAGGATGCAAACATCAAGGATGCTGTTGAATTTTAGACTGAGTGGTACCCAACTATCCTATTTTACAAACAAAGGATGCAAAGGTCAGGAAAGTTAAATGACTAGCCCAGGGTCATAAAATAATTTTTAACATTGCCAAGACAAGAACACCCTTCTCTGAGAAGTTTTCCATATTTCTTGCCTTTTATGAACTCTTGCCTCCGTTTTGCACAGATTGCTCATTAAAGGAAGTATCTTACAAGCTTAATTAAATCCATACTTCCCCTCAGCACTGCTCATCACATTGTCGTTGTTTAATTGCTAGGTTGTGTCCGACTCTTTTGTGACCCCATGGATTATAGGCCCACCAGGCTCCTCTGTCCACGAGATTTCCCAGGCAAGAATACTAGAGTAGGTTGCCATTTCCTTCTCCAGGGGATCTTCCTGACCCAGAGATTGAACCCGAGTCTCCTACATTGCAGGCAGATTCTTTACCACTGAGCCATTGAGGAAGCCTGCTTATCACATTAAATCAGTGCTATTTGCCTGACCAAGGGACTTTTAGCAATGTCTGGAGACATTCTGCTTATCACAACCACTGTTAGGGTCTGCAGGCATGAAAACTCCCACAGCACAGAATCATCCAACCAGAGTGTCAGTAGTGCCACATCTGAGAAGTTCTGTCCTGGGCGTTGGTGCTGTCTTCTTCACTAGACTTCCATGTCAGTGAGAACTGGGGCTTTCCTAACTTATTCTTGTCTCAGCTACTGATGTTCAGTGCTTTCTCTGAACTTAATGGTCGGAGAAACTTAATTTAATTGTGAGCTACAATGAGAGATGAAAATTCCTTCAAAAAGTGGTAATGAGAAGCAGAAAAACTGTAGAAGGCCAATGATTACTTCCCTTGGTTAGCTGGAGACATTTAAAAGTAATGTCTCCTTTGGGGAGCATAGATTACCCTTGAGAATCTCACAAGAGTTTTGGATGCTTTCTTCCTAAAACTGCCATTCGTAACACATTTTTCCATACAACAGGGCTACTGATATGCTAGAGAGGTCAAGGATTCTGGATCTAGACAGACATGTAGAATATTTTCTACTCTTCCTTGCCCTTTGGATAGTATAGTAAACGACTGGTTCAATACTGGCTTCCCAGGTCACTCAGTGGTAAAGAACCTGCCTGCCAATGCAGGAGGCCCAGGAGACTCGGGTTCAATCCCTGGGTTGGGAAGATCCCCTGAAGTAGGAAATGGCAATTCACTCCAGTATTCTTGCCTGGAAAATTCCGTGGACAGAGGAGCCTGGTGGGCTACAGTCTTTGGGTTGTAAAGGGTTGGACCTGACTGAATATGTGTGCACGGTTCAATAGTGGTTGCCCTTATTCCCAAGAAAATCGGTTTCTACTTTAAATATTTTAAAATGATTCAAATATTAGAAATGGCCTACAGAGTCATCTAGTGAAATGAACAAGCAAAATGTAGATTATCATACAGTGTTTTAAAAAATGAAAATATTGAAAGTGTTAGTTGCTCAGTTGTGTCTGACTCTTTGCGATCCCATGGACTGTGGCCCATCAGGCTCCTCTGTCCATGGGATTCTCCAGGCAAGAATGCTGGAGTGGGTTGCCATTTCATTCTCCAGGGGATCTTCCCTACCCCAGGATCAACCTGGGTATCCCGCATTGCAGACAGATTCTTTACAATCTGAGCCACCAGAACTGAATCCATATCCATCAACTTGGATCACTTAAAAAAAAACGAACAACTTGTTATTAAGTGAAACGTACAGGCTATGGTTCCTTTCACATGCTGTGATATCATGTATATTCAAAAACACAAATAACACAGATAAAATATTACTATATAATATACGTAGAAACATATATCTATACTGAAATTTGGAAGGATTCATACAAAATTCAGGATGGTAATTGCTTCTTGGGAATTAGAGATAAGAATAAGACTGGGAAGAGAAGGCGAGGGGAATGTCAAGTTTTTTGGAAACTCATTTCTTCTAATTGAAAACAAAGGACAATGGGCAAAAAAAAAAAAAAAAAAAAAGCTAAAACATCCAATCCTGATGGGTAGCTGCAAGGATGTTTGTTATATTCTGTATTTTAAACTGAATTATTCAGTTTTTTAAATTTTTTTCTGAAAGAGGAAAAAAAATCTCAGATATATAATGGAGATTTTCAGTTACTGAAACTCTAAAAGACATTATCCCACTCCTTCAAAGTATACTGGGTTCCTTACAAGTTTACTGTGTATTATGTTTGCTTTGGCAAAACAAGCAAACTGCCCTGAAATGCCTTGCATGCATGGCTTCATTTTTACAGTCATTGATTCACAAGTGTATTTTTCTTTTTCTGCCCACCTAGTTCTTATTCATGGTAGAGAAGTCAACTTGGATCCTCTAAAATATTTTAGTTTTCCTCTATATTTGGGCAGATTCAGTAAAGAGATGAAGGTAGGAAATATGTAGAGGAGGAGAGAGGCAGCAAGTTTTCTGGATACGTGAATGGAAGTAGATTTATACTGGTCTTATAAATGTTAGAACCAATTTAGGTTATGTGACCATGTGAATAAAAGCCATTTATTGCAAATTATATGCTCCAAAGCCAGTGAATATCATCATCATCATGTTTTTTTTAAACAATGTACAACATTTGAAATCACATAATTAGGAACATCATTTAAATCTTAGCAAGAAAACAGAAGCAGATGTTTGTAACGGAACAGCCCCAGGTTAGAAGCCAACTGGCCAAGGTTTCCCTTCCTGTTCCACTGTAAATAGCCACATGCCCTTGGGCAAGTCACCCTCACTCTCTGAGCCTCTATTTCCTGATCTGCAAAATGAAGGGATTGGAATGGATCAATAGTCACAACCTGGAGGCCCTTGAGTTGTTTCAAGCCTGCAAATATGTTTTTGTTTGGCCAAGTGCTTAAAATGGTTTCAAACTAGTTGTCAACATTTGGTAACTGAGAGATTTTAATAAGCATCCAGAATTCTGGGTTCTCTCGAAAAGCAAATCTGACAACACTGTTTCTCAACCATGGATTGTTACTGAGTAGTGGAGATCTTTGTAGACAAGGCATGTGCTTTCTAATTTGACCCAATATACTTATTTGTGTTCTTGCCCGACCCTTCAAAGCTTTGAATTTGTAACCTATGGACCGAAAGTTCTCTGAATTTTTCCGAATCTAATCATTTCTCGACCCTAAAAAGGGATTGCAGCATGGCAACAGGATCTTCCAACTGAACCAGACATATGGAAAGCTGAAACAATATCACCACCAAATTGAAAGAGCCCTTCTAGTCATTTTTGGCTTCCCTGGTAGCTCAGAGTGTAAAGAATCCACCTGTTATGTGGGGGACCTGGGTTCATTCCCTGGGTTGGGATGATCCCCTGGAGGAGGGTATGGCAACCCACTCCTGTATGCTTGCTTGGAGAATCCCCATGGACAGAGGAGCCTGTGGGCTACAGTCCTTGGGGTCATAAAGAGTTGGACATGTTTGAGTGACGAAGCACAGCACAGCACAGACATTTCTGGAGTGTGGAGGAAAAACATGTTGAGCTAATGGAAATTGTGTTGCCCTGTTCTATTTATTTTTAAAGGAAATCATGAATTTTTGATGAAATAATCCTAGAAACATGAAAAGCAAGTCTAATGATTAAAGAGTGGCCTGTTTATAGAAAATTAGCATATCTAGATTAACATTTTTAAAATCTCCTTTCAGGAATAACAGAACAACATCAAGTTATATAGCTTGGACTTTAAATCTTTCCACCAAAGACACTCAAGTACATCCACACATATGAGTCCAGAGGTTTCTGTTAACATATTCAAGTTTTAACCATGAGCAACTCAGGAAACACCAGACAGGCCAAAATACATGCCAGTTTGCAACCTTTTCATTGAAAGTGAGTTATTTCCAAAGTCATTACTAAACGATCTACTCCAACAAGAATGGAATCTTTGTGATTAAGTAACATTGTCGCAGCATTGCTAAAGGACATTTGTTTTATTTCCGAAGGACTGTCCTTGGCCTTTGGCAGGAAAGATGATAGTCTCTGAACAATCTGATTTAAGATTTCCTTGGACCCCAGTGCTCACGCTATTCACTAAGGAGCTAGACTGCAGGGCTGGCCTTTCTCCACAGTGTCTCAGCCAGTGAACTGCCAAAAGAAAATGATTAAAAAGCATTTTCACATATAAAAAGGACTTAGTGATGTACCCTCAAAGGATATTACAGTTATGAGGACTTCACTGTTGGTCCAGTAGTTAAGACTTCACCTTCCAGTGCAGGAGGTGTGGGGTTGATCCCTGGCCTGAGAGCTGAGATCCCACATGCTTTGCAGCTAAAGAACCAAAAAACAAAACAGAAGCAACATTGTAATGAATTTAATAAAAACTGTAAAAATGGTTCACATCGAAAAATCTTTTTTATAAAAGATAATTATGTGTGCATCATTGTGAGGTTCCCATTCAAGCATATCACTTCTATAATCTGGAAGCGAGGGCACATAGCCTAACACAAGTTCACATTCAAAACTAATTATCAGCAGCAGCTTCCTACTAGGTTGAACTCTATGAATTTGCTGATACTTGACCTTTAACTGCAACAAGACAATGTCCTATGATTTACCCTAATATTAGTTTGTGTTTCAGTTCAGTTCAGTTCAGTCGCTCAGTCGTGTCCGACTCTTTGCAACTCCATGAATAAGCAGCACACCAGGCCTCTCTGTCCATCACCATCTCCCAGAGTTCACTCAAATTCACGTCTGTCGAGTCCGTGATGCCATCCAGCCATCTCATCCTCGGTCGTCCCCTTCTCCTCCTGCCCCCAATCCTTCCCAGGATCAGAGTCTTTTCCAATGAGTCAACTCTTCACATGAGGTGGCCAAAGTACTGGAGCTTCAGCTTTACCATCATTCCTTCCAAAGAAATCCCAGGGTTGATCTCTTTCAGAATGGACTGGTTGGATCTCCTTGCAGTCCAAGGGACACTCAAGAGTCTTCTCCAACACCACAGTTCCAAAGCATCAAGTCTTCGGCGCTCAGCCTTCTTCACAGTCCAACTCTCACATCCATACATGACCACAGGAAAAACCATAGCCTTGACTAGACAGACCTTAGTCGGCAAAGTAATGTCTCTGCTTTTGAATATGCTATCTAGGTTGGTCATAACTTTTCTTCCAAGGAGTAAGCGTCTTTTAATTTCATGGCTGCAGTCACCATCTGCAGTGATTTTGGAGCCCCCCAAAATAAAGTCTGACACTGTTTCTACTGTTTCCCCATCTATTTCCCATGAAGTGATGGGACCGGATGCCATGATCTTCGTTTTCTGAATGTTGAGCTTTAAGCCAACTTTTTCACTTTCCTCTTTCACTTTCATCAAGAGGCTTTTTAGTTCCTCTTCACTTTCTGCCGTAAGGATGGTGTCATCTGCATATCTGAGGTGACTGATATTTCTCCCAGCAATCTTGATTCCAGCTTGTGTTTCTTCCAGTCCAGTGTTTCTCATGATGTACTCTGCATAGAAGTTAAATAAGCAGGGTGACAATATACAGCCTTGACGTACTCCTTTTCCCATTTGGAACCAGTCTGTTGTTCCATGTCCAGTTCTGACTGTTGCTTCCTGACCTGCATACAGATTTCTCAAGAGGCAGGTTAGGTGGTCTGGTATTCCCATCTCTTTCAGAATTTTCCACAGTTTATTGTGATCCACACAGTCAAAGGCTTTGGCATAGTCAAGAAAGCAGAAATAGATGTTTTTCTGGAACTCTCTTGCTTTTTCCATGATCCAGCAGATGTTGGCAATTTGATCTCTGGTTCCTCTGCCTTTTCTAAAACCAGCTTGAACATCAGGGAGTTCACGGTTCACGTATCAACATTAGCACACTTAAAACAAAGTACTTATTTATGTTGATTTACATTGTGATGTATACAAAGATTGTACATAGTAACTTCATGTTTGTGCCACGTTTGACTGTAAAAACACAGCAGCCTTAGGTTAGTGAAAGGAGAGGCTTTCATTTCATCTCAGTGCATGTGCAAAGGCCCTGAGGTTAAATGGAAAGATGAGGCATCAATTACAATAAACTCTCCCCACAGAGGCATGAAGTAACAGGTCATCCTTTTGTTATTTACGAGTGTGTTAAGTGCCTTCAGGGACAGAGTGTGTCCAGGCTTACACAAAAATGCATGATACATGGTACCTTTTCAGAAGAGGCGGAGTAACTTAGAGTGTATCAAGAGATGGCTGTTAGTCTCATTAATGGGATTCTTAGTAATTGACCTTGAGCAACAGACTAGCTGTATAAGTGTGGTTTTTGATATGGATAATATTTCTGAGATGTAATTTTAAGTTTAAATCTCACCTTTCGGTGGGGAAGACCTCCATTCCCACCGTCAGAAAGACCTGGGATCAGACCTTAACACATGGCTTACCAGCTGTGTGGGCTTCCTAGGTGGTGCTAGTGGTAAAGAACCTACCTGCCAATGCAGGAGACACAAGAGACATGAGTTCAATCCCTGGGTCAGGAAGATCTCCTGGAGGAGGGCATGGCAACCTGCACCAGTATTCTTGACTGGAGAATCCAATGGATAGAGGAGCCTGGTGGACACAGTCCATAGGGTCGCAAAGAATTGGACACAAGTGAAGCAACTTAGCACATACACATTACCGGCTGTGTAATCTTTAGCAAATGCTTTCACTTCTCTGGGCCTCAGTTTCCTTGTGTGTAGTATGGAGAGAACAAGATGCTGACTTATGTAGGGTTACTATTAATAACTAAAAGGGACCACATCCATAATGTGCTTAACAAACATGAACATGTTTTTCTTATTATAAATTAAGAAACATTTGCCCATTCACACGCTTTTAGCCACAAAATATGCAAGCAGTATATATGTTCTTTTCCCACATCTGGGTTTTCAGCAGGAGATCTTTGGAAAGCACAACGTTGCTGAAGCTAAAAGGATTGAATACTACAGTGATACTGTATTTTTTTTCATTGTCAAAAACTCATCCAGTGAGTGTATATCTACCTCTAGCACAAACAAATACATGCATACATAAACCTATTTATTTTGGAAATGAAATGTTTATGAAGCATGCTCTCATTAATTCAGAGGCGGAACCTCATGATACACATACGAAAACACATTCCTTTATACTGCACAGAACAGAGATAAAGGACTTGAAAGTGAGAGTCCAGGGAATTTCTAACACCGTCTTGCACCAAAACGCTCAACCTTCAACATTCTGTTATGCACAGAGCAATAGGTGAGGCCTTCATTTTCACTGGAAAAGCCATCAAGGCAGAATTGCTTGCTCTTGTTGCTTATGGCTGTCATTTTGTTCATGGGCGTTTGTCTTGTCTCATCAACTAAATTTTGAGATTCTGAAAGTCAAGACCCATTTGTTTTATCTTGATTGTTGCCGTGTTTCTACATAGTGCCCTAACCAGCATTAAATATTCACTAGTCAGGATAAGGGGACGACAGAGGATAAGATGGTTGGATGGCATCACCGATTCAATGGACATGAGTTTGGGTAAACTCTAGGAGTTGGTGATGGACAGGGATGCCTGGCATGTTGCAGTTCATGGGGTCGCAGAGAGGCGGACACAACTGAGCGACTGAACTGAACTGAACTGAGTCATCCCAAAAGTATAGGAGTTGTTATTTGTTTTTTCTCTGAGTGTGTTTCTTCCAGCCAGACCCATAATATAGATCATAAGTGGGTGGTCCATAAATGGATTTAGCCTGAAGACATCTTTCATTTTATGTACAGAATATTTTGAAATTTTTGGTTGGTGTCAAGAATTTTTAAACGTTGGGAGATTTCATGTCAAAATCCAAATTTCCAGCTTTGGTTGAAAAATTAAAACATTTGATCAGTGGGACCAGCGTTCCCACATGGCAGCAGTGTGCTAGGAATGCCAGTGGCTGCGTCCTTTAGAAGGGGAGAATGCATTCTCTGGTTTGCCACAGTCTCGCCATTCCCCATTGCTTCACAGCTGTCTAGTTCACTGCTTTGTTACTTACTTGGACCATGAGTTTGTCACTTTTGAGGAGTTCTCAGGTTGCTTCTTCACACTTATAGTCTCTGGGGCTTCTCTGCTTTTCTGTTCAGTCACCGAACATACTCTCGCGTAACTGGAACAGTTTCTCTTAGGAAAGCAGTTGGAAGTGCTCCCTTCTTCAGGAAGCCATTTCCGGTTTTCCTCACTCAGATGCATCCTTTGAATTTCGCTTTTACATATATCACTTTTCACCTTGCCTAGGAAAAAAGCACTTGTTACAGGGCCTTGCTCATGGTAAGCACTCAAAACACCGAAGCCTTATTAGTACAGCTATTCACGTTTGCATCTTTTCTTGCAAATTGTTAAATCCCTTGCTAGAGAAAAGGGTTTACTCATCTTTATACCCCAGTTCCAGAGATTTATGTGGAATTAGTATAAATGTTCATTTAATTAAATATAAATTCAAACAGAGCTGGATTCATAATAAAAATTTGTTAAATTAGGGTGGAAAAACATCTGTGAACCTGTGACATTGAGTGGGAGACAAATGGTGTAGGGGAAGGGCGAAGCAGTGTTTCTCATGCAATGAGAATTTTTAAAAAAAACCTTGTTAAAAATACAAATTTCTGGTCAAGGAGTCTTCTTTAAAAAAAAAAAGATATATTTATTTATTTTTGGGTGTACTGGATCTTCATTGGTGCACAGGCTTTCCGTAGTTGCAGCAAGTGGAGGCTACTCATTGTTGGGATGTATGGGCTTCTCACTGTGGCAGAACGTGGGCTTAAGCATAAGGACTTCAGTAGTTGTGGCTCACAGATTCTGTAGAACAGGCTCAGTAGTTGTACACGGGCTTAGTTGCCCCTTGGCATGTGGGATATTAGTTCCCCAACCAGGGGTTTAACCTGTGCCCTTGCATTACTAGGCAGATTCTTAACCACTAGACCACCAGGTAAGTCCCTCCATGAGCCTTTTGGAGCTGAGGTCCAGGAGTCTAGATTTGATCAAGCTCTATAGCGAGTTTCTAGGCATATCGACTTCACAGTAGTTCTCAATTGTGACTGTAACTAATTGCACCTATGGAGCCTAACTCCACTTTCAAATATTCTACTGTGATTGTGTTGAGTATTAAAAACAAAAACAAAACCATCCCCTCTCATTTGCAGCCTAAGTTGATAATTCTGTACTAGGATAAGAATAAATTTAAAATGATTTCTTTGTTCTATTGTATTGTGCCTTTTATTTAGCTATTTTTGAAAGTGATAATGAAAGTGTTAGTCGCTCAGTAGTGTCCAGCTGTTTGCGACCCCATCGACTGTAGCCCACCAGGCTCCTGGTATTTTATAAATATTGGCTTATTGGAAGACTAAGTTAGAAAGAAAGTCACTTTAATACTTTCTTTAATAATATGTAAGTTGTCATCAGGACTGAATTAGTTAATATACAGAAAGCACTTTAAAATTTCATTTATTTTTGGCTGTACTTTATTATAATAATACTTTAATAATATGAACTAATATTTATTAAGCATTTACCATGGGGTGGTGGTGGTGGTTTAGTTGCTAAATCATGTCCAGTTCTTGCGACCCCATGGACTATAGCCCTCCAGGCTCCTCTCCCAATGGGGATTCTCCAGGCAAGAATAGTAGAGTAGGTGGCCATGCCCTCCTCCAGGGGATCTTCCCAACCCAGGGATCAAACCCAGGTCTCCCGCATTGGAAGAGGATTCTTTACCTTCTGAGCCACCAGGATAGCCCTGAGGCAAGAATACTGGAGTGAATTGTGATTTCCTTCTCTAGAGGATCTTCCTGACCCAGGGATTGAACCTGCGTCTCCTGAATCTCCTGCACTGCAGGCAATTCTTTACTATTGAACCACCAGGGAAGCCCTTACCATGATTTGGCACTATTAAAACTTTTTAGGACATCCTTGGTCCAGTGGTTAAGAATCTGCCTGTAAATGTCGGTGACACTGATTTGATCCCTGGTCCAGGAGGATTCTACATGCTGCAGAGTATCTAAGCCTGTGTGCCACAGCTACTGAAGACTGCAAGCCTAGAGCCTGTGCTTCACAAGAAGAGAAGCCACCACAGTGAGAAGCCCATGAACCACAGTGAAGAGTAGCTCCCGCCTGCCACAACTACAAAAAAAGTTCCAGTGCAACAGCTAAGACCCAGTGCAGCCAAAAATAAATAAATTAAAATTTTTAAGTGCTTTCTGTATATTGATGAATTCAGTCCTGACAACAACTTAGGTTGAATATTTAGAAAAGCTGGGCTTTCAACCCAGAGAAAACAGCCCTGGAGCTCCTATTGCCAAGCCAGAGCCCCTTTGCACCAAGAAAACCCAGAAAACATCCCACATCTTCCAGAAAATTCTCCTGGACTGCTCTGACTCAGACCAACCTTACTGACATATTTTATGTTGCATTTTTCACATTCAAGTCTGTGTCCAGTTTTTTCCTCCAAATATGCACTGAGCAACTTCTTAGGTGCTCAGCCTTATCCTATTCATCTCCCCTGCATTGCATGGCTCTGCTTTGCCCTACACTCTCGTGTGGTTCTCTAGCGACTGCTTCACATGTACCAGCTTCCTCTCCAAAGAAATTATGCCCTCATTTATGAGGGCGAAGCAAGCATTGATCTCTGCACTGCCCTCTTGCCTGTGGTCCTTTGTTGCTGTTCTCCTTGACTAGACAGTATGGCATGGTGGTTAAGGAGTCTGCAAACCCAAGTTTAAATATAGGCATGACCTCTTTCTAGTTTCATATTCTTGGGTGGAGCAGTAAACTTCCCTGAGCCACAGGTTCCTCCTCTGCAAAATGGGGATCTTTTCACTCAGCTGACAGAGAATGGTCTGTTGCAATGTGCTAAGAACTGAACTAGGCAAACAAACCCTGGCCTCAAGGGGCTTCCAGGTCAACCCCTTTCTCTCAGGAGAATGAAATGACGTGATACCAAATAAAGTGCTTCCTTAGCTTATGTCAGGGGGTCATGTAATAGGCACTCAATAAATGTTATTCATTTAATATCTTCTATTTAATTAAAAGCAAGCAATCCATTCTGACACCTGAAAAAAATTTAATTAAACCTCACACTGCACAGATACAATATTATACATTACTCCATCTCAAGCTTTTACTGATTTTGCTTTTCATTTCATGTCAGTAGCAGCTATGTCAGGGCCTGGGAAATCAACACAGCCCCTCTCTCCCCGTTTACCATATATATATATATATATATTTTTTTTTTTGTAGGCTGGTGGTCAGAATAAGGAGGAGAACAAGGAGAAGAAGAAAAGGAAGAGGAGGGGGAGGAGAAATGCCAATACCAGGGTAACAGAAGCAACTCTCTTTCAAATACTGATACTGGATGATTCAACCAAAACATTCACCAAAACATAGAGCTGTATAATTGTGTAGTAGTCACAAAATATTCTTCAAAGCGGATTGAGTTTTAAAAATGAATTCATTCATTTTGTATAGAGTAGTGGGTGTGGAACTGGGACACATTTAAAGCCGTTGGGGAAATATTTTCTCTCGGCCCTGTCTGGTGTACTCCAGGGCTCTACTTGCCAACTCATTTGGAGACAATAGGAAAACCTCAATAGATCCTTCACCAATGGTCCTCCCTTCTTCCTCTTCTCTTCTTTGCCATCCTACACTCAGCATCAGATCAAGGTGGAACCCCTGCCCTGCCGCTTATTAGCGATTTTGATTAACCCCTCTCTCTCCTTTCTTCATCTGTAAAGAAAACACATTAAAACACTCCTGAATCACAGAACAGTTCTGCCTGGCATTGGGGAGGTTTTCTCTTTCACCCCTCTTCTTTATCTGTCTCTGCTTCTCTGTGTCATCCTCTCTCTTCTTTCTTTTCTCTTTCTCTGTACACTCCCTCCCTTCTTTCTGTTTCTTTCTTTCAAGAGCCGAAACACCAGTTTGCTGGAATCTCAAATTAAGTCATTAGTCGGACCCAGTCCCATTCTTGGCTAGATTTTGTGCCTCTTGCAGCCGCCGGTGTTTTATTCCCTTTATTCTAAGGGCAGTCGAGTCGGGATGCTTGAAACCTGGAAAGCGGAATCAAGTCCCTCCCAGTGCTGTAGAGCTGGAGGGAGAGAAGATAGGCGCGGGCTGGCGACCCCCTCCCTTTTCCCCACTCCTGGCAGCGCCAACCGCTCCGCGCCCCTTGGCACCAGCGCCTTTTCTCTGTCGGGAAGACGAGCCCAGCCCACAGCCGCGCGGCGGGGGCCGAGGGCGCCCCCTCCCTTCTCTCGCTCCCCTCTCCCCTTCTTCCCCTCCCGATACAATGACTGGGCCGGAACAGCGCCTCAGCCGTGTCTCATTGGCAGCGGCCGCCCCAGCCCCCGGAGAGGCGGCGGGAGGGGGCAGCTGGGGAGAGGGAGCCCAGAGCCGGGGCTGACAGCGAAGAGGAGGCAGGCAGGACGGAAGGACTGCAGGACACGAGGAAGGCGGCCGGGAGCGCAGCTTTAAGTGTGGATCAAAGCGAGGACGCGCGGCGAGCGGCGGCGGGGGCGACTAACAGCCCTGGGTCGGGGGATGCGGCAGGCGCTGGCTGCCTTGCGAGTCCGGGAGTCTGGCTGCGCGGCTCATGTGCTGAGCTGGAGCTTGGGCAGAGAGGAGAAGGAAAAAAGCAGCCGCCCAGGAAGGCGCTACGTAGAGCGGAGTTGCGGAGCTGGCTCAGAGCCGGGTCCCCAGGTCCTGCGCGGTGAGCAGCCGAGACAATAAAGTAGCGGTCGACAGTCCGCCGAGCGCCCGAGGCTGGAAGCGGGAGAGCAGGTAGGTGGATGACTGCTCCGGGTGCCCGGAGCGCACTGAGGGGGACGACCGTGCGACGCGCCACCACGGCGCCGCTTCCCGTGCGCCCCGGGCGCAGCGCGCGCGTTTGGAGACCCCCAGTGGAGGTGCGGGTCCCGGGCGCTCCTGCCGGCAGGAAACCCCGCCCCGCCGCTCCCTGGCTGCCTGCAGCCTCCGCTGGAGTCCCTCGGGCACTTGGCGCGGCGGCGCTTCGGTAGCTTTGGTAGTGTGGAGACAGGAAGTTTGGTGGTTTCTGGGCGTTGTCGCTGGTGGGGTTTGCAAACGCGCCGCCAGGGACCATGTGCTTTGGTTGCCGCGAGTTCGTGGGAGGTGGGGAGAAATGCTGATGAATCCCAGATCCCTCTGCCCAGAGATACTTTGAAAAAGCGGCGAAAAGAGTGGAAGGGGGAAATCCGTTGCGTTTGCAGAGGATGCTAAGGGTTTGGTTTGGCTGCTCTTTTCAAATAGGTGTGTCTGCCCCTAGCTGCTGCTGTGTTGAAGTGGCTGTGTGTGTGTGGTTCGCTCCCTCTCTATTTTCTGGAATATTTCACTTTTCACTTTTGTCTAGGGAGGGAAAAACAAAGATGATATTTTGGGAAATTCCATTCGATCTGGGCTAGGGGATGAACTCTTCCTTTGCGTTGAATGATCTGTGCTCCGAACGATATTGCCGAGCAGTGCCTGGTCTTGTTCACAAAAGGGGTGAGAGCTTGTATTAAACCTTCCCCGGATCTGAGAAAGCTGCCGCAGGAGGAGATCTCGCTTGTTCTCCTTTGTGTGGCCGCTTCCTTCCAGATGTGAGAGGGTTGGGCTGGGCGCTCCTGGGTGGGGTAATAATTATCGTGAACATTCCTGCGATCTGCTAGGACTTGTAAGCATACCAGAGCCAACTCCTCTGAACTTTGCGAACCGACTTGGTCTGCTTGCTGGTGGTACCCAGACAGCGGCGGGGGGGGGGGGGGGGCGGAGGGGGGCGGAGGAGGGGGTGAGGGAGCAGAACGACCCTGGAGTGCTGACAGCCTCAGTCTTTCGGGAAGGGTTGTTGATCCTTCAAGGTTAGCTAGTGTTTGCCCATAAACTTGTCAACTCATTTGGAGGTTGGGTGCAGGATTTTAGCGCAGTCCCTGACATGCTGTTTCCTGTCTTAAAGAGAATGGGTCTGTGGCGCTTCCCTATCAAACCTCTGCAGGGGAGGAGAAGCAACTTCACCTTACTTAACCTCAGCAGACTGCTCTTTAATCCCCCAAACACACTCTCCTGCCAATGCAGGAGACCCCGGCTCAATCCCTGGGTCGGGAAAATCCCCTGGAAGAGGAAATGGCAACCCACTCCAGTATTCTTGCCTGGAGAATTGCATGGACAGAGGAGCCTATCGGGCCACAATCCATGGGGTCACAAAGAGTCGGACACGTCTTAGTGACTGAGCACAAGCACACACATACCCTTTAGGAATGGTGCTTCAGAGAATTTACTATGAGACAGGCATCCCAATAGGCAGTTTGGGGCCATCATAAACAGTCCGCGGAGTGGTCAGCTGAGCCCTTGAGGAAGGTTAAGTAACCCGCTGTAAGTTACACTGATAATTTTTTATTTACATCAGGTCTGTTTCCAAATGCCAGGCTCTTAACCATAATAGTGCCTCTAAAAAGGCTGTGTTGTGGTGACACTGATAATGATGAAGCAAAAATAATTACAATACAATAACAATGGAATCATAAGACTAAATCAAATGACGTTTAAAAGAATGGCTGAACCAAGGTAAACACTCAGGGTATAATTTGGTCTCTAAATTAAATGTCATAAACTAGGTGATGGGTATATTGATAACTATGAGTCTTCTTTTGTGTATCTGAAAAATTTGAAATAAAGAGTAAGTGTACCTGCACTTATGTGCATGCATGCGGACACACACACACGCACACACACATTCACCCTTAGCTTTTGAACAGTGCTTATTATTGTTTTCTAAAAGATGGCCAGAAGAATTTATGCAATTCCAAGAACTTCCTGAACATAAGAGGTTTATCATTTCCTCATGACATCTCCAGATATTAATTAAACACTTCATTTGCTTCAGTTCAGTAATGCAGGTGTAACGCATTTGAACACTATGATGATGGAAATCCACCTAAACTACTATTATAGTGAGGTCTGTTTTTCATGATCCCTGGGAAAAAGTTCTCGGAAGTCTCTTCTGAGCATGCAAGCGATTGTCTTAAACTTCACTTGGTTTGGAAATGAATAGTGGTTTTCAATTTGCATGTTAGTGGAGGGAAAGTTAATGGCTTCTCAAACAGGCGGACAGCTGTGCATGAGCCTGACAAGCTGGAAAAGTATGGGCAGAGTTAAGTTCACCAGCCTCTCTAGAGGGGAAATGCAGTTTTCTCAGGACTGTTTACTTGACTGGCCTCTATTTCTAGCGAGCCTGAGAATCCGAGCTCTCTATTTGAGTCCACAGACTGAATCAAGACTCTGCAGTGCTTTTGAGCAGACAAAAAGGAAATTTTGGCTAACTGACAATACAAATAAGGTACATGGAAAACAGTTAAAAATATCCTGTCCCCCCCAACCCCTGTCCAAAATGTCCTGTCTTGTCCAGCCTGCAGTAATTGTCTGAAACTTCAGAAACTCTTTATTTTACACACATTACACACTTAAATGAAGGCATCAGTCTTATTATACTGTGAGGAATTTCTCTCTCTTTCTCCCTCCTTCTCTCCATCCCTCCCCCTAAATCTGCCCCAGAGATCTGATGTTATCATGAAGGCACTATTTTAAAATACTCAGCGACTGCTGAGGTTCACTGAAATTATTATCTTTAGCTTATAGATAAATAAGTCATGTAACTCAGCTCATCAGCAGCACTTGGATGTTAATTTCCTTAGATATCTCTCTTCTCTGTCTTTGTAGATGTGGATGTGGTTTTTGTTTTGCTTTAAAAGCCATTTACCTTTTTTTAATTTTTTTTGGTAATTCATTTATATCTTGATCATTAAGATTCTTTTCTCTTCTCTGTTAAGTGCGTGTCCTGTGTGGTCAGAGAGAAACTGTAAAGTAGCAATTTTCTGTTGCTAGATGTTTGGTTTAGGAGCCAAACCTCCTATTTTCCTCAATAGCCTGTGTCAGTTTAAAAAAAAATCTAATTCTTTCCGGTGGAATCCATTTTTAACCTAATCTTATAAAGCAGTGTTTTTCAAAACGAAGTTCAGGAAATCAGTTTAGTAGGTCACTCAGTATTTTCCTTTTAAGTATTACAAGGACAGAAAATATCAGCATCTTCTTAATGTCAATAAAGGTTCTGTAGTTTCATGAACCTTTGAGTCCGTCCTGAATCTGAGACTGTGTGCACTCTTTGCTGGATAAAGTATAAATCACACTATGATTTGCTATGAAAAAGTTTGCAAGTCACTGCCACAGGATGTGTTTGTATCATAAGTTGACAAACACCCAATTTAAATAGAATTAGGATATAGACACACATATATATATCCCATATATACAGATTGAATTTTTTAAAAGGTGCATAAGTAAGACTGATTTCAAGAGCATCTTCCTCAGGGTTGAACAGTGACTTCAGGATCTGATCTAATTTTTTTCATCTTTCATTCTGCCTTTTTCTTCCTTCCTTTTTGTTCCCTGTTGGGTAACAATCACAGTAGCAGTTGCCGGTTTACACAATTCTAGATTCAAGACCAGCAGGAAAAGCATAAACTCTCCTTCTCCAGTTGCTGAACAAAACGTCTCAGCACCAGTTCTGACTGGCCCAGTTGGCTTGGCTGAAGGAAACTCTGCCCTAGTGGGAGTCCCAGCCAGGCCATGTGGACTGTAGATGCTGGAGGCCTGGACCTCCAGGTGAATACAATTGCTGGGAAGTCAAATGAATGTTCCCCACAACGCACAAGTGCCTAACTCAACATAGACTGATTTCTGTTCTCTTTGATGCCCAGGATAATGGAGGACAAGCTGATGTATATTCAGGCAGATAGGTATTCGCTATGATTTTTCGTGTGTGTAAGGAAAGCTTTAGCTGTCACTTTTACCTTGGTCAGTATCAAGATTCGCCGATCAAAATGTAGAACAGGTCAAAGTGATGGTGGTGTCTATACTTTCCGGTGACACTGAGGGGGGAAAAAAGGCCGATATACTGATTTAAAACCCATTGCAGACCCCAAATCTCTTTTTTGCACCTATGTGCAAATCTTGGGAGGCAATTCTATTAGTCAGTGTGTTGTGTGAATGTGGTGGCCATGGTTATTTCAGTAGTGTCTTCCAGAAAATTCTATGAAGAGTACATCTCCTTAAGGCCCAAGGTGAATAAATTCTCTGCTCGGCAGGTCTTCGGCCTAGAGGTATTTATCTGAGTCAGTGTCGCTTCACCCCTGGGGATGTGCTGCTTTTAATTGTCTTCTGTCACTTTATGTGCAAGTATCCAGTGGGAAGGGGACCCTATTTGTGTTTGGCTGTGAGAATAATAATCACTTCCAGCAGAGGATCCTGGAAGTCAGGTGATCATGCTGGCTTACCCTGGTCTGTCCTGCTTAATGTCTGTGACTCCAGTTTGAATGATAACTTATATGGTTACTTTACTTATAAAGGATGTTTTGGGGGGCCATGATTAGGAGTCTTTTTAATAGATTAAATTATAAAGAGCTCCTCTTACCAGGCAAGATTAAATGATATTTAAGAATGTGTGCCAGGGCTTCCCAGGTAGCGCTAATGGTGAAGAATCCATCTACCAATGCAAGAGTATGCATGTTTACATGGTAAAAATATAAAAGAAAGTGGCTTAACTTTTTCTGTGCTTTAATTTCTTCATCTCCAAAATAGGGAGAATAAGAGTTCCTACCTCATTGTGTGAATAGAGGATAAAATAAAATTGTTTCATGTGGTGCCTGCTACATACTAAATATTTCAGAAATGTTAACTATTATTTGTGCTTTGATGAAGCTAGGAACAATAGTAATAGTTATTTTTTTTAATTGAACACTATGTGCCACATTTAAGTCTAAGAATTTTTTTAGCTATCATTTTCTTTATCACAAGTCTTGTGATCTGAATGTTATCGCTATTTGTTGTTGTTATTACTCCCATTTTCCAGATGAGGAAAACTGAGATTTAATGAAATTAGCAAGTAATAAAGCCATTACTTGCAACCCCCAGTCCTTTTGATTCCAGAGCTTCTGCTCTTATTTATTATGTTATATTGTTAGACTTGGAAGGGAGTTTTGAAATAAGCCAGCCTTCAAAAATGACTCCAATATGTGATGTGACTTGGCAAGTTATTTAAGGGTGGTCCAGGCCAGAACCAAGGTTTTCTGCCTCCCACAGCCATTGATAAATTGAGGACAAATGCATCCATCCAACAAGGTGAGAGCAGGAACAAACTGGGAACACTGTATCTGCAGTTGGGAAGATGTCTTCTAATTCAGCTACAAAATGTCTAGTACTGTCTTACTAGGGTACCTAAACTCCTGGGGGTATATGGGTTAATTTTAGGTGATAGATGGAGAATCATTTTACTTCAGTGATTATTTTAATGTGTGCCAAAAGAATTTGTTTTTACACTCAGAACTTCAAACTTTATTAAATAATAAGTTTCTTCTTGCCTTGCCTAATAAATTATTAACAGACAATACTATTGCTTAGGGTGAGGCTAGCAAGACAGTGTCAATGTAAAATCACTTAAAAATATATATTAGGTGAAACATAGGGTGGGTAGTACTGGAAAATGGCAAAAGCTATAAAAAGGAAGATGTGAATGACTGAAGTCTGGGAAATGCTGGATTAGAGCAGTGTTTGTCCAACTCTCTGCATAAGACTTAGTTGGGAATCAGATTGTGATTCAGTAGATCTGGGTTGGAGTCTGAGTTTCTGGATTTCCAACAGGCTCCCTGGTGATGCCAGTGGGGCTGGTCTGTGGACCATACTTCACCTAGGAAGGGATCAGAGAATCTAGAAGATTCTTTGACACATGCTGAGTGTTGAGGAGGATTCAAAGAAATGTAAGGTATAATGAAATACCACCTCACACTTATCAAAAAGGCTATTGTCAAAAAATCTTCAAGTGACAAATGTTGGCAAGGATGTGGAGAAAAGGGAACCCTCTTACACTATTGGTAGGAATACAAATTGATACAGCTACTATGGGAAACAGTCTATAGGTTTCTAAAAAAAAAAAAACTAAACTAAAAATAATACTACCATATGACCCAGCAATTCCACCCCTGGGTATATATCTGAAAGAAACAAAAATACTAATTTGAAAAGATACATGCACCCCAACTGAAGGCAGGAGGAGAAGGGGACAACAGAGGATGAGATGGTTGGATGGCATCACCAACTCGATGGACATGAGTTTGAGCAAGCTCCAGGAGTTGGCGATGGACAGGGAAGCCTGGTGTGCTGCAGTCCATGGGGTCGCAAAGAGTCGGACACGACTGAGCGACTGAACTGAACTGAATGTACCCCAACGTTCATAGCAGCATTATTTGTCCCTCAACAGATGAATGGATAAAGAAGATGTGATGTATTGGGTTGGCTTTTTCCTTCACATGTATATATGCACACACATGTACACACAATGGAATAATACTACTCAGTCATAAAAACAGAATGGAATTTTGCCATTTTCAACAAAATGGGTGGACTTTGAGAGTATTATGCTAAATGAAGTAAGTTCAAAAGAGACAAATATGCGTGATATCGCTTACATGTAGAATATAAAAAATAAAACAAATTGGTGAATATAACAGAAAGAAACAGACTTATAGACATAGAGAACACATTAATGGTGACCAGTGGGGAGAGGGAAAGAGGCGGGGCTCAAAATAGGGGTAGAAGATTAAGAGGCCAAACTATTAGGTGTAAAATAAATAGGCTACAAGGCTATATTGTACAAAACAGGGAATATAGCTAATATTTTATGATAACTATAAATAGAGCATACTTTTGAAAAATTGCGGATAACTATATTGTACATCTGTAACTTACATTCAGTTCAGTTTAGTCGCTCAATCGAATCCCACTCTTTGAGACCCCGTGGATTGCATGGACTGCAGCATGCCACACCTCCCTGTCCGTAACCAACTCCTGGAGTTTACTCAAACTCAGGTCCATTGAGTCGGTGATGCCATCCAACCATCTCATCCTCTGTCGTTGCCTTCTCCTCCCACCTTCAATCTTTCCCAGCATCAGGGTCTTTTCCAATGAGTCCATTCTTCGCATCAGATGGCCAAAGTATTGGAGTTTCAGCTTCAGCATCAGTCCTTCCAGTGAATGTTCGGGACTGATTTCCTTTAGGATGGACTGGTTTGATCTCCTTGCAGTCCAAGGGACTCTCAAGAGTCTTCTCCAACATATCATACATCAACTATTTTTCAAAAAACAAAAACCATAGAGAAATGTAAGGGAATCCTATTTCTTAGAAGCTTAAGCTGGTTGGGGAGAAAAGATGTGAAGGAAGGTGGGTGGTAAACTCCCCCATCCATAGAAAGTGCAACACAGAAGGAGAGAGAGGTACAGAGACCATGGTCTGCCCCAGAGATGCTGCAGTGGGGTAGCAGGAGGGGGTTGGGTTTTGGTTTGGTCTGAAAGATTCGTAGCAGCAAGTGGAGAGTTCCCAGACAGGCTTGATGAGCACGAGGAAGGGTGCAAGAAGCAGATAAGACTCCAAAAAAATGCCTGCACCTACAAAGTGGTAATTTCAGTAACAATCTGATCAACACACTGAAACATTCACTTAGAATAAGCTCTGTCTTCTAAGAACAAGCCCTGTTGCCTGGTCCTGATAGTCTGCATTGACTGTGTCTCTATCAGTGCCAGCTACTTGCCACGTGCTTGCCAGACAGTATATATTTCATTCTGTCTCCACCATGAGCCACAATAGCTCACACTTTGTAGAGGTGAAAAGGGAGGCTTGGAGGGGCTGCACCCTTGTTCAGAAACACAGCTGGTTAGTGACAGACCTGGAATTCAGAGTCAGCTGGGTCTGTGTTCTTGGACGACATGCTGCAAGTGACTCTGCTTTATGTTATCCCTGACAGTCACAGCCAGAGAGGCTCAGCTCTCTCTCCAGAGAGCATACCTCATCAGAGATGCTAACGGCTCATCTTGTTTCAGATGAGAATATTGCCCCCGAAAACAGATCCTGAACCCTCAGCCAGAGATGATTATATTTCTGCTTTGCTGAATAAGCCATGACCAGACTGCAGTTTTTAGCGTTGTGACCTTCCATGAGAAATGGGTTCAAAACTGCCCCCTTGCCCTACCCCTTTCTTCTGCAAATAAACACAGAATGTTTTGTTGCAACAAGGAGGCACTTTCCTTAGGAAGTCACCAAGTAGCCCAGAGAGACAGTTATTGGAAATAATATACCTCTGCCACAGCATGGGGCCCATCACTGCCTCTCCTGATTTTCAAAAGGTCTTTCTGGAATACCAGCATCCATCTTCCAGCTGGTGCTTATAACAGCCGACAGCGTTGGTAGGGAAGCTGACAATGGATGAGGCCTGAGGATTGTTTTCTGGCTTCCCTTGTTGCACCTGACTGAGCCTAGCCATCAATTCAGTCCTCACCAAAGAGCAGGGGGACCATATGTGACCTGAATGGGAGGCCCAGATCACAGAGCCAGTTCTGGCCCTGGTTCATCCAAGTGTAATACTCCAGCAGGGTTCTGGAGTTGGGGAGAAAGAGTTGTGATCCTGGGTGGAGAGTCTGAAAGGCTGAGTTCTGATCCCATCTCAACAGCATACTGACCTTAGCCATGTTAATTACATCTCTGATTTCTCAAGTGGGGGATGATATTTACATTATGAACCACCAGACGTGTGCTCAGACTTCAAATCTTATTAAAGATTTGCACTTTATCCACAGCCATTGCACTCTTCTCGCATTAAAACTTCTAAAAGGGCTCAGAGAACACCTCCCTGTGTTCAGAGGGATGGAGGAGAGACAAGATGAATGTAGAGAATTAAGAGATACAAACTACTATGTATAACACAGAAAAGCTACAAGGATATATTGTACAGCCAAGGGAATATAGCCAGTATTTTCTATCTTTTAAATGGAATATAAGCTATAAAAATATTGAATCACTGTGTTGTACACCTGAAACTAATATACTATTGTAAATTAACTATAATTTTTTTAAAGTCTTAGATAAATGCCTTTATTTTTTTTAATTTTAATTTTTACTTTATTTTACATTACAATACTGTATTGGTTTTGCCATACATTGACATGAATCCACCACAGGTGTACATGCGATCCCAAACATGAACCCCCCTCCCACCTCCCTCCCCACAACATCCCTCTGGGTCATCCCCGTGCACCAGCCCCAAGCATGCTGTATCCTGCATCGGACATAGACTGGTGATTCAAGTCTTACATGATAGTATACATGTTTCAATGCCATTCTCCCAAATCATCCCACCCTCTCCCTCTCCCTCTGAGTCCAAAAGTCCGCTATACACATCTGTGTCTTTTTTGCTGTCTTGCATACAGGGTCATCATTGCCATCTTTCTAAATTCCATATATATGTGTTAGTATACTGTATTGGTGTTTTTCTTTCTGGCTTACTTCACGCTGTATAATCGGCTCCAGTTTCATCCATCTCAACAGAACTGATTCAAATGTATTCTTTTTAACAGATAAATGCCTTTAAAAGAGCTTCTTTATCTGTAGTGTGTTGGTTGGTGGAACGTTTCAGTAATGTTATTTGCTGTGCGGTAAAAATGATCTTCAGTGTAACTTCTCCTATCAAGTGACCTTTCAGTTTTAAACATATCTTGAAACATTAAGATAGTGTGACTTCTTTGATAAATCAGGAAAGTTAAGGGTATTTGAGGCCACCACCAATGAAGTGATTGCATCCATTTAAACCTGCAAGTTGAAATGCAGGATCCTGATTAAGTAATAAAAACCATGTGCCCTTAGACTGGGACCAGAAAGCTCAGTCCCAATGCGGCCGTAAGACACAAATTGAGGACATATCATGGTAATTTGCTCCAACTGTGTTAAATTAATTCAATTTGTATTTTGAAGAGAGGAAAAAAAAAAAAAGAAACATGCTGTTTTATATACTTCCCTGTGCCCACTCTAGCTGTACTTTCACTGCCTGGAAGAATGGGCTGTCCAGTTTACTAGGGGTCAAGAGTTTGTCACAAACAAATTAAGAGTAAGAAAGTATTTTTACAATGATGCGACTGCTTTAAACAGTCCGAGCCATGAGTGGTTCTTGGTGCACTTTCTAGCACTGAGCTTGATTATACTTGGAAAAGCGTAGGGGTGGACTATCATTGGTCTTTTCCAGATATCAGAGGAAAGCTGTGAAAAAAGGGTATTTAAAAATTGGTATTTTGTTAGCAAATGTTCATTCTATTGGATAGATTCTTTCACTCGATAATAAAAGGTGGAAATGTTAACTGCCTTCTTTCAGAGTACACAGTGCGAACTTCCACCCCACAGCATTGTCAAGGAATAAGACATCTGTTTCATTGAAGTGATTTTTCCAGGTGATTACAGCTTACCTCTGCCCACCTACATTATATTTTTGCTTGAACTGTTTCTGATGGAAACGTGACACGTACTTTACTTTTTTACATGGAGTCTGCAAATGTGGATACAACTTTCCTTGACTTGGGCTTCTCATGATAAACATCCAGTTTCGTCCCTTGCCATCATCCTGTTACTGTTTGACAGCAGACTTGCATTGGGCTGAGTGACTTTGTATAAATAATCACATATTTTTATTCTTTTGTAATTGTCATTATTCCTAATAATAGCGCTCCTCTGGGTAGTTAGCAAATCCCAGGCAGGGTGCTAAGAATGTCATATACATTATAGTCTTGGTTAATCTGCCTGACTCCTTACCCCCACCAAGAAATGAGATTATTCCTTCCATTTAGGGGGAGAAAACTGAGCTTTAAAAAACTAGTAGTGAGTGGTGGAGCTGTAATTTGAACCTGGGTCTCTAACTGCAGGATGTCTGTTGCTAGGTGTTAAAAGAGTTGCCTCTTGCTCTGCTTCTCCTCTCTGTATATTTCTGTCTCTCCTACTTCTGAAACCTTCCCCCAAGTAAAAGCCCAAGATGACTTCTGTGTCTTTTTTTACGGAGCATTTGTTGGTATCTTTTTCCTTCAGTGGAGTTCTGAGAATATTTTTGCTGATTCCTAGGTTCCCAGGCATCTTCTGCACAGTTGCAGTTTCTGGAAGTCAAATCTGCAAGTTCATCACTATGAGCTAAGACTTTGGGTGGATTGGTTATAGCAGGGGTCCCCAACCTCTGGAATCTAATGCCTGATGATCTGAGGTGGAGCTGATATAATAATAGTAGAAATAAAGGCCATAGTAAATGTAATGTCCCGAAACCAATCCCCTCAACCCCATGGTCCACAGAAAAATTGTCTTCCAAGAAACAAGTCCCTGGTGCCAAAATGGTTGGGGATCACTGTGTTATAGAATTTACTGTATTATGATTTAATAGCATAATCAAGAAACCTGCAATCAGAGGAATGCTTGACAAGTCAATAATTTAGGGGTCAGCAAACTTTTTTCTGTGAAGGGCCTGTTACTAAATATACTAGGTTTTGCAGGCCATACGGTCTGGGTTGTAGCTACCTAAATCAGTCTTTGCATGGCAAGAATAGCCACAGATAAGACATAAAATGATGCATGAAGCTGTATTCAAGTAAAACCTTATTTACAAAAACAAGCAGTGGACAGGGATTGGCCCACAGGCTTGTGGTTTGTCAACACCTGTTACAATGGACAAAAGAGCCACTCAGGGTATTTAAAAAACCAAGCTAGGGTGAGAGTTCAGAGGCTGTGTAGAGCAGTGATTTCACCCAGAGACTCTGGAGACAATGCCTGGATGTGTCTCCCATCTTACCCACTAACTACTATAACTTAGCCAGTTATCTTAACCTCTCTGTTTCTCGATTTTGTTTTAAGGTTAGGACAATAATAGTCCTTCCCTTGCAAGATTGCTTTGCAAATTAAAGGAATTGTTTGTCAAGTACTGAGAACGGCACCCAGAGCACATTTACATTTTGAAAGTGACCCCAAACTTAAATGTCAGCTGAAATAAAACAATTGTCTCTAGTTTTTTGGTTGTAAAAATCAGAGTGGAATTGAAGAGTGTGACTTTGGTTTTCCTTTATCGTCTGTGTCTCTGCTTTGCTGCTGTTTGGATGTGGCTGGCTGTGGGATAACACAACATTCTTAGTTAAGACAGTGAATTTGGAAACTATCTCTTCCCTCTCACCCCCTTCACTCAATCGATCAAGATGGGGCTTAGCAGGTGTACTCCCCACTTGTGAAGCTCTGGGTTCTCTATCTTATTTGGGGATGAAAGGAAACCTCTAAAATAGTTGCCTCATGTGTGTTCCAAAGGATACCACTGACACTCATTTGCTCCACCCTGGGTTCTCTCTCACCTTTCTTCTCCTGGGCATCCAGCTATTTTTAGTGACATATTTTAATCAGAGATGAACTGGTGAAGATCTCTGGCCCCAAAATAAAAGAGTATGTCACAGCTGAATGAGAGATGGGGTAGGGGGAGGCGGGGGGGAGTCATGCCCCAGGTCTGAGGACATAAATAGCAAAGGGTGTGTATGCACCAGGATGTGGAAACCTCTGTGAAGCAGAATCCACATGTGTTGTATGAACAGCGCAATGTGAAAGGAAGACCTGTGAATTTGAAGATTAGAGTGAGAGTGATGTTATGTATCAAATAAGGTAATTTCGACCCTGAAGTTGACATGTGAGTCTTCGGGGGAAAGTTGTAAGTATATCTGGAACCAGAAAGATACGTGTTTGATTCCAAAGTCCGTCACCCAGTTGTGCTTACATTGTGCAGATCATTGTACACTGTGAGCCTCAAGAGGAAGATTACTCCCAACTCTCCAGTATATGTAAAACAATAGGTTAAGATAACAAGACATCATTCTTAAAGTTCTCTTGTTGATGGGTCACTGTCAGACTCAAAAAAATAATAGTGATTAATTCTTGATTGAAAATTTGGGGTAAAGATGTCTTTTCTTTCTTTCCTTTTTAATATTATTCTTTCAAGCCTGCCTCCTTGAAATGGCCAAGGGCAGGAGTGGTAGACAGAATGTATATACTAAGGATGAGGGGGGAGGTGAGAAGTTTCCAGTTGTTTGGGCCCACCTTATGAGTCATCTGGCAGGCATGTCCTCTCGATGACCTGCTCCCACACCAGAAGATGCCAGATCTTCAAGGTGGAAAGTGTCTGGGTCCCTCTACCACTGTGTGGGCCAGAGCACTGCTACCAGCTCCCACCCACTGCTAGGGCCACTCTCTACTTGGACTTGGACTTGAACCAGAACCAATCTAAACCACTCTTGCTTGGTCTGTGCTCCAGCCAAGAACCTATGTTGTAACTGATAAAAAGGTTTGACACATGACTTAGCCTCAACCAACTGGGAGTTGCTAGAAAGATCATGGGAGTTGGAGCCAGAAGACCTGGGTTTAATCCTAGTTCTGTCACTTGCTGCTGCTGCTGCTGCTGAGTCGCTTCAGTAGTGTCTGACTCTGTGCGGCCCCTTAGATGGCCTCCTACCAGGCTCCTCTGTCCCTGGGATTCTCCAGGCAAGAACACTGGAGTGGGTTGCCATTTCCTTGTCCAGTGCATGAAAGTGAAAAGTGAAAGTGAGTTTCTCAGTCGTGTCTGACTCTTAGCGACCCCGTGGACTGCAGCCTACCAGGCTCCTCCGTCCGTGGGATTTTCCAGGCAAGAGTACTGGAGTGGGGTGCCATTGCCTTCTCCCTGTCACTTGCTAACAGGATAATATTGAATAAGAAACTAGCCTAAACCTCTTCTGTGACTAACATGCATTACCGTATTTAATATTCTGCAACAAGCCTCTGGGGGTAAAATGCCTGGCACAGTGCTTGGCACAAAGTCAACAATCAGTGAAAGATGACTATTGATGTTATTCATATGAGGGTTAATTATTCACAATGCTAAGTTGTTGCTGATCAACTCAAGCAGTGTTAGTAACAATAGCTGCTGGCTCTGAGGTCTGGAATGAATTTTGCTAATTTCTGAAGTGGTTGGGTGATCCATGGCCAATGAGTGGGCCAGCAGAAACCAGAAGTCCCCTTAGCCCCTGTGCATGGCATTCACCTACCTTGGGTAAAGGATGTCTTAAGATACAGCGGACAGGCTCCTGGGGTGGTGCCTTCTGATCCCTCACAAAGGGTGAGGGTGGAGCTAACGGTGAGGCACCTGGTGATCAAGAAAAAAAACTGAGTCTTTTCCCTGACTCGCCAAAACCTTAGCACCTACCTAATACCAGTTCCTCCATTCTGAATAACAGAACCCCAGTCTTATTTGAGGTGGTAGTGTACTTTGCTAAAACACTGCATTTCCCTTCCTCGCACAATGTTAAATATGGCCAGCTGACCAAATGCTGACCAGTGAGGTTTAAGTAGTGTTCTGTAGGATGTTCAAAAAGGATCCCAGTTGGGAGCTGACACAGGTGGGAGTCTTGCTTTTTTGCCTTTCCATCTTCCCCCTCTTCCTGCTGCCAAGAACATAGAAATGATGGATGGAGCTTCAGCAACCTTTCTGTGACTTTGAAGGCAGAAGCCACAGGCTCAGGATGGCAAGGTTGAAGATAGAGGGGACCTTCATTCTGCATGAAAAGGCTCCCCTGTCCAAATATCCAAGCGCCATCCAAAGATCCTCCCTATTATTCTGGCTTTATGTGTATGAATGAGCCTTGGCCTCATTTTGTATTACGTATTTCAAAAGCCTTCAAGACTACCAGTCCCAGTGCTAAAGAACTGCATAGCTACTCTCATCCTCTTGTGTGGCTAGTTTAGTTCCTTCACCCTGCTTGCAAATGCCTACAGTCCAGCTTCCCAGCCAAATAAGCATATGACGCCATTGTTCTGTCTGTTGCACGAAGGACTGGACATTTCTGTGCTTAACTGCTCTCAAATTGTTTTGATTTGTTGTTTAATGGCCTTTCCGGGTGGTCAGGAAGTTTCTTCCAAATACTGTAACACTTCTTCTTGTATTTTCTGTCCTGAATATGTGGATGGATTCCTGATGACTGTTCCCTCAGAGGAGGGATCCTTGGAAAAGGCCTTAGAAAAATATCCAATGGGGTAACCTGAGATTTGCAGGTTCTGGTCATTTCTGTTCAGTGAGTAAACTTCACACTCTGTTGGTTATTCATCTGTTGATTATCATCTCCAAGCCCATCCTGCTCTCCTCTAAACTATGATCTGAGGTAGATGTCTATATGCTATGTTTGCCACAGCCCCTTATTAGCTGGCTTCTGGTTAGGCTGTCAGTGGGATGTGTTGACCATAGATGGGGATGGGAGAGGATTTATTTATGTTTCCATCTCAAGTTTGCATCTTCTCAGCAGCCGCGGACCTCAGTGGTGGTTCAGCCTGCAAATGTGTACTTGAGAAGGAAGACTGATCCAGTCCGATATTTACAAATGTCATCATCTGAAGGCTGAGGGACACTTTTCACCAAAGCCTGTTTCTTTTACTTCCTGGGTGGCACACAGAGAAATTCTGTGTTCAACTTCCTCTTCAACAGTACGTGAACCAAGAACTTCCAGATGTACAAGCTGGGTTTAGAAAAGGCAGAGGAACGAGAGATCAAATTGTGTTGGATCATAGAGAAATCAGGAGAATTCCAGAAAAGAATCTACTTCTGCTTCATTGAGTATACTAAAGCCTTTGACTGTGGATTATAACAAACTGTGGAAAATTCTTAGAAAGGTAGGAATACCAGATCGTCTTACCTACCTCCTGAGAAACTAAAGAAGCAACAGTTAGAGCTGGACATGGAACAACAGACCTGTTCAAAATTGGGAAAAGAGTACATCAAGGCTGTATATCGATACCTTGCTTATTTAACTTATATGCAGAGTACATCATGCAAAATGCCAGGCTGGATGAAGCACAAGCTGGAATCAAGATTGTTGGGAGACATATCAGTAACCTCAAATATACAAGTGCTACCACTCTAATGGCAGAAAGTGAAGAGGAACTAAAGAATCTCTTGATGAGGGTGAAAGAGGAGAATGAAAAAACTGGCTTAAAACTCAACATTCAAAAAACTAATATCATGGCATCCAGTCCCATCACTTCATGATAAATAGATGGGGAAACAATGGCAATAGTGACAGACTTTCTTGGGCTCCCAAAATCACTGAGGCCAGTTACTGCAACCATGAAATTAAAAGACGTTTGCTTCTTGGAAGGAAAGCTATGACAAAACTAGACAGCACATTAAAAAGCAGAGACATCACTTTGTTGACAAAAGTCTAGTATAGTCAAAGCTATGGTTTTTCCAGAAGCCATTTATGGACGTGAGAGTTGGACCATAAAGAGGGATGAATGCTGAAGAACTGACACTTTCAAAGTATGGTGCTGGAGAAGAATCCCTTGGACTGCAAGGAGATCAAACTAGATAGTCCTAAAGGAAATCAATCCTGAATATTCATTGGAAGGTCTGATGCTGAAGCTGAAGCTCCAATACTTTGGCCACCTGATGCAAAGAACTGACTCCTTAGAAAAGACCCTGATGCTGGGAAAGATTGAAGGCAAGAGGAGAAGGGGACGACAGAGGATGAGCTGGTTGGATGGCATCACCAACTCAATGGACATGAGTTTGAGCAAACTCAGGGAGATAATGAAGGACAAGGAAGCCTGGCATGCTGCAGTCTATGGGATCGTAAAGAGTCAAATGTGACTGAGCAACTGAACAACAACTATAGCCTCCTCTGCTGGAGGATTATGGTGGGGAGAGGAGGAGGCTGAGTTCTGGCTAGTGGAATAAGGGTGGAAGTGTTTTTTGCTGTTACTGTATAAGGTGCCATGCAAGGTGCCTCCACTACTTTCCCGACCTTCTTTACCCTCATTTGCCTTCTGGATGCAGAAGATCTGGTGCCCAATCCTGAGGCCCTGGGAGTTGACACACTAGAAGGAAGGATCCTGGGATGCTCAGACAATTTCAGGAAACAGAATTCCTTTCTACCCCACAGCTGTCCTGCCCTGGATCCTGACACAATGAGAAAGCAACCTTTAATGTGCTTACCCATGAGATCTGGGGATTGGTTTTTATAGACATTAGCTTTATATACCTTAACTAGTACGTGGACAGACTTCTGAAATTATAGCTTTTGACCCCAAGGCCTCTTGCATCCCAAGAATCAAAGTCAGAAAATGGCTTGGAATAAATAATAAGTGAATTAATCAAAGTACCACTAAACACATGCAGACTTCACAACTTGTTAGAGGTTTCATTGTTCATTAATTCATCCTTTCAGGAAGTAATTTTTTAAAAAATATTTATTTATTTGGCTGCACCAGGTCTTAGTTGAGACATGCAGGATCTTTTAGTTGTGGCATGTGGAATCTCATTCCCCTACTAGGAATTGAACTTGAGCCCCCTTCATTGGAAGCATGAATTTCTAGTCACTGGACCACCAGGCAAGTCCCAGGAAACACTTTTTGAGTACCTGCAGTGATTGTATGAGGGACCATGAGGACCCTAAAGATTGAGAGAGTGTGACTTAGGGAGGGATGTAACTTTGGGTTAGCAATGGAATAAAGCCTCTCTAGAGTCTGTGTTTCATCTGAGCTAGAAAGCTGAGACTTGGAGAAGGAAATGGCAACCCACTCCAGTATTCTTACCTGGAGAATCCTGTGGACAGAGGAGCCTAGTCGCTGCTGTCCATAGGGTCACACAGAGTTGGACATGACTGAAGCAACTTAGCATGCATGCATGCATTGGAGAAGGAAATGGCAACCCAGTCCAGTATTCTTGCCTGGAGAATCCCAGGGACAGAGGAGCCTGGTGGGCTGCTGTCTGTGGGGTCACACAGTCAGACACGACTGAAGTGACCTAGCAGCCGCAGCAGCAGCAGCAGAATGCTGAGAAGGAAGCAGTCCTGTGAATACCTGGGCAGGTGTGCACTCCCAGCAGAGGGTGTGACTAATGCAAAGGCCGGAAGTAGGAACGCGTCTGCTAAATTTCAAGAACGGAGAATGAGCCAGTGTGATTGGAGCAGAGTGAGCAGGAGAGAGAGTGGTAAGATGAGGTTAAATCATGGTGTGCCTTGTACACCACATTGGTTGTGCCTTTGTATTTTATTCTGAGTCCAGTGGGAAGCCAATGGGATAGTGAGCAGAGAGGTGACAGGATCTGATTCACAACAGCATTTAAGTGTTGATTCCCCCAGGGTAAGATAGACACTCACTCCAGACAGAACTAAGGGTGCTCTCCTGGGAATACCTAGAACAATGTCAAAATAGGAGAGTGCTGAAGACATGAGTGTTGCAGGGAAGAACCAAATCTGGACTCCATGATGAATCTGTTTCTTTGACTGTAACCTTTGTTATCCATTGCTTTTGTTATTATAATCATGCGTAATGACCTTCCTTGGGGAGCCCTGCACATTGCCTGAAGCAGTTAACACATCCCCTCCTTGCAGTTGGTCATTCCAAGAGTTTTTTCAAGATAAGGATCTTTACTTCCTCAACTCCTCCCCCTCTCTGTCCTATAAAAGAACCTGGCTTTCAGACCCAGACAGGATGGTTATTTTGAGGCATTAGTCTTCCATCTTCTCTGTCAGTCAGCTTTCTGAATAAAGTCGTATTCCAGTACTCTTGTCTAGAAAATTCCATGGATGGAGGAGCCTGGTGGGCTACAGTCCATGGGGTTGCAGAGTCGGACACGACTGAGCGACTTCACTTTAACTTTCCTTGCCTTAACACCTCATCTCTTGGTTAATTGGCCTGTCATGTGGTGAGCAGACCGAGCTTAGACTTTTAACATGAACAAGCACCTTACAGGGAAGGCCAGGAGGGATTGACAAGCCTTTCTATATTTTTCTGTAATTCTTCTGTTTCATTATCATTATTGAGCTTCTCCTTAGAGTACAACTGGAGATGAGTGCTTGGGTGCCTGTGGTTTATTTTATGAGGAAATCTCAAGGAGCAGGGGTTTGTAAACAAGTGTTGAAAGGAAAAAAAAAATGCACAACCTAAATGTGCAGACTTATGTTTTAGTCAGTGGATTTACTGAGGGTTTAAGCCTGGGAGCAGTGCTCTCAGATAGATAAGAGAGGGACCAGAATAAATGGGAATGTTTGCAACAAAATCCGGGTAGTCCAAATATCAAACGATTACTGTTAATTAAAGAAAAAATATACCTTTAAAGTTAATGAATTTAACACTTTTCTATGAATGGGAAGGTGCAAGAGTCTGAACTTAACTGAAATCATTCTTTTGATATGCGCTGTAACTATCTAGAGCTAATACCTTTTTTTTTTTTTGCCACCTTGAATCCCCTCAGGGTGCACAATCTGGGGCAGCTGCAGTGGCCTGTGATTTGAAGGTTACAGGTCACAACATCTTTGTTTACTGATTCGGCAGGTGACAGTTCTTCATCCGCACAGGAAGAAGGATCCACACGCACACCATCACCAGAGGGCAGCTGCACCTCCGTCCCACTTGGGGTTGCTCCCAGAGACGCCATGCTACATGCACCTGAGAATTTTTCCACACAATGGGAGGAAAACAGGATTATTTTTCCATGGGCTCTTGGCCCCCTTGGTCTTAAACACTTCTTGAATGTAAGCTGCCTCCTATTTCCAGGTTTGCTCAGGCCTCACACTTAGTGCTCCTGGCAAACTCCCAAGCTGAGCCCCAGGGCAAAAAGCCTCAAGGCCTTCTCCTGTAGGCTTTAGCATTAAATGCTCTTTTAAAATGGTGGGTTTTGATTCTACAAATGATCCAGAAGCTCGCCAGAGAGAAACAGGGTCTGGGTAGGGGAAATAGAAAATGGCAGCCAAAATGCCAGCAGAAGCCCCGAGGCATGGAAAGGAAGAGAAGGCTGCCTGGTGGAAGAAATGAGAGATGACTCTTTTTCAACAAAGAGTTTTGTGTTTGTTGCGTGCTATGGTTTCCTCTCTCTCTCTCTCTCTCTCTCTCACACACACACACACACACACACACACACACACACACAGTACAAACCACATGGAAGGACTTTTGCCCTCCCCATCAAATAATACCCTTCTCTTGACTTAGATCCTTTGTACAACCTCCTTCTCTTGCCCCTCCCCAGTCATACACACATATATGCTTTGCCTGACTATTTCTCATATATCCCTGAAGACCCACATCTCAATTTGATGGCTTTCCTTAACTTTCTAAACCTGATAATAATATACACTGTCTTAGAGCCTTTTGATTTGTCAACTTAAAAATATTCACAACCTAAAAGCTGAGTTATGTTTTATTCAGCAGGAATTTTTCAGACTTCAAACCTAGGAGGCAGCATCTCTACCCTGAGAGAACTGCTCCAGTGAGGTGAAGGGAAGATCCAGGTTATACAGAAGTTTAGTAACAAAAGACAGGTAGTCTGAACATCAAAAGATTGTTTTTAATTGAAATAAATCAGATATCTCAAGGAATTTAGTGCTTTTTATGGATGGGATGATCCAAGAGTCTGGGCTCACTGAAATTCTTCCTTTGATATGCACCTCTCCTATCTGGGGCCGGTATCCATGTTTTCGTATCCTGAGTTTCTTCAGGGCTCACCTAAGGGAATGGCTGCAGTCAGATATTCTTTTCCTTCCTGAGTTTCCTCAGGGCTGCAATCACTAATGACTGTGACATCTTTTGTTTACTGATATAGTAGGAAATATTCCATTTCTCAAATTCTAAGAACCAGACCCCCACTCACAGTTCAAGTTAAAAACAACCAACCAAGCAAATGGATGTAGGGTAGTGTTTCTTTCTCAGCATGTAATTCCATAGACTGCTTACTTCAGGATCACTGGGTGCTGATTCTAAGTACCCATCCCTGCAGCCTGCCCACACCTGCTCAACCCCAAATCTAAGGAACTGGCACATAAGCAAGCTGCCTGGATGTTTCTTCTGCATATCCATTTGCAAGAGCCACTGCTCCAGGAGATTCTCCCAGTACTCTTTGCAAAGAACAGTACTTATAACTGGGCCTGAGAGGAACCAGAACTTTGTCAAGCATCTTAGATCTGTAGAAATTTGAGTTCTTGTTTCCCCACTGGTCTCCTTACTTGCTCTCCTTTGCTTATACTTGGTTCCCTCAGTTCTAAATTCTATTGTTCTAACAGCCAACTGACTCAGCCTCAGAGTCCCCATCCCCAGTCCTGGATTAATCCAGCTTGGACCAGAGATCACCCTTGCTTCAGCCAGCTATGGTCCAGGGGATGAAAGAGTTGATGTCACCTTCTCTGCAGTTACTGTGGACCAGGGAGTTTTTTTTACAAAAAGAATAGAAATCATCATTTCTAGTGCAGCATCCCATGGGGCTTTGACTTTCCTGATTCTAACATCTATTAATAAAATCTAATGTAATTGGCAGTATACTTCCTAGTATCCACCATCAGACTGAGAGAAATCTAAGGACAAGACCACCATCTTAAGGACCCTTATATTCGTAAAACTTACCAGAGTGCTTATCCCCAAGAGAGGACTCAATAATTAAGATTGACTGGATATGTCACTGCAAATGTATAGGAGCACAGTTCCACTGTTTTTTAAGTTTGAAATCAATATAATTGAGGCATTGTTCACATACAGTAAAATATACCCATTTTAAGCAAACAGTTTGATGAGTATGACAGAGATGTGTACCAGTGTAACCATGTGTCAATCAAGATACAGAACATTTCCATCACTCAAATCTCCTTTCTCAAAGGGCTGCTTCTTAATTCTTAATTTGCGTTAGAAAAGAGTAGCCCAAGCTTGGATTCGGGAGGTAGTTCTCACAGCGTGCTCTGTCACCTAGGAGCACAAGCCTTTCCTGGAAACTGGCTAGCAATGCAAATCTTTGGGCCCAAACCCCTGACCTGCAGAATCAGAAACTTTCAGGATGGGACCGTGCAATCTGTGTGATGCTGGTGAAAGCTTCAGTTTGATAAACACTGCACGAGATCAGCTGCACTGACCATTTAAAAGGAGCAGCTGGAGTGGAGCCAAGATGGGTCACAGAAATACTTGAGAGCCTGCCCCGGAATCAAAAGGAAGTACAAAAATGGCGTGAGCTGATGAAGCGTTTTGTGAAGAAAAGGCTGGATGGGGCCTGCAGGATGGATTTGAAGGCAGAAGGTGGGAGTCAAAAAGACCAGCTCCTTTTACAGCAGATTCTGGAAGATCCATTGTCACTGCAAAAGCATAGAAGACATTGCTCCACTTCTTGAGGACTTTGGTAGTTTTAGACTCTGTGCAATGAGGTATTTTGAAAGACATTTATCTTATGATGAGATTTGGCAGTTAGGTAGTTTTCCTCCCCTTTAAAAGGGTTTAGGTCACACGTCTAATCCTGATGCTACTTTCATTAGAATTTTCCCCCCGTCTATTCAGCTCTTCCTCAGCCTTTATGAAGTTCATTTTTAAGATTTATGTGTATGATTTGCTGCTTTTTGTCCACAAGGTTGCTAGGCTGAACAAATCAACCTGACAGAAGATAGTGGCTGGGCAAGTCATCACAGAGGAAGGTGGAACAAAGGGAGTTTATTGTGTGGATTGAATGCTAGTTTGAATAAACAAGAAATATACACAAGTTCTAGCTTCAAGAACGACGTTGGCTGATGTGCAGTTGGTCAATAGATTTTTAAGGGAGGGGAGAAAAGGAATTAAGTGATTGCTTCAGAAATAAATATGAGCACAACAAACAGATGTTTAAAAAGGTTATTTGAAACTTGGAAATAAAGCAAAAAGATCACTGTATGTCTTTTCAACATGATACCAGAGCAGGCCCTTCCCCAGCTCTCCAGGGGAAGGTAACCTAGTGATCAGAGTGTGGAGTTGTAGGAAATCTTTATATATAGCAACCCTTTATCAGATACAGGATTTGCAAACATTTTTGCAATTGATAGGAAGAGCCTTCTGATCATGATTAGAGTCTGGCCCCTGTGGGAGGGGGAAGGGAAGGATGGAGGAGTGGGTAGGAAGAGTCTTAGACTCTGGGCACCTGTAAATACATTTCTTTGAGGTTGATGGGGCATCCTCAAACACTAATTGCCAATTGGAGGAGTCCCACCTCCCATAAGATGGACCCTTGCTGTGCTCGGCTTTTGGCTAGAAGCCCAGAGGATCAAGAGAGCATTGGCTGGGCTGTCAGTGAGCTATGCTGTCTGCAGTCAGAGATGTGAGTGGTGCATTTTAATAGCCAGCTCATCTGCTCTCTAAGCCCCATGTCTTCTTACACAGGTGTGACTGTACGGGCTTTATATTATCATGCTCTTCCTTCTCTGTACTCCTCTTTACTCCACTGTGTGTGTCTGGCATGATATCCCCAGGGCTGAGCAGAGTGTCTAGCATATGTTAAATCAAAGGCAACCTGAACTTTTCAAAAATTAATTTGACATTCTTTTAAATTAAAAAGAAAAAATTTATTAATATAAGAAAAAAAAAACTTAAACTTGGCTTAAAGAAAAAATGCCTTGTGGAGGGGGCAGTTCAAAAATCTGTAAAATCTGCAATACTGGTTGTAAACAACTGAAAACACTAACCTGAAAATCTTTGTTAGATGAAATGTAAGGAAATAAATGAACTTATGGCTATTGATCAGGCGAAATATTGGAAATACCTAATCACAAGAAAATCTTAAGCTCGGTTATCAATTCATTGTGTTTAGAAGATAGTGTTTGTTCTGGGATATCTTTATGAATTTAATAAAGTATTTATAAATGACCCCACATGTAAATAAACTGCTTTACTGGTCTGCAGGAGTCAGATAAATGGTCATATATATTGGTCAACTATAAAAAATTTTTTTTGACTTCTCTGGTGGTCTAGTGGTTAAAAGACTTTGATGCTGGGAGGGATTGGGGGCAGGAGGAGAAGGGGACGACAGAGGATGAGATGGCTGGATGGCATCCCTGACTCGATGAACGTGAATCTGAGTGAACTCCGGGAGTTGGTGATGGACAGGGAGGCCTGGCGTGCTGCGATTCATGGGGTTGCAAATAGTCGGACACAACTGAGCGACTGAACTGAACTGAACTGAGTGGTTAAGACTAAGTATTTCCAATATAGGGGGCCCAGATTTAATCCTTGATTGGGGAACTAAGATCCCACATGCCATGTAACATGGCCTAAAAAATTTTGGGCTTCCCAGCTAGCACTGGTGGTAAAGAATCCGCTTCCCAGTGCAGGAGACACAAGAGATGTGGGTTTGATCCCAGGGTCAGGAAGATCCCCTGGAATAGGAAATGGCAACCCACTCCAGTATTCTTGCCTGGAAAATTCCCTGGACAGAGAAGCCTGGCCAGCTATGTGAGGTCACAGTCTGACTATGACTGAGCATACATACACACACACATAAAAGTATAGATGATTCTTCCGTGCTCACTGCTTTGAAGTTAGGCAAAGAGAGGAAGTGTCAGGAAAGGGCAGACATGAAATCTGGGCTGTATGAGAACTCTTGTCTTACCTGTTGGTGGACTTGCTTTTGTACGTGTGGGTGGTCTTGAAAGTTCTTTGCTTATAGTGTGGTATGTGCGAGTGTAGGGCCCCAAGTGGCAAACCTAAGTGTGAGCCTGCCTACTGCAGTCAACACCATTTGCTTTTCTGTTGCCTCTCAGTAGCCCTCTAGGTGTAAATGTAGACCTGTAATTTACAAGTGTGCTCCTGCTGCTGGATTTGTCTCCTCTGAGGGTGCAGGAAATCAGGTGTTTGGAAGCAGAATCCAGTTTCACTCTTGATTTGTACTTTCAGATATGCCTTGAATTCATTTAAGTTTCGTTTTATCCCAAATGGAAATTGTCTTATTGTTTTATCTGATAATAAAAAGTATTATTATTAAAGCAATTCAATATCATGGGGGAAAATAAAAAATCTGTAATTTCATCACCATGAAAGAAGCTGCTCGACATTTCATAAAATGAATTCTAGACTGATTTAATTTCTTTTTTTTAAATGTTTATTTATTTGGTTATTTTTATTATTTTTGGCTGTGCTGAGTCTTTGCTGTTGTGTGAGGACTTTCTCTAGTTGTGGTACGCGAGCTTCTCACTGTGGTGGTCTCTCGTTCCAGAACAGGGGCCCTGGGGTGCACAGACTTTGGCAGTTGCAGTGTACCGGCTTAGTTGTCCTGTGGAATGTGTTATCTCCCTGGATCAGAGATCGAACCAGTGCGTTATGCATGGTGGGTTCTTAACCACTGGACCACATAGAAAGTTCCTCTTCTTAAAAAAATTTATCTTTTATTCAAGTATAGTTGAATTACAATGTTGTGTTAATTACTGCTGTACAACAGAGTGACTCAGTTGCACATATATATATATATACATTCTTTTCCATATTCTTTGCCATTATAATTTATCTTGAATACAGTTCCCTGTGCTGTACAATAAGACTTTGTTATTTATCTATTATATGTACACCAGTTTATATCTGCTAATCCCAAACTCCCAATCCAACCCTCTCTCTCTGCCCATTTTTCTATTGAGTTATTTGCTTTACTGTTCTCAAGTTATATGAGCTGTTTGTATATTTTGGAAATTAAGCCGTAGTCAATTGCATCGTTTGCAAATATCTTTTCCCATTCTGCAGGTTGTCTTCATTTTGTTCATGATTTCCTTTGCTGTACTGGACTGACTTCGTTTCTGATCTTCATTTGACCATGGAGTCTGACACTGTCATTTTAAGTTATAATATTATCATAATCTTCTAGCCTGTCTGGAATGCCTTGTGTGTCTGCTAAGTTCCTTGCAGCCTTTCTGAGTAGACCTTCATCACTTCATAGCTGGCCAATATTTTCAGATCTACTTTACTGCTCTTGGTCTTCTAGTTCAGTTTTATGGATGAATGGTTCAAAGACGAGAGATGTTTCTGAGTGATCACTTCTGTATCTTCAGTCTCAGATGCTCATTACGATTCTTAAGTGACTGGCTGAAGTCATTATCGAGGCAAGAGCTATTACTTCAAGAGCTGGCAAACTTAATTCTTCTATTTTGCAAGCAGTCTACAATATGCTTCCTTGTGTACACACTCAACAGCACAAATTCACATGAACACACATGATTTTTCAGCTTCATTTCCAGTTTAAAGGTAGAGGAGGAGTGTTGTCCAGATAAACTTGGAGAGAATCTATCAAATTATAGGGATGAGGAGTGGATGGAAATCTAATCACTTGCCTCAAGTATTTGAAAGATTGTGTCAAGAATTGCAATCTCAAAATGCTGGAAAGGGCCAATAAAACAGATTACAGGACTTCTCTGGTGGTCCAGGGGTAAAGAATCTGCCTGCCGATGCAGGGGACACGGGTTCAATCCCTGGTCTGGGAAGAGCCCGCATGCCACGGAGCAACGAAGGCTGTGCACCACAGCTACTGAGCCCACATGCCCCCGAGTGATCCACAACAGGAGAAGCCTTCAGGCCACAGCGAGAGAAAGCTCGCATGCAGCAACGAAGACCCAGAGCAGCCAAAAATAAATAATTACTTAAAAAAAACCAGATTACACAAGTATATAATTAAGTCTGAGTAAAGCAATAGCGGAAGGTGAGACCCGGGGCACCCTGGCGAACCATACCTCACTTAACTTTTTTTTAAAATACTTTTTTTTGAAGTATTATACTGATCAAATAAAACAGCCAGATCACTGGCTGCCATTTGAAATTTTCAAGTTTCTGAAGTGCAAGATTAGCACAAGACAGGGAAATACGTACAGGTCTCATAAGTTTGACTATTGCATCCAAATGGATTCCTTCTTTTATTCCCTATTTCAGCACTGCTTATATTCCCCTTTCAAGCACTTATTACAGTCTGTATAATTAGTTTCTGCTTTTAATTTGTTTTCTTGTTTATAATCTCTTTCTGTCAGTGTTAAGCTTTGTGAAGGCAGGGACCTCATTTATCTAGCTCATCTCTGTAATTAACCTGTACTGCCGCCGCTGCTGCTGCTGCTTAAGCGCTTCAGTTGTGCCCACCTCTGTGCAACCCTATGGACTGCAGCCTGCCAGCCTCCTCTGTCTGTGGGATTCTCTAGGCAAGAGTACTGGAGTGGGTTGCCTGCACTGGCCAGGGCAAGATACATAATTGGCTTTGAAAATAGAAAATTGTTGAGGGGATGAAACAAAGAGTGTGATATATCTTATCATCATGTGATGTATCTTTTTCATCCTGGAACCCCCAGTGCCTAGTACAATTGTGGTGATGCAGTAAGTATACGTTAGATGAAATGATTGGTGATGATGGTCCACCACAGATGGTTAACCACATGGAACTAGTTTACACTGGACGGAGGGCAGGTTCTCAAAATAGATGTGGTCAGTAGACTGGGGAGATACTCAGGCAGTGGACTCAGCTCTGCCAGGAAGTAAATGGCAAGTTTTATGGATATTAATAAAGCATGACTAGTAATCAGAGCAAGTTGCTTGGCATCAGGAATGTCTGATGATGGAGAAAAACAGGAAACCCAGAAAAGGTCAGCATTCCCAGGTAAAGATATGCAGTCTGCCTTGGGTTAGCCTGCTGATGCTAGAACTAAATCCACTGGAGCTGAAGGTTGAGTTCACACGTGTGGTAAGAAGCGGAATGGTGAGAGAAAGGCTCAACAGGAGACAGGGTACTAAGAAACCATCTGGACATCCAGGATGGGTTTAGGATTCTAAAATTCCAGAAATGAGCATAAGGTGTAGATTTGCTCTCCGTGTCCAGACAGAACAGTTGCTGGAGCCCAGATCAGGCCCACACCAGCATTAGTGTTGCTTGGTGTTGAGTTCTCTAATAGATCCTACCCCAACTAAGATGCCAGTAACCCGAAGGTTCACATCAGTACCCTTGGCTCTAGGGAGAAGAGATTCCAGTCCTAACTTTTGTTCTAAGTGAGTTTGAACCAAGGATGTTTAATTTTTAGAACAGGAGAACCCATATAGGTTAATGCTTCCATATATTTAGCAATCAGAACTCTTTGGTTATATAGGGAACAGAAAGATCATTCATATTAACTTAAGTGAGAAAGAGAAAGCTATTGGCTGGTGTAAATACAGCATGCAAAGGCAGAGCAGAGCTGGCCTGGGGTTTCTTCTCTCCCCAGATTTATGTGCTGTTCTCTGCTGTGACTTCACTCTGCTCTCTGGGAGAGATTTCCCTGTAGAGAACAGCATAACCTGGTGGTGATGAACTGGGGCAGTCCCACAGCCTGAGTGTATAGCCCATCACTCCCCTTTGACCTTAGATAAATCATCATCTATAAAATGTGCGTAATTAATAGCAGCAACATCATAGATTGTTTGCAAGGAGCACGTAAATGTGAAACACTCAGAATGGTGCCTGATACATAGAAAGTACTGAGTTGTTATTATTATTGGCTCCCAGCAGCTCTGGCTCGTAACACAACAGTTCTGATGCCAGAGGGTAGAGAATGATTCACCCTGCCAATGCTGGTTAAAAACAGTTGTCTAGGAAGACTCATTAGCTGAAACTGAGACAGATGTATTGGCCATGTAAAAGGTGCGATCTCCTATGAAAAGGGGAGAAAATTGAGAAAGGAGGCATAGATGCCTCTGTCCGCCACATTTTGTACTCCCCTCCCGTATAGAATTGTTGCTGGGAAGTGACTGCCCAGCTCAGGTCTGTATTTCCTAGCATCTCTCCTCCTCTGCATGGGAGATGAGAAAGTGAGAGGGAAAACACTGGACTAGTTTTTATCCACGTCATGAGGTTGAAGTGATATGTGATCCTTCCAAACCAAGGCTTTTTTAAGAGGTGGTCTTGTTTTCTCCATACTTTCTCCTTGTTATGTGATGAGGACGTTGTCCTCAATACTGTTTTACACAATGGAATCACTTGGTTATCTTAACAAAACTGATGCCAGGCCCGACATTAGACCAGTGGTTCTTAACCAAGGGGCATTTTAAATGGGCCCCCTAGTGGGCATTTGGCAAAATCTGAGAATATCTTTGGTTATCACCGTTGTGTGGAGGAGTTATTGGAATCTAGTAAGCAGAGGCCAGGGATATTGCTAAACATCCTACAAGGCACAGGACACTCCCCCCCACCCCACCCCCCCCGCCCCAACAAAGACTTATCTGGTCTGAACTGTGGGAAGGTTTATAAATCCTGCCCTAGAGGATGGAGAGCATAACGCTGAGAGATGGAAGAGTCCTGGGTGCTGCATCGAGGAAAGTTGCCAGTCAGTCTGGAGCAGCTACCTTGGAGAGTCATCTGAATGGAAAGAAGCCTCTAATGTGTTAAATCTTTGAAATTTGGGGTCTTTCTGTTTGGGAGCAGCAGCAGCATTGATCGCCTTGAGTAATATAAGAACTGTACTGAAGGAGCTGTGATTATTTAACTTATGAAATGGACATATATTTTTATTGCTGTCTGCCTAGGTTGCAATATTAAATTGTGGGCCATTGTTTTAATACTTAAAATTGACCAGTAATTCACAGCACAGATTTCCCTAACTAAAATCATGCAAATCAGTATTCAGTGATTTTATGGCATGGGAATGGATTTTGAGTATTTGGTTTGTGTCATGGATGAAAAATATTTGGATTCTGACCTTAATAAGTAGGTTAGGTTGTGTTTCAAGTCAAAATTTGTTTTATTTAGGATTTCATCTGTTTTATTCAGTAAATGTTAAGTTATCTTTCACATCATCTTATTGGTTATTGTTTGTAAAGAAGACAAGTTAGACTTGTAAAGAGAATAAAAAATGTTACAGATGGCAGCTTTAGTAAATATTGTAAAAATGCCAAATTCTTAAATCTGTTTGACTCTGTGAGTTCCTGTGAATGCTTTGATTAATATTGAAACTCTTCAGGGATTGTGTTTTTTCAGGAATTTTAGAAGAAAGACATCAATACTCTCAGTGCTTGGGGGTGCCAGAGTCCGGGGGACCCACCTCTTCATCTGGAGTCACCAGGGCTGGACAACTAAACACTGAACTCTGGCTATATTGATAGAATTAGAGATGGGCTAGGTGAGGGTCAGGGCTTCCCAGGTGGTGCTAGTGGTAAAGAACTCACCTGCCAGTGCAGAAAACATAAGAGATGTGGGTTTGATCCCTGGGTGGAAAAGATCCCCTGGGGGAGGACATGGCAACCCGCTTCAGTATTCTTGCCCGGAGAATCCCATGGACAGAGGACCCTGGTGGGCTACAGTCTATAGAGTCGCAGAGTCGGACATGACTGAAGCAAGTTCAAATGCACGCACAAAGGTGAGGGTCAATCTTGGGACTTGTTCAGGATTTGTCAGAAAAAACATGCTTTCTTTTTTGCTGATTTGGAGCTTTACGACTGTAAGCCACAAGCTATGGGCAACCGTCTTACTTAAGAATGAAGCCATCATAAAGAACATAGATGGAAGCTGCTTCATTAAGCGTAGATGCTTCATTAACAATACCACTAAAGCATCAATAGTTTACAACAATGTAAAATTGTTTCTTGTTCATGCTACTTGTCATCTGTGGGTCCACTAAGGCTCTGCTCCAAATATCTTCTCCATTCTGGGATTCATTTTGGGATCTATGGCCACTGGACAGATTAAAAAATAGAGAAAGAGAAAATGGCAGAACCGTATGATTGCCCTTAAATCTTCTGCACGGATATGGCACATGTCATTTCTTCCAACACCCTATTGGCCACAGCAAGTCACATGACCAGACTTGCCATCACAGATTAGAGAACTGTTCTCCTCCCAGAGGGTAGTTAATGCAAGTCACATGCAAATGGGTGCAAGGATTAGGATTTCATCTGTTTTATTCTTAATCATGAAGAATGATGAAGATAGAGATAGAGAGGTAGAAGATGAAGATAGAAAGAGAGATTAGGTTTTAATGACATCATTTGAATATCTAGGCCAAGTTATTAAGTCCTACCTTGCCTGGAAAACCCTATGGACGTAGGTGCCTGGTAGGCTGCAGTCCATGAGGTCACTGGGAGTCGGACATGACTGAGCGACTTCACTTTCACTTTTCACTTTCATGCATTGGAGAAGGAAATGGCAACCCACTCCAGTGTTCTTGCCTGGAGGAGAATCCCAGGGACTGGGGAGCCTGGTGGGCTGCTGTCTATGGGGTCGCACGGAGTCACACACAACTGAAGCAACTTAGCAGCAGCAGCAGAGCTTCATGGCCTTTTCATTAACCCACATCAGTAAGTTACCCTTTTTGCTTAAGCTGGTTGGGTTAAGTTTTCTGTCGTTTATATCTACTTTCAGGTAACATAGATGAGATATGTTGATTATTCCTGCCATGATGAAATGTATTGATTATGTCTTTATTTGCTATGGTGGAATATATTATTATTATTGATTATTTGCTCCTCTCCTATGAGCTGCCATTTGCGCCCATTTGCATGTGACTTGCATTAACTACCCTCTGGGAGGAGAATAGTTCTCTAATCTGTGATGGCAAGTCTGGTCATGTGACTTGCTGTGGCCAATAGGGTGTTGGAAGAAATGACATGTGCCATATCCGTGCAGAAGATTTAAGGGCAATCATACGGTTCTGCCATTTTCTCTTTCTCTATTTTTTAATCTGTCCAGTGGCCATAGATCCCAAAATGAATCCCAGAATGGAGAAGATATTTGGAGCAGAGCCTTAGTGGACCCACAGATGACAAGTAGCATGAACAAGAAACAATTTTACTTTGTTGTAAACTATTGATGTTTTAGTGGTATTGTTAGTGAAGCATAACCTAGCAAGAGCTGACTAATGTACTTGCTATCTTTGGAATGGTTGCCAAAATTTACAATTGAGTATAAACCTAGAGCACTTATAATCACTGAGTATATCCTGCAAGTTACCAAACATGAATTAATAACTAATAAGCTACCAAACTTCTTTGATTTTCAATGTCCTCCTTATAATAATAATATCTTCCTCATAGGATTTTTGTGCATACAGAATTAAACCCAATGCAAGGCACATGATAAAACACTCAGTAAATAGCAACTACTATTTTTATCATTACAGAGGAAAGTGCCCTTATGAACTCTTTTTGATGCTTCCAGTAACAAACCCCCTTGGATGGGGTCCAAGTAAAGCTTAACCAATATTAAACACTACTTAATGGGTGGCATTCTGGGAAGGCTCCCAAGATAGTATTTTGTATTTTTATTTATTTATTTGGCTGTGCCAGGCCTTAGTTGTGGCATGTGGGATCTAGTTCCCTAACAGGATTGAACCCAGGCCCCCTGCATTGGGAGTGCGGAGTCTTAACCACTGAACCACCAAGGAAGTCCCAAGACATTGCTTATAAAATTGTGTCTATATCATTTCAGGAAGCAGTCACTGGGAAGAATGCTGTGGAGAAAGTTGGATGAGAGTTGAGGGAATATACTGAGAAGTAGGATAGCCATTCATCTTCTGAATTTTGCACATTCTTTATTTACAAGTGCCTTTTGGCAGGTTTTTGTTAGAGGGCACAGGTTACATTTGTTGAACTAATTATTTAAGAATCTTAGAAAAGGGGATAAGGAATTTTTATGACAGGAGTACCTCTTAGGACAAATATCTCTGAATAATAAAGAGTAAGTCTTTTGAGTGATTCAGACTGAAAGCTGTGTATTTGTGTATGTTTGCATCCACACACATATGCCTTTTGGATGGTATGGAAAGGATCAGAATGTAACCTAATAGGAAGAAGGGAGGCACTGAGCTTGGGAATTGGGGATGCTTCCAGTTTTTTTTACAATAAAGATTCCTGAATCATATAGTGTGTTCAGGCGTTGTGTTAGGGCCTAAAGGTGTAGACTCATTCATTCTTTCATTCATTCAGCAAATATTTACTGAGCACCTACAATGTGCCAGGCATTGTGCTAGCCACCTGGGAATACAATAGAGAATGCAATCAGGTATTGTCTGTGACCCTCATAGAACTGAGAGTCTAAGAAGAAATGGATGATTAAATCATGACATGCATAACTATGAAATTACAATAATGTTAGCTACAAGAAAGAAAAGTTAAAAAAACCAGGAGGATGTTTACCAGAGGGATTTATCACTTTGCCTGTTAGTGTCAGGGAAATGATATGGCCCAATTTGTCTTTTGAAAGATTATTCTGGCTTTGTGGTTGAAAAGAAGATTCAATGGTGAGTACAGAGAATCAGTTAGAAGTCTACCGCAGGGATCCCAGGAAGAAACATGGTAGGCTTAGAACAGGGAGGTGATGATAGAGAAGTGGACCAGTTTCAGAAATCTTGAAGAGGTGAACTCAGTTGAACTTGGTGAAGAATTGGATGAGAGAGAAGAGGGAAGTACTATCAAGAATGATTCATTTTAAGCCTCTCTCACTGGTCTCTAGGACCTCATAAATGCACTATGAAAATAAAGTGTTTGCCCACGCATAAGCAAAGTTATGGCACAGAGAAGTGGGACTTGGAAAAAAATGTCCCACCACTGACCCTTGAGCTCAATTTCCTGAGGGCTCAGTGTTTAAAGAAGATTAGCATATAATGTATTTGTTGCATGGTTTGTAGCCAAAGTCAACACCAGTACCCAGACTATAGTGCTCTGCTCAAGGACACAATTTGAATATTCCAGCCTCAGGCCAAACTGTGAAGTCTAGTTTTGTGTGGTCCTGTAATATTCTCTATCTTCTCTCCCACCCCAAGTGCTTGATGCTGTTGACTTTTCGGAGCTGTTTGCAGAGCCTGAGCGATATCACGCAACAGCCTGCTCTTCAAGGAATTAACTTCACAACTTAATGAAGAGAAACTTGCATGACTTCATCTGTGCTCAGTGTGTTTTATTTCTCAGAGTGTATTTCTGTATGGCATAGCTAGAAAAGGATATACTTATGCTAAAACATAACTGATACAATTTACAGCTTTAGAATATATAATATGTAACTTTTGGATGAGTTATAAAAGTGGACACTTAGTGGGCATTGATTATTGTTACTTATAAATGTGAAAATTGAGACCTACCAATATTAACTAACTTGCTTTTGGACTCATGGGTACTCATTAATATTCAAAGCTTATATTTATGTCAGAACTTGTTCCTTCAACAAATATTTATTGAGTACTGTTTGTCAGGACTATTTCCAAGTAAATAATGTTACCATAATACACTTTTGTCCACATAGAGCTCATGTTCTACTTGGAAAGATAAATAAGAAAAAATTGTATAATTTCATATAATACCATGAAGAATAAACAGGGTAAGGGATAGAATGTAACTAAGCACATTAAAACAGCCCTTTGTCAAAGAAGTCCTTTGTGAAGGGAAGATATTTGAGCTGAGATGGGATTGATGAGAAGGAAATCATTCTGGGTAGGGAACATCAAGTGCAAAGATCCTGAGGCAGGAAATAACTCAGCAGGTTTGACAACAAAAAAGGAAAAGTCATCTTGGGGATGTGGCAAATCCAGTGACCAACGGACTATTTCCTGCCACATCCAGTTCCCAGGTGGCACAGTGGTAAAGGATCTGCCTGCCAATGCAGGAGACGCAGGAGACACAGGTTCACTCCCTGGCTTGGGAAGATCCTCTGGAGAAGGAAATGGCAACCCACTTCAGTCTTCTTGCCTAGAGAATCCCAGGGACAGAGGAGTCTGGTGGGCTGCCGCCTGTGGGGTTGCACAGAGTCGGGCAGGACTGAAGCGACTTAGCAGCAGCCCTCCAGCCTGAGCTGGTCTGCCCTGAGGAAACTCAGAAAGGAAAAGAATACCTGCCATCTAGTAGCCATCAGACTGTAGCCACTTCCTGTGGTGAGCCCTGTGGAAACTCAGGATATGAAAACAGAAGATATTGGCCCTAGATAGGTGAGATGCATATCAAAAGAATGATTTCAGTGAGCCCAGAGTCTTGCATCTTCCCACACAGAGAAAAGTGCTAAATTCCTTACCTTGAGACATATGGCTTTCTTTAATAAAGGATAATCTTTTGATGTTCAGACTCCAATGGTAAAGAATCTGCCTACAATGCAGGAGACCCAGATTCAATTCCTGAGTCAGAAGAAATGGCAACTCACTGTAGTGTTCTTGCCTGGGGAATCCCATGGACAGAGGAGCCACAGTCCTCGGTGTCGCAAAGTTGGACACACTGATCAACTGACACGTTCAGTTTTCTTTTCTTTTCTTTTTTTTTTTTTTTTGACGTTCAGACTAGCTGTCTTTTGTTACAAAACTTCTGTATAACCTGGCTTCCCATGCACCTCCTCAGAATAGTTCTCTCAGGGTTACTTCAGATGCTGCCTCCTGGACTTGAAGTCCTAAAAATTCCCACCAAATAAAACATAACTCTCAACTTCTAGGTTGTGAAGACTTTTTAAGTCCACACCGGGAAGAAGTGTATTTGAAGGCCAAGAGATTAGAAAATCTTTAGGGCTACAGAAGAGAGCTTGAATTTTATCTAAGGGTAATGGGAAGTCTTGAGAGGATTTTAAGCACTAAAGTAACATGATCTAAGTAGAATTTAAGAAGATCATCCAGTTGGCGGGTAGAATGGACAGAGTAGATATAGCAGAGAGTGAGAAGAAAGATAGCTGCTAAGAAAGCTGGTGGTTTGAACCATCATGGTAGGAACAGAGATAGAGAAGTTGGTGAATTTATAATATCTTTGAGTATCAGGTGGCAGGGTTTACTGGTGGACTGGTGATAGGAGGTAAGGAGTAAAACAGAAATAAGGGCAACTTCTATGTTTTTGACTAAAGCAATTAAATTATGAATGTCTGTAGTACTGAGGATTCAACTCAGATCACCTTGGCACTCCAGCATACTCTTCTGAAAGGCATTGTATAATTGCCTGTTCTAGTGAGGTATTTTTCCTTTTGAAGTGTTAGCTTATTATTCTGTCTACGGGAAGCAGGGAGAGAGATTGATATTTATAGGTTGCATTTGAATTCAGGTTGCCCGCCCCAGCTATCTGCTCCAAGCCTTCTCACTAGGTTAGTGATAGTTGTGGGACATTGGCTCTGCCAGTGAGGATGCCTGCCTCAGTGTCCGGTTCCTTTGCTCTAAAAGAAGACAAAGGGACCGATAGCATCAACCTGCCTGGCCTTCTTGTTGCCCAGTGCTCCCCTTTGCCTGCAGCCTACTTCCTGCATCTGGTGTCCTGACTTGGTCAGAAGACTTTGGGTACACGTCTGCCAGCAAGGGTTGACAGATGGAGATCTGGACTGTGGTCCCGGGATTCTGATGGTCCCCAGAGCCTAGAGGATGACTGCCTGGTCCCCTTCGGCTCCTGGTCAGAGCAGGTTCTAGAAATCCATGATGCTGTGGAACTGGTTCACCACCGTGGTTTGGACAGACAGCAGGGTGGGGCAAAGTGTCCCCAGGCTTCTCCGGAGCTGGCTTCAGAAGAGAGACTAAGGTCAGGCCTGTGGTTGAAATTACACATGTGTCCCTGGCAGAATTCATGTCAGGATTTGTAAAAATAGATTTTATAACTTCAGCTGTACTTGGCAATGATCACTTCTCGGTTGAAGATGCTTGGAGGGTCTCTAAGATCATTTCTTACCGCAGATGGAGATCTGAATTCTGACAGTGAGTGAGTTACCCTTGTTTTTTGAAAGTCTCCTGAGCAGGCCCAGAGAGGAGTGTCAACCAGTCAGGATCCTTGCAGGAAATAGGATTCACCGCTGAGGGGCTTTCCTCATAGCTTAGTTGGTAAAAAGAATCCACCTGCAATGCAGGAGACCCAGGTTTGATTCCTGTGTCGGGAAGATCCCCTGGAGAAGGGATAGGCTACCCACTCCAGTATTTTGGGGTTGCCCTTGTGGCTCAGCTGGTGAAGAATCTGCCTCAATGAGGAAGACCTGGTTTCAATCCCTGGCTTGGAAAGATCTCCTGGAGAAGGGAAGGGCTACCCACTCTAGTATTCTGGCCTGGAGAATTCCATGGACTTATAGTCCATGGGGTTGCGACATGACAGAGCAACTTTCACTTCACTTCACTTCTGATGGTTCATGTGAAGAGAATGAATGAAGCAACTATTTGCAGAAGTTTAGGTAGGGCTCAGGGACATTGAAAGGGCAGGGGAGTCACCAAGAGGCTGGCAGCAGGGCAAACTGTTACCACTCCAGGGGCCAAAGAAGATAAAGACAGAACCATAGTTACCTGAGCCAGGAGAGAACCCAAGCCATAGAGCAGGAGCCGCCAGTAGGGGCTGGAGTGGTGGAGGGAGTGTTTGCTGCCAGAGAAGTGGCCCAGAAGCAGGAGCGACTGAGGAAGTTTATTCACCTCCTCTGTTCCATCAGCTCCTGCCTGCCTGTAGGAGAAAGAAGAGGGAGGAAGGTAGATCTGGAAGAGCAGATGAAAGACCAGCAATACAAGAGGGATGTCATTATTCACTCTAGATCATAGCGTTGGCATTATCTTCACTTTTTCTAAAATTTAAAACAAATGTTTTCATTTTATTAATTAGTTAATTTATTTTTGGGGTGCCCAGAGCCTTCGTTGCTGCACACAGGCTTTCTCTAGTTGCAGCAAGCGGGGACGACTCTTCCTTGCAGTGCATGGGCTTCACGTTGCAGTGGCTTCTATTATGGAGCACAGGCTCTAGGCTCACAGGCTACAGCAGCTGCAGCTCCTAGGCCGTAGAGTACAGGCTATGACACCCCACCCCAGGACTCTTGCCTGGAAAATCCCATGGGCGGAGGAGCCTGGTAGGCTGCGGTCCATGGGGTCGCTAAGAGTCGGACACGACTGAGCGACTTCACTTTCACGTTTCACTTTCATGCACTGGAGAAGGAAATGGCAACCCACTCCAGTGTTCTTGCCTGGAGAATCTCAGGGACGGGGGAGCCTGGTGGGCTGCCATCTATGGGGTCGTACAGAGTCGTACACGACTGAAGCAACTTAGCAGCAGCATCAGCAGCAGTCTGTAGAGCGCAGGCTCAGTAGTTGTGGCACATGGGCTTAGTTGGGATCTTCCCAGACCAGGGATTGAACCATGGCCCCAGCATTTCCAGGTGGATTCTTAACCACTGGACCACCAGGAAAGTCTTGGTATTGTCTTTAGACACCCACCCACCCACCCACACACACACACACACACACACATCCTTTTTCTCCTCCTCCTTTTCTTTTTATAGATTTATAATAATAATCTTCAAACCCCAAGACACACATAAACCACTGCGGGGGAGAGTGATGGAACGTGAATACTACACTATGTGGACAGTGAGGGCATCCAGGTATTCCTAGGGATGGCATGGGATGGAGCAGGGAGTGTGGCTGGGGGTCCTGGCTTAGACCCTTATTGCTGGTTGGGAGTTCACTGGCAGAATGAGAGAGGGGCTCAGGGTGAATAAGAAAAATTCTCACCCCAAAGACAATGGCACTGGGGATAGAGAGGGTCAAGGTGTGTGTTTCATGCAGACTAAGGGTGGGAGTCAAAATGAGCTTAAAAGTCTACATGGGAAGAGATGGGTTTGAGGTGGTTTGATTTAAAGCCGCCAAGTTGGTATCTGGTCCAGTTTCTTAAGGGCTTGTTTAAGGCATAGTTATACTTTTGGTTATATATCTTCGCAGCAAAAAAATTCGGACAAACCAAAGTTCACATATTTATTTATAAATTGCATCTCTCCTCAATAGTACCTTATTGACATGCTTTGGTAAGAGCACGAACCCTGGATCTCAGATTTTTGTTTTGCAAAATGATAATCCTCAAAGACCTTAGAACAACGCCTGACATGAAGTCAGCAGAATGTGGATTACATTGCAGTCAGAAACATATCCCAAACACAAGCATTTTAAGGGTTAAACCAAAGTATATAAACAGAAGTTTACATATATATATATATAATATATAAGAATATATATTTCCACACTCCATCTTGCACAGCTTCTGGGGCGTGTACAATCCTCACTTTGGAGTCCACCAGTTGAAACTTAGTATTTGCTGGCAGACAGACTGCTACTTTGAGTAAATTCACTTTTCCAACCTCACTCTCCTCCTCTATGAGATGAGGGCAGTTAATTGTGCCTGCTTTACAGGGCTGATAGAGGATTAAGTATACCACATCCACTTAGCCCAGGCCCTGCCTGATGCATCTTCAGTTCAGTTCAGTCGCTCAGTTGTGTCTGACTCTTTGTGACCCCATGGACTGCAGCATGCCAGGCTTCCCTGTCTATCACCAACTCCTGGAGCTTACTCAAACTCATGTCCATTGAGTCGGTGATGCCATCCAACCATCTCATACTCTGTCGTCCCGTTCTCCTTCTGCCCTCAATCTTTCCCAGCATCAGGGTCTTTTCCAATGAGTCAGTTCTTTGCATCAGGTGCCCAAAGTTTTGGAGTTTCAGCTTCAGCATCAGTCCTTCCAATGAGTATTCAGGACTGATTTCCTTTAGGATGGACTGGTTGGATCTCCTTGCAGTCCAAAGGACTCTCAAGAGTCTTCTCCAGCACCACAGTTCAAAAGCATCAATTCTTCGGTGCTCAGCTTTCTCTATAGTCCAACTCTCACATCCATATATGACTACTGGAAAAACCATAGCTTAGACTAGACGGACCTTTGTTGGCAAAGTATTATCTCTGCTTTTTAATATTCTATCTAGGTTGGTCATAACTTTTCTTTCAAGGAGCAAGTGTCCTTTAATTTCATGGCTGCAGTCACCATCTGCAGTGATTTTGGAGCCCAGAAAAATAAAGTCTGTCACTGTTTCCATTGTTTGCCCATCTATTTGCCATGAAGTGATGGGACCAGATGCCTTGATCTTAGTTTTCTGAATGTTGAGTTTTAGGCCAACTTTTCTCTCTCCTCTTTCACTTTCATTAAGAGGCTGTTTAGTTTTTCTTTGCTTTCTGCCATAAGTGTGGTATCATCTGCATATCTGAGGTTATTGATATTTCTCCCAGCAATCTTGATTTCAGCTTGTGCTTCTTCCAGCCCAACGTTTCTCATGATGTACTCTGCATATAAGTTAAATAAGCAGGGTGACAATACATAGCCTAGACATACTCCTTTCCCAATTTGGAACCAGTCTGTTGTTCCATGTCCAGTTCTAACTGTTGCTTCCTGACCTGCATACAGATTTCTCAAGAGGCAGGTCAGGTGGTCTAGTATTCCCATCTGTTTCAGAATTTTCCACAGTTTGTCATGATCCACACAGTCAAAGGCTTTGGCATAGTCAGTAAAGCGAAGAGATATTTTTCTGGAGCTCTCGCTATTTCGATGATCCAACGGATGTTGGCAATTTGATCTCTGGTACCTTTGCCTTGTCTAAATCCAGCTTGAACATCTAGAAGTTCACAGTTCATGTACTGTTGAAGCCTGGCTTGGAGAATCTTGAGCATTACTTTGCTAGCATGTGAGCTGAGTGCAATTGTGCAGTAGTTGGAGCATTCTTTGGCATTGTCTTTCTTTGGAATTGGAATGAAAACTGACCTTTTCCAGTCCTGTGGCCACTGCTGCGTATCCCAAATTTGGTGGCATATTGAGTGCAGCACTTTTACAGCATCATCTTTTAGGATTTGAAGGAGCTCAACTGGAATTCTATCACCTCCATTAGCTTTGTTCGTAGTGATGCTTCCTAAGGCCCACTTGACTTCACATTCCAGGATGTCTGGCTCTAGGTTAGTGATCACGCCATCATGGTTATCTGGGTTATGAAGATATTTTTTGTATAGTTCTTCTATGTATTCTTGCCACCTCTTCTTTATATCTTCTGCTTCTGTTAAGTCCATACCATTTCTGTCCTTTATTGAGCCCATCTTGGCATGAAATGTTGCCTTGGTATCTCTCATTTTCTTGAAGAGATCTCTAGTCTTTCCCATTCTATTGTTTTCCTCTATTTCTTTGCACTGATCACTGAGGAAAGCTTTCTTATCCCTCCTTGCTATTCTTTGGAACTCTGCATTCAAATGGGTATATCTTTCCTTTTTCTCCTTTGCCTTTTGCTTCTCTTCTTTTCACAGCTCTTTGTAAGGCCTCCTCAGACAACCATTTTGCCTTTTTGCATTTCTTTTTCTTGGGGATGGTCTTGATCACTGCCTCCTGTACTATGTCACGAACTTCCATCCATGATTCTTCAGGCACTTTATCAGATCTAATGCCTTGAATCTATTTGTCACTTCCACTGTATAATTGTAAGGGATTTGATTTAGGTCATACCTGAATGGTCTAGTGGTCTTCCCTACTTTCTTCAATTTAAGTCTGAATTTGGCAATAAGGATTTCATGATCTGAGCCACAGTCAGTTCCCGGTCTTGTTGTTGCTGACTGTATAGAGCTGCTCCATCTTCGGCTGCAAAGAATATAATCAATGTGATTTCAGTATTGACCATCTGGTGATGTCCATATGTAAAGTCTTCTCTTGTGTTGTTGGAAGAAGGTGTTTGCTATGATCAGTGCGTTCTCTTGGCAAAACTCTATTAGCCTTTGCCCTGCTTCATTTTGTACTTCAAAGCCAAATTTGCCTGCTACTCCAGGTGTTTCTTGACTTCCTACTTTTGCATTCCAGTCCCCTCTGCTGAAGGGACATCTTTTTGAGTGTTAGTTCTAGAAGGTCTTGTAGCTCTTTATAGAACCATTCAGCTGCAACTTCTTCAACATTACTGGTTGGGGCATGAACTTGGATTTCTGTGATACTGAATGGTTTGCCTTGGAAATGAACAGAGATCATTCTGTTATTTTTGAGATTGCATCCAAGTACTGCGTTTCGGACTCTTTTGTTGACTCTGAAGGCTACTCCATTTCTTCTAAGGGATTCCTGCCCACAGTAGTAGATATAATGGTCATCTGAGTTAAATTTACCATTCCAGTTCATTTTAGTTCACCGATTCCTAAAATGTTGATGTTCACTCTTGCCATCTCCTGTTTGACCATTTCCAATTTCTTGATTCATGGAACTAACATTCCAGGTTCCTATACAATATTGCTCTTTACAGTATCGGACTTTACTTCCATCACCAGTCACATCCACACCTGGGTGTTGTTTTTTCTTTGGCTCCGTCTCTTCATTCTTTTTGGAGTTATTTCTCCACTGATTTCCAGTAGTATATTGGGCACCTACCGACCTGGGGAGTTCATTTTTCAGTGTCCTATCTTTTTGCCTTTTCATACTGTTCATTGGGTTCTCAAGGCAAGAATACTGAAGTGGTTTGCCATTTCCTTCTCCAGTGGACTACGTTTTGTCAGAACTCTACACCATGACCCGTCTGTCTTGGGTGGCCCTATACGGCATGGCTCATAGTTTCACTGAGTTAGACAAGGCTGTGGTCCATGTGATCAGATTGGTTAGTTTTCTGTCACTGTGACTGTGGTTTTCATTCTGTCTGTCCTCTCATGGAGAAGGATAAGAGGCTCATGGAAGCTTCCTGATGGGAGAGACTGACTGAGGTGCATCTTCAGGACTCAGTAAAATGTTACATGTGCTTATTGTCACAAAAATAACGATCATTGTATTTAAATCACCATAGAGAAAAAAATCATAATACTATAGGATCATATATGATCACTATAAAGAAACCTTGCATATTTTTAGAACTTTTTCTAAAGCTTCTGTATACACACAGGCATATTTTGCATAATTGGAATTAAAAGATGCCTACTCCTTAGAAGGAAAGTTATGACCAACCTAGACAGCATATTAAAAAGCAGAGACATTACTTTGCCAACAAAGGTTCGTCTAGTCAAGGCTATGGTTTTTCCAGTAGTCATGTATGGATGTAAGAGTTGGACTATAAAGAAAGCTGAGCATTGAAGAATTGATGCTTTTGAACTGTGGTGTTGGAGAAGACTCTTGAGAGTCCCTTGGACTGCAAGGAGATCAAACCAATCTATCCTAAAGGAGATCAGTCCTGAGTGTTCGTTGGAAGGACTGATACTGAAGCTAAAACTCCAATACTTTAGCCACCTGATGCAAAGAGCTGACTCACTGGAAAAGACCCTGATTCTGGGAAAGACTGAAGGCGGGAGGAGAAGGGGATGACAGAGGATGAGATGATTGGATGGCATCACCGACTCAATGGAGATGAGTTTGGGTAATCTCCAGGAGTTGGTGATGGACAGGGAGGCCTGTGATGCTGCGGTCCATGAGGTCACAAAGAGTTGGACATGACTGAGCGACTGAACTGAATTGATTGTGTATTCTGTTGTGGACCTGTTAAAAACAGATGTAAAATCTTATAGGGTCAGAATAATTTATTTACCCACCCCTATTGCTGGTCATTTGTGTTTTTTTCTAAGGTTTTTTTGTTTTAGACAACACTGTGATCAATAGTCTGTGTTTAACAGGCTTATTGGGATGTAGTTTATGTACCATTAAATGACCCACATAAAGTATGTGAGTCACTGATTTTTTAGTGTTTTCAGCATTGTATGACTGTCAGTAGAATCTAACTTTAGAACATTGTTATTGCTGCCCAAGGAACCTGTGCTCTTGGTAGTCATCCCCATGGTCAACCCCCACAGATCCAGGCAACCACTAATCTACTTTCTGTCTCTGCAGATTTGTCATTTCTGGACATTTCAGATAAACGGGATCATACAGTATGTTGTATTTGGAGACTGGTTTCTTTCACTTCACGTAATGTTTTTTGAGGTTCACCCACCCTGTAGCACTGTCACAGCATTATTTCTTTTTATTGCCAAACAACCCACCGTGTGGATATATCTTGCTTTATTCATCTGTTCATGAATGATGGACGTTTGAATTGTTTCTATGATGAATAATCTTATAGATTAATCTTAACTATTTCCTTTGAATGCCTTCCAAGACTTGAAAATTCTGAGTCAAAAGTTCTGCATTTTATTTTCAGACTTTTGACCATCAGTTCAATTCAGTTCAGTTGCTCGATCGTTGCAACCCCCTGGACTGCAGCACACCAGGCTTCACTATCCATCACCAACTCCTGGAGCTTGCTCAAACTCATGTCCATCAAGTCAGTGATGCCATCCAACCATCTCATACTCTGTCGTCCCCTTCTCCTTCAATCTTTCCCAGCATCAGAGCCTTTTTCAATGAGTCAGTTCTTCGCATCAGGTGGCCGAAGTATTGGAGTTTCAGCTTCAGCATCAGTCTTTCCAGTGAATAATCAGGACTGATTTCCTTTAGGATGGCTTGGTTGGATCTCCTTGCAGTCCAAGGGACTCTCGAGTCTTCTCTAGCACCACAGTTCAAAAGCATCAATTCTTCGATGCTCAGCTTTCTTTGTAGTCCAACTCTCATATCCATACACGACTACTGGATAAACCATAGCCTTGACTAGACGGACCTTTGTTTGCAAAGTAATGTCTCTGCTTTCTAATATGCTGTCTAGGTTGGTCATAGCTTTTCTAACAAGGAGCAAGCATCTTTTAATTCCATAGCTGCAGTCAGCATCTGCAGTGATTTTGGAACCCAACAAAATAAAGTCTCTCACTGTTTCCATTGTTTTGACCATCAAGCACTTCTAATTCAATCTTTATCTCTCACTTGAGTACATTAACGACTGTGTTCTTCATTGTTTGAACTACAAAACCTTTGTTTTCCATGTGACACCTGGAGGTATTTACAATTTCTAATATTCTAAAGAACCGTTCTCAGGGATTCTATCCTATGTTGCGTGTCGGAGGCCATAGGACAGTAATATTCCTAAAGGGAACACCTTATATTTACTTATATAAGTCTTTATCATTTTTAGCTGGAAACCTTCTTGTCATCTGGCATTAAAGAAAATCAGCAGAGACTTCTAAGTGGTAGATGGTCTCTTTGAATTGTCTCACTTTGTCCTTTAAGTATGTGTATCCCCTACCAACCTCTTGGAAGTGGTTGACATCCAGAAAAATAATTTCTGTGTCAGTGGAATGTTGACCCAAGGTTTCACAGCACATATAATTTGGTTTATAATCTTATTTAATTAAAATATGTTATTGCTTAACTGACTTACCTCCTCCTTTAAAAATGTGAAAGTAAGTGAAAATTTGTAATCTACATGCTGTGGTTTTTAATTCAACATAGCTGTAAACTCCTGGGGTGGCCTCACGGGTAAAATCTACTCACACATCTTCTTTGTTATATGAAAGGATCCTGCAGAGATGTCAGCTGGTGGATAAAGACCAAGCTTAAGCCTCAGTCAGTGTGAATCCTGGATGATGTTTACAAATAGGAAGGTCTCTGCAGCAACCAACTAGCAGCAGATAAGAGCTCTGCCTCCCTTACAGCTGCATTTAGTCTTTCCAAAGCCTGAAAAATATTCGTTGAATCATGATGATTAGGACAGCTGATTTTGTCCTCACCTTCACCGCCGGATATTCTTTCTCCACTGACCTTTCTGGCCTTAAGCAGCAGAGATGATTAAAATACTCTGCCCTTTGTACAAAGACCATCCACTGCACCCCCTGAGGCTCCCTGATGTTGTCATCAATGATGCTGATGGGTTTGCCTTGATCTTTACTTTGCTGCCTCTTGAGAACAACAGTGTGCATTTATGAGAGCATTGCCTAGATGAGAAAAAGTCTGGCAGGGACTCCTAAATGCTGGACCTCTCTTATGTGAGGCATTTTTATATAAGATATCCAATTTCAATGTCATGACTACCCATGAAGTCGGGCTTTCAGGCTCATTCTAAGGATGGGAAAGTTGAGACATCATTGATCTGTGCCTCCTGGCAGATGAGGTGTAAAAAATCATTGCAATTCAATACAGACTTATGATTACAGCATAGGAAATACAGTTATTTCTAAAAATACGCACAAGTAACCCTACTGCTAAATTCTTACCTGTCAGTTAGGATGGTACATGTCTTGGTGGCAGAACCATTAAAAAATAAGTGCTGCAGTGTTATACTCACTGACGTGTGGTGTTCAGAGAAAATGCCCTTAAAAAAAAAAACCAAAACAGTTTCTATGATCAAGAAATTTGGGAAATGTTGGGGTAAATGAAGACACATAAGACTCTAGATTACAGACCTTCTCACAGACTCTACTGCAGAATTGTACATTGTGAAACCCCAAGATGGGTAGAGCATAAATCCTTTGTGGGACACCTGTTAGTGGTTTAAAGAGCTGGTGTTTGTGATACACACAGCCAGAAGGAACTTCATAATGCCCTTCTTTTTTGGTTTAATTTTTTTAGTAATAGATATATGTGATAAATTCAGAGTATGCAAAGGTTTCAGTGGAAAGGTATGTCTCTCTGCTTTGACCATTGCCTTGGAGATTCTCTTTTAAATTTTTTTTAAAAAATTAAATTTACCACACCCTGGGGGTTGGCCGGAGAAGGCAATGGCAACCCACTCCAGTACTCATGCCTGGAAAATCTCATGGATGGAGGAGCCTGATGGGCTACATGGGGTCGCTAAGAGTCAGACACGACTGAGTGACTTCACTTTCACTTTTCACTTCCATGCATTGGAGAAGGAAATGGCAACCCACTCCAGTGCTCTTGCCTGGAGAATCCCAGGGACGGGGGAGCCTGGTGGGCTGCCGTCTATGGGGTCGCACAGAGTTGGACACGATTCAAGTGACTTAGCAGCAGCAGCAGCAGCAGCAGCAGCAGCAGAGGCACGTGGAAACTTAGTTCCCTGACCAGGAATCGAACTCATGCCCCTTGAATTGGAAGGTGAAGTCTTAACCACTGGACCTCCAGGGAAGTTCTCTGAGATTCTCTCTTGAGAGATAAGCATTGTTTTCAAGAAGTGCAGTCATGTCTGTATGTGTATATGTGCATATGTGTAAGTATGTGTGTGCATCTCAGTTTTTGAACACAGTGTGTATATTGTTCTGCACATTATTTTTTTTTCGTAATGTAAATTAAAGTCATTCCATATCAGTACTTGTAAAGCTGGGTCATTTCTTCTAATATCCACATCGAATTCTATTGTATGGATGTGTCATGGTCTGTTTAACCAGTACCTATTGATTCAGAATGTTTATAATCTTTTCCTGCAGTGACCAGTGCTGCAGTGAGTACCCTTGTCCATTTGTCTTTGTCATCACGGTGTTTCTTGTATCAGCCTTTGATAAAAGCCAAGGTTGTAATGATAAAATAGAATTTTGTGAAGTCAAGAATGACCCAAATTTATAGCCTTCTGAAGATCTGGCTTGATCCAGAGATATTTAGATAATTTAGAGCACTATAGATCCAAGTCCTAAAAATACATTATCAGAACTTGTTTAAAATAGTGGGACAAGGTACAGATTATTTTTCAGAGATAAGAAAAAAAGATTTATGAAGAATCTCATATTTCTCTTAGGAAATAAGTTTGGAGTTGATACAGTAATTGTACATGTGTTCTAACTCATGACAAAAGCAAGCTCAAGGCATGATATCTCTGAAACAGGGATTTCCCAAATGGATAACCTTTGATTCTTAATTTAAAACTTAAAGAAAACTGCTTTATTCACCCTGGTTCAAAAGCAATGGTCTTGCTACTTCACTGTCTTGTATTGCATTCAGTTTCTGCCAAATAGCATTTGAGTGACTCAAAGACTTTGAAACTTGTTTTCTCTCTTGAGCGTATTTCTCCCTTTTCTCCTTTGTGAACAAAGTAGAAAAATAATATAAAGGTAACTGTTTATGTAACAAGAAATAAAACCTTACTTTTGAAAAGAGATGTTGTTGCGTAGTTGGAAATTTGACTATAGAACTTGATAGAAAGAAATCCTTCCATGTTTTGTTAAACAGCTTATTTGATAATGTCTCCCTTATTTTTTTTAGTCAGTTTGATTAATAGAGTTCAGTCTCAGAGCAGGCTGGGCAAATTTCCTTGAGGCCGAATTACCACTGGGACATCAAAGTGTATTCTCACTGTCTGTTCCTCTTTGGGAAGTGTGCTTAAGACAGGTACACTTGAGCCACTGTGCATCAGAAGGTGCCATCGCTCTGGGCCAAGCGCTTTGTATACAGTGCCTGATCATTTATACCCTTTGTAGAGTATCACTTGGACCTATAGTATTAGGTGGGAACTGCTCTTATCTCCATTTTATAGATAGACTGAGACACAGGGCAATTAAGAAACTCCCTCAAGACTGCTCAGCTAGAGCTAGAATTTGAACTCACTGTTTTAAAATCTTGTTCAGATTAGAGATGGTCTTAGTCTCTCAAGTAGGTCTTATTTGAATTCTTTTAGACTCAGAGAAGTGTAATCTACAATAAGAAAACAAAGATTGTCACTGCTGCAGTCTAGTTATACCAGCAACATGTGAATGGGTCCCCAGCATTCACAGCTCTCGGCAATGGGGGATTTGTTCTCCTAGGGCTGAGCAGTCCTGGCTCCAGAGCTGGTGTAGTTCTCAGGCCAGAGGTTGGAACAAGCACAGTGACACAGATGACTTTTTATTTCCTCCCGTGGGATGGATAGAAGCTATCCACTGCAGTAGCTTCTAGATGTCTAGTCTTTTTTTTAAGTTTTTTTTTTTTTTTTATGTGGACCATTTTAAAAGTCTTTATTAAATTTATTGTATTATTGCTTCTGTTCTGGGTTTTGGTGTTTTGGTGTTTTGGCCACAAGCCCCATGGGGTCTTAGCTCTGGGATTGAACCCACACCCCCTGCATTGAAAGGCGAAGTCTTAAGCACTGGGCTGCCAGGGAAGTTCCTGTGATGTCTGGTCTTAACTCTGTGTCTTCACTTGAAGCCAACTCAGTAAGCAGGTTGTCCACCGTGTTCTTAAAGAAACATTCACCCACTCAAATTTTCCCTTAGAAATTTTTACAAACATTAACATCCACTTCCTATGTTGCAATATGTAGAAATGGTGGTTAGGGATGCCTGAAACTGAGCACGACACAAATTTTTAGTTTTCCTTTTATGTCAAGGAGCTGGAAGAGAGTCACTATGTGACACCTGAGTGTTGAGGTATTTTCAGGTCATGAAGAGGAATTTGACCAGAATTGCAGGTCTAAATGAATTCAGATCCCAAGCTCTTAACCATTGCTGTGCTGTGGGCATCTGACCATTTGCATTCGTCCTCTGGGGTATTAAAATCCCATCAGTGGTTTAGTGGCTAAGTCGTATCAGACTCCTGTGACCTCATGGACTGCGGCCCGCCAGGCTCCTCCGTCGATGGGATTTTCCAGGCAAGAATATTGGAGTGAGTTGCTATTTCTTTCTCCAGGGGGTCTTCCTAACCCAGGGATCGAACTCAGGTCTCTTGCATTGCAGGCAGATTCTTTACCGACTGAGCTACCAGGGAAGCCCATAACCCATATACTTGTGGGAAAAAATCTCAGAAATTTTATAAAAAGGAACGCCGATTGAGTGGTTACCAGGTGCCAGGAAGTATTCAGTGCTCTGTATCCTTACAAATACCCAGCTGCCCAAGCTCTCTCGCCCAAACTAGGTCTTGGAAACTCTCGCTTCTGCATGTGGTCATCCCATATGCTCCACCTCCCCAAACAGGCAAGATGTAGAAATCAGAGGCAAGAGGGAGCCTTGATTGCCAGTTTCAGATTCCTGCCTGGGAGATGTAATTACAGGGCTCTCTAGAGCCTATGATAAGCTGATACTAAATTTGTTCTTGGCTGACCATCTTGGGACACGTGGAGGCAGGGCGGAGGAGGGGGAAGTAGGGGCTTAGGTGCAAGGATCCTTTTGTAATCTCTGATCTCCTCTTGTTTGAGCATGAGTACATTTCCTGAATGCTGGTTTTAAATATCTAGTAGTCATTCAGATGTAAGACTAGTCTGCAAATGTCCATGCCCGAGACAAGGAAACAATGCTGAGTGGTTTGCTGTATGCAAACTCCTTCTTCCTGCGTTTTGTGCATCTGGCTTGAGGCTTATCTATCGCCGAGATATTTGGACAGGATGTTTCTCGAGGTGTAACAGGTAAATTGTGAAGGACTTCTGACATTTTTCTTATTGACTGTGCTGTTCACCAACACTTTCTTAGGTTAAAAAGAAATCGAGCATCAGTTGAATGGCTTTGCCTAACTTTAACTCTGTTTCTTTTTTGCAGAAGAGAAAAAATAGTTCAGGATATGAAAAAAGATAGGGTACTTTTTTCTTTTAATTTGACGATAGTTGATTTAGAATATTGTGTTAGTTTCAGACGTACAGCTTCAGGTTCTTTCCCATAATCGGTTATTATAAGATATGAATATAGTTCCTTGTGCTATACGGTTAAGTCCTTCTTTTCCATTTATAAAATTGTAACATATGCTAAAGGTGCATTGTGAATTATCAAGAAAAGGATACACTATTCAGAAATAGTGCTGGGACAGTTTGCAAATTGGAAAATATAGCATCTCAACATAAAACAGATACCAAAATAATTCTTAATGGTTAAAGATTCAAATGTAAAGGATAAATAAGTGAAAAGCTGAAAGCAAAAAAGATACGGTGCTCTTACGTGAAGTTTCTTCAGTTCTATATAGGTGCCATTTTCTTTCTTTCGATACTTTGATCTAAAAGAATATTAGATGAGGGTATGCTCTTGCTTTTACTTCTTTTCCTTTTTCTCTGGTCTTTCTCTCTCTCTCTCTCTTCTTTCCTTCCCTTTCTCCCTCCTTCCCTCTCTCTCTCTCTCTCTCTCTTTTTTTAACGATTGAAGGGCTCAGTGCTTTGCAACCAGCTGCACAAAGGCAGCTATAAATTCAAGAAGTCTACATTCTCCTCTTTGTTTCCTGAGAGATCATCATTTTGTCAAGGGGGTTGCCAGCCAGAGAACACCTCACTGAAAAGAGAAACAGCACAGCTCTGCCTGACTTCCTGACACCTATTGTTTGAGCTCTGCTTTGATTTTCCTTTCATTAAAAGTAGCATTAGCCTCTGTCATTTGCTTTTCTCTCTTTCGTCTCATCCATCTTGTTTGAGAATCTAGTTATCCTGAAAAGTAACATTCATCAAGCCAGTGCTGGATCTCCAAATGCTGAAGAATCTGTTTTCCTGAAATCAGTCTTTTATGAGGAGATTTTCAGTGTAAAATATTGTTGAGGAAATTCTTGCGGGTTTTTTTCTTTTTTTGGTGGAGGGGCAGGGGGCACGTTGTGGGTGGAGGTGAATGAGAGTGGTTTTGGAGAGGTATTAGGCAATCCCTTTTCCCCCCACCCTATTATAAATGCTGAGGCAGGAAATCTTATCCTGGGCTCCATTCAACCTAAAAGTTGATCAGCCAGCAAGTCTTGATTACTGCCTTGGTGTGGTAGAGTCCCAAGTGGTGCTAGTGGTAACGAACCTTCATGCCAGTGAAGGAGATGTAAGACATGTGGGTTCAGTCCCTGGGTCAGGACGATACCTTGAAGAAGGAAATGGCAACCTACTCCAGTATTCTTGCCTGGGAAACCCCATGGACAGAGGAGCCTGGCGGGCTACAGTCCGTGGGGGTCTCAAAGAGTAGGACACAAGAGAAGTGACTTAGCACACGATCGTGGTGGAGTCAACTATGGCCCCAGTGAGTACATGCTCTAGTGTGTAAGACAGACAGTAAACCCATAAGCCAACACAAATGTGAATATGGAAACAGGAACACAAGCTAACATTAGGTAGAAGCTCATGCCATGAAACAAAATGAGTGGTAATGAGTGACTGGACTGCCTGAGCCACAGAAGTTTCTCTTTTGCATTGAACCAAAATGTTGAAAAGTCAGCAGTCCTGCAAAGGTCTGTGAGAAAAGTTTTCCAAGCAGAAGGAAGCACCATTGCAAATGCCTGAGACAGGAACAAGGTTGGCATGTTTGAGAGACAGGAACATTTAAGCTCTTCTGCAAGATGAGAGGAACCAGTTTGTACTGAACAGAATCGAGGGTTTCCTGAGAAAGGGAAGAACTGGGGCAAAGGTCTTTATGAAAGGAGATGGAAGAATAGCAGATGCTCTCTGGCTAGTACTGAAAACTTCATGCAGTACATGGTGCGCATGTTCTTTTTAAATAACCTTCACCAAAGAATGGCATGTAATTTACACAGCAACATCCCATGAGACGTGTTTACCCATTTGAAGTGTTACTGATTTAAAATGTATAGTTCAGGGCCTTCCCTCATGGCTCAGTGGTAAAGAATCCGCCTGCCAATGCAGGAGACGTGGCGATGAGCTCTGATCCCAAAGATCCCACATGCCACGGAGCAACTACTGAGCCAGTGCTCTAGAGTCGAGGAGCTGCACCACCTGAGCCCCTGTGTCTCAGCTACTGATGCCCACACACCCCAGAGCCCATGATCCACAACAAGAGAAGCCACCCCAGTAAGAAGCCTGTGCATCGCAACCAGAGAGTAGAACACGCTTGCCACAGCTGGAGAAAAGCCCACCCAGCAAAGAAGACCCAGCACAGCCATAAATAAATAAATAAACATTATAAAATGTATAGTTCAGTGACTCATAGTATGTTGACAGAGTTGAACAACTGTCACCATAATCTTACTTTAGAAAATTTTCATTACCACCCAGCAGAAATCCTGCACCCATTAGCCGTCCCTTCCCGTATTTCCAATCCCTGCAGCAACCACTGTTGAGACACAAGACTACTTACTTCCTGTGTCTGCAGATTCACTTATTCTTTACATTTTATATACATAAGCTCATATAATATGTGATCTTACCTGATGGCTCTAGAATGTTTTTACGCGTTCTTCTATGTTATAGCGCTATTAGTATTTAATTTCTTTTCATTGCCAAATAGTATTCCCTTGTGTTAATATACATTTTATCTGCCCATTCATCGGTTGAGGGACATTTGGGCTGTTTCCACTGTTTGGCTCCTATGAATAATGCTGCTATGAACATTTGTCTACAAGTTTGGGTGTAGACATATATTTTTATTTCCCTTGGGTAGATACCTAGGAGTAGAATTTCTGGGTCCTATGGCAACCCTCCTTTTAACATTTTGAGGAACTACTGAGTCGTTTTCCACTGTGGCTGCACTATTTTACATTTACATGAGCAATGTGTAAGGGTTACGATTTTTCCACATCCTTACTAACACTTGTTATTGTCTGTCTTTTTTATTATAGCCATTCTAGTGGTTTTGAAGTGATGTTTCACTGTGGCTTTGATTTGTGTTTCCATAATGATTAATGGTGCTGAAACGTTTTCATAGGTGCTTATTCGCCATTCATATGTGTTCTTTGGAGAAATGTCCATTTCAGATCCTTTGTCTATATTTTAAGTGAGCTTCTTACTTGCCTTTTTATTTTTTAGTTATATAAGTTATTTTTAATATTCTGGAGATAAGTTCCTTATTAGATATATGATTTGCAGATAATTTCCACAAGACAGTGGGTTATCTTTTCACTTTCTTGATGGTGTCCTTTGAGGCACAAATATTTTTAATTTTTAGCAAGTGTAATTTATTAATTTCTTTTTCTGCTTGTGCTTTTGACATTATGTAAGAAATCTCAAAGTCACAAAGATTTCATAGTGTGTTTTTTTCAGATTCTTACACTTTTAGCTCTCATATTTAGGTCTATGACACACTTTTAGTTGTTTTTTAATTTATGAAATAGGTGTCCAACTTCATTATTTTTAAAGTACTTAACTAGGTGTCCTGGTATAATTTGTTGAAAAGAATAGTGTTTCCTTATTGAATTACATTGGCCCCTTTGTAGGAAATAAATTGACCATGAGCATTAGAGTTTATTTCTGGGCTCTAAGGAAGATGCATTTTTAATTAATGGCATCTTTCTAACATGGTATGAAGGCTTCAAAGAGGCAAGCTCTGGTTTGGTAGTAAAGTAGCTGTCAGGTAAATTCTGGTGTGAAGAGGCTTCATGTTCTCTGATTATAAAGTGAATTTCTGGATGAAGGCTCTGGTAATATTTATACCTATAGCACTGAAAAGATCCTTCAGGCAATTTTCAGACATTTAACAGGGCTTCATCTGAACCATCATTGACAGGGCAATATCTATTCTATTTAGTTTCCTGTTTCTTTCCTATCCTTTCCTATTCCTCTTTTTCCTTCCTTCCTTCCTTCCTCTTTCTACCTCTTCCCACTCCTTTCCTTTCTTTGATTCTTTCTTCATTTCTTTCTTTAAATCCTAACTTAGGTTGAAGAGATGAGATTTATAGTCATGATACAAGTCAGTCAGCTCAGTCGCTCAGTCGTGTCTGACTCTTTGTGACCCCCATGGACTGAAGCATGCCAGGCCTCCCTGTCCATCACCAACTCCTGGAGTTTACCCAGACTCATGTCCATTGAGTCAGTGATGCCATCCAACCGTCTCATCCTCTGTCACAAGAGGAGCAGTTAAATTTCACAAATTGTATGGAAATACAAAAAACCTCGAATAGCCGAAGCAATCCTGAGAAAGAAGAATGGAACTGGAGGAATCAACCTGCTTGACTTCAGGCTCTACTACAAAGCCACAGCCATCAAGACAGTATGGTACTCACACAAAGACAGAAATATAGATCAACGGAACAAAATAGAAAGCCCAGAGATAAATCCACACACCTATGGACACCTTATCTTCGACAAAGGAGGCAAGAATATACAATGGTTTAAAGACAATCTCTTTAACAAGTGGTGCTGGGAAAACTGGTCAACCACTTGTAAAAGAATGAAACTAGATCACTTTCTAACACGATACACAAAAATAAACTCAAAATGGATTTAAGATCTAAACGTAAGACCAGAAACTAGAAAACTCCTAGAGGAGAACATAGGCAAAACACCCTCCGACATAAATCACAGCAGGATCCTCTATGACCCACCTCCCAGAATACTGGAAATAAAAGCAAAAATAAACAAATGGGACCTAATTAAAATTAAAAGCTTCTGCACAACAAAGGAAACTATAAGCAAGGTGGAAAGACAGCCTTCTGAATGGGAGAAAATAATAGCAAATGAAGCAACTGACAAACAACTAATCTCAAAAATATACAAGCAACTCCTGCAGCTCAATTCCAGAAAAATAAGTGGCCCAATCAAAAAATGGGCCAAAGAACTAAATAGACATTTCTCCAAAGAAGACATAGAGATGGCTAACAAACACATGAAAAGATGCTCAACATCACTCATTATCAGAGAAATACAAATCAAAACCACAATGAGGTACCACTTCACACCAGTCAGCATGGCTGCGATCCAAAAGTCTACAAGCAATAAATGCTGGAGAGGGTGTGGAGAAAAGGGAACCCTCTTACACTGTTAATGGGAATGCAAACTGGTATAGCCACTATGGAGAACAGTGCGGAGATTCCTTAAAAAACTGGAAATAGAACTGCCATATGACCCAGCAATCCCACTGCTGGGCATGCACACCGAGGAAACCAGAATTGAAAGAGACACATGTACCCCAATGTTCATCGCAGCACTGTTTATAATAGCCAGGACATGGAAGCAACCTAGACGTCCATCAGCAGATGAATGGATAAGAAAGCTGTGGTACATATACACAATGGAGTATTACTCAGCCATTAAAAAGAATACATTTGAATCAGTTCTAATGAGGTGAATGAAACTGGAGCCGATTATACAGAGTGAAGCAAGCCAGAAAGAAAAACACCAATACGGTCTACTAACACATATATGTGGAATTTAGAAGGATGATAACCCTGTATGTGAGACAGCAAAAGAGACACAGATGTATCAAACAGTCTTGGATTCTGGGAGAGGGCGAGGGTGGGATGATTTGGGAGAATGGCATTGAAACATGTATACTATCATATAAGAAATGAATCGCCAGTCTAGGTTCGATGCAGGATACAGGATGCTTGGGGCTGGTGCACTGGGATGACCCAGAGGGATGGTGTGGGGAGGGAGGAGGGAGAGGGGTTCAGGATGGGAAACAAGTGTACGCCCGTTGCAGATTCGTGTTGATGTATGGCAAAACCAATACAATACTCTAAAGTAAAAAATAATAATAATAATAAATAATAAATAATTAAAAAAATAAAATTAAGAAAAAACAAACAAGAGGAGCAGTTAAACTAGGTGATGCCTACAATAGCAGATTCTTTACCGTCTGAGCCACTAGGGAAGCCCATTTTAACAATGATGTGGATAGAACAGAATATTTGGACATATGAGATTATGTAATCACACAAACTCAGACTAATGACTTCTTAATTTAGTAAAGTTTTTGAAGTAGATGATGAGAAATATGGACCTTGTGCATTCATCCTCCCAAGATGTATGCTTCTTCTTTTTAACACTTTTCCCTTGGGAATTTTCTCCCTGCACCATCCTCATGTGGATAATGCTCCAACTGCATTAGCATCCCTGGACAGTGTCCTGAACTCAGGTCCTAAGTGTCCTACTGGGTATTTTCACTCGGATGCCTACTGATGCCTCAGGTCCCAAACAGTCTTTGACATTTTAGAACAGCGAACAATGTACGCGCCTGGTAGATTTAGCCATTGCAGAACTGTGTTATCTACTAGATTTCCATTCCTTTTGCCTCCAAGTGATTCTCCTGAATTAGTGCAATAAAATTCTGACCAGTCTCTTCCCCTGCAGGCTCTTTCTCTTCCAGATAGATTGGATTGATTTTGTTGGAAAACTCATTGATTACATCCATCTCTAGAGCCCCAGATCTTCATTGACTTTAGGATAAAACTTAAACTTCTTCACTTGATATTCAAAATCCTGTCTGAGCTGCCTTTCACTTGCCTTCCAAGCCTTTTCTCTGACATCCTCCATATATGAGTTTGTCTTTCTTCCAAACCACGCTGTTCAGTGTTTCCCGAACAGACCTTGAGCCTTTCTGGTTTGGGGCTTCCTATACCCTCCACAGTCCATGTAGTATGCCTACCACCCTCCCTCCCTTCTCCTTATATTGATACAACTCTCTTTCAAGACTCAGTATAAATCCTACTCATGGTTACTCCACTATGAGTGATGGGTTCAAATCGAGATCCTTCGAGGCTTAGTTCCACGGTAGAAGGTCATGTTGCAAACTGTCAATCCATGGGTCAGGTTCAGTTTGCTGTTGTGTTTTCTTTCATTCACATTGTGTGTATGTGTGGTTTTCTTTAGGTTGTTGTTGTTGTTTTGACATGGACCATTTTTAACATCTTAATTTATAATAATACTACTTCTGTTTTATGCTTTGATTTTGTTGACTACGAGGCATGTGGGATCTTAGCTCCCCAACCAGGGATTGAACTCTCATCCCTTGCATTGGAAGGTGAAATCTTAACCACTGGACTTCCCAGGAAGTCCCCCACATTGTGTTTTTTTTTTTGTTTAAATTTCAGTTAGAACCAACAGCTGAAAGTCTGATCTATCACGTTTAAAAAATAGATTTCCAGTCAATTTCAAAGCAGGGCTCTGTATTCCCAGGTGGTAACCAAGGGTGACTGCTCTCTTGAGTTTCCCCATTTAGCCAAGATGTGTGTGTGTGTGTGTGTGTGTGTGTATGTGTGTGTGTAGAGTACCATCAAGCTATGTCTGGTACCCGGCCTCCCCCATTACTCATGTGTATTCCGTATCCAGCCTCCGTGGGAGTCTGCCTGGACAGTTAATCCTGTAAGGTCTTATGACTGACTACCACTTCTTGTTATCTTGAATGTTAAATCATTCAATTAAAATACTCCTTCTAAATCGAGGACTCTAAAAAGTAAATATTCAGTTAAGCTTTATCTGGGTGGTTCAAGGGAGGTGGGGTGGATCCTAACCATCTGACACCTTCAGGCAAATGCTAAATGCTCTAAAAAGATGTGAATTGGGCAGTGTGTAAAAAATATGCACCAAGATGATTTCTGTGGCACTTTTTGTATTAACAGATGTCTTGAAACAAGCCAAATGTCTATCAGTAAGAGACTGTTTAGACAAGTTGTAATCTATATACTGGACTATTATGTGAGGGCTCGAAGGAACATGAGGTCAATCTGTAAATACTATACTGATTATCAGGGAAATCTAGAAGTATGGTTAAGTGGGGGGAAAAAGCATGATCACATTTTCTTTTTTTTTTTTTTAAGCTATCACTGATGTATTTGTCTGTACTTATTCTATAGGTATAGTTTTATGATCACAGAGGAGAAAGACTCATAACCACCAGAGTGTTGACAGTGGTCAGTGGTTACTGCTGGGACTGGGATGTGGGAGGCGGTTAGAGATTTACCTTATATACTCCTTTTAAGAAAAGAGTAAATAATGTGATTAAAGATTTAAAAAAATACTCCTTCTATAGTACCTCCCGTGAGAGTTTGTATGTGTAAGGTACTAAATAAATGAGGCAAGGTAATTTTAATCTCCTACTTCTTGCTCAAACTATCCCACTCCTTGCATAAAAGATTTCAGGTAGTGTTTTTAACAGACCTGCACCCTAAGGAGATAGAAGAGAAATTCAAAGAATCAGAACCAAAGAAACAAGGAGCATAAAATAAATATGGTTTGCAAAATTTCATAGATAAAGGGAAAAGGCAAAGTAAGATGTATTTTATTTAAAGGAAAACCAAATCTGCAAGTTGAACCCAGGAAAGCCTCACTAACCAGCGTTCTGATAACATTATCTATTTGTGGGATATAACTGGTTTTTATTTTTAAAGAACATTTTCTTTCGAATAAGGCAACCAGTTCAGGACTTTTGCCCTGATAATAAGGTCATCATAATGGAAACTAAATCTCTATTTTTTTCAGTTGATTTTAAAAATAACTTCATGGGTCCACAGTTGGTTAACATTTAATGCTTTTATTTTTAAGAGTTGGCAAAGAGATGGGTCACTGTTTTTCCACAAGCAGTTTCCCGGTTTTTGTGTCTTCTTCTCATGAAGTTTCCCAGCATGAAATGTAGGGAGATGCCCCACTGGTGGCTGGTTCCCAAGACAGTCCTTTATGTTCCATTCTTTTATCATTAATCTGAGATGAGGTAGTTTTCCAGTCCATTTTCAGCTTTCTTTTAGTCAAACACTGAACATTAGTCCACTTCCCTTCTGTCATGGACTCCACAGTAGCTTCATAAACTAAAAAGTTCAAGAGGAAATATCTTTCAGCTTCTCAGTTGTTATAATCATTATTGTCACCAGTGTTTAGCACTTTATAAGGGAAAATCTTTGTGCTGAAGGAAAGAAGAAGCTCCGAAGACTCATTTTAAAACAAACGAAGCTCTGGCAAAGGTCTCGGAATACATCAGCATTCTTTCCCACCTACAATATTTGATTATTATTCCCACACTGACAAAGGTTGGGAACACGGGGTCTCCTTTTGACCCAGGAATCTCACCATCAATTGTACATGCTCAGTGACTAAGAGTATTTTCCATCTCTCTGCTAACCTGTGGTATCACCACTTCTGATACTTTTTAGGTTTCTTGACTTTTTTAAACTCAAAATATATATATGTTGTAAAGGTAACTTTACATGCCTACTATAAAAGAAAGACCAATAATCCCAGCCTAAAGCTGAAGATTATTGGGATATTAAATTCAGTGTAAACACATCTTTGTTATTAAGCTCCATCTAGGTCCTCCTGGAGGCCCTGCTTTTTCTCTGTACAACAGTGGGGATAGAATTGATTTTAGAGAAGTGCTAAGTAATAACACCAAACTGAAACTCTTTGAGGACTATTTAGAGGGATTGAAAGAGAAGCAAAAAGGGGCAACATTTTACCCTGGATTGTGCTATTATTGAGAGGCCCCTCTGGGGACCCCACAAGGTCATCTCAAACAACAGCACACACCCACACTTTGGCAGTCTCTGGACCAACTTGGCAATTCTTGTCTCCTTCAACATCCTTCAGGAGATGTTGGTAAAAGCTTTGATCCTTAAATTAGAGGAAAGTTGGTGTGAATACCTAGGAAGACCTTTTCTGTGAAATGTTTGCATGAAACTTGCTTTTTGAAGAAAGATATTACAGCAGGTCCCCAGGTCAGACTGGGTTACTTTTCCTGTCTCGCCGCTCATTTCCACCCTCCTTCTTTCTCCCCTCCCTTCCCCTCTTCCTCCTGTCTCTTTCTCTCCTGCTTCTCCTTCCTCCTCCTCCTCATCCTTATTAGTCATGTTCACAGGACCAGTCACCTGTGGGAGTCTGTGTCTGATCATTAAGTACAGGAGCAGACACACTTCCCATGTCTCCAGGGTATGACCTGCAATTCCCAGCATGCTCACTTCTGTGATATTCTTAGGGCTGCAGAAGAGCTCTCAGCAACAGTGCTTGTTTAGGGTATTTTTAAAGTGCCTTGTCTCACTGAAGCTTTTACCTTTCAACCCCTTAAAAAGCAAAGGAAAGTCTAAGGAACTTGAATTTGGGTGCCTAACAACAGGTCCAAAGGAACATTTTGGCATAAGCAAATCAAATAAATAGTGCATGCTAAGTTATTTCTGAAACAGAGGTGATGGTTTTTCCCCTCAGCAGAATTTCAGCTTTTAAAAGAACCTGTCTTGTTTATTCAATTATTGTTGTCTATCGCGTCACTTTATGGAAGCAGTTAGCATAAAAACATCTAGTCAGCATTTGTGGAATTTTCTGCTCAGTTGCGTGCTCAGTCATGTCCAACTGTTTGTGACCCCATGGGCTGTAGCCTGCCAGGCTCCTCTGTCCATGGGATTTTCCAGGCAAGACTACTGGAGTGAGTTGCCATTTCCTTCTCCAAGGGATCTTCCCAACCCAGATAACAAACCTACTTCTCTTGTGTCTCCTACATTGGCAGGCAGATTCTTTACCACCGTGCTGCTTGGGAAGCTCACTCAGTCTTTTGGGAATTGCCCCCAAAGAGCCCTATTTCCCTGGTTTCTGTAGGAGTAGTGATTTGATATACTAGGACCGTGTTCTCTGTTGGGGATGGTTTGTCCAGAAATAGGGACCTGACTTCAGCTGGGCCAACTGGAGCTCTTCCCTGAGATGCTTGAACTTGAGACCCTGAAGGTTGAGGTTTTCTCTGTCCAGTGGGGATTGAATTTGGACAAGGTGAAGCTTGGGAGCTTCTGTGACCAAGTTTGCCTCTGTATAGAAAGGGTCAGTGAACCAGAAGATTGAAGTTGACATGCAGAAGGAGAATTAGCATTCTGATGGCTTTTTAAAAAATTTTTTTTACTTTTTTAAAAATTTATTTTATTTTATTTTTTTTACTAGTCAAGTGCAGTAGTGAGAAGGGGGGAAGAGTAGAATGAGGAGTTCGATCTGTAACTGACTGTGAACAATCAATTGAGATAACTCACTACCTTCGGACCAGCCTCTGATGGCTTTTGAACTCTGAATTATATCCTACTTGGGCCCTGGCTTTCTACCTGCCTTTTCTATTGCTTCACTGGTATGTAAAGTATGCAAAGTCTCAGAATATCCTTCTCTAAATTTCCCCAAAGCAAAAATGCTTCAGGTGTTTCACATTGGAATTTATCCATCTGTAACCACAAAATGGCCTAATAAATGACAAGTACTGGTTATTTAATCTGAGTCTCATGCAGTAACCAATCCTATTATGAGCAGAAAAAAATATATACAGGCCAGGAAATTAACATACACTGTTTCACACTCCAGACCTCACAACAACACTACTGGGGTAAAGTATTGGTTTGGCCGAAAGAGAATGAAACATACTTTACCGTATGTAAAATAGATAGCCAATGGGAATTTGCTGTATGACTCAGGGAGCTCAAATTGGTGCTCTATGACAACCTAGAAGTGGGGGATGGAGTGGGAGGTGGGAGGGAGTTTCCAGAGGGAGGGGACATATGTATACCTATGGCTGATGCATGTTGATGTACGGCAGAAACCAACACAATATTGCAAAGCAATTATCCTTCAATTAAAAATAAATAAATTAAGGGGAAAAAAAATAACAGTCCATTTGCCCCACCAGGGAGTAGCCTCTGTGAAGGCAGAAACCCTGTTTCTCGTTTTCATTATTGCCCTTCACATGGCTTGTGCTTAATATGCTTAAATGGTGACTAGAACACGTGAATAAAATAGCACAAGGCTGTGCAGCAGTGGTCTGGGGTTTAAGACAATTGAGCTCTATGATATTGGAACGTATCTTCCAGTGGAAATTCTTTGGTTTTTGCTGTGTTGAACTCTTAACATTGGAATCGTACAGGTAGTATTTGAACTTGTAGCTTTGGGGACAAAAATGCTCATACAAGTATCAGAAACCATGTTTCTTTCTTCCTTTTTTCTTAACTCAGCATGCTAGAACAGATTTCTGTCACTTGTCGTTAGTAGTTCCCAGTAGGTACACGAGCTAAGACTCAAGATGAGGAAGCAAGAGAAGAGCAAGTAATTCAGACCATTGGATAAATTTACCAGCGGGCTCTACCATGCCTTGGGCATTTGTGTCTTAGAGACTCAAGTGACTCTCTGATTTTTGAATTATGTAGGGGAGGTTGAAATGGGCTTCCCTGATGGCCCAGCGGTTAAGTGTCCACCTACAATGCAGGAGACCTGAGTTTGAACACTGGGTTCAATCCCTGATTGGAAAGATCCCCAAGGAAAGGGAATGGCAACCCACTCCGGTATTCTTGCCTGGGGAATCCCACGGACAGAGGAGCCTGGTAGACTCTGGTCCATAGGGTCGCAAAGAGTTGGACATGACTGAGCACATACGCACACAAGTGTCCACTGTGCATGCTGTGCTAAGTCGCTTCAGTCTTTATGACCCCATGGACCGTAGCTCGCCAGGCTCCTTTGTCTGTGGGATTCCCCAGGCAAGAATACGGGAGTGGGTTGCCATTTCCTTCTCTAGGTGATCTTCCCAGCCCAGGGGTTGAACCCACATCTCTCGAGTCTCCTGCATTGCAGGCAGATTCTTTACTGCTTAAGCCATCGGGGAAGCCCCATACTGGACACTTAGCTACCAGTTATATAGAAGATTCAACTGCCTCACCCTCATGAAGCTGAGAATCAGGGGAGGGAGCGTGTGCAGTTGAGAAAGAAGAAAAGCCAAAGAAATCAGAGGCTGTATATTCACAATTGGTCTCTTCCCATTCCTACTAGGTAAATTACTCCTGGAGAGAGGGTCCAGTGGTTTTTCCAGTCTTCATTTCTTTCAGGGCAAGTTCTTTCTCCTCTACTTAAAATCATAAGGAGTTCCTCAGCACTGCCCCTCAAATAGAGATGTTAGATCCCAGATTGCTGATACTTCTTGAGGATAGGATATGTGGAAGGAATTAGCCAAAGACACAGTTCCCCAGAGACTCACTTCAAGGCTTGAAAATGCTAACAGAGTCACCAGTGTGGATCAAACTCACAGTCTTCTGGAGCTCCCAGTATACCCAGTGTGGCACTGGTCGTCTGACCCATGTCAAGCCCCTATGAGATCGTCTCATAAAACTCAGCTGATCATCTGAAGTAGAATTTGCAAAATAATGTCTTTCTATACAAAATCCTCTTCCAAGGAATAAAGCCATTTGAAATAATAAGTTGAACCAAACAATTCATTATCTCCTTGCCAGACCATCATGAGCATGCTCTGGAAAGAAATATGCATCCTGGTGAAACAATAGCCTTGCCTATTCATGTCAATATGATTTCCATAATGGACTGCATGATGGTGCCTTCCTGATGTAATTGCAAGAAGCCTCCTTGGCTGCACTGAGAAGTTTTATTCGCTACCATAAATAATAAACTTGCTCTCTACAAAAGTAACCTCTTTGGGGAATACAGATCAGAAACATTCCCATCATCTTGGAGTCTTTAATGTGTTTTGCAGCTGAGTGTCTTGGGGTGTATTTCAACAAACCTCTGAACTAGATTTTTTTGATTTCGTCCTGCCAAGAACGGTGCTGTACCACTGTTAATCTGGAACATTCGCGGCATCACAGCAATTTGGTGAAATTGTAATTGAAACGTGGTACTTGACCCCGAGGGGACCATGGAGAATGGGATTTGCTTTGGTGACGCCTCGTACATCATTTAAAACCTGCTGCCGCTGAATCCAAGTCTTGCTTCTGTCTTAATTCTGTAAACCCTTCATTGACAGCCATTTTAGCCAGACTGCAGAACACCGTGCTTCTTGCCAGCTCAGTCATTTTTCTCTATTTGTCTGTCTTTATTTTTCCATAAATTGAATTACCCTGATTAATAATAGGATTGTGAAAGAGGAGCTTGTTATGGGATTCTGGTGACTATCAAAAGAATATAATTAAACCATAGTTGTGCAGCCTAATTGAGGAAAAGACAGTTGGAATGAAGGGAAATTGGTGAAATTCAGTTATTAATTTCATGTACACAGGGTAATCAGCTGTGCTAATTTGGGATCACTGATTGCTGGAATCCTTCTGAGATCTGCCTAAAAAGAAGAGATGAAAAGAAGTACAGTTTTACCCGTTTCTAAGTAAATAGGCATGGTTAAATCTTTGGGAAAGTGCTGAAAAGCATTTCTTTTAAATCCTGTTTACATTCTGAAGTCGTTTTAATGAAAAAATTGTCAGTTGAAACAAATACAGGTAAGCCTCCCTTCTTCTTTAGTGGAGGCAGCTAGCTCTGTGTCCCAGTATTTATTTTTCCTTTTTTTTCTGGTAGAAATAGAGCTGAACATATGACCACACAGAATGATAACCACGTTTCTCAGCCTTCCTTGCAGTTGAGTGCTATCACATGCCTAAGTTCCAGCCAATGAGATGTGATGTGTGTGATTAATTTCTGGGTTGTACCCTTGCAGGGGGCATTCCCTGGTGGCTCAAATGGTAACTGCAGGCAGTGGGTATCCACATCATCTCTGTCTTCTTCCCACTGGCTGGAGGCTGTAAGTGCTGCTGGGACCCAGAGCAGCTGGTTGAGATGGGAAGATGGAAGCTGCCTGCTAAGCATGCAGGAGAAACTTGGTCCCAATGATTGTAGAGCCACCTTAACCTGTCCAGGACCTCTGCTGCGAACTCTTCTATGAGAAAGAAATCAACTTTTGTTCTTGGTTAAGAGACACACTTTTAGGGCATCTTTGTTACATCATCCTAATCTGTATTCCTCACTCTGGAATACTGAACCCAGACTTTACAAGTCATAGTCTGTACTGATAGCACAGTTGGGTTCTTTCCACAGCAGATAATAGATTCCTGGATGCACACAGGTTTAAATAGTGAAGCAAAATTTTAACTCTCAGAACAGCAAGTGCAGAGATGGGCCAAGCTTTCAGGTTGCTTGATTGAGGGGCTCAATAATATTCAGAAATTAGCTTTCTTCTCCCTGTCCTCTGCCATTCTTTTTTTTTTAATATAAATTTATTAGAGTATAGTTTATTTACAGTGTTGTGCTATGTCAGGTTATAGAAAAATGATTCAGTTAAACAGATATTACATGCACATTCTTTTTATTCTTTTCCATTATGGTTGATCCCAGGATATTGCATGTAGTTCTCCATGCTATACAGTAGATCTGTGTTGTTTATCTGTTCTATGCATTATAGCACACATCTGCTAACTCCAGCCTCCTGCTCCAGCCCTCCCCCAGCCCTCTCCCAGTCGTCAAGCACAGGTCTGCTCTCTGAGTCTGTTTCTGTTTCACAGATGGGTTCATTCACATCATAGTTTAGACTCCACATCTAAGTCCCGACATAAGGTATTTTCTTTCTCTTTCTGACTTCCTTTACTTAGTATGATAATCGCTGGTTGCATCCATGTGGACGCAGAAGACATTATTTCATCCTTTTTAATGGCTGAGTAGTATTTCAGGGTATTTCAGGGAGGCCTGGTGTGCTGCAGTCCATGGGGGTCGCAAAGCGTCAGACACAGTTGGGCGACTGAACGGCAACAGCAGCATCCATCGGATATGTGGGCCACATCTTCGCCATCCGTCATCTGCTGAGGCGCATTTAGGTTGCCTCTATGTCTGGGCTAGTGTGAAGGGAAACTCCTTTCTATTAGGAAGTCCCATGCTGAGATCCCACTGATCCCACATAGATTCCGTACCCAGATCTAAACGAATGATGGACAGGAGAAAGTAGTGCTTGGAGGGACCAGTCATGTTCTATCCCTGGAGCTGAGAGTAGTCTCCCTCCTCTCAAACACCAGGGATCTGCAGAGGCTGATTCTTCTAAAGAGCATCCGGGGACTGTGCCAAGGGAAGGCGACGTGGATCCCGGGCAGGGAAAACTGACAGAGGACGGCTGTACTTCTGGGATCTCATTTAGGCCTCGTAACAGCTCTGGGCACATGCTGTTGTTATCCCTGTTTTACAGGTGGAAAAACTGAGACTTGAGGGCTCAAATGACTTGCCCATGATCATATCGATGAAAAGGGTAGAACTTGGATTCAAACACAGGAAGCTATTGGTGCCCCTGGGCCTACCCTAAAGGTTGTCTGTGGACAAACGTACACACTGACAAGCCTCTTTTTGTCTTTCGCCTGAGCGTGTTTGCTCTCTACCCACCGGAGTGAGCTCTTTCTGACTATGGGGCAGGCCAGACATGTGGGAGGGCAAGTGGACATCTGCAGGCGTGACCCTCACCCAAGAGGGATAGGAGCTGTGGAACAGAACTGTAGCTTTGCTGCCCCACCCGAGGGCACGCTGTCACGACCCTCGGGGTTCCCGGGGAGACTGAGCCCCACTTATTTACCTCCGTAACCTGCTCACAAAGGTCCTGTGTGTTGGCTTCCTCCCTCTCCATGCTTTGCTTCCTCGCTTCCCTTTCTGTTCTTCCTCAGAGCATTTCCCCCAAAACCACCTAACCCGAATCCCTGCCCCAGGCCTGCTTTTGAAAAAACCCACTCTAAAGACATCGTTGCTGCCCTGGTGGCTCAGTGGTGAACATGCCGGCCAATGTAGGAGACACAGGTTCAGTCCCTGAGTGGGGAAGTTCCCCTGGAGAAGGAAATGGCAACCCACTCTAGCATTCCTGCCTCGGAGCTCCCTTGGACAGAGGAGCCTGGCGAGCTACAGTCCACAGGGTTGCAGAAGAGTCAGACATGACTTAGCAACTAAAACAACAACAAAGACACAAGCCATCGGCAAAATACTATAATGATTAGTTGGGATAATATCAATAAAACCCTCAGAGCAGTGCCTGCCTTTTAGAAAGTGCAGAATCAATGGAGTATCGTTTTGACTATCTTCCCTCCAGGTCACCCATAAGAATGGCCGTGTAATTTCTCATCCAAATTGGACACTTTTGAGAGTGAAAGAGGGAACTATGGCAATTGCTCAGTGAACATAAGTGAAAAACACGACTGTCTCTAGGGCTCAGGATGTCTTATCACCCAGTAGTCATGACTTTAGTAGAAAGGGAACTCTCTGTACAAAGGAAACAGTATCAATACCCATACCTGTTTCGTAATTTCATGTATTTTTCTATTATCCTTTCTTAAAGTTGAGACTCACTGTATCCCTTTAGTGCCTGAACAGGATAATACTAAACTTTGCATTTGCAAGTTAGTGGTGAAGTTGTCACCTGCAAAGAACTGACAAGGGTGTCACACGCAGAAGTGCTTTTTGGTCTCAATGCAATGGAAAGGACTGTTCAAACTTTTCCTGGTGGAACAGAGAATTGAATTTTGAGAGAATAAAAACTTTAGATGTCAAAAGCTAATACCCAAATGAGATGCATTTGAAAGAATATTAAGATCTCCAGCCAAATAGTGTTGACTCAGAGTAGCCACTTCTTACAGTGAAAATAAGAAACGGAGAATGAGAACTCCAGTAAGGGCGGGAAGAAGACTTCTAGCATCTAATCTGGTGGATCCCAAGTGCAGCTGCCTCTCCCTGTCATCTGGAGGAGCTTTTGTAAATAAGAAAACTGGTCATTACCCAGCAGAGGCCATGTCTGGCCTAGTGGGGGGTGCGATGCAGGGTGGTCAGCAAACCATGGCCACCAGGAAAGCTGGCCAAATCCTGCCACGTTTGTTGGTGGACGAATCATCTTCCATTGCTGCTTTGATGACACAGTGGGAGACTTGAGCATGGCAGCTGGAACGCACATCATACAACCTACAAAGCCTAAAATATTTGCTATCTGGCCCTTCATAGACCAAGTTTGCTGATTGCTAGTCTAGAGGAATCTGTATTTTAAAAAGCTTTCCCGAAGATTCTGGGGACACAACCAGGTTTGGGAAATACTGATGACAATTTGCTTTCATTTATAGAAACACTAAGCCGAGAGAACCAGAGAGGTGAAGTGACTTGCCCAAGGTTGCAAAGCCAAAACAAGACTGAGAAACTTCTCCCTTTTTTAACCCCCATCTTCCTACCACAGCATCCTCTCTCCCTAATGATGGTCCTAGCTGCTGTGATTTTAGAGACCAGACTCTTCACTGGACCACCGTGGGGCTCAGCTGACAGCCATCACTTCCCTGGCCAACAACATTTGATGATGAATAATACAGTGACTTGACTAGGCATCTGGCACCCTGAGTTTCCTGCATGCCAGAATGCCTTGCCTTTGTCATGGGCACCATCTGGACAGAAAACCATGTGGAATTTCCAGCAAATGGTATTTGATAGACATGTGCCATAGAAATCTCTGAAGTGAGAAGTTTGTCGAGAGTGAAAGGGCTTACACATCCCCAAAGGGAATCATTCATTCATTGGTCCATTCATTCAGCAAACATCAATTGGGCACTTTACTATAAGCCAAGCACAATGCCAAGCATGGCAAATTTATTAATAGCCTCTGTCTTTATGGATCCTATAGTTTGATGAAGGAAGCAAGCAGTAAATAATAGATAAATAATAAAAAATAGATAAGTAGATTTGTTGTTGTTTTAATTGATTGGTTGTGTCCAACTCTTTTGTGACCCATGGACTATAGCCAGGCTCCTCTGCCCATGGGATTTCCCAGGCAAGAATACTGGGGTGGGTTGCCATTTCCTTCTCCAGAGGATCTTCCCCACTCAGGGATCAAACCTGTGTCTCCTGCCTTGGCAGGCAGATTCTTTACCACTGAGCCACCAGGGAACCCCAGATATGTAGATAGGCAATTGCAGTCGCCACATGTGACACGCACAAGACACAATACGATGGAAACATAGAGGCAACATTTGTGAAATGCCTATTATGCCTCAGACACTCTTTAACATGTTTGTATATGTATTGACTCATTTAATGTTTACAATAGTCCTGTAGTGCTAGCAGCTTTTTTTTTTTTTTTTTAGGTCGCTCAGTTGTGTCCCATTCTTTGCGACCCCATGGACTGTATAATCCCTGGAATTCTCCAGGCCAGAATACTGAAGTGGGTAGTGGTTCCCTTCTCCAGGGGATCTTCCCAGCCCAGGGATCAAACCCAGGTCTCCCGCATTGCAGGCGCATTCTTTACCAGCTGAGCCACAGGGGAAGCCCAGGAATATTGGAGTGGGTAGCCTATCCCCTCTCCAGCAGACCTTCCCGACCCAGGAATCGACCCAGGGTCTCCTGCATTGCAGGCGGATTCTTTACCAACTGAGCTATGACGGAAGCCCATATATAATAATGCCCATTTTACTAATGGGGAAATTGAGTCATAAGCTGGCTAATTGACTTGCCCAAGGTCACATGGCTAAGAAATGGTGCGGCCAGGATGCAAGTATACACAGTCTAGCTCAAGAATTATTAACCATCGTGTTTTATGCTCCCCTAAAAGGGACACAGACCTAAGAAAGAGCTGTTTAAGCTCATGTGATGTCTTTTGTGATTCCTGGAGCATACATAATGAATGTGTGAATGGATTAATTAATGGAGGCATACATAGAATAGCTATGTACATGTATCTGTAAGAATTCTATCTGAACTCTTGTGAGTCCTGAATTATACATCCTCATTTTCTTCCCTTTCTGAGTGTTTGAGCTATTACCAGCTATTTCAGCGAAAGCATTGCTGCACTCTTGTATGAAAGGTGAAATGTGATAATTAGACAGAGCTCATTAAATTAGTTAAATGAGTCTGAAGTAGGAACCAGAGAACCATGATTTACTGAAATGTTTCAAGTATTAGTATGCAGCGAGAATAATAAAAATAAGAAGGCAAACTATTACAGGATTGCTGCAGAAAAAAGGCCATCGATCATAAACAAACAGAAACACTGAAGCCGTATATACTGCATTTTCTTAGCGTGAAAAGCACTGTGTAAAAGTAAGCCAGTTAAGTCAGCAGGAGAAAAACAAATATCATATATTCATGCACATATGTGGAATCTAGAAAAATGATACAGATGCTCTTATTTGCAAACCAGAAATAGAGACACAGATGTAGAGATCAAAGTTATGAATACCAAGGGGGAAAAGCAGGTAGTGGGAGGAATTGGGAAATTGGTATTGACATACATGCACCGCTGATATGCGCGTACTAAGTCACTTCAGTCGTATCCAACTCTATGCGACTGCGTGGACTGGAGCCCACCGGGCTTCTCTGTCCATGGGGATTCTCTAGACAAGAATACTGGAGTGGATTGCCACGCCCTCCTCCAGGGAATCTTCCTGACCGAGCGATCGAGCCTGCGTCTCTTGCGTCTCCTGCACTGGCAGGCGAGTTCTTTACCATTAGCGCCACCTGGGAAGCCCTATACACTGCTGATGGTGTGTAAAATAGATAATTAATGAGAACCTACTGTATAGCACAGAGAACTCTACTTGGTGCTCTGTGGTGCCTTGAATGGGAAGGAAATCCAAAAAAGAGGGGCTGTTTATATACATATATATATATTTACACATGGCTAATTCACTTTACTGTATAGCAGTAACTGACACAGCAGTGTAAAGCAACTTACTCCAAAAAAAAAAGTGCACATGTTTAGGAAGAATTCAGCTGATTTACATTCTCAGGGAGTGTGTGTGCCCTGGAGGTTGGTAAGGATCAGATTTTTCTGAGGCTACTTGAGGGAATCAGCAGGCAGGCGCCCTTCACATCAGTTTAAAGTGACATCTCTGTGAACCTCACACAGTGGCTCTTTGAAACAAGTTGGAATGCCTTTGGGCACCTGGTGCAAGAGCCACGCTCTCTGCTCTTCCCAGTCAAACAAGAAGGGAATCAATCCACCAGGTGCGTTGTCTGACTGCACGGATGCTACTGCAGGCCATGCTTAAATCTTAACAGCAAACTTTCATCCTCTCAGTAATTAGAACTCTGAAGGTGTCCAAACATTTGTTCAGCCCTTGGGATCTTTAACCCATGTGAGATGAAAGGGGAGAATGTTTGGTGACTATATGATTTTAGAAGTCCTCAAACCTTTAACACGGTTGGACAGCGCATCAAATATCCACCTTCCTTGTCGAGTCCTTGTAATGGAGGAAATAACACAGCCTTCACCACTCTTCGGCCAGCTCCTACTTTCAGACCCAGCTGAACTTGGTCTGAAGTGAGTCAGCATGAATTTTTTGAGAAGACAACACTTAGTGAAAGTTACAACTGTAGGATTCAGGACATGCTGCACAAAATATGCTCCTTTGTTGGTATATTGATTATTTTGAGCTCTAGACACTTCATATAATATACATATATACACACGTGTGTGTGTGTGTGTGTGTATGTGTGTGAGTGTGTGATGGATATGGGAAGGGAATCCCTGGTGATTCCATGGTAAAAGAATCAAATTGCAGTCTCTGGGTTGGGGAGATCCCCTGGAGAAGGGAATGGCACCCCACTCCAGTATTCTTGCCTGGAGAATCCCATGGACAAAGGAGCCTGGTGGACTACAGTCCATGGGGTCGCAAAGAGTCGGGTATGACTGAGTGACCAACAGTTGCATTCTTTTTCAGATTCTTTTCCCTTAACAGTTATTACAAAATACTGAGTGTCGTTCTCTGTGCTATTTCGTAGGTCCTTGTTGGTTATACATATACAGTAGTGTGTGTATGTTAATAGCAAACTCCTAATTTGTCCTTCCCTCATTCCTTTCCCCTTTGGTAACCATAAGTTTATTTTCTGTGTATGTGGGTCTATTTCTGATATGTAAATAAGTATAAAGACTTTTGTATCATTTTTTTTCTGCTTAGATTCCACATATAAGTGATATCGTATGATATTTGTCTTTTCTCTGTCTGGCCAATGTAACTTACAATGATAATCTCTAAGCTGCCTTTACCTGGAAAGACAGATCCTTCAGAAGGTGGTCAATTGTCATAAATCTCCTCATGGTGAATTTCCTCTATCAGGGAAGGTTGATTATTCACAGGAGAGAAAACTAGAAGTCCTCACCACACTGTGACAAAAACTTTGTCTAAAACTGGCATACCTCTCATCAGTTCCATTAGGGGTCCAATCATCTTTCCGGGGAAAAAAAAATTATTTACTCTCCCCTAAGAGGCCAACATGGGCTTCCCAGGTGGCTGTAATGGTAAAGAACTTGCCTGCTAATTCAGGAGACATAAGAGACTTGAGTTCGATCCCTGGGTCAGGAAGATCCCCTGGAGGAGGGCATGGCAACCCATTCCAGTATTCTTGCCTGGAGAATCCGGTGGAAAGAGGAGCCTGGTGGGCTACAGTCCGTGGGGTTACAAAGAGTCGACATAACTGAAGAGACTGACTTGCAAGAGGCCGACATGCCCAATTCTCTTTCCATATTAAAACGGGATTTAATCCTAAATTCTAAAACTAGCTCTTTGGGTACTCACTTTCCTCTGGGTATCTCCCATGAATACATGAACCAAATGTTACAAACTTCTGTTTTTCTCTTTATTAATCTGTCTTTTCTTAAGGCAACTCAGCTAAAAAATCAGAAGGGTAGATGGAAAAATACTTTTTTCTTCCCGACATTAAACTTTTGTATATCTTTCTCTACTTCCACAGTACAATTTCCAAAGGCATTCTCTAATATCAATACATGTAGACTGTATTTAACTAGTTCACCATCACATTACCAAGACAAGACACACTCTATGTCACATGGCAGGCCGATAAAGTGAGAGAGCAGTTGTTGGGAGCAAGGTAACCATACATTGGTTTTCTGAGTCTGAGACTGGGGGATTGGTTTGGTAAAGGAGTTCATAAATATGAATTTCTCGATTCTACGTGTAAGTGACTTGATAGGCTATTTTGACATCTCTAAATTCTTAACTATGTATGAGCATCTCCAGGTCAATCCACATTGCTGGCAAAGGCATTATTTCTTTTTTTTTTTTTTTTAGAGCTGAGACTTATTCCAGCATATAGAGGCACCACATCTTTGTCCATGAATTTATCCAGGGACCTTTTAGTTGCTTCCACCTATCCAGTCCTGCTGCAGTGAATTTTGGGGGGCAGGTGTCTTTTTGAATTATGGTTTTCCTTGCCAACCCTGTGGGAGCTCTGTTTTCAGTGTCTTCAAGAACCTCCACACTGTTCTTCCAGGCCTGAAGTACTGTTGCCCACTTTCATTCCCCTAAAGAGGTAGGAGGGTGCTTTTCCACCCATGCCCTCCCTTCCCCACGGTACTTGGGTGTAGGATGTTTGGTGATGACCACTGTGAGTGATACAGGTGATATCTTGAGGCTGTTTTGATTTGTAACTCCCAAGAATGAGCGATGTAGGGGCATCTTTTCATGTGATTTTCAAAAAACCAAACGGAAAAAACAAATATACCATGTTTATTACATTAAAATTGAACTCTGCAAATTGGCTTCCCCACCATCCGCCCTCTTTTAAATTCTTTTTCGTCTCACGACATTGTTTTCCACTCGGACACTCTGCAGTTCCTCGTGCCTTGTAAACCTTGAGACTCGGAGCCACCAGAAGCTCCGCTCTGGTACTTGTAGTTCGAAGAAATTTCCACAAGGCGGCAGCACTTCTCAGCTCTCCGCTAGGGTGACTTGGGCAACCAGAAGCCTAGAAAAAAGTGGTGTCCTCGGGTGGTAGCTTCCGGTGGAATGTGCTGGAAGAAAAAGCCCAGGGTTTGTGTCTCCCTACTATTTTCCAAGTAGCATTCCCTTTCCCAGACATCCCAAGCTCTGCCCTCACGGTGATGCTGAGGGTGCTGTGGTCCATAGACTGGGTGAGACTCCCGAGGAAGGCAGCGGCAGGTGGGAACCCCAGTACAGGAGCCCTGGGGAGCAGGTGACTTTTCAAAGCTCTCTCCGCATAGCGGTCCACTGTTTCTTGGGTGTTCTCGAGTTGCATGAGTTGTAAGAGGGCCCGCCTGGCTCAGGAGATTGTGGTCCCATCCACAAGGGACCGGACACTCGGGGCCCAAGAGAGGCTCATTGGCTGGTATCTTGTCCCCAACTCCCTCAGCTACACCCACAGTTCAGCCTGGAGGACGCCGGGCGACCTGGGCTCCAGGGATGTGGCTACACTCTAGTCCCCGAGGACTAACGGCAACATTCTTGGTGGTATTTACAGTCCTTTTTTTTTTTTTAGATTTGATTTTGCTTTAATGTTGAAATATACTTGAATTCCTGTGGTTTGATTTTTTTCAGTGTAGCAAAACAGACTCTCTTATATCAGCTCTTAGTCACTGGTCTTTTCCTGGGCAGCTTATCAGAGACTGTTAGGGAGGCATTCCCTGTGCTTTGCAGTAGGTGCTTCTTGATGATCTGTTTCATATATAGTATAGTGTATGTGTGAATCCCACCCTCCTAAAGTTCTCCCTACTTCCCCCTCCAACTTTACCACGGTTTCCTCCCCTTTGAGAACCATGTTTCTTTTTGCAGACTTTAAGTCTGTTTCATAAGTGAATACAGTTGTATCACGTATTAGAATCCACCTCTAAGAGATGTTCCCTCTCTAACTTCCTTCATTTAGCATGATCCTCTCCAGGTCCATCCATGTGGCTGCAAAGGCGTTAATTCATTTTCATGGCTAAATCCTATTCCATGGTACAGACTGACCGCATCTTCTAATCCATACATCTGTCCAGGGAGCTTTGGGTTGCTAGCTATTGCCCGTGGTGCTACAGTGAACTTTAGGGTACAGGTGTCTTTTCAAATTATGGTTTTTCCTTGGCCTGAAGGTCCAGGGGTGGGGTCGCTAAGTTATGTGGTAGCTCTGTTTGTAGATTTTCCAGAGTGTCCACACTGTTCTCCACTGTGTCAGTTGCCCACTTTCATTTCTCAAAACAAGGTAGGAGGGTCCCGTTTCAGGCATGTCCTCCCTTTCCAGCTTTCCTCATGTGTGGACTGTGTGGTGATGGCCCCTGTGACTGGTACGAGGAGTTACCTTGCTACAGTTTTTATTTGCAGCTCTGGAAGATGAGCATTTTAGTGTTGCAGAAATCAGTACTCAAGAAACCAAGCACCACCCTCGGAGAGTTGGAGAACTCCCCAGAGGAGTTAATACTCCAAGCTCTGAGCACTGCACAAAGGGATTACAGAGTTTTTATAGACAGACTGTAGTGGGCAACACTAGCTGTTAATAGGCTGGTTTAAACTAAGGGGTTTCGTGCACGTGGGAACAGTGGTCAAGGTGGGGAGGGGGATGCCTGAACTGGACAGGTGTGATTAAGCAGGTTTGCAGGGGCCCAGTGATTGCAAAGAGCAGGACAAGGGTGAGTGAGATAAACTGCAGTTCCTAGTATTGCAAGTCCCCACTTTCTGAGACTACGTGACCTACGTGATCAAGACTTTGCAAGGGGCAGGGGAGGCTGAAGGAGAAGGAGGTTATGTAAAATTTTAACTTTTCCTCTTCAGTGGCGCATATTTAAAATATGTTCTTTTTAAAATACCAAATAGAAGAAAAAAGTATGTAAAATTAACCTCTGGAAAGCAGCTTTCGAAAGACCCATCCTCTTTTAAATTCTTCTTACATGACCTACCCCAGGACATAGCTTGTGTGCTGGTTTCCTTTACAGTCCCTCAGGCCTTATGACTCTGAAGCGCCCAGCAGTTCAGCCCTGGCACTTGTAGTTCCAGGAAACGTCCACAAGGCGGCAGCACAACTCTGCTCCTGCCTCGGGTGACTTGGGTAATCAGAGGCCTAGAGAAAGTGATGTACCTGGGTGGTGGCTTCCAGTGGAGTGCGCTGGAAGAGAGAGTCCAGGGCTCCTCTCTTGGCACTTTACTGTGAAGTGTTCTTCCTTCCCAGAAATCCCGATTCCCGCCCTAACGGAGATGCTGAGGATGCTGTGGTCCATAGGTGGCAAGACTCCAGAGGAAGGAGGCTGCTGATAGAAACCCCAGCACAGGGGACCTGGGGAGCAGGTGACTTTTCAAAGCTCATATGGCACAGAGGACCACGTTTCCTGAATGTACTTGACTAGGGTGAGGTATAGGAGGGCCCGCCTGGACATGAGATTTGGGTCCCATTCACAGGAGACTGCGCACTCCAGGACCAAGAAGCGTTCATTCACTGGCACCTCGTCCCCAGCTCCCCCAGCTGCACCACAGTTCAGCCTGGGGGACCCTGTGTGGCCTGGGCTCCAGGGACGTGAAAGCAACCCAGTCCCCAAGCCCAAGGGGCAATATTCTTGGCGATTCTTTACTTTCCTTTTTTATTTTATTTTTTTCTTTTTAGATTTGATTTTGTTTTAGTGTTGAAATATAGTTAACTTCCAGTGGTTTATTTCAATGTAGCAGAAAAGGATTCACTTATACGTATGCATATATGAACTCTTAGTCACACTCTCTTCCTGTACAGCTTATTAGAGACTGTTGAGTAGGCTTCCCTGTGCTTTGCAGTAAGTGCTTCTTGGTGATCTGTTCCATATATAATGTTGTGTATGTGTGAATTCCACCCTCCTAAGTTCCCCCTGCCGTCCCCTTGTCCTTCTTTACCCCAATTTTTTCCCCCTTGGGAACCATAAGTTTCTTTTGAAGTCTGTTTCATAAATGAGTGCAGTTGTATGGTGGTTTAGATTTGGCCTCTAAGAGTTATCATACCTCTGTTGTTCCCTATCTGACTTTCTTCAGTGAGCGCGATCATCTCCAGGACCATCCATGTGGTTGCAAAGGCAGTAATTCATTTTCCTGGCTAAATCCTATCCCGTGGTACCAGGTGACCTCATCTTCTCCAGGCATCTGTCCAGGGAGCTTTCCATTGCTTGCATTGCCCATGGTGCTGCAGTGAACTTTAGGGAACAGCTGTCTTTTCAAATTATGGTTTTCCTTGGCCTGCAGGTCCAAGGGTGGGATTTCAAGGTCATGTGGCAGCTCTGTTTTTTGTGTTTTCAGGAACCTCCACACTGTTCTCCATCGTGGCTGCTGCCTGATCCATTCCTCAAAACAAGGTAGGAGGGTCCTGTTTCACGCATGCTCTTGCTGTCACGTGTTCCTTGTGTGTCGACTGTCTGGTGATGGCCCTTGTGAGTGATGAGAGGAGATACCTTGCTGCAGTTTTGATTCCTAGCTCTCTAAAAGGGGAGCATGTTTGATTTCTAGCTCTCTTATGGAGCATGTTTGAAATAAGTGCTTCTTAAAAAACCAAAGGAAAGAAAAAAGAATAAACTGTGTTCATTAAATTTGAAATGACTGCTGGAAATTGGGTTCTCCAAGATCCGCCCATTTTAAAATTCTTTTCCAGTAACCTGTCCGAGGACATTGTTTGCAGGCTGGTGACCTTTACATGCTTCCCAGGTGGCGCTAGTGGTAAAGAACCCATCTGCCAATGCAGGAGGCACAACAGTCCTGGATTCAGTCCCTGACTCCGTTGCTGAGTTGGGAAGATCCCTTGGAGGAGGACATGGCAACCCACTCCAGCGTTCTTGCTGGAAGAATCCCACAGACAGAAGAGCCTGGCTGGCTACGGTCTATAGGGTCTCAACACCACTGAAGCGACTTAGCAAGCATGTCCTTTATAGCCTTGCAGGCCTGGTGACTCTCAAACTCTCAGAAGCACTGCTCTGACATTTGTAGTTTTGGGAAACGTCCACAAGGTGGCAGCACTTCTCAGCGCCCGGCTAGATTGCTTGGGCAACTAAAGCCCTAGAGAAAATGGAGCTCCTGGGTGGTAGCTTCCAGTGGAATGTGCCTGAAGAGTCCAGGGTTAGTGTCTCGGTGCTTTTTCCCACATAGCATGTCCTTTCCCAGAAATCCCAAGCCCTGCCCTAATGCTGTCCTCCATAGGCTGGGTGACTCCCAAGGAAGAAGGCTGCCTGTGGGGACCCCAGCGCCAGGAGAGCTGGGGGCCGGGCAGGTTTTCAAAGCTTTCTCCGCTCAGGGGTCCACCTTTTCCAGGATTTACTCGACTTGCGTGAGGTGTAGGAGGACCCACCGGGATCAGGAGATTGGGGTCCCATCCCCAGGTCATGGGGCACTTCAGGCACATGAGGGATTCATTCCCAGGTGTCTGATCCCCAACTCCCTCAGCTGCACAACAGCTCAGCCTGGGGGACCTGGGTCAGCCCTTGCTCCTGGGTGTGACAGCAGCCCAGTCCCTGAGCCTAAGGGCAGTGCTGTTCATTGTTCAGTCCCTAAGTCGAGCCTGTTTGTGACCACGTGGACTGCAGCATGCCAGGCTTCCCTGTCCTTCACCATCTCCTGGAGTCTGCCCAAACTCATGTCCATTAAGTCAGTGTTACGACCCAACTGTCTCATCCTCTGTTGCCCCCTTCTCCTCTTGCCCTCAGTCCTTCCCATCATCAGGGTCTTTTCCAATGAGTCAGCTCTTCACATCAGGCGACCAAAGTATTGGAGCTTCCGCTTCAGCACAAGACCTTCCAATGAATATTCAGGGTTGATTTCCTTTCGGATTGACTGGTTTGGTCTCCTTGCTGTCCAAGGGACTCTCAAGAGTCTTCTCCAGCACCACATTTTGAAAGAATCAATTCATGGGCTCTCCGCCTTCTTTATGGTCCAGCTCTCACATCCATACATGACTACTGGGAAAACCATAGCTTTGACTATGAGGACCTTTGTCAGCAAAGTGGTGTCTCTGCACTTTAATTCCTTGTCTGGGTTTGTCATAGTTTTTTTCCAAGGAGCAGGCTCTTTTAATTTCATGGTGGCAGTCATTGTCCACAGTGATCTTGGTGCCCAAGAAAATGAAATCCGATGCTGTTTCCACTTTCTCCCCATCTGTTTGCTATGAAGTGATGGGACTGGATGTCATGATCTTAATTTTTTGAATCTTGGAATTTTATGGCAGTTTTTTCACTCTCCTCTTTCACTTTCATCAAGAGGCTTTTTAGTTCTTCTTCACTTTCTCTTCAGTTTCTGCCATTAAAGTGGTATCGTGGGCATATCTGTGGCTTTGATATTTCTCCTGACAATCTTGGTTCCAGCTTGTGCTTCTTCTGGCCCAGCATTTTGTATGATGTATTCTTCATATAAGTTAAATAAGCAGGGTGACAATATACATCCTTGATGTACTCCTTTGTCAATTTTGAACCAGTCCAATATTCATGTCCTGTTCTAACTGTTGCTTCTTGACCTGCATACACGTTTGTCAAGAGGTAGGTAAAGTGGTCTGGTATTCCCATCACTTCAGGAATATTCCACAGTTTGTTGTGATCCACACAAAGGCTTTAGTGTAGTCAATGAAGCAGAAGGGGATGTTCTCTTGGAATTCCCATACTTTTTCTGTGATCCAGCAGATGTTGGCAGTTTGATCTTTTGATAATCCAGCTTGTACATCTGGAAGTTCTCGATTCACATATTGTTGAAGCCTAGCTTGAAGAATTTTGGGTATTTCCTAGGGCTTCCCTTGTGGCCCAGCTGGTAAAGAATCCAGCTGCGATGCAGGAGACCTGGGTTCGATCCCTGGGTTGGGAAGATCCCCTGGAAAAGGGAAGGGCTACCCACTCCGGTATTCTGGCCTGGAGAATTCCATGGACTCTATAGTCCATGGAGTTGCAAAGAGTTGGACACGACTGAGCGACTTTTGCTTTCACTTTTCACTTTTTGCTAGCATGTGAAATGAATGCAGTCCTCCTAGGTCAGGAGATTGGGGTACCATCCACAGAGGGCCGGGCACTCCAGGCCCAAGAGGGGCTTATTTGCTGGCACCTCGTCCCCAGCTCCCTCACCTGCACCACGGTTTAGCTGGGTGACCTGGGGCGACCTGGGTGTTGGGATGTGACAGCAGCCAGTCCCCGAGGCCTAAAGGCAGTATTTTGGCTTTGGTTCACTTTTTTTTTTCCTTTTAGATTTGATTTCACTTCTGTATTGGCATATAGTTCACTTACAGTGCTGTGGTTGTTTTGGCGTATGGCAAAGGGACTCACTTGCACACACATCAGCTCTTACTCACTTTCTTTCTTGTACAGGTTCTAAGAGACTGAGGAGCGTTCCCTGAGCTTTGCAATAGGTGTCGCTTGATGATCTGGTTGTTACATAATAATGAGTATGCTTGAATCCCACCTTCCAAAGTTCTTTAGAGTATGGGTGTCTTTTGAAATTATGGTTTTCTGTGGCATACAGGCCCAGGGGTTGTATTACCAGGTCATGTGGCTGTTCAGTAGCTCAGTCATGTCCGACTCTTGAGACCCCATGGACTGCAGCACTCCTGGCTTCCCTGTCCTTCACTATCTTCCAGAGTCTGCCAGACTCATGTCTATTGAGTCGCTGGTCCTATCCAACCATCTCATCCTCTGTCACCACCTTCTCCTCCTGCCCTCAATTTTTCCCATCATCAGAGTCTTTTCCAATGAGTCGGCTCTTTGAATCAGGTGGCCAAAGTATTGGAGCTTCAGCTTCAGCATCAGTCACCGTCAGAAGTGATTTTGGAGCCCAAAAAGATAAAGTCTGTCACTGTTTCCTTTTTTTCCTTTTATTTGCCTTGAAGTGATGGGACCAGATGCTATGATGTTAGTTTTTTTAATGTTGAGTTTTAAGCCAGCTTTTTCACTCTCTTCTTTCACCCTCATCAAGAGGTTCTTTAGTTGCTTTTCACTTTCTGCCATTAGAGTGGTGTCATCTACTTATCTGAGGTTATTGATATTTCTCCTGGCAGTCTGGACTCCACCTTGAGCTTCATCCAGCCCAGCATTTCACATGATGTACTCTGCGTATAAGTTAAATAAGCAGGGTGACGATATACAGCTTTGACCTACTCTTTCCCAGTTTGGACCAGCCCGTCGTTACATGTCTGGTTCTGACTGTTGCTTCTTGTCCTCCATACAGGTTTCTCAGGAGCCAGGTAACCTGGTCTGGTATTCCCATCTCTTTCAGAATTTTCCACAGTTTGTTGTGATCCACACAGTCAAAAGCGTTAGTGTAGTCAATAAAGCAGAAGTAGATGTTTCTCTGGAATTCCCTTGTCTTTTCCATGACTCAGTGGATGTTGGCAATTTAATCTCTGGTTCGTCTGCCTTTTCTATATCCAGCTTAAACATCTGGAAGTTCTCGGTTCACGTGCTGTTGAAGCCTGGCTTGGAGAATTTTGAGCATCTCCTTGCTAGCATGTGAAATGAATGCAACTGTGTGGTAGTTTGAGCTTTCTTTGGCATTGCCTTCTTTGGGGTTGGATGAAAACTGACCTTTTCCAGTTCTGTGGCCACTGCTGAGTTGTCCAAATTTGCTGGCATATTGAGTGCAATACTTTAACAGCATCATCTTTCACGATTGAAATAGCTCAGCTGGAATTCCATCACCTCCACTAGGTTTGTTCATATGATGCTTCCTAAAGCGCACTTGACTTCACACTTCAGTGTGTCTGGCTCTAGGTGAGTGATCACACCATCATGGTTATCTGGGTCGTTAAGACGTTTTTGGCCTTCAGGCCCAGGGATGGAATTGTCAGGTCATGTGGGTACCTCTATTTTATCGTTTTCAAGAACCTGAAACTGTTCTCCATCGTGGCTGTTGCCACTTCCATTCCTCAAAACAAGGTAGGAGGGTTCGGTTTCAGGCATTGCTTCCCTTTTCCATGTTCCTTGTGTGTAGAGTGTTTGGTGATGGCCATTGTGACTGGTACAAGGAGATATCTTGCTGCACTTTTAATTCGCAGCCCTTCAAAATGAGTGTTATGGAATATATGTAAAATATGTGCTTTTTGAGGGGCTCCAAAATCACTGCAGATGGTGACTGCAGCCATGAAATTAAAAGACGGTTACTCCTTGGAAGGAAAGTTATGACCAACCTAGATAGCATATTAAAAAGCAGAGACATTACTTTGCCAACAAAGGTCTGTCTAGTCAAGGCTATGGCTTTTCCTGTGGTCATGTATGGATGTGAGAGTTGGACTGTGAAGAAGGCTGAGTGCCGAAGAACTGATGCTTTTGAACTGTGGTGTTGGAGAAGACTCTTGAGAGTCCCTTGGACTGCAAGGAGATCCAACCAGTCCATTCTAAAGGAGATCCATCCTGGGTGTTCATTGGAAGGAATGATGCTAAAGCTGAAATTCCAGTACTTTGGCCACCTCATGCGAAGAGTTGACTCATTGGAAAAGACTCTGATACTGGGAGGGACTGGGGGCAGGAGGAGAAGGGGATGACAGAGGATGAGATGGCTGGATGGCATCCCGGACTCGATGGATGTGAGTCTGTGTGAACTCCGGGAGATGGTGATGGACAGGGAGGCCTGGCGTGCTGCGATTCATGGGGTCGCAAAGAGTCGGACATGACTGAGAGACTGAACTGACTGAACAGAAGGAAAAAAAAACAAACTGTGAATCAAATTTATATTGACCTCTGGAAATTGGTTATCCCGCCATCAGCCCTCTTTTGAATTCTTTGTCGTTGACCTGCCCAAGGATATTGCATTCTCTCTGGTGGCCTTTAGAGCCCCGCAGGCCTTGTGACTCTGAAGCCCAGGAATGCGCGGCTCTAGCACTTGTAGTTCCAGGGAGCGTCCACAAGGCGGCAGCACTTCTCCGTGCCCAGCTAGGTTCAGTTCAGTTCAGTCGCTCAGTCGTGTCCGACTCTTTGCGACCCCATGAATCGCAGCACACCAGGCCTCCCTGTCCATCACCAACTCCCGGAGTTCGTCCAAACTCATGTGCATCGAGTCGGTGATGCCAACCAGCCATCTCATCCTCTGTCGTCCCCTTCTCTTCTTGCCGCCAATCCCTCCCAGCATCAGGGTCTTTTCCAATGACTCAACTCTTCGCATGAGGTGTCCAAAGTATTGGAGTTTCAGCCTCAGTATCAGTCCTTCCAATGAACACCCAGGAGAGGTCTCCTTCAGGATGGACTGGTTGGATCTCCTTGCAGTCCAAGAGACTCTCAAGAGTCTTCTCCAACACCACAGTTCAAAAAGCATCAATTCTTCGGCACTCAGCTTTCTTCACAGTCCAACTCTCACATCCATACATGACCACTGGAAAGACCATAGCCTTGACTAGATGGACCTTAGTCGGCAAAGTAATGTCTCTGCTTTTTAATATGCTATCTAGGTTGGTCATAACTTTCTTTCCAAGGAGTAAGTGTCTTTTAATTTCATGGCTGCAGTCACCATCTGCAGTGATTTTGGAGCCCCAAAAAATAAAGTCTGACACCGTTTCCACTGTTTCCCCATCTATTTCCCATGAAGTGACAGGACCAGATGCCATGATCTTCGTTTTCTGAATGTTGAGCTTTAAGCCAACTTTTTCCCTCTCCTCTTTCACTTTCATCAAGAGGCTTTTTAGTTCCTCTTCACTTTCTGCCATAAGGGTGGTATCATCTGCATATCTGAGGTTATTGATATTTCTCCCTGCAATCTTGATTCCAGCTTGTGCTTCTTCCAGCCCAGCGTTTCTCTTGATGTACTCTGCATAGAAGTTAAATAAGCAGGGTGACAATATACAGCCTTGACTCACTCCTTTTCCTATTTGAAACAAGTCTGTTGTTCCATGTCCGGTTTGAACTGTTGCTTCCTCACCTGCATATAGGTTTGTCAAGAGGCAGGTCAGGTGGTCTGGTATTCCCATCTCTTTCAGAATTTTCCACTGTTTATTGTGATCCACACAGTCAAAGGCTTTGGCATAGACAATAAAGCAGAAATAGATGTTTTTCTGGAACTCTCTTGCTTTTCCATGATCCAGCGGATGTTGGCAATTTGATCTCTGGTTCCTCTGCCTTTTCTAAAACCAGCTTGAACATCTGGAAGTTCACACTTCATGTATTGCTGAAGCCTGGCTTGGAGAATTTTGAGCATTACTTTACTAGCATGTGAGATGAGTGCAATTGTGCAGTAGTCTGAGCATTCTTTGGCATTGCCTTTCTTTGGGATTGGAATGAAAACTGACCTTTTCCAGTCCTGTGGCCACTGCTGAGTTTTCCAAATTTGCTGGCATATTGAGTGCAGCACTTTCACAGCATCATCTTTCAGGATTTGAAATAGCTCAACTGGAATTCTATCACCCTCACTAGCTTTGTTCGTAGTGATGCTTTCTAAGGCCCACTTGACTTCACATTCCAGGATATCTAGCTCTAGATGAGTGATCACACCATCGTGATTATCTGGGTCGTGAAGATCTTTTCTATACAGTTCTTCTGTGTATTCTTGCCACCTCTTCTTAATATCTTCTGCTTCTGTTAGGTCCATACCATTCCTGTCCTTTATCGAGCCCATCTTTGCATGAAATGTTCCCTTGGTATCTCTAATTTTCTTGAAGAGATCTCTAATCTTTCCCATTCAGTTTTTTTCCTCTGTTTCTTTGCATTGATCGCTGAGGAAGGCTTTCTTATCACTTCTTGCTAGTCTTTGGAACTCTGCATTCAAATGGGAATATCTTTCCTTTTCTCCTTTGCTCTTTGCTTCTCTTCTTTTCACAGCTATTTGTAAAGCCTTCTAAGACAGCCATTTTGCTTTTTGCATTTCTTTTTCTTGTGGATGGTCTTGATCCCTGTCTCCTGTACAGTGTCACGAACCTCATTCCATAGTTCATCAAGCACTCTGTCTATCAGATCTAGGCCCTTAAATCGATTTCTCACTTCCACTGTATAATCATAAGGGATTTGGTTTAGGTCATACCTGAATGGTCTAGTGGATTTCCCTACTTTCTTCAATTTGAGTCTGAATTAGGCAATAAGGAGTTCATGATCTGAGCCACAGTCAGCTCCCGGTCTTGTTGTTGCTGACTGTATAGAGCTTCTCCATCTTTGGCTGCAAAGAATATAATCAGTCTGATTTTGGTGTTGACCATCTGGTAATGTCCATGTGTAGAGTCTTCTCTTGTTTTGTTGGAAGAGGGTGTTTACTATGACCAGTGCGTTCTCTTGGCAAAACTTATTAGTCTTTGCCCTGCTTCATTCTGTACTCCAAGGCCAAATTTGCCTGTTACTCCAGGTGTTTCTTGACTTCCTACTTTTGCATTCCAGTCCCCTATTATGAAAAGGACATCTTTTTTGGGTGTTAGTTCTAAAAGGTCTTGTAGGTCTTCATAGAACCGTTCAACTTCAGCTTCTTCAGTGTTACTGGTTGGGGCATAGGCTTGGATCACTGTGATATTGAATGGTTTGCCTTGGAAATGAACAGAGATCATTCTGTCGTTTTTGAGATTGCATCCAAGTACTGCATTTTGAACTCTTGTTGACCATGATGGCTACTCCATTTCTTCTAAGGGATTCCTGCCCGCAGTAGTAGATATAATGGTCATCTGAGTTAAATTCACCCATTCCAGGCCATTTTAGTTCACTGATTCCTAGAATGTCAGTGTTCACTCTTGCCATCTCCTGTTTGACCACTTCCAGTTTGCCTTGATTCATGGACCTCCAGGTTCCTATGCAATATTGCTCTTTACATCATCGGACCTTGCTTCTATCACCAGTCCCATTCACATTTGGGTATTGTTTTTGCTTTGGCTCCATCCCTTCATTCTTTCTGGAGTTATTTCTCCACTGATCTCCTGTAGCATATTGGGCACCTACTGACCTGGGGAGTTCCTCTTTCAGTGTCCTATCATTTTGCCTTTTCATACTGTTCATGGGGTTCTCAAGGCAAGAATACTGAAGTGGTTTGCCATTCCCTTCTCCAGTGGACCACATTCTGTCAGACCTCTCCACTATGACCCACCCATCTTGGGTGACCCCACAGGGCATGGCTTAGTTTCATTGAGTTAGACAAGGCTGTGGCCTTAGTGTGATTAGATTGACTAGTTTTCTGTGATTATGGTTTCAGTGTGTCTGCCCTCTGATGCCCTCTCTCCACACCTACCGTATTACTTGGGTTTCTCTTACCTTGGATGTGGGGTATCTCTTCACGGCTGCTCCAGGAAAGCGCAACTGCTGCTCCTTACCTTGAATGAGGTTGCCCTTCCTGATCTTGAACATGGAATAGCTCCTCTTGGCCCTCCTGGACCCGCGCAGCCGCTGCTGCTTGCTCCTGTTAAAAGCCCTAGAGAAAGGGGAGTCCTGGGTGGTAGTTTCCAGTGGAGGGTGTCAGAAGTGAGAGGCCAGAGCTCATGTGTCCATACTTTTTCCCAAGTAGTATTCCCCACTTTCCAGATATCCCACATCCGCCCTGCTGGCGATGCTGATGGTGCTGTTGTCCATCAGCGGAGTGACTCCCGAGGAAGGAGGCTGCAGGCGAGAGCACAGCACCAGGAGACCTGGGGAGCAGGTGACTTTTCAAGGCTCTTTCGGCTCCGAGGTCGGCCGTTGTTTTGATTAGTCGACTTGGGTGAAGTGTAGGGGGGCCCACCTGGATCAGGAGATTGGGGTGCCGTCCTCAGGACAGCCAGCACTCCAGCCCGAGAGGGGTTCTTTCACTGGCACCTCGTCCCCGGCTCCCTCAGCTGCACCACAGTTCAGCCTGAGGGACCCCCAGAAGGCCGGGCTCCGGAGACATTACAACAGCGCGTCCCCAAGTCCTAAGGGCAGTGTTCTTCGGTTTTCTTTACCTTCCTTCTCTTTACTTTTTGGAGTTGATTTTGCTTTCACATTGGAGTGTGGTTGCCTTCTAGCGTTGTGGTGGTTCTCCGTGTAGCACATACGGATTCCCTTACACATATGCATACGTCCGCTCTTATCCACGTTCTTTTCTGTGCAGCTTGTTGGGGACTGGTCAAGTAGGGTTCCCTGCACTTTGCAGTAGGTGCTTCTGATGATGTTTCATATATATTATCGGGTATGTTTGAATCCCACCCTCCTAAGTTCCCCTCCCCTCTGCCTTTTACCCCAATTTTCCCTCCTTGGGGACCACGTGTTTCTTTTTGAAATATCTGAGTCTGTTTCATAAATGGGTGCATTTGTATCACGGGAGTCGTTCTGTCGCTCCCTGTGTGACTTCCTTCATGATCATCTCCAGGCCCATTCATATGGCTGCAGAGGCAGTAATTCATTTTCGCGGCTGAGTCCTAGTCCGTGCTATGTGCTAAGTCGCTTCAGGCGTCTCCTACTTTTTGCGACTCTATGGATTGTAGCCCGCCAGGCCTCTCTGTCCGTAGGCTTCTCCAGGCAAGAACACTGGAGTGGCTTGCCACACCCTCCTCCAGGGGATCATCCTGGCCCGGGGATCGAAACTGTGTCTCTTAGGTCATCTGAACTGGAACGCCGGTTTTGTTTCCCTAGTGCCACCCATGGGACAGATCGATACATCTCCTCCAGGCGTCCGGGGAGCTTTCGGTTGCTTGCGTTGCCCATGGTCCTGCAGTGAACTTTGGGGTACAGGTGACTTTTCAGATTATGATTTTTCCTTGGCCTGCAGGTCCACGGGCGGGATTGCCAGGTCACACGGTAGCTCTGCCTTTAGTGTTTCAAGAACCTCTGCCCCATCCTCCATCGTGGCTGTTGCCCATTTCCATTCCTGAAAACAGGGTAGAAACGTTCTGTTTTGTGCATTCCCTCCCTTTCCCAAATTCCTTGTGTGTACAGTGTTTGGTCCAGCGTTTCTCATGATGTACTCTGCATAGAAGTTAAATAAGCAGGGTGACAATATACAGCCTTGACTCACTCCTTTTCCTATTTGGAACCAGTCTGTTGTTCCATGTCCAGTTCGAACTGTTGCTTCCTGACCTGCATACAGATTTCTCAAGAGGCAGGTTAGGTGGTCTGGTATTCCCATCTCTTTCAGAATCTTCCACAGTTTATTGTGATCCACATAGTCAAAGGCTTCGGCATAGTCAAGAAAGCAGAAATAGATGTTTTTCTGGAACTCTCTTGCTTTTTCCATGATCCAGCAGATGTTGGCAATTTGATCTCCGGTTCCTCTGCCTTTTCTAAAACCAGCTTGAACATCAGGGAGTTCACGGTTCATGTATTGCTGAAGCCTGGCTTGGAGAATTTTGAGCATTACTTTACTAGCAAGTGAGATGAGTGCAATTGTGCGGTAGTTTGAGCATTCTTTTGCATTGCCTTTCTTTAGGATTGGAATGAAAACTGACCTTTTCCAGTCCTGTGGCCACTGCTGAGTGTTCCAAACTTGCTGGCATATTGAGTGCAGCACTTTCACAGCATCATCTTTCAGGATTTCAAATAGCTCAACTGGAATTCCATCACCTCCACTAGCCTGGTTCGTAGTGATGCTTTCTAAGGCCCACTTGACTTCACATTCCAGGATGTCTGGCTCTAGATTAGTGATCACATCATCATGATTATCTGGGTCGTGAAGATCTTTTTTGTACAGTTCTTCCGTGTATTCTTGCCACCTTTTCTTAATATCTTCTGCTTCTGTTAGGTCCATACCATTCCTGTCCTTTATCAAGCCCATCTTTGCATGAAATCTCAATAACCTCAGATATGCAGATGACACCACCCTTATGGCAGAAAGTGAAGAGGAACTAAAAAGCCTCTTGATGGAAGTGAAAGAGGAAAGCGAAAAAGTTGGCTTAAAGCTCAACATTCAGAAAACAAAGACCATGGCATCCGGTCCCATCACTTCATGGGAAATAGATGGGGAAACAGTGGAAACAGTGTCAGACTTTATTTTTTTGGGCTCCAAAATTACTGCATATGGTGACTGCAGCCATGAAATTAAAAGATGCTTACTCCTGGAAGAAAAGTTATGAGCAACCTAGATAGCATATTCAAAAGCAGAGACATTACTTTGCCGACTAAGGTCTGTCTAGTCAAGGCTATGGTTTTCCCTGTGGCCATGTATGGATGTGAGAGTTGGACTGTGAAGAAGGCTGAGTGCCGAAGAATTGATGCTTTTGAACTGTGGTGTTGGAGAAGACTCTTGAGAGTCCCTTGGACTGCAAGGAGATCCAACCAGTCCATCCTGAAGGAGATCAACCCTGGGATTTCTTTGGAAGGAATGATGCTAAAGCTGAAATTCCAGTACTTTGGCCACCTCATGCGAAGAGTTGACTCACTGGAAAAGACCCTGATGCTGGGGGGGATTGGGGGCAGGAGGAGAAGGGGACGACCGAGGATGAGATGGCTGGATGGCATCACGGACTCGATGGACGTGAGTCTGAGTGAACTCCGGGAGTTGGTGATGGACGGGGAGGCCTGGCGTGCTGCGATTCATGGGGTCGCAAAAGAGTCGGACACGACTGAGCTGAACTGAACTGAGAGTGTTTGGTCAGGGCCGTTGTGAGTGGTGCAGGGAGATGCCTTGCTGCAGGTTTGATTTGCAGCTCTTGAAAATGAACATATGGAGCAAATTTAAAATATGTGCTTCTTAAAAAAACACACACAAAAACTGAATAGAGGGAAAAAAACATGTCACGTGAAATTTAAATTGAACTCTGGACATTGACTCCCCCCACCCCCACCCCGCGGACGCACGCACGCACGCACGCGCGCACACACACACACACACACACACACACACACAGACACACACACAGACACACACACACAGACACACACACACAGACACACACACACACACACACAGACACACACACACACACAGACACTGCTTGCAGGCTGGTGTTCTTTACAGCCCTGCAGGCCTTGTGACTGAAGCGCCCAGAAGCGCCGCTCTGACCCTTGTAGTTCCAGGATATGTCCACAAGGAGGCAGCACCTCTCCGCGCTCGGCTAGGGTGGCTTGAGGAACCAAGAGCCCTAGAGAAAGTGGTGTCCTGAGTAGAAGTTTCCAGTGGAATGAACTAGAAGAGCGAGCCCAGGGCTCCTGTCTGGGTACTCTTTCCCGGGTGGCGTTCCCCTTTCTCAGAAATCCCAAGCCCCACCATAAAGGCGATGTCAAGGCTGCACGTCCTCCTTCGCCGTGGTGACTCCACGGAAGGAGGCTGCAGGTGGCAGCCCCAGCAGCAGGGACCTGGGTAGCAGATGACTTTTCAAAGCTCTTTCGGCACAAAGGTCCACCGTTTCCTGGGTGTACCCGACTTGCGTGAGGTGTAGGAGGGCCTGCCTTGATCAGGAGATTCGGGTCCCACCCACAGGGGACTGGAGAGGCCAGACCCAAGAGGGGTTCATTCGCGGGCACCATATCGCCAGCTCCCTCAGCTGCAACACAGTTCAGCCTGGGGGACCTGGGGAGACCGCGGCACCTGGGAGGTGACAGCCCAGTCCCCGGGGCCTAAGGGCAATATTCTTGGTGATACTTTCCTTTCCTTTTTTTTTTTTCTTTTTCGATTTGATTTTGTTTAATGTTGAAATATAGTTGACTTTCAGTGTTTGGGTTGTTGTTTTTTTTTTATGTAGGGCAAACTGACTCACTTATACATATACGTATATGTCAGCTCTTATTCACATTCTTTCCTGTATAGGTTACTGGAGACTGAGGCTCTCTGTGCTTTGCAGGAGGTGCTTCTCGATGATCTAGCTCATTGCTGTATTGTGAATGTGTGAATCGCACCTTCCTAAGTCCTCCCTGTCCTCCAGCTTTACCCCCATGCTTCTCCCCCTTGGAAAGACAGCCTTCTTTTTGAAGTCTTTGAATCTGTTTCATGAATCAGTGCAGTAGTATCGCATTTTAGAATCCATCTCTAAAAGATGCCGTCGTCAGTCTGTTGTGGTTCCCTGTCTGACTTTCTTCAGTCAGCAAAATCATCTCCTGGTCCACTCATGTGGCTGCAAAGGCAGTAATTCATCCTCCTGGCCGAGTCCTATTTCACGCTACAGACTGACTACATCTTCCCGTCCAGGCATCTGTCCAGGCAGCTTTCGGTTGCTTGCTCTTGCCATCAGTGCAGAGTTAATTCTGAGGCGCAGCTGTCTTTTCAGATTGTGATTTTTCTTGACATCCAGGCTGAGGAGTGGTGTTGCCTGGCAGTGTGGCAGCTCTGCTTTTGGTGTTTCAAGAACCTCCACACTGTTCTCCATCGTGGCTGTTGCCTGCATCCATTCCTCAAAACAAGACAGGAGGGTCCTATTTCATGCATGCCCTTGCTTTCCTGCGTTCCTTGTGGGTAGACTGTTTGGTGATGGCCATTGTGATTGATGTGAGGAGATATTTGATTCCTAGCTCTTTAAAAAGGGGCCTTATGGAGCATGTTTAAAGTATGTGCTTCTTAAAAAAAATAAGAAAAAATTTAAAAAAAAGTGTGTGTTAAATTAAAATTGACCTCTGGAAATTGGGTTCCCCAAGATCTGCCCTCTTTTGAATTCTTTTTCAGTGACCTGCCATTGCTTGCAGGCTGGTGTCCTTTGCGGGCTTCCCAGGTGGTGCGAGTGGTAAAGAACCAGCCTGACAATGGAGGAGACATAAGAGACTTGGATTCGATCCGAGTCGAGAAGATCTCCTGGAGGGCGCCCTGGCAGCCTGCTCCAGTTCTTGCCTGGAGAATCCCATGCACAGAGGAGCTTAGCAGGCTACAGTCCGTAGGGTCACAAAGGATCTGACATGACTGAAGTGACTTCAGTTCAGTTCAGTTCAGTCGCTCAGTTGTGTCCGACTCTTTGCGACCCCATGAATCGCAGCACGCCAGGCCTCCCTGTCCATCACCAACTCCCGGAGTTCACTCAGACTCACGTCCATCGAGTCCGTGATGCCATCCAGCCATCTCATCCTCGGTCGTCCCCTTCTCCTCCTGCCCCCAATCCCCCCCAGCATCAGGGTCTTTTCCAGTGAGTCAACTCTTCGCATGAGGTGGCCAAAGTACTGGAATTTCAGCTTTAGCATCATTCCTTCCAAAGAAATCCCAGGGTTGATCTCCTTTAGGATGGACTGGTTGGATCTCCTTGCAGTCCAAGGGACTCTTTCAAGAGTCTTCTCCAACACCACAGTTCAAAAGCATCAAGTCTTCGGCGCTCAGCCTTCTTCACAGTCCAACTCTCACATCCACACATGGCCACAGGGAAAACCATAGCCTTGACTAGACGGACCTTAGTCGGCAAAGTAATGTCTCTGCTTTTGAATACGCTATCTAGGTTGGTCATAACTTTTCTTCCAAGGAGTAAGCATCTTTTAATTTCATGGCTACAGTCACCATCTGCAGTAATTTTGGAGCCCAAAAAAATAAAGTCTGATACTGTTTCCACTGTTTCCCCATCTATTTCCCATGAAGTGATAGGACCGGATGCCATGATCTTCGTTTTCTGAATGTTGAGCTTTAAGCCAACTTTTTCGCTTTCCTCTTTCACTTCCATCAAGAGGCTTTTTAGTTCCTCTTCACTTTCTGCCATAAGGGTGGTGTCATCTGCATATCTGAGGTTATTGATATTTCTTCCGGCAATCTTGATTCCAGCTTGTGTTGCTTCCAGTCCAGCATTTCTCATGATGTACTCTGCATAGAAGTTAAATAAGCAGGGTGACAATATACAGCCTTGATGTACTCCTTTTCCTATTTGGAACCAGTCTGTCGTTCCCTGTCCAGTTCTAACTGTTGCTTCCTGACCTGCATACAGATTTCTCAAGAGGCAGGTCAGGTGGTCTGGTATTCCCATCTCTCTCAGAATTTTCTGCAGTTTATTGTGATCTACACAGTCAAAGGCTTTGGCATAGTCAATAAAGCAGAAGTAGATGTTTTTCTGGAACTCTCTTGCTTTTTCCATGATCCAGCGGATGTTGGCAATTTGATCTCCGGTTCCTCTGCCTTATCTAAAACCAGCTTGAACATCAGGGAGTTCACAGTTCACGTATTGCTGAAGTCTGGCTTGGAGAATTTTGAGCTTTACTTTGCTAGCATGTGAGATGAGTGCAATTGTGTCATAGTTTGAGCATTCTTTTGCATTGCCTTTCTTTGGGATTGGAATGAAAACGGACCTTTTCCAGTCCTGTGAAGTGACTTAGTAGGCACCAACTCTGGGAGATGGTGAAGGACAGGGAAGCCTGGCGTGCTGCAGTCCTTGGGGTCACAAAGAAGTGGACACGATTGAGTGAACAGCAGCAACAGTGTCCTTTACAGCCCTGCAGGCCAGGGGACTCTGAAGCTCTCAGAAACTGCTCTCTGGCACTTGTGGGAAACTTCCACGAAACAGCAGCACTTCTCTATGCTCTGCTAGGGGGTTTAGGGAGACCAGAGCCCTAGAAAACGTGGTGTCCCAGGTGGTAGCTTCCAGTGGAATGTGCCGGAAGAAACAGCCCGGGCTCTGTCTTGGTACTTTTTCCCACACAGTGTGCCTTTACCCAGAAATCTCAAGCTGCACCCAAACAACGATGCTGACCAGAGTGGTGCTGAGGGTGGACGCTGCCGGTGGAACCCCGGCACCGGGAGGCCAGCGGAGCAGGTGGCTTGTCAAAGCTTTTTTTGGCACAGACGTCCATCGCTTTTGTTGTTATTGTACTCGACTTGGGTGAGGTGAAGGAGGTCCCACCTGGATCAGGGGATTGGGGTCCCATCCATGGGGGAACAGGAACTCCAGGACCAAGGGAGTTCATTCGCTGGCACCTCCTCCCCAATCACTCAGCTGTACCACAGTTTATCTGGGGACCCCAGGTGGCCCCGGGTTCCTGGGGTGTGACAACAGCCAAGTCCCCGAGCCCTAAGGGCAATATTCTTGGCTTCTATTTACTTTCCTTTTGTTTTGTTTTTAGATTTGTTTTTGTTTCAGTGTTGAAATATAGTTGACTTGTGGTGGTTTGGTTTTTCAGATAGCGCAAATGGATTCACTTACACGCACACCATTTCGTGTCCACATTCTTTGCTGCACAGGTTCTTAGAGACTGTTTAAGTAGCCTTCCTGTGCTTTGCAGTAGGCGGCTCAGTTCCTGTATAGTATTGTGTATGTGTAAGTCCCACCCTCCTGAGTTCTTCCTGCCCCTGCTCCTTGCCCTCATTTTTCCCGCCTTGGGAACCATAAGTTCTTTTAGACGTCTCTGAGTCTGTCATTCATGCAGGCTTTTTTATCCTGTTTTAGATTCCACCTCTAGGAGATGTCATTCTTGTTCTGTTGTCCCCTGTCTGACTTCCTTCGTTTAGCTTGACCATCTGCAGGTCCACGCTGCAAAGGCAGTAATTCGCTTTCCTGGCTGAGTCCTGTTTCATGGTACAGACTGACCACATCTTCCCCAGGCGTCTGTCCAGGAAGCTTTTGTCCGCCCGTGGTGCTGCAGTGAACTTTAGGGTACAGGAGTCTTTCCAAATTGCGATTTTCCTTGGCCTACAGTCCAGGGGTGGGGTCGCAGGTCATGTAGTAGCTGTGTCCTTATTGTTTTCAAGAACATCCACACTGTTCTCCATGGTGGCTGTTGCTCACTTCCATTTCTCAAAACAAGGCAGAAGAGCTCTGTTTCTGGCATGTTGTCCCTTTCCTGCATTCCTTGTGTGTAGACCGTTGGTGATGGCCATTGTGAGTGGTGCAGAGAGATCCCTCGCTGCAGTTGTGATTTGCAGCTCTCGAAAATGAGCGTTATGGAACATATTTAAAATATATGCTTTTTAAAAAAAACAGAAGGGGAAAAAACCCCCAAAACTTGTGTTCGGTAAAGTTAGGTTGAGCTTGGGAAAGCGACCTCCGAACAATCCGCCCTCTTTTGAATTTGTTTCAATGACCTGCCAGAGGACATTGCTTGCGGGTTGGTGTCCCTTACAGCCCTGCAAGCCTTGTGACTCTGAAGAGCCAGAAGCACCACTTGGGCACTTGTAGTTCCAGCAAAGTTCCGCAAGAAGGCAACACTTCTCCACGCCCCTAGGGTGGCTTGGGCAACCAGAGCCCTAGCGAAGGTGGTGTCCTGGGTGGTAGCTTCTAGTGGAATGTGTCAGAAGAAAGAGCCCAGGGCTCACATCTTGGTGCTTTTCTGGCATCATGTGCCCTTTCCCATAAATCCCAAGCCTGCCCTAACAGCGATGCTGAGAGTGCTGTCAAACAAAGGGCATGACTCAGTGACTCTCAAGGAAAGGCGCTTCCAGTGGGAACCCCAGCATCAGAAAACCTGGGAAGCAGGTAAGTTTTCAAAGCTGTTTTGGCACAGAAGTCCACCATTTTTTCGGTATACTCGACTTGCTTGAGGTGTGGGAGGGCCCGCCTGGATCAGGAGTCCTACCCACAGCGGGCCGGGCACTGTAGGCCCCAAACGGTGTCATTTGCTGGCACCTTGCCCTCAGCTCCATCAGCTGCACCACAGTTCAGCCTGGGGGACCTGGGTCGGCCCTTGCTCCTGGAGGCGACAACAGCCCAAGCCCTGAGACCTAAGGGCAGAATTTTTTACTTCTCTCTCTCTCTCTTTTTTTTTTAGATTTGAGTTTTCCTTTATGTTGGAACGTAGTGGACTTACAGTGCTGTGGTTGTTTTCAGTGTATCCCAGAAAGATTCACTTATTCATATACATATACATCTCAACTTTTAGTTACGCTCTTTCCTGTGTGGTTTATTAGAGACTGTTGGAGGAGCGTTGCCTGTGCTTTGCAGTAAGTACTTCTTGGTGACCTAGTTCATATGTAGTATTGTGTATGTGTAAATCCTACCCTCCTGAGTTCTCCCTACCCTCCCCACTTTACCTCATTTTTTCACCCCTTGGGAAACATACGTTTCTTTCCATATTCGTTGAGTCTGTTTCACAAATGAGTACGTTTATATCATGGTTTAGATTCTTCCTCTAATTGATGTCATAGGAGTTCTGCTGTTCCCTGTCTGACTTCCTTCAGTCAGCATGATCATCTCCAGGTCCATCCGTGTGGCTGCCAAGCCAATAATTCACTTTCCTGGCTGAGTCCTGTTTCATGGTACGCACTGACCATGTCTTCTTCTCCAGGCGTCTGTCCAGGGAGCTGTTGTTCGTTTGCTATTGACCGTGGCGCTGCAGTGAACTTTAGGGTACAGGTGTCTTTTCAGATTATGATTTTCCTTGGCCTACACGTCCAGGGGTGGGATTGCCAGGTCATGTGATAGCTCTGTTTTTGCTTTTTCAAGACTGACCTCACTGTCCTCCATGGTGGCTGTTGCCCACTTCCATTTCTCAAAACAAGGTAGGAGGGTCCTGATTCATGCATGCCCTTCCTTTCCCGCATTCCTTGTGTGTAGACTGATTGGTGATGGCCATTGTGACTGCTACAAGGAGTTACCTTGCTGCAGTGATTTGCAGCTCTGGATAATGAAAATTATGGAGCATATTTAAAATATGTGCTTAAAAAAAAATAGAGGGAAAAAAAATGTGCGTCGAATTTAAATTGACCTCTGGAAATTGGCTTCCGCATGATCTGCCCTCTTTTGAATTCTTTTTTGATGACCTGCCAGTGGACATTGCTTACAGGCTGGTACCCTTTTACAGGCCCTATGATTCTGAGGCGCCCAGAAGCACAGCTCTGACACCTGTAGTTCCGGGAAATGTCCACAAGGTGGCAGCACTCCCCTGTGCCCCGCTAGGGTTGCTTGAGCCACCAGCGCCCTAGAGAAAGTGGTGTTCCTGGGTAGCGGCTTCCAGCGGAGTGTGCCAGAAGAAAGATCCCAGGGCTCCTGTTTTGGTACTTTTTCCACGTAGCCTGGCCCTTTCTCAGAAATCCCAAGCCCCGCCATAATGGCGATGCTGAGGGTGCTTTCGTCCATAGGCAGGATGACTCTCGAGGAAGGAGGCTGCCAGTGGGAACCCCGGCGCCCGGAGCCCTGGGCAGCACGTGACTTTTCAAAGCTCTTCTGGCACAGAGGCCCACCGTTGTTTGGGTTACTCGACTTGCTTGAGGTGTAAGAGGACCCACCTGGATCAGGAGAGTGGGGTCCCATCCACAGGAGACCCGGTCTTCCAGGCCCAAGAGGGGTTCATTCTCTGGCACCTCATCCCCAGCTCCCTCAGCTGCACCACAGTTCAGCCTAGGGGACCCTGGGAAGCCTGGGTCCTGGCATGAGACACTAGACCATTCCCTGAAGCCTAAGGGCTGTACTCTTGGCTTTGGTTTAGTTTCCTTTTTTCCTTTTTAGATTTGATTTTGCTTCTGTATTGGGTTGCAGTTGACTTACAGTGTTGTGGTTGTTTGTGGTGTAACACAAAGGGATTAATTTATGCATAAACATATATCAGCTCTTCGGAGAAGGCAATGGCACCCCACTCCAGTACTCTTGCCTGGAAAATCCCATGGGCCGAGGAGCCTGGTGGGCTGCAGTCCATGGGGTCGCTAAGAGTCAGACACAACTGAGAAACTTCACTTTCACTTTTCACTTTCATGCATTGGAGAAGGAAATGGCAACCTACTCCAGTGTTCTTGCCTGGAGAACCCCAGGGACGGAGGAGCCTGGTGGGCTGCCGTCTGTGGGGTCACACAGAGTCAGACATGACTGAAGCGACTTAGTAGCAGCAGCATATCAGCTCTTTTCACTTTCTTTCTTGTACAGGTTCCAGAGACTGAGCAGCGTTCCCTGTGCTTTGCAGTAGGTGCTTCTTGATGATCTGTTTCATACATGACATTGCGTGTGTTTGAACCCCACCTTCCTAACTTCTTTAGAATACAGGTGTCTTTTCAAATTATGGTTTTCCTTGGCATACAGGCCCAGGGGTGGGACTGCCAGGTCACGTGGTTGTTCAGTTGCTCAGTCGTGTCCAGCTCTTTGCAACTCCAGGCACTGCAACATGCCAGGCTTCCCTGTCCTTCACCATCTCCTGAAGTTTGCCAAACTCATGTCCTTTGAGTCGGTTATTCCATCCAACCATCTCATCCTCTGCCTCCCCCTTCTCCTCCTGTCTTCAGTCTTTCCCAGCTTCAGGGTCTTTTTCAGTGAGTCAGCTTGTTGCATCGGGTGGCCACAGTATTGGAGCTTCAGCTTCAGCATCAGTCCTTCCGATGAATATTCAAAGTTGATTTCCTTTAGGATTGACTAGTTTGATCTTCTTGCTGTCCAAGGGACTCTCAAGAGTCTTCTTTAGCACCATAGTTCGAAAGCATCAATTCTTGGGCGCTCAGCCTTCTTTATGGTCCAACTCTCACATCCATACATGACTATTGGAAAAACCACAGCTTTGACTACAACTTTGACTGTTGGCAAAGTGATATCTCTGCTTTCTAATACACTGTCTAGGTTTATCATAGCTTTTCTTCCAAGAAGCAATATCTTTTAATTTCATGGCTGCAGTTACCATTGGAGGTAATTTTGGAGCCCCAAAACATGAAATCTATTAGTGTTTCCTTTTTTTCCCCCATTTTTTGCCTTTGAGTGATGGGACTGGATGCCATAATGTGAAGGGACCCGATGTCATTATGTTAGTTTTTTGAGTGTTGAGTTTTAAGCCAGCTTTTTCACTCTCCTCTTTCACCTTCATCAAGAGGCTCTCTAGTGCCTCTTCCATTTCTGCAGTTAGGATGGTGTCATCTGCACGTCAAGGTTACTGATATTTCTCCCAGCAATCTTGATTCCATCTTGAGCTTCATCCAGCCTAGCATTCCAGATGATGTCCTCTGCGTATAAGTTAAATAAGCAGGGTGACAATATACAGCCTTGACGTACTCCTTTCCCGATTTGGAACCAGTCTGTTGTTCCATGTCCTGTTCTAACTGTTGCTTCTTGACCTGCATACTGGTTTCTCAGAAGGCAGGTCAGGTAGTCTGGTATTCCCATCTCTTTCAGAATTTTCAGTTTGTTGTGATCCACAAAGTCAAAGTCTTTAGCCTGGTTAATGAAGCAAAAGTAGATGTTTTTCTGGAATTCTCCTGCTTTTTCTGTGGTCCAGTGGATGTTGGCAATTTGATCTCTGGTTCCTCTGCCTTTTCTAAATCCAGGTTGTATGCACACCTGCAAGTTCTCAGTTCAAGTACTGTTGAAACGTATGGATTTTGAGCATAATCTTGCTAGCATGTGAAATGAGTGCAACTGTGGGATAGTTTGAACATTCTTTGGCATTGCCCTTCTTTAGGATTGAAATGAAAACTGACCTTTTCCAGTCCTGTGGCCACTGCTGAGTTTTCCAAATTTGCTGGCATATTGAGTGCAGCACTTCAACAGCATCATCTTTCAGGATTTGAAATAGCTTACCTGGAATTCCATCATCTCCACTAGCTTTGTTTGTAGTAATGCCTACTAAGGCCCCCTTGACTTCACACTTCAGGATGTCTGGCTCTAGGTGGATGATCACACCATCACGGTTATCCGGGTCATTAAGACCTTGTGGCATACAGGCCCAAGGGTGGAATTACCAGGTCATGTGGTACCTCTGTTTTTAGTGGTTTCAAGAACCTGGAAAAACTATTTTCCATCACAGCTGTTTCCAATTTCATTCCCCAAAAAAGGTAGGAGGGTTCTGTTTCATGCACGCCCTGCCTTTCCCCCTTGCCTTATGTGTAGACAGTTTGGTGATTCACATTGTGACTGTTGCAGAGAGACACCTTGCTGCAGTTTTGATTTACAGCTTTTGAAAGAGCCTTATGGAGAATATTGAAAATATGTGATTTTTAAAAAAACCAACCAAACAAACAAAAAAACAGTATGCTTTGAATTTAAATTGACTTCTGGAAATAGGCTTCCCCCACAATCCGCCCTCTTTTCAATTCTTTTCATTGACCTGCCGGAGACAATTGTTTTCTGGCTGATGTCCTTGACAGCCCCTCAGGCCTTGGGAATCTGAAGCGCCCAGAAGCGCCACTCTGGTACTTGTAGTTCCTGAAAATGTCCGCTAGCGTAGCTTGGGCAACCAGAGCCACAGAGACGGTGGTGTCCTGGGTGGTGGCTTCCAGTGGAATGTGCTGGAAGAAGGAGCCCAGGTCTCGTGTCTCCGTGCTTTTTCACGACTAGGGTTCCCGCATCCCAGAAATCCCAGGCCCCACCCTAACAGCGATGCTGAGGGTACTGTGTACACAGCAGGGTGACTCCCGAGGAAGGAGGCTGTAGGTGGGAACGGCGGCACCGGGAGATCTGGGAAACACATGATTTTCAAAGCTCTTTGGGCACGGAGGTCCACCGTTTTGGGTGGGTAGTCAGCTTGTGTAAGGTGTAGGAGGGCCTGCCTAGATCGGGAGATTGGAGTCCCATCCACAGGGGACCCAGCCCTCCAGGCCCAAGAGGGATTCATTCGCTGGCACCTCGTCCGCAGCTCCGTCAGCTGCACCACAGTTCAACCGGTGGACCCGGGTCGGCTGGGGCTCCTGGGATGTGACAACATCCCACCCCAAGGCCTGAGGGCAGTATTCCTGGCATTTCTTTATTTTCCTTTGTTTTCTTTTTGCATTTGATTTTTTTTCTTTGTGTTGGATTATAGTTGACTTGCAGTGTTTGGTTTTTTTTTCCGCGTAGGGCAGACAGGTTCACTTATCCATATATCTGTATCAACTCATAGTCACGTTCTTTTCCTATACGGGTTCTTAGAGATTGTTTGAGTAGATTTCCCTTTGCTTTGCCATAGGTGTTTCTTGATGATCTGTTTCATACATAATATTGAGTATGTGTGAATCCCACCCTCCTACATTCTCTCTACCCTCCCCCCCAACTTTGTCACAATTTATTCCCTCTTGGGAAATATAAGTTTCTTTCCGTAGTCTTTGAGTTTGTTCATAAATGGGTGCATTTGTATCGAGGTTTAGATTCCACCCCTAGGGAATACCATAGTCGATCTGCTGTCCCCTGTCTTCCTTAGTCAGCAAGATCATCTGCAGGACCGTTCATGTGGCTGCAAAGGCAGTAATTCATTTTCCTGACTGAGTCCTATTCCCTGGAACAGCTTAACCACATCATGTCCAGGCATCTATCCAGGGGGCAATTGGTTGCTTGTGATGCTGCAGTGAAATTTAGATGCCAGGTGTCTTTTCAAATTTTGGGTTTCCTTGGCCTGCAGACCCAGGGATGGGAGTTCTGGGTCACGATGTAGCTCTGTTTTTAGTGTTTTTGAGAGCATCCACAGTCGTCTTCTTCGTGGCTTTTACCCACTTCCATTCCTCAAAACAAGTTAGGAGTGTTCTGTTCAATGCATGCCCTCATTTCCGACATTCCTTGTGTGCAGACCGTTTGGTGATGGCTGTTATGACTGGTGCAAGAAGATACCTTGCTGCAGTTTTGATTCACAGTTATGCAAAAGAGGCTTATGGAGCATATTTAAAATATGTGCTTTTAAAAAATAAAAATAAAAAACAGAATAAAAAAGAAAACTCCATGTGCGTTAAATTTAAGTTGACCTCTAGAAATTGGGTTCCCCACGATCCGCTTTCTGTTGAATTCTTTTTCGATGACCTGCTCCAGGACAGGCTTGTGCGTTGGTGTCCTTTACAGCCCCGCAGACCTAGTGACTCTGAAGCGCCCTGAAACACCGCTCTGGCACTTGTAGTTCCAGAAAATATCCACAAGGCGGCAGCACTTCTCCGCGCCCCGCTAGCTTGGCTTGGGCAAGCAGAGACCTAGAGAAAGTAAATGGGGGTCCTGGATGGTAGCTTCCGGTGGAATCTGCCGAAGAAAGAGCCCAGGGCTCGTGTCTCCTTACTTTTTCTGGCATAGTGTGCCCTTTGCCAGAAATCCTAAGCCGCCCCCTAACGTAAATGCTGGCGGGGCTGTCGGCCGTAGAAGAGGTAACACCCGAGAATGGAAGGTGCCGCTGGGATCCCCCGCCCCGGGAGACCAGGGGAGCAGGTGACTTTTAGAAGTTTTTTCGGCACAGAGGTCCACTGTCTTTGGGGTGTATTCAACTTGACAGAGGTGTAGGAGGGCCTACCTTGATCAGGATAGTCAGGCCCAGGAGGGGTTCATTCGCTGGCACCTCGTCCCCAGCTGCCTCAGCTGCCCCGCAGTTCAGCCTGGGGGACCCCGAGTGCGGGGCTCCTGGGATGCGACAGCAGCCCGGACCCTGAGGCTTAAGGGCAATATTTTTGGCTTTAGTTTACCCTCCCCCCCCCCTTTTTTTTAAAATTAGATTTGATTTTGCTTTTATATTGAAATGTACTTGACTTAAAAGTTCTGTGTGTGTGTGTGTGTGTGTGTGTGTGTGTGTGTTTAGGTGTAGTTCAATGTGTGTGTGTGTGTGTGTGTGTGTGTGTGTGTGTTTTGGTGTAGCTCAAATGGATTGACTTATACCTTCACAGGTATCAGCTCTTATTCACCTTCTTTCCTGTCCAGGTTCTTAGAGACTGAGTAGAATTCCCTGTGCTTTGCATGATCTGTATCATATATAATATTGTGTACATGTACATGTGTACACCTTCCTAAGTTTTCCCTAACCTCCCCACTTTACCCCAGTTCTTCCCCCTTGGGAACCACAGTTTCTTTTTGAAGTCTTTGATTAAGTTTCTTTAATGAGAGCATTTCTATCGAACTTAGATTGCACTCCTGAGAGATGTCATAGTCCTTCTGTTGTTCCCTGTCTGACTTCCCTCAGTGAGCACGATCGTCTCCAGGTACATCCGTGTGGCTGCAAAGGCAGTAATTCATTTTCCTGACTGAGTCCTATCCCATGGAACCAAGTGACCACGTCTTCTTCTCCGGGCGTCTGTCCAGGGAGCTTTCGGTTGCTTGCTCTGCCCATGGTGCTCCAGTGAACTTCGGGGTACAGGTGACTTTTCTAGGTGTGGTTTGCCATGGCCTCCAGGCCCAGAGGTGGGATTGCCAGGTCACTTGGTAGCTGTTTTTTGTCTTTTCAAGAACCTGCACACTATTTTTCATCTTGGCAGTTGTTCACTTCCATTCCTCAAAAAGAGGTGGGAGGATTCTGTTTCCTGCATGCCCTGTTTGCCACGTTCGTTGTGTGTAGACTGTTTGGTGATGGCCATTTTGAGTGGTGCTTTGAGATATCTTGCTGCAGTTTTGATTCACAGCCTAAAAAATGGAGCGTGTTTAAAACATGTGCTTTTGAGAAACCAAACAGAAGAAAAAAAAAAGTGAGTTAAATCTAAATTGACCTCTGGAAATTGGCTTCCACGGTCAGCTCCTTTTTGAATTATTTTTCCATGCCCTGCCCTAGGACGTGGCTTGAAGGCTCGTGTCTTTTTGAGCCCCTAAGCTTTGAGACTTACAAATAGCTGTGAAAAGAAGAGAAGCAAAAAGCAAAGGAGGAAAGGAAAGATATTCCCATTTGAATGCAGAGTTCCAAAGAATAGCAAGGAGAGATAAGAAAGCCTTCCTCAGCGATCAATGCAAAGAAATAGAGGAAAACAACAGAATGGGAAAGACTAGAGATCTCTTCAAGAAAAGTAGAGATACCAAGGGAACATGTCATGCAAAGATGGGCTTGATAAAGGACAGAAATGGTATGGACCTAACAGAAGCAGAAGATATTAAGAAGAGGTGGCAAGAATACACAGAACTGTACAAAAAAGATCTTCACGACCAAGATAATCATGATGGTGTGATGACTCACCTAGAGCCAGACATCCTGGAATGTGAAGTCAAGTGGACCTTAGAAAGCATCACTACGAGCAAAGCTAGTGGAGGTGATGGAATTCCAGTTGAGCTATTTCAAATCCTGAAAGATGATGCTGCGAAACTGCTGCACTCAATATGCCAGCAAATTCGGAACACTCAGCAGTGGCCACAGGAAAAGGCCAGTTTTCATTCCAGTCCCAAAGAAAGACAATGCCAAAAAGTGCTCAAACTACCGCACAATTGCACTCATCTCACACGCTGGTAAAGTAATGCTCAAAATTCACCAAGCCAGGCTTCAGCAATGCATGAACCGTGAACTTCCAGATGTTCAAGCTGGTTTTAGAAAAGGCAGAACCAGAGATCAAATTGCCAGCATCCACTGGATCATGGAAAAAGTAAGAGAGTTCCAGAAAAAACATCTATTTCTGCTTTCTTGACTATGCCAAAGTCTTTGACTGTGTGGATCACAGTAAACCGTGGAAAATTCTGAAAGAGATGGGAATACCAGACCACCGACCTGCCTCTTGAGAAACCTATATGCAGGTAAGGAAAGCAAGAGTTAGAACTGGACATAGAACAACAGACTGGTTCCAAATAGGAAAAGGAGTACGTCAAAGCTGTATATTGTCACCCTGCTTATTTAACTTCTATGCAGAGTACATCATGAGAAACGCTGGGCTGGAAGAAGCACAAGCTGGAATCAAGGTTGCCAGGAAAAATATCAATAACCTCAGATATGCAGATGACACCACCCTTATGGCAGAAAGTAAAGAGGAGCTAAAGAGCCTCTTGATGAAAGTGAAAGAGGAGAGTGAAAAAGTTGGCTTAAAGCTCATCATTCAGAAAACTAAGATCATGGCATCCGGTCCCATCACTTCATGGGAAATAGATGGGGAAACAGTGGAAACAGTGTCAGACTTTATTTTGGGCGGCTCCAAAATCACTGCAAATGGTGATTTCAGCCATGGAATTAGTAGATGCTTACTACTTGGAAGGAAAGTTATGACCAACTAGATAGCATATTAAAAAGCAGTTGCCAACAAAGGTCCATCTAGTCAAGGCTATGGTTTTTCCAGTGGTCATGTATGGATGTGAGAGTTGGACTGTGAAGAAAGCTGAGCACCGAAGAATTGATGCTTTTGAACTGTGGTGTTGGAGAAGACTCTTGAGAGTCCCTTGGACTGCAAGGAGATCCAACCAGTCCATTTAAAGGAGGTCAGTCCTGGGTGTTCATTGGAAAGACTGGTGCTGAAGCTGAAACTCCAATACTTTTGGCCACCTCATGCGAAGAGTTGACTCATTGGAAAAGACTCTGATGCCGGGAGGGAATGGGGGCAGGAGGAGAAGGGGACGACAGAGGATGAGATGGCTGGATGGCATCACCGACTCGATGGACATGAGTTTGAGTAAACTCCGGGAGTTGGTGATGGACAGCGAGGCCTGGCGTGCTGCGATTCATGGGGTCGCAAAGAGTCGGACACGACTGAGCGACTGAACTGAACTGAACTGAAGCTTTGAGACTCTTTAGCCACCAGAAGTTCCGCTCTGGCGCTTGTAGTTCGAGAAATCGTCCACAAGGCGGCAGCACTTCTCCGCACCCAGCTAGAGTGGTTTGAGCAACCAGAGCCCTAGAGAAGGTGGTGTCCTGGATGGTAGCTTTCTGTGGAATGTGCTGGAAGAAAGAGCCCAGGGTTCATGTCTGGATACTCTTTCCTCCATAGCGTGTCCTTTCGCAGAAATCCCAAGCCCCGCCATAACGGCGATGCTCATGGTGCTGTAGTTCATAGGCGGTGTGACTCCCGAGGACGGAAGCTGCAGGTGGGAACTCCAGCACCAGGAACCCTGGGGAACAGGTGATGACTTTTCAAAGCTCTTCCGGCACAGAGTTTCATCATTTTGTGGGTGTACTCAACTTGCTTGACATATAGGAGAGCCCGCCCGGATCAGAGATTGGGTTCCTATCCACAGGGGACCGGGCACTCCCAGGCCAAGGAGGGCTTATTCATTGACGCCTGGTTCCCAGCTCTCAGCTGCACCACACTTCAGCCTGGGGGACGCGGGGTGCGGGGGGAGGGGGACTTGGTCTCCAGGAATACCAGTCCCTAAGGCACGCGGCACCTGGCATTTCTTTGTCTTTTATTTTTTAACATTTAATTTTTTTATTGCAATATCATTCATTTTGTTTCCCTCCTGGCTCCGTGGTAGAGAAGCCACCTGCTAATGGAAAAGATGTAGGTTTGATCCCTGGGTCAGGAGGATCCCCTCAAGGTGGAAATGGCAACCCCTCCAGTATTCTTGTCTGGGAAACTCCATGGCTAGAGGAGCCTGGTGGGCTACAGTCTGTGGCTTCACAAAAGATGTGGACACCACTTTGTGATAAAGCACAACAACATTTTAAAGTAAATAGAAAGCTTCAGGCAATATTAGGAGCCAGGCTTAAATCTTTGGGGAAAAGAAAAAGTGGCGGGCCCTAGGTGTCCACATTTTTGCATTCACCATGTTATTATTTTTCTGTTGTCCATTCCTAAACACTGGGCAGTGGAGGGTAAAACTCCTCAACACCCTCCCTGAGGATTTGCTTCCCACCTTGTGCATGTGTATGAAAGCACTTCTAAAAACTTCTAAGACCTAGAGCTGGAGTCAGCTAGCTTTTCTGAAGGACCAGATAGTCTGTGTTGCAAGTGCTCAGGTCTGCTGCTGCTGCTGCTGCTGCTGCTGCTGCTAAGTCACGTCAGTCGTGTCCGACTCTGTGTGACCCCATGGACAGCAGCCCACCAGGCTCCCCCGTCCCTGGGATTTTCCAGGCAAAAACACTGGAGTAGGTTGCCATTTCCTTCTCCAATGCATGAAAGTGAAAAGTGAAAATGAAGTCGCTCAGTCGTGTCCGACTCTTCGTGACCCCATGGACTGCAGCCCACCAGGCTCCTCGGCCCATGGGATTTTCCAGACAAGAGTACTGGAGTGGGGTGCCATCGCCTTCTCCAACTCAGGTATGCATTATCCTGCAAAAGCAGCCCTAGAGTGTGTAAAAGAATCAGCATGCTTCTGTCCCAGTAAAAGTTTACTTACAATAAATAAATTAATAATTAAAAAAAAGTTTACTTACAAAAACCGGCAGAAGGTCCTGAGAGTGTAGGCTGCTGAGTCCCTACCTAGGGAAAAGCACAAATAATAGAACTTCCAGAAATACATGCCTTTTTTTTTTTTTTAAGAAAAGTAGACTCACACTACATATGATTGGATGTATTTAAATATTTGTTGGTGGCCATTATGTGCTAGCTTGTGTATAGTGGTGCACTCAGCAGTGAGCAAGACTGACAGGCCCTCAGCTCCAGTGCTGTGTACCGAGTGAGATATGTCCGGAACATTGTAAGTGCCCTGAGTCATGGGGGCTGTGATAGACAGAAATCAGCTTTCTAGCGTAACTCTTGCAACCAACCCCCTATTTATGGGCATTTAATTTCCTTAATTGTTTTCCTTGTCGTCTTCCCTGTCGTAAAGATTCTTAGGATTAAGTCTTTATGAAAAACCATCAGTTCTTACTTGGGCTAAAAATTTCTTACAGTGGAATGCCTGAGTCAAAAGGCATACAATTTTTTTTTTTTTTTTTTGGATCTTTTGCTAAGCATTGTGTGTGTGCTCAGTCATGTCTGACTCTTTGCAACCGCATCGACTGTAACCTATCAGGCTCCTCTGTCCATGGGATTTTCCAGGCAAGAATACTGGAGTGGCTTGTCATTTCCTCCTCCAGGAATTGAACTCTCAACTCCTGCGAGACGACTCCTGCTTTGGCAGGCAGATTCTTTATCACTGAGCCACCTGGGAAACATTTCCAAAGTACTTTCTAGAAAACTTAAACCAACCTCCGCTTTCACTTTACCTTCCTCGACTTCCTTGCTGCCTTTATGCAGCCAGATCGAGTTTCATAAATTCTGACAGTAAAATGAAAGCACATAAATCTAACCCGTGAAACAGAATTAAAGAGACAGGGAATCATTCGTGGGAGAGGAGCCCTGTTTCAGATGTTTTGTCTCTAGGGTTTCCTGTGATCTGCTCCCTATATCACAGTTAGAAATAAATCTCAGAAGTTCCTGTAGTGCTAGCCGACACCGGCTATTAACTGCCTTCACCGTGTGCCAGAAGCCCTGGTAGCCCTTCATGTGCCTGATCCGAATTAAGCCTCAGAACAAAATGGAACGGAGAAGCTGCAGACGGCCCAATGGTGGTGGAGCTGGACCTCGACTGGGTCTCTTTGAACTTGAGTAGGAATCTCAAGCTGGCAGCCCTACTGATTGCTTTCTTTGGCTTGCACAGTGTGGGCCAGCCCAGTGTTTAAAAATTTATTGACGTCATTCCAAACATTTTAAAACTGGAAAATGTCCCACAAAATCTATATTTAAAACTTGAGAAAAATTGCAAGACCCAGGCACAGTGGGGTCACCTTCCCATGTGCTGACAACGGATGGGTCCTGGGTGACTTCCACACAAGGAACATGCCTTCTGATCATGATATTATTGAGCTGAGATTAGCAACCACTCAGAAATTCCTTCTCCTGCAAACCAATAGGAAGTCTGTGATTGGGACTCAGCAGGGGGCTGCAACAGAGAATGCTTGTCCTGTCTTCTCACCCAAGCCACTTCTTTTGTTTGCTTGCCCGTGATTGTTGCCCAGGTGTTAGCTATGGGAGGAGACAGGATAGGGGAGTGGGGTGGAGGCCACTGTGGGTCCAGCCCCCGATGTGACCTGGCATGGCCTCCAGAGAGGGGCCGCTTTGAACACTTGATTAGGGGAGGGTGTCTTCAGCTGCTGGAGGGGCAGCCTGTAAAATGACTCTTGGTTTCTGGGTGTCTGCCTTCCTCTTCTAACCTCCATCTTTCTCATTCCTGTTTTATTCATCACCTCGATTCCTTTTCAGTACATGTCACCACACACTTCCCAGCCACGTGGGTCTCCCTCGTCCATCTTACTTTAGACAATGAACTTGGGGACTTTCTTGGCAGTCTAGTGGGTATGAGTCCGAGCTTCCACTGCAGGGGGTGCAGATTCCATCCCTGGCTGGGGAACTAAGACCCACCCCCCATGCCATGCGGTGCAGCCAAAAGAAGGTGGACTTGACCGTGGCGGGTCAGGTGTCTCTTGCAAGGGCCATGCTCACAGCCTGGCTGTGTGCCTACCCGTCCCCTCTTGAGCGCGGGCGCCCGTTGGCTTTTCTGCTGGGAATGGTTCCGGCACTTGTTTAGCTCCTGACTCTGTGGCTAGAGGGCCGGAGAGACAAAACCCTAGAGACAAAACTGGGGCTTCGCCAGACCTTGTGGCTCTGGGAGCCAGAACTTGACTCTCTCAAGTATTCACTTTGTGTTTGATTTAGTTAGAGCCATACAGTGTCATGAAGAAATCACTTATTTAAAGTACGTATCTGTGCTTTCCGTACACCAGGCATTGTGCCAAGTAAGAGGGTCCCAGGAAGGAAGGGACAGCATGGGGGTGCGGAGGGTCAGCAGAGAGCAAGAGCCAGGCCCCAGTGCGGCTTGTGCACCGGCAGGGAGCAGATTCAGAAACTCCTTGAGGCAGAAGGAGCAGGGTCAAGGAGCCTTCTAGAAGGTGCTCCCACCAGAGCCTTCATGCCATCAGAGAGCTCTGAAAAGCACCCAAAGTCACATCTTTTCATGTCCATCCATTCAAACCCCTCTTGCTCCACAAGCCCACCTGCCTGCGTCTGTCTTCAGCAGACACCCCCGTCTCCACACATTTGGAGCCACACTGTCCAGTACAGAAGCCAGTAGCCATGCATGGCTGCTGGTAATCTGCAGTGTGGCCAGGCTCAACGGGCATGTCGTGCAGACACAAAATGCACACAGGATTCTAAGGCTGAGAGCACAGAAGGACAGAATGTAAAGGGCCGCATTAGTAAACTCGTACTGCTTTCAGGCTAAAATGACAGTATTTGGCTATACTGGGTTAAATATATGGTTCTTTTATGTGGTTTTTTTGATTTTACATATGGACCGCTCACTGGTGGCTCAAGGGACTGTTGTAGCTGAGCTGGCTGCATCTCCCTGGCCTGGCTACATGAAGCGTGCTCCTTTATGACTTTGCTGTATATTTCTTACTGGTTGGCTATAGGTTTCAGCCTGTGTGTGTGCGTATGCTCAGTTTTGTCCAACTCTTCGCTACTCCATGGACTGTAGCCCACCAAGCTCCTCTGTCTATAGGATTTTCCAGGCAAGAATACTGGAGTCAGTAGCCATTCCCTTCTCCAGGGGTCTTCCCAACCCAGGGATGGAGTCTTTTGCATCTCCTGCATTGGCAGGTGGGTTCTTTACCACTGGCGCCACCTGGGAAGCCTGTATGTATTTGTGTGTGCGTGGGGGTAAGAATAATATATGTTCTCTGTCCCTCTAACTAGGTGGAAGACAGGACTAATGTCTCATTCCTCTGTTTCCTCACTCTCTGCTCTGCCCAGGTGCCACTTTTGCTATTAAAGACCCAGTGTGTGTTTGGTCACGATTCTTTCGTTCATTTGACAAATATTTGCCGAATTCAGACTCTGTGCCAGGTTCCCCTGGGAACTTAATGAAGTTTAACTCAATACTTGGCATTGTAAAAGAAGGTAGGAATTACTAGCTTTGTTTCTCAAGATAAGGGAATTGGGGTAAAAAGTTTAAGTGACTTGCTCAAGGTTACCTACTAGGCAAGTGGCAGGAATCAGGATTCCAACAGTCTTTTTTGTCTGGTTCCAAATGGTGTTCAGCGTGACTCCTTCACCTCATTCCAGCTGCACCCTAAACCCTGTCTTCTTGTTTGTATATACAGGCTTATTACACTGCTTCTTTTTTTTATAATTTCATGTATATATTGATTTTATTCTTGGCTGTGCTGAGTCTTTATTTCTGCTCGGGCTTTTCTCTAGTTGTGGCAAGTAGGTGCTGCTCTCTAATTGCAGATCATGGGCTCTATAGCGTGGGGCTTCAGTAGCTGGGGGGCAAGGGCTTAGAGCAACTAAGCTCTGTGGCATGTGGGATCTTCCCGGGCCAGAGATCGAACCCCTGTCCCCTGCGTTGGCAAGTGGATTCTTTACCACTGAGCCAGCAGGGAAGCCCTACACCCTTATATATAACACCCTTATATTCTCCATTCTCAGTTTTGATCCAGTCAGTTGTTCCATGTCTGGTTCTAACTATCGCTTCTTGATCTGCATACAGGTGTCTCAGGAGACAGGTAAGGTCATCTGGTATTCCCATCTTTTTAAGAGTTTTCCACAGTTTGTTATGATCCACACAGTCAAAGGCTTTAGCACGTCAATGACACAGAAGTTAGATGTTTTTGTGGAATTCCTTTGCTTTCTCTATGACCCAATGAATGCAGGCAGTTTGATCTCTGGTCCTCTGTCTTTCCTAAATCCAGCTTGTACTTCTGGAAGTTCTCACTTGATGTACCGCTAAAGCCAAGCTTGAAGGATCTTGAGCATAAACGTTGCTACATGTGAAATGAGTGCAACTGTGCAGTAGTTTGGACATAACTTGCCATTGCCTTTCCTTGAGATTGGAATGAAAACTGACCTTTTCCAGTCCTGTGGCCGCTGCCGAGTTGTCCAAATTTGCTGACATATTGAGTGCAGCACTTCAACAGCATCATCTTTTAGGACTTGAAATAGCTTAGCTGGAATTTCATCACCTCCACTAGCTTTGTTCATAGTGATGCTTTCTAAGGCCCACTTGACTTCACACTCCAGGATGTCTGGTTCTAGGTGAGTGACCACACCATCGTGGTTATCTGGGTCACGAAGACCTTTCTTTTATAGTTCTTCTGTGGATTCTTGCCACCTCTTCTTACTCTCTTCTGCTTCTGTTGGGTGGGGGTTATAAGGTGGTGTCTAGTAGATGCATTCAGCAGCTTTTTTTTTTTTTCTACCTGGAAGGTGATGATTACTTAAGAGTGAGAAACTCTTTGGGACCGCGTGGTATAAAAAATTCATAATGGTTCCTATGTGAGTGCCCCTAGAAGCACAATAAGCTCATTTGTATTAGAACTATTGAGTTTCTCAAAACAAATGGATTAGAACATGACCTTGGTTGTCATCACGGGACTGCTTACACAGAGCTCGACCTTTTCTATGTAGTCCATGTCTATCACCAGTGTCTGTCTGGTTGTCTAGTTTAAATTGAGTGGTTTTCAAAGCAATTTACAAATTCAATGCAATCCCTATCAAGCTACCAGCCATATTTTTCACAGAACTAGAACAAATAATTTCAAGATTTGTATGGAAATACAAAAAACCTTGAATAGCCAAAGCAATCTTGAGAAAGAAGAATGAAACTGGAGGAATCAACTTGCCTGACTTCAGGCTCTACTACAAAGCCACAGTCATCAAAACAGTATGGTACTGGCACAAAGACAGACATATAGATCAATGGAACAAAATAGAAAGCCCAGAGATAAATCCACACACATATGGACATCTTATCTTTGACAAAGGAGGCAAGAATATACAATGGAGTAAAGACAATCTCTTTAACAAGTGGTGCTGGGAAAACTGGTCAACCACTTGTAAAAGAATGAAACTAGATCACTTTCTAACACCGCACACAAAAATAAACTCAAAATGGATTAAAGATCTAAACGTAAGACCAGAAACTATAAAACTCCTAGAGGAGAACATAGGCCAAACACTCTCAGACACAAATCACAGCAGGATCCTCTATGACCCACCTCCCAGTATTCTGGAAATAAAAGCAAAAATAAACAAATGGGATCTAATTAAAATTAAAAGCTTCTGCACAACAAAGGAAAATATAAGCAAGGTGGAAAGACAGCCTTCGGAATGGGAGAAAATAATAGCAAATGAAGCAACTGACAAACAACTAATCTCAAAAATATACAAGCAACGTATGCAGCTCAATTCCAGAAAAATAAACGACCCAATCAAAAAATGGGCCAAAGAACTAAATAGACATTTCTCCAAAGAAGACATACGGATGGCTAACAAACACATGAAAAGATGCTCAACATCACTCATTATCAGAGAAATGCAAATCAAAACCACAATGAGGTACCACTTCACACCAGTCAGAATGGCTGTGATCCAAAAATCTGCAAGCAATAAATGCTGGAGAGGGTGTGGAGAAAAGGGAACCCTCCTACACTGTTGGTGGGAATGCAAACTAGTGCAGCCACTATGGAGAACAGTGTGGAGATTCCTTAAAAAATTGCAAATAGAACTACCTTATGACCCAGCAATCCCACTGCTGGGCATACACACCGAGGAAACCAGAATTGAAAGAGACACATGTACCCCAATGTTCATCGCAGCACTGTTTATAATAGCCAGGACATGGAAACAACCTAGATGTCCATCAGCAGATGAATGGATAAGAAAGCTGTGGTACATATACACAATGGAGTATTACTCAGCCGTTAAAAAGAATTCATTTGAATCAGTTCTGATGAGATGGATGAAACTGGAGCCGATTATACAGAGTGAAGTAAGCCAGAAAGAAAAACACCAATACAGTATACTAATGCATATATATGGAATTTAGAAAGATGGCAATGACGACCCTGTATGCAAGACAGGAAAAAAGACACAGCTGTGTATAACGGACTTTTGGACTCAGAGGGAGAGGGAGAGGGTGGGATGATTTGGGAGAATGGCATTCTATCATGTATACTATCGTGTAAGAATTGAATCGCCAGTCTATGTCTGACGCAGGATACAGCATGCTTGGGGCTGGTGCATGGGGATGACCCACAGAGATGTTATGGGGAGGGAGGTGGGAGGGGGGTTCATGTTTGGGAACACATGTAAGAATTAAAGATTTTAAAATTAAAAAAAATAAATAAAAGAAAAGAAAAAAAGAAAAAAAATAAATTGAGTGGTTTTGTGGTGTTGAGTTGTGATGGGAGTGTTAGAGTTAAATACCTGGTATTTTATTAATGTAGTGGCATTTATAGATCTTGAGAGGCCTTGGGGTGATGAAAATCTTGAGTTATACATGGCATTAAGCAGAGTTATATAAAGCCTGTTGAATATTAATTTTGTAATGATTCATCTTACAGTTTTATGAGACTAGATATAAAAAGATACAGTGAATAATTGAGCCCATGATCTATAAAATGAAGTCTAGGGAAGAAAGAATAATTGGAAGGGAAAAGAGCAAAGCTTTTCCCTTCTTTGCTGACATCAAGTTAATTCAGTCTGAGCCCCTTTCTTCAAGTTCCAGTCCCCCAGTTTCTTAGAGCATTAGATGAGTGTACAGTGCAAAATACAAAGCAAATAAAATGTGAATATTTTCTACCATATCACTGCCTTCATTATTTTTAATTTAGCCTCTAAATATATGTGATCTTCATAATCTGAGTATTTCATGACTCTTTTAGTAAATATTTTTCCAAGTTCTGTTTTTCAAAAATTGTTTCTAAAATAAAGCAAGTTCTTACACATGTGGAATTTATATCTCTTAACCTCGCAAATTGCCCTTTGCAGAAGTCGTATAGCTGGGCAATAAGCATGTTAAAAAATGTTCAACATTATTAGCCCCAAGGAAACCCATATTCAAACCATAATGAAATACCACCTCATACCTATTAAAATGGACAAAATTAAAAGACTGACAATACCAAGTGTTGGTAAGGACGTGGAGCAACTGGAACTCTCATATCCTGCTGGGAGGAATGTAAAATGGTAAAGCTGCATTGGAGCATGGTTTTTATTTTGTGTAAAATTAATATACCCTATCATAGGATCTAGCCATTCTACTCCAAAGTATTTACAGAGAAAAAAAGGATATGATGTGTGTGTGTATGTGTGTGTGTGTGTGTGTGTGTGTGTGCACACATGCGCGCTTTCAGTCACTCCCATGTATCTGACTCTTTGCGACCCCATGGACAATATCCCTTCAGGCTCCTCTGTCCTTGGAATTTTCCAGGCAAGACTACTGGCACGGATTGCCATTTCCTACTCCAGGGGATCTTCCTGATCCAGGGATCAAACCTGAGTCTCTTGGGTACCTGCACTGGCAGGTGGATTCTTCACCCCTGTGCCACCTGGAAACGTGTGTGTGTGTGTGTATTTGTATACATACTAACATGTGTAACAATATGGTCGTGTCTCAGAAATAAGCTGAGTGTAAGGAGCCACATGCAAAAAAGAATTCAGGCTGTCTGATTTAATTTGTATGAAATTGTAGAAAAATACACAGCACTATATAGTGACAGGAAGGCCATCAGTGGCTTCCTGGGGCAGAGATTGGAGATAAAGGGGAGAATGGAGGATGGAAGGACGTGGAGGAACTTTTCAGAGGATAAGACATGCTATATCTTGATTGAGGTGGTAGGTATAAGGGTGTGTTTATATGTCAAAAATCAACAAACTGAGCCCTTAAAATAGGAGTGTATTTTATTGTATATAAACTGTACCTCAAAAAGGTAGGTTTTGAAAACACCTGTTGCATTTTCTCTCTTATTGGTTCATTAGCATTTCTAGATGATCTAAGATCTTGATTCTAAATCAAGTTTCCATATTTACTCATGGTGGGATTGCAAATCTCATACATATATAAATCAGGTATAATTGGTACATTAGGCCAAGCTTTTGGAACTGCCCTGAGAAACAAAAGAGATGATGAATGTGTAAAACTGATTTCTGAATCATGATACTATGCAGAAAATCGGCCATCAGTCTCACTCTGTAGTTCACTCTGCAAATTAGAGTGAAATTACCTTGAGAGGAGGCCCATCTAAAGTTTCAGATAGTTGATCCTCTTATCTGGGCCCCAAATGAGCTCTCCTCATAGAATGCCTGGCCAGAGCACAGAGAACCTCCTAGCAAGCTTCCTTAGCCCTTGAAAACTATCCGTCTGCCTCAGCCTGTGTGCCATACCCGTCAACCCACTCAGACGCTGAGCCCTTCACTTCCGACAGTGACAGCCTACGCAATTGTTCCCCTAAGTCAAGACACGTTGTACAAGTCATCTTCGCTTGTCAGCAAGGTCTTAAGTTTAATTTGACATCTTTGAAGAATCTTCTGTTTCCAGAGCAATGAACTCTATGTTGGAGGCTAACCTAGTTGTGGGGTAACAGTGAAGGTACTCGTAGAGAGAGATGTCTCTTCTGAAAATTAACAACTTGTCTTCTAAGCAAGGCATTGACTTTGAAGGGACAGAGAGGATTGAAAAGTTGGGTCCTGATTCAATCTGAAGCATTCGTTTGATTAAAAGTCAGTCCCCTGTCTACTATGTGCTTTGTTCTAGGCTCTGGGCCTTTAGCATTGAATAAGACAAGCAAGCTTTTCCTTCTGCATTCTTGCTGGGGATGTGTCTTTAGGATCCTATGGGACATTATCACGGGGAAAGAATCACACAAATGCAGATTGATAGTACTTAGGATACAGTGGTCAGGGAAGGCCATTGTGTTGGGTTGGAATGATGAGATGTAGCCAGCTATGGGACAACCTGGAGAAACAGAAATCTAAGTAAGCGGTGGGGACAGCAGATGAGAATGGTTTGGCAAAGGTAGGAAGGAAAAGGAGGCCAGCGTGAGAAATACTGACGGTGAGAGAGGATTGTCATGTGGCCACTGTGAGAAGAAGGGAGTGACCCGGGGCCAGGGGTGCAGTTAGAAGCATGGCTGTGGAAGGAGTCTAAGGGAGGGATGCTGGGTCTTGGGTGAGAAATGGCACTGGGGAAAAGGAGAGAAGAACAGATAGATGGGATGTGTTTTAGAGGTAGTGCTGCAAGGATTTGATGAATGGGAAGTGGGGTGATGAAGAGAAAGGATGCATGAAATTATGGTCGGAGCAACCAGGAAGTGATGGGGGTCTTACCTGGGAGACCACCTGGAGTGATTGGTTAGGGTGTCTGCATCCTTTGTCAGCCTCCAGAGCAGAGACTGAGTTGCTCTGAAGGCTGAAACAGCAAAAGTATTTGTAAATATCCTGGAATGATCCTGTATGATCTCCTTTTGGTGATTCTCCAGACATGCTAATAAGTGGGTGCTGGAAATGTCATGATCTTCTAATCACAGCCTTCTTTTGCTAAAGCCATTTTCAGCAGACGCCAGTTCGGAGCACGATCCAAACCCTCTGGCTTCTGTTGTTTACTGCTGGCTTTACTGTTGGCATGCCACTGTTCACAGCATGCTGACTGGGAGTGGGAGGGGGGGCTCTGAGGAATTTACTTTTGCTCTGGGAGACTTTGGGGGAGGTTGCCTGTTTTTGTTAATTATGGCTTGTGAATTACTTTGTCAAAAATTTTGAAACCCAGAAGTCTAAAAAAATTACAAGGCATTGTTAAATATCTAAGTACTGCTAATTTCTCTGTGTGGTGTGAGATTTTGGCTGAGATTGGATCTTTGGGCTGTTTAGTTTCATCCTTATCATCTTGTCTAGAGAGTCACAGGAGCTTCCTTGGTGCTCAGTGGTGAAGAATCCGCCTGCCAACGCAGGACATGTGGGTTCCATCCCTGGGTTGGGAAGATCCTCTGGAGGAGGAAATGGCAACCCACTCCAGGATTCTTGCCTGGGAAAGCCCATGGACAGAGCAGCTGCCAGGCCACAGTCCATGGGGTCGTAAAAGAGGCAAACAGGACTTAGTGAGTAAACAACAGCATAGAGTCACAGATCCAATTTTGCCTGTTAAAGCGAATTTTACATTTGTTTCATACAGTCTGTTGGATAAGCATGTGTTGAGACGTTGTTTGTTTTATATTTGTGGAGAGTCGCATAGTAAGTTTAGTACTGGAATACAAGCATCTTAGCTTGTGGAAATGTCTGAGTAACAATGAGAAATGTTCTCTTTTAAAATGAATTATTCTTTTCTGTTATGAAAATAGTATAAGCTCATCCTTTAAAAAAAATTGGAAGGTGTACAATAAAACTTGACCATAGCCCAATCACAAAGAACTCCATACGAAGTTGAAGCTTCTCATGAACTGGAAGGCCTGGAAGGGGCTTGTTCTTTGATTCGCACCGACCTCTCACTTTGCATGTGAAGAAACTATCTGAATGGAAAGGTTAGAGCCTTGAGAATGGGCTACCCCGTATATTTCAGGCTCTCGGCAATGTTCCTTTACAGAAGGTACAAGCCAGCATGGCTAAGTAACTAGCCACAGAGCACCAGGGTTAGGATTGAAGAAACAGACTGTATGTGGAGTCAGGTTTGTTCTCTGCTTCTGTTAGAAAAGGTGGATTCATCCTAGGGCGGCGATAAGGGGAAAGGGGGAAAGATGCTTGTGAAGGAATTGCGCCAACTTCCTGTTGTCACCTTCCACTCACACCTGCCTCCAAGTCTAAGAGGAATTGAGGGTCGAACAGGCCGGGCTCGGGGGTGCGTTGGGGTTCATGGCACGACGGTGGAGTTTTACTGACCCACGTGGCAGAATGAGGACTGAATACCACGTCCACTGTCTCTGCCCTCCTGGTCCGATCTTCACTCCCTGCTGCATGTGAAACAGTTGGAGCCCGCAGTTGACCAGGGAGTGCGGTGCTTCCTGACTCAGGGAGAGCTTCTGGGGAAAAGCTGTTTTCTTTTATAGGGAGAATGACAAATCCATATAAATGAGTGTATCTTATGGTGCAGTACACACACCACACACACACACGACATTTATTTCATCAGTATTCATGACACGCACTTCATTCCCTCTACAACTGACATCTGTTAAAAACAAGATTCGGGAGTGCCATCCTGGTTTTAGCATTTCTAAGACACACATTCCGAGGTGGTATTTTATTGAGTTCCCCCCTGCTCTGACAGCCCTGATTTTACGACTGACTGTAGGTAACTTTTAGTGCTTTCAGCATCTCCTACAAAGACAGAAGCCTAACACTCTGTATTCAATGGAAGGTCGGACATGAGAAGCCACATCCGTTTCAAATCTTTAGTTGTTAAAGAGGGTGGCCTCTTTTCCTCTGTATTTTGAGATAGCTCTATTCTGAATCTCCTAATTAAGTGAATTTCTAAAACTATGATTCAACTGTAGCCAACCAAAGGAAAATTGGAAATGCGTTAGAAGTGTCCCTGGCGTGAGATTTCTAGTTCTCTCCTCCGTGCCCACAGACATCAAGGAGCTACTCTGTTCTGTGTTCCAGGTTTTGATGAGAAATCCAGAAGAAAGAATGTGTGAAGGAAGAAGATGACATCTGTGCCTGGCCAACAAAATCCAAAGGTTATTCCAGTGAAAACAAAAGGAAGGCAAGACTGAACTTTGTAGTTCAAGGTAGGTAGACATCTCAGTAAACGCTGAACTCTGGTGTGTTTTACAGGAAACTGGGTTTATGAATATTTGTGAGTGTACGTTGACTTGTCAAGTGGAAATAGGATATGATGTATGGCATGATCTACTGTCAAAACCTCTGAGTTACGAACAATGAGGAAGAAAACCAGTAAATACAGTTAGTGCTCTCTTCTCACGTAAAAGCTAAGTACCCAAAAGTTAAATAACAGATTACATTTTACAAAGGGATTCTCTCCTCAGAAAGAAAAACAAGCAAAAAGTAACAACGTTCTAACTCTACTGTGCCGTAGATACATTTCCTACAACATAATTCTAATATTTCATTTGCACGCTTGTAAACTTTTCTTTTTATTTGCAGTTGAATATTTGACCAATTTAAGTCCAGTGTACAGTTGTGAACGGCACTAATGCTTGTTTTTATGCATGCAGTGATTTTCTTCCTTAGCTTACTGGTAGTGAAGATATGCTTTATATCTTTTATGTCAAGACTTTGATTTATTTTTTTTTTCTATTTTTCACTGCTTTTTGGAATACAATGAGGAGGAAAATGAAATATTTCAATGGTTGACCCAGCCTTGCCGTAGGGATGACAATGTGATAGAGATCAATTGTGGTTGTATAAGTAGCATTTCTGTGTGATTTCTCAGGATCTTTCTTCATTAGCCAAGCTCAGTAATTCATATTTGAGAGGCATATTTGAAGGATAATTCATATTTGAAGGGTATTGATGTATAATGTGCAAAAAGTGTGAATTGTGCACAAGTACGTTGTGTAACAGTTAAAGACACCTTTTTCCTGATCTTCTCAAAATGCTGCCTCTAGTGAAATTAACAAGAGGATTGCAATTTCTGTGTGCTGGCCCCTGGCAGCAAGGACTACCGTGCAGCCATCCAGGACACAGACTCTGCCTCTCAACACCTGTGTGACTGTGGTGAAAATGATGTGTCTTCCTTTGCCTCGGTTTCCTCAGCTAGAAGAGGATGGGTAGATGAAATGAGTTAAAAGAAACGAGGCACTTGGACAAAGGCCGAACGTATAGAGAGTACTCAGTAATTATTAGCTGATTTATTTTCATCGAATGAAGTATACTTCGAAAATAGACATTTTCACTTGTTTGTTTTTTGGGAACTGGAGATGTGAGAAAGCCCAAAAGACATCAGGGAAGCGGAGGGTGATATGTCTAACCCTGGGCTTATCTGCAGTGTCCGAGAGGCTATCTCAGGGACTTCCCGGCACCAGGCTGAGATGCAGGCAAGTTACAGGGATGCTCAATGCATTTCTCAGATTCTTACTGATTTCAGTACCTTGAGAAGTGCTGGAGAATATAGACTTAAATGATGTTGGAGCTTCTGAAATCACAAATGGGATCAGCTCCACCCTTGGCTGTAATCTTTAAAACTTGGTGTGACTTGACCCTCCCTGACCGTCCTCCCAGCCTGACCCCGGTAGTGCCTTGTGCTCACTCTTACCTCCTTCCCAACCCTCTAATCACACCAGCTCTTTGCACTTGGAGCCTCTCCTCACACTCCCTCGTGCAGCCTGGGTCCTCTCTCCTGGTCCTCAATTCCCGAACTTTTCCTTTAATCTCAAACTGGAGTTTCTCTGGCTTCTCTGCTCAACAGGGCCTCTTTGTGAGTTTATTTCCAAAAATATCATCCTTACTGACAGTCTCATCAACACCAAATGTAGAAGCTTTTCTGTCCACATCAAGTATGTTTTCATCCGTGCAGGTCTGACAGGTGATGAGCTTGTTTATTTAAAGTTGGTATGAGGGAGGGTGTGAAGGTGTTCAGCGAGGACCGAGGTTAATTACACAGTTACTCATCTTCAGAGCCTCTTTCCTTTTTTTTTTTTTAACATATCATTGTATATAAACTATTCTTCAATAATAATAAAAAAAAAGAACCTGTTTCCACTCCTGATTATTGGGCGTTTTTTTCTTTATTTGGCTCTTCAGGTATTTTTCACCTGACTTTTCTTCAGTTCAGTTCAGTTCAGTCGCTCAGTCGTGTCCGGCTCTTTGCGACCCCATGAATCACAGCACACCAGGCCTCCCTGTCCATCACCAACTCCTGGAGTTCACTCAGACTCACGTCCATCGAGTCCGTGATGCCATCCAGCCATCTCATCCTTGGTCGTCCCCTTCTCCTCCTGCCCCCAATCCCTCCCAGCATCAGAGTCTTTTCCAATGAGTCAACTCTTCACATGAGGTGGCCAAAGTACTGGAGTTTCAGCTTTAGCATCATTCCTTCCAGAGGAATTCCAGGGCTGATCTCCTTCAGAATGGACTGATTGGATCTCCTTGCAGTCCAAGGGACTCTCAAGAGTCTTCTCCAACACCACAGTTCAAAAGTATCAATTCTTCGGCGCTCAGCCGTCTTCACAGTCCAACTCTCACATCCATACATGACTACTGGAAAAACCATAGCATTGACTAGATGGACCTTAGTCGGCAAAATAATGTCTCTGCTTTTGAATATGCTATCTAGGTTGGTCATAACTTTTCTTCCAAGGAGCAAGTGTCTTTTAATTTCATGGCTGCAGTCACCGTCTGCAGTGATTTTGGAGCCCAAAAAAATAAAGTCTGACACTGTTTCCCCATCTATTTCCCATGAAGTGATGGGACCGGATGCCATGATCTTCGTTTTCTGAATATTGAGCTTTAAGCCAACTTTTTCACTCTCCTCTTTCACTTTCATCAAGAGGCTTTTCAGCTCCTCTTCACTTTCTGCCATAAGGGTGGTGTCATCTGCATATCTGAGGTTATTGATATTTTTCCTGGCAATCTTGATTCCAGCTTGTGTTTCTTCCAGTCTAGTACATCCAGTTTCTCATGATGTACTCTGCATAGAAGTTAAATAAGCAGGGTGACAATATACAGCCTTGACGTACTCCTTTTCCTATTTGGAACCAGTCTGTTGTTCCATGTCCAGTTCTAACTGTTGCTTCCTGACCTGCATACAGATTTCTTACTAGAAAGTAAAAAAAGCATGTAAGTTCTGTGAAGCCCAAGATGGCGTTTGCCTTTTCACAGTGGTATTCTGATATTCTGGTCCAGCAACTGCAGTATATGAAGTGTTCAATGAAACATTTTGGGAATGAAAGAATGAATGAGCTAGACAGCCTCCCTTGCCCTCAGGAGCAGAGGTCTCGTAAATGAAATAGACGATTGCTCTACCGTGTTAGAGGTTCAGAAATGGCGTGAGGAAAAAAAATCAATCGGTTTCACAAAATATTAGCCTCATATAGGCAGGACTGATATTCTAAGTATTAACAAGCAGTCAGCACAAATAAGGATCAAGTTGAACAGGCATGGGCCATGGTGTTGACTTTTCAGTTGCTGGATTGTGGGGAGGTGGCTGCTGCTGCTGCTGCTAAGTCACTTCAGTCGTGTCCGACTCTGTGCGACCCCAGAGACGGCAGCCCACCAGGCTCCCCCGTCCCTGGGATTCTCCAGGCAAGAACACTGGAGTGGGTTGCCATGTCCTTCTCCAATGCATGAAAGTGAAAAGTGAAAGTGAAGTTTCTCAGTCATGTCCGACCCTCAGCGACCCCATGGACTGCAGCCTACCAGGCTCCTCTGTCCATTGGATTTTCCAGGCAAGAGTACTGGAGTGGGGTGCCATTGCCTTCGCTGGTGGAGAGGTGGAGAGGAATTCAGAGGTGACACTCAGGACAGTGATCTGTTGCCAGCCACTGTGGAGGAAATCTCAGTAGGTTAGTGTCAAGCACAGCTGCATGTGTATATCTCTACTAAATTTCACCACCTCTGGTTATGGATATTTGATTCCTCTTGCGTGAAACATCGAGACTAGGGAAATTTGGAGAGACAAGAAGTAGATTAGTCATTACCTGGAGCTGGGGTGGCTTCCCAGGTGGCTCTGAGGTAAAGAATCCACCTGCCAATGCAGGAGACACAGGTTTGATCCCTGGGTCGGGAAGATTCCCTGGAGAGGGAACTGGCTACCCTCTCCAGTTGTCTTGCCTGAAGAATCCCATGGACAGAGGAGCCTGGTGGGCTACAGCCCATGGGATTGCAGAGAGTCTGACACGACTGTGCAGCTGAGCACACACTCACGGAGCTGGGATAAGGGAAGATGAGAGTTGATGATTAATGGATACTATCTGGAGTGATGAACAAGCTTTGGAAATAATGGTCTTTTTTGTTGTTCAACAGTGTAATGCAATTAATACCACTAAAACAGTTAAAACTAACTGAGGGAATTCCCTCAGTGGTCCAGTGGTCAGGACTCTATGCTTCCACTGCAGGAAGCATGGGTTCAGTCCCTGGTCAGGGAATTAAGATCTTGGATGCCATGCAGCATGACCAAAACCAGTTAAAAAGAAAAGTCATCTGCATGTTCTGATGATTCTAAAACAGTGCCATTAAAAAAATGATTGTCATTTTTATAATTTTATGTCATTGTCATAAAAGTGTCAGTTTTATGTCATATATATTTTACCACAGTTTCTAAAGACTTAAAAAAAAAGAAAAGCTAATGAATAGTCAAAATAAAAGCAGGAAATACATGCATGCATGCCCACGCACACTCTATAGTCTGGGAAGATGCATTTAGATTGTTGAAGGTGGTTGTGTCTAACAGATGGAATTAGAGGAAGAGCATAAGAAAGTTTCGTCACATATACTTGTGTATTTTTGGCATTTTTCACAGTGAGCGTATATTTAATCATTTTTTTAATTGAAGATTTTTTTTAACAAGTTGACCTGTGGCAAAATCTTGGAGTTGGTATGATATTCTAGCTTGTACAACCAAAATAATCCCGAAGGTGGGTTTGCAGTCAAACTTGCCGCATCTAACATCCATGCTGCAATGTTTAACCTAGAGTGAGAATCTAATTATAGTTTAAAACGCTAAATGGTTTTCCTTTTCCAGATTAAATTACATCTTGCAGAAAAACAGCCTCTCACTATAGAAAGAATTTGGTTTTCTGACTCCCTCAGTAAGGACTGTGTCTTCTATCTAGTAATTTACTGTAAAGAAGATGCTTCTGTGTGTAGTTTTATATCCCTTCTTTTGGTATTTAAGGCATTCTAGCTATAAAAAAAATGAGCCTCAATCTCAGAACTAAAAATTATTATGCATAATAAGAGATTTTTTTAAACCCTAATAGATTGTTGCAAAAAATACCACTTTAATGGGTCACCCATTACATAAAAAGTTTAAAGCCTATAATGAGATCATACATTTATGTAAGTAAAGGGAAAACATGAAAGAATGCACTCACTGGAGTACTCAGTTTGGTAACCTCAAGGAGATTATCTGATGGATGGCACCAGATGAAAGATTATTTACTTTTCTTTGTATCCCTGTGTATTATTGAGTTATTATAATTAGGCCTTTTCTTAATTACTTTATTAAGGTACAGCTGACCTAAAAGACACTGCACATACTTAATGTGTAAAATTTGAGAAAAAAAATTTTTTGTGAATATATGAGGAGACGGATGTTAACTAAGCTTATTTGGTAATTATTTCCCAACATATGTATGTCAAGTCATCAGGAGGCACACCTTAAACTTATTCAGAGCTGGATTTTAGTTATATCTCAATAAAACCAAAGAGTGAGAGTGAGAGGTGGTAGAATGATTAAATGGATAAATTATTTTCAAATATAATTAAGACAGAGGATCCTCAGAGATCTATAAATATCTTGCTTTGTATTGGATGTTCAGCACCACTTAGGCAGTAAAAGAAAGCAGCAGCAGCTCAAAGTCCCACAAAATAAAAAGATTACATGTACAGTTTGATGTTTTGACCTACATATATACCCGCAAAACCATCACCATAATCAAGATATTGAAAACTTGAAAAAATGGAAGTGTTAGTTACTCAGTTGTGTCCGACTCTTCGTGACCCCATGGACTGCAGCCCACCAGGCTCCTCTGTCTGTGGAATTCTCCAGGCAAAAATACTGGAGTGGGTTGCCATTTTCTTCTCCCAGGAATCTTCCCCACTCAGGGATCAAACCTGGGTCCCCCACATTGCAAGCAGACTCTTTACCAACTGAGCCATAGGGAAGCTTAGTAAAAACTTACTTCATTTCAAAATGTTTCTCATGTTCTTTGGTAATCCCAGCCCCTGTCTTGCCCCAGGCAACTGCTGATCTTGTTTCTATCTCTCTCCAATAGTTTGCTTTTCATATAAATGAAATCATATGGTACATAATCTTTTTCTTTAGCATCTTTCACTCAGCATAATTAAAGATTCATCCACGCTATAATGTGTATGGATATTTCATTCCTTTTTATTGTTGAGTTGTATTCCGTTGTATGTATAAAGTCCCATTTGTTTATTCACCATTAGTAGACATTTGAATTGTTTCCAGATTTTCACTACTAAGAAGAACGCTGTCGTGAACATTCATGTATAAGTCTCCATATGGATGTATACTTTCATTTCTCTTGAGTAAATAGCTAAGAGTGGAATGCCTGGATCATATAATAAGTGTGTGTTTAACTTGTTAACAAATTTTCCAAAGTGGCTGTACCACTTTACATCCCTACTTGCACTGAGTGAGAGGCCCAGTTCCTCCACATCCTTGTCAGTATTTGGTATGGTCAATCTTTCTCCATTTTATCCATTCTAATATTAAAGTATGTAGTAGTAACTCATTGTAGTTTCAACTTGCATTTCCTTAATGACAAATGATGTTGAATATCTTTTCACTACTTGCCAGCTCTTACTTGTCAGCTGTGTATCTTCTCAGTTATTGTCTCGTTCAATATTTTGTGCATTTTTTTTTCCTTGGGTCATTTGTTTTCCTAATGAGTTTTCAGAGTTCTTTTTGTATATTCTGGATACAAATCCTTTATCAGATATATGCTTTGCAAAGACTTGCTCCCAGTCTTGAACTTGTTTTTTCTTTTTCTCAACAGTGTGTTTTGAAGAGAAGACGTTTTCAATGTTTGTTTTTTTTTTAATTGTAATTTGAATTATTACAGTAAGGGACATTTAAAGATATTTGTCAGTCTTAGGAACTTTTACATTTAGATACCTACCCCATGTTATATCAAGCATATTAAAATGCACATGTATCCCACGTTAAAAGGAATTTCTTACTCTATACATGTTTAATGGTCCTAGAATTTTGCTTTTGAAATTATTTTTTTCAAAACCTCATTTGTTATTTATTACTTTTCCGGACTCATCATGCAGTCCTGATGATTCATGCCATGTAAAATATCAAACCTAAAACCTATTTTTAAAAACAATGTAATTTATGAATACTACAGTTTATCAACTTATGTCGACATGTTAACTTTTACATATATCAAGTTAAATATTACTTTAGATTGGGTAGCTTCTGTTCATATTTAAATGCCAGTAAGTTTGCTTGTTTTTTAGCTCTTTAGTATAATTTTTCTTTGTTTCTGGAAAATGTGTCATTTCCAGACTTTGAATAAAACAGTCTGGTTAAAATACATTTGCAAAAAATAAAATAATAATTTTAAAGAAACAATAAAAATTTTTTAAACATAAAAAAGAAACAGTTTAAACATTTTCTGAAACGTTAAATAAAGTCACTAAGTGTGAGTAACAGGATTTGAAATAGATTACTTTGAGTCTGACTGGCATTTAGAACACTAAACCCTGAGGAATTTTATGTGTTTCTGCTATTATTTGAATTTCCTGCTGAAGTTTGATTAAAACAAACAAGAGACTCTTCTTAGTCTCTGAAGTCTCACAAAATGATGGCTGTTTTTTTAAATTTTCTTAATTTTCAAAATTCACTATTTGTTTTAAAATATATGCCTGATTTTTGTAAAAGTATGCAGAGTTTTAAAAGTATTTTGTGATGTTGACAATTAAGAGCTCTCACCATCCATACCTCAAAGTTAACTATTAAACATTTTTAATTAAAATAGACACCAGATATGTGTCCTTTCTTCCCCTTCCAAGCAAGGAAAACTTTAAAATTGTCAAAGATGCATATGTATATAGGAAAATCTAAATGTCAGATGATGGGAGCTAGTGACTGAAATCTGTGTTCTTCTCATGAAACTCTTCTTGAAGATCATTTAAAAATGTTAAGAACTTGACATTACTAGTCATTCTGTGTGTGTGTGTTAGTCGCTCAGGTGTGCCGACTCTGCAACCCCGTGATGTATAATAGCCTGCCAGGCTCCTCTGTCCATGGGATACTTCAGGCAAGAATACTGGAGTGAGTTGCAGGAAATGCAAATCAAAACCACAATGAGGTACCTCTTCACATGGATTAGAATGGCTGTAATATATATAAAAAAGTGTTGGTAAGGCTGTGGTGAAATCAGAATCTTTTGCACTATTGGTTGGGATATAAAATGATGTAGCCATTGTGGAAAACAGTATGCAGTTTCTTCAAATGGAATATTTTTCATTTTTCTTCCTTTAAAAGGAAGGAAATTCTGACACATGGCAGATATGGATAAACGTTAAAGACAGTATGCCGAAGGAAGTAAGCTAGGTGCAACAGGACAGATACCGTAGGGTTCCATTTATATGAAGTATCTAGAGCGGTTACATTCTTGAGACAGAAAGTGGAATGGTGGTTGTTGCAGGCTGAGGGAGGGGGAAGCAGGGAGTTGAGTGGATACAGTGTCATCTGTGATGACGAAAACGTTCTGAAGATGGATTGTGATGATATTTGCAATCGTGTGTGTGTGTGTGTGTGTGTGTGTGTGTGTGTGTGTGTGTGTGTGTTAGTCACTCAGTTGTGTCTGACTCCTTGTGACCCCATGGACTGTGGCCCGCCAGGCTCTTCCGTCCATGGAATTCTCCAGGCAGGAATACTGGAGTAGGTTACCGTTTCCTTCTCCAAACTGCAATCTTAAAAATGATTAAAACGGTAAGTTTATATATGTGCATGTGTGGTTCACACACGCTTCAAGTCGCTTCAGTCGTGTCCGAATCTTTGCTACCCTATGGACTGTAGCCCCCCAGGCTTCTCTGTCCACGGGATTCTCCAGGCAAGAATACTAGAGTGGATTGCTATGCTCTCCTTCAGGGGATCTTCCCGACTCAGGGATCCTTCCATCCCCTGCGTTGGCAAGCAGGTTCTTTACCACTAGCGCCACCTAGACAGTTTTATATATATATTTCCCCACAAATTTTTTTAAATGTTAAAAGAGGAAAATTCCCAAGGGTTTCCAAATTTTAAAAGTTAATAGTTTAAAACATCACCCTAATACATGTTAGTGATAGTTGGCCAACATTTCTAAGTGGTCTCAGCCTGAACAAAAGGTATTTTTAAAGGGAAAAAATACTGTTTTCCATTTTAAATGATACTTCGTACTCCCGACTTTAGTGGTGCACATGCAGAAACAATCAATTACTGGCCAACTGCCAGGCACTCTTTTAAGACTTTGCATGTCTTAACTCATTTAATCCTCAGCAAAGTAGGAAATGCTGCCACTTTCTTTTCACAGATGAGGATCTATAGGAACAGAGAAGTTATGCAACATGCCCAAAGGTGCACAGCTAATAAGAGGTAGAGCTGTCGTCAAAACTGTGAATATGACTACAGAGCCCGCAGCACTCCGAGCCACTGTGTTTTCCCACCTCCCAACTATGAAGAGCTTTAGAATCCAGAGAGTTGGCTATAACATTATGTGCTCATTTCTAGGATTTCTATTGGGTAGTTGTATCTGAAAAACTTGAGTGTATTGATAAGCTATCAGCTTTTCTTTGATAGAAAGCTGTGACCTGGTAAATTGTCTCCAGCTGGGAATTTTTCTTTAACATAAGCCAGCTTTTTACTAATGCAGTCATGAAGGGGAATGCTATAAAAATGCAATGTTTTCTAGGTTTTGTCAGGGAAAAGCTCTGGAAAGGAAATCTCCATATTGGAAGAGGAAGACAACCTCATAATCAATCTTTCCTTGTCTCCCAAAATGCTGGGTTAAATTAAAAATTAAAGAAAAAAAGGTCTTTCTGTCTATGTTCAAATAATAGTGAGTTAAAAGAAGTTAGTTTCTTGATTGCTGGACTTGTTGTACTCAGTTCAGTTCAGTTGTTCAGTGATGTCCGTCTCTTTGCGACCCCATGAATCACAGCACGCCAGGCCTCCCTGTCCATCACCATCTCCCGGAGTTCACTCAGACTCACGTCCATCGAGTCGGTGATGCCATCCAGCCATCTCATCCTCGGTCGTCCCCTTCTCCTCCTGCCCCCAATCCTTCCCAGCATCAGAGTCTTTTCCAATGAGTCAACTCTTCACATGAGGTGGCCAAAGTACTGGAGTTTCAGCTTTAGCATCATTCCTTCCAAAGAAATTCCAGGGCTGATCTCCTTCAGAATGGACTGATTGGATCTCCTTGCAGTCCAAGGGACTCTCAAGAGTCTTCTCCAACACCACAGTTCAAAAGCATCAATTCTTTGGCGCTCGGCCTTCTTCACAGTCCAACTCTCACATCCATACATGACCACTGGAAAAACCATAGCCTTGACTAGACGGACCTTAGTCGGCAAAGTAATGTCTCTGCTTTTGAATATGCTATCTAGGTTGGTCATAACTTTTCTTCCAAGGAGTAAGCGTCTTTTAATTTCATGGCTACAGTCACCATCTGCAGTGATTTGGGAGCCCCCAAAAATAAAGTCTGGCAGTTTCCACTGTTTCCCCATCTATTTCCCATGAAGTGATGGGACCGGATGCCATGATCTTCGTTTTCTGAATGTTGAGCTTTAAGCCAACTTTTTCGCTCTCCTCTTTCACGTTCATCAAGAGGCTTTTTAGTTCCTCTTCACTTTCTGCCATAAGGGTGGTGTCATCTGCATATCTGAGGTTATTGATATTTCTTCCGGCAATCTTGATTCCAGCTTGTGTTTCTTCCAGTCCAGCGTTTCTCATGATGTACTCTGCATAGAAGTTAAATAAGCAGGGTGACAATATACAGCCTTGACGTACTCCTTTTCCTATTTGGAACCAGTCTGTTGTTCCATGTCCAGTTCGAACTATTGCTTCCTGACCTGCATACAGATTTCTCAAGAGGCAGGTCAGGTGGTCTGGTATTCCCATCTCTTTCAGAATTTTCCACAGTTTATTGTGATCCACACAGTCAAAGGCTGTGGCATAGTCAATAAAGCAGAAATAGATGTTTTTCTGGAACTCTCTTGCTTTTTCCATGATCCAGCGGATGTTGGCAATTTGATCTCTGGTTCTTCTGCCTTATCTAAAACCAGCTTGAACATCAGGGAGTTCACAGTTCACGTATTGCTGAAGCCTGGCTTGGAGAATTTTGAGCATTACTTTACTAGCATGTGAGATGAGTGCAATTGTGTGGTAGTTTGAGCACTCTTTGGCATTGCCTTTCTTTGGGATTGGAATGAAAATGGACCTTTTCCAGTCCTGTGGCCACTGCTGAGTTTTCCAAATTTGCTGGCATATTGAGTGCAGCACTTTCACAGCATCGTCTTTCAGGATTTGAAATAGCTCAACTGGGATTCCATCACCTCCCTAGCATGGTAAATACTGTGAATGTCATAAAGATATATACTATAGTAACTAATGGATGAGTATATATTGTATAATTTTAAATTGTTTCCCAGAGTAATTTTACCATGGAGTACTCCCTTGTGGAATTCCCTTATAGCTCAATTGGTGAAGAGTTTGCCTGCAATGCAGGAGACCCGGGTTCGATTCCTGGATTGGAAAGATCCCCTGGAGAAGGAAATGGCAATCCTCTCCAGTATTCTTGCCTGGAAAATCCCACGGACAAAGGAGCCTGGTGGGCTACAGTCCATAGGGTCTCAAGAGTTGGACACAACTTAGTGAGTAACCACCACCACTTTCCCTTGTGGAAAGTCATGGGTCCAGGAACACTTTTGGGAATAATGTTCTAGGGATTTTCCTAACTGACCACCAGGGGCAGTTCTCCCCCTCCTTTTATGTACTATGATTTAAATAAATCATTGACCAACACTTTATTTTCCCTCAGCACACCTGAGACAGGCTAACATTTCCAAGGAGAGTTTGCTAAGAAGTTTAGCAAAGGGATGATGGAAAAAAATAAGAAAAGTGGGAAGCCCAATAAATAGTCATATTTCCCAAATCCATGAGGTGGAGCCAAAGAAATCGCAAATATGCCAGGCTCTTCTAGGCCAGTGTGGAATACAAGTTCTCAGCCACATCGCCTGCCGTTTTCCCTCCCATTTCTCAGCCAAGTGGCCTTTCTGTCGTCTTGGCTCACAAGAGTGTCTATGGCCTTATGTTATCACAACTGAGGATAGATCCCACAGACCTTTGTGTCGTCACAACTCAGATTCTTTTCTGGTTTGAATTTCCCAGGTTGCCCCCTGGTCTTTCCTCTTAGTCCTGGTTGGCAGCTCTGAGGTACCTCCATGATGATGAACAGATATGGCAGCCCCATGAATGTTCTAATCCTGATTAAATTCCCAGTAAATGTGCCTCTCAGGCCCCATGCCAGGGCAGATGTTATTAATCATCACAGCTTGCTTTCTCTGTAGAACTCAGAGTCAGTTTCAAACCCTTCCTGACCCTGAGCCCCAGGCAGGTATTACCGATAGAGTGCCGTTAATACAAATGGGGAAATTCTCTCATCTAAACCTCGGATATAAAATCCACCCACCTCTGGAACCTTCTGACTCCCTCAGGTGAATGTAAATCTCCCTAATCCTCCATCCACTCCAGTATTCTGGCCTAGAGAATTCCAGGGACTGTATAGTCAGACATGACTGAGCGACTTTAAAGAAAAGAAAAATCCTCTACCCAAACATATGCATACACACTTTAAAAAGTCTACTTTAGATCTCCCAAAATCAAAGTCTCCACTCTAGCCCCATCACATCCTTGTCCACACCTTACTTATAGCTCACTGTCCAGGTGCTCTGACTAATTGGGAGAGGGGGCTGTTACATCCAGCACATCCCAGAGGCTCCAAACTGGGCCCAGTTCTGATTGTAATTGAAATCATGTGGCCTGTGCCCCATTTTTATTCGCTTGTCCTTGGAGTTGCCTTTGTACCCACCTGCTCAGGAAACTTCCTGTGCTCAAACTTGAGCATAAGCTGTATCAGATATTAAAAAGCCTAACATATTTTGGTAGACTTTGAAACTATCTTCGGACAGGTGGTTTTTTTATGCTGAAAATTTATTTGAACAAACATAATTAATATTTTGTACTGTTCATGGGGTTCTCACAGCAAGAATACTGAAGTGGTCTGCCATTCCCTCCTCCAGTGGACCATGTTTTGTCAGAACTCTCCACTATGACCTGTCCATCTTGGGTGGCCCTACACAGCATGGCTCATAGTTTCATTGAGTTAGACAAGGCTGTCGTCCATGTGATCAGTTTAGTTAGTTTTCTGTGATTGTGGTTTTCATTCTGTCTGCCCTCTGATGGATGAGGATAAGAGGCTTATGGAAGCTTCATGATGGGAGAAACTGACTTTGTGGGGGAACAGGGTCTTGTTCATCAGGTCAGAATACTGGAGTGGGTAGCCGTTCCCTTCTCCCGGGGATCTTCCCAACCCAGGACTCGAACCCAGGTCTCCCACATTGCAGGCGGATTCTTTACCAACTGAACCATCAAGGAAGCCCAAGAATTCTGGAGTGGGTAGCCTATCCCTTCTCCAGTGGATCTTCCCAACCTAGGAATCAAACCAGGGTCTCCTGCATTGCAGCAGATTCTTTACTAGCTGAGCTACCAGGGAAGCCCAAAAACTGACTTAAAACTTAGCATTAAAAAAACGAAGATCATGCATCTGGTTCCATCACTTCATGGGAAATAGATGGGGAAACAGTGACAGACTTTATTTTTCTGGGCTCCAAAATCACTGCAGATGGTGATTGCAGCCATGAAATTAAAAGACACTTGCTCCTTGGAAGAAAATCTATGACCAACCTACATAGCATATTTAAAAGCAGAGACTTTACTTTGCTGACAGAGGCCCATCTAGTCAAAACTATGGCTTTCCGAGTAGTGGTGTATGGATGTGAGAGTTGGACTATAAAGAAAGCTGGGAGCCAAAGAATTGATGCTTTTGAATTGTGGTGTTGGAGAAGACTTGAGAGTCCCTTGGACTGCAAGGAGATCCAACCAGTCCATCCTAAAGGAAATTAGTCCTGAATATTCATTGGAAGGACTGATGCTGAAGCTGAAGCGCCAATACTTTGACCACCTGATTCGAAGAACTGACTCCTTGGAAAAGACCTTGATGCTGGGAAAGATTGAAGGCAGGAGGAGAAGGCGATGACAGAGGATGAGATGGTTGGATGGCATCACCGACTCAATGGACATGAGTTTGAGCAAGCTTGGGGAATTGGGGATGGACAGGAAAGCCTGGCATTCTGCAGTCCATGGGGTCACAAAGAGTCAGACACGGCTGAGCAACTAAACTGAGCTGAATCTATATTTATATTATGTCATCTTTTATTTATATAAACTTAATTAATAAAGAGAACAGTACGAGGTAGTCATTAAGTGTGACCTCTGGAGTTAGATGAGATTCAGCTCCATGCTCCACCATTTGCTTGCCTTGGAGCTTCTGAAGAGTATGGGAGAAACACCTATGGTTGATTTGTAAAATAAACGTTACTATGCTTCTACTTTGTACGGAATAAGGCGTTTAATACACCTATTATTACTCCTCTTTTAAAGTTCTCATGTTTCAGCAGAAGCCATCATGAACGGTAGGGGGAAAGATGTATTGTCCTTGATTTCCAAATCCGTGAGAGATGAAATTTAGATGCTGGGCCCAGCAAAGTCAGTTTGTGTGTTGAAGGTGAACTTTCCGTAGTGGCCAGTGGGGGGCGCCACGTGAACAGAATAACTGGCCTCCAGACCCGTTTCAGGTGCTGCCCTTCCCTTCCAGGGAAGTGGCTGAAAGTATTGACCAGCGAGTTCAGCTTTGCTGTTAATTCTCTGATTTGTGTTTCCTGCTAAATTTAATTCCATCCACATTCTTACGGGAGCAGAATTGATGAACATTTATGAAACGTTCTCTTTGACCAATACATTCTGAAATGAGAAAGATGTGCTTGAGGAGTTTAGAAGGCAAGGAGGAAGTGACACTGATACATTGGGTAGTTATTAGGGAAACGTTTTTGGAAATACTATAAATGAGAAGGGAACAACTGAAGACAGAGAAGAATACTGGGAAAAATTGAAAGACGAGAAAGCCTTTCAAAGCTCTGGCACATCTCATACCTTCCTATTGATTAAGACACAGTCCAGTCACAGAGGTAGGGAGAGGACTGGCGCGGAAAGATGGGTGAGCATGAGGACTAGAGGTGGGTAGAAACAAAGCCGCTTCTATTCCAAGCTCTGATTACGAGGGTAAAGTTAATATCAACAGCACCTATCATTTTTATATTACTTCTCTCTAATTTGTGATTTAGAATCTTACATTCATTCATTGACCCTTGCCTCTTCAAACAAGCTTCAGAAATTAACCCAGTCCCCCTAAGCAAATCTCAGATTTATCTTTTTATTTTCAAAAAAGTTGCTTTTATTTCAACTACAGGTTTCCATATTAGGGTTTGAGGTTGTCAGCCTATATGTTACATCAATTCATGTGTTGTATACCAATAATTTGGTTTCTGACAACTGAAGAGAAGTTCTGTATCTCATTCATTTGATATTTGTTTTTGATTGTCAGCGAAGTCAACGATTTTTTTTAATACTTATTGGTCATTTGTATTTCTCATGAAAATTTCCCCTTCCTGTCCTTTTTGTATTGATTTGTTGATTGCATTAATAAATTAAGAGATAATTTATTTGAAGGTGACACACCAAGATGTAAGCAGTGTGTCCTAATCACACAGTTCCAGTCACAGAGCAGTTCCAAATAATTGGAGAATGTGAATTTTCATCTTCGGCCTAACATTTGTAGTTGACGTCTCAATGTCTCCCTCTCTCTCGGAGTCAGTCTTGAGCTCAGGGATGGCTGGTTCCCCTCTCTGAGGTGTGTGTGGCCTTTGTCAGCTGTTGGCAGGTTGCACAGGGCTGGAACTGCGGCTTCCCTGCAGAGTCACAGAGAGGAGGCAGGCGGGGCTGTGTGACCATCCTCTTCAGGAGGCGGCAGCGGCAGTATTTGACTGTGAAGGCGCAAAGCTCCACGTCCACCACTGCTTTTTCCTTTGTTTGTTTGTTTTGTTTTCCACCATCGGTTTTAAGGAAAGGAGATGCGTGATTCCTCCACCAGTCTGGGCTGTGACGGGATCTTATTCATTTCTATACCATCCTCTCTGGGCCAGCGTTGATTGGAATGATGGTGGAATAAATGATGAGTGACTCCGTCTGCCCCCAATATGATTTCCCTTAGCACCACTCTCTAGAATAGGGGACCCCCTTCCACAAGTTGAATTCCTTCTCAGAGAAAAAATAATAATTGAAAATGAAAATTTAAATTAGATCATATTTAAATACACTTATTAAAATATCTGTGATATAATAACCGATGCTCATTTATGAATGTAGTAAATAATAAGCTCTAGTATACCAAAATTTCAAAGTAGTCAGACGTGTAAACACTATTTTGTGTTACAATGACTGTAATACAATAGGGTATCTGTGATTTCTCTTGGATACCAAGTGATGTTTCTGCTAATAGTTCTGTAGTTTGTTATTTATATTAACAACTGAAGGAATGCTACATTTCAATTAGAAGTTTCTGGTAATTTTGAAATGTGTAATTTTTACATGAGTTCAAGTTCTGTTCTTAAATTCTTTGCCAGGATCCTTTGGGGTTCATGGCCCCCTGATTAAAATCCCTTGGTTTCCGGGCTGAGGTGGTAGGGAGAGGTGACTGCAAAGGAGCATGGGGGAACTTTTTTGAGGTAGAACTGCTCAATCTTGATATTGATGGTGGTTAAATGACTGGATATTTGTCAAAAATGGGGAATTTTATGGTATGTATATTAGAGAAAAAGGAAGAAGGAAAGAAGAGAAAGAGATGGAGAGTAAACGAGAAAGATGAGTATTGCTGCTAATAGAAGCAGCCACTGTTAAAATCCCTTTGCACCGAAGCTGGGTTTTTTCCACAATTTTTCAGAGTCAGTGTTATGGAAGTGGTCAAGGGCAAGGACTCTGGAATGAAACTCCCTGAGTTCAAATCCTGGCTCTGCCCATTGTTTACTGTGTGACTCAGGACAGGTTACATGACATCTCAATGTCTAAGTTTCATCATCTATAAAATGAAGATGATAATAATTCTGGCTACCTCACAAGATTTTTTTTGAGGATTAAATGGGTTCATATATTTAAAGTGCCTAGAATAGGACCTGGCATATCATAAGCACTATATTGTCATCTAATATTTAGAAATGCTTTGGCGAGAGACCAAGGCCATTATGATGAGCTCAGTCAATATCAGTGATTACATCAGTAATCACAGAAAGATTATATTTGGTGGAAGGAAGTTAATCATTAACAACAAAAAAAAAGTTATGTGTATATGTGTCCCTAAGACATAACAACTTGCTTATTGATATTCTTCTAAATGTGTTTGAAATATCTTTAAAAAAAAAAAAAACTCTGCCTGAACCTGAGATCTCAAATTTGTCAGCTTTCAACATCCTCTGCAGATCTCAAATAACTTCCCTGGCTGGACCACCTCACATGACGTATTTCCAAAGGGCAAAGCCAGTACATTTTATTCAGGGTTTGCAAATGAAAATCATACTCAAGGACATATAATAAAGGTGCCAGGTCTCCTATAAAACCCTGGTTGACTTACACAATGCATACTTAGATTTGGGTTATTAACTGTGATATTTATACCATATATAGAGAGGCTACAAAACTGTGTTGAATATTTACAACGTGGCTCCACGTTCACCAGCCAAGTTTCCAACAGAGTCCTGCTGTGATTTTAGGCCTGAGGTGTTTCACTAGTTGGAGCAGTTTGTGAACTTGCAAATTACCTACAAGTGAAGAATTTATGGAGAATAACTTTCTATGCCATTTACCAGGCAAGAGTCCATTTATCCGGAGAATGAGAAAACAGGGAATCATGGAAACCTAAAGTCATCAAATAACCTCAAAACTTTATTTAAAATGATTTCAACCTTCCTCAGTGAACCGTAAATCCAATTTATAAGGTAGAGGAGAGGCAACATACAGGCTATCATAGAAATTCCTTTTTAAGGTCGGTAAAATATATACACCATCAATTCTGTTATTTGCAGTAGTTACATCCAATAAAGTAGCCACAGACACTGAATAAGTGAATAATGAATCATCAGTTCCAGGAGAAATACAGGGTTCCTTTGACTCTCTACTCACAATATTCTCATCAGCCAGTCAATACGTAACCTTGTTTTACGTGTGTTTCTGTTTAAAGACGTTTTACCATATGATGTGGATCCATTAACACTGAACTCACAGCCAAGAGCACTGTGAGTGCTTAACTCAGGCCTGAACTGTAACTCATGCCTGAACAGAATTTTGTAACACACGGGTTTTCTCCATAAGGCACATCACAACCTTCTTATGCTTAGGGACACTAACCAGCACATCAGCACTGCGCTGGGAGCAGGGGTGGTGGTGGGCACTTTAAACAACAAAGTTTAAAGACCTACAAAGACCTCTGTGAAGCCCATGAAACAAGAAGGCAGACTCTAGCCTTATTTGATTTTAGCTAGAGTCTTCCTCAAGGCGGTGACTCAAATTTGTCATATCTTTTGCCCACAGCTGAGAATGATTGCAACTGCGCCCCTAGTACTAATTGGTGGGTCCCAAGTAAATCTAAAAAAGTAGATGAATTTGCGATTATGAAATCTGTGAATAATGAGGATTGGCTTTATAAATTGGGTGGTCTCACAAAAAAAGGGACCTATGTGTTCCAGCCTTCCCTTCCTGAACAGCACTAACTAAGCACAGAACTTTCACTGGATAAAAGCCTAGTGAATCATATGCATATGCCAGAGCTCGACTCTTTCTGGCTTTCAGGCTACCATTCTCTCGATCAGAGAGTTTGCAGGCTTTCAGTTCAGTTCAGTCGCTCAGTCGTGTCCGACTCTTTGCGACCCCATGAATCACAACACGCCAGGCCTCCCTGTCCATCATCAATTCCCGGAGTTCACTCAAACTCATCTCCATCGAGTCCATGATGCTATCTAGCCATCTCATCCTCTGTCGTCCCCTTCTCCTCCTGCCCCCAATCCTTCCCAGCATCAGTCTTTTCCAATGAGTTAACTCTTCACATGAGGTAGCCAAAGTATTGGAGTTTCAGCTTTAGCATCAGTACTTCCAATGAACACCCAGGACTGATCTCTTTTAGAATGGACTGGTTGGATCTCCTTGCAGTCCAAGGGACTCTCCAACACCACAGTTCAAAAGCATCAACTCTTCGGCACCCACCTTTCTTCACAGTCCAACTCGCACATCCATACATGACCAGTAAAAAGACCATAGCCTTGACTAGACGGACCTTTGTTGGCAAACTAATGTCTCTGTTTTTGAATATGCTATCTAGGTTGGTCATAATTTTCCTTCCAAGGAATAAGGGGCCAGGCCAGCAACCTCCAGCCTGTGGGCCAAATCCCACACACTGCCAGTTTTGCTATGGTCTCAAGCTAAGAAAGGATTTTTTTCACTTTTAAATGGATCAGGGGAAAGAAATGGAATGAAGACTATTTCATAACATTTGAAAATTATGTGGCATTTAAATGTTGGTGTCCACCAGACAAGTATTTTGAAACACAGCCATGACCGTTTGTTTACATCGTGTGTATCATTGCTTTCATGTAATGAGGCAGAGATGAGTAGTTGCCATGGAAACCATATAGCCCACAACGCTGAAAACATTTACTACCTGATTCTTTATAGGAAAGTTAGACGATCCATGATCTAAAACGTTGCTGGTTTGTCACCCTGGAGAGTCATGCTCAGGCAATGACAAGCAGTGTATGACAGTGAAACTTTTCTAGCAGGAAGAGTAAGTATTAGGCAACATGAAATAGAGCTTTTTTCTTTTCCGCACTCCTATCTCCCTTTTTAAAATACAAGTTGAGATTTCAAATCCCTATAAATAACTCAAGAATTTACTCTGCATGTTGAAGCAGATAAGTTATCAGGCTGTTTCCATGAACACATCTAGTGAACCCAATTTAAATGCAGCTGAAGGGAACTCATCAAGGTGACTGCAAAACAGTGACATGAACCCATTTTGTGTTGAAATTAGGTAATGAAATTCCAGTAGCTTTGTTTCCTGTCAATGAAGAAATTAAAGTTTGTTTCAGTCTATCTTTCTTTGCAGTGTTAAGAGCTGAAGGTTACTCTAAATATCATTTAGACCAAGGCTATACAAAGAGAATTTTGTGTGGAGATGAGTATGTTCTCTCTGTTATCCAGTATGGTAGCCAGTATGGTAGCCAGTATGGTACAAGTGGCTCTTGTGCATTTGAAATGTGTCTAGTGCAACTGAGGAACTAAATTTTTAATTTTGCTTACTTTTAATGGATTTTTTTTGAAGTGTAGTTAATTTACAATGTTGTCTTAGTTTCAAACATACAGCAAAGTGATTCAGTTACACATATATACGTACATACATATTGATTCAGTTACACATATATACGTACATATATATATATTTCTTTTTCAGATTCTTTTCCCTTAGAGGCTATTACAAAATACTGAGTATAGTTCCCTGAGCTATGCAGTAGGTCCTTGGTGGTTTTCTATTTTATATGTAGTAGGTGATTGCAGCCATGAAATTAAAAGACGCTTGCTCCTTGGAAGAAAAGTTATGACCAACCTAGATAGCATATTCAAAAGCAGAGACATTACTTTGCTGACTAAGGTCCATCTAGTCAAAGCTATGGTTTTTCCAGTGGTCATGTATGGATGCGAGAGTTGGACTGTGAAGAAAGCTGACCGCCAAAGAATTGATGCTTTTGAACTGTGGTGCTGGAGAAGACTCTTGAGAGTCCCTTGGACTGCAAGGAGATCCAACCAGTCCATTCTGAAGGAGATCAGCCCTGTAATTTCTTTGGAAGGAATGATGCTAAAGCTGAAACTCCAGTACTTTGGCCACCTCATGCAAAGAGTTGACTCATTGGAAAAGACTCTGATGCTGGGAGGGATTGGGGACAGGAGGAGAAGGGGACGACCAAGGATGAGATGGCTGGATGGCATCACTGACTCAATGGGCGTGAGTCTGAGTGAACTCCCGGAGTTGGTGATGGACAGGGAGGCCTGGCGTGCTGCGAGTCATGGGGTCGCAAAAGTCGGACACGACTGAGCGACTGAACTGAACTGAGCATGTATATGTTAATCGCAAACTCCTAATTTATCCTTCTCCTCCCTTTCCCCTTTGGTAAACATAAGTTTGTTTTCTGTGTCTGTGAGTCTGTTTCTGTTTTGTGTATATGTTCATTTGGATCTTCTTTTTTTAAGATTTCTCATAAAAACAATATCATATGATATTTTTCTTTCTTTGTGTGTCTTCATTTAGTATGACTGTCTCTAATAGATTTGCATCCATGTTGCTGCAAATGGCATTATGTCATTCCTTTTTTATGTCTGACTAGTATTCCAGTGTGTGTGTGTGTGTGTGTGTGTGTGTGTGTGTGTGTGTGTGTGTCTACACCACATCTTCTCTATCCATTCATCTGTTGATGAACACTTAGGTTGCTTCCATGTCTTGGCTCTTGTAAAGAGTGCTGTGATGAACATTGGTGTGCATGGAATTTCAGGATCATATGTTTAGTTTTTTAAGGAGCCTCCAATACTGTTTTCCATAATGACTGTACTGTTTTACATTTCCACCAACTGTAGAGGAGGTTTCCTTTTTCTCCACACCCTCTCCAACATTTATTTCAACTAAAGTGAACTTCAGTTGAAGTAGCCACATGTACTAATGGCTCCCTTATGGAACAAGACACATCTGGACTCAAGTGTGCCATCTTGTTTTGTTTGCCTTGCACAGAGTTTTAGAAGTTTGACTTTATTCCCAAGACTGGGGGATTATATATAGAGGGCCAATATCTGGCTTCTTATGGAAAGCTGGAGCATCTGGGGACACTGGGGATGCTCTTTCTTGACAAGATATGTGGTCTCCAGTCCCCACTGCTCCCTGTCGGCTTCCACTCAGCCGGCTGCATTGTTTTCATTACCTGCTTGGTCTCTGTTGGCATTTGAATGTATAATCCCTGATCTAATTCCAGCCTGTACTTTTTATACAGGGAGCTAAAGTCAGGAGACAATGAGTCCCTTACCCAGAGCCATCCAGGAAGTAATACTTGGGCTCACACCAGCATCCCTTGACTGCAGTCTCTCTACTCAGGGCCTGATTGAGGTCTCTGGGTGTGTGTAGGCGGTGGGGGGCACTCCTGGGTGGTACCTGGGTGTGTCTGAGCTGCATTCACAAGCCTCATCCTCCCCTCCTTCCAGGTCATGGACAGGGTGGACATTGGGTAAGAGAGGTCTCTGCTTCCTCCCATCTGGGCTGAGTCACTGGGAGTCACAATGGGCAGTGAGGGCGTGGGAAGGAGGGAGGCCTGAACTTTCCTTGGCCATTTCCCTCTCTGATTTCCTCCCTCATTGTTTTCCTCTGACAATTCCAACTGTTGTCAGTGATGGTACATCTGCTAACCCTTTGCTGGCTGCTTCTGCTCCCTGGTACCTCTGTTTCATGGAGTCCTTTTACTCACATGGTTACACTTTTCTTTTTGCACAGGGTTTTTGATTTCCTTCTGAAGTCCTAGTCAGTTCAGTCTTGGGCCGCAATACTTACTTACATTGACAAAGAAAGCTTTGAAATAGTCTTTCAAACTGCAAGAGTTCAGTTTTACTGGGTATTTCTCCAGTCTCTTGTCCTATGCAGGTCAAGGCTAATTCAGAAAGAGGAGGATTAGCTCAGTGATTATGGGGCTGGACTCACCTGGATTTGAGCCCTTGCTCTGCCACTTCCCAGATCAGTGACCTCAGAGAAAATGCCTCAACATCTTGAGACTGAATTTCCTCAAGTATCAAAGAGCTGCTGCCTAGGGCTGTGGGTGAGGAGTAAATCTGATAATGAATGTAAGGTAAAAACTTTAATACATGGATAGAGAGGGTGTAGCATTCATTTTACCGTGTCCTTTTCCAGACGTCTTACACGTGTTTGTCCCACCGTGGGGCTTTCTCTGAGTCTGTTCGAGTGATTCACTCATACTGTTGCCTGTTCACAAAGTACACATGTCTAATATTCCTCTATTCTCACTGAGCTGTGAATCTCAGCCTCAGGAGGAAACAAGATTAGAATGAGAGGTCTAGTGCCTATACTTGGAGGAGAACACAGCTGCCTGCAGAGGCTGGCTGGAGCTATTCCTAAGTACACGCTGTATTGCAATGAGCACCTGTAATGGTGTTACAGTACAGCCCCTTGAAATGTGCTCCACATGAAACCCGACGTCATGGCAGAGCTGACAGCAGCAACGACTGCATCTATTGATCCACCCCCGTTGAAGAGATCTAAGACTATCATTGACTTTTTCTGCCCATGGACGACTAGACTTTCACTGAAGGAACACCTTCTGATTAAAAGGGAAGCATTATTCTCACTAGGTAAGAGGAAGAGGCATGCATTTTCTAAGGTGTGTGCTTCTCAACCAGAGAATGGAAATATGTTAGAGGGAGGGGAGAGTCTTTTAGTGCAGAACTGGCTGCTGCTGTTCATCTGTTCAATCTTATTCTAGTGTGTATCTCTCCATTGTCAAAGCAGTGCCTTATTTCCTCGCGAATGAAGTCTTTTGAGAAGAGTATTGTGTATTTTATACAAGAGCTCATGGTTCTATTAAGATACTCATCTATTACCTGTAATCTTTCTCATTTGGATCCCCTCTCTGTGTAAATGAAACATCACTGTGTGATAACTTCTAGGCTCTCTTTGGATAAAGGAGCATACATGTCATGAGAAACAGTTGAAACTGTTCCAAGTGTATACTCTCTCCCAGGCCAACATCATCCTCGTTAAAGAAATTTAGTGTCATGCAAATCCCAACAAAATCCCACCAGAATCAAGAAATGCCAGATTCAGAAGTTCCAAGGGGAGAGGGATGAAATCAGTGTAAACAAAAGAAGTTAAGCAAGTAGAAATTGTTCTCCACTTCTCCCTTGCATCTTGGAAAAACAAGTAGCAGGTTGTTCTGTTTTCTAGTCTTTTTCTCTGCAGCGCACAGTGTGTGACATGCAGGGTTTCATTGTCTTTGTTCTGCTGCTTTTCCAAATTCTGCATCTTTTTGGAAAGTACGGTGGATTCACCACATGCCCTTGGGATTAATGAGATGATCAAGTCAAACTCTAAAGCTGGTGAAAGAGAAGAAGAGGGGAAACCTTGATATTTCAGCATCTTGCATATTTGTCTCCATTTAAAACCCACTGTTGGGATTGGATGACTTGGGAAAATCTGGCTATGAAGTGGGGTTACGGTGATTTATGACCTTGCACGGGTGCAATTTTGAGAGGGGCAGCCTGGTGGTAAAGTGTTTGACAATTGGTGAGGAAACATGGGGTGCCTAACTGCCTTTGGGCAGGGCATCAGGTGAGGGGAGGTACGGTGTGAGGTTAAGAGATGTGTGTCTGTAACATCAGATTCCCTCTGGGCAAGTCCAGAGTGGCTCAGTGTCCTTGAGTAGGTTTCTTCTCTTCTCTATGACTCAGTTTCCTTCACTGTAAAATCGAGATGATCAGAGCGAAGTCTCTGTATAATTCTCTATAACAGAGTAGTTGGGAGATTAACTGAACTTAAGAACAGGTATTATCTACCTATCTATCTATCTATCTATCTATTAATTTATACCTGCCTTCAGGACTTCCCTGGTGGCTCAGACGGTAAAGCCTCTCTGTCTACAATGCGGGAGACCTGGGTTCAATCCCTGGGTCGGGAAGATTCCCTGGAGAAGGAAATGGCAACCCACTCCAGTACTCTTGCCTAGAAATCCCATGGACAGAGGAGCCTGGTGCAGGCTACTGTCCATGTGGTCGCAAAGAGTCGGACACGACTGAGCAACTTCAGTTCAATTCAGTTCAGTTCAGTTCAGTCGCTCAGTCATGTCCGAGTCTTTGCGACCCCATGAATCGCAGCACGCCAGGCCTCCCTGTCCATCACCAACTCCCGGAGTTCACTCAGACTCATGTCCATCGAGTCAGTGATGCCATCCAGCCATCTCATCCTCTGTCATCCCCTTCTCCTCCTGCCCCCAATCCCTCCCAGCTTCAGAGTCTTTTCCAATGAGTCAACTCTTTGCATGAGGGGTCCACATATAATCAGTGTCATATGATATTTGTCTTTGTCTGAGTTACTTCACTCAGTATGACAAGGTCTAGGTCCATCCATGTTGCTGAAAATGGCATTGTTTTTTTCTTTTTATGGCTGGGTAATATTCCGTTAAAGACACTTGATCCTTGGAAGAAAAGCTATGACCAACTGAGACAGCATATTAAAAAGCAGAGATATTACTTTGCCAACCAAGGTCCGTCTAGTCAAAGCTGTGGTCTTTCCAGTAGTCATGTATGGATGTGAGTGTTGGACTGTAAAGAAAGCTGAACACTGAAGAATTGATGCTTTTGAACTGTGGTGTTGGAGAAGACTCTTGAGAGTCTCTTGGACTGCAAGGAGATCCAACCAGTCCATCCTATAGAAAATCAGTCCTGAATATTCATTGGAAGGACTGATGCTGAAGCTGAAACTCCAATACTTTGGCCACCTTTGTGAAGAACTGACTCATTGGAAAAGACCCTGATGCTGGGAAAGATTGAAGGCAGGAGGAGAAGGGGATGACAGAGAATGAGATGGTTGGATGGCATCACTGACTCGATGGACATGAGTTTGAAACTCTGGGAGTTGGGGATGGACAGGGAAGCCTGGCATGCTGCAGTCCATGGGTTCACAAAGAGTCAGGCACGACTGAGCGATTGAACTGAACTGAATATTCCATTGTATATACATACCACACCCTTACCCATTCCTCTGTTAATGGACATTTAGGTCACTTCTGGAGAAAACCATAATTCGAAAAGATACATATACCCCAGTGTTCACTGCAGCACTTTTTATAATAATCAGGACCTAGAAGGAACCTGGACTGTCTTACTGCCCTTGCTTATTTTACACCCATGTTCCACTCTTAATCTCTCCCTCCTCCCACTTCTACCGACTTTCACTCCCTCGTGCTCTGATTTTTGGGTTATCACACACACACACACACACACAAATAGAGTCAGTGAAATAAAATCAGCCTACTGAAAGTTGGCCCATCCACCATATTGTCTAACTCCAGTGACAAGTTCTTCTATTTCCAGGCATCCTTTCCTTTTTCTTTTTTGTAACCTTTTTTGGTAAATGTTCATTTTATTTTAGAGTGTAGTTGATTAACAATGTTGTGTTAATTTCAGGTTTACAGCAACCTGATTCAGTTATATGTGTATATATATATACATATATGTGTACGTGTATAATTTTTATGTTTTACTTAAATGTATGTTTACTTTAATATAATTTTTAGTATGTTTTAGTTTAATATTAAGTATTATTTTCAATTCTATTTATATTTAAAATAAATATAATTTATTTTAATTATTATTATATTTTGCATTACAACGTGCAGTAGGTCCTTATTCAGGTGTCCTTTACCTGTGACATCAGCATCCTCAGTTTATCTTTCTTTCCTCTGTTGTAATTCAGTAGGTCTTTTGAATCTGCAGTTTAATCCAGTGAGGCTGTTAGCCTGGGTTCTGAAACCAGGCTCCACCCCACTGGCTAGAAAACCTTGTGCAATTTTCTTAACCCTCCTTTGCTTCATCTGAAAAAAAATGGGGATAATGATAGACCCCCTCATAGGGGTGTTGAGCCCATTAAGTGAGCTGATAGATGAAAAGTAGAGTAGTGCTTGGCACACAGTAAGCACTCAATAAATATTAGCCATTGTTATTGTCATCCAGAGAAATGAGATATCTAGCTAGATCAGCAGGTGGGGGATATGCCTGCTGTATTCCTGAGCACTCAGCCACTTGATTCTGCAACTCTGCTGAAAGACAATGAGATTGAGAAATCACTCAGGGGTCTGTTCAGATTTGATACGGATCATTGTTCAGAAGCAGGGCCCTTGGAAATCTTCCACTGTGAGAAGTGTGTGGTGAAACAACGATCTGAGGCTAGTGTATCACTAGCTGGAATTCCAGTGTGAATTACATTACCACTATGCGCCCAGATGGTTGTCTGGGATATTTCAAATTACTCACTGTGTACTTTATGTGATAGAGTTCTTAAGAGTTCCCCTAGAAAGGGATGGAAAGTCAGCTTTGGAACTAAAGACTTTGTTCAGTAGGCAAATATTTTTACGAAATTGAGACAGAACATTTCTAATGCCTCATGCTTCTGACAAACAGATTCACGCTTTGTAAGCAATTGAGCCCATGATTCATATGCTGTGGGCTGAAAAACAGAACTCAGAAACCCAAGGCTATCAACTCCTCCCTCTCCTACTAGGTTTGAATGGTGTTTCTTTATAATCATCCAAAAGTCCCTTGCTTTAGACTGAGATGGAGGGGTCAGTTGTACGTTTTATGAGTTGAGTCATAGTTGTAAGTACTTTCAGGGCAGCAAGAATTTAAAGGACTCCTAAGTTAAACCTTCGTGAATTAAAGAAGCAGTTGAGAATTCAAATGTAGTTTGTACACTGGAGATGTAGTTTGAATACCATGTGACTTAATCCCCACTGTACAGAAAACTGGGACAGTTCATGTATAAACCTGGAGAACTTGTTCTGGTGTATCTGATTTCACGGGGCCACCATGAGCACTTGTCAACCATCAGAGCTAAATGGCAATGTCTCCCTGTGATCAGGCATGCCAGGTCCACGTTGTCACAGGAAAACACCACCTGTAAGGCTCATAGATTTAACTCGGCTGACCCTCTAAGGCTTGCAGCCTCTGTTCCATGGGCCATGTATAGATTTTTAAACACTCAGCTTGTGTGACCCTTCCCGGGAACTTAGCTGGTAAAGAATCTGCCTGAAATGCAGAAAACCCTGGTTCGATCTCTGGGTCGGGAAATTCCTCTGGAGAAGGGATAGGCTACCCACTCCCATATTCTTGGACTTCCTGGTGGCTTAGATGATAAAGAATCTGCCTGCAATGTGGGAGACCTGGGTTTGAGCCATGGGTTAGGAAGATCCCCTGGAGGAGGGCATGGCAACCCACTCCTGTATTCTTGCCTGGAGAATCTCCATGGTCAGAGGAGCCTGATGGGCTACAGTCCATGGGGTTGCAAAGAGTTAGATATGACTGAGCGACTAAGCACAGAACACAGGCTACTGTAGTTTACTATTATAAGAAAAAATGTTCTCCCCTTTTTCATTTGTTCCACAACCTTTCACTTATTTACTTTTATTAAAGGAAAGCTATGCCTTCTGCATATTGTCGTGTTACTTCCCTTCATCTTGTGGCCATTCCTGAGTCACACCTACTTCCTGTGTCCTCAGAGGACATTGGATTGACAGTCCACCCCTAGGTGAAGTGCTTATCCAGAAACAGCCTATACACACACTGCATACACGCATACGCTTGCATTCACACTAACTTGCACCCACATACACTCATACGTATACACTTCTGCACACCCGCTTGCAACTTATACACACTCACATTCATACACACGCACTCACACATTCTTGCTTTTGCACAAGAATGCTGGTAGAATTATGAGAATTCCAGAGCTGGTATCAGACCTTACTTTTTGAACTTGAAATCGGTCAGACTTAGTTGATGGCAAATTAATCCAAAAGGAGTGTCAGGGCAGAGAACAGTCAGAAACGAGAGATGGGCTCAGAGAGGAAGAGGGAAGCTGCCAAGGTTAAGCTTTATCCCTCTGTCCCTTTGCTGCACAGCCTGAGGGCAGCAAGCCAGGATCTGTTTCACGTACTAGGAAATTACGTGTGTTCTTAGGAAATCTGGTGCATTTGACGAATGGGTGGGGTTCTTGTTGACGTTGCTGAAGGGTCTGGGGGTCCTGGAGGGAGAAGAATGCACGTGAGCAGTAGACACCCCAGTGTGAGCTGCAGTAAATAGTGACTGTTCATTGTCTGGTGTAACTGAGAAACCAATTTCAGGTGAGGTTTGATCAAGAGGCCGACACAGTGCTCTGAATTCTCTCTGTTTCGCCCTCTCCACCTGTGGGCTCTGAGGTCATATTTTCTTCCTTTATGGTAGCAAGACTGGTTGTCGCAGTTTAGTCCTCACCTCTTGGCCTCAGGTATACAGAGAAGAGAAGGTACCTTTATCCAGGTCTAAACAGTAGTCCCGAGATTCTCTCTAATGGACCGGCTTACGTCTCAGGTCCACTCACATACTAATTGGTTTATGTCAGTTAGGTTTTCTTTTAATATGAGGACTGGGGCCATTCATGGGTTGTGTGAGGGTGGATTACGTATGAAAAATGGGATTTCACACCACAGAGGATGGATCTAGTGGCCCTTTGGCTGGAGCTCATTATCTTCTTTAGGCTTTGTTGGGCCCATGGATGACTCACTGCTTCCCCTGGCCCGGAGTCACCATAAACTTTCTGTTCTAGACACATGGAAATGGAGCCCTGCTAATTAAGAGCCTCCAACAGTGGAAACAGTGTCAGACTTTATTTTGGGGGGGTTCCAAAATCACTGCAGATGGTGACTGTAGCCATGAAATTAAAAGACGCTTACTTCTTGGAAGAAAAGTTATGACCAACCTAGATAGCATATTCAAAAGCAGAGACATTACTTTGCCGACTAAGGTCCGTCTAGTCAAGGCTATGGTTTTTCCTGTGGTCATGTATGGATGTGAGAGTTGGACTGTGAAGAAGGCTGAGCACCGAAGAATTGATGCTTTTGAACTGTGGTGTTGGAGAAGACTCTTGAGAGTCCCTTGGACTGCAAGGAGATCCAACCAGTCCATTCTGAAGATCAGCCCTGGGATTTCTTTGGAAGGAATGATGCTAAAGCTGAAACTCTAGTACTTTGGCCACCTCATGTGAAGAGTTGACTCACTGGAAAAGACTCTGATGCTGGGAAGGATTGGGGACAGGAGGAGAAGGGGACGACTGAGGATGAGATGGCTAGATGGCATCACTGACTCGATGGACGTGAGTCTGAGTGAACTCTGGGAGTTGGTGATGGACAGGGAGGCCTGGCGTGCTGCGATTCATGGGGTTGCAAAGAGTCAGACACAACTGAGTGACTGAACTGAACTGAACTGAACTGAACTGAAAGTTGTGTTACTTTCCTTTTCCATGAATTCTTTTCTGAATTTCTCCATGGTCCAGCAGATTTGCCCCTCCAGCTTCAAGAGAGATGTTTAAACATATCGCTCTGGGATAGTGATTGAGTCAGAATTTGCTAGTAACCTACTCCTTCCTTTCGTGGCTTCTGCTTTACTAATAAGTGCTGAACCCAGTGAAAGCCAGTGTCTTGCTGAGACAGTTTGGGTGTTAAGAGGATGTTGTCAGTCTTGTTGAGTCGCCCAGTCATGTCCTACTCTTTTCGACCCCGTGGACTGGAGCACGCCAGGCCTCCCTGTCCCTCACCATCTTCCGGAGTTTGCCCAAGTTCATGTTCATTGCATTGGTGATGCCGTCCAGCAGTCTCATCCTCTGACACCCTCCTCTCCTTCTGTCCTCAGTCTTTCCCAGCATCAGGGACTTTTCCAATGAGTCATCTGTTCTCATCAGAGGACCAAAATACTGGAGCTTCAGCTTCAGCATCAGTCCTTCCAGTGAATATTCAGTGTTGATCTCCCTTAAGATTGACTGGTTTGATCTCCTTGCTGTCTAGGGAACTTTTAGGAGTCTTCTCCAGCACCACAGTTCAAAGGCATCAGTTCTTTGGTGTTTTGCCTTCTTTACGGTCCAGCTCTCACAACTGTACATGACCACTGGGAAGACCACAGCCTTGACTATATGGACCTTTGTCGGCAGAGTAATGTCTCTGCTTTTCAGCACACCGTCTAGGTTTGTCATCGCTTTCCTGCTGAGAAGCAATTGTCTTCTGATTTCATGGCTGCAGTCACCCACCATCCACAGTGATTTTGGAGACCGAAAAGGGAAAATCTGTCACTCCTTCCACCTTTTCCCCTTCTATTTGCCATGAAGTAATGGGGCCAGATGCCATGATCTTAGTTTCTTTTTTTTTTTTTAATATTTAGTCATAAGCCAGCTCTTTCACACTCCTTTTTCACCCTCATCAAGAGGCTTTTTAGTTCCTCTTCACTCTCTGCCATTAGAGTTGTATCATGCGCAAAACTGAGGTTGTTGATGTTTCTTCTGCCTATCTTGATTCCACCTTGTAACTCATCCAGCCTGGCATTTCTCATGAGGTGCTCATTGTATAGGTTAAACACAGGGTGACTGTAGGTAGCCCTGTCATACTTCTTTCTGGATTTTGAACCAGTCAGTTGTTCCAAATGGGATTCCAGCTGTTGTTTCTTGACCCACATACAGGTTTCTCAGGAAACAGGTATGATGGTCTGGTATTCCCATCTCACTAAGAGCTTTCCACAGTTCGTCATGATCCACACAGTCAAAGGCTTCATCGTAGTCAATGAAACAAAAGATAGATGTTTTTCTGAAATTCCCTTGCTTTCTCTATAATCCAGGAAATGTTGGCAATTTGATCTCTAGCTCCTTTTCCTTTTCTAAACCCAACTTGGACACCTGGAAGTTCTTGGTTTGCAAAATGCTAAAGCCTAGCATGCAAGATTTTAAGCATGACCTTACTAGCATGGGAAATTAGTGCAATTGTCTGATGGTTAGCACGTTCTTTGGTACTACCCTTCTTGGGAATTGCGATGAGGATTGACCTTTTCCAGTCCTGTGGCCACTGCTGGGTCTTCCAGATTTGCTGACATAATGAATGCAAAACCTTGATGGCATCATCCTTTAGGATTTTGAATAGTTCTGCTGAAATTTCATCACATCCACTAGCTTTATTAACAGCAGTGCTTCTTAAGGCCCACTTGACTTTGCACTCCAGAATATCTGGCTTTGGGTGACTAACCACACCATTGTGGTAATCCAATTCATGAAGATCTTTTTTATACAGTTCTTCCATATATTCTTTCCATCTCTTCTTGATCTCTTCAGTGTTTACTAGGTCTCTACCATTTTTATCCTTTATTGTGCCCATCTTTGGGTGAAATGCTCCCTTGATGTTTCCAGATTTCCTGAAGAGATCTCTAGTCTTTCCCCTTTTGTTGTTTCCTTCTATTATTAAGCATTGTTCATTTAAGAAAGGCTTCTTGCCTCTTCTAGCTGTTTTTGGGGACTCTATGTTTAATTGGATGTACCTTTCACTCTGTCCCTTGCTTTTTGCTTCTATTCATTCTTCTGCTATTTGTAAAGCCTCCTCAGATAACCACTTTGCCTTCCTGCTTTTCTTTTTGAGGGGGATAGTTTTGTTCACCACCTCCTGTACAATATTACAGACCACTGTCCATAATTCTTCAGGCAACTCATTAACTAAATCTAGTCCCTTGAATGTATTTGTTACCTCTACTGCAAATTCACATGGGATTTGATTTAAGTCATATCTTCCTGGCCTATTGTTTTTCCTAGTTTTCTATAGTTTAAGCTGAATTTTGCCATGAGAAGCTGATGATCTGAGCCACAGTCAGGTTCAGGCCTTGTTTTCACTGACTGTATACAGCTTCTCCATCTTTGGCACCAAAGAATATAATCAATCTGATTTCAATATTGACCATCTAGTGATGTCTATGTGTATAGTTGTCTCTTGTGTTGTTGGAAGAGGGTGTTTGCTATGACTAGCATGTTTTCTTGGCAAAATTGAGTTAATCTTTGCCCTGCTTCATTTTGTTCTCCAAGGCCACACTTGCCTGTTACTCCAGGTACATTTTGACTTCCTACTTCTGCATTCCAATCCCCAGTGATGAATAGAAGATTTCTTTTAGGTGTTGTCGGTCTTCATAGAACTGATCAACTTCAGCTTCTTTGGCACTGGTGATAGGGGCATAGACTTGAATTGTTGTGTTGTTGAATGTCTTGCCTTGAAAAGGAATTGAGATCATTCTGTCATTTTTGAGGTTGCATCCAGTTACTATATTTCAGACTGTTTTGTTGATTTTGAAGCCTACTCCGTCTCTTCTATGGGATCCTTGCCCACAGTAGTAGATATAATGATCATCTGAATGAAATTCGTCAATTCTCACCCATGTGAGTTCTCTGATTCCTAGGATGTTGATGTTTATTCTTACCATCTCCTCCTTAACCATGTCCAATTTTCCTTGATTCATGGGTCTAATATTCCAGGTTCCTGGACAATACTGTTCTTTGTAGCATCAGATTTTACTTTAATCCGCAGACACATCCACAACTGACTGTCGTATCCACTTTGGCCCAGCCACTTCATACATTCTGGGACTATTGGTAATTGTCCTCCTCTCTTCTCCAGTAGCATATTGGACACCTTGAAACCTGAGGGACTCATCTTTTAGTGTCATATCTTTTTGGCCTTTTATACAGTTTATGAGGTTCTCATGGCCATTATACTGAAGTAGTTTGCCATTTCCTTCTCCAGTGGATCACATTTTGTCAGAACTCTCTGCTATGACCCATCCATCTTGGGTGGCCCTGCACAGCATGACTCATAGCTTCGTTGAGTTATACAAACCCCTTTGCCACGACAAGGCAGTGATCCGTGAAGCGAGGTAGAAGACTAGACGCTACCCAAACCCCATGAAGAGCCAGGGACTGTTTCTAAAGATGCTGCATATGTGTTTCTTATTAATAACCTTGGAAAGGAGGTGATATTCTCGCCATTTTGTTGTCAATTTAGGTGCTGAGTTGTATCCGACTCTTTGCGACCCCATAGACTTAAGCATGCCAGGCTTCCCTGTCCTTCGTTAACTCCTGGAGTTTGCTCAAACTTATGTCCATTGAGTCAGTGATGCTATCTAACCATCTCTCTATTTAACAGAAGACAAATCAGAGTAAATAATTCCTCCAAGGCTGTAGAGCAGATAGAGCAGAACTAGGACTTCCCCCCCACATTGGGTAGAATCTAACTTCAAACCTCAGCCTTTCACTAGCCTCTGTCTGTATAAACACACTCTGAACTTTTGTCCTCAGTGGACCTTTGTGGGCAAGCTGCCCAGTTCTTCCCCTCCCTGCTTGAACTCTGCCCACCCCATCATCCTTGCTCTAAGAGTGACCGTGGCCCTCTGCCAATATACATGCAGTATCTCCAGATGCTGGTAGCCTCCACCTGAGGAGAGCTGGTCTTGTTTCCTGACCCACCCAGACCTAACCTGCCCAGCCAGTGCAATGAGCTGTGACCTTCCTGATTTCATTTCCCCGTTTTACAGCATTTTCCATTCAAAATGTACATGTCCCATGTCCCTCTCCTTCACAGCTATGCTCTTTGTTAGCTAAGATGCTCCCTGAAAGTTGGTGGGTTTGCATTGCTGGTTATTAATTGAAAGGAATATTTCATGTCCCAGAAATGCAGGATCCTCCACCACTTCCAGAGAAATTTTTCTGAAACATACTTCCTCCTGATTTCACCTTTCAATTTTATCTGTGTTATATCCTACCCATAGCTCTTATAATCTTGATCTGGTATGAACTGGCCACAGCCTGTTTTTGTTAATAAAGTTTTACTGGCATATAGCCACACCATTCATACATGGATTGTCTCTGGCTAGCTTCCCACTAGTGTGACAGAGTTGAACAGGCACAACTGAGACTATGTCCTGCCAAGGCAAAAATATTAGCTATCTATCCCTGATTTGGGCCTTCCCTGGTGGCTAAGCGGTAAAGAATCCACCCACATGCAAGAAACTTGGGTTCAATCTCTTGGTCAGGAAGATCCCCTGGAGAAGGAAATGGCAACCTACTCCAGTATTCTTGCCTGGAGAATCCCATGGACAGAGGGTTGCAAAGAGTTGGACACAACTGAGCGACTAAACAGCAGTGACAATTCCTGATCTACGTCAGTAAGATCAGTATATACTCCTCCACAAACCCCTAACAGCTTTTTGTTCATGTGGCCAGGAATAAAAACCTCCCAATGCCTGGACTCTAGGAAGGGAAAAAAGAAAAAGAAATCAAGTGCCTGATGTTTGTAAAGGAAAAACAGTCTTGTTCACAGCCTGGTCCATGCTGACACTTCTGTGGCCCCTCCCTGTTTCTGGAGCCCTGAGAGACACTGCTAATCAATCACCGCACTCTTTCCAACTGAGCCTCAGATTCTTCAAAGCAATGCCCAGGCTGCCACTACCAATCAATCAGAGTCGGCATTGAAGTAGAAACTATTTTCCATCTGTGGTCCAGAGAATCACCTTAGACAACAATCATGTTTATAAATAATCCTTGCACATCCTTTGGGTTGCCATGTCAGAGACGGACACGCTATCTCCCTTTAAGTCCAGAGTTGGAACTTAATCCACTGTTTTCTGTTTCTTTGATTAAGCACCAGATGAAGTTGTTAGCTTGCGATAAGGAATCATGTTATATGAAAAAATGCCTCCACTTCTTTTTCCTTAAGAGATTCATTACACTGTGCAGTGCTCGCACTGTGAGAGGTACCCAGGAACTGAGGCCCACTGAGAATATTCTTGAGTAGCATATCAATGTCATTCTCATTGAGTGGCTTCCTAGGTGGAATCACTGACACTGTTCCTGCTCTCTCTCTCCCATGGCTAATCCATTCTCTTTTAGCCAGGCTCCTGTTGAATTCATAATAGGTAAAAGCACATATACAGTGTTGCCAGGGACTGAAATGGAGGTATCTCTATCACCACATCTTCCTTAAAGCAAGCCGAATTCCGGGAAGTTCCTAAAAGACTCTCTTTTCAAATGCTGGAGCAGATACCTGCTCAACCACAAACATTAACCACAGTGGGTAGGAATTGGCTAAAGACAGGTATCCATTGACAGGTGTGGGGAGCTGCCCCATAGACCGTATTTACTGCAACAAAACTGACCCTGACGGAACCAGCTCCTGAGAAGGTGACAGGGAAGTCGCAAATGAGAGAGTGGCATCGCTTAGCAGTTTCTCGCTACTTTAATCTCCAGAAGTTGGAGAAGAGGCCGGGAAGGAAAGCGAATATTTTACAAAGGAAACGGGGCTTAAGCGGGCAGTTGGTTAGAGAGACTTGTTCCTTCTTACTGGCTAGGGAGCATCTGAGCTCTAAGGAATGATAGCTATTCACTGGAAGAATCCAGACGCCCTGGGAAAGTTTCTTTGAGCCTCACACCGTTGGCATCTTGACAGCAAAGTTTTATGCACCGTGGTAGTGTTGACTGGAATCCTGCCGAGCTTTTCCAAGAGCCATTGTTCATCAAATTTGGGGCTTTAAAAGTTGAGCCATTGAGAGTGTGAGCATGCCTTTGGTCATTTAAAAACATTAAGCCGACCTTGGGAAAAGGTTTTAGCATTTGCACCTTGTGATTTTTTTGTGTCCTACTTCTGGAAATAGTGTAAGATTTGCCTTCCCAAATGGCAATGATGAGGACCTTTTTAATGATGGTTTAAGCTTTTAGGTTTATGGGATTTCAATAAAATTAATAATGTGGTGTTGCTGATATTCTTTGAGTGAAAAAAGCAATGTACTCTTTCCTGGAACAGATAAAGAATTTAATAAGTATTATACCCAAGGTGCTGTATAAGCAAACATTAAAAACAGAAGATAATATTATTTAAAATCACATTAATATAAAGGCTGTTACTGTTCATATGGTGCATATCTTAGGGTACTCTTTCAACAAGAGGAACCAAGTTCAATTAAAATTTCAGTTGGATGGGCTGTCGTGGAACTAGAAGGCCCTTTTTGCAGACCAGAAACCTAATTTGTCTTTGTTGTTAAGTGGCTCAGTCATGTCTGATTCTTTTGTTATCCCCATGGACTACAGCCCACCAGGCTCCTCTGTCCATGGGATTTTCCAGGCAAGAATACTAGAATGGGTTGCCATGCCCTCCGCCAGGGGATCTTGCCAACCCAAAGATCAAACCTGCATCTCCTGCATTAGCAAGTGGATTCTTTACCACTGAGCCACCAAGGAAGCCCACTAGAAAGCCAGATACCATGGATTGTTTAATTTCTGGCACAAATGAGGGAAGGACTGGGGAATAAGGTATTGGAGTAAGCTTGATGTCATGGTGTGTTCCAGAGCTTGGGAACTGCAGCTCAGCCATGGTTCTGCCTAAGCTTGGGGGCTAGTTTGCCTCCTGGGCAAGAGACTTTGTAGAAAACATACGTTGTTTCTGCTGCTTGCCAGCCCATTATCTCCTTCCTCTGGTATGGGAACTTCCTTCACCGCAAGAAAAGTTCTCTCGGCACTTTCAACCAAGTTGTTCAGTAGGGGCCTGCCAATCAAGATACCCTGCCCTCCTGGACCGTGGAAGGGCTCCTGCTTCTGGCTGAGCCAGTTACTATACTTATACCTCCTCCCTGCACCCTGGCCACAACTGGCCACAATCCTTATGAGAACCATTCAGCATCCTTTGCATGACTTAACCTATGGGAGCTGGCAGGGAGTGTCCTTTCCTCTCTGATTAATAGGCTATAATGGGCTTCCCTTGTGGCTCAGCTAGTAAAGAATCTGCCCACAATGTGGGAAACCTGGCTTCGATCCCTGGGTTGGGAAGATCCCCTGGAGAAGGGAAAGGGTATCCACTCCAGTATCCTGGCCTGGAGAATTCCATGGACTCTTTAGTCCATGGGGTCGCAAAGAGCTGGACACGACTGAGTGACTTTCACTTCACTTCACTTTTTCAATGATATGTACCTGGAGCTGCCTGCCTTTGGTTGTAGTTTTTACCTTGCTAAGGTAGCACACCCAAAAGAATGAATGAACCCCACAAAGGAAGCTGTGGCCAGGGCAAGGAGAAAGAAAAAGTTCTTGGCATCCACAAGGCGTGTTCTATCCTGCCTGTTCCCCAGTTTCATCACAAAAGCCCATAAATATCCTGTTTTGCTTAACTCAGAATTATGTTTCTGTCATTTGCAAGCAAACAGCTTTAACAAATAAAGCTAGCACCCCAAATTTCTCTCCTAGGCTCATGGACTGCATTTCTAACCCTTTCACTCCTGCCTGCTTTGGCAAGCTTTCTTTAGTTGCCTGTTACCGTGTGAGCACTGTGATGGGCCCTGAAGATAGGAAGAGAGTCAGGTAGCGAAATCTGCTTAGGCACATAGTCGTGGTCCCTGCCCTCTTGGGACATGAGTGGGCATAACAAGACCTCTTGCACCTTGTTCCATCCCTGTGGAGTTTGGGGTTATGAACCATGGACTTGCCTTTCCCTAGGCCTTGTCCTCCTCTGTTGATGTCCTCATTCCCAGCTGCTCACGTGAACTTGGCTTTCTGTCTTTCTTGATGTACTCTGTACCCAGATTTATTCAGCACAAAGTACTAAATTCACTGCTCCGTCCTAACTCTTGGCCTTTGGGTGAGTTTTTCAAGTCTCTGAATCTACCCTGCCACCTTCTAACCTCTCTAAGCCTCAGGTTTGCCATCTGTAAAATGGAGGTAGCAATAGTACCTGTTTCATAGTTGTGGTGAAGATGAAATGCTTAATGGATGCTTCATAACAAAAAAATCAATATACGGTAGGAGAAGTGATTATCTGATACTTCCAACTCATAAACAGATTTAAATGTAGTATCACATTCATTTCATCTTTTGTATGAAAGAAAATAAAGCTATAAAAAAGATTTTTAGATTAGAAGGGCTATACATTTTTTATTTTAATTTTTCAGAATTATATTATTGGGCAGAAAACTCATGGGAAAAAATAATTATGCCATGTATTTCCTTTTCATACTGTTAATGGGGTTCAGAAAACTGAGATCATGGCATCTGGTCCCATCACTTTATGGCAAATAGATGGGGAAACAGTGGAAACAGTGACAGACTTTATTTTTGGGGAGGCTCCCAAATCACTGCAGATGGTGACTGCAGCCATGAAATTAAAAGCTATGACCCACCTAGACAGAACATTAAAAAGCAGAGACACTACAGCTTCAGAGAACTTGTCCACCATCCAGTGAGCAAGGAGGCCTGGACCAAAGCCTCGAGGGTATGGCCCTCTTCTGCGCTTGTTCCCTCCCTGTGGGCTCTACCTTGGCCCTAGAGACGGTGATTGCTGCTCATATCTGCTATTCTTGTGTTCTTTAGAGTTCTCTTTACTCCTTACGAGCCAGTCTCCCATTACTTCAATCCCCCGCTAGAGTTAATGATTCTTTATATTACATTTTCCCTATTAAAATTGTAAAATAAATCAATGTAAATTACGATTTAAGTACATTACATTTTGAATTACTTTTCTATAAGTTGTGAGATGTGTGCTGAAGTCCATTTTTCAGTTCTTCATGTCCGTTTGTTGTGGTTTTATTTCTTCTTTTCCAATATCTTTTTCTTGGGATTTTATTCATAGACAATAATGTCATCCACAAATATGGAAAAAAATTTTATTTTACAAAAAAATAAAAATAAAAAGCAGAGACATTACTTTGCCAACAGAGGTCCGCCTAGTCAAAGGTATGGTTTTTCCAGTAGTCGTGTATGGATGTGAGAGTTGGACTATAAAGGAAGCTGAGTGCCAAAGAATTAATGCTTTTGAACTGTGGTGTTGGAGAAGACTCTTGCGAGTCCCTTGGAGATCAAAACCAGTTAATCCTAAAGGAAATCAGTCCTGCATATTCTTTGGAAGGACTGATGCCGAAGCTGAAACTTTGGCCACCTGATGCGAAGAACTGACTCATTAAAAAAGACCCTGATGATGGGCAAGACTGAAGGCAGGAGGAGAAAGGGACGACAGAAGATGAGATGGGTGGATGGCATCACCGGTTCGATGGACATGAGTCTGAGTGAACTCCGGGAGTTGGTGATGGACAGGGAAGCCTGGCATGCTACAATGCATGGGTCGAAAAGAGTCGGACACGACTGAGTGACTGAACTGAACTGATGTATTTCCTGTTTGTCTTTTTTTAAAAAAAGGATCTAGAAAAAAATACGTTTAGGAATAGATTTGTCTCTGATTCTAGGTAGAATTAAAATGTGCAAAGGGGGACCAGTGTGTGTGTGTGCGCGTGCATGTGCAAATATGTGAGTGTGCACATGTGTATGTGTATAAAATAGAGGAAGAATGCTATATTTCACAGGTAAAGTGCATATGAACTTGTAAGGTCTGACTGTGTCCTTAAACCACTTTTATTTTCCATGTGATCGCGTTAAATGCATATTTAAGATTTCTACACTGGAAAACCTGTTGAGCCTGTTTCTCTTCTCTGCGAAGGATCCTGTGACTGTATTTGAATAGTTCCTGATATCTCATAGTCCTAGGGGGCAGCAGGAATGGCAGGAATGGAGTCTACTCTTCCACTTACCTAGTGAGAAAATGTTCTCTTCTTCCTTGTTGAAATCCTTGTCACTGAACGCGTTTTCTTTGCTAGGAAAGGGCCTCTGGTAGAAAGCTCCCTTATGTGGCATCCCCTGCTGCATTTCCTGTTACACGAATTCCTTCCTTGCTCAATAAAAGTAATTTCTCAGTTAGGCCAGTTTTTGTTTTTGTTTTAATGAGCAGCTTGGATACATGCATATATTTAATAATGAAACAATTCGACAACCAAAAAAAAAAAGAAAAATTCACAAGACCGCAGTGCTGTGGAAGAAAATGAGACATCAGTATAGCAACTGACCCAGAAGGCTGCATGATAAGTACATCAAAGACAGACTTGACTAGGACAGTATTGTATGCTCTTCAAATGGAGAAGTATCCACTTATTTGATTGCTTGGAAGCAGGCCGCTTTATTGTATGCTGCATGGAATGGAGGCAAAGAGCCAGGGAAGGGAGAGATGGGAGAGGGAGAAGAGCAATATAGAATCCAGGGTAAGCAGATAGAAGAGACTGAGATGGAATTACAAAGAGATGACTGTAAGGCTTTTTGTTTCCTCTGCAGCCTAAACTAAACCTGTTCCAAGTCTTTGTCAAATTCAGTGATCACAGGAGTAGCACTAGGCGCTATGAAGGAATGGTGGAGGAAGTAGTTTACAAAGTAAAAGGATACCAGGGGTTCCTCCTCCCAGGGAGCTTAGAACCTATGTGGGGAGACAGGTTCCACACACAAAGCTACTATAAAACATACTTACAAAGTAACATAAATACAAAGAAATATACATATGAATAAACAGTATTTGAAAGCTAAAAGGTACTGTGTCAATAAGTGTTCAGAAGCCGCTAGGTCAGTCCAGGAAGGCTTTCCAAAGGAAAAAAATATGGACTCCGTGAGTATAACAGTAGTGTGCGGTAGGGCGTGTGCAAAGGCGTAGGAGTGGAAGCACATATGTTATGTGCAGTAAGCAGATTAGCTTGATAGAAAGTCTAAATAGGTCTCCTTAAGAAGTGAGTGGGATAAAACTGTAGGAGTCTATTTGGTGAAAGACACTGACTTATCAATGTTAGGTCTGGTCCCTAAAACAAAACAAACAGGGAAAGATGTTTTCTCTAGATAATGATACGAAGTGGCTATAGGTCCAGGAGCAACTCCACTGCTCTCAAAAGTTTTGTGGTTACTCTGAAGCAAGACAAGCTAGAAATGGGATGGTGGAGAAGTGTTCATCATCCTTGAGCAGCTCAGGTAGAAGGAACTGCCTTCTGCAACAATTCTTGCATAGTGGCAAGTGAAAAACCTCAATGAAATCCCTAGACTTAGGCCCTACGGCCCAACAGGCAGCCAGATCCCAGTCACCTCAAGGGCTCAAGCAGAATGCCCTAGACTTTTGTTACTAATTCTTGGTGGGGAGTAGATTGTGTCTGCTTATAAAAGAATTTATTTTTGAAATGCCATGACAATCAGCTTTGATCCTTACATTGTACAAATTAAAACAGGAGGATGAGAAGAGCCCTAATTTATAGGGAATGCTCATGCCCCTGAAGGACAGGCCAATAACGGCCCAAATTCGCTTTAAGTGGAGAGGCAAAACGTCACACCTTGAAAAGAGGCTTTTCTCAGCCAAAGCATGTAAGACCTCTTTCTTTAAGCCTATTGATCTGAAGCTGTTCCAGGAAGGAAAAAAAAGAGTCCAGACCAGTTGTTTAGCAGCAGACACAGTCAGCCCCCGTGTCCCGGGAGCCCCGCTGGGAGGCACTGGGTCCCACTGAGGTTGAAATACACTGCTGGGGGCCAATCTTGATGCCATTTGCCTCACTGTGGACATCAGATAAACCCTGCTGATTTTCCTATATATGTCTTTGGCTGTGTTAATGAAGGCCTCCGCAACATTGCAGGCTGTTTGGGTTGAAGTTTCCATGAATATAAGTCCATGTTCCCGAGCAAAGCCTTCTTCTTCTCTCTTCGCATCCCTACAGGACTCTAAGTTACTCTTTTTCCCAATCAGCATGATAACCATGTTGGAACTAGAGTGCTGCTGGGTATCCTCTAACCATGGGGTCAGGTGGTTGAAAATTTCACGCCTTGTAATGTCGCACACCAGCAGTGCACCAGCTGCTCCCCTGTAGCAGGAATGGGTGATAGAACAGAAGGATTCTTGTCCACCCGTATCCCAGATTTGCAGCTTGATTTGTCTTCCATCAATGCTGACCATACGGGCCCCAAACTCCACGCCTATTGTGAAGTCGTGGACCATGGTTGGAACTGCTTGTCTGTAAACTGCAGGAGACATGACTTCCCCACACCTGTTTCCCCAATGATGATGTACTTGAAGAGATAATCATAAGTCATTGTCCCTTTTCCTCTGGATTCCATATCCGCCCAGCTCCTTAGGCCAGCTTTTTTAATAAGGATGGTGACAATCCTTCTGAGTTGTTGGACATTAGGGTGGGTTGGTGAGTGTGAAATTCATTATGACAATGTCTGAAACACAACTTCTTAAGAATATCATGAAGGCGTCAATCTTTTCCAAGAAATGTCTGTGCCCATTTCAAGCCCCTGAAATCATGCCAGACCTCAAAGCACCTCTGTGATCTGAGCAGTTCACATAAATGAAGTGGTGTGGATCTTACCTAGCCCTTTAGCTGTACACACAAGATCCACTGGATTTTCTACACGTCTGTCTGCTACTGCCGTGTCCTCTGATACACAGATACACAGCACGGTTCCTCCTGCTTCCTGCATACTATACTTAAATTTCCTCTAATCCAGATGTTCCAGTATTTGTGAAACAAAATAATCCCTTTGGATCTTCTTCAGCTGTTCTTCAACCAGCCATTTCCATACTTGTATCTCACTATATCCTTATCCCTTTCGAGTGCTGTATGTCAGGTATGATATAAATAATATGTTGAAGTCAACTGTACCTGACACCAACAAGCATCAGCTACCTTAATGTCATAGTGTCTGTTATCTGGCTTGCTCCTTGGTATTAGATGTCCAAGAAGTCTAAGATTGACTGAGAAATTCACTTTGTATGTCATAAGCTTGAGAATTGATTCAGTTTAGCCTAAATATGTTAATTAAGCCCCTACTATATATGGAATGGGCTTCCCTGGTGGTTCAGTGGTAAGGACCCCACCTGCCAATGCAGGAGATGTGAGTTTGATCCCTTAGTCTGGAAGATCCCCTGGAGAACGAAATGGCAACCCATTCCAGTATTCTTGCCTGGAGAATCCCATAGATAGAGGAGCTTGGCAGGCTGCAGTCCCTGGGGTCACAAAAGAGTCAAAGATGACTTAGCAATTAAAGAACACCAATATATGGGATATTAGATTAGGCTCTGAAATACAAAGAAATATAAATCATACATCTTGCCCTTGACAAAGCTTCCAGTCCAACGTAGAGTGTATTGTTAAAGATTTCCTAAAGTAGAGAAGCCACACATATTAGTTGGCTTAATTTTAAAAAGGAAACATATAAGCAGGCATCCTGACATGTCCTCTAGCACATACACACAATACTTGGAAGCCCCAGGTTTTCTTCTTGGTAATTGTCTTGCTCAAAGTAAGCTTCTCTATTGGCTTCATTTGCAGAATGGCAGCAAGAGGGCTCTAGCAGTTCCCCAGCAAGGTTTCCAGAAGGCCCCTCAGGAGACGTTCCCTTAGGTCTTAATAGCCAAGACTGGATGGGAATCATTCAGTGAGAAGAGGGCTAACTAGTTTAGGCTAATCATTTTGGGATGGAATCGATTTTGGATAATAGCCTCATTACCATAATAGTTGGTTAGAAATGAGAAATTACAAATTCACTATCATGTGGCTTGTACTATAATAGGAGTCTCTGAGATTCTAGAAGTGTTTCTACGTAGACTGCCGTGTTTAATCACTTACTGATGAAAAACTTTTTTTTTTAAGCAAAAAGCTGTTCTGAAGTCTGTACAGATTATAACAATTGTATCCCCCAGTGTCTGCCTCTGTGCTTGTTATACTTGGAGTAATGTGTTCTCTTCATCAGTGTATTGGGAGATGTCCTAAGAGATTATGGGAAACCAAAACTAAACATGTACATCTTCTGGGAGAACCATTTTACTTTATTTTTGGAAAGAAAGTCAAAGATACATGATAAAGAAAATCAAAGATACATGATAAAGAGTACCTCTATGTGTACTTTTAGATTAAAAATTGTGTATTCGATTTCTGATTGGTAAAAATTTTTAGGAACCTCCCCCTAGTCTCTGATGGTACATACCCACTCCCCTTTACCATGTATAACAGTTTACTTGGATGGAATAGTAAAAGAGGTTTCCATAAGCTTTCACTGTTGTGGAAAGAAATTTAATTAATCTAGATGCATTTCTTTCCACACAACTGTACTTCAGTCCAGATGATGGGCTTTTGAAAAATCTTCCCCACCTTAATCATGATCTGATGTTCACAGTAGTTATACTTTATCATGGTAGTTGCACTTTAACATGTAAATATAATGTTTGTATTTTGTATATTTCTATTCTGAATAGCTTATTTACTTTAATTCTTTACTTTCTCTAAAATTGTATAATAGTGTATAAGGAAAATGGCATTCCAAACAGGTAAAGAATGCCACTAACTGTTGATATTGTCTCCACTCTTACAGTTAATCAGTTAACAGACATTAAGTATTCTGTTTTAGAAATAGAAACAGAGAACAAATCCACTAGGCTAATAACTTCAAGTCTTCTTATCTTGCTCATAGCATAACTTGAAGTTGTTGAAAGAGAATGAGTTTCTGAGCATCCCAAAGCACTCTTGAAAGGGGGTTTAGAGAACTAAGCCACTTAGGAGGACAAATATGTCTCAGATAATCCCTGCAGCTACTGTCAAGACCCATTTGAATCAGGTCAAATTCAAATTAAGATGGTTCAGTGCCAGAGGTCTTACAGATCACTTTCTTTCTGAGCAAAAGTGTCTCACACTTAAGCCATCTGAACACTTTCCTGGGTCTCAACTGTTTTACCCCGTTGTTGGTTTTCATCCAATGATTTGCCCTAATCCAATATACCAGCTCTGTGTTTCTCCCCTTTTCTTCCTTGGAAAATGCTTCCAGACCTAGGGAGTAGGTTCCAAGCCTTATTATTCTTGGCTCTCAAACCATCGTAAGTTCTCTCTTAAATTACATCCAGGTTTGTTTTTTTTTTTTTTTTAATGAGAAAAGGCTCTCCTTCTGTAGGGCCATAGATTGCTTTTACATTTCACAGAGCATATGGTCTGGTGGTGAAATCAGGCATTAAGTAGGTAATTTTAAATGTGATGGGTATTATGAGAGAGAAGGATCAAGCTGGTGTGATGGAGCCACACCAGCTTCAGGGGACCAACATTTGAGCTAAGGCTTGAAAGATAATCTGGGGTTTATTGGATGAAATCCTAAGGTGGAAAAGAATGTTCAGGAATTAAGGAACAGCAAATACAAAGAGCCTGAGGCAAAAGAGTTGGAACCCAAAAGAAGACCAGCATGAGCTTACAGTTGGTGATAGTGGTGGGTTAGTCGCTAACTCATGTCTGACTCTTGTGACCACATGGACTGCAGCCTGCCAGGCTTCTCTGTCCATGTGATTTCCTAGGCAAGAATACTGGAGTGGGTTGCCATTTCCTACCCTAGGGGATCTTCCCGAACTAGGGATCGAGCCCACATCTCCTGCGTCTCCTGCACTACAAGCAGATTCTTTACTGCTGAGCCACTAGGGAAACCCGGTATGGCTTTATATAACAAGACAAAACCTGAAACAGAAACAGTGGTTAAAAGGTTATTGAGAAAGTCATAATTAGATCTTGCCATTTGAATTATTTACTGATGTAACCATCACTTTATCTCAAGCAGAAACTTTAGACCAAGTTGAATGAATATAGAGATGTTAGAACACCAATTAATAAAATGCCCTCTGATTTCTGGAGAAGGAAATGGTAACCCACTCCAGTATTTTTGCCTGGAAAATCCCATGGACGGAGGAACCTGGTAGGCCGCAGACCATGGGGTCTCTAAAACTTGGACACGACTGAGCGAGTTCACTTTCTTTCACTTTTCTGTTTGATCAATGCACCCTGTTCTGAAGGACACAAAAGTGAATGAAACAGAAGTGCCAGGTTTCACACGGGGGCACTCACTCTCAGGTTTCTCCCGCAGATTAAAATCCTAAGGCTTTCCGAAGTGGATGCTGGACAACACACACACCAGCTTGCTCTTCTAAGCCAAAGGGACTGTGATGAGTGAAGTACCAAATATCAACACACTTGGCAACGGATACAACCAATCTCATTTGCTGCTTAAACTATGTGTGTGAATTGTGGACTGTTGATATGGAAAACAGCCCAACAATTGCTGCAGTTAGAATTCTTTCCTTAGGACTTGCTTGTTCAAAATATGTTTTCCTCCCCTTAAATCCAGTTTTACCATACTACCTTGAAAGGCTTCTCTTGCAGTATTAATATTTGGATTCTGATTTTATTGTATTGCCTTTACCTGCTATTTCTTTATTCTTCCTGAATAACTTTTACCTACCTACATACGGTCTTTTCTTAGATAACGTAGACTCTAGAGGTTTCCCCTTTGGGGGAAGGAAAAGGGCAAAGCTGCCATCTACATATCATTTTCGTGTGGTTAAGACAAAAAGGGCTGTTTCCTCAGAGTCCTGAGTTAGGGCTTGTCCAGCAGAGCCCAGGCAGGCTAGGTTACAACCTGCACTCACTACCCTAAGCCAGATGCCGTCATGTAGTAAACAACTTGAGAAACCTTACATGGAAACCCTGGAAATGAGGAGCTGGGGAACAAGGAGGAGAGAGAGACTGACATTTCATTCACTGAATAGCCTCTTGTATGATTACATGTGCATTTCAAAATTAGAAACGGAAAAGCAATATTTGCTGATATAGAAAACCAGGGAAAGAAAGCATCTCCCAGAATAAATTAAAATCTTTTAGTGCTCCCAGCTCAGAAATCACTATTGTCAATGATTTGATACATTTTCCTTTAGTTTTTTTCTATCCACATATACTCCGTTTCACAATGAAATTCACATACACTACTTTTTTCCAGTTTTTCTTTTCACTTTGTAAGAAAAATGTTAACTCCTTTTTCTGAAGATATAAATATTGCATGCTCATTGTAGAATATTTAGCAAATACAGGAAAAGAATTTAGATGTGTTTTAGGGGAATTCTCTGGCAGTCCAGTGGTTAGGACTCAGCACTTTCATTGCAAAGGGCCCAGATTAGATCTCTGGTCAGGGGACTGTTAATAAGATCCCAGGCACAGCAGGGAAAGTGTTCTGTGTTTTTTAACCCCATTTTTTTTTTTTTTTTTGGTAGTAACTTTACTAAGATGTAGTTCACATACCACAAAACTCACCTGTTTAAAGTATATACTTCAGTTGCTTTTATTGTATTTATGAAGTTGTGCCTCCATCACTACATTCTAACTGAAGTATTTTCATTGTCTTAAAAAGAAACCCTGTACTCATTAGAAGTCACTTATTTCCCTCACCCCTTCCTCCAAACTCAGTCCTGCTGCTGCTGCTAAGTTGCTTCAGTCGTGTCCGACTCTGTGCGACCCCATAGATGGCAGCCCACCAGGCTCCCCCGTCCCTGGGATTCTCCAGGCAAGAACGCTGGAGTGGGTTGCCATTTCCTTCTGCAATGCGTGAAAGTGAAAAGTGAAAGTGTAGTCACTCAGTCGTGTCCGACTCTTCCTGACGCCATGGACTGCAGCCTTCCAGGCTCCTCTGTCCATGGGATTTTCCAGGCAAGAGTATTGGAGTGGGTTGCCATTGCCTTCTCTGCCCTCAGTCGTAGGCAACCGCTAATCTGCTTCCTATCTATATAGATTTACCTAATCTGGACATTTTAGATAAATGGAATTGTAAAATATGTGTTTTTTTATGACTGGCTTCTTGCACTTAACATAGTGATTTTGAGATTCATCCATGTGTAGCATAAACCCTTTTCTGAGGGGGGTACTTACTTTTCACTGATTGCTTGATTTATTCATGTACCACAAAATTCACCCTTTTAAAGTGTACAATTTAGTGTTTTTTAATATAATCACAAGGTTGTGCAGTTATCACTACTATTTAATTATAGATAATTTTCATTACTGCCCCCGCTCCCCTGCAAAGAGACTCCATACCCATTGTCAGTCACTCCCCAGTTCATCCCTCTAGTCACTTGACAACCACCAGTGCACCTTCTCTCTCTGAATTTATGGCCTCTTTGTCTACCTTGTTCTATTTCTCAGAATGTTTTCAAGATTCATCCATAATATAGTGTGTGCCTACTCCATTCTTTTGTTTTTAAAAAAAATTTTTTTTATCTGACTGTGTCAGAACTTAGTTGCAGCATACAGAATCTTTGATTTTCATTCAGGCATGCAGGATCCTTAGTTGTGACATGGGGGATCTAGTTCCCTGACCAGGGATCAAACCTGGGCCCCCTGCATTGCAAGTGCAGAGTCTTAGCCACTGGACCACCCAGAAAGTTATACTGTGTGTTATATAGCCACTCATCAAGTAACATTTGAGTTGATTTCACTTTTAGCTCTCATGAAGAAGTTGCAATGAACATTCATGTCCAAGTTATTCTGTGAGGAAATATTTTCAGTTTTCTTGGGTATTTACCTCATTTCTTTTTATTGCTAAATATCACATTATATGGACATGCTGCTGCTGCTAAGTCACTTCAGTCATGTCCGACCCTGTGTGACCCCAGAGACAGCAGCCTACCAGGCTCCTCATATGGATATACTACCTTTTATAATCTGCTCATCAGCTGATGGACAAGTGGGTTGTTTATACCTTCAGGTTATTGTGAATAGTATTCATTCAAGATTTTTTAAAAACACTTGTCTTCACTTATTTGAGGTGTATACCTATGAATGGAATTTTTGGGTCACATTCAAATTCTATGGTTAACCTTTTGAGAAATAGACAGTTTTTTCCACAGCAGCTACATGATTTTACATGACCGCTAACAACATATATGTCCCAATTTCTCCATAGCCTCACCAACACTTGTTACTGTGCATTTTTTTGTCGTCACCATTGTAATAGCTATGAAGTGGTATATGTCATTGTGGTTTTGATTTTTGATTCCCAAATGATTAATGGTGTTGAGTGCTTCTTCATGTGCTTACTAGGCATTCATATACCTGCTTTAAAGAAATATATCTTTAAATCATTTGCCCACTTTTTCATTGGGCTACTTGTCTTTTTATGATTGAGTGTATTTCATTATATATTTGGTATGTAAGTTCCTAATTAGACATAAGATTTATAAATATTTTCTCCCAGTTAATGGCTTGTCTTTTCATTTTTTTATAGCATTTTTGGAAGCACAAAAGTTTCTCATTTTGATGAAACCAGTTTATCTATTTTTGTTACTTATGCTTTTTATGGCATATCTAAGAAACTACTGCCAAACTCAGCATCATAAATATATAAATATTATTCTGTTTTCTTTTAAGAATTTTATAGATTTAGCTCTGACTTTTAGTTCTGTGGTCAATATTGAGTTAATTTTTATTAATGGTGTGAGGTAGGAGTTCAGGTAAATTCTAGGTGTCCCAGCATCACTTTTAAAAAGACTGTGTTTCCCATAGGATTACACTGGCACTTTCTATTTTTTTTTTGAGAAAAACATGTAAATTTTATTGAGTTTTTACATGTACACAGGAGACTTCACAAGAAAACAAAGGGTCAGAATAAGTGACCAGAGCAGGAAACTCATAACTGTTGGACAAAGAAACAATAAATTTGTGAACAACTGCCAAGACAAAGCGGTGTGGGCTAGTGGTAGTAAGTGGTACAGAAATAACTAGACGATAAGGGTGACTTTTTTTTTCCTTTAACTTTTTTTCCCCCAGAATTTTAAATTTATTTTTCTAATTGAAAGATAATTGCTTTACAGAATTTTGTGGCTTTTCTGTCATACATCAACAAGAATCAGCCACAGCTTCTTTATCCATTCATCATCTGTCAGTGCACATCTAGGTTGCCTCCATGTCCTAGCTATTGTAAATAGTGCTGCAGTGAACACTGGGGTACATGTTTCTTTTTCAATTTTGTTTTCCTCAGGGCATATGCCTAGGAATGAGATTGCTGGGTCATATGGTGGTTTTATTCCTAGCTTTTTTTTTTTAATATAAATTTATTTATTTTAATTGGAGGCTAATTACTTTACAGTATTGTATTGGTTTTGTTGTACATCAACATGAATCCATCACGGGTGTACACATGTTCCCCATCCTGAAAAAATATGGAACGCTTCACGAATTTGCGTATCATCCTTGCGCAGGGGCCATGCTAATCTCTGTACCATTCCAATTTTAGTATATGTGCTGCCGAAGCGAGCACTACACTGGCACTTTTGTCAAAAATCAGTTGACTATAAATGTGAGGGTTTATTTCTGGACTCTTGATTCTGTTTCATTGATCTGTATATCTACCCTTATGCTAGTACCACACTGTCTTGATTACTGTAGCTTTGGAGTGAGTTTTGAAATGTGATCTATTGAAAGTAACAAAACCCAGCTAAAAGCAGCTTGAGCTATGTAAGATCGTTCACTGTTTACATCTCGTTACAAGTCATCTGAAACTAGGCTGCTCCTGAGTTTGTCTGATACGTAAGCAGTGTCATCAAGGACCCGGGCTTTTTCCACTCACTTTTCTACTATCTTTGCTGCTAATATATCCTCTTGGTGACAAGATGACTATTACAGCTCAAAGCACTGTGTCTTCATACAACAGTATCCCAAGCAGGAATCAGGAAATGTGCTGAAAAAAATTCTTGTGTTGTTCCAGTTCTTCAAAGAAGGAAATCTTTTCTAGAATCCTTTACAAAGCTTTGCTCTATATCATATTGCCTAAACAGGGTGTCATGCCTTCTTTTAGACCAGTCACTTCATTCCAGAAAATCCTTCCATCTCACAAAATTAGAGTATCTCAAAAGGGAGTAAATGGCTAATGGGTAGATGACCAACATTATTTGCCAAAATACATAAGCATATAAAGAATAAGCCAAAATTATCCGTAAGTCCACCAGACTGAAACATAATAATGGATCTTTTAGGGTAAGGAGGTCTACCTTAAATTCCTTCTGTGCTAGGTACTTGAGAAATAAAACCTATTTTCTTCCTCTGTTGTTGACTCAAGACCAGATCATGTAGTTCATCTCTTCATTCCTCTCAAATACTTACTGCCTGGAGCTCTCTGAAATCGTGGTCTAAAGAATACACAACTGCTGTCTCAACTTTATAAAATATTCATAATCCTTGAGCCTTGTAGCATACTGCTTTTGGCCTCTTTATCTTCTTGTACACAATTCATTTTATAGTTGAAAACAGTATGTCGCTTTACCGACGTCAAGTTAATTTTAGGATAGCAATGCACAAGAAGTACTTTTATGTCTTTTTTTTTTTTTTATGCTTGGCTTTGCTTTTATTTAGCTCTTACTGCTTAAGGGCCAAATAGTTGAAATTCTTTGCAATAATCCTGCCAAACCATTCTGTAGTTTTTAGTAATAATGGGAAAATGATCTGTTTTTATAACCTGTTCCCCGTATGTGTTTGTTAGCCAGATATACCTAGCTTTGAGAGATTTTACTACTTTTAAGGCCCTTCATCGTGGCTGATTTCTGTTTTTCATTTTACTTCAATTGTTTGTACATAGGTAGTACAGTTAATCTTTGGAAAGTCAAGATTTTTCATTTATTCTTTTATTTTTCTTATACCATTTATTTTATAGGAGTGAAGGTCACTGGGTTTTTGGTAACCACTCTCTTATCATGAATAAAAAATTCAGTTACTTTTCATTACAGATTTTTTTTTCTTCTCATCATTGCTTTATTCTTATTTAAATTGAGAAAACCCAAAAGGTGGACATATTGTCATATTAAGTACCTGGATAATAAATAAGTCCTGGAGCCCTCTGTACCCTTAAATTTTAGTCTTAGGCCAAAACAAATGATAACTTGTAAATACAAAAAATCCATTTATTTCTCAATTAAAGTAGGACTGAAAAATTAGCTGTGCCATTGAAGATGCTATTAAATGCTTTCTCCACAGATCTTCAGCAAATCACCCAGCTTTTCTGTGTCTTGGTTTCTTTATCCATGAAATGGGGACAGCAATATCTTTCTCCATTTGACCTTGGGAGAATATTATGTGAATTAATTGATGCTATGTACAGAGCTGCCTTTATTTATTTAGGAAAGGGTGCTATATAGACCAATGTATTTTTATTTTATTTTTGTCATTGGTGTGCATGTAAATTAAGTGTAAATAGGAGGTGACAAATTATGGGGGTGGGAGGTAAGTCACAAGATTGATATTTTTTCTTCTTTCAAGAAGAAGGTCAGCCCATATATGTGCTGCTATATATAAAATAGGTAACTAATAAGGACCTACTGTATGGCACAGGGAGTTCTACTCAGTACTCTGTAATGACCTATATGGGAAACGATTCTGAGGAAGAGTGGCTTTGTGTGCACATATAACTGAGTCATTTTGCTGTACAGCAGAGACTATAACCCAATAAAAATTTTTAGAAATTAAAATTATTTAAAAAATAAAATGCCAAAAAAGAGAAGAAGCATTTGAAAGTGCTTAAAACATATATTAAATAGAAAAAGTTATAAAAAACAGAAAAGAAGGTTGGCCCTTTCCCTCTGATCTACATGGACTTTCTTGAAACCTTCATCCCCTCTAGTGCTTTCCCTTCTGCAGCAGTGACTTCTGAAACTTGACTTGGCAAAGCTTCCAGTGTCTGTTTAGTGGATTAACTAGAGAAAAATGGACACAATGCAGGGTCTAATATGTTGCTTCTTTTTTTGTATTTTTTCATCCAGTGAAGATAGCATACCTCCTCTTCCCTTTGAGCAAGGAGAATTTGATTTAATAAAATAACGGGTGAGGTTATCTAGGAAAGCTGAGAAAGTTTTTTTTTTTTTTTTCCTTCTATGAGTGGGATGAGTTTGCCAAAGAAAGGAATATAGATCTGGATAGATACCTTGCTCCTGGATATTGTTTAGTTTGCAGTGGTTCTAGCCCTCTACGGTTCCAGAAAGTGGTTCAGAGTCCTAAAGGCAGCTGCAGAACTTAACCAGCCTACTGGTCAGCCCTCAGCAACGGTGATAATGGCTGGTACCCTCCCCTCCAGGTCTCTGCATGTTCCCATCCACCTTCTGCTTCTGGCCAAGACTGAAGGATGCTCCTTGCTCTCCCAGCCCGAGGGAAGGAGGAGAGAAATTGAGAGAGGAGTCAGGGGGCTCAAGGGGAAATGAAGCAGAGCTGGTGTCCTGCCAGTCCTCCTGCCTCCTCCCTGGGGCGAGATGTAGAAGGAGGGAGGGCATCCTGACCCCTTGCCTCTGCACAGTTGCACAGCCCTCCCACAGGCCACAAGAGGTGCTTGCGTTGGAGAGGGCACCTTGGCCCATCAAACTCTCACTCTATCGGTAAGGCCTGATCTGGGGGACCTGTAGATGTCATTATGTTGACATTCCTGTGATCCTGGTTAAGCCCTTTCTTCTCTCCCCTCTGGAACTCTGCAGCCACATCTCAGCTGGATTTTCCTGCTCTTCTACTTCTCAAGCAACCTCTCTAACCCTTTCCCCTCCCATCCCTCAAATCCGGGATCCCTCTTGCCATAGAGCCCTTGTTCTTAGCAGCTCATTCCACCTTGGCCTGATATTTGTGTCCCCTCCCTCGTCACCGAGCTCTCCCCTCCTCAGCCTCCAGTTCTCAGCTGCAGCAACACGTCCTCCGGGAGGCGTTCCCTGGCCCTCCCTCCATCCCCGGCATCCTTCATCATGTGTCTCTATTGTAATTGTTTGACGCTGCCTGCTTCCTCTGTGTAACTTCTTCAGATGTCTGCCTTTCTCACCCTTCTCTAAGACCCTGTTAGACAGAAATCGTCTCTGTTTTGTCCTCCTGCTTTCTAAGCACTCAGTTCCCCGACTGACATGTAGTGCAAACTCAATACGTAATTTTTTTTAATGAACAAGAGTGTGTATTTTGTGAATGGATGAACTTCTTTCTATATTCACTCTTGAGACAAATAGTCTTTCATCTGTCAGTTCAATAACCATTGATTGATTGCCTGTTATGTGCCAGCCACCAGGGAAACAAGTATGAATAAGGCCCTTTGCTAGCTTCCAGCAGTGGTTTCTGAATGGGCGTGGCTACCACCCCACCTGGAGTCACTGGAAGTGTGTGGAAGTGCTTTTTGTTGATGTCATCATGATTGGGGACACTACTGGTGTGTAGTGAGCAGAGCCTAAGGTCACTAAACATTTTCCAGTGCGTGGATACACCCCTGCGCAAGGAGGGCCACTCAGCTACCCACCTCCACTCACCTGTAGAGACTCCTCGAAATGTTTACAGTCCAATAGAGGAAAGGGGAACGAAAAAGGGCAGTTTCCTCATTGTATGTGTGATGAGAGACTTCTGTAGCAACTCATGGCCCACTGGAGGAATCAGCATTCCACTTTGGGGTCGATGTAGGGAGGATTGTTTTTGTCCTGTACCAAAGAAAGTCCTCAGTGCTACTAAGGAGCCTGCGATTTAAGTGGAATCATAAAGCCCAAAATTAAAATGCCAAAAGATAAATAGCTTATGATTAAAATGACTGCCTCATTTTTATGATAAATATTTTTTAAAGGGCTATGTGAAAATGATAGGAAATGGCATTCTGGTTTCTTCTCAATGGGCTTTGAGTACATTACAGCTCTTTGTGACTGCATGAAAACCTTTATAGAGGGATTGTTGCATCTCCAGTCTGCTTTTTGGGAGAAAACAGCAAGAGGGAAGAGTGTTTCCCCCAACAAGTCCTGTGAGAGGAGGAAGAGCAGGGTGTGGGTTGAACTTGACCAGGGTTCCTCGGTGTCCACACCATTGATGTTTTGGGCAGGAGAGCTGTCTGTTTCAGGGGCTGCCCTGGGCATTGTAGGATGCTGAGCAGCATCTCTGACCTCTACCCACTAGAGGCTGGTAGCATCCCCCAAAATGCCTCCAGACATTGTAGGCGTGGTTGCAGAATTGCCCCTAATTGAGAGCCACTGAACCAGACCGAGTTTTCATCCCCCTCAAGCCCTGTGTCAGACATGGTCTGTCAGAATTCAGCCACACTGGCTTTTCAGCTGTGGAGAGACGAAAGTTTAAAAATATCCACCAGCGTGCAATGGACTCTGTCTCTTTGATGGGCAGAAGGGACCTCTGGAAGCTGCTGTGATAGAACTGCTTATCTCTTTCCAGAGGCAGGGCTTGGCATTTTGTGCTGGCCTCCTGGCACTGTGCTCTTCTTCCTGCTGATTGCTCAAAGGAGAACCTACAGGAGCCTCAGGGATAATGACAATTTCTCTTTTACATCTGCAGCAGAGCTCCCAGGAGTATGAGCCATGCTGTCACCTGAAGCACCTTTTTAAGCCTCCGGAGAGAGCTGCAGGAAATTACAGTGTGTTGCAAGGAACTCTTTTGCTAGAGAGGGGGAAAAAATCCTCTTAAATTTAAAAAAAAAAAAAAAAAAAAGGCAAGATAATTTTGAAGTCAGCTTGACTTAGCTCCCTTTCTCCAGGAAATTTTAGACCAGCTTCAAGGGTGTGTGCCTGGGAGCTGGTTTGTCCCGCATGACTTGTCCATTTTCAGAAGGATGCCACACTTGGATCATTCTTTTCTCCCCTGCTCCACACCTGGGTTCAGTTGTCACCCACTGTCAGCCCCTGGTGTGAAGAACTTACTGTTCATTCCCTCTCAAAGTGGTCTTTACCTAGAGCTTTGAACTTCTCCTTCTACAGAAGAAAGCTGTTTGCATAAGAAGCAGCATCCATGTTTATATTGGTGGGTACAAAATGTCTTTTCTTCCCTTGCGTCCAGCTTGGAGTATCTACTGCTTCTCCAGTTCCCCAGGAAAGGCTGGCTGTGTGATGGGGAAGATCCAGCTTCAAAGAGCTTTTGAGGGAACTTGGAAGTTAAAGACCAGCACCCTTCAAAACCAAGTCACCACCAACTTTAACCTCCAACACACAGAAAGATATAGGAAACCAGATGTAGATAATCAGTAGAGAAATTTTTTTAAAACATGTTTTACAAGTACTATTTTATCTAAGGGGCTTCCCTGATAGCTCAGTTGGTAAAGAACCCACCTGCAATGCAGGAGACCCCAGTTCAATTCCTGGGGCGAGAAGATCCACTGGAGAAGGGATAGGCTACCCACTCCAATATTCTTGGGCTTCCCTTGTAGCTCAGCTGGTAAAGAATCTGCCTGTGATGCGGAAACCTGGATTCGATCCCTGGGTTGGGAAGATCCCTGGAGAAAGGAAAGGCTACCTACTCCAGTATTCTGGCCTAGAGAATTCCATGGACTATATATAGTCCATGGGGTCACAAAGAGTCGGACGTGACTGAACAACTTTCACTTTTTTTTTTCCATTTTATCTAAGTACCAGTAAATTAATGCTCAAAATTCTCCAAGCCAGGCTTCAGGAATACATGAACCATGACCTTCCTGATGTTCAAGCTGCTTTTAGAAAAGGCAGAGGAACCAGAGATCAATTTGCCAACATCTGCTGGATCATGGAAAAAGCAAGAGAGTTCCAGAAAAAACATCTATTTCTGCTTAATTGACTATGCCAAAGCCTTTGACTGTGTGGATCACAATAAACTGTGGAAAATTCTGAGAGAGATGGGAATACCAGACCACCCGACCTGCCTCTTGAGAAATCCGTATGCAGGTCAGGAAGCAACAGTTAGAACTGGACCTGGAACAACAGACTGGTTCCAAATAGGAAAAGGAGTACGTCAAGGCTGTATATTGTCACCCTGCTTATTTAACTTCTATGCAGAGTACATCATGAGAAACACTGGGCTGGAAGAAACACAAGCTGGAATCAAGATTGCTGGGAGAAATCTCAATAACCTCAGATATGCAGATGACACCACCCTTATGGCAGAAAGTGAAGAGGAACTAAAAAGTCTCTTGATGAAAGAGAAAGAGGGGAGTGAAAAAGTTGGCTTAAAGCTCAACATTCAGAAAACAAAGATCATGGCATCTGGTCCCATCACTTCATGGGAAATAGATGGGGAAACAGTGGAAACAGTGTCAGACTTTATTTTTTGGGGCTCCAAAATCACTGCAGATGGTGACTGCAGCCATGAAATTAAAAGATGCTTACTCCTTGGAAGAAAAGTTATAACCAACCTAGATAGCGTATTCAAAAGCAGAGACATTACTTTCCGACTAAAGTCCGTCTAGTCAAGGCTATGGTTTTTCCTGTGGTCATGTATGGATGTGAGAGTTGGACTGTGAAGAAGGCTGAGCGCCGAAGAATTGATGCTTTTGAACTGTGGTGTTGGAGAAGACTCTTGAGAGTCCCTTGGACTGCAAGGAGATCCAACCAGTCCATTCTGAAGGAGATCAGCCCTGGGATTTCTTTGGAAGGAATGATGCTAAAGCTGAAACTCCAGTACTTTGGCCACCTCATGCAAAGAGTTGACTCATTGGAAAAGACTTTGATGCTGGGAAGGATTGGGGACAGGAGGAGAAGGGGACGACAGAGATTGAGATGGCTGGATGGCATCACGGACTCGATGGACGTGAGTCTGAGTGAACTCCGGGAGATGGTGATGGACAGGGAGGCCTGGTGTGCTGCGATTCATGGGGTTGCAAAGAGTCAAACACAACTGAACGACTGAACTGAACTGAAGTACCAAAAAATAAAATAATTCCTAATTTTGGTGGTGGTGATCATTTTTTGGGGGGGGGGGCACTTATTTTTTGCCAGTCATAGTATATTTCATCTGTGTTCATGCTCAGTCGCTAAGTCACATCTGTCACTTGGTGACCCCATGGACTGTAGCCTACTAGGCTCTTCTGACCATGGGATTTCCCAGCAAGAATATTGGAGTAGGTTGCCATCCTCTTCTCCAGGGGATCTTCCTGACCCAGGGATCGAACTTGTGTCTCTTGCTTTGGCACGCATGTTCTTTACCACAGAGCCACCAGGGAAACCCAGTGTGTTTTACTTACTCTTTTCCAAAATGGTATGTAGTAGATTCCAATATTATCCCTGTTTTATAGATGAGGACACTGAGGCTTTGTGACTTTAAGGAAGTTGTGCGGGATGCCACAGGTCTTCAGGAGCAGGGATTTAAGTCTCTTTGGAGACTTAGCTCCTAAACTGCCATTCCCTGCAATAGTGCTTGTCCAACTTCAGTGAGAGTCAGCATCCCCCAGAGGCCAAGTGAGACCTCAGATTCCCTGACCACACCCTGATTCTGGAGGGGGCCTAAGAACTTGGATCTAGTTCCCAGGTGATGTTGATGCTACCGGTTCAGGGACTGCACGTTGAGAACCCCTGTGCTACCACACCCCATTGTCTAGAAAATAGTTTAAGCACTGACTTTGAAAACCTTGAATGCAAATCACTGAGGTTGGAATTGACAACTGACATTAGGCCAGTGCATAGGTAGATATTTGCCACGGGGTATCTAGAGCATCTCTTCTGAGAGCATGGTGTCATGAGACAGAGATAATTGACCTGTTGTAGGTTTTATTCTGGTATTCCCTTGGCTGCCCATTTCCGAGAACACAGTCACACTGCATTGTTAAAAAAAATAAAAACGTACCACCATCATCCACTTATACTCATAGGCCCATTTTGAAGTTCAGTAGTTTTCCATTAGAAGGATGACATTTCATTTTCAAACTATACTTGGTTCATTGTCTTTTGAGTTAGTGGGACCTAGTATTTTCTGAGTAAACACTGTGACCATTATCTTGGAAAATATCATCGAAATGCTAATACTGAGGAACACATAGAACAGATTTACTGTGAAGAAAGGTGTGCAAATCTGCATCAGGGCAAATGTCCTCTTAACTATTTCAACAAAAACTCTTAGGCAATTTTATTAGCAATAACACAAAGTAAAAGGTAAGAAAAGAAACATCCTTTAAAAGTTCCCCAATTATGATCACACTGAAAACCAGGTACTTTGAGGACAAATTTTTTGTGTTCTTTTGACTGGTTGAGTTTCGCCTGAATTAAGATTCCCAAGGCACATTGGAAACCTGAAATAAAGCTGATTTGACTTGTCGATAGTCTGTTCTGAAGCCTTCTGAATTAGTTCACCAGAAAGGCTTTGGCACCTTTACCTTTCTGCCACTTAACAGCAAAGATAACACCCTAGGTGTGAAACGCCAGTAAAATACAGACGATTGTCCTAAGGATAGTTTCAGGAAAAACCACCACCCTGAAATTTGCTGCGGTCCTGTTGCTGTGAGCAATGTTATACTATTGTTTGGGACTGAAATCTGCACATATTTCAGAGGAAAATAGAGACTAGTGGTATGTGGGACTCCTTGGGCTCTTTTTTCCAAATGCCTTTGGGACTATCAATTTCCTGGGGGAGAACTTAAAAAAAAAAAAAAGCATTCATTATCTGGTGACTTCATGAGTGGTGGAACAGCCTTCTTTGCTTATGAGTGGAAAATAAACTATCTTCCTGTGCAGGTTTGTGCTAGCAGTGGCTGCTACACCTGTGCAGCAGCTGAATTTTCCAGAACCAAACCAAGGATTCTCTTGTGTGCTTCTATTTCCCAGCAAAGAACTATTTGCTAGAGACCAAGAACCATCTTTGTGTTTCTCATGAGCTGACTGCTGCATTGGAATTAGTGCAATACCAGGGAGCCTGCTCTCTGGCTGGCAATAGGCAGGTTATTTCCTCTGAGACCCCTCGAGTTAGGTGCAAAGGCAGGTTTTGCAATCAGGAGCGCACTGTTGCTCTGAGGCTGATATCTTCACCTTGTGGCTTCAGCACAACCAAGGAAACGTTCAGGGCTGTTCCCCCGGGAGTGGGGTCCAGAGGGATGCTTCGGAGGATTTTTTTTTCCTCCTCCTGCATCTCTGGCTGCCGGGAGATATTTATCAGTGCAGGCAGATGCCAAGCAAAAATCCTGTAGTGTAAAGTAAGGTGCTCCCCAAAGCGGATTCGGAGATTGGGACTGGTGTGTGTACACTTCTGTGTGTGCCTTGTGCAGGACGTGCGAGCCCAGTGCGCTGAGATGCAGCTCTCCTGTTTGCCTGAGAAGAGTCGCTCCACTCCCCCCGCTGCCCAGCGCACTCGGGGAGCGCCAGGGGGAGTCCTCGCTGGTCCGGGCTTCCCGCGCCCCGGGAGCACCGAGGGCTCGCCTGGCGGAGCTTAGCGCAGCCCGCTCGGCGCTGCCAGCAAGCGGGCGGGGTGGACACTGGGCTTCTGTGTGCCCGCCGCAGCCGTTGGCTGGCGGGCGCCCAATCCCGGGGCATGCCGCCCGAGCCTGGCCGGGACGCACCGTGAAAGACCAGTTTGGGGGAAGGCTTGACCCCCGGCGGCCCGCAGAAGCCGGCGTCCGGAGCCCAGGCGGCCGGGCCGCTGCGATTTGGCTAGTTGGGCTGCAGCGGCGGGAGCCCCCAGGGAACCCCCGGGTTCAGCGGGAAGGAGAAGGCATGGCTTCAGTGTTCATGTGCGGAGTGGAGGACCTGCTGTTCAGCGGCAGCCGCTTCGTGTGGAACTTGACTGTGTCCACGCTGCGGAGATGGTACACGGAGAGGCTGCGGGCTTGCCACCAGGTGCTGCGGACGTGGTGCGGGCTGCGGGAAGTGTACCAGGTGAGCCGTGGCGCGCGGCGCCCGAGGGCCCTAGCGGGATGCCTGGCGCTCGTGGGAAACCGGTTCCACCTGTATGATTTTATTGTCCCTCTCCCTCCACCGCTTTCTTTTTCAACTACTAGCCGACTGCTCGACTCTTGGGTCAAAAGCTCAGCCACTGTAGGTAACTGCTGCCTGACAAAGCTTGTGAATTTTCCCCAATGTGTAAGGGGCACCCTCAGTGAATTACCTTTGCTTTTGCAGAGATCTGTTACAGAGTGATGGTGTTCCGGCAGGGCACTTAGCTCAGAAAGCTGTAGCTTTGCAGCAGAGCCTCTTCAGGGAGCAACTTTGACATTCACATGATTCCTTCCTTTTCATTTCATTGGGGGTGACGGTAGGCATTTCAGGGAGCAAGGATTTCACACTAGTTTATGGATTCACACTCCTCCTTGATTTTGCCTTTCCATCAGGCAGCCTCAGCTTGCAAGGCAGAGCCAGGAAAAGCTGATTCTGTGTCTGCTGGCTTTTGGAAGGAAGGACAGCAAATTGTGAACACTTTGCAGGAAGATGACGGGCTGGGGAGGGGAGTGGTGGCCTGGCTGAGCGCTGGAATGCTAACGTTTGGATTTACTCCCTGTCACACAACACAGCCTCTTTATTTCTCTGCTAGGTCCCATCCTGCAGGCAAAAAATGCTGCAACTTTGTTCAATCTTTCTGGGGCTGTAGCTTCCCTTCATTGTTTAAAAACAGTCATTTGTGGATTTAGAGGTCCTGTGTTTTGGCTGTTCATATCGTTGAGGTGGTTTTTTTTTTTTTTTTTAATCAACATTGCATTTAGGAAGCTTCTACCTGGAGTTTAAAGTATAGCATCACGTTTTCTTTTCTGCAGTGAAGAATCAGCTTTGTTGCAGATCCTGGATTCTCCCTACTCTGACCATGTTCTCAACGTGGCTCTAATTCATATCTCATTGTATTGAGTGCCATATCTGATCAAGCTGCTAGTGTTGATAAGCCATTTTCTTCCATCAGTCAGGCAAAATGAAAAAGACCAGCACCTGGGAGCAAACTGTGGGTGTCTAAAGAACCAGCGTGGCCTTGTCTTCCCTGACATCCACGGCATCCTTGTTAAAATGTGAGAAAGGTTTGTGCTTTCCCGACTCCTGCTTTGGATAACGTGCCTGAGATGTCTTGCATTTTGAAAGACTCCAGAAGCCAGGTTGAGAACCAGGGCAGCGTGAGGCGGTTTGAGAGGATTATGGAGCTGTGGAGACAGCCCATCTGGTCACATGACACTGATCACCTGGCTCTTTGGAGTCAGAGGTGTGTCTGCCTCTCAGCCTTTTTCTCTTTGGGGAAATCATTGTTCAGTTTGCTCTGTAGGAGCAGTGACCCTGATACAATTATGTCTTCACTCTTTAACATGTGAGAAAGTTTTAAGAGGAGAGCACAGGTACTCTGGTTAACCATGCAATCCTTCTGCCCCTCTCCCAAAGATTCCAGGGACTCACAGTTTACCTCTTCTCCTGGTAGTGAGCCATTCAGAAATGACAGTTTCAGAAGCCTGAGACTCCACACGTTCTTTATAAGGTTGATCAGTAATTATTTTTAAGCAGAACTGCAACTTGAACCTACTGAACTGTAGGTTTTCTCTTCTATAAAATGGATAGTGACAGAGCCAGTACCCTCTCATAATGATAAGGAGAAACACCCAAAATAACGATGACCATCTTTGTTGCTGTTCAGTTGCTCTGTCGTGTCCGACTCTTTGCAGCCCCACAGACTGCAGCGCACTAGGCTTCCCTGTCCTTCACTATCTCTCAGAGTTTGTTCAAATTCATGTCTGTTGAGTCGGCGGTGCTATTTTACAAGTATTGAGTCTTAAGTAGTCAAAGTTCATGTCTTTGGAAATAATTTTAAAATATTTTAAAACGAGAGAACTATAGATTTTTTAATTGTACAACATAGTTGTTAGCAAAGAAATTTCCTTTAATGTCTTTCAAATTTGAGCAAGAAATATAAATTCTATAGACCTGAGCAGCCATAAAATAGACTGGTTAATACCTTTTACTCCAAGTTAAGTCGACATAGGAACAAATCCTGCCTCCACCTATGTATGGTCATGAGTAAGTTATTTAATTTTACTATTCTTCAGTTTCATTGTTTATAAAATGGGAAATATAATAGTACAAACCACAGAGGTTGATACAAGAATTAATTGACAGTGTTGAGAGTTTTTAGGACATATTCAGTAAGTGTTGTCTGCTCTACCCAGTTGGGCTATTTTTATTGCAATATGAAAATGAACTGAAAGTAACCTGCAGAACAAACAGTAGGGACTTTTGACACAACTGAAAAATCTAGCAGTAGGATAAACTTCAGGTATGGCTTGATCAGGGCACTCTGGTTGTCCTCCATGATTCTTTCAGACTTATCTGGTTCATGCAATGGCTGTATGTTAGTTGGTTTCCTCCTCATGATAGCAGATAGCCAAAGTAGTTCCAGGACGTAGGTCCACTTATCAACCCATTTAGAAAGAAAGAGGATTTCTCAAAGGCGTCAACTATCAAAAAATGATTTCCCAATTTGCACTATGACGAGTCAGTTTAGGGTCTGTTCTCACCCCTACTGCCGTGCACTGATTGGCACAGGGAATGGAAATATAATTCCTGCATTCTCAAAGGGAATGATAAGGCCCGCAACAGGCCAAAATCATTTTCTAGGGATGAGAGGGAGGCAAAAAAAAAAAAAACCCAACTTAATCTTTGTGTATAAAGCATAGATATACATATAATACATGAACAGCTATACAGTCTACTTGTGGAATTTGGGGGGTGAGGTGACTAGCAAACAACATAAATATCTTCAAAGCCTCCTTAAGGGAGTGATAATAAATAAGAAGGTTGAGAAACCCTAAATTTCATCAGTTGGCTTAGGCCACTAGGGTTGCCGCATCATTTCTGAAGCCAAGAGTGAAGTTGGCCCCAGCCAGATGGCAAAGCTACCAGACAGTTGGGGGGTATGCAGTCAGCGTCCACTGTTCCTGTATTACCAGAATCTCAAATCTAGAGCTCTTTAAATAAAATGATTATTTTTTTGGCAAAACCAACACAGTATTGTAAAGTAAAATAAAATGAAAATAAAAATTTAAAAAAAAAATAAATAAATAAAATGATTATTTTTCAAGATAAGTACAAACACTGATGTGCAATATATTTGTAAGTATCTTGTGACAATAATTTATTCAAGTTATGGGGATAGGAGGCCCATCATTAGAATACCTGTATTGCTGTCCCATAATTATAAATTCTAAAACACATAGGGGAATGCTCTATTGTACTCACGCTTCTGGCATGTGAACTTAAAACACCATAGGGTTACATATTTTATTGAACCCATATTTTTTTTTAAGTGTCGGTTTGCTTGCTTCTAGTCTCAGTAGTCTTGTTTGTAAGAAAATTGAGGATTCAGTCACTCTGGAGAGTGAGGGTGGGGCAGGAGATATCCATTACACGAAATACCTGGCAGTCCCCAGGGGGTGTTTTGTTTATTCATATACTATAAGTGAAATAAGATCTCTACCTATTCGTAAGGAACTTGGCAACCACATCATTGCCTGGCCAGCACAGCCGGGAACGCATAATTTCTTTGGAATTGAATACTTCCTCCACTTCTAGATATTGGAGAGGCTAGAGACTTAATTTGCCAGAAACCATGAATAATAAAGATACTAGCTACAAGGCATTTCTGTAGTCATGCAACTAAATAAAAAGCAGACTGAGGCTGTACCAAGGCTGCCTTTTAACAAAGACTTGTTTGATGAGTAAAGATTTGAATTTGATCGACATAGCAGACATGGGACATTCACTCTTCCATTTAGGGCTGAGTATTAAAAGCTGATATATCTCTCTTGTTTTATCTTGCCCAGACGGGTTGCGGTATCACAATTAATTAGGCTTAACAAACAGTTGAGGCGGAAAATGATGGGAGAGTGTCGTTGAAAAAGGATCAACACTCTCTGCTTTTTATTAAGTTTGACGTGTTCTAACAAAGCCCTCAGTTTGTTACTTGGGATATGTTTTCCTTTCATCTCCAACGTCTCAAAGGTAGAATTTCTTGCACACCCTGAATGGAGTCATTTGCCTCCAGGAGGAGGCACTTTGGACAGAATCTAGGGTACTTCAGTGACCATAACAGACTGGGTTAGCTCCCTGGGGCAGACAGCTGGCAGTGATGGGCAGCAGGCATGCCAGATCACGGCAGAGGCTGTGGGCTCCAACTTGAGCAAATCTGACCTTGAGTGGATTGCTTTTTCTCTCTGAGCCCCATTTCCTCCTGAGTAAGAGAGGAGAACTGTAGCCTTGGCACTCTGGATAGTGTAAAAAATTCATGAGATAATGTGTGTAACACTGAATGCCGTGCGTGGCACAAGGACATAAATAAACGTTAGCTCTCAGGTACATAAAGAACTGAATACCAGGCCTGAAGAAGGTATCTGATAAAGGATTGCTTAGGGTTTTAATTGTTGTTTTTATAAGTGAGACTGATTCTCTGGAAACTGAATTTCCATCTTTATATGCAAAAATGTTCAATAAGAGAGACTATGGAATCTCCCACACAGTCAGTATAGGGTGGACCTTGGGTATCTGGGCTTGTGTTCCACACAGTGGATCCACATGTTTTGATGGCCCGTACAAAAATCTAGGAGGTCGCAGGCAGCTAGCAATAAGGTCTCTGAGAAGATAATCTCTTTATATTCCAAGACTCTGATGACCCATCAATCACTAACACCTGAACTTTTCATCCCGCCATATTGGTTATGGAAGACCAAGTCTCCAAATGGCAATTGCTCATTGAGCTTTCAGTGACCTGTGTATGTTTCAAACCATATATCCTTTGCTTGGCCCCACCTTCCACTCTCCACAGCCCCCAGAATTACAGAGGCCAGAAGCGGGGATGACAAATTACAACCCACAGGGGAAGACTGGCCTGCCTCCTGTTTTTGTAAATAAAATTTTATTGGCTTGCTGCTAAGTCACTTCAATCATATCCAACTCTGTGTGACCCCATAGCCGGCAGCCCACCAGGCTCCCCTGTCCCTGGGATTCTCCAGGCAAGAGCACTGGAGTGGGTTGCCATTTCCTTCTCCAATGCATGAAAGTGAAAAGTGAAAGTGAAGTCACTCAGTGTGTCCGACTCTTCGTGACCCCATGGACTGCAGCCTACCAGGCTCCTCCATCCATGGGATTTTCCAGACATGAGTACTGGAGTAGGGTGCCGCAGCCCTACTCATTCATTTACATGTTGTCCATGACTTCATTTGAAAAACAATGTCAGAACCAAATTGTTGTAACTCAACTAGTTCCAGTTGAATAGTTGATACAAAGAGTGTATCAGCCACAAAGCTGAAAATATTTACTATTAGGTTTTTTAAAATGGAGAAAGTTTGCCAATCCTCAGACTAGAAAAAACAATATATTGGGCAGAGAATGCTAGAGGAAGAAAAGTTTAGAATTCAATCATAGAGAAATAGAACTTGAAGGAATATGGAAGAATTTTCTCATAAAAAACCTAGTCACTAGGAAATTAATAAACAAATATTCAGGATCAATGTTCAGTCTGCCCTTGCTAGGTCCTTCACTTTAGAACATGGTTGGAGTTACAGATTGATTCATTCATTTGTCCATATATTCATACCTAAAATAATTATCAGGTGCTTACTATGTCCCAGTTCCTTTGCAGAGGTGTTAGTAAGACAAAGTCAAGTAGATTGTCTCCTGTGTTCAAGGAGTCTATTGTCAAGTAGGGAAGACATTTAAGAAAATGAAACTCTGTGAAAGGGTTTTACCTGGGTCCTTCAAGTGCTTAGGGAGTTTTAATCAGACAGGAGTAAAGCGAACGGGGAGGGATAATGGAAGCCAAGGAGACTTCCTACAGGAAGCGATTCTCAAGCTGAAGTTGAAAAGACAAGTTGGAGTTAGGTGGAGAAAGGCAGATGGGCAGGCATTTCAGGCCATTTCAGTGGGGAAACAAGCTCTAGGGTAGGGGGATGGTTATAACGAGTTTTTAAGGTTGATAAGGAAAGAGGGGCTTCCCAGGTGGCACTAGTGGTGAAGAACCTACCTACCAATACAGGAGACGTAAGAGGCGCAGGTTCGATCCCTGAGTCGGGAAGATCCCCTGGAGGAGGGCATGGCAACCCCCTCCAGTATTCTTGCCTGGAGAATCCCATGGACAGAGGAGCCTGGTGGGCTACAGTCCATAGAGTTGCAAAGAGTTGGACACAACTGAAGCAACTTAGCACGCATGCACGAGGAAAGAGAGAGAGAGACAAAGTCAGAGACAGGGTTTCATTGGGGATGACATCCACATTTGAATGGTCTTTCATTTTAAGATTAGGATTTGATGTTTTTCTTCAGAACTTTGAAGGCAGGAGACAGATTAGGTTAGAACTGTCCCTGGCAGGAGTGAGGCTGATAGATGCAAAGGGTGGGGGCATGGTGGAAGCAGGAAAGGAGGGGACCTTAGGAGGCTGTTGCAGTGATGTATGTGTGCTGCTGAGAATAGGGTAGGTTTTACTATGGCAACAAACAGTCCCAACATCCTAATGGCTTAAAGAAATAAAAATTTATTTTCAGTTCAGACTACTTGTCCAATTGCAGGTTGGCTGGAAGCTGTGCTCATCACTGTCACTTGGGTTCACAGAATGTTCCTGCACATTGCCAGTTTCCATAATAGAGAGTGAAGAGCTCTTCAGGGCTTTGCACTGGCAATTCAGTGCTTCTCTAAGTAACTCATGTCACTTGTTTCAAGTCATTGGTCACATCACTCACTCGACCACAGGGTCCAGGGAAAGCAGTCCTTCCACTAAACAGCATGAATGTTGGTGCAGATTTGGTTCCTTAAGAAGCAGACTCTGAAACAGAGATTAACAAGCAGAAAGTTTATTAGAGAGTGCTCTGAGGATCTCTCCTGTAGAGAGAATAGAAAGAAGTAAGATTGAACAGAGAGAGAAACTGGGTTACAGTTCAGGCTTAACAAAGACTTCGGCTGACCTCACCAGTGGCTTTGAACCTAAGAGTTGTCTCCAGTTGGAACAAGAGGTCTGGGTGTCCCCACCCCACCTTCATCTCCCCATCATGGGAGATGGGCTGCCCTTGAGTCAGTGGTATGTTCTGGAAGTAGACATCTCTCTTTAATTCCTTAAGTAAAATCTGAGATGACAGCTCAAAAATCTCTAGGCAGCTGATGGAATAAGTCTGGGCAGCTCATCACTATGCAAGTATCTGCCCGACAGGTGCTAGGGTCAAAACCTGAACTGTGGCAGGGCCAGTGGGAAGGAAGTAGAGTAAAGGGATTGCCTTGATGTGAAGAATCAAGCTTTAAAACATGGCAGTCTCCCAGCTGCTCCTATGCTCTGTTGAATGAATTGTGCAACCATGGAGTTAGTTAATAGTAGCGGCACATACAGAAAGAAGCGAAAACTTGGTTGATAAAGGAAATATGAGTCTACTTACCACTGAGGAAATCGTCTTCTGTATTTTTAGGTAACCACAGACTAGGATTTTATGGGAAATTGGGATGCTCGGGTACCCAAAAATTGATAAGAAAACTATCTTAGTATTTGAGCCCATTATTCAGCATAAATAAATTTCTAAAGGACCATATGATTTAGGATCAACACAATCAGTTGCAGGATCTTTAAAAAGCATTTTTGAACCCTTGTTGTACAGTCTGTAAAACATCAAGTTAAGAATAGACTCTCTTGCCCTTTTCAGGTTGGTGTTTGTTTTTCTCCTTCCATCTTTTCCTGGTGGAGCTGCAACATAAAATAACTTCCTGTTCGTCCCCTGCTTATGTTTCTTCTGAACATTATGTTTGTGATGTCCAGTTTGGTTGTGGAAAAGTTTGAATGACTCAAATGGGATAAAAAAAATTGAAATTAAAATCCATAAGTAATTATATATGTGTGTGTGCATATACATACCTAAAAGATATAAATTCTGACATTTGTGAAATAAACTTTAGCCATAAGAGAGGCTGGTCAATATGGTAAATTAAATAGAACCATTTCCTCCTATTATCGTAATCATTTTTAGTTTCTTGAATTTTGTGTGTGGGCAAAGCTTATTGCTTAAATAATTATTTTCTTCTTAACTAGCGTTTTTATATAGTCTTACTGTCTTGACAAATAGTTACTAATTATTAATCAGCTACTTTGTGCTATGCCTTGTGCTTGGTACTTTACATGTATTATCTTTTTTTAAAGAAATATATCTTGGGGGAAATAGTTCAATATACAAAAGTATAAATGATGATACAGGTAAAAACCCACATACCCACTGCTTAGTTTTAAGGCATCTTAATATTTTACCATATTTTCTCTGGAGACTCTTTTTTTGTAATATGATAAAAATTTACAGAATCAATTGAAACCATCTTCTTACCTCTCCTTTCTCCCTAAAAATAGTCCTATTCTGAATTTCGTGGTTTTCATTCCCAGGCACATCTTTCTCATTTTGCCACATATATTCATATCTATAGACAATATATATTATTTTTGTGTTTGTGAAATTTAAATAAGGATGTGTCATTCTACTACCTTATTTTTCTCTCAGTAGGCTTTTGGGACTTGTCTCTAAATTCATTTTAACTCCTATATTCCATTGCATTAAACATACCAAACTCTTGTTGATGGACATTTAGGTTGTTGGCAAAGTTTTAGTGTCCCCAACATACTACGCTGAAAAGGTTATGTTTGTCTTTTGGTGCTTGTGAGCAAGAGCTTCTCCAGAGTATCTACTAAAAGGGAGACTTACTAGGTTTTTGGCTTTAGTAGATGTTGTACCTTATCTCTGTCCTTACAATCACTCTCCAAGATGATATCATGAATCCCACCTCATTGGTTTTATATACTTATTAGCTAATAAGACATTGTGCTGAAGTTTGAACCGAACTCTAAAGCTCATGAATGATATCGTGATTCAACACCATGTCTTATTAGCTAATAAGTATATAAAACACTTAGCCTTTTGCCCCTGACTTGCAGCTTTATTAAAAAGATATATAAAGGTAGTATCTCATTTATTCACTTATTTGCTCAGCATACATTGGGTGAAAACATAGCTGAGTGCTTAAAAATGAAATGTGTAAACTTCTTGAATTCAAATCCTAACTTCCCTTTTGTTAGCTCTGTGAGTTTTCAGAGATTGTTCTCATTAACTTTTTTCTAGGACTTCTCTGGCAGTCCAGTGTTTGGGATTTTGCGTTCCAATATAGCAGGTGCAGGTTAAAACCCTGGTTTGGGAACTAAGATCCCACATGCCTTGGTGAGCAAAAAAACCAGAACATAAAAAGCAGACCCAATATTGTAACAAATTCAATGAAGACTTTAAACTACATCTAAAATATATTTTTAAAAACTTTTTTCTGCTGTAAAATATGGTTAATTATAGTACCTCTCTTAAAGAGTTATGTTCTCAGGATTGTTATAAAAATAAAATGCATTAATATTTGAAAGCACTAAAACAGTGTTGGATGTATTCATGGATGGATAGGTGGATAGTGGATGGACAAGGAGATGGATGGAGAGACAGATGGGCAGATGCTTGGGTGGATGGACAAATGGTTGACTGAACTGATGATTGGGTGGATAGATGGATGGATAAAAGAATGGATGGACAGACAGATGGGAAGATGGTTGGATGGCTAGATGAACAAATGAACTAATGGTTGGATGGATGGGTGAATTTCTCACAATTATCTTCATATGTGCAGTCCTCACCATCTTATGCATATGCATAACCTTGGGAGCTTTTAAAATCTGCAGAAGCCTTGTCTCCTCCCTCCTCTCTCCTCTCCAAATTAAGAACTATCGTCTAATGTAACAAGTATGAAAGGGGCCCACTGACCACTGCACGGAGACCCTGTGCTCACATGGTTTCATGACACAGCATTTTATCAGAGACTCTGTCTTCCTAATGCTGCTGACTTCTTCATTTATCCTTTGAAGGCAAAGATTCTCATAAATGTTTAATTGTTTTCTTTTTTTCTCCAAGATGAAAGCATTAAACTTTCTCTCTCTCAACCCTGAACCCCACTCTGGTATGACTGAGAGCCCTAGATTCTCATGTATAAAGGCTCTGGGGCCCCACTGACTGATGGCATTCTCATCTGTATAAGTGCTCTTCTGATATGACTCTTAAATTTCCAACTGCTTAGGAGACCCAGTTATTACAGGCATCATGCTATGCTTGGGTAAAGTAGCCAGCAAACATTTTTACAGGAATTAGTTAGTCTCATTAAAATGTGATTAGATGCTTATTAGCTAAAAGAGAAAAGAGAGAAATAAAATGGGCTTTAGTCAGCTGGACCTGGGTTACAAATCAAGACTTCATCACTTACCTGCTGTGTGACCTTGAGCCAAGTGACTTCATTGCTCTGAAATTGTTTCTTATACAAAAGATGAAAATAAGATGTACATTTTAAGTTTGATATAAAAGTGTAACATGGATTCAGAAAAGGTAGCTTTTCCAATGTAAACATTTGGATGCCTTCACAAAGTTGATCCTAAAGCCTGAAGTTATCAAGCTAGTCACAAATAGTGCAAACTGTGATCAGGAATTAAGCCCAAAGGCCCATATATACTAGCTGTGTGTCATGAGCAAGTTACATGCTCTCTTTGTGCCCCGTTTTCTCACCTATGTGATGGGGATAGTATTATAATAGTGCCTGCCTCTTGGGGTTGTTGAGGGGACAACACAAGATTACATAATAAAATTCTCTCTGGGGTACCTGGCTCAAAATCAGCAGTTAAGGAGTGTCATTTCTACTTAATGAACATTTTCTATGTTGTCAGACGTAGCGCTAAGCATTTGGCCACACTGCACGGCTTGCAGGATCTTACTTCCCTGACCAGGGATCGAACCCAGCACCTCGGCAGGGAAAGCACCATGTTCTAACCACTGGACCACTGGGAAATTCCCTAAGCATTTCGTATTTACCATTTCATTTAATTCTTCTAACAATGACATGAAGTAGGCAACATGAAACCCATTTGGCAGACATAAATATTGTTTAGCATGTTAAGTCACTTAGCCAAGAGCAAAGATGGAGGATTCAGATCTGTCTAAATCCATCCCTCAGCCACTGCATGGAATGGGCGTGGTTTGCAAACCGTGCCTTCATTGAGTCCTTTCTAGCACTTTTCTGGCCTCCAATCTCTGCCTCTAGCCAACCCTGTAGTCATAGCAGGTATTAATAAACCCATTGAGACTGAATGACTAATGCCATTTTCCCTCTACAGTCTACTCCCAGCCCAGCCTCCAGAGTGGTTTTGTTAAATGGTAAGTCAGATCATGTCATCCATCGTCTTGTTCAGAACCCTGTAATGACTAACAACTCAGAAGAAGCCAGTCTCACTTTTAACCTACCAGGTGCTGCATAATGGATACCTTCTTCTCTAGTGTCCTCCACCAACCACCCCCAGCAGACACACTCAACTTCTGGTCTTTTTATTATTACTAATGTTAGCATTATATTCACTGTTATTTGTGTATGCATGTGTATTCTAGTTAATAGTTGACATATAACATTATATTGGTTTCAAGTGTACAGCGTAATGATTCAATATTTATATATATTGTGAAATGGTCACCACAATAAGTCTAGTTAACTTCCATCACCACACATAGTTACAGATTTTTTGTTCCTACAATGATAGCTTTTAAGAGCTACTCTCTTAGCAACTTTCAGACATACAATATTAGTAACTATAGTGCCATGTGGTACATTACATCCCTCGGCTTATATATTTTAGAAAGTTTATACCTTTTGATCCCTTCACCCATTTCACCCACCCTCCAAGCCGTGCCTTTGTGCACATGTGTTCAGTCGTGTCTGACTCTTTGCAGCCCCATGGACTGCAGTCTGCCAGGCTCATCTGTCCATGCAATTTTTTCAGGCAAAGCTACTGGAGTGAGTTGCCATTTCCTACTCTAGGGGATCTTCCCGCCCCAAAGGTCAAACCCGCATCTCCTGGGTCTCCTGCATTGGCAGGCAGATTCTTTATCACTGAGCCACCTGGGAAGCCCACCTCTGGCCAACCACCAGTCTGTGTCTGTGAGCTGCCTCAACCTCTGGTCTCAGCTTGAGATGTTCTTTCTCTCTGTAAGTCTTCTCCAGCAACACGGACCTCTTTGCTGTTCCTTCAGCCCTGCCAACACATTCCATCCTCAGAGCCTTTGCCCTTGGCGTTTTCTCTGCCTGGAACTTTGTCACCCAGAGGGTCATGAGACATGCTTCCCTCTCTACTTCCTGCAGATCTTTCTTCAGATGCCACCCAACCAGTGAGGCCACCCTGGGCTGTTCTCTTATTCTGCTTTATTCTTCTCTGTAACCCTATCACCACCTGATGTTAGGAAATCTATTTGCTTAGGTGCTTACTGTGTTTCCCCAACCAGAATGTTAGCTGATGAGGTGGAGAAACTTTGCTTTGTTCACTGCAGTGTCCCCAGCTCCTGAAACATAATATTCCTTCAGAAATAGTTCTTGACTAAATGAACAAACTAGCTCAGTCAGTAGGGCATGAGAATCTTAATCTCAAGGTCGTGGGTTCGAGCCCCACATTCAGTGAGGTTTTGGGCTTCACTGGTAGCTCAGATGGTAAAGAATCCACCTGCAATGCGGGAAACCTGGGTTCGATCCCTGGGTTGGAAGTTCTTCTGGAGGAGGACATGGCAATCCACTCCAGTATTCTTGCCTGGAGAATCCCATGGACAGAGGAGCCTGGCGGGTCACAAAGAGTCCGATACGACTGAGTGACCAAGCGCAGCACAAGCGAACAAAGGGATCTGCTTTGCATTTTAAGAAACTTGCTCTAGCCACTGTGGCGGGGAAGGGTGGGGGAATGGTAAGAGCAGTCAGGAGGCCATTTCTGATGTCCAGCCGCAGGACAGTGGAGTGGGGTAGGCTGGAATGGTGGCCACACGTGCTATAGGGAGAAGCTAGGAATTTGGAGGAGGAGGCTGCTGCACGAAGGGGACTCTGTCCAATGAGAATGTTTACAGTCTATGAAGTTTTGGAAACATCCAGGATGAAGCCGTGTGTGTGTGTTGACATGGATTTGTATCTGTGTGTGTTTACTCTTTTTCGTTATGGAAAATAGCCCCAAGCCAGTGTAAGCTGATTGAGAGTAGTTCTCTGAAAGTCATTCCGTTAAGGAAACATCAGGCCAGAGAGCAGAGCGAGATGTTTCCTCCCAGCCCTGTAAAACAGGGTCAGTCAGGGACCCCGGCTTCTGTGTTCAACCAGCTGCAAGTCCCCTCCCGTGCCCAGCCCAGGGTGTGGAAGCTGGCAGTTTCTGCAGTTCTCGTCAGCGCTGACTGTCAAGTGATCTCTGTTTCCTGTGCCCGGCCCTGTGGTTAAGCTCTGGAAGGTGCCCTCTTTGGCCTAACCGATGCTGACAGACGTTTCAGACCCCTGGCTTTCTCTTCGTGGCACTCTGTGGAAGTTGATTATCATTCTGACCCTGGCCCAGATCATTCCCATCCCCTGGAGATAAGGACGGAAGGACCCTTTGGATTTGCCTGGATTCCTGGGAGGAAAAAAAAACTTTCTCTCTGCTCTTCATTAGTGTTTAATTAAAAGCTTGCTATCCCTAAGTCTTCGGCTGTGTCCAAGCTTTTTAAAATTCTGCAAGCACAGACAATATAGAGTTTGACCTTTTGAGTTACAAGAGCTGGGTTATGGTGTCTAATTATCAACCTCAAATAATGACGGAATCATAATCTTTTAGAACAAAAAGGAATACGAGACATTTCCCAAATATTTCCTGAAGACAAAGTGCACTTACTTTTAACCAATAGTCAAATATCAGCTTTTAAATGTAATCAGAGTTTTAAGTTTGAAGCAGTTTGGTTCAGAATATGAAGAATCTTAACCATCAACTCATATTTAAATTTATGGGGTCTTTCCTTCCTTAAGATTTTATATATTAATCTTTCTAGGTATTGATGCCAGATATAGTTCCAGCTGAGCTCATGAGATTTTTCCTGTCAAATTCCTTCTGGAAATGAGATTTCTTTTAGTGAATGTATTTTTCCTTTAACAAACTTCAGAAACCAACTCTGAGTTTCAAAGAAATTTTTTTCTGAGATGTTAGTGCCAGAGGCTGAACAGTGCCGTTTATTCACTACCAGGTTGCATCAGTTTAAGTTTTTTTTCAGGCTCAAGCATTACATTACAAATATAGCAAAAACTTGCCACACTTTTATGCTGTATATTGTGTGTTTTAAGAATTTATGTCTTTCTATCCTTTTCTTCCCCACCCTCTTTTTTGGTATACTTTCTCTGAGCTAAATAGGTCACACTTAAAAGTGTAAATAAATAACGTGTGTGTGTGTGTGTACATATATATATGAAAAATGTATAAATGCACATACACACATGCGCTTTTGTGTTTATATATGTCACTGTATCTGAAGTTTTTCCCCAAAATAAGACCACGAGCCAACATATTTACCAGACATCACTTTTCTTCCCCTAATCTTCAGCATCACTTCTAAATTTGTATTATAACCCTGAAGTAAATAGCTAGTACCTATAATATGGGTTGGGTTCCATAATAGATTGTATTCTTCAGGAAGTTGCTGTCAATTTTGGTGAAGTCCAGCAAATGAAGATTTGGTCAATAATTTCACTTGTTTCCCTTGGTTTAAAAATGAAGAAAATACAAAATCAGAGGACTGGCTGTGTGTTCCTGGTCACCTTGTGCATCGGCTCAGCTCACTGGTCTGTGACATGGGGCCTTGCCGTGGGCTGCCATACTGGAGGCTGCTGGGTGGTCAGTAGACAGCATTAGGGCAAGTCTCTCAAAGTGCAGCTCTTGCCCCTGCCCCTTCCCCAGCAGCTCCGTCCAAAGAGGACCAGGTGGGTAGTTAAGAGCTTGAGGGACCTGTGAGGAAAAAGAGGAAGCAGCCTTCTTTGGCCCATGCAGCTTCATTTATTATTTACAGATATTAATGACATCAGTCTGTTCTAATGGAACACGTAATGAGATGAACAGCTTTATCTATCTCCTTTGAGTGATTTGCACATATCCTTTGGGAGCTAAGGATGTTGGAGTCAGATAAACATGAACTCTAATCCTGTTTCTTATGCCTTCTTGGTTGTATCACCCAAAGCTTAATACCTCATTCCTTTGAGCCCTGGTTTCCTCATCTATGAAATGGGAACATAATATATTATCATACTGTTGCCAGCTGTTTTTTGTTTAGTTTTGATTTTTGGGCCATGCCATGCAGCATACAGGATATTAGTTCCCTGACCAGGGATTGAACCCCTGCCCCGTACATTAAGAGCACAGAGTCCTAACCATTGGACTACCAGAGAGGTCCCTGTTGCCAGGTTTAAGTGAAAGGATGCCCTTGTGACTGCTCATAATGGTGTCTAGAACATGACTAGAACACAGTACATTGTAGTTTAGGGAAAAGGCCTTGGTACTGAAATACGCCAAAAAAGACAGATGTTAGAAATGGGATACTCACCGCCTCTCTCATCTCAATGAAGTTATCTTAAATAAGGATAAGAGATGAGATGGATATTTTGAAGCAGAATTAAATTGTAATCTGATAAATTGTTACAGCCTTTTCATAGTACAGCTTAGTTGTATCTAATCAAAATATAAGATATGTGCCCTGTTTGATCAAACATTTCCATTTAAGGAAGTCATCTGAAGGGCATAATGGTACATGTGTAAGGATTTTCATAGCAGAATGATTTGAAATAGCAAATCAGTGGAGACATGAGTAGGAGGATGATTAATAGAATGATAATCCCTCCAAAGCATGGGATTCTGTGACATCAGTAGAAAAAGTGAAGTAGACCTATACGTCACAGCCTCCCAGAATTGTCACTGATCTATTTTGGGGTAAAAATAAACACAGAAGACAGAACACTATACAGGATGTGTGTGTGTATGTGTATGTGCGTGTCTATAGAGGTGGCGCCTGCGGTAAAGAACCTGCCTCCCAGCGCAGGAGATGTAAGAGACACAGGTTCGATCCCTGGGTCAGGAAGATCCCCTGGAGGAAGGCATGGTAGCCCACTCCAGTATTCTTGCCTGGGAAATCCCGTGGACAGAGGAGTCTGGTAGTCTACAATCCATAGGGTCGCACAGAGTCAGACACAACTGAACTGACTTAGCATGCGACACATAACATAGACACAAAAAGACATAAATAAGTGTGAGAAGTGTGTATCTGTGCTCTTGTACATGAGAGAACAGGGTTGGAAATACATAGACCAAACCATTTATAACGTTTACCCCAGGGAAATGTCAGTAGACAAAGGGAAAGGTTTCTGCTTCTTTTACTTCAGTCATTCTGAATTTAAATTGCTTACAGCAAGGATATATGTGATATTTTTCAAACTTCCTATTCAAAACCTCTGATCCAGGCTGTTGTGTACAGTATTTCTGGGGAACAGGAATGTGTTCAGTTTAACCTTGTGTCACAGCACCTGGCATGTAGCAGTGTCTCTGCATGAGTATATCTTTTGTGTCTATTTAATGATGACTATTAGCCATTACTGAGGCAGTTACTGTTGTTACCTAAAGTGTGTGTGGTGGAGTCTGGCTGCTCACTGCCCCAAAAGCCAATAAAGAGGCCACATTGGTGGAAAGGGAAGTTTGCTCTATTTCAGATGCCAGCAACTATGTGGTGAGGGTGGCTGACACCCCCTCACCAGCAACCAGTGGGACAAGAGCTTTTATAGACAGAAAGAGGAAGCTACTGGCAGAAATGGCACAGGTCAGCTCCGACAGTCATCTTCAAATTGGTCATTGCTGGTCTGACCAGTGTCATCTTGATTGATTGAGGTACAGTTAATCTTCCCAGAGTTCATTTGTTCCCATTTCTCTGAGGCCAGTTCTAGGAACTGTGGCAGCTTATGTCTTGGGTCAGAGGATGAGATGGCTAGATGGCATCACCATGAAATGTTCATGCAATGAACATGAACTTAAGCAAATTTGGGAAGATGGTGAGGGACAGGGAGGCCTGGCATGGTACCGTCCATGAGGTCACAGAGTCAGACACAACTGGGCGACTGAACAGTAACACGAATGTTGTGGGTACCGTCTGGTCATCGTGAAGTTAACTTCTCCACCTGGTATTTTAGTATCTGTAAGACAGCTCACAGGATATGGCTCAGAATATTATCTATAGCCCTTGAGAAAGATCTTAAGGTCCTTGACTGTGCATAATGACTACATTATTATTATTTAGCCTCCTTCGACTGTTTTCCTTTGTTTCCGCATTTCTCATTTCTCTGATTAAATTTGCTCTTTGACTAAAGTTTACGAAAGACAATAGACAGAGGCCATGATGTGTGTGGGGGCAGGGGTAGGGGGGTGGTGGCAAGGATAGGGTCTTGCTTCTTCACTATTAACTAAAAAGCAGGGATTTCACTGGCAGTCCAATGCCTAAGACTTTACCTTTAAATGCAGGAGGTACAGGTTCGATCCCTGGTCAGAGAACTAGGATCCCACATGATTGTGGCCAAAAAACTGAAACTTAAAACAAAAGTAATATTGTAACAAATGCAACAGACACTTTAAAAATGGTCCACACCAAAAAAATATTTTTGAAAAGCAGTATTTGTATTCCTTGGGGAACCATAGAGTTTTTTATGGTTAAAATAAGTCCATAAATTTTTTTATAGAAACACATGGTTTTTAGTCAAAGTCTTTTATTAGTGGTGTATATTCACCATATATTTTCTAAACATATATGACTCACATACTACAGTAATATAAAATTTTACAGAGGTGAGATCATTCTATACATCTTAGTTTGAAATGTATTTACTTACACATCTTAGATACTGATCTATCTCATTATTTTTTATAACCATTGTGTCATTCGATGGTATGAATGTACCTCAATTAATTTCACCAGTCCCCTATTAATAGACATTTAGGTTGTTTCTAGATTTTACTAAGACAGATGTTACCATGAACATCCTTATGTAAAACATTTGTGGAAGAATTTCTGTAAGATACATACCTTGTTGGGAAGGACATTGAATTTCCAAAAAGTTGTACCAATTTCTGGTGCCACTGAGTGAGCAAGAACCCTTCTCTTCCATATTGTAGCCAACAAATTTTGATTTATACTGTGGTGCTAGCGAAAAAAAAAATACATTTTATATTTGTTTTCATTTTATCATCTTAATTAGCGAAACTGCTTTTCAAAGCTTTCCTGAGGGTCCTGATTCTTGGAACACTGGAATTGTACGTGCCCGAGAGTGTCAGGAGGGCTTCCCAGGTGGCGCTAGTGGTAAAGAATCTAACCTGTCTGCCAGTGCAGGAGACATAAGAGACATGGGTTCCATCCCTGGGTTGGAAAGATCCCCTGGAGGAGGGCACGGCAGCACACTGCAGTATTCTTGCCTGAAGAATTCCACGGACAGAGGAGCCTGGCAGGCTACAGTCCACAGGGTTGCAAAGAGTTAGACACGACAGAAGCGACTTAGCATGAAGCAAGAGAGGGTCAGGGGACGCATACTCTGCATTTCATCACAGTATAAATCAGTTGACATGCTTTAGAGCAAATTGTAGTCTCTTAGAAAGTGTTTGTCCTCTCATAGTGATGCAGAATTTCCTTGTATAGTTAAAATAAGTTTGTGTAGAGCATTGCTGGTTGAAATCCAAGTATCACAAAGACAGATTTTCATGTAGTCTCTCTGCCATGTACTATATAAAGTCTTAGGATTTACGAATAGCTGAGAATAGTTATTTCTTTTCACATCCATCATACTCTTTGGTTTCATACCATGGTTTCCCCATGTACTGTTTAGTGGAGTTCAGAAATCTTGTTTTATTCTTATCTGTAAACATTCTCAACTTCATTTAGATTAGCTTGAAAGAGATCACCGAGGCTTAATTTTTTTTTTTTTAACAGGGAATAAAGCTTAGGGCAGGAGACTAGAACCATGCACCATTTATTTTCCCTTTTTCACCTTTTCTCTTTTGAGTGTCTGAGGCCTGTTAAGCTTATTTGGCTCTCTAAATCCATATTTATTAACTTAAATATAATTTAGCCAGAGTTGAATTGTTGCAATGAGATTTCATAGCAACAAGTGACCATGAAACTATCATTTGTCTCATTTTGGGGAGGCACCAGAACTGATTACTTGGGAGATGATTTGTGCTCTTAATGTCATGGTAATTTGAGATTGTACCCTGAAGGCGAGGATGGGGTGACCTGAAGATTCGTTTGTGTACAGACTTTCTTAAGGGCCAGCCTAACTGAGAGGTAAATTGAAATGACTAGAGGAAGCCCCTCAAAGAGGGCGTTTGTCATGTGTTAGCTGGGCAGCACTCGCCATCGGTGTTCTGTTAAACACGCTAACTCCCTTCTGGAGGTGCCACCAGGCAAATGGCAAAAAGGCAGTTCTGCGTGCAAGCTTCCTACCATGCCCACCAAGGGGGCCAGATGATCCTGTCTGCTGCCTGTTCACCCTGGGGGCCAGGCCAAGACCTCAACTTGGCCTGTGATACCCCTGTGCTCCTGCGCTCTGAGTTCTGAGCTAAAGTAGAGAACCTCTAGCTCATGGTTCATCAAAGAACCATGAAAACAGCGGTGGGGGCAGGACACAGACAAGGTAGTTGATGACATGGAATACAACTCCAGGTGTTTGTGCCCTTATGAGTTCTCTTGTTTCCTGTTCATCTTCTAAGCCTGCTTACAAGGGCCATGTCTTTTTTCCTTCTTCCATCCTGAGAGGTCTTAATTGGCTCAGAGATCAATATCTCCTCCCACGTGTCTTGAGAATATCCTGATTGATCCTGAAGCCAGTCCTTGCCACTGTTGTTCATGTCACAGAGTCACTGTTGTTGCTGCTGTTGTTCAGTCACTAAGTTGTGCGTGCTCAGTCGCTCAGTCATGTCCAACTCTTTGCAACCCAATGGATTACAGCCCACCAGGCTCCTCTGTCCATGGCATTTCCCAGGCAAGAATACAGGAGGGGGTTGCAGTTTCCTTCTTCGGGGGATCTTCCCAACCCAGGGATTGAACCCAGGGATGGAACTTGCGTCTCCTGCTTGGCAGGCAGATTCTTGGGAAGCCCCATAGAGTATATATGTGATGCTTATGTTTGTGTGGTACCAGGGCAAATGTATATGAGGCTGCTCAGAGCTTGAGGTGACAATCTGCAGGATCTAAGGCTGCCTTGAGGGCTGAGCAGACCAATAGCTTAGGATACCCTTTCGCCTGTTACATGCACACACAGGTTGTGAAGCTGTGGTCAAAGCTAATCATGATGACCTTATTCCTCTTGCCCATGATTGGTTTAGGGTAAGCATATGACCTAGGTGTGGCCAATGGTGTGTGTGCAAGGCTTTGATGCATTTCTTGAAAAGCTCTTTTTACTCCTAAAAAGAGACATAGAGAAAGAGATAGTCCTTCTTTTGGAGTAAGGATGTGGTACTTGGAAGAGTGACAACTATATGCAACCATGAGAAAATGTTAGTTTCAGGAGAACATGCTGAGTGGAAAAAATGGAAGGAACTTGGGACTTTGATGGCAGTGCTCTTCTGTGGACCTCACCAACCTTGGAGCTACCCTCCCTTTAGACAGTAAGATAATCGATTCATAACAGTGAAGTTGTTTTTACTTTCACTTTGTTTGTTGTTGTTCTTCGGTTGCTAAGTCATGTCCGACTCTTTCCAACCGCATAGACTGCAGCAGGCCAGGCTCCCCTGTCCTTCACTATCTCCCGGAGTTTGCTCAAACTTACATTCATTGAGTCGGTGATGCCATCCAACCATCTCATCCTCTGTCACCCAGTTCGCCTCCTGCCCTCAATCTTTCCCAGCATCAGGGTCTCTTCCAATGAGTTGACTCTTCCACTCAGGTGGCCAAAGTATTGGAGCTTTCATCATCAGTCCTTCCAATGAATATTCAGGGTTGGTTTCCTTTAGGATTGACTGGTTTGATCTCCTTGCTGTCCAAGGGACTGTCAGGAGTCTTTTCCAGCACCACAGTTTGAAAGGATCAAATCCTCAGTGTGCAGCCTTCTTTATGGTCCAACTCACATCTGTACATGACTACTGGAAAAAAATAATTTTGACTAGATGGACCGTTGTCGGCAAAGTAATATCTCTGCTTTTTAATATGCTGTCTGAGTTTGTCATAGCTTTTCTTCCAAAGAGCAAGTGTCTTTTAATTTCATGGCTGTAGCCACCATCTGCAGTGATTTTGGAGCGCAAGAAAATAAAGTCTGTCATTGTTTCCACTTTTTTCCCATCTATTTGCTATGAAATGATGGGACCAGATGCCATGATCTTAGTTTTATAATGTTGAGCTGTAAGCCAGCTTTTTCACTCTCCTCTTTCACTGGCATCTAGAGGCTCTTTAGTTCCTCCTCACTTTGATACTTACTACAAAAAGTATTCTGATATAAGATCTGCTCAGGACTTGAGGATCACGACTTATAGAAGGATTGTCCAACCAAAAAAGTGCTCAAGAAAAGAAACTTCTGAGGAAATAATGGAATAGCTGAAGTTGTACTGGTAAAAGGAAAATGTTTAAATTCAAAGTAAGTTAGGTAAAAATAGAAGGGTGCTTTTCTTAAAGTGCTTTACATTAAAAATCACAAGACTTTCTTCGTTAATATGATAATGGTCTTGACTAGAAATATTTGCCAGCATCTCAGCAAAACTTTAAAGAAAGGAAAGAGATTTTTGCAATTTTAACAATTGCAGGAGGCAGAACTGCATATAGGTCAGAAATCTGGCCCTGGAGCCAAACTCTCTAGATTTAGATCCTGCATCTGCTACTTCCTGGTCTATGACTTCATGTAAGTTACTTAACCTCTCTGTGCTTCATTTTTCTCATCATCTGTAAAATAAAGATAATACTAGTTCCTACCTCAAAGATGTTATTGTGTATATCTTTACAAAATATAGGAACAGCATTTGGTGTATATGTACTATGTAAGGGTTTGCTAGTATTAGTTTGCAGTTATCATCAGATGGCACTAGTGATTAAGAATCTGCCTGCCAATCAGGAGACGTGGGTTCCATCCCTGGGTCAGGAAGATTCCCTGGAGAAGGGAATGGCAACCCACTTCAGTATTCTTGCCTGAGATATCCCATGGACAGAGGAGCCTCGTGGGCTACAGTCCATAGGGTTACGAAGAGTTGGACACAACTGAGTGTCAGCACAAATGATCATCCAAACCTGCTGTTGCTGCTGCTAAGTCACTTCAGTCGTGTCTGACTCTGTGCTACCCCAGAGAAGGTAGCCCACCAGGCTCCCCCGTCCCTGGGATTTTCCAGGCAAGAACACTGGAGTGGGTTGCCATTTCCCTCTCTAATGCATGAAAGTGAAAAGTGAAAGTGAGGTCGCTCAGTCGTGCCCAACTCTTCGTGATCCCATGGACTGCAGCCTACCAGGCTCCTCTGTCCGTGGGATTTTCCGGGCAAGAGTACTGGAATGGGTTTCCCTTGCCTTCTCCACATCCAAACCTATGCACGTGCGAAAAAAAAAGTCACTTAAACACAGGTGCTTCTATGACTACACAGTCACTAAAGTGGCTAAATTAAGAAGGTCTGTCATACTAAATGTTGGCAAAGACCTCTCATACATTACTGATGGGAGTGTAAAATGGTGTGGCCCTTTAGGGAAATTGGGCTTCCCTGGTGGCTCAGACGGTAAAGAATCCACCTGCAATGCAGGAGACCTGGGTTCGATCCCTGGGTTTGGAAGATCCCCTGGAGGAGAGCATGGCAACTCACTCCAGTATTCTTGCCTGAAGAATCCCCATGGTCCGAGGAGCCTGGTGGGCTATAGTCCATGGGTTCACAGATAGTCGGGCACCACTGAGCGACTGACATTTAACACTTTGGAAAATTGACAGTTTCTTAGAAAATTAAACATGCATCCATCGCATGATCTGTTAGTGCCACTTCTAAGTATTTAATCAAGAGAAATAAAAATTTATATACATACTCACATACAAACACACACACACACACAAGACTTGTAACTGAATGTTCATAGCCTATTTCTTTATAATACCTCCAGACTAGAAATAGCTCACGTTTCCATTAACAGGAGAGTAAATAAACTGTTGTATATGTATGCAATAGAATACCTACTCAGCAATAAAAAATGAATTAACTGCAGATATATCCAACACCATGAATGAATTTCGAAAGCATTTTGCTCAGTGAAGGAACATTCATCAAAGAATACATACTTTCTAATTCAATTCATATGATATCCTAGAACAGGAATAGCTAACCTGTGGTAATAGAAATCTGAACAGTGGTTGCCTCTGAGAGATGGGGAAAGATTGGGCAGAGGCAATTGGGAGAATATTCTGCAAAGTTCTTTATCTTGGTAGGGGTGTGGACAATATAGGTGTATACATTTGTCAAACTTGATCAAGTTGTAATACCTAGAGGATGTATATTTTGCTATTTATAGCTCTGTTTTAAAATGAAACAAAAAACGATAGCAGATGCTGCACAGGTCTTGGAAAGTAAATGTACAAGATGAGCATCTTTTCATCCTGGGTAGCAAGAAAAATATCAAAAACTATGAGTCATGTCTGAAGGATACAGGAGTTGACTTGAAGAGGAATTGTCTCCCAGTGGCCAGTACGGGACAGTTTGAACATCGACAAAGACAACAAATTTTATTATAGCACATATAATATATCTAAATACATATGTTTATGAATACTTAAATAAAAAACCAATTTGGCCACCATTAGAAGTGCCAGCTTACTATTTTGACAACTGGTAAATAAAGGTGAAGAACTGAGCATTTGCTATCTCTGCTTTATGAATTATACCACTTAGTAACCCATTCGTGGATGAGAGGAGATTTCTCACTTGAGAAATAGTCTAGCTCAAAGTAAACGTGATAGAATTGGAAAGTCATCATATTGAAAACCTTAGTCAGTTAAATGATCTGTCTATTGAGCTAACATCACAAGAAGAGATAGCCCAAATGAGAAAACACAGATTGGTGACCAGTGAAACCATCTTGGCAAAAAGAGACCTGACTTGTATCTGACCAAGCCTTCAGACTCAACCAACCTATAGGAAATACAGTGAACAAAAGACCATGTTAAATGACACCAGAGAGATGTAATCAACAGAACTCAGATGGTGGGAGAACTGGCAGAATAAACAGCCCAGTTTCTTCAACAAATAAATTATGAGAGCGAGACAGAGAAGAGGCAAAAAACAGGGAAAGATGAATGGGAGAGAAACTTCTACATTAACAGAGACCTAAGAGAAATAACAACAAAATGCATTTGTAAACATTTTTGGATCTTGATTTAAACAAACTTGGAAAAAAATGCCTTCATAAAATAAGTGGAAATTTGAACACTAACTGGATATTTGATGATTATTAGTTAATATTGGGCATTTTGGGGTAATTAAAGTTTTATATTTTTAAAAAATGTCCTTAGCTTTTATATTGGAATATTTACAGATAAAATTTTTTGACCATCTTAGATTTGCTCCAGAGTAATACATATAAAAGGACAGAAAGTGGATGAGAATATTAATGAAACAAGATTAGCCATGTGTTACAACTGTTAAAACTGGTTGATGGATACATGGAGGTTCATTATACCCATCTGTCACTTTGTGTAAGGACTTGAAATTTTCTACCATTAAAAGTTCTGTTTCGATTTCAAAGGAACACAAAGCGGGAGAAAAGAGGGGAAAACAAAACAAAAGCCCAGAATCTGCAGAAATCCAGGAAGGAAATCTAACAGCGTGCCTGAATGTTAACCCCTGGACTTGTTTCTCCCTGTCTGCAAGAGCCAAATGAGAAGCCTGTGCTCAACACGGAGAGCTCTGTGTTTGAATCCTGTTCTACTACACCCAGTTGTGAGGACTTCTCTTACCAGATCTTCTGAGCCTCTGTGTCTCAGCTGTAAAATGGACACGAACAAGTACCCACTTCCTAGGGTCGTTGTCAGGATAAAAGAAGAATCTGTGTAAAGCACGGGGCACAATACTTGGCACTAGTCGGCACTGAATAAATGCGGGCTGTTGACTATGAGTTTACTGCATGGAACATTTAAACTCAGAAAATAAACCAATGAATATATGCACTTTTCAATGAATGCTGGAGCATTTTTGACGGCCTTTTTCTGTTTGTTTTTCCCAACATGGGAGTGAGATTAGATTTTACAGTGTGCATCGCCTGAAAAACGGCAAGTGCCTAGTGGTAAAACCAAGTCAAAAGTCATGGGGCTCTCATCTTGTGAAACAGATAGAAAAGGAATCCCCCATTTGGCCTGCCTTTCTCCCTTACTTTTTCACCTCTGTTTTTCTATTTTTGGTTAAGAAAGCAAGAGAAGCCGCCGAGAACAAGAGACTTCCCTCTTTTGCTGCCTGGAGGGGAATGTGAGTAATGGACTTTTCCATCGGGGTTGTTTTTCCTGGACATGGTGTGCCCCTCCAACTGCTGGAACACGTGATCCTGAGGGAGACCTTAAATAAACTTCAAATGTTCCTTATCAGTCAGCAGTGCTGTCCCAGTTCTAGTAAATTATGAATTTGTTTTCTGCATTTGCTGCTCTTCCTTTTTGAACAGAAGCCCTATTCATTCACAGTATGAGTTGAGTGATTTCCATATTCCCCACAGAAGGCAGAAGTGGTCCTGAATTCAGCCCCCAAATATGCACATGGCTGGCTCCTTTCTTTTTTTGCTACAACTGGGGATTGAACCCAGGCCACAGGAGTGAATAGCAGCAGATCCTAACCACTGGACCACCAGGGAACTCCCTTGGCTGACTCATTTTTTTTTTTTTTTCTTATAAATGTTTTGTTTACTGAGGTGGGGAATGGGAAGAGCTGATGCAAGAGGATAGGAAGAGATGTCTACCTTCCTTCCCTTGTAGCCCAACCCCATTCAGCCAGACCCTAACATACTGCACTGAAAATAAATTTCATATGCAGTAACACACAGTAACTTAAAGATCAAGGCAGCTTAACTGGGCTGTTTTCAGGCTTCCTGCGTAGCTCAGTTGGTAAAGCATCTGCCTGCAATGCGGGAGATCTGGGTTCAATTCCTGGGTCGGGAAGATCCCCTGGAGAAGGAAATGACAACCCACTCCAGTATTCTTGCCTGGAGAGTCCCGTGGACAGACGAGCCTGGTGGGCTGCAGTTCGTGGGATCTCAAGAGGTGGACATGACTTAGTGCTATCTCTTTCAGTTGAAAGAACTGTTCATTTGACTTGAAAAGATACTTGTTCACATTAAGCCAAGTGTGGTGCCCTTTTTTGCAGGTATTAGAACCATTATTATTAAGCTACCCCCACCCCCCCGCCAAAACAGTTATTGGAACGAATGCAAATCCAAGGAAAACTATCAGGAACCTAAGGGACACTGGCATCCAGATTGATAAATGATGGAAAACAAGACCTAGCCTGTGTGTGAAGGGGATGCATGAATCGTCAACTGCAGGGTTGCCTGTGAGGTGAGAAATGAGATGGTCATGCGCTCGCCTTGAGAAACACTGAGTCTGGGCTATAAATCCCCCGAGGGTCAGGACCGTAGTGTTTTCATCTTGGATTTCCCTGGCAGGGCTTCTGCACATACATAGTGGTCCATGAATATTTGATAGGAACTGGGTCAGTTCTCAAGGCAGAATTAGAGAAGGTTGAGGAGTTATGAAGGAAATATTCTTTTCTTTAATGCAAACCTCACCATATTCAGGAGGAGATGAGCCGGTCTGAAATTAACTTTGTCCTTTTAGTTTATGATGAGTGGTTCAGAGCTGTGCTTGGCCATCAGAGTTTTAGAAAACTGTAGCACTTTGCCTGTGTTGGGATTTTATGGTGTGTCTGGCATTCATTTGGTGTATGATGCGTTCTGTGATGAAAGTGATAGTTTTGTGAAAGTGCAAAGCTTCTGGTAAGGATTCCTAAGACTGTATTTCTTTAAAAATCAGGTCTACACTTTGACATTTTTTCCCCTAAAATGATGGGCCTATTTCCCTTGTCCCACTTCTAGAGATAGTGAAAGCCCCACAAAGTCACCAGTATTCTTGTCCAAGCTCATCAGTTAGTGATCGTCCAGTTGTGTCACAGTTTGCATTTTATAGGCATAATTTCACTTATGCCTTTATTTCATTTGGACTTACTCTGGGGGTATAATTTCATTTTCTTTTCTAAAACTTATTTCACTGAAGTGTAGTTGATTTACAACGTTATGTTAATTTCTGTTTTTGTTTTTTTTTTTTTAATTTCATTTCATTTTCAGTGGGACTCAGCAGAGCTCCCTGAGTCTGCATTTGGCTCCCACATTAAGCCCTGGCCCGGGGCTGACTGTCAGAGAGGAGCCCTGTGGAAGAGCAGTGGTTTCAGGTTGGGTGTAGAGTGAGAGTTGCCACTATTGCAGTGTGCACCTTTCTATGCAAATTCTAAAGGACAGAGTCCTGTCTAACGCACAGACCACAGAGCTCCTATCTGATACCAGTGTTGCAACAACTATCCTTTCCCCAAGACGGAATCCCTGGTACCTCAGCCTCCCAGTGTCTTTGCACCTGGGGCCCCACCCAGGTCCCCACTTCCGTGTTGATAATCACTCATCTTATTAAACAGTATTGGTCAGATGACAAAGGGTATTTGATTCCAGTTGTCCTGTCTCTTGTGAACTACTGTATTAGATAGAACCTTTTTGTTTGCAAACCAATTAAAAAATTTTTAAACTTGCTTAAGTAAAAGTAGAAATTATAGTGATTCAGACAGTCTTTGGGTTCTGTTTATCTCTAGCTCTTCTCTCTGGTCTTAAGTACTCTGGTACTCCAGATCTCATCCCAGCAGCTTTTTAACTCCAGAACAAAGACAGACACACCTCATCCCTGTTCCCTTTAACTGGGAATATAGGAGACTGGTATCTTTATTGCTATTCCTGAATCTGGGCTTCCCTGGTGACTCAGTGGTAAAGAATCCGTCTGCCAGTGTAAAAGATGTGGGTTCGATCACTGGATCAGGAAGATCCCTTGAAGAAGGAAATAGCAACCCATTCCTGTATTCTTGCCTGAGAAATCCTATGGACAGAGGAACCTGGCAGACTACAGTCCATGGGGTCACAAAATAGAGTTGGGCATGACTTAGTAACTAAACAACAATTCCTGAATCACATGTTTATTATCCTTTGATATAGGGGTGTGAGGTTTCACCCTGATCATTTGGATGGTGCCCTCATGGAAAACCAGGGATTGTAATTAGAAAAGGTGAAACACAGTTAAGATGGTTGAAAACAACACACTTAAGCTGTGATCATATCCTGGTTTTAGTCTTCATGTGTGCTCCCACGGCCATAACCTGACCTTCACCCAACCCTGTATTTGGTCTGTAACTTTACCTGGTCCTTCAGGTTGGCTTTAGCCTCCTGGATTTAGCCCATTCTATTGTCTTGCTTATGAAACTATTTATCAAAATTCTGATTGTCCTTCAACAGTGAAAAATTCTTTCCTTATCTTTGGAAATGTCACACTAGCTCTCTCAGTAGACTTTCCAACTCAGGGAGAAAAGTCACCATTTATTGAGCTTTTGCTGCTATATGTCCCCAAATAGAAGGTTCCGCCAAATATAAAGTCACTCCCCATGTTCCCACTAAGAAGATTCAAGACAGATGTTCCCACCTTGGTGTGTATGTGCGAGTGCTCGGTCATGTCTGACTCTTTGTAACCCCATGGACTGTAGCCCATCAGGCTGCTCTGCCCATGGGATTCTCCAGGCAAGAATACTGGAGTGCGTTGCCATTGCCTACTCCAGGGGATATTCCCAACCCAGGGATCACACTCATGTCTCCTGTACTGGCAAGCAAGTTCTTTATTACTGAGCCACTTGGGAAGTGTCTTACCCTACTTGGTGGTATAAAAATTTAGGAACGTAGATGAAATAGTCCAGTATCTTCTTCTAATACTTAAGATTATTTGTCCTGTGGATTAAGAATTGGGGTGATTGCTATCTTGCACTTTCCCTCTTTATGAAGTAAATTTTTTCAGTCTCTCCACATGCATCTGTGTGCTGTGTGTTGGCCCCAAAATGGAAGCCGCTGACTGAATCATCCTTCTAGCTTACCCAAGCACAGCATCTTTGCTTCTGCCCAAGTCATTTGAGCTACAGAGCCTTTTCTTTCTTTTTTTTTTTTATATTGATGTATAGTTGATTTAGAGTATTGTGTTAGTTTCTGGTGTACAGCAAAGTTATTCAGTTACACATATAGTTTTCATATTCTTTTCCATTATGATTTATTACAGGATATTGAATATAGTTCTCTGCGTTATACAATAGGACCTTGGGTTGTTTATCCATTCTGTATATAATAGTTTGCTTCTGCTAATCCCAAACTCCTAATCCGTCTTTTCCAATTCTCCCTCCTTGGCAACCACAAGACTGTTTCTGTTTCATAGATAAGTTCATTTGTGTCTTATGTAGTTAGACATGTAAGTGATATCATATGATACTTACTTGTCTCCATCTCTCTCTGACTCATTTTGGTCAGTGTGATCATCTCTAGATCCACCCATGGAGCTGCAGATGGCATTATTCATTCTCTTGTATAGCTGAGTAATAGTCCATTTCATATAACATCTTTATCCATTCATCCATCGATGAACAGTTAGGTTGTTTCCATGTCTTCAGTTCTGTTCAGTTCAGTCGCTCAGTCATGTCTGACTCTTTGCGACCCCATGGACCGCAGCATGCCAGGCCTCCCTGTCCATCACCAATTCCCAGAGTTTACTCACTCATGTCCATTGAGTTGGTGATGCCATCCAGCCATCTCATCCTCTGTCGTCCCCTTTTCCTCGTGCCTTCACTCTCTCCCAGCATCAGGGTCTTTTCAAATGAATCAGTTCTTTGCATCAGGTGGCCAAAATATTGGAGTTTCAGCTTCAGCATCAGTCCTTCCAATGAATATTCAGGACTGATTTCCTTTAGGATGGACTGGTTGGATCTCCTTGCAGTCCAGGGGACTCTCAAGAGTCTTTTCCAACACCACAGTTCAAAAGCATCAATTCTTCGGCTCCCAGCTTTCTTTATAGTCCAGTGCTCATATCCATACATGACTACTGGAAAAACCATAGCTTTGACTAGACAGACCTTTGTTGGCAAAGTAATGTCTCCGCTTTTTAATAACATGTCTAGGTTGGTCATAACTTTTCTTCCAAGGAGCAAGCGTCTTTTAATATCATGGCTGCAGTGATTTTGGAGCCCAAAGAAATAAAGTCTGTCACTGTTTCCACTGTTTCCCCATCTATTTGCCATGAAATGATGGGACCAGATGCCATGATCTTAGTTCTCTGAATGTTGAGTTTTAAGCTGACTTTTTCACTCTCCTCTTTCACTTTCATCAAGAAGCTCTTTAGTTCTTCCATGTCTTGGCTATAGTAAATAGTACAGCACTTTCTCAGTCTCTGTGTATGTTACTTCACTGGGAGTACTATTGCATGAGCTTTTTTTCCTCCTTTTTCATTCATCCTAGAATTGTATATGCATGGGCTTCCAGCATAACCACCTACTTCATGGCCAAGTAGTGTTAAGTAACTTGGTTACTCTAGCATTCAGCCCTTCCGATTGTAAGGTCACATGCCTATAATTATTATTGAATAGGCAGTAACTCCTTTGCTACCGATTTCACCAAATGATCTTTATAAGCATCCAAACTTGATATTGAATTAGGTTGTTTCAAGGTATTGTGACTTCCTCCAACAGTACATTGTAGTTCAAAGGAATTGGAGTCTTTGAATTATGTCTCATTTCTGAGGGACAGGGATTTTGATAGGAGAGAGGCCACCTCTCCTTTTATTTAAATACATGGTGTATGTCTATCTGCCGGTCACATTCCTTGTGTTTTGTATGTCCAATCTCATTTAATTTCTCCAACACCCTTAATGAGACAGAGCTTTTTATCTGCATTTTACTAAGAAGGAAACAGATTATCAGAGAGGTCAAATAACTTACCCAAGGACATATGGCTACAGGCTCATCTGTAGAATACATCTAAGAATACATGTTTTCTTAGCTACACCACACACTAGCACAAAAGTCCAGAAGATTCTTTTTCCGGTGGGAAAAACAGGGTACCACATCACACCCTCTTACTTAGCCATTCTAAAATTAAAAAGTGGATTGTTGTTGTTGTTTACTGAATTTTATATATTTTTCTCTCTACTTGACTTTGAAGTATAATGGATTTTGATTATTCCCTGTCCATTGAGTTCATTAGTAATGATTTTGAAGTGCAAATGATGAAATAAATCCTTTTTCAAGACCAAGGTCATTCTCCCAAGATTTTCTGTTTGTGACTAACATCACTGATGCCAGTTCTAATGTTATCTCGTGGAATTTGGGGTTTCCTTTTGAGTGTAAACGCGAATGGTGTAGAATGGCTGTGAATAGCACAGCTGAGCTCAGTGTTATTTCTGTTTGTGTTCATTAAATTCCCTGCCTGTTCCAAATGTGTACAGACTGAAGAGCCAAAACTGAAGTTTGGATTCTTAGATGGCATAGCCAATCTCTGAATAATTATCCAATGCAGATGATGCATGACCAATAAACAACATTTCATCTTGTGTTTTACACGTGTTAGGAAGAAAGGCTTTAGGTGGCCAAAAAAAAAAAAAAATAGCAGAAGTTTTGGGTTGTTGGTTTTCTTTTTCCTCCCATTGCTCTCCTGACTCATGTTGAAAGGCTTTTGTTTCTAATCAAAGCAACAAACGGTAAGGTCATTTCCTTGCGATTATATGGCAGCGGAAGGCGTCGGGGTTTTTAGGTCCCTACTTCCACCAGCTTGTATTTGGAGAAAACACACACACAAGTGCTTAATACATGTGTCCTTTGTCCTGCCCGTTCTCTCCAGTCCCTTTAAATGAGCCGAGATCATGGTTCGGAGGTAAGAATAATTTCTCTTCTAATCTTTTGACTGTAGACAGCGTAATGGTGCCTCTTGAGCTCTTTCTGGCATTTCTTAGAGAATCGAGGGCAGATTTTAATATTTTACGGGGGTGAATTAACTTAAGTACTAATATTTCAGAACCCGACTTTCAGAAAAGGAAACTCCAAGAAATGTTTGTCTTCACTCTTTTCAAAGAGTTATTCCTTCCCCCAAAGACCTGGATCCACTCCAGTGTGATAGCACTGTGAAGATCATCCTTAACACTCATCTTCTGGAGGGTTTTCCTGTCATTGTGTTGAATGTTATCTCTGCCTCCTTAAAGGTCCTAAAAGGCTGATTTCTTGTTTTCAATTTCAGAACTTTGGTAATTGTTGAAGTGTATAATTCCACCTCACTGCTCCCCACAACCCCACCCCCAAACCATGCTCTTTCTTTTTTTTTTTTAATTGTAAAGAGCTGAGCTGTTATACGGATGTGGAAAGGACAGAGCAAGGGCAGGAACGGTGTCAGTAAGCAGCATGGAAATGCTTTGAGATTTGCTGTTGTTAATCATCTCCTCAACACAGTGTGTTGGGAGCCATCTCTATTTCTGTGAGCATTTGGCAGGAAAGATCCTGTGGGGGACTAGAACTCATTAGTAGCTTTTCTAAAAGGACCTTTTATCGTACATCCCTGTCTTGCCTCAAAACAGAAAATGGAATTCCATCCCTCAGTCTAGTTTATGAAGACTTCATGAAATCAGAATTCAGCAGTTCAAGGTAGAGACCTCAGCAATGCCATTTTTGGGGATGGCTATCAATTAATTCATAAAACCTTTATGATTTGTCAAAGGAAGTCCTACATCCTAATTAAAGGGAAGCCTTTTTTTTTTCTTTCCGCCTGTGGATTGTGGCTATGGTAAGCTCATCAAATCCAATTCTGTGCATCCATTTTTTTCTTTTTCCCTCATGGCTAGAAGTTGGAAGTGGAGGAGGGGAGGAAAATCTGGGTAGACTTCAGAAAACAAAGGAAATTGTCTCATCCAGGAGGCTGCAGAGCTCTTGGGAATAAGAGGAAGTCTGTGGAGGAAGTGGGTAGGATTGGGTAGAGAGAGAAACGTCAAGGAAATAAATATATCACAATAGCGGCTGGGATCCTACCCCCTTGTCATAATCCAGCACAACAGCGTGGCCTTAGAAATCAATCAACTGTCTCTAAATCAGTCCTATCTAAAACTATTTAATGATCTGAAGGAGTAGAAAGAAATGCAATCATATCCAAATGCAGTCCTATTGCCTGGATTCTGTTGGTGACATAGACTCATGTGAGATGATCCTGCTATTAAAAATCAGGACGTAAAACCTGCCTAGAAGTAAGACCATCTTGTCATGCAGCCCTTTCAGGAATCAGGAACTACATCTCTTAGCAGAGAAACTAAAATTTTCCCAGAAACACCACTCCAGGGCACATTCCTTGTGTTCCAGTGCACCATTTATTTGGTCATTCATTTGGAGTACACAGAAAACCATGTACTGATGACTATTGGAATGGGGGTTATTACGGTCAAGGACCCCACCCCCAGCACATCCTCACCATGGAGAGAGGGCTCAAAAACAGTGGGAAGGGTGGGAGATGGGCGGTGGACAAATACCGCTAGTTGAGTAGGATTGTTAAATGTTATTTACACTGTGGACTATTTGAGCTGGGAGAAACCTCGTAAGTCATTTTGTCCAGTCCCCTCATGCTCTTACTGAGTAGTTGGAAATCCAGAGTAGTGGAGGAATGCTCCTAAGATCTCCTGTTGCATTAGGAGCAGGACACAGTCCCAGAGGCCCTCTCTCCAGAGCCCTGTTTTATACTGTGTCCACCACAATGCTGTTTCTAGGACCAGCTGGTTGCTTTGTCTGACTTCCAGTATCTCTGCATTTCATGCAGCGTGAGTTTCTTCTCATGGACTCATGTCTCTCCTGGAATAGAGAGGTGGGAGCTGCATCCCAAATGAGACTCTGCTTCTTATTATGGGCTGCTTCCAGCTGCTTCCAACTGCTGGCAGAAACTAGTGAGCAGGTACATGAAGGACCCCAAGAAAAGAAGCAGCAGTCTTGTCACTAGTCCTAACAAGCTGCAGTACTAGATAAAAGCGTACTAAAAGACTTCCTCTTTGCTTTGAAAATATTGTCCGAGCCTGAATATATTAGTTAGCTCTTAGTAGATGCGTGTCGCAAGATCATAATTCAAGAATGAGACACATTTGTTTTTCCCCGATCTGGATTCCATGAAGCTCCAGTTGAGACTTCCTCTTGCTTAATGTTGGAAAACTATGAAAATTTTTAAATGAAAAACTTTTTCTACACTGGAAAGATAAAGCTGAGTACAGGTAAAGTATACAGTAATATATGTTAGTGTAATCTGACAAGGTTAGTCAAAGTTTATCATTCCAATAAAAGCAGCAAGAGCAAAGGATGATGTTGGGCTCATTCTCTGTTTATTTTAGATGCCTTTTTTTTTTCCCCTTAAAACAAGCCTTTTTAGGTGGTGCTGTAAAGTATATGTTCACTTCTGTCCTGTCTTGGTTTATTTCCTCTTTGGTTTTCTTCTATCCTTGCAAGTTAGAATGAACAAGTCAGCAGAGTTTATACTGGTTGTTTCAAGATTTTACTGTATTCCACCCTTTCTGTTAGACATGTTTTATATTCAGGTTTTGCAGTCAGGAATGAGATTAGTCCAGAAGCTGACCTTCCACAGTAGGAAATCTTTATCTAAAGAGCGCTGTGAGAGAGAGTACTGGATTCTAGATCAAGCCTCTGACTGATGAGCTCTGAGGTCTCCGTGAGCTGACTTTTTCCCATCCAGTCCAGTCCTCTGAACCCACATTCATGGGTGAAGGCATTAGTCTAGTGGCAAGACCCCTTTTCAGCTTCGAGATGCTCTAACTTTAATTATATGAAATAATTACAGATTTTTTTTTTTTTGGTATTTATTTATTTGGCTGCATCGGGTCTTAGCTGCAACCCGAGGGATTTTCAGTCTTCGTTATGGCATGCAGGATCTTTAGTGGCGTTTAAACTCTTAACTGTGTCATGTGGGACCTACTTCCCTAACCAGGGATCAAACCCTGGCTCCCTGCATTGGGAGTGTGGAGTCTTAGCCACTGAATCACCAGGGAAGTCCCCTAGATGCCTTACAGACCAGTTGCATATGTCTCTCCCTTTCTGCTGGCCACCATCTCCCTCTCCTCATTCCTCTCTTCCTTTCCTTTTCCTTTTTCTCTCCCTTCTTCCTTCCTTTCCACTGATATTTTCCTTTTCATAAAAAGAGATGCTGAGTATGGACTATAAAGACTCAGAAGCCTGTTGAGTCAGGGGCAGTCCATGAGTAGGAGCGATGGTAGGACAGCAAAGTTGAAAATGGAAAAGTTTCCCAGGCTGCAGATTGAAATCATAAGTGGAGGTGTTATCTAGGAAGAAATCTGGACCTTGTGGGTCATGGATACATCTCTTGTGTTGAAATTTGACACTGCTCCTTAGATTCCAAATTCCTTAGAAGTCAACACCTATTTTCTGGGGGTGTCCTGCACCAACAGCTTGCCAGACTCAGGCTTACAAAGGTGAATGAGATGCAGTGACTATGTGAAGACCCGACCAGTGGAGGGAGTGCAAATTGGAATTCTTCAGGGACTCTTGGTAAGTCTTACAGGCTTGCCTTTTAGTTCATTTACTGCTCACTCCTGGGGAGTAGAAAAGCTGTTGATATAACATGGCTGTGAGTAGTAGAATTTAATCATTATGATTTTGAGGTCAAAAGATTGAACCAACAGGTGTTTTTAGGTAGAAATTGAAACATGTCAATTACAGCAAACAGTGACACCCTAAAGCATTCAGGAGTCCACTGGTAAAGGTCTGTTTTTGGAGGGTGTATCCGGATGGAACAGGAACAGGTTTTTGGAGGGTGTATCCGGATGGAACAGGAACAGGAAGTGGCAGGAGTCGTAGTGCATGAATCCTGCATGGCCGCTTACGAACTGAGTAGCCTTTCTGGTGTCGTGACAGACATAATTACAGTTCTCTTACGAGGTAGTTGAGAGGATTAGAGCCTTGTCACTCAAGACATACATAGTAACTGGCAGTTGCTATTATTAGGTAATATTATTATACATCTATCCCAAGTACAGGGCTTCTCAGGTGGCACTAATGGTAAAGAACCCACCTGCCAATGCAGGAGACACCAGGGACGCAGGTTCAGTCCCTTAGTCGGAAGATCCCCTAGAGAAGGGCATGGCAACCCACTCCAGTATTATTGCCTGGAAATACCATGGACAGAGGAGCCTGTGGGGCTACAGTCCACAGGGTGGCACAGAGCGGGACACGACTGAAGCGACTTAGCACACAGCATGCCTCTCAAGTACAGCGAATAAAGACAAGGGTGCCGTGAAAATATGTAAGCATCACCAGAAGACTGAGTGTACAAACTAATGAATGGATAATTTTTTTCAGGGTCTTTAATGTTCATGATAGCATAAGTGTGAATCAGTTATTCATTGTCCCACCTCTTGTCCTCATCAGGATATCCATCAGCCTTCTGTCCTCTTGGACACACGAGATCACTTGACCTTGCAGACATTTGTCTGGATTTCACTGGGCATAGCTTCACAAATAAGTAATGAATTACCATATGTCCATTGCAAACTTGCGTCTTGGGCCTGATTGAGGTCAAGTGTTCATCATTTTAAAAGACCTAGTTCTAAACCATTTTAAGGACATGAACCCAGATATAAATCTGACAAAAGTTATAGAAACTCTTCCTGGAAAAGATTCTCACACACAGGTTTTGCTTATGCTTTGGAGGGGGTTGTTGGCAAACCCCTCTCCCCACATTAATAGACTTGTAAGAAGTCCTGTATCCCAGCAGGGGAAATGGCAAATGTATGTGTCTCTCAGAGAAATGGTGAGGAACAAGTTGGCCTCTGTGTGTGATACCTGAGAAAGGAGTTTTTTTGGAGAACTCTTTAGCACTTAACCTTATTCGAGCCCACTAGAAGTGTGTGATTCGGGAATTGTCGTGGACTCCATACAAGGTATTTAGAACCTAAGGGCAAGCCCTTCCACCTGCAGAGGAGGCTCTACAGCTGTTTATACCACATCTCTGAGAGGAGTCATGCCTCCTCCAATAACTGGAGTGCGGAGGAGGCAGGCACCCTCTTGGTACTTGGCCTTGTGTTAAGAGTAAGGTCACTCGAGTGGGACTTGCAAGTAACTGTTCTGTTCACCATTAGAGCAGTCACCTGGCTTTAGGGATTCATCCGAAAATCTGCAGAGATTACACAGTAAGCACTATATTTGAGTTGCAACGCTAGGAACTTGTTCATAGTAACCATGCACATCCCCAAGCGCTCACCTGAAGTGCAAGCGCCCCTCTTTTTTAAAACAAGTACTGAGTTCCAACATACCACAGATCTTGCTTTTACATTATCCTTTTTTCCTTCTTTTTAAAAGAAGCTACTCATCAGCTAGATAGCTTTTAAATATTTTATGTGAGACAAGAAGACTCCGTTGTGCTCTCAGTTTTTAAAAAATGAATAAGCAACTCCATTTTTTCATCCAACAGACATTTATTGAGCAGCTGCTTCTACACGGTGCCAGCTATAAGCTCAGGGTCCAGTGATTAAGAAGACAGATAGGGTCCCTGGAGGTACATATTATACAACAAAGTACATCGTTCTTTAATTACAATTGTGAGAAATGCTACAAAAGAGCAGTATAGAGAGCTGAAAGAACACAACACACACTCATAGTAAGAGTTATGGAGCCCACGGCTATTCCAGACACCCTGTTCATCAGCTTATTCAAACCTCATAGCAAGGCGCTAGTACTGTTTCCATTACTCAGATCAGGAAACAGAAGAACACAGAGATGAGGTCGTTTGCCCATGTGGAGCCCCTAGCAAAACATCGAAGTCAGGATTTGAACCTGGGCGAGCTGACTTCAGAGTCTTTACTCATAACCACTACACAATGGCTTCTATGAGAAATGAATGTTTAATCTGTGTTTTTAAGAACAAATTGGTTTAGCCAGTCACTTTCCAAACTTCCTCATGCTTTGAGGTGTGAATGAGATCATACAGAGGGAGAACTAGAAGAGGACAGTGTGGCTGGAGCCAGAGATTTAGGGGAAAAGGAGTACAAGACCAGGGAGGGTGGACAGGGAGCGAGCAGTGCAGGATTAGGTGGTCTGCAGGAGTGATGGAAGCTTTCTTCTGATTGAATCAGCTCTGAAGCTAGACCCCCGTGGTCAGGGAGACCCTCGTGGGAACCTTCCACTCCTGTGAGATGGAAGCATGGAGGGGAATTCTCCTGATCTGACTAGACTGTTTCAGATCTGTTTATCTTCTTGTGTATACAAAGCATCCTGCTTGAGGATGTTTTGTCTGTGCCATCAACCTGTCCCATTGATGTGTTTTCCAGACCCAGATGTTTTCTGCCTTTTCTGGGGCCTGCAGAACATTTTTCTTAGTGGTCTATGTAGTCACACCATGCCTGTGGTAGGTTCAGTAGTCACCATCCTTCATCATAGCTAACACAGAATGGCAGGTGCTGTGTGGGGTTCTTTCCACCCGTTCTTGTGTTTTAGCCTGAACTCCATGAGGTAGATACTGTTACTGTCCATATTTTTCAAATTAAAAAAAACCCATTTACAAGGGTTAAATGAATTGTCCAGGTCCCACTGGCTAATTGTTGGAGTCAAGTCTTGCATCCAGGGTTGCCTAATGCTGAAGTCCATGCTTAACCCTGCGTATCTCACTTCCTATTTTACAGATGCAAAAACTGTCCCAAGTTCATGACAGAACTATTCTAAAACAAAAAAGTGAAAGTTGAGTTGCTCAGTTGTGTCCGACTCTTTGTGACCCCATGGACTGTAGCCCACCACACTCCTCTGTCCATGGGATTTTCCAGGCAAGAGTACTGGAGTGGGTTGCCAGTTCCTTCTCCATCTAAAACTGATACTTTACACAAAGTTTCATTTTCTAGGCCAAAATTTCGTTTCATAGGAAAAAGAAAGGGAACTCAATAGAGTTCACCATGGACCTTCACCATGACCTGAAGTAGCCTTGTAAAATGTGTTATAGATTTACCAGCCAAGGGAAATATGTTACCAGGCCATCCACTGAATTGGTAACAAAGGTAGAAATAGAGGGATCTAAAAAGAGTGGGGGATCCGTGTCTGCATATTAACCAGTAAGAGTTTGGAAGAGATGATTAAAACAGAATCGTTTTAGTATTTATTATAAGAAAGTAATAGTCACTATGGGCTTCCCAGATAACTCAGTGGTAAATAATCCATCTGTCAGTGCAGGAGACTCAGGAGACACAGGTTCAATCCCTGGGTCAGGAGGATCCCCTGGAGAAGGAAATGTCAACCCACTCCAGTATTCTTGCCTAGGAAATCCCATGGACAGAGGAGACTGGTGGACTATAGTCCAGGGGATCGCAGAGTAGACAGGACTTAGAGGCTGAACAACACCATGTGCCAAGCACTGCACTTTATGTTTATTCATTCATTTAATCCTCACAGTAAGCTGATAAACTTAGTCATGTTTGTATGTCCATTTTATAGATGAGGACCAGTGAAGCAGTCTTCTCGTTCTCTCTGTCTTTCTTTGATTTTTGTCATCCACCTCCAGCCTCATCTCATAGTAACCAGTTATCCTTTTGCTGGTTCTTTACCACTGAGCCACCAGGGAAGCCCCTGTAGAAATTCCTTGGTTTTTATTAGTGAAAAGTGTGTTTGTAAGGTGTGTGCTCTGCTAAGCATTTTATGTATATTATCTCATGTACTCTTTCCAGCTCTTGGCAGGGGGTGCTATTGTTATTTCTTCTTTCAGACCAGGGAACCAGGGCTCAAAGTGAAGTGAAATACCTGTATAAGACCACACAGGTGCTACCGAGGAGAGCTGGGGTTTAAACCCAAGTCTTAGTCACTTCAGAGTCTATGGTCTTGAGCATCACACTTCTTAAATAATACACTATACTTTAAAAAGTAATAAGCTGCTTCTGATAGCTTCCCAGGTGACGCTAGTGGTAAAGAACCTGCCTGCCAATGCAGGAGACACAAGGGACTTAAGTTTGATCCCTGGTTTGAAAAGATCCCTGAAGAAGGACATGGCTACCCGCTCCAGTATTCTTGCCTGGGGAAATCCCATGGACAGAAGACCCTGGCGGGCTACAGTCTATAGCGTCACAAAGAGTCAGACCGGACTGAAGTGACTTAACACACACACCCATGGGATGCTACAATGCACCAGGCAAAACTATCCCCATTTTATAGCAACTACTCAGAGAAGGTAAGTGGCTTGCCTGAAGTGTCCAGCTAGTTTGAGGCAGAGCCAGGGTCAGGCATCATGCCCACTGGTCTTCCTCAGGGCTGCTCCCAGCCACTACCCTGCACTAGCCAAGTGGGCAGCTCCACCCTGCTTAACCCCTCTGACTAAAGCAAATGTGATTAGAAAAGCACTAGAAATTCTGGAAGCTGATGACTTCCCACTGAGTCTGCATAATCCACCATTCAGGCCACTCTTAACCAGAGACACCCATCCTGTTTTAAATAACCACACCCCCCTCCCTTCAGAAACGCCGCTCTAGGAGAGCACATCTAAGAAACAGGGCTGAGGCAGGGCCACCAGGGGAAATATTTGGTTCGTCCCGGTTACAGCCCCAAGTGTTGGATGAGATTTCCTTTCACAAGACTCACCCGTTCTGATGGGGGCAGAACGGAACTGAGATTATTTCAGAACAGGAATAGAAGCAGGGGGAATCTTGCCGACAGAGCAGAATGGCATAGGCTTGGTTCTGCTTGTGATGAAAATCCTGGAAGCGTCTTTCACCGAGGCTTTAAGGTCACGGCGGTCTGCTTTAGCAGAAGAGTTCCAGTGGTTTGATCGATTCCAGAAAGGTAGCAGCAACACAGCTGGTTGGGACCTGGCAGTTAAGAGGCAAAGGAGTCCCTCACTTGCCAATGAGACCTTAACAGTAGAAACGGGCAGAAAACCCAGAAGTGGATCAGGAGCTGAAAATGAAGGGAAATTCATTCATTCCACACATACTTACTTTGCCCTACAGTGGTCTTGGTATTGGCTTAGGGGCTAGGAAAGCAACAGTAAGTGAAGCTTACAATCTAGTACCAAAATAATGGGAAAAGCAAATGACACTGAGCATTTGATACGAGCATCCTAGTCCCGGGTCGAGAGAACCTCAGCAATGAGCTAGCCCACTGGAGACTTTTCAAATAAATAATAAAGTATAACAGGCATTGTTTATGCCCGCCTCTTTCACCAAGCTCTTCTTTCTGTCAGTAGCTATTATTAGTCCCATTTTAGAGATGTAATAAATAAATCCTAAGAAAGTTGAATCAGCTGAGCTTTGAACAGAGTAATGTCTGGACCGAAAACCTCTGTTCTTTACTTTTGTCACGTGTCTCTCAGTGGTCTCAGCATCCTGAACTAGAGCTCTGAGCAATGTCCTCCCCCTAGACCTCCTTCTCCCATTGAACTTCTCCAGTGGTATGTTGGTAAATGTTTAACAACCAGCTCTCTGGGGACAAGGGCACTGATCAGTCGTTCTTGTTTACTCGCTGAGTTGTATCTGATTCTTTTGCAACCCTATGGACTGTAGGGCACAAGGTTCCTCTGTGTATGAGATTTTCCAAACGAGGATACTGGAGTGGGTTGCCATTTCCTCCTCCAGGGAATCTTTCTGACCCAGAGATCAAACCCGCATCTCCTGTATTGGCAGGTAGATTCTTTACCACTGAGCCATCGGTGAAGCCCAAGCCACCAGGTAGCATTTGCCAATTTCCATGCCCAATTTCCAATAATATTCTCACCTTGAATGACTTCATGTCATCAAGGTTAACAACACTGAGATGGGAAAAGATGAGCATTAGGCATCACTAAACAGAACTGCTACCGTACTGATTCACTAGATGTTAATAACCTCAAGAACAAAGAGAATAGTAAAAGGGAATAAAAGATGTAAGTTAATCTATCTTAATTTTTAATATTGGTTGCACTTAAAAACCAGCTTGAAAACGGGACAGTAGATGTTCACAAGCTGTTAGGGGATGGCTCCCTCAGAGGATTCTTTTCCCCTCGTTGTATTCCTGGTGCTCACTCAGAAGTCGTCTTGTGCTCTTGTTACGAATTTCTCTCATCTCTCTGACCTGTAGCCTTCCAGTTTTGGGGTTGCTCTGTTTTAATCTTTGAATCCAACGTTAGCCTCAAAAAAAAGACCGAATCCTCTTTGAAAGCACAACCAGCATTAGATGACATTAAAGGTTCATCACTGAATATTAGCAGTATCTAGGTTGAGGGGAATGGTTTGTTCTGTGATGGTAGAATGAGTCCTGGATGTTAAGAATTTTTCTATATTGTCCAAAATGAAGTGACTTTTCTGTTTTCACTACTTGGTAATGCTTTTCTAAATCCCCTACTCAAATAGACATTTCTATCAACCAAGATAGGAATCTGGATCTAGTAGAATCCATTTGTATTATTAATATAATAATTATAAACTCCCTAAGGATCTATTTTAGATTTCCCTGTAGCTCAAATGGTAAAGAATCTGCCTGTGAGGCAGGAGACCAGGGTTCAGTCCCTGGGTTGGCAAGTTCCTCTGGAGAAGGGAATGGCAATCCACTCCAGTATTCTTGCCTGGAGAATTCTATGGACAGAGAAGCCTGGCGGGCTACAGTCTGTGGGGCTGCAAAGAGTCGGACACGACAGAGTGACTAACACTAGGATCTATTTTATCCTCTGCTTATACTTGGACCCAAAGAACCAAGAGATTTTGAAAAGCATAAATCAGAGACATTCTAAGAAGGCCAATGAAAAAATTGAAACATGAAAATTCTGACAATAAGTGTATCTTCTAAAATTAGTGTAAAGTTGATTAAGGCTTTCTGATTAGTTTTTGTTTATTCTTAGGTTTGTATGGCAATGTATGTAATCTGTTTGCTCTGTAGATGGCTTATATCGAGTCCAGATTTCCAAATGTGCCTTACTGAATAAACAGTACTGAGAGTATCTTTCAGTTACAAGTACAGCAGTTCCTGAGCCGTACTTGTCTTTAAGTTTTTTGAAAGACGCAGTACTTTCGCTCCTTCCTACAGGCTGTTTTTCACGGGAAAAGAGAAAACTGACAGTTGGCAAAGCAAAAAGTTTCCAAACCACAGGGTGTCTGCTACTGGCATGATCACTAAAGCTAAACTTTCCAATTTCTACCCAGCGACCAGAGAACGTCTTTTCTGGTCAACCTGAAAGGCAGACAGGAACGAAAATCCCCCTTGGCCCGGGCAGTCTTTTCAGCTTTTCTTGGTTCCACTTTGTGACTTTTCCTGTTTACAGTATCTGTACCCTCCCGTTTCTTTTTTGACTCATTTATACTGTACTATGATGTCTAAAAATACAGTCTAACAACTGGTTTTAAGTAAAGAGGATGTTTCTTTCTGGGGGAAAAAAAAAAAAAGCAGACATATCCTCCATGGTTTCCTGAAAATAAACACTTGACAGTGTCTCATCAGAGTTTCTAATTGGAAAATGATGCAGAGTCTGAATATGTATATATAGAGAACCCTGTTTTCACGGCAGCTGCTTCCATGAAGAAGCTTCTGTGAGGACAGGTCACCTGTTTTCCCCCTTTTCCTTTGATGAGCTCCTCCTTGAACTTGGCTCAGCCTCTTATTACCTGGGACCCTTTGGCACGCCATAACTATCTACTTCACAGGATGGTTGTGAGAATTTGGTGGATAAAATGTATGTCAAAGCACAAGACATGGACAACACAATCAACATGTATTAATTTCCATTTTGTGTTGGTGAAAACAAGAGTAGCTAGCCCCAGACACGGCTTGGTGGCAAATAAGGAACAAGAGTTTGCAAGAGTTTTCCCAGCTTTGGGCACATGCTTGAACTCAGGCTCAGTTGCTCAGTGGCGTCCAACTCTTTGCAACCCTGTAGACTGTAGCCTGCCAGGCTTCTCTGTCCGCTGGATTTTCCAGGCAAGAATACTAGAGTGGGTTGTCCCCATGTCAGGGGATCTTCCTGACCCAGAGAGAGAAGCTGCTTCTCTTGCGTCTCCTGCATTGGCAGGCAGATTCTTTACCACCGCACCACCTGGGAAGCCCATGTGGGAAGCACATTCCGTGCACATAGGCAGCTACAAATGGTGATTTTGAGTTAATCTCTTGATTATCACTGAGAAATCAGAATGGAATTAATCCCCAGCTGTTGAGTTGCCTGCTCTCTCCAGAGTTTAACTGGTGGAGTTAAACTGTTCAATGCTAATATGACAGTTTGACCTCTTAATAATCCAAGAGAACTTTTTTCTTAAGGAAAACAGTCACTTAACCAACTGAAAATAACCACTTACAGTTCACATAATAGTAGTCAGCAGCTTATAAATCATTTCCACTAATTCTAAGACTCACTGCACTGGAGTAAGGTCGGGAAAGCATGTCAGGCACTTTGCACAGATCCTAATGCATAATCTGTGCCCAATAAATTGAGTGAATGACTGGTGATATGACTACCTTCTGACCTTTGAAGTAAATTTTACAATAGGTGCAACCTGCATTAATACAAGAGACAAAGCTAAATGAGATTGATTCTTATCATTCCCATTTTATAGGCACGTACACTGAGGTTGAGAGAGTCTGATTTTCAGGCCACACTTTTAGTTACATGACAGAGCTGGGACACACACCCACACCTCCTGATTCTAAAACCTGTGCACGCCTCATTGACACCAGGCTGGTTTCTCCTGATGGCCTTCAGCTCCAGGCTTTCCTCTCTCTTCCTCCCTCCCCATTTCTGTCTTTCTCTTTCTTTCTTTCAAACCTGCCCTTTCTTTTCACCTGTCTTATGAGATCAGGAGATAATCTGATAAGGGATTGTCTTTTATGAGAATATCCTCCCTGGGGAATGTCTGCTAAAGCTGACTGAGCTTGCTTGCCAGGTTGATGCTGGAGCCACAGAAATAGCTTTTCTTGTTTGCTTTTCTCCAACCGCTGCCAGGCAGAAAGGGGCTAGCAGTTGAATGCTAACATCCAGAAAATAAGGTTATTCTTCCAATCTCTCCTGGGAGCCACCTGTCAAGAGCTGTGGTCCAATTTAACTTTTCTCCATCTACTTGCTCAAGTTTTGTGCTTCCTGGGTAAGAAGTCAGTTTCAAAGCATGTTCTTTGCACGTGCTCAGAACTTCACTGCATTGCCAACTGAGCTATTTCAGAACCCTATTCTTATCTGAAAATATCTTGTTTCATTTTTTTTTTCTTTTATCATGGAGCATAGCTGATTAACAATGTTGTGTTAGTTTCAGGTGTACAGCAAAGTGATTCAGTTATACATGTACACGTATCTGTTCTTTTTCAAAGTCTTTTCCCATTAGGTTATTATAGAATATTGAGCAGCATTCCCTGTGCTATACAGTAGGTCCTTGTTGGTTATCTGCTTTAAATATAGAAGTGTGTACATATCAATCCCAAACTTCCAATCTGTCTCTACTCCCCAACCCTTCTTCATGTTTTCATCTTATCTTTAGAGCAGTTGTTCTCAATCAGGGACCATTTCGTCCTCTGGGAGACACTTGTCAGGGTCAGAAGACATATGGTTGTCACGAGGAAGGAAGGAGTCCTGGCATCTAGTGGGTTGAGGCCAGGGAGGCTGCTAAAAATCCTACAGTGCATGGGGGTAGACCCCACAACAAAGAATTGTCCAGCGTCAAATGTCAATGGTGCCAGTGTTGAGAAATCACACTGTGAGACAAGCTTCAGAGACAGTGTCCTGTGAATCTCATTTATGGGTATCTTAGTACCCAGAATAGTGCTTGCATTTAGGAAGTGCTGAATATTGGTTGAGTGAATGAATGAACACATGCTGCAGAGTTTCTCTACCCTGAATCAACTGCGCTGTGTGCTGGACTGCATTCTTAAGCCCAGAATAATGGAGTCAGGCCCAGGCAGCCACCTAACCCATGAATAATCATCCTGTACCCAGAGTGTTCACATAAGTTAGGACAGAACCAGCGGCACAAGAGGTGGGAGTTGACTCCATCCTGGTAGTCACTGAAAATCATTAACAAGCACAGAGAAGCCGTTTTGGCAACTGCAAGAGATAGCCAAGGAATGGTGATTGCAAAAACTTTTTGCACACCTCTGACCTTGCTTTCAGATAGTGGCTGGAACCAGGCAGCTGTAATTTGGTGGATCTAGATCAAGCTCTTCCAGAATAGTGTGATGCATAATGATCAAGATGATATGTAAAATGCCTCAGCCGCATGTGATTTAATGTATAAGACTAATAATTGTGGATGCTCAGTCATGTCTAACTCTTTGCGACCCCGTGGACTATAGCCTGCCAGGCTCCTCTGTCCATGGAATTCTTCAGGCGAGAATACTGGAGTGGGTTGCCATTTCTCCTGGGTATTAACTTCCCAACCTGGAGACTGAACTCGTGTCTCCTGCACTCTTGCATTGGCAGGGGGGTTCTTTACCACTAGCACCACAGCTTGTAACAGAAGTAGTGTGATCCAGCAGTGCAGGGCATGGACCATGGAGTCAGATGCCTGCATTGATGTCCTATTCCACCTTTTCCTGGGCTTCCCAGGGGCCTCAGTGGTAAAGAACCCACCTGCCAGTGCAGGAGCCACAGGAGAAACAGGTTCAATCCCTGGGTCAGGAAGATCCCCTGGAGGAGGAAATGGCAATGCACTCCAGTGGATTATTCTTGCCAGGATAATCTCACAGACAGAGGAGCCTGGCGGGCTACACACAGTCCATGGGGTCGCAAAGAGTTGGGTACGACTGAGCATAAGCGTGAGCCGCCTCTTCCTGGCTCTGTAACCTTGTGGGCTGGGGTCCATCAGTAACCTTCTCTGAGCCTCAGTTTTCTCACCAGAGTGATAAAGGATTGGAATCTACCTCACAGTGTTGTTACGAGAGAATGTAAATGGCCCACGTAGAGAAAAGAAAGCTCTCTGGAAAGAGCTGGCCACAGCAGCCATTACTTCTTAGTATTTTTCCTAAAGCAGATTATTCCTCCTTGGTTAAGGGAATTCACCCCTTCTTTTTCACCCCCCCAACCCCCGCCCATTTTCCTTTCTTCCTCTGCTTCTTTTATGCTACCTGTGCTTCTTCCTTCCTCACTGTCTCTCCTTTGCCTACTCTGGTCCCAGTGAACTGCGGGAGACTCCCAGGAGTCCTACTTTGATAGAACTAATGGTCCCGAGATTCTGCCCCAGGTCACACAGCATCTTGACCCGAGACGAGTTACTCAACATCTCTGCCCTTCAGTTTTGCCACCTACAAAATCTCAACAGGAAAACTTCTCACTTCCAAGGGTTGTTTACAGCATGAAAAAAAGACGGTACCCACGTGAACTGCTTAGCGCTCGTGTGACATGTCCTGCGTGCTTCCTCGAAGCTAAGAGAATGGGTGATTGATACTGAAAAAAGAAGTCCCCAGGGACTGCATGCTGGGAGGGCAGGCACCGTCTTGAAAGACCTTAAGGGAAATTGCAGCTGACTGGCATTGGCGACGTCTGTGTCAGTCTAGGCCATTCTCTGAACGAGAGTGTCAATAGCTTATATTCACTCAGCACCCAGAGACGGTATAAAGGGACCCTGTTCAGCTGAGGTTGACATCATGTGCGTGAAATCTAAAACTCCATCCACTCAATAGATCCTAAAGTAAGAACGTCCCAGATACGTCCCTTTTCGGTCTCTCCATTTCCTCCAAGATATCTCATCTCATGAGGAATTAATAGCACACCTTGTTCTCTGGGTGGAAAGCTTGTTTTTGTTTTTTTGTATGTGTTTGTCTGTCTGGTCAAGGCTTGGGCGGTGTTTTTGGAGCGTCCTCAATTTGCATTATGCTCTACATGTTTAAATCATTTGTGAACCAATTTCATTGGTAGCTGCATCTAGACTCGGACCAGTTAAAGCAGCCCTTCCCTGAGCAGAGATGTATTGTCCACTTTCTTACCACGTGCCGGGCACTGTTCCAGGCCTTGGGGATACAGTGGTGGACACATCAACCAGGGCCTCTCCCGTGGAATCAACGTTCAGAGAAGAATAAACAAACAACAACAAAATATTTCTTTTCTGGTATGTTGTCTCTCATCCCACAGCAATGTGGTATGAGAGACAGTGTCCACGCTTTACACTGAGGACAGGGAAGGCCCCTTGAAGATGCTGGCATTTGATTTAACATCTGAAAGATGCAAAAGCACCCAGTCATGCCATCATCTGGGGCAAGAGTGTTCCAGACAGAGAGAACAGTGTATACTGGGTCTCAAAGTAGGAACAAGCCTTGGTTCTGAGGAAGAAAAGAAGGTCAGTGTGACTGGTGTGTCAAGTCAAGGCAGGTGGGTTGTAAATGAAGTTAGAGAGGGTGGGGGGTCAGGTTCCGTGGACAGTGTCAGTGAGGCAAGGAGCTGGATTCTCCACTGCACTGCTGGCGGAGCTTTTGGGTGTTTTTAAGCAGGGAGTGAAGGGAGATCACTCACAAGACCGTAGGGAGACTGGACTTAAAAGAATGAATCCCGATTAGGTAGCTGATTTTACCCACATCCAGGTAAGAGATGATGGTGGACTAGACTCTAGATCCGTCACCCCACAACACATCTTGAGGAGTCATTTCAATGAGACAGGTCCTCTTTTGCTGAACTTTCAGTAAAGGTCAAAAGGGAATGAGAGAGAGGAAATGAAGCTTGTTGCTTCCTTACCACGGTTTTACATTTCCGTGTTCCAAAGAGCTACTAAAGCAAAACCAAAGTAGGCTGGGGTTCTGGTCTTTTATGTTTTTATTTTTTATTTTTAAATTTTATTTTATTTTTGTAATTGATACGTCCTGTTGCTTTCTAAGCTGCCCCCAGTCATTAGGAATGATCCTACCATGCCCTGTCTTGACTTGCCCTTAGGTTTGTTTGGAGGGGGTTTTGTTGTTGTTTCTGCTTGTTTCTGTTTTTCTGACTCTCCGCTCTCATGTTCTAAATCAGGTAGTGAGATTGGGATTTGGTAGGGGGAGGTTCTCGCAGACTTGAATCCCACTACGGGCTGCACATCCAGGGCGCCCCAGGAAGCCAGAGGTCTGGCCTGTGGCCGGTTCTCACTTCCCTTCTGATCTTCCTCATTTACCACTAAGCAGATGGAGGTCTTTCCACCAGCACTCAGCACTTAGCCTCTGAGGACCTGCTTTATCAGCTGGGGAGCAAGTGCAGGGCAGCCACTGAGGTGGGAGTTTTAATCCAACATGCACGATTTTAACCTCCAAACTGCTGAGGTTGAAGGAAGGAAGGGGTGGTGGGAGGGATATCCAGTCTGGGTGGGTGTCAAGAGAAACTTTTTCATACATGTGTTTCTATTCCACGGGAAGCATTGTTGCTGTTGGCTGTCGCTGTGTTGGGGTCAAATCTGAAACTGCTCCAGTGGTCCCTATGGGGCTCCGGGGTGATTTGAATGTGTCAGTATAATTATTGTGACCCTAACAGCTCCCTTCACATATGACTCCTGTGGATGACATTAGAAGAGAAAGCTTTAGTGGGAGTCATATTTGAAAATAAAGAAGAAATGCCCAGGCTTTTTCTTTTTAATGGTTACAGTAGTTTTTAAATTTTTTTCTTTTTAAATCCATCTGTTGGAGGGGGGAAGTACATTTGTGTAAAGTGTTGTTTAGCAGCTGAGTAACCTCATACTCCCCGTGTGTGCTCTGTCTGGCCTGAAAGACAGAGACCTGAGTTTTATTATATAAGTTTCAGCTGTACAACATAGTGTCTCAAAATTTTTCAAGATTTTACTGCATTTAAAGTTATTATAAAACATTGGCTATACTCCTTGTGCTGTATAATATATCCTTATAGCGTATTTGTTTTATACCTAGTAGTTTGTGCCTCTGAGTCCCCTACCCTGCCTTGCCGCTCTCCCCTCCCCACTTTGTTCTCTATATCTGTGAGTCTGTTCCTTTTTTATTATTATTATTGACTAATTGCTTTTATTTTTTAGATTCCAGAGTCCTGTATTTTAATCCTGGGGCTCATACTGACTCCCTGTGTGGTACTGGGCACATCTGTCCTTAATTTCCCCATATTCCAAATAAGCAGTGGAGATTAGATCTCTTCTAAGAGTCTAAGTTCTATGATTCTAACTGCTTCTAGTCAAATGATTCTGCCCTGGAACTGAGATGGTTTTTCATACCTGCTTTACAATGCATTGTTTTCTCTTTTCTACCCACTTATCTCCTCTCCTGAAAATGTGCTGCGTGGGAAGGCTTTCCTACAATTTGTCACTTTATAGCGTAGGGAGTACCTTGTGGGTAGCTAAGTAGTTAAGAGCTTGAGCTTTGGGTATGGGTCTAGTTCTGCTGTTTATGAATCCTGTTATTTATAATCACCCTAGTAACCTCCTTCCCCTGTGTTATTGGGAGATGAGATTACTGCCTTGTGCGAGTGTCATGAGGGTTGAATATGTTCATATGTGTAAAGTGCTTAGTGCAGTGCCTGGAATGTACAAAGAGTTTGTTAGTGGTGGTGTTAGTGTGTTTATTAAAATGCTTAGCCCAGTGACAGGGACACAGAAGGACACAGAAACTAACTGTCTTCTCTCTTTTACTTTATTTCTGCTCCATCAGCTCTAGAGAATGTTTCTACCATGTGCTTTTTAAACTTCACCTGTCATTTATCTTCTTTAAAATGGGTTGATAACATTCTTCCTATTAAAAAGTTTTTTGTTTTAATAAAGGGAGGATAAATGGATTACAGAAAAGTTTAGCTGTTTGCTTGCTAATTTTGAAGTGTGTGGGGACTATAATAATTGTGGTTCTCAGAAGCAGAATATTTTACTCTCAAGAGTGTCAGATTAAAAACTGTCAGGATGTTGCTTCTGTGGTTTGGAAAGACTGAGTAACTTTTTTAAAGGTAATATAGATAGTAAGAGATAAAGTAAGAGATAAAGTACAATTTTGAGCCCAAGTCTGGCTTAGAACAGTTATACAAGTTGCATCATTTCTCAGGCCTCAGGTTCCTGGTGCTTAAATGAGATTCCCCCTTCATAGGCTTGTGTAGAGACTGAAATAGTAATTTTTTTTCTTTAAAGAAGAAAACATGAATTTTTTTTTCTTATTCTGCAGCCTCTCCTATTTTTCTCTTGTGATCACACAGAAACACTTTGGTTCACATGTAGCTTGGATTTCAAATTTGTATCCCCCTAAACTCTCTTAGAAACCCTGTTACGCTGGAAGCTCTGAATTAGGACTACCTGACTTTGGGTCATTTATTTTGAGATACTGTATGTTAATGAGGGTCAGGTGTCACACCCTTTGCCCCGTGCATGCCAGGCCCTTCCTGGACGTTTGGTTGTGTCTCTTCCCTCTCATCCAGTGTACTTGAATGTGGTTTGCGTATTCACATAACAGGACTCCCAGGAACCTGGCACGTAATACACATGTGTGAACCAGAGGCCACAAACGCCATCTTCAGAGGGCGCTGCTCAGCCTCACCCTGTAGCTGTGAAGGAGATCCATCCCACAGTTTCTGGATCTTACCATCTAAAATTTTATTAAGTGGCATATCCTAATTTCTAGTGTCATCAACTGAGATTTATTCATAAGCATTGTTTTGACCAACAAAATACATCCCGTCACCTCTCAACCTTTGATTTAAGTAAGTGACCAGGGCAGGTTTTTCTTTTTTTTTTTTTTTCCACTCTATTTATTTTGTTAATGTATGGTTTGATGTACTGATCTACAGTGTTGTGTTAATTTCTGCTATACAGTAAAGTGATTCCGTTACACATATATTTACATTCTTTTAGAATATTCTTTTCTAAATATTCTTGCTAAAGGAAAGAATATTCTTTTCTAAATATTCTTTTTAGAATATTACGGTTTCTTGTAGGATATTGAGTATAGTTCCCTGTGCTATACAGTAGCACCTTGGTGTTTATCCATTTTATATAAAAGAGCTTATACCAGCCAGGTTTTTCTGTTGTTACCGATGATCAAATCAGCCCTTTGACCTCCCAGAGAAGCCATCCTCCCACATAGGAAAGGGCTTAGGCTTGTGGGCTCAGATGTGCCAGGGCTGGGACATGCCAGTGTGGACATAAAACTGTAGCAGCATCTCCCCAGTTCGTCTGCACTGCCCTTCTCCATCTAGCTTGTGTGTGTGTATCCTCACATCACATGGTGGGTATTTGTTAAGTCCTTTCCACTGCCCACCAGCTGTTGTATTGTCTTTGATGAGAGCATCAGTAATTTGAGTAATTTTACCATATTAATGACATCATCTGGGGAGTCCATTCTCTGGCATCTTTAAAGAACTCACCTGCCAGGGCAGATAGACCTAAGAAACACGGGTTCGATCTCTCGGTCGGCAAGATCCCCTGGAGGAGGACATGGCAACCCACTCCAGTGTTCTTGCCTGGAGAATCCCATGGACAGGGGAGCCTGGTGGGCTACAGTCCATGGGGTCACACAGAGTCAGGCATGACTGAAGCGACTTAGCACAAAGTATAGATACTTGTGGTGTCTTGTGAACATGCTTTTAGTTTCAATAAGCAGGCTCCAACTCAAGGGAGCTTAAGAGAGGGGCATAGGGGAAGTGGATTTATCAAAGGAATACAGGGATATTTTATGGAACTCAAGAACAAGGATTCTGGATAAACCACAATGGAAAAGAATATAATTAAGAATGTATGCATATGTATAACTGAGTCACTTTGCTGTACAACAGAAATTAACTCAATATTGCAAATCAGCCACACTTCAATAAAGAAATAAATTTTTTTAAAAAAAGAATAAGGATTCACCTAGACCAGTGGAACAGGCTAGACGTCACTGGAGAGACACTAGGAACTCTGACAGCAACTCTCAAGCTTTTCCTCAGGCTGTGTGATTTTCTCTTGCCTCCTTCTAGTTACCTGTCTCCTTCATTCTCCCTGCAGCTGGTTTTCCTTTTTCTCTACATGCTGCAGATAGTGGCTGCCCCACAACCACCACATTTTCATCCACTCAGACTCAATTCCAGATTCCCTGGACTGAGGTTCTGATTGGCCCACCTTAGGTCAGCTGTCTTTCTCCTCAATCAACTAAGGCTAAAGGGTTACAACCAAGTTGTACAAACATGGGCACCACTCCCTATGTCTATCATGAGATGGCCAGATACACCTAAAAAATATTTACTATTCTCTGAGATAAAATAATGTATTGACAAAAGATACATTGACCTAAATCAAGGGGGATCCAAAGAAAAACTGAAAAGAGAAGTGTTTTTTTGTTTTTTTGGTTTTTTTTAATCAGGAAATAAATTCATTTGGGTCATGCAGCAACAGAGTGCTTTGTAATATTTTATGAGTTTTGACATATTCCTTAATGGATTCATATTGTTTCCGTTGATCTTTTGAGTATTATTTTTTTTATATTGTTCTCTGGGGCATGTGCTTTGGGTTTGCTTGCGGGTTTTAAAAAGAGATCAAATGAGTTAAACTGAAACATTGATTTATTTCCTCCTATAGTGAGTGTATTGTTGCTAAATTGCTTCAGTTGTGTCCTACTCTTTGCGACCCCATGGACTGTAGCCCACCAGGTTCCTCTGCCCATGGGATTCTCCAGACAAGAATACTGGATTGGGTTACCATGCCCACCTCAAGGGGATCTTTCTAACCCAGGGATTGAACCCACATCTCTTATGTCTCCTGCGTTGGTAGGCAGATTCTTTACCACTAGCACTAGCTGGGAAGCCCTGTAGAACAGTAGGAAAAAAAGATGACTTTTTTTTTTATTCATTTAGACATTAATTCAAATTTTAACTTGGTTTTTTCTTGCCCAGGCAAATTTGAATAATTCACCTTAAACTCTGTACCTTGGTTTCTTTGTCTGTAAAATGGGGGTGTTGTCATATTGTGGAGTTTTAATGAGATAGTTTCCATGATGTTCCCACCTTAGTGCCTAAAACAAAGATATGTTTCCTTTCCTCTTGCCACCAAAGACTTAGCTTTGCAGATTTAAGGACATAATCAGGGGAAATGAGACAACGTAGAACTTACTCACTTACCTCTTAGCGCTATTTCCAAAGTTCTTATGGGCCACATCTCCATAATGCCACCATCTAACCAACTGAGCTACTTCTAGACTTGGATTGCAGCCTAAGAGGCTCCTCTGTCCATGGGATTTTCCAGGCGAGAATACTGGAGTGGGTTGCCATTTCCTTCTCCAGGAGATCTTCCCGACCCGGGGATCAAACCCGGGTCTCCCGCATTGTCGCCAGACGCTTTACCGTCTGAGCCACCAGGGAAGTCTTCCAAAAGGGAGGGGATGTATATATACATATAATTGATCCACTTCATTGTACAGCAGAAACTCACATAACATTGTAGAGCAACTATACCCCAATTTTTTAAAAATGTAAGTACAGTACTATAATTAGTATCTTTCACATGGCCTATCCCACTCTGAGCCTCAATTTTCTCATCTGTTGAACTGGGGATAATAACACCAAGCTCAGATGGTGACTAGGGAACTCAGAGATAATATTATAAAAGCACTTCGAGCAACGCTGAGTATGTAGTTGCTGCTCAGTAATGGAGGCGATTTTCATTTTTAAATTGGATTATATGTATCTGAGTTTCCAGGTCTTACAGTTTTGCTTCATTTTGTGTTTGGCCAAGCCACATGGCTTGCAGGATTTTAGTTCCAGTACCAGGGACTGAACCTGGGCCCACAGCAGTGAAAGCATAGGTCCTAATCACTGGACCACCAGGGAATTCCCAGGGTCTTAGAATTTTGTACAACAGCTGAGAGACAAAGTGCTGTGCTTGCTTTTCAAAAGTGACCCAGCAGTTCTACATCCATGGACAAAGCTAGATGTGCAAAATTTATGATGACATTGCTTATGACAGCAAAAGGCAGAAAACAACCTAAGTGTTTCTCAACAGGACACTCATTGAATTATTATATATCTGCACAAATGATTTGATACTATAGGCCTTTTATGAAGAAGAGGTTGGTCTATATGTGTTGATATTGGAAAGATTTCTGAGAAATATTGAATTAAAAAAGCAAAGGGCAAACAGTGAGTGTAGCCGTTCTACTTGAACTGAAAAAGAACCTCACACATATAAATATTCATATACACAGATACCAGATACGACACAGATACCACAGTCTCATACACACATACAAATATTAAGAGTACCTGCTTCATTTCAGAACAATGTGTCTAATTTAACAGTATTAAAATAATGTTTTTAACCCATATCTGGGAAAGATTGAAGGCAGGAGGAGAAGGGGACGACAGAGGATGAGGTGGCTGGATGACATCACCGACTCAATGGATGTGGGTTTGAGTGAACTCCGGGAGTTGGTGATGGACAGGGAAGTCTGGGATGCTGCAGTCCATGGGGTCGCAAAGAGTCAGACACGATGAGTGACTGAACTGAACTGATGTGTTTTTAACATGTACATGTGTATATCTGAAAATCCATGTAAAGATGGTCTGTGAGGATTTGCCTCAAACTGACAGAGTGGTAATTTGTGCAGGTAGAATGGTTTGGAGCTTTTGGTAATCAAAGAGGATCTTTGCATTTTATGCATTGTTTAAATATTTTACAAGAAATAATTTCCTTATGTTGCAATTATAAGTGATAAAAAATTAAATATAATTAGTAGTTTGTACATCAAGCTGTTCTTAACTGGGTATCTTAACTATTCTTAACTATCAATTACAGTAGTGATATATTACAAAGGGGAACCAAAATTTCAAAACTGGAGACTTCACTTTTTAACTTGAGTTTCATTTGTCAAATACATTATGTCAAATATGACAAATTTGTTTGTCAAATACATTATGCATGTATTGTGTTTATTGAAAGACACTAATGAATAAAACTATTTTCATTTGAAAAATAAAATACTGATTCAAGGAGAAATATAGTTGTTTCCTCTGGGCAGGAAACCTGCTTTTCGTAGTTAAATTTTGTACGTGCCATGTAGGTATTATATTTTCAACACATTGAGTGGTCTTTGCTTTTCATTCTTTTCTCTTTTATGTCTAAGAGCTAAAACAAAAAAATCAAAGAGTTGATACCGTATAATAAATCTGTTTATGATGACCGAAACTGATGATTACCACAGCTCATGGCATTTTTAGGCCAAGCACATCACATGTAGAGAAACGGCAAATCGAGCTCGAGGGTGCCCAGCCTGATACCCCTCTTGCTGTCTTGTCCCCGCAGATGACGGAAGGCAGGCACTGCCAGGTGTGCCTCCTGGATGACCGGAGACTGGAGCTGCTGGTTCAGGTAGGTGTTGCCACCCGGGGACAGCGCATCCGGCTTCCCTCTGTGAGCCTCGGGGGGGCCTGCTGGCTTATCTGCGCCTCAGAACCAGTGACACAGAATTGTTTGCAGGGGCTTCAAAGCCAATACCTGCCTGTATTTAAGAGTAACTATAGCCTGGCGACAGGATTCAGAGATGTGTGGATTCCAGTCTCAGCTTTGACACTCAGTAGCTGTTTGACCCTGGGCAAGTGACTCGATCTCTTTGAATTACCTCTTGTTGGTCAATCGCTGACCATAATGCTTCCCAGAAAGGGTTTTTTTTAGATTATTATTTTTGGCTGTGCTTGGTCTTCGCTGCTCCATGGGCTCTTCTCTAGTGGCAAGCAGGGGCCACTCTCTAGGTGCGGTGTGCGGGCTTCCCGCCGCGATGAGAAGCTTCTCGTGGCTTCTCTGGTTGCAGAGCACGAGCTTTAGGGCATGCGGGCTCAGTGATTGTAGCTCCTGAGCTCTAGAGCACAGGCTCAGCAGTTGTGGCACAGGGCTTAGTTGCCTGTGGCTTGCGGGATCCTCCTGGAGAGTGACCGAACCTGTGTCTCCTGCACTGGCAGGCAGATTCTTTACCTCCGAGCCACCAGGGAAGCCCCCCAGAAAGGGTTTTTATGAGCTAAGACTGCATTCTGCTGCTTCCCCTGCCACATGGCATGGTCTAAGTTAAATACTCATTTACAATGGCTGTGAGCTGGGGTTAAGACTGACTCATCTTCCTCTCAGAAATTATGGTTAAAATGAAACTAGATTAATCCCAAACTCCCAATCCTTCCCTCCCATACCTCCTCCCCCTTGTCAACCACAAGTTTGTTCCCTATGTCTGTGAGTCTGCTTGGGAGCTCAGGATTAGCAGATGTAAACTAGTAGATATAGGATGGATAAACAAAGGCCTACTGTATAGCACAGGCAACTATGTTCAATATCCTGTGATAAACCACAATGGGAAAAAAATACGAAAAAAGAATATATGTATAACTGAGTCACTTTGTAGTAGAAATTAACACGTTTTAAATCAAGCATTTTTCAATAAAATTAAAAAACATCAAACTAGATTATATATGTGAATGAAATCTCTGTAAAACACATGGAGCTATATGAATGACGGTATCTTAATTATTGATGCTTCTCTCTTTATTCACCCAACACTCTAGACCCAGATTCTTTTTTCTGTTGTTCGTTTTACTTTTTGGCTGCCAAGCACTGGGCTCTTAATTCCCCAGCCAGGGATAGAACCAACACCCTCTGCAGTGGGACCACAGAGTATTAAACATGGGACCGCCAGGGAAGTCCCTGGACTCATAGCCTTAAAAAATCATGGAAGAGCCTGCTGACAGCCACACCTACAGCTGTGACAAGAATGCCCTCCCTTGACCAAACCTAAATTCTTCTCCTTTCTGAGGCTTGTGTCCAGTCCACTATGTACAGGCTTCAATTAGAACAAAAATAGTACAGTCAGTAACAGTTTCACCAGAGTAGATCTTTTGGTCTAGATTTCTCCCTATTTCTCTTCTTTTCTCTTTTCCTTTTTTTTTTCTTTCTTTCTTCTTTTCTTTGCCAACAATAAACATCCCCAATTCTTTCTTCCCCAACAACAAATATCCAACTCTCAAACTACCGTAGTGAGTCCTAAACTGTGTGGCTGAAAGTTCGAGAAAAATCCATCTAGAATGCCTCCCCACAGATCCCTTTTTCCTTCCCCAGTCCCTACAAATCCACCATCCGCTCTCACTCTGGACTTTCTGGCTGATTCCAAACCATCTTCTTACCCACCAGAGCCTGTGCTTCCCAAAAGCTCACAGACTGGGTTGTTCTTCTAAGGAGGTGCCCAGTAAGTACTAGTGATAATGATCTGCACAGTGGATGCAGTTACTCCATCTCTGGAGAGAAATGAAAAGCTTAGTCCTTGGAATCAGACAGAACTGGGTTCAAACCTGCTCCATAAGTGGAACATCAAATAAGATTCTTGGCTGCTCTTGGCTTTTGTTGGCACATCTATGAAATGGAAAGGACTCCTATTTCATAGGCTCATTGTAAGGATTAAAATGAAATCATGGATAGAAGAAGTTCAGTACAATAAATGGTTACTATTCCTGTTTTGTTGCTTTTTTGTTGTTGTTAATTTTCTCTGTGACCCCTCAGCCTTGGATCTTGGGCCTCTTTAGTTGACCGTCACCAAGCAGAATTATTCCTACAGCCTAGGCAGTGGTTAACATTCTTTGTCTTGATCACTAGCGCCATACTGTTTATAAAAGAGCATTTTTTTCTGAAACAACAATGCATTAATAAATACACTTTTACCTTGGAGGAAAAATTAAGGCTCTGGATGGAATTGCAAATATATGAAAGCGATCATCTCAGCGATGCTCCTATTCCCATTTCCTGCCCTTCCCAAGCCCTTAGAGAATGGTCTACAGTAGATTAACCTAAGCACAGAAAGGCACAGGTATCCAAAACAGACAAACAAAGGCTGTTTTAAACTGTTTGGGAGAGAATAAGGTGGGAGCAGTAAGTGAGAGTGTCTAATCAGGTTTATATCTCAACAGCCCAAGCTTTTATCAAGAGAGTTGCTGGATCTCGTGGCTTCTCATTTCAACCTGAAAGAAAAGGAGTACTTTGGAATCACGTTTACAGATGACACGTAAGTGTTTTAACACTTTAACCTTTTGTCTGGTCTTCCTATATGCATCCCTCACAATTGGCCAAAGTGGCGGGATGCGTCAAGAACTGGAGTATGTCCTGCTCGCGTGTGAGCTCAAGTTGTGTCCGACTCTCTGTGACCCCATAGACTGTAGCCCACCAAGCTCCTCTGTCTATGGAATTTTCCAGGCAAGAATACTGGAGTATCCCCTTTCCTCTTCCAGGGGATCTTCCCGACCCAGAAATCAAACTCATGTCTCCGGCATCTCCTGTCCTGGCAGGTGGAATCTTTACCACTGATCCACCTTGGAAACCCCACGTCCTGCTTAGCTAAACCTTTTTTAATGCAAGATTTTTCTATAGGAGTAAGGTAAAAGGAATATTGGCCATTCTAAGAACTCAAAATATTGTCCAAGTGCTTTAGAAATTTGTTGCAACGAGCTTATTTTTCTTGATGATATTCTGTCTTCACATTTCTTTGAATGCAATTGTGCCTTCTAATTTAGCTTATCTGTCAGGGATGGAAATACTAGAATGTCATCCACTCCTGTTAAAACTGAATGAATGTTTGGACTTCATGGCAAGAAACTTTAAAGGCAATTTTGTGGCACACTCAACAAATATGTATATACTTTAATGCGGGATGAACTTTTGAACTTAGGTCTATTTTATGTTACCTTCTTACTCTCATATTTTTCTTTTACTTACATTTTTTCATGCAAACTTGGATGGTGTATATATTTATCAACAACTGAAATCCTCTCTGAAATGAGACAGCTGTATAAAAATGAATTCATAGGAATTTAAAACTTGATGTAAGCAAATGTGTTTAGTCTTACAGGCTCTTTTCTGTGTGGGTATGTGTGTGCTTTATGGCAGCCTGATTTGTCTACATTACAGGCAGCTTGATGCATCCAAAGAATTCTTCCTCTTTATGGAATAATTTCCAGAGAACTCTTCAAATATTAAAATTTAAGAAAACGTGTTACAGACACAAAATATATTGGCCAACTAGCCAGCATTCTTTGCATAACTCTCCCAGTTTAAATGCTTTTCTGTTCTTCAGGTTAACCAGGCAGAAAATAATCTCAAGAAGGGGTTAATTTGTTTTTAACACTGATTATATGCAGCCTGGACCTCTTGAAAATGCCAATGGGCTCAGGACTTGGGCAGGACAAAAACCAGACAGATGAGTTGTCAGGAGATGGAGAAGAAAAACCTTAAAACTTTGATTTCTGACTCAGGATGTTTCCTGAATAGAGTTCAACAAAGGGGAAACGTATGCTTCATATGGCCCACCTCATCTGAATCACAAAATTATCTGCTCATTCAATTACAGTCTGAGACCTTTTCTGATCATCCTCTGCTGGATGAATTAGGAAATACAGATATCCAGTGAGCACAGGCTCTAGCTGGAAAGACAAGACCAGCTCATGTGAATCAGCAATTAAATATATACATATAGGCTGAGTTTGTATGTAATGGAATCATACCAAGCAATGTAAGACTTAAAACCATAAATACATGATGGCTGAGTTATACGATAAAAACCATAAGTACACAAACGCTATAATTTATGGAGAGATCACATAAAGTAGAGGCTAAAATCATGAGTATTAGAGTAATGTATCCATTTAACAGGTATTTCTTGAGTGCCAGTGAACGCCAGACATTGTTCTAGCTCCCAGGGATTCAGCCGTGAACATCACAGACAGGATTCTTGCTCTCATGGCGTTTATGTTGCACTGATATATGGTCCCGCAGAACAAGTAAATAACAGATAAATGAGAAAAGACCAGAAATGACAAGTGCTTTGAAGAATGTGAAACAGGAGGCCTGGATCAAGAAAAACTAGGGGGTAAGGGGAGTCAGTTTGAGAGTGAGTCAAGATGGCTTCTGAAAGGTGACATATAATAAAAAACAAGAACCAATTCTGCAAAAGTCAGGGAGGCCATTCCCAACTAAAGCCAGTGGAAAAACTCTCAGGTGAGAATAAGATTGACTTTTTTTTTTTTTAATTTTGAGGGTTTAAAAATTTTTTTATTTTTGAGAAAGAAAAAGCCAGTTTGACTTGAATAGTAAGAGGCAAAGTGGTACAAGATAAGGTGGAGAGGGAGGTGGGGGTGGATGTCAGAGAAGCTTGGTATCTTAGACTGAAAATCTCTGACACTCATCTTTTCTCATCTGTACAGTGGACATAATAATAGCACCAAAATAACAAGTACTTTATAGGGTACACATGCATGCTAAGCCATGTCTGGCTCTTTGCAACCCTATGGACAGTAGCCCGCCATGCTCCTCTGTCCGTGGGATTCTCTAGGCGACAATACTGGAATGGGGTGCCATGCCCTCCTGCAGGGTATCTTCCCGACCCAGGAATCGAACCCGCCTGGAAGGCCTCATAGTAGGGCCTTATTATACTAGAGCCTAGGCACACAATGAAAGGAAGCTGTCATCCTGTTGTTTGTAGTCACGGCAGGCAGGTGTGCTCTGAAGGCGGCTGCACGAGGGCTTGGGTGGGAGCCCACACAGGAGCGAAGACAAAAAGACCTTCAGTAGAGGGCAGAGGAGACAGGGCTCCAGGGAAGAGACATTTTGAGGGTCAATACATGGACATAGCACGGCCCAGTGGGGAAGAAACTGGCCTGAGTGTGGATTAAGGTATAAGAAGGGCTAACTCAAAGGTGAGCCCTGAGAGTCACATAGATGGAGAAGACATGCTGGGGCCACTGAAGATTGTTTTGCAGGGAACTGACATGATTGATGACTGTGCTCTTGCAAATGTCCCAGGCTGCGAGGTTCGTGGTAGGCTGGAAAAAAGGGCTGGCAGGCATGGCAGGCTTTGGGGAATGCTCCAAGCTCAGGTGAGCATAACCAGAGGGGGCATAAATCAAGCGTTCAGGCTAGGACCTGCTCTTCAGAGAGGCGTATGTAATACGAATGACTTCCTTTCCCGACTTGGGCCACCTTCCACCTCATGTGCCTTGGGATGATCTCTTTTTAAATACTCTGTTGGAAAAAGAAAATGTCTCACTTAAGTGCCTCCTCTAGCTATCGCCTTTGGTGAACGAGGTCACTGGTTATAGCCTTTCCAAGAAGCCTGGCTCCAAAATGCCCTTTGCATACTCCCCTGCAAGTGACAACAGAGTCTGTTTTTGAATTATGATCAGTTTGGAAGGTGTCTTCTGACTCTAGCTGTGTTTATTTTTAGAAGAAGTATGAGCTCGGCTTTTGGAGCATGGAGGGGGAATTGGCCATTTCTACCTTTCTGGGGAACAAGTCTGGAAAATTGCTTCTGTTGAAGGGTGTCTCCTTGGAATGTCTTGGTCACAGGCCTAGTTCTTTTTCTTTGTCTGGTAAATATTTTTGGAAAGTATTTTCTTTCAGCACTGCCCTCCCCCCGCCCTCATAAAACCACTGAGTCGGATCCCTCCCAGGATGCTGAATGAATTGCATTTTCCAGCCTACATGCCACATCAGCTCTTTGCCTCCGGTGAACTTCTCCAAATGGAGTTAGGCACAGCTGAGGGGACATTTTGTCAATGAAACTAGCCACTGTCTCTATCCTACTCCACAGGCCAGGAAGAGAAATGGAAAAATGGAGTTGTGAGCTTACATAATTAAAGTAGTGACGGTGACCAACAAAAATTCATGATCCTGTTAAAGGGAGGGTTAGAGTTTCTGAGCTCAGGCTGAGTTCCTTCTGGTGTTCTGTGTGCAGAGTGAGTTTTTTACCCCTAGAGGGCAGTCACGACCCTCCTAAGGCAGCACTCCGTTCGCCATAACAGTTCCCATCCCTTTCAACCCACTTAACTTTTTTTCCTTCCCTTGTTTGAAAGGATTTGCTGGATGAGCTTTGTTTATTATAAAATAATAAATAGGTTTCACAACACAACTGTGATTTTTGATCTCCGTTCCATCCAGTGGGCCAGAGATGATGGGCCTTTGACTGGTAAAATTCTAGCCTAAAAGGACAGTTGGTTCAAAGTGGTCTCAGTTCAGTTCAGGTCAGTCGCTCAGTCATGTCTGACTCTTTGCAACCCCGTGGACTGCAGTATGCCAGGCCTCCCTGTCCATCGCCAACTCCCAAAGTTTACTCAAACTCATGTCCATTGAGTCGGTGAAGCCATCCTGCCATCTCATCCAACCTCTGTTGTCCCCTTCTCCTCCCGCCTTCAACCTTTCCCAGCATCAGGGGATGCTTTTCAAATGAGTCAGTTTTTTGCATCAGGTGGCCAAAGTATTGGAGTTTCAGCTTCAGCATCAGTCCTTCTGATGAACATTCAGGACTGATTTCCTTTAGGATGGACTGGTTGGATCTCCTTGCAGTCCAAGGGACTCTCAAGAGTCTTCTCCAACACCACAGTTCAAAAGCATCAATTCTTTGGTGCTCAGCTTTCTTATAGTCCAACTCTCACATCCATACATGACTACTGGAAGAAGCATACCTTTGACTAGACAGACCTTTGTTGGCAAAGTAATGTCTCTGCTTTTTAATATGCTGTCTAGGTTGGTCATAACTTTTCTTCCAAGGAGCAAGCGTCTTTTAATATCATGGCTGCAGTCACCATCTATAGTGATTTTGGAGACCCCAAAAATAAAGTCTGTCATTGTTTCCATTATTTCCTCATCTATTTGCCATGAAGTGATAGGACCAGATGCCAAGATCTTAGTTTTCTGAATGTTGATTTTTAAGCCAACTTTTTCACTCTCCTCTTGCACTTTCATCAAGAGGCTCTTTAGTTCTTCATTGATTTCTGCCATAGGGGTGGTATCATCTGCATATCTGAGGTTATTGATATTTCTCCCAGCAATCTTGATTCCAGCTTGTGTTTCACCCAGCCCAGCGTTTCTCATGATGGCTTCCCTGGTGGCTCAGAAGATAAAGCATCTGCCTGCAATGCAGGAGACCCAGGTTCGATCCCTGGGTTGGGAAGATCCCCTGGAGAAGGAAATGGCAACCCACTCCAGTATTCTTGTGTGGAGAATCCCATGGACAGAGGAGCCTGACAGGCTACAGTCCACGGGGTCGCAAAGAGCTGGACATGAATGAGCAACTTCACTTCACTTTCACTCTGCATATAAGTTAAATAAGCAGGGTGACAGTATACAGCCTTGACGTACTCCTTTCTTGATTTGGAACCAGTCTATTGTTCCATGTCCAGTTCTAACTGTTGCTTCCTGACCTGCATACAGATTTCTCAAGAGGCAGGTCAGGTGGTTTGGTATTCCCATCTCAGAATTTTCCACAGTTTGTTGTGATCCACACAGTCAAAGGTTTTGGCATAGTCAATAAAGCAGAAGTAGATGTTTTTCTTTTAAGTCTCTTGGATTTTTCAATGATCCAACAGATGTTGGCAATTCGATCACTGGTTCCTCTGCCTTTTCTAAATCCAGCTTCAACATCTGAAAGTTCACAGTTCACATACTGTTGAAGCCTGGCTTGGAGAATTTTGAGCATTACATTGCTAGCGTGTGAGATGAATACAGTAGTGCGGTAGTTTGAGCATTCTTTGGCATTGCCTTTCTTTGGGATTGGAGTGAAAACTGATCTTTTCCAGACCTGTGGCCACTGCTGAGTTTTCCATATTTGCTGACATGCTGAGTGCAGCACTTTCACAGCATCATCTTTTAGGATTTGAAATAGCTCATTTGAAATTCCATTACCTCCACTAGCTTTGTTTGTAGTGATGCTTCCTAGGGCCCACTTGACTTCACATTCTAGGATGTCTGGCTCTAGGTGAGTGATCACACCATCATGATTATCTGGGTCGTGAAGATCTTTTTTGTACAGTTCTTCTGTGTATTCTTGCCACCTCTTCTTAATACCTTCTGCTTCTGTTAGGTCCATACCATTTCTGTCCTTTATTGTGCTCATCTTTGCATGAAATATTGCCTTGGTATCTCTCATTTTCTTGAAGAGATCTCTAGTCTTTCCCATTCTATTGTTTTGCTCTATTTCTTTGCATTAATCACTGAGGAAGGCTTTCTTATCTCCATGCTATTATTTGGAACTCTGCATTCAAATGGGTTTATCTTTCCTTTTCTTCTTTGCCTTTCGCTTCTCTTCTTTTCTCAGCTATTTGTAAGACCTCCTTACATAACCATTTTGCCTTTTTGCATTTCTTTTTCTTGGGGATGGTCTTGATCCCTGCCTCCTGTACAATGTCAGGAACCTCTGTCCATAGTTCTTCAGATACTCTATCAGATCTAATCCCTTGAATCTATTTCTTAGTTCCACTGTATAATCATAAGGGATTTGATTTAGGTCATACCTGAATGGTCTAGTGGTTTTCCCTACTTTCTTCAATATAAGTCTGAATTGGGCAATAAGGAGTTCATGATCTGCGCGACAGTCAGCTCCCGGTCTTGTTTTTGCTGACTGTATAGAGCTTCTCCATCTTTGGCTGCAAAGAATATAATCAGTCTGATTTTGGTGTTGACCATCTGGTGATGTCCATGTGTAGAGTCTTCTCTTGTGTTGTTGGAAGAGGCTGTTTGCTATGACCTGTGCGTTCTCTTGGCAAAACTCTGTTCACCTTTGCCTTGCTTCATTCTGTACTCCAAGGCCAAATTTGCCTGTTACTCCAGGTATTTCTTGACTTCGTACTTTTGCATTCCAGTCCCCTATAATGAAAAGGACATCTTTTTTGGGTGTTAGTTCTAGAAGGTCTTGTAGGTTTTCATAGAACTGTTCAACTTCAGCTTCTTCAGCATTACTGGTCGGGGCATAGACTTAGTTTACGGTGATATTGAATGGTTTGCCTTGGAAACGAACAGAGATCATTCTGTCGTTTTTGAGAGGTGCATCCAAGTACTGCATTTCAGATTATTTTGTTGACTATAATAGCTACTGCATTTCTTCTAAGGGACTCTTGCCACAGTAGTAAGTATAATGGTCATCTGAGTTAAATTCACCCATTCCAGTCCATTTTAGTTCGTTGATTCCTAAAATGTTGATGTTCCCTCTTGCCATCTCCTGTTTGACCACTTCCAGTTTGCCTTGATTCATGGACCTGACATTCCAGGTTCCTATGCAGTATTGCTCTTTATCACATCAGACTTTACTTCCATCACCAGTCACATCCACAACTGGGTGTTGTTTTTGCTTTGGCTCTGTCTCTTCATTCTTTCTAGAGTTATTTCTCCACTGATCTCCAGTAGCATATTGGGCACCTACTGACCTGGGGAGATCATCTTTCAGTGTCCTATCTTTTTGCCTTTTCATGCTGTTCATGGAGTTCTCAGGCAAGAATACTGAAGTGGTTTGCCATTCCCTTCTCCATTGGACCACAGTTTGTCAGAACTCTCTACCATGACCGGTCCATCTTGGGTGGCCCTACACGGCACGGCTCATAGTTTCATTGACTGTGGTTCATGTCATCAGATTGTTTAGTTTTCTGTGATTGTGGTTTCAAAGTGGTCTATCACAGGTAATAGAGATGAAATGTGTAGATTCAGCTTTTTTGATAAATTGATTAGATCTGTCCCATTTGCTGATGGAAAAATTTGAGAAAAGCAGGTTATAAAGATAAAGTGCTTTTTGATCTCATTTTAGTCTCAGAGACTAGAAAGTAGCATGTTAACCTGAATCATGGGGCTTCCCAAGTGGCTCAATGGTGAAGAATCCTCCTACAATGCAGGTAGACCAGGGTTGATCCCTGGGTTCAGAAGATCCCTGGGAGAAGGAAATGGCAACCCACTCCAATATTCTTCTCTAGAGAGTCCCATAGACAAAGGAACCTGGCAGGCTATACAGTCCATGTGGTTGAAAAAGAGCTGGACATGACTGTAGTGATTAACACACACACACACACGCACACACACACACACACACACACACACACCTCAGTCCTTGTATATTTTTTACCCACAAAAGCAGTAATTCTATGAATCTTCTATTATGTCATTTCTATCAGCTTATTTATCTTAATAATATTCCTTGAAGGAAAACTAGAGACAGTTATCAGAAGCCTCATCTAGTAATATCAAAAATAAAGACACACTTTTTACCCAATATTAAAACTTGTGATAAAATAAATAATAATAATAAAAAACATAGTAAGTGACAAGATCAAGCCGAAAGTTAGGAAAGCTGATTCACTCCCCTAATCTCACTTTCTCCTGTATTCAAAGTCTGGGTTCATATCCTAGTTCTGATAATTTTTTTGCAGACTTACTGTAAAATGTAGTATTAATATTTTTTAAAAGTACCAAGCTGGTTGGCACTAAGTACTTGCTCAATAAAAATTAGCTGCTATTATTATCATCATTATTATTATTCTTACCTCCATTTCCTAAATACTTATAATAAATATAGCTTAGAATTTTCTGATTTTTAAAAAGACATTATTTATTCAAAGACCAAAATAGATTGGAAAATATCTCCTGAATCATTATCAGTTTTGTTATAATTTGACACAACATACACCACTATCAGCATGAAGTTTTGCCTAAGCAAACAAATGAAGTCTCTGCCCTCTGGGAATTTGCAATCTTAAATGGATCAACTGGTGGGAAAGTCATGTAAACAATCTCCAGCCACAGTGTCTTCCATCCCTCAGGTCACAATTTCAGGAGAATGTTTATGCCAATGAATTTAGTGAAGCCCTTGAATGAATCGTCAGATACATGGTTAAATAGTAGGAAGTCCATAATATGTACCCAAAAACAGCTCCCAGAGAGTATTTGACCCTATATTTTAATTTTTTAATTAATTTTTTTGATGTATAGGTGATTTACAATGTTATTTTAGTTTCCCGCTGTAAACAAAGTGAGTCAATAGTACATACATATATATCTACTCGTCTTTAGATTCTCTTCCCATATAGGTCATTACAGAGTATTGAATAGAGTTCCTTCTGCTATTCACTAGGTTCTTATTAGTTATCTGTTCTATATATACTAGTCTTGTTGTTCAGTCACTAAGTCATGTCCACCTCTCTTTGCGACCCCATGGACTGCAGCAAGCCAGGCTTCCCTGTCCTTCACTATCTCCTGGAGTTTGTTCAAATTCATCTCCATTGAGTCAGTAATGCCATCCAACCATTGCATCCTCTGTCTCCCCCTCCTCCTCCTGCCCTCAATCTCTCCCAGCATCAAAGTCTTTTCCAGTGAATCGCCTCTTTGCAACAGGTGGCCTAAGTATTGGAGTTTCAGCATCAGTCCTTCCAATGAATATTCTGGGTTGATTTCCTTTAGGATTGACTGGTTTGATTTCCTTGCAATCCAAGGGACCCTCAAGAGTCTTCTTCAGCACCACGGTTGGAAAGCATTGATTCTTCAGCACTCAGCTTTCTTTATGGTGCAGTTCTCACATCCATACACGACTACTGGAGAAATCATAGCTTTGATCAAACAGATCTTTGTTGGCAAAGTGATATGTGTGCTTTTTAATGCTGTCTAGATTTCTCACAGCTTTCCTCCTAAGGAAAACGCGTCTTTTAATTCCATGCCTACAATCACCATCCTCAGTGATTTTGGAGCCCAAGAAAATAAAATCTGCCATTATTTCCATTTTTTCTCCTCTATTTGCCATGCAGTGATGGTACTGGATGCCGTGATCTTAGCTTTTTTGAGTGCTGAGTTGTAAGCCAGCTTTTTCACTCTCATCTTTCACGTTCACCTTCAAGAGGGTCTTTATTTCCTCTTCACTTTCTGCCATTAGGGTGGTGTCATCTGCGTATCTGAGGTTGTTTATTTTTCTCCCAACAATCTTGATTCCAGCTTCATACGGCCCAGGCATTTCACATCATGTACTCATCATATAAATTAAATAAACAGGATAAAAATATACAGCCTTGTCATATTCCTTTCTCAGTTGGGAACCAGTCTGTTGTTCCATGTCCAGTTCTAACTGTTGCTTCTTGTCCTGCATACTGGTTTCTCATTAAATAGGTAAAGTGGTCCTGTATTCCCACCTAAGAATTTTCCACAGTCTGTTGTGATCCACACAGTCAAAGACTTTCAAGGCTTTAGCATAGTCAATGAAGCAGAAGTAGATGCTTTTCTAAAATTCTCTTGCTTTTTCCTATGATCCAGTGGATGTTGACAATTTGATCTCTGGTTCCTCTGCCTTTTCTAAATCTAGCTTGTACATCTGGAAGTTCTCAGTTCACGTACTGTTGATGCCCAGCTTGAAGGATTTTGAGCATTACCTTGTTAGCATGTGAGATGAGCGTGATTATATGGTGGTTTGAACATTCTTTGGCACTGTCCTTGTTTGGAATTGGAATGAAAACTCATTTTTTCTAGTTCTGTGGCCACTACTGAGTTTTCCATGTTTGCTGGCATATTTTTTGTTTGTTTGTTTGCTGGCATATTGAGGACAGCACTTTAACAGCATCATCTTTTAGGGTTTTAATAGCTCAGCTGAAATTCCGTCACTTCCACTAGCTTTGTTCAGAGTAATGCTTCCTAAGGCCCACTTGACTTCACACTCGAGGATATACTAGTGTTTCAACTCCATATTTCTTAAATAAAAGCTGTAGTATTGTTATCTGTGTTTGTCCTTTTTCATTAAAACAAAAGTTTTTCCCTTCTTGATTATCTAAAATCTTTCTGATTTTGTAGTTAATAAAAATTTAGTTTTTACCTCAAAGGCAACCAGTGTTTTCAGTTTCTTGTCCATTTTATGATGCACTCTCAGAGTTATTTCTATAATATAAATACAGATATGTCTAGGTATTCTTTTTTTAGTTAAAATAATGGCAATATATTATACTCGTTATACCTCTTTCATTTTCACTTAACAGTGTATTTTAAAAATCATTCACAATAAGTTAGTAAAGATACTTCCGATCTTTTGTGTGGCTGCATAGTATTTCATTGCTGTTTATATTCATTTTTTTTAAACAATATCCTGTTGGATGCTTAGGTTGTTTTGATCCTTTTTGCTGCTACAAACAGTGCTGCAGTGAGTAGCTTTATACATGGCCCATTTTCCACATGTGTGATTTTATCTGGATTAACTCCCAGAAATGAAAATGCTGGTCCAGAGGCAGGTGCTTTTATAATCTTGATAGAAATTGCTCCGTTGACCCCATTACTGGTGGTAACAGGTTACACTCCTGCCATCCATATGTGAGTGTAACTGTTACCCCACCGCTCTGCCAACACAGTGCTTCCTGAAACTTGCTCTGGCTTTCCGTGCAATCCTTTTTCCTTGTTTTACTCTTACAGGGGTCAGCAGAACTGGCTTCAGCTAGACCACCGAGTCCTTGACCACGATTTACCCAAGAAACCAGGCCCAACCATCTTGTGCTTCTCTGTGAGGTATGTATCCAGAGACACGTCCACCATCCCCTGGGGTCTTTTTTTTTTTTTAAGAGAAAAAAAAATTCTTGGTGATCAGAGATAAAGAATTTAAAAAAAGAAGAGACCTGTCAAAAAAAATATTATGTGAAAGAGATTCTCTGCCATCTTAGTCTGGAGAACGAGTTAAAGAGATTCTCTGCTATCTTAGTCTGGAGAACGCGTTACCATAGATATGTGTAGAACTGTTTTCCTTTGAAGATGAAGGATAGACTCACCTTCCTTTAGTTTCCAAAGGCTCTTGAATCTATGTGAAGCTAAAAAACATGTTATATATTTCAATATATAACCTGCTTTTGACTCAACATACTTCTAGATTTTTATAATTTGAAATATACAAACACTATTTTATATATTGTGTATGTATGTTTTCTAGAGACTGTGGAAATAATTGAATTTTATACAGTTTCACACCTTAATTGGAATAGGCAATAAAATGCAAACAACTGCTCATGGAAAGAATTACCTTAATGCAGAAATCTACATTTTGATTTTTTGAAGAGCGACTGCTGGGAAGGAATTCTTGATTTGTTCTCTGAACTCTGCTTGGGCAGATCACTTAACCATACATATGGGCCTCAGTTATTTTCTCCTGACATGGATGTATTCCATTAAATCAGTATTTTCTTATAGTTGGCCAATGATAGAAATATTTTTTCACATTAAAGATAATAAAATGTTATAAAGAGTAATGCCCGTGTTCCTGTAGCCAGCTTAAGAAATAAAATGTTACCAGTTTTTCTGAGAACCTCTTCTTAGGTACTAGCCCCTCGCCACTATCCTGAATTTGATATATTTTCATAATAAATTTGTTTTCTTGATCTGAAGCCAAATACGATAAAATAAGCTAAGGTAGAAGATTTCCCATAAATCTAAGTGTGTTTTCATAAAGCTAGATTAACCTGAAGAATGGACCTGTATTCTAAGCTTATGTTATTTTTTGGATGTTGGACTATAGTTGTTTTATGACATGTTGGTAGAGGCTTCATGTCTTTCTTTGGGGAGGAGGGTGGTTATACAATGACTGATTACCTGATAAAATCATGTCAGTTTCCACGAACACTTTTTTTTAACCTCCTTATGCTCCATGCAGTCCAAAAGTGTCATAATAAGGTGTCCTGATTGTCCTACCTTTTTGTTTGTGTTTTAATATGAATTGATGGTGATTGAGGATGGAGGCTGCTCCTTATTCAGTAAATAAAATATTGATAGCCCCCAATTTGTTTTCTGCTTTTTACTCTGAAATCTGGTTTAGATTTTTTTTTTCCTTTCCACCAGAAGTCACATTTTTAAAACCCAGGAAGGAGGTAGATAACGGTGATTTGTCCAGGATGTAGCCGATATGAAAAAGTGCACAGAAATCCTAAAAAAAAACAAAAATAGGAGTTTCCTGGAGTGTGATATGAGTGCTGTGTCCATGGAAATGGAGACGAAAACAAACACAGACCAGCAGCAATAAGAAAAAGTATATACATTAGTAATTAAGCAGGGGTCCAAGCATAGAAAAACTTTCCTGTTGTATTGTGTAGGGGAAATGGCTCAACATAAATCAGTATCTTTTTTTCATAAAGAATTTTATTATTACTGTAAACATTTCAAACTTCCTGAAAGTATAGAGTGAAAAAGAAGACTTATTCTCCACCAGGCCTCTCCCTTGTTTTTTCCCCAATTCGCTCTCCTTCTTAGAGAAAAATAATGCTGATCAATTATTTGGTGGTTTACTTTTTTTTCCACCCTAACCTGGAGATTTTTCCTTTGTTGTTGTTGTTCAGTCACTAAGTCATGTCCAACTCTTTGTCACCCCATGGACTGCAGCACACCAGGCTCCTCTGTCCTTCACCATCTCCTAGAGTTTGCTCAGACTCAAGTCCTTGAGTCAGTGATGCCATGCAACCATCTCATCGTCTGTTGCCCCCTTCTCATCCTGCCTTCAATCTTTCCCAGCATCAGGGTCTTTTCCAGTGAGTCAGCTCTTCTCAGCAGGTGGCCGAAGTATTGGAGCTTCAGCTTCAGCAGATCTTTCGTTGGGTATATAAAAGTCTAATTTACTTCTTTACACATCCATAATTTAGCTGTTCAGGCTCCTATTAAGCTTGCAGGCTGTTTCCAGTGATTTATTAAAATGTGCATTGCAGCTAGCATCCCTGTACTTCCATCTCTGTGCACACATGTAGTGTTTCTGTAGCCTGACTACTCAGTGAGAGCTTTATGTCTTTGGAGAATTTAACAAGCACTAGTTCCTGACCACTACTCTCTGATCTATTTTTTATCTCAAAATGCCAAAGGAGAAAGTTCTGTCTTCCCTTCTGAGCAGTCACTCATAAGGCAGCCCTGTGTTTCCAAAGCAGGTTCTGGGGAGTCAGAAGTTGCCTGCTGACTGTTTGTGAGTTTCAGCTTTTATCTCACAAGTGTCCCATAATCACTTAGCTTTACTTTCCCTTAACCACTCACATGTTTAAAGGCCCTTATCAGGTTTTTAATTATTCACTTAATTCTTCTTGCCAACTGTGCAGTGAGATCATAATAGTCTTTGTTATTATTCCAATTAAGGACTTGTTGTTACTTCAATTTAATTAAAGAAATGATAGAGCAAAAAGCATACACCAAGGAAATAAGTGAACTGACCGAAGTCAGTGAGTGGAATGCAGTTTTTCAGGGGTCTCTCAAATGGGACGATAGCCACCGCAGTGAAGTCACTGGCCTCTCAGAGGGTCTCTAGCCTTCTGAGTAAACAGGACCGCTGCTGATACTTATGTCCTAACAGACATCGCCACTACCCACCCCAGGTTGCCTGACGTGACAATAGATGTGAGTCACTGAAGAATAGAACCAAAGAGCATTTGATTGTATTTGGACACATGGTCACCATAGAAGCCTCTAGAAATACACATGATCTCTTGATTTCAAGAGATCATGCTCATGATCTCTTGCTCATACCTGCTGCCTTTCCCATCAGCAGGTATGAGTCGCTTGCTCCTGGATACTGAAGTACACACTTGCTGAGTGCACACAAAAGAAGGAATCCCCACAGAAGCAACGTGTTATATGGATATACATAACTGCTCTTTTCATTGCTAACAATTAAGACTATCCAAATGTAGGGAAATTCCGTCTGTGCTTTCACTGCAGGGGCCCAGGTTCAATCCTTGACCAGGGAACTAAGATCTCGCAGTGCAGCAAAAACACATAAGTAAAAATAAAGGTATCCAAATGCCAACAGTAAAGATAAGTTCAGTAAGTGATGGCATTTTTACAGTGGACAAATGATCACTGTAATAGAAGCCTTAAGATGGAAAGGTACATTGCATTTCAGAGCTTCCCCAGGAGGAGAAGGGCCACATATCTGAATCACTATAGGAAATTTTTTAAAGAATCACCCCTCCAGTCCCCAAAACTTCCACTTTCCTGGCCCAAATTTTGTTACTGTGTCCTGGAGATAGTGAGTGTGATCTTGGGCAAGCTGGTTGTGAATTAAAAAGAGATCAGGGGATACAAAATAACTTTGCAGAATAATACGCAAATATAAGAAAGTAATTTTTTTTCAAATTATAGTGTTTATGAAAAAGAAAAATACCATAAAGCTTTGCTCTGAAAAGGTTTCCTCTCTGTTAAAATGTAGCATTAACGTTATGGCAGTCACTGTGCCACATATTTGACCTGTGTCCTTTCACTGGGCTTCCCAGGTGGCTCAGTGATGAAGAATCCGCCTGCCAATGTGGGAGATGGGGGTTCGATCCCTGGGTTGGGAAGATGCGCAGTAGTAGGAAATGGCAACCCACTCCATTATTCTTGCCTGGAGAATCTCATGGAGCCTGGCACATCGCAAAGAGTCAAACACAACTTAGGGACCAAGCAACAGCATCGTTTCACTGTTTCACTGATTCCTGAGCTAAACACTTACATGCTTCAGATTTACAGGGAAAGACTTTCTTCTGGTTAATATCTCCCAGGAGGCAGGGAGCAGCTCAGAAACACATGCAGCTTCTGCATGGAGGGAAGAAAACATTTCAAGTGAAGGCACTTAGTTCTCCCTTGATGAATTTCAGAATTAAACCTTTGTCTTTGCTGTAGTTATAAAATCTCAGTGGTAGGTGCTAACTCTAGGTGTGACACATGTGTATTGACGCCGCATGATTTATGTATGCACCGTAATTCATTTAACCCATCCTCTGTTTTCCTGTGAGTCCAAACGCCCCCAGGCTGCCAAGGGACTCCTCCAGGCCTGGGTTGTTATCTGCAGCTGTAAATTATCTTCCACAAACACAAAGGCCTCTTTGGTAATGCAGCCCAGATGTAAGCATTTGAAAGCTTGATAGTGAGCAAGCAGGCATTTAAAAATCAGAAGTGGGGAGGTTAGGGAGGGGATTGGGCGTGACCTCATTGGAAAAGCTCCCATTGCCTCAGGGGAGGAGGTGGCTCTGGCTGGTACCACCCAGCTCCAGCAGAGCCAGGGTCTTGGGTCATTCCCCCCCTGCTCTGCATTTATCATACTGCCACTTGCTCTTTTTTTTCCTTTCTTTCTTTCTGGTCTTCCCGCTCTTCTTCCCCCTCTTTTTCTCCTCTTTCCAAGCCATCTTTGTGAGGTTCAGGGACTGTAAGTGACTTCTCAGAGGTACCAGTTAAGTATTGTGTGTGACACTTGGGGCTGAGAATTGGCTGTGTGTAGAGAGTTCTGGTAGGAGATGTGGAGAAACGCTGCTACCTTTCAGTCAAAGTTGCTGCAGAGTCTTTGAAAGACTTTTTTCAAGTCTTTTATCACCCCCTGACCTGTTTCTGGAACATGTAGAAAGAGTTTAACTCAAGGAAGCATCATGACTACAACTCATGGGTCCACATCATTCCAGTTGTTTGTTTGCTTGTTTTTTAAAGGAAGACAAACATTTGGAATACAGCACAACAGGTAAAGATCCTGGTGAAGAAAGATTTATTGATAGAGAAAGATGCTCCCAACATATTCTAGGGAATAAAAGCAGACCACAGGATTGCACTTAAGTAAAAGATGTGAGTAGGAAAAAAATTAAACTGTTAACAGTAATTAATCTCTGGGTAGAGTGATTTCCTCAAGGGAATCAACCCTGAAAATTCATTGTAAGAACTGATGCTGAAGCCGAAACTCCAATACTTGGGCCACCTGATTGGAAGAGCCGACTCATTGGAAAAGACCCTGATGCTGGGGAAGATTGAGCACAAAAGAAGAAGGGGGTGGCAGAGGATGAGATGGTTGGATAGGATCACCAACTCAATGGACATGAACTTGGGCAAACTCCAGGAGATAGTGAAGGTCAGGGAAACCTGGAATGCTGCAGCCCATGGGGTCACAAAGAGTCAGACACAACTTAGAGACTGAACAACAGAGAGTGATTATGGGAGTGATTTTTTGCTTGTCTATTTATATATTCCTACGATAAACACATTAAGCCATTTTTTAAAAATGCAAGTGTGAAGTGTAATAAAAGGAAGAAAAGTGAAGTGTTTGTGGCTGGATAGCAATGAGTTATTTTAGAGCTGTCAAGAGTAGGTGATTTACAGTAAGGAGAGGACAGGAAAGTTCATCTCTTCCCAGAGGAATGTGATTAAAAAGCACAGAGGAATAAAGGATTCCTTCTACCTTGGGCCCAACAGAGGTATTTGAGGCAGATGTGTGAGTCAGCCAGACCTCTTTGCCCACCACCACACGCCGATCTGAACGTTATCCCAGAACCTGGGGAAAGCATCTGTTGGTTGCCTTAATATTGACTGTGACCTCCTGGCCTAACCCATACTTGAACTTGCAGGCAGTTGGTAAGCAGCCTCTGTATTTGAGGATCCACCATCCTTATTTATATGAGAGTTGCAGAAAGACACAGAATCATTTAAAACACAGGCTGAACCTCAATTCCACTTTCTTACAGGATTACATTTCTGTGTGCTCCCTGGATCACATATCAGACAGCGTTTGTGGGACTCTGCTCAGTCTCCTCTCTAATCTGTCCTCAGTGTGACATCGAAAGGGCAGAGGAAAGCAGTAGTAGTATGAAGGGTGAAAAGGCTGTAGGGTACAGAAGTTCAGAGCTGGGCCATGAACTCAGGGTTTCTGGCTAACATTCCTGGGGGCCAGGTAGTTCTTCATTATAGGGAGCCAAGCTGTTCTATGGGATGTTTCCAGCATCCCTGGCCAGTAGCATTCTCTAAGTCAGGAAAATTCAAAAAAAAGAAAGTCTTTTGGGGCTATATGTATATTTAGGGGTGATTCACGTTTTTGTACGGCAAAAACTAACACAACATTGTAAAGCAATTCTCCTCCAGTTAAAAAAAATAACAAAAACAAAAAAGTCTTCACCATAACCAGATGTACCTCACTCATCCCTTGAAAACCAGTGCTTTTACCTCGCTCTTGACTTTTAACCCTAACTCTTCTGGGTATTACCTTTGTGGCCTTTGGCAGCCTCTATGGGCTTTGTTCCTCATCTAGAAGACGTAATAGGAATTGACAGTAATACAGGGGGGTTGTTGGAGGATGTTAACATGTCGTGAAGACCCTCACTAAATGTAAACTATTTTTATGATATAAAAATAACAAAGACTGCCTCAACCACCTGTTCAGGGGGTTAAAAATTCTATAATGTGATATATGGTCATTGAATATGGAAATTTGGAAACTGTCTGGCTTGGGTCTGACTCACTCTTGTTTTGTTATTTAAAAAAAATATTTACTTATTTATTTGGCTGCACCAGGCCTTAGTTTATGCATGCAGCATCTTAGTTGTGGCATGTGGGATCTAGTTCCCTGACCAGGGATTGAACCCAAGTTCTGTGCATTGGAGTGCAGAGTCTTAGCCACTGGACCACCAGGGAAGTCCCTGACCCGTTTACTTTTACACTGACCCGTTTACTTTTACACTGGGTGGAAGATTTCATCATTTCTCCACCATTCACTCCGCCCAGCCATCACCTCCCTAAATACAATTAACCTCTCCTTCTTCCTGTCTCCTTCTCACAGAGTTTGTCCCTACTTGCTTCATGGTGGACAGGCGCAGGCTATTTTGCAGTTTGAAGCAAGGACGTGGAATTCACCATGGGACCCCAGCACTTCTCATTGCCTGGGGCAGATGACTCCCTCCCTTTTTGTACTGGTCACAGCAAGGCCCTTACACTCCTGGGCCTCCAGCCTTTCCCTGGAGTCATGCAGAGAGGGGAGCGACAGGGCAGGTTTCTACAGGTTCGCCTGGAGGGCCCTGTCTGCTTCTTCTAGGGTTGCCTGGAAATCTGGAAGTGAGGCAGAGTTTTCCTGGCAGGGGAGCACAATGTAGAAGCCAATAGTGCTTCCCTTGGGGAGTTCTCTAAGAGCGCACCCCTCCCACAGATGAAAGGGAACATAGGGGACTCTCAGAGGTTCTGCATCATCCTTTGCAGAAAGTGAAATACACTTCAATTACCCCGCTGTCTTCAGCGTGCATCATAAAGCAGGACTATGAGGTTGCAGGGTCATTATAAGCAATAAATACAGATCTCTGTGTTCAGAATGTAGATTAGAACCTGATAGAAATCTACTTAGGCAGGTGGCTGCAGTAAATGCCTGAAATTACCCACAATAACTGAGTGAAACCAGGAACAAGGTGTTTGAATGCAGCCCTCACTGGACACCAGTCACAAAGTCAGCATTGTGCAGAGTGAGAAATCATTGAGTCATTCCTGCCCAGGTTGCCTTCTTTGATGCTGTCACTCAGACAAAGCAAAGATTCTAGAAAACAAAGGAAATATGCTCAGTTGTGGAGAAATTCTAAGTGGTCAGAAGAATATTCGTTTCAGAGTATTTTCCTGTTCTTGGTCAAGATGGACACCTTTGTAGCATCCTACTTCCCTAAGAAAATAAGCTTAGAAAAGATACTGGAATTTCCATTCTTGTTTTTACAGTTGAAGTTTTAAAGAGGTTCCCAACTAAGTCCGCACCTTTTGTTACAGTCTTCCTGGTAGACAGATAATAATAACATAGTAATAATCACCACCACTCACTGACCACTGAAACAACACGTGAGATAAGGGAGGCAACAAGAGGCCAAGCAGTTTGGCCCCAGACCCCAGCATGGATCAGTGTTGGGGCTAGACTTCAACCTAGTATCTCCCCAACTCTGTGATGTTGACTTTTTTTTTTTGCCCCAATTTTTTTTTTTTGCCACACCTCACAGTTTATGGCATCTTACTTAGTTCTCTGACCAGAGATTGAACCTGGACCATGGCAGTGAAAGTGCTGAATCCTAACCACTGGACCACCAGGGAATTCCCTGTAGTGTTGACTTTTGATCATGATAAAGAAATGACACAGGAGGAAAATACGGGCCACCTACATGACAGTGACCACTAGCGGATAGCCCATCCCAAACAATCAGAGTCTTCTGCTTTTCAACCCACGTGTATCATCATCTGGCTGACAGGCCTGCCCCTCCTACAACTTTGTCATGCCATTGAGGTTGATGTTCTCTTATCACTGATTAGCGGTTAGGTGAACACCTGTCCCATCGACAGGAGAGAAAAATGCTAACGGGGGGACCATGAAAAGTAGAGACAACTTCTTCTCAAGAAGGCAAATTCTCAAGAAATTACATTTGTTAAATTGTATGAGGTCTGTCTCCAGAATGTATGCTTAACCCAAAAGCTTGGGTTTGTTTCAAGGCTGAAAATTGAACCGTGGGCTTTGACTTCACAAAATCTTAGTGAAATCATTCACGGTAAGCATGCAAAAGGGAAACAGTATCCTTTTACAAAAAAAAAAACGCCCTGAAACAAAAGGTCTTTATTTTACAAGTCTGGGATAGTCCGTTTCATTTCACGGAGAATCCTTAGATTCTGTTTTCAGTTCATAGAACGTGTTGATAGGTATGCCTAGGGAGCCATTCTCCTGGAAAACCATATGTACTTTTGAAACCCTCCATAAATATAGTCATCACAGTGGCTCCCTTGAGGGAGAGAGGGGACCGTGGATTCAGAGAGTGGGTAATCTGACGCCTAGGCAGAAAGTTAGAAGGCAACAGGGCGGGTTGCCAGAAAGTACTAGAAAAGAAGATAGGGACCTGTTTACTGGAACTAGGGTACAGTCAGGGACCCGGGCTTCAGAAACAAGAGGAACCCGATGTCTAGTACGAAGTTATCTATGCGGAGTTGGACACGTCACAAGTTGATTTGGTGCTAAGCCACCCAGCTCCCTGCATGTGATATTTTTAATTCTTGAAGACTAGAAAGAGGCTTGATCTGGCTAACATGCCCTCTCCCTGGAATGCCCTTCCTCCTTTCATTACCTGGTGAACTCATGCATTCTTTAAGACTGGGCTCAATTGTCCTAGGGGACAGCGTGTCCTGTGACACGGAGTCTTCTGGATTTCAGTTTGGCTGCCTTCTTTCTCTTGATTCATAAGCTGACTTAATTGCATTGCTCCCTTGGGCCCCCTGGCATTGTGTACATGTTATATTTCATTGTGATTATTATTATAGGAAAGTATCCTATCATACTGGTTTGGAGTAGGAACTTTGAAGTCTGAAAGGCCTTCATTTGAATCATGGCTCCCCCATTTTCTACCTGGGTGACTTGGGGAAGTTGACTTTATGTGTGCATCTCAGTTTTCTTATCTGTAAGATGGGTTAATAACTTGCTACCTCTGGCATCTGGTTTTGCTGAAGTTAAATGACAGCATGCGTATAGAGCCCTGCATACTGTCCCTAGCACGTGGGAAGTGCTACTGACTTAGATTCTCTGGTTGCCAGCAACAGAAACAAATTATGGCTAAACTAACAGAATTGAAGGAAAACTGGACTAACAAGGCTTCAGAAAAGATAGGAATCCAGGCTCTGCACGAATCTAGGGAGCAGGAGGCAATGGACAAGTTCATCAGAGACTCCAACCATCTTTGATCATTAGGCTGTATTGGGCACTTCATAAAGTCCCTACTATGGCCATCCTTATCTCCACCTTATAGACAAAGTATCTTAGACTCAAAGCTTAGGCCACGTCCGCCAGGCCACATAGCATTAAATTCCAGAAAATGGATTTTTATTAGCAATGATTAGTATTTGTTGCTTCACATCCTTTTGTGTTATCTCATTTAATTCTTCCCAAATGCTGTGAGGTAAGTGCAGTCATAACAGCAGTTTAGAGAAGAAGACACAAAGAAGCTAACTAACTTGCCCAAGGCCACCCAGGTAATAAAGGACGGAACTGGGACTCCATATTCTACACTCTTGATTCCAAAGCTGGTTTTTCCCTCCAACTCTTCCTCTCCCCCTACCCCTTAATCCTTAACTTTCCCTTCTTGCACATCTAACACTCATCAATCTTCCTTCAGTTCAGTTCAGTTGCTCAGTCGTGTCTGATTCTTTGCGACCCCATGAATCGCAGCACACCAGGCCTCCCTGTCCATCACCATCTTCCGGAGTTCACTCAAACTCATGTCCATTGAGTTGGTGATACCATCCAGCCATCTCATCCTCTGTCGTCCCCTTCTCCTCCTGCCCCCAATCCCTCCCAGCATCAGAGTCTTTTCCAATGAGTCAACTCTTCGCATGAGGTGGCCAAAGTACTGGAGTTTCAGCTTTAGTATCATTCCTTCCAAGGAACACCCAGGGCTGATCTCCTTTAGAATGGACTGGTTGGATCTCCTTGCAGTCCAAGGGACTCTCAAGAGTCTTCTCCAACACCACAGTTCAAAAGCATCAATTCTTCGGTGCTCAGCTTTCTTCACGGTCCCAACTCTCACATCCATACATGACCACTGGAAAAACCATAGCCTTGACTAAAGGGACCTTTGTTGGCAAAGTAATGTCTCTGCTTTTGAATATGCTATCTAGGTTGGTCATAACTTTCCTTCCAAGGAGTAAGCGTCTTTTAATTTCATGGTTGCAATCACCATCTGCAGTGATTTTGGAGCCCAATCTTCATTAAATTCACTAATAAGTGAGATAAACCCTTGTAAGTGAAAATAGAAAGGATTTATTCTCTTTCTGAAACCTCCTTTGATGATTCAACACTAAGGGTGGAATTTTTCAAATGATTTTTACCATCTCAGTGATAAAATCTTTCACCGCCTCTTAAAGCTGCTATATTTATTTCTCAAACATTTCCTTATTGTGAAAGGGGAGGAAAAATAAATAAAAAGCGCAAATGCCCAAGGTCTATCACGATTTTGCAGAGCTAAGAGCAAAGCTCCCTGGGACTTCAGTTTGGATTTATCTTAACTCTCACCAGATTGAGAGCCTGTTCTTTTCCAGGATCCTAGCTGTGAGCTGTCTTCGGGTATTAAGTCTCTTCATGCATTATTCATCAGGTGGGGCCTCCACCCCTGGCCCATTCCTGCACCCCAGAGGCCTGCCTTCAACCAGCCAGCTTTCCACAGGACTCTCCTCCCCTCCCCACCTCAGGACCCTCAGCTTTTTTCCAAAGGAGGGACTGGGCCTCACAGAGGCAACAAGCAAAGGCCCAGAAAAGGGAGTGGAGGAAGCTAGACCCAGAATACCCTGATTTGCATGAGAAAGACCAGTGTTAAGTGGGGAGCTTGGCTTCTAGCCAAGGGAAAGCCCAGAGCCTGGAAGGATGAGAGTGAAGAAAGGAAGGAGGACGTGATTGAAACTCCCCTGGGCGAGGTAAATGGGGGCCCTCACACCCACCCTGAGCCTGAAAACCGTGGAGCCACGAGCCTCTAGGTTCAGTTATACAGTAGTGTTCTCTCAGCAGACTTCTGCTTTCAGCCCTCAGAGCTCACCTGGGGTTTGTTTCAAAGCTGTGGGAGGTATTGTGAACTCCCAGAACCTGTGTCAAAGAAACGGCAAGAATAAAGAATAAAATAAATAAATTTTATCTATATATTTTTATATAAATATATATTTATTTATAAAGAATAAAATAAAGGAAAGAAAATAAAGATGGATTTGCAGGTGGTGACCATTTTGGACTTTTCTCTCGCTCACCTTCCAACACACTGTAGAAGACTTTATCTGCATGTCTGCGTATATCCACATATATTCATACATACTTCTAGGCTTGCATACATGTTGCAGATGGCTTTTAAAAGGGAAAAAAAGCACAACCATTCCCTAGCTCTTCGTAATTCTCTGAGAGACACTGCATGAGGAAACCATGCAGAGAAGGGAAAGAATCTGAAGGAGTCAACTTCTGTGCTGTTTTCCAGGTTTTACATTGAGAGCATATCGTTCCTGAAGGATAAAACCACCGTGGAGCTGTTTTTCCTGAACGCAAAGTCCTGTGTGCACAAGGTAAGGGCCCTGTTTGCTATGAACTCCAGTGGGGCTGGACTAGCAGGGAGCAATGGCACGGCCTTTGTTTTCATGTTCAAGTGGAGAAAAAAGGACATAATCTTTTTTTTTTTCTTCTTTACATTTCTCATTCTTTAACTGTGTTTCACACGGACATACTATTCTCTGTGTTACTTTTGTTTATTAAACTTTTTATTTTATGTTGACGTATAGCCAGTTAACGCCGTTGTGATAGTTGTACGTGGCTAGAAAAGGGACTCAGCCATACCTTTACACGTATCCATTCTCCCCCAAACTCCCCTCCCAGCCAGGCTGCCACATAGCATTGAGCAGAGTTCCCTGTGCTGTGCAATAAAGGACATCATCTTCTTCCTTTGTGTATCCTACCCTATAAAACAAAGCAAAACAGTTTTTTTTTTTTTTTAATGGAGAAAAGGCAGCTCTTCTCAAATTCTGAGTCAGGAAATACACAGAATCACCACTGCCTGCGGTGCTCTCATAACTCCACACAGAATGACCCAGAAGGACACACAGGTGGAGCAGTCAGGCTGATCGAAGCCTCACAAAAGTCAGGCCAGAAATCTGTTCTAACAGAGTACACCCTACATTTATCCTACTTTGAAACCAGTCTTCCTTAGGGGCCTCTGCTCAGAGCCTTGTGTTTTAAGGCAGAGTCTCAGTTATCTGTGGCAAAGGATCTGATTTTTGCTTTATTGTTTTTCATTTGTATCCAAACCGTGGAGGACACACAGCTTTTATAAAATTCAGTACACGTGAATTGAGAGAAAAATGACCCCAGCTTGGATGTTGCAGCCGTGCTGCGGTCAAATTGCTGTGGAAGTTTTAGACATTTTCCATTTTTAATCTTATCTCCTTGAAGATAAACTTTGCTTTAAAGACCTCTAGTCTGGCCTCCTCTAGTCTGATCTCCTCAAACCACATCCCAGGCAAGGGTGGAGAGTCCCTGCGGCCAAGATAGGCTCAGCTGAAGCCCAGCTGCTTCCTTTATCTTCACAATGTTCAGGATCTCGGATCCCACACCTGCTTCCAGGGCTGGTGGGAACCCCTTTCTTCCCTCTTCCGGTATATATCGCCCTATATCTGAGGGGTGATGAGGGACAACTGGTTGGTGCCTGGCCTGGAAAGACAAAGGGACAGACTGTGCATTGAGGCACCTGCGTTCATATTCCTCCCCTTGTCCCCAAAACGTTAAGGGTGGCCCACTGCACACTTGCAGCTTTAATTAGTATAAGACTCGGCAAGGAGCAGAATTTTTGTTGTTGTTTTTTAAATAGCTTTATGGAGATATAATTGACTGAACATAATTAAAGTGTATAATTTTATGTCTTAATATAAGTAACACTCTTGAAATGATCATGATAATCAAGATAGTCAATATACCCAGCAACTAAAGATCTGCTTTTTCTCACAGTAGATTATACACTTTCTAGAGTTCTATGTAAGTGGAATCATGTAGTAGACAATCTTTTTGTATTCTTTCAATGAGCATAATTATTTTGAGATTCTTCCATGTTGTATCAATAACCCTTTCCTTTTTTCTTTTTTTAAAATGAAAAACATTTTTTTCTTTTTGTCTGCACTGGGTCTTCGTGGCTGTGGGTGGGTTTTCTCTAGTTGCAGCAAGCTGGAGCTGTTCTCTATTTGCCGTGCTTGGGCTTCTCATTGCAGTGGCTTCTGTTGTTGCAGAGCACAGGCGCTAGGGCTTGCTGGCTTCAGTGGTTGCAATAGCCCTTTCCTTTTTTATTGCCGAATAATATTGCATGGTATAACTACAACATTGTTTATTCATTCACCTGTGTGGCTATTTCTCCCTTTTCCTCCCCAACTTACTGGGATATAATTGACAAATAACACTGTGTGAGTTTCAGGTGTACAATATGGTGATTTGATATGTGCATATATTTTGAAATGATCCATCCACCTGTTGATGGACATTTGAATTATGCAAGTTTGGGAAATGTTACAAGTAAAATTGCTATGAACATCCATGTACAAGTCATTGTATGGACACGCACTTTTTTCATTTTTTTAAAAAAATTTATTTTAATTGGAAGATAATTACCTTATAATATTGTGGTGTTTTTGCCATACATTGACATGAATCAGTCACGGATGCACATGTGTCCCCCCATCCTGAACTCCCCCTCCCATCTCCCCCCAACCCCATCCCTCTGGGTTGTACCAGAGCATCAGCTTTGAGTGTTCTGTTTCATCTTCGAACTTGCAGTGGTCATCTGTTTTACATATGGCAATATACATGTTTCAATGCTATTCTCCCAAATCATCCCACCATCGCCTTCTCCCACAGAGTCCAACAGTCTGTTCTTTACATCTGACACACTTTCTTTTTTCTTGGGTAAATACTGGGAATAGAATGGCTAGGTCATGTGGGAGATGGGATTAACTTTGTAAGGCTCTACCAAACTGTTTCTCGAAGTAGTTGTGCTATCTTAAATTCCCAACAGCAGTTTATGGTATTTATAGTTCCTTCATATTCTTGTCAACACATGAAATCAGCATCTTTTCCATTTTAGTCATTCTGATAGGGGTGCAGTTTTAATTTCTATTTCCCTGATGACATATATGATATTTGAGTATCTCTTATGTGCTTATTGGACTTCCCTGGTGGCTCAGACAGTAAAGTATCTGTCTACAATGCGGGAGACCCAGGTTCAATCCCTGGGTTGGGAAGATCCCCTGGAGAAGGAAATGGCAATCCACTCCAGTACTATTGCCTGGAAAATCCCATGGACAGAGGAACCTGGTAGGCTACAGTCCATGGGGTTGCAAAGAGCTGGACACGACTGCGTGACTTCACTTTCAGTTTCATGGTTATTTACATCAGTATATCTTTTTTATGTTTGAATCTTTTGCCCAGTTTCTTTGGGTTGCCGTTTACTTGTTATGAGTTTTCAGAGCATATGCATTCTGGATACAAGTACTTTATCAGTTACATGGATTACAAATATTTTTTCCCAGTCTGTGGCTTGCTGTCCGTTCTCTTAATGTCTTTCAAAAACTAAAAGACTTTTATTTTGATGAAGTCTAGTGTATCAGTTTGTTCTTAGGGATTGTGATATTGTACCTCTGTAAACATTGCCTAATCCAAGGTCACGAAGATTTTCTCCTGTGTTTTCTTCTAGAAGTTTTAGAATTTTAGGTATTATATTTAGGTCTATTATCCATTTGGAATTAATTTTTAAAATTTATTTTATCTATTTGTTTATTTTTAGCAGTGCTGGGTCTTCACTGCTACGTGGACTTCCCTCTAGTTTCAGTGAGCAGGGGCTACTCTCCAGTCGCTGTCCTTGCTTCTCACTGCGGTGGCTTCCCCTGCTGCAGAGCGCAGGCTCTAGGGCACATGGGCTTCAGTAGTTGCGGCACGTGAACTCAGTAGTTGCAGCTCCCAGGCTCCCGAGCACAAGCTCAATAGCTGTGGCACACGGACTTAGTTGCTCTGAGGTATATGGGATCTTGCTGGATCAGGGATCAAACCCATGTCTCCTGCATTGGCAGGTAGATTCTTTACCACTGAGCCACCAGGGAAGCCCCATTTACAGCCGTAGTGTTCATATTTTCTTACCATTTTCACATGTGCTGTCTATAGTGATATTGCCTCTCTTGATCCTGATACTAATAATTGGTATCTTCTCTCTTTTTTATTTCTTATCATTCTGGCAAGATGTTTGTCTTTATTGAGCCTCACAAAGAATCAGCTTTTGGTTTCAATGATTTTCTTATTAAAAAAATTTTTTTTTTCTATTTCATTGATTTCTGCTATGATCTTTATTATTTTTATCTTCTATCATTATTACTTTCTTTTTCTTCTTTTGGGTTTAGTTTGCTCTTCTTATACCATTCTTTTAAGTTGAAAGCTGAGATCATTGATTAAAGATATTTCTTTCATAATATAGGCATTTATTTATAGTACTATATAGCATTTTCTGCTAAGTACTCATTTTGTATCCCACAAATTCTGATATATTGTGTTTTATTTTCATTCACTTCTAAATGTTTTTAAAGTTTCTTTTGGCTCTTTGTTATTTGGAAGTGGAAGTCTCCAATTTCCAGAAATTTGGAGACTTTCAGGGTTCTTTATTTTTAATTAAATCCACTGTGGTGAGAAAACACATTTTGTGTAAATTGAATTCTTTTAAATTTGATGTGACTTGTTTATGGTCCAGAATATGCTCCATCTTGGTCAATGGCCCATGTGCACTTGGGAAGAATGTGTACTCTGCTCTCATTGGGTGGATGTTCTAATAAATGTTAACCAGATCAACTTGATAGTATTGTTGAAGTCGACTGTGTCTTGCTCATTTTATGTCTACTTCTGGTCTCAATCGATACTGAAAGCTATGATTGTAGATTTTTCTACTTCTCTTTGTAAGTTCTATCACTTTTTATTTCATATATTTTATTTATTTATTAACACAATCTTTAACTGCTTTATTTTTCTTAGGTCTTCCCAATGGACTCTTTTTAAAGTTTTCTTATTAGGGTATAAACATTTAAGAAGGCTGTGTCCTCTGGATTGTTTTTATTAAATGATCTTCTTTATTCTGAAATCTGCTTTGTTTGATATTAATATAGCCACTTAATGTTTCCTTTTTTCCGTCTCTTAGTTGTACTCTGTCTTTTTTTTAAAAGGGGATTTCTTACAGACAGCATATAGTTACATCTTGAAACTTTTGTCCCTTTTGTTTATCCATTTATCTATCTCTTTTAACTGGTTGTTTACTTTATTTGCATTTAATGTGACTGTTGATATGGTTAAGTTTAAGTTTGTCTTGATATTTGTTTTCTATTTGTCCTATCTATTCTTTGTTCCTTTTTTTTTTTTTTTTGCCTTCTTTTGGACTTTTGAGTGTTTTATGATTTGATTTTACATCCTTTGTTGGATTATTAGTATAACTCCTTGTTTTGAGTTTTCTGTGATTGCTTTAGGGTTTATAGTATACATCTTTAAATTATCAAGTCTACCTTCAAATTTATTATATATTGTACCATTTTACAGGTAGTACAAGAACCTTATAATAGTATATTTCTATTTCTCCTCTCTCAACCTTTAAGCTGTCAATGTCATACGTTTTATTTTTAGTTCTGTTACAGATCCTTATGACATTGTCATTGTTTTTGTGTAAAAATTTAATCATGTCTGCTTTTAAGATTTTCTCTTTCTCACTACTTTGAACAATTTGCTTTCTTCTTCACACTTTCTATGATTGTGTTTACTGAGCATCTTGGACTTGTGGGTTTATAGTTTTTATCGAACTTGGGAATATTTCAGCCATGATTTCTTCAACTGTTTTTTTTTTTTTTTTTCTGTTCCCGCCAATGCCACCTTTGCAAATTCTAATTACACATGTACTAGGCCTCCTGAAGTTACCCCACAGCTAAGTAATGCTCTTTTCATTTAGTTATTTCTTTCTGGGTTTATTTTGATAATTCCCATTTCAGTATCTTCAATTTTATTTATCTTTCTTTTGCAATCTAATCTGCCATTTATCCCATCCTGTCCATTGGAGTTTTTATCTTCAGAAGTTTGATTTGGATCATTTTAAAATCTTTCCTGTAGCTACATAACTTTGGGAGTGTATGACTATAGTTATAATAACTGTTTTAATGTCTTCAGTGTGCTTATTCTTTTTTTCTTTGGCTGTGCCACATGGCTTGAGGGATCTTTATTCCCTGATCAGGGAACCTGGGCCCTGGGCAGTGAGCGTGAGACCCTCTGCATAGCTTCAAGACTCTCTCAGTGCAACTCTGTTTTCTCTAGCACTCTGTTCCATAAAATCCTATCCATTTGCTTTCCCGAGTCTCTCAGCTCCATCTGCTCAACTCCAGAAGTCCACCTTGCTCTGTCTGGGTTTCTCCTTCACAGCCAAGTGGGGATAGTTGGGGTTTACCTCATTCACAGTTCATGGTCCTTTGCTGCCTGATGTGCACTGTTTTGATGACTATTGTTTCATATTTATTCTCTAGGTTTTTTCATTGTTTTTTTTTTTTTTTTCCAGGAAAGAGGGTAAATCGAGTGCCTGTTACTCCAAAGCAGAGTTTTTGGCTAATTCTATAAGAAAAGTAGAATGTCTCCAGCACCAAAGGCTTTATGACAGCCTCTTTTTCTGAGATGTGGGTTTCTTCAAGAATGCATTGGGTTCCCTGATAGACATCTGTATAGCAAAAGCAGCATTTACTGAGTCAGGAAAACATTTCATAAGTCATAATTGGTCATCATCTCTTATGAAGAGAAATGCAATTATCCCTTGTGATATTTCTCACTACCTAGCTGGCCAAGGTCCAAAGAAATAGTCTCCTTGGTGATTTGTTTATTCTGTTGCTAATTAAAAAAAAAAAGGATGAAAAATTTAACTCTTGATTTTCTCTTGTAGCTTTTTCTGCTAATCCTGTTGACCTTAAGGAAGTAGAGTTCTTTTAAATTCTCCTCTGATGTCAAGAGCTCCTTTCTAAATGAGAGTGTTTAATGACCTGTCAAAGAATTCAGAACTTTTATAAAACATGGTGAAGTAAGACACTATGACTTGCATTGTTGGGGTAATTTTTTTAGATTCATCTGTAGGAATTTACAGTTTGATATTTTCTGTCTAAGTAATATGCAGATAGCTAGTTACATACAATCCCAAGAGATGTTACAAAATCCAGTAAATAGGATAACAAGATTGGGCTGCTGTTTGTTAACGATGTATGATAATTTAAGAACATTCTGCATAAGGAATATCATCTGAATCACAGCTACAAGAGTAAATAAGTTTTATGAGAACATAGCCTCAGCAGTAGAATATAGGTGGATGGTGAATGAGTCTCCCTTCCACACTATGCAGGGGACATTCTTCCCACCAAACGTGTTAGCCTCTCTATTAGCCCCTAGCCATTCTTCTTCCTTTCCGCCAGACAGCTTTCCCCTTCCACTGAGGAGAGAAATACACAGGCAGGAAAAGACAGCTATTATTTCCAAATACACACAAAGTCACCATAGCTTTTTGCATTCTTGGTTTGTAAGAAAGAGGACTTGTGATGAGGGTTAATACAGTCACTAAAGCTCTGTGTAGCTATTTAAATATGGATTTATATTCACAAAATTCAGCCTCATGATCTGTCATTGGAAGCACTGGGTGGTTTTCAATGGTTTTGTAAATGGCATCGCCCCTACTGCATAGTGAATGAGCCATCTTGTTGTTTTATTAGTTGCCAAGTCGTGTCTGATTCTTTTGTGACCCCATGGATTGTAGCCTGCCAGGCTTTTCTGTCCATGAGGTTTCCCAGGCATGAATACTGGAGTGGGTTGCCATTTTCTTCTCCAGGGAATCTTCCCAACTCAGTGATCAAATCTACGTCTCCTGCATTAGCAGGTGGATTCTTTGCCACTGAGCCGCCTGGGAAGCCTGGATGAGCCGTTCAGTTCAGTTCAGTAGCTCAGTCGTGTCCGACTCCTTGCAACCCCTTGAATCACAGCACGCCAGGCCTCCCTGTCCATCACCAACTCCTGGAGTTCACCCAAACTCATGTCCATCGAGTCGGTGATGCCATCCAGCCATCTCATCCTCTGTCTTCCCCTTCTCCTCCTGCCCCTAGTCCCTCCCAGCAACAGAGTCTTTTCCAATGAGTCAACTCTTCGCATGAGGTGGCCAAAGTACTAGAGTTTCAGCTTTAGCATTATTCCTTCCAAAGAACACCCAGGACTGATCTCTTTTAGAATGGACTGGTTGGATCTCCTTGCAGTCCGAGGGACTCTCAAGAGTCTTCTCCAACACCACAGTTCAAAAGCATCAGTTCTTCAGTGCGCAGCTTTCTTCACAGTCCAGCTTTCACATCCATCCGTAGCCTTGACTAGACGGACCTTTGTTGGCAAAGTAATGTCTCTGCTTTTGAATATGCTATCTAGGTTGGTCATAACCTTCCTTCCAAGGAGTAAGCGTCTTTTAATTTCATGGCTGCAGTCACCATCTGCAGTGATTTTGGAGCCCCAAAAAATAAAGTCTGACACTGTTTCCACTGTTTTTCCCATTTATTTTCCATGAACTGATGAGACCAGATGCCATGATCTTCATTTTCTGAATGTTGAGCTTTAAGCCAACTTTTTCACTCTGCTCTTTCACTTTCGTCAAGAGGCTTTTTAGTTCCTCTTCACTTTCTGCCATAAGGGTGGTGTCATCTGCATATCTGAGGTTATTGATATTTCTCCCGGCAATCTTGATTCCAGTTTGTGCTTCTTCTAGCCCAGCGTTTCTCGTGATGTACTCTGCATATAAGTTAAATAAGCAGGGTGACAATATACAGCCTTGACATACTCCTTTTCCTATTTGGAACCAGTCTGTTGTTCCATGTCCAGTTCTAACTGTTGCTTCCTGATCTGTATATAGGTTTCTCAGGAGGCAGGTCAGGTGGTCTGGTGTGCCCATCTCTTTCAGAATTTCCCACAGTTTATGGTGATCCACACAGTCAAAGGCTTTGGCATAATCAAGAAAGCAGAAATAGATGTTTTTTCTGGAACTCTCTTGCTTTTTCCATGATCCAGTGGATGTTGTTGGCAATTTGATCTCTAGTTCCTCTGCCTTTTCTAAAACCAGCTTGAACATCTGGAAGTTCACGGTTCATGTATTGCTGAACCCTGGCTTGGAGAATTTTGAGCATTACTTTACTAGTGTGTGAGATGAGTGCAACTGTGTAATAGTCTGAGCATTCTTTGGCATTGCCTTTCTTTGGGATTGAGATGAAAACTGACCTTTTCCAGTCCTGTGGCCACTGCTGAGTTTTCCAAATTTGCTGGCATATTGAGTGCAGCACTTTCACAGCATCATATTCCAGGATTTGGAATAGCTCAACTGGAATTCCATCACCTCCACTAGCTTGGTTCGTAGTGATGCTTTCTAAGGCCCACTTGACTTCACATTCCAGGATGTCTGGCTCTAGGTGAGTGATCACACCATCGTGATTATCTGGGTCATGAAGATCTTTTTTGTACAGTTCTTCTGTATATTCTTGCCACCTCTTCTTAATATCTTCTGCTTCTGTTAGGTCCATACCATTCCTGTCCTTTATCGAGCCCATTTTTGCATGGATTGTTCCCTTGGTATCTCTATTTTCTTGAAGAGATCTCTAGTCTTTCCCATTCTGTTGTTTTCCTCTATTTCTTTGCATTGATCACTGAGGAAGGCTTTCTTATCTCTCCTTGCTATTCTTTGAAACTCTGCATTCAGAGCTTATATCTTTGTTTTTCTCCTTTGCTTTTTACTTCTCTTCTTCTCACAGCTATTTGTAAGGCCTCCCCAGATAGCTATTTTGCTTTTTTGCATTTCTTTTCCATGGGGATGGTCCTGATTCCTGTCTCCTGTACAGTGTCACAAACCTCAGTCCATAGTTCATCAGGCACTCTGTCTATCAGATCTAGTCCCATAAATCTATTTCTCACTTCCAAAGTCTGAATTTGGTAATAAGGAGTTCATGATCTGAGCCACAGTCAGCTCCTGGTCTTGTTTTTGTTGACTGTATAGAGCTTCTCCATCTTTGGCTGCAAAAAATAAAATCAATCTGATTTCGGTGTTGACCATCTGGTGATGTCTATGTGTAGAGTCTTCTCTTGTGTTGTTGGAAGAGGTTGTTTGCTATGACTAGTGCATTCTCTTGGCAAAACTCTGTTAGCCTTTGTCCTGCTTCATTCCGTATCCCAAGGCCAGATTTGCCTGTTACCCTAGGTGTTTCTTGACTTCCTACTTTTGCATTCCAGTCCCCTATAATGAAAAGGATATCTTTTTTGGGTGTGAGTTCTAAAAGGTCTTGTAAGTCTTCATAAAACCGTTCAACTTCAGCTTCTTCAGCGTTACTGGTTGGGGCATAGACTTGGATTACCGTGATATTGAATGGTTTGCCTTGGAAACGAACAGAGATCATTCTGTCATTTTTGAGATTGCATCCAAGTACTGCATTTCGGACTCTGTTGTTGACCATGATGGCTACTCCATTTCTTCTAAGAGATTCTTGCCCGCAGTAGTAGATATAATGGTCATCTGAGTTAAATTCACTCATTCCAGTCCATTTTAGTTCGCTGATTCCTAGAATGTCGATGTTCACTCTTGCCATCTCCTGTTGCACCTCTTCCAATTTGCCTTGATTCATGGACCTAACATTCCAGGTTCCTATGCAATATTGCTCTTTACAGCATTGGACCTTGCTTCTATCACCAGTCACATCCACAACTGGGTATTGTGTTTTGCTTTGGCTCCATCCCTTCATTCTTTCTGGAGTTATTTCTCCACTGATCTCCAGTAGCATATTGGACACCTACTGACCTGGGGAGTTATGAGCCATTGGTGCCACTTAAATGTGTTGAAAGAAAGATTGTGCCTCATTTCTGATTTGGGATCCTGGGTATTCTGAAAAAGGGACAAATATTTCTCACTTTTATTTATTCCAAAATAATCTCCCATGTTACAGTCAAGTACACATAGGGCATTCAATTAATTGTTGGTTAATTCAATCAGTTGAATAGATATTATTGATGATCAACCCTTGATTCCCAGGAAATCAAGAGATAAACAAAAACAGCTTATCTGATAAATAGTTTGACTAGTATTGAGTATGAAATGCATCTGAATATGCTAGGAAGTTGAACCTAGTATGCTAAACAAAAACAGAAACATGTTCCAGCTATTACTGAATAACATTTAGCAATGCTATAGTAACTTCCTGGCCAGGGAACTAAGGACCTGCAAGCCATGCCGCACAGCCAAGAAAGTGAAAAATGATTCTGTAAAGAACAAAATTTCATGTTTAGCCTAATGTTAAAAGAAAAGTGAAAAGATCATTGGATTTTTCTCTCATCTTTTTAGATATCAGTTAAAGGTCTGTTTCTTCTAGAAAACTGGTTCTGGCAGACGTCAATTATGAAGGCACTGGTGTGTTGGCCAAATTCAACCATCGCTAGAGCTCAGTACATATGAGTACTGCATTTATTCTGCAGGCATTTATTGCATGCTTGCTACCTGCCACCCCATTTGAAGCTGTTTGCAACTAGAAATGCTTCAAGAATCTCTTGATTTTTCTACTGGTATTTTAAATCCCACTTAAACATCAGTGAAGATGAAATTTGTTCTCTGAGAAAAAGTATACTTCAGCAATAGTCATGACAAAATCTGGCTTAACATATGCCTGTCCTTATAAAGTAATAAATGATGTTTCTATTTTCTATGACCTGCTGAAATTTGCAATAGGAGAAAATTAGTTAAGAATCATACCGTGTTTTGATCTTGACAAGGAAATGTAGCTTTAACGGAAGACCTTAGGGCTCAGGCTGCCCCTGAGCCACAGCAGCCGTGTGATCTTAGGAAAAGTATTTAACCTTTCTAAGACATTTTTCCCCTTTCAGAGTGATTCTCTGAGATTACAGCAGGTCTCATGTGTAACCTTTGACTCCTTTTATCAGATTGACAACAAATGCTCATTTAAATGACCAGGCTCCTGCCTCTTGTCACTCTCCAGATCACAGACTTAGGATTGAGTGGGGAGCTGGGCATCAGTCTTTTCAACAAGGTTCTTAGGTTATTCTCCTGAACACCTTGGTTGAAGAACCATTGGATTTTCTGCGTGGTAAACATGCAGAAAGTTTAAATACATATTGAAACTCGCTTTGAGAAATATGAATCAAGGTCCAGTGATAAGACTTCAGAAAGATGCCTTTTCATTTCTCCTCCTCTTCTTTCCTGGTAGTTAAAAAAGAAAAAAAAAAAGTGGAGGAAAAACAGGACGGAGAAAAACAGGAGTTGAAAAAGTGAAGGAAGAAGAAAAACAGGAAAGTGAAGGAAGGTGTGAAATGAATTTCCAGCTCTGAGACTAAAGAGAAGGAAAGAAACATCTAAAGAGCCTTTTGTCTACATTATCATGAGCCAGCAGTGGGCTGGGTGGTGTGCAATTAACCATTAATACATTTGATCCTCCTATAGCCCTGGAAGAAGGAAACTATTCCCTTTTCCAAATAAAAGAACTGAGGCACAGAGAAGTTAAGTAGTTTGCTTAACATCCTAGAGCTATTATGTGGGAAAAGTGTCCTTGACAAATTATACCAGCAGGAGACCCTGGACCTTAAAAGCACCTTCCATTTACCTCAGCTGCCCCATTTAGGGGATTGCTCAGTAATTTGGAACCCAGGAACTATTGTTACAGAATGGGCCGGTCATAGCACTAACAAGTATTGAATACATATGATTTGCTAGGCACTTACTGTGTGTATTCATGCATTCAGTTCTCATTCCAACCCTAGTATGTAAGAACCTATTAGGTAAAATCTATTATTATCCCCCATTTTACAGATGGGAATTTTGAGGTACAGACGTTAAATAACATACACAGACTCACATTGCTAATAAGTGGAGAAGCCAAGATTCACACCAGGCAGTATGATGCCTGAGTCCATGGGTTAACCATGACACATCCTGCCTCTAGATGGGTAAGGGTTGTCTGCCCACTGCCCATGAGGGGGGCATATTTGTGGCATCCTCAGTTTAAGCTCCCTCTTTCCCATTTTTCGAATGTTGTTGTTCATGTCGATACTCTTAGCTTACGGTTAATAAGGTGCCTCTGCTCGTTAGCGGTCAAATGGCTTTGACCCCTTTGACAGCCTGGGCTAGGGGACAAAGCACTTCTGAAAGAATATTTCAGAAGGGTGCTCGGGTTGGTACAGAATGTTTGAAACTGCCCGTATGGTTCAAGAGTTCCCCAGAAGAGAGCTGTTGTCTGAGTTGTCTGTTAAGTGAAGGCTCCCAAACCTGTTTGGCTTCCTTGGGGAGAATGCAGAGGGGCACACCTTGCCTGCAGACAGCCACCACCCCTGCCAGAGGGTGATGATGGGGAAATGACAATTATGATGCTGAGGAACCCTCTGTGTGTGGGCTGTTGCACAGCCTGCTTGGAAGAGCCTCAAATGCGTGAGAAACCCTGCAGATTTGCCCTCAGTGGTGATTTTTGCAGGTCTCTTCAACCATACCTGTGATTTAATAATCAAACCATTTATCACTACCATACCTTTGAAGACATGGTTGCAAAATTAAAATAGTATTGGCCACCTTATCTCTTTGTTAGTTGCTCAGTCCTATCCAACTCTTTTGCAACCCCATGGACTGTAGCTCGCCAGGCTCCTCTGTCCATGGGATTCTCCAGGCAAGAATCCTGGAGTAGGTTGCCATTTCCTTCTCCAGGGGATTTTCCTGACCCAGGGATTGAACCTGGGTCTCCTGCATTGGCAGGCAAGTTCTTTACCACATTATTATTATAATCATGAGATGACAGAAAATGAAAAAGCAGGTGGGATTCAGTAGGTGCTCTGTGGCAGAGACCATGCGTGGGCAGGGGTGGGCATGAGGTGGAGGATGGGAAATGGACTTACTGAGAGCTCGAACTGATTTTTTTCCTGTATTGACTCCTCTAAGCCTCACAACCACCAATGCTGTTATTTATTATTACTTTAACAAATGAGCAAATGGAAGCATAAATAAGGTAAAAAATTTGACCATGGTTAAATAGCTCATACCCACTCCAGTACTCTTGCCTGGAAAATCCCATTGACGGAGAAGCCTGGTAGGCTGCAGTCCATGGGGTCGCGAAGAGTCGGACATGACTGAGCAACTTCCCTTTTACTTTTCACTTTCATGCATTGGAGAAGGAAATGGCAACCCACTCCAGTGTTCTTGCCTGGAGAATCCCAGGGATCGGGGAGCCTGGTGGGCTTCCGTCTCTGGGGTCGCACAGAGTCGGACACGACTGAAGCAACTTAGCAGTAGCAAATAGCTCATTAGTAGTGAAGTCATCACTAGGTAATCTGGCTGCAGAAACAGCAGTATTTGTCTTCATTCACTCAATAAAAAAATTATTGTGTTCCAATTAAGGGCCAGGATTTCTAGTGAGTACTGTGTTATCAGTGGAATATTTAGTAATGCTGCCTTCCCATGGCCCACGCTAAGTCTTAAAGAGTCTCTCATTTGCACATTTGTGTGTGGGCATGTGTTGTGTTCATTTTAAGGGGAATATGATGGTTTGTTGTTCAGTCACTCAGTAGCATCTAACTCTGCAGCTGACCCCATGGACTGTAGCTCACCAGGCTTCCCGTCCTTCTCTATCTCCCAGAGTTTGTTCAAATTCATGTCCATTGTGTCAGTGATGCCATCCAACCATCCCATCCTCTGTCATCCCCTTCTCCTCCTGCCTTCAATCTTTCACAGCATCAGAGTCTTTTCTAATGAGTCAGCTATTCACACCAGTTAGCCAGAGTATTGGAGCTTCAGCTTCAGTCTTCCAATGAATACTCAGGGTTGATTTCCTTTAGGATTGACTGGTTTGATCTCCTTGCTGTCCATGGGACTCTCAAGAGTCTTCTCCAGCATCACAGTTTAAAACATCAATTCTTCCATGCTCAGCCTTCTTTATGGTCCAACTGCCACGTCCGTACATGACTACTGGAAAAACCATAGCTTTGAGTATACAGACCTTTTTTGGCAAAATGATATCTCTGCTTTTTAATACGCTGTCTAGGTTTATCATAGTACTTTGAATAGATGTAGAAATACAAGTGAGCCACACATTAGGAATGCTATTTAAAAAATAGAGTTATTGCAGGGCTGTCTGATCACATTTATTCTTATCCTCCCTTTTACCCCATTTCTTGACTGAGGCCTTATTAGGTGTGCCCTTTCTTCGGGAGACACGGGGAGAGCCTCAGCCCCAAGCACGCTTTGGCCACACGTGCCAGGTTAGAACATGCTGCACAGTGTCCTAACTCTGAATGCTATTTGTGTGTAGGTGTGTGAACCTGGGGCAGCTCACGAGGCTCCTCTGTCTTTGGAACTTTTCATGCAGGGATACTGGAGTGGGTTGCCATTTCCTCCTCCAGTGGACCTTCTTAACGCAGGGATCGAACCTGCATCTCCTGTGTCTTCTGCATTGCAGGCAGACTCTTTACTTTGAGTCCCTGGGGGAGCCCATTGCATAGTTTTTATTATCTCTGAGAGCAAGATTATGGAAGGATTTTTGCTTTGTCAGTAATGCTTTTCTAAACATTTTTTAACAGGATTCTTGAATTTGTTTTATATAAGAAAAACAGATAAAAACAATCAATGTCCTTTATCTCTTTTAAACTTTTATCTCTTTAAAACTGCATGAAGAAAATAAAACCATTGTGCTGATCATTCTTCCTCCATTAGAAAAAATACCCAGTTATCTTTTGTCACTGGACAAAACTAAGTGGAAGCTGAAAATTCCTAATTGCTTTATCTAGAAAAGTAAAAGGTTTACTCTTAAGACAACTGACTAATTTGTCGATTGTAATCACATGCTTTTCTGTTGTAAAAATATACTTGTTGATTGTAGAACATTTCGAAAATGCAGAAAAGGACAAAAAATTTTTAGGAAGGAATCAATCCATAATCCTGATACCAGTACATTAGTCATGTTAGTTTCACCTATTTCTTTCTTTGAGGTATATGTATTTTTCTTTGTTGGGATCAGTTGCTACCTGCATTTTACATTCAGTGAGACTTTTAAATTTTTAAGTATTTTGGCTACGTTGACCTCATCTTGTCCACTTTTCTTCCTATTATCTATATATTCTTGTGTTTTAAGGGCCAGCAGTCAAGATGGGGAAGGATTTCAGGGTTGCTTTGAAAATTCATGTTTTTATTTCTATATTTATTATAGACTTGCACATAGGGAGTAGGGACCAGGTTTTTTTATATATTGGAAACTCTAGAACCTAGAGGTTAGGTAAAAGGTTACTGAATGAATGGTTAAGGGAAGGAGCGAATGTTTAAAGAATGAACAAATGGATTCATTTGTTGAAGCATTTGTGGGGTTAAGGCATTATTTATTTAATTTTTAAAAAAATTTTTTGGCTATGTGGCACTGTGTGGCATGTGGGATCTCAATTCCCAAGCAGGGCTCAAACCCACTCACCCTGCATTGGAAGCACAGAGTCTTAACCGCCAGACCACCAGGGAAATCCCACGATTTGAGACATTTTAGAACATAAAATCAGCAAGACTTCATGCCTCCCCTCTTGGCTTGCCCCTGCTACCTAGAGAAGCAGATAATGCAGTGGGGGAGAGGCGAGACTGAAACCAGACAGTCTGGATGCAAACACATGGCTTTGGCTCTAACCTTGGCATGTTACTTATGTTTCTAAGCCTCAGTTCTATTGACTGTAAAGTGAGGATCATAGTTCCTACTGCCACGGATAAATTAATATATACCAGGTGCATAAAACAGTGTCTAAGGCTGACATTGTTTTGCTATTAACATTTAAACTGTTATTGCTACTGCTCTGACATATCAAACCCCTTCATAGGACGCACAAGCCCTAGCTCATCACTCTAGCCTCTTCCCCACTCATCATGTTCATACTGAAATAACTCCTAGCTCGCAGATTAATACCGGCTTTCTGAAGTTCCTGTGAGCTTTTAATGTATTTATTCCTATGCTGACTGTCTTTCTCTTCTTCATGTCCTTCTTTCTCTGCTGAATGTTTCTCTTGCCTTTCATTTCCCTCTGATCGATTTCCACTCATGCTTCTGAACTCAGCTCCAGAGTCCCCACCCCTTAACCAATTCTTCCCTTCTCTTGTGCACTACTGCCAATCCTATCCTGAAGGATTTAAATTCCTCCCACTTTGAAAATATCCTCTAAATACTTTCTGTAGCTCTCTTCCCATTGTGGGGAATTACTCATTTTTATACCTGCTCCCTGTGCAACTGGATTGACCCCTTGGAACCAGGGTCAGCTCTTATTCAGCTTTACATCCCAACCTCTGGAACAAAGACAGGCATACACTATAGACCCTCAATAAATATTTGTAAGTGACTAAAGTAAATATAGTTTACATTCGCTACTAAAATGATCAGATTTTGCAAAATTGGCTTTTTAAAAATTATTTATTTTAATTGGAGGCTAATTACAATATTGTGGTAGTTTTTGCTTGAAAAAGATTGAGCCAGATTGAAAAGCAGTTCTGAGTAACAACCTTAAGATTAGACCTTTTCAGCTTTCTATCTTAATTTTGTTTTCACTGCCTAAGATGGAGCCAGTGCTCCTAATTCAATTTTCCAGAGTTGATATTGTACCTGCAACCCTGAAATTTAATATACTGAACCTATTGGAATACCATTTGGCATGCCACATGATTGGATTTTAAAGCACAGGAGTTTCAGCGTAAGTACTGTAACCTCTGCTGCTTTATTTACTGTAAGGACTTTTTGTAGACATTTAAGAGAATTGCTGTAAAATCAGCTACAGGGGTAGGTTGACATACTTCTCTCCTCTTCAATTCAGACATTTTTCTTGAAATTTCAAGGAAATAAGTCATCAAGAAATTGATTGGCTTTAAGATGGAGGAGCTTTGCAAGTGTATGCAAAGGGAGTCCAGTTAATCGTAAAACCTCAATTTTAGCTAAGTCTTCCAATATATTCTTCTACCCCTGCCATTCAGTCAAACTCTGAATAAAGTCAAAGTTACCATATGGTCATTCAGTCGCTCAGCCACGTGCGATGCTTTTCTTCCCCATGTGCTGCAGCACACCAGGTTTGCCTCTCCTTCACCATCTCCTGAAAGTTTGCTCAAACTCATGTCCATTGAGTCAGTGATACCATCCAACCATCTGTCCTCTGTAGTCCCCTCCTGTCTTCAGTCTCCCAGAATCAGGGTCTTTTCCTGTGAGTCAGCTTTTCTCATCAGGTGGACAAAGTATTGGAACTTCAGCTTCAGCCATCAGTCCTTCCAGTGAATTTTCAGGGTTGATTTCCTTTAGAATGGACTGGTTTGATCTCCTTGCAGTCCAAGGGACTCTCAAGAGTCTTCTCCAACATCACAGTTTGAAAGCATCAGTTCTTTGATGCTCAGCCTTCTTTATGGTCCAACTCTTACATCCATACCATATAAGCAGCAGCGAAGGAGTGGAAGGAAAATTGGAGAAATGAGTCATCCCAAAAGTCAATAATGAGGTCATGAGTAATCAACCTGTGACTTTTTTGAGTGGGGAATATTCTCCTAAAACCTAGAACGATATTTGATAATTTATTATTGTTCCAGCTGCCTGTTCATGACAAAGAGACTTTTTAAAAATAATTTTATTTATTTATATTTATTTCTGGCTGCACTGGGTCTTCATTGCTTTGTGCAGGCTTTCTCTAGTTGCACCAAGACGGGGCTGCTCTCTAGTTGCAGTGCTCAGGCTTCTCCTTGAGGTGGCTTCTCTTGTTGCAGATCACCGGCTCTAGGCGTGTGGACTTGAGTAGTTGCAGCACATGGGTGCAGCAGTTGCAGCATGCAGCCTTTGTAGTTGCATCTCGCATGCTTAGTAGTTGTGGTGCATGGGCTTAGTTGGTCGGCAGCATGTGGGATCTTCCTGGACCAGGGATTAAACCCCTGTCCCCTGCATTATCAGGTAGATTCCTATTCACGGTGCCACCAGGGAAGTCCACAAAGAGGCTTTTTAAAAAGTACACATTCATGGTAAGACTTATTAATGTCCCTGTTTACAATGCCTTAAAAGAGAGGAATTCGTCTCAGCTCACCTAACAGAATATGAAGCGTATTCCTCTGTGACCAGTCCATTACTGTCAGCATCTCATTCATGACTCTTGTCCTGGAATTATTCCATGTAGTTCAACGTCTGTCTGCTAGCCTGGTAGAGTTTGGGCATTTGGAATTTGAGAGTGTTTGCCTATGTGAATGTGTGTATTTTAATCCTCAAGCTCAATTTCAAGGTGCTGAAATTATTTAACGGGTCAGTAACAGAAACTGAATTTTGCAGGATGTAAGTTCTGTCTACAGAGAGGTGAGCACACTTTCTCAAAATAACTAGCCATCAGTATTTACCCAGTGAAATCACTAAGCTAAATAGCAGAGTTGGTTTGAAGACTAGCCAATCCAGGAGGAAGAAAGAAATCGAATGCCTTATTTTAAAGGGCTGTTGGGAGTTTTATAGTCAATATTTCACTTTTCCCTCTTTCATGTGGTTTTCCCTCTATGTTTTCCTAACATTTAAATTAGGTGTCTTATATTGTGAATATCGAGATCTGTGCTGCCTTGTGCGTTTGTCTAAATGAAAGTTTTCGTAATAATAGCTTATAACACATGTCAGTTGTAATCCTCAGGACCTGTCACATGTGCTTTGTCACTTGCCTTTACCACCTCTGTGAGGTGCTAAAGAGGAAATTGCTGAGTCCTTGGATGAAAAATCCAAGGCCCGCCCAAAGAGGCAAAAGGACATGGTCTTAGAGTATAAGGGAAATGCACTCAGTTGGCACTGCCTGGGGTAAATTTACAAAGAATGAATTATTTATTCATTGATATTTTGCCAGCACAAGTAGGCACTCAAATATTTGTTGACTACATTGAAAAGAGCCACTAAACGTCGAGCTGGAAGATTTGTATTTCATAATGGTGCTATTTAACGTGACTTACCTTAAAACATTTAAACTTTTAGTAAATACTTTTTTGGCAAATCATCTCAGAAAGGGGTCAAAAAATAGTATTGTAGCTAAATTGTCACTCAAAAAAAGTCATAAAACTTAAAAATTGCACAGTGAATGTTTGGATGACAGAAAGAGGAGGGAGATGGTCCATTCAGCTGAAAATATAGTATCTTAAAATCTAGGAATGGATGAAAAGACTCTGGAAGATATTTTCTCAATTTATGATAGAAATCAAATTTCTTTGTATGGTTCCTGCTTTGGAAAATGCTTAAGTTGACATCCTTGAAGACTCAAATGTTGTATTTCAAAAGGAACATAGCAAAGTAACTTCTAAAAACTAATTTATCCATACCCAGTACTCTTGCCTGGAAAATCCCATGGATGGAGGAGCCTGGTAGGCTGCAGTCCATGCTAAGGGTCGGACACGACTGAGCAACTTCCCTTTTACTTTTTACTTTCATGCTTTGGAGAAGGAAATGGCAACCCACTCCAGTGTTCTTGCCTGGAGAATCCCAGGGACGGGGGAGCCTGGTGGGCTGCTGTCTATGGGGTCGCACAGAGTCAGACATGACTGAAGTGACTTAGCAGATTCTCTCTGTGTCCATTTCCCTGTCCATCTATCATCTATTTTTTTCAACCCATGCTAGAAACAGATGTCATTTGCCTTTCTGCCCTGTTATACATGTTTAAGAGACCTAAGGAGGAGGTTTGCAAAGCTATCTTGAAATTTAATGGGAGACTTTCATTTCATAATTAAAGAATCTTAATGTTTTACAATATAAATTCATTGGGAAATAAACCAGGCTACCCATTTCATTAAACCTGTTGAATCAGCCATAAATAGTTACAATTTTAAATTTATTAAGAATGCATGAAACATTTAAGAGTATGAATCACGTCTCAGCTGGAGTGAAGTCAGTAAATATTTTGTGGATATTAGACACCAACCAAGAGTGTCTTGTTCACTCCTTGGAGAGACCAAAGTATGGGCTCAATACGTGCTATGGCAAAGGTGGGGGGCACTGTGGAGGGTTGGTCCCAGCTTGAATCCTGACCACTTGAATCCAGTACCACTGAAAGGGTAGGTGGACTTAAGTAAGTCTACAGTGATCTCCTAATCTTTAGTCCCCTGACCTGTGAACTGAGGTAATATTAATATCTCCTCATAGGGTTGTCCCAAGGACTCAATGAATTAATATATGTCCACTTCTAGGAACAGATCATTAGCACTTACATGTTTCTGATTTTTGTTATTGTTGTTATTGACAATATTCTTCCAAAATTCCCAAGGGAACTTTTATAAGCTGTTACCATTTATAAGAAAGTGTTAGTCATTCAGTCCTGTCCCATTCTGCAATCCCATGGACTGTAGCCCTCCAGGATCCTCTGTCCGTGGAATTCTCCAGGCAAGAGTACTGAAGAACTTGAGCATAAATAACCACAATTATGGCATAAAAGGAGAATGTTGGTGAAAACAATTTAAATGTGGCATACTCTGTTGGGAAAAAAAATAATAATAAATGGGAGGACCAATCAAATGGAGGCACAGTAATCCTAAAAATAAAAGTATCACTGAATGTTCACTCCTGCAAAAAAGCATCTAGAATATTAGGATAGGATACTAACTTTGGTGGGGCTTATTTATTCAAAAGCTTTATTTTAACATCATGACCATAACTTTCTTTCTCGTGATTCATCCTTTTCTCCCTCTAATCATCCTTGATTATCTTGTAAAGCACCTTGCACTTTTTTTGTAAAATATGACTAGTTTTTCTCCAGGACACTCTACTGCTACAAATTCAAACTGTAATCATAAATCGGTGCCAGGGTGCATTTAAGCAATTAGAATGCTGTAATTAACATCTGCTGTGTATGTAATCCAATAATGCATAAAGATAAGTACAGAAGCAGAGAGCTAGGTTCTGAGTGTCTAATGACGGTTATTCATCTGTTCTCCAATTGTCTCTCCTCTTATTTATCAGCTGTGGGTGCCTTGGAACCTCCATGCCTATTAGCAGCAGAACCTGACCTATTTAGGCTCCCCTTTCTTGAATCTCTTAATGATTTGGCTGTAGATCACTACACCTCTCATTTTCAGAGTAGTCTCATGAACACTCACTCCCTTGCTTTGCAACTGTGTTGGTGTGAGTGTTCATTAAAGGGATTCAGATATTGTTGGCTGGAGCCAGTCTCTCTGATGTTTGGCCCTGTGACAGTCTCATTCTTCCTGGGTTCAAAAGAAATAAAGCAGAGCCTCCAGATCTCAGAATAGGAGGGGAAGTAAAAAGAATTAGATGGAAGAAGACTCATAGTTCTGGTGATTTTTTTTTGCACCATCATCTGGTAGAAACTTGTTATTGAAATGTTTGGTTGTTTTTTTCTAAGTATAGATTAATTCATTTAAAAATATTGATTGAATGTCCACTATGTGCTAGACACCACACAGGTGCTGTGTGTACAGGGGTGACTTGCAACATTGTAAACCAAGGGTCCCCAACCTCCAGGATCTAACGCTTGATGATCTAAGGTGGAGCTGATGTAATAATAATAGAAATAAAGTACACAGTAAATGTAATGTGCTTGAGCCATCCCAAAACCATCTCCTCCAATCGGTGGAAAAATTGTCTTCTGCAAAATGTCTCTGGTGCCAAAAAGGTTGGGGACCACTGACTTAAGTAGATCTTTGCCTACGTGGGGTTTAGAGTTTTATGAGATTAATACCATATTTCACAAATTGTATCTAGTACACAGTTCCCATTAACACTGTCTTAGTAATTACCTTTTGAGCCAGTTTGTTGTTTTTGTTTTTTCCTTTTCGGGACCGGGATCCATCTAGGATCACACATTGCTTTTAGGTGTCATGACTCTGCTGCTGCTGCTGCTAAGTCGCTTCAGTCGTGTCCGACTCTGTGCGACCCCATAGACGGCAGCACACCAGGCTCCCCCGTCCCTGGGATTTTCCAGGCAAGAACACTGGAGTGGGTTGCCATTTCCTTCTCCAATGCATGAAAGTGAAACATGAAAGTGAAGTCGCTCAGTCGTGTCTGACTCTTCGCGACCCCATGGACGGCAGCCCGCCAGGCTCCTCCATCTATGGGCTTTTCCAGGCAAGAGTACTGGAGTGGGGTGCCATTGCCTTCTCTGGTCATGACTCTATAGTCTCCAAAATGGGAATCAGATGTCCAGTCTTTCCTTGGCTTTTCTTACTCTGGTGTTTTTTAAAAGTAAAGGCCTTTTGCCTTGAAGAATGTCTCCCTACTTGTGAAATATGGATTTGTGTAATTCAATGATTCCAGACACACAGCATGTTGGGTATGTCTCCGAATCATCTGAGAGACTGGCGAAACTACAGAGACCCACAGGCTGCCCTGTTTCACTATATCTTGCTTCATGAGTCTGGGCCTCTGTTCTTTATGGCCTTCGTGGTAACTCTACTATACAGGAAAGTTTCAGAGCCATGAGTCTAATATAATTTCTTTGTGGCAAGAATACTATATAAGTGCCGTTGTGTCTTTCTCAGTGTTTCTCACAAGAGGCTTGCAATGGCAGTCGGCTTTGTTTTTGGTTAAGGTGGTATCTGCCTGGAATTCCCTGGTGGTCCAGTGGTTAGGACTCAGCACTTTCACTGCCATGGCTTGGATTCAATCCCTTGTTGGAGAACTAAGATCCTGCAAGCCTCACGGTGCAGCTAATATCTGCCAGATTTCTCTTCGTCTTTTCTCCTTCGTAAGTACTAACTTGTCTGGAGTCAGCACTTTGAGGCTGTTTGACCATCCTGTTTCCCAACAGTCTTTGACACAGTAATCTTGGCCTCCAGGGGTATTCTTGCCTAAGCCAGTTAGTTCTGTGGTTGCTGTTATTGTTCAGTCCCTAAGACCTGTCTGACTCTTTGTGACCCCATGGACTACAAGCACCCCAGGCTCACCTGTCCTTCACCATCTCCTGGAGTTTGCGCAGATTCATGCTGATTGAGTCGATGATGCTATCTAAGTATCTCATCCTCTGCCACCATCTTCTCCTTTTGGCTTCAATCTTTCCTAGCATCAGTGTCTTTTCCAATGAGTCAGCTCTTCACATTAGGTGACTACAGTATCAGAGCTCCAGGAGCAGTCCCTCCAATAAATATTTAGGGTTAATTTCCTTTAGGATTGACTGGTTTGATCTCCTTGTAGTCCAAGGGACTCTCAAGAGTACTCTGGTTAGTAGTATGATATACATTGTAAATGGTGATTCACTATTTCTATCACCTTCAATATTTATTAACAGTCATCTGTAAAGAATAATTTTCCTGTCTTCTCCTCTCTACCTTTTAAAATATTTTTAAGTATCAGCATCAACTTAGGGACTTTTTTTCCCCCTCAGTGTATTTTAATTTCCTCTCTCATTCATTTTGATCCTCTAACTGCCCCCACTGCCATAGCCTTGGAATCAGCCCTTTTGCTTCCAGTGGAGAATGATATCTAGAAACCAGGGTCTCATTGGAACTTCATTCCAAGAACAAAAATATGTGTCACCTGTCCACCAAAAAATAACATGCATTTCACAAACCAAACCTGGGCTCCACCGTGGAAAAAGATGGTCTGATTCACTTATTCTCATTTCCATATCCTTTTTTCTCATTTCCATATCCATATATTCAGTTCTATTATCCTCCCACAACCCAACACTAATTCACATTCTCATACTTTTTTCTCTTGGCTCCTATCTTCATTGTGATCTAGTTTCTGAGAAGCAGTCCATCCAGATACTTTGGTCCTACTGCTTGTGTCTTTGAAAGTGTGATACACACCCATGAAACACCTGCGCTTGGTTGTTCTCATGGTTCAGATAGCTGGAAATCAAGGCAAATCAACTGTAGAGTGAATCAGGACACATCCTTCCTTTTTTGAAAAAGAAAGATAAAAATGCTCCCTCTCATCACTTTTTCGGTCACTTCTCTTCTAGTTGATATTCCACAAATATTCTGAGTACTTGCTGTCTGCCAGGCAGTGTTCTAGGTCCTGGAGATATAGCTAGGGCCAGAATAGATAAAAACCCATGCCCTAGGATCTTAACCTATTACATAGAGGTGATAGTGGATATGGAGAAAGACAATAAAGAAGATGACTAAGGTTATACTGCATTCGAAGGTGGCAACGCGGTCACCACACACAGTAGCACAAGTTACTCAATTCCCGACTCTACCCAAAGGAGACCTTGGACCTGAGCAACTCAGGATCAAACTGACATTAAGTAAAATGGAAAAATGGGAAAGACTGAGGGAACATTGGTAGTTCTGTTTTTTTCCTTCTCTTTATATTAAAGTGTACACACAGGAAAGTGTATGTAATATAAGGGTGCAGTTCAATGAACTTGCACAAATTGAACACATACATGCGACTAGCATCACTGTCGAGGAAACACGCATCACCAATACGTGAGAAGTCTCTCACATGTTGTTCCAGTCATTAATTCCCCGACTACCAAGACTTATATTAGCATTTATTAGTTTGGGCTGATTTTGTATTTTATAACACTGAAGTCCTACAGTTTATACTTTTTAAACATATAGCTTGTGTTTATGAGATTCATTCATGTTGCTGTGTGTAGTTGCAGCCAGTTGATTCACTTCCGCCCTGAATGGCAGATCAGAGTATGAATATGCCACAGTTGATTGGCTTCCCTGGTGGCTCAGCTGGTGAAGAATCTGCCTACAGTGCAGGAGACCTGGGTTCAATCCCCGGGTTGGGAGGATCCCTTGGAGAAGGGAATGGCTACCCACTCCAGTATTCTGGCCTGGAGAATTCCATGGACTGTATATCCATGGGGTTGCAAAGAGTCAGGCACGACTGAGCAACTTTCATTTTCACATTTACATAAATGGGCTTTTGGGTAGCTTGCAGTATTTGGTTATCACAAGTAGAACTGCCATAACGATCCTAGCACCTGCTCTTTAGAGGACATATGTAAACATATTTGTTATGTGCGTACCTAGGAGTAGAATTGCTGTACCATAGTGCGTGTGTGTAGTATGCTTTAGTCGACCTTACCAAAAAGTTAGTCCAGAACTAACTTAAGTTGGTCCACTGGCAATGTTTGGAAGGAGTGCTATTTTGATGTGTTAAGTAAAATGTCTTCTTTAGTACAGTGCCATCAGTTATACCACCATACATTGCAAAGAACTGAACCAAAATATTATTTACAATTTCACTATGTATCTAGGAAATAAAAATAAATTAGCCAAAGTGTGTTAGCATTATTGGCTTTGGTGAAGAAATTAAATATAAGTTAAATACACTAAAAATAATAATAATAATCCTACATAAGGATAACCAGATTCATAGAATGAAGAAAAAAAGTGGCCCATTTATATAGAAAAATGTAAAAGACATTATTAATCCTAACACAGAATGTAGGTGATCTTCATGTTATATGATCACTTTAGAGCAGTTTCAACAGAGATGTGTTATAGTTCCAAAGAGGAAGACAAATTACTCTATCTTTTTAAAAACTTGATGAGATTATTTTAAAAATTTTTTTAAAAACATAAGTGGAAAAGAATGTCAAAGATTATTATGGAAAGTTAAAGCCTTTCTCAGATACTGAGACATAGTATAAAGGAAGAGTGATTAAATGTTATGGAACTACATGAAAACTGAGCAGTGTCCCAGACCAAAGTAGCGAGCCGTAGATATAATGATATATAAGGATGTAAACAGCAACACGGTAAACATCAGTGCAGAGAGAGTAACACTAAGAGTCTTGAGGGGCTACTCTTCATGATAAATGCTTTATATTTAGCTCCAAACAACTCAGTACTTCAATATTATCACTCCCCATTTTTCAGGGAGGAACTGAGGAGTTTCAGAAAAAAATTACATACTCAAGGACCCATAGATTCTTCCAGTGTGGGAGGCCCAAGTCCAGTCTGACTTCACAGGAGAAGGAGAGAACGCCAGAGGGGAACAGCTTGAAGGACACAATTTCTGCTCCATACACCAGACACAGCATTAATATTGGTAGCTCAGGTTATAAAAATAAATTCTCAAATAGGTAAGTGAAAAAAAGGGTCATTTCACAGTAGTAAATAATAGGCAGTTGCAAGGGAAATGCTGAAGTTGGTTAGGAATCAAAAATTTACAAGCTGAAACAATTTTGCAGTATTATTTTGCACCTTTCTAATTAACAAAATCAGTTTTTTAATTTGATATGGTTTATAAAATATATATACATTTCCCTAAGGTGAAAAAATTAGTAAGCATATTTGATATCTTGATCCAGGTGATGGTTATGTGAGTATATACACACATCAAAATTCATCAAGCTACACAGAGTTGTGCATTTTACCATATATACTTCAATAAAAAGGGGGAAAAATACTCTAAAATGTGTTAAGTGATGAAATAAGAATTATTTGTGAGAAAACAAAGGTGGAAATAATTAGATGCTGCCAAGTTAAGGTTAGTGTAAAACATTCAACATGGTGAGTATAAAGCATTTAGCTACAAATTTGAAATACACTTTCCCTCAAGAGCCAACACTCGAGAGTGTTACAATCAGTTACATAATGCACAATGGTCATTAAGGTTAAAAACAAAGCAGCAGCTGAAAAGAACATAGTTATCACTGATCCTAAGAATCAGAAACTGCTCTCATGGGTTCTCATAAAGGGATATTATATGGTGTAATGAATCATGTCCTGAACAACACACCTAAAGTTATTAAAATAATGAGTTTCTGAGGCCTATTTCTTATTTCATTTCTCATCATAAGCCAGAAGAGTGGTGCTGGAACACAGTTTAAAAAGGAAAAAGAGTTTTACCTGGGGAAATCCTTCTGGTTCTGGTTTGTAGGTTTCTGATGATTCTAGCTTAATCTAGGAATAAACTTAGTGAATCTAGAGCAATGGTTCTCAATTCGTGTTCCCAAAGGAACCCTTTGGCAACTCTGGAGACATTTTTGGTTGTCATAACTTGGGGAGGCTGCTACTGGAATCTAGTGAGCAGAGGCTGGGAATGATGCTTAATACTCTACAATGTACAGGACAGGCCACCTACACCATGAAGAAATTATCTAACTCAAAATGTTAGTTGTCAATCTGAAAGAATGAATGGAAACAATATTCACTGAGACCATCCTCTGTGGACATTGCCTCTCAAAACTAGCTTGGATGAAAAAGGAGAAAATACTGGTTTATTTACACATGGGGAAGAGGGAGTGCAAGTGTGGTATTTATGGCCTGGCCCTTTAGGGGCATGATAACTCCTAGAAAATAGGAAATTTCATTTCCTATCACTGTTCACCAGGAAATGGCCTAGTGAGAACTGTCTTGTTAGATGGTAAGTAGGTATTAAGTGTTTATGTGGACCCTTCCCTGCCTGATTGTATACAAAAGTAGTCAGCCAATTGCTCCGGTTTCTCTGGCCTGGCAGAATCCTCCCTCCATGTAGACATGTCCACAGAAGGTATTAGAGAGGCTCCCAGGATCCTCTAGTACCAACTCATTCATTTGTATCCTTATCCCACTAGTTAATCTCACTGTTTGCAGGCTTACTAGTAAACCAAGGTAAGAGCATGTAGGTAGCAAACAAGGTATCATTCTTTACAGTTTTTGAACTTTAACAGGACTTTGAAGTCTGGCCCAGCCTAGCAGTGGATACAGTCAATACCAACATTAAGACACTCCTTTCTGTCTATCTACGGTCACTGATTGTCTCTGGTCCACATCTTCCCATTGTCATTCATCATCAGAGAGATCCCTTAGTTCCAATTTGGAAAACTCCTAGGGAAAAGTCTTTGAACCATCCTCCATCTCTTGCCCACAGAAGGATGATTGTATTTCCATTAGATCCAGTGAAGAAGGAAGCAAGCAGTCTCCAAAAGAATGAGATGGTCTGAAAGTGGGGGCAGGGGGAAGTCGGGGTATAAGGGAGAGGAAGTCAAAACAAATAGATATCCAACACTCCAGAAAAATACATCCATTTTTTAACAAGCTTTTTATTTTGAAATAATTTCAAACTTACAAAAGAGTTGCACAAATAGCACAAGAAATGCCAGCATGTTTGCCAAGCCAAATTCACCAATTGTTGACATTTTCCACATTTGTACTGTTTCTCTCTCCCCCGACACACCTCCAAATGTATTGCATTTGTTTTCCTGAATCATTTGCGAGTAAGTTACACTATTTACCCCTAAATATTTCACGGTGCATCTCTTGGGATCAAGAACATCTCTCATAGAACCATATGACAGTGATCACATTCAAAACACTTAACCATGAACCTATATGTTGCCTAACATACAGTTCAGTTTTATATCGGTAGTACCTTTATAACAGCTTTCCCTCTTGATCCAGAGGGATCAAGCATTTGATGTAATACACAGCATTTAGTCGTTAGAACTCTTTAACCTTCTTTGCTTGCAAATAGTTCATCAGCCTTTCTTTGGCATTCATCACACTGACATTTTCGAAGAGTATGGGCCAGATGTTTGTCTCAAGGTTCCTCATAATTAGATCTAGTGATGTATTTTTGGCAGGAATACCACCCAGCAGTGTGCTGGAGTCAGTCAGTACCAGCTATGAGAGCCAATTCTCACATAACTTCCCAACGCTATGTTCTGTAATACCATAATGACAGCTTGAAATCCACTATGGTAGGAATGTTTACATGTTGATTTCATGGAAATCCACAAATTCTACAGATTAGTTCTTGTACCCCCTTCCCCATGTCTGGTTGTGAAACGTTTACATGTACTAGCACAGCACTGCATATAGATGAAGTTACATCCTTTCCAGGGCTTCCCTGGTGGCTCAGGTGGTAAAGAATCTGCCTGCAGTGCAGAATACCTGGGTTCAATCCCGGGGTCCGAAAGATCCCCTGGAGAAGGAAATGGCTACCCTCTCTAGTATTCTTGCCTGGAGAATTTCTTGGACAGAGGAGCCTGGTGGGCTACAGTCCATGGGATACAACTGAGCGACTAACACACACACACACACACACACACACACACACACACTCTCTTCTCAGTACATACATTCAGAAGGCACGTGATGCTGGTTTTCCTAATTACTGGTGATATCTCATCCTTGGGTAGGATAGTACTTGTCAGGTTTCACCATTGAAGAATTACTGTTTTCCCCTTTGTAATTAATTTTCCCCTGTGGAGTAATCTTTTGTGATTATGTAAATATTCTGACCTGTTTCTCTTCTAATTTTCACCCAATTTTTTTTTTTAGGTTTTCTTATAAAATTAGTTTTACTTGGTTTTCTTAGCATTTGAATATATACCAAATGAATAGCATTTGAATATATATATCGATATATATGTTAAAAATCGAACATTTTCGTTATTGGCAAAGGCAACAAACCATGGATCTCTCTTCCCCGTGGAAAGGGTATTCGCCTTACCATTGCTGAAGAGAGAGATAAGAGATTGGCAGCCAAACAGAGCAGTGGATAAAACGATCGCTATGTGATGTGATTGGAAAGGTCTTTGTAATTAAAGATAATACCAAGTGATTAATAGCAAAAAAAAAAAATAATAATCATTATTTTTATTTATTGAAGTGTATTGCCTGTATCAGTACTGCATCAATCAGTACATCAGTACTATAATTGTTGCAAACAGTAATTTTTTATCTCTTTCATTTCTTCTACATTTATTTGTTGATGTTCTACAAGTTAATTTTTTTTTTTTTTTGTAGATTTAACCCTAAACTAATAGACTTAGAAACAAACTGGGATTTCTCAACATTTTATCAAGTAGTTCTCAATCTTAATGTCTGTGACCAGATTATTAATGTTCACTGCTATAGTTCAGAATAAGTTTACATGGAGGACTTTATCAATACAGAAAATGCAGACCGGGTCTTCAGAAATAGCTTTCCCATTCTACTGTCATTACGTGTGTTTGATGGTGATATGCTGTCCTACCAACAGGGTAAGTGGCATTGGAGTCATTTCTCTGGCCTCATCTGATTGCATTTTTACCATGCTTTTAGAAGATTCCTGGTGAGATTTGCACTGGAGTCTCAGCTATTTCAGTTAACTAATGCATGGTAGAGCAGAAAGAGTGCAGAGTCAACATCTGCTGGGAGATTGAGTAGTGTACTTCTCGTTCCTGTTCCTCAGTGCCATCACTGAGGATGTAAAATCACAGGAGTCATGTTTTCACCAAGTTCCTTTGCAAGTTCTAAAACGTTTATTCTGTTCACCTGCTTGGGAATCGAAACCTAGAGTTCACCTCATTAGCTTGATGTTTTGGTCAGCTGGGCTAACAAGCCAAGGACAAGGATAGGATGTCCAAAGCGGAGCCTGAACCCAGTGCCCTAGTGATGGGATCCACAATCCAGTTAAATTAGCAGTGGGAGTGTAGCCCCAGCACTTGGTACTATTTCATGTTACCTCTGTGCATTCAGCTACATCATTTGACTCAAGCCTCCACTTCTCTTTGTTTATCCTTGACAGTCATGGAAAGCCACTGAAGGATCCCATTACCCCTGTCTTTGAGGTGATCCCTTTCTCAAGTGTTAGCTTGCCCAGTACCTATAAGGTTACCTCTGTTGCCATGGTTGTAAGTAAAAGAAATGTTTTATCCAAGAGCAGACTGCAGTTTCTAAAGAACTTTTACCCTTCAGGCATGAAATTCTAGAGTTCTGTATAAGTCTTAATTAAGTTTCACCATATGAAAGCACTGAGAACCAGGCAAAATCGTATTATTCTTGGTTCATCCATTGTTTGGGATGAACTCAACACACAGGTCAGATAACCTTGACAATCGGTACTGGAACTTAAAATATGTTGCCTTGGGTTTCCAGGACAGTGGTTAACTAAAAGGTGAGGTAGGGGCTAAGATGTTTAAAAGAATGTGGGGCTTTGCCAGACCAGGCATTGTCCTCTCCTCCTGGGATGAGACTTTTCAAGGACCCTACCTCTGCATCCCCCCGGTGCCTTCCTCCACCAGTTGTGTTGGGGCCACTGTGTAGGTGGCTGGAGCGGCCAAACAGACTTAATTTGAAGGAAGTAGGGAAAACCACTAGACCATTCAGATAATGACCTAAATAAAATCCCTTACGATTCTACAGTGGAAGTGGGAAATAGATTCCAGGGACTAGACCTGATAGACAGAGTGCCTGATGAACTATGGACAGAGGTTTGTGACGTTGTACAGGAGACAGGGATCAAGACCATCCCCAAGAAAAAGAAATGCAAAAAAGCAAAATGACTCTCTGAGGAGGCCTTACAAATAGCTGTGAAAAGAAGAGAAGCTGAAGGCAAAGGAGAAAAGGAAAGATATACCCATTTGAATGCAGAGCTCCAAAGAATAGCAAGGAAAGATAAGAAAGCCTTCCTCAATGATCAGTGCAAAGAAATGGAGGAAAACAATAGAATGGGAAAGACTAGAGATCTCTTCAAGAAAATTAGAGATACCAAGGGAACATTTCATGCAAAGATGGGCTCAAAATGGATGGACCTAACAGAAGCAGAAGATATTACAAAGAGGTGGCAAGAATACACAGAAGAGCTGTACAAAAAAGATCTTCATGACCCAGATGATCACGATGGTGTGGTCACTCACCTAGAGCCAGACATCCTGGAATGTGAGGTCAAGTGGGCCTTAGGAAGCATCACTACGACCAAAGCTAGTGGAGGTGATAGATTTCCAGTTGAGCTATTTCAAGTCCTAAAAGATGATGCTGTAAAAGTGCTGCACTCAATATGTCAGCAAATTTGGAAACCTCAGCAGTAGCCACAGGACTAGAAAAGCTCAGTTTTCATTCCAATCCCAAAGAAAGGCAACGCCAAAGAATGCTTGGACTACTGCACAATTGCACTCATCTCACACGCTAGTAAAGTAATGCTCAAAATTCTCCAAGCCAGGCTTCAACAATACGTGAACCATGAATTTCCAGATCTTCAAGCTGGTTTTAGCAAAGGCAGAGGAACCAGAGATAATATCCAATGGATCATCAAAAAGGCAAGAGAGTTCCAGAAAAACATCTATTTCTGCTTTATTGACTATGCCAAAGCCTTTGACTGTGTGGATCACACTAAACTGTGGAAAATTCTGAAAGAGATGGGAATACCAGACTACCTGACCTGCCTCTTGAGAAACCTGTATGCAGATCAGGAAGCAACAGTTAGAACTGAACATGGAACAACAGACTGGTTCCAAATAGGAAAAGGAGTATGTCAAGGCTGTATATTGTCACCTGCATATTTAACTTCTCTGCAGAGTACATCATGAGAAATGCTGGGCTGGATGAAGCATAAGCTGAAATCAAGATTGCCAGGAGAAATATCAGTAACCTCTGATATGCAGGTGACATCACCCTATGACAGAAAGTGAAGAAGAACTAAAGAGCCTCTTGATGAAAGTGAAAGAGGAGAGTGAAAAAGTTGGCTTAAAACTCAACATTCAGAAACTAAGATCATGACATCTGGTCCCATCACTTCATGGCAATTAGATGGGGAAACAGTGGAAACAGTGACTGACTTTATTTTTCTGGGCTCCAAAATCACTGCAGATGGTGATTGCAGCAATGAAATTAAAAGACGTTTACTCCTTGGAAGGAAAGTTATGACCAACCTAGACAGCATATTAAAAAGGAGAGACATAACTTTGCCAACAAAGCTCCATCTTGTCAAGGCTGTGGTTTTTCCAGTAGTCATGTATGGATGTGAGAGTTGGACTATAAGGAAAGCTGAGTGCCAAAGAATTGATGCTTTTGAACTGTAGTTGAAAAAGACTCTTGAGAGTCCCTTGGACTGCAAGGAGATCCAACCAGTCCATCCTAAAGGAGATCAGTCCTGAGTGTTCATTGGAAGGACTGATGTTGAAGCTGAACCTCCAATACTTTGGCCACCTCATGCGAAGAGCTGACTCATTGGAAAAGACCCTGATCCTGGGAAAGATTGAACGTGGGAGGAGAAGGGGACGACAGAGGATGAGATGGTTGGATGGCATCACCGACTCAACGGACATGAGTTTGGGTAAACTCTGGGAGTTGGTGATGGACAGGGAGGCCTGGTGTGCTGCGGTCCATGGGGTCACAAAGAGTCGGACACGACTGAGCAACTGAACTGAACTGAACTGTGTAGGTGAAAAAACCTACAGGTGAGGTTCCTATTTGCCTCCCTACTCTAGAGCTGTCCCAGCTTGGTACTTTTCATACCTCGGCTCCTCATTTCAGCATTTTTAATATTTAATGACTCTTCTAAGTTAGAGAAATATTTGGCAGCTTACTTAAAAGTATCTGAGGTCTTTTTATCTGCTGGACTTCCATTTACTAAATTGGTGTGTAAAATAGTGTTCAAATGACTCATCTAAGATTCTGATGAAGCAAAGGGGTCACAGGGTAGCAGAGGAGTTGGCAATAATTTTCAATATATTTTATTCATCTTTAGTTGTTTTTTTTTCTTGAATATTTGAACTAACACACTTGATCTCCTCTCCAATTTTAAGACAAATTTGACTTAACGAGGTCAGGTCTAATTTCAAACTCAAAGATGTTTTACAGCGGGCCCCCCCCCCCCCCCCGGCCCCCGCCCCCGCCCCCGCCGCCGGAAGCTCACCTCTCTCTGCATGAGTTTCTTTTTCTTTGAAGAGAAGGGATTCAGCCTTTCTAAAATTTAAATCTTGATCAGCGCCTTCCTCACCTGTTGGATTAACTGCTTCATCATCTTTCACCAGATTAGAAAACCGTTGTCTCTTGCCTGAAAGACAGAGGCCAATGGATTTCTGCAATCAACCTGTTTCTTTGATTTTATAAACTGTTTCTAGAGATTATAGGCAAACTTTGAATTCCAAGGCTCTGGGCCTGTCAGCTTTTGAAGCAAAAAACTTTGAAGCAGATCCTCTGCCTCAGGTTTCAGAAGGAATACTTAGATGTTGGAAAATGAAGTTAATTTGTTTTCATTCTGTAATAGAAGGGAAACACAGATAATTATCACTGCCGACATTGTAACATCCCCGATTTGGGGGTTGTATATTTTTATTTTATGAGTTCTAAAAGATTTATTACTAGTTGTTTTTTTTTTTTTCTCGTTTTTTTGAGAAGCCCAGTCAAGTCATTTGGAAACCTTCCAGAAATTCTCACTGAGCTAACTGCTTCTATAAACCTATCTAATGTGCATTTACTTTAAAACTACTAAATTACTTATCACTGGTAAACTTTGTGTAATTACAAAACTCTTCAGCCCAGATTCAACAGGTAGAAAGGAGAAAGAAAACATGCAGGGCAGTTTGCAGACTTGTGTTCTGAAACAGTATGCAGCCTGAGTACTAATTATACAGGATTTACACCAGGAGAGGGTTATATGAAATTGTTTTAGCCTGTGGTAATGCTTATAAGCTAGCATCTTACTACAAAAAAAAATTGTTTTTTAAATAATGACCCTAGTCTACTACTCAGTATTGAATTTATCATACAATGCAATAATGGTATTTACTTATGTCATCACATTTAACAAAATAAACGAAGGTATATGTGAGTATTATTGATAGAGGCAACCCCCACTCCCCACCCCCCCACACACACTTGTGCATCCCTTCCTGAGTAAGTATTCCTCCTTAATTACAGCCTCAAACTCCTATTCTGCTTTGGGATCTTAAAAAATAAAATACTGGGAAAGGGATAAATTAGGATTCATCAAACTTCAGTATAAAGCAACAGAATTTTAATCTTTTAAGTGTTTGCTATAACTGGTTCTTAAGGCTTTACGTTTTCTCTATAAAACTATAAATATTAATTCAAGAGTCTCATTGACACAGAAGCGGAACTTACATTTTTTATAATATTTGCATTGTGTATGTATACCAAAATAATTGCTATGATGAAGGAAAACTAAGAAAATCAGAGCGTAAAAATGAACTTAGATAAAAATTATTCATTCATTTAGAGTCTGTCTGAATTTTCAGTCATGTGTGTTCCTTCCAGAATACTGCTCTCAAAACACAATTTTCCACAGCTAATTAAAGCGCGAACTCTCTCTCACACACACACACACACACACACACACACACGTGCGCGCGCACACACACACACGCTGTGGCTTCCCCTTAACCCTGGAAGCGTCTCTCCATGTCCCCCTCCCTTTCCTCTGGAATGGTATGATCTGCATTTGATCGTAAACTGGAGGTGCCAAGCTGTGACAGCTTCCCGAACTCCACAGCCGTTTGCTACGACCTAGGGAAGCCTGTGTTCAGTGATGCTTTCCTTTTCCTCTGACAGGGGCAAATCGAAGTAGACAGCGAAACTATCTTCAGGTTAGCGGCACTCATTTTACAGGTAAGAACTGACAAACCGCTTTTTACCCGCTCTTTTTGTGTATTGGGTTTTGTGAACTGCCTGAAATTCTGAAAGTTTTGCATGGGCCAGCAGCTGATGTTCTAAAGTCGCCTGGTTGTTTGCCAGAATAAGATGTGAGCCACCGTTTTCTGTTTTAGTGAGGTTTGCATGATGAGGGAGAATGTGGCATTGTGTGTCTCAGAAGAAAATGAAATTTAGACTTCACTGAGGAAGGAGCGTTGTTAAGACCATATTCCTGGCAAAGAGCTCTGGGTGACTTGAATTTGGGAGGCGGCAGTTGTCACAACAGCTGTAATTTGCATTTAAATTTAGTAACTTTTGTATACTTTTTCTTGGGGTTGAGTTAAAGAGCCCTTTAATTCTTAAAGGCATGCATAGTAGAAAAACGATGGGTTCTATGCTGGTTTAAAAAAAGAAAGTAAATGGCATGTGTTGGTTTTTCTGTGTAATGATTTAAAAGGTCTGCATCCAGACTAGAAAGGGTGCTGCTCTGGTAGACAAGCATTTATCACGTGATCTTTGAAACTTAAAAGGAGAAATAATCATCTATGCATTTTCAGATAGATTTGTCTTGTCTGATACAAACAAGAAAAATTAATGAGTAATACCAGTGTCTTAAATGCCACATTGTTCTCCAGTGTGGTAAATAGGGAAGATGTCTCTTGTGGGGAAAAAAAAAATTCGAAACAAAACTCGGGCATTTTAAGAGTAGAGAATGATCAAGAGTAAAAATTCTTTTAGCTTGATTAACATCAGTACAAACTGATCATCTGTCTTTTTTTTTTTTTTTAGGAAGCCAAAGGGGATTACACCAGGTATGATTCCTTTTCTGATATAACTATGCAGCTTTTAATGCTATTTTAAATAACAATGGATGCAAAATCAAAAGAAAGTAGATCCCTAGGCGAGAGACGGAGGTCTCTTTCCTCTTCAAATAGAAACCTATTCTTTTTGTGAATGAATCCAGGCAATGAAGCTTTCCAAGCCAGAGTGACAGAACTTGTTCTCAGAAATGCTCCAAAGTTCTATCTTCTGTCATCTGTTAGCAAATGAAAAAAATCTATAAAAAGCTTGGGTAACCCGTGCTGATTTTTTAAACTTATACTAATCCTGTATTTGAAGCGATATACTATAAGCACAAAAAGATTAAATCCATCAGCTGCTTAGTTAAGGGATTAATAGGGGCTTTCTTTTTGCAGCTGCCCTGAAGAGGCCTCACCCTTCATACACTTGACCTAACAGTTGTATTGTTGCCACCGAGACACTTACTGGTCCTAACTGCCTAACTGGCCAAATCATCAGAGAGTGTTTACATTTGAATTCACCCTCCTCTGTCCTCTCCATTCTGTTCTTTTCATGCAATAGTTGCCGTTGGAGTAGTAGAAAGGGTTAAAGGTGGAGGCCAGGCCTCCAATTCGAAACAGGGCACAGGCTGATGACCGGCTGAAAGCCTCGCCTGTACTGTGTTAATGTTCTACTCCGGGTAAACTTTACCAGTAGATTATTTACAGATCCACTAGTATTCATTCCCCGCCAAGTCTTTGACTAGTGTGCTCCTTAACAGACTGATAACCAGATCATGCCTTCCAGGCTTGAAAACTTGCAGTCACAGAGTCATGCTTCACTTCAGAAACTCGGTGCACTTTCCACATCTGCCCATTTAATTTGGTAGAATGACTGAGTCTTCCACTTAACATGACACGATCCAATCACTGCATTGTCCTTTTAGCTCTGTTTTGTGATTTAAAAAAATTTTTAGGTTAGTAAATAAGCTTTGAAGGAATCATAAAAATTACTGAAAGTGCAAGTCACTCCGTCATGTCTGACTCTGTATAGTCCATGGGGTTCTCCAGGCCAGAATACTGGAGTGGGTAGCTTTCCCTTCTCCAGGGGATCTTCCCAACGCAGGGACTGAACCAAGTTCTCCTGCATTGCAAGTGAATTCTTTACCAGCTGGGCCACAAGGGAAGGCCAAGAATACTGGAGTGGGTAGCCTATTCCTTCTCCAGCAAATCTTCCCTGATAGCTTCCCTGATAATTCTTTTTAATTAAAAGAAAATGTCAAGGCATAAAAAGAAGATAAATTAGTCTCTAGGTCGTTAACATCAAGAGAGGCTGTGTTCTCCACTCTTGTCTTCCCTGGAGGAGCCATATTTCCTAGGAAGATCAGATATGCAAGGAATTCCTTCGCTAGGGGCTGAGTCTGAAGTTGATTTATAAATGAGGGCTTTCAGAGCCAACAACTCAGACTCCACTGTCTGTGGACTGCTAACCCTTCCTCCCCCACTTTCTCCCGGTCAAGCCTGTGATGGACACCCTCTGAGCCTCATTTCCCATCAAGATAATGGCACCTCCTTCACAGGTCTGTTGTGAGGTTAACTGTATGGAAACATTGCCCAGGGCAGTATCTGGGGTGCAGCAAGCTCTGTATACACGTTGACTGTTATTATTAACTATTAAAGTATTATTTCCCTCTTCATTATCATCATCCTGTCCCATCTCTTGGCAACCTTTGAAGAGGTTTTTGGGACCTACATGGGTATAAAGAATGAAAGAGAAAAAGGTTGATTCCGCAAACCTCCTTTAGGGAAAATGGCTTGCTTGAGGCAGAAGAAGTCTTTAAAAGAACTGTACTTGGGTAGCCCAGACCTTTTAGCCCTAAGATGTCAAGTTTGGAGAGTTAGTCTGGCCAAACCCAAGTCAATCGTTTTCCTTTATTTGAGTGTGTTCCTGGTGCTTTCCTGAGTGATTACTAAAGAAATGGTGGACATTGTTTTGAAATTGTCTAAACCATGCTGAGTAGTAGAAGGAGCTTGGGACGGGGAATCATGAAACCAGCACCATGAAATTGAATGAGCCCTGTGCTCATTCTCAGCCTCAATTTCCTCATCTGTAAATTGGGAGTAAGGAAAATGAGACTTGGCTGGGTAGTTTTGGCGCTATGAATGGGTTCAAAGACTTTGTAGATTATAATTTGTTGTCCGAGCATTAGTTATTGCTGATGAGATTGAAAGAATAGGAAATACGATCTGTTGTCATTGGGTATATAAAGAAGCAGAATTTTTGCTCATTGTCACCACTCCTTCCCTATTTGATCTCCTCCTCCCCTGAAAGGAGAGGGTATATTTTTCCTCCAAAGTTTTGTTATAAAACTAATTTAGGAAAATCAGGCAAAAATAAAAAGTAGCATTTGTGGTTACATACTGTTTAGAGCGAAGACATTAGAACCAGATAGCCTCACTGAAGTCCCAGGTCTGCCTGTTATTACCTGTGCAATCTTGAGCAAGTTATTTAAATTTACCAAGCCTCAGTTTCCTCATCTGTAAAATAGGGCTTTTATTAGTATATACCCCATAGAATTGCTATGATGACTGATGGAATTAATATATATAAAGTGCTTAGAATGGTTCCTCCAGTCGCCACTTTCATATTCCATCAAATTGATGGACATAATCCACCACTCCCATGTTGTCTTAAATATGTATTGCTTCCCGTTTTTTGCTGATATAAATAATACTTTGATGAACATCTTTGTGTAATTGGGATTGGAGTTATCTGTGATTGTTTTTCTAAGTGATGTTTCTCCAGTGGGAACAAGCAAAGGCAAATTCCTCAAAGGAGGTTAAGTATGAAGTGCTGAAAGGGGACTTATACATGCCTGATACTTCCTTGCTTCCTTCCAGAGAATCTGTTTTTCTGTCCAGAGCTCCCTCAGTGACAGTTCCACATCTCTCTTGGGTTACATGCCATGGCTTTTAGAACTTACCTGAGTTTGCTCACTGAGGTTTAATTATGGATCAATAAAGATCCTCAAATACTACCCTCGTGGAGTAAAGCCATGTAGCATTTTCAATTAAAACACTGATGGAACACCTAATTCTTGAGGCTGCTCTGGGCCATTCAATCCTTGTAAATATCTCATTCTTTCTCATATTTAGCATTTCTAAAGCTGAACCCGCCAGCATCCCAACCCCCAGACCAACTCCCCCGCTGCCTCCCCTTGTATAAGCTCCTTTCTCTCTTGAATCATCTCTCAGGATTTTCCCTTTTCCCTCCCACCTATCTCCTCTACCTCAGACAGCTCCCTTCTTTCCTTCTATCAGAACGCCAGTCAGCCTGACTGTAAAAGTATGCATGTGTGTGTTGATTGTTTGACTGCTTTCTATAACATTATTTTAATAGTCCATGTCTGGTTTCATTCAGTTCCTACCACAGTTTTATCATCACCATTTAACAAATTAATGGATGGAAATTTTAGGCCAAACTCACATAGTCAGTGAGTTCCTGGATCTGTTCCGATTCCATTGTGTGCTACATAATACCCACACATAACCCCCTGTTATCTTCCTAAGACATAAATGTGATCATTGTTGTTGACTTCCACACATCTCTTATCTCCCATTGCATAGACATCTACCTTCCAAAACCCTAACCTGGCATTCAAGGCCCCATATAATCTGCATTAATATATTTTAACTGCCCACGATCTACCATTCATACTGCTTAATATTTGTTCCTGACTCTCTTTTCTTTACATACAGTATACTGTTTTGCCATCATGGTTATGTTCAAATTCTTCTTCCTAGAATGCCTTTTAAAACAATAATCCTCCTCCTTATTTTGTTTCTGCCCTCTTTCCTTCAGAGTATTTTAAGTTAACACTATCATAACCAAGTAGAAAACCTTGCTCTCTGGAAAGTTAATTAAAATAGTGGCGTGAGGACTTCTATTTTCTTTAAATAGTTGACAGCCTGAATTTCCAAGTCAGCCCTTAAGCTGCAAAGATAACAAGCTACTTGGGTAACACAACACAGACAAACACAGGATTCCTGAAAGCTGACACGGCGAGGTTTTATCACTCAGCCAGCAGCAAATGACTTTGTAAAAGCAAGGTGTTTCTTTTCTTTTCTTTTTTTAAGATCCTGAAAGGTGGAACAAGAAACTATGTGACTAGGGCACTTTTGCTTATAAGAAAAAGTGACTACAATTTCATTTCAGTGCTGGGTCAGAATGATAGCATATTGTCACTTAGCTTCAAATGAGTAGGAATAATGCACAATTTACAGCTGTGCTACAAAAATAGCAGCTGTTTCCCATGGGAAAGGAACTTCTCTGGATGCCTTGAGAGTAGTTAATGAAAGGAGAGAAAAAAAAATCAAAGACTTTTAAAGAACTTGTCCTTCTACTTGTTACACCTCTAGAGCGCTTGAAGCTCTAAAATATTCCGTTTCTGGGACCTTTAAAATCAGTGACCATGTTTTTTTTTTCTTTAAAAAAAAAGCGGCTCCCATGGGCTAGGTGCTATGCTGAGTATGTCCTTACATCAATGGGAGGCAGATGTGAAGAGGAGCTTTGGAATTTAATTGCTTGGGTTCAAATCCAGGCCCAGGTACCTGCTGTAATACTGTGGGTAACTAACTTCTCTGGAATCTGGAACTCAGTTGCTTTGTCTCTGTTGTTTGGCTTTACTATTGCTATTAGTGTTAATCCACTGAACCTTCCCACCAGTCCTGTGATGACAGGCACTAGTGGTATCCCCATTTTACAGACAGGGAAACTGAGGTGTGGAGAGAGTAAGTAGTGGACTGTCTAGGTCACATGACTTCAAGAGTGGCCCAGTTAGGACTCTGCCTGATGCTCTTGACCTTTGTCAGGAGTCTCCTTTTAGTATTCTAACACAAACTTAAACTTGTAAGAATCATTACCTTCCATGCTGACAGAATAAAGAAGGCTGACATGACAAAAATTTAATGTTTCTGTCTGATTTCACGCCAGAACTTTAATGAATCAGCAAAGAGCTTTTGTGAAAAACCTAGTAAGAAATGACTTTTCTTTCTCTTGGTGTTATGGCTATTTTAAGGCTTGATTTTAAACATATAGTTCTTTTATCAATCAGTTCAGCACATTCATATTTTATTTATATTTAGTAATTGGTAAATACTTCTATGTGTCAGGCTGTTTTACATGTTTTACAAACAGTAACTCATTAATCGTCATCTCTGCTCATGAGGTTGGTGGAATATTATTCCCACGTTACAACTGAGATTAAGAAACTTTGTGTGGGTAACATTATATTACTCATATTATGGTTTAACATTTCCCCATGACTTCTCCAGATGTTGAGTTGTTACACTGAATAAACACACCAGATAACAAGTAGGGAGCTACAGACAAATAAGCATGGGAACTATATTGTTAAAAGCAGAAACCAAGAGATACTATAAAGCAATTATGCTTCAATTAAAAATAGATAAATTAAAAAGAAACTCAACAGAGTTTAAGTTCTTTTTGATCAGTTTCAAATCCACTCATGTGCATGGCAGATCTCCCAGAAGAAAACACACAGTGTTTCCCACACTTTCTTGTCCCTGATGTCCGAGCCTCTTCCCAGACCAGTGTTTTGTGTGCTTCACCTTGTGAAGTAGAGGCTTATTTATTTGGTGAAAGCTCAGTATTAAAATGCTTTTAAAAGATAAGCAGGTCCTTTTCTTGGTACTGCCTGTCAGATTCTTACATCTCTCAATTATAATTCCAATAGCTCTTAGGGTAAACATTCATCAAATTCTGAACTTGCTTTTTCTGAAGAGCCCTGAATTTGGAAAGAATCATCCATCCCATACAGTGGGTGCTTTTTCATCTGCTCTGCACATAGAGTATTAGCGTTGCCCCCATATTATGCATTGGAACGCTCATTTCACGCATGATGAACTAAGTGACATACCCATGACAATTCAGGTTGACAGCACCAGACCTACAGTCCCCAGACCTCCCCTACCATCTCAGAGTACCATTCTGACTTACATGTGTATCAGGAGCCCTCCACAGATCCTTGCTGTCCGTGATGGAAGGCAGTGAGGGCAGCAGGCAGTGGACTCTCTGGTAAGCGGTGTTATCAGTGGCGCGGCCCCAAGTCTAATATTAGTCACTTGAGGAGATAGCTTAAGAGTGAGAAGGCAGGAAATGAGCGCTCCATCAGCAGTGACCTTGGAATGCTTGGTCTTTTTCTCATTGCTGGACCCTATTCACCCTTGTATTCAATAGATTAAACACTGAATGCCTACAGTGTACAAGGCTCTGGACCACTAAGGGCTGTGGTGGAGGCAGACTAAATTTCCGGTCTTGTACTACTTAGCCACAGTCATTTTACATCCTTTATAAGAGACGCTGGAAGGTTCTGGGCCCTGGATTCAGACACGCAGGCATGAGCTGAGTGAGACAAGCCTTCCTCATCTACTAGTGACATGACCTTGAGCCAGTTCAAGCCATTGAGCCTAAGGTCGCTTTTAAAAAATTTATTTGTGTTTAACTGAAGGATGATTGTTTTACAATATTGTGTTGGTTTCTGCCATATATCAGCATGAATCAGCCATAGGTATACGTATGTCCTCCCACCCCCAAACCTCCCTCCCACTTCCCACCCCATCCCTCCCGTCTGGGTTGTCACAGAGCCCCTGGTTTGAGTTCCCTGAGTCATACAGCAAATTCCTCCTGGCCATCTATTTTATTTATGATAGTGTTTCCATGCTACTCTCTCCACTTGTCCACCCTCTCCTTCCCGGTCCCCCAACACCTGTATCCACAAGTCTTTTCTCTACATCTGCACTCCATTGCTGCCCTGCAAATAAGTACATCAGCACCGTCTTTCTAGATTCCAAATATACACGTTAATCTACGATATTTGTGTTTTCTCTGACTGACTTTGTATAATAGGTTCTAGGTTCATCCACCTCCCTAAGGTCCCTTTTCTTTAAGGGATTTGTTGTGAGAGTTGAATGAGATCACGCACCTTGCAGGATGCCTAGTACAGAATGAAGACTTAGTGCTTGGGACTTTGCCACTCAGTCTGTCGAGTATACTGAGATGCATGGTTGTTGTTTTACCATCTTAATTTTTTTTGTTTTTAAATTTATTTATTTTTGGCTGTGCTGGGTCTTTGTTGTTACGCTAGGGCTTTCTCTAGTTGTGGCAAACCGTGGCTACTCCTTGTTGCAGTGTGCGGGCTTGTCATTGTGGTGGCTTCTCTTGTTGTGGAGCACGGACTGTAACTTGTGGACTTTGGTAGTTGTGACGCACGGGCTTAGTTGCTCCGAGACATGTGAGATCATCCCAGAAAAGGGATCAAGTGTATGTCCTGTGCATTGGTAGGCATACTGCTCACCACCAGCCTCCCAGGGAAGTCCCCCATCTGAACCATTTTAAGTTGCTGGGCAACCATCACCACATCCATCTCCAAGATCTTCCATCTTGAAAAATGGAAACTCCGTACCCATTAAATAATAACCCTTCTCTCCTTCCCCCGAGCCTCTAACTGTCACCATTCTACTTTCCATCTCTACAAATTCGCCTATTCTGGATGCCTCATATAAGTGAACTCATACAGTATTTGTCTTCCTGTGACTGGCTTCTTTCACTCAGCATAATGTCCTCATGTTGCATCCATATTGTGCCATGTGTTAGAATTTCCTGTACTTTAGGACTAATGTTCCACTATTATATATTTACCACTTTTGCTTATCCATTCATCTGTGAGTGAATACTTGGGTTACACCACCTTTTGGCTCTTATGAATAATACTGATACGAGCACAAATATCTTTTTGAGTCCTGAATTTCAATTCTTTTGAGAAGGGAGATGTATTTTTAAAGAGAGTCCCTGGCTTCCAGACACTCCACCGTTCATTGGAGTGGGGGTGGGATGAACGCATTAGAATGGAGGATGGATATCAGATCCTTGTTCTAAATCATGAGATCTTATCAAAAGTAACACTTAAGAATGTCAGTAACTTACATTAGAATACTTTTGTAGGTGAATATTTATTGACATGGAAAAATGATTACAATATAGAAAATAGAAAAAAACATATGTATCATCCTTTTTTTATTAAAAAAAGTATGCCAATACATTCAAATATATGATACATGTATAAAAACTAGTCTGTAAGTTATAGCACAGTGCGGTAACCTCTAAATTATTTTGTTCCTACAGCCCCATTCATTTGTATACTTTTAATTATTTATTTCATTATACAGTTATAGATTTGATAGTGAAAGTCACTCAGTTGTGTTCAGTTCTTTGCAACCCCATGGATTATACAGTCCATGGAATTCTCCAGGCCAGAATACTGGAATGGGTAGCCTTTCCCTTCTCCAGAGGATCTTCCCAACCCAGGGATTGAACCCAGGTCTCCTGCATTGCGGGCAGATTCTTTACCAGCTGAGCCACCAGAGAAGCCCAAGAATACTGGAGTGGGTAGCCTATCCCTTCTCCAGCAGATCTTCCCAACCCAGAAATCAAACCGGGGTCTCTTGCCCTGCAGGCAGATTCTTTACCAGCTGCGCTACGAGGGAAGCCCATAGTTGTAGACATGGAGAACTATATTAACATCATGTATATTGTAAAATACTCAGAAAAGAGTCATCATCAAAAGCAATGACATAGAGTAACATGTCCAAAGAATGCATACAAAGAAAGTATCATTAGAAGTTGTAGTATTTTCTTTCTGCACAACTAAAGACTCCCCACTACAAAGACTGCTGTAGAGTGGATTCTGAAGTTAGTCAAAACTGAGTTTGGCTCCAGATCCTGCTTCTCACTGGTGAACAATCTTAGCTGTGTCATTGCACATCTCTCCACTGCAGTTTCCCATCTGTAAATAAGAATAATTACAGTTCTTTTTAAAAAGTAAGAAAAAATTTTTAATTGAGGTATGATTGACTTGTAACCATATATTAGTTTCAGATATATAACATAATGATTCAATATTTGTATTTATTACAAAATGATCACCACAAAAAGTCTAGTTAAAATCCATCACCATACATAGTTACAAAACTTTTTTTCTTGTGATGAGGACATTTAAGATCTACTCTCTTAGCAACTTTCAAATTTGCAAAACAATATTATAGTGCATTGTACACTGCCCAGTTTATGGTAGAGGTAAAAAAAAAAAATGAAGCCAATACTATTGTCATGACTAAGAGTTATCGTGGGATGGGTGGGATAGAAATGTTTGCAATTTGCCTTCTTCACATGTCAGTGTGTTTTCATTTATTGATAATGAATATACAGTGCTTATGTCAGAATTTTTTTAAATGTTATTTTGTCCTGTTAAAAAACTCATAGATTAGCACAGTGACCTACAGATCTCTGACACTGCATCGTTTTTCAAAACGAATGTAAGATTCATGGAACACTACCCACTTGACCTAACGGAAACTTCCCAAACCAAGGCTTAAAGCCCTTCCCTGCCACCCCAGAGCAACAAGGCAGCAAGCTTGTGATTCCCCCCGGCATGTGGGGGGCCCTATCCAGAACCTGCTGGCCTCCGGGGGTCTGTGTGCCTTTGTGAACAGGCTCATTTAGTTCTGGGCACAGGCGCCTAAGGCTGGGCAGGCAGAAAGGAAGCAATTAAGACAGTGGAAATCTACCAGGGAAAAATGCTGTTGGCAGGGCAGACTTCACCAGGGTGTGACCTGTGCAATCACACAGGCCCCCCTGCTCAGAAGGAACCCACGCTCAGTTTGATACTCTTCTGTCGCCATCTTGAGATTCCTCATGATTTTTTAAACAAAGAAGCTCCACATTTTAATTTTTCACTGGGTCCTGCAAATTGTGTAGCTTGGTCCTGGTTGTTGAAAACTGTAAGGCCTGGGTATTAGATGGATTATTAAAGAAAAGGTCCTCTTGTAGGCGTCTAAACAGGTACTCCATTGATGAAGATAGAACCACACAGAATTCTGCAAAAAAGCCCTTTTTCCTATATGTCTGGGAACCTCTTAACCTTTTTCTGATTTCAGTATGCATGATCTCCCAGGTCCAAGGCCCAGGGAATAACATAACCTAGACCTCCTAGGGCCATTATGAAAATCAAGAGAGAAAATGCCCATAAAAGAGTTAGAACTGTGCCTGGTACCTGTAATTCTCATTTCTGGCAACAGTGGAATATCATCAGCCCTGGCTCAGACCTTGGGGTTTCACTGGGTTCCCCTCACCTCCTGGCAACCACCATTCTATCCTCTGTCTCTCTGAATTTCTGAAGTGTTTTTATTTTCAATATTTACAGATTTTTGTGTTAACCTCATTCTCAGCCTGTCATTTTTGTAGATTATATTTCTTCTAAAAGATGTGAAGTTTCAAAGTAGACAGGATCAGAGTTCTTGGCAAGCTGGCTAATGTTTAGAAAAAAATAATCTCTCATCACATTTTCATTATTATAAGAAATTCTTCAGATCTTAAAAAAAAAAAGTAGTTTGACAGTTGATCCCTATCAAGCATGTAGATGGACAGAGTAATTTGTCCTTGGTTACAAGTTAGACAACAGACAAGAGTTTAACAAAGGAATTCTAGATGAGAGGACACTGTGTTTCCCACAACACAAGCTGGTTTCTTGTCTCTGGTAGAATGCAGAGATAAGGAGGGTCTGATACAAATTCCACGGATTGGTCATGATGTTGGAGGAGCAAGTTTCAAGGCTGCACTTCCACAGTTACCGTGGGTTCTGTTGAATCCATCCTAAAGCCACTTAGAACTAGGAACTTGCCAAGCTGCTTCCAAAGTTCTTTACCCATGTGGTTTATTACCAACTGTTAGGATTGCCAGACTGAACACATAAAATAAACAAAGCATAACTTTTTTTACTGTGTGTTCTAAATGTTTAATCTGGCAACTCTAACCTAGATCACCCACTGGGGATTCTTCTCAGTGTTAAGAAGCCACCCCTAGCCTGTTCTGAGGATGATTGAAGTAAAGTGTTTGGTATAACTGTTGGTTTTCTGTGCTGTGATCAGAAAGGAAAGAATACATTTAATGAACATAGGCAGGTGCCTTCATAGCAACATAGCTTCATAGCATCTTCCCAAGAATGCCAGAAAACACATCAGTATCCCTGTCTTTATAATGTGGAAACCGAGGCTTACATAGGTTAGTTTAGCTAAGTCCTATAAACATGGAGACCTGGAACTGAATCCAGTTGTAGGTCCTGACCTTATTACTGCACATCACAGGTCTAGGGCCAGCCAGTGAGCACGTCTGTTGATTTGTTTCTAAGTATGTGATGGTTTTACACTGGCCTATGTCCCAACCCTGGCTGCCCATGTACCAACTCTGGTGGGACAGCAGGCAGCCAGGTGACCTCTCTAAGCCTCAGTTTCCGTATATGTAAGTTAGAAACAGCTCCTACACCTCAGTTTGCTATAAGGATTGAATGACATCCTTTTTTTTTTTCTCTTTCTCTTTTTGTATAAGTAAAATGCTGAGCACTTGTCTGCCGCACAGCACATGCCCTTTTTCTTTTAGAGCCACAGAAGTTTCTAATTTATTGTCTTGTGAAGGAGCAGAGAGGTCCAAGGCAGCTAGAAACCAAGGGCAGCCTAGGAATGTATGCTCACACCGGAACACCAAGGAAGGAGCTGCATCTGATTAAGATGAACTGGGGTGTCCCTCCTTTTCCCAGAAGGGATGGAGGGCATCCCTAGCTTCTATAATCCTTTCAGTTCTCACTTTCCACTCCAAAAAGACGACCTTGGCTTGAGGTGCGATCAGGACCTGATTAAATGGGGTGGGGAGGAAATCCTAAGAATGGAAAGACCCTCTGACTTCGGAGGGGAGGGGAAGAGTTCTGGCCCAGCCCGCCGGGCTTTTCTGGCCCCTCCCCCTGTTCTCTCCACCCAGCTTCCCAGTTCCCTCCTCTCCTTCCTCCTCCTCCCCTGCTGCCACTCAGCTTAAACCTGGAGTCCTGAGAACCAGCCAGACAGCCTCTGGTCCTCTCGATCTAGCACTACCTCAGCGAAAGGCCCCTGGTAAGTCTTTAAGGTCGCTAGGCCCTATTTCCTGCATCTACAAACTCAGTGTCGGACCAGAGTAATTTAGATCTCTTAACCGGCCGGCAGGGTTTGGTCTGAAGGGGTGGAAAGTGAGGCAGGCACTTTATTTTAGCTATTATGAAATTGTCTCAGTCTGTGAGCAGTTTTACTGAAAACTGCAGTAATCATTTGTGGCATTAAAATCGGGTGGATCTGAGCCCTAGCTTTTTGTCTTGGCATATGATTGACTATGAATGAGATTGACTGCTTGTTTCCCTCTTTCTCCAGCTGCTCCCAAGCCTTCTATCCTGTAACCGAGAGAACTCGTCAAGGGTTGAGATTTTACTATGAACTTCTTAGCTAGGATTACAAATGGGGCATCAGGGACTTCCCTAGCAGTCCAGTGATTGAGATAACCTGAGTCCACTGCAGAGGGTGCAGGTTTGATCCCTGGTCGGGGAGCTAAGATCTCACTTGCTGGGTAGCACAGCTGGAAAAAAAAAAAAGTGTCAAACTCAATAAAGTTTGAAAAATAAAAATCAGGCATTAGGAACACTTCGTGTGGTTTAAGGAACCTTTGTTGGATGTTGGGCTTCTCAGTGGGCTTGCGTGCCCTAAAATTCTGCTAAAAATGACTGGAGTCTGACTTTGTAGCTCTTTAAATTTTTTTTTTTTTTAACTAAGTTTGGAATCTTTGCTATTAGAGGACAGCTACAGACAATAGTTGGTTTGATTTAAGAAACACTGAGTGATAACACATATTCAGTCTGGTTATCTGTAATTAGATCTTTGTGGTTTAATCCAGTTTTTTACTAAACCAGATTATGTTGTTCAGTCATCAAGTCTTTTTTTTTTTTTTTTTTTCAGTCATCAAGTCTTGTCTGACCCTTTGCAGTCCATGGGCTGAAGCACACCAGGCCTCCCTGTCCCATACCATCTACAATCAGATTATCTAGTTTTAAAAAAGCAACCTATCTTTACCCTAGAAACTAAGTTTAGTAAAATCAATGAGTGGCCACTATAATTACAAATCCCAAAACCTCCTTCCTTGTTTTCTGTCCCTTCATTTTGAAACTAGAGAAGTTAGCAGAGTTGTCCAAGTGTAGGCCTGGAATCATATCAGTTTCTTTCTTGCTGAGTTTAAATGAAATCTCTTTTAAATCTCAGTTTTCACATCTACGTAACAGGGATGCTAGTGATAATAGCAGAACCTATAGAGAGGTTTTAGCCCAGTCTCTGGAGCCTAATAATGTTCAGTGAGTGTGAGCATTTCTTTTTAGGGACTGAATGGAGGTACTTACTCTGTCTGTATAACTGCTGGGTCATCCTTGGAAGGGGCTTCCCAGGTGGCTCAGTGGTAAAGAATCCACCTGGCAATGCAGGAGATGCAGGCTCCATCCCTGGGTCGGGAAGATCCCCTGGAAGAGGAAATGACAACCCATTCCAGTATTCTTGCCTGGAAAATCCCATGGCCAGAGGGGCCTGGTGGGACACGACTGAGTAAACAACAAGGGCCTCAGAAGGGTCTCCTGAAACTAGCCTACTGGGCTTCTTCAGCCTCTTTGACCTTCTTTCCTGTTTTAAATTGTAGATTTTATCTCTTTCTTGAAAACCTCCCTGTGTTCATATTATGTGTTCATTCTGTTATTCTGTTCCTGTGGTTCTCAAGTCATTTATTAAACAGATTGCTGGGTCCCACCTTCAGCCCTTCTGGTTCTGTAGGCCTGGAGTGGGGCCCTAGAATTTGCATTTCTAACACATCCTCAGATAGTGCTGATGCTGCTGGCCAGGGGGTTATAAGAACTACTGTATTTTCTCATGCTTGACAACCTTTAATATCCCTTTACCTGGGAATTAGTAGAGAGAAATTTTCTGTAATGAAAATTACCTTTCTGAGAAGGTAATGAACTGGATTCATCATTGAAGGCCAAGCTCCCAAATAACTGAAAGAAACATGATTTTTTTTTTTTTTAATTAAAAAAGGGTGGTGTGAAGGCTGTCTGGCCAGTGAAAAAATGCTCTAAGTAAACTGATAACATATCTTAAACTGCTAACCACCACAGTGTTGACCAACACTGATACCATAGTTGAGGAAATTAGTGCTTATGTTCTGTATCCAGGATCCTTCTAATAATACCATGGTTAAGCAAGCTGTCAGGGCTTCCCAAGTGGCACTGGTGGTAAAGAACCCGCCTGCCAATGCAGGAGATGCAGGTTCGATCCCTGGGTCTGGAAGATCCCCTGGAGGAGGAAATAACACCACTCCAATATTGCCTGGAAAATTCCATGGACAGAGGAGCCTGGTGGGCTACAGTCCATGAATCACAAAAAGTCTGACATGCCTGAGCAGACATACACACATCCTTAAAGACCAGGTCCACCCGGAATGCTTTAGTAGTTGAATTGACACCTGTTACACCATTTAACAAACATTAAATACACTTTTTCTGGCTGTTGTAATCATTGCCATGGCCCGTTCCTTCAGTTTAGTGCAAAACTTTGATAGCCACACGTCAGCTTTCCAACAAGCATAGATAAGGAAGTGGCTTATCACCAACCTCTGTGCAGGCAATTCCAGAAGACTGGCAAACGTTTCTAATTTACACCAGTTCCTAATGGCAGTAAATCTTTAGCTTGCACAGAGCACAGTATTAAATAGAGCTCCCAGCTGTGACAACTCGCTTGGATTCTCGGAGGCCCCTTAGGCTGTCTGGTAGACTTTATCTTGAGTGTTCAACAGGCATTAACTATAGCTTTTTTATATTTGCATATGCATTTAATGGGACTTCCCTTGTGGTTCAGTGGTAAAGAATCTGCTTGCAATGCAGGAGACCTGGTTTAATCCCTGGGTTGGGAGGATCCCCTGGAGAAGGGATTGACAACCCACTGCAGTATTCTTGCCTGGAGAAGTCTATGGACAGAGGAGCCTGGTGGGTTACAGTCCATGGGGTCACAAAGAGTCGGACATGACTGAGAGACTAAACAACAACATACATTTAATGAAACATGGATTTTGAGTTATGCTTATGTGTGGATGAGAAGACGACTCCAGTCCCAGGTTACTTCCCTAAAGAGCTTAATTTTTGCCTTGGTGACGTTTGACACTCATTTCCATGGGTCATTGTGCTTTTCAGATAAGGAAGAGCTTTAGCATCAAAAAGAAAAGGAAAGTTTGAGGCTTGGCCTTTTTTTTTTTTTTTTTAACTGTTCTATAAACCTAGGGATGCTCCCACACCAAACACTGACAGTTACCATCTTCAAGGGATCTCATTCAGTGATTGGTTTGCTCCAAAACGGCCAGCAACCACCGTTTGCTAATTGCCTGAACTCCCTTGCCCTCCAGCCTCGGCATGGCAGGTGGCTGATTATAACTGTGGGCAAGTCCCCAACTAGGCACAAACAGGTGCACACATCTGCTGGGGGTGGCTGTTTCCACACAACTGCTCCAGCACACACAAAGGATGGCCTCAGTTTTGCCAGCCACGTGGCTGTCTCAGAAAGGGGTGAGGTTGGCACATTCCTCCAGGGCTTTTGAGATCAGGAAAGAAAAACAAAAGCCCGTGAAAGGGGATTCTTGGGAATGCCAAAAACAATCATCGAGGCAAAAGGAGCCGCTGGTGGCTAAACGGTAAAGGCGGGTCCTGGGCCGCTTCCTTCTAGAAAGCTGTCAGTATACGAACCTGGAATACCTGATGAGAATACCTGATGACGGGGGGTTTAGCCTAAGGGGTGGGGGTTTAGCCTAAGTCATCAGATAAAATGCAGTCTTCATTGTAGCATCTGAATTCTTGTTGAAAGGATGAAGAATAGCAGTTTCTGGTTTGTTACCGACAAGTAGAAAGTCCTGTAGATTTATGGGCATTGTCTCTGGCTAGGACTTGGAAAAAGCAGTCCCTCTCGGCAGTTCTAGTCAACTGAGTCTTTAAAATAGCACTTCCACTGCAGGAGGCTCAAGAACGTCCACACGGAGTGAGTGTGTTTACTCCTGGGGAGAGGCAGAGACATCTCCGTCCAGGCTTGCTTACATCCAGCTGGTTAGGGGCCCTCCCTGGGGATTCTGAGGTCACTCCTCATTCATACAAACCCAGCCTCCTGCCCTGCCTGCTTGCCTGCCTGTCTGTCAGCCCCGGGAGGGGAGGGGCCTTCTGTGCTCTAGCCAGACCTGGGCCTCCTCACTTTTCCCCCACCCACTCGCAGGATCCACGTGGTCCCAGCTCCCAGGCAAATTCCCCAGCTGGGGTTCTTTGGAGGGTGAACAAATAAGCATTCTGCTACTGTCAGTCTACTCACACTTGAAATCCTGCCTGGTTCTAACCTCTGAAAATGATGGGGATGAACTTGAAAGTAATCCCCTGGTGTTTCTAACACTTGCCCTCTAACTGGCACTGGACTTGCTCACCAGCACTCTACCTTTCACCCACTAGTCATATTTAACTTAGTTTTTGATGTGAATTATATCACCCGGATCACTGGATGTGAATTATGTCACCGGAAGGCACCACCCTTATGGCAGAAAGTGAAGAAAAACTAGAGTCTCTTGATGAAGGTGAAAGAGGAGGGTGAAAAAGTTGGCGTAAAACTCAACATTCAGAAAACTAAGATCATGGCATCTGGTCCCATCACTTCATGGCAAATAGATGGGAAAACAATGGAAACAGTGACAGACTTTATTCTTGGGGGCTTCAAAATCACTGCAGATGGTGACAATTAAAAGACGCTTGTTCCTTGGAAGAAAAGCTATGACCAACCTAGATGGCATGTTAAAAAGCAGAGACATTACTTTGCCAACAAAAGTCTGTCTAGTCAAAGCTATGGTTTTTCCAGTAGTCATGTATGGATGTGAGAGTTGAACTATAAAGAAAGCTCAGCACTCAAGAACTGATGCTTTTGAACTGTGGTGTTGGAGAAGACTCTTGAGAGTCCCATGGACTGCAAGGAGATGCAACCAGTCCATCCTAAAGGAAATCAGTCCTGAATAGTCATTGGAAGGTCTGATGCTGAAGCTGTAACTCCAGTACTTAGGCCACCTGATGCAAAGAACTGACTCATTACAAGACCCTGATGCTGGGAAAGATTGAAGGCGGGAGGAGAAGGGGATGACAGAGGATGAGATGGTTGAATGGCATCACTGACTCAATGGACATGAGTTTGAATAAGCTCTGGGAGTTCGTGATGGACAGGAAGGACTGGCATGCTGCAGTCCATGGTGTCGCAAAGAGTAGGACATGACTGAGTGACTGAACTCAACTGATAATCACCAGGAAGTATGGGTAAAACATGTATGAATGGTTTAAAAAACAGATTAGAAGTTGCACAGCCGCATAACCACACCCAGTGAGGAATGTTGCCAGGACCCCACCCACGCCCATTGTGTGCTAGCGCCCCCTTTTCCCAATAAACATTCTCTCTCTGCCCGATTGTACTCTGACTATGGAACTTATCTTCTTGTTCTGCTTTATATTGTCACCTGTGTATGATCCTCTGTATTCATTTTGCTTGCTTTCGAACATATGTACAGGGGATGGTGATGTATATCTTACTTTGAGTCTTGATTCTTTGCTTAATATTTGTGAGAGTCACCATATTGTGTGAAGCTAAACAGTATTTTCTTTGCTATATGGCATTCCATTATGAATACTATAATTTTATCATTTCTACTGTCATGGGATATTTGGGTTGTTTTCTTTTGTCTTACTGTGAAAAATGCTGTTATAAACTTTATTCTTTTGTGTCAGTTTCTCTAGAGATATACCTAGGAAAAGATCTCTGGGTTGTGGGGTATGCAGATTTCCAAAATGATCATATCAACAGAGTTTTCCACCGTGAATGGATGGAAGTTCCTATTGCCAAACATCTTGATGTAACCTCTGCAGTCTGGTACAAAGTGGTAATCCATTAAAGATTTACTGTGTGTTCCCCTGAGTTCCTGTAAAGGTGAACACTTGATTCTGCTTGTTGGCCATCTGGGTTTCTACTTGCGCACTGCTCGGTGAGAGATACAAGCCCTTTCACTGCCGGGCCGTCCATCTCAGCCATCTTTTGTATCTTCTTGGTCCTCTGGTGTCATAGCCAGCTCCTTAGCTCAGTCACTTCCTTGTTGGTGGTGACCTGTTAGAGGTTTCCTGTACTAAATACATTCTTTCAGAAAAGTGATACTGTGTATTCACGGGAAAGGATGTTTTGCAGTAGCTCAAAGGAACAGATTTGGAGGATTAATAGGCACCTTCTCAAACACAAAGAAATAAGGCTTATGTTTTTTCCTGAGAGTAATCTTTTGGAATGCTCCAAATTCCACATTTGTCAAAATTATTTATGTTTCTCATTTATTCATGCCCTACTGACACTTTGCACTGTAAATAAATTATCTGAAGCTGGAAACCAAGTTGAACTGAGAACTCTACGTGCTCTTCTAATAGTTTATATCAGAACTTGCAAAGTAATGGTCATGGTCTGCTGGTATATATGTTTTATAGGACCTGCACAATGTTTTACTTTTTTTATTTTGACTTTTTTTTTTCCCTGATTGAGGCAATATTTTGAAATTGCTCTAGGTAAAAATCTGAGATTTTGCCCCTTTTCAAAACAAGTGTAATCCTAATTAGGCAGTAGTGGATCTGTATTCCCATGTGACACAAAAGACCTGGATCTGAGCAGTGTTTCCCCATCAGCAGTGCTGTCTGTTTCTTCAGTATCCAGTCTCCTTTTTCTCCATGTTTGTAGAATTTTTAGCGATGCATGTGGCTGCCCAAAATAAAGACTTACACATCCCAGTGTCCCTTGCAGTTAGCAAGAGCCTTGAGATTATTCTGGCCAGTGGGATTAGGGGAGATGGGCAGCTTTCAGGTTCTGCCTGTAACAGAGTGGGTATGTCCTCCTTTATTCTTTTTCCCCTACCTGATGGCTAAAATGTGGGTATGGTGATGGGCTGTCTTGGATAACATGAAGGATAGCAGCACCCCAGGAATGGTGAAGCAAGAGGAGAAAGGATTGGGCCCCTGAATACTTCATGTTATTCCAGCTCTGACTTTTATATCAAGAGAAATTAACCAAAGTGTTGATCTCTCTCTCACACAGTCAAATCTATGTTCCCAGTAATACTTCAGGTGGGCATCGTTCTCTTCCTCACAGTCCCCATCAGTCCCCATAGTCCCTGTGTCTGCTGCTGAGTTTGACTTGCCCTTCTCAGCTAGCTTACACAGATGGATTTCTAGTACCTCTCTCCCATGGCTCCTATTAGACACTTGCACCTGAGATACTTTTATATTTTAAAATCTAAAGATGACAGAAGAGAACATTTCTTCAAGTCTAAAAGATGCAATTAGAAGTTTTAGGGTTGGATTATCAGTAGTTTTATAAGAATCCAGGTGAGGGTTTTTCAACCTCAACACTATTGACAGTTGGGGCAAGATAATTCTTTGTTGCTGGGGCCTGTCCTGTGTATTGTGGCCTGTATAGTAGCATCCTGGCGTCTGCTCAGTGGCTGCCAGTAACACTGTCTTCCCCAGGTGTGACTAAATGTCTTAAGACATTGCTTAATATTCCCTGAGGAGCAAAGTTGCCCTAGTTAAGAACCACTAATTGAAAGTAGATTTCTTTTTTAATCTTTTTTTAAAAATTAGTAGACTTTATTTTTTAAGAGTAGTTTTTGGTTTACACACGAGTTAAATAGAAAATCCAGAGGAGGGGAAATATATATATATCTTCTCTTCTCCCCTCTCCCCTCTTTTCAGTTTCCCCATCAGTAACATCTTGTATTAGCGTTGTACATTTGTTTCAGATTAACAATATTGATACATTACTAGTTCAAGATTGCTGGGAGAAATATCAATACCCTCAGATATGCAGATGACATCACCCTATGGCAGAAAACAAAGAAGAACTAAAGAGCCTCTTGATGAAAGTGAAAGAGGAGAGTGAAAAAGTTGACTAAAAGCTTGACATTCAGAAAACTAAGGTCATGGCATCTGGGCCCATCACTTCATGGGAAATAGATGGGGAAACAGTGGAAACAGTGTCAGACTTTTTTTTTTTTGGCTCCAGAATCACTGCAGATAGTGACTGCAGCCATGAAATTAAAAGACTCTTACTCCTTGGAAGGAAAGTTATGACCAACCTAGATAGCATATTCAAAAGCAGAGACATTACTTTGCCAACAAGGTCCATCTCATCAAGGCTGTGGTTTTTCCTGTGGTCATGTATGGATGCAAGAGTTGGACTATAAAGAAAGCTGAGTGCCGAAGAATTGATGCTTTTGAACTGTGGTGTTGGAGAAGACTCTTGAAAGTCCCTTGGACTGCAAGGAGATCCATCCAGTCCATCCCAAAGATCAGTCCTGAGTGTTCATTGGTAGGTCTGATGTTGAAGCTGAAACTCCAAATCTTTGGCCACCTGATATGAAGAACTGACTCATTTGAAAAGACCCTGATGCTGGGAAAGATTGAAGGCAGGAGGAGAAGGGGACGACAGAGGATGAGATGGTTGGATGGCATCACCCAGTCAATGGACATGAGTTTGAGTAAACTCCGGGAGTTGGTGACAGACAGGGAGGCCTGGAGTGCTGCAATCCATCGGGTCACAGAGTCAGACACGACTGAGCGACTGAACTGAAGTGAACTGAAAGTTGATAGTCACATTATGATTCTCTCTGTGTTGTACTGATTCTATAGCTTTTGATAAATCATATATCCATGATTACACTATTATTCAGAATAGTTTCATGGCCCCCCAGATCCTTTGTGCTCCACCTATTCAAGTGTATTCCTTTTAAAGTAATCTAAACTCTCCTTGAAATGATCCCTAAGCCTATTTTTTTTTTCTAAGCCTATTTATTAATGCTCATTTTCCTTGCTTCTCAGTGATTGATTTGTACCCAAAAGAAGTCTTAATGAATGAATATTCATTGTTATTTAGGATGTGGGCTCATGATTAACCTTTGGTAATTTATTGATTTATTCACTCATCATTTCCAGATATATAACATCACATCTTAGAACTGGGGTAGGTTCTAATCATGCATAGTTTAAATTACTTTTGAAAATGTGTTGGGAAGGTGACCTGTCGAAGACCAAAATTCATCAGGTAGTATTTTTCTCCATTTGAAACACATAGCTGTTTCTTAAGTTAAGCACTTAAGAAATACAGAAGTTTCTTATGATTAGCGAGCATGTATTAAATGCTTAAATACTATACTAGAAAATTCTCAATATGTTGAGAGGCTGGTGCTTTACGGACATAGAAACTAAAATCATCTTAAAGGGAAACAACTTCAAACCTTCCATTTCACACTTATTCTCAACAATCAGCTTTTGAATAGAATGATGGATAGAATTTCCCCCTTATTTCTTACCCCTTTCTCCTCTCTTTTGGCTGAATACATTTGCATAACTTAAAAGTGGTATCATGAAATAGAGGATAAACTTAGTTACCAAGGTGGGGGATGGGAGGGTGGGATGGATTGGGAGATTGGAACTGACATAAATATACTACAATGTATAAAATAAATGACTAATGAGAACCTACTGTACAGCACAGGGAATTCTATTCAGTATTCTGTGGTGATCTAAACTGAAAGGAAATATAAAAATAGAGTGTGTATATATATGTATGACTGATCCACTTTACCATACAACAAGAAACTAACAACATTTTAAAGCAACTATACTCTAGTAAAAATTAATTCTAAGAATTACATACAAATTTTTTTTTAAAATCCAACTGCATCCTATGACACTTGTTTCTACATGCTCGGATGCAGTATACACATAATGCGTATTTGCTAAATGAATGAGTGAATTTGTGGTAAATAGCAGCTTCTCCTCTACTCTAGCGAGGTCTTGATAACCACAAAATTAACTCTAATCCAAAGAAATAAGTAAATGCAAGGTTGAGTTCTTGAAACTCAGCATGCAGTTCACATGAACCCAGAAGATAACACACATGTGGATGGTGGTGATGATTAATAACAAAAGGGATTATCTTTAGTCTGTCACTTCAAAACATGTACTTGTATTTTCCCTTGACAAAAAAATTCATAAGCCAGCCTCTTTGAAAAGGAAATGGGATTTGAAGGACAGAATAAAAGAAATGATTAAGAAAAATAAATATCATTGTGGGAGTTGACAGATGACCTTTCCTTTGATTAAATTGGACTGTGGTATATTTTCGTTTTCAGGAAGCCCAAACCAGTTTCCCCAGATTGTCAATGTGGTTAAGGCATACTGCTCAGATTTCAAATGAATGGAGAGATTTATCCTTATGTAAGAACAGGAGCCAAGTGACTTTTCATTTCCTGGAGTGATTTGTACAGCCGGATCTTTCACCTTTAGGGAGGGCCACAAGCCTGGTTTTGTAGCATTGACAGGTGCAGATCATACTATCTCCCAGCTAGGTGATACTCTGTCTATTCTCACTGAAAGATGGTAAATTTATGTACAGGTTGCTCAATGGGTTCACTTGATTGCCCGTGGCCTGGTGGAGAAACTGATAAAACCAGCAAATGAACCTTCTGTAGACACTGAAGGAGAACCACTCACACCACACCTCATCAGGTGACAGGAGAGAGCAGTTTCTAATCTGGCACAGTGCAACCTGGGCCAAACAAAACCAGTCAGCACACCATGCTTGGTTGCCCAGTTTGACCTGTGACATTAGGTCTAGGAGGACTGGATGAATGCTTTGGGAGGAGATGGACCTTGAGTTCAATGTTTCATCCTCCACTTGCAAGCTCATCTCTTCCAACTTCACAATTCACACTGGGGCAAACCTCAGGGAAACAAATGTGAAAATGCTTGAGTGATGGCTTTTGAAACTAATTGGTTCAGAGGTTTCATTTGTAAGTAGGGGTGAGGGCAAAGGGGGAGCTCTGCCTTGCCAGAGATGAGAGTATTATGTGGGTTCTCTAGGATACTACTCTGGGAATCTGTCAGGGAATCAGGTGATAGAACACTGTAATTATTCTATTGGTGGGTCTTGGCCTTTGAAGCTTTCTTGCTCCTCCACCTAATAGCTGTGAGACATTGAACAAGAGGCTTAGCCTCTCCGAACCTCACACTCTTACCTGTGAAGTTGTTGTTTAATCACTAAGTCGTGTATGACCCTTTTTCCACCCCTGTGGACTGTAGCCCACCAGGCACCTCTGTCCACAAGATTTCCCAGGCAAAAATACTGGAGTGGGTTGCCATTTCCTTCTTCAGGAAATCTTCCCTATCCAGGGACCAAACCCATGTCTCCTGCATTGTCAGGCAGATTCTTTACCACTGAGCCGCCTGGGAGGCCCTCTTCCCACCCCAACCCTCTAGCCCCCATAAAGTAGTCTGGGTAAATAATAGTACCTGCCACATGGGAAGAGTTGTGATGGGATTTTCATGAGGTGAACAGTGTCCTCCAAGTGCTTTCCATGGTGCCTAGCTCTTGATAACCTCAACAAAGGGTGCGTGTGTGCTAAGTCACTTCAGTCATGTCCATCTCTTTGTGACCCTATGAATACTGGAGTGGGTTGCCATGCCTTTCTTCAGGGGATCTTCCCAACCCAGGGATCGAATCCGTGTCTGTTATATCTCCTGCATTGACAAGTAGGTTCTTTACCATTAGCACCACCTAGAAAGCTTCCCTGGTGGCTCAGAGGTTAAAGCGTCTGCCTGCAATGTGGAAGACCTGGGTTTGATCCCTGGGTCAGGAAGATCCCCTGGAGAAGGAAATGGCAACCCACTCCAGTATTCTTGCCTGGAGAATCCCATGGACGGAAGAGCCTGGTGGGCTACCGTCCACGGGGTCGCAAAGAGTCGGACACGACTAAGTGACTTCACTTTCTTTCTTTTTCACTTTCAGGAAGCCGTAGCTAGTGGCAAAGGTATGAAGAAGTGGAAAATAAGAGGAAGAGTTACCAGTATTGTGTTTGAGAAATGCCAGGGTGGTCAGGATTTTGCTCTTTAATGCACTTATCCTAAGCTCCAGTGGATTCTTTTGAGAGTCATGTCTGTTTCAGTGGAAACTGCTTTCTTAAATACCTGTAGCAATTTAAGAGTGTTTTCTATCATAAAGCACGGGACCAGCTATGACTGAGTCATGCTCCCTGTTCTCCCTTGTGTTAAGTTCCTTAAGGGCCACACCCATCTCTTTGGACAGCCACAATTTTGTCTTTTTTTTTTTTTTTTTTTAGTTTTGTTCTCATAAGTCATTGTTTTTGATCAAGATATTGTTGATTTGAAATATTATATATTTCATGTGTATAACATGATTCACAGTTTTTAAAGATGATATTCCATTGATGGTTATTGTAAAATATTGCCTATGTGCCCTGAATTTTGCCATTTTAAAATGAGCTGATGTTTCACAAGGTACATTTTAGTTCACCTGATACAATTTGAGGGACATCTTGGGTTTCATTGGGTTTCCCTTGTGGCTCAGCTGGTGAAGAATCCGCTTGCAATGCGGGAGACCTGGGTTTGATCCCTGGGTTGGGAAGATCCCCTGGAGAAGGGAAAGGCTACCCACTCTAGTATTCTGACCTGGAGAATTCCATGGACTACACAGTCACAAAGAGTCAGACACAACTGCGTGCCTTTCACTTAGATTTCATTAGAAGCACATTTTTCAAGTCATGTTCTGTGGTTTCCACAGATGGCCAACTTTCTTCATTTTATTCCAGAAAGCAGTAGGGAAGTAATAGAAAGGCCTACACACATCTTTTTACTGCAATAATATCTATTATGAAAAAGTGGTAATACTGTGTGAATGCTTTTAGGATAACTAATGTCCCTACATAGTGAATATTATGTAGACAGTAAAGATAATTATGAGGGTGCTATAGGAACATGAACAAAGTATATAATGACATTTGAAACATGCTATATAAAAATAGAATATGAAATATGCACAATTATAGTAATACTTTTGTAATAAAATAGATACATATGGGGAATATACAATGAAAACAGCTGTGAGTTTGTAAGGAAAATGAGATTATGGCAATTTAACATTATTTTAATGTTTTTTTGGTCTTTGTAAAAGCCTCAAAAATCTCATCAGATGACTTGGTTCTCCATTTGGGCACTGTCTTTAGTTAAAGTCTATTGCCTTAAGTCTGCTCCCAATAACATTTGACACAGCCCAGTGTACTATCATTGGGCTTCCCAGGTGGCTGAGTGGTAAAGAACCTGCCTACCAGTGCAGAAGGAAATGGCATTCCACTCCAATATTCTTGCCTGGGAAATCCATGGACAGATGAGCCTGGTGGGTTACAGTCTATGGGGTCACATGTCACAAAAGAGTCGGACACAACTGAGCTAGTAAACAACAACAAATGTGCTATAATTGTTACTTTTCAGATTTCACCTGACGACCAGCTTGGATAATCATTTAGGTAACAGCAATTGACATACTGTATTACTTTTCATTTTAGTGATGAAAATGCCAGGAAAGATTTAAAGACACTTCCTGCTTTTCCAACCAAAACTCTGCAGGAGCATCCCTCCCTTGCTTACTGGTAAGCTGAGCCAAGATGGCCCATGACCCCATTGCCATAGCCTCCATTGAGAACTACGTGCTCCTCAGGAGACTGCAAGAAATATAAGTGAGGGAAATCTCAAATTGCCTATAATACGTGTCAGACTAATAAGAAGTAGACCTTGATCCTTCTAGTGACAAGGTCTTGTTAAAGCTCTCTGGAGACTGTCATCCCAAGACTTGTAGTCATATGTGGAGAGTAGCCATTTGCCTTTCCATTCAAGTGCATAAAAGATTTGTAGAGTGCTGTTAAGTGAATCATGCTTAGTATATGTGTAGTCACTGTGTAACACAGCCCTCATCTGGAGGAGTACAATGCAAGTGGTATAAAAGACAGATTTCCTTGAACAGAGGTGTTCGTAATAAACAGAAACAACCTGAATGATCAGAGGTTTCATCTACAGCCAGGAGTCATTGTCTATTTTGAGTTGTTTTCTTTGTCTGTGTTTTAATGAACCCATAGTACCCACCTCCCATGCAACATTTTTCCTAGAGAAGTGCATTTTCTCCCCTTAAACTACTTACATTCCCTTTAAATATATTTTCCTCAGTTTAAGGCTGTGAATCCTAAAGATGGTTTTCCTTTCCACTGGAAAACTGGTTACAAAATAAATATTCACCATGAATGAGCTATAATATGAAAGTTGGAATATTTCCCAAGTCAATAGTGAGAGTGAGTGCTGAGGCTACATTGCATCCTGAATCTGGAACCTTTTAAATGAATCATTGTTAAGTGATAGTTTCTTAACAGTAAAAAGCAAAGACTGATTACTGTTGATTATTGGGTATATAGAGATAAAAACATTTATTCTTCTCAGTTATACTTGAGATGTGACTAACAAGCTACCAGTCTGAAAGGAGGGTAAATAACTGAAGGGTGTCAAAAGTGATCAGAGTTCACCCGTTTTTCCCCTTTCTAGTCAAAGAGTTTTATCCTAAGACAATAATGAAGGTATTATTACCTTCTCCTAGGGTATTATGTGCACAAGTCGTGACAGTAGAGGATTTTAGGTTGAACATTCACTTAGAAGCATTTTTAATTCTTTCTAAATCTTAGCAGTTTAAGGAAAATGTCTATAATACCTTACCCCTGCTGATCTCTTTAAAAACTTTTAATTTCCCCAGCAAGAATCTTTAGCATTTAATAATATTATTTTGTATTTATTATATTCCATCAGTTAGTTTTTCATTTGATGAATTGATGTTATTTTCCTTTTCTAATAACTTAAGGTTTTAAAAGTTTGCACATAAGTAAGTTATATAAAATTGTAAACAGTCAAGACAAGGTAGTCAAATGTCTGAGGTCCAAGAGTCTATGTCCTACAAAAACAAAAGTCAGCCAGCTTCTATCTCCTGAACAAGCTGGTCTTCTTGTCCTGAATAAGCTGGTCTAGGCCTTCTTTCTCAAGTATTTTCAGTGGCTCCCTGAAAATCTTGAAATGGAATCTGTACTTCATACAGTCATGTATTGCTCTACTTTTCATCTCCTTGTTTTACAGTGAGGACAGAGTAATTGAACATTATTTGAAAATCAAAGGTCTGACACGGGGTCAAGCTGTCGTTCAGTAAGTATATTTCTGAAGATATAGTTGTAATGTCTTCTGTTTGAGAAAGTCATCTGAAATGATTTCTGTTGTATAGTTTGTGTGCATATAGTACCTGGCTAGAGGTATCTTGCCATGAATTACAAAACTTCATGGGCTATTCTATACTTTGGTGTCATCAATTCAGATGCCTACCAATGTCAGGCAGGTAACAAAAATGAGATTGTGGTGACTGTGGTGAATTAGAGAGCTTTTGACCTGGCTGGAGACAAGGCTACTCAGCCTCAGCATTCAGGCATAATATTGCCAAATCATCTAATGTTTTTCAAGAAAAAAAGGAATTTACAATTTTTAAATCCTAATTTTTTTCTTTTTTATTTATTTTAATTGGAGGCTAATTACTTTACATTAAATCCTAATTTTAAAATTGCAAAGTGATATTAAGAAACTAGTACAACGTGAGGCAGACAATACCTGTCTGGAGGCCATGTTTGGTCACCTGGTTGGCGACTCTATTTTGGGTGGAACACACAGTGCTAGGTTGGATCATCTCTTTCTTCGTGGTACAAACAGAAGACTGTAATGATAGACTTCTACATTTTAGACTTACAGAGTATCCGTTATTTATTAAGAACAGTTCACAAGCTACATTGAAGTTTTTAAATTATAAAAACTAAATTTATAATTTTTAGTTGTAAAAACTAATATAGCATTATTACTATATTGTGGAATAACTTTTATGATGATAGAAGGTTTTTTTTGTTTGTTTTTGTAAATCTGCCGAATATAGCACAAATCATGTGAGAAGTGAAATAAGGACTTGGTGATCACTATTCCCCCATCAGATACAGATTTCTCCCACATCCCTGCTCTTGCACTCATCTCCTTTTTAATCACAGTATACCTGCTGTGATCTTCAAGGCAGAAATCAGAAGTTAGCAGTTCCAAAGCTGAATCCCTGATTTGTGCCCATCTTCTGAAATGAAAAATAAAAAGCAATAGCAATTTCCATGAATGATTTTGCTGCTGCTGCTGCTGCTGCTAAGTCGCTTCAGTAGTGTCCGACTCTGTGCGACCCCATAGACGGCAGCACACCAGGCTCCCTTGTCCCTGGGATTCTCCAGGCAAGAACACTGGAGTGGGTTGCCATTTCCTTCTCCAATGCATGAAAGTGAAAAGTGAAAGTGAAGTCACTCAGTCGTGTCTGACTCTTAGCGACCCCATGGACTGCAGCCTTCCAGGCTCCTCCATCCATGGGATTTTCCAGGCAGGAGTACTGGAGTTGGGTGCCATTGCCTTCTCTGATGAATGATTTTAGGTTAGGTTAATGAGCATATTATGAACTGTTCTTGATTAAATGCAGTATCTTCGTATTTCCTTTGATCATTATCATTATGGCTCCAAGTAAGAGACTGTGTAACTCAGTAGTTAAGGCTCTAGACTGTGGAATCTGACTCACTTTGTGTGGGAATCCTGGCTATGCAGTGTAACTGCTACCTGGCCTTGGCACATCCGCTTGGCTGTTTATATTCACTTACATGCAGACCTTTTACTTTGAAGAATTATCACGTTTATTGATTACAAGGTCCAGAGCCACTGATCTTCAAAATGTTTTTAAACAGCCCACTTGTATCATACAGAAGTCTCAGTTTTTTGCGGGCAGAAAGGAAATCTTACACAATTTAGTCCACTCCATAAACTCTTAAGGGCTACCCTGGTGGCTCAGTGGTGAAGAATCTGCCTGCTAATGCAGGAGATGCAGGTTTGATCCCTGGGTCAGGAAAATCTCCTGGAGAAGGAAATAGCAACCCACTCCACAATTCTTGCCTGGGAAATCCCATGGACTGAGAAGCCTGGTGGGCTATAGTCCATGGGGTCACAAAAGAGTCAGACACAACTGAGCAACTAAACAACAACAACATAAAGTCTTAAAAGAATAAAATAAATACTTGTTGAATTAAAAATAACAAGAGGTAAATAATCACTTTAACTTTTTTGAGGGAGTACATACATTTAAAAATCTTATTTACAATAATAAAACTCACTCTTTTAAAGCATATATTTCTAAGAGGCTTGACTTAATTTCTAAAATGTACCACCATCAATATATAGATTACCTCTATGTTTTACTTATTATGAGCAAGACTCAAAAGTTGATTATAATGTCTTGCATCATTAAGTGCTAGATAAAAAAAATACTTGCAGTTTGTGTTTGTAGTAACGTATATTTCTGAGTCATAGAAACTTTAATATGCAGAAAATAATATTTCCTATAGCTTTTTGAAATTGAATTTTTGTTAACAACCTTCTAACATTTGAGTAAGGTAAACTGTATTACTCCCTAGAGTGGTTTATTCTATTTCTGCTTTTAGTCAAAGAAGTGGTTTTAATGAGTAAAGCAGATACAAATGGTGTTTCTTTAGATCACTTTTCCCAAAAGGGCCCTCTAACTAATTTAATAAAAGGTTATAACATATATTCATTTTTCATAGGTATATGAAAATAGTAGAAGCTCTGCCAACCTATGGAGTCCATTATTATGCAGTAAAGGTAAATAGTTTCATATGACAAAGCTTTCATCATGACTGTGTTATCATATGAGCATTAGTGAACAGCACTAACTTTCTAAAATCACATAAATCAATATGCATATTTATGTAAATTATCTCTAGAAATTTCAGCCTTTAGAATAGGATTGAATTTCTTAAAAAAATAAAAGCCTGATTGTATCTTGTCATTGTCATAGGAAATTATAAAGCACATTATTTTTGTAAAATGCTAGCTATGTTCAAATGTTCCCAAAGCCTCTATTAGCCCTGAAATATTCAGATCATTCTCTTCTGATAAACCTATACATTTACCTACTTTTACTTATTTATGTCTTTTTCAATTGGGCACCTTTCCAATACTACTAGATGTACATTTCATGGCACCTTTGTATGGGAATCATTGGAGAATCATCCCATATCATTTAAGCAGCTTCATAAAATCCTCAAGTTTCTACAAGATTTGTAGTACCCATTTTCAGTTGGTATGTTTTATATTTGAGTAGTATTTTTAGATTTCATACACACGGATAAATTGACTAAGAAAAACTTTGAGATGATAGAGAACAAAGCATATTGTCAATAAAAGAGTCTTGTTTGAAAGAAGTATAATTTTGTATTTGGTCAATCTTGAGTGACTTTCCAAGTTCTGACAGTGTTTGCAATTCCAAGTGGTGGGGAATTGGATCATACATACCTGTATGATGAGGACACCTTTTACTAAAAATATGTACCAATTCCATTTTAATTCCTACTGATTCTTAATTTATTTGCATATAGGTAATTGTTTAAGCCCAAGTTTTTTCTTTCCCTTTGTCAGTATACCCTTTCTTTGCTGCTAAGTCGCTTCAGTCGTGTCCGACTCTGTGCGACCCCATAGACGGCAGCCCACCAGGCTCCCCCATCCCTTTGGCAAGACCTAAAAGATAAATATATGAGTAAAAAAAAAAAATCCTCCTCTCCCCGTATATACCTCAAAGTCATTATTCAAGCATTTTGTCTTTGAATCATTTAACTCATCCAAAGAGTGCTTTAGTATTCCCATGTTCCTTGTTAAGTTTATAAACATAAGGATTTGGAACCACTTTTCTCATCTTGATAATTCTTTGGAAACTTCCCTGACCTTTATAGCTAGTTACTAATCAAGAGAACAAAGGGCTTTTTTCTTTTTCTTCTTTTTTTAAAAATGACTAACTGGCTTTGTACTCTGGATTAATTACTGGTTGAATTGCTTATATTTTATATCTTCTTTCCAATTTTTTAATCCTAACAGTAATACGTCTTTCTTTTTGATGGCGTTAATAGTATTGGTGTGTTTTGATATATAGATCTTATTTGAAGGAATTCTAAGAAAAAGAAAGTGTTCTAATAACAAGTCAGGATTTTAAATAGTGTTTTGTTTACCAAGACAAAATTATTTTGACTTGCTGATACCTGTTAAAGCAAGAAATTGGCAGATATTACTTCATCTCTAGAAGACTTAACAATTAGGTCTTGGTTCTCATGTTTTTCCATCTTTCAGGATAAACAAGGACTTCCTTGGTGGCTTGGAATCAGCTATAAAGGAATTGGCCAGTATGATTTGCAAGATAAGGTGAAACCTCGGAAAGTAAGTGTGAATCATTTCAGACACTTATGGGAACATTAAGCTGTTCTAGAGCTAGAAACGTCACTTTAAGGCAACAAGCAATCTTGGGTAAAGAATTTTTGATTAGTCAAGTCCTAGGTGTACAGAAGAGTCAAGTTAAATGTGAAATGCTTTTTACTCATTCATGCACCATTTATACAGCAATTCCATGTCTGATCATTTATTAGTAAAATTATACACAAAGATTTAACTACAAGGATGTTGATCACAACATAGTTTATAAGTGTACACATCTAATTTCTATTTTAAGTTAGTATGAACATGATGATGTCATTTGTTTAATAAATTTTATCTATATATAAAAATATATACAAAATCCACACACTTATGCATACATATACATCTTTACATTGAATGGATAAACAAATGGATGAACTGTAAAGATGTAAGCCAAAAATTTGAGTGCTGATTACCTCTCAGGGGTATAGTTACAAGTAATCTTTCTCCTATTGCTGTTATCCTTGCTTATCTTTGTTTCACAATTTTCCACATTTAACATGTCTACTTTTGATAAAGGAATTATGTGCTGTTTAATAAAGGTACACTATCTGCTTTGGATTTTCCAGAGCTAATAAGTTACATTCTTGGCAATTTGATTGTGAGATTGTTCCTCTTGACCAAGTGTAAGTGTACAATACTTCTTATTGCCTATGTAAGAATTGATGAGTTTGTGTAGATAACCATCTAGCTGCTCTGGCCTACTCAGTATTATAGGAACATAACTTATTCATGCTGGTAGGTTTTGCTACCCTCCCTGTCCTCTGCTGCCATGTCTGGGAATCACAGCTGTGAAACAATGGCCTATAATAACAGACCGTGGTCCAGCGGCCTGCACCATCACACCCCGACATCACAGCCTTAAATAGCTCTTAGCACTTCCATCTGTCTCTGGCTTTAATGTGTACTAGAAAAACAGCCATGTTTTTCATAAAGTCAGGCCCTGTTCATAATACCACATGCTCTTCATCTTCTAAGTGTCCATTCAGCTTCAATTGGTGCTTACAATCTTTCTCTGAGTTTAGGCAATAAATAAGGTACCCTTTTCTCCTCATTTTATGGTTGTGAAACTGGCACAGAAAACATGAAAGGGTGTCTGCTAGAGCAAACCACAGTCCCCTTTGAATGCCCATTCAGCTCTCCTGGATCAGACTGGCTGGGCACTGTGGCTTCCTATTGGGGATTCTCAATAAAAGTAAGACAGCATTCAACAGAGATCTGCCTGGTGACTGACAGTAAGCAAACCTGTGTGTAATTACACAGAACTTGATCTCTGTAATTTTGGCTCAGTGACCCAGATCAATTGAAATAAGGAATACTTAATTTTCAGGAGGAGTATAAGTAATTAGTGGTTGTGTTATGTTTGGGGTTTGAGTTTTTGTTTGTTTGTTTGTTTGTTTTATCAGGGCCTATGGGATCTCAGTTCCCTGACCAGGGATTGAACCCTAGTCGCAGCAGTGAAAGCCCAGAACCCTAATCACTAGACCACTGGGGAACTCCCCAACAAGGATTACATTTGAAAGTTTGTTTCTAAGATTAAGTTTCTAATAATTATAAATAATTATAAATTTCTAATAAAGAAATGATAGGCATATCATTTTTTGAATATTTTTCAAAATCATTTTTCTGTGCAGTTATATATTTTAATGTTTTTAGCAAACATTTTAAATAATCACTTTAAAAGAAACAAACAAACAAAAAAAGCACCCACTATAGAAGCATGTCTATTGGGGTAGGAAGTCCTTCAGTCTTCATCCTTCACCTGTTTATAAACATTGTCAAGAGACCGATACTGGTTCATACAGACTTTGTCAGTGTGTATAACGAGCTTTTACAGCGTGAAAGAAACCTTACTATGTATACCATTTCTTTTCTTTTTTAAAAAAACTATTTATTTATATATGTATTTTGACTGTGCTGGGGCTTAGTTGCAGCACATGGAATCTTCGCTCATGGTATGTGAACTCTTAAGTCCAGCATGTGGGATCTAGTTCCTGATTGAGGATCGAACCCGGGTCCTCTGCATTGGGAGTGTGGAGTCTTAGGCACCGAACCAGCCGAGAAGTCCCTGTATGCTATTTCGTACTATGTCATATTTCTCCAAGCCACTTATAAAACCGATCTCTTTTCAGTTTTTAAAGCTGCCTAGTTCTCTATGGTGGCAAAATACATACTTTAACCAGTTCTCTCATGATGGACGTGTGGGTTGTTTCCACTGCTAGGACGATGGATTTGGAGCATAATGAGTTTCTTATTGAAACTAGCCCCTAGTTTATCCATTGTGTAGGATCAAATGACTGCCTATCATGTTTTCTTATGGCAGATCTCATCTCGGTTGACTTTTTTTTCGGTAATTTATTTCTTCCCTGAATTTTATGTTAATAACATTTCTTAAAAATTGCTTGTTCTGAATTTGCATATAAAATATAACTTAAATTGACTCACAAATAATTTCTTAGCTAATATGCCTTGAGAAAATTGAGATTCTCACAGACTCTAAATGGATCGACTGAAAACAACCGGGCTTTCTTCCAAAATAATGGTGAATCAGAATCTGCACAGTAAATATTGCTGTTAATTTCCTCTCAGTTGCTCATGACTCACAGGCCTTTCTTCACATTCACAGTTTCATAGAAATTGGTAAATATTGTTTGACACTGATCATAATCAGGTTTGCTTGTTCATTTCAGAGTCTAGACAAGGATCAGAAGCCACTTCCTTCTAGAGTTTTCCTATTTCATTTTTAAGATATGCCACTCAGTTGGAAAGGGACCATAAACAGATCATCTGGTATCATCACTGTCTTGCTTTCTCATTCTTGGTTATTTTTGGAGGTATCCACTCTCTACCATAGTTCACCTCCTCCTTGCTTCTTCTCTTAAGCCTGACAAGGGATTCTGCTTCTGTATCTTTATTTCTCCCTGTCCAGACAGCTTAAGGGTTCTGTTGGCGGGTGGAGTTTTTCAAGTCCCTGTCCTGGCTCAGTTGGCACAAATAAGGGAGTGCATAATTTAAAAGGACGTGAACACTGATATATAAAAGGAGGACATGCTTCAGCTGTTTTCATGGGCTGATGCTCCAGCAAGTTACCAATGGCCAGGCAGAAAAGAAGGTCAGATTGGCAAATTGGAATGAAACAAAGGCCGGAGTGGGAGGCTGGGTAAATACTCAGCCTCTTGAACCACATGCCTGCTGTATTATAATTACATGGCTTAAAGACAGATCAGAAGGAGGAAGGTTTGCCAATAATATGTCAAAAGGCTATTTTGAAAAATGGTTGGTCTGAGTCCCACAGGCTGAACCCTTCTGTCCTTTCCACGTGTCTATCAGTTATAGCCTCTGAATGTTGGGGACTGTATTTGTTTTACCTCCCAGAATACCCAGCAAAAGCATCTGTGTAGTATAATGATACAGGCCAAGGGTTTGGGAAGAAATCCAAAGCCTGTCTCTGATGTCTGTTTGCTATGTGACCTTGGGCAAGTTGCTTAACCTATTTTTAAACTCAGTTTCCTGATCTGCACAATAGTGATGCCACCAACTACATAGGGTGGTTGTAAGAGTTAAATGAGATTATATTTAGCATTATGCGTGATTTGCAATCATTACTCCATACCTGGTAATTACTCATTGATGGTGAGGGAGAGAGGCAATAAAGAAGGGTATGAGAAATATTCTTGGATTCCTATTTGATTAAGGAAGGATCCAACACTACTATAGACATAGAGCCTTAGTGTACCACCTGAGAGAACACGCTCACATTTCCTATTTTCAGAAACTGGTGAGCATTCTGCCTCTCTCAGTTCATTCACCACAATGCCCTAAGGTATGGTGCAGATTAAAAAAAAAAAGTTTTAAATTCAGAGTTATAATCCACAAAGATTTGAGATATTAAAAATTCAGATCATAAGCAGTTTTTCTTTTAAATCTGCCCTTTCAACATGAAATGTGTCATTGCAAATTCTTTGGGAATATGAAACATACCAGAACTCAGCTTCAAACTGTAGGACATTCACACTTAAAAATGATGAAACTTTATTAAAAGAAAAAAAAACCAAACACATTCCTTCTGCGTTTTTATTGTTCACTCAGTATTTCAAGTCTTCACAAAGTAGACAGTGGGTCAGTGACTGAGTAAAGTGTCAGTATCTGTCATGGCTGATTTGTACCCCTCCAGCAAGTTATTTCACTGGGGAAAGCCAGAACCTGTCAGGTGGGAGGAATAAAAATGACATGCTAGTCAAGGTGTTACAGTAGACCATCTAGGATAAAATGCTTTTCAAGATTAATATCTTGCTGCATTATAACACTCTAAGAGAGTCTTAAGATACACTTCATTACCCCGGGACATTTCAGGGTGGGGAAGAAGCCTTTAAATATCAGTTAACTAAACTTTTTTTTTTTAATTATTGGATTTCCCAGTTGCCTAGAGCCAGACAAATTAAGTAACCAGCACAAAAATCTTCCTCTTGCCTTGTCATGAAAGTACAATGTTCATTTTATTTAAACTCAGTGACTTGCTTATTTTTCTAAGCGCAGCCATCTTTTGTGTGTGTGTATGTGTCTTTTTTTTTTTTTAAGTTGGAGGATAATTACTTTACAGTGTTGGTTTCTGTCATACAACAACATGAGTCAGCAGTAAAGTGTACTTACATCCCCTCCCTCTTGAGCCTCCCTCCTTGGCCCCCCACCCCACCCCCAGGTCATCACAGAGCACCAGGCTGAGCTCCCTGTACTACCCAGCAGCTTCCCACTAGCTATGAGCACAGCCAACTTGATGATTTCTAAATCCTGCTTGCTTGCTCCCCCAGCCGCCATCACCATGGACCTCGAATCGAATGCTAGCTCTAATGCTGCTGAAAGCCTGGAGGAGGTTAACAGTAGGAGAGAGAAGATAACGTGTGCTGCCCACTTGTACTTTCTGCATCAATACAAAATGAATTGTGTGCAGGGAGAAAAGCGAATTGCAGAACCCAAAGACCGGTCCATCCTGTTTGTAAAGTCTATAATTAAGCTCCAGCCACACCAATAATCAATGTGATTGTTAAAACCTTCCACAGAGTCAGTGGGAGGAGAACCAAAGCCCTATAGTATGGATTTGAAAGAGAAACCAGTCCTGCACTCTGCTTACCCGCTGGCTGACCTGCAGCTGTCTCTTAGCCTTTTGGGTCTCTATGTTCTCAACTATCAAAATCAAAGAATTCTGTCTCTCTACCTCACAGCTCCTTATGTGGACCCAATGAGTTAGTGAATTCCTTCATTGGCTACTTACTTTTCTTTCCTTTTTTAGAATTTTTATTGAAGTATAGCTGATTTACAATGTTGTGTTACTTTCAGATGGACGGCAAAGTGATTCATACAATCATGAATACATACATATACCTCTATTTTTTTCAGATTTTTTTCTTATAGGTTATAAAATATTGAGTTTAGTTCCCTGTTCTATACAGTTGGTCCTTGTTGCTTATCTGTTTTATGTATAGTAGTGTGTATATGTCAATCCCAAACTCCTAATTTATCCCTCCCCTCCTCCTTTCCCATAGACATTGCACACACACAAAAAAACTTATGGTTACTTATTTTTCCCTTCATACCATGCTCTAATTTATAGAAACTTTACTGGGCAGCATAGGTATTTGTCTTTTCTTCCTATAATTAATCACTATGAGAATCTGAAGCAGATCTTCTAAGACAGAGAACTCAGATAATTGGATGTGCTTTGGAGTCTCAATTTCCATCTCAAGACCAGTAGGCAGATGGAAAGAAGCCAAGGCAAGCAGCCTTGTTCATGAAAGTCACCAGGTCTAACTGCAAAAGAGGCTGGAAGTGGTGGATGGCCATGGACAAAGCTATCACTCAAGGTGTTTTGTTACAAAGAGGAAGGAGGAAAAATAGATCCTGAGGGTGACAAGTAGTTTCTGTCCTTCTGTGTTTGTTCCCTTTGAAGTCGTTCAGGGAGGATGATTAATGAGAAACAAACAAGATATAGATTTTGAATAGTCTCTGATGGGAACAAAGGAGACGGAGGGATGAAAATGGGACAGGTGGGCATGTTTTCTGTGTTCAGGGAAGGCTTCTCTGAGAAGGGTAACATATGAGCTAAGACCTGAAGGGTGAGAAGGAGCCAGGCTTAAAACAAAGAATGGGCTGGCATGTTCACGTCTGAGAACAGTGTGTGCTGATGGGAGGGGGACAGGCACGTTGTAAAAACTGAGAGACCCCCTACAGCTGGAGCTTAAAGAATGAGTCTGTTCCCTGTAGAAACTGAAGGTGATGGTTGAAAAAAAGAAAGTGACTGCTGATCAGGCAAAACCATTAGATTTGTTTATTTCATCTGTTACTCCGTGTTGATAGGCACTTACTGAATGGCTGAATTGTTGGCATATACAGAAAAATGAAAGACAAATCTCTAATAGGACTGACCAGTCCAAATGCAGAAAAACCAGTTAGTATGTAAAGCATGGTAAAGTTTTTCTCTTTCACGAGGCATAAACAGTATTCTTCATTCTGTACTTACAACTAAAGATCAGTTTGGCTTTAATTCATTCATCCTTCTGGAACAAAATTCTAGCAATATACTGTTTGATATTTTTACAACAAATTTTCTTGAGCCTGTTCTGTGTGCAAGGGCTCTGAATGTGTACCTTATATTCTTTATCCCCTTTAAGGAAAAACCCAAATCTTAGTCATCAAGGTCCTGACAATCTACCCGAAAAGACAAAATCATGATTTTTATTGAAAATATTTAATAAGCAGTGATGGTGGTTTGGCTGCTAAGGTGTGTATGACTCTTTGTGATCCCGTGGACTATAGCCCACCAGGCTCCTCTCTCCATGTGATTTCACAGGCAAGAATACTGGAGTAGGTTGCCATTTTCGTCTCCAGGGGATCTTCCCCTCCCCGGGATTGAACCTGGGTCTCCTGCATTGCATGCAGATTCTTCACCAACTGAGCCACCAGGGAAGCCTAGGTACCAATTTGTGAGAAGGGATGCCAGCTGTCAGCATCCGGAAAAGCCATGTAGGTATCTCTGAATGACAGGTCAGCACTGGTTATACCAGATACATGCAATGAACACTCCAGGTACTAACAGGTGTCATGAGATCAGCCCTGAGAGATTAGAGATTTGGCCACAGAAGGACTTTATATGAGATGACATTCTCCTGATCAGGTTTTATGTTATGCATTTTCTGATAACCAGGACATCTTCACCTAAACATTTCAAAAAATACTCAGAATGTTTTGTTCCTTGCGTTTAAGAACTAATGTTTTATGTGTGCAAGGTTATAACATCACATCTGATAAAGTAATTGTCACTACCTGAGTATGTGCCATTGTGTTGTTGTGGTTCAGTCGCTAAGTCGTATCCAACTCTTTGCAACCCCATGAACTTCAGCACGCCAGTCTTCTCTGTCCTCCAGTATCTCCTGAAGTTTGCTCAAACTCATGTTCATTGACTTGGTGATGCCATCCAACCATCTCATCCTCTGTCACCTCCTTGTCCTCCTGCCTTCAATCTTTCCCAGCATCAGAGTCTTTTCCAATGAGCCAGCTCTTTGCATCAGGTAGCCAAAGTATTGGAGCTTCAGCTTCATCATCAATCCTTCAAATGCATATTCAGTGTTAATTTCCTATAGAATGGACTGGTTTGATCTCCTTGCAGTCCAAGGGGACTCTTAAGAGTCCTCTCCAGCACCCAACTCGAGAGAATCAATTCTTTGGCACTCAGCCTTCTTTGTAGTCCAGCTCTCACATCTGTACATGACTATTGGAAAAACTTTGTCTGTGACTATATGGGCCTTTGTCAGCAAAGTGATATTTTACAGAATTTTAGTTCAGCACACCAGACACGGAGAGCATGGCCTCTTGTTGTCTTATCAGTTGCTCTAAGTCCTTCTAGGAGGTAACATTTGCATTTAGAAAACAATCTGGGCAGCTATTTATTTCTAAAGGCATTACCTGGTTGAGAAAAAGAGAACTCCAAAATCATTATTTTGTTGCAAAACTTCTATCATCTTCTTCAACACACACCACCTACCAAAGCATAGTTATATTACTAACAGTGATGAGTTAGCTTTTCTCGGTCTCTGTACTATGGCTGTTGGGGGCCAGATCATTCTGTCCTGAGCATGGTCTGATATCAGTAGTATCCCTGGCCTCTAACCACAAGATGCTAGAAACAGCCTCCCCTCCAGTGTGAGAACCAAAAGTGTCTCCAGACATGGCCAGATTTTCTGGCAGTTGTGGGTGAGGGTGGGAAGTGAAGCAAAATCATCACTGGTTGAATAAGTAAGTAAAATTTGAGAGACTCAGAGTCCTTTTCCTACAAAAGGCTACTGTAATTGCTGCTCTTTTTTCCTCTGAGGTAGAGCTGGAAATTACTCCTTTTTCCTCCCTTTTTTGATTAACATAACAGATCTCCATGGAGTATTCTTCTCAGATGAGAAAGGCAGGACACTGGGGATTTTAGAGCCATCGTTGTGCTTGAGTGTGAATCTCAGATCTGCACCTATTTTGCTTTGTGACCTTGCTCTGTCTACTTAAGTCTCTTTGAGCCTCAGTCTTCCCTTCTGTGAAATGGAGCTAAATGCATTACCTATAAGTACTATAAGGTTGTTGGGAACACTCACTCTCAGTCACATAAATATTTCATTGGTCAAAGATGGCTGGCTGAACAGAAGGTAGGTCAATTTGGCTTTCTCAAAGCTCATTATCCTACAAAATTCTAATTTTCTGGTACTCCAGAAGGCAAACAACACTGTCTTCCAACAGCACAAGAGACAACTCTACACATGGACATTACCAGATGGTCAATACTGAAATCAGATTGATTGTTTTCTTTGCAGCTGAAGATGAAAAAAATCTCTATACAGTCATCAAAAATAAGACCTGAAGCTTACTGTGGCTCAGATCATGAACTCCTTATTGCAAAATGCAGGCTTAAATTAAAGAAAGTAGGGGAAACCACTAGACCATTCACGTATGACCTAAATCAAATCTCTTATGATTATACACTAGAGGTGACAAATAGATTCAAGGGATTAGATATGGTAGACAGGGTTCCTGAAGAACTATGGACAGAGGTTCATAATATTGTACAGGAGGACGGGACCAAAACCATCCCAAAGAAAAATGCATGAAGGCAAAGTGGTTATCTGAGGAGGGCTTACAAATAGCTGAAAAAAGAAGAGAAGCAAAAGGCGAAGGAGAAAGGGAACAGTACATCCAACTGAATGCAGAGTTCCAGAGGTTAGCAAGGAGCGATAAGGAAGGCTTCTTAAATGAACGATGCAGAGAAGTAGAGGAAAATAATACAATGGGAAAGACTAAAGATCTCTCCCGGAAAATTGGAGATACCAGGGGAATATTTCATGCAAAGATGGGCACAATAAAGGACATAAACAGCAAGGACCTAACAGAAGCAGAGGAGATTAAGAAGAGGTGGTAAGAATACACAGAGGAACTATACAAAAAAGATCTTAATGACCTGGATAACCATGATGGTGTGGTCACTTCGCTAGAGCCAGACATCCTGGAGTGTGAAGTCAAGTGGGCCTTAGAAAGCATTACTATGAACAAAGCTAGTGGAGGTGATGGAATCCAGCTGAGCTATTTCAAATCCTAAAAGATGATGCTATGAAAGTGCTGCACTCAGTATGTCAGCAAATTTAGAAAACTCAGCAGTGGCCACAGGACTGGAAAAGATCAGTTTTTCATTCTAATCCCAAAGAAAGGCAATGCGAAAGAATGTTTAAACTATCATATAATTATACTCATCTCACATGCTAGTAAGGTAATGCTCAAAATCCTTCAAGTGGCGTTTTAGCAGTTTGTGAATCAAGAACTTCCAGGTGTACAAGCTGGATTTAGAAAAGGCAGAGGAACCAGAGATCAAATTGCCAACGTCCTTTGGATCACAGAGGAAGCAAGGGAATTCCAGAAAAAAATTTGGTTCTGCTTCATTGACTAAAGTCTTTGACTGTGTGGATCACAACAAACTGGAAAATTCTGAACGAGATAGGAATACCAGAGCACCTTACTTGTCTCCTGAGAAACCTTGTCTTCCCACGGGTCAAGAAGCAACAGTTAGAACCAGATATGGAACAACAGACTGGTTCAAAATGGGAAAGGAGTACAATGAGGCTGTGTATTGTCACTCTGCTCAGTTAACTTTTATGCAGAGTCCACCATGTGAAATGCCGGGCTGGATGAATCACAAGCTGGAATAAGATTGGTGGGAGAAATATCAACAACATCAGATATGCAGAGGATACCATTTCTGCTTGCTAATGGCAGAAAGCGAAGAGGAACTAAAGAGCCTCCTGGTGGAGGTGAAAGAGGAGAGTGAAAAAGCTGGTTTAAAATTCAGCATTCAGAAAACTAAAACCATGGTGTCTGTTCCCATCACTTCATGGCAAATAGATGGGGAAAAAGTGGAAACACTGATTTCAACTTTCACTTCCAGTGAAAAAAACACATATTTTATTTTCCTGGGCTCCAAAATCACTGCAGATGGTGTCTTCAGCCACAAAATTAAAAGACACTTGCTCCTTGGAAAAAGAGTTATGACAAACTTAGACAGCACATTAAAAAGCAGAGATATCTCTTTGCCAGCAAAGGTCCATATAGTCAAAGCTAAGCTATGGTCTTTCCAATAGTCATGTACGAATGTGAGAGCTGGACCATAAAGAAGGCTGAGCACCGAAAAATTGATGCTTTTGAACTGTGGTACTAGAGCAGACTGTTGAGAGTCCCTTGGACTGCAAGGAGATCAAGCCAGTCAATCCTAAAGGAAATCAACCCTAAATATTCATTGGTAAGACTGATGCTGAAGCTCCAAAAGTTTGGCCACCTGATCCAAAGAGCCAGCTCATTGGAAAAGACCCTGATTTTGGGAAAGGTTGAAGGCAGGAGGAGAAGGGGGTGACAAAGAGTGAGATAGTTGGATGACATCACTGACTCAATGGACATGAGTCTGAGCAAACTCCAGGAGATAGTGAAGGACAGGGAAACCTGGCTTGCTGCAGTCCATGGGGTTGCAAAGAGCTAGTCAGGATTGAGCAACTAAACAACGGCAGCAAGCTGGCTTGTGGGTACTAAGAGTATACTCATCAAGTGTAACTTTTTTTACATGAAAAAAAAACAAGTAATACTATGATCTTCTTTTGCTTCAAGTTATAGCAGGGGAATTACTCTGAGTCATTATTTGATGTACAGTCATACACCAGGGCTGTGACTATCCCAAATTTAGTCATTTCCAGGTGAATCTGCAGGTAAATGATTAACCTGTGTTATAAGTGCTATTTTGTTAAAAAAAAGTTTCTGATGACATCTTTCCTATCATCACTTAGTGTTAAAACTTGGGACTCCGTCAGCTTTCAGTCTATCAAGATTCACACAGACAGTTGAATCCATTCTGTCCATGACTTTTCCATGTCTTTCACTCCTCCAAAGGTCCCCCTTGCTGGTGCACACTTCTCAGCATTTTTCATGTGTTAGGGCATGTCCCTTCTGAGTGCTTTAGACCGGAGGGAACTTGCTAGCTTGCTGCCATGAGTCTCCCTGTGGGCGTGCCCTTGACCTGTCCCCATGTCCCTCCTGTGTGACCTTGGCAATACAGAAACCGTAAACAGACTTCCTACCTAGAGGGTGTAGCAGGAAACGACCGATGAAATCAGCAGAGATAGAGCAGTTTTTACAGAGGCTGACGCTCATGGCTTTGGAAAGCTGAGGGACACAGATGTGTCAACAGAATAACTCGACTGTTGCTCATCGGTGGAAAGACAGATGTGGGATCCAGACGGCTGTTTTTAGTTCTAGTTCTGCTACTAAGTGGACTTCCCTGGTGGCGCAGATGGTAAAGAATCTGTCTCCAGTGCAGGAGACTGGGTTCGAGCCCTATATTGGGAAGATCCCCTGGAGAAGGAAATGGCAACCCACTCCAGTATTCTTGCCTGGGAAAGCTCAGGGATGGAGAAGCCTGGCAGGCTATAGTCCACGGGGCCACAAAGAGTCGGACATGACTGCTATTAAGTGGCTCTTCTCCATTTTCAGAAAAGATGATAAAATAAGAGAATTGGACTGAGAGTCCTTAATGGATACAACTGACTGTATCACTTCCTGAATGTTGATTCTGAGCCAGGCACTGTGCTAAATGCTTTTTGAACATAATCTCAACTAAACCCTTCCAACAATCCTCTGAGGCAGGCATTGTTGGTCCCATTTTACAGATGAGGAAACTGAAACTCAGGAAAGTTAAGAAACTTGCCAAATAAAGCACATGTGTTGAAATCAGCATGTATGCCAAGGCACGCTGATATGGTCCATTTGGTTCAGATAAGCATCACAAGGGAGGGGACCTGGTCATTATTTTCCAATGAGAACAGGACTTCGCATGTACCAGGTGAACAAGATGTATTTGTTAATTGAAGAAGAATATGTAAAGGACAAGAGCTACTTAAGTATGTGACTTCTGGTTTCCTAAAAGTCCTTCTGCTTTTCCTTATAGTCCTTTTTTCTAAGTTTGTGATCTCAGATATTTAGGAATCAGTGTGATTGTAGGATAGGAGGGGAAAGGTGATTTCTTCCAGTTCTTTGAGTCTATAATAGTGGGGTCTAACTAACTATGGATTATAGGTTTCAACAAAATGTCTTAAATATTCAACCCACAAATCTCATTAAAGCGTAATTGTTTAGTTGCTTGGTTATTTCTGCCTCTGCAGCCCCATGGTCTGTAGCCCACCAGGCTCGTCTGTGCATGGGATTCTCCAGGCAAGAATACTGGAGTGGGTTCCCATTTCCTTCTCCAGGGGATCTCCCGAACCCAGGGATCAAACCCAAGTCTCTTGCATTGGCAGGCAGATTCTCTGCCGCTGAGCCACCAGGGAAGCCCCAAAGTGTAATAATGTGTGACAATTATTCTAAAACTGTCAACCTCCTTTACATCTAAGTATAAAGGGACTAGGTTCTGACTATACTTCCCTGGTGGCTCAGAGATTAAAGCATCTGCGTGCAATGTGGGAGACCTGGGTTTGATCCCTGGGTGAGGAAGATCCCCTGGAGAGGAAATGGCAACCCACTCCAGTACTCTTGCCTGGAGAATCCCATGGATGGAGGAGCCTGCTGGGCTACAGTCCATGGGGTTGCAAAGAGTCGGACACGACTGAGCAAGTGACTTAACTTATGGTATTATATACACATTCACTTTTTCAATGGGATTTGATTCAGCTTTGGTTTTCTGTGTCAGTTATTACATCTTTGACACTTTCTTTTCCTAAGACAAGGTGATTTGTAACCTAAGGAAACATTCTTTTCCTATTGTAGTTTTTTTTTTATTATCTGTTTGCTACTATCACTGTTCTCATTGCTCCTCTCTGACTTTTTCAGTTATATATCTATTTATTTTGTAATCTCAAAGTTAATCCTAGCTATTATTTCATCTCCTGCTATCTTCCCTGTTTTGATGCTAATCAGTTCAGTTGCTCAGTCATGTCAAACTCTTTGCGACCCCATGAATCACAGCACGCCAGGCCTCCCTGTCCCGGAGTTCACTCAGACTCACGTCCATTGAGTCAGTGATGCCATCCAACCATCTCATCTTCTGTCGTCCCCTTCTCCTCCTGACCCCAAACCCTCCCAGCATCAGAGTCTTTTCCAATGAGTCAGCTCTTCGCATGAGGTGGCCAAAGTACTGGAGTTTCAGCTTTAGCATCATTCTTTCCAAGAAATCCCAGGGCTGATCTCCTTTAGAATGAACTGGTTGGATCTCCTTGCAGTCCAAGGGACTCTCAAGAGTCTTCTCCAACACCACGGTTCAAAAGCATCATTCTTTGGTGCTCAGCTCTTTTCACAGTCCAGCTCTCACATCCATACATGACCACTGGAAAAGCCATAGCCTTGAAGAGGCGAACCTTTGTTGGCAAAGTAATGTCTCTGCTTTTGAATATGCTATCTAGGTTGGTCATCACCTTTCTTCCAAGGAGTAAGCGTCTTTTAATTTCATGGCTGCAGTCACCATCTGCAGTGATTTTGGAGCCCCCCAAAATAAAGTCTGACACTATTTGCCCATCTATTTCCCATGAAGTGATGGGACCAGATGCCATGATCTTCGTTTTTTGAGTGTTGAGCTTTAAGCCAACTTTTTCACTCTCCTCTTTCACTTTCATCAAGAGGCTTTTTAGTTCCTCTTCACTTTCTGCCATAAGGGTGGTGTCATCTGCATATCTGAGGTTATTGGTATTTCTCCCAGCAATCTTGATTCCAGCTTGTGTTTCTTCCAGGCCAGCGTTTCTCATGATGTACTCTGCATAGAAGTTAAATAAGCAGGGTGACAATATACAGCCTTGACATACTCCTTTTCCTATTTGGAACCAGTCTGTTGTTCCATGTCCAGTTCTAACTGTTGCTTCCTGATCTACATATAGGTTTCTCAAGAGGCAGGTCAGGTGGTCTGGTATTCTCATCTCTTTCAGAATTTTCCACAGTTTATTGTGATCCACACAGTCAAAGACTTTGGCATAGTCAAGAAAGCAGAAATAGATGTTTTTTTCTGGAACTCTCTTGCTTTTTCCATGACCCAGCGGATGTTGTTGGCAATTTGATCTCTGTTTCCTCTGCCTTTTCTAAAACCAGCTTGAACATCAGGAAGTTCTTGGTTCACGTATTGCTGAAGCCTGGCTTGGAGAATTTTGAGCATTACTTTACTAGCGTGTGAGATGAGTGCAATTGTGTGGTAGTTTGAGCATTCTTTGGCATTGCCTTTCTTTGGGATTGGAATGAAAACTTACCTTTTCCAATCCTGTGGCCACTGCTGAGTGTTCCAAATTTGCTGGCATATTGAGTTCAGCACTTTCATAGCATCATCTTTTAGGATTTGAAATAGCTCAACTGGAATTCCATCACATCCACTAGCTTTGTTTGTAGTGATGCTTTCTAAGGCCCACTTGACTTCACATTCCAGGATATCTGGCTCTAGGTGAGTGATCACACCATCGTGATTATCTAGGTCATGAAGATCTTTTTTGTACAGTTCTTCTGTGTATTCTTACCACTTCTTCTTAATATCTTCTGCTTCTGTTAGGTCCATACCATTTCTGTCCTTTATCGAGCCCATCTTTGCATGAAATGTTCCCTTGGTATCTCTAATTTTCTTGAAGAGATCTCTAGTCTTTCCCATTCTGTTTCTTTTCCTCTATTTCTTTGCATTGGTCGCTGAAGAAGGCTTTCTTATCTCTCCTTGCTATTCTTTGGAACTCAGCATTCAGATGCTTATATCTTTCCTTTTCTCCTTTGCTTTTTGCTTCTCTTCTTTTCACAGCTATTTGTAAGTCCTCCTCAGACAGCCATTTTGCTTTTTTGCATTTTTTTTCCCATGGGGATGGTCTTGATCCTTGTCTCCTGTACAATGTCATGAACCTCTGTCCATAGCTCATCTATCAGATCTAGTGCCTTAAATCTATTTCTCACTTCTACTGTATATTAATAAGGGATTTGATTTAGGTCATATTGAATGGTCTAGTGGTTTTCCCTACTTTCTTCAATTTAAGTCTGAATTGGGCAATAAGGAGTTCATGATGTGAATCACAGTCAGCTCCTGGTCTTGTTTTTGTTGACTGTATAGAGCTTCTCCATCTTTGGCTGCAAAGAATATAATCAGTCTGATTTTGGTGTTGACCATCTGGTGATGTCTATGTGTAGAGTCTTCTCTTGTGTTGTTGGAAGAGGGTGTTGCTATGACCAGTGCATTTTCTTGGGAAACTCTATTAGTCTTTGCCCTGCTTCATTCTGCATTCCAAGGCCAAATTTGCCTGTTACTCCAGGTGTTTCTTGACTTCCTACTTTTGCATTCCAGTCCCCTATAATGAAAAGGATATCTTTTTTGGGTGTGAGTTCTAAAAGGTCTTGTAGGTCTTCATAGAACCATTCAACTGCAGCTTCTTCAGCATTACTGGTTGGGGCATAGACTTGGATTACCGTGATACTGATTGGTTTGCCTTGGAAATGAACAGAGATCATTCTGTCATTTTTGAGATTGCATCCAAGTACTGCATTTCGGACTCTGTTGTTGACCATGATGGCTACTCCATTTCTTCTAAGGGATTCCTGCCTGCAGTAGTAGATATAATGGTCATCTGAGTTAAATTCACCCATTCCAGTCCATTTTAGTTTGCTGATTCCTAGAATGTCAACATTCACTCTGGCCGTCTCCTGTTTCACCTCTTCCAATTTGCCTTGATTCATGAACCTAACATTCCAGGTTCCTATGCAATATTGCTGTTTACAGCATCAGACCTTGCTTCTATCACCAGTCACATCCACAGCTGGGTACTATTTTTGCTTTGGCTCTATCCCTTCATTCTTTCTGCAGTTATTTCTCCACTGATCTCCAGTAGCATATTGGGTACCTACTGACCTGGAGAGTTCCTCTTTCAGTATCCTATCATTTTGCCTTTTCATACTGTTCATGGGGTTCTCAAGGCAAGAATACTGAAGTGGTTTGCCATTCCCTTCTCCAGTGGACCGCATTCTGTTAGACCTCTCTACCATGACCCGCCCATCTTGGGTGGCCCTATGGCATGGCTTAGTTTCATTGAGTTAGACAAGGCTGTGGTCCTAGTGTGGTTAGATTGACTAGTTTTCTGTGATTATGGTTTCAGTGTGTCTGCCCTCTGATGCCCTCTTACAACACCTACTGTCTTACTTGGATTTCTCTTACCTTGAATGTTGGGTATCTCTTTGATGCTAAAGAGCACAACTAATCATTCTATATGAGCATAGAGTAGACTCTTCAAAACTGTCACCCACCAGGCTCCTCTGTCTATGGAATTTTCCAGCCAAGATTACTGGAATAGGTTTCCATTTCTTCAGGGGATCTTCCCAACCCAGGAATCAAACCCGCATCTCTTGCATCTCCTTTATTGGCAGGCGGATTATTTACCACTGCGCCACCTGGGAAGCCCAAAAAGAAGTCTGGAAGACCTGGTTTGTAGTTTTATTGTCACCATACAAGGATTTCCTTTTGTCACTAACACCATGAATTCTAAACAGAACACAATTTCAAATTCAACCCTATTAGTGAGTGCCACATAAACAACAATAAATACCAGTTAATGATTGTCATTAGGCTGGTTTAACGATCGCTTTAGGAAACAGTCCACTTTCATGCTCTTAACTCTGTGTGGCAAAGCAAATAAAACTCTTCTCCCACCTCCCCCCACCGCCGCAAATCTCCATGAGTGGGAATTTTGTTTTGGCAAAAAAAATATTCTATTTTAATATGAAAATTATAAATTTTCTCTATACATATACATGCATAAAATATATATAGTGGTGGTGGCAGTTTAGTCGCCAAGTCGTGTCCAACTCTTGTGACCCCATGGATTGTAGCCTGCCAGGCTCCTCTGTTCACAGGCAGGAATACTGGAGTGGGTTGCCATTTCCTTCTCCAGGGGATCATCCCAACCCAGGAATTGAACCTAGGTCTGCCTGCATTGCACGCAGATTTCTTTTCCGACTGAGCTATGAGGAAAGATTCAATATATGTAGTAGCCTTGTTCTATCCTGTAAGACATCAGACCCTGTAATAGTGCTTCTCTGTGTGGGGTCCAGTATTCTCCAAACAGTGGAGAATGTAAAGCATACTTAGCTTGTTTGTGCCTTCCTTTGAACCTTGATCTTTTTCCTTAAATGGTTTCTTGCAACTCTTCTTCATCTTTCAGGTGATTTATTTAGAGTTGTTTAGTCACTCAGTCATTTCCAACTATTTGCAACCCCATGAGCTGTAGCCCACCAGGCTTCTCTGTTCATGGAATTTTCCAGGCAGGATTGCTGGAGTGGTTTATTAACATGTCAGGCCATTTCTCTCTCTCTCTCTTTTTTTTTTTTTTTTGCTGTACTGTGCAGGGATCTTAGTTCCCCCATCAGGGATTGAACCCCAGGCCACAGAGTAAAAGCACCAAATCCTAACCACTAGACCACCAAGAGAAGCTTCCTTTATGACTCAGAAGTAAAGAATCTGCCTGCAATGCAGAAGACTTGGGTTTGATCCCTGGGTCGGGAAGATCCCCTGGAGAACAGAATGGCAACCCACTCCAGTATTCTTGCTGGGAAATCTCATGAACAGAAGAGCCTGGTGGGCTACAGTGCATGGGGTCACAGAGAGTCAGACATGACTGAGCGTGCATACACTGGAGGCCACCAGGGAATTCAGGCCATTTCTCTTAGAGACCCTAGCAAGTCAGGTCAGCCTGGTGGATATCTTTCTCACATTTTCCCCTTATCCTTCCACTGGCCCAAAAGCTTGAGTGGTTTTGACCAAAGAGGGACCTTGTATTTACCCTATAAGGAAAACACTGGCCAAAAGGACAGGAATGAAGATTGGGCAATTGACTGCTCGTGCCAGGTGCGTTCCTAGGCGTGTTGAATGAGTAAAGGAATCCACTTCACCTCAGCTCCACTCCATTTTCAGAGCCTCATTCTGGCTCTCTGAGATCTAGAACTCCAAGACAGTTTAAAGGCATGATAGAAGAATGATTTCAGAAATTTGAAAAGACAAGCTAGCTTATTTCCAGCAGCTAGCTAGATCAAGTGCCACTACAGTTAGAAGTGTTTTCCTAGCTGCTTCAAACAGTGATAAGAATCACACAGGTAATACATGTCTAAATTAGATGATTCCCAATGGTTAGTGGAAATCTCACTCTTGTATGAAATAGACTGACCTTTGTTCATTTTATACAAACTTCTATAATTTTTAGAAATTAAAAAAAAAACAGGAATACCAAGAATGTGACAACATCTGCATAACCACCTAAACTGCTGATGACGAATATTTTGTCATATTGACTTCGTCTTATTTTTATTAATAAAATAAACATGACTGGTAATGTTGAAGTTTGTGGTGCCATGAATCCCTCGTACATTCTACTGTCCTGAACAGCTGTCATGAATGAAGTATGTGCCATTCCTGTTCACTTTTATACTATTACAGGCACATATATGAAATCACATTTTGCAAAAACTCCAGGGATCGAACTCACAGCAGTGAAAGTGCCAGGTCCTAACTACTGAGCCGCCAGGGAATTCCCCCTACCCCGCTCGCCCATCACAACAACCTTTTAAGATTTCAGATGGAGAAATGGCTTTGCCATTCAGACTTAAAAATGCAGTCTCATTCCCATAACTTCATTTGCAAACCCAGTTGCCATCTCATTTTTTCAAATTCTTTAAAATTAGCTGAAACCTTTCACCTTTTAAGTAGGGCTTTTGGTGCAGGGGGCTGTCTGTTCGCAACGCTGGGATGTGCCCAATGGAGAGCCTTGTGTTTCACGTTTGTAAGTGATAAGAGGGGGAGGTGGCAGCTTTACAGAGATCAGGTTTCAAGTCCAGCCCTAGTTTTTATGTGTGTGGGAATGGACGCAAAGGAAAACACAGCTGAGCTGCATTGTGGCTCTTCCTGTCGAACCTGTTCACGGCCGGGGTGAGTAAACCGGGAGCTACGGGAGCAACGTCGCCTTCACCCAGCCTCCAGTGAAATTTGTGCCTGGATTCAAAGCAGCTTGCTTCCCAGGAAATACCGTCTGAATCTCCCCCATACCCTGTGTGGAACGTGCGTCTCTCTCCCGTGGAAATCTGCTAGAGAGAACTTGGCTGGCCTCTCCCTGATGGAGGAAGGAATGGAACCGGGGTGGTGTCACTTGGAGGAATTGCTGATGTCAGTAGCGTGTCAGCCGTGGGAGGCTCGGTTTGTGAAACTGAGTTACACCTAAGTGTCTTAGGAAACTCCGTACAGAACTCACCGGAGCTGCCCGGCTGGGACAGGAGGGAGCGGGGGAGGGAGAGAGCACCTCGGAGATTCCCTTCCCCTTGCTGTCTCACTTTTGGAACCTTGGGATTAAAAGACATGAAAGCTTGGAAACTACAGACATTTCAGGAAATCGGTATGTACCTTTAAGCTCCCACGAATTCCTCTTTCTACCTGGGCAAGGGCTGTAGTTACACGCTAGGCGCTCAGATGACGAAGCTCTGTGTTCTCAGTGGGTGATGGTTTATTTCACTGTTTGAGGTGGGGGTTCCAGTTTGAACAGGTCTGTCTTCCAGCTGTTTGTGCATAGGAACCATCGGCTTGTGCTGTTCCTTTTAGATAAGGTTGGTGAAAAGTCTTGGTTCCTGTACCCCAGGAAATGGTTTTGCTGGTGGTGCATTGCAGAGAAGTTATTTTCTTAATGATTAGAATGTTTTATGAAGATTCTTTGAACGTAAGTTAAAAATCCAGCTAAAGTCTAATAGTGGAGTGAAATTGCTGTGCTAGTATTTCTCTGACAAATAAGACTAGGAGGGGAAGAGGAATTTCCAACTACGAAGTCAAAGTTCAAAGGACAACCTGGGTCTCAGGCTAATGTGAAGGGTCGGGAATTAACCCAGAAAATGCAGGAGGGCCCACTCAGTTCTGTGAATGAGCTGCTTTTTACAAGTTAAATTTTCAGATGTCCATTGCTAGTAAGTTGTATTTCTCCCACCCAACTGGCAGATAACACCTGGTGGAGCATTAGAGTATCAACAGTGGGAATATGTTGATGAATTCTCTTACAAAAACTGGAAGCTCTAGCTCAGAAACCAAGAGGGCAGTGTCAGCATTTACTCCCATCCCACGGAGCCTCCAATTCCTAGCATTCAGTTTCTGTGGCTTTTAGGGGAACTCTTGTAGGTGGGGAAATCATCATTGAGAATCACCCTTGCTTGGGGTTCTGTTTTACTTTCACTTTGCATTCTTTTGAAATTTAATCTGTGGTCTTATTGAAACATCCCTTTGAATCTCTTTCCATTTAAATATGAAGTCAACATCTTTGATCAGAAGGCATGTGCTTACTGGAATCTACAATTTCCTTACTCACTCTTTTATTTAGTTGAGTCAAAGGAAAAATAGTATGCATGTTCCCCACAGTTGCTTGGTTTTATTGTTCAAGAAACAGTGATAAAGTGAAGATTACTGTCAAAAGAAGGGATAAAGTGGTTTCATGCTATAGTTGGTTTGTAAAAAGGCACATGCCTAATCTCAATTCTTGATTTTTTTATTATTAAGCTTATTTTCTAAAAATTAACATTAATTAAAGCTGTGTGGTTTTTTTGTTTTCTTCATTTCTTAGTTATTCCAATGGAAACAGCTGGAGAACTTATATTTCCGTGAGAAAAAGTTTGCTGTTGAAGTTCATGATCCACGGAGGTGAGAATAAAAGCCTTTTTTTCTGTATAGGTCCAGTGACTAGCCACATATGCTGCTATGAATATTCATGTGCACATGTTTTCATTTCCCTTGGGTACATACCTAGGAGTAGAATTGCTTGATCAAATCATAATTCTCTGACCCTCTGAGGAACTGCCAGACTGGTTTCCAAAGCAGCTATACCCTTTTACACCCCTACCAAAACTGCAGTTTCATTTTCTCCACATCCTCTAATATCTATTATTTTTCTGGTTGTGTGTGTGTGTGTGTGTGTGTAAATAGCTATCCTGATGGTGTGCAGTGATAACTCATACTGGTTTAGATTTGCTTGCCAAGCATCTTTTCATAGACTCATTGGCCATTTGTCTGCCTTCTTTAGAGAAACGTTTATTCAGATCCTTTGCTCATTTTTAAGTTTGCTATTCTTAGTCACTTAAAAAAGTTCCTAAATTATCAACATGAATTAAAGTCAAGATTGTAGGCTCTCCGAGTTCCTCGGAGGAATTCCTTATCAGCCCTCAGTTGTTGCTTTTCAGATATAAGTTTATGGATATTTGGAGGTCAGAGAGATGGAGGAAACAGCTGTGGCAAAAAGATGACCTGGAGATAAAAGGCAGATTCCTACAAGGAACATTGGCACTTCTCCCCTCAACCCCGCCCCAACACAGTGTCTGCCTCCCCCGCCCCCATCTTTCTTTCTCTTGCTCTGTCCTCCTCTGACCCTCTCTCTTTTCATCCAGTACATAAGCAGTAATCTGGGCCAGTTTTGGACATGCATATTATCAGACAGTATTATTATGTTCATCCTCTGATAGTGCCAAAGCCAGACAATAGCTAGATCTGAGATGCTCTCTTTCCTTGGAGGAAGGTGCTGATCCCACAGGTCGTGATTGCTTGATCTTTAAAGTAACACGTTTATTCTCACCTTTTTGTGATGGTCGCACGTCCTGTGGTCTTTGATTTGATGTTTTTAGTACAGTCTCCAATATGGCTAATTCTCATCTGCTTTGAAATAATTTTTAACTTCTATTATTTCCAGTATCATGCTTCTGTGCAGAGTTCAGAATGTTTATATTTATGTACATAAGCCTACTAGACTTAGGTTTTTCTAAAATATTATATGGTTGACATATTAATAATCATTTTCTCTTAATTGCTTTTAAGATTTTCCTTTTGTATTAGAGCATAATTGTTTAACAATGTTGTGTTAATTTCATGCATACAGCAAAGTGATTCAGTTATACATATATATGTGTCTATTCTTTTTCTAATACTCTGTCCATTTTCTCATCTGCTTTTGAAGATGTGTGTTTGTATTGTTTAATATACTGCTTTTATGAGGAGATATTACCCAAGTGTGATTGGCTTTCTCATAAAAAGGAGAAAATCAGAGGCTTGGTCCTTGAAGGCAAGGGTGTGGCAGAGGAAAAACAATTAAGGAGATGCTTTGTTACAACTACCCACTGGGTACATTTGATGTTATGCTGGGCCAGAAACAAATCATGAATGCTCTGCTTAATCTTTTAGGATTTCAGTATCCAGAAGAACCTTTGGGCAGAGTGGCCTCTTTGTGCAAACGTGGTATGCGAACTCCTCTCTCATCAAGTCCATCTGGGTAATGGCAATTAGTCAGCATCAGTTTTACTTGGACCGGAAGCAAAGCAAAGTAAGTAACTGAAAGTATTTCTACAAGGACAAAGTCCCATCCCTCATTTACTTTCCGTTCAGAAGATAAACTTTCTTAGAAAAGATGCAGCCTCATGGGTTTTTGTTTCTTGAGTCTTGTGGGTTTTTTTTTTAACTTTACTATCAGTTGTTTTAATTTTTCTTACATTTAACAGATGGGCAACATATAGCCTGCTCTGAAAGTTGTAAGATTTGCCAACTTTTAGGCATTGTGTGTGTGTGCACTCATGACTTTTTAATGTTAATGATTGAACTATACCATGAGGAAGAATCATGCGTGATTAATAAAACATTTTAGTGACAAAGCTGAAGTCTGAATTTTTTTCTGAAAAATATTACTATAGTATATAAAAATTCTGTATTGTCCTTTGTGTTGACATTTTTATTCCATATTAACTGAATCATTTTATTAATTCAAAATAGGTGTAACTGAATGTACTCCCTTTCCATGTTGTGTTAGGCAAAAATCCCTTCAGCCAGGAGTTTAGACGACATCGCAATGGACTTGACGGAGACAGGAGCACCAAGGGTCTCCAAACTGGTGACACTCGAGGCGAAAAGCCAGTTCATTATGGCAAGCAACGGCAGTTTAATTTCCTCAGGTAATATTTTTAGATTAGAGAGTGTGCGAGCTATCTGTATCTTAATGTACTTTCTTTTTGGTTGTAAATCACTTTTAAATGTATCTTTTAACCCATTATTTCCGGAATAAGTAAGCATATGAGAGAACCTATAGTATACAGCAGTTTTGAATAAATTTTGAAATTAATTTTTAAAAGAATATGAAGCAAGTTAAGTTATAAAGTTCAGGTTGTATAATTAACACTAGATGCTGAGACAGTGAGTGCCTCGGGGAGCTTGCAAGAACATTTTCTCCCCATCCAGTCCAGAAGCTTTTTCTTTCTCCAGTGTGTAGGTTTTGATACAGACAGTTGTCTAATTTTCCATTTAACATAAAATCAACCATGATTACAACCCTTGAACTCCATCTCACCCGCAAAGTGATTTTTGCTCCTAAACCCTTACTCTGCAGACATTTTTTTTTTTTCTGCAGACATTTATATGAGAGTATCACTAAGTATACATAATTCACTAAAAATATTCTCATCTAAATCCCATTGTCAGCTTGTGAATCTGAAACACAGAATATCCCCTTGCCTTGCTTACTTTCCAAAAGAACATTCCAAACAACTATCTCCAGGAACATCTTACCTTCTTTCCTGCTCAGAAAAATGAATTTTTTCATTAAGTGTATCTGAAACATTAAACATTTTATCATTGCTTCCCAAATGACTGAACCAAAATGCAAAAGGCGTATATTATTACCACGTTCTGTTAGATGCCCAGAAGCATGAGAAAATGTTCTCCAGTTTCCTTTTATTATGTTCAGAAACAAGGAGAAAAGAAAGAAACTATTATTAAATAGCAGGTTTGGCTTAAAAATCCTTTGTCCTCTGAAAAGGAAGGAAATTGCCTGTATAAACCTTCCCTGCCCTCCCTCCCCACCCCCCACGACCTCCAGGTTCTCAAGACTCAGAAGTCAGTGAGGAGCAAAAGAGAGAAAAGATCCTTGAACTCAAGAAGAAGGAAAAACTGTTACAAGAAAAGCTCCTAAAGAAAGTTGAAGAGCTTAAGAAGATCTGTTTGCGGGAGGCTGTGAGTGTCATCTGCTTTGGGAAACGTTTCAAATTGTGTTTGACAGTTCCAGCCAGGGTCAGTAATCTCCCTCTCGGTTCTGTCCTGTTTTATAGGAGCTCACAGGCAAAATGCCCAAGGAGTATCCTCTGAACGTAGGTGAGAAACCTCCTCAGGTCAGAAGGCGTATAGGTACCGCGTTCAAATTAGATGACAACTTGCTGCCAAGTGAAGAGGTATGGGCACCCGTTCTGAGCACTTCTGTCAACAGTGAGGCAGAAAAGCTGTCAGCTGAATGTAGCTGACTTGTTCCTTTGGTTTTTGAGTTACTGCTGTACATTTTAATCTCATCAGTTAAAGGTGATCATGGAGACCAAGTTGAATTCTTTCCTTCATGCACAGTTTAGTTAAAATTGACTCATGACTTTACTCCTCCAAACAGAGTATTAAATGAACTCTAAGTATCTCTAAATTGAGAAACATTATTTTAAGAATTAAGAATTCAGCACTAGAGTCTCCCACTTAAAACCAAGTAGCCTTTGGCAAATCATTGACCTCTCTGAAGACTCAATTCTCTGGTTTTCTCATCAATAAAATGGGAGTAATGATTGTTCTTCCCTCTGAGAGATGCAAGGAGTATTCAGTGAGATAATGCACATATAGCACTTTAGGTATAATAAAGTTAAAAGATTTGTTAGCCAGGCTGGATGGCATCACTGACTTGATGGACGTGAGTCTGAATGAACTCCGGGAGTTGGTGATGGACAGGGAGGCCTGGCATGCTGCGATTCATGGGGTCGCAAAGAGTCGGACATGACTGAGCGACTGAACTGAACTGATAGAGGATACTTTCCTGTTTGTGTGTCATCAGACACTATGACCCTATTCATGTTTCTTGTAGAAGTTTGACCATCTTGGCTTTAGAAAATAGTAGTGGTTTCCATTAATAATAAAGTTAGCACTGCTGTTTATTAAGTGCTCAGTGTATACCCAGCTCTGAGCTAAGCAATGCATATACATTGTTTCCTTCCATCTTCACCATAGTTTCATAAGGTGGATGTTACATCCATTTTACAAGTTAAAAAAAAAACTGAAGCATTAGAAATTAAGTAATATGTCCAGGGCCATGCGACCAGGAATTACCCAGAAAGAAGAATGGAATCTCAGTTTATCTGTTTCTGAAGCTGTGCATATAACATTCTCTGGCTATGAATCTTGGGTGAAGGATCCCTTCTTGAAAAATATCTTCATCCAACCAGTTGAATGAATGGAAGGCCAATTCCCTTCTTTGAAAAGGAAAGAGAATTGGACTATTAAGTTAAAGTAAATGGAGGAGGGAGATCTTATCTTCTAGGAAAGTGTTTGAGAATACCTAAGCAGTAAAGCTTAGGAAGATTTCATTCACAAAGAGCATGTGATGTGAGAATGCATGAGAAAGAGAAATTTTATTATCCAGGACATATGACAGTGACCGTGTGTGTCCATAAAAATAAAGCAATATCATTGTGTGAATGCAGGATCCTGCTTTGCAAGAACTGGAGAGCAATTTCCTAATACAGCAAAAGCTGGTTGAGGCTGTGAAGAAACTTGCCAGTGAGCCCGACCTTTGCAAAACCGTGAAGAAAAAACGAAAGCAAGATTACACGGATGCGGTGAAAAAGCTTCAGGAGATTGAAAATGCTATAAATGAGTACCGCATTAGATGTGGAAAGAAACCCAGCCAGAAAGCAACAGTTATCTTACCAGGTTAGTAACTAGTGAGGTTTTTTTGAGTCACCTAAGTCAGTCCTCTTAATGGAATGTACCGTTTCCTAACCAGTTCATTTGATGAGAGAGAAAAGAATGGATTGATCCTTCAGTTTCTTAGGATAAAAATGATTCGGAATTTCATTCTTACAAGTATGTTAACTTGGTTTTCTGTGACCTTCTCACTGTTATAATACTATAATATTGCATTGCTTTAATTTTCAGGATGAAAGAGCTTTACACAGCAATATTGGTTCCCAGTAAGAGAGATTCACCTCTAACTGGCCTGATGTCATTGCAAGAAAAATATTTGAAAACACAGAGTATTAAGACAGCTGGGCCCTACATGATAGTTTCTCAGAGATTTTTAATGCAGCAGACCATATATATTTTTTAAGGACCTATCCAATATATGTGGATAGAAAAGAACTCTTACAATTACGGTTATTTATAGAGGCTATTTATGGACATATGTTCCTATTGTATTATGAAATGCAGAAGGCAGAATATAAAATTGTAGCCAAAACATAGTCCTGACATTGTATAAATATGTACACATAGAGACTAGTTGGGCAAGAGTTCGAAAACATTAATAGTTGTAGAATTTCATGTCAATTTTCTTAATTCTCTTTAGTATTTTCAAAATTCTCAGCATCATGTATCTAAAACTAATATTCAGAAAAAAATTAAACTGAAAAATCTCATCTAGGTGGATTTTGAGTCCAACTGGCCTTCCATGTTTATTAGAATAGTTTTTAGCCTTGATCATTGGTTGAAATATGATTATTTCTTTTGATTCCAAGACTTTTTCCCCCCCCATTTAAGCATCTGTGAAATTGGGATAATTCTTACACTAGATGAGGCATTACAGTTATGATCAGTACTTTTTCTTTTTTTTTACTGGGATATCAACTAATTCTACATCTTAGATTTGACAAAATATGGTAATGAGCTTTAAAGTATACTGAGCTTCAGGGCATATGATTTGAAAAGTAGAGATACAGCTTTTTGGTAAATGAATGCAGGGACATCAACACACAAGTGTTCGTCAACTACAGCTGGGGAATTTAGGATGGTTTTGACTCAATGGAAAATCCAGTTGGCCTCGTTGGTGGTCACATTCTGGACCTATAGGAGATGGGTAGTGAGCAGGTCACTTAACTTTGATAGCCATTTGTTGTTGCCCATTCATCTCCAACTGTGTAAAATTCAAATGTTATCCTTTACAGTCACTGACATTTAGGCAGCACTGATGCCAATGGTTGAGTATATATCGGGTGGATTATTTTTAAAGCCTGCCTGACAGCTGACTGTACTGGCATCTCGCCTTCAAGCTCTACCATGTGTCCCATTAAGAGACAGTCCTCTTGGCTCTGATAGAGATTAATTTTAGATTGGATGGGGAGATTCACTTCATAATGGCTTCGAAGCTTACGTTGAGGTGTCACATTTGTCTGTAACCTTGCCTGTCCTTGACAACTGAATATGGGAAGATTTGTCAAAGCACATCAACACATCAAAGATGTCACTTTTTAAAAAAAAATTTATTTGAGTATAGTTGCTTTATAATGTTGTGTCAGTTTCTGCTGTACAGCAAAGTGAGATGGCGGTTTTTGCTAAACCCATTTTGTAACATTTGACAAGCACCAGTAATAATCACATTTTTATGGACATTTCCAACCACTGGACTTCTTTCACTAGAATGCTGTATGTAGGTAACCAAAGTAATAAGTATAGTTAATATTTATTGAGCATTTGTCTTGTACCAGGAGCAAGGCCAAGGGCTTTGCATCTATTATGTCATCGAACGCTCACCAAAGCGCTAAACACGAGGTACTATTGTCATCCCTATTTCAGAGTTGAGCCAAATGATGCGTAGAGAGATGAAGTAATTTGCCCAGGGTCTCCCAGCCAATAAGTGACAAAAGCAAGCTTTGATTCCAGGTCTGTTTATTTCAGTGGTTCTCAACGAGCAGCAATTTTGCATTCTGGGGAAATGTCTGCAGACGTGTTTGATTGTCAAAACTGAGGGTGGGGATGGTACTGATATCCAGTAGTAGAGGCTAGAGATCCTACAGTGAAAAGGACAGCACCCCCCAACAAAGAATCATCCAGTCTAAAATGTCAGTAGTGCCACCTACTGTTAGGAAACCCTAGTCTGATTGAGAAGCTTCTGTACCACAAATGTCCTCACTCTTATCAAGAAAAAGCCTTTCTCTTCAGGAGAGAGCTCAAAAAATAAGTTAATCTAATGGTGCAGTAGATTCTCAAGTCTGTTCCATTGTAAGAAATAATCCAGTGTAATATTTGTATAGTAGGGAAGATGTTTGTGTCTTAAGTGTTCAATGAGTCCATTCTCACAACAGGTAATTATTCCTAATGCAGTGTAACTAGTTGCATTTATCTAAGTAAAAATAAGATGCACTCCACTGAGAATTGTTTTATTGAACTATTAGGGGTGTCCAAAGGCACCATTGTACTAAAGCCAGTTTATTTTGTTCACAGAAGACATCATCCCATCAGAAAGCAGCTCCTTGTCTGACACTACCACCTGTGATGATCGTAAGTAGCTCTCCCTTTTCAATTCAAAATGTTATATGTTCTGAAAGACTAAGAAAGGTTTTGAGTAGGAAAGCCTATTTATTACTCTTTTGGGAAAAGTAGAATCAACTAGCTTACATTTATGAAGAATGGTTGGGAAAGGGGTTAAGATTAGCTTTTACACAGGTTGTGCTGTGCTGCGCTTAGTCGCTCAGTCATGTCTGAATCTTTACAACCCCATGGACTGTAGCCCACCAGGCTCCTCTGTCCGTGGATATTCTCCATGCAAGACACTGGAGCGTATTGCCATGCCCTCTTCCAGGGGATCTTCCCAACCCAGGGGTCAAACCCAGGCCTCCCTTTACACAGGTTCAGTTCAGTTCAGTTCAGTCACTCAGTCGTGTCTGACTCTTTGCGACCCCATGAATTGCAGCACGCCAGGCCTCCCTGTCCATCACCAACTCCCGGAGTTCACTCAGACTCGCATCCATCAAGTCAGTGATACCATCCAGCCATCTCATCCTCTGTCGTCCTCTTCTCCTCCTGCCCCCAATCCCTCCCAGCATCAGAGTCTTTTCCAATGAGTCAACTCTTCGTGTGAGGTGACCAAAGTACTGGAGTTTCAGCTTTAGCATCATTCCTTTCAGAGAAATCCCAGGGCTGATCTCCTTCAGAATGGACTGGTTGGATCTCCTTGCAGTTCAAGGGACTCTCAAGAGTCTTCTCCAACAGTTCAAAAGCATCAGTTCTTCGGTGCTCAGCCTTCTTCACAGTCCAACTCTCACATCCATACATGACCACAGGAAAAACCATAGCCTTGACTAGACGGACCTTAGTTGGCAAAGTAATGTCTCTGCTTTTGAATATGCTATCTAGGTTGGTCATAACTTTCCTTCCAAGGAGTAAGCGTCTTTTAATTTCATGGCTACAAATCACCATCTTCAGTGATTCTGGAGCCCCCAAAAATAAAGTCTGACACTGTTTCCACTGTTTCCCCATCTATTTCCCATGAAGTGTTGGGACCAGATGCCATGATCTTCGTTTTCTGAATGTTGAGCTGTAAGCCAACTTTTTCACCCTCCACTTTCACTTTCATCAGGAGGCTTTTTAGTTCCTCTTCACTTTCTGCCATAAGGGTGGTGTCATCTGCATATCTGAGGTTACACAGGTTCAGTTCAGTTCAGTTCAGTCGCTCAGTCGTGTCTGACTCTTCGCGACCCCATGAATGGCAGCACACCAGGCCTCCCTGTCCATCATCATCTCCCGGAGTTCACTCAGACTCATGTCCATCGAGTCCATGATGCCATCCAGCCATCCCATCCTCGGTCATCCCCTTCTCCTACTGCCCCCAATCCCTCCTAGCATCAGAGTCTTTACCAATGAGTCAGCTCTTCGCATGAGGTGGCCAAAGTACTGGAGTTTCAGCTTCAGCATCATTCCCTCCAAAGAAATCCCAGGGTTGATCTCCTTCAGAATGGACTGGTTGGATCTCCTTGCAGTCCAAGGGACTCTCAAGAGGTTAGCTCAGCGTTAAATATGGTATCGTACAAATCACATGACTTCAGTGAATCAAAGTACCATAACATGAGTAAATAGGTATCTTGATAAGGATTTGTAAGGTTCTGCAGGATTTATTTTTTTTTTAGCTTTTGAAGTAGCTATAGATTCACCGGCAGTTGCAAAGTAATAAAGAGTCATTCACCCAGCTTTGTCCAGTGGTGACATCTTACATATTTGGTGTCTAATAACAAAACCAGGAAACAAGTGTTGTGCAGGCTATACTACAGTACCAGGAAATAATGGAAACTTTGATTTTTCACTATCTACTTATTCTGGATAAGTGGGAGTTTATTTTCCTTAGGAAGAAGCACATGTTTTAGAAATTGTGTTACATGTTACTGTGTCAATTTCCTAGAAATAGACCTTATCAATTGTAATGACCCATGTTCAGCACATTTCATGATGGAATGGATTTCATATCAAATGGTAGAATATTTCCTTATAATCCCTTCCTTGTGCTTAAGCAGGGGAGCTGGCTGTCTGTTTGATGTGACTTAAAGAATTTAGGAAGCCACTAAACCCTGCTGCTTTATCTTCTTCCAAATGGAATGGTTTGTGAAAGTCTTCCATTTCAGAATTCTTCCTTTTAGCTGAGGTTTGGTCATGCTTGCCACTCCTCTTTGAAAATACAAATATCAGTGAGAGACATTAACAAGTCCCTAATGACTCATCATAAATCAGTTTCATCCCTGTCAGTGATAAGATGAGTCTTTGGCCAGCCAAGGAGGCCTAAGAATGTTAAAAGTAAAGCTGGGCAAAACTGATCCAGTCCAACTTTACAGGCCGACTTCCTCTTGGCCCTTCATACACTGAGATTTTTCTTTGGTATAACTCTTGTAAAGTATCACCCATTACACCTGAGAGATTTATGTGCTCAAAGTGGCTCCTATTGAGTTGACAGAAGTTGGGTCTGTCCCCAACAAGAACATTCAGTAATTTCTATTTTCTATTGTATAAAATAAAAAATACGTTTCCTGGAACTTACGCACTTTTAAAATTACATTCTTTGGAAGAACGTTTTACTCACCAGACAGATCTTCCACTTTATTTGGGGGAGGGAGGTGTTCGCAAGGCATTTGTTCGCTTTTTTATTTATCTAGTTATTCATTCATTCACTTATTATATAGCCAACGATACCTTCACTCTTGCTGGGCAGCGATCAAGTTCAGTACCTCATTCTCCAAGAATTCTGCCTCCCAAGTCTCTCGGTATTGAGAGAATCCATTTCAGAAAGTCGTCCATCAATGAACAGTTTGTGGATACCAGACAGTCCAGGTAAGAAGACAGATCATCAGAGAGGTGAATGCCTCACCACTGTAAGACCTTTTCTCCAAAACAGTCAACCTATTTTTGTGTTATCCTGTTCACTCTTTCAGAAAGGGTTATCTTATAAAATCAAGAGTAGAATCTAACCCAGTTATTTGTTATTGGCAGCAAGTGGAAGTGTTTTTAAAGAGGTCTTTTAAAAAATATTTGGCTGTTTCCTTAAAGTCTTGTTTGGTTTGTATTAAATAATAGAGGCATTAACTATAAATCTGATTTTGGATATAGTGTCAAAGTTCTGTTTCATCACCCAAGGTCTCGGGAACATTTAATACAACTCTACCAGGCAATAGAACTGACTTCTAATCTTTCAAAGGAAAATGGGACTTGAGTACATTTTTAATCTGTAACTTCTCACGTCTCTCAAGTAAGTATTTTTGGGACAATAACTTTTTAAAAGATGAAAGACCAGTGATTCCCAGAATTTGGCTGCATGGATCACTACTAGGTTGTTTGTTTGTTTGTTTGTATTGTTTTTTTAAATTGGGTCCAAAATAGGATTACCAGCTTTTTACTTTGCCTAATTAGTATTTTCACACAGGTAGCACTGTGATTTCATGAAAATATGACACACGTCCAAAATATAGTCATTGTAGTAATAATAAGATGAACATTTGTTGAGCACTTAGTATGTGCCAGACACTGCTCCAAGTGTTTAATATAATAACAAATTTAGTTGTAAGAAAATGCTCATTGTATTACTACCATCCTTAGCATTTACAGATAAGTACACTGAGGACCAGAAAGCATGAATCACTTGTTGGGTTCATCAATTAGTAACTGTTACAATTGGGATTTAAACCAACATAGCTTGACTGCAAAGCCTATGATGTGATTTTAGCCAAAATGTTTTATTACATCTCAGGAAAGATGGAAATTAGTCTCAAAATAAAAGAGGATTATTTAGATGGAATGATTTTTCATTTATGAAAAGAGAACCAACATTTTGTTATATTTCTGATTTGTCAAAGACTGGTAAAAATCTTTATTTCATATTAGCCCCAATGTGTAGATTAGCATCTAAGAACTGTTGCCTTAAACAATAGAGATCCAGGTGTCTAGAGCTGTGGTGTCCAGTTCAATTAAAAGCAAATAAAATTTAAAATTCAGATCTTCAGTCCTACCAGTCGCATTTCAAGTCCTAATAGGCACATGTGGCTGATGTCTGTGATGCTGGGCAGCACAGATAGAGCTCATGTCCATCACCGAAGAAAGTCCTGTCAGATAGCACTGGGCAGGTGTGTTTATTATATCAGGGAAAACAAAGCTGTTTTAGCAAAAGGAATCATAACTGGGAAAATGATTATCTTAAAAAATTATTATGCCTCCATTCCCTATAGCTTCGCCCTGTAGATGTGTTTGCTCTTTGATCCAGCAATTTCACTTCTAGGAATTTTTCCTCTTGAAATAACTACAGGATCCTTATCTCACAGCATTGTTTATTCTAATGACAAATAAAAACAGCCCAAATGCTCAACTAGTGGATTAAGTAAATTACAGCTAGTCCTTATGGTGGAATGCTGTACACTCATTAAAATAACAGTGTGAGTGAATATTAAGCAACATAAAATGTTAGATCAAGTTGTGTTTTTTCCTTAAGTGGGTTTTGAAAGAGAATTTATTTGAAAGAGATCTAATTTTTTTGTTTTTAAAGGTATAAACACAGTATTTTTTTTTAAACTTTTTTGCCATGCTTTTGTAGTAAGTGAGGTGTAATCGAAGTTGTTTTTAATTAAAATAATTTCAAATTGTGTTCTCACTGTGCTGGAAAGTGGATAAAGCAATTTAAGAATGCTGTGGATGACTGTCTACTGGCCAAATTCAGCCTGTGACCTATTTTTGTATCTCCCATGAGCTAAGCATGGTTTTTAGAATTTTGAATAATTGGAAGGAAAATAAAAAACAGTAATATTTTTTGTGACAATTTTGTAACATAAAAACTATATGAAAGGTGAATTTCAGTATCCACAGTCAAATCTGATTGGCACACAACCACCTCCAGTCACATACATATTGTCTACTAGTGTCTACAGCTCTCTTACTTGAGGGGCAGACAGAATCACTGGGATAGCCTGCAAAGCTGAAAATACTTCCTATGAGACTTTTTACAGAAAAAGGACTTGCTACCCCTGCTCTCCTTGCTTTCAATCTATTTTATTCAGTACGCTCTTTTGCAAAAGTCTTTTCGTTTTTTTCCTTCATATTTATGACTCAGAGTCAGATCACTTGTTCTTCCCCTAAGACTCATCCAAGATGCACCTGGATGCTAAACCACAAAGACAACTTTCCCAATTATCTCTTTATGTTCCCATTCCTTCGGCTTCCTGTTTCTTTCTTTCTTTTTTTTTTTTTTAACTGGAGTATAGTTGATTTACACTGTTGTGTTTGTCTCAGGCATATAGCACAATGATTCAGTTATGCATATATATAATTATATATACAATTATCAGCAGTTACTCATACATATATATATTTCAGACTCTTTCCCCTTATAGGTTCTTACAGAATATTGAATATAGTTCCTTGTGCTATATAGTAGGTCCTTGTTGGGTATCTATTTTATTTTAGGTTGGAGTATAGTTGATTAACAATGTTGTATAGTTTCAAGTATACAATAGAGTGATTTAGTTATGCATATACATATATCTGGGGTTTCCCTGGTGGCTCAGATGGTAAAGAATCTGCCTACAGTGCAGGAGACGCCAGAGACATGGATGCAGTCCCTGGGTCGGGAAGATGTCCTGGATAGTTCAGTTCAGTTCAGTTCAGTCGCTTAGTCATGTCCGACTCTTTGCAACCCCATGAATCGCAGCACGCCAGGCCTCCCTGTCCATCACCAATTCCCAGAGTTCACTCTGACTCACGTCCATCAAGTCCGTGATGCCATCCAGCCATCTCATCCTCTGTCTTCCCCTTCTCCTCCTGCCCCCAATCCCTCCCAGCATCAGACTCTTTTCCAGTGAGTCAACTCTTTGCATGAGGTGGCCAAGTACTGGAGTTTCAGCTTTAGCATCATTCCTTCCAAAGAAATCCCAGGGTTGATCTTCAGAATGGACTGGTTGGATCTCCTTGCAGTCCAAGGGACCGTGAAGAGTCTTCTCCAACACCTCAGTTCAAAAGCATCAATTCTTCAGCGCTCAACCTTCTTCACAGTCCAACTCTCACATCCATACATGACCACAGGAAAAACCATAGCCTTGACAAGATGGACCTTAGTTGGCAAAGTAATGTCTCTGCTTTTGAATATGCTATCTAGGTTGGTCATAACTTTCCTTCCAAGGAGTAAGCGGCTTTTAATTTCATGGCTGCAGTCACCATCTGCAGTGATTTTGGAGCCCAAAAAAATAAAGTCTGACACTGTTTCCACTGTTTCCCCATCTATTTCCCTTGAAGTGATGGGACCGGATGCCATGATCTTGGTTTTTTGAATGTTGAGCTTTAAGCCAACTTTCTCGCTCTTCTCTTTCAGTCTCATCAAGAGGCTTTTTAGTTCCTCTTCACTTTCTGCCATAAGGGTGGTGTCATCTGCATATCTGAGGTTATTGAGATTTCTCCCGGCAATCTTGATTCCAGCTTGTGTTTCTTCCAGTCCAGTGTCACTCATGATGTACTCTGCATAGAAGTTAAGTAAGCAGGGTGACAATATACAGCCTTGACGTACTCCTTTTCCTATTTGGAACCAGTCTGTTGTTCCATGTCCAGTTCTAACTGTTGCTTCCTGACCTGCATACAGATTTCTCAAGAGGCAGGTCAGGTGGTCTGGTATTCTCATCTCTTTCAGAATTTTCCACAGTTTATTGTGATCCACACAGTCAAAGGCTTTGGCATAGTCAATAAAGCAGAAATAGATGTTTTTCTGGAACTCTCTTGCTTTTTCCATGACCCAGCGGATGTTGGCAATTTGATTTCTGGTTCCTCTGCCTTTTCTAAAACCAGCTTGAACATCAGGAAGGTCATGGTTCACGTATTGCTAAAGCCTGGCTTGGAGAATTTTGAGCATTACTTTACTAGTGTGTGAGATGAGTGCAATTGTGTGGTAGTTTGAGCATTCTTTGGCATTGCCTTTCTTTGGGATTGGAATGAAAACTGACCTTTTCCAGTCCTGTGGCCACTGCTGAGTTTTCCAAATTTGCTGGCATATTGAGTGCAGCACTTTCACAGCATCATCTTTCAGGATTTGAAATAGCTCAACTGGAATTCTGTCACCTCCACTAGCTTTGTTTGTAGTGATGCTTTCTAAGGCCCACTTGACTTCACATTCCAGGATGTCTGGCTCTAGATGAGTGATCACACCATCATGGTTATCTGGGTCGTGAAGATCTTTTTTATCCCCTGGATAAGGAAATGACAACCCACTCCAGTATTCTTGCCTGGGAAATCCCATGGACAGAGAATGCTGGTGAGCTACAGTTCATGGGGTTGCAGAGAGTGAGACATGAGTGGATGACTTAAGACTTTTTCACTTTTCACACATGTATCTATTCTTTTTCAGATTCTTTTCCCATATAGCTTATTGCAGAATATTGAGTAGGGTTCCCTGTGTTATACAGTAGGTCCTTGTTGATTATCTGTTTTATATATAGTGATGTATATCTGTTATTACCAAAATCCTAATTTGTCTCTCCCCTTCCAGTAAGTTTCTAAGCAGCTTATTACAGATTTGCCAGAAATGATGGGAGGCTCATCATTTTCTGATTTCTTTCTTCCCATCACAGAGAAATGCTGTCCACACACAGCAGTCCTTACAAAACTCTGGAGAGGCGGCCCCAGGGAGGACGAAGCATGCCCACCACCCCCGTTCTCACCCGGAATGCCTACAGTAGCAGCCATTTGGAGTAAGAGAGCTTCATTCTAGTGGCTTTGTCTCCATTGACTTTTGCTCTAAGGTTTTGTTTCACTTTGCTGTGTTCTTAATCGCTTTCTGCAAGAGGACTTTATGGCTCTACATTTTCTATGCACTTAACAGTTCAAATATATCAGCCCAGAAAATGTTCTTGAAAATATATTTTGCTTGGGTAGATATTGGATGTTTTGTGCCTTAATTCTTCGAACCAGGCATTACTCTCTGTTATTAAGTGATGTGGACGAAGATAATGACGACAGAGACATTTTGAAGTGTTTACTTGAAGGCTGTGCTGTTTTATATGTCTTATATTATTTAGTCCCCACAACAAGTCTGATTGGAGATATTAGGTACTATTTTTGTCCTCGTTTAGAGAGGGAGATTAGTTAAATATCTTGTCCATGTTCATACAGCTGGGAAGTGATAGAGCCATGAGTTAACCCAGAGATCTCCAGTAGCCTGGCCAGGCTTTGGCCCTCCCACCCCCCATCGTCGACTGGATGGACATGGGTTTGGGTGGACTCCGGGAGCTGGTGATGGACAGGGAGGCCTGGTGTCGTGCGGTTCATGGGGTTGCAAAGAGTCGGACACGACTGAGTGACTGAACTGAACTGAAGTGAGCCCCATGAATGCTGCCTTCAGTCTATGTATCTATGAATGCTAGTCTGTGTATCCTGCTATCCTGTTGGGAAAAAGGACCCTCCAAAGGCATGTGGGTGTTTCTTAGGCTTTGACGCAGGTTGTCCATCATCAGTTTAGCCTGTTTTCAAAGAGGAACATGGACTGCCCAATTGACAGAACCTATTTCTCTTCTCATTTTGACCATGTGAACCCCGTGAATTCTGTTGTGGGTCAGCTCTGGAAACCTAAAAAAATCCTATTGCAGTTCAAGAGCTATCAACTCATTCGACATGCTGTCCTTTTCCCTCATGTCAGTCCTCCTTTCCTTCTTTGTCCTTAGCAAGCTTGCCTCTCTCTCCTCTTTCAGACCCGAGCCTTCATCTCAGCACTGCCGCCAGAGGAGTGGAAGCCTCGAGTCTCAGTCTCACCTGCTGTCGGAGATGGACCACGAAAAGCCATTTTTCTCCCTCTCCAAATCCCAAAGAAGCAGCAGCACTGAAATCCTGGATGACGGATCTTCCTACACCAGCCAGTCGAGCACCGAGTATTACTGCACCACGCCCGTGGCCGGCCCCTATTACACCACCCAGACGCTGGACACTCGCTCCCGGGGTCGCAGAAGGTCCAAGAAACAGAACGTCTCGACTTCCAATTCGGGAAGCATGCCCAACCTAGCACACAAGGATAGTCTGAGGAATGGTGTCTATCCCAAGAGTCAGGAGCAGCCTTCTTCCAGCTGCTACATTGCCGGGTACACGCCCTACGCTGAGTGTGACCTCTATTATGCCGGCGGCTATGTCTATGAGAATGACACGGAGGGACAGTACAGTGTGAATCCTTCCTACCGGTCGTCCACCCACTACGGATACGACCGCCCAAGGGACTGCAGCAGGTCCTTTCACGAGGACGAGGTCGACCGGGTGCCCCATAATCCGTACGCCACACTCCGGCTGCCGCGGAAGGCTGCCGCCAAGTCAGAGCACATCACCAAAAACATCCACAAGGCCTTAGTGGCAGAGCACCTGCGAGGCTGGTACCAGCGGGCCTCTGGGCAGAAGGAGCAGGGCCACAGCGCACAGACTAGCTTTGACTCAGACAGGGGCTCTCAGAGAAGCCTGGGCTTTGCCGGGCTGCAGGTCCCCTGTTCTCCGAGCAGCCGTGCTTCCTCCTACTCCTCAGGTAAGAATGGTACCCAGGTTGCATCTTCCGCATATGCCCCTGTTCCTGCCCCACGCCCACTCCAAACCACCCTCCTCAAGGGTGCATGAGAGCAGGACCCAAGGTCAGACAAGCGGTAGCCGTTGGGTGGAGAGGCAGATTCAAGTCTAACAAACCTTCCCTGGGTTGGGGCCTTTCATGTATTTTTATCTTTTCTGGGTCTTCCACTGACAGGCACATCTCTTTAAACTGTTCTGGGCATTGGGATTATCAAATACACGCTGCTATATATAAAATAGATAACCAACAAGGGCCTACTGGATAGCAGAGGGAACACTGCTCCATATTTAATTAATAACCTATAGGGGAAAAGATTCTGAGAAAGAAATAATAACACTAATAAATATATATGAAAAGTGAAAGTGTTAGTCGCTCAGTCATGTCTGACTTTGCCACCCCATGGACTAGCTTCCCAGGCTCCTCTGTCTATGGAATGCTCCAGGCAAGAATTCTGGAGTGGGTTGCCATTCCCTTCTCCAAGGGATCTGCCCAACCCAGAGATTGAACCCGGGTCTCCTGCATTTTTTACTGTCTGAGCCACCAGGGAAGCCCAATGTGTGTATGTGTGTATGTGTACACTAAACTTCTGGGCTGTACACCTGAAACTAACACAACATTGTAAATTAACTTTCCTTCCATAAATATAAAATATTTATGGCATAGAGATTTGATATATTAAAAGAACAGCATAAACCCTTCAGGTAAGCAGAAAACCATCAGGATTATACATCCTTCCTTGTTCACCATGAGGAATTGGATCACCTAAAAGGCAGTTCATTCTGAATGCTCCAGTCCATGCATGAGACTTCTAAAGCTCACTGGAGCTGGCATTTACTAAGCACTGTTCTGGCACTGTTCTAAGTATTGTGCAGGTCTTAACTCAATTCAGCATATATACTCCACTTTATGGCTGATCTAAGGGACTTTCAAAGATCATTTTGATTAGAGGCACTCTCTCCATGCATTGACTTTGTCCCCTATCTCCACTATTACTGCTGGAGGACTTACCTGCAAACCTCCAGCTGTGCTAGGTACTGTAAGGAAAGAAATGGGGGCCTAAAAGGAGAGTCTGTTGAGCATTTCACTTCTTCAGCAAACAAGCAGGCATGTCCAAGATGCCGAGGAGCCAGTTTCGAGCCATTTCCTGGCCTGGATGAGTTCACGGTTTAGTTAGCAACCAGAGGAATGTATGAGTGTTAAGCAATATTAAAGCTCTAAGAAACAGGAACTGTGTGAAAAAAACTGAGGTTGGGTGTCTTGCCCCCCATCAAGCATGACACCTTAGTGAGACATAGCTCAGGGATTCTTGAATCACTGTGTGATCATCAGTGAAAACTGTTCCTTTAAAAGTTTCCTAATGTTGTTGACAAGAGGCATTTCCATGGAGATTTCTGTTTGGGTTCTAGTGTTCTACTATTTGTGCGAGACTTTGGACTTTCCCACTTATTACTACATCTACCATGAAAAGCCTCCTGTACTTCTTATTTGTGGCTCTGATGTAGAGAAGGCCTTTCTTGCCCTTCAGGTTCAGGGTGTGACCTGAGAAACTTTCAGAAACTAAAAAATGAGGGCTGAGATGCATGTGGATGGTCATCAGGACACAGGGCTGGGGTAAATCTACCCCATCATCTCTTTAACCATCGAGGCCAGGGAGAAGCAGGTGTAACTCAGAAATTTCAACATTCCTGGCCATTGGCTCAGGACTGGGGCAAAGGTGAGAATGGAGATAACACTTCCTGGTGTGAGCCTTTCTGATAAGCAGCTCGATTTGGCCCCATGGGCCAAAAGGCATCACGTTTTTAAGGAATTAGAGGGATGGAATCAGTGCTCTCAGAATTGCCTTTTGGAATTTTCCTCATTCCTGTCTACATTTTATAGCTGCGGAAGTATGTTTCAACAAGCACACATCATTCTCATGGAGAGCAAAGTTTCCGATGAATCTGAATCATTTAGGGGTTTTGTAATCCCTTCTAGCCACCTAAAGGCTCTCTGGGTTGACTCAGTTTTAGTAGTCAGGACAGCCAGCATTTCTTGGCAACTTGACGCTGTGCCACCCGGCCTGCTCAGCACTTTATGTGTACTCTCCCACTAAGTGTATGCAACAATTCTGTGCAGTGAGCGCTGTTGCTATGTTTATTATTATTCCCCTAATCTTACAGATGAGGCACTTCTGGCTTAGAGAGCTTAAATGACCCTGCCCATAGGAATTCTATTACTGCTCTGATATCCCAACCACCACGCTTCACCGCCTGACTTAGTTATGAAACCTTCCTGGAAGTGGGACTTTTACATCCTTGGGTCAAATCCTTGTGGCATCCTGGACTACGGATGAGTTTTGAAATGTGTTAGTCTCACACTTCTCACATGTGCTTTGTGGTTATAAAAGAGAGGAGGAGGTTGCCGCCAGGAACAGGAATCAGAGGAGAGCGGGAAGGCTCCAGGAGCAGGGTGGGACTTCTGAGGCTTGGATGACGTGCGTGGCATTGTGCACAGAGGCATGGGGCAGGGCTCATTTTAGAGTTGTTGGTGTTCAGTCGCCAAGTCATGTCCAGCTCTTTGCAAACCCCATGGACTGCAGCACACCAGGCTACCCTGTACCTCGAGATATCCTGGAGTTTGCCCAAGTTCATGTCCATTGAATCAGTGATACCATCCAACCTTCTCATACTCTGTTGCCCTCTTCTCCTTCTGCCTTTAATGTCTTACCCAGCATCAGGGTCTTTTCCAGTGAGTCTGTTCTTTGCATCAGTTGGCCGAAGTATTGAGACAGGATAGCAAATGCCCAGCAGTGGGGCATTCACTGGGTTTTGCTCCCATATTACGCTCTTGCTTTATTTGTTTATTTTGTTTTTTACCATTTTTAAAGAAAAAATTTTAAATTGAAGTCTAGTCGATTTAGTGTTGCGTTAGTTTTAGGCATATAGCAATGTTACTTAGTTATATATACATATGTGTGTTTATGCTTAAGTATATGTGTATATATATTCAGATGCTTTTCCTATATAGGTTATTATCAAATATTGAATATAGTTCCTTGTGCTATATATATATAATAAATCTTTGTTGTTTATCTGTTTTATACACAGTAATATATAGATGTTACTCCCAGATTCCTATTTTATCCCTCACCCCCACCATTCGCCTTTGGTAACCATGTTTGTCTTCTCTGTCTGTGAGTCTGTTTATTTTATAAGTAAGTTCATTTGCATTATTTTTTAGCTTCCACATATAAGCGATATCATATGATATTTGTCTTTGTGATTTCACTTAGGATGATAATCTCTGGTTGCATCCATGTTGCTGCAAATGGCATTATTTCATTCCTTTTTATTTAGATCCTTGTTCTAGATTAGTCCCTCGGAAGAACTAAATCTCCTCTTCCTGAAATCTTTCCTATACTATTTACCTTCCCCCTACCTCCATCCCAAACTTTTTTTAAAAGGCAAAACGTGCCTTGATCCTACTGGTGGTCGATACCACCTTTGGGTGAAGAGCCCGCAAGTTTCAACAAGTCAGTGTATAGAATGCATTTCCTGTAAAAGTCTCCAAGAAACTCAGACTTGTTGTCTTACTGTTACAATTGAAGTCTATCAAGCTATCCAGCCACTATAGCCTTACTGGGAGATTGGGAAGATTCTTTTAGTGTATGAAAATTGTTTTTTCTGGCTTGTCTTTTGAGTTATTTTTTATAGCATATCTTTCAATTAACTTTACTCACATTTATAATAATAATAATAGCTATCATTTATTGCTGGGCACAGTGCTAAATATTTGCACTAACTAGCTTATTTAATCCTGATATTGTCCCTGTACAGAATATTGTCCCCACTTTACAGATGAAGAAACTGAGGCTTAAAGAGTATAAACTGTTTGCCCAAGGTCACATGGCCAATAAGTGACCAAATTGGAATAGCAACTCTCTTGATTCCAGATACTGGTTTTTAAGATTGACTTTGCATGCAGCTGATTATAACATGCATCTGAATGACCCAAACAGTTCTCACTTTGAATAGTCCCACTAATTTTGTCTCTTTTCATTTTTATTTCTAGTGTCTTCCACAAATGCTTCTGGGAACTGGAGGACTCAGATAACCTTAGGGCTAGCCGAATACGAGATCCCAGCACATTCTTCCTACACCAGCTGCTATAGCAACATCTATAATCCTTTACCTTCTCCAGGCAGGTAAGAGAGCAATGCTCAAAAATTTTACTACCCTGTTCCTGATCTAAAGAATTCAGAAATCCAGTTTTATTTTATGAACGCTAAGTAATCTAGCTCAAGGGTTGGCAAACTATAGTCTAAAATCAGCTGCCACCTATGTTTATAAGTAAAGTTTTATTGGAAAGCCAGACATGCTCATTCATTCACTTGTTGCCTATGGCTGTTTCTGTACTTATAAGGACAAGAGGGGACTAGTTGCAGCAGAGATCTTGTGGCCAACAAAGCTAAAAATACCTAGCCCTTTAAGAAGTTTGTTAATATTTAATCCCACTCATTCAAATTTGACCCTCTTAGAATTCTATACTTTAAGTTCTGTGTCTGAAGGGTTCTTTTTAATTGCTGTACTTGAAACTGTATTACTGATATACCCGTTTAAGACTCTCTTGGAACCTGGCAGGGAAAAATATCTTTATGCCAGAAAACGCTGTTCATTCCTCCTAGACAGTTGGTGGGCTTGATTTCAAACATTTGCTGCCTTTTTATGTCTGACCCTGTGTTCATTAAGAAGCAACAGACGCAGCCAGCTGTCCTGTGTGTCTGTAATGGTACTCCTTTGTAAACATTTAGAGGAAATAGACAAGGAGAGTTTGTTAAAATGTGATTTTTAAAAAAGATTGCAAACTCTGGATTATGTTTTTCAGTTCTTTGCATACATGGGAGGAGTTAAAATTGAAGCTTTTGTTTTTCTCAATCACTTTCTCACAGAATATAATCTGTACCCCTGGTGCTAAGAAGTAAAGCACTTTCTGGTTTTAAGAAAAGTTTAATTTTGCTTTCTTTAAGTCAGATTACTTCAGGCATAGGAGGCTTCCATAGACTGTAATGAGGTTACTTTCTTATTAAAGCACTCAGTGTTATAAGCAAATGGGAGATATTTAACCCCCAAAGCCTTGTTTTTTTGTTTTTTTTTTTTTTTTTTTTATTTTTTTTTTAATTTTTTTTTATTAAATTTTAAAATCTTTAATTCTTACATGTGTCAAAGCCTTGTTTTTATTCTCCATATTTAGCTAAAGTTTTTCTTGGCTTAAAATATCAGGCCAATTGTCTCAACTCAACAAAGGCTGTGCTCAAAATAGAATTTTAATGAAAATATACTTCAGAGGACATCAGATAGCTTGGAGTTCTGTAAATAACGCTTGTAAATGCATTAGGAGCAGGAAGACTTTGGCCCAAAATTTGAGCTAGATTTTTTCAATTCAGTTCTAATCACTTTGTATAATACATTTGCAAGTAATTTTCCTCTTTGCATACTTTCACTTTTTGTTAACTGAATTAGAAACTATTTAAAACAAACCATTCAGGGCATAAGACGGTTCTAATATCCTAAACACCACTTTCACTGGACTCAATAAAATAGATATTTAGACAATATCTATTTTTACAAAGTTCATCCACCTACTTCAGCCAGCCCAAGAGGGCCTGATAACAGTGTCTGGTGTCAGAGGGGCATGATACACAGGAAATTAGAAACTATTTAAAGATCCCTATTGTGTGTGTGTGCATGTGCACATAATATGAGCTCATTGTAGAAACTAGGAAAATAATAAAGGAATAAATGAGTAGGAAATAATTTACCCATAATTACACCATCTAGAGATATTAGCTAGTAACATTTCTGGCACATGTCCCCCATTTTTCTGTATTCATTTTTAACATGGTCATAATGATATCATATATACAGTTTTATATTCTTCACTATACATGAAATTCTGCACCCCAATTTTTTACTTAATATCTCAACATGTATATTCCTTTAAAAAAAAAAATCTCTTTAAGCATTATTTCATGTGACCAATATGGTATTCCACTCAGTAAATACTTTATGTATTTATTTAACAATTCTCCATAGTTTGATTTTAAATGACTTCTAAACTTCCTTTCTTTTTTTTAATTGTAAGTAATGCCTTTGAGAATCTTTGAGCCAAATATTTGTCTGAATTCCAGATTATTTCCTTAGGATATATTCCAGAAAGTTGGTTTAATGGATCAAATTGAAAAGCATATTTTTTAAACCCCTGCTTTCTAAAAGATTTGCCAACTTACCCTCCTATCACAGAGAGTTATGGAAATGCTTATTTCTACCCATTTGTCAGTTTAGGATTTTATTTTTATTATGAAACAGTCTGATCAATATAACTCGACCTATTAATAAGCCAAGTATAATAACAATCCTCCATAAAGCTTTAGAAATTTGCTCTAAAATCACATGCTATTTTTTATGACAATATAATTTTTAAGTAACAGAAAAGTTGGGTTTCAAGATAAAGATAAAAGCTTTAGATCTGCCCTTAAAGATTTGAAATATTGAGTCATAGAAGAGTTTGTTTTTTAAAATGAAGCATGTATTATGTATTTCCTCAGAGTGTCCAGAGCTTAATAATGTGATAGAAAGCTGCAAATTGATACCAATAATTTTTTTCCTTATATGATATAGTACAACTGTCAGCAGCATAAACTTTCCAAAGTTAGAAACGTTGAAGTCTCTTATGCTACTAGTGTGTGTCAAATTCTTGGCTCTGCTGCTCCAAACTGTTTTAAAATGATTTTTTTTCTTTTACTTCCTGTTTTCCATTTCCCATCCCCTTCCTTATCAAACTCTATTACTAGGCAAAACCAAGGGCTTCTGTCCCGGAGAATGGTTGTATCTCCAGAAATGAGATCAGTTATAAATTCTCTTTTAAGTGTAGCCAGCTGTAGTAAGTACAGTGCCTCCCGTCTGTGTGTTGCTTCTTGCATAGCAGGAGCTTTGCCTGTTCTGACTGATGTGTGAAGTTACAGAAATCTGCCTTTGTTTTTGTATTACCAAAAAAAAAAAAGAGAAAAACCCACTAAATACCTGGCTTTGCATAGTGTTTCTTTCCAAAGCGCTTTTCCAAAGGACTTTTTATTCACCTGTACTAAGGGACATTGAGATTTAAAATAAAAAGAAAACTACTAACTATCTAACCTATTCTAACCTCCTATTACAAGAATGAGGTTTTGCATATTGGAATGGTGTGTATAACAGGATGCCCTCTTTGGATGTATTTAATACCTTCCAAATGGGCCCGTGATCTTATGTGATGCTGTTTTAATTTACACCTGACCCATACACCCTAGGGATGTAAAATGTCCCAAGGTACCCTTGCCTCCCTTTAAATATATTCCTTTGTTTCCAAGAAAAACATCTAGTATAGTCTCTTAATTTGAAGAATGCTTAAAGGGTGACTGTCAAAAACAGTTCAAAAATCGAAAACACAAATTTCTGTTTGTCTTACAAACAGAAAATGAGCATATGTGAAAGATTTATTTAACTCCTTCATGAGAGAACTAACAGAATGGTAAAGCTATTCCCAGAGAATTCAAAAGACTGAATTCCACACACCAAAAGAGAGAGTACTGAGATAAGATTCCTGCAGTTGACACAAAAGCAGTTAATATCCTACTGGGCAATAAAACTATGACCATAATCTTTTTACTAGACAGAGGGTTACTGTGTATTTCTTCCATACAGAACCCCCACCAAGTTAACATGTAACTTAATCTTGGTACTCATCCATGGTAAATGAAAGTTAGACAAGTCTGTCTCTTGGGAGTCTCCTGGTGGTCCAGTGGTTAAGAATCCACTCTGCAGTGCAGTGGATATGGGTTAAGATCCCACATGCCGTGGAGCAGCGACGCCCACCTACCACAAATACAGAAGCCTGCACGCTCTAGAGCAGTATGCCACAGCTAGAGAGCCCATGCCCACAGTGAAGGATCCTGCATGATGCACCTAAGACCTGATGCCGCCAAACAAGTAAATAAATATATATATTTTAAAAAAGTCTGTCTCTCAAGAGAAATATATACTCCTTGCATGGGCCTGTTAGACCATTTTCTAGTATGACATTGAAAAAAGTGCACAGTCATCCCTTACCTTATTTTGGAGTTTGAACAGTTTTCTTAACTGTGTTTTCTACTAACTTCTTTGAGTGTAGTAACCTTTGTACTCTGGGAACAAAAATAACCCCAAGGTGTAACTTTTCTGGTTTCCTCTCATAGACCGTACACAGAGACCGGTCAACTGGACGGTACAGAGGGAAGCCGGCTGGAAGACAGCCTGGGGAGTAGTGAGCAGAGGCTCTTCTGGCACGAAGACTCCAAGCCCGGAACATTAGTCTGAACTGCGGGTGGCCCCTTGACCAAGCACTGCGTTCTCACACTAGTGTGCCTTGCAAAATGTGTTCGTCTTCCTGGGAGGCCGTAGGCTTTAGAAACTTGAAGGCATCTGAGGTGGAAAGGAGGACTCCATTGGCCCCAGAAGTGAATCACACACTAAGCCGCACAAAGCCCTTGAATGACACCCCGCCTTTCCAAGTCACCTAACAGAGCAAGGTCAAGACCATGTGTGAACCTTTGCCGAGGAGGACTTGGCCTTTACCAAGAGCAAGCACTTTGTAAGGGAATAAAAGTGGTTGAAGGCAGACCTCAAAACTGTGAAAAGTGCATTCAGGGTCTCCCAAAGGAAAGAAGGACAGGGGAAATTTCAGAGCACAATTCAGGATGATGAGAGAAGGAAGCTGGAAGCTCTTTAGACACTGCTCACCATCAGAAAGTTTGAATGTCTGAGCTGACGAAGAATTACATACTATGTCTACCCAGACATGAACAATTCAGACAGTATTGGAGAATTACTTGAAGAGAAGCTGGATTTTCATGAAGTTCTGAATGAGTGTAAATGTTTTTAGGCTGTTATCAAGAGTGATGGTTTTCATAAGCACCACAAAATGGGTTCTGGAAAGACTTACGGCCGTATTGTCCTGTAACATAACTATGGTAGCAGATTGGGGAAAATGAAGCAGCCCACTGAGTAACTGACAAACTCTGCCTGGAGAATTTTCTAAGGTACAATATCATTGAGTTCCTTTTTTCCTTTCTATGCCAACGGCATGAGCTATATTCTTCAGGCTGGTAACTCTCCAACATGGCTGTCATTGCAATGGCAGGCTTGATATGGAAAGGTTTTATAACCAAGAGTTTGGAAAAGTATTTTAAGGTGAAAGAACCTAACACAATATAAAGAAAAACAGCAACAACAAAAAGAAAGACACAAAACCCACATCATTTTCTATGAATCATGTGCCTTAAAATTGTGAACATTTGAAAAATAAGCATATTGTCTGGATTCCCCAGGTAGTTCTAAGTCACCAAGTGACAAAAGCTAGATTACTCATTAAAAACGAAAACGAAACCCTCCAAGCTGCAGTAGATTTAATTATGAGGCTAAAACTACCTCATACTTTCCTTGGAAGAACTAATTCGCTATGGTTTATTGTAGGATGTTTTGGAGTTTTCGTTTTTTGTTGTTCTTTTTTTTAAGCAAATATTTCCATATTCTAGATGGATCTTTTTCGTCATCTTTACTCTGCTTCAGAATTCCACAGAAGGTGCTCCTTCCCTCTCTTTTATACAAGTTTCTTGTTCATATTGTGAATAGAGAAGTTTCTGAACAACTTTCTGGGGACATTTTCTATCTATATTCCAAAGCATGTAATATATACATAAAGGTGATTTGTTAAACTGGTCCTTAGTCATTTGTATCATTAAAAATGAAGTTTGGGGGGGGGGATATTTGGAAAACAAAAAGACATGCAAACAAATAACTTATTCCTTTTTCCATATTTGTATAGCCTTCTAGAAACAGAAATACCCTTTTGCGTATTCTTTTACTGTTCTGACTTTTTTAGACCTCTTATTTTTTTTACATAGGTCAATAAATTGAAGGTGTGCTACTGAAAATGTTTATGTATCTTTCCATTTATGTTCAGGGCTCACACAAAGCAATTGAAATTGCTCTACTTCAAGTAATCAGGCTGGTGAAGATTGCAGATTTTTAGTGATATTATTACTGTATTTTATGGGTTCCAAGATGGCCATTTTTTCATACTTACATCTTCAAAATCAGGGTGCATCTTTTGACTACTAACTTGTTATAGTTGAATTAGCAATTTTTTTTCTTTCTTTCTTAGTGAGATATAAAATAGTGCTGTGTCTTAGAATGGGTGAAATATAGTAGTTTATTGCCTCGTGGAGGATAAACATCACAAATTTTTAGGCTTCCTAATCTTATGAATGTTGTTTATTTGTAACAAGTCATTCTTTCTAGTTTTGCAGACTGGCAAACAGATCTTTTACATTCAGGAATATTTCTGTTATCTTTTAGTCCCATGCAATGGGGCAAGGGGCGTGGGAAGTGAAATATAGGGAGATTAGTATTTCTGTACAAGTACTTTACGTGGAAATAAGGTATCATTTATTTTCCTGTCAAATAAATGATAGGCTCAGAATTGCAGGTATACCTTGAAAAATATAAAACTTGGCTCTCAACTAGGACAAGAAGTTACAGAAACTGAAGACACAGTGGGTCTGCTGTATGATTTTCCTCTCATCTTTTTTTGAAAAGCACTTCCTAACCATATTATTGATATGCTTATTAATAACCAAAAAGTGACAGAAGTAAATTTTTCAACACATCAGATTGATACGTTTTTTATTGCAAAATATCATACCCTCATCTTAAAAATCTTAAATTCAAACATGAAGCAAATATTTAACATAAAAGCACCATCATGCCCTATAACCTAACATTACCAGATACAATTGTTAATTTATTGTATATCAGTTCAGATTTTTTTCTATGCCAATAGTAGTTTCTTTAAAAACAGCATCATATAACAACTATACTTTTACAACTTACTTTTTTCATCAAAACATGTTGGGCCTCACGTTTTGTCAGTATATATTGATCTACCTCATAAAGATGTATGTTTTACAAGGTGAATTGAAAAAAATTGTCTCACCTTCCTGGATGTTTAATTTTTTTCTCTATTTGAGGAAAGTATCCAAGGTCCTTTGTATTCATAAAAGCTTAATGTTAAGCAATAAAGATTCCAGAATTGTTTTGCACTATTAGTTTAAAGCCTGTTCTTAGGAACAAAGGTTCAAATGTCAGTCCTTAAGAACTTTCAGAATTGAAATAATGCCTTTCTTCGGTACAGTAGAAAAGTTTTGATGTGAAAATACAATGTCTTCCTGAAGCCTTACAGTGCAATGAGGGAGAAACAAAAGTGATTGGCTGGAGTAGCTTAAAATGATCATTAGTCCTATGGGGGCCAAGAGTGGTGAGAAGAAAAGGGGACGTGAATAATACCTTAGTTCTGTGGGACATGAGACCTTTCTAGCAGTGATGCTGAAGCCTGATTTTAGGGATTGGTAAGAAAAGATCCAGTTAAGCAAAAAGGAAAAGAAGCTCGACTAGGGCTTGGAGAGTGGCATTATGGCATTTGCCATGGCCCCAAAAGCTAGGAGAAGCTTTGCCAGTTTTAGAAACTGAAAAAATAGCAGGGCAGATTTTTTTTCTAGGATTAAAGAAATATAGGTAATAAAGCTGTCATTTTTGAGCTCTTGCCATTGTTGCAACGATGGACTAAGTGTTACAACACATTACTTCGTTTAATCCTTTCTTCAATTGTGTGACAGAGGTCGTCTTATCCCAGAAAAAGGATTTAGAGTTCCTTGGTGGTCTAGCGGTTATGTCGCAGGAAGGGGGACATAAAGTCCAGGGGTGGGCTCCGAAAGTGGGCTCTTGTCTGACAGTCGGAAACGAATTGTCCCAGGAGACACACATGCTGAGAAAGCAAGAGACTTAATGGGGGTGGGGTGGGGGCACCCGGGGAACAGAGCAGCATGGTAAGGGGACCCCCGAGAACAGCTCTGCCACGTGGCTTGCAGCCTCCAGTTTTAAGGCAACCAGGTTAGTTTCAGTTGTCTCTGGCCAATTACCGTGACTTCCTGGTGGCGCATGCGTGCATGCATCTGCGTGTGCGTGCATCTGCGTGCCTCTGCGTGTGCGTGCATCTGCGTGCCTCTGCGTGTGCGTGCATGCCTGTCTCTCAGCCAAGATGGATTCCAGTGAGAGTAATTTTGGGAGGTTGGTAGGACTTTGGGACCAGCCTCTCCTCTCTCCTTATATGAGGTTTCCCGAATTCTTCCAGTTGTCGCTACTTTGTTCTGCATTCCTTACCAGGACCCCCTGTTTAAGCTAACTCATACAAGTGATTAGTATGGTGCCTGGCCAGGGTGGGCAGTTTCAGTTAATGGTTTCCCTAACAGGACTCTGAGCTTTCACAACTGAAGGCGCAAGTTTAATCACTAGTCCAGGAGCTAATCGCATGCTGCAAGCCACACAGAACGGCGAAAAAGAAGAAAAGGATATAAAGAGATTCAGGAAGATTACCGTGGCCTTGGTGGCTTGACCACGCAGAAAGTAAGTTGTAAAGCCAAAATTCAAACCTACGTCTGACTCCAAAACTTCTGCTATCTATTGCCGTGATATTATAAATAGGGACTGCTCACCAAGCACCTTCATGTAGTGGAAGCCAAAAGAAATGAAAAAGAGAAGGAGCGAACAGGAGTCAGCCTGGGGAGGAGAAAGAGGGAGGGCCAGTGGGAGGGACGCAGATCGGAATAGCATGGTGAAAATAACAGCGCAAAGGACAGTCCAGAGCAGTCTGCAGTTTGTGAGTTTTCAGGATGTGCAATTCAGACACTTCTTTCTGATAAGCGTGTGGCTTGAGGATATGCCTAATTGAAGGACTAGTTAACAACCAACTGGGCAAGAATTACGTTTGCACGAAGGGTGGAGGAGGAAAGCAAAGGCATTTAAGGAATGCCCTGAAAAGTCCTAGGCTTCCCTAGTGGCTCAGTGGTTAAAAAAGAAAGAAAGAAAAATCCACCTGCCAGTGTAGGATACGGAGGTTCAATCCCTGGATCAGAAAGATTCCCTGGATAAGGAAATGACAACCCACTCCACTATTTTTTGCCTGGGAAATCCCATGGAGAAAGGAGCCTGGTGGGCTGCAAGGAGTCAGACACAACTGAGCTGCAGGCATGACATGGCTGGAAAGTCCTATGAATTAATTAGACTAGCTTTGTAACCTAACCGCACTGCTCCGTCCTAGCACAAACACAGAACTTTTCCCGGAAAACTATTCTTTATATTGTCCTCTCCTCAATTTCGTGAGAAAATGGTGCCATAAGGAGATCAAAGATTGGAAAGCCAGAGTGAGAAAGATCTCTTTAGGGAGACTGACAGCCCCAAAAGTGGGAAGGGCATTCTCAGCAGCCCTTCAATTCCCATGAAAGAAGCCTTCCTGGGAGTTGATAGTGGGTGTCTGGGCAGACATCACCATCTCTTCAAAGCAGTGCTTATGCAGGCTTTGAAGTCAGGCAGATCTGGAGACACGCTGCCGGGCTTGGAATCAATCCCAACCCGACGGCTCTGGTTGTATGATTAAGGGTCATTTTCCTAACCTCCCTGGGCCTCAGTTTCCTGTCTAGGACACATCACGCAAGGGTTTTTGTGGGCTGAACAAGATAACACGCATACCAACGAGGACCTACTGTATAGAACATGCGCCTCTGTTCAATGTTGTTTGGCAGCCTGGATGGGAGGAGCGTTTGGGGGAGAACGGAAACATGTATACATATGGCTGAGTCCCTTCACTGTTCAACTATCACAACATTGTTAATCGCCCATATTCCAGTACAAAATGAAAAAACAACAGACTCAAAGAAGTGACCGATCCAGGCAGTTTTTATACCTTTTAAGACAAAAGAAACAATAAATTTAAGTAGCAAGAAAACCAAAAAATATAATGCACATAAACAGCTCAGCACAAAATCTAGTCCCCAGCAGATGCTTCATAATATAAATTATCCCCTGAAAGAAAGGTGGTGATGTTAAGGATTAGAGTGTCTTGAAAGTTGGGGTTCAGAGGATTTGCACGGCCTTAGTTTAACCTCTGAAATGACAACACTATTGAAACAATTCATCGTAGGTCTCAAGTACTGTCGGGAGCATATGGAATTTTTTTTTTCTCTTATTTAATCCTCAGAGCAAGTTTGCAAGTATTAATCGCAAACAAAAGCTTGAGGAAACTAAGCAGTTTGCCCAAGTTATGTATCAAGAAAGCACGCAGGCCTGGATTGCAGTTCACAAATGCATTCAGTAGAACATTTGAAAATCATGAATTTGTGCCCTGCTGGTGTACACTGTGGAAGGGGGCTGCATAAAGATTAACCCAAGAAGTCAAACCAATTAAGATGTTTTCCTGACCTTTTGGTCAGAGTCCTCCTGCAAGGCCAGGCCTAAGGCAGGGTATAGTTTAAAGAGCCTGAGAGTGAGTGCCCTGGCTTCTTCACCCTGGGCTTGAGCCTGCTGCTGTCTCAAAGACTGGTACCTGCCTTTTCATGTATATAAGAGTGCAAACAAGCCAGTTAGGAGGGGAGCCAGATTTAGCAAATGCAGCATGCCCAGTTAAATTTGTAAAATAACTCTAATTTATTGGGGGAGGGAAAAGAAAGCTGCATATAGGACATTTGGGGTATCCTGATTTTAAAAAATCAATAAGGGACACCACAGAACATGTCCCATAAATACAGGGACAGCCATACTTGCCAGTCCTCTGTCCAAGGGCAGGTGGGACAGATGTATGAAAAGTTTGGGGGGATGGTATGCTAGGGACATAGGTCTTACACCTCTGTGTGGAGAGAGGTTGGCCCTGCTCAATACAAGCCTTTCTTCATATCAGAAAACTTCCAGTCTAGGCCTGGTTTGGTCTGTCATTATGCATAGAATGAAGCTCTTCTGGAAGGGCAACCTTGAGAAAACCTTTCCTGTTTCCTCTGGCCTAGAACGCGGGTGTTGGCAAAATTGGTCAACGAGGACACCTAGAGGCCTGCATGGGTTATTGCAGGCAGGAGATTTCTCATGGGGCCACCCCACAATACTGAATTCAAATGGATGTACACACCAGGTTTAAAGGCTATTCAGAAAAAAAAAAAATTGAACACCCGACAGTTTGATTTATTAGCAATGTCTTCTTGGGGAAGTTAAAATTTTTTAAAATGTCATATTCCAATAAGAAATAAAAATTGTAACACGAAATTGTAAGGATTCACTAAAACCATGAACTCCCAGTGCCTCAGACACAGCTAGCGCTTATCGGTGTTTGTTGTCATTATTGTTTCTAATATGAGACTTGCAAGGATGTGGAATACAAGGGAGATGTTATTAATAACTTTTAATAATACTATAAACTTTATCAATAAAATTTAAATGGTAAGTGTCAATAATATTTAACATTCATTGAGTACCAGGGCTGGGATTAGGTTAAAGTGAGTGAAGTACTTGCTCAAGTGCAAAATGTAAGGGGATACCAGAAAGCCCAGATAAATAAAGATAAGTAATATTTCAACAGTCTTTTAAAAATAATCAAGGGAATTTCATGGTGGGCCAGTGCCTCCACTGGCGAAGGCTGGAGTTCAATCCCTGGTCAGAGAACTAAGAGTCCACAAGCCAAGTGGCATGGCCACAAAAAATAAAATTTGTTTTTTATTTTGTGAAAACTTTTATACTTGGAATTAGCCAGATGGACTCAGTTTGCCTGTACGTGCACTCAGTCATATCTACCTTTTTGCAACCTCATGGACTGGAGCCTTCCAGGCCCGTTTATCCATGAAATTTTCCAGTCAAGAATCCTGGAGCAGGTTGCCATTTCCTTCTCCAGGGTCTTCCGTACCCAGGGATCGAACCTGCTTCTTTTGCATCTCTTGCACTGGCAGGTGGGCTCTTCACCCGCTGAGCCACCAGGGAAGCCCTGGATGATCCTAGATTTGTTGGCAACATCATCATCAGGACCAGTCGGACACATGCCTTCTTCTCTCCATCAGTCCTGATCAGGATGTTGACCTTAGCCATGTCAACGCCTCAGAGCTTCGTCACAGCCTGTTTGATTTGGTGCTTGTCGGCCTTGACATCCACAGTGAATACCAGTGTGTTGTCCTCTACTCTCTCCATGGTGAGGGGGACCTCGAAGATGACATAGCGGTCAAGTTTGTTTCTTCCAGGGGTGCCCTTCCTAGGATATTTGGGCTGCCTCCTGAGTTGCAGTGTTTTGGGCTGCTGGAAGATGGGTGACGTCTGGATTTTCTTTTCTTTGTGGCTGTGGACGCTTTTCAGCACTGCTCTCTTGGCCTTCAAAGCCTTTGCTTTGGCTGTGGCTTTGGTAGGGGGACAGGAGCTTCCTTCTTCACCTTCAGCACCGTCTTAAAAGCCACAAAATATTTTTAAAAGTCAAAATAATCAAAACCTAGGCAAAAAAAAATCCACAATGAACAAAATATAAAAATTTAAAATAAGGTTAGAATCAGTATTACTGCTTATTCCTTTTGCTTCTGGCTCTAACGTGACTCAGCGCTACACTGCGTTGAACTGCACTGTGCTAACAGGTCATCCTACCACCAGAGGAGGCCAGCATTCAGTATACCCATTTTATAGATGAGAGAAAGGAAACCCGAGGAACTCCTCATATACACTGCCCAGGGCCACAGCACTAAGTATAAAGCCAGAAATCTATCCCAGATTGGGACAATTCTAAAGCTCACAACTTGCCCTTTCTATCTTCCCAGTCACAAAGGGATGCAGGCTAACATTTTTCTACCCCAGGGTATAATTTCACTTGTGCTATGTGTAGAATTGCCAGAGTTACCAAATAAAAGTAAAGGATACCCAGTTAAATTTGAAGTTGAGAAAAAAATTTTAGTGTGTGTATGTCCCGTAATGTCCTTTATCTGACCACTCTTCTCCCTGCCCCATTACCAAGGCAACCAGACATTTTAATAAACAGAATTTCAAAATGGAATTTTGAATCTGCTGGATTAAGCCTCCCATGTCTGTACCTGAGCACACACCAGGAATAATAAAGCGCTTTAATAGAGTACCAAGGGCCAAAAACAAAAAAATAGAGGAAATTGGCTTAAAATCTTAGTCTTAATGGCAAAGGGACAGTTTGAGCTTTCTCTGGCTCTACCAAAGCCCTTTTTTAGCCCTTAATGAGATGCTTTGGAATAAGAAATTACAAGCCAGAGTTGAAATAAAATGCTTTAGGTGTTCTGTGCTGTGTATCCTACAAATGTTATTTGTTATTTTGAGATCTCTAGTTCGAGGCGACATAAATTATTTCCTTGGCACAACAGTCTGAACCCCAATGATTTGCTCCCCCTTACGGTGTAATGAAAATGGCTGAGAACATATGAAATTGGTGTTTTAAAAGCAGTGGTAATCATGTCGCCCACCTGGAGCTGAAACATTAGCAAATTTCAGCTCCTTGGAGCTCAGTAAATTAAATATATTGTCAGAAGTTATTTCTTCCAATAATGTTGCTGCATGCAGATGGAGAAGGGGAAAATATTTCAAGGCCAGCCTGAACTTTAAGTCATATTTGAGGAATTAGGTTTTTAATAATGGAAGAGTGAATCATTATAACACAACAATGGATTTTTAGGAAATTGCATGACTTGAACAACTATTTCAATTCCTAATGCGCACCCTACCTACCTTGTGAAAATTTTCTAGATCCCTCCCAGGTAAATGGATCCTTCCCAAAGCAATTCCTAACACTTCACACGACCCACTAATTTCCATGTTACTGATGTGTGTGTCTGTGTGTATGTACACGCACACATGCATACTTATGCTTTCTCCCCTCCCCACCTAGTCTGTGAGCTCTTAGAAATCAGGGACCATGTTTTATTTAAATATGAATTTAGAATCTAAATCAGCTTCTTGCCCAGCATGTGGTTGTGTAATTGCATAGTGTTTCCATACTGTATTTGTTTTCCAGAGCTGCCGTAAACAGAGTCAGAAATTATGGACATGATCTGGTTTCTTTTAAGGTGCGTGAGGGGGAATCTCTCTCATATATCTCACCTAACTTCTGGGGGTTTGCTGGCAATCTTGGGCGTACCTTGGCTTGTAATAGAAGCATCACCTTGATCTCTGCCTCCACGGTTATGTGACATTTTCCCTGCGTGCACGTCCCACTGTCTAAATTTCCCTTTTTCATAAGGATACCAATCCCACTGGACTTCCCAAGTGGCTTAGTGGTAAAGAACCTGCCTGCTAATGTAGGAGACACAGGTTCGATCCCTGGGTCAGGAAGATCCCCTGGGAAAGGAAATGGCAACTCACTCCAGTATTCTTCCCCGGGAAATCCCATAGACAGAGGAGCCTGGTGGGCTACAATCCATGGGACACAAAAGAGTGGGGCACGACTTGCAACAAGACAACAATTCTGTTAGTTTAGGCCCCACCTTACCTTGCCTACATCTGTAAAGATCTAATTTCCAAGGAAGGTTACATTCTGAGATACCTAGATGGGGGTTAGGACTCCAACATCTGAAGAATATTTTTGAGGTTCAAATAACTTAAAATTATAGATTGACAGGCTCTAGTTGATTTAAAAATCTCTACTCAGCAAAGATTCTGAGGGAGGGGTAAATTCTGATTCAAAATTACCCTGAGTAGTTGGAGAAGGAAATGGCAACCCACTCCAGTATTCTTGCCTGGAGAATCCCATGGACGGAGGAGCCTGGTGAGCCACAGTCCACCGGGTGGCAAAGAGTTGGACACGACTGAGCAACTTCACTTTCACTTTCACTTAATGATATTAAAGCGAAGACTCCTCACTTAGATCTGACTACTGACATGTAGGAAAATAATATTGTTCAGCCTGGATCTAGTGAACCAGGCTCTGCGTTTGCACGATATCCTCAGCTGAGGCTTAGGCACATTCAAAGGTTACGTTGCACTATTAACATCCTCTCCTCCCAAACCTGAAGTTACAGTGATTGTTCAGAAGCCCCACACGCTCCCCACTCTAGGGTTTCTGTACAGCGACTTCAACTAGACCCGTGTATGTTACATCCACCCAGGAAGCTTGAAACCAAGAGTTACTAATGCTTCAGTCCTACAATGGACCCACTAAATCTGAATATCTGAGGGTGAACCAAAAGTCCTCGTGCGTGCTAAATCGCTTCAGCCATGTCCGACTTTTTGTGACCCCATGGACTGCAGCCCACCAGGCTCCTCTGTCCATGGGATTCTCCAGGCAAGAATACTGGAGTGGGTAGCCATGCGCTCCTCCAGGGGATCTTCCCAATCCAGGGATCGAACCCAGGTCTCCCATATTGCGAGTGGATTCTTTACCGTCTGAGCCACCGGGAACCCCAAGAATCCTGGAGTGGGTAGCCATTTCCTTCTCCAGCGGATTTTCACTATCGAGAGATTGGACACGCGTCTCTCAGGTGTCCTGCATTGGCAGGAGGTTTCTTTATCTCTAGCGCCACCTATCGGAGGGTGAACCAAAAGCCCTCAGGTGATCCTAATAAGAAGCACGAGGCTCTAGACCCACGGAGCTGCACCTGGCCTCTCCACGCTCCTTCCCCTGGTCAGTGAATCCTTTTCCTCCTTCCTCTGACGCCTGTCTGCAGAGAGGGAGCACTTTGGCCAGCTCCTTGGCCCTGGGGGTAGTCTTATCATGGTAGTTTCTACAAGCAAGCGTGCTGATAGAGAGTCCTGTCGTGGTCCCAGGTTTCTTGTGGAATTCAGGTACTGTTGATGAACCTAAGCCCTATGCATGCCTGGGAACCTTGTGAATATGCAGTTCTGATCCAGGAGGTATGGGGTTGGGGGTCAGGGAGCCTGCATTCCTAAGGTGTTCCCAGCGCGGGCCTGAGTTTCTTGTCGGTGGCTCACACTTTAAGTAACAAGGAGCCGGCATCTGAACCATCCCTTCCGACTGGGCTTTAACGTGCTACTGACAGCACGGGTGACCTTTGAACAACGTGCGGGGGAGGAGGGGTGCCAAGCTCCCTGTGTTTGAAAACCTTCGTTTAAATCAGAGTCAGTCTTCCTCCATATATGTGGTTCCTTCATTTCTGCTGTTCCTCCGTATCCAGTTTTGTATCCAAAAATTTAACCGTGGGTCATGTAGTATTGTAGTATTTATTACTGAAAAAAAAAATCCACACGTAAGTGGATGCACACGATTGTTCAGGGGTCAGCTGCCTGTGTACTTTGTCCCCTGCAGAATGCCTCTGCCCTGTTCCTGAAGTTGGGTTTGTTGTTCATTGAAGAAGCCATTAGACACCAGTGACCTAGCTGTTCTGTTTCTAGTGATTCATAAACACTAAGGTAGTGTCCATGTAGTGAATCTTCTGGATTCAGGTGACAGTGAGTCTTCTTTCTCTGGAAACTACTCCTCACATTCAAAGGGCACTCCAACCCCCAAGGCCAAATCTTAAAGTGGACAGAGCTCAGGGGCTCTAGAGCCTGGCAGTGTGGGTTCAAAGCCTGGCTCTGACACCTGCTAGCCATGTGACCTTGGGAAAGTCACTCGGCTTCTCTAAGCCTCCATTTTCTCCCCTCACTTCAAAGGGCTGATCTCCAGATTAAAGAAGATAAGATGTATAAAATGCATAGACAACAGCAGCCCAGAGTAAGCTCTCATTATGCACTAGCAGTGGTAATTTTGCTATTTCCTGCCCTGATCCCTTAAGTATAGTTGATGGATCCAGGGGTGTGTCTGAGCCAGGCTAGAGCAATCACATCCCCTCTAGGAATTTGGAATTGGACAGTGAAGGCCTCAGAGAATGAATGCTGTCAAAATAGCAGCATTGAACGTTGCTGCTCAAATGTTTGTCAGAGGATCAGTAGCATCAGTATCACCTGGGAGCGTGTTACACGATACACAATCTCAGGCTCCTTCCCAGACCTACTGAATACAGATGGATTTTTCACAAGGTGAACATTTCAGTTTGAGACACACTAGGAGAAACGTCTACTATCTCCTTGGAAGGCATCCATCATGAGCTTTGTTTCTTCAAACCTGCAGCAATACCAATGCAGATTTTTATCAAATTGTTCAGTCGCTCAGTTGTGTCTCACTCTTTGTGTCCCCATGGACTGCAACACGCCAGGCTTCCCTGTCCTTCACCATCTCCCGAAGTTTGTTCAAACTCATGTCTATCGAGTCGGTAATACTATCCAACCATCTTATCCTCTGTCGTCCCCTTCTCCTGCCTTCAATCTTTCCAGCCTCAGGGTCTTTTCCGATGAGTTGGCTGTTCACATCCGGTGGCCAAAGTATTGGAGCTTCAGCATCAGTCCTTCCAATGACTATTCAGAGTTGATTTTCTTTAGGATTTTAGGTCGTATTGTATTGAGTGTGACCAGCTAATGCCTTGTCTTTTTTTTTTTTTTACATTAAAAAAATACTTATATTTCTGGCTAAGACCCATTTTAGCTCCATCTTCGTTGCTGTGTGTGGGCTTTCTCTGGTTGCAATATGCTGGCTTCTCCTTGTACTGCTTTCTGTTGTTGCAGAGCACAAATTTTAGATGCTGGGGCTTCAGTAGCTACAGCACAAGGGCCCTAGAGGGCGGGCTTAGTAGTTGTGGCACACGGTCTTAGAGGAATCTTTCTGGACCAGGGATTAAGCGCATGTCCCCTGGATTGGCAGGCAGGTTCTTCAATCACTGGGCTACTACAGAAGTCCTGCTTTATCTTTTATAAGTTTGGGCTAGCTTTCTGATTCTTGTAACCCTGCATTCTCAATAGCACTGCTGACTATATTGAAGAAATCTTGCAGGATGCTATAGCTTTTCCATTGTATCCTATCATGAAGATGAATCTAGAATCAGAGGAGGGGTTTAGCTTCTAAAGTTAGCACATAAGGTGAGAATTAGGTCTGGTCAAAATGATGCCAGAAAATGTATTAGAGATGTGCCACGTGAAACAGTGCTGTGTCCTCTTTCAGCCACTGCAGTACACTGCCGGAGAAGGCAACAGCGACCCACTCCAGTACTCTTGCCTGGAAAATCCCATGGACGGAGGAGCCTGGTAGGCTGCTGTCCATGGGGTCTCGAAAAGTCGGACACGACTGAGCAACTTCACTTTCACTTTTCACTTTCATGCATTGGAGAAGGAAATGGCAACCCACTGCAGTGTTCTTGCCTGGAGAGTTCCAGGGACGGGGGAGCCTGGTGGGCTGCCGTATATGGCGTCGTACAGAGTCGGACACGACTGAAGCGACTTAGCAGCAGCAGCAGCAGCAATACACTGCTACATCTTCACTTGAGCCCCAGCTGAAGTAGCTTCTCCTTCATGACCACATGGTACTTATTTTTAAACCCTAGATGCACATTTTGCACAAAAAGATCTCACTATGGAAGCTGAGAAATGGATGCATATTTCCCAGTTCATATCCACTCTGGGGCATAAGCTCATCGAATGAAATGGCAATCAACTTTACCTGCATGATTTATTTTTTCCTTTCTTGTTCTCTCTCTTGTTTCTCCTATCTCTTTCTCTCTCTGGTGTATAGAGTTGACTGTTCATAAATTAATGTGAGCATGTTAGGATGCAAAGTCTGTTGGTTCTCAAATCTTTGACATACACGGCACACTGTCCAACTGAGGTATTTCTAACAGTTACTAAAAGGCATTAAAGGCTCTACGAGATAATAAAGAAGCCGGCAACCATCGCCACATAAGCACCGCTGCAGCGTCACCATGCTTGTCTCTAAAGGCCTCCAGGCAGCACGCCCTTCACCTGCCTTCCAGCCTGACCACTTCTCCTCTGCTGTCTCCCGGCAGTTGTATCCCACATCTGGCCGTGTCACTGTCTAACAAGTTTCACCATAAACCAACCATGTGTGGCCTCAGTCCCAGCAAATATAAGTTTTTTCGTATATTGAGCAAAATTTGGCAGAACATGGTGAAAGTCTCTAGTCCACTGCTCTGCTTAAGGATAGTCTTCATACTGCCATGTGGATGAACCTAAAGAATGTTACGCTAAGTGAAATAAGTCAGACACAAAATGACAAATACTATATGAGTCCACTTCTACAAAATGTCCAGAACAGGCAACTTCATAGAAACAGAACATAAATTCCAGGTTACTAGGGGCTGGGAGAAGAAAAGGGAAGTCCCTGCTTGATGGTTGCAGAACTTCTGTGATGAAAAGCTTTGGAAATCGTGGTGATGGTTTCATTGCATCAATATTAATATAATTACTGCCACTATAATTAATGGAAAATTTTATGGGACACATATTTTCCTACAGTTTAAAAAAGTGGGGGAAGTAGTGCTCTACTGTCCGTATTACCTGTGGTTCAGGTGGTAGGAAATCTGCCTGCAGTGCAGGAGACTGAGGCTCGATCCCTGGGTCGGGAAGATCCCCTGGAGAAGGAAATGGCAACCCGCTCCAGTGTTCTTGCCTGGAGAGTCCCATCAGACACACCTAAGCAGCTAATATACCCTGTCCATTTTTAGTCAGCTCAGTTCAGTCACTCAGTCGTGTCTGACTCTTTGCAACCCCATGGACTGCAGCACGCCAGGCTTCCCTGTCCCTCACCAACCCCCGGATCTTACTCAGACTCATGTGCATCAAGTCAGTGATGCCATCCAACCATCTCATCCTCTGTCATCCCCTTCTCCTCCCGCCTTCAATCTTTCCCAGCATCAGGGTCTTTTCAAATGAGTCAGTTCTGCATATTACCAGGTCTGAATTCTTAAGACTCTCATATTTCAGTTAATGGTACTGCTTCATTCATCTCCAAAGAAAACCATCTACTCCATTCAAAACTCTTCCCACTCTCTCTTCATTCTCTCAAGGGCCACCACACCTGTGTATGCAAACACACTCTGGATGTTTTCCCATTTCCTTAGTTTTCCACATGCTCAAGAATTATTTATAAATTATTAATTTAAAAGATTATTACCTATTCTGTGCAAGGTACTGGGAATAGCACATTCTCATACATGGGCTCCACCCCTTAGAAGTTTGCAATCTAATCAGGGACTCAATCAAATTCATAGGTCATTGGAATATAGTGCAAAGTGGTATGATCAGGGACGCAGAATGAAGAGTGGGCAGTCAACCTCTCTGGGGGCAGAGTGCAGTCAAGGAAGGCTCCCTGAGGGACGTAACCTCTGATTCTGTGTGTATATTCAATATTTCTATTACTTTGTTAAACAAAAAGAAAAAAAAAGATATTTTTCCCCATAATTATCAAGTGTCAGGCAATATTGTATAGTCACCATCTAAGAGCTGAATCAGCAGCAAGGAGTGTGTGGTGTTAACATTGCAGGGCACTAGCCAGTTAATAGGTTCTTGTCCAGAAACCATAGCTACACAACCATCCTGACTGTAATGGACCCTCTATCCTGCAGTAATCCAAGCACATCAGAACTAAAATGATTATTATTTTCAAAAGTTAAAAAAAGAAAAAGGATAAAAAAATGTTGACCAGGGTATGGGAAAACTTATTTTTATATATTACTACTAAAAATATATGTTAGCGTAACCATTCCAAGGGCTATTTCAAAGCAACTGTTAAAATTAAAATCCATGGTGGATGGAGGAGGGATGGATTGGGAGTTTGGGATTAGCAAATTCAAACTATAAAACATGTATAACTGAATCACTGTGCTGTACCAGAAACTAACAAAACATCATAAATCAACTATACTTCAATAAAATGATTTTTTAATTAAAAAATATTATGATTTTCTTTTGCTTTTCTTTAAAGATTTGTTTCCTTTTTTTTGGCTGTGCTGGGTCTTTGTTGCTGCACACAGGCTTTCTCCAGTTGCAGAGAGCAGGGGCTTTTCTTGCTGCAGAACATGGGCTCTAGGTGTGCGGGCTTCAGTAGCAAGGCCTCAGTAGGCACACGGGCTTAGCTGCTCCGTGGCATGTGGGATCTTCCCAGACCAAGGATCGAACCCATGTCCCCTGCATTGGCAGGCAGATTCTTAACCACTAGGCCGCCAGGGAAGCCCTGTGATTTTCTTAAAATCTGAAGGACAAGCTACCTTTAGACCAAGGAAACAGCACATATAAAATGCTTGGTCTTTAGTTTCTCTTTCTTCCCTCCTCCTTTTTTGAGGGTTAGGAGGAAGGGTTCTGGAAATTAATAAGTTAAACTTGGGAGATAGGAAAAAGTGTCTGTGTATGACACCTCTGAGCCATCGCTAAGATTACATGTAAATAACTGAAAAGATGGTGGCTCCTGCTTTTTGGATGTCAAGTGATTCAGTGGAAAGAACACAGGCTTTGGGGCCGCTCTCTCACATGGTGGTCTTCTTAGTAGACATAATGGTAAGACCTAATTGTCTTGTCATGCAGTCAGGCTCTGCGTGCGCTGTCGCGTTTCAGCCTCGCGGTGCGCCCGTAAAGCAAGCACTATCGTTGCTCCCATTTTATTTATTTGTGTTGTTTTTTGAAAAGCTCTCTGAAGAAGCTACAGAATTTTTGTTGTTGGTGTTGTTATTTTTATTTGTTTTAGTTTTGGCCATGCCGTACAGCTTTCAGGATCTCAGTTCCCCAGCCAGGGATTGAACCTGGGCCATGGCAGTGAAAGCACCAAATCCTAACCACTAGACGACCAGGGAACTCACCCCCATTTTATAGATAAGCAAACTGATGCTTTATTAGGTTACATGCCCAAGGTCATTTTCCTCAGCCCTCAGACGGGATTGAAGGGGCTGATTTGTCGCTGTTGGACGTGGTTAGGAAATATCCATGTATAGTATCTAACACAGGAGTTGGTTCCTCTGGGATTAATGCCACTGGACCACTTTAGAAATGAGCCCTCTCTGGCACCATCCCCTTTGGTTACTTAAGAAACCAATACCTTTTGGCTGGAGCCCCATTTGGAAAAGCCTCATGGAATACATGTCTTTAAAAAGTTTCAAATTCTGGCTCCAGTTAACACATGCACCTCAATAATTAAATGGTGATGTATATAGCTGTGATGCATAAATAATACTAGCCTAGCAATGAAGGGCCAACCTACCCTTCAGAAGCTGTTGCCTTGACACACCCTGCAGGTCTAGCACAGTCTCAGCAGAGCAGGAGGTTTGGTCTGGAGATCTACCAAGGATCTCAAGGGATATAGACATCATGAGCCCAGTGTCTGTGTTAGGGCAGTGTCAGAAGTTACTGTGCCCTGAGACTAACGAGGTAATCAGATAAACCCAGAGGGAGAAAGAAAATAGTTCCAAACTCAGAGTCCCTAGATTCTGATCAACAGTATATTTTTAACAAGCAGAAGAGTGGCCTAAATCTATGCCTGTTCTTTCAGTCAATTTAGTGGCATTAATAAAGCAATTGTTAACCTTTCCTTAAAGATAATATATGAAATATTAACCCTTTTTTAAAGATAATAAGTAAAAAGGGAGATTTATGTCAATTTAAACTAAATTATGAATCAACTCTTAGTAGTAATTATTCTTTGACACAGGCTGTTCTTACATCACAAACAAAACCTATCTGGGAAGACCAAATTTGTGTTCTAATCTTGTAAATTCATTCCCAACATAGAGGACAGTAGTTGTACAGCTGATCCGAAAGAAGCTAAATAGAATCTCAGTTTAGTTTTATAAATGTGATTTTCAATCACATATTTACTTTTATACTTAGCTTTACAAAGGATTCATTGTTGTTAAGTTCCTTGGGTTCTACTACAGTTCGTTTCATTTATTTATTTTTGGCTGTGCTGAATCTTTGTTGCTGCTCAGGCTTTTGGCTCAGACGGTAAAAGCATCTGCCTACAATGCGGGAAACCTGGGTTCGATCCCTGGGTTGGGAAGATCCCCTGGAGAAGGAAATGGCAACCCATTCCAGCATTCTTGCCTGGAAAGTTCCATGGACGGAGGAGCCTGGCAGGCTATAGTCCATGGTGTCGCTAAGAGTCAGACACCACTGAGCGACTTCACTTCACTTCAGGCTTTTCTCTAGTTGTGGCGAGAGGGGACTGCTCTTTGTTGGGCTGTGCCGGGCATGGGCTTCTCATTGCAGCAGCCTCTCTTGTTGTGAAGTAAAGGCTCTAGAGAGTTCGGGCTTCAGTGGTCGTGACACGTGGGCTCAGTAGTTGTGGCGCGCAGGCTTAGTTGCCCTGAGGCATGTGGGATCCTCCTAGACCCGGGATCAAACCCACGTCTCCTGAATTGGCAGGCAGACTCTCATCCACTGAGCCATCAGAGAAGCCTCCTGCAATTTGTTTTAAACAAATAGTTTCATAATGATACTAATAACTGTTCTCATAACTATGAATTCTAAAAATCTCTTGGTAAGGCCCTGCTCTCTCTGGCACATTTTTCTTGTTTGCTCCTGTGTTATAGGAAAGTTAAATGTACAAACTTAGGAAGAAACATGGCGTGTGATCAATTGTACTTTAAGGCATAGATGCTAGGGGATATTTCATGAGTGGCTCTTGGTCCAGGGTCCCTTTTTGTATATGGGGGTGTATACGGGGAGACTCCTACTTTTCTCTACTAATTTTTTTCTCTAGGACAGAATTTCCTACCTCTGCACTATGGACCTTCGGGGCCACATTCTTCTGTTGTCGGCCCTGTCCTTAGGATGTTTAGCACCATGCTTTGCATAAAATAAAACCCACAGAACTTATGCATCTTATCACTAGAAGTTTGTACCCTTTGACCAACATCCCCTCAGTCCCTGGAACCACCATTCTACTATTGGTGTCTATGAGTTTGGCCTTTTTTAGATTCTAGATGTAATTGAGATCATACAGTACTTGTCTTTCACTATCTGCCTTTCTTGGCTTTCCAGGTGGCGCTGGTGGTAAAGAACTCGCTTGCCAGCGCAGGAGACAAAGGAGACGTGGATTTGATTCCTGGGTTGGGAAGTTGCCCTGGAGGAGGGCGTGACAACCCACGCCAGTATTCTTGCCTGGAAATCCCGTGGACAGAGGAGCCTGGTGGGCCATGGTTCATAGGGTCACGAAGACTCGGACACAACCGAAGCAACTTAGCATGCACACATCCGACTTTCCTTGTTTCACTGCCTTCAAGGTCCATATATGTTGTTGCAAGAGGCACAATATTTCCTTTCCAGTGTCCAGATAATATTCTTTCATGTGTGTGTATAATATATAATATGTATATCAGATTTTCTTTGTGCATTCATCTGTCAATGGTCACTTAGGCTCTTTCCACGTCTTGGCTATGGTGACTGTTTTGCAATGAACATGAGCGATTTCTTTGAGGTCTGATTTAAACTTTTTTGAATATATACCCAGACATGAGATTGCTGGGTCATATGGTGCTTCTATTTTTGATTTTTTGAGGAGCCTCTGTATTGTTTTCCATCATGGTTGTACCAGTTTGCATTCTCACCAACAGTGGACAAGGGCCCTGTTTTCTCACCAAGAGAGCTGTTCTCTTATCCGACTCTTTGCAACCCCATGGACTGTAGCCTACCAGGCTCCTCTGTCCATGGGATTTTCCAGGCAATAGTACTGGAGTGGATTGCCATTTCCTTCTCCAGGGGATCTTCCCGACCCAGGGATCGAACCCAGGTCTCCCACATTGTAGACAGACGCTTTACTGTCTGAGCCACCAGGGAAGTCCTTTTTTGATACTAGCCATCCTAATATGTGTGAGGTGCTATCTCACTGTGGTTTTAGTTTGCATTTCCTTGATGATTAGTCATGTTGAGCATCTTCTAATGTACCTGTTGACCATTTATATGTCTTCTTTGGAAAATGTCTGTTCAGATTGCCTGCCAATTTTTTATTGGATTATTTGGGGGATTTTTTGCTATTGAGTTGTATATATCCCACAGATACATTTGTGTGTGTGTGTGTGTGAGTGTGCGTGTGCATGGGTGCACACTCAGTCATGTCCAACTCTTTATGACCCATGGACGCAAAGGGCTCCTCTGTCCATGGAATTTTCCATGCAGGAATACCGGAGTGGGCTTCCATTTTCTACTCCAGGAATCCTCCCGACCCAGTGATTGAACCAGCATCTCCTGCTTGGCAGATGGATTCGGTTACTACTGAACCGCCTAAGAATGAGATTATATATATAATTTCCACTTTGTTGAGAACTTTTATCATGAAAGTGTTGAATTTTGTGAAATGCTTTTTCTGTATTGACTGATAGGATCACATGATCTTAATCCTTAATTCTATTAATGTGATTTATCACATTTATTTATTTGTGTATGTTAAGCCATCTTTGCATCCCAGGGATAAACCCCACTTAGTCATGGTCTGTGATCCTTTTAATGTGCTGTTAAATTCAGTTTGCTAATATTTTGTTGAGAACTTTTACATCTATATTCATCAGAGATATTGACCTGTAGTTTTATTTTCTTGGCCTGTTCTTATCTGGCTTAGGTATCAGAGTAATGCAGGCCTCATAAAATGAGTTTGGAAGTATTCATTCCTCTTCAGTTTTTTTTAACAGTTTGAAAAGGACTATTATTAGTTCTTGAAATGTTTGGTGACAGTCACCAGGGAAGTTGTCTGATCCTGGATTTTTCTTTATTAAGAGGTTTTTGATTACTATTTCAAATTCCTTAGTCATTATTGGTCTGTTCAGATGTTTTATCTTTTTTGAAATTTTATTTATTGAAGTATAGTTGACTTACAATTGTTGTCAAGTTTCCATACACAGCAAAGTGATTCAGTTATATATATATATGTATGTATATATGTATATAAATTTCTTTTCAGATCCTTAGGAGTTCCCTGGTGGTCTGGCAGGTAGGACCTGGCATTGTAGTGGCTTGAGTTCAACCCCTGGTTGCAGAACTAAAACCCCACAAGCTATGAGGCCCCTCCAAAGAAAGCTGCAAAAAATAACCCCCTAAAACAGATTATTATCCATTATAGATTATTACAAGATACTGAGTATAATTCTGTGTGCCCTACAGCACGTCCTTGTTGGTTATCTTTTTATACTTAGTACTGTATGTATGTGGATCCCAAATTCCTAATTTGTCCCCCTCCTTTTCCCTTTGAAAATCATGGCTATGTATTCAGATTTTCTATTTCTTCATGACTGATTCTTGGTAGGTTGTATGTTTCTAGGAAAGTTTTCATTTTTAAGTTAGGCAGTTTTTGGTGTATAGTTACTCATAGCAGTTTCTTAGGATCCCTTGTATTTCTGTGATATCAGTTGTAATGTCTCCTCTTTCATTTACAATTTAGTTTATTGGAGTCTTCTTTTTTTCTTGGTAAGTTTAGCAAAAGGTTTGTCAGTTTTTTACCTCCTCAAAACACCAACCTTTATTTTCATTGACTCTTTCCCTTGTCTTTCTAGTCTTCATTTCTTTGATTTCTGCTCTAATCTTTATTATTTTCTTCTCTCCTTTAACTTTGGGATTTTTTTTTAATCATTGTGTCAGACTCTTTTGAGACCCCATAGATTGTAGCTTACCAGGCTCCTCTGTCCATGGGATTTCCCAGGCAATAATAGGGGAGTGGGCTGCCATTACTGTCTCCAGAGGATTTTCCCAACCCAGGGATCCAGCCAGTGTCTCTGGCTTGACGGGCAGATTCTTTCCACTGAGCCACCAGGGAAGCCCAACTTTGGGATTAGATTGGTTTTATTTTTCTAATCCCTTGAGGATTAGAAGCTAGGTTGTCTATTTGAGATTCTTCTGTCTTAATAAAGGCATTTGTTGCAATCAACTTCCTTCTTAGAACTGTTTTTGCTGCATTTTATGAGTTTTAATATATTGTGTTCACATACTATTGAAGCCTAGCTTGGAGAATTTTGAACATGACCTTGCTAGTATGTGGAATGAGTGCAGTTGTGCAGTAGTTTGAACATTCTTCGGCATTGCTTGTCTTTGGGACTAAAATGAAAACCGACCTTTTCCAGTCCTGTGGCCACTGCTGAGTTTTCCAAATTTGCTGGCATATTGAGTGCAGCACTTTCACAGCATCATCTTTTAGGATTTGAAATAGCTCAACTGGAACTCCATCACCTCCACTAGCTTTGTTCGTAGTGATGTTTCCTAAGGCCCACTTGACTATATACTCCGCACTGTGGCTCTAGGTAAATGATCATACCATCATGGCTATCCAGGTCATTAAGATCTTCTTTTGTATAGTTCTTCTGTGTATTCTTGCCAGTGCTTATTAATATCTTCTGCTTCTGTTAGGTCCATACTGTTTCTGTCCTCTGGGTTGGGAAGATCACCTGGAGAAGGGAAAGGCTACCCACTCCAGTATTCTGGCCTGGAGAATTTCATGGACTACAGTCAATCGGGTCGCAGAGTTGGACACGACTGAGTGACTTTCACTTTCACTTTTTTGCATGAAATGTTCCCTTGGTATCAAATTTTCTTGAAGAGATCTCTAGTCTTTCCCTTTCTAATATTTTCCTCTATTTCTTTGCATTGTTCATGTAGGAAGGCTTTCTTATGTCTCCTTGCTATTCTTTGGAACTCTGCATTCAGATGGCTTTATCTTTTTTCTCCTTTGCCTTTCATTTCTTCTTTTCTCAGCTATTTGTAAGGCCTCTTCAGACAACCATTTTACCTTTTGCATTTCTTTTTCCTGGGGATGGTTTTGATCACTGCCTCCTATGGAGTGTTATAAACATCCATCCATAATTCTTCAGGCACTCTATTAGATCTAATCCCATGAATCAATTTGTCACTTCCACTATAAAATTTTAAGGGGTTTGATTTAGATCATAGCTGAATGGCCTAGTGGTTTTCTCTGCTGCTGCTGCTAAGTTGCTTCAGTCATGTCCGACTCTGTGCGACCCCATAGATGGCAGCCCACCAGGCTCCGCCGTCCCTGGGACTCTCCAGGCAAGAACACTGGAGTGGAAAGTGGTTTTCTCTACTTTCTTCAATTTAAGTCTGAATTTGGCAATAAGGAGTTCATGATCTGAGCCACAGTCAGCTCTTGGTCTTGTTTTTGCTGACTGTATAGAGCTTCTCCATCTTTGGCTGCAAAGAATATAATCAATCTGATTTCAGTATTGACCATCTGGTGATGTCCATGTGTAGAGTCTTCTCTTGTGTTGTTGGAAGAGGGTGTTTGCTATGACCACTACATTCTCTTGGGAAAACTCTTGTTAGCCTTTGAACTGCTTCATTTTGTACTCCAAGACCAAATTTGCCTGTTACTCCAGGTAACAGCTTGTAACTAAGTTCTCAGGGGCATGGAGCTGTGTCTGGGTCTGTAACCAAGACCGTGGTCCATGAGTCAGCCGCCTAGACATGCATCTGCCTTCTCACAGCATCTCTCCTCCATCTGTGACCGAAAGGGGGTCTTACAGTCTCCTACCTTGATCTGAAAGTGCCCACAGAGACACTTCTGTCTGTAAATAATGTCAAATTATTGCTGAAGGGGGACACAAGTGAGAAATACCTTGTGCATCCATCTTATTTGAGAAATGGACTTTAATTGGAGGTTGAATATAGGTTTCATATGAGACACTGACTTGATAGAGAGTGGCTGCCTGGTGTGGGGCTCTGTGAAAGATTCTGAGGTTGCTCCTGGGCTGAGAGAGTGCCATCCTCAATTAGTTATGTCTGCCGTGGCCGTGACTTAGGGGAGTGCTGATACAAGTGCCATGTATTTGTCGTTACTGATCTGTAATATAAGCCTCAGCCAGTCGTAGTAGTTGTAATTTTCTCCTGGGTGATGCCCTGACTTGGCCTTGGCAGCCCATCTGGATGCCTTGGTAGCAACTGGGTAATTGGCTGCTTATTTATCTGGCCTAAAATAGAGTACTTTTGCACTAATTAAAATTCTATTTTAATTTCAATAACAGATTGACACAGTATGCATATGTGTTTGAGCTCTCAAGAAATGTTTAAGGCTTTAAAATATGTTCTGATGCCAAGAAAGATGGAAAATCTATTGGGATGCATGCAAGAAATAGATTTACTTTAGATCAAAATATGCTAGCGAAATACCATGTTTTGATTTTTTCATGAAACTTTGGGATGTCATTTCTTGTCATTCTTGAAACAAACATTTTGAAAAAAAGGGCACAGTCATTTTAGAAGTTATAAATGCTGTAACAGATAGAAAACCTCCAAATGATTTTATTTATTAAAAACTACAGCAAAAAAAAACTAATGCAGAGTAATTTCTTTGCCTAGATTATGCCTACACTAACTGTTACACATGCCAATACTGCGTCCCCATAGTCTTAGTGTTTACCCAGAACCTTGCACTTGTATTCCCCCAGTTGCTGAGTGGTTGTTATTGTAAAGGCACCATCTGACACTCTATAATCCCCAGATTGCATTTCAGTGGATTGCAGTTGGACAGGCAGATAATTTTTTTTTTTCAATTTTAGAAGCTCCCATCATACCCACAAGTATTTTTTAAAGTGATGCTAGTTTGTGTTACATGGAAACATTTGCTGAGCAAAGTCAGGGAAGGTCTGGCAACCAAAGACAATGAGCAATGCTTAAATCAATCACTTTATAAGCTTTATCGGGGGGGATATTGAAGCCAACAGTGTGAAGTTTGTTTTGAAACATTTAGCATATGACACTGTCATTAATTTAAAAATAGGACCCAAGAATTATGTGAGGTATGTAAGGAATGACGTTGGTCACAGCATTAGGGAGACAACCTCACTGTGACTAAAAAAATAAAAGCAAAATGATGGTGAGAGGATGAGCACAAATCAACCTCTGGTTGTAATTTCCCTAATAGTTTTGCAGTTGTTTCTCCTTCCTGGTTGGGCTGATTTTCTGAACCCCTAGAAAAAAACCTGGGTTTTCAAATGAGAAATTCTGAAGATTGTAAGAACCATTCTGTTAAAAAATGTTCACGGCCCCTTGAAATAGTTTACTGAGAAATGTATTATGCACCAGTGAAACTGAAGAGCTCTGAAATAACCCTTCATATTGGCTGTGCCTTAAAAAAAAAAAAAATGGAGAAACAATAACTCTGACTCACTGCTGGTCTTCTGTGGCATTTTTTCACCTCTTAACTCCACAGTTTTCTCTGGAACAACAAAAGCTCCCAAGTTCAGTTGTTGTAACTTTGAGTTGCAGCTTGAAGACCAGCTATACAGTATGGTTGGCTATATTAGACGATGACTGGTTATTTTGGGTTCAAGTTGTTTTAAACGTTGTCACAGAACCTCCCACCACCTCGTGGTATAAACTGAGACTCTGGTTAGTCTCCAGGCTTCATAGAATTGTCAGGTGGTGATATCTGCGTCCTGATGGAGTGGGAGCTGAAATCTCCTTGTGGGAGCTCTGTTGCATGGCTGAGACCGGTGCACAGGCCTGGTTCCACATGTCAAGGCAGAGGTGGCGACACCTGAGTTTGGGCTTTCTTTATGTTCCTGTTGTCCTCATACATTCATCAAATTATTTTTGAGAAGAACTTTGGATACTTTCGATTCGTATCACACATACCCTCCTTTTCTCCCCAGTAGCCTTAAGTGGTTCATTCATTCATTCAACCAAAATACTTGATAACTCACAGTGTGCCCTGAACCATGAGAAGACATAAAGAACAGATAGGTACTATAAGTTGTCCTTATAAAGCTTTATGATGCTGGAGACACTGGCAAATCTTCTGTTATAAAAAATGCAAGGAATAACTAAGTCAACTTTATCTTAATTCACTTATATTTTATCTTTTGTATCTTAGAATGTTACCTCTCCTCCCTTTTATATCATGAAGAAAGGGGGGGAAATAGGCTAATTAACAATGTCACCATCTGAAGGACAAACTACTGGCATATCCCACCCAGCAGCATGCCCAGCTCTTCCCGTAGTCAGGCTACATTTTCATCCTCACTCGTTAATGTCCAGCCACAAAAGAAAGAAAGGTGAGACAGAAGGAAGGGAGAGGAATCTTGAAGATTGTAAATTATTTCAGCAATCAATTGCCCCTAGATATATGGAAATCTATTACTCTTCATTCAGCATATTCATTTTGAATCTCTGTCTCTTCTAGGCACTGAGGATAACAAAGCGAATGAGATAAAGTCTCTGATCTTATATCACTTGCACTCTAATGGACAATAAATAGTCAAATTGAGAATGTTGAACAGAATCCAGCATTGACTAAAGGCAGCTCCCATAGACATTGCAAAGGTGTTTTGATGGATGGCAGAAATACCTGGTTAAGTGTATATCCTACCAAGAAGACCACAGAAGGGATCCTAAATCATTTAGGTTGGTAAACTCTAGTGTTTTCATTTTTAAAAATCATGTTTTATAGCCATTTGTAGTCATGTTTCAAGCACAAGCCTAGGTAATGGTGCTTTTGTATTGGTGGGAAGAAATCATTTGTGAAGAAATATTACTACCTTAATATCACAGAACACATTCCAAGTCATAAATGGTAACATTTGAAAGACAAATTGGTTTTGTCTTAGACAACAATAGACCCACCTTTAGAAACAGAGTAACCAAGGAAGACAGTTTAAGATCATATCCTGAGTCCAGCGAAAATAGGATTAATTACATTATCTACTTGTTTGCTCTTTACTAACAAAGACAGCCGCAGGTTTCTGCAAAGTATGATGTGCAGAATCTTACTAACAAAATTGAAAAGATTAAAAGCAATATTTAGAAAGGTACATTTTTTTTGGAGAAAAAAAAAAAAGAGCCTGGGAGAAAACAAACCACATGTTAAGAGTACATATTTGCTAACTGGTGATTTCAGTTTTTTCTTTCTGCTTATCTATAACTTCTGTTTTTTTCTATAATGAGCAAATATGATTTACATGATTTACATAAGCATTTACATATTTATTTTACACAAAGAGAAGCCATTAACTTTATTTCAGTGACCGTATTTTCTAGCTCTTTCTTTGGAAAGAGACCAGGGACAAGGCTTGTATGTAGCTTAGTAAGATTTGATAAAATTGCTAAGACACTGAACATGGTTTCAGGTTATACTTCTCTAGTTTCTTGAAGCCCTGGCCTTTTCTCTGATGTCCTGAGTGCTTCTTGAGTAACAGAGCTGTGATATCTAGATTTCTCCTTGCATTTCAATCAGCTGAAGTGCCCTTGGCCTTATATCCTCAAGTGTGTGGTATCACCAGTGTTGTGGTTCTTTTTTCCACTCTTGAATGGTCTACATTTTAAAAATTTCAACTTTGGTTTAAAATTTTATTTCTACATTGAGATAAGATGTGCACTGAATGAAATTCCTAGCTCCTAGCTATACAAACAGATGAGTTGTGACAAATTTATCCACCTATGTGGGCTTCCTTGGTGGCTCAGTCGTAAAGAATCCTCCTGTTAATGCAGGAGATGTGGGTTCGATCCCTGGGTCAGGAAGATCTCCTGGAGAAGGAAATGGTGGCCCACTCCAGTATTCTTGCCTGGGAAATCCTATGGGCAGAGGAACCCTGCAGGGTATAGTCCATGGGGTCAAAAAGGAGTCAGACACAACTTAGTGACTAAACAACAATGTGAAATATAACCCATACCCCAATCAAGATTTAGCTGTCACCCCAGAAGATTCCCTAGTGCCAACTTTCCAGTCAATCCCCACCCTCCATAAGTACTGCTCTTTTGATTTCTATCTCCATGGTTTCACTTTGCGTCTTCTTGATCTTCACACAAATGGAATCTTACTGCATGTATTTTTTGGTGTCCAGCTTCTTTTATTTAACCAAATGTTCTTGAAATTCAACCATGTTACTATGGACATGATTTTTATTGAGTAGTCTTTTCATGTATACAATACCACAATTTGATTATCCATTCTTTTGTTGCTGAACTTAATACTATTGACTCTTTTAAAAAGTGGCTTTATATCTTGTAAAGTAATTCAGAAAAACTGAATAGGATCTTATATAATAAATGCTAGTGAACACTTTCACCTCTTCCTTTTATGCTCTTCTTTCTCTGTTCCGAGAGTCACTATACTGAAGTTGGTACTTCTCTTTTTATAATACTTGATTGATTGACTTTGAGCATCTATGACTGTAGATAAGATGTCTACTATCACTCTGATTTTCGTTATTCTGTAGATAATTTTTTTTCTCTCTGGTAATTTCTTTCAAAGTTCTGCATTTTTATTGCAAGTTGTCTGAGAGTGGCAGAGTAGGTACAGCTGTTTTAAAACTGCTGATGGTCTAAAATGATTTAAAATTTATTTTGCTTAGTATTCAGGAAGCACTTTTACTTTGAGGACTTATGTCTTCCAATTTTCCAGTTCTGGAAGATTGTTCTTGTTGTGCAGCCACTCAGTCGTGTCTGACTCTTTGCGACCCCAAGGACTGCGGCATGCAACATGCGAGGTTCGCCTGTCCTTCACTATCTCCCGGAGTTTTCTCAGATTCATGTCCATTGAGTTGGTGATGCTATCCATCTACCTCATCCTCTGCCAGCCCCTTCTGTTGCCTTCAATCTTTCCCAGCATCAGGGTCTTTTCCAATGAATCAGTTCTTTGCACCAGGGGGTCAAAGTATTGGCGCTTCAGCATCAGTCCTTCCGATGAATACTCAGGGTTGATCTCCTTTAGGACTGACTGGTTTGATTACTTGGAAAATTAACCATAATTTATCTTCAGATATTGCTTCTTCACAATTCTCTCCACTCTTTTATTCTGAAATTCCTGTTAAACAAACGTGGGAGCCTTAGAAATGTTCTCCATACTTTGGTTACTTTTTCATTCTTTCGGCTCCCCCATCTCTCATTTTGAACATCTCGGTTCTATGTTGCAGTTTAAAAATGCAGTGCGTACTCAGCTGGAGTTCATCCATTCATTGTATAGTCTATTTCAATAATTGTATTGCTTATTTCCAAGATTTTTAATTAATTTTTTTCACATTGACCTATTAATAAACTATATTTCTAAAATAGAAGTTATACTTTATTTCCATGAACATTTTTGATTATTTTAAAGCCTATCAAAGTGTATAAATTAGTTTAATCTGGAAGGAACAAATGTTTGAAATACTGATTTTGCTGGTTATTCCGCCCCCAACAAAATTTTACTCCATGGCCCATTTACTTATTGCTTTCTCCATAAAATGGTCTTAGTTCTTAAGTTTTCATTTAAATACGGTGAAACAGGGGTCCATGGTAGTTTCTGCGATAATGTATACAATGGCCTAAATTTTAATCATGTAAAATGATCCCTACAAGGATAGTGTCTAAATACTGACACACTTAAAACATGCTGTAAGGATTTTCTGATATTAAAATCATATATGCATTTGCAAAATATTCAAGTAACCTGGACATGTTTAAAGCAGAAAACAATGATTGTTTCATAAAGATTCAAACAGTTTATGAAATAAATATGTATAGACTGTATTTAAATGTTTTAAACATTTTAACTTAATAGGCCATTTAATAACAGGCATGTTTCACTTAATTATAGATATTATTCCATAATAATAAATATAAAGCTTCATCAGTTTTTTAAAGATATTTTAAAGTATTAGAGATTGGGCCTGGTTTATTTCATCAGTCCCCCATTGTTGGGCATTCAGGTTGTTTCTGGTTCACTGTAATAAACAATGCTGTGAATACACTTTTAAATATCTGAAGTTGTAAGGATCTTTCAGAATAAAATATACCACCTAAATACATTTCATTTCCCTTGCTTTTTATTATTGTGATAACATAACACAAACTTTATAAGATGAACTGTTTGTACGTGTATAGTTCAGTGGCATTAAGTACACTCACACTGTTGTGCAATCATTCTTGCTTTCAACAAGCTGGGAGTTGAATTTACAGCTCAATTGAATACATTTCTTCATGACGAAATATGTTGCAGACAACCCTCAAGAAATCCAAGGCGTGCTTTCAGTTTTTAAGTGTTTTGATATCTCTTCCTTGGATAATGTGGCTTTTCATCAAAGGATTAGGGAAATGCCATACACATAAGGTATCCGAAAAGAAAGACTTGAGACCTGCCTACTATGTTTACAAATGTCATAGAAAACAATACCTAAGGGTAGAATGCCTAAGGGTTAAAGTATTTTGTTCTACAAATTTTATCAGACCTGCATTTATTTTTATCTGTTTTAACAGAGTGCTCATATCCCAAGTTTGCAGGAAAATTAAGGCAGTTATCCTGATATTGACTTAAATATTATTTGGGGTTATTTTATATGTCGTAGAAAGCAACTAGCATTTATTTGGTTTTCTGAACTTAGAAAAAAGATGGAAAAAAACCAAGATTGGATCCAAAAATAAAATGAAATAAAGGAAAAGTCATCAGTAATCCCTCTACTTGGAGTTGTAGCATTTTAGAGTATTTCCTTCTAGTCTTTTTCCCGTGTAAACTCATTAGATTGTTTTCTTCCTTTGACTTGGTTAGATCATCATTTCACAAAATGTGTCCTGAAGAACAAATGCTCTGTATTAAAAAGCTTTTTGTGGTTATCAGTACAGAAGATGATTTTCTCAGTTTAGAAATTCACAGTTCTCATTAGCATGTTCATAGCTTTTTGATTAAGAAATATCTCTAAATTTCTTTGACTCAGTATTCTCCACCCAGTTTGAGTCAAGAATCCTTCTTACAGCATCTTACCATTTTCAGTAGGTATTTGGTGATGATAGCACAGCTGTCTATGACTGCATTACTTGCAGTCTGCCTATTTTCATCATTTATTTTCCCCAAGAAGCAGAATAGTTGCTTTCTTTTTTAAAAAAATTATTTTATTGAAGTATAGTTTATTTACATTGTTGCATTAATTTCTTCTGTACAGAAAAGTGATTCAGTTATAAACACACACACACACACATATATACACATTCTTTTTCATATTCTTTTCCATTATGGTTTATCACAGGATATTGAATATAATTCTCTGTGCTGTATAGTAGGGACTTTTTGTTTATCCATTCTAATAGTAGTTTGCCTCTGCTAACACCAAACTCTCAGTCCACTCCTTCCCAACCTCCCCTCCTCCTTGGTGACCACAAGTCTGAGAATTCCCTTTTAGAAATGTTCTTTTGGACTGTTCTGCTTATCTAGGTGGGGGCTGATATTTACCTATTGAATCTTTCTGGGTCCGGATCTAGAGTTTCTTGTCTTCATGCCTTCCTCAATATGACTATTATTTCTTATGCGATAGTCTATGGCCAGAGAAGAATGCACTGAAATTATGGAAGTAAATGAAGATCCCCTAAATGAGAACAAACAGAGGTTATTTACCCAGAGCTTGCTTTGGCAAGGCAGTCAGTTGCCATCACTGGCCTTTGGCGGAGACCAAAGGCAAGCAGGGAAGTGGGAAAGTTGATCGTGGAAACAGGGAGGCTCAAATCTCAGAGCAGTTGCTTTCTGTGCTATGTGACTCTAGTCTTGTGGGTATGTGAGATGCAATTTCTGCTGGACTGATAGGAAGCTAACAGAGGACACGGATTAAGAGCCCCAAATTTAGAGGCAGTCCTTAACTCAAATGCCTATGTTTCAGTTTTAATACCTGTCAAAGGAGGTTAATAAAAGTACCAATTATCCAAGATTATGAAAAAATTGACATATACATCTATCACTTAACACAAGCTTGGGGGTATTAAGTGCTCAAATATGCTAGCAATGTGGCTGTACAATTAATAGCAGTAGACTGTCATGTTAGTAGTAGTAATAGCAGCAATAGTACTAAGTAGTTGTAGCAGCCTTAGTAGTAATAGCAGTACCCATAGTAGTAGAAGCTGAATGCTAATAGCAGTGATGGTCGTGCCATTGACAGTGCAGTAGCAGTATGGGTAGTATGATAGCATCCTCATACCTTCAGAAGTGACAGAATTAATTTACCTTTGAAATTAGGCCAAAATCAAATCAGTTTAAGAATTCTGAGATGGCTTACTAAACCAATGAAAACAAAATAGTAAATATCCTTTTGTAATTCATGCTACTCTGGAGTCTGGTAAGAGTAGAACAGGCTGGGTATTTTGAGTCTAGGAAGCAACTACCTTGTAAGTGCGCCTTCTGAGGCAATGCAGTCGTGGGTCAGGGAAATTTGAGGAGAGAGCGAGGCATTTATTTCACACTCACAAAATCTTCAGGCAGTTTGCAGCCAGTGAGCAGAGTCGTGGTGACCCAAATGGAGTTGCATAAGAGAATAGCATGCCACAAACAGGACAGAACTGATTTATTTAGTAACATTTGGGAACCATTTATAGAAGTTGTGTCCTCTTATATTAATAGCTAGTGTTGGAGCTGATGAAATAGATGGCTTGTCCACAGTCACCGTCTCCTGAATGAAGGTGGGATGGAAAAATGGATAGATCCAAGAAAAAAGTGCTTCCTGTTACCAGTAGGATTTTTCACAAATGTATCAAGCCTTAAACAGTTCTTAAACAGCATATAAAATATGCTGTTTTGGAAAGAATAAAATTGAAAAGCCATTTATTTTTGGCTTGAACAATATTTGCTAGATATTAGCAGGAAAGACTCACACAATTTCTTTGTGATAATATAAGATTAACTAATGGTTAATAAGCACTTAATATGAATAATGCCATTTAGGTTTTTTTCCCCTCCAAATCCTTTAAAGTAGGTCCATTTACCATCCCACTTTTACAGATGAAGTAGGAATGAGGACCAGAGGTTGACTTGCCCGGGGCAGGGGAGGAAAAAATTCTTCTTCCTGTTGCATTCCTAGATTCTCCAGTTCTTGCCCTATACACTGGGCCAGAAGACAGATTCACAAGAGAAATACATACAAATTTACTTAAGGTAAGTTTTGCATGACATAGAAATCTTCATAAGGGAATGAAGACCCCAAGACATGTTAAGCTTGAGTGTTTTTATCCTAGGTTTGATGAAGAGTAGAAAGTCAGGAGGAGAAAATGAGACAAGGCAGATGGTTGAACACAGGTAGTCAACTACCTGTTGACTACAGGGCCTGTTGACAAACAGGGCCTGTTTGGATTCATCTTGAGCCCTCTGTCTTCAGAGGTAAGGACACTTCTCTTACAGGAGGGTCTCATGACCTGCTTCAGGGATGAAGAGGGAGGTCAAAGAGTCCTTCCTGCACATGCTTTCTCAAAGTCCTCCAGCTTAAAATATTCAATATGCCAAGGTGCCATATTTTGAGGTAGCATGTTCTGAACCTCATCAAAGGCAAAGTTTCTAAAGGTCTCTGAGCCTGATCTTTAAAATGAGTGGCTTGCAATGGTGCTGTGATTCTCATACTCATTTTTAAAAAATATTTATTTATTTGGCTGCACTGGGTCTTCATTGTGGCTTGCATGCTCTTTAGTTGCAGGATGTGAGATCTAGTTCCCTGACCAGGACTGAACCCAGGCCCCCTGAATTGGGAGCATGAAGTCTTAGCCACTGGACCACCAAGAAATTCCCTCTCATACCCATTTATATACCAGAATCACTTGAAGAGCTCTCCAAAGAAATGGAGATTCCTGGATCCAAACTTGAGAATTCTGATTTAGTAACTTCGGACATGGAACAACAGACTGGTTCCACATAGGAAAAGGAGTACGTCAAGGCTGTATATTGTCACCCTGCTTATTTAACTTATATGCAGAGTACATCATGAGAAACGCTGGGCTGGAAGAAGCATAAGCTGGAATCAAGATTGCCAGGAGAAATCTCAATAACCTCAGATATGCAGATGACACCACCCTTATGGCAGAAAGTGAAGAGGAACTAAAATCCTCTTGATGAGACTGAAAGAGGAGAGTAAAAAAGTTGGCTTAAAGCTCAACATTCAGAAAATGAAGATCATGGCATCTGGTCCCAACACTGCATGGGAAATAGATGGGGAAACAGTGGCTGATTTTATTTTGGGGGGTTCCAAAATCACTGCAGATGGTGACTGCAGCCATGAAATTAAAAGACGCTTATTCCTTGGAAGAAAAGTTATGACCAACATAGATAGCATAGTCAAAAGCAGAGACATTACTTTGCCAACTAAGGTCCGTCTAGTCAAGGCTATGGTTTTTCCAGTGGTCATGTATGGATGTGAGAGTTGGACTGTGAAGAAGGCTGAGTGCCGAAGAATTGATGCTTTTGAACTGTGGTGTTGGAGAAGACTCTTCACGGTCCCTTGGACTGCAGGGAGATCCAACCAGTCCATTCTGAAGGAGATCAGCCCTGGGATTTCTTTGGAAGGAAGGATGCTAAAGCTGAAACTCCAGTACTTTGGCCACCTCATGCGAAGAGTTGACTCATTGGAAAAGACTCTGATGCTGGGAGGGATTGGGGGCAGGAGAAAAAGGGGACGACAGAGGTGAGATGGCTAGATGGGATCACTGACTCGATGGACGTGAGTCTGAGTGAACTCTGGGAGTTGGGGATAGACAGGGAGGCCTGGTGTGCTGTGATTCATGGGGTCGCAAAGAGTCAGACACGACAGAGTGACTGAACAGAACTGAACTGATCTGAATGGGGTGGAGGTCCCAGGTACTGAATAAACCTCTGTCAGAGAGTCTGATCTGTGATGTCCTGTGTGACTATAAAAGTCAATCGGTGATCCTACAGCTTGTTGCTCTCTTGGCATCATAGCTGGATTCTGATGTGAGAAGCTGCTGAGGTGGCAGCAGCAGAACATCATTAAGAGAAAGCACAGCTAAATCATCTGTGCATCAAATGAGACTAATTACACCAGCAAAACTCTTCCCGTCAGCATATGGATGAAGTGCACCATGGAAGAAGCTGGGAGAGATGTACCCCCTTTCCAAACTCATTCAGCAAGATGGAAGTGACCTGAGGCAGCGTCCCTTCCTGAAATTTCTAAATCTGCACGATCATCAAAAGCATTTGGTCACCAGAATAGTAATACAAATCTGAAAGCTGACAAGCAACAATTCAGATCATTTTCTCAGGATAGCTTCCTATTTACATGCAAATGATGATTTTCTATTTTCTTTATAAACGTGCTCAGTTCTGTCCAACTCTTTGCAGCAACCCCGTATACTATAGCCCACTAGGCTCCTCTGTCCATGGGATTTCCCAGGCAAGGATACTGGAGTGGGTTGCCATTTCCTTCCCTAGACAATCTTCTCTACCCGGGGATTGAACCCTTATCTCCATTGGCAAGCAGATTCTTTTTGACTAGGAAACCTGGGAATCCTATTCACAGTTCCACCTAAAAGCCTCTGAGTTGCTTTCTGCAAGAGCAATAAGATTTTTTAAACCATTTTTGTTTATTGCCATTAATATAATGGTTTCTGTTATGAAAGTGGTTTATAAACTGTATTACATTTCACAGTTGCCTATGTTTTTCTTCAAGTGTTTCTGTGGCTATCCACAGAAACTGGCAATATTTAACGGGTATTGAGGATTTGCTCTGTGCCATGTACCGTTCTACTTAATTTATATATTGACATCAATATCTATCTGTATCCTCATTTGGTTCTCTCATTAATAGCATATGGTAAATATTACTCTGAGATATCTTTTATGTGATGAGGCATTGGGGGTCAGTAAGTTGCCAAACATCATGCAGTTACTAAGGAGTAGAGCTGTGGTTTGAATCCAGCAGACTGATTCCAGATCTTTGGCTTTTATAGTTATATCATTATTTCCCAAAGTACAAATTTTGGAAAGTAATTGCAAGGATATGAGTGATTTAAAAAAAAAAAAAAAAAGCTTGATTAACTAAATGAAGTTGGGGAGTATTGGGCTAAATAAATGGGTTTCTTTCACATATTATCTCTCAGAGTCTAAAAGTTCACATGCTTTACAAATCTCTGAAAGACAATTGCAGAATATAACATTTCCAAACCTCCTTGAACACAAAACTCTTTTTGGTACAGTCTCTTTGCGTGTGTGTGCGCGCGCGTGCATGTGTGCGTGTTCAGTACTGTCCAACTCTTTGTGATCCCTGTTTTGCAAGCGAAGCCTCTGAAATGGTCTGCAAATCAGTTGTCTGTAAAGTGGTCTACCTCTCTGTCCACTGAGGCCAAGCTTTTACTTCCCTTTTACAGGACTGGGTGGAAGAGGAAGTCTCTACAGAGAAGAGGTCAAGAGTAAGCTGCCACTGTGTATCTATATTCTTTACTTTAAAAATGATCATTCCAAGTAAATGGTAATAGCTTTCTGGGGAAAAATGTAGCCATACATATGAAAAGCCTCTTGATCTTGGGGTGTTCAAAACAAGCCATTAGGGTAGAAAGAAAATATTAGAATGTCCATTTAAAACTTCTCACGTGTAATTTTTTCCATGTTTTATTATACAGATGTCTGTATACATTTAAATTCATTTATACTTACAAACATTATATATATATTCAAGAATATATTGTTTGACAATGTATATTTTATATTTATGTATAAATATATATTATAGATGATATTGAAAAAGTAACACGTGTATATAATTTGTAAATAATATACATGTATTGAGGATGGGTTATAATAATATTGAGGGGATCACCTAGCTATACCTATGAAAAGCCCTAAATTTCCTTATGTTTTTTGACTTGGTAATTATACTTCTTGGTGTGTATTCGATTTATCCTAAAGAAATAAACTTGCATGTGTATATTTTACTACAGGGGATATTTATTGAAGAAGTGCTGTGAGCATCAAAAACAGTCCAAATATTCAATAACTGGAGATTGGTTTCATTAATTATGGAATTTCCATATAAAGAATCTTAACAGGGAGTTATTAAAAATAATGTAGTAGCAGAATATATTATTGACTAGAAAAAACACATGATTTTGTAAGTTAAAAAACAGACAGATGACAAAAGATTATTGAGTTTATATGCCTGGAAGAAAGGACTGACCAGAGTGATAAACCAAAATGTTCATAGTGGTAGCTCTTAGTAGTACAATAAGGGGAAAATTTATGCTTCCATGTGTTATCCTGTTTTATACAATAAGTGTATATTTTTGAGCAGGCACTATATTTATGTTTCAAAATTTGCAGTTATAAAAGGTATACAGTAACAAAGTCTATTTTCCTAGTCCTGTCCCCCAGATTACCCATTTCTTTCTCCAACAGCATCCACTAGTATTGGTTTCTTGTGTATCTTTCCAAGGATCTGTTGATAAAGTTTGTATAAATATATATACATACATTGTTTTTATGTTTTATGACGCAGATAATAGCATACAATACACTGCTTTGTACACATATCTATTATTTCACCCATTTGGGGGTTATATCTGTAGAATACATTCCTACACGCTGAAAGTATGCATTTGGTCAAAGAGAGTATGCATTTTTCATTTGGATAAATATTGCCTTACTGTCCTCTGAAGTTATGAAAAAGAAAATATTTTCATGATTGCTTCCAGTACTTTAATGGTTTGAGTGTTTTTTTTTAATATTTCAATTTAGATCTATTTACATTTTTATCCTGGCTTAATAGATATTTATAAGAAAAACAAATTATTTAAAATATTAAATTCCTCACTCATAGTGGAAATTCAAGTGCTGCTCATCCCCATCTGTTAGATCACAGGATCAGGAAGCAAACAAGGATGTCTTGCAGAGGTTCAGCTTACGCCGTGGGTTAGTAACATAGCCAGGCCTCTGCTCACCTGTGTGCAGTTTTATTTGCTTCCAGAGTCTCATGATAGTCAAGAGGCAAGTCCTGAGAGCTTGATTTCCACCTTCAAATGAATTTTTCACTTCAGTAGACCTCAAGTTGCTGTTTGGATTTTTCTTCTGAAATATTGTAAGTTGTTTTCATCACTTAAATAAGAAGCGGCCTCCCCTGCAGTACTTGGGTGTATGTATGGACTGCATGAATTTGTATAGAACAATACGAGAGCTCATAGGAAGAGAACTAAGAATTTACTCCTGTAGAGGTTTGGGAGGCCTGGCAAAGCTAAGCAGCTGTACTGAAATGTCAGATGGATTTGCACAGCTGACTCAAGCTGCTGAAGAGAGAAGCATAGTAGTTCCATAAATTGACCGTCTCCAACCAAGCCCTGCTTAATATAGTTACGGCATGAACTTAGTTGCAGTCACCCCTAGCAGCTCAGCAAGCACCACTGGGGTTCTTGTGGGGGAGGGAAATCTCCTCAAGGTGGTATTGACCTGGGACACTTACTAACTGGGGGAACTTCTTGAGAGAGTTTTTTCTTTTTGTAAATCTTTGTTGATTATTTCTACTCTTGTAGTAAGAGAAAAGTATTGAACAGAGTCATGTCAGAACATAGCAGGAATTCAGATCAAGAAGAAATCGATGGGGAGATTGATGAAGATGAAATCTTGGCCAACTTGTCCCCAGAAGAGCTCAAAGAACTACAGTCGGAAATGGAGGTGATGGCCCCTGACCCCAGGCTTCCTGTGGGAATGATTCAGAAGAATCAGACCGACAAGCCACCGACAGGGAACTTCGACCATAAATCTCTCGTTGATTATATGTATTGGCAAAAGGCATCCAGACGCATGCTGGAAGACGAACGTGTTCCTGTCACCTTTGTGCCAACCAAGGTAAGTGGGGATTTGTGTACAAGGGAGAAATGGCTTCCTGGCCTGGGCTGATGCGTGTCCCTATTGTAACTGTCTTTTCTCAAGACTCCATGTTTTGTCTTCTTTTGTTGACGTTTATACATAAATCACAATATTTAATCCTATGCCAGATCAGAACTTTCTAGAACACTTACATAGTATAATTGGGAGGAAAAAAATGGTAATTTCTTATAAATATCTCTTTTAAAAAATTGCTGGGGGTTTCTTGTACAGGAAAACCTGTATTCTGTAGGCATGAAATTAATATTTAATGAATTAACTCATAACACAGAAGCATTTGTCTTTTATGCTTTTTTTGACTCACAGGACCCTTTACGATGCTGAGGAAAGCTCTTTGTCCTCCTTCTGGCACGTGTACATATGCACTGTTTCACATACAATCACAAATGTGTCACAGTCCCCCTGAAGTTCAGCCACACACCCTGCAATTAAACCAAGTCCACGTAGATTAAAGCTTTTGCATCTGTGGCCATTAAAATGTCACTATTATACCTAAAAAAAAAAAGAATGAATAAACCAAGTCCAGTAACCAAAAAATCCATTACCACAGTGCATTAAGTATCAGTGGTGAATTTAGAGGTTGATCCTATTAGGCTGTTTTAAAGATAGTTCTTTCTTTAAATATGTTCCTTATATGAAAACTAGAAGTGCATATCAGCATATTTTTTTAATGTTTCACTTAAAAGTGACTTGGCAAAAAGAAAACAGAGATCCTCACAGGTAAAGTCTCTTGCAGTTATGCCTGCTGATTTATTTTTTGGTAGGTACATCTTGTCACATTACCATCATTCTAGCTGAAATTTTAGGAAAGTTATTAACTGATTTCATAGTCAGGAGAGTTTAAACATGTACTGCACTTAAGAAAATAAGTTGCTGGCTTTACCAGGTTAGAGTTTAAGGTACAATTTATAGACGGTTTACAACTTGAGTAAAAGCCAATTCTACAGGAATACCAATTTCCAAGAAAAACAAACTTGGGTACTTCTAACACTGTTTCTTCCTTTTGTATAATTTAAACAGCTTAATGGTTGGCTCCCCCTGCTGAGACAAATGAGAAATGCAGAGAAAACTTTAGGTAGTTTACGTATCACTTCCAACCTATAACATTATGAGCAGTAAAATCAAGCTCTTTCTTTTTTTAAAATTTTAGGCTTATTTTTTATTGAAATAATATTGGTTTATAACACGTTTCACATATACAACATTATACGTTTCTATTTCTACATACAGTATTATTCTCGGTTGCTAAGTCATGTCTGATTCTTTGCAACCCAGTGGATTGTAGCCCGCCAGGTACTCTGTCCATGGACTTTTCCAGGCTAGAATACTGGAGTGGGTTGCTGTTTCCTCCTCCGGGGGATCTGCCTGACCCAAGGGTCGAATCTATGTCTTCCATGTCTTCTGCATTGGTGGCGGATTCTTTCTGACTGAGCCACCTGGGAAGTTCCATATACAGTATACTCACCACTAAAAATTTAGTTTCCATCTATAGCTATATAATTGACCCCCTTTCCCCGTTTCTTCCTCCACAGATTAAGTTCTTGCTCACATAAGCCTCTATGTCAAACTTCTACGCCAGCTTTCAAAATGACACCTATGAGGTATACATCCTTTATGGGAAAGTGTATATTAATATGTAAGCATCTAATAAACATTATTGATAAGAGACTATTATTTTCCTTTCCAAACTAAGCAATTCTTTTTTTCTGAATCTCTGATAATTTTGTTCCCTTTTATACCTGGCTTTACCTCCTAGAACATTCCTTCCCAGGGAACTGGACTGGAAAGCCTGTGCCTGAAGCATCTGGGCAGTTTTCACAGAGCTAAGCAGACAAAAAATCAAAGACAAGGGTTTTGGCATATTCCAAAATATCAAACTGCTCTCATTCCCCCCACAATAGCTTTTATTTTCAGGGAACTTTGTTGTGCACATTATATTAAATTGGCAAACATATTAGGTATGTAAATTTTGGTTAGGCCAATAAGGAAATTGTTATGTAACACAGAGCTATGGAATACAAAATTCCTATTCAGCTGTATACAAAACAAAGACTTCAGTGAATGGATGAATAATCCCATAAGGTTTTCAAAAATAACTTTTAACTGCTTCTGGAACTGGACACTGTCTTTAAAAACAATAGAGGGTCTGAAAATTAACTGGGAGGAGAAAAACACAACCAAAAAAATGTGTGTCTGTGCCTGTGTGTGCCTATACAAATTTAGCTTTATTTTGGTTGTATTTGCTTGTAAAACAACTAACAAAGACATACTTTGTTTCAGAAAAAATATCTCAGTTTAGAATTATGTACAAAGTTAAAATCCCCACATCCCTTCCTCAATTATCTTAATTACCTCTCTTCCTCAAGGATAACTATTAATTTGATAAACATTACAACAGTCTGTTTTTCATATACATTTACAAACACACATATATATATAGTGTGTACACACATACATATTCATATGTACACTTAAATATACATGTAAACAAAAATAATACTATACCTAGAGCTTATTTGCTTATTTTTTTTCACTAAATAAATATTTTTATTATCTTCAATAGATACTGCTCTTCTTCATATTTCTTCACTGCTACGTATTCTAACCTTTCTAAATTTCTCTTTTAGGAAAAAGCTCAAAAACAGCATGAAGCGATAGACAGAAGCAATAACAATATGTCCCAGTATTTAAAAGAAAAACTTAACAGTGAAATCGCTGCACATAAAAGAGAATCACAGGGCAGTGACAATGTCCAAGAAGCAAATAATGATGATGAAGATAATGAAGATGAGGAGGAGGATGAAGATGATGATGAAGAAGATGATGCAGAAGATGAAGGAAAAGAAGACGGTGAAGAGAGTGATGGGACAAAAAGAGAGAAAGGTGAGGTAAAGAAGCAAATCAGAAATGGTGAGAACACCTGCCAACAGGTAACTAGTAGAGTAACTGAAGAACAGAAAGGCAGACCAGAGGCTCAAGGCAAAATTGAGAAAAAAATATCAAAATTGGATCCCAAGAAGTTAGCTCTAGATACCAGTTTTTTGAAAGTAAGCGCAAGGCCCTCCGGAAACCAAACGGACCTGGATGGGAGCTTAAGGCGAGTGAGACAAAATGACCCTGACATGAAGGAACTCAACCTGAACAACATTGAAAACATCCCCAAAGAAATGTTGCTGGACTTTGTCAACGCAATGAAGAAAAACAAACACGTCAAAACCTTCAGTTTAGCGAATGTGGGTGCGGATGAGAATGTAGCATTCGCCTTGGCTAACATGTTGCGTGAAAATAGGAGCATTACCACTCTCAACATAGAGTCCAATTTCATCACAGGCAAGGGCATCATGGCCATCATGCGGTGTCTCCAGTTTAACGAGACACTCACCGAACTTCGGTTTCACAATCAGAGACATATGCTGGGCCACCACGCTGAAATGGAAATAGCCAGGCTTTTGAAAGCGAACAACACTCTCCTGAAGATGGGCTACCATTTTGAGCTTCCGGGTCCACGAATGGTGGTAACCAATCTGCTCACCAGGAATCAGGATAGACAAAGGCAGAAAAGGCAAGAAGAACAGAAACAGCAGCAGCTCAAAGAGCAGCGGAAGTTAATAGCCATGTTGGAGAACGGGTTGGGGCTGCCCCCTGGGATGTGGGAGAGGCTGGGAGGACCAATGCCGGATTCCCGGACGCAGGAGTTCCTCCAGCCTCCTCCTCCTCGACCGCCCAACCCCCAAGCAGCCCCCTTCGGTCGACAAAATGAGGTGACGAAAAAGCCATCGCAGCCACCCAAGTACAGGACGGACCCCGACTCCTTCCACGTGGTGAAGCTGAAGAGGATCCAGCGCAAATCTCGGATGCCGGAAGCCAGAGAGCCACCCGAGAAAACCAATCTCAAAGATGTGATCAAAACGCTCAAACCCGTGCCGAGAAACAGGCCACCCCCGTTGGTGGAAATTACCCCCCGAGATCAGCTCTTGAACGACATTCGTCACAGTAACATCGCCTATCTTAAACCTGTAAGTAGGAGGAGGGAGAAACGGTGAACACAGGGCCACAGTCAGTCTCTCCCAACTCTATTCCCTGTTCGTTTTAACACCAGGACATTCTCACTAATTGTCACTAACTGAGGGAAACCCGTCAGCATTACTGGTAGATCTAAATTATTGGTTATCCTCAAAGACACAGTTACAATCTATATGACTGCTGTAACCAGGATACTAACAGCCCACATTTATGAAGCACTTCGTATGGGCCACATCCGTTATATGAATTAACTCTTACAATCACCTTGACAATCCTATAAGGTAGGTATTATTATTCTCCCTGTTTTATAAGAAGGAAATTGAGGCTTAGAGATGTTAAATAACATTTCAGAAGTGGTAGAGTTGACTTTGGAATTCAGTCCTGAGCATCCCTGGTCAAGCTTTTGTTCTCTCCTGCCACACAGAACTGACAAGCTGAGATCCCCAGGGAACTGCTGCAGGAATAAGTAAGAATGAGGCCTAATTAGGCCAGTCATTTGTGGATAAGTGCTTCTGTAGGGCTTTAAAAAGTTCTTTATCAGTAGATGAGTGGATACCACCTGCTATTGCAATTATACTCTTTATATTTTAGGTAGGCGGACAATAATAAATGTAACATTAATGTCTCCATGAATAAATGGAGCTTTAAAATATTTTACTGTTATTTCAGTTTTCTTATTATGACTCACTATTACTACCGCTGATAGACAAAAATGTTCCATTCCTTTCAGCTTAAGTTACACAAATAAATTTTTTTATAGTCATTACTATGAAGGGATTTATAGAGGCTGAAAGGTGTGTGTCCAATGGCCACAGGTGGTTGATAATTAACTGTATTGTTTTAACATCTAATATGTAATTTAGCCACGATATTACATTAATAAAATAGTCACTATGTTATGCCTTTAGAGAGTCACAGTTTTTTCAAGATAGTTTAACTATTTCCATGTAAACTTGTTTTTTCCCTGCTTTAAAGAGATTTATATTCTAAAACAATACAGGGAGTTTGCTGGCAGTCCAGTGGTTAGGATTTAGCACTCTCATAGCTGAGGGCCCAGGTTCAATCCCTAGCCCATGAACTAAGATCCTTCAAACTGTGTTGTATGGCCCCCCCCAAAAAAAATCCACAAATATGATTGTTACTTATTCACATATATATGTATGTCCCTTATTCCCATCCCCTAGAAATACAGAATTGACAATACTTCATTCTTCTAAATCAAAGATGACGTTCAACTGTGACTTAGAGGGATTCTGAGTCTTCCTGTGGCAGGGGCCAGGCTGAGAGTACTAGAGGTCACATGAGATCGGGCAGGAGATCTCTGCCTGCCCTTGGGCACAACATCAACACTTTCTGCACCTGCTCTTCTCCAGGCAGCCAGACCTCTGCAGGGGGTGAATCAGGGTGCTGTTTTGAGAGAGGCTAGGGCTATCACTCCGTAACCAGTTGTCAAAGCAAATTCCAACTGCCGTGGTGGCTAGACAGTCAGAAAATAGCATTGGTCCGAAAAGAATAAAGAGAAGTCTTTTTAAAATCTGCATTAAAGGTGGAATGTAGACTCTGAGTAGACAAGAGGGTGAAGGTTAGATGATCATCTGACCCCTCTCCCTGCCTTCTGAAGGAATATGGAAAAAAAAAAAAAAAGTGAAAGTGATCAGTCATGGCTGAGTTGTTGTGACCCATGGACTGTAGCCTACCAGGCTCCTTTGTTTGTGGAATTCTCCAGGCAGGAATACTGGAGTGGGTAGCCATTCTGTTCTCCAGGGAATCTTTTCGACCCAGGGATCAAACCCAGATGTCCCTCATTGCAGGCAGATTCTTTATCATCTGAGCGACCAGGGAAGCCCTCTAAAGGAAGAGTCTACTGAGCAAATCTGCTTTGCCTGGAGTTGGCTGAATTTCATCCATCCATTTGTAATAAATATTCTTTTAGTGCTACCACGTGTCAGGCACCATGAGCAGTGAATAAGACAGGTATAGTCTTAACCTCATGGAGCTTACAGTGTTGGTTTTTATCATTTTCATGGTCAAGATACTCTGTCTTTTAGTCACTTCAGCTTTGAGTCTAGATTCTAGAGCAAAAGGTATTAAGATAAATTCACCGTAATAATTACCAAACTGCCACACTCTAGTAAGTACTACATTTTCCATTTTCAATCAGTTCTTGATTGGTATCAGTTTTAAGTTGTGTGTGTTTAATGTCCACTCAGAAAGAAAAATATGCAGCAAAGTGAACTCTGACACAGTTTGTGAATGGGGGTCTTGTACATCAGTCTTTGCTTTGAAATGTCTTTTATCTATTCCAAGGGATTGGCATCTTCTGCTTTCAGTTGCCTGGCTTGGCTTGCAGTAGACATCTCTTGACATGTATCTTAGATACAAAATATCACACAACTTCATCAGCGTGGTCCTATAAAATGCTCTGCAAGAAAAATGTGAAAACGCATCATCCAGCTGACAAAAATTCACTTGACTGACATCAATTCGCTCAGTACTGCTGCATTTTTGCGCCTTGCTGCATATATAATAAATGTCTGCTTTAATGCTGACTTTTAGTGTAATCTCTCTTAAAAGACATTTTTTATCTTTTTCTTTTGAAATCATTTGAAAGGTGTGGAAGTTCAAAAGAGTAGAAAGAATTCTTACAGACCCAACACAATTTGTCCTATTTGCTCTGTCATTCTTTAAGGGTATTTTAAATACCTCTGCGTGTGTTTAATTCCAACAGGGCACAGAGCTCAGTGGAAGTGCTAATGGTATGAAAAGTTATACTGTGATTGTGTGGCTGCCTGCAGCCAGCTACTCTAAAACACTATTGATTGTGAGATGCTTTCCGATGTAGGGGATATGGAAACATCAGAAAACACGCATCTTAGACTCAGTGAAATATTGTAAACGCCATCTGTGGTGAAATTTCAGGATCTCAGCAGAAAAGGGCTATTTTTGGCTGGTCAAACGAGGCACAGCGACACTCACTTTAAGGAGGTAAAACTAAAGATTATGGGGGTTCCCCCTCCCCAGTTGATTGGAGGACAGAGATGTTCTTTAAACCACCAGATTTTCAAATATGAAGTTAAAACTCAGTTTGGAAATCTTGTCATTCTTTCTACTGATGCTCCTAACTAAAATGCTGAATGTCCATAAACATACTTAGAACTTATTTACTCTTAAAGGAAAAAAGTGTTTTTTTTTTCCTCTCACAGACTTGGAGATATTATTTTTGTATTTTCTAGAGCATAGATCATGAAGTACTCAGTTTATATTTTAAATTTATGGGTGTTTTTTTCCTTTTAATATTTATTCTCTCCCCTTCACATGCTTCTGGCTTGGGATTCCAGAATTGAAGTTGCTAGCAGAAAATAAAGGACAAAATCTGTATTCTTTCTTGGCTCAAGTGCTGCCTCCTCTAAGACGTTGCCTGTTTGAATCAGTTTAAGAGAGATGTATTCTGTGGGCCAGGTATTGAAAACTAGGCAACTTAAAACCCAGCCTGCAGGCCGGTTTTGTTTGGCTTGAGTATTATTGTTCAAATTATAAAATATCCCACGATAACATTCAGGTATCTGGCAGCATTTGAAACATCAGATCCAGCCACATGGGACCTGCATATGCATGGTACAAATAAGCTGAATTGGTGGTAGTTTCTTCCTTGAGACAGGTAACGGACTCTCCAGTTTTAACTCAGTCTCCACCGTGCCCTACTGCCTAACACCTGGCCTTTTTCACTCATTTGGATTGCTTATTGGACTCCAGTACAGTTTTTTAGTTTGTTGTGTTTAGCTATGTTTTAAAGGACTTTGTCTTATCTAACTGAATTTATTAATCACTAAGTTATCTCCCTCTGAGTTGATAACTCTGAGTCAATATGATGCCAGCCCAAAAGAAAGATGTTAGACTGGTATAGACATATCCTTCATTGATAAATATATGATTTCCTTTCATCTTAAAAAATTTGGTGGTCTGCTCACTGGCAGCCATCCCAGATGAGTATCTGTACATGCACTGAGATAGAAATCTCATCTGCAAAAGCTATATAATTTACAGAGACCAACTGCATTTATATCAGATGCAATTTTGGGAAGTGAAAGTGTCAGTTGCTCAGTTGTGTCCTACTCTTTGCAACCCCATGGACTGTAGCCCACCAGGCTCCTCTATCCATGGGAATTTTCCAGGCAAGAATACTGGAGTGGGTAGCCATTCCCTTCTCCAGGGGATCACAGGTTTGATCCCTGGGTCAGGAAGATCCCTTGGAGGAGGGTATAGCAACCCACTCCAGTATTCTTGCCTGGAAAATCCCCATGGACAGAGGAGCCTGGTGGGCTACAGTCCATGGGGTTGCGAAGAGTCGGATACAACTGAGCAACTAACACTACGCAACCTTTCAGTTCAGTTCAGTTCAGTCACTCAGTCATGTCTAACTCTTTGTGACCCCATGAACTGCAGCACGCCAGGCCTCCCTGTCCATCACCAACTCCCAGAGTTCACTCAAACTCATGTCCATTGAGTCGGTGATGCCATCCAGCCATCTCATCCTCTGTCATCCCCTTCTCCTGCCTTCTATCTTTCCAGTCATCAGGGTCTTTTCTAATGAGTCAGTTCTTCACATCAGGTAGCCTAAGTATTGGAGTTTCAGCTTCAACATCAGTCCTTCCAGTGAATATTCAGGACTGATTTCCTTTAGGATGGACTGGTTTGATCTCCTTGCAGTCCAAAGGACTCTCAAGAGTCTTCTCCAACACCACAGTTCAAAAGCATCAATTCTTCAGCACTCAGCTTTCTTTATAGTCCAACTCTCACATCCATACATGACTACTGGAAAAACCATAGCCTTGATTAGATGGACCTTTGTTGGCAAAGTAATGTCTCTGCTTTTTAATATGCTGTCTAGTTTGGTCATAACTGTCTTCCAAGGAGCAAGCATCTTTTAATTTCATGGCTGCAGTCACCATCTGCAGTGATTTTGGAGCCCCTCAAAATAAAGTTTGCCACTGTTGCTCCAACTATTTGCCATGAAGTAATGGGACCAGATGCCATGATCTTAGTTTTCTGAATGTTGAGCTTTAAGGCAACTTTTTCACTCTCCTCTTTCACTTTCAGCAAGAGGCTCTTAGTTATTCTTCACTTTATGCCATAAGGGTGGTGTCATCTACATATCTGAGGTTATTGATATTTCTCCCGGCAATCTTGATTCCAGCTTGTGCTTTATCCAGCCCAGGGTTTCTCATGATGTATTCTGAATATAAGTTAAATAAGCAGGGTGACAATATACAGCCTTGATGTACTCCTTTTCCTATGTGGAACCAGTCTGTTGTTCCATGTCCAGTTCTAACTGTTGCTTCCTGATCTGCAAACAGGCAAGAGGCAAGTCAGGTGGTCTAGTATTCCCATCTGTTTCAGAATTTTCCACAGTTTGTCATGATCCACACAGTCAAAGGCTTTGGCATAGTCAAGAAAGCAGAAATAGATGTTTTTCTGGAACTCTCTTGCTTTTTCCATGATCCAGAAGATATTGGCAATTTGATCTCTGGTTCCTCTGCCTTTTCTAAAACCAGCTTGAACATCTGGAAATTCATGGTTCACATATTGTTGAAGCCTGGCTTGGAGAATTTTGAGCATTACTTTACTAGCGTGTAAGATGAGTGCAACTGTGTGATAGTCTGAGCATTCTTTGGCATTGCCTCTCTTTGGGATTGGAATGAAAACTGAGTTTTCCAGTCCTGTGGCCACTGCTGAGTGTTCCAAATTTGCTGGCACATTGAGTGCAGCACTTTCACAGCATCATCTTTTAGGATTTGAAATAGCTCAACTGGAATTCCATCACTTCCACTAGCTTGGTTCATAGTGATGCTTCCTAAGGCCACTTGACTTCGCATTCCAGGATGTCTGGCTCTAGGTGAGTGATCACACCATCGTGATTATCTGGGTCATGAAGATGTTTTTTGTATAGTTCTTCTGTGTATTCCTGACACCTCTTCTTAATGTCTTCTGCTTCTGTTAGGTCCATACCATTTCCGTCCTTTATTGAGCCCATCTTTGCATGAAATGTTCCCTTGGTATCTCTAATTTTCTTGAAGAGATCTCTAGTCTTTCCCATTCTGTTGTTGTCCTCTATTTCTTTGCACTGATCACCGAGAAAGGCTTTCTTATCTCTCCTTGCTATTCTTTGGAACTCTGCATTCAGATGCTTATATCTTTCCTTTTCTCCTTTGCTTTTCACATCTCTTCTTTCCCCAGCTATTTGCAAGGCCTCCTCAGACAGCCATTTTGCTTTTTGCATTTCTTTTTCTTGGGAATGATCTTGATCCCTGTCTCTTGTACAGTGTCATGAACCTCTGTCCATAGTTCATCAGGCACTCTGATAGGTCATACCTGAATGGTCTAATGGTTTTCCTTACATACTTCAATTTCAGTCTGAATTTGGCAATAAGGAATTCATGATCTGAGCCACAGTCAGCTCCTGGTCTTGTTTTTGCTGACCGTATAGGGCTTCTTCACCTTTGGCTGCAAAGAATATAATCAATCTGATTTTGGTGTTGCCCATCTGGTGATGTCCATGTGTAGAGTCTTCTCTTGTGTTGTTGGAAGAGAGTGTTTGCTATGACCTGTGCGTTGCTATGCAACCTTTGGTGCCAATCAAACAAGACAACTGTTCTAATGCGTCCAGGTTCAGTTGCTCAATCGTGTCCAACTCTTTGTGACCCTGTGGACTATAGTTCACCAGGCTCCTCTGTCCATGGGATTTTCCAGGCAAGAATCCTGGAGTGGTTGCCATTTCCTTCTCCAGGGGATCTTTTGACTCACTGATTGAACCTACATGTTTGGCATCTCCTACATTGGCAGGCGGATTCTTTTACCACTGTGCCACCTGGGAAGCCCAACTGTTTTATTATTCACTTAATTTTACTTTCGGCTCACTTATGTGTATCTGGACTGGTTTCAGCCAGGTGCCTAAAGACGCAATTAAGTTTTTCCTTCAGAAAGATTTGACGATAATTTCCCAAGCAGCTTTAGTTAGCCAAAAGACTCTATGACACATTAGCAGTCATTATGAGTACAAAAATTTAAGATTATAGACTCCTGAGTTTTCATTGCTGGCCATTTTTTCTTTGCCTCACTTATTATATCTTATTTCTTTTGAACTAAGATTTCTAGATTCTATCCTTTTGCAATTTTCTCCTTTTCCCCATCTTGTCTTCTCTCTTTGTTTCAATTATCACATAATCTAGGACAATCCCCAAATTTCCCTTTCCCTTTAAGTTGCTCAGGTTTTCTTAGTACCCTTATTCAATCTGTCCCCAAATCAAGCTTCCCTTTTCTAGATCTGTAGTTGTTATTTCTGGTTTCAGATTTTTCACGTTGTCTCCATTCTCTCATACATTCAAGTTTAAAGCCGCAAATGTTGTTTGTTGGTGTTTGGTGCTAAGTCATGTCCAACTCTTTTGTGACTCCATGGACTGTAGCCTGCCAGGCTTCTCTATCCGTGGAAATCTCCAGGCAAGAATACTGGAGTGGGTAGCCATTTCCTTCTTCAGGGGATCTTCCCAACCCAGGGACTGAGCCCTCATCTCCTGCTTGGCTGGCAGATTCTTTATCACTGAGCCACCTGGGAACACAAAAACCCCCAGAGTTCCCTTCATTTCCTTCCTTTTTTCTGTCCATATTTTTGCCTAACGAAACAAAACAAAACAAAATACAAGAAGAACACCCACCCAAACCCAAGAGAATGTTCAAGAGTCAAGGCCAAATCTAGAATAGAGCTTGAGCAATGTTACACTCTTTATGCAGGGAGTCTCCATGGAAGAAAGCAATGTAACATTTCAAACTCATCTCAAAGGAGCATAAGTGGACCAGAATTATACAGACCAGGAGCTGCCCTTCCCTGATACCAAGTGGAAAAAAAAAAGAATTTTTATGTACAACTTTAAAAAAGTCTATGATAGTGATTCTCACATTTTTGCATGTATCACAATCACCTGGAAGATAGAATACAGATTCCTGAGCCCATCTCCAGAGTTTCTGATTCAGTAGGTCTTGGGTGGGGTCTGAGAATTTGCATTTCTGACCTGTTCCTTGGCAATGCTGATGCTGCTTACTTGAAGGCCACACTTGGACACTCACTGTTCAGTGACATCCATGGCAAACCTTATCTCCTGATGCCTCGGGTTGACAGCTCTCACAGACACAGCATTAGGTCTCCTAGTGGATTCCGAGTTCCTCAAGGTAGATCTTCCTCATCTCTGTCCCAGGCACCCACTGAGGTGTTGACCCAGAACAGGAACTCCATTTGGGTGTGCTGAATTAAATAACCCCTGCTGAAATTAAATAACACCCAGCCATTGGGTGTATGTCTCTGTGTATGTACACTGTGTAATGCCATACATGTACTTTAAAAAAAAAAAACAAAACTATTTTTAACCAACAAGTGAAGGGGGAACAGGGCCCCCTAACAATAATGTGAGTAGATTCTTATTTGTTGAAAGTTTTATAATATCAGATCTAGTTATCTTTTTCTTATTTCTTTTTCAGTCTTTTGTGGTCTGCTTGGAAATGACTTTTTAAAATCTTATTTAAATCTTTGCCTTTCTTCCTGCTTTTGGTTTATAAAAAAAATTCCATATTATAGATGAATTAAAGGGTTGGATTTTAGAAGTAAGTAGGAAGCAAGAAGTCTGCGATTTTATTTCTTTGCTAAGTAGCTAACCACTGATCAGTGACTCATTCTTTTTCCCAGTGATCTGAACTCCCAGCTTGGTCACATTTTAAATATGTCAGTATATCTCTGGGTTTAGTATGTTGGGTCATTGTCATGTTTTGCTCTTGAAAATATTTTTATTAATTGGGAACCAATCTATGCATATGTATATATGAAATAACTTACTATAAAAGTATTTTTTCCATTTGACAATGGAAAGAACACAGTTTTGACTCTCTGTTGCAGCTTTGCAGTTAATTTCAGTAACTGGCATTATATATTTTACTGGTGTTCTTCTCTGATGGTGTTCTCCTTGGGTGACCCCAATCAAGTTGCAGTCACACCCTTCCCCTCCTGAAAGTCTGGCACGAGGGAGGGAGAGGGACTCAGAAGCACATAGAGGACCCTATGGATTGAAGACCAGGCAGGCAACAGCAACACATCCAAGGTTCTCCCCAGTGGGCAGGGTGTTGGGAAACCTTTTTATCCAAAGGTTGTAGGCAAAGCACTGGCTGAAGAGAGTCCATAGGAGGTGGCTGCAGTGGTCTGTCACACGGGCGGGTGGACATGGACAGTAGGAGGAAAGATATTTTTAAGTCATTATCATACAATATCTCAGGGTCCTTTGGACTTTAGTCAGCATTCTCTGAAAGTTACCTTCATGGTGGATAAGTCATTCTCCTTAGATGTAACACCACTTGAAACCTATTAAGAATTTGCTTTATCTTTGAGTTGTTCCTATGAAACAAAACTCAAAGTTGATTTTCAGTCAGACTTATACTACTCTTTTGCAATTTTTTTTTTTTTTTACCCTTGGAAGGGGGTTCTCCAAATAACATTGTAAATTAGTAATTAGTCAAATTAGTAATACACTTTAAAAAGGAGGGACTTCCCTAGTGGCTCAGACGGTAAAGCGTCTGCCTACAATGTGGGAGACCTGGATTCGATACCTGGGTCAGGAAGATCCCTTGGTGAAGGAACTGGCAACCCACTCCAGTACTCTTGCTCGGAAAATATCATGGATGGAGGAGCCTGGTAGGCTACAGTCCACAGGATCACAGAGTCGGACACAACTGAGCGACTTCACTTCACTTTAAAGAGGAAAGAACATATTTGTATGTTCTTACAGTGGTGTTTATTTGGTGGTTGAGATGAGTAATGAAATCAGGCAGGTCCAGGTTCACATCTAGCTCTGCCACTTCCTAGCCCTGTGACCTGAAGCAGATTGCCTGTTCTCTCTGAGTCCATCCCCTGTTTACAAGATGGTCGTCAGATGAAACGAGAAAATGCTTTAAAAAGAAGTGGTAGCATTGATTACTAACTTGTATCACTTAATCCTCATGGTAGCCTTGTAAATAAAATACTATGGTTTTATAGCTGAGAGAATTGATGCCCAATACTATGTAACTCCCTGGAGGAAGGCATGGCAACCCACTCTAGTATTGTTGCCTGGAGAATCCCATGGACAGAGGAGACTGCTGGGGTATAGTCCATGGAGTCACAAAGAGTTGGACATGACTGAAGCGACTGAGCATAGCACAGCATAGCATTATGCAACTCGTAAGCTGCATAATGGACCAGGCAGATTCTAGCACCTGCCCTCTCTTATTTACATTGTAAGCTTCACCACATGCTCAGAGCCCTTGGATCTGTCCCTGTCATCACGAAACGCCCAGTCTGTGGTGGCTGTGGTTATTGTTGTTTTATCATGATTGGGTGGGGGGCACTCTCTGGCCAGACATTTTAATCCACTTTATACCTTTTGAGTTATGTACATTTTGCCATTTTTGCTGTAAAACACTTGAATAACTAAGATTCATTTTTTCTTCTCTTTTCAAATGCTTACATCACAGGTGCAGCTGCCAAAAGAACTGGCATAAGAGGCAACAGAATAATCAGGGGAAGAAGGAAGTGATTTAATGACTCTGGGATTAGAACTTGACTGCTTCAGCTGCATACTTCTGGATCCAGGTGGTGGAACTGGGAACATTGCTAAGTGATACGAGTATTTTGTAAAAGGCAGAATACTTAGCCTGCGACAAAACAGAAGCTGAAAAGGCAGGGGGAGGAGATAACTATTCAGGGCAACATTTTCTACTTCCAATTGGTTGGAGTGACTTAGATGAAATTTAGAGTCTTCTAGCAGAAGTTAATATTTTCATAAACCTTTGCTTTATTATTGCTTTCTTCTGGTAAATAACAATAAATATGACACAGGTGTTAACTATTATATTCCCATTTTTGTTTTCTTCCATCCACTCTGCTGTAATTTATCACACAGTATCGTAAAGAGAACAGAGCATGCTTCACTTTGTGGAAATGTGCAGGGTGAATTGAACTCCGGGCCCTTTGGAAGTTTTGAAATTGAATAATTTGTTCATTACCTCTTCTCTGGAGAATCAGTTGCGATTTCTGGTTTCCAGCCCTGCCTAGCTTTCTGTCTTGGCCATTCCCGTGTGTTGGGGGGCACTCCGGAGAGGGGTATCATGAAGAGCAAACACTGAAGCCACAGGACATGGAGAAAACAGTGTTTCTGGAAAAAGTAACAGGGAAAACAAACCCTGCTTATATAGAGAGAAAACCTTTCCTGTTTGCATACATATGGAGAAAATGGGAGATAGCATGCTAGTTTTGTTTAAAACAAAAGACATTATGAATAATAGATTTACTGAGTTTTGGTTTTAGCTAAGTGTGTGTATAGATATAGTTTAGCCTGTAAATGATCTTGATCCTCTCAAAAATCTTAATGAAACTTGCTAAAGAATTAAACTTGAATTTCTTATCCTATCATTCAAGGCCCTCCATTGCCTCTTCTCAGTTTGGTAATTGTCTTATCTGCCACAAGATGCTTTATATTATTTGTTCACCTTTGTTTTTTAATCTTATTATAGTTGCTTTACAATGTAGTGTATATACTATTCTTGATAATACTTCCTCATGCTTTTGCTCTCTACAGAGTACCCTTAGAGACTCCACAAAAGTCTTCCAGACAACTCCATCCCCAGTGTTTGTTCTTCTTTCCAAGTTCTCCGAGCCCACAATGATCTGTTCAGGTCACTAGATGCAAAGAATCTGAAATTTTGTGCTGACATGGCATGAGACTTAGAAATCAGGAAGACACACTTTTATGCCTTTTCTCTCCCCCTCACCTGAGCAAATAATTGGCACCTGTCTTCTTTTATATAAGCATAGGTGACACATCACAGGCAAAACAGGCTAGGAGAGAATGGACTTAATGAGGACAAACACCACAATATTTGGAAGGAGAAGTCGTAGGAAAGAAATATGATGTTTCCATTTTTTAAAGGTAATTTAGTGGATACAAAAGTATCTGAATTTAAAGTTATAGTTTTCAATCAAGTAACTAATTTTATTTAGACTAGTCAAAGCCTGAGAGTTTTGTTTTCTCCTACTTTGCTATTTCTATAAAGCATCCCTGAATACAAATCCAGATGGTTTAAAAAGAGCTGCACTAAATACAACTTCTAAAGTGTCCAGCATATTCTGTATTTAAGAAGCTAAACTCTGATGGGACAGAGCTCTCTGAACATGTTTAAAAGCTTAATTTATATTAGTAGTTGAAGTTCTGGAAAATTCTTATATGTTTACTTATACAGCAACACTATTAATAAATAAGCCAGAAATTTTACAAAGCATTAAGAGTGCTGAAAGGGAACTTTACTCTTAGATGTCCAGAAAAGATTATCCAAATTCAAATTTACTGCCTCATTACATGGGTTTTGTCAAGAGACAAGTGAAGTCATTCACACGCTTTTTTCTATTCACCCACTCCCACCCTAAACATCTTAACTGAAAAATTTAATTTTAGCATTTCCATGTTCGAATTTTCTATTATAATCCTTCCAGAAATGACAATCAACCATTAGTAATTATAATAGCATTTTTTTCCATTCAAGTTGTCACCTTCTCCACATTTATTGCATTTTAGTCTGCAGAATTCACCATGTAGAAAATGGGTCTAAAATATGTATAAGCCCATGTCAGGTTTAAAAAAGGATCCTATTAGGATTCAATTTTATTCTGACTGGAGATTAATAAATATTAAAGTTTTATTAACAGTATTTGAAAACTAGCTGAGTATTTTTTGCTGCACAGAAACAGGCTCATCGTTTATAGGGTTGTCACTGAGTTTCTCAGACATTTAACACAGACAATAGTCTGAATAGTCTCACCCCGCACCCCCCAAAAAAACTTTGATAAATTTTATTCTTCATATCTAGCTAAGGGTCCAAATTCTAGACCATGTGTGTGAAATCACAGTGATATCACTGTGCTGAAGATGAAGACTGCAGGTTGGGTGAGAATTCAAAATGCAAGAAAAAGCAGGAGTGGCATATGCATCGCTTCCTCTTCTAGGATGTGCAAGAGTCTCTTCAATGAGTACTGCCCCAACTGTCTGCATGCTGCTGCTGCTGCTGCTAAGTCACTTCAGTCGTGTCCGACTCTGTGTGACCCCATAGACGGCAGTCCACCAGGCTCCCCCGTCCCTGGGATTCTCCAGGCAAGAACACTGGAGTGGGTTGCCATTTCCTTCTCCAATGCATGAAAGTGAAAAGTGAAAGGGAAGTCGCTCAGTCATGTGCAACTCTTCACGACCCCATGGACTGCAGCCCACCAGGCTCCTCTGTCCATGGGATTTTCCAGGCAAGAGTACTGGAGTTGGGTGCCATTGCCTTCTCCGGTCTGCATGCTAGGGAAAGCTAAACATTTTCTACTCATCTCTGAAATCACTCAGCTGGCAAGGAAAACATGTTATGTCACCTATTTCAAAATACATGGGGAGTAAAAGGAAGAAAGTAACAGAAAATATAAATTCATGCTATATTAATTCTAATGTCTAGCTATAAAAACATATAGCGGTGCCAAGTGCCATCTAAAAGTTCTATGAACTGTGGAAGTCAATGATCATTTTCATTCCCATTTTTAAAGGTCTGTTTGCTTGGTCATCTAAAGATGCTTTTCACATTTCAAAAGATCAGCTAGTAGTGTCCTCTTTCTTCCCCCAAGGAATTAATAAAAATGCACGTTCATTTCTTACCTTCTAAATGTTGCAGTTAAAAACTGAACAAGAAGAAAAAGGGGAAGAAAAAAGGGAAATATTATCTTGGATACCTCTTTGTCATTATAAAAACAAAACCCATGCAATAGAAACTCATTTTATTCTGATTTTTTTTTTAACAAGCTTGTCAAGAATAATACAGGCTACAGAGCTGTAACTCCCTTAAAGAAGATGATATTTAGTTTGCAACAAATGCCTTCTAATTAATAGCATTTCAAAAATTTACAAAAAAGTTGATAAAATATTTTCCTAAGCAGCTAGCAGCTTTATGTTTGTAAACAAAATAGAAACAACTGCTTTATCCACTGCACATCAACCAGGAGGCAAAGTGATCAAGATAATTTTTTAAACAATAATAATAAAAGCTAAACTAATTGATACCCCACATATTATAACCCTAAGGAAGGAATATTTTTGGAGGAGGATGCTGAGGGGGATTAAAACAGGATAACATCATCTCCTTTCATAGTCTTTTCATTTATTCATATTGCCTTGATACTTTACAAACTCTTTCCTACAAAATAACCATACTGTCGCTGTACACTCCGTGATTCTTTTATTCTCCTTAAGAAATCAGGGTGACCCGCTTCCAATCAGCTTACATAAACACACTGGAGATGTCAGACCTAACAGGAGGGTGGTTTCTTTTAGTCAGAGGCCTTTTCTCTGTGACAGCAGAGATGAGAACAGGGAGGCCTCTCTGTGCACGGTGCCATGGGTGGCTGGATGGTTCGTGCACCTCCTATTTCAAAAACACAAACGGAAAGTAGGTCTGGACAAGGGCAAACCGCAACTTGACTTCTGCTGCAACCCTATCACCAGGTCAGCTCCGTCTACTCCTTCATTTTACTGATATAGTCACTGAACTTGGTGATGGTTTCCTCCTGCTGCTCCAGGGCATCTAGGACAATCCCCATGGGTGTCCTCTTCAGACCAATTTCCTCCATTTTATTCTCCAGTTTGTTCTTGAGGTTCCGGAGCCTCAGCGACGCATGGATGAACATCACTACAGGGAAGTGAAAGGTGACGGTTAGCACCAAAGCACCCATTCTCCCGCCCCGCTTCACAACTGAAGTAACAACTTTCTCCACTAGCTACAGTCCAGTCTGCTTCCCTAACTGACCCACGTCCCAGAGTGGATCCTTAAATTTTATATAAAGCTCTTTGTCAGCCTAATGGACCCAAGTCCCTGTATGGATCCTTGGACTTTACAGTATTCTTTGTGTGTGCAGGAGAATGTCGTATTCAGCAGGAAGGACCATAATCTGGCAGCCACGCTCTCCCCTTCACACATTGTTATCACTGCCTTTCAGATGCTACTTAAATACCCTAAAATTCAAAGCGAATTGATGTGATTTCAACCTACCTAAAAATGCTAACCTTTTCCGGAAAAGAACTCATGCTCAGTTCAGGGGTTATCTGTATTTTGTTCCTGCAGGAGGCACACAAGTGAAGTCCTCTTAGAATGTGCCTCCTAAGGAGCAGTTTTGCACAGTGTTGGGTATAGATACCTGGAAAAAGCTATTGCACAGTGTTGGATATAGAATGTCTGGATAAAATGCTAAGGGTTTACAGACCTTATGTAACCTGGTATTCACAGAATTTACCTGATCATTAAGAATTACCTGAGTTTGTTTGTAAGAAACAGATTTTCTCTGGCCCATCTCCTGGGCCTCCTGAACTTCTAGAACCTTTACAGGGCTGGGCTCAGGAGTCTGTATTTAAGTCAACACCTTGGGTAATCTACACCAGCACTTTTCAAACTTCTGTGTGCATATAGATCACCAGAGAGAAAGCCTGTTAGATAGGCAGATTCCCAGTCTCCAGCACCTGGAGTTGAGATTGTTGAGACCAAGATAGGGTTCCGGAATGTAATGTTTCAGTAACCACTGTGGATGATTTTGATGTGGGTGATTTGGGGCCGTCATTGTGAGAAGCACTCATGTGCGTTCTCTCTGGAGGCTCCTAATCAAGAGTGACCACTAGAAACATTTGAGGAGCTTTGTAAAAATATACAGGTTCTTTGGACAGCCCTGTGGACCAAAGAATCAAGATCTCCAAGGGATGTGGCTGAGAAACATATATGTTAAAATCATCCTGGATGATTCTCACAATCATCAAAGTTTGGGAATGACTGATCTTGTCTAATTCCCTTCCTTTATGGATGAGTGAACTATAGCCCATATAGGGTTATTGTTGTTGTTCAGTCACTCAGTAGTGTCTGACTCTGTGACCCCATGGACTGCAGCACTCCAGGCTTCCCTGTCCTTCACTGTTTCCCAGAGTTTGCTCAAACTCATGTCCATTGAGTTGATGATCCCATCCAATTATTTCATCGTCTGTCGTCCCCTTCTCCTCCTGCCCTCAATCTTTCCCAGCATCAGGATCTTTTCCAGTGAGTCAGCTCTTCCCATATAAGACAATTGGTGCAGATCACATGGCTGGTTTCCAGCAGGTCTATGAAAAGAAACCTGGACCCTTGACTCTTAACTTACGATACGTTTCATTACACTGCTCTGTTTTTTACAAGCTGTATATGAGGTAGAATCACTGAAATACTGTCTCTAGCACATAAAGAAATCCTGAAGAGTATTTCAAAAATGTCTAAATTTAATGATTCAATTATTTTATCCAATAAGGTGTGGGGTTCACATATAAATATTCTGAGGGCTTAATCTAACAAACCCAAAACAAGGAATTGATTTTATTTAGTGGAATGGCAGCATATGAAATGCTTTTAAAAATTAAAGGGATGTTCCTGTCACTGAGTACACTATAATTCTAATTAGATTTCCATTGATGAGACTGGAGTTTTATCTGTTCTCTATTTCAGGCTTCAAGTGCTTGGGAATCTCAGTCAACAGTGCACGTACACTTTAGAAAATGTCTAGTTCTCATCACCAGAATTGGAGTCCATGGTTACCTATACTCTGGACCAACTTACAACGCTTTCGACACTAATTACGATCTTCTGAGTAAGTAGAGAGTAAACATTTATTTCTGTGTCAGCACGGGATGCCTGGCACTGAAGGGTTAAGAAAAGACTCTAATATCAGACAAATCTGGATTCCAATGCAGACCATGCCACTACTGTATGACTTGGGATCCGAACTTGTTTTGTTTACTGTTGTGTCCCCAGAAGAGTGGCACAGAGGGGGTGCCCAGTACGTATCTGTGCCATTAATGGGCTATTCAGCCTTGACCTGCTGTTGCAGAAAACTCTTGATAGTTTTGCAGACCTGCCAACGCACCTCTCAGAAACAGGTTAGGACATTCTCACTGGATGAATGGATCGACATTGCTTGATGACATAAGGCTCAGGTTCACTTACACAGCAAAGGAAAAGTGATACCGAACACAAAGACCATGACTCCCCCGAACAGGGAGATGAGGAAGTAGCTGGCTAGCATGACCACCATGACAAACACTGTGGGGTACTGCTTCTTCATCCGACGGAGGATGTCTTTATTGTGAGCTGCCCACACGAAGCCCGTGAACACCAGCACCACCACGATGCCTCCAAGGATCATGTTGAAAGGGCTTAGGAACCTGGAATATGGAAGAAAGGGGGCGCTCAGGTCAGGAGAAGGGAAATGAGGAAGCGGGGAGGGGAAGAGTAGCAACATAGCATACTTACCAAGCTTTTCATCTCAGTTGTCTCATTTAATCCTCATATCCTGATGAGGTCGATAGTATTAAATTACGTCTCCAAGGAAGAAACTTGGGAACAGAGGTTAGAGCACAGTGCAGGGAAAATTCACAGGGAGGCAGTGTCCTACCGAACAGCCCATCACATTAGAGGCCCAGCATTTCGATAGTCTAGAGCCCCTTTGTTGGATGCACTGTCTTTAGCTTTCATACATCCTGGGCTCTGGTATACAATGATTGTATTTTCTGAGCTCCAAGGGCTTATTTAAATCCACCTAGAATCTGCCCTGCTAGATGAATGTGTTCAGGTCACATGGTGGGCTTCATAAGCCAGTGTGCAGTTACACTTGTGTCTGGACTGTACAATAATTTTAAAAACTTTTACTTGAATCCCAATGTGTGTGTGCGTGTTTAAATGCATCAACCTTGGGGTTTCTTGCTTCTCCTAGAAACAAGAAAATCTCACAAAACTAGGCCCAGTTCCCCATGTTAGCCACTAGCTAGAGTGCCTTCTCCTTTACATAGAATAAATGCTCTTCATTTAACCTCAGCTCCCACCACTATCTACGGAATCTTTGACACAGAGGCCCCTAGTGAGCTGCCATTAATAACTGTTTTTCTAACAGCTGCCTTGCCCTGGTCTCTTACATAAGCTGCCTGGCCCATGGAGGCATGGGGGTTTATGACCCCTGGTGTTAAAGAGGCCACTCTAATTCTTTACAAGGCCCAGAGTATCATTAGGAGATGGGTTATCAACTGAGATTTCCAGGCATAAAACCTCCAGTTTCATTGTTACATGAGCCAAAGGTTACACTGCTGCGGATAAAGAGGGAAAGCCATTTATAAAGAGGACATGTAGATCAAGTACTTCCTAAGTGAGAATGACTGGGAGTATTGTAGCCCCACCCACCCCCACCCCCAACCCACTGTGTGTACAAAATTCTTAAAAGACATTTGTGGTCAGCAAGTACGATGATTTACTAACTTTTTACCCTCCTAAGAGGCTAATGAGCATGTTGCTTGGGAAGAACAAGGAGGGGTCAGTGTGTTATCATCAGCATCACTGATTTGGAAGACAGGATAATGAAAGGTGATGCCAAGAACTGACTTTCTCCTTAACAGAACAGATGAAGTCATTTCATATTGGAATTTATATTTAGGATAACTAAGATTCCTTTTTAAAAAATCTCTTGAAATTTTTCACTCTGATTCTGCCTCCTGAAACAGAAAAGCTATTTTACTATTTAATATTTAAATAGTTTCAAATAGGAGTGAAAGATTGCATATCTTAAGGGGTGAAAGCAGGGACATAATTAATGTCAAACTCCTTTGAAAAAGTTAATTTCTACTAAAATGCATGGAGCTAAACAGTGGTCAAAGTAGTAGCATGTAGTTTTAAATTAAACTCTATAATAATAAGTTGCTTATTTCATTCAGAACTCTTGGAAATACTTATACCCTTCCAGGCAAAAATCTCTTCAGAATAGATAATGTAAAGAAATTAATAAAAATGCAAAGACTGAATTGTAACAGTATTCACATGAGTGGTATTTATGATTTATAACTTTTAGAAACAATGTATATGGCCAACAATGTACTAAATGGTGACATATATAATTTTTAAAAAGTCAAAATATGCTTTATCATGTGGGAAGGCAATAATATATTGCTTAGGTAAAAGCAACAATTCTGTCTGGTAGGTGGATTTAGAACCTGTTATATAACTCAGAAGTAGAAACTTCTACAATCAGTACCTTATTTTATGATCAGAAATAAAGTGAACATACAAAACTTAAAATGTAAAGATATAAAAGTAACTGCTCCCCAGCCCCAGTCTCCCTCGTGGCTCAGATGGTAAAGAATCTGCTTGCAATGCAGGAGACCTCAGAATAATCCCTGGGTTGAGAAGATCCCCTGGAGGAGGGTATGGCCACCCACTCTAGTATTCTTGCCTGGAGAATCCCATGGATCGAGGAGCCTGGCGAGGGCCACAGTCCATGGGGTCACACAGAGTTAGACACGATTTAGTGACTGAGTGTGCACACAGGCTCTCTAGCCCCACACCTCTGGCTTTGGGGAGGCCAACTTCAACAATCTTGCCTTGCTTCATCTCTCCAGTCATGCTGATGCAATTTCAATTCAAGAGCACAGCCAAGCTCTGCCTTCTCCCACTCACAACTCTGGTTTCTGGCTCACTGTCCAGATTCTTTTTCAACTAATCCACCCCACCCCACCTGACTCCCGAAGCTTTCCCAACATCCGGCTTATGTGCTTGTCTGTGTGTCCTCCTTCTCCCTCACCGTTTACATTATCTAGGTCTCTTGGCCCTTTTTTCTTTTCTTTTTCATGATTCTATCTGGGTTATACCTTCTCTCCAGCTTTGACCCTAGAATTGGTTTGGTAAAGACAAAAATGTCCTTCAAGGTCTGGGGAAGGAAAGATCTAGCTCAGGGCCAAAACAAGATCTTCTTTTGCAGGTGATGGGGAGACTGGGTAGAGAGGCTTAGAAACTCTCACAGACTAACATATTTCATTTCTAGCACCAAAAACATTATGAGAGAAATTTAAAAGACTCTAGCAGTTTTACTGGATAATAGGATCATGGGTAGTATATTCCCATTTGCTTATTTCTATTTTCATATTTTTTCAATAGTTATATATTACTTGAAGATAAAATAATTGATATTTAAAAATAAAAGTAATGGGAGAAAGTTGCCTGAAAGAGACAAACCCCTTTAAATAGACTTGATGTTGACCAAATCAATATTAACTCAAAGAACTAGAGCAGAAGTTTCAAGTTTAGGCAACTCCTTTGTATAAGCTCCAACAGGAGATGGTTGCATGCTGATGATGCTATGTGTGTGTGTGCTAGTCACTTCAGTCATGTCTGACTCTTTGCGACCCTGTGAACCTTAGCCCACCAGGCTCCTCTGTCCACGAGATTCCCTCCAGGCAGGAATACTGGAATGAGTTGTCAATGCCGCCTCCAGGATATGTTCTTGACCCAGGGATTGAACCCGTGTCTCCTGCATTGGTAGGCACGTTCTTTATCATTAGCGCCACCTGGGAGACCTGGGAGATGGTTGGTTGGTGTAAAATGTTAAAGGTCTCCATCTCAGTTCTTCCTAGAATATCTATTAAAATAATAATTCACAAGGCATAGCATATAATAAAATGCATGCCAAGTTTTTTCTATGTTTCTCGGTACAAGTGAGGTAGACTTCTAGGCTGAATGGCTAAATCAAGCCTAGGACAAAGAACAATGAAAAATCTAGGCCTGACTCAAGCAATTCCAAATGTGCTTTTCACCTGCTCCTGTTGCTCATGTTCAAGAAGAGAGAACAGAGCAGAGAGTCCTATAGGACTGGTTTTAGCTTACCCAATGCTCAAGCTGTGATCTATAATTAGAAACCAAAGTTACAAGCTGGAAAAATGAACAAAGTTACTTGGAGCAGAAATGATTTTCTTCTTTATTCTGCTTAAGCACAATTCCATTCTAAGAAAGGGGAAAATGCACAGCACTCCCACTGCCCTGGCACCTCCCTGTACTTGGAGCAAAATAAAATACACAGATCATCCTCCAGAGATTAAATTCATTTTCCAGTTAGTGCAGGAGTTTTGGAAACCAGTTCTTGTTTGAAATGAGTAAAGCTTTCACTCAACAGTTTGGGTTCTTAGTGACATAAATCACCATAAAGCCCAAGGACCATTAGGATAAAACTTTCATAAATATGCCACCTAGCTTTCACGTGGACAACTGCCGTTGGATTTGATAGGTGCTATTTCATTTTTCAGAGGTCCATGAATGAGAAGGAGGAAGGAAGGCTGGAAGCTAGATGGAAGCAAAGGAGAGAGGGGAAGGGAGAGAGGAGGGAGAGAAGAGAGAGACCGAAGGAGAGATGGAGAGAGCGTGATTTTCTGTCTTTGGTGAAAACAGGACTTTTCTTTACAATTCAAAAACATTAAATATGTTTTTCTATTGTGAGTTGAAAATATATACCTACATATATATCTATCCTGGGCTTCCCAGGTGGTGCTAGAGGTGAAGAACCTGCCTGCCAATGCAGGAGACATAAGAGACCCAGGTTTGATCCCTGGATTGGGAAGATCCCTTGGAGGAGGGCATGGCAACCCACTCCAGTATTCTTGCCTGGAGAATCCAATGGACAGAGGAGCCTGGCGGGCTACGGTCCATGGGGTTGCAAAGAGTCAGACACAGCCAAAGCAACTTAACAAGCACACACATGCATATGTATTCTACTCAGTAAGAAGATAAATGACAATATCAATATGACAGATAAATGTCATAGTTAAAAATTCTAGTGGAATCACTAACAGTTGTAAAAAGGCTTAGAATCCCATCACAGAACCCTGTAGCTGACTCTTCAAAGAGGAATAAGTGCAATCCCATTACACGGATGAATAAGCTGAGACCCAGGGCAGTGAATAAACATATTTAGAGGAATCCAGGGGTAGCAAAAACAGTGCCAGTTGACACAATTCATAATATAACCCATTCTGTGTTGTTAACCAGCTCCAGGGATTTTCCCCCCTCAACCATTTTAGAACCCTTTTCTTCTAGTTTGGGGTAAGCAACTAAAGGTCATTCTAGGAAATCCCTCAACATTTTCATTTGTCTCTAAAGGAAGGTAGTTATGAGCGGGTGTGGACGCAGGTCCTAAACTTGCCAACGTGACTCAGCTAGCTATGGCTGTAGTTTCAACACAAGTTGCTAAAAGAAAAATAAAAATCTTGGCCAACTGCAGAATTTTAGAGCTAGCATGGATCTTGAGAACACATCTCATTCTACACAGAAAGCGTTAGTTGCTCAGTCATGTCCGACTCTGAGACTCCATGGACTGTAGCCTCTGTCCACGGAATTTTCTACACAGAGTTAAGATAAGAAACAGGTAAGTTAATAAATTTGTTCCGAGGCTCCCAACTGCAGTGCTGGTGACAAAAGTTTATTCAGAGATCTTCAGATTGACTCGAGTGCACATTTGTTAATGCCTGGCATGCTGTAATGCCAACAAGAACCAAAGAGGCAGTGAAATATTTTCTGAGCAACAGAAGCAGCTTTGCACTGCGTTCCAATTTTCTAACCCCCAAAAAGCTATTTTTGCAGTTTGGTTCCTGAGGGAGCCTGACTCACCAAGAAAGCAGAGGAATCATTTACTCACAGTGCACTTCTCTAAATTGGTGATATTTTTCTGAGGTTCTGAAACAACCAGGAGTCACTGCAAATACGAATCCACCCATCCATTTTCTTGCTTCCTAGTGCTCTTAGGATAAAAACAGGATTCTTTGCACATTCTACAAGGCCCTGCAGGCTCTGGCCCCTGCCTGCCTCTGCAGCCAGGGCCATTGCAGACAATTGTGTAGCTGGTATCTGGGACAAGGGTGCTGAGCTGAGGTGGGAAACAGGAGCCTGAAATTCAGGCCACACTTCATCTGCCAAACCTGTGATTTGCCTTACGCTGCAGGAGGAATGGACCGTTTCAGTCATCAGTATGAGGGATGCCTAAGGGCTGTAGCATCTCTGCCTGTCAGCTTTCTCACACCACTGCCGCCTGATTTTCCACACCATCCACTGGGGTTTCTGTCTGTCTCTAGAGCCTACCCTGCCCCTGGCCATCCGAAGCCTGAGCACAAGCCATTCTTTCTGCCCGATTCTTTCCTATCTCCTTCAAATCTCAGCTTAATCAGCTTTTTCCTAGTCTTTCTGACCACATCCTAGCACCATCTGCCTCTTCTTCACAACCCCTAAGGTGATACACAACTGTGTGTGTGCTCAGTCATGTCCGACTCTTTGCGACCCTGTGGACTGTAGCCTGCCAAGGCTCCTCTCTCCACAGGATTCTCCAGGCGAGAATACTGGAGTGAGCTGCCATAAATTCAGTGGCAATTTGATGCTTATTTGAATGAGTATCTTATGAATATCTCTGTCTCCCACTAGAGATTAAGCACTATGAGGGCAGGGACCGTGGTATTTTCTCCCCAGCACTTGGCATGACATGGCACAGAGCAGGAATTTGATAAATGTTCGTTGAAATAAAGAAAAAAAAAAGGTAAGTAAGAGTCTAGCACATTTTCCTGTTATTTAAAGTTAAGCTCAGCAACTTTGTATGGCCATGAAATAAGTGATGTGAGATCTGTCTTGAACAAATTGCTCTCATTCCTCACTGTACACTAAACGTTACTATAAAGATAGTCCCTGCTTTTGTACCTTCACAGAGCTGTGATGAAAGGAACAAATGAAAAACGTGAAGTAGGAAAAACTCCTATGTGATATAAGAAGAGATCAGATGAGATCACAGGACCCTTGGGCTTGCTGCAAGGACTCAGTCTAAGTTCTGTCTCTAGTGCTGGCTGGGGGCCAGGAGGAGGGCAGAAGGACAGAGGGAGATCCATCCTCCTATAGTCCTGCCTACGTAGGCCCCCCTTGCTCTCAGATTCCACAGATAACCCCAGCCATCTTCTGTGGTTACTTTGGTTCCCCACAGGGCTTTCTTCCTAACAAGAACTATCTCTGATTATAAAGTATAAATGTATTAAACGCACAAATCAGGTTTGAGTAAACATGATCAGTGTCTCCTGGATCTCTTGATCACAGGCAGTTAACATGGGGCAGAGTTCGTCTCTTTTGTCACAGAAAGGTCAGAGTAACCTAACCTTGAGATTCTCCTAATCGATTGAATCAGCCCACAATATTTATTGCATACTCGCTGTGTAGGGAATATTTGTTACACTGTGTGTATTGGTATCATCAAACTAAACACATCCTGATGATCCACTGTCTTGGCACAGTTGGCATGTTAAACATATCCATTGTAAGATATACTTTGGGAACTTCTGTGCTTTCTTCTGTGTTTATCAAGCTCATTGCTTGTTTTATTTGTATTAAACAATAGCTTGGACCTAAGTTAGAAGCTATAAGTCTCACCTCCCACAGCTGTGAAGCTTCAAATAATCACTATACAAGGGATTAGACTGCAGCAGATCCTTTTTTAAAATATTTATTTATGTAGCTGTGCCATGTGGCAGCATGCAAACTCTTAGTTGCAGCATGTGGGATCCAGTTCCTCAACAGGGATCAAACCTGGGACCCCCGCCTTGGGACACAGAACCCTAGCCACTGGGTCACCAGGGAAGTCCCAGAAAATCCTTTTTAAACTTTTTATTATGGCAAATTCTAAAGGTAAAGAGAATGGTGTAATGAACCTTCATGTATACTGATCACTGCCTTCAACAATTAGGAACTCATGGTTAATCTCATAATAATGCTTTAGAACTCAAGTGGAAAGATATTTGTTTAAAAACTGTTCTTTCTGAATGCTTTTAGTTGAGGTAACTAAATTGTTGTCACATGGCAAGTTCTTACAGCGCTGTGGAGAGAAGACAGTTGTTTGGACAAATGCTAATGAGTCTGGTGACACATAAACTCCCCTCCTACAAGCAAATCCTTCTCTATTTATCTTCCACTAACCCTGGAGAAGGAAATGGCAACCCACTCCAGTATTCTTGCCTGGAGAATTTCATGGACAGAGGAGACTGGTGGGCTACAGTCTGTGGGGTCGCAAAGAGTAGGACACAAGAGACTAACACATTCACTTTCAGCCCCATTTTCTGCTTTCCTTTGTATTTCCTGGAGACAAGGAGGATTTCACTGATGGGATACAAGGGGGATTCGTAGAACCAGAAGCCAAAGCCTCAGTTTTCCAGTTGGGATAGGCTTCCAACTGTCTCCATTTTGTGAATGCTCCCTGGGAGAAAAGACCAGGAAATCCTATCTATTTATATGGGTAAATGCTCCCAGAACTGAAAGACAGCCTACAGGTTTCGCTTAAGATCACAGACACAAAAGTGTTCCCAGAAACAAGAAGCCAAGCTCACCACAGGAGACAGGATGAATGTTCTAAATATTCTGAAGCTGAGTCATTCATTTATCCAAAACAAAAATAAAAAAGTCCAATGGCACTGCTCAATTTGGTAGAAGTCCAGTTCACCTTTTAGAATTGCATTTCCTGTACAGAGCTCTCTGCCCCTAGTAAGCTGACTGAGAGCTTTGGCCCTCTTAGAAAGAGATCCAGAAAACCCCCAAATCCACTTATTTATTTGCACATTTACCCAGAATCATTGTAAATCCTTACATAGGGAAAGGAGATAGAAACTACTAACTCCAGTCTGGCAGCACTAGGGGAATTTTTTTTTTTAAGGGTATATGGGGAGATGTTGAGAAAAACAAGGTTATATACATAGTGTCAGAGAAGATGATCTAATGAATTCTTATTTGATGAGGAATTTTCAGATTAAAATTTTACTGAGTATTGATAGACCTCTTCAAGTTCTACATTCAGAAGAAACACATGCCCTGCCAGGGAAAGACGTGCCAGCATGCCAAGTGCAGTGCCTCAAGTGCAAATAAAAGTGTGTGGGAGGGCAGGAAGAGATGAGTTCTGGGAGGACTGAGGAAGGCTGGGCGGACTTGTACTCCCACGGGTATCATCAAGGCATCCACAGTATCTGGGATGTAGCAGGTGCTCAGTAAATATCTGTCCAACTGAGGAGAAGGCATCTGAGCTGCAAGTGAGGATGGTTCCATTTAATAATCTTTTCTCCATCCACATACTCAGTGCCTCTCCCACTTTTTGATACCTGCAAGTTTTGCGATTTGGAATCATTAATGTACAGAAGAGATCAGGTTAAGTCAGGTTGAAAACGGTGTGTGTTTATATATGCGTATGTTTCTGTACGCTTGCTATCAGTTCAGTTCAGTTCAGTTGCTCAGTTGTGTCCGACTTTTTGCGACCCCATGAATCACAGCACGCCAGGCCTCCCTGTCCATCACCAACTCCCGGAGTTCACTCAGACCCACGTCCATCAAGTCAGTGATGCCATCCAGCCATCTCATCCTCGGTCGTCCCCTTCTCCTCCTACCCACAATCCCTCCCAGCATCAGAGTCTTTTCCAATGAGTCAACTCTTTGCATGAGGTGGCCAAAGTACTGGAGTTTCAGCTTTAGCATCATTCCTTCCAAAGAAATCCCAGGGCTGATCTCCTTCAGAATGGACTGGTTGGATCTCCTTGCAGTCCAAGGGACTCTCAAGAGTCTTCTCCAACACCACAGTTCAAAAGCATCAATTCTTCGGCACTCAGCCTTCTTCACAACTCTCACATCCATACATGACCACAGGAAAAACCATAGCCTTGACTAGACGGACCTTTGTTGGCAAAGTAATGTCTCTGCTTTTGAATATACTATCTAGCTTGGTCATAACTTTTCTTCCAAGGATGTTTTCATCATCATCCTGGTGCCTCTCTTGACTCTGAAAATTTTAAGGGCATGAACCACAGCTTATTCTTATTCTCCACTGTATCTCGTAGCATAATGCCTGAGATATTGGTAAGTGATTCATTCTCTTAGTGGAATGAATAAAGGAAGCAACACAAGTGAGAGAAATGTAGAACTGGCTTTGAAGCTGAAAAATTTCAGGAAACATTTCCATTAAGTTCAGCATAAACAGATTGCAATTAATTCTATCTGCAAAGGTTTTAATACATTCCTCCCCATCCAAGGGCTCTCTGATTCTTCTCTTCCTCTACCACCTAGAAACTTAAAAGGTATGAACAATCTGCCCATTTCTTAAAACCAGATGTTGGTAGCTACCAGCCTACAATATATAATGAGATCACACTCATTTTGAAAAAAGATTGCAGTTTAGTCTTTTCAGGTAGATACCAGCCTTCCAAAAACTCTTTACCATCCCAAGCAACTGAAAGCAAAAAGCGGTAACTCTAGTTTCTGCCCAGTGGTAACACCTCCATAGCCCATACAGGGAAGAAGTACTTCAGCTAACAAAATATGAGCTGATTCACTCACCAGCTACATTATGTTGCCTTAAAGGAGAAGCACTAATGTACAGCATTAAGAATAAAGGTGCCTTTCTGGCTGGAGACACAGCAGAGGCATGTACATATTCACAGAATCTGTGTACGGTTAGTACTTCTGAGGCCACGTCAGAAAATACGAGTTCTAATGGCAGGGAGTATTTGTGAGAGGGAGATAGGCATGATAATACAAATGTTGTGAGTCAGGTATGCTGTTGAATTTGGTTAATAAGGAGCTTTAGAATATATGCAATGGCTTAATGGACAAAGTATTTCAATTATACTAATAAACCAAGCTTCTTTTAGCAGCTTTGGTTCAAATTAGCCTCGTGACCTTTACATCTATGAAAGCTGTGGGGTTTGATAGAATCAGTATTTTTTTTTAAGCTATCTTTCTTCTCTTTTTTTTTTTAGTTTTTAAATTATGAGAATATGATAACATGTACAGGAAACTTGGAAAATATGGAACAAAGTTACATATGGTCCCACTATATAAGTAGATAAATTAAGATTTTTAATTGAAATTGTAATATCAAACTCTCAAGCGTGAATAGAATGAATATACAGAGTAGAAGGATACACAAGACCTGAAAAGCACCATGAACCAATTCAACATAATTAAGATTTACATAATTTTCACACAATGCTAGGATAAAAATTCTCTTCAAGTTCCCTTAGACTATAAACTAGGAGACACTGGAACATATCCAGGGACATAAAACAAGGTGCAAACATTTCATGGCCTAAAGGTACTGAAATCTATATATAGAGTCTGTTCTCTTATCACAGTGGGATTATGTTAGGAATCAATATCAAAAGATGTTTTAAAAATAGTTCAGCAGCACATATTTTCAAGTTCAATGTGACATTTACCAACAGAGATCTTTGACTTGGCCATTGAAAGCCTCAAAGTTAGAAGACTGAAACAAACACAGGGTGATTACAGAGAAGAAAGCACTTAAATGAGAAAGTAGTATCAAAGATACTTTAAAACCTCCAAGTATTTAGAAATTAAATGTCCACTTTTAAATGATGGGTAAGAATTGATGCTTTTGAACTATGGTGTTGGAGAAGACTCTTGAGAGTCCCTTGGATTGCAAGGAGATCCAACCAGTCCATCCTAAAGGAGATCAGTCCTGAATGTTCATTGGAAGGACTGATGCTGAAACTGAAGCTCCAATACTTTGGCCACCTGATGCGAAGAACTGACTCATTTGAAAAGACCCTGATGCTGGGAAAGATTGAAGGCATGAGGAGAAGGGGATGACAGAGGATGAGATGGTTGGATGGCATCACCAACTCAATGGACATGAGTTTGAGCAGGCTCCAGGAGATGGTGGGGGACAGGGAGGCCTGGCGTGCTGCAGCCCATGGGGTTGCAAAGAGTTGGACATGACGGAGCGACTGAACTGAACTGATATCTAACAAGCCATAACAAGGAAAATTAGAACATATTTGTAATATAATAGGGATCAATACTTCTCAGTTTTAACTTAGGAGACATATCAGAATTACTTGGGGGCATTGAAATAAAAAAAACACAGATGCCTGAACCTAGCCAAGAACTATACACCAAGAATCTCCAAAGGTAACATCTGGGCTTAAAGGCTGATTTATTTATATTTCCTTACTCTTTCCTTTAAACCAGATCAGATCAGTGATTTTTAAATTGTAATGCACCTAGGACTCATCTAAGAGTTGTGTTAAAATACAGATTCTGACCCAATAGGTCTGGGATGGACCCTGAGATTCTGCATTTCTAACAGCCTCCCAGGGTTAAAAAAATAAAAAAAATACTGCAGTTCCATGGTCTACAGTTTGGACAGATTTCTCTAGCAAATCTTTTGGCGTTCTTTTAAGCACATGGATGCCTGTCTGCAACTAGAATGCATCATATACTTGGTACTTAAATTGCACGTGCAATTAGGTTATGCCTTTGCTTTTCACTTTCAAAATAGAGAGAGACATCTATTACTATAGTCAACAGAAAAAGAATATCCAGTGCTGAGATGTCTCCTGTGAAGGATGGAGGAGGTTAAGTCATGTCCTTTTCTATCTTAGACATTGTTTCTTTCTTGTTTTAAATGATGCAAAGTCATGTTCAACAGAACATGCATTCCTCAGCTTGTTATTCATGCTTCTTTAACTCATTTGATCTCTTCTGGAGTGATGCAAGCATTTCAAAAGGAAACTCAGCTCTTCAAGGAAGCAAAGTTTTCTAAGTAACAGAAGTTGCAATTACTAAAGGGTAACTATCAACCAAGAAGAGAGGGAGGTTCAAAAGGGAGGGAATATACATATACCTATGGCTGATTCATGTTGAGGTTTGACAGAAAACAACAAAATTCTGTAAAGCAATTATCCTTCAATTAAAAAATAAATTTTTATAAATAAAAAATATGAAAATTTCTACAGTAATCATCTAATACTTCTGCTCAAGAGAATACATAAGTTGGGAGACTTCTAAACATGTCTGTAATCTAGGATTTCATAGAATAATAGCAGTTAACATTTGAGTGTTATCATTTGCTAGGCCTAGAATCCCAGGGATGGGGGAGCCTGGTGGGCTGCCGTCTATGGGGGTGCACAGAGTCGGACACAACTGAAGTGACTTAGCAGCAGCAGCAGCAGTGTGTTTTATATTAATGAAGTCATTTGATTCCTATTCTATAGCAGAAAAACTCCAGGGCAAGTGGACTTTTGAACAGAAAGTGGATAAAAGTAAATGCCATAAGTCTATCAAAAAATAAAAAGACTGAGTCTGTGGAACCAGTAGAGGCAAAGCAGAAAAAGAATGATCACATAACAAATATAATAAATTAAGGCTAATGATCAAAGCTGTATAAAGGTTCAAATCCATGCCATTCTAATGTTTGAAAAGTCAGGAGCCAGGACCTAATGTTAAACTGCTCTGTTCTGTCCTTGTGAAACTCTGTTTTTGTAATTTGTTATAAAGCAACTTGCTTTCCAGGTGGCTCAGTGGTAAAGAATCTGCCTGCCAATGCAGGAGATATGGGTTTGACCCCTAGGTCATTGGGAAGATCCCCTGGAGAAGGAAATGGCAACCTCTCCAGTTTTCTTGCCTGGGAAAACCCATGGCCAGAGAAGCCTAGTGGGCTACAGTCCATGGGGTCACAAAGAGCTGGACATGACTGAGTGACTAAACAACAGCAACAAGGATAAAGCAACTTGCATTTAGTAAAGATGATGTTGAAGAATCATATTTTTCTTGGCAAGAGAGCAGTAGTTCTCAATTGGGGTGATTTGGATCCCAAGGGGACATCTGGCAATGTCTGGAGACATTTTTGATTGTCACAACTTAAGGGGAGGGCACTTTTTTCTTTTACTGCAAATTACGTTTTATGAATAAAACAAGTACAAACTAATGTATCAATATGCACATAGCAGAGAGCAGAGATGGTGCTAAACATCCTACAATACACAGGATAGTCCCCTACAACAAAGTATTCCACCATCCAAAATGTCAGTAGCATCAGATGGAGAAACATCACAGAAGGGTATTTCACTGCATTTGCAAGGGCAGTATGAAGTAATCAAGAGTCTGATTTTTAAACTTTTTAAAATTGAATTTTTACACCATAGTAATCCTAACCAATACATAGTGAACACTGTCAGCAACAATCCCCGTTAGTCTCACTCTGGGAGCATGTTGCTGTTATGTGCTGGCTGTTGCTGTGTGCTTCGAAATAATTTATTCTGTTAAGTAGGTTAAAAGTTGCCCCCACCCTCATGTTGAAACCTTATGTTCATTTATTTATTCTTTTCACTCATCAGCTAAGCATCTGCTATATTCTTGGCCTCAGGGATCCAGAGAATAAAAATAATGTTAAGCACAACAACAAGAAAACCCGCCCCACAAACAAAACCCACAGTCTCTGGCCTCAAGGTGTCAAGAGCACAGAGTGATGACAAGTGAACAGACAACCTAAAACTTGTGGGGTAAGTACCAGGCAAAATATAGACACAGGTGTGGGGAGGGAGGGAGAAGGGAGAATGTCTCCTCAAAGAGATGGTACCAAAGCCGAGTCCTATAGGAGAAGCAGGGGTAGGTGAGTAAGTTGGGGACTGGTGTTTGGGTCAATGGAGCTGCTGGGATAAAGATGCTACCTGTGTTAGTCTATGATAACACTAACAGAGATAAAAAATAATAATAAAACTCCAAAATAAATTTCTTGCAGCAAACAGTAGAGGCCAGACACTGTATTAAGAAACTTGCCTATATTAACTCAGATAATCCTCACAATAGCCCTATAACACAGGTACCGGGAATAGTCTCATTTTACAGCTGAGGAAACTGAGGCAAAGGGTGTTTCAAGTGACCTACCCAAGGTCACATGACTAGTGACTGGTAGTTGGGATTCAAAATTGACTTAACCAGGCGCTAGTGCCTAAATTCTTAACTACTATTGTCTACTATGTGAAGAGACAGAAGATGTGGCAATTGCCCCCACCAGGTCTGTTAGCTAAGACTTAATTAGCTTAATTAGGTCTGTTTAGACTTAATCTGAAAGGCAGAACAGATTCCATATATGAATGGAAGTCATATGCCTGGGAAACCATGCTATTAGGATGAAGTTCAAACTTTTCTAATCATGAATTATCAGGCCATGCCTGATCAGGCCCTCACTCACAGATCTGTCTCTATCTCAATCCCTCTTAATCTCCATCTCAGTCTGGGCAGCCCCTTCAGTTGTTTTGGAGCTAGATGATATCCACTTTGTTCGCCCCCTCCGTTTCTGCAATGTTCAAGAGCAGCTTCACTCTTTCCTTACCCAAGCCAGTTTTCAACACAGGAACATTCAGAGTTGAGGCTGAACCCCTCCAACAATGACCTGATGGCCTCTCCCGTGCAGCAGCGGGCGGCACCACTGAAGAAGACCCTTCAAACACAATCCTTTCCCCAGGAAACACCCGGGCCATATTTTCACACACACACTCTACCAAGATATGATGAGAAACCATCAGATACAGGTAGAGAGAGGATCCAGGTGGCAGCCTCCACTACTGTTCTGATCCTCCCATCTATGGACATCACAAAAGAGAAAATTTTTCTTTAGAATGAGAAACACATTCCAGAGTCAGCTAAGCTCCCTGACCCTGAAGATATTTGTTTTTTTCCAGCTTTAAAACACTCTAACCTCATGACTCAGAGGAAGGTGGATAGTAGTTAGGAGCACAAGCCTGGGATTGTGACTTGGGGCTGGTCATGTAACCTCTCTCAGCCTCAGGTTTAGTAATAATATCTCATCTCATTGGGCTGCATTATGTAGCAAGTATCTGGCACATGCAGCACTCAATAAATGTTAGCTTTTATTATAATTAGATTATGAAGAAAGAAATGAGCAATCTGGAAAGAACTATAGGCTGGGTGTTTGTAGATGCGTAGCAAACAGGTGAAGATGTCACAAAAGATTTTACTGGGGTACAAAGGAAATCCCACACTTGACATACAATCTTCAAAACAACTGACTAGCCTATATCTTTTGTTAAGTTTTTAAAGATAAGGTTAATATACAATGAAATAGCTACTTTGCACTTTGACTGCCAATCAACAGCTCCTGCTTGAAAAGGGAACTGGGAAGGGCCAACATCTCAAACTGCCTGAGTTAGTGGGCTAAGACTTCACAATGAAGGAGCTATATTTAGTCAGCGGCTGCCCCTGGCATTCATAGTGAAAAATGAATGCCATCAAGGTAGCAAGGCTACTGGAGCTTGTGTCCATCTGGGCAGTATATCTTTTTGAAAAGCAAGTTTTTTGTTTTGTTTTCTGTACATTTGATTGGTCTGTGTCAAATCTTGCCCAATATCTAAGCCTTTGTGGGGGGTACCTAAAAAAAAAACACAAAAATCCTAGCTAGATCATTAGATAAGATGCCTTTACAAGGGAAAAGAAAAAGAAAGCAAAACAAGAGATGTAATCCTATTTACCCATGACTTTTTTTAAGACATTTTTTTTTTACTGCTCTGGGAAATACGCATTAAGCATGAAGTTCGGGGAAGGTTTAGAAGGCAGCTGATCCAGGCCTGTCCCACTCCAACTAATTTTAACTCGGCAGAGTCTGTTCAGAGCCCAGTGCCCTCCTCACACCAAGCCGTTCTGAGTTCTTTAAGCAACACATCATGAGGATCTGAGTAATTGTCTACAGAACCCCACAAATACTTTTCTCTCCCCTGAGCTGGGTATCAGGTCCTACAGCTTCTCAAAAACTGTCGCATGCTCTTTGGCCAGGATTCATGTGTGATTGATCTTGGTGTGCCTGAGCTTGGTACAGAGAAGTGACTCAATAAATAAGACAAAGAACAGTAAACCAACTTCAGAAACCACCCTATTCATCCTTCCTCACACCTTCCAAGTTTAGGTTTTTCCTTTCTCTCAGGCCAGCTTTCTCTTTCTCTGTGTTCTATTTCAAATAGAAATGTCAGCCACTTCTTTAATGACAAGTGGATTCCTTTATAAAGTCTGAGGGTGGCTTTTTCTTTAAAGATGCATTGGATCAGCAAGATGTAGAATAGCACCACCTCATCTTGCAAAAATGAGTGAAGCATTTCTTAAAGGATGACCTACAAGAAAAAGTGGTTTCTAGAAGAGCAGGTGTTGGGTGAAATCGTATATAACACAGGACACTTAATTTTAAGACCGGGTGCGAAGATAAAGTGACCATCCCTGGCAAGTTCTGGAAGAAAAAAAAGAGCAAAAGGGACACCGTTTCTACATGGCAGACTTCGCCCCATACTGGGAGATGCGCCACCAGGCTACACCCACCCTTTTGCTCCCAAGCTCAGCTTTCTCGTACAATGTGGCAGGCCCTAGGCCGAGAAACCCATAAAGAGCATCGCTTCTCTGATATCCTTTTTACACTAACACCCCAGAAGGCAAGTTCGGATCCACACCCCGGGGGCCCAAACCTTCCAGGACGGCGTCCGTCCCAGCCAGGTGCAGGATAAAGTTACACCACTTTCCTCTTTCTTATTATTTTTAAGAGACCGGGCAGCGACAAATATCAACCACAGCCAAAGCGTAATCGGGGCGGAGGAAGAAAAAAAAAGTCTTTTTTTCTTTTTTCTTGCTGAGGTTGGCAATATCTCTGCAGCCCTTAGGACTCCTTTCACGCTTCAGCCCGAGGCGCGGAAAAGAAAAAGGACCCCAGATTGCTGCGGCCTCGCCCTGCGAACAAGTTTCCACGGGTTTGCCCGCCTGCAGTTATCAGGGCAGGAGACCAGCGGGGAGACCGTTTCCGCATCCCGGGATCTTGCACCCAGAGCCTCCTCCGTCCTGCCCCCGATCAGTGCCCGGGAGGGGAACCCCACTTACCCCACAACGGAAATCATCATGGCAGCCACCACTAGGTAGTTGGTCTGGTAATAGAGCAGGTTGCTCACCACACGGTTGTTCCATTTGGAAATGTCCCTGAAGTCCGGCCGGGCAAAGCGGTCAGAGCCTGGGAAGAAATCGTCCCAGGCGCGGAGAGGAGCGATATTCACGTCCATGTCTCGCGTCCCACCTTCTTGTTCTTTGCTTCTGGAATCTGACGGCGGCGGCGCGGCAACCGATCAGCTGAGCTGGGTTAAAGTTGACAAGAAGCTCTGCCTCGGTCGGCTCTGCGGTTGGCGGACAGTGGAGTAAAGGAAATTGGGAGCGGACGGGCGTTTCTTCTCCTCTCTACTTCTTGATTGGTTCTAAGCGGTTGGTTACAGGAAAACAGGGGCCCCGAAGCAGAGCAAAGAAGAGATGAACTGATAGAAACCAGAGGAAATGCTCTGGGTGAAGTGAGGTGGCAGTCCGAATACAAACACCCTTCTTTAAAATACCCCTTTTGAATGTCTAACCTAGGAATGTCGTCTGGACTTTAGGGAAAATTTTTGCAGCTGTTCAGATGCACCAATCTGACTGAAAGGGAGTGGAAGGCAACTGTAGTGTTACTGAAGGATGAGCTGGTTTTGAAAGTTAAGGCGTTACTAACCTTTGCACAACCAAATGCAATTCACATGTTTTCTGTTTCACTATGAGTCATCGTAAGTGAAATCAGGTTGGCAAAATGGAAAAGAAATACGTGTTTAGAGCGGAACGGCTGGTTTGTTTTTTCACTCCTCTTCTTTATTCTCCATCTTTGTTTGCTGTGGGCAAATTTATACACGTACTGTGCCGTTCTGATGAAGTGGGCACTCAGGTCACTTCAACCTTGAGCTGAGCATGTTGTTTTGTTTGAAAGTAAACAGTTATCTGCAGAATACTGATTGTTCTGCTCTCCAGTATTTTCTGGGCAGAAACATGGATTCCACTCCACAAGTTTTTCTTACTTTTATCCTAATTTCTGTGCACAACTCTAAAAGAGCATAGTATTTTAATAGATAATGTGGTAGCTTTGTATCCCAGCCCAAAGAACTGCCAAGAGATGTCATAGTTGTAAATTTCCTTCTGCTGCTGCTGCTGCTGCTAAGTCTCTTCAGTCTTGTCGACTCTGCACGACCCCATAGACGGCAGCCCACCAGGCTCCCCCGTCCCTGGGAGTCTCCAGGCAAGATCACTGGAGTGGGTTGCCACTTCCTTCTCCAATGCATGAAAATGAAAAGTGAAAGTGAAGTTGCTCAGTCTGTCCGACTCTTAGCGACCCCATGGACTGCAGCCTACCAGGCTCCTCCATCCTTGGGATTTTCCAGGCAATAGTACTGGAGTGGGGTGCCATTAGAAAGTGAAAGTGAAGTCACTCAGTCGTGTCCGACTCTTTGCGACCCTGTGGACTGTAGCCTACCAGGCTTCTCCGTCCATGGGATTCTCCGGGCAAGAATACTTCTCCAAATTTCCTTCTAGGGGGTTCCAAAGAGTCATCTTTTTTCAGTTAAGGGAATGGTTGATAAAGGAAACCTCCTGTTATCAAAATGCATGAGAATAAAGTATTTTGGTTAATAATAGATCATGTGATTTCTAAGATGCTAATGTCTAAGAATGAAATCTCTAAACCTGCAAGTGGTGCTGTTTTTAAAAATTGAATTCATTTTCCTTAGACCACCAATTTTCAAAAAAGTTAGAAAGTGATAAAATGTATGTAATACAAAGTCTTAAAGACATAATTTGATTTCCCTGGATAATTCAGAAGGTACTAAGGAAATTCCAGTGACTCTAAGAAATTAATCCTGCTACTGGTGTTTACTGGTGGCTCAGAGGTTAAAGCATCTGCCTGGAATGCAGGAGACCCGGGTTCGATCCCTGGGTCGGGAAGATCCCCTGGAGAAGGAAATGGCAACCCACTCCAGTACTCTTGCCTGGAGGATCCCATGGAGGGAGGAGCCTGGTAGGCTACAGTCCATGGGGTCACAAAGAGTCGAACATGACTGAGTGATTTCACTTTCACTCACTCACTGGTGTTTAGAAAAACATGGTGATTGGATAGAATCAGTTGCTCAGTCGTGTCTAACTCTTTGTGACCCCATAGACTGCAGCATGCCAGGCCTCCCTGTCCATCACCAACTCCTGGAGTTTACCCAAACTCATGTCCATTGAGTCGATGATGCCATCCAACCATCTCATCCTCTGTCGTCCCCTTCTCCTCCCGCCTTCAATCTTTCCCAGCATCAGGGTCTTTTCAAATGAGTCAGCTCTTCATATCAGATGGCCAAAGTATTGGAGTTTCAGTTTCAGCATCAGTCCTTCCAATGAATATTCAGGACTAATTTCCTTTAGGATGGACTGGTTTGATCTCCTTGCAGTCCAGGGGACTCTCAAGAGTCTTCTCCAACACCACAGTTCAAAAGCATCAATTCTTCGGCACTCAGCTTTCTTTATAGTCCAACTCTCACATCCATACATGACCACTGGAAAAACCATTGCCTTGATGCTTTCTGAATAGTGTTTACAACGTGAAAGTGTTCCTGAGCTTTCACATTTTCTTGACTCTGGAAAAACGGGAAGGTTTAAAGTCAGAGCAAAATTAGAGTCCTAGCTCTTTTGTTGCTGGTGGGTGATTTTGGAGAAATTACTTAATTTCCTCCAACTTCAGTTTCTTCATGTGTAAAGTGGGTGCAATAGGAACATCTGCCATGTAGGTGAAGACAAATAAAATAGTGGGTGGGAAGTGTTTGGAGTATAGTGATTGCTCACAGTTAGATGTTACTGTTTACTTTTTTTTTTTTTTAAGATGCCTGATATTTTAGCAATTTAAAACATATGTTTTATTTGGCTGGATCAGGTGTTGGTTTTGGCAGGTAGTATCTTCGATCTTCGTTGTAGCACGAGGAATCTTTACTTATGGTCTGTGGAGTCTGTAGCTATACCATGTGAAACTCTTTGGTTGTGGCATGTGAACTCTTTGGTTGCAGTATGTGGGATATAGTTCCCTGATTAGGATTGGAACCCAGGTCCTCTACTTTGGGAGTGTGGATTCATAGTCACTGGACCATCAAGGAGGTCCTTACCGTTACTGATATTAATCATAATATAGGACATGATGGGCTGCTGTCTATGGGGTTGTACAGAGTTGGACACGATTGAAGCAACTTAGCAGCAGCAGCAGCAGCAACAGTACTTTAACCTGAGTTGTTTTCTATGCTGCTATAGTGAATGTTCACTGACCCTTCTCTATCTTGTTGCAGTTTTATTTCTATGATTGTATTCCAGTAGACTTGATGGCAAAAAAAAGGTTGAAAAATTTCACTGTGATGCCAAAAAATAAAGATAAAATTTGAGTCCTTTCCAGGTGAAACAGGTGAAAAGAATGCAGTCTTGCTATGCCTTCAAGGATCTTGCTATTCAGTAGAGACTTAAATCCTGGACAGTGAGTACTACATAGAGGTGTGTCAGTGCTTGGTGCTCAGTTACAGGAAGTCAGAGGGTGTGGAAGTATTCCTTGGGGCTTGAGAATTTCAAGATGCAGCTCTGTGGCCAAGCTGAGTAAATGATCTCCGTTAAGACCAATGTAGGAACCCCAGTAGGAGCTGTGACCAAGAACTTTACCGTCCAATTGCTCAGGACTGCATGACCATAAGCTGTCAAGTGTGTGTTAATAATAAATCATTACTCATTGGTCATAGGCAATTGACATCCAGTAAATATTTATTCAGCGTTTTTTAATTGTTTAAACTTTCAAAGGAGTTTAAAAATAAATGAAAAAAGTTGGATAGAGCTCTGTATATAGCGTGATCCTTTTCTTCCTCTCTCCTAAAATAGTAACCATGCTTCTCTCTCTGGTTCAACTGTGAGAGACTTTTTTCCCACTACACACTTCTACCTTTATCATAAAATCATTTAAAATAAAAATGAACACATATGAAATCCTTACTTTATTTCTGGTGTTTGAAATGCTCTACTTTAGTAACAGCTGTTTGTCACTATTTATTTAGTGGGATGGAATTCAACATAGAGGCCTTTCTGGGGCTCTTCTGTCCAAATCTCTGCTTCTAGATAGAGCCGCCCAGAGTATTGTCTGTATATAAATCATAGTGGATAATCTAAAAGTTTGTTATATACTCCATTTGAAATAAGGTAAATCTGATGTAGGTTTTGCTTGCATGTCTCTGTTACTTTCATAATTGGCAAGGACAAGTGGCTATTTCTTATCAGTCATGCTGAGCCAGTGGGAGTGCCTGGTGTCGTCTATCAGAATACCACCACAGTGAGTCAGGGTGTGAGTCCCAAGGCAGGAGCAGAGCCAGATGACCTCTTCCTGGGCCAACTGGCTCAGACGGTGAAGAATCTGCCTGCAATGCAGGAGACCTGGGTTTGATCCTTGGGTTGGGAAGATCCCCTGGAGAAGGGAATGGCAACCCACTCCAGTATTCTTGCCTGGAGAATCCCATGGGCAGAGGAAACTGGCGGGCTACAGTCCATGGGGTCATAGAGAGTTGGACTCGACTGAGCAACTAACACTTTCACTTTTTTCACTTTCCTGTGCCAGCAGCTTCCTGTTTCTGGGTCTCAGCTTTGTCCTCATGAAATGGTGGGTTTGAACTATGTGGTCTCCAAGGTGCCCCTTGGTTTTTTATCATTTGAGAGGGTTGTGATGCTCACTGCCATTAATAGAAAGGTCTCCTAAAAGCATTGCTGGAGACCCAGCACACATGAGCCTGTTTTGAGAAAGAAGGGTTTAACCTTAGTAGTTTCCATCTGTAAAGGAGTTTGGGGAAAAAAAAAAAAAGGTTTTGGGTTGATGTTGAGACATGTGACATGGAGAGGGGCTGGTGCCTGTCTCCTGCTGTGGGACTGCGGGCTGTGAACTCTGTCCCTCCATTGACTGTCTGGCACTGACTTTCAGCTCAATGAATGTTATTGAATTAAACTTGATTGGGGGATAATAAAGAACAAGGAGGAAATTAAATATAATTTATTAGCAGCTACATTAACTGAGTGCTAACCAGGCTTTATGCTTTCCATTTCAGCAATTCTCAAGCTTTATTTTGCACAGAATCATCCTGGGTTTAGTGAAGGTTGCAGGTAGGGCCTGAAAATTTGCATTTGTAACAAGTTCCCTAATGATGCTGATGTGGCTGATCAGGGACTATATTTTGAAAACACGATAGATATAGATTTCATTTAATTTCAGTCTTACAAGGTGAGCATTATCATCCTCAGTTTACAAATGAAGACACACTAGTGCCCAAAGTCTCACAGTTAATAGGTGGAGAGTTAAGGATTTAAATAAACTGTCCTTTCTGACTCACAATCTCATTCGTGTCCCGCTCCAAGAAAGGATATTGTATGTATGTGTATGTGTGTGTGTATATATATATGTGTGTGTGTGTGTGTGTTGCTTGTTTTGAACATGATTGTTTCTCTCTATCCAGCCATTCAGATACATAGGAACTCAGGTGCGTGTGTGTGCAGACACACGCAGACACACACACACCCCTATGTATCTACCTATATGTCTGCAGATCTGTCTCTGACTCTGGAAAATAGTGCCAAGTTCTATCACCGTTTATCTTTAGGTGATGAGATGCTTTGCATATATATATAAATCATATAAACAAATATGTTATTTGTATAAATTGTAATTTATACAATTTATATATATTCATAAATAAGCTACAGATGAGGTTGTATTTTCACACAAGATTATACATTGGGTAAGACTTCTCTAAGTGTATTTAATCATGACTTTAATTACAAAGAAGCCTTTAAACCCACGGGTGCCTCTCACAACCAGCCCCAGCAGCCCCGCCTCCTCCCCGCAGTCCCCGCCCCTCTTCACCGGCCCCTCATGGCCGGTCCCGCCCCGCCCCGCCCCTTCGCTCCTCCCACCGTGGGGGTGCCTGGGAAGAGGCGGAGAACAATATGGCGGATGGCGAGGAACCGTAAGTACCCGGGCTCTGCAGGCGCCCCGGGCCGGGCTGGGTTGTGAGAGAGCGCGGCGGTGGGCGGTCGCCGCCTCCACCCGGGGGTCCTCCCACCCTCCGCCCCGTCCCCTCGCCCCCCATCCCCTCGCGGCGCCCAATGTGTAGCGTGATGCTGACCCTTCTTTTATTCTCTCTTTCTTTTAGGGAGAAGAAAAGAAGGAGAATAGAGGAGCTGCTGGCTGAGAAGTTAGTGCTGCCGGGAGGCCGGGGCCCTCTCCGGGGGCCCCCGCCTCCCTTCACCCCAGGCCTAGGGGACCAGCCGCAGCGGGCCCGGGGGGCTGGGAGGGGGGGCACCCGGAGCGCAGGCCTCGCGGCCTCATCCCCCGACCCCCACCCGCAGCCCCAGGGGCCTGGCGGGCCCTCCCGGTCTCTGTCTCGGGCGGGCGCTGGGCCCGGGTACCGCGCTCAGGTTCCGCGCCGGCCTGCCGGGGTGCCTGACCGAAAGGTCTTGCGGAAGAACCCTTGCGCCCCTCTTCCTCCATCCCAGATTGTCAGAGCCGAGACTTTGTGAGAAGGGAGTCTTAGCAAAACACATGAAACGGACGATGGGCCTTTTTTTGGCCTTTCGGAAACACGGAGACAATAGTATTAATTGCAAACTTTTGATGAGAACTTTTAAGTCTGGTATCGTACTAAGCACTTAAGTCATTTTTGCAAAATCATTGGCTCTGAAAGGAGAGTGTTGCCTCCAGGGAGCTTATGTTCTCCATGTATTACACACCTTATTTCATATCAGATGCCTAGTTTTGTGCTAGTGAGACAGGTTTAAACGAAGTGTGTTACACCCCGGGCAGCATCACCTATTTTTATTTCCTCCTTACTTGGGACGGGAAGAGAGTGCTCTTACAGTGGGCGTGGTTAGTTAGTCATTTCTGTGGCAGTCCTCAGTAGCAGGGCCTTAGGTATCTCAGAAAGTTGAATTTCAATCTCGAGAGGACTTGGAACAAGTTAAGTTTCACATTTCTTCCCACCTTTCATTTCATTCCACTTTTGCTTAAAATGACAGCTACGATTTGAATGTTTACTATATACCACGTATTGTACTAAGGCCTCTATGTGGATTATCTCTATCATTCTGACGTTAAGTAGCTACAGACAAGCTACAGATGAGGTTTATGGCTGTCTAGTAATCTGCTGAAGGTCACAATGCTATTAATTGTGGAACCAAATCCAGCTGTGACGTCAAACCCTGTAATCTTTATTGCTAGGCAATACTTGGTCCGTTTTGTAAAAATTGGATATTACTAAATATGTTTGAAGGTAGAAATTGTGGGATTGTAGGAAATTTGAAAATTAAAAATAGCTACAAGGAAACATGAGTCTTGCAAAGAATAGAAAACATGTTTTGTTAGAGGAGTCCCTCCTTACTGGATTGTATGTTCTAAAAGGTTTATAGATGGTATTGCCTACCTGTGACATAATTATAACCTAAAACTTTGCTTGTGTTTAGTGGCAGTAGAAGCCACCTTATAGTCCTAAGAGATTCTTTTTTTGAAAATTAGGACCCCAGAGAAAAATATGATGTTTCTCTCATCAGAAATAAGTTATACTTTTCAAACTTGGAAACAACACATGAGTTATGTTAGATGTCAAGCATTAGGATTCTGGAAGTGGAGGGATATTTTTGGTTTTTGTTTTTTCTTGTAGCTTATATTTTCTGTTCGAAGGCTGTTTATAGAATAGATTGGGCAGTTTACAGTGTTCAGTAAGTTCCAAATGTTTAGAAAGCCCATTTCTCGCTGATAGATCACTGTCCCAAGTTTGATTTTAGGTTATTTTAGTAACCCAGAAATGTACTGATTATTTCCTCAATCTGTTCTTGCCTTTATATAAACTATATAATAGCAAGAAAAGACAATAAAAGCATAAGCATAACTACATTGAATTATTACCCTTTGTATTTGAGCAGATCTGGTGTGGTTACCTTTTCATTTGGGGAAACCATATTAGTTGTAGGTGTGGCTTTTTCATACTGATCTTTGCAGCTGATTTTACTGTGTTCTGTGCAGAATGGCTGTTGATGGTGGGTGTGGGGACACTGGAGACTGGGAAGGTCGCTGGAACCATGTAAAGAAGTTCCTCGAGCGATCTGGACCCTTCACACACCCTGATTTCGAACCGAGCACTGAAGTGAGAAATGTTTATTTTTAAATAACTCCTCTAATAGTTTTATGTTGCAAATATAATAAGATGCTTCCTTTTTAATTTACTCCTATAATAAAAATACTAATAGAATTGTGTAAGTTATCTTGAAATAGTAAATAGAATATTTGCAACTGATTTTCTTTGAATAATATTTGAGTTATTTTCACATTTTTCAAATGTAATATGTTAATTTTCAAGAGTAGAATAACTTCATAACCTCACTTAAAATTATGTTATACTTCATTTAAAATTCCAGTTTAAAATTACTTTTGAGACACACCGTTTTAATCCCTGCTATGAAGAATTTAACTTTCATAGAGATACAGATGTGCTTGCTTAAATTTTAAAGTTTATTTGAAGTGAGTATCTTTACTTAGAAATGAATATAATTAGTTTTGGAATTGAATATAATTAATTTATAAATAATTACTTAGAATTCAATATAATTAATTGCCTGTTAAAAAGTATAAAAAGTATGTGACTGCAGTATCATAGAGGAATAGAATTTGAAACTAGTAGTGTCTGACTTAAAGCAAATGTTCAACTAGAAACAACTTTTTTTTATTATGGGATGGGAAATATTCCTTTACAGTAAATTTTTTATCTCCTTTTATGTTGATGAAGACATATGTTTTGAAGTAGAAGTATTGTGCTGCTCCTGAATATAAGGTGCAGACTTAGGTTTGACTCATTTTAAGTGAGGAACCTGAGTAATCTTGGACAAAATTGACAGTCTTCTGTATTTCTTTGAATAATCCAGCATATTTTCTCATGCTTCTGATTTTCTTTTTTTTGTGGGGTTGAGTCAGGGAGCTAATAATTTAAGATTCTTGTGTTAAGTGGTGGTTTCAAATCATATTTCTGCTGATAGGCAAAAAATAAGAGTTTTATCTGTTTTTTCTTCCTTCCATCTCCTGTTTTGTAAGTGTAACCAACTGTATGGAAAAGCAGCTGTTATTGTTCTTACCCTTTTTTTTTTAAAGACCTCTGAACAGCTTGTGCAGTGCTTAATCTTCAGTCCTTATGATTTTTACACTTTTCTATTTTTAAGAAGTCAATTAAATAATTGAGTTTGATGCTCTCCTTTCAAAGTTAAAAAAAGAGACAACTCTAAACTAGGCATATTTTTTCTTGTTAGAAATAGTAGCTTTTTCATTTCAATCAATAAAACTCAATTTAGCAACATTGAAGTTGGAACTCTCAGAAATCATTAGGGTTATACAGTTTCTGGTTCTACCTTGTTCATAAATTTAAATAATTTATGAATTTCAAAGGCTGCTCTTTATCTTCAGTTGCATTTTTCATGGAAACAGAAACTCTTTTATGGTTTATTGGTTTATTGATGGTACTTATGGTTTTTATCAACTAGATTTTAATATGCCTTTCGTTCTTTACAGTCTCTCCAGTTTTTGTTAGATACATGTAAAGTTCTAGTCGTTGGAGCTGGCGGCTTAGGATGTGAGCTCCTGAAAAACCTGGTAATATATATATAAAATATGTACTTTCCTTCTCTATAATAATTAAACCTTTTTCCTTTTCTGTCATTTCTTTATTATGATTGTTAACTGTTTCTCCTGAGCCTTTGTTAAATAAGTTTAGTAGGTCAAATTCCAGATAGTAATTAAAATGATGATGTAACTTAACTTTTTAAACTCTAAAGTCCTTGGCTATAAAGTAATGATTGATAGACATTTTTATTTCTCCTTTCTTCTCTTCTTTTTATCCAGCAGATTTTTGTGCTTCCTCTTGCAAAGTGCTCTTTAATTGAGAGAAGTAAATAGCAAAACTGTTAATTCATATTTCACATGTAATTTCAAAGTATTTATTATTTTGTATGTCCCTCAAAATAATCCACTTAGGTGAATAGGACTATCTCATTTTATATAGAGTAAGACACAGGTTCAGGGATGTTTAGTGACAGGTTTTTTCTGGATTATGGTGGTGTGTCTGGAATCTAATCCAGGCCATCAATTTTTAGTCAAGTATTTCACTGAACCATTGTGTCATTACATGATCTAATCATACAGTAATTTTTTTTTGATAACCATATGGTAATAGACTCATAAAGTATGAGAGAGCTAAACCTTTTTTTTCTTTTTTGGTCAGTCTTTTAAATGAACATCATCTCAAGAGGGTACTATTTAGTGAAGCTCTTCCTATGTACTGGATGGAATCCATAATTTGTGACTTAATTAGTTTCATTACTTCTGATAACTACAAAGTAGATCTTTATAAGATTTTATCAGTTTATTTAACAAAAATGGTTAGGGGAAGAATTGATTTGGAGCTGTTGTATGCTTGCCTTCTGATTAGTATGTGGAAAAGTGAAAATGGTAGAGCATACTCCTTAGAAAATGAAGCAAGTAACAGCCAGATGAAGGATCTAAATAGTCAGCCTTGGGACCTAAGTTTAAATATAAATAATCACATTACTTTTGCTAGGAAACACTAACGTCACTCCTAGTGAGACTGCAAAAACTTAATACACTTCCTGGTACTTAGTGTTTGGTTCTGTGGGCATTGCAGGTCATCATGATGTATGTCTGTAGTGAATTTGAAGTATTCGCACAAAATAAATAGCTGTTATGTATCATATAGGGCTTACCAGATGGTACAGTGGTAAAGACACTGCTGGTCAGTGTAGGAAATGCAGGAGATGCAGGTTTGATCCCTGGGTTGGGAAGATTCCCTGGAGAAGGAAATGGCAACCCACTCCAGTATTTTGCCTGGAAAATTCCATGGACAGAGGAATCTGGTGGACTACACTACATTCCATGGGATCACACAGAGTTGGACACGACTAAGTGCACGTGGACACACGCACATAAACACACATGATGTGCCCTGTGAGAGACACACACATACATATGATGTGCCCTGTGAGAGAGAGACACACACACACGATGTGCTCTGTGAGAAGAGACACACGCACACACACACGATGTGCCCTGTGAGAGAGAGAGACACACACACACACACACACTCACACACGATGTGCCCTGTGAGAGACACACACACACACACATGATGTGCCTTGTGAGAGACACACATACACACACACGATTTGCCCTGTGATAGGATGGAGAAGGTAATGGCACCCCACTCCAATACTCTTGCCTGGAAAATCCCATGGACAGAGGAGCCTGGTAGGCTGCAGTCCATGGGGTCGCTAAGAGTCGGACACGACTGAGCGACTTCACTTTCACTTTTCACTTTCATGCATTCGAGAAGGAAATGGCAACCCACTCCAGTGTTCTTACCTGGAGAATCCCAGGGATGGGGGAGCCTGGTAGGCTGCCGTCTATGGGGTCGCACAATCGGACACGACTGATGTGACTTAGCAGCAGCAGCATCAGCAGGATGCCAAAATGACAGTACTTTATTAGATACAAATACCCTTGCAGCACAAGAACCAAAGGATTTGGGAAAGGTAGGCTGTGGTTTTCATAGGCATTGTATGCACAAATCTCCTAAATAGTTAGCTTTTTCCATTTCAAAGCTGTTATTGCAAACGTGATAGATACCAGTTTAAAATGTAAAGTAATTAGAGGTTAGATCTGAGGAGTAGTCATCAAGCAACTTCAGAAGTGGCTTGTTGTTCAGTGCATTGTAATAATCTCTTACATGGAAGAAAACTGGGTTTTCAATTTTACCACTTGTTACTTTGCTTGTTTCACACATAAATAACAAAAGAGATAAAAAATGCATGCATATTTTTTGAATTGATCGTAAGCCCCCAAAGGCTCATTCTAAAATAAAGGATATGACATTAATATTATTGATAGAGCAAATATTTATTAAACCTCTTTCTCTATATACCAGGTACAGTTTTATATGCTAAAGATACAGCCTTGAACAAAACAGGTGTTTGTATGTTGAGGGCTTTTGTTTTAGTGGAAGGAAAAGACAAGTGAACTATGTTGTATGTCAGATGGTAATAAATGCTTAAATGCTATGGAGAAAGGAAGGATGGAATATAGATAGCCTGGCAGGAGGGGAAAGGGTTCACAAAAAGGTGCTATTTGGGCAAAAAGGTGAGCAAGAACGTTCTAAGCAGAGGGAGTATCTGGTGCAAAAGCTGTGAAGTGGGAACATAACTGTTATGTTCCAGGAGGACACGGAGGTCATTGTAGCTAAAGCAGAAGTAAGGAAGAGGGGCATTTTCTAGGAGGATGAGATAACAAAATGAGCTTGGAGTGAGAGTTGCAAAAGGCTTGAGGTGCTGCTGTAAGAACTGCCTTTTACTCTTAGTCAGGAAGTCATTGGAAGAGGTTTAAGTCTGTGAGTTGACTCCATACAACTTTAACCTGGATCGCTGTGGCTGATATATTAAGAAAAGGCAAGAGAAAGAACAGACAAGGAAGCTGAGAGGCTGGTTTGAAGGTTGTTGAAGTCACCTAGGCAAGAGGTGATAGGTAGTCCCTTAGAAGAGGGTAGTAGTACTGGAGGTGGTGAGAGGAGGTTGGATTATGGATGTTTTGAAGATGAAATCAGTAGGATTTGCTGGTGGATTGGTGTGGAACATAAGAGGAGTCAAGGCTGACATGATAAGGTTTTTGCTGTGAGCAGCTGGAAAGATGGAGTTGGCTTTTGCTGAAGTGAGGTGGGCTGGGTAAAGAACAGATTCGCTGGTTTGGGTCAGCAAAGGTGATTGGCTTTGGTTTTGGAAAATGTTAAATTTCAGATATTAATATCTGTTAGACGATGGTTTACCTTCCAAGATGGTCTGAAATTGCTGTAAGTAACCACAACTAATAAGTGCAAGGGCGCCCCAAATTCTGGCCAGTAAATGAGGAGGAAAACTCTTGAGTGAGTAGTGAATGGGAAACCAATTTTTAAAAAGTGTTCAGATTCTTGTGAGTGAGTGAGGTGACTAGGTGAAGAAAGTGTTTCAAGGAGGGGAATTGATCCATATACCCTGCCAAATACTTGAGATGGGTCATATCAGAGAGAGTAAGAGTTGGTGATGGGAGGTCACTGGTGACTGACAAGTGTAGTTTTCAGTGGAGTGAAAGCTTGTTTATAGCAAGTGCAAGAGAGGAATTTGAGAATGAAAGTATAGACAACTCTTACTATAAAGAGGGCGGAAAAATGGTGAAATTATTACCAAGTGATTCAATTTGATTACCTAAGTAAGCTGACCATAACCAGAGATGCACAATTGAGTCTTGAGACCCTTTTTTTTTTCATTAATCTGCTAGTAAGTTTGAACACCTTGTACTGTTAAACTATGTGGCATTATCATTGAAACACACGAGTTTTGTTGCTTTTCTCAAGCTGTTTGATTGCTTGCTCTTGACTTTGCTTTTAAGGTATTTCTTTTACATGTCCAGGATGTGTGTGTATATATATATGTGTGTGTATGTTTATAATCTTATAGGTATTTCTGATTGGCAGCATGCTTATATTAGTATAAATCTTGTAGGAATTACCTTCAACAGTATTCTAGAAAAGAATAGCAACTATAGTTAAGTAGTAAGAATAGTAAAATTAAAATGTCTGGCAGCAACAGCAAAACAAACTTTAACAGATGTGTTTATGGGATTATGAAACAACCATAGAAATTTTGAGTTACTCTCTTTAGGTTATGGATTATTGAAAACTGAGTACCTACACTTTTTTGACCTTTACAAGAACCTTGAGTTTTATATACCTTGTATGACTCTTTAACCATTGAATACAATTGTGCAGAACTTATTACTGAGAACTTGTAGATTTAAGACCATTGAAAAGAAATTTTAAAATTTCAAATGTGATGAACCTTTTGCTTAATTAGATATTTTTTTTCTTTTATTCTCACAGGCCTTGTCTGGTTTTAGACAGATTCACGTTATAGACATGGACACTATAGATGTTTCCAATCTGAATAGGCAATTTTTATTTAGGTGAGTTTTAATATCCTATTTTAAAATTGTGGTGATCATTCAAATTTGAGTACATTTTCAGTTTAATAAAAAACTGCTGAGAGGTTATTGCTAATTTTGTTAAGAACTGTCACTCCTGTCTTAGGTAGATTTTGCAGGAAAATTTTGGGCATTCTAGCAAAAATAGTTCTGTAAACAAATATATGTATTTGTTGATTTTAAAGAAATGTCCAAAAGGTGAATGTGATCTTTGGGATGATTGTGCCTTGAAGACACCAAGTTCCACTCTTTTCCTCCTGTTGATTTCATAAAAGAACAATAAATATATATTACGCCCTAGTGAGATACATTGGTAGGGACTTATGAGCCAAGACTTGAGTGGTGACTCTGGGGCAGTGAAGTTATGACACAGTTTGAACTTTTTATAGAAGGTGAAATAAGATGGTGAGTTAAGGAGAAAAAACCCAGGAGCAAGTGAAATGGAACAGAGAGGGATATTACCTTAGGTGTAAGTGAAATGCAGTAAACAGCTAAGAGCAGCTTATGTGGAGTAACTTTAAATACTAGAAGTAGTCCTTACATGCAGATCTGAGGAAAAGTTCATTAATGAATAATACTATGTAGTGTTTAGGGACTTGAATGGCTTAGATAACAGTGTGTATTTGTTACTCAAAGAATTATACGGATGGGCTTCCCTGGTGGCTCAGATGGTAAAGAATCCGCCTGCAGTGTGGGAGACCTGGGTTCAATCTCTGGGTTGGAAAGATCCCCTGGAGGAAAGCCTGGCAACCCACTCCAGTATTCTTGCCTGGAGAATCTCCATGGATTGAGGAGCCTGGTGGGCTACAGTCCATGGAATCGCAGAGTCAGACATGACTGAGCAACTAAGAACAGCACAGAGATAAGGACTTTTTTCTCTCTCTGTAGTGATCATAGAGTACTGACAAAGGGTGCTCAAATAGTCTTAGGATGCAGGATGAGGTTAGGTAGCAGAAAAGATAAAATTAACTTTAGGAAAGATCTTAAACAGGTTGAAGGATGGGTTAAACTAAGTCAAGTTAATGAAGTATTGTAATTGTAGGGTGAACCCTACATTTAACTTTTAAGGTTTTCTTTGTATATTTTTTCAGCCCTTGACATTTCTCTTCTCTTGATAGAAAAAGTTTGTGGGCCCTTTACAGTCTGACAAATATTTAGTGTAGGACTGCTCTTGAAATGACACCACCAAATTGATTGGTTATTGACAATAAGCTATGCCCTTTAATACAGAGCTGAAATAATGATTGAAGATCATAGTGACAATGAAGATTTGTGAAGTGCTTAGGATATATTGGACTTACCTGGTGGCTCAGATGGTAAAGCGTCTGTCTACAATTGGTTTGGGAAGATTCCCTGGAGAAGGAAATGGCAACCCACTCCAGTACTCTCGCCTTAAAAATCCCATGGACGGAGGAGCTTGGTGCAGGCTACTATCCATGGGGTCGCAAAGAGTCTGAAGTCTGAGTGACTTCACTTTCTTTCTTTCTTTAGGATATATTAAGTACTTTCTGAGCTCTTTATCTATACTACTTAATTTAATCTCAGAGCAAACCCCACGATAGGTTCTTGTTTTCCAGGTTAAGTAATTAGGCCAAGATACCTTGAGAGGATGATGTGTTGTTGTTGTATAACAGTGCCATTCTTGCAAGGATGATGTGTATGAAAGACCATTTTACTCAAAGTACAGTTTTTCTGAGGAGCAATTGAATCCCCTAATTATGGGATGGTAAAGTAGCAGTTCCCACAGAAACCATCTTAGAATTCTTTTTTTGGGATCAATTATGAAAGCACATATAATACACAGTCTGAAAGATTCTTGAAACTATTTTATCTACTCTGTATACCTAAAGAGTTCTGTCCAGGGTGGGTGGATGCAATACTGAAATCAAGTTCGTTGACTTGTGCTAGAGTCTCTTGTAATTACAAGTTTGGATAAAGAATAAAACTCTTACCAAATGTTTTGAGTCAAAAAAGCATTCTGCCTTATTGGAGAGAAGAAATTTGACCTGTTAAAGCATTTTAAAAAATTCCTATTTTATTTATTTTTAGCATTTTATTTATTTAGCAGCAGAAACATTTTGTGTTGGAGTATAGCTGATTAACAGTGTTGTAGTAGTTTCAGGTGAATAGCCAAGGGACTCAGCCATACATATACATGTTAAAAATTCCAATTTTAAATAAAATATGATTTCTAATGCACACAGTGACTGTTTAATTTTCATTTATTTTTCAAGTGTTTACTCTGTGCTTAGCTAGGAAGGAGTACAAAGAGATAAGAGTATGGTAACTTTCTTCCAGTTTTTCATAGTCTGGTAGGTATGATAGACCTATATATATATATAACCAAAAATCATGTTGTGAAAAAGTAGTAATGAAGCGCTTATTATGTATACCTGAGGGAGTGATTTATTCCCATGATGAGAATGAGAAAATATTAGGAAAGAAAAATATCGTTCATACTGAGATAAGAAGAGAGAACTCATGTCCTTTCCTGTCTGTAACTGTGGTTATTATCTAGGAGTAACCTTTTGAAGTCTTTTGTTATTACCATCTTGAAGATAGTGGTAACATTTGCAGTTCTAGATACTGCCTTTGGAATTATTCCTTCAAAAAACAGTTATGGCTACTTATGGGATACAGCGTTTACTAGTTAATTAGCACACATGGGGAAAAGGGGGTATATGAACATTCTCGCATCCCTAGGATCCCTTGATTTTTTTTCTGCCAAGACCTGCATAGTAATGCCTTGAAGTTCTGGGATTCAGGGCAAAGACATGGAAATCTCTGAATCTGGGATAATTTTTTATGTTAGGAAATACAATGTTGAGAAATGTCTGGGAAACATGCTATTGTTACACTTTACTTTAAAAAACTTATTTTCACTTAAATACTTAATTAGACTTGTTAGTACTTAAAAATACTTAATTTGGAATATCAACAAGAGTTTACATTTAGTGTTGAATGACTCATTATTCATCAGAAATACTTAGGTAAAAATATTCCTTCTAAATAGCCTCTAGATAAATTCACTGTGGATATTTTTATGTGTGAAAGTAGATTATGTATATAATCTAGATTTATATCATGAATGATAATTTAAATATAATTTTTTCTGTAGGCCTAAAGATGTTGGAAGACCTAAGGCTGAAGTTGCTGCAGAATTTCTAAATGACAGAATTCCTAATTGCAATGTAGTTCCGTATCCTTTTGACAAATAAGTTACTCAATACTTAACTATTTGAAGCTTATTATATTTATTATTATACAAGATATGTTTAACATAGAGAATACAGATAGGCAAAAAAAATAAGCAGCAGCAGTAAGCTTATTACTGACATACCTTTTGGTAACACTTTGTTTAATGTCCTCTCAATCTTTTCTTTTTAAGGTTATATAAAATGTTTTTTGCCCAAAATTAAGCTTAGGTAGCAAATACCTTCATTTATTTGCCTATTGTCTTTAAGTTTCAATTGCATATGTCCTCGACTAGACTCTTAAGTTTGTAGGCTGGATACTGGTAATCTTTGTATCGCCTTATCATAGCAGGCAAAGTAAAGAGTCAGTATATTATTAGACAAATGGAAGGTGTGTCAGAATAAATATATTTTTATAAGAAACATGTTTTAAAAAAGGACTATTCATACTTTGTTGATTCCCATACTTTTAGGTCCAGGGAACTTTTAGTATTTTATAGAAACTTAGGAAATGGGATTTGTTATGTTGGAAATACCACAAGATACAAAAGTCGACATACACAAATCATTTGTATTTCTGTATACTAGCAGTGAACACATGGAAACTGAAATTTAAACTACAGTGCCATTTATAACCACTCAAAAAAAGGAGAACTACTTAGGTGTAAACCTAACAAAATAAGTATGGTCTTGTATGCTGAATATTGCAAAATGCAAATGAAAGAAATCAAAGGCAATCTAAATAATGAAATGATAGTGTTCAAGGACTGGATGATTCATCATAGTAAAGATGTTACTTAGCCCCAGATTTGTGTACAATTTGTATACAAGTTTCTATCAAAATTCCTGCAAACTTTTCTGTTGCTCCAAATAGGATTATTCTAAAATGGATAGAGTTAAGGATTACCTAAGACAATACTGTGAAAGAATAAAGTTGGGAATCACTGGCCAATTTCAAGAGTTATTATCTAAGTACAATAATCAAGACTGTGGTGTTGCCAAGGAGAGAGTATAGACACAGATCAGCAGGACAGAATAGAGAAACCAGAAATAACCACATGGAAGTATGGCCAATTTATACTTGACAGAGGTACAAAACAATTCACTCTAGGAAGGACCATCTCTTCAGTAAATTGTGGTAGCAAAAAAAAAAAAAAATGCATCTCAAAACTCAAAATTACAAAAATAAGCTCAAGATAGATCATAGGTTAAGTATAAAATGTAAACCTGTAGAACTTTGGAAGATAACATAGGAGAAATAGCTTTGGGACGTAGGGTTTGATAAAAATCTGTAGACCACATCAAAAGAATAATCCATAAAAGTAAAAAAAAAGGTAAATTGAATGTCATCAAAATTAAAAATTTTTGCTCTGTGAAGGATCTTGTTAGGATGACAAGATAAGCTACACATTGGGAAATACTTATGAAGTAGGTATCTGACAAAGGATTCATCAAGAATATATGAGAAACTCTCATAACAGTAAAAAGCAGTTAGAAAATGGACCAAAAATATGAAGGGATATTTCACTAAAGAAAATAGTAAAAAGCTCATGATAAGATATTGAGTATCACTAGCTTTAAGGGAGATCCAGGTTATGATCACAATGAGATTACTACATGGATAGCTGACATAAAAATAGTAATGAACGTTTGCAAAGATATAGGAAAACTGGAAGTGTAAAATGATAGTCATCTGGAAAATAGTTTGGCTGTTTTTTTTTTTTAATTTAAATATACACTTTGCATACAACTCAGCAGTTTCATTCCTGGACATTTACCATCTGTATAAAAACTTATCCTCCAATGTTCGTAGCTTTGTTTGCAAGTAGCCAAAAACTGGCGACAACTCAAACATCCGTCAATAGGTGAATTGTTAACCTGTATTACAGTTATACTGTGTATACAATATACAATTATTGTACGCAGTACAATAATACTGAGCAATAAAAAACTAACTAATGAGGTACAGCTTGGATGGATATCAAGAACATTACGCTGAATGAAAAGTGCCAGTCTCTAAATGTCATATACTGAATGATTGCATATAACCTTCAGATACTAAAATTGCAGAAATGGAGAGCACATTAGTGATGGCCAGGGATTTGGCATGTTGGATGGGATAGATGTGACTGTAAAGGGGTAGCAGGAGGGAGATGTTTGTGGCGCTGTAAGAGTTGTGCATCTTAATTGTAGTTACACTGATCTACATGTATTTAAATGGCAAAACTTAACACACGCATTGTACCAGTGTCCCATTTGTAATTTTGATATGGTTCTATGGTTTATATATGATGTAACCCTTAGGGGAAATTGTGTGAAAGAAATATGGGACACTGTGTACTGTCTTTGCAAAAATAAAAAGTTGAAACATGCAAATACATGTCCTTATAGGGAGAAGAGGGAAAGAGTGTGTAGACTCTTTTGTCTCTCTTGTTTAGATCTGGGGAACTTTGGGTATTTTGTAGAAATCCAGGAGATAGCATTTCTTGGTCTGGCTCCTTGGTCTCCTGTTTTTGTTCTGCTAATGTTTGCTCTGGTTCTCTTTTGGCTTTTGTTTTCTAGCTGCAGCTTATACCTCTCGTTTGCCTGGTATTCAAAAGGAATAGGGGTCTTGGTGGGTGAGGGCTAGAATTGAACATATTTATTTGTAGGCCAGAATAATAATAATAAAATCTAGAGCACACATACTATGTATTGTCCCTCTTTTCCATTTTGGTTTTTAAAGCCTGCAATGGATGATTTGTTTTAGGGGAGTGTAATTTATGTGTACTAAATGAAATTGCTCCATTAGAAAAAAAATGCTTTTTTTGCATACGTATGCTGTTCACATGTTAAGTACTATGATTCACATTCACAGCCGGTTTTGAATGGCGTTCTTTTGGCACCCTCCAGGCTGAGGAAAGCCTGCTTATATGGTGCAGGTTGGGTAGAAAGAGAGAGACTTGAAGAACTGAGTTTAGCGAGAAAGGAAGAAAATTCACCCTTCCCTCCAACAAGGGGAAAAAAATCGATAACAAATCATTAGCACCTGAAAAAACTATTGGAAATGTTTGTGTTGTCTAAAAATTAGTTTTGCAGTAACTTTTTTTTATTTTAAATTTCCTATGTCTGACATATAAAACTGTAAAGGTGTAGGCACCCCACTCCAGTACTCTTGCCTGGAAAGTCCCATGGACGGAGGGGCCTGGTAGGCTGCAGTCCATGGGGTCGCAAGAGTCGGACAGGACTGAGCGACTTCACTTTCACTTTCCACTTTCATGCATTGGAGAAGGAAATGGCAAGCCACTCCAGTTTCTTGCCTGGAGAATCCCAGGGATGGGGGAGCCTGGTGGGCTGCCGTCTATGGGGTTGCATAGAGTCGGACAAAACTGAAGCGACTTAGCAGCAGCAGCACAGTGTATTAATTTGTGCAGTACGTTAACTCCTAGAATCCCCTTTGTAAGTGGGAACTATAGCATATCTGTTCCCTTCACTAAACAAATTTTTATTGCCTCTCTGCTTGATGCTGATGGTTGAAGACACACATTCTATTTTCCCAGAGTTTATGGTTTTACATAAGAATTGCAGCAGAGTAGAAAGTATAACAGACATACAATTATACTGATATGAAAGCTTGGGGATGAGAGAAACTATTCTATGTCATTAGGGGAGGAGTGTTTAGAAGACAGTTTTCTTAGGAGGTAGGATTGTTTTCATTTTATCAGATTCCTTAAATTCCATTGCTTTGAACACTGATGGCTTAAGTCTTGTTTTAAATATACATTTATAATTTGATCCTGTGGCATTGTTGAATTCATCTTACAAATTAAAAGTTTAGCAGCTTAAGTTCCTTTACTTATATTCAGACATTTCAACAAGATTCAGGATTTTAACGACACTTTCTATCGACGTAAGTTTTCCACTTGAAATTCAATTCTCACTAAATTTTTATATTTTTTAGTTGCTATTTACAGATTGCTAGCTATTTGATTACTATTTCTTTATTATTTCCTTTCATTTCTTGGTGTTGGCTTTTCAGGAATATTGTTGACTGACTGAAAGGATGGCAAACTGTTTTTAAATTCTTAGTTGGCACCATTAGCTGCATTTTTCTATACTGTTTTGAGTAAGGATTACTCAAGGATTGGAAGCTGTATATTTATTTTATAATGAAAAATGTTTTTTGTTTCTTAGAAATTGTGAATCATTTCGTGTGGCAGCATTTTTAAAAACTCAACTTGCATTTTTTTTCTTGTAGAATTTCATATAATTGTATGTGGACTGGACTCCATCATAGCCAGAAGATGGATAAATGGCATGCTGGTAAAGACTCAGTGTTTTTACAGTTCTCTGAAGTTCTTCCTGCTGCTCTTAACATACTAAAAATGAGACTTTGCACCATATTTTTGAAAAATCAAAGTTTATTCAATTTTCAGTAATAGATGTAGTTCATCGTTTATTGCTAGTCATTAATTTGCAGGTTTGGATGTAAATTGCTGCTAATGTAATCCCTTGATTTGGTGTATTTATATTCAGTAATGTGATTGACTTTTAGAATTGTTGAAAGCATTCTCCTTTTTTGAATTCTTATCCCCTCTCCTTTTAAACCCTTGAAACAATTTTCCTAGATATCTCTTCTAAATTATGAAGATGGTGTATTAGATCCAAGCTCCATTGTCCCTTTGATAGATGGGGGGACAGAAGGTTTTAAAGGAAATGCCCGAGTGATTCTGCCTGGAATGACTGCTTGTATTGAATGCACGCTGGAACTATATCCACCACAGGTAATCACAAAAGCACCTGCATCTGTTTGATAGTATCTTGGGGTGAAATAAGGGTTGCATTATTAAGATTAGTCAATATTTTTGATTTTTAATTAGGATTCAGTTCAGTTCAGTCGCTCAGTCCTGTCTTGACTTTGCTACCACATGAATCACAGCACACGGTTCACGGTACACATACTGCTGAAGCCTGGCTTGGAGAATTTTCAGCATTACTTTACTAGCGTGTGAGATGAGTGCAGTTGGGCAGTAGTTTGAGCATTCTTTGGCATTGCCTTTCTTTGGGATTGGAATGAAAACTGAGCTTTGCCAGTCCTATAGCCACTGCTGAGTTTTTCACATTTGCTGGCATATTGAGTACAACACTTTCACAGCATCATCTTTCAGGATTTGAAATAGATCAACTGAAATTCCATCACCTCCACTAGCTTTGTTTGTAGTGATGCTTCCTAAGGCCCACTTGACTTCACATTCTAGGATGTCTGGCTCTAGGTGAGTGATCACACCATACTGATTATCTTGGTTGTGAAGATCTTTTTTGTACAGTTCTTCCATGTATTCTTGCCACCTCTTCTTAATACCTTCTGCTTCTGTTAGGTCCATACCATTTCTGTCCTTTATCAAGCCCATCTTTTCATGAAATGTTCCCTTGGTATCTCTAATTTTCTTAAAGAGATCTCTAGTCTTTCCCATTCCGTTGTTTTCCTCTATTTCTTTGCATTGATCGCTGAGGAAGGCTTTCTTATCTCTCCTTGCTATTCTTTGGAACTCTGCATTCAGATGCTTATATCTTTCTTTTTCTCCTTTGCTTTTTACTTCTCTTCTTTTCACAGCCATTTTGTAAGTCCTCCTCAGACAGCCATTTTGCTTTTTTGCATTTCTTTTCCATGGGGATGGTCTTGATCCCTACCTATCTCCTGTACAGTGTCACGAACCTTCATCCATAGTTCATTAGGCACTATGTCTATCAGATCTAACCCCTTAAATCTATTTCTCACTTCCACTGTGTAAATTGTAAGGGATTTGATTTAGGTCATACCTGAATGGTCTAGTGGTTTTCCCCACTTTCTTCAGTTTGAGTCTGAATTTGGTAATAAGGAGTTCATGATCTGAGCCACAGTCAGCTCCCAGTCTTGTTTTGCTGACTCTATAGAGCTTCTCCATCTTTGGCTGCAAAGAATATAATCAATCTGATTTTGGTGTTGACCATATGGTGATGTCCATGTGTAGAGTTTTCTCTTGTGTTGTTGGAAGAGAGTGTTTGCTATGACCAGTGCATTCTCTTGGCAAAACTCTATTAACCTTTGCCCTGCTTCATTCCGTACTCCAAGTCCAAATTTGCCTGTTACTTCAGGTGTTTCTTGACTTCCTGCTTTTGCATTCCAGTTCCCTGTAATGAAAAGGACATCTTTTTTGGGTGTTAGTTCTAAAAGGTCTTGTAGGTCTTCATAGAACTGTTCAACTTCAGCTTCTTAAACGAACAGAAATCATTCTGTCGTTTATGAGATTGCATCCAAGTACTGCATTTCGGACTCTGTTGTTGACCATGATGGCTATTCCATTTCTTCTAAGGTATTCCTGCCCACAGTAGTAGATATAATGGTCATGTGAGTTAAATTCACCCACTCCAGTCCATTTTAGTTCGCTGATTCCTAGAATGTCGATGTTCACTCTTGCCATCTCCTGTTTGACCACTTCCAGTTTGCCTTGATTCACGGACCTGACATTGCATGTTCCTAAGCAATATTGCTCTCTATAGCATCGGACCTTGCTTCTATTACCAGTCACATCCACAGCTGGGTATTGTTTTTGCTTTGGCTCTGTCCCTTCATTCTTTCTGGAGTTATTTCTCCCTGATCTCCAGTAGCATATTGGGCACCTACCAACTGAAAGAGTTCCCCTTTCAGTATCCTATCATTTTGCCTTTTCATACTGTTCATGGGGTTCTCAAGGCAAGAGTACTGAAGTGGTTTGCCATTCCCTTCTCCAGTGGACCACATTCTGTCAGACCTCTCCACCATGACCCGTCCATCTTGGGTGGCCCCACATGACATGACTTAGTTTCATCGAGTTAGACAAAGCTGTGGTCCGTGTGATCAGATTGGCTAGTTTTCTGGGATTATGTTTTCAGTGTGTCTGCCCTCTGATGCCCTCTCGCAACACCTACCATCTTACTTGGGTTTCTCTTACCTTGGACATGGGGTATTATCTCTTCACAGCTGCTCCAGCAAAGTGTAACCCCTGATTTCGGATTGGGGGTAGCTCGTCTTGGCCGCCGCCCCTGACCTCAGATGTGGGGTAGCTCCTCTTGGCTGCTGCCCCTGACCTCGGACGTGGGGTAGCCCATCTCGGCCACTGCGCCTGACCTCGGATGTGGGGTAGCTCCTCTTGGCCGCTGCCCCTGACCTTGGACATGGGGTAGCTCCTCTTGGCCGCTGCCCCTGACCTCGGACGTGGGGTAGCTCATCTCGGCCGCCACCCCTGACCTCGGACATAGGGTAGCTCCTCTTGGCCGCTGCCCCTGACCTCAGACATGGAGTAGCTCCTCTTGGCTGCTCCTGTGCCGATGCAGCCTGGCACTTGGTTGCCGCCCCTGACCTTGGGCAAGGGGTAGCTCCTCTCGGCCATGCTTCTGCGCGATCCGTCGCAGCCGGTGTTCTTCTGCAAAGAGGCATGCTAAGAACGATGATGAAATACGAAATTTTGCTCTATTTAAGGAAAGATACATAATGTATCTTCCCTGATGGCTCAGCGGTAAAGAATCTGCATGCAGTGCAGGAGGCTTGGGTTCCATCCTTTGGTCTGGAAAGATCCGCTGGAGAAAGAAATGGCAACCTACTCCAGTATTGCCAGAAAAACCCCATGGACAGAGGAACCTGGTGGGCTCTAGTCTGTGGGGTTGCAAGAATTGAACACGATTGAGCAACTGAGCACACACATACATAGACTCAATATCATTTTGATACTGTTCTGTTCTTGTAATTCATTTCTGTTAGTTTTTTATTTGGAGAGTAAGGATCAAGGGATCAGTTAGAAAGTTATATGTGGGATGGAGCTGTAATCTGTTTTGTTTGGTTTTTGCCTGTGTTTCAGGGATATAAAGACACCAGAGATGAGAATGATATTTCCAATGATGAGGCTCTTTAATCTGCATTTCCACATGAAAGGGCATTTAGAAGTCTGATTTATAAATTTATTAATTTTTATTTGAAACTGATTTGGTTAATTTTATATCTTCAGATTTAAATCTTAAACATAATAGAGTACTCATATTTGAGAATTTATTCACTCCTATTCTTCCCATGTTCTAACAAAGCTTAACTTTATATATTTTTTTAAGTGTAGGGCAAACCTATTTTTTTAGGGAGATCAACCTAAGTGAAGTGACTTAGATCAGCTATGTTAATTTCAGAAGCATTCTTAATAGTATTAAATATTTTGTTTCTGTAAGGGGAAGGCTAATGTGAATTATAAGAAACTTTGCAAACTAGATCATAACTAGAAGTTGCATTTTAAAATAATTTATTTAAAATCCACTAAAAAAGGCAAACTGTGTTTTTAGGTTAATTTTCCCATGTGCACCATTGCGTCTATGCCCAGGCTACCAGAACACTGTATTGAGTATGTCAGGATATTGCAGTGGCCTAAGGAGCAGCCTTTTGGAGGTAATAAACCTAATTTCCTAATTCAGAATTACATAAGATATTTGTCTATATTATTTATTTGGACATTTACTTTAAAAATAATTTGATTTATGTGTACATGTTTTTGTCTTCTGTTCTTTTTCTCCCCCCTTTCCTGACAGAAGGGGTTCCATTAGATGGTGATGACCCTGATCATATTCAGTGGATTTTCCAAAAAGCCCTGGAAAGAGCATCACAATATAATATTAGAGGTGTTACATATAGACTCACTCAAGGTAAGTTAGTGAATTTTCATTAATAATGATCTTAAGATGGTCCCTTTTTCAGAGGATATGATGCTTTGGGCGAAATAATTGATAAGTGATTTCAGATGGTACTGTCCCTTTGCTATTCAGTAAAAGTGCTCTGGAAATAACAGTTTCCAGCTGCCCCAAATTTGTTAGAAGGAAACTGAGTTTACTAGAATCCATAGCAGTTTTTAACTTGGAGGAATTTAATCATTGAATCTTATTTACTTAGGCTGGGAGGAGTCCCTGAGTCATCCAGGGCAAGCCATTCATTCACTTTATCTTTTGCTGAAGAGCAGTTGATCTGTTTCTGGAGCAGTCATTTCACATTTGGACAGTATTGTTAAGACAGTTCTTCTCTGTATTGAAGAAAAATCTCCATCTTTTTCATGTGGGCTGGATATTGTCCCAGAGTATGCCATATGCTTATGCCATATGTAAATTTAATTTTCTTTCAAGTAATAGCCCTTAACATATTGAACCCTCCAGAATGTTATCACTCCCATCAACCTTGCTAGTTACTTTAACCCATCAACATGTTTCCATGACTCAAATTCCTATCATGCTGTTTTCTTCTAACCATATTTCAGTTATCCATACTTCTCTGAACTATCCAGGTGAGAATGCAGTGCTCTAGGATGAGTCTTTGGATATGCTTCTGAGCATTGATGCAGTCTTAGAGGAGGCCAGGGTTTTGTATTGTTTGTGGTTTACATTGATGCTCTACTTTTGATTCCTTTAGGTTACTGTCTGCTAAAATCTGGAAGTTTTTTTCACATATGCAATTGCTAAGCCACATCCCACTGTTATAGATTTGGCAGTTTTTGGGGGATGGCATTTTTTTTCTTTCTTTATATTTAGGTATAGGTCCTTTTAAGTTTATTCTTAGACTCATCCTGCTGTTCTGTATATATGTGTATTAGGTTGGTGCAAATGTAATTACAGTTTTGAACTGAATTTTAAATCATTATAACTAGGCTTGAACATATCCTTATTAAAGTAGGAACCATTATTAATCAACACATTTTTGCTAATGAAAAATAAGTTTGTTTATTCCTATAGTATAAAAATCTGTGTTTTGGGATTTGACAGTCGCTTGGAAAGCATTTTCTGCCGCCTGCTGGTTGTGGAAGCATTTTCCCTGCAGAAAGTTGTCGAGATGCTTGAAGAAGTGTTAGTCAGTTGGCGAGAGATCAGGTGAATATGGCAGATGTGGTGAAACTTTGTACCCCAGTTAGTTCAACTTTTGAAGTGTTGGTTGTATGATGTGTAGTCGAATGTCTTGGAGAAAAATTGGGCCCTTTCTGTTGACCAATGCTGGCGATAGATGTTGCAGTTTTTGGTGCATCTCATTGATTTGCTGAGTATACGTCTCAGTAATGGTTTCACTGGGATTCAGAAAGCTGTAGAGGATCAGATGGGCAGCAGACCCCCAGTAGTGACCGAGACTTTTTTTTGGTGTGAGTTTAGCTTTGGAAAGGGCTTTGGAGCTTCCTCTCAGTTCAGCCACTGAGTTGATCATCACTGGTTGTATAAAATCCACTTTTTGTTGCACATCACAGTCCCATTGAGAAATGGTTCATTGTTGTGTAGAATAAGATGATGCTTCAAAATGATGGTATTTTTGATTTCCAGTTAGTTCTTGAGGCACCCACTTATTGAGCCTTTTTACCTTTCCAGTTTGCTTCAAATGCCAAATGACCATAGAATGATTGACATTGAGTTCTTGGCAATTTCTCGTGTGGTTGTAAGAGGCTTCGCTTCATTGATGGCTCTCAATTGTCATTGTCAACTTCCAGTGGTTGGCAACGATGTTCCTCATCTTCAAAGCTCTTGTCACCCTTGCAGAACTTCTTGAACCACCAGTGTGCTGTATCTTCGTTAGCAGTTCCTGGGTCAAATGTATTGTTGATTTTGTGAGTTGTCTCTGCTGCTTTATGGCTCATTTTGAACTCAAATAAGAAAATTGCTCTGATTTGCTTTTTGTCTAACATCATTTCTGTAGTCTAAAATAAAAAGAAAATAAATAGCAAGTAATAAGTCATTTAGTAAATAAACATAAAGTGAGAAATGTACATCAAAATGATGTGTAACATAATCACATTTATTTAGAATGTATTCCAACATCAAATGGCAGATTTCAGCACTGCAAAACCAGTTACTTTTGCACCAACCTAATATGTTCTTTATGCCTGCCAACTTAACGTATTCTTTTTAGCTTCATATCACTTGTTTTGATATCTTTTTATCTCTTTTCCAAATACTTAAAAATTTTAATAAGACTAAAGTGGCTGAGAACAGATAACTGAATCATACTTCTGGTCAGGACCTTTTAGATTTATTCCCTTCTGTTGACCATATGTTCTTGAGTACTTCATGTTTCTTTATCTTGTTCACAAGGGTGTCATGAAAGACCTTTCCAGATGCTCTGTTGAGACTCATCTTCCACATTTCCCTTGGCTCCAAAGCTAGTCATGGTAATTAAATGAGGTAGTCTTGTGACTTGTCTCAGTAACAATCCTAACACTCAGTTTTAGTGACTAATGTTTCTTAGTGTATCTACTCATAGTTCACCTTTCCAAGCATTTTGTCCAAGATCATTAAGCTCACCAGAAAGAGCTTTTTCTTTCTGAAAATCTGCCATTTCTCTCCTGTAATTATTTCCTGATGTTTTAGTACTGTCATTTGAAAATTCTCTTCTTACACACTCCTTGTTGCATTTGTACACTCATTGTTCTGTTGTTCTGACCTGCTTTGTCTTCCTGGAGCACAGCGAGCATGATCCCACCTTAGAACTTTAATAACTCCTGATCCTTATGCCTGGAATACTCTCCCTTGGATTCCCCTCAGGGTTGGTTGCCTGTCCCTCAGGTATTAACTTAACAATTTCCTGATCATACCAACTGATAATGACTTATAAACCATTCACTATTTTACCTTTTTATAATTGCTCAGAATTCAGATAGCCTTGTTTTCCTATATGAAGAATATTTCATCCTTAGAACTCTGATTCATCCCTGTTTTGGGACCTTTGTCCCTGCCATGTACACAATTGCACTTTCCCCAGGTCATTGCATGAATGGGTCTTTTCCATGGTTTAGATTTCTATTCAAATTATTACCTCCCCAAGGAGATGGTCTAATGGACTCCTCCGTCACTGTAAGATAATTTTTTTTTACTGCTTCTCTGTACAGCACCTAGAATGGTATCTGGCATATAATCCACATTTATTTGCTAATTGTTTGAATTAACAAATGAATTCCGTTTGTTGTGATCAGGAACTGCAAACTCATTTCTGTGTGTAGTCTTATTTATCCTTCCATACCTTTTAGCAAGGCTTGGTGTGCATTTCTTAGCTTGATGATTGAGGGCCTTGACAAAGAGTAGAGAAGCCAAATTGGAAGTGGAATCCAGATTTTCTGAGGGGTAAGAGATGGGTGAATCTTTTATTGGACAGTGTGTCTTCATCTTCTCACTGTTTGTGACAACCTGTTTCTCCTTCCACTACATCCTGCTCTTTGTGTTTCACTGGAGAGCTTCCAGGAATTGCCAGGAGGTTAGCTCCTCCCTATTTCCTCTTTTCTGAAATTGCACATAATGGTCAGATGGTCAGAATTAATTTTTTAAAACAGCTTTCTAGCTCGTTAACTATTTTCCTTTCACATCTTCTTAGATATTTGCCTTTCTTAAGTTTTTAAAGCCTGACCTGCCAACACCTAAAATCTTGGAAACACATCTTTCAGGGCTCTCTCACAGTCTAAGATAATATAGCTACTTTTATCAGAATTTTTGTTTTCTAAAATGAACAGTACAGATGTAGTTACAGAATATTTATTTTGTACTTAAAAAATAATTTTAGGTGGGGCTTTGGTTATTCCCAATCTGTGGATACTAATATGAAAAAAGTGGGGTAGAAATAGAGAACTGTGTTTAATATTTTGTATAGTCCATGTTGTAGAGTGAAAGAAAGTGTTTAGGGGCAGGTTTTCTGTTTGTCTTAAATTTTTGTGAATAGAATGGCTAAAACTAATAGACGAAGAAAAACTAGTTAGCTCTTACTCCTCATACTTTACTCAAACCTTACTGAGGATAGCATAGTATACTGTATCAGTTAAGATTATGTTCTCTTGCTCTCTCTTTCTCTCTCCCATGTGCTTACGCTCTGACCCCCAACCCGCGTTGATGCGCTCTTCCACTCTCTTTTCTTCTTCGAGGATGGATTCTCCTGCTATCTTCTAAATAAAATAGAGCTGTAACACTGATTTGTCTAAGAGCTATGGCATGGTTTGTTCAATACCGCAGAGCTGTGACACGCCGAGGGCTTTAATGTCCGATGCTACAAATCATTGTTGTGACGAGACAAGAACCGAGAAGCGTACACTTGCCTGACGATTATGTACATTAGGGCAGATCTGGGTTCATATATCACCCCTATCTCTTACAAGATGTATAGCTGTGGATGTTGTTTATTTCTCTCAACATCATTTTCCTTAAAATCAGAGTAATAAGACTAACATGATGTTATGCAAATTCAGTAAAATTTTATTTAATTTTCATACTTTTGGAGCAAAATAAACACCCAAAATTTTAGGATTTATTAGTATATTATTGTCACATCTTTATATGAAATAGTGTGAAGAATTTACTTATCTTTCCTACTATAACTTGGGATTCTGAACATGCTGTTGATACAAAATAATGTGAGTGTGAAAGAAGATTGTTTCATGGTTAAACTTAAGTCTATTTTCTGACCTGAAAGCCTGAAAAATCAAGTAATGGGCATGATATTTAATAGTAATCATTGTCTAATGCAAGATACCTACTTTTAAAAAAAAGGAATAACCATATTTTAATTAATATATTTTTTAGGAGTAGTAAAACGAATCATTCCTGCAGTAGCTTCCACAAATGCAGTCATTGCAGGTGAGGAAAAATGGCCACAACTTAATTTTATTTCCTTCCCTTCAGATTTTCAGTACCTAAGTTGGTATTTCTGCAGTACATGATCTCAGAAAACTAGTGTTCTGGGGATTTGATTATCTTCTTGGGTGGATGGTAGTATAATTAAGCTGCCCCCAAAACTACTGGACAAACTATCGGACCTTGTATTTACCTCGTCTTACATTATTTCATACATAAACTGCTCTATAATAAGACATTTTAGTGCCATTTCTTTTTAATCAGTATAACAGGCTACTCAATCTGAAGAAGAGGGAAGGAAACTTATAATTTTACTTTAAAATGTTAGTTTATCATTTGGATTATACAAAACATAAAATGTTATATTCTCAGTTTTTAAAAATAATAGTGTTTTTGTATGTATTTTTCTATTTATTTTGTAATCAATAGCTTTGTAATTTTATCTGTTCTGATTTATAACTGACTTCTGTTTTTAAATGTCTAATTTTCATTGAGTTAAAGCATTTTTATTTTCTTTCCTCTTCAGCTGTGTGTGCCACTGAGGTTTTTAAAATAGCCACAAGGTAATGAGTTTCATTTTTAGTATGTATGTAAGTCTGTGTTTTGATCTGGTTCAGTTATATAAAAATGAACACTTTTTTCATTACAGTGCATATATTCCCCTTAATAATTACTTGGTTTTCAACGATGTAGATGGACTGTACACGTACACATTTGAAGCAGAGAGAAAGGTTAGTAGTAGTATACTAATGAAAGCTTTTTTGATTATGCATACTTTGATTTTTAAATATTGATTACTGGTTGGAAATGTGAATGAAATTTCCCACACCATTAGTATTTTCTGACTTCCAGAGCCCTACTTAACTGTATATCTTTTGTAGTACAGCCTGTGTGGTGAAATAATTTAGGAAAAATGGCCCATTGGGAAAAGCAGGTTTTAAAACATAAAAATTTGTCCATAGGAAATAAACGGATGATAAAACAACTTGATTTTTATTTCATCATTATAAATACACTGTAATTGGTACATGTGTCACCGTGATTTGTGTTTTATGTCTAGGAAAACTGCCCAGCTTGCAGCCAGCTTCCTCAAAACATTCAGTTTTCTCCATCAGCTAAACTGCAGGAGGTTTTGGATTATCTAACCAATAGTGCTTCTCTGTAAGTGTTCAGGACTTTTGTTATGTTGTAGAAAAAAATTTGTGATTTTAAAACTTGAAAAACTAGAATTGCTTTTTTTGAAAAATGATTCTGACTTTTTTTTTCTTATAATATAGGCAGATGAAATCTCCAGCTATCACAGCCACATTAGAGGGCAAAAATAGAACACTTTACTTACAGGTGATCAGTGTTTAGTTTTTTTCCCCCCACAAAATTACATTAAAAGTTTAATTTCACTTAATGTGCTTTACATTATTGTTTTCTAGTCAGTAACCTCTATTGAAGAACGAACAAGGCCAAATCTCTCCAAGACATTGAAAGGTATTTTAAATGAGTGTATTTACTAATGCTAATCAATTTCTTCTGTTTTTGTTTTTTTTTCAGTAAAAGTAATAAAGGCCAGTTTTAGATTTGCTCTTAATGCTTTTGAATGGTAATACCATTCTAATTAGTTATATCTTAAGAAACATTAATGGAATTAATTGCTCTTTGAGTAGTGTTAAAAAATCTGTGTGAAATAAAATATAATATTACCTTGAGTAAAGAGAACTGGATTTTGATGTTTGTTTAGACCATAATTTGCTATAGTTTGTGAATGTGTTATCTCTTTTCTTGAGATTTATTTTTTTGCTTGGGTTAATTTAGCTTTTTTTTTTTTTTTTAGAATTAGGCCTCGTTGATGGGCAAGAACTGGCAGTTGCTGATGTCACCACACCACAGACTGTACTATTCAAACTTCATTTTACTTCTTAAGGAAAATAAATCTTCACTTAGTAGAAAACTCATGAAAATACTATACTTCGTGGATGCTAAGAAATATAATTGATGTCATTTTTAGCATTAGTGTTGCTGGAATTTGACTTTTTAAAATATGAGCCACTTTTTTAACTTTATACCTTTCCCTTGAAGACAAAATTTTGGGGTTGGTGCTTGTGAGCATTTTCATTAGTAATATGGAAAACGGTGCCTGGGGAGGGAGATTAATGAGCAAATATATTGCTTCTTTTAGAGGAGGAGGCAAATACCCTCTTGTATGAGAATTTGGATATGGTCAAAGAATGCATTCTTCAGTTTTCATTTGAGCACCCACATATACAAAAAGATGTCCCTTAAAAAAATAAGAAAATTAAGTTTTAAATAATATTAAATACTGACATCTAGAGCATATGTTCAACATAGCCTACTTCTTGCTTGATTTAATATTAATTGTGGCTGTCCAAATGAATATTATTGCAAAAGTTACCTTGTCCATAATAATTTGAAAACGGTATATAGCTGAACACCTGTGCTTGGAAATGGGGTATATTTTCATGTGTTTACCTTCAGTGCCACAGAGGCCAATATGCACAACATTAAAGCCAAGACATGGATGTTTAAAAGAATTTAATGTTTAAACCATTACCACTGATGCTTTCACATTATTTATTAATAAAATCATATATTGTCTAATTTTGTCACTGAAATTTTTAAAATATATTTAGTAAGTAGTTCTGTACTGATGTAGAAATAATTTTAAAACGTAGTAGAGTTACTAATACAAAAATTTTATAGTACTTGAATTAGTACTTTAGCAACAATAAATACCTACTGATTTAATTTGCTCTGACATAATAACATAATGAAATGGAATGACTTAATTTTTATATTAAGGCCTCTTGAAATGCTTTTTCCCCCTTCCAAAAGTCTAAGGCTTAAAACAGAATTAAACATAAGTACTGAAAGTGAGTTTTAGTATCTTAGTGTGGGAACATAGTGCATGTTCTTTGTTTTTGATTTTTCTGGCAGCTTTCTGTTAAATGCTTTGTGATTATGTATCACCAGGTTAGATTTTCATTTATTTTTATTCTTTCTAGTTCTATATTGACAAGTAATTTGTTTCATTATAAAAACATGGTATAAATTCATACGATCTCCTTAAAAAGTTACACGTTGAGTTTACAGGTGCTATATACAGATTCAGCTTACAGGTGCTGTATTCAGGTACAACAGTAATTCTTGTGCAGGTAGCCTTGTGAGAACGTGATAGTATCTTCATCTGAGAGCTGAATAGATTTAGAAATTTAGGTCATTCGCCTCAGACTACACAGTTAGAGGTCTTGGAAGGGATTCCAAGTCTAACCTGACACTTCCTCAGGTTATACATTACTGAATTGTAAAGGTTTCATTATGCACATTTTTACAGAAGTTAGATAAAATTATCAGAAGATCATAACTTCTCACGGGCAGAGTTTAAATCTGGCTAAAAAATAAATAAAAATAATTCATTTATGGCATGTTTCCTTGCAGTGGGGTAAAATACTCATTAGGCAAAAACAGGTGAGAGTGGGAGAGTGTAATTAGAATAGTGGGGACTGTGACATCCTGGAGTGAAAAATATTTGTCAAAAGGGGCAACTGCTCCAGCTGACTGTTGCATGTTGGTGTACGTATTTTTCAAAATCAGCTGGAAGTTTGGGTTTTTGTATGAAACCTTTTAAATGTTGATAGAATTTTAACATGGTGGCCAAACCTAACAGCTGCTGACTAGATTAGGAAGGCCGGCAATTTGTTTGATGAGCACATGCAAAAAAGGTGTGTTTTAAATAATATGCACTGTATAGAGTACTAGTCTTAATGCTAGTTTGTTTCAACTGTAGCTGAGAGTCGACCTGTATTGTGAGGAGGAGATTGTCTTGTTCTAATTCCTCCTTGTGGAAGATGGCTTTTTAGTTTCTCGGATCAGGTAGGTCTTTTATATGATGCGCACTATTTTTAGACAAACTCAAACCCAAAGTTCCTCTTTGAGGCCGAACACAACTGATTAAATATTTGAGAGAAGGCTATAAGAGAAATGCAAGAGCCAACTTCCCTATTTTTATTAATGGCAATGCGCTAGCTCTTAGTACGAGGGCTGTTTTCCAGGAAGGAACCCACTTGAAAACCTTCCTATTCCTCCGTAAGGAATCGGTCTCTGCTGGTTTAGCCTCAGAGTTTATTCCGAGGCGAAGAAATTTTGTGGTACGCCTGGAACCAGTTCCAATACGAAGCGTTCCGCGTTCTTCGGTAACTATAGGCGAGCCTGCGTCCCCGGAAGTGACGTCAACGTTCTTCAGGTCTTCCGTCTATCGGCGGAACTCCGGGCTCCCGGAGTTGCCGGTTGTGTACGTGGAAGCAGCTAGCGCCTGCGCAGTTGGATCTGTCGTCTCAGCTGTGTGGGAAGCGCCGCGGGTAACATCTCGGGCTCGGGGGAGATCTTCGGGGTCATGGTTTCCCACTGACAGGGCTCGCCGAGTGGAGAAGCAGGCGAGGCTCTCCGTGCACCCTCCCCCGGGCCCCCGACCGTCGGCCTGTCCCTTGGCCTTCCCGCTTGGTGCTGCCGCTGCCTGGCGGTTGAGGAGGGGAGATGAGTTGGTTCAACGCCTCCCAGCTCTCCAGCTTCGCCAAGCAGGCCCTGTCTCAGGCCCAGAAGTCCATCGACAGGGTCCTGGACATCCAGGAAGAGGAGCCGAGCGCTTGGGCCGAGACCATTCCGTACGGAGAGCCAGGTAAGGGCGCGAGCGGCGGCGTCCCTCTATCCCCTGGGCGTCTCTCAAGAGGCCAACAGGTGAAGCGGGGGGCGGGAGGCCTGGCCCCTGCCTGTCGCTGAGCGACGGACTCCTGAGCGTCCTCGCCCCCAGCACGGCCCCGAACGCTGCTTTGGCCTCTCAGTTGAGCTTTGCTGGGGTCCCTAGGGAAAACCCAGCCCCAGGGTCCCTCCTTTCTTGTGGCCCTGGGTTGGGGGCTGACGGGGACCCGATTCCGCGGGAGTGGCCCCGCGCCCTCGCTCCACAGACCACGGAGCACAGCCCCCTCTCCCCCTCCCCCGAGCCCCGGTGCGCTGCGTTCTCCGGACGCCGGGGGAGCCCAGTATCGAAATCGGTCCTCTGGGACGGGAAGAACAGTCGCAAACATTTCGCGAGCACTGCGAGTTTGCAAGCGCTTCCTGTTCTCTGTTATGACCGTCTCTCCTGAGACGGCTCCTCGGGTTCGGGTGCTGCCCTGAGTGTGGTACCGAGACGCGCGGTCACTTCCTCTCGGCCGCTCCACCAGGGGGAGGGTCCGTGGGGGCGCGCCGGGCGTTTGCGGCTTGCTGCGCAGTCTAGTCCCTAAGAGCCCAGTCTCTTTCTCAGAGACCTTGGGCTTCATCTTTCAGGGATCTTCAGTTGTTTTTGGCGCTAAGTCTAAGGAACAGTTTATCCTTTTGGTGTGTGGCGTGAGGATGGCCCCTCTTTCGGAGTGTGAACCTGTAAGAGAAAGAATAAATTATTCCTGACTACTTCTTTCTGGTTTCTAATTTTACATCGTTGAGAAGTCAGGACCTAAATTTGAGGTACCTCATTTTAAGATGGTTTGGCGCAAGTGTTTATGTCATCATCCTGTTAACTTCAGTCCTGAATATTCATTGGAAGGACTGATGTTGAAGCTGAAACTGCAATGCTTTGGCCACCTGATGCGAAGAACTGACTTATTGGAAAAGACCCTGAGGCTGGGAAAGATTGAAGGCAGGGAGGAGAAGGGGACGACAGAGGATGAGATGGTTGGATGGCATCACCGACTCAATGGACATGAGTTTGAGTAAACTCCGGGAGTTGGTGATGGACAGGAAGGCCTGGCGTGCTGAAGTCCATGGGGTCGCAAAGAATCTGACGCGACTGAGCTACTGAACTGAACTGCATAGGACCTTGGTGGGAGTAGCTCAACTTCCTTTTTATCAGGCTACCCCACATATTGAATGACTAAACTTTGAAAGAGAATATTAATTGTAAGGATACTTCTTTCTGTGACACCCGGGACTTGAATCCTGTACTGTGACTTCAATTAAAAAAAAAAATAGGTTATCCAGAATAGGTTCAGGTTTTAGTGAAATGCCATATATGTTCACTGATCACCTGTGTTTTATGTTGCTATCACTAAACGATGACCAGTGATTATCACATATTTATAATCACAATCACAAGTGGATATCGCATAACCCCGCGATTTGTGTAAAACTTTCTCCAATTGGCAAATTTGAGTTCTGTCATTCATTGACATAACTTAATATAGCACTTTATTTTGCTCATTCCTTTGTATCTTTAATTTTGTTTTTCACTGTTCTGCTATATTGAATAAATGGATATAATACTATACCCCCAAGCTAAAGTTTCCTACATACCTCCAAAGTCATATTAAATTAGGATAGACTTTAGTTTCAGGCTTGACAGCTTTTAAGAGCTTTTAGGTACTTGTGCTCTGCCCAACAATTTCTAATTGTTCACAGTATGTGATAAATTCTGCTCAGCTGCTTTTGAATTTAGAAATGGGTGACTTTTTTTTTTTAAGAAATGCTTATTTTAGCAAATATGCCGTTTTTTGTTTATCGTTGGGTTTTTCAGTAACATATTATTTGTATGACTGACACAATTACCTTTTTTGCCCAGAAGATGGTTATTTTCTCCCAGGGTTTTTTTTTTTTTTTTGTTAAATCCTAGTGTAAACTGCTGTCTTTATCAAAAAGGCAATAATTCTAAACATATATTTCTGAAATTCATATGAACTTCTACTAATTATTAACATAATTTAGAATTCAGCAAGAGAACAAAAGTTTCTCAGGAAGTGGGTTTGGAGAGTGGGACTCAGAAAATGAGTTTGTCATTAAGTGGATGGAAATGAGTTCGTCCTTTAGAAGTTACTGTTCCATTATTTTACTTTGATCTTTGATAAAGCATGTTTGTCACCAGTATTTTGGGTTCAGTGTTGAATGTTACTGTCTGTCTAGCTGATAATGATGCTTTATCATTGATATTCTAAGAATAAAATTAATATGAAATTATCTATATAGAAGGTAGATTCTATCTTTCATGACTCCACGTGACCTGTAAGTGAATATACTGCCTATTATTGTGAGATGCATAATATGTACTTTGGACTTGGCATGGATTATTAACATCTACCATTACTTTATTAATTTGTTGTAGGAGGGAATAACATACTTGTTTCTGGCATATGCCAGGTCCAGTCTTTCATCTTTGTTCTTAGTTCCTCCTGGGCAAATGCATACCAGTTTTCATCTTTATGGCCCAAAGTTAACTGATGAACTAATTAATTATGTTGTAAGTGAGGAGTGTAACAGATACAAATTATAGGTTGTACTTTGTAGAATTTTAAAAAGATGTATTTATATTGACTTACAATAATTATTGCAATTTGCATGTTTTATATATATGTGTGTGTGTAAAATTTTCTTTTTTAATTTTTTTTTTTTGTCAAAGGAATAAGTCCCCCTGTCAGTGGAGGATGGGATACTTCAACCTGGGGGTTAAAATCCAACACTGAACCTCAGAGTCAGCCAGTAGTCTCTCCTAAAGCAATTACAAAGCCAGTTCGGAGAACTGTGGTAGATGAATCTGAAAATTTCTTCAGTGCCTTTCTCTCTCCAACTGATGTCCAGACCATTCAGAAGAGTCCAGTGGTATCAAAACCACCAGCTAAATCACAGCGACCAGAAGAAGAAGTGAAAAGCACCTTACAAGAGTCCTTGCACACTGGACAGTCAAAAACAACTGAAGCCACTGAGTCAAAAGTAAAGGACTCTCCTCCATGTGTATCCGAGGAAACTTCAGCAGTCAGTACTCTGTCACCTAAAACTGAGGATAAGCACGAAGAAACGGTTAATAAAGAATCTGATACGAAGGTGCCAGCAGTGCATTTGAAAATATCTGAAAGTGTTATGAATGTGAAAACAAATAGGGAAAATGTATCTAATATGTCTACACAGCCTCTCACAGCAGAAACCAAGGACATGGCTTTGGAACCTAAGGAACAAAAACCTGAAGACCGACAGAGCAATACACCTTCTCCTCCTGTTAGTACCTTCTCGTCAGGTACTTCTACCACTAGTGATATTGAAGTTTTAGATCATGAAAGTGTAATAAGTGAGAGCTCAGCAAGTTCTAGACAAGAGAATACAGATTCAAAATCAAGCCTGCACTTGATGCAGACATCCTTTCAGCTTCTCTCAGCATCTGCTTGTCCTGAATATAATCGTTTAGATGATTTCCAAAAACTCACTGAGAGTTGCTGCTCATCTGATGCTTTTGAAAGAATAGACTCATTTAGTGTACAGTCATTAGATAGCCGTAGTGTCAGCGAAATCAATTCAGATGATGAACTGTCAGGCAAGGGATATGCTCTAGTACCTATTATACTTAATTCTTCAACTCCAAAGACCAAAACAATTGAATCTGTTGAAGGAAAACCTGCAGAAGCAAATGAAACATTAATTATGCCCAATGAGGAAACAGAAATGGAAGAAAGTGGACGAAGTGCAACTCCTGTTAACTGCGAACAGCCTGATATCTTGGCATCAGTAAATGAAGGACGTGCTGTCCTGGCTGAGGAGGCTGAGCAGCCTGAAGCTTCAAGTCAGCCAGAGGCACCTTCTGAGAAGGAAGATGTCTGCAAGGTAACTCTGAGAAATGGAAGAGGGTTTTTTGATATCTTCTTCAGAGATTAAATCATTGGTTTATTTTTAATGTTCAGTGATGCCTAATGATTTGTCTTGATTAAAAAAGACAGGCCTTTTGCCATTTAAGTGTGGTGTTAAGGATCTTAAAGATGAAGAATTATTGACGTTATTTGAAATTTCTCCAAGGCAGCTATGGTAACATAAGTTGATATTTCAGTATAACTGAGCATAAACAATTCCCGTCATAGGCCTTTACTGTTGAGTTCTTATCACCTTAATATTGTCTTTTGCTATATATTCTTTGTTAGTTTGTAAAGGACTATCTTATGTAAACAGATATCTTCAACTCCTTTGCAGATAGAGGAGCTCAAGGAAATCTAAATGTTACACGATTTTTCTTACACCAAACATTTTTTGCATGTTCATATTATTTATAGGGAGATGTTAAATGAAAAAATTTGGTTTCAGATCATTGATGTTTTTCTGTTATTAATTGCTTCATTTTGTTTTCTTGTTTATGTTGTTTCTGATGTTTCCTATTGATAGCTGTCTTAAATGAAAAAGAGAAATGTCCAAGGATCAAAGGTGTTGCTTAGGAATGACAAATTGCTTTTACCTAGTAGATAAAAAAACTTCCCAGGTGGTGCTAGTGGTAAAGAACCCTTTTGCCAATGCAGGAGACCGAGAGATGTGGGTTCAGTCCCTGGGTCAGGAAGATCCCCTAGAAAAGGGCATGGCAATCCACTCCAGTATTCTTGCCTGAAGAATCCCATGGACAGAGGAGCCTGGCAGGCAAAAGGAAAGTGGTGTAAATTTTTTGACATTAAGTCACAGTTTTGTTTTTTTCTATGGTTTTTAGATATAGAAATTGACTCTAATCTGGCATCTTTAATAGACTCCTCTGAGATATAGGATATCTTGAAGAAATGTTCTCTAAGTGTCATGTATTTGAATTATTTAATGTACAAAAAGTGCCAGATTCTGTTACCTAGGTTTAATATTTTTCACAAACAAAATGTCGTGCTCCAGCTAAAATAGCAGTTTGAATTCCTAGAAACAACACTGTTTATTATTAAGATATTTTTGAACCATTCTTAGGAGATCAGTGATTTCTAAGTTCACCTAGACCTAAATCAGGTTAGGACTTTATTTTTTAGTATAAAAGGCACTGTTCCTCATGCACAGGTGTATTACTGCTTCAGCAAGCCCTAAAGAATTAGCTAGTCTGATCTTTCCTTTTTGCTTGGTGTTATACTGATATATTGGAGAAGGAAATGGCAAACCACTTCAGAGTTCTTGCCTGGAGAATCCCGGGGATGGGGGAGCCAGGTGGGCTCGGTCTATGGGGTCGCACAGAGTCGGACATGACTGAAGCAACTTAGCAGGAGCAGTAGCATACTGATATATTCTGGAGATTTTAAATTTACGTGCCTAGGGATTTTCTAAAATTACTTTTTTAAAAAATATTTATTTATTTTATTTGACTATGCCAGGTTTTAGTTGTGCCATGCAGACTCTTCAGTTGCAGCATGTGGGATCTAGTTCCCTGGCCAGGGATCGAACCCAGGCCCTTTGCATTGAGAACATGGAGTCTTAGCCACTGGACCACCAGGGAAGTCCCTAAAGTTACCTTTATTTTTTAAATGCAATGTATCATGCTAAAAAGCTTACACATTAGGGTTAAAAAATAATGTGGAGAACCAAACACTTGTATGTCCACTACCCAGATAACGTAGAGAACATTAGTAGAGGCTTTGATCTCTTTTGATTGCATCTAATTTCCTCTCTTCTTTTACTGGACATGTCCACTCTTCCCTACATTTTTGTTATTATAAACTGCTATAAATGTTCTTGTACAATTATGCAAGAGTTTTCTCCTCTGAGGTACACCTAAAAATAGAATTTTCTACATGAAAGGTTATATAGATTTTCACCTAGATATTGCTTGTTTTCCAAAGCATTTTACCAAACCACCAGCTATCCAGCTTTGTGGTTGTACTACTGATTTATACCATCCTACCCACTGTGTGTGAGTTCTTGCTGTTCTATGTCCACTGTGTTCTGTTTTTTTTTTTAATTCTTTTCATGAAATAATGCTGATTTATTATAGTGATTAGGTGACCTTTACAGTGTTTACCTGCATGTAAAAATGATGTTTTAATGTTAAATGTTGGACTTTTGTGTATTCTTCTTACCAGACAGTTGAATTTCTGAATGAGAAACTGGATAAAAGGGAAGCTCAGTTATTATCTCTTAGTAAAGAAAAAGCACTTCTAGAAGAAGCTTATGATAATCTGAAAGAGTAAGTACTTTACAAATATGAGTAATTTTATACATTTTGTAGTGGCCCATGCACTTGGTTATTACTTAAGTATGTTTTTTAAATTGAAATATTTTATATTTTAACCTATTTATAATTACTGAAAATTGAATAGCATTTCAGTTCTACCCTTAGAGATTACTTTTCTCCTCAAATTATCTTACTTTTTTACCAGTGGCACTGAAGAGAGGTGTTTTGTAAAACAAAACCAGAAAAACTTCTTCCGCTTTACTTATTAATAATCTTTTAGTATTAGAGATTTAAAAGGTATATTTAGGGAAAACTTAGATTACAGTTTAAAAAAATATTGAGCGTTGCATTGGTTTGCTTAAAGGAGGTGATTAGCAAAATGTGGCACAATAAGATTCAAAAATAACAAGCTTTCTCTTTTTCTAATTTTTGCACATCAAATATTGGTGACATTTTCAATTTCTAATGAGTTTTCTTTGAAATGTTTTAAAATAAATTAAGGAGGTAGTTTTCTTCTTAAAAGTTAATACTCCTCAAATTAATCTATTTTAGTAAGGTGCATGTTGAAGAGAATGTTGTTATTTTGGGGGGGCAAATGAACTCAACTTTGGAATATATAAACAAATATTTTCAGTCTTAGCATTGTTTCAAATTTAGTGAAATGATCAGAGTGAAAGAAGAGAGCAGCAGCATTTCTTCCTTGAAAGATGAGTTTACACAAAGAATTGCAGAAGCGGAAAAGAAAGTTCAGCTAGCCTGCAAAGAGAGAGATGCTGCTAAAAAGGTAATGGAAGTTTAAAATAATATTACTCTAACTCTATAGAGACATATATTTTTGAGGAGTGCATTAATAATATTTTGGTATTGGGAAAAAAAGTAAGATTAAAAGACTGATTAAAAGATTAACATCCATGGAGTATATTAACACTTAAATTTTAGATTTTCCAATACCTTTAGAATTTCAGATTTTTGATACTTAAAAAAAAATTAAGCATATATTTGTTTGTATACTTTCTGTATAAAGTCCTTGCAAGGTATGTAGCAAGGATCTTTAGAATTTTTATAAATTAGAATTCCATCAAAATAAATAACACTTAAATCTAAATGGTACTCTATCAATTTTAAAAGTTATCATTATTCTCATTTGTTATTTTCACTTCCACTTCAAACATACACACACCCACACACACTCGCACTCTTCCAAGTTAAAGTTCAGTTTAGTTCAGTCGCTCAGTCGTGTCCAACTCCTTGCGACCCCATGAATCGCAGCATGCCAGGTCTCCCTGTCCATCACCAACTCCCGGAGTTCACTCAGACTCACGTCCATCGAATCAGTGATGCCATCCAGCCATCTCATCCTCTGTCGTCCCATTCTCCTGCCCCCAATCCCTCCCAGCATCAGAGTCTTTTCCAGTGAGTCAGCTCTTCGCATGAGGTGGCCAAAGTACTGGAGCTTCAGCTTTAGCATCATTCCTTCCAAAGAAATCCCAGGGTTGATCTCCTTCAGAATGGACTGGTTGGATCTGCTTGCAGTCCAAGGGACTCTCAAGAGTCTTCTCCAACACCACAGTTCAAAAGCATCAATTCTTCAGCACTCAGCCTTCTTCACGGTCCAACCCTCACATCCATACATGACCACGGGAAAAACCATAGCATTGACTAGACGGACCTTAGTCAGCAAAGTAATGTCTCTGCTTTCGAATATACTATCTAGGTTGATCATAACTTTTCTTCCAAGGAGGAAGCATCTTTTAATTTCATGGCTGCAGTCACCATCTGCAGTGATTTTGGAGCCCAAACAATTAAAGTCTGACACTGTTTTCCACTGTTTCCCCATCTATTTCTCATGAAGTGATGGGACTGGATGCCATGATCTTTGTTTTCTGAATGTTGAGCTTTAAGCCAACTTTTTCGCTCTCCTCTTTCACTTTCATCAATAGGCTTTTTAGTTCCTCTTCACTTTCTGCCATAAGGGTGGTGTCATCTGCATATCTGAGGTTATTGATATTTCTCCTGGTGGTCTTGATTCCAGCTTGTGTTTCTTCCAGTCCAGTGTTTCTCATGATGTACTCTGCATAGAAGTTAAATAAGCAGGGTAACAATATACAGCCTTGACGAACTCCTTTTCCTATTTGGAACCAGTCTGTTGTTCCATGTCCAGTTCTAACTATTGCTTCCTGACCTGCATACAGATTTCTCAAGAGTAAGGTCAGGTGGTCTGGTATTTCCATCTCTCTCAGAATTTTCCACAGTTTGTCGTGATCCACACAGTCAAAGGCTTTGGCATAGTCAATAAAGCAGAAATAGATGTTTTTCTGGAACTCTCTTGCTTTTTCCATGATCCAGCAGATGTTGGCAATTTGATCTCTAGTTCCTCTGCCTTTTCTAAAACCAGCTTGAACATCAGGGAGTTCACGGTTCATGTATTGCTGAAGCCTGGCTTGGAGAATTTTGAGCATTACTTTACTAGCATGTGAGATGAGTGCAATTGTGTGGTAGTTTGAGCATTCTTTGGCATTGCCTTTCTTTGGAATTGGAATGAAAACTGATCTTTTCCAGTCCTGTGGCCACTGCTGAGTTTTCCAAATTTGCTGGCATATTGAGTGGAGCACTTTCACAGCATCATCTTTCAGGATTTGAAACAGCTCAACTGGAATTCCATCACCTCCACTAGCTTTGTTCATAGTGATGCTTTCTAAGGCCCACTTGACTTCACATTCCAAGATGTCTGGCTCCAGATTAGTGATCACATCGTCATGATTATCTGGGTCGTGAAGATCTTTTTTGTACTGTTCTTCCGTGTATTCTTGCCCCCTCTTCTTAGTATCTTCTGCTTCTGTTAGGTCCATACCATTTCTGTCCTTTATCGAGCCCATCTTTGCTCCCTTGGTATCTCTAATTTTCTTAAAGAGATCTCTAGTCTTTCCCATTCTGTTGTTTTCCTTTATTTATTTGCAATGATCGCTGAAGAAGGCTTTCTTATCTCTTCTTGCTATTCTTGGGAACTCTGCATTCAGATGCTTATATCTTTCCTTTTCTCCTTTGCTTTTCACCTCTCTTCTTTTCAGAGCTATTTGTAAGGCCTCCCCAAACAGCCATTTTGCTTTTTTGCATTTCTTTTCCATGGGGATGGTCCTGATTCCTGTCTCCTGTACAATATCACGAACCTCATTCCATAGTTCATCAGGCACTCTTATCTATCAGATCTAGGCCCTTAAATCTATTTCTCACTTCCACTGTATAATCATAAGGGATTTTATTTAGGTCATACCTGAATGGTCTAGTGGTTTTCCCTATTTTCTTCAATTTCAGTCTGAATTTGGTAATAAGGAGCTCATGATCTGAGCCACAGTCAGCTCCCGGTCTTGTGTTTGTTGACTGTATAGAGCTTCTCCATCTTTGGCTGCAAAGAATATAATCAATCTGATTTTGGTGTTGACCATCTGGTGATGTCCCTGTGTAGAGTCTTCTCTTGTGTTGTTGGAAGAGGGTGTTTGCTATGAGCAGTGCATTTTCTTGGGAAAACTCTATTAGTCTTTGCCCTGCTTCATTCTGCATTCCAAGGCCAAATTTGCCTGTTACTCCAGGTGTTTCTTGACTTCCTACTTTTGCATTCCAGTCCCCTATAATGAAAAGGACATCTTTTTTGGATGTTAGTTCTAAAAGGACTTGTAGGTCTTCATAAAACCATTCAACTTCAGTTTCTTCAGCGTTGCTGGTTGGGGCATAGACTTGGATAACTGTGATATTGAATGGTTTGCCTTGGAGATGAACAGAGATCATTCTGTCGTTTATGAGATTGCATCCCAGTACTGCATTTCAAACTCTTTTGTTGACCATAATGGCTATTCCATTTCTTCTGAGGGATTCCTGCCCGCAGTAGTAGATATAATGGTCATCTGAGTTAAATTCACCCATTCCAGTCCATTTTAGTTCGCTGATTCCTAGAATGTCAACGTTCACTCTTGCCATCTCTTGTTTGACCACTTCCAATTTGCCTTGATTAATGGACCTGACATTCCAGGTTCCTATGCAGTATTGCTCTTTACAGCATTGGATCTTGCTTCTATCACCAGTCACATCCACAGCTGGGTATTGTTTTTGCTTTGGCTCTATCCCTTCATTCTTTCTGGAGTTATTTCTCCACTGATCTCCAGTAGCATATTGGGCACCTACTGACCTGGGGAGTTCCTCTTTCGGTATCCTATCATTTTGCCTTTTCATACTGTTCGTGGGATTCTCAAGGCAAGAATACTGAAGTGGCTTGCCATTCCCTTCTCCAGTGGACCACATTCTGTCAGACCTCTCCACCATGACCCACCCGTCTTGGGTTGCCCTGCAGGCATGGCTTGGTTTCATTGAGTTAGACAAGGCTGTGGTCCTAGTGTGAGTAGATTGACTAGTTTTCTGTGAGTATGGTTTCAGTGTGTCTGCCCTCTGATGCCCTCTTGCAACACCTACCATCTTACTTGGGTTTCTCTTTCCTTGGTCTTGGCGTATCTCTTTACCGCTGCTCCGGCAAAGCACAGCCGCTGCTCGTTACCTTGGACGAGGGTTATCTCCTTACCCTCGCCCTTTCCGATCTTCAGTGTGGGATAGCTCCTCTAGGCCCTCCTGTGCCTGCTCAGCCACCACTCCTCGGGTTGCTTCTCCCGGCCGCCTCCCCTGGCCTCGGGCTCGGGGTGGCTCCTCAGGGTCACTGCCCCTGGCCTCGGGCTTGGGGTGTGTCCTCCCGGCCGCTGCCCCTGACCTTGGACGCGGGGTAGCTCCTCCCAGCCGTTCCTGCGCTGTCACAGCCTGGCACTCTGGGCCGCTGTCCCTGACTTCGGACGTGGGGTAGCTGTCGGCGGCGCTTAGTGCGCCGGCCCAACGCCGCCGCCTGCGCTTGAAATTCCTAATGATTAGTGGCATTGAATGTTAGAATAAAATATTGATTCTCCACCTCAGCATTGTTGCTATTTTGGGCTGGATGATTTTATACTGTAGTGCACTGTCCTGTGCATTGTAGGGGGTTTACCAGCTTCCCAGGCCCATATCTACAAGATAGAGTATTGTCTTGCCTTACCCACACGCCATCTCAATCCCCCCTCAATTGTGAAAATTGAAAATATTACCAAATGTCCCCCAGGAGCAAAAATACTCCTGGTTGGAAACCATTGTTCTAGTTCTCATCATTTGGAGCAGTTCAGAAATATTTTCTTGTAACCAATAGGTTACTAATTATTGCTTGTATCTCAACTGTTAATAGTAGCATTTCTCATTAGGTGCCTTTCTAAGCTTGTTTTCCCCTTTCTTCACCAATGTTATAATTTTTCTGTGCATATTTTTACAGAAAAGAAATAATACATGATATACTTCTGTCTTCTTGGCTGATTTAATTAGTGACTTCCATTAGTATCATTTCAGACAGTAACAATAACCTGAGATTATCTTAACTAACTTAACTCTTGTTCTTGCTCCATTCCATCTGAATACAGTACAAAAAGTAGATTTTAAGGAATGTTTGTCTTCTGTAGTGCACTTTGCATTGTAGATCTAAAATAGATCCAAACCAGTATGTTAATAGGTGGAAAAACCTTGGGTCGTAAGTTTTTAAATACATTTTATGTGTACTGCCATGTATGAAACCCCTGCTTAGGATCCATTGTAAATTTAAAGGTGAATTGAATTACCTTAAGTGAAGAGTTTGCCTTCCTAGTTTGAAAGACAAATAATATCAACAAACATATAGTAGTAGGTGGATGAATAAGGATTTTGAAATGGTATCATGGAGGACGAATTTTAATCAGAGGAACTGAGTAAGTTTTCATGGAAGGTATGACATTCTTCCTCGACCTTGATGGATGGAATTTTGGCAGTTGAAAATGGACAGCAGTGCTGTTGATAGTTCAGAGCATAAGCTTTAGGGGCTCACAGACCTGCGTTCAGGTTATAACTCTACCTCTTTATAGCTCTCTGACCTTCAAAGTTTGCTCAAGCTTTCTTAATCTTAATTTTCTTACTTGTGTAGTTGAATAGTACAAATTCCTCTCTCCTGGGACTGTTGTAAGGATTAATGATAATGGATACAAAGTATACTTTAAATACTTAGTAAATGTTAGTTGATTTAAGCTGTTGTTTAGTTTCAAAGCATTGTGAAAAGCAAATTTTAAATCATAGGACACTTTATATCACCATTGTTTCAAAAGATGAAATATCATAACATGTTTCTGTTAAATCTCTGCTTAATTAAAGTAGATTGAACCTTATGAAGTTATGCTTTTTTCCTCTCACTTTGCAACATAGTTTAAAGTATGAGGATGAGGAATACTCATTTTAAGTATCAGGTGAGGAAAAGAAATACAGTGAAAAATGGAGATATACTAGTTGAATGTTCCAAAAATAATGTCTCAACTGTAGAAAATATGTGTAGAAATACTCAAAAAGGGTGTTGAAAGTTAACTTACACATATTTACATTTCCATAGTAAAACCTGCTTATGTCTGAATTTAGATTTTCTATGTCAGTTTCAAAGGTCTTTACTTGCTCTTAATTAAACAAGGTAATATAAACTCAGGTTAACAAAACTTATGGATTGTTACTGAAAATACAATTAATTGAATATGGAAAAAAATGAAAAATATGCCCAGAATGAAATTAATTCTTTATGGTATTCATGTTTTTTTTTTTTTAATTAGGAAATCAAAAGTATGAAAGAAGAACTTGCTACTAGATTAAATAGTAGTGAAACGGCAGACCTTTTGAAAGAGAAAGATGAGCAGATCCGAGGGTTAATGGAAGAAGGTAAGTAAAATATTCAGTCGGTCGTGAAAAATATTGTGACAATAAAATACTTACCATGTGAGTAGCTGCTGCTTTTTCCTAATGTAAAAACATGGGAAGCAAGAAAGGTTTGGACTTAAGCTTCAGAAGTGATAGGTAACAGTTTATGAAAGAATGTGGAGCAACATGTAGAGAAGTAGAGATATAATGTATGTAGCTTTATGTTTCTAGGGAGTTAAAAAAAACCCCGACTCTGTGAGAAATAGAATTTTGTGCTTTCCTAAGGAAGCTTGTAACAGATTTTAGAGCCCTCATTTAAACCAAGATATTTGAAAGTTCTTTTTTTTTTAAATTTTATTTTTTTAATTTTAAAATCTTTAATTCTTACATGTGTTCCCAAACATGAACCCCACTCCCACCTCCCTTCCCATAACATCTCTGTGGGTCATCCCCATGCACCAGCCCCAAGCATGCTGTATCCTGCGTCAGACATAGACTGGCGATTCAATTCTTACATGATAGTATACATGATAGAATGCCATTCTCCCAAATCATCCCACCCTCTCCCTCTCCCTCTGAGTCCAAAAGTCCGTTATACACAGCTGTGTCTTTTTTCCTGTCTTGCATACAGGGTCGTCATTGCCATCTTTCTAAATTCCATATATATGTGTTAGTATACTGTATTGGTGTTTTTCTTTCTGGCTTACTTCACTCTGTATAATCGGCTCCAGTTTCATCCATCTCATCAGAACTGATTCAAATGAATTCTTTTTAACGGCTGAGTAATACTCCATTGTGTACATGTACCACAGCTTTCTTATCCATTCATCTGCTGATGGACATCTAGGTTGTTTCCATGTCCTGGCTATTATAAACAGTGCTGCGATGAACACTGGGGTACATGTGTCTCTTTCAATTCTGGTTTCCTCGGTGTGTATGCCCAGCAGTGAGATTGCTGGGTCATAAGGTAGTTCTGTTCGCAATTTTTTAAGGAATCTCCACACTGTTCTCCATAGTGGCTGTACTAGTTTGCATTCCCACCAGCAGTGTAGGAGGGTTCCCTTTTCTCCACACCCTCTCCAGCATTTATTGCTTGCAGATTTTTGGATCGCAGCCGTTCTGACTGGTGTGAAGTGGTACCTCATTGTGGTTTTGATTTGCATTTCTCTGATAATGAGTGATGTTGAGCATCTTTTCATGTGTTTGTTAGCCATCTCTATGTCTTCTTTGGAGAAATGTCTATTTAGTTCTTTGGCCCATTTTTTGATTGGGTCGTTTATTTTTCTGGAGTTGAGCTGCATAAGTTGCTTGTATATTTTTGAGATTAGTTGTTTGTCAGTTGCTTCCTTTGCTATTATTTTCTCCCATTCCGAAGGCTGTCTTTTCACCTTGCTTATATTTTCCTTTGTTGTGCAGAAGCTTTTAATTTTAATTAGATCCCATTTGTTTATTTTTGCTTTTATTTCCAGAATTCTGGGAGGTGGGTCATAGAGGATCCTGCTGTGATTTATGTCTGAGAGTGTTTTGCCTATGTTCTCCTCTAGGAGTTTTATAGTTTCTGGTCTTACATTTAGATCTTTAATCCATTTTGAGTTTATTTTTGTGTGCGGTGTTAGAAAGTGATCTAGTTTCATTCTTTTACAAGTGGTTGACCAGTTTTCCCAGCACCACTTGTTAAAGAGATTGTCTTTACTCCATTGTATATTCTTGCCTTCTTTGTCAAAGATAAGGTGTCCATATGTGTGTGGATTTATCTCTGGGCTTTCTATTTTGTTCCATTGATCTATATGTCTGTCTTTGTGCCAGTACCATACTGTTTTGATGACTGTGGCTTTGTAGTAGAGCCTGAAGTCAGGCAAGTTGATTCCTCCAGTTCCATTCTTCTTTCTCAAGATTGCTTTGGCAATTCGAGGTTTTTTGTATTTCCATACAAATCTTGAAATGATTTGTTCTAGTTCTGTGAAAAATATGGCTGGTAGCTTGATAGGGATTGCATTGAATTTGTAAATTGCTTTGGGTAGTATACTCATTTTCACTATATTGATTCTTCCGATCCATGAACATGGTATATTTCTCCATCTATTAGTGTCCTCTTTGATTTCTTTCATCAGTGTTTTATAGTTTTCTATATATAGGTCTTTAGTTTCTTTGGGTAGATATATTCCTAAGTATTTTATTCTTTTCGTTGCAATGGTGAATGGAATTGTTTCCTTAATTTCTTTTTCTACTTTCTCATTATTAGTGTATAGGAATGCAAGGGATTTCTGTGTATTGATTTTATATCCTGCAACTTTACTATATTCATTGATGAGCTCTAGTAATTTTCTGGTGGAGTCTTTAGGGTTTTCCATGTAGAGGATCATGTCATCTGCAAACAGTGAGAGTTTTACTTCTTTTCCAATTTGGATTCCTTTTATTTCTTTTTCTGCTCTGATTGCTGTGGCCAAAACTTCCAGAACTATGTTGAATAGTAGCAGTGAAAGTGGACACCCTTGTCTTGTTCCTGACTTTAGGGGAAATGCTTTCAATTTTTCACCATTGAGGATAATGTTTGCTGTGGGTTTGTCATATATAGCTTTTATTATGTTGAGGTATGTTCCTTCTATTCCTGCTTTCTGGAGAGTTTTTATCATAGATGGATGTTGAATTTTGTCAAAGGCCTTCTCTGCATCTATTGAGATAATCATATGGTTTTTATTTTTCAATTTGTTAATGTGGTGAATTACATTGATTGATTTGTGGATATTGAAGAATCCTTGCATCCCTGGGATAAAGCCCACTTGGTCATGGTGTATGATCTTTTTAATGTGTTGTTGGATTCTGATAGCTAGAATTTTGTTGAGGATTTTTGCATCTATGTTCATCAGTGATATTGGCCTGTAGTTTTCTTTTTTTGTGACATCTTTGTCAGGTTTTGGTATTAGGGTGATGGTGGCCTCATAGAATGAGTTTGGAAGTTTACCTTCCTCTGCAATTTTCTGGAAAAGTTTGAGTAGGATAGGCGTTTTAGAGCCCTCATTTAAACCAAGATATTTGAAAGTTCTAATTCTAGAGTTTATATAATATCTGAATCTCTAGCTTGGGTACTATATGGTATCCTTCTGTTGTTCTGGAATTTGATAGTGAATTTTTTCTTAAATTCATATTTTAATTTTTTCAATTATTAAACACTTTGTATATGAAAAGATTTATAATTAATAGGGTTATGAAAATTAAAGATTCTACAGGAGACTAGACATTGCAGTGGGACATTGGAATGTCATAGGAAACAAGGTAGTTTTGGAAAAGATGGTTAAATAAATTTTTCTTTTTCTTAAAGTTTTTTAGTTGTAAGAATAATGCTTCCTACTTCCAGAAGATTTTTAAGTTATAGGAGGTATATGAAGAAAGAGAAAAAAGATCATAATCCAGTTTTATAAGGAATTATTCTAGTTTCCTTTTATTGCATTTTAATACATTTTTAAACATAATATCATATATCTAATTTGCAGTGTTCTTTCTTTTAAATTTCCTTAAGCCAATAAATGTGCTTTGATACCATTATTAATGACTGTATTAAAGTGCATTATATGGATATATTTGTTTTTCTTTTCCTAATGTTATGTGTTTATTTTTAAAATGTTAATATTACAAATCATAGTGGGATGAACATTTCTGTACTTAAATCACTGCATTTAAGTGAATTTCCAGACTGAGAGTAATTGGAAATAATCACTGCATTTGAAATAGTTCTGTCCAGTTTTTCTTTTTCATTTATTCAGCTTATATTTAATAGCTAGTTGGTCAGATTCTGTGTTTCATATAGACAAATGACAAATTTGTAATAAATGACACATTCCCTGTCCTTTAGGCACTATAGTTTAATGAGAGGGAAATAGAGGTTCAGAGATAATTAAAAACAACCTAATCACTAAAATAAAAGAAAGAAGGAAGAGTTAATTAAACACATATCTCAAGATATCTTGCAGTCTGTTACTATTTTCTGTTATAGCATTAGAGACTGAGGGGAAGGCTAAGTACATGGTTTCATAATTTTTAAAAATTATTAAAAATATCAATATCAAATTTCACTATGTTGGAATTTATTAATTTAATTGGGGAGTGAGGTGATGTTTTCTTTTGCTTAATTAGCTTCTTTATAGGGAAAACAGAATGATTTCATATAGATGTATTCACATACTGCTCCTGTATACCCTAGAGGTATTTTTAAAGTCATAGCTGAAGAGCTGCAGGTCTCAAAGCTGAGAGTACACTATAATAAGTATCTGATTACTTCATTAACTAGAGTCATTGACTGTTAAGATCTAGCTATACCGCCTCCATATCTTTCTGCACATGCATATACTACCCTTTTGCCTAACCTCTTGAATGTAGTTGACAGATATTGTATCATTCAACTCCTAAATTCTTTTTTTAATCCAACTTTGCTGTGCTGTGCTTAGTTGCTCAGTCATGTCTGACGCTTGCGACCCTGTGAACTGCAGCCTGCCGGGTTCCTCTGTTCATGGGGATTCTCCAGCTGAGAATTCTGGAGTGGGTTGCCGTGCTGTCCTCCAGGGGATCTTCCAAAACCAGGGATGGAAGCCACGTCTCCCGCATTTACTGACTGAGCCACCAGGGTCACTTAGTTGTGTTGACTCTTTGTGGCATTCTCCAGGCAAGAATACTGGAGTGGGTAGCTATTTCCTTCTCCAGGGGATTGTTCCAACCCAGAAATGGAACCCAGGTCTCCTGCATTGCAGGTGGATACTTTACCATCTGAGCCACCAGGGAAGCCCAAGAATACTGGAGTGGGTAGCCTATCCCTTTTCCAGGGGATCTTCCCGACCCAGTGATCAAACCGGGGTCTCGTGCATAGCAGGCAGATTCTTTACTGAGCTGAGCTACCAGGGAATAATCCAACTTTGCTGAGGTATAAAAGTTGTGTATTTGTAAGGTGTATAGTGTGACTTTTTTATATGTATATATTGTGAGATTACTACCACAGTGAAGCTAAGTAATGTATCAGTCACTTCACATAGTTACCATTTTTGTGTGTGTGATGAGAAAGCTTTAACATCTACTCTTTCTAGCAAGTTACAGGTTTATAGTATAGTATTAGTAACTCTAATTTATAGTCACCATGCTGTAAATTACATCTCTAGAACTTACTCATTTTGCATAACTGAAACGTTGTACCCCTTGGCCAACATCTCCCCATTTCTTCTACCCACTAGCCGTTGTTGACCACCATTCTGTTCTCTGTGTCTACAAATTCAACTTTTTTGTATTCCACATTTAAGTGAGATCATCTGTATCTGTGTCTGGTTTATTTCATCCTCTAGATTCATTCATGTTTTCACAAATGGCAAGTTGTTTTTTCAAAGCTAAATAATGTTTATATCTCTTTATATATAGATTTATCAATCTATGTCACATTCTCTTTATCCATTTGTGCATTGACTAAACATGGATTGTTTCCATATCTGGGCTATTGTAAATAAAACTGCAGTGAACATGGGGATGCAGATCTCTCTTTGAGATCCTGACTTCATTTCTTTTGGGTGTATACTCAGAAGTGAGGCTGCTGGATCATATGGTTGTTCTATTTTAAATTTTTTGAGGAATCTTCATACTGCTTTCTATAGTGGCTATACCAGTTTGCATTGTCACCACTGTTAACTCAAGGGTTCTCTTTTCTTCATATCCTCTCCAGTATTTATCTTTTATCTTTTTGATAATGGCTGTCCTGACAGGTATGAGATGATGTTTCACTATAGTTTTCATTTGCATATCCCTGCTGGTGGGTGATGTTGAGCACCTTTTTCTATACCTTTTGGCCATTCATATGCATTGTTTGAGAAATGTCTCTTCAGGTCTTTAGCCCATTTTCAAAATTGGCTTTTTTTTTTTGCTATCAAGTTCTAGGAATTCTTACATATTTTGGATATTAATTCCTCATCAATGTATGGTTTGCACATATTTTTTTTCCATTCTGTAGATTATCTCTTTACTCTGTTGTTTCTTTTAATGTGCAGTAGTTTTTTTACTTTGATACAGCCTCACACATCCTTTTTTTGCTTTTGTAGCCTATGCTTTTGGGATCCTATTCCAAAAGCAATTCCCAAGACTTAACGTCAGAAAACTTTTTCCTTTTTTCCCCCTATGTTTTCTTCTGGTAGTTTTACAGTTTCTGGTTTTATATTTAAGTCTTTAATCTATTTTGAATTGATTTTTATTTTTGATGTATGATGCTATAGTGTTTAATTTTTCTGCATATGCATATCCCAGTATCATTTATGGATGAGACAGCCCTTTCCTCATGGTTGTACTCTTGACATCCTTGTTGAAGATCACTTTTTAAGCTCTCTGTTTTGTTCCATTGGTCTATGTCTGTTTTTATGCCATTACCATACTGTTCTGATTTCTATAGCTTAGTCATATGTTTGGAAATTAGGAAATTAGGAAGTGTGATATCTCCAGCTTTGTTCTTGCTCAGACTCACTTTGGTTGTTTGAGGTCTTTTGTGGTTGCATATGACTTTTAGGGTTTTTTTTTCCTTCTATTTTTGTGAAAAATGTCATTTGGATTTTGATAGAAATTGCATTGACTCTGTAGTCCACACCTCAGTTCTTCAGTCTGCATCTCCCAAGGGCAGTTTTTCTTGACAGGCACAACATTGTCATCTCATCTAAGAAAATAAGCATTAATTCAAAAGTGTATTCTAGCATGTATTTTTTGCTTTATCTCAGTTGTCTCTAAAAATGACTCTCATGTCTGGTTATTTGTTCTGCCCTACGATCGCCACTGAAGCGACTTAGCAGCAAGATCCAATCAAAGTTCATTGCATTTGGAAATTATATTCTTTCAGTCTTCCTCTAATCTAGGATATTTTTTTCATGACATCAAAGACTTTGTGGAGTCCAGTTGTCCCGTTGACTAACCCCTGTTTAGGAGTTTGTCACTTTCTTCATGATTAGATTCAGATCAGATTTCTAGTAAATAAAATAGGTGATATTGTGCACCTTCTACTCCATCCCATCAGTGGACACATAATGTCAGGCTGTAGCACAGTTTAGTGATGTCAGAATTGAATGTTTGGTTAAGATTATAACCAGATTTCTCTGTTGTAAAAGCACATTTTTTTTCCTTTTGTAATTTATAATATGTGGGAATGATTGTTTAAGACTGTAAATATTTTGTTCCACACCATCCTTCTGCCTAGTAATTTTAGCATTCATGTCCAAATCACTGATTCCTGTCTAAATCACTTTAACATTAACTGTTACAGCATTGTGATTTTAAAAATATTCTGTCATTTTCTGTCACTGGTTAGAGAAAACATTCTACTCACATTCTTAGAGAATCATCGTTATTTGAACTTATACTTTTTTGCCATTGCCAGGAGAGAAACTTTCAAAACAGCAGCTGCATAATTCTAACATCATTAAGAAATTAAGAACTAAAGACAAAGAAAATGAAAATATTATTGCAAAGCTGAACAAAAAAGTTCAAGAGCTAGAAGAAGAGTTACAACATTTAAAACAGGTGAATATTAACCATTCTCTACATACATGTTGCTGTTACTTCCAATATGAATAGTTGGCCATGGGTTATAAAATATTTGGAATGAATTATTAAGGTATGTCATTTGGGAGGAATTTTCAAGCAAGTAAATAGTGAATGTTAAGGTTTTTCTTCGTTATTATTGATACAGTGCTTGAGATTCCTAGAACATGGTTGTTTACTGTGGTGTATTTTTTTTACTGAAATATACCTTTGTCTCTTTTTATAATATAGGTCCTTGATGGCAAAGAAGAGGTTGAGAAACAACATAGAGAAAATATTAAGAAACTAAATTCTGTGGTAGAACGCCAAGAGAAAGACCTTGGCCGACTTCAAGTAGACATTAATGAACTTGAAGAAAAGAACCGAAGTATTCAGGCTGCTCTTGATAGTGCATACAAGTAAGAAAATGAACAAATATGCAACTCATTGAAAATAATTACCAGAGCAAGAAATGGAAGAAACACTTTTCTTATTATCCGATCACTAATAACATTTATAAGCTTCCTGGTATATGGACTTATGATTGGTTAAAGCAAGCTTCACAGAGAGTCCTCATTGTAATCAGTGTTTATTACGTGGTAAACTTCCTCATTCTGTAGATCTCATGGAAATCTACATGGAAATTAATTTGGTCATGTAATTAACTGTATATTATTTTAAATTAAAAATTATCTATTTTTAAGAGAACTTACTGATCTCCACAAAGCCAATGCTGCAAAGGATAGTGAGGCCCAGGAAGCTGCTCTAAGTCGTGAAATGAGAGCTAAAGAAGAACTTTCTGCAGCACTGGAGAAGGCCCAAGAAGAATCCCGTCAGCAGCAGGAAACATTAGCAATTCAAGTAAGCATTGGATGATAATTAGTCTTTAAAAATCTTTGTGCTTCTGCAAAATAAAGAATCCATTAGTTAATTTGAATAAAACCTTATATAGTGGCATATGTGTTGCATTTCCTTTGTAATCTTATTGGGCACTTTTCTAAGAATACTAGATTGTGCCAAATTTAATTAATTGTGTGTTTTTTAAACTGTTGTTAAAGTGATGCTTACATTAAACCAGTATTGCTTATTATTTTTATGAATTTCGAACTTATTTGAGAGTGCTATGAAAACTAGGGACATTCTCAACCAAAAGAATGCATGTATGCAGATAAATACTAAACATTGCATATAATTTCTGGAGAATCTGTTTAACTCCTGAGCTCATTCATAGCATCTATGGGAATCCATGGACTTCAAATGAAGGAGTAAAACCAACATTTGTCAGGCTTTGTCTTATAAAATCATCAATTGATAGATATTTGGGTTATTTACACTTTTAAATTTTATTTATTTTATTGAAGTATAGTTATTTTATAATATTATATAAATTTCAGGTGTATGTCATAGTGATTCACATTTTTTTAAAGGTTATATTCCATTTTTAGTTATTATCAAATACTGGCTATATTTCCCTTGCTGTACAATATATCATGTAGCTTATTTATTTTATATGTAGTAGTACCTTTTACGGAAAAGGCAATGGGACCCCACTCCAGTACTCTTGCCTGGAGAATCCCATGGATGGGGGAGCTTGGTAGGCTGCAGTCCATGGAGTAGCAAAGAGTTGGACACGACTGAGCGACTTCACTTTCACTTTTCACTTTCATGCATTGGAGAAGGAAATGGCAACCCACTCCAGTGTCCTTGCCTAGAGAATCCCAGGGACTGCGGAGCCTGGTGGGCTGCCATCTATGGGGTCGCACAGAGTCGGACACGACAAGCGACTTAGCAGCAGCAGCAGTACCTTTTAGTCTTGTACTTCTGATTTTCCCCTCCCTTGTTTTCTGTTCCCTCTGGTAATCACCAGCGTGTTCTTTAAATTCATGAGTCTGTTTCATTTTTGTTATATTCACTAGTTTTGTTTTTTTAGATTTCGCATATAAGTGATATTATACAGTATTTGTTCTCTGGCTTATTTCACTAATCATAATACACACCGTCCCTGTTGCTGCACATGACAAAATTCCAGTCTTTTTTATGGCTGAGTAGTATTTCAGCTGTATATGTATCACACCTTTTTATCTGTTCATCTATTGATGGATAGTTATTTGCTTCCATATATTGGATATTGTAAACAATGCTGCTATAAACATTGGAGGGTGTGTATCTTTCCAAATTAGTGTTTTCACTTCCTCTAGATATATACCCAGGAGTTTTTACACTTTTAGGTTATTATGAATAATGCTGCTCTAAACATTAATTTACAAATTTCTATGTGACCATATGTTTTAAATTCTCTTAGATATATACCCTTGGGTCGTATGCTAATCTTACATTGAACTTTTTCAGGAACAACCAGACTTATCCACAGTGGCTGAACCATTTTACATTCCCACCAGCCATATATATGGGGGTTTCAATTTCTCAACATTCTTGCCAGTGTTTCTCATTGTCTTTTTTTTTTTTTCACGGTAGCCCTTTTAGGGGTGTTATATGGTATCTGTTATGGTATTGATTTATATTCCCTTAATTATTAATAATGTTGAGCATCTTTTTATGTGATTATTGGATTTCTGTATCTCCTTCGGAGAAATTTATTCAAATATTTAAATCCTCTGCCCATTTTTATATTATCATTTTTATTGTTCATTTGTAAGAGTTCCTTATATATTCTGCATACTGCTGCTGCTGCTGCTAAGTTGCTTCAGTTGTGTCCAACTCTGTGCAGCCCCATAGATGGCAGCCCACCAGGCTCCCCCATCCCTGGGATTCTCCAGGCAAGAACACTGGAGTGGGTTGCCATTTCCTTCTCCAATGCATGAAAGTGTGAAAAGTGAAAGTGAAGTCACTCAGTCGTGTCCGACTCTTAGCGACCCCATGGACTACAGCCTACCAGGCTCCTCTGCCCATGGGATTTTCCAGGCAAGAGTACTGGAGTGGGGTGCCATTGCTTTCTCTGATTCTGCATACTAGACCTTTATCAAATGTGGAATTTGTAAATATTTTTCTCCCACTTTCTATGTTGTCTTTCACTTTCTTCAGCGTGTCCTTTGATACAAAAAAGTTTTTTAATTTTGATGAAGTCCAACTTACTTATTTTTTGTTTTGTTCCTTGTGCTTTTGATATCATATTTAAGAACCTCTTGCCTAATTCAAGATCACACAGATTTTCACCTATTTCCTTCTATGATTTTTATAGTCTTAGTTCTCACATTTAGGTCTTTTGCATGTGAATATCAAATTGTCCAGCACTACTTGATGAAAAGACTATTCTTTTCTCACTGATCTCATTGCATTTTTTATTGAATTTTACATAAATATGTAAAACATTTACATCATTCCAAAGTGAAAGCTACATAGCAAAATATACTAGGGTAACATTTGATTCCAAATTAGTCCCTCCCCATTCCCTTTCTTTGCCTATAAATAGCTATTTTATTACAATTAGGTTTTTTTTTTTTCAGTGTTTCTATTTGTGAATGCAATAAATTCCATATCTACATTTATTTATATTCCTCCTCAATGTGTGTATATACACATACACTTTACACATGTTTATTTGTATCTCTTTCATCTTTTCTACATAATGTATAGTTTACTGGAGAAGGAAATGGCAACCCACTCCAGTGTTCTTGCCTGGAAAATTCCATGGACAGAGGACCCTGGTGGCTACAATCCATGGGGTTGCAAAGAGTCTAACATGAATGAGTGAATGAGCACACATCCTTTCTACATAAAATACAGTTTTCTATTTGTTAATATGCTGTTTTATAGATTGCTCTATGTACTTAATAAAACATCCCGGTGATCATTTCATGATACAGCATAGAATTTTTTTTTTAATTTCTTTTTACAGTTTTATAGTTTATCATTCTGTGACTATACCATTCAGTCAGTTCCTATTAATGTATATTGGGGTTGTTTCCAATATTTTGCTGTTGTAGATCACACCATGTTTCATATACCCCTTGTGTTTCTGCTGCTCCCTCACTGGGATAGATAAAATATTAATATTTTAAATTAAAAATACATTGGGACAATAAAGAAAAATTGAGAAAATTGAGATAAAGAGTGCATGGGGTTACCATTCAAATATCACCTTTTACAAGTACTGTCAGTTTGTGTATTAATTTCTTGTCCTTATCTCTATATACATATTTTTTTATAATTTGATATGAGCTTCCCTGGTGGCTCAGATGGTAAAGCGTCTACATGCAGTGCAGGAGATGTGGGTTTGATCCCTGGGTTGGGAAGATCCTCTGGAGAAGAGAATGGCCCCACTCCAGTATTCTTGCCTGGAGAATTCCATGGACAAAGGAGCCTGGCGAGCTATATAGTCCATGGGGTTGCAGAGTTGGACATGACTGAGTGACTAACAGTTTCACACTTTTTTCATATTATGTTGTAGTTTTTTTCATTTAAGATTAAATTATACATTTATGCATGTTTTTTGTGGTCATATTAATTTTTATTGGGCATATTCATGTTGTATCAACATTGGCAAAAATAAATTACTGCTAATGGGTATTTGCAGTATTTCTTGTTTTGTTTTTGTTAGTCTAGCTGACAGTGTAGAGAATATTTTTGTATGTTTATAGATCTGTTTCTATAGAGTGAATTCTCAGGACTAGGATGATCAGATGAAAGAATGTAAAAAGTTTGATGATTCTTTCAATATGTTGCCATAATGCTTTCTGAAAAGGCTGTAGCAAGTTTACAACCTATGCAGCTGTGTGTGAATATAGCAGCCAGTTTTTATAGCTCATATAGTTCCTATCACATTCTGCCTTACACTGCAAACATTTATGGATGCACTGTGTTTCCTCCTATATTGTATGTCAGTGTCTGGACCTTGTACATATGTATATGCTCATGTGTGTATGTGTGTGTATGTGTGTATACCTATTGTGCTTTCATAAGTACATATTGAGTACATGTGGTTCAGGGATTGCCTGAAGAATGAGATAGGTGATAATTGTATGTAAATGCTCACTGGATAGCATAGCATATTATATATGAATCATAAGTCAACACAAAAGATAGTAGCAGGAAGTTATAGATAATACTTGACATTGGTTGTGATAGTGTGTTGGTTCTCTTCTTACAGGTGGGGGACCTTAGGCTGGCACTGCAACGTGCAGAGCAAACAGCTGCCAGAAAAGAGGATTATTTACGCCATGAGATCAGTGAACTCCAGCAGGTACTTGTCAGAGTTTCCCTAAAATACAAATCTTGAGATGTGTTTTTCTAAAAATAATAAATGACTTAATTGGACCATGTTCTTCAAGTTGAGAAGATTTCTGCCATACTCTTCATTTTCTGTATTTTTATGTGGTTTATGTGAATAAAATCAGAGTGGGCACTTCAAAAATTTATAAGAAAAAAACTAATTTTGTTTTCTATAAAGTAATTTTATCATGATAGATATGTAGTATATTGTTTTTTTTCATTTGTAACGGCTGATTGATTAATTATTTTCAGTCTTTGATTACTGTGGGGCAGAAAGCAATGCCTACTCTGTTGATTTCAGTCAGTGAAGTTGTGCAGGAAAAGGGGGAGAAAATTCCACTCATATTGATCTTCCTGTTTTTATAAATACTTAGAAATATTTAGAGAGAAGGCAACTACTAAGAAGTTTGGATGATACTCTTTATTACCTTAAGGTAATCAAAGGCTGTCATTACATAGAAATGCTTTGAAAAGAAGCACAAACTTAGTTACTCCATTATGCAGCTTAACTATAACTTAAGGATTGAATAGTTAGAAAGTAATAGAAAACAAATAATTTATTCCCGAAATCTCTCATAAAGTTTGTTTGCTAGCATTTTTAGTGTTTTTACTGCTGTCAGTAATAATGACTTAAGAATGTCATAATTCAGAGACTCCAGGAAGCAGAGAATCGAAACCAAGAACTGAGTCAAAGTGTTTCATCAACAACAAGACCATTGCTTCGACAGATAGAAAATTTGCAAGCAACTCTAGGGTCCCAGACGTCATCATGGGAGAAGTTAGAGAAGAATCTTTCTGATAGACTTGGTAACTGCTTTAGTTCTTAAGCTCAATGCAGTTCTTAAGCCCTTCATCCTGTTTCAGAATTAGGGTAATGGCATGAAATTGAAATTCACTGAATCTGATGGTTTTATTTTGTGTCTCACTTGTAGATTTTGACCTCTTCTCCTCTCTTACATTTATTTTCTAATATCTTAATTGACTCTTTTCAAACCATGCCTTACATAATGTGTCAGGTACTGTCTAAAATACTTTCTTGTCATTCTTTTGCTCATTTTTACAAACTTTTGCAGTCTATTGTTTCCTTGTCCATTGCTAAATCTGACCTTGTTTTAGCTTGTCGGCGGTAGTGTAGGAGGTAGAGATCAGATATGATTCCAATCAGTGGTGGGATTCCAAGAGCAGAGATAGGTCTAAGTTAAATCAAGTTCAGATTCTGATAGACAGATGTTATGAAGTCTTAAGATTCCATATTTTGCTTCTTTACAAAAATACCCTGTGCTGTTAATAAAAAGAAAATTTTTTTTCCAAGATACTTATTCAAGCACAAACATGTAGAATATGTATATATTAGATATCCCAGAAGCTAGCAAATGGTGAAAAATTCCGGTTTCTTTTCTATGCCTAAAATTAACTGTTAATTTGAGAGACATCATGGTGTAGTGATAAAAGCCGATGTGAATGGGTGTCAAAACACTTGGAGTCATAGGTTTTATGGTTTGTTTTCAATCATCCAGCCGAACACTCTGGAGCAAGTCATTTACCTTCTTTGGACTATGCCCTATAAAATCATGAGGGATGAGCTAGGTTAGTGGGTTTGAGACAGTGTTCAGTAGATCTCTTGTATGTCTTAGTGGTGGCTGTCATGGTGAGAGGGAAGCTCGATAAGTAACGTGCTGGGCTTCCTCCAGGCCTCTTTAATGAAAGTAGTGCCTCTTTTGACTACCTTTTTTTTTTTTTCCTTGTAGTTTCATGTAAGATTTTGTCTGAAATAGATTCATCTGCTTAAAAAGAAAAATCCCTAAACAGATGAACCTTCATCTACTGTTTAATTTCTAGATATAAATTTTAGGTCTGTCATTTATGTTGGACAGCTTTTTGAGACTGATTTGTTATGAAGTATGAGATCTCTGAAAATGACACCTTCTAAAACAAATACATATTTAGCAATAAAATTGAAGCTAGAAGCCGTTATTTCTGTGGCTTTTACCTGAGAGTGTGTATGGTATCGTGCTACAGTGCAGGCAAAGCCACAGGACGAACATACTTTATAATGCTATAAATAAGAGCATAGATACAGTATAGAAAAGAATATATGTAAAACAGAGATATGACTGGGTCTACTTTAGTGGGGAAAAATATGAAAATTTTTGCCTTGGTTAAATCTCAAAATTTTATCCACTAGTCTTTTGTTTTTTAAGTTGAAATTTTCAATTGAGATAACTAGATTCATACATAGTTATAGTATATGCAGAAGTGATATGGAATGGTCCCTTGCACACTTTCCCCAATACTCAAATTTTAATGTTTTGCAAAATTGTAGTAGAATATCACAACCAAGGTATTGACATTGAAACAACCTTCTGATTTTATTCTGATTTGCCCAGAATACTGGTACTCTCTTGTCTATGTATGTGTGTTTATGGCTATGTGTGTATTAAGTTTTATACAAGTTGACCACGTGTAGGTTCATGTATCTGTCACTACAGTCAAGATATTGAATAGTTCAAACACCACAAAGACCCCTCATTTTGCCCTTTAAAACTGTACTACCACCCTCTTGGCCTTCCCTCCCAGACCCAAATTTCTGGCAATCATTAATCCTCTATTTCTAAACTTTTGGAATTTCAAAATGTTATATAAATAGAATTGTATAATATGTGACATTTTGGGAATGGACTTTTTTTGCTCAGTATAATTCCCTGAAGATTCATGCAAGTTCTTGTGTATATTAGAGATTTAGTCTTTACTGCTGAGTATTTTTTCTGTGTTTATATATAGCACATCTTGTTTGACCATCTACCTAACAAAGGCTGTCTGGGCTGTATCTAGATTTTGTCTGTGCAGATCAAGCTGTAATGAACATTTGTGTACAGGTTTTAGTGTGAACTTAAGTTCTCATTTCTCTGGATATATGCCCATGTGTGCAATTTCTGGGTTGTATGTCTAGTTGTGTGCCTAGTTTTTTAAGCAAATGCCAAACTGTTTTCCAAAGTGGCTTTCTATGAGAGTAATCTAGTTTCTTTACATCCTGGCCAGCATTTTCTTTTGGTGTTTGCCCCTATATTTTCTTTTAGTCATTCAGACAGGGGTGTAATGATGCCTTATTATGATTTTAATTTGCATTTTCCTCATAAAAGATGGTGAATGACATTTTATATGCTTATTTTCCATTAGTACATCCTCGTCAGTAAACTGTCTGTTGCCCATTTTCTAATTGGACCATTTATACTTTAACTAGTGAGTTTTGGGGCTTCTTTATGTAATCTAGATACTAGTCTTAGATAATATGGTTTGTATTTATTTCCTGCAAGTATGTAGCCTGTCTTTTCATTTTTTTCACATTGAGCCAAAGTTTAAAATTTTGAGGAAGTCTGATTTATCAGTTTTTCTCTTTATGGCTCATGGTTTTGTGTTAAACCAAAGTACTCTTTGCCTATCCTTGGATCCTGAAGATTTCTTTGATTTTTTTCCTAAAAATTTTATGATTAAAAAAAAAATTGAAATATAGTTGACTTACAGTATTCTATTAGTTTCAGGTATACAATAGTAATTTGACATTTTTATAGATCAGACTTCATATTAAGTTCGATGAAATATTGGCTGTATTCCCTGTGCTGTACATTACATCCTTGCAGCTTACCTGTTTTATACTTGGTAGTTGGTACCTCTTAATCCCCTTCACCTGTTTTGCCCCCCCTCAATATATTTTATTTTACTTTTAAGTATATAATCCATTTGAGTTAATTTTCGTATATGTTGTGAAGATTAGTTTGAGGTTATTTTTTTTTGCCTTTGACTATCCAGTTGATCCAGCACTGTTGATTCACTACTCTGCTGATACATGACTCCACTTTCAAATTAAAATATATTGGTGAAAAAAATGGTAAAGCACCTATAAATTAAGATTTGTAAAATTTGTCTCTGTAGGCAAGTCTGCCTTACTCAGTGAATATTTAAACAGTTTTAAGTGTGGCTATTTGCATCATTAGAAGTTTGAAGTCAGAATCTGTTTGGTATTATTATCTTGGCCTCTTGAATATATGTATATATGATTGAAATTTCTTACTTATCCTACCATTAGGTGAATCCCAGACCTTGTTGGCAGCTGCAGTTGAGAGAGAACGTGCGGCCACAGAAGAACTTCTTGCTAACAAAATTCAAATGTCTTCCATGGAGTCACAAAATTCTCTCTTAAGACAAGAAAATAGTAGATTTCAGGCTCAGCTAGAATCAGAAAAAAATAGGCTAAGAAAAGTAGAGGATGAAAATAATAGGTGAGCATGTTTCTTGAGTGTTATTCTTGATAGTTTCTTGACATTTTAAAGCACTTAAAAAATATGCTGTTGGTTTTTAACTTCATCGCACTGAGAACTGGAAATACATACTTTTAGTGTTTAATGTCAGAGTCATTACTAATTAGGATGTGGAACCAAGTTAGGTTTAGGATTCACTGAACCTTCTATAGTCTCTTGAACATGTGTGGCATGTTCTGAATATATTTGCGTTTTCTAGGGAAAAGATTCATTGCTTTAATCAGATTTTTTTGAAGGAGTCTGTGACCACAAAGTAGTTGAAGACCACACACTGGAGTTATTTGTGTATGACAAGGGTTTAAGCATTGTTCCTCTTTCTAAATAAACGTCTGGGCTCTTTGGAAATCACAAGCTGTAACATCTATCTGTGTGAAGTTAATTAAGGCTATGAGGACGGGTTTTATCCTGAAAGTTCTTTGGAAGTTTTACTTTTTAAAAAAAGTAGTCAGGGAAAAATGATTTATAAACTAAAGAATATGAACTTTTGCAGACATTTTCGTAGAACTCCATAATGCTTTTGTAGAATCTGAACGTATTAATATTATGGAATGGTGGTATTCGAAATTCTATTTAGGAAGTCTCTTTTTAAATGAAATCTTAACCCAAAGAACCAAAAAATACACAGACATGGTAGTTTAGCTTCTGAATAAAACCCAGGTAATCTGGAAAATACAGTTGGAAAATCAAGCTGATAATAAAAATGACTACTAAGTATGTAACTAGAGGTAATATAGTAGTATGTTTTTAATAGTCGGTACTATCATCTTTTTTTGTTTAATTCCCTTTGGCTTAATAGGTACCAGGTCGAATTAGAAAACCTAAAAGATGAATATGTAAGAACACTTGAAGAGACAAGGAAAGAAAAGGTATTTCTGTTAGTGTTCACTTACCTCTTAGAGCTTCCATTAGAGAATGGTTGGGAATGGTAGCAAGTTAATGAGATGACAACACGAAATGGGTGATGTTTCTGCTTTTGGTACTTGGGTCTTTAGTGGTAGAACAAATAAGATTGTATACCTTATATTCCTAATTTGGAGATTGACTTATGATGACTTAGATTCACAGAAATAACCTGACTGTCTCTCTCCATTAGACACTGTTGAATAGTCAGTTAGAAATGGAGAAAATGAAAGTTGAACAAGAGAGGAAGAAAGCAATTTTCACTCAAGAAGCAGTAAAAGAAAAGGTATTAAATTTTGTTATTTTCTTTTTTGATGTAACCAGTTAGTAGCTCTTGGGATTAGTCATTGTTATGTAATTCAAGCTAAACTTTATAAATACCATTTCTTAACATTTAAAGTCAGTATAGTGATGAATTCTAGTAGTATAATCAGTGTTCTCCTCAGAGTAGATCCAAAGTGACTTGAGTTTATACAAAGAGATCTGTGATTTCTAGGAGATGAATTATAGAATGTCTTGTCCCTTTTTAAATGAATTTTGTGGTCTCTCACTGATACTGATGCACCTCATTTGGCCCATAGGCACCTGGGCCTGAAACTGGTTTGTTCACTTTGTTTCTGGTTAATGAAGGTAATTTTTCTAATGGGAGTTTCCTGTATTTAAAGGAGTATACTCAGTAATTAGCATAATATGTTAAAACCACCTATATGTACATTGAGACTACCTTCTAAATTTATTTGGTCTAAAATACAGTAAAAATAAAATGGATAAGCCAGAAACGTTACAGTTTGTAAATGTTGGTAATCTTATTCTTGAGAAATATGTTTAATTGGTGATATGTTATATAATATGAAACAGTTCATATAATTGCTCTGTTAAAAACATTCACATTTCATTAAACATAAACCAAATTATATTGTAGAATATAAATGAGTCCTGTGATGATTTGATCAACATTGTCTATACTTTTAAATTACTAAATAATTGTGCTTTTGATAAGACTTCAGAAATCATATCTGTAACCATTTTATGAGGATATTAGAATGAATCTTTGTTGTCATTGATCCTAGGAAAGTTTCTTGCTTTTTTATTTAACATTTTACCTTTTAATCTGAATTTAATTTTTTTTTCTTTACACCCTAAGGAGCGGAAACCGTTTTCTGTTTCTAGCACTCCTACAATATCACGTTCAAGTTCGATAAGTGGAGTTGATATGGCAGGCCTACAGACATCTTTTCTGTCTCAGGTGATGTTTTATTGTTTGTATGCATTCTTAAGTTGAATAATAATAAAGAGAGTGTGCAGGATAGTAGTTTGGCTCTCACGATGACCTTGCCATTCTATGAACAATTTATCTGCATTTTTGTAAGGGAGTGCTAATTGCACTGGGGAAATAGAGAAAATTTTCTGCCTTTAAGAAAATCATAGACAATTTAAAGCAAGAACTGACCAAGCCATTTTGTTTGAACCTTGTGCATAGTCTATAGTAGCTAAATAACTGTATGTACTTTCTTTAATTAACATAGGATGAGCCTCATGATCACTCATTTGGACCAATGTCTGTGTCAGCAAATGGAAGCAATCTTTATGATGCTGTAAGGATGGGAGCGGGATCAAGCATTATTGAAAATCTACAGTCTCAGTTGAAGCTAAGGGAAGGAGAAATTTCTCATTTACAGGTATTGTAAAAATGAAATGTGCTATACAAGTAAATGAAATTTTGAGGCCCAGTAAGTTGCATCCTTCATTTCTACCTGCTTTTTGAGCAAATTGAGAAATAAAGTGATAGTGGCCTATAAAGCCCCAAATAAATCATATATATTAACAATAAAGGCTGGTTGGAGAAATTAGCCAAGGATGAAAGTCAGATGGGTCTGCTGAGTGCCAGAATTTGGGAGACTGTCACAGAAAATGATAGGCTAGAGTAAGCCTCCCCACATGTGATAGGTAGCCTGCCTCAGTAAGACTTAGAGGCATCTAGAAGCAGAGAGCTCCTTGCAGGCAGCTTTTTCCAGACATGACAAAAGGTAAGTTGCTGAGCTGAGCATAGCCATTTAATTCTTCCGAGATTCACCTCGTAGATAAGTTACTCCAGCACCCCCTATGAGGAAAGAACAAAGGTGATGAGAGAGATTAGAACTGTAACCTGCTATACAAAAAGGAAAGAGTGTGAGTGGGACATCCTCTTATCTCATCTTGCTTTTCATAAACTTAATGTGATGGGAAATGTTAAAATGTTTTACTTACCTGTTTTCATTGTTAAACTTGATACACTCAAAAGGAGAACTTTTCTGTTCTTATTTTATGATTTTAGTTAGCTGAAAATGTAACTCTTATTAAAGAAGTTGTCCTTGAATCCGAAGAAAATAGATCAGCATGATCTTAATACCTTTTATGTTTATGTAGCCCTGTTGAGGGTGCAAACAAACTTCTTTGGTAGTTGATAAGTTCTTACCAATATGACCTACACAGTTGGCACTACATTAAAGTTAGTTTTTGCTTCCCTGGTAGCTCAGTCGGTGAAGAATCTGCCTGCACTACAGAAGACCCGGGTTTGATTGCTGGGTCGGGAAGATCCCCTGGAGAAGGAAATGGCAACCCACTCCAGTAGTCTTGCCTGGAGAACCTTATGGACAGAGAAGCCTGGCAGGCTACGGTCCATGGGGTCGCAAGAGTTGGACACAGTCTAGGGACTAAACCACAGAATAACTGAAATATATTGCTATTTCCTTAGATTAGAGAAAAATATAGAGTTGCATGTTACAGATTATTAAATTTTCTTTAGTTCTTTCTTTCTCATAGTATATCTAAATCCTGTGAATGATACACCTCTGAGGAAAGTTGAAACCCTTTTTGTGCCACTATTTCCTTTTATTTAAGAAAGAGCTTGTTCTTGGTTATATATTCACATATCTATTTCTTAAAAATTAGCACATTATATATGTTTATATTAATGGGATTATTAAACAAGATATATTTGATTTAAATCACTCTCTGGTAATGTGCCTCAGCTAGAAATTGGCAATCTAGAAAAAACACGCTCCATAATGGCTGAAGAGCTAGTTAAATTAACAAATCAAAATGATGAGCTTGAAGAGAAAGTGAAGGAGATACCCAAACTTCGAATGCAGCTAAGGGTAAGTATCCTTCACTCTTATTTTCAGTTTACATGCACAGTGATTTTTCACAATTATGTTTAGTCCCAGCATAGGAAAATAACTAGATTTCATTTGGCCAAGGCTTTAATAATCCTGAACTTTTGCATGATCTGAGTAATATTTTATTGATTAGTGTTAAATGTATCCTCACAATTAGCATATTTGGATTGCCAATTGCTGTTAACCTATATATGAGAATATATTTTCTTTTGGGGTAAATGCCAGATAAAACTACTGGGAATCATACACTTAAATTGCATCAAATGTGCTGAAATTAATGGGAGAAAAGACAGATTAAGCTACTAAATCTACAGTTGTACATTTAGTGAAGAGATATGTTAAGATTAATAGCTATCTAGTCTAGTATTTGTTTTTTTAGTCTTTTATTCTAACAGACTAAAGTGCAAGTTTAATTTTTATGAGAGATGACTATATACTTATATTTAGATTGTAATGTCTTTATTGGTGGCTTATTTATGATAATATAAATATAATATTAAAGATTTTCTGTACCATTATTTAAAAGTTATAAACAAATATATTTTATAGGATTTGGATCAAAGATACAACACTATTCTGCAGATGTATGGAGAAAAAGCAGAAGAGGCAGAAGAACTTCGATTAGATCTTGAAGATGTAAAAAATATGTATAAGACTCAAATAGATGAACTTTTAAGACAAAGACTCAGTTAACTTCTGCAAATTACATTCCCATCAAGCTGAATGTAAACATTTAATATCTACGTGCAGACATCCAATAAATTCTTTTATAGAATTAGAAGGTGGAATTTACTGTAGTGTTAAAAAATTGAAAAAATTCTTTTATAGTATATAGTAATATTTCCAGTTAAATTATTTTGTGCAATATTTGAACTTTATTTTTAAAACTATTCTTTAAAAGATTTATTTTTTAAAAGGTCTTTTTTTTTTGCCTTGAATAGCACAGAGATTTATTACTTGATCCTCATATCAGTATGGTTAGAGAAGGAGAATGGTTCATATGTTGTATTGTAGATATATAACTAATTGTATCTATAATTTGTATGTTTTTGTATATATTGAGAACATTTAAAGAGTTATAGTAACATTGACACTTTGAAATCTTTCACATTTAAATCTTCAATATATCTTAATTGCGATTCATGAAAATGGACATTGTTTTCAAGTAAAAATATTACTAAATCTGCAGTTATTAAAATTTTGAACTAATTTTTTTCTTTTAAAAAAAGTCTGAAGTTTAAAAGGTAAATAATTAAAACTTAAAAATTTTTGTGATCTCAAGTTTTAATTCAGTCAGATTTCACAATTAAGTCTGTACAAACTTTGGTACCTATTTGGAGAAAGCAGTAGCTATTCAAAGTTATCTAGGCATAATTGAATAGTGGAAAAATCTACTTAAAAAGATTTTGTGATAACTTCATTAACATTTTAGTGGTTTTAAAGAGGTATTGTTTTAGCACCCTATAAAATGAATCAAAAGAAATAAAATTCCCAATGTAATTTTCTTTTTAATTGTTCACATTTTGTAAAGTCCTATTTTTGGCACATTAAAAGTAAATGTTGACATTCATAATAATATTCATAACAAAATAGAGAAATTATAGGAGTTAAGTTTGACATTTTGCAGTTTTCTGTAATTTATCATTTAATTTTTTTCTTGGACTTTTAGAATCAAAAACAGTGTAGAATAGCTGAAAAAATAGCTATTCCTTCTCAGCTGTGTTTTAGACTTGTGAAATATTTTGATAGATTTTATTACTTGTAAAGTCATTTAGATGCCTTTACTTGAAAATAAGAACTCTCACTTAGTTTTTAGTTACAGTTTAAACACTAAAACTTTAGAGTATAGCTACAAGTAAGCCATGCTGAAGATTGTGGAATGCTTTTCAGGGCAATTCAAGTGACCTCATTTTTGTTCTTTTTGGATTCAAGACAGTATTTCTGTCATTGGATCTCTGATTTGTAGCATTAATAAATATTCTTTCAGTGTGAGCCAAATTCATGAAATTCATTTTCTATATTTTAGTGGTAAAAAGCAGTAAAATAGCTTTTCTTTTTTAAAAATTATTATTAATATTCAGGGGTTGACAGAATGACAAAATTGATAGCAATAGGAAATTTACAGAATTAGAAAATACGGGAAACACAAGTTGCAAAATTCTATCAAGTTTTTGAAACCAGAAGTTTAGGAATTATGAAATTGTTCTTTTATGGTATCCATTAATGAAGAGGGAGAAAATCCTTCAGTGGAGAAAAGATTGAGATAAAATTCCTTTACTTTATAATTTTATAATATTAAACATTCTCTTTTCTTAATCCTTATTAACATTAATAAAATCAATTCAACTTAAAATTTTATGGTGTTTTTAGTTTAATTTAAAAATACAGCAGCTATTTAATATTTAAGTCGTTGACTGTATATTACCATATAATGTTCTTTATCCACAAATTAATAGCTGATATTCATAAAGGAGTTTGTTTTATTATATGTTTAGATTTTCCAATACATCTATAAATTGAGAAAGTATACCAATTACTTTCTTGAAAAACTCCACTAAGTGGCAGAATACCTATTGGATATTGGTTGCTATATTTTGCTGTTTGTCATTAAAAATTATCTATCCATATTCTAGAAAATATTTGTATTTTAATAGATAAGAAAATAGTTTGCAGTCAGATGTTTCCATTCTTGAAAGAAAATAGATAATATAAATCATAATAATGTTAAGAATATTTTAAAAAAGAGTAAAAGGTATGAACATTGTCGTTTCCATATAGACAAGTAAGCACAGATTATGGGCATCCTTCTAACTCTTGGGAAGCTAAATTGAGAGTACCATTTCTTTGTTTACCTCTTTTTAGAGAACTTCGAATTGTATAGTGTGTAGCATGTGGGGATGCATCAAATCTTTGATTTTTAAGATATTCTAGATATGGGAAATTTCTGACCTAGGGAAACATGTAGTTTAAGTAAGTGAAAAGAAAAGTTCAGGAAAAGTTTTCTCTTATAATCCTTCATTTGGCACTTATTAATTGAAAGTTTTATTTACATAATTTTAATTAAAAGTATGTGATTTATAATATATAGAAAATAGACAAAAGAATAATAGAAAGTGACTATACTTTAACTTGTTTTACTACTCTTTGTCTAGTATGTGTACATGTATGTTTTAACGTATCATAATTTTTCATTTTCATTTGAGTCTAATTTCCCTAATTTTGTTCAGTTTTAAAACATAACAACTTTAACTTCATATTTTGTAAAGGGCTAAAAGTATGATTTAAAACTACTTGATATTATATTTTAATTGATACTATATTTTAATTCTAAATGAAAGATAATGTAAATAATAAGCATGATTCTGATGTGAATAAAGATTTTAAAGTAGTAATAATGTATTTCATTTTTAACATGATTTAGAGTGGTCAGTATCAATGAGTGAAGACAGTTCTGTTTTATGAAGATAGATGACTTGTATAACTTTGAAATTCTTATTTTAAGAAAATGAAGGTAAGTCCAGATGTTTTATGAGTTATTTTACTCAGAGTTTTATAGGAATTCAGCATAGTTTTCCTAATGAAGATATGTTTTTGGAAAATATAATTGTAAGAATTTACCTTCTTGTATAATTACTGTAAGGATGATTTGTGTCTTTTTAAGGTCTTAAAGTGTATCAAGATATTCTTCTAAAAGTCTTGAAATATTTCTGTATTCAAATAACAGATATAACCAGTATCAGTTCAATCACTCAGTCGTGTCTGACTCTTTGTGACCCCCTGAACGCCAGGCCTCCCTGTCCACCATCAACTCCCGGAGTTTACCCAAACTCATGTCCATTGAGTTGGTGATGCCATCCAACCATCTCATCCTCTGTCATCCCCTTCTCCTCCTGCCCTCAGTCTTTCCCAGCATTAGGGTCTTTTCAAATGAGTAAGCGCTTCACATCAGGTGGCCAAAGTACTGGAGTTTCAGCTTCAACATCAGTCTTTCCAATCAATATTCAGGGCTGATCTCCTTTAGGATGGACTGGTTGGATCTCCTTGCAGTCCAAGGGACTCTCAAGAGTCTTCTCCAACACCACAGTTCAAAAGCATCAATTCTTTGGCACTCAACTTTCTTTATAGTCCAACTCTCACATCCATACATGACTACTGGAAAAACCATAGCCTTGACTAGATGGATTTTTGTTGGCAAAGTAATGTCTCTGCTTTTTCATATGCTATCTAGGTTGGTCATAACTTTCCTTCCAAGGAGTGCATCTTTTAATTTCATGGCTGCAATCACCATCTGCAGTGATTTTGGAGCCCCCAAAAATAAAGTCAGCCACTGTTTCCACTGTTTCCCCATCTATTTCCCATGAAGTGATGGGACCAGATGCCATGATCTTCGTTTTCTGAATGTTGAGCTTTAATCCAACTTTTTCACTCTCCTCTTTCACTTTCAGCAAGAGGCTGTTAGTTATTCTTCACTTTCTGCCATAAGGGTGGTGTCATCTGCATATCTGAGGTTATTGAGATTTCTCCTGGCAATCTTGATTCCAGCTTGTGCTTCTTCCAGCCCAGCGTTTCTCATGATGTACTCTGCATAGAAGTTAAATAAGCAGGGTGACAATATACAGCCTTGACGTACTCCTTTTCCTATTTGGAACCAATCTGTAATTCCATGTCCAGTTCTAACTGTTGCTTCCTGACCTGCATATAGGTTTGTCAAGAGGCAGGTCAGGTGGTCTGGTATTCCCATCTCTTTCAGAATTTTCCACAGTTTATTGTGATTCACACAGCCAAAGTCTTTGGCATAGTCAATAAAGCAGAAATAGATGTTTTTCTGGAACTCTCTTGCTTTTTTAATGTTCCATCGGATGTTGATCTCTGGTTCCTCTGCCTTTTCTAAAACCAGCTTGAACATCTGGAAGTTCACGGTTCATGTATTGCTGAAGCCTGGCTTGTAGAATTTTGAGCATAACTTTACTAGCGTGTGAGATGAGTGCAATTGTGCGGTAGTTGGAGCTTTCTTTGGCATTGCCTTTCTTTGGGATTGGAATGAAAACTGACCTTTTCCAGTCTGTGGCCACTGCTGAGTTTTCCAAATCTGCTGTCATATTGAGTGCAGCACTTCCACAGAATCATCTTTGAGGATTTGAAATAGCTCAACTGGAATTCCATCACCTCCACTAGCTTGGTTTGTGGTGATGCTTTCTAAGGCCCAGTTGACTTCACATTCCAAGATGTCTGGCTTTAGGTGAGTGATCACACCATTGTGATTATCTGGGTCATGAAGATCATTTTTGTAGTTCTTCTATGTAAGTATCCTCCATTCACAAGTTATTTTGACTTCATATTGCTGGTACTATTGAACTCTGCAACTTTGATCCTTTAAAGTACTTTTAAGCTATTGCCATTCCTTTCTCTAGGGGATCTTCCTGACTCAGGGATTAAACCTGGGTCTCCTGCATTGCAGGCAGATTCTTTACTGTCTGAGCCACCAGGGAAGCCCTATTGCCTTTACATATACTCAGCTAACTTTTAGCAAATCAAGATCCTTTAACAAGATAGAATGGAAATTAAATATATATTAATATCTTAAAAAATACATTTTCTCAAATAAAACCTTACAATGCTGCAGTAATCCACAATTGTGATACAGAGAATTTATTCATAGTGCTGTCCTGAATTTATTCCCCATACTGACCTACTCCCAAGTAAGCTAAATTTCATTTCAGTCCTCAAATAATACTAGGCAAGGGCTAATGGGAGGTTTTTCTGTTGAAACTCTCTTTTACAGGTAGTGACTGTCAGAGTATGGTAGGTAGAGGTGTTCCATGCCTATATGTCTTTTTTTTAAATGACAATTTTTGCCAATACACATTATTAAACAAAAATTTGTGGTCATGGGTGATAATAGGGAACACAGTGCTTGCTTTGCTTTTGTTTAAGGAATTCACTTATATGGAATCATAATCACTTATCCACTGTCACAAAATCTAGAAAGCTCTGAAAACCAAGTGCTTTTTAAAAAATAAGCTTGTTGTCAAATCTGTTTTGGTAGTAAAGCTTGACCTTCACTAACACGAGGCTTTTACAGGCTTTATCTCACTTAGTGTGAGCACTCATGCATTTTGCAGATCATGGTGTTAGAGTGTTTGGATGGTGTGCATACCCTATTTTATTAAAAAAAAATTCAGGAACATGTATGGTACCAAAGATTTTGGAAAAGAGATTGTGTACCTGTACTATATCTTCAGATCCTTTTAAAGTTGATACCATTATCATCTTCATTTTTAAAATGAAAAAAGGTTAAGCAATTGCTCAAGGTCATATGGCAAATAATTTATGCCGTTGGGCTGCAGAGTCCAAGCTCTGAACCATTAACTATCCAATGCTGCTTCCCGTCCTGCTTTTCTGTAAAACTGTAAGTATATAGATGAACTGTAGCATAAGATCAAATTTAGTCAAAATTTGCTTGCTTAAAATTTCAATAGCTTTCATTTATGGTTTAAGTAATTGGATATATCAGAGAACCAATAAGCTGTATTCTGCGGATAGTTCATGCTAACACTCTGTGAGCTATCCAATATCAGTATATGAGTGGCAAACTTAGAACACATTTAGCAAACTTGTGATGTAATGATTATACAAAATTTCAAAGTTACGTAAAAGAAATAGCAGATAAATGAGTCCCGTAAACTTATTAACATTTTCTTTTTAATAGCATTCAATATATGATCCATTCTGTTTTTTATATTTCGCTTGTGGTTCCTATTAATTACATTATTTTGAAGCAAGTTTCAGTTTCAGAAGTATGACTTACTTAAATCTGAAATGTTTCTGTAAAAGGTAACTTTTCCTCATCAACTATTTGGATACTTGCATCATAATTCATATAGGAAAGGCAGGATAAATATGCTTCATTCTTTTCCTTTACCAAATTTCACAATTAAAATTGGTTCCTTTCTGTCATCAAAGATGAGAAATGAGGTTTTTGGCTTGTGTATTTAATCAATTAGTTGGATTTTTTTTAATTAATTAATTAATTTATTTATTTATGGCTGCATTGGATCTTCATTGGTGTGTGGGCTTTCTCTAGTTGCATCAAGCCAGGGCTGTTCTTTGTTGCTGCTTGCAGGGTCTGGGCTTCAGTAGTTGTGGCACATGGGCTTTAGTTGCTTCTAGCATGTGGAATCTTCCTGAGCCAGGGATTGAACCCATGTACCCTATATTGGTGGGGTGGATTCTTAACCTCTGGACCACCAGGAAAATCTCTAGTTGGATCTTTTTGAATTTAATATTTGAGTACATTTGTGCTTCAATCCATTATAGTTACCCAATGGTTGCTTTTAAATTATTCCAATTTTGACTGGAGGGAGTCTTCTCAAATTGGTTCCTGAGTCCTTATGGTATGACCCTCATAGCCTTTGATTGCTTCCTTGCATCTTCCTGTAAGATCTTTCAGATTTTTCTAGTACATTTCCTGCCCCATGTCTAAGATGATTTTTCTCTGGGTATACCAATTTATCCATTTTTCTTTGGATACCATGTTCCTTAAATGGGAAAGTGTTTGCCAAGATCACAGTCTGGGCACAAGGAGTGTTTCTTGCTATAATACCGGGTTGGTTGTTTCTAGGCCTTTTCAACAGACGACGGAGAGATTTGTTTTTAAGGATAAAATATATTGTTAGTTCACACTTATTCAAATTTGGAACTACAGCTTCCATCAGGCTTATAGGTATACTGCATGTCAAAAATTTTAGCTTCAAAGACACCATCTTAATTACTCCTGAATAGTTTATCCCAACCAACCAACCAACACTGCCACCAGTAATTTGGCTTCTGAAAGCAGTTTGTGATTTATTGTAATTCTCTTAATCCTGAAGGTACATTTCACCAAAATGTACAGATTCTATTTCAGAGTCACTTGGTTTAGTACCCCTGTTGTGGTAAATGCCACAACTGAATGACAGTTGGATTTGTTTCATTTTACTGTCAGTTTTCAAGGATTACTTCTTAAAATTTACTTTTGTCTTATAATGTAAAATGTTTACTGATTCTAAAGTCACATCTATACAATGTATATTTGGAGAACTTACCTTCTTTGTTCCCTATACCTATATTCCTTCCTTCTTCCTATAGGTAATCATTTTAATGTTGTTATTCTATTTGTAAATAACAATTTATATACATAAATACATATATGTTGCCTTTCCTTAGTGATAGCATATTGCATATTGTTTTTCTACTGTGCTTTTTCCACTTAATATATCCTGCAGGGTATAGTGATATTTTTCAGTCCTTTTTTACACCTGCCTAGCTCTGCATTGTATGGGTGTATTATAGTTTATTCATCAGTCTACTATTAATAGACATTTGAATTTATCATTTAAAACTAAACTTTCACATTGATATTTTGAGAGGGAAATTTCTATGTTAAGAATGGCTGTTACTGTATGATAGAACTCAACCTCTTGTTCTTAAAACCCCCTTACATTTTGTCTTCTCTGAGTCTGAATGACCACAACTTAATTGTTAGCCATTTAAAATAGCACTATGTGCACCTGGCAACAGTTGGATTGGCCTGTCAGCTCTTGTAATAAGACTATTTTTAGAAGCCTTTCTCATATATTGTTCTCATGTGTTCTTATATATCTATATCTCTATCTCTATATCTTTATTGCATATCACTTAGAGGCAAACTAGCTTGTGTGTTCTTTTTGAATCAACTGACAGAAAAGTTGTATTTCCTGTATGTGACAAAATAGGTTGGTGGCAAGTAACCTGAGAAAGCACTTTTTATGGCTATTGCCCTTATTAATAAGGGGTGGGCAAAGTATGAAATTATAATAAAGCAGTAGTTCCTTTAGAAGCAAAACCTTACATGAAGAGTAAATGAGTTAGTCCTGTAAATTGCTGTAGAATAATACCATGTTTCTGCATTGCGATTATTTGAAAAAAAGAAATCCAGATAATGTGGCTCATTTAGCAGGTTACTAATGGAACGTGTAACAGTTCTCCAAACAGTATCTGAAAAGATTATTTGAAAAGTATGTAAAGATTTAGAAACAAACCGTTGTGTTTTCTGATGATCATAGTACTTAAAACCGGTGACTTTGTGTCTGAGCATAAATGTATGATGACATCAGCTTTGATCAGTTCAAGATGAAGCAGTCATTAATGCTCAACTTTACTGTGCTCTACACTACACAGTATACTATATGGACCGAGAGTGCCAAGAGTAAAAGTGTGGGGAGATGGGCGTTCAAATAAGTACGGTAAGATAAACCAGTGCAATTTAAATAACTACAATAAAAGGATAAAAGTCAAACTCCACAAAGTGACATTTGAGCTGGTGAGTTTTCTGATAGTCACTAAGACAGATAAGAGGACTACTATATAATAAGGCTTCGAAGAATTCTCATCACCAGAAGGTGCAGCCAACTAAGAGCAGGCTCAGAGAATGAATGTGAGGGCGACAACTTGTACCCTAAATAAGATACAGTAACCCTCCACCTCAGTGCAACGGGAAGGAAGAAGGGAAAGAGTCCGGTTTTGTATGCAACCGGTCGCAGTGTCCCTTAAGCGCCTTCTCGCTACCTCTCAAGGAGGAGTCCAGTTTCTTAAAGTCCTCCTCCCCTGGCGCTATGGCCGGGGTCGCAGCACAGAGGTCCTCGTCCTGGCGGGAAACGCAGGGAGCTGCGGACCATGCCCCTTGACTCCGCGTGAGGTCGTGCGCGCGTGGTCCCGGCTCCGACCCCGAGGACCCCATGCGGGGCGGAGACCGGCTCCCGGCACAGCCCGGCCTAGGTGTCCCGTCAGCTCCCGGGCGCCCCCTGGCCCGGCTCCGGCGCCGGAGGTTTCCGGTGAGCTGCAGTCGCCGGTTATGACGACTCCCTCAGCCCGAGCCGCCGCCGCCTCCTCCGCAGCCCCGGCTTCCCAGGCTCCAGGTGGGACTCGCCCCGCGGTCCGCGGAATCTTCACCCGCCCCCCTGCCCTCTGCCTCGCCCGGGCGCGCGGTGGGCGCTTCTGCCTGCTCCCGGCGCGGCTTCCCGGCGGGCTGGCGCTTCTCCACGGGTCCGCCCGCGCCTTCCATCGCCCGAGGGCCGAGAAGGAGGACGTGGGGAAGCCGACCTGATCCTCCCGTTACCGAGCGCTCGGCCCCCTTTACGGCGCCTGCCGCGGCGCGCGGGGCCCCGGGCCCGCTGGGCACGGGGAAGCATGCCGGGTTTCCCAGGCCGGGACGTAGCCTCCTTCCAGGCCCCTCCCAGGCGTGTTGAGGTCTGTGGTGGGAGGGTGCAGTGTGCGGTGCTGGGGGGCGGGTGGTCCCCGGGAATCTCTGCGCCCCGAACCCCAGCGCGGCATCATGGCTGCGGGAGGGCGCTCGCCACCGACCCCGCCGCTTTGGCTCCTCAGACGTTGCCGCGCACCGCTGATGGACCTCACCTGGCCATCTCAGGCCCTTGCTAACCTCCTGCCTTGTAAAACTAGTGCTAGTGGGGGCGAGCCGTTTTAGGAGTCCTTGTGGGTCTCACATGCGTTTAACTTTTCCCCTGTCCACTGGCTTCTGTAAACTTTACAAGCTCTCTCAGAGTGTTGCCCCATCTCACCCACTGTGTTCCTTGTCACTGTCGGAGTTTCACCTCTCATTCGCTTTCAAGCTTTCTCCCTTTCCCTTCCCCTTTCTTAGGCCAGTGGAAATCCAGTCATGATATCCCCGTGGAGAGGTGGGGGGGGTGGGGAACCAGCAGCTTTGCGCAGAAGGAAAAAGTAGCTCAGCTGCTAAAGCGTCCATCTCCTGAAGTGCGCCCGCCTGTTCCTCAGGGGCTCTCCCTGCAAGAGGACTCAACCCCGGAAAGGCTCTCTGTCAGGCCCTGGGGTTGTGCTTTCATGCACAGCAGCCACTCCTGCTAGTTTATGCAAGTGGGTACGTGCCCTTTGCAAAAGCCAGGTTTCTGATCTGAACCTTTAGATTTTTCGCTTGGCGGAAAAATCGTTTACGGATCCATGCGTTTAGTTATGGCTAGAGCTCAGTAGAGGACAATGGACTTGGCTAACCAAAGGTCAACTTGGTCGTAACAATGACCTGTTTCTGGGAGAGAATGGCCATTCTGCCTGTTGAATATGAAAGCAGGGAGCAGTTTCATTCGGTGAGTCGGATTACTGTGGTGGGAACCAGTCGGATTGTCTGCTCTTGGAAATGCTGAGTGTCCTGTTGGCCTGTACCAGTTGGTGCCTGTATGAAGTGGGTCATCTCCTTCCTGCTCACTCTTAGAATCTCTTCTGTTACGTTACTGTGTTGAGGATTGTACCTGCTACCTCACTTTTAGTAGCTTGTATTTGTTAAGGCAGAGAAAGGTTTTATAAGCCAGGCCTTCTGGTTATGGCTTATCTCACTAAATGCCAGACCCTCTGCTTACAGATTATCTCATTATCTTCTCTCTTAATATTTCTTTTAATTCAGAATATCACTGGGATGCAAAAGTCTTCTTTGACATCTTTTTAAGGCAATGTGTTTCATTTCTGACAGATTTTAGATACCTGAAACATCACAGCAACTTCTGGGTGGTTCTGAGGATTAAAGAGGTAAATGTTTCATTATAATTAGAGTCACTGTTACTATTAATGTGTATTTTAAATTTTGTGAAATTGTTATGAACTCACAGTTGGGTAAAAGCCTCAATTAAAATATTAATTCAGGTGACTTTTATTACAAATAACAAGGTACTCTTTAGGGATACCTAAAAGAACAATTATATTTACTGCAGAGGGGAAAAGGATTTCTTCTTAGCATTCCAACATTTCAGTTATGATTGCTTGATCTTGGAACTTGAGACGTGATTGAACATAGCAGTCTGTTTCTAAAGGCCCCGTCTCCATCAGCCATATTCATTGAAAGCTGATTTTGAACTTTGGATTTTTCCAGTATGCTGCAGTGACAGCAGACCCTGCTGGGAAGCAACTAATATGTACTAGAGCTTTATCATCTGATGGGGAGACCCTTTGAAAAACTAGAGCAAATATATCACTAAAATGAACCCCAAATGACATGTTTATTATCTGTGAAATACAAAGAAAAAAATCTGATTTAAGAGATTTAATCCTTCTGGGATGAGTTAGAAATGCAGGAAGGTTCATGACCATTATCTCTTTTCTCAATGCTAAAGCTAGATGGAGAGAATTTAAGGGTACAGCTCTGAGGCAGACTGTCTGGATTTCACTCCTAGAGTTTTCTTAGTCTTAGTTCTTAATATCATTGTTCTTACACCAAGCGAAAGAAAAGTTTCACAAGGGCTTAGGAGTTTGCTGCTGCCTCCTTGTACTTAGCAGAGTACCTGGCACGCTGCATATTCTCACATACTTCAGTGACTGTTAGTTTTAATCCAGCAGGTACACACTTGCTCGGACCCATTGTACTTCCTTTCTTCTTTCTTCCTGGCATGTTTTCCTGGATCCGCATCATGTAGATCTCAGCTTAAATGTTACTTAGCAACCCTGCCCCATCCCGTGTAGCTTTAAACTTTTATTTAAGAAACACTTAACATAGCATTTAACATGCCAGGTATATCTAGACATGTTGCCAATATTTACCTCTGCGGAGTCCTATGAGAAAGGGTTATTCTGATTTCCATTTAACAGATGGAAAAGCCGAGGCACAGCAAGGTTAAATAACTTGCTGAAGGTCATTCTTCTTAGCTGCAGCCACATTCAAACCTAGGTGGCCTAGCTTCAAAGTCTGCATGCTTAACTAGTGAACTGTGTTGTCTATCATATTACCTGACTTACTCAGGCATCAGCAAACAGGGTCCTGTCAAGGTCCTCCTCCCATCTTTGTAAATAAAATTTTATTAGAACACAGCCCCCCATTCCTAGCAGAACTATGGCTGCTTTCCTGACGGGCGCAGACACTATCTGACCTATAAAGCCAAAAATATTTACGGCCTGGCTCTTTCCAGAAAAAATGTGCTGGCCCTTGGTTTATTTGATTCACAGCCCTTGTCATTATCTGAAGTTGTTTATTTGGTTGTTTACTTTATATCTACTGCACTAGCTTCTAAGTTCCATGAAAGCAGCGGTCTTTCCTGTTTTATTCACCACCATATACCTAGCTCCTGACACAGTGCCTGGCCTACAACAATCAGTATTTGTTGAGTAAAAGAACATTATTCAGTAAAGTAGTGAAGTTAATTTAACCCCTTTGACTTTGAAGGCTCTGTCTTAATGAAGATGTTATCAATTTGACCTTTAGGTTTGGAGGTTGCTATGTTCATGCTGCTTGTCTTTGGAGCATTGCTTCCTGAGGTCCCCCTGAGTGGCCAAGACAAGGCTCCTCCCCAGGCCAATGGCATTCCAGCCACCCCTCTGTTCAACTATGCCAGCCTCCGCCTGCCGGAAGAACATATTCCCTTCTTTTTGCACAATAATAGGCATATTGCCACAGTCTGCAGGAAAGACTCACATTGTCCTTATAAGGTAAATCTTATTTCTCCTCTTCTTGCATATTTTTAAAAGGTTGCAATTGAGGCTGGTTTACTAGTTTCTCCATCATAACTTGAATCTGCAGGTAGACTCCTGGTTGTAACTGTGGGTCAGTCGATGTTTGTATTTCATCTCATGTTTCTTAGGACTCGACTTTGCTTAGAAGTATGTCCTGCTCACAAGGGTAAGATTACAAATCTAAATCACTAGTAAAAGAAATAGGCAGTCTGTATGGTTTGTTTAGTCTGTAAATGAAATAAATTAGATTTGATGCAGAAAAGAATATGTAGTTAAAAGTAACTGAAGAATTTCACACCTCTCTTTTCTTAAATTGCACTTAAGAGGATCTCTCAGCACTTCGTTTTGATAATAACACCTACACCTCTGTCTCTCCATAATTAAGACTGTTAGTGTGGCCTTCCTTCTGTTTCAGAGTTGTTGGAAAGGTTTCAAATTGGAGCCCATTCAGACATCTCACGAGGCCTCAGAGATCAAAGCGGGGCATTGTGAGCCATTTCCTTTCCCATGGTGCTGGCACAGGAAGCACGTGGATAGGCTGGGCTGGGAAGCCAGCTGGCACTGCCCCTACGGGCCCCACAGAACAACCTCCTGGCCTGCAGCAGTTGTGTGTCCCCCAAGGGCTAGGAAGCTATAAGTATTCCCAGATCTCTGCTGGTCCTGATCAATCAATAAAGCTGCTGATCCATTCAGTTTAGTTGTGATCCTTTTGGCCATAGAAATTCCATTTTTTATGACTCTCTTGGGTCATAAAAAACTGATTTTAGAATCAGTTTACTCACTTGACTTCTTTAAGCTACTTCAAGAAGTTTCAGTTCAGTCAAGGGGGTCGGGGGAGGGATGAAGTGGGAGCTTGGGGTTAGCAGATGTAAATTTCTCTATACAGAACGGATACATAATGAGGTCCTACTGTTTAACACAGGGAACTGTATTTGGTATCCTATGATAAACCATAATACAAAAGAAGATTTAAGAAAAGAATGTGTATGTGTATATATATATATAACTGAATCAGTTTGCCACAGAACAGTAATTAACACATTGTAAATTTCAACTATAATTAAATAAAAAATGTTAATTAAAAAAAAATCCCAATTCAAATGATCTGTGGTAGTCTAGCTAAAACCCAGACTTTTGTTTGGAAAACAGACCTGGTAGGGAAGGGATTGGTGACTAAAGATAATTGCTGTTAAGAATCTCAAGACGGTTTTTCTTAGAATTTACTTATTTCTCTTTCATGAGTATGTATTATAAAATGTGAAAGTGAAAGTTCTAGAAAGATTTGTTTTTTTCATGGAAAAAAAAAATCTATGAGTCCTCTCTGAATGTCAGAAGGTAGACCAGTCTCAACACACACCTCTTATGTTCCAGAAATACTTAGAAAACTTGAAATACTGCTGGGGTTATGAGAAATCCTGCAGACCAGAGTTCAGATTTGGTTACCCTATTTGCAGCTATGTGGATATGGGATGGTAAGTTTCTGGATGGACTTCCCTCCTGCCCTATACTTGTCTCCTTTCTCTGCAGTGTATGCTGAAACATCAATTCCCAGCTAGACTCTTTTGCTATTAGATAATAATTCTTTTAGATATTAATTTGCTTACACATTCATGAGTAATTTCACTTGTTTTGACTGTCTCCCACTGGGACAGGAATATATTTCCTCTGCCAGAGGGATAAAACAGTATGGTTCACAGAAAATACTTTTCCTCACCATATGCTAAGAAAAGAGATGGATGGCTGACTTTGGTTTTGGAGAAGAGAGTTAAGTATAATCAGTATTTCCAATACAGTCAGGGTTAATGGGGCAAAGAAAATACAGTAATTAACAGTTTATTGTCTTCAGTTCCAAATGATCCTGATTTCCATTGTGTATATTTATTATCAGGGAGTAAGTCTATAAATAACTTATTTTGGTAACCTCATGTAGTGAGGGTAGATTTTTAAAATTATGATAGTTTACTTAAGAAAATAATGACTGACTTCTAGCAATGTAACCTTTAGAAAATTTAAGGTCCAGAAAAAGTAAAAAGTTGAAAATCACAGAATTGTTTTGTTTGCAAACAGGACGGACACTCTTGAATCAGCCCAGGAAATATTCTGGAAGCAAGCTGACTTCGGATACGCCGGAGAGCGTCTGGAGGAGCTCCATGTGCTCTGCCAGCCGAAGGAAAAGGTGGATGTTCAACCCCTTCATAAGTGAAGATGTTTATTTAAAAATACCTGTGGTATCTATTTATTCATTTATTTATTGAGGTATAGTTGATGTATAATATTGTGTAAGTTACAGTTATACAATATAGTGATTTCAGATGCATGCTTTTAAAGGTTATACTCCAAATATTGCTTATATTCTTTGTGTTGTACAATATATCCTTTTAGCTTGTTTTATACATAATACTTTGCACCTCTTAATTGCTTGCACTCGTAATAGTTAGATTGTAATATAAATACAAGATAGAGGGCTCTATGAGAGGAAACCCTCACTCTCACATATTTATTGGCTTAAAGTTTTATTTAACTTCCAAAACCAAGTTGGAAGCCATGTCCTTGTTTTCACACACATATTATCAGATGGTCATATTTTGAGGTCGGTCAAATATTTCGAGTTTTAGAATTAATTATTCCCCCCAACATACACTAAAGAAGGTAAGTTGATGAATTACAACTTTATAAATTTCCTTGCTGGTAGTTTGGGACAGGTGATACATTCCCACCATGCTGCTCTGTATTTTTTGGCACTTTACATTTTGCAAAAAGCTTTTCAGTATGTTATCTGGTTTGATTCTCACGAACAGTATAACAGATAGGCAGGGCAGGTTTTATCTGTGCTGTTGGACTAGAGAGGAAAACTGAATCCTCAGAAATGTTAAGCAACCTGTCGAAGACCACACAGCTACTAAGTGTGGTCTTTTACAATTCTGTTGTTGTTGTCGTTCAGCTGTTAAGTTGCATCCAACTCTTTGTGACCCCAAGGACTGCACCAGGTCACATCAGACTTCCCTATCTTTCACTGTCTCCTAGAGTTCATGTCATCAGTTCATGTCCATTGAGTCAGTAATGCTATTTAACCATTTTCTGCCGCTCCCTTTTCCTTTGCCTTCAATCTTTCTAGAATTAAAATGCAGATCTTTTTCTTGTGCTTTCACTCATACCCCATTGCACTCAGTGATAAACACATTATCAGGAGGCAGTTTGGGGTAATAGAGAAGAATGGACTATGGGGTTCAAATCTTGATCTGTGGAAAGGGCACCCAACCTTTCTGTGTTCAGCTTCTTCTGCTTTAAAGCCACGCCTGTTTTATAACTTGTGGTAAAGCTGAAATGAGATTCCACACTGAAAAATGCTCCATACAGGGCCAGGCTCACAGCAAAGGGCTCAGTGATAGTTTTTTAAAGCCCCAGAGAATCATAAGCACTTAGGATTAGGGTCCACCATTCACCTAGAGCCAGACATCCTGGAATGTGAAGTCAAGTGGGCCTTAGAAAGCATCACTACGAACAAAGCTAGTGGAGGTGATGGAATTCCAGTTGAGCTATTTCAAATCCTGAAAGATGATGTTGTGAAAACGCTACACTCAATATGCCAGCAAATTTGGAAAACTCAGCAGTGGCCACAGGACTGGAAAAGGTCAGTTTTCATTCCAATCCCAAAGAAAGGCAATGCCAAAGAAAGCTCAAACTACCACACAATTGCACTCATCTCACACACTAGTCAAGTAATGCTCAAAATTCTCCAAGCCAGGCTTTAGCAATATGTGAACTGTGAACTTGCAGATGTTCAAGCTGGTTTTAGGAAAGGCAGAGGAACCAAAGATCAAATTGCCAACATCTGCTGGATCATGGAAAAAGCAAGAGAGTTCCAGAAAAACATCTATTTCTGCTTTATTGACTATGCCAAAGCCTTTGACTGTGTGGATCACACTAAACTGTGGAAAATTCTGAAAGAGATGAGAATACCAGACCACCTGCCCTGCCTCTTGAGAAATCTGTATGCAGGTCAGGAAGCAACAGATAGAACTGGACATGGAACAAGAGACTGGGTCCAAATAGGAAAAGGAGTACGTCAAGGCTGTATATTGTCACTCTGCTTATTTAACTTCTATGCAGAGTACATCATGAGAAACGCTGGGCTGGAAGAAGCACAAGCTGGAAACAAGATTGCCAGGAGAAATATCAAGAACCTCAGATATGAAGATGACACCACCCTTATGGCAGAAAGTGAAGAGGAACTAAAAAGCCTCTTGATGAGACTGAAAGAGGAGAGTGAAAAAGTTGGCTTAAAGCTCAACATTCAGGAAACGAAGATCATGGCATCTGGTCCCATCACTTCATGGGAAATAGATGGGGAAACAGTGGAAACAGTGGCAGACTTTAATTGTTTGGGCTCCAAAATCACTGCAGATGGTGATTGCAGCCATGAAATTAAAAGATGCACTCCTTGGAAGGAAAGTTATGACCAATCTAGATAGCATATTCAAAAGCAGAGATATTACTTTGCCAACAAAGGTCCGTCTAGTCAAAGCTATGGTTTTTCTAGTGGTCATGTATAGATGTGAAAGTTGGACTGTGAAGAGAGCTGAGTGCCAAAGAATTGACGCTTTTGAACTGTGGTGCTGGGGAAGACTTGTGAGTCCCTTGGACTGCAAGGAGATCCAATCATTTCATCCCAGAGGAGATCAGTCCTGGGTGTTCATTGGAAGGACTGATGCTGAGGCTGAAACTCCAATACTCTGGCCACCTCATGGGAAGAGTTGACTCATAGGAAAAGACCGTGATGCTGGGAGGGATTGGGGGCAGGAGGAGAAGGGGACAACAGAGGATGAGATGGCTGGATGGCATCACTAACTTGATACACATGAGTTTGGGTGAACTCCGGGAGTTGGTGATGGACAGGGAGGCCTGGCGTGCTGTGGTTCATGGGGTCGCAAAAAGTCGGACACGACTGAGCGACTGAGCTGAACTGAATGTTCCTGAGCTCCACCCAAGCCTCTGACATCTCAGGCCTCTTTCAACACAGTTGGCAGAAGTAGAAACAGGCTCCATGGCTGACTCTTAAACTCCTTTGCCTGCATGCATACTCAGTCACTTCATTTGTGTCTGACTCTTTGCGACGCCATGCACTGTAGCCTGCCAGGCTCCTCTGTCCATGGGATTTTCCTGGGAAGAATACTGGAGTGGGTTGCCATGCCGTCCTCCAAAGGATCTTCCCGACCCAAAGTTTGAACTCACGACTCGTGCATCTCCTACATTGCAGGCAGATTCTTTACTGCTAAACTACTGGGAAAAGGCTTGCTGAAAGTAACTCATATTTGACAAACTACCCTTCCTGCCTTGCATTTTAAGGTCTGTGGCATGTGCCTTCTTCTTTGTTTCCTTTGGCTCGTCTTTGAAAATGCTTTTTCACACAGCTGTGAGGGTAGTGAGGGTTCTGAGTGCCCTTTTTTTTTTCTCATGAAGATAAACTGAACCATAAACCATACAACTCTGGGCTCTTAAAAGTTTGAAAATTAAAGAAATAGAACATTTTGGAGTTCTTTGTAGTAACCTAAAAGTGTGCAAGTTGGCAAAAGTATGCTTGGGCAATGCCTCCCAGGGAGGAAAATTCTTAAACAGAAGTGTCATTGGGAAGTATTCATCACAGTGTGTGGATGTCTAGCAAGTCTGGGTGTGTCCTTGCAGTGTTAATGCTCACAGTTATCTTTTTCTTGTTTCTCCACCTTATTTCAGAATGACTCAAGTCTGGTGTGTTCCCGTTACCTTCAGTACTGCAGAGCCACCAATATCTACCTTGATTTAAGAAACATCAAGAGAAACCACGACAGGTACTTCAGTAGTGGATGTTAAAATCTAAGGAAAATCTTGAAATATTTGCAGGTCCAGGATTATGCCTTGGATTTGCTTCCTAATAATATGGTTAGGAGGTTTGAGAATGGGAGAGGGAGATGAATGACCCACACCTGTCATAATGAGTTGATCATTATGAAGCTATGTGATGGCTACGTTAGATATGATTTTGCTACTTTGTAGAAATTTGAAATGTTCTATTATAAGAGTTAACTTCTAATGAGAAACTGATTTTGGAAATTGGTAGACCACTTTAGTTATAACCTGTGTGCCTGAGTCATGAAAAAAAATTCCAAATTCAATTTTTTGTTATCCACTAGATTCAAGGAAGATTTTGTCCAGAGTGGAGAAATTGGAGGACACTGTAAACTTGACATTCGTTCATTGATGTCTCAAGGTCAGCGCAAAAGCCCTCTGCAGTCTTGGTAAGATTTTTTTGGGGGGGTAGGGGCAGAGAATATGTTTCTGAAGTATTTGTCTTTATTTTTGATGCTTACGAATTTTGGTAGGGACTCTAAATGGAAAATGTGACTCCATTTGTGGATAATTTGGCCTGAGCTTCTGGGGAGTGATGGCTCCACAGTGAATCATCAGTTGTATTTGACTTAAGTATGTGTTCATAAAATATTAGGAAGTGATACTGTTTACTGTTTGCTAACAAAAAAGTTCAAAAATGAATTTTTTTAGCTCCTCATAATTGCTACATGTGTTTTGGAGAATACATTTTAAAAAAATACATACTTATTAAAGCAGATACCAAGCATATAGAGAAATGTACAGTTTGGATTTTGAAAAAGTAAGCCCACTTGAGTAACTCTTACCTGGTTTACAGTTAGACCATCATCTACCCAGGCTGTCTCCCAAATGCAAACCCCATCTTCCTTTCCAAAGATAAACACTACCCTGATTTTAAGCACCTTTCATAAGCTTTTTGAACTTTAGATAGATTGAAGAACACGTTTTGATTTAAAATTTTTTGAATATTAAACTAGGTCTCTCAAGACATTTACTATCTCTGGAAATTAGAGAGTTGGGGGATTTTAAAAGCTTTATATTTTAAGATAACTTTAGAGTCATAGACATTTAAGAATAATTCAAAAGTAGCATAAGAAGTTTAAAAATAGTACAAAGAATTTCCATTGTACCCTTACCCCAGCTTCCCCTAATGATAACATCTAAAATAAGCATAGTACAGTAATCCAAAGCAGGAAATTGACATTGGTACAATGTTATTTTTTAATTTTTCTAAATTTAAAAATTTATTTTAATTGGAGGCTAATAACTTTACAATATTGTAGTGGTTTTGCCATACATTGACATGAATCAGCCATGGGTGTACATGCGTTCCCCATCCTGAATCCCCCTCCCAACTCCCTCCCCCTCCCATCCCTCGGGGTCGTCCCAGTGCACCAGCCCTGAGCACCCTGTCTCATGCGTCGAACCTGGACTGGCGATCTGTTTCACATATGATAATATACATGTTTCAATGCCATTCTCTCAAATCATCCCACCCTTGTCTTCTCCCACAGAGTCCAAAACTCTGTTCTTTATCTCTGCATCTCTTTTGCTCTCTCACATAAAGGGTCATTGTTACCATCTTTCTAAATTCCATATATATGCATTAATATACTGTATTGGTATTTTTCTTTCTGACTTACTTCACTCTGTACAATAGGCTCCAGTTTCACCCACCTCATTAGAACTGATTCAAATGCATTCTTTTTAATAGCTGAGTAATACTGCATTGTGTATATGTGGTACAATGTTATTAAAGAAACACATTTGAATATTATCAGTACTTCATGCATTCTTTATTTTTTTGGATGTAGAGCTCAGTAAAATTTATATCATATGTTTAGGTAAATGTAACCACTATCACAGTCACTAAAGAAACTGTTCCCATCATCCTAGAAACTGTCGTGCTTCCCTTTATAGTCATACAGGACACTCATAATGTTCATTTTCTTTCTTTTTGGTGAGATATAGTTGATATACAATATTATATAAGTTTCCAGTATATGATATAGGGATTCACAGTTTTTAAAGGTTATACTCAATACTTAGTTATTATAAAATATTGGCTATATTCCCTGGGTTGTACAATAATATTTCCTTATGGGTTCAGGCACAGCTGGGCCTGTAGAATCTGTTTCCTAAACTCACTCATGTAACTGTTATCTTTAGATTTTCTTCTCTGGTTGTTGGCTAGAGGTGTCATTTCTTTATCATATGGACTTCTCCCTGAGGCTGCCAACAGCCTGGCAGCCAACTTCCCCAAGATCATATTGTCTGAGAGAGAACATGTGTAAGCATGGCCCAAAACGGAGGCCTCAGTCTTTATATTTATACCCTAATGGTCACACCGAAAGTGACTACCATCACTTCTGCCATATTCTGTTCATTACAAGTGAATCACTAAGTCCAGCTCACCCTCCAGGGCAGGGAATTCATCTCCACCTCTGGAAGGAAGAAGTATTGAAGAATTTATGGACATATTTTTGAAACCACTGGAATAAATATTTTAGCATTATGTGTGTTTTAAAAGGATCTCTTTGATACTTGTCTTAAGTCACATATAGTCTCAAAGATAAAAAGTTTACAAATGATCTGTAGGTTAACTTGTGATTGTCTTCTTTTGTATGGAATAAAATTGTACCAAGTGGCTTCAGAAGTGGTTTTCCGAGAAACAGAGTTTTCTTTCTTCTGGGAAATGTAGTTGTCTGCAGTTTTTCCCAAGGTACTTGATAAGTCTTGGTATGCCCTCTTTCTCAGAATCCAAAAAGTTTCTCTGGGTCAGTGTTCCTTCTGAGCCTTGCCAGACTGCAAGAAACCTTTCTGAATCTTTCCACATTACTGGTAGATTTTTTTGTTTTTCCAGCTCTCTGTGGAAATTTCTTCTTTGTCAGAAATGTTCCCAGTTGCTCTTGCACATTAGGCTGAAATTTAAAATCATTTGTGTTTCTTGTCTGAACATTAAAATTGATTTCAAGCTGCATAAGTATTAGTAAGTTTGAGAAGTTTCACATGTGTTTATGAGTATTTTCTGGAAATAAAACTCACCGAATGAACAGATCCTGAATTACAGTATTGCAACAAGAGATACAGGAGGAGCCCTTTAAAGCATCTCCTGATTCTTAATTCCAGGTTTGCGGAGCTACAGAGCTACACTGAGCTCAACTTCAGACCTGTAGAAGATGCTCAGTGTGACACTGTTATTGAAAAACCAACCTACTTCATGAAACTAGATGCAGGTGAGAAGTTAATTTGTCTGTTTTATTTATTGGTTAATGTGGCTTTGTTCCTTTTTACTGATATATGTGTTCCTGTAACTTTGGGAAGCACTTCATGGCAAAACCATGGGAAACAGTGGAAACGGTTACAGATTTTATTTTCTTGGGCTCCAAAATCACTGCAGATGGTGACTGCAGCCACAAAATTAAAAAAACACTTGCTCCTTGGAAGATGAGCTATGACAAACCTATACAGTGTTTTAAAAAGCAGAGACATCATTTTGCTGACAAAGGTCCATATGGTGAAAGCTATGGTTTTTCAGTAATCATGTACGGATGTGAGAGTTGGGCCATAAAGAAGGGTGAGTGCCGAGGAATTGATGCTTTCGAATTGCAGTAGCTGGAGAAGACTCTTGAGAGTCCCTTGGACAGCAAGGAAATCAAATCAGTCAATCCTAAGGGAAATCAACCCTGAATATTCACTGGACGGACTGATGCTGAAGTTGAAGCTCCAATACTTTGGCCACCTGATGGCGAAGAACTGACTCATTGGAAAAGACCCTGAGGCTGGGAAAGATTGAGGGCAAGAGAAGAAGGAGACAACAGAGGATGAGGTGGTTGGATAGCATCACCAATTCAATGGACATGAGTTTGAGCAACTCCAGGAGATAATGAAGAATGAGGAAGCCTGGCGTGCTGCAGTCTATGGGGTCTTAAAGTATCACACATGACTTAGTGACTGAACAACATTAGCAAGGTGACATTGAACAGTAGATTTACTTTTTGGTTTCTTCTCTTGAAAAAGTGAACTAATTTGAACTTCCCACTGTTTTATGTTCTGGCGTGCTAAAGAAACTTTCATATCATTGTCAAATAACTCAGTGAAAACCGAAAGATGAGTGGAGAATGCCTGGGTACCCCTTTTGCAACTATATTTACCCCATGTGGTTTCTCTAATTCCTTGATTTAGCTGGTGCTTCAATAGAACTTTTTAAAAATTAAGAGCCCTGTATGCAGTGTAGGTGGGAAAGGAAGGCCTGTGGCCTCTTCAGGCAGACTTTGTGATACTGTCTCCATGACTGAAGCTAACTTGAAATTCTTTTGGAAGTTAGCCCTGGCATATATTCTTGGGAAAAAAAAAAAGTTAAAATTATTGTCCTGTTTACAGTTAAAGCTTCCAATTCTCCACATGCAAGCACAGCTTTTGCTTTGTGAACTTGCTGCCCTGGAGAGAAGAAACACAAATTGTACCTATTATCTTTCTCGTTACAAGAAATGGAGATTTCTGTGCCACACCACATCCAAATTCATGAGAGGCTGGGCTTACGATGAAATATAGAGAGCCCCCTGTCATGAATATTTCAGAATTCCTCTAATTTATTGATCATATTTTTAATGTGCTCCACTTCCTGAAGTCGTAATTCTTACATGACAAAATCTGAGGTTCAGAAATCAGACAGGTTTAGGTTTTAGAAATGCAAGCAGGTAAAAATGCTGTGTTCAAGGTCCCAACACATTTTTAAAATATGCAGATTAAAATGGAGCAAAGAAAATACTGATCTGTCTGAGGAAGGGTTGAACATGTGCAAATAGTTGAATTTATGTAGCTACTTATGCAATAAAGAATATAAAGTTGGAATAATAGGCGAGGGTAGATCTGCATCCTCTCTTTCCTGTGTTTATAACTCTGCCTTTTTCTTCCAACTTAACACTATCAGCCCATGTTCCTTCTCATATTAACTTTTGTTTTTAAACAGTTGAACAAATCTCATAAACATACATCAAACAGTTTTCACTCTTTTAAAAGAAAATAACTTCTATTATTTTATTTATTTATTTTTGACTGTGCTGGCTCTGTTGCTGCACGGGCTTTCTCTAGTTGTGGCAAGTGGGGACTACTGTTTAGTGGCTGTGCCCGGGCTTCTCACTGGCGGTGATTTCTCTTGTTGCGGAGCACAGACTCTAGGGTAGTGCGGTGGGGAGAGGGGATGAGGAGGAGAGGTGAAATGCTTTAGGAGTTGTGTCTTATGGTCTCTAGAGCCCAGGCTTAGTCGCTCCGCGGCGTGTGGGATCTTCCCAGATCAGGGATCCAACCCATGACTCCTGCATTGGCAGGTAGATTCTTCTACCACTGAGCCACCAGGGACGCCCCCATATTAACCGTTACCTTGAGAAAATGAGCATTCCACAGAATAATACTCAAGTGGGGCCTGTTTCTTGAGGACAGAGCCTACGTTTTTTCCCTCTTTTATAAATCCTCCTGGTACCAATTGCTGTTTTATACATTTGGTCTCCCTCAGTAAGTGCTATGAAGTTGCTGAACGATTCATGAGAAGCTAATGTGGGCTGTGTGCTAATCTGGGAAAAGGAGATGGCTTGTCATAAGACATCATTTTCCTTGTTTATTTGAAAATGTGCTCTTTGGCAGGATTTTTCTGGGTGAAAATAAAAAAGTCCTTCCAAACATTCACCTAAGATACGGGTCTAAAAAGGGAGTAATTTTTTTTTTTCTTTGCCTTTTCCTTTGTTGAGATATAATTGACATCCAGCACTGTTTATGTTGAAGGCATACACTGTAATGACCTGACTTTTATAAATGGAGTCCTTTTTCCTCTTAGTTTCTGGCACACAGTGTTATTATTTGCTAGGAATGAAGTCAGAATACTTTATGATTTCTGCTTTCGAAAGTCACTGTTTATCTTTTAACTGACCTTTCCTTTAAGGTGTCAGTTCTTGGAATTTCACCCCATTTAGATTTATACATTTATTTCTCGTGAATGCCAGAATTAGGAACTTACAAAGAGCAGCGCCACCCTCCCCTTTCCTCTTTGACCCAGAACACTCCAGCTGGTTGAAGTTTTCCCTTGTGCCAGGCACTGGGGTGTCTCCTTTAGGTATGTTACCTAAAAGCTGGCATCTAAGTATATTGACTTCCTATTTCCAGTACAGAAGCTGAAGCTTTGGAATTTACAGACTTACCTGAGAATGTTGCTCATAATTTCAACCTCTTTCTGAGTCCAGAGTTCCTACACTTTTAATTAGGACATGAGATTTCAGCTCTTTAAATGATAACTGGTTACTGTTTTCCCAAGAAGCAATATTATAAGTAGTGATTAAAAGGAGAAAAAGAGACAGGAATGAAAAAATACCAAAATGTTAATGGTTGCCATCGTTGCCAGTACCATCATGAGCAGGTATCGATTGATTTTTAAAAATAAAAGGTCATAAAAATAGTGATTAGTCTTAATGGCTCTATAGTTCTCATGTTGAGTTAAAGAAGCTTCTGTTACTTTTTCTGGGAACTTAGTGATCAGTTATTTCTTAGTGTGTAAGGAAAAGGCATTCCTAGTTTTCACATGATCGATTTGAAAATAAATGTTTGAGCATAATCAATCTGTCAACTGAGGACAACTTGTGTATGATCATTTTATGTTTAGAAAATTGTTAATTTTCCACTGATTCATTTCAGCTAAAAGTCTACCATACTGTAAATGGATGGGGTAGAATAAAAATTGTGTAATCATTTCTTTTGGGGTTAATGGACATTAATTTCTTTTTTTCTTTCAATCCTAGGTGTTAACATGTATCACCACTTCTGTGATTTCATCAATCTTTACATTACCCAGCACGTTAACAATTCCTTTAGCACAGACGTGTATGTTGTGATGTGGGACACGGTACGAACTGGCTTTCTGCTTTAGTGCTGTCTTTACCTTGCTCAGTACTGGTTTGACTCTCATCTTATGTAATAGAATTTGCTAAGATGCACGCACTTTTACACATGTACACATACATATTCATGCATGTGCAGATGGTGTGAATGCATCTGTGTGGATGAATTTATGTGTAGGTATACACATGGCTGGGCTTCCTTGGTGGCTCAGTGATAAAGAATCCGCTCGATAATGCAGGAGATGTGGGTTTGATCCCTGGGTCAGGAAGATCCCCTGGAGGAGGGAATGATAGCCCACTCCAGTATTCTTGCCTGGAGAATCCCATGGACAGAGGATCCTGGCGGGCTACAGTCCATGGGGTCGCGAAAAAGTCAGACATGACTGAGTGACTGAACTACAACCTCGATACATATGGGAAGATGCACATGTTTTTGAAATTTAGAATGAGGTTGTAGAAGCTTGCTTTCCATGCTTTGAGGAGGTAGAGCTCAGGGTGCCACTGAGACAAGCATAAAAGATCGTCATTTGTTACACTGTGGTCCCTGGGTGGGGAGAGCCTGCCTCTGTTCACAGTCTGGCCTCTGGTGATCGCCATCCGTTTCCACTGTGGTCCCTGGGTTGGGAGAGCCTGTCTCTGCTCACAGTCTGGCTTCGGTGATCGGCATCCATTTCCACTGTGGTCCCTGGGTGGGGAGAGCCTGCCTCTGCTCACAGTCTGGCCTCTGGCGATCGCCATCCATTTTGCCTCACTGTGCCTTCCTGGTTGCTTCCTGCTTCGTGCCAGGTTGCGCCGCATGTATCTGAGTGTTAGGCCTACATGTAGCTACACATGTTGAATCACAGCTGCTATGGGCTTATTTGTTTTTAGTGCATCTTTTTCCCTCTTCTCTTTCTTTGCCTGCCTTTCACTTGTTTTTTTCCTATAGCTGGCCCTTCCACTGGCCAAGGTCATCCCAAAGTTGCCCTGTTACTCTCACCTCTAGAATGGGAGAATTACAGTATCTACCTCAGTGTCGTTTTGAGGATAAAGCATATCATGTGCAAACAGTCTCAGCGCCTGATCCACAGCACATGTGCTCTGAATGGTAACCATGACAGTGGGCTGGAGAACACATGGTATATAGTGTGCATGCTAGAGGCTGCCCAACCTGGGAGGTGGGAACACCCACCGAGAAGTCACCTCAGGTTCACTCAGACATTCCAATGCTCAGGATGCTCACAGGGCCCCCTCTTACCCCAAGTCTATTGAGAAGGATGGTTCAGGGGAAATACAGCTTGCTGGCAGGGCAGCGTTAGGCACTGCTTCTCAGGACTCCTCGCAGAGAGATGTGATTCCTCCTGGGACAGGTACAGGTCCCCCAGGGCCAGGATCTTCTGAAACAACTGCATTGGCCACACCACCAGGATCCCGAGAGGCAAGCCAGTTACAGGAGTCCTTGAGCTCTCTTCCGTCCACACTCAGTGTACCCGTCAGGTGTCTTTTAGAATCACAAGCCATGGCCCCTAGCGCACGGTGGAGACGTGCTGTCCAGTTCCAGAGGGCAGAGCTGCACCGTGAACTGAGGTCAGGTTGTCTTGCAGAAGGGGAACTGTTTTGCTAACACTTTCTTTGCTGATGAGGGGCTGGTAGCAGAGCTGTGACAAGAGGTTTCATCATCATGGCTCCCTAGCCCTATAGTTTGATTTCAAGCCTGATGAGAACTGTTTCTAACATTTTCAGCAACTTAATGCTCACTTTTTGCTTTCCTTCTTTGCATGTGTTTTCACTTCCCTTTTGTGTTTCAGTTTTGCTGCCACTATGGTTCTATTTCTTAGAAATGTTTTTCTGAGCAAAGGGATCTACCGTCCCTTTCTTTCCTCTTTTTGTATATGATTGTGGTTTCTAGGTCCCATGCACAGGCTCACTGTAGCTCTGAATGATTAACTCAGGGTTGTTGTGGTTTTTTTATTTTTCATTTGCATCTGATGTTCTCATAATGCTCACAAGTGTCGGTGGGCCAGGGTTTTTATTTGTTTATTTTATAGATGAGGAAGCTGAGGTGTTAGTATTTATAAGACAACACAGTCGGTGAAGGGTGGAGTCAGGGTTCCCATCTAAGCAGTTGTCCCCAGACCTGTGCCTTGCAACTACAGTGCTTCCTCGTCTCCCTGTACTTCCCTGAAGATCTTGTTAAGTTGACGGAAAGTTTTCCAGAAGCTTCCTTGTATCTCATTGGATGCTTTTCCGTGTCTTCCTCTAGTGGAGTAAACTAAACTGAGCCAGCGTCTACAGCCTCTCCCCTTCTCTAAGCCTGCTGGGGTGGAGTGAATAAGGTGCGTGGCCACCATGGGGCTCCCCAGTTACTCAGTTAATGGGACACATGGTGTTAGTGCAGCCTGACCTCGACTGCCCTGTACTTTTAGTCGAGCAAGTTGGCCAGCCTGATGTGACCTCCCTCCTCTGCTCCTGTCTGTGCATCCATTTAGAACCTGTGCTCTTGGTCAGAGAGGCCTTTGCTCGTGGCTCAGTCAGGGTCTCAGGACAGGCAAGTACCAGGTTGTGTCAGAATTGAGACCCCCTGGAAGCCTGTAGGGAGGATGTGGGTGGGTGAGGTGTCCTGTGGCTGCCACCTGGTTCTCTTTTGCTGGGAAGGCCTTGAGGGAAGCAGCTCTGCCACCCTTGGCTGACATGAGTTGAACCCCCTGTGGTGGATGGTGTTGCCCTGGAACCAGTCTTTGTGGCCCTGGACGAGCTGTGTGCCCCGAGGAGGAGTTAGGAGCTGGCGGTGCTGCACTTCAGGTCAGTTTACAGACTCTCCCCACAAGGAAGCATCTGGGGCCACCCTTCTCACCTGCACAGAGCTCAGCAGTGTAACTGCTGACCTGGAGCCACGCACCCGGGGACACTCCTGCAGACGCATTTCTGGGCATGGCAGGATTGCTCTCACAAAGGAGCACCAGGGAGCTTTCTGCAGGCTTTCCGCCTTTCCTTGTGCTGAAAAGTGTACTATAGCTTTATTATTACTATTTTTAATTACACAACTAAGACCAAGTTATGATGAGTTCGGTCAACCCAGAAGTATATAAAGTTTTTATTTTTTTTTAAAGTCTCCTGTATCTCCTCAAATTCCATTTCCTTTGAAGGTTAATTGTGGTTAGCATATATGAGAATACATTGCAAGACTTTATTTTAATAAATGTAAACACATCTTTATACAACACTTATACAAGGACTTACATAAGGATGTGTATATATACATAATGTGAAATTGCTCAGTCGTGTCTGACTCTTTTCGACCCCATGGACTGTAGCCCACCAGGCACCTCTGTCCATGGGATTCTCCAGGCAAGAATACTGAAGTGGGTTGCCATGCCCTCCTCCAGGGGAGATCTTCCCAACCCAGGGATTGAACCTGGATCTCCTGCATTGCGGGTGGATTCTTAACTGCCTGAGCCACCAGGAATGCCTTAGTTCATGCATTTCCCTCTGCCCCTACTGTGGTCACATTTAATTTGTTTCCAGTTCTTTTCTCTTTACAGAAATTCTGTCCTGAACATCTTTTTCATATACATGTATCTTTACACAGTCATCCTAGAATTTCTGAAGGGCAGATTCCTATAAGGGGAATTTCTAAGTCATAGGTTGTCTTATGTTTGAGATATACACAGGAGGAAATTTTATGTCATCTTAAGACTGTACAAATATTCTTCAATATAAGACTGGAAAAGTCCCTCCTTCCTCTGTGGCAAATCATTTGAATTTGAGGGATGTGGAAAAAGAAGCTTCTCGAGGTGGTTATTACTGAATAACACATGCTATCTCGGAAAAGGGACCAGTCAGGATCACTGTATTTTATTATTAAATTTTCCTTATTTCATCTTATTTCATCACAAGTATTTTAGCTCAGGAAACTGCCTAGAATCACTTCTTTAATTACCCTTTATGTATTATTGAACCAAAACAGGAACATGTAATTTTTGATGGTGTTGAGAAGGGCCTTTATTAGAACAGCACCAGAGACCCATTGAAGGAAAGAATTTTTATTTTTTATCATCACATCTAACAGTTCTCAGTACCTTTGAAATGACTCTAATATGTGCAGCATAAAATTTTCAAAATCTGAAAAAAAGAATGCTGTAAAGATAAAAAGACATGGACATAATGAACATCATGTGTAACCAGCTGGAGACCTTGAATGTAACCCTACAGTATGTATTTCTTATTTCTTTTGGCTGAGTTTTTCCATCTAAATTCTACCATTTTGATATAAATTGACCTACTTCCTTCAGCTGATGGAGTAGTAATTAATGTCTACTTTTCAAAAATTAAATGCATTTGGTAAGTGTCCAGAAAGAACTAGTTCTGCCATATACATGTATGGAGGTTACATGTATGGAGTCTGGAACCAATGAGGCTGGATTTAATCCCAGCTCTGTAATCCCAGCAGCTCTACAGTTGAGGCGGGTTACTTTAACTTTGTCTCAGTTTCCTCATCTGTAAAACAGGGATAATGGTATTCCCTCACTCATGAAGTTAGTGCAGTGGTTTAATGTGTTAATAACATCAAGTTCTTAAAACAGTGCCTGGGATCTAGGAAGTATGCAAGATACTCTTGTCATTACTCTTAGTAATGTCCAAGGGAATTATCAAATATTACTCATTAATCAATAGGGAGATCATTTCCTAGAGTTACTAACATTATATTTTTAATGTTAAAACTTTCAAAGCATTTTCTTACTCTCAGATTTTTTTCCCCCCCTTGGAGGATAATTGCTTTGCAATGTTGTGGTGCCATACGTTAACATGAATCAGTCATAACTCTGTGTGTGTGTGTGTGTGTGTGTGTGTGTGTGTCCGTCCGTGTGTGTCCGTCCGTGTGTGTGTCCTCTCCCTCTTGAGCCTCCATCTCCCTGACATCCCACCCCTCTCGGTCATCACAGAGTGCCAGGCTAGGCTCCCTGTGTTATATAGCGGCTTCCCACTAGGTACTGTTTTACATATGATAGTGCATGTATGTCTGCTCCTTTTTCAATTTGTCCTACCCTCTCTTCCCCCACTGTGTCTACCAGTCCTTCCTCTACGTCTGCATCTCCTTTTCTTCTCTGTAAACAGGATCATCAGTACCATGTTTCTAGATTCCATAAGCGCTCAGATTTCTTTCCAAAAGTGCATTCTGTCTGCTCTGATGAGTTTTGCTTCCTGTGCATGTTCTGGTGTGTACGAAAGGTGATGTGTCTATGTGTTGTGTAGTTTGCATAGAGAATTCACAGGAAAAAAACCCCACAATTATTCCAATTTCAAGGACATGAGAATAAAAAGGGCTAGGGTGAGAAAACAAAACATTTTTAGCAGAATGAGATTATAATTGTGATGATTCTTTCTGATGCTATTACATCAAATTAGGGACTTGCTCAGGCCCAAGATGAAAATCCATTTTTCTTCTGTGGATTTTATGAACAGTGTTTCAGGTTGTTGGTTCACTAACAAGCTAATTCAGGTGTTTTCTGATGTTTTTGAAAAGCCAGGTTTAGCCACATTCCCTAACTTACTTTGTTTCCACTTTCAGAGCTCCTATGGATATGGTGACCTATTCTCCGACACGTGGAAAGCATTTACTGATTATGATGTTATACATTTGAAAACTTATGACTCCAAAAGGGTACTGGAAGCTTTACTGAAATGCCTGTAAATAACTGTCATTATCAATGACTCACTCATCAAATAAATATTTAATCTGGGTTTCTATGAGCTATTATCATTGATTTCTAACTCCTTAGTTTCTCTGTAATAACTAGAATCATCATGATTATTTTAACCATGTAGCTTTTAAAAACTTTTCCCCATAACTTTTATGAAAATATGAATGCCATTTGATTGAAATAATTAGCTAATCAAAATATTTTAATGCAAAATAGGCATTAATTTTTTTCTATTAAAAATTGCTATTTTAGTGTGAAGGATGCAGATTGTAATTCTCTTACCTTTTAAAACATCTCCATTCTTAGGTATGTTTTAAAGAAGCTATTTTTTCCTTACTTCCTCGGATGAGATACGGGCTGTTCTATAACACCCCTCTGGTAAGCATGTCATCTGTGGTTGACAGTCATGTTCAGAGAATTGATTCTTGGTGGATTTTAAGATAACATTTAAAAGAAAAAATCAAAAAAAATTTTTTAATTGGTGGAAATTTGCTTTACAATGTTGTATTGGTTTTTGCCACACGACAATGTGAATCAGTCATAATTATATATATATATATATGCACACACACACACAGAGTTTTATATATATATATATATATATATATATATACACACATCCCCTCCCTCTTGAGCCTCCCTCCCCTCCCCTTATCCCACCCTTCTAGGTCATCACAGAGTGCCAGACTGGGCTCCCTTTGTTATATAGCAACTTCCCACTGTCTGTTTTACACGTGATAGTGAATGTATGTCATTGCTGCTTTCCCAATTCATACCACTCTCACCTTCCCCTGGTGTGTCTACAAGTCCATTCTCTACTAGATTAATCAGTACCATTTTTCTAGATTCCATATATCTGTTAATATTTGATTCTGTTTTTTCTGACTGACTTCATTCTTTGTAAGAGGCTCTAGATTCATCCACCTTACTACAGCTGACTCATATGTTTCCTTTTCACTCCATTGTATGTATGTACCACATCTTTATCCATTCATTTGTTGATGGACATTTAGATTGCTTCCGTGCTTTGGCTATTATAGATATTGCCACCGTGAACATTGGGGTATATGTGTCTTTTAGAATTGTGGTTTTCTCAGGATATATGCCCAGTAGTGGGATTGCTAGGTCATATGGTAGATGACCTAGACCCAGACTGGTGATGGAAGTAAATTCCGATGCTGTAAAGAGCAATATTGCATAGGAACCTGGAATGTTAGGTCCATGAATCAATGGTAAATTAGAAGTGGTCAAAAAGGAGATGGCAAGAGTGAACACTGACATTTTAGAAATCAGTGAACTAAAATGGACTGGAATGGGTGAATATTCTTTGGAAGAACTGATGCTGAAGCTCCAATACTTTGGCTACCTGATGCAAAGAACTGACTCATTTGAAAAGACTCGATGCTGGGGAAGATTGAAGGCGGTAGGAGAAGGGGATGATGGAGGATGAGTCGGTTGGATGGCATCACCGACTTGATGGACATGAGTCTGAGCAAGCTCTGGGAGTTGGTGACGGAAAGGGAAGGCTGGCATGCTGCAGTCCATGGGGTGGCAAAGAATTGGACTGAGCGACTGAACTGAACTGATGCTAGATTTATTGCTAGTTTTTCAAGGAATCGTCATACCGATTTCCACAGTGACTGTATCAGTTCACATTCTCACCCACAGTGTAGGGGGGCCTCGTTTTCTCCATATCCTCTCCAGCATTTATTGTTTGTAGATTTTTTGATGATGGCCATTAAGATAGTACTTATGTATAACTTGAGAACATCTTAAATAGTAACGCAGAAATTACTCATTGTAATAGGAAATATTGTTTTTTATTGTAGATCTCTGGGTGTCAAAATACTGGGTTATTCAGGGCATTTTCCCAGCATGTACTGCACAGACTGAACATCACACAAGAGGGTCCCAAGGTAATGGCTGCATTATGGTTTCTGAGGTAGGCTGGACTTTTCACCCCCTGATAAAAGTCAATATCATCTTTATAGAAAAAGATCATCAGCAGACAGTGTTTTCTGGGTTAACCAGAAATTCTGACCTGGAGTAATTTGAAATCAGATGTCAACAACCTAGGAAATTTTGATAAACTAAGAGATAGTGGAAGAATGTACTTTTTTTTCCTTTTCCTTTCCCTATCTCTCCCCTTCCTTTCCCAAGCTCCCACCCAGTCCACACATCCTCTGCCCCCAAATATACTCAAACAAACAGAAGTAGTGTAATGAATGCGTTTTGCCTTCTGTGGCTAAAGTGAATACATTTTTAACCCCTGGGAGAACTGTGAAGAAATCAGGCTGAAAGGAAAAAAAAAAGTCCCATAAAGGTGTTCTTATTGAGTTTTATCTTTTGGTGAAAATCCCATTTTAAATTTTATTTATTTGTCTGTCCAGGCATACACAGCAATGTTTTGCCTTTTTCACAGGGTGGAAAAATTCGAGTGACCATTCTCGCACGGAGCACAGAGTATCGGAAAATACTGAACCAAAATGAGGTCAGTTTTTGGTATGCATTTTTAATAGCGACATATTGAATTTAACTTCCTATGAGTAATGTGCTTTGTTTTTTTTTTCATACCCTACTAAATGCTTTGGTTTGAAATTATTAGCTTTTAGAATATTTTGATGGTTGCACCCAGTTCATTTATTAGATTTTTACTGGAAATCATCAAACCAGACATTACTAAATGAGCTCTGCCTTACTATAGACATTCCTCTGCACTAACTCAGAGTGGAAACAGAGACAAAACTGCCCGAGTCCTGCCTTTGCTGCAGTGGATTGCCAAACATTTTGTCTCTGAACAAACTAGCAGCTGAGCAATGGGAGAATATCTTTGGGCAGATGGTAGATGGAGTGTGGCAAGACTGTGGCCTCCAGCAGCAGATGAAGTTGGAAAAGTCCTTATCCTTTTCATGAGTATCTTAGAAATTGTTCCCCTCTTATGCTTCCTGACTCATTTCAACAACATCAATTCAAAACTTATACTTAATTTCAACAAGATTGCAATGGAAGGCTCCCTGCAACAGCAGGACAGGGCAATGTGCTTGCAAGAGTAAGGTTTCTAGATGTCCGGAAAAGACAAGGATTATCCCCTAGAGATTCCACAAGGAGTGTAGCACTGCGTACACCTCGATTTCATCCCACTGAGACTTCTGTCTCTGTGTGTCAAATTTCTGTGCTACAGAACTGTAAGAGGATAAATTGTGTTGTTTTAAGATGATAAGTGTGTAGTAATTTGTCATAGTAGCAAATAGAGAGGCATGAAACCGACTTCTTTATTTATTTGTAAATCACTCTGGCTGCAAGAATAGGTGGAGGGAGATTGATTAAGAGCTGTTGTCCCGATAAGAGCTTAGATGAAGGGGAGGACAGGAGGGATGACAAGATAAATGGTTTCAGGATATATCTTGGAGACAGAGCCTATGACACTGCTTGTGGGAGTGTAAAGTTACAGCCTCGGTGAGGCCAGGAGAGGTAGTGAGAATCAGGCATGAACTCCTGGACTGTTAGCCTAAGCACTTCAGTGGACTTGAGATGGGAGGGAATTTGGGGGCAGCTTTTAATGGGTAAAATGTTTGGCACAAGTTAATTTGGATGCCTAAGAGGCTGATTCAAATTGTGTAATTAGCATCTCTTCTTGAGACACATATCGATTATGGAGGACATGAACATATGGTGTAATGAGGCATCGATTGTAAGCTCTGTGGATGGAAGAAGTGAACAGCGTGTGTATGTATGTTTTAAAGACCTGGAAATAAAAGTGTATAAAGTAATGCACTGAGATGCGTCATTAATAGGCAGATGAGTAGTACTTATTGGTAAGGTAACACGTTTTGGATGCAGGTATATGCCAAGCACGTGTTCCCTCTGCCTGTCCTTCAACTCTCCCAGCAGACCAATAATATCAGTATTTTATTATTATTCTCCATTCTAAACGAGAACACTGAACCTTGGAGGTTAAAAAAAACATGCCCAAGTTCACCCAGCTGGTGAGCAGAGTAACGGGGTGGGGTCGGGGAGGGAAAGGAGTCTACTTCATAGGCAGAGAACACTCCATAGCTGTAACCCAGCTTCACCTGGGAGGAGGCTAACCACTTTCCTTCCCTGTCTGTCGGTCAACTGCTGGAGCGAAGTCCAGTGGAAAGGTACCACCAGTGGGTGCTGCACTGCAGCTGTCCGTGTTCTCACATCCAGCCCCTCAGGTCGCCTGGATGCTCTTGCCCTAAGGCAGAATTTGGTCATTCAGCTCCAACCCCAAGCCATCGTGTGCCCAACTGGTTGCTTTGCTCCCAGGCTTGGTGTCACTGGGAAAGGTAACTCCCAGGCAGAGAAGAAAGCACTTTTTCCTTTTCCTTGACTTGTGAATAGATAAAACCTGCTGCTGCTGCTGCTGCTAAGTCACTTCAGTCGTGTCCGACTCTGTGCGACCCCAGAGACAGCAGCCCACCAGGCTCTGGCGTCCCTGGGATTCTCCAGGCAAGAACACTGGAGTGGCTTGCCATTTCCTTCTCCAATGCATGAAAGTGATAAGTGAAAGTGAAGTTGCTCAGTCGTGTCCGACTCTTAGCGACCCCATGGACTGTAGCCCACCAAGCTCCTCCATCCATGGGATTTTCCAGGCAAGAGTACTGGAGTAGGGTGCCATTGCCTTCTCCAACAAAACCTAGATACTCTCATTAAATGATGGTTCATGTAGTCTTGCCCAGACTCAAGGTTACAGCAGTCATTCCGGAAGGGGTATGGCCATGTCTCTGGTCTGACTAGAAATCATGGAAAAGAACACACTTCCTTCGGGATCCTTGGAGACATGTGACTCCTTTAAGGTAGGCCCGTCTCATTACAAGACAGGGGCTCATGTCCTCTGATTAATTCTCCCCTGAAAAGTGGAATTCTAATCTCTCCTCACTCCTTCAATACTTGCTATAAACAGTGTATCTGTGGGCATCCAGGGACTGTCCAGTGAGAGAAACTTCTATTTTATAACTCTGTGAGTGTGTGATGGGGGATGGGATTGGATTTGGGCCACTGCCTGTTGCTTTTTATGAGCGATAGAGTGGAAGTGCACTAGCCAAGAACACAGGTTCTGGGGTCAGATGACCTAGATTTAGTTTTGGCCCTGCCATTTGCTATATGGGAGATCCTGGCAAAGTTGTTTACCTTCTCTAAGACTTCAGTACATCATTTATGAAATGTGTATAATATAATACTTCCTTGGTATGGTATTTGTGAGCAGGAAGTGATATATACCTAAAGCACTTGGAAATGCCAGCATGATTTCAGTGCACAGTCAGTGATGCTTCTGTACCTGTTGTTGTCGCAATCGAAGTGTACACATGAGAGAGCAGGATACAAATACAAAATGCTTCTGAAAAGCAGTGATCCGTGGTGTTGGGTTAAGATAGCTTATTTGTGAGGGACCTAGAGAACCATAGCGATGCTTTTGATGTGATGATGAATTGAGCTTAGTTGTTTTCTCTTTGCTAAAAGTATAGTTATTTTTCTATGTAGAGATGTTGAAATTTTTTTCTGCCAGGAATTTAGTATTTTTGGTGGATGAGGTTCCAAGCACTAGGTGTTTGTCTGAAATGATATAGTGGGTAGGAAGAAAATTCTGAAACAAAGTCGGTGCCCAGTGAATATACATTGAAAGTTGAGGGACTATTAGAATGCTGCTGCTGCTGCTGAGTCACTTCAGTCATATCCGACTGTGCAACCCCATAGACAGCAGCCCACCAGGCTCCCCTGTCCCTGGGATTCTCCAGGCAAGAACACTGGAGTGGCTTGCCATTTCCTTCTCAAATGCATGAAAGTGAAAAGTGAAAGTGAAGTCGCTCAGTCGTGTCGACTCTTAGCGACCCCATGGATTGCAGCCTACCAGGCCCCTCTGTCCATGGAATTTTCCAGGCAAGAGTGGGGTGCCATCACCTTCTCCGAACTATTAGAATAACAGTAGCTAAAAGGTAACATTTCATGTGTGTCTAGCTTGTCTATGACAAGCCATTTACTTTTATGAATTTTCTCCTTTCATCCTCATAGCAGCCCAGTGCAGAGCAATTTTAGGAAGGTGGTGTGTTCCTCCCTAAAATGCAGAGGTGGAGCCTGTACTTGAACTCAGTTAAGGTTTAAAACTGAAACATATTTGTATGAAAATACAAAGGGGATTTAATACTTGAAACATAACTTTACATGAAAAATAAGAAATTTGGGGACTTTAAGGTAAATAAAACTGAAGAGAAGGAAGGAAAAGAAATTCTAAATATATTTCTTTTTTCCCCCAGCTTGTAAATGCACTGAAAACAGTATCTACATTTGAAGTCCAGATTGTTGATTATAAGTATAAGTAAGTAATAATCCAGTCTTGGGCAGATCCTGTCCTCTTTGGCTTTGGTGAGGCATCCTTTGGCAGGGAGAGGAGGGAGGACTTTGTGAATGGGAGGTGTTGGCACTCGTGGATCTGGTAGGGACAAGCGGATACCATCGGTGAATGAAGTGGGCAGGTGAAGATGCCAAGGCTAGTGGGCAGAAGTTCTTCCGCTGTGATAGGCCTGATGTTGCCACACTGTCCCTTTTTAAAGAGAAGTGATGAATCCTATTTTCATTTGAAATTTCTGAATTTCTAAAGTCAGCAACTGGGGGACTTCCCTGGCAGTCCAGTGGTGAAGACTTCACCTTTCAATGTAGGGGCTGCTGGTTCAGTCCCTGGTTGGGTAGCTAAATCCCACATGCCTTGTGGCCCCCAAAAATCAAAACATAAAGCAGAAGCAATATTGCAACAAATTCAATAAAGACTTTAAAAATGATCCACATTAAAAAAAAAATCTTAAAACCAGCAACTAATTCCAAATTTTAAAAAATGGCATAAGCCTAAATTGCCCTGTTAGCAGCTGGGTTTCATCTTCTGGCCTAAGATATGGGAATAATTTGAGGTTCATAGAACAGTATGAGGTTTAAAAAAAAAATCTTATAAAATATTTACATTTTGGGAACTTCCCCAGTGGTTCTGCCTTCTAATGCGGGAGGTATGGGTTAGATCCCTGGCTGGGGACCCAAGGTCCCACATGCTGTGGGGTGAGGCTAAAAATTGAAAAGAAAAAAAATTTTTTTTTACATTTCCTTTAAAATTCTAACATAAGTAAAAAGTTAGAAAGATATAATTTGCCTACCATTTATGTAGGCCCTGTTGATATAGATACTATATCATATGTTATATGTTATGTAACCCCTGTCTACATAACCCCTGTTGATATAGAAACTATAGGGCTATAGAAGTAATACATGTTCTTGATTGAAAAAGTCAAGCAGTATAGAAAAGTGCCAAAGGAAAGTAAAAATTTTTCTCTCTCCTTTTCACCCACCCACAGTCATAGTGTTGTTTTCCAAATTTAACAGCTTTTGTCTGTGTTAAAAAGTACACATTTACCAACATACAGTGCCTGACATGGTTCGGTTTAAACTTATCAGTAAGCCTGGGCGTTTAGCACCTCATTCATTACACGTTTGTTCATTTCCACAACAAGTCTTTGTCAGGTACATGCCATAAGCTGGTCACCAGGCTTCGAAGCAGGAAGACAGTTTCGGAGGAAGCATGGCCGTGTCCCTACGTCAGACACTAAGTACAAGTAAATAGCAGTTGCAAGAACAGCAACTGTTTATTGAGACATACTCTTTTTTCCCCCCAACCTTTAAACTTTTTATTTTGTATTGGGGTAGAACCGATTAACAATATTGTGGTGATTTCAGGTGGACAGCAAAGGGACTCAGCCATACATATACATATATCCTTTCTCCCCCAAACTTCCCTCCTATCCATGCTTCCACATAACATTGAGCAGAGTTCCATGTGCTGTATGGTAGGTCCTTGTTGGTTATCCATTTTAGTATAACCGTCCATACATGATCTTCTCAACTGTCCCTGCTCACCAACAGCCATAAATTCGTTAATCTAAGTCTGTGAGCGCTGACACGTATTCTTAATGCTTTCCTTGCTCTGTCTCATCTTCCTCTTTCAAAAGTCTTGTGGAGTTTCTGAAGCTGTTTCTGTCTGACAGGTGACACTAACCTGATGGTGGCAATCCTCACTGCCACCTGAGGAGGTACAGAGGCAAGAAGAGAGCCCAGGGTTAGTGACAGTGAATTCAGACCTTGGCAACCTGAGGGACACGATAGAAACTAATAGTGTTGAGCTTTGTGAGTTTTGATCTATAGGCATTTCCCAGAAATGACCACTCCACAGATGTGTTCCCTGGACAAATGCCCCTTGTTCTCCTCAGTATCAGTTGGCATCCTGGGGAAACTGAGGCACATGTACTTCATGTGAGATGCACTTGGTGCCTTTGTCTTCCTTCCCTTGTGCAGGTGTGGGATTTCTGTTCTGTCCTGAGAGGAAGCTCTTCAAAGAGGAGAAGCTGATTAAGAGGAAAGTTGCTTCCCCTTCTTCGATGCAAACAGATCTTGTTCATTTATTTTTCTTCACTGTGGGTGGGTGAGACTGGGAGATTGGATTCTGTTTTATTTATCAGAGTATTAGACTCTGTCCAGCATTTCTTCCCAGCCTTACTTCAGTGAACTTCTTTGGCTGTTGTTCTTGTTGTTCAGTCACTCAGTAATGTCAGACTCTTTGTGACCCCATGGACTGCAGCACGCCAGACCTCCCTGTCCTTTACCAACTCCCGGAGCCTGCTCAGACTCATGTCCATTGAGTTAATGATGCATTCCAACCATCTCGTCCTCTGTGTCCCTTTTCCTTCTGCCTTCTGTCTTTCCCAGCAGCAAGGTTTTTTTCCAGTGAGGCATCTCTTCGTGTCAGGTGGCCTAATCAAGAGGCTGTTTAGTTCTTCTTTGCTTTCTGCCATAAGGGTGGTATTGTCTACATATCTGAGATTATTGATATTTCTCCCAGAGATCTTGATTCCAGCTTGTGCTTCATCCACCCTGACATTTCACATGATGTACTCTGCATATAAGTTAAATAAGCAAGGTGACAAGATATGGCCTTGACACACTCCTTTCCCAGTTTTGAGCCAGTCTGTTTTTCCATGCCCAGTTCTAACCATTGCCTCTTGACCTGTATACAGATTTTGCAGGAGGCAAAAGGTGGTTTGGTATTCCCATCTCTTTAAGAATTTCCCACAGTTTGTTGTGATCCACACAGTCAAAGACTTCAGTGTAATCAATAAAGCAGAGGTAGATGTTTTTCTGGAATTCTCTTGCTTTTTCTATGATCCAACAGATAGACAAATTTGGCAATTTGTTCTCTGGTTCTTCTGCCTTTCTAAATCCAGCTTGAACATCTGGGAGTTCTCAGTTCATGTACTGTTGAAGAGAATTTCGAGCATTACTTTGCTAGTGCGTGAGATGAGTGCAATTGTATGGTAGTTTGAACGTTCTTTGGCATTGCCCTTCTTTGCGATTGGAATGAAAACTGACCTTTTCCAGTCCTGTGGCCACTGCTGAGTTTTCCAAATTTGCTGGCATATTGAGTACATCACTTTCACAGCATCATCTTTTAGGATTTGAAGTAGCTCAGCTGGAATTCCATCACTTCCACTAGCTTTGTAGTGATGCTTCCTAAGGCCCACTTGCTTCACATTCCAGGATGTCTGTCTCTAGGTGAGTGGTCACACCATTGTGGTTATCTGGGTCATGAAGATCTTTTTTGTATAGTTCTTCTGTGTATTCTTGCCACCTCTTCGCAGTGTGTTCTGCTTCTGTTAGATCCATACCATTTCTGTCCTTTATTGTGCTCATCTTTGCATGAAATGTTCCCTTGGTATCTCTCATTGTTTTGAAGAGGTCTCTAGTCTTTCCTGTTCTGTTGTTTTCCTCTATTTCTTTGGACTGTTCACTTAGGAAGGCTTTCTTACCTCTCTTTGCTGTTCTTTAGAACTCTGCATTCAGATGGGTGTTTCTTTCCTTTTCTTCTTAGCCTTTTGTCTCTCTTCTTTTCTCAGCTATTTGTAAGGGCTCCTCAGGCAACCATTTTGCCTTTTTGCATTTCTTTTTCTTGGGGATGGCTTTCATCACTGCCTCCTGTACAATGTCACGAACCTCTGCCCATAGTTCTTCAGGCACGCTGTCTATAAGATCTAATCCCTTGAATCTGTTTGTCACTTCCAGTGTACAATCGTAAGGGATTTGATTTAGGTCATACCTGAATGGTCTAGTGGTTTTCCCTACTTTCTTCAATTTAAGTCTGAATTTTGCAATAAGAAGTTCATGATCTGAGCTACAGTCAGCTCCTGGTCTTGTTTTTGCTGACTCTATAGAGCTTCTCCATCTTCGGTTGCAAGGAATATAATCAATCTGATTTCATTATTACCCATCTGGTGATGTCCATGTGTAGAGTCATCTATTGTGTTATTGGAAGAGAGTGTTCGCTATGACCACTGCGTTCTCTTGGCAAAAGTCTGTTAGCCTTTGCCCTGCTTCATTTTGTACTCCAAGGCGAAACTTGCCTGTTACTTCAGGTATCTCTTTACTTCCTACTTTTGCATTCCAGTTCCCTGTGATAAAAAGGACATCTTTTTTGGGTGTTAGTTCTAGAAGGTCTTGTAGGTATTCATAGAACCATTCAATTTCAACTTCTTCGGCATTAGTGGTTGGGGCATAAACGGATTACTGTGATACTGAATGGTTTGCCTTGGAAATGAACTGAGATCATTTTGTCATTTTTGAGATTACACCCAAGTACTGCATTTCGGACTCTTTTGTTGACTCTGAGGGCTTCTCCATTTCTTCTAAGGGATTCTTGCCCACAGTAGAAGATATAATAGTCATCTGAATAAAATTCTCCCACTCCCATCCATTTTAGTTCACTGATTCCTAAACTGTCAGTGTTCACTCTTACCATCTCCTGTTTAACCACTTGCAATTTACCTTGATTCATGAACCTTTTGCCTCTTACTTTCATTTTAAAGTTTGTACATCTTTCAGTGTCTTGAATTCAAAGACCAGCACGTGTAAAATTGTGAATTCATCTGTTGCACAGGCAGGAAAATGCCCTCATGGTATCTGAGATCATTTTAGTGGTACACAGATGTCAACTGAATAACTCAAATCATGCAAGCAAGAATTTATTTTTGAAAAGTTCCTGTATGATCTTAAGGAAATAGTTTTCAGTTGGTTGCTAAATATATCATAACATCACAGTAATGCTTGCTAATTCCACTTTTTAAACAGTGAGTGAGCCTTGGAATCAGAGCTTTGCCTTGTAGTGTTACCTACCTACCTTGGAATAATGCTTTTTAGCTTGATTATACCCATTTTTACAGTTTTATGTCATGTGTTATTAGTTTTTCATTTAAGACAGGTATAAAAGTTTCCTTCTAAAATAAGAACATGCAAGTTTTAAAAAAGGCAAGCTTACCTTAGAAAAATGTTTTTTTATTAAGTAAGCCGTTAGTTATGGGAGTAGGCTTGAAATTGGCAAATATCATGAGGAAATGTACTTTCAACTGGGAAAGACACTTGTATAAATGTTGTTACCATGAATCATGAGCTTACTCAACTCAGTACTTTCCCTCTCCTCCCCTTTCTTTTGTTGTTCTTTATGTTCACAGGGAACTTGGGTTTTTAGATCAGCTGAGAATCACGCATAACACAGACATATTTATTGGAATGCATGGAGCTGGTCTTACCCATTTGCTTTTCCTTCCAGACTGGGCTGCGGTGTTTGAACTGTAAGTGTCCGGGGACACTTTAACATTGAGGCAGCTGATAATGCTTTTTCTGCTTGCTGAGACTTCCATTCAGAGCCTCAAAAGGCTTAATGTTTAATTATTATAAAGAAGTCACATCATATATACATCTAGAAAGAAAAGAAAAAAGGACCTAAAAGTTTGAAGACTGCGATTAGCATCCTTAGCAAGCAAATAACCCTTTCCTCCCCCATCTCAGCAGGATTCGGGAGATGTGAATCTGTGGTTTCCTTGCTCTGAGTGCATTCCTGTGTGCTTGTCAACTGAAAGCCTCTCCCTGCCATCAGTGTAGTTACTGTGTGAAAAGAGAACCTGTGTGTTGCATACCCATGTTCATAGCCGTGTTATCTCATTAGCCAAGTGGTAGAAGAAACTCAGTTGCCCATTGACTATGGAACGGGTAAATGAAACGTGATGCAGACTCACACATACCCAGTGGAATACTATTTAGCTTTACAAAAGAAAGAAATCCTGTCTCGTGCCGTGACAGGGATGGACCTTGAGGACATTATGTTAAGTGAAATGTTACTCTGAAAAGCACGAATACTGTATGATTTCACTTTCATGAGGTACGTAGAGAAGTCTGATTCATAGAGACAGAAAGTAGAAGGGCGGGTGTCAAGGACTAGTGGGAGAGGTGAAGTGTTTAATGAGGACAGAGCTTCACTTTTGCATGATGAAAGTGTTCTGGTGATTGGTTGTAACAGTGAGCTGTATGTATTACTGAACTGCACACTTAAAAATGGTTAAGATGGCAAATTTTATGTCATGTGTTTTCTACCACAATTTAAAAAGAGAGAGAGAAGGTTTGAGTATCTGTACTTCTAGAGAAGAACACAGCTCCAAAACATAAGCCAACCTCTTTGCCTGGTGCTCACAGGCACCATACCATTCCACGGGCCTGTTTGATTCCATACACACACACGAGACTGAGGCCTCAGGTGAAAGTAATGTTCCCACAGCGTTCCTCTAACTCGGTGCTTGGTTGTGGAGACGTGGACCTCTCTCCTTTAATAATTCTACTCTGGATACCAACGGTGATTGCTGTTACCTGATTTCTTCCCCTTGTAACTAAATATCTTGATTTTGTGGTCATATTTCAAAAATAACTTGGCATTCAAATGAGAGACTATTTAGAAAAAGATTTGTCATGAACTTTCAACACCCTGAAAAACCCTTAAAAATAAATATATATGTTAGAGAAATAGCTAGATCATTGTGGATTCTGTTTTAGTTGTTCCTTTCTCCCCGAGAAAGAGGGGGGAAAGAGAAAAAGGAAGGAAGGAAAAAAATGTCACTGAGACATTTCAGTCCTTGGAGGTCAACAGTCTTGGGATCAGTTTCTTTTGGAGAATGTGTTACCCACCCACCTCAAGGCCATGTTCCTATGTACAAAGCTGGGGTTATTAGGAGTTGATATCAAGTTCACAGACCTGTTGATAAAAATCTCCTCCATTCTTTAATCCTGTTCTGCTTTTTGAAAGTTAGGATGATTTAGTTATGGAAATATTTTTAAAATAATCTGTTTCACTCTTGTGTGTGTGTGTTTCTATAAACAAGTTTTATTTATATACCATACTATAGTTCACTCATGTAAATCATATAATTCATTGCTTTTAAGATATTGACCGAGTTGTGAAACCACCACCATCAATTTTACAATATTTTCATTGCCCCCCAGAGAAAATCAGTCCTCTTCAGCAGTTACTCTCATTCCATCTTCCTCCCAGCCCCTGGAAACCACTAATCTCCTTTCTATCTCTGTAGATTTACCATTATGGACATTTCACAGAAGTGGAATCATGCAATATGTGGGCTTTTTCTTACCAGCTGCTTTCACTTAGTGTCGTGTTTTCAAGGTTCATCCATGTTGGGGCGTGGATCAGTGCTCATGCCTTTTTATTAGCAATAATTCCTTGTATGGTTATATACCACGTTTTATTTATCCATTTGTCAGTCAATAGACATTCAGATTCTTTTCACCTCTTGGCTATTGTGAATAATGCTGCTATGAACATGAATCTCTCTCTCTTTCTTGTGTACTGTTTATACAATCTTTTGCAAGGACGTATTTGGGTGGTGAATTTTTTTCCCCAAAGAACTGTGGATTGGTCAAAAATCCCAGGCCAAAGCCCCACGTACAGATGCCCTTGTGTCCTTAGGTACAACTGTGGAGATGAACGTTGTTACTTGGACCTGGCTAGGCTGAGAGGTGTCCACTACATCACTTGGCGAAGGCAGAACAAAGTCTTTCCTCAAGATAAGGTAAAGTTCAGTGACAAAAATCATCTTGTTTTATTTTTTAATTGGCTTAAAGCATCTAATTAAATTGCAACCTGTCTTTTAAGCTTCAATCCAAAGATAAAACCGTTCTTTGGAATCGTGAATTGTTTTTAATATTTGCAAACTTGTGGGAGAGGGGAAGTTAATTATTCTCTATCTTTATGTGGAAAAGTGACCTTCATGAAATTTGGGACTAGAGAGATCTGTTAAATTATTTAGAGACAGGATCTGCAAACTATAGACCAGTGGGCTATCTCTGGCCCTCCACTCGTTTTTATAAATAAAGCTTTATTGGGACACAGTCCTTCTCTTCTGTTCACATGTTTTCTATGACTCCTTGAGCACTTCAGTGGCAGGGCTTAATAATTGTGGTGGAGACTCTGGTCCACAGAGCTGAAGAAAGTACATGCTGTCTGTCCTATTACTGAAAAAAATTGCCAGCCTCTGATGTAGAGCATGAATTAAAATAGTTGCTTTTGGCCAAAGTGAAGTAATTTTATTCTTGTTCAGAAAACCACATGCTTAACAGCTTACAAATTTGTCTTTTGCTATTTTTGCAGGGCCACCACCCAACTCTGGGGGAGCATCCAAAGTTTACCAACTATTCTTTTGATGTAGAAGAATTTATGTACCTTGTCCTTCAGGCTGCAGATCATGTATTGCAACACCCAAAGTGGCCATTTAAGAAAAAACATGATGAGCTATAAATCTGTTGAGTCTTTTTGCCGAAAGGGAGTTCTTGAGCAGTCCTGCACCCAGACTTACTTCACAGTTAAATAGGTAAAACAGCCTGTTATCTCCTAGCCCCAAATCACCCTTTTTTTTAAAAAAAAAAAAACCAATACAATGCCTTCAGGATATTACTTACGTCTTTTATAGCTTTTAAGTGTTTTGTTTGATTTTTGTGTTATTGCTATTTATCAAGATACTATTTTTGCACTGAAAACTTTACTTTTTATAGTTCAAAAATTGGGCTTGGGCTCACTGGTATCATTGAGCTTTTTTCTTAGGGATGCCAAAGTTTGCAACTTTCTTAGTTTTAGAAATTGTAAGTGTTTTTGTAGAATACCATGAGATCATCATTTTAGAGGCTTCCAACTTGATAATAATATGTTTGAGTAAAATCACAACTCATTTCTTTGCCATAGTTTGTTCATAGCACTGTTCATAGTTGGACAGGAAAACATGCAATGTACACACACACACTACTGTTCATAGTTGGAAAGGAAAACATGCAACACACCCATGTGCGCACGCACACACACACACACACACACACACACACACACACGGTTGTGGTTTTTAGGACCAAGCTATAGGACTGTGTTACAGATCAAACAGTATTATAAATAGATCTGTTTTATTCTTATCAGAGTTCAAACTTCGTCCCAATGAATTCTCTGTTATATCCTTATAGTCAACGCCAGGTTATAGTCATCTAGAACCTGAATAAATCATGCTGTTTCCTTAAGTCATATTCATATATTTCATATGCAAATCATGTTTTCCCCACATGTAACAACCACATATGATAAAAACAAATGAGAACGTTCTTTAGAACGGTTTTATGTATCTTCTAGCTGGTTCCCACCGGCTCCTTCTTAGCTGTGGAGAGCATTTATGTATGAAACAGTGGTTTCATTGTGCACATATTTGTAAGTGCATATACCTGTGTGTATCCGTCTACCTCTTTTAGCATGGAACTATTACAGTGTTTGATTTTGCAAACTTCAGGTTAGCCACAAGTAGAGAGTTTTTTTCCCCTATAAAAAAAGTAAAGGCAAAAAAGGGTAAAGACACACGTGAATTAGCCAGTTCAAAATGAATAAGAAGCCATAGGAAAGTGTCATAGATTAAAAAGGGTATCTGACAGCCACCCCTACTCCCTCAATGAGATTCACTTCTTACTGTTTATGAACCTTCAATTTAGTGGTTGGAAACCACGGATTTGTTTTATTGCAGAATGTGAAGTTTACATTTTATTAACACTGAGTAATCTCATTTAGAGACTAGCAACTTCTATTTTTTTAAGTAAGGAATTAACAAAGTACAGTAAAGCTAAATTTTTATGTTTGAGAGTAGTTAAAAGAAAAAAGAATATACAGCAGACAAGTGACCTGAGAACCCTAAAATATTTATTATCTGGACCTTTACAGAACACATTTGCTGACTCCTGCTTTAAAGGATTATCAACAGTCTTCTAGAGTTTAGGAATATTTATTAAAATATCTGTAAATGAATTAATGAATCACTATAGCAGTAGCTTTGATTTGAGACCTTTACAATATTTAAAAAGATTTACAACATGACTTTTGAAATGATTGGTGTTGCTGCTGTTCTTTGTCCAAAATACTGAGTATCCACTGAGAAGATCATTCACATGAAAGGAATTGTCAAGGCTATGTTGCATGTTTAGTCAGAGAGGCAGAAACATCTAAAAAAAATGGCCTGGAAAAAAAAGGTTTCAGCATTTATCTTCTTACCTCATTTTAAGAAGTGTTTGGCAATGTGATTCTGTAGATGAGCAAGAATTTTAGACATTGAAAACAATTTCATAATAAAATGTTATATTTGCATATTTCACAAAGAAACAGTATGTTTTATAGAAATGAGAAAATACACTAGGTACTTTATGTAATTCACTTTTATCAGACTTTCTTTTTGATGGGAGCAAAAGAAGGTCTTCAAATTGTTATAAAATTTAAAATGTTAAGACTGCTCTTTTTATTAAGTCTTTGAAAGAGATGCATGTCATTGTTTGTACATTTGGGATATGGCTTTAGAATAAATCTTTTTATATTTTATTTGAACACCAGACTATTTTCAGGATTTTCTGTGTCTGAATGTCAGATGTTTACCTTTTGTGTGTGTGTGCAATCTGGTCGCTCTAGATTATACGAATTGAGTAGGTCAGTGACAATTCAATTTAAGGAAAAGTTGTACCTTACAATTATTTAGCAGTTTATTATGTGATGCTTTCATGGTATATTGCATAATCTGCATAAACTCAACTTAGTTGTTCCCATTTTTTAATGTGACAAAAGTCAGATACTGTTTAGGGGACCTCCCTAAAGATCACATGTCTTCTGACTCCACATCTATAGTCCTACATTTATACACCAGATTATGCGGTAAATATTGATGGAGCAACTACTGTGTACGTTTCTACTCTAGGTTCTGGGGATACCGAAGTGAGAAGAACAGAAAAAAATCCTTGCCTTCATGGCCCTTGCTTTCTGATGGAGGAGACAGATATTAACATAAATAAGGAAAATACACTGTGTGTTGGATGTTGATACAAGCATGGTATGGACAAAACTAAAACAGGAATGAGGGCTCTGGAGCTCTGGGGGGGTGGGTAGAGTCCAGCACACTTAGGTAGAGGGTCAGGGAAGTCCTTGTTGAGGTCACTTTTGAGTCAGGACTTAAAGTACTTAAAGGAGGAAGCAATGTAGATAGCTGGCAAAGAGTATTCCAGGATGACAGAATAGTATGTGCAAAGGTCCTGAGGCAGGAGGGTACCCAGTATGTTTGAGAAACAGCCAGGAAGCCAGTATTGGGGGCAGAGGAGATGAGGTCAAAGAGGTAATGGGCCTGGTGTTCAAATGGCAAGGCTCTTGTCCTTTGATGGTGATGAGATGGAAGTCATTGAAGGGAATATCAACAGGAGGAATGGCCTGACTTTGAAGAGGAGAACTGTAGCTATTATGCTGGGAAGAGACTCTGGAGAAATGTTTCAGGTCGTGTACCCTGGGGAACAGACTATGGGGTGTAAATTTGTATGCAGGTGGTGTGTTGGGGAAGATGCTCCTTGATGGACACCTGGAAGGAAGTAAAGGGACAAGACTGGGGTGGAGGGAGCCGTGGAGCTGCAACACAATTGCAAGTGAGGCCACAGGGAGGCACTGTAGAGCTGATTGTAAACGCTGGAGATCCTCATAGCAATGAATCCCTGAATACCGACATTTCTCCAGAGGGGTGTCGTCTGGAGCAGGGCAGCTCTCTTCAGCTGAAGACAGTTCCTGGAGAGGAGCTTGGTGTGATCCATCAGTGGTCAATATTCCCATTGCAGTGTGGTGGGTGGATCTCCCAGGCCCTCTACAGCATCCATAGTGCGATGTTACCATTCAGCATGTTCCACTTGTCTACTGCCTGCCAATAGAAAGTTATAGCTAAGGCTTCATTTGATTCAGATTTTGTTTTAAAGACTCCTTGAAGACAGTTCTGTGTACTTCATATGGTAGAAGGTGAGAGTGGCTTTGTGGGCCATATGAGTTCTCTGTCCCATTTTATTATGTGTTGGGCCCCACCTCTAATCTTTTAACAAACGTAAAAAACATTCTTTGGGATATTTAAACAGGTTAAGGATCTTGCCCAAAGCCATGAATTGGATATAGGGCTTTCTTTGTGAAGGAATTTAAACAGAGGTAATGTAGGAAGTAAAGGATGAAAGGAAGGAAAGGAAAGAGGGAAGGAGGGAGGGAAAGAAGGAAAGAGAAGAGAGAAGTTGGGTGGAAAAGAAAATAGAGAAAGTAGTCCTGGTGTGAGGCTATTCCTTGCAGTTACAATATAGTTTTCTCTGATACACACTCAATGGAGAGAGAATTTGAAAAACACTTGCTTTTTGAAACTAAGAGCAATAATCAGATCAGGTATGGTTGCCTTGGAGAAACCAGTCTTTCAGAGTACTATATTCACAACCAAGGGCTATTATTGCCAGACACTTTAATATCGTCTTCCTCTGTTAGCTTATTGGGGCATGGCATAAGATGTCATAAGCACGCTTGTCATGGAGGAAGTGGCTTAGAGCTTGGCTGCGGTTATGTGGGCCCTGTTTGGATGGTAATGCACATTTTAACCATGAGGTGGCAGTCAAGCCCTTCCAAATGGCCTCTGCACTCTGAAAGCCTGGGTGTAATAATCTCATTGTAGATTCCAGACACCTGAGTGCCAGGAGTAAGGCCTTGCTTCTGTGTGTGATGTATTTTTTTCATCCCTGATTTGAGGTAGAGTGGGAAAATTATCCTGGACAGTTTTCAGATTTAAGTGTGGAATTTCTTAGCTGCAGCCAATTCCTGAACCCTTTGTACCATCTCCTGATCGTCCTGTGGAAAGAGCATTTGGTCTTGGGAAGTGATTTCTAGTGACAGAAACTGTTCAGTGGAATGCAGTCTCATTGATGTGAAGGAATTTTCTTGGGTAGAGAGCTCTATTGTAGGATCTCTAGATAGCCCGTTAGTTCCTCAGTCCTTTTTAGGACCTAAATTCGTTGTTATATTGGGCTTGATAGGTTATTGTATATATAAGTGCTTTTATCATTGAGCAGAACCAGACTGTAAGTGGAAGAGTTCTTGTGCTTGTGTTTAGTTGCCCAGTCATGTCTGACTATTTGCGACCCTTTGGGCTGTAACCCACCAGGCTCCTCTGTCCATGGGATTTTTCAGGCAAGAATACTGGAGTGGGTCGCCATATCCTTCTCCAGGGGATATTCCCACCCCAGTGTCTCTTACATCTCCTGCATTGGCAGGCAGCTGCTTTACCCACTGAGTCAACGGGGAAGCCCAGTGTAAACGAAGGAGTTCATTGAGGTCTAAATGTCAAGAGTGGTACCGTGTTAATTAAAGAGGAGTTTTTAGCACAAACAAAGGAGTATTAATATCGAGTCTTTACGTGAATTTGACCCATGCAGTTCTCCAGGTATTTGCTATTATTTGTTTTTTACAACTATGAATTGCAGTATTTGGGGATGTTTTTGCTGAAAAGGACCTTGAGATCCTTTGTAGCTTTTGTTCATTTCACTATGGTTTGTTGACTGCCCACCAGTAACAGGAACTTTCAGACCAAGAGAGAAAGTTCCTGGGAGAAGCATGTTTTGTAGACCCAGGAATTCAGCTCTAGGAATCAGAGGGCTCTGACTCCTCAGCCTTGCACATCCCTTGCAGCTGTGTGATCAGGGGTTTATTGCTTAGTGTTATGAAGCTTAAATTTTCTCATAAATTGATGGCAATATCTATTAGGCAGGGTAGACTCAAGGGTAAAAAAAATAAAGTCACACTCGTTTAGGGCTTGGTGCATACTATCTGTTCAGTAAATGCTATTATACTATGGAACATAAAGAACTGTTATTATTTAAAGCTGTAGTATGTGGAAAGCAGTTAAATTTTGAATCTCCAGACTTCTCCCCACACGGAAGTATTTAGATTCTCAGGGATGCCATCAGGCGACTCTCTGGTCAAATGTCCCCGGGTGTCGCATTGCACAGGGATTGGGAGCGGCTGGTCTAGGACAGAGTGACAGCTCTTGGCAGTAGATAGGTCAGGAGGTCTAAACCAGTACTTGTTAAAGTCTCTTCCACTGGGTATCCTTAAGATGTTGCATAATAAACAGTTTACCAGGGAAATACTGCCTCAAGTCGAGTTGTTTCTTGTAGGGTTTATCCCCACCTTTGACATACCCGTGCCCACTGTGAGTTTCTAAATAGGAGGAGGTCATATGCGCTGTTTCCAGATTCATTTGACCACTGGGTCTCTTTCTCAGGGAGCTTGACGATTGCTGTTACAAGTATCCCCCTCCAGGCAGGCTTCTCTCAGTACTGGCCACGGCTGTCTCCCCTCCTGGGGAATGCGTAACAGGCAGTACTTTCAGCATGAAGCTGATCCCAGTTTGTGAGTCCTGTCAGTTGTGCTACCCGATCACAACTGACTGGACCCGGCATCAGTAGCTGAGCCAATTCTATCAGTCGGGAGGTTGTAAGATAAAAGGTAAGGAAACGACCCAGGTCCCTTCAGCAGGGCCATTTGGATGGAAGACGTGAGGAGGATGCCAAGGTTTCTGGAACCAAGACACCAGATCTGAGCTATTGGTGATTTTTTTGTATCAAGTACAATCACGAGCTGGTCTTCAGTTCTTCGTGAGGCCACTTGTACTTTCAGGTCATGCATTGGGTGCCCTCTTCCAGCCTGAAAGAACCTAACCCACACAGCCATGCCTGACTCCAGGAGTGACTGTCCCACCCAACACCACGGTGATGGGAGGACATGGACCCAGACATTCGTATTCCAAGTTTAATGCCGCACTGTGGCCCCATCACACCATTGCCTCTCAAGCTGACATTGATCAGCAGGACAAGCAGAGGTAAAAAATAATGGTAGTTTACAGAATAATCTGGGAAGTAAATGTGAAGGACACACATGTAGAAGTCCTTAATGGTTAGGTAGAAATCGGAGCTGGGCAGAGGGTTAAATAATGGTGCCTGAGAAATCAGGCCAGTTTGCCATGAGGCAGCTGGATAAGGACTCAGCAAACAGGAGATGAAGTTAAAGGTGAAGTTTCTAAGTCTCAGAAGAAAACCTTAAAGTGGATAGGCAGTAAATAAAGCTGAGGACAAGAGTGAAAGGAGGGAATTACTAGACACACATTGTACAGGTCAGAGAAAAGGCAGGAAGAGGCCAAGATAACATTGAAAAGCTTGCGGAAAAGGGAGACTGAGGGGGACGATGCAAACACTGAGAAAGCCAGTTATGTCTCTTACTGCAGCAACCCCTCCAGCCCCCAAGGGCAGCAGAAAATGGGGAGAAAAGCACGAAAGCACCGATTCACAGTGAAAGCCATTCTGCACTGATAGAAAAATGTAAATCCTCCAGAGAAATATCTTTATCTACGCACCGTTTTTCAAAAACGCAGGGAATATTCAGCAACATTCTCAGGGAGAGAATTTACACAAGATGCTTTTAGAAGTGTTTATGGTTCACTTGGTGGAAACGGGCCCGGGAGTTTTTCCTCCTGCAGTTCACAAGATGTCAATGTATCCTCTTGCCTGTGAAATTAAAAGTAAGATGTGATGGTGGCGCGTCCTTACTGCCATCACCACACTGAGACATGGAGCCCAGATGGGATTTCCGTTCTGCCTGGCAGGTGTCTATGCAAATAAGCTGCCTTTCAGAAATTGCTGGGTAATACTATCATATTGACTTTGTACTAGATTATATGTTCTTGGATAGTCATACTTTTGCAATTCAAATAGCAGTCTGTTGAAAAGAGTTTTATGATGGCTGCTACTTGGTGCAGGCAATAAATCTGGGGGACCAGGAATAAAAGTAATAGGCAGAGAAAGGCACCCATTCTTTTACAGCTATGCTTGAGACTGATGAGAAGGGCCAATAGCTGGGAAGCGTCTTACAGTCTCCTTTTATCTTTTTGCTGCTGCTGCTTTAGTTCTTTTTTTCTTCTTCCTCATCATTTCCCCCCTCCCCCCCCCGAAATATTAGCATTTATAAGTTTGCTTTTGGGGGTCTTCCTTGGTGGTCCAGTGGTTAAGAATCCTGCTTGCAGGGGACACAGGTTCGCTCCCTGCTGCGGGAGCTGAGATCCCACCTGCCATAGAGCAACTACGTCTGCGTGTCCTGCAACTATTGAGCCTGCGCAGTACAGCCCTAGCGCTGCAACTACTGAGCTTGCGCCCTGGAGCGAGGAACCACAACTACTGAGCCTGCATGTGCAACTGCTTAAGAACACATGCCCTAGAGACCGTGCTCCACCAACAAGAGAAGCCGCTGCCAGAAGGCCGAGCACCACAACTAAGGACTAGCCCCCGCTCGCCAGAACTAGAGCAAAAGCCCACACGCAGCAATGAAGAGCCTAGGCTGCAAGAACCCAGCGCAGCCCCTGCTCCCCGCCAAACGTCTGCGCTCTTGGTGAAAGTAAAGACCCGGTCAGGAACCCTACAGAAAGGTTTGGACTTGTTGGTTCCTAGTGACTGGCATGGTGATATTCATGGTCACCCTTGGTGGTAAAACATTGCAGCAGACTTAGCTCTGACTCTTCTGGGCTGTCCATTGGAGTGGCCGCATAGGACCCGGGGATAACATCTACTTCCCCTACTCAGTTCAGACTACCTGAGATTGCCCCCCACCCCCCTCCTCTGCAGGGAAATGAGGTCAGGCAAGTGCAAACACATAAAGTCTTAGGACAAAAAGTAACTTTGCAGAGCCATGATGAGGAGCAGGGTGGCCAAGCAGTGGAAGGGACAGACTCTGGCCTACCACTGACTACCCCAACGACCTAGGGCAAGCCACTGACACTCAGGGAGCCTCAGTTTTCTCATCTGTGAATGGACACTACTCAGGGGACCAACCTGAAGGTTGTTGTGAGGCTGTATTTGGTCCTTGTATCTGCATGGCACTTCGTGGCACAAACAACTGTGAGGATAGAGGAGCCTGATCTTAATCAGGTAATCACGCAGGTGAGGATGTGTAAGGATGAACAGTGGGACTGCCTGGAAGAGGAGGAACTTGTAACCAAGAGATGCCGTGCCCTGGGGTGAGAGGTAAGGTTCCTCGCAGGCAAAAATAAGGTAGCACACCTGGGGTCTGGCACCCAGGGAGGCCTGCTAAGCTGGGAGAGGAGCTGGGAGGTGGAAGAAGGAGAATAGGAGGCAGATGACGAGGAGGAGGAAGACGCAGACCCACAGGAAGCCTGGGTCCTTGGCCCGTGAGCATCGGAGAAACCTCTAGGTGATGACACCTGAGCCTGAAAGACCCTGAGGACAGTGGCTGCTGAGGTCTGCTTGATTCAGTGATGGTCTGATAGTCCTGTGAGGTGGAAAAACTCCTAGAGACCAGGCGGCCCTCAGACAGAAGTTGCAGAGGCGCCAGGGCTATCAGACTTGAACTTTGCTTCCTACTGAGTGGTTTCGTCAGCATCACCTGAGAACCTCACCAACGGCAAAGGCCTGCCAGCCAGCCTGCCTTCTCCTGGCCTCAGGATTCTCAGCTACCTGGATCCGAACTTTGCTTCTGCCCCTTCGGTCTGTGATTAAACGGCCAAAGGTATGTGATCTATGCAAATATATGCACATATTAATATGTAAGCCCAAGGATCAATTATGTAAGGTGGTCAAGGGGTTGCTCTGCCAGGAGGGAGGTTCTTCTGGGCCTCACTCTAACGTCTTTTTACAAAATGTGTGCATTCTGAATGCTGGGGAAGTGGAGATTCATTTGTTTGCTAAAAGTGTTGAAGAATGGGTTGAAACTTCAAGAAATCCTAGGATAGCCCAGAGTTTTCAATTATGTAGGAAAATGACTACTAGGAAGGTGGGGAGGGGAAATCAAATGTTGTGGTCTGTGGGTGGGTTGGAAAAGAATTTCCAGACATGAGATGGAATGAGAGGAGACTAGAGTTTATTAGAGTGGGAGACGCTGTTAGAGCAGTGGGCCAGCTCGTGGGAGAGTAGTGGGCCAGTAGCCAATTTTTATAGCCTCAAGACAGAAAAAATTCCTACTGGAAGGGTGGCATTAGGTGATTGGTTAGGATACTATAGGGTAGTAATAGGATGGATATTTTACCTAATATGGGTTCAGTGGAGTGACTGGTTTAGATCCAGAGGCTCATGGCAATAGTTGCTATGGGGCTCGGTCAGTTCTGGAGACTTTTGTCCTTTGACCTTGGTACAGGGCTCCACACCAAAGCTGTGTTTATTTATTTATTTTTTAAAAAAATTAAAGTGAATTGCTGTCTGTTGGAGGGAGAGGGGAGCTTGAGGCAGGTGTTATTTATGATGTTATCGCTCAGGGACACATGGTTGAGAAGGTCTCTGCCTGGACTAGGATTTGTCTCAGTGAAGCCCCAAGCCTGCTCCTCCCCCGACTGCTTTTTAAATTGAAGTACAGTTGCTGTATAATAATATGTTTCAGGTGTACAGCATAGGGAGTCACAGTTTAAAAGTTATATTCCAAAAAAGGAGTTACATTCCATTTATAGTTGTTACAAAATATTGACTATATTCCCCATGTTCTATAGAATATCCTGGCAGCTTGTTTATTTTATACGTAGTAGTTTGTGCCTCTGAATTCCCTACCCTTAGCTTACCCGTCCCCGCCTCCTTCTCCCCGCTGGTAATGGCTCTTTTGTTGTCTCATATCTGTGAGTCTATTTTGTTTTTGTTACATTCATTAGTTTGTTCTTTTCTGTAGATTTCACATATAAGGGATATGGTACAGTGTTTGTCTTTTTGTGTGTGACTTATTTCAGTAAATGTAATACCCTCCAAGTCCATCCATGATGTTGCACAGGGAAAAATTTCTTTTTTATGGTTGAGTGGTATTCTGCCTCTGATTTAAACATTCATCTGTCATTGGCCAGTTAGGTGGCTTCCATGTCTTGGCTCTTCTAACTAATGCTGCTGGGAACATTGGAGTGTGTAGATCTTTTCAAAATAATGCTTTTATTTACTTTGGAGATATACTCAGGAGTGGAATTGCTGGGTCATATGGTAGTTCAAGTTTTAGTTTTATGGAAAAATCTCCATACTGTTTTGCTCTCTGGCTGTATCAATTTACTTTTGCACCAGTAATCGATGAGGGTTCCCTTTTCACCATGTTCTTGCCAACATTTGTTATTTTTGGTATTTTTAATGACAGTCATTCTGACACTCGTGAGATGATAGCTCATTGTGGTTTTATTTGCATTTCCCTGATGATTAGTGATGTGGAACATTTTTTCCTGTGCTTGTTGGCCATTTGTATGTCATCTTTGGAAAAACGACTGTTCAGATCTCCTGCCTATCTTTTAATTGAGTTGTTTGTTTTTTTGATGTCGAGTTATATGAGCTCTTGATAAATTTTGGATGCATGTGTTTGTGCTAAGTCGACTCTTTGCGACCCCATAGGCTGTAGCCTGCCAGGCTCCTCTGTCCATGGGATTCTCCCAGAAAGAATATTGGAGTGGGTTACCATGCCCTCCTCCAGGGAATCTTCCTGACCCATGGTTTGAACCCATGTCTCTTACGTCTCCTGCATGGGCAGGCAGGTTCTTTACCACTAACTCATATCATTTGCAAATGATAGAGAAACTAGAGATTTGTCTCAGTGAAGATCCAAGCCTGTCTTTTATACATGGAAAAAGTTCTTTACATGAATGAGAAGTACCTAATGCATTACGGCCTATGTGGCTGGTGACTTTTGTCAATATTCAGCATTTTGTCCATCTGCCCCTTAACATCACCAGGAACTCCCGTCAAGTCTGCTCAGTGGGTCTGCAGGCCTTCAGAAGGTGCTCCTTTGGCCAGGAAGTGGCAGTCTGAACGTGGGTTGGAAAAGAATTTCCAAACACAGAATTGCAGAAAGGAATGAGTTCATTAAGAACAAAGGGCAGAGATAATGTGGGGGCTGTAAGTACAGCGGGCAGACCTCCTGACAGCCTTGGGAGAGCCCACAGTTTTCCTGGGTTAGTAGCCATTTTTTATAGCCTCGAGACAAAGAAAGTTCTTGCTGGAAGGGTAGCATTAGGTGATTGATTGGGGCGCTGTAGGTTGAGTACCGGGGTGGGCATTTTTGCCTAATTTGGGATTAGGAAGCTGACTGGTATGAATCATGGGGGGCTTTTGGCAATGGTTACAATGGGGCCCCATAAGTTCTGGAGCTGACCTTGGCTCTGGGCTTTGCTTCTGTGTCCTTGGGGCAAGACTGCACAGCAGGGTTTAGATTTGGCCCACCCAGTGATACAGGGATGATACTGTAGGAGCAGAGGGTAGCTTGGGAACAGGCACTGGGCCGGTGCGGGTTTTGATCTGGTTGCCTTCTGGTGGCCTTGCTTGTCTCTGAGTTAGAGAAACTGAGTTTCTGAGTTGCATGCAGTAGCAGAAAATAGTGGTCAGGTCAGAGGAAAAAGAAAAAGAGAAAAAACAAAACCCTTTCCAAGCAAGAAAGCCAAATACTATTCAGAAGGGGCTGTTTTGCTGTAATCATGTTAAACTGTGGACTCGTGTATGTTTTTAATTGAGAAATGTAGAATGTGCCCCACCACCCTGACTGACAGGCTGACATTTTCCATGTCCTTGGTCCTCACCCCACCCTTCCCTCCACCTCTAAACCCTCATCCCCCTCTTCGGCCAGTCCCCACACCTGACCTCACCTTCCTAGTTTGAATCACCATGGAAAGAGTGGCGGTGTTATTCATCACCCTGAAAAATGCTACATGGAGCCCAAGGGTTGTGTGTGATGGTCATGTCAGTGGGAACAATTCATTATTCCATCAAGCACTTGGCATGTCAGTCAATGAAAAAATATGTGCTGTAGAACTGACAGCTCAAAATAGTCTTTTCAGCAATTGGCATGCCAAGATCTTGATAGTATAATGAATTATTCTTTAAACCTATCATTTCATGCCATCAATTTGGCCATGTAGACGTTACCTTTTTTGAGGGGGGAGGCCAGGACTGAATTGTAGAAGTTATCTAAAATAACAAGCTAAATAACTTTGTAACCTGGGAAGCAAAGATTGGAGTTTTGAGAAGTGGGATTAGAAAGAATGTTCCTTGGGGAAGATAGGTAAACACAATTACTACTAATAAACGTGTAAGAAAAGTTCCCTGAGGTTCTATAAGTCTTAGGCATGAAAAAATAGTTCATTCTCATTGACCACTGAAATTTTATCCTCGTTTTCCATAATAAGGCACCGAGAAACTGAGATTGTTTATTATTCTGTGTGCAGCTTGATATATGTTTGCTGAGCAGTGTATTCAGTTCCTGCTTATTTAGGCGATGTGACTGTCTTGGAGTGAATTTTGAGTTCTGTTGGAAGGTCAGTTTTTCCCAGTTAATCTCCATACATAGATTTCTTTTCCCACACTTGATGTATGATTTTTCTAATACTCCTGTGGCTAATTAATTCCATTCCCATTCACAAGTCTGAGCTCTTCAAAGATCTGCACCCACCTCTTCTCCTCTGAGTATTTTGAAACCAGGACTGGGAACTTGCACAGCTTGCTGGCTTTTTAGAAAATGTTTAGGACCTTGGCATGTATTTTGGGTGACTTCTGAACGTGGCACACAGCATGTCAAGGTTTCAGCTGGTCAAATTGCTTTCATCCTAAAATGTCAGCTTTATTTCTAGGAGCAGCAGCTGCCACAGACCTTTTTTTTCCCCCCTCAGATATCTCCACTGAATTGCTTGGTGTGTCAATGGTTATTTTCCATCCTGTTAAATAATGCCAGTTGCTCCAGTGATGGTCATTTTAATACCGTCACAAAATAACAAGCAGTGTCAATTTGTTTTCAAGATTGGGTCTTAATTGTTCACCATTGTTTGAAAATAGAGAACAGCCTCATTAATCCACTGCTGAATATTAAACATTTCATTAAAATATTGCTTGGGAAGGAGAGTTACTTCAAATCCCCTTCACGTGTCCTTCATGGCCAGCAAAATGATCTATTCTGCATTTTTAACTCTCAACCCAGAGAAAAATTGGGGCATCTGTGACCTTTTAATTTGTGCTTCAAAGAAAACATTTCTTAACGTTATGTAATAAATCAATCATTACTTGCTTAATAATCGTAATGCATGTCTTTGAAGTCAGCAACCCACAAGAGAGGCTGGGGTTTTTAAAAACTGACAACTCTCTGGTCATTTGATGTAAACCGTGTTTTATTGATCAGCTGTGGAACAGTATCAACTTCATGTAAAAAGCATGTGATCATGAGGGACAATGAAAAATGAAGACTATTTTATTTATGTGTATGTGTATATGTATATGCATATTTATATATAGTCTCTAAAGTACATAGGAAATATGAAGTATGTAGAAAATATAATTTGAAATTATACTAACTCCCATTAAGCCTTTCTTATCTTATCTTTGTACAAGAGCATCCTAACATAAACATGATCTGTATATTTCTTGGTTTCTATAATCTTGAAATGAAGGTTTTTGCAACTATATTTTCTATGTATTCTAGAAAGCAGTTGTTTAAAATGCAGATTTACCCACATTCCTTCAATCCTCTTTAGTCTGTTTGCCTTGATTTCCCTTGTTATCTAAAGAATTTTTCAGTTCAGGCATTCCTAAAATCATGTCCTTGTTACTTGTTATTAATGCTCTGTTTATCATACCAAAAAAGGAAACCCAACCTTGGATTTTTGTTTCATTTTGTAGATGAGCTTCAGATAACGCAGTTGTAGATCCGCCGCTTCCTTAATGACTAACTGCTGAATTATAGGTTTTCTGATTTGACGTGTATTTAGAAAAAGCAACAAAATGCAATTAATCTGATAGTAATAGGAACAGAAGTTAATATTGGCCTGAAGCTAGACTGCTCATTGTAAACATCTAGCCTGCATAATTGACAGTCACAGAGGCTCACTTCTGGTTCCTAAAATGGTCCTCTCATTACTGCTTGCACAGCCCAGCTTGACCCCATTCTTCTGCAGAGGGTTCTGCCCAGACATTCCCAAGCTCCTGCACTGGTCACTGACACAACAGCAGCTGTGCCTCTAAGCTTTCATGGCTCTCTCATTGCTCTGGCCTGGTGAGCCCCTGAAGGGGAGTGGCAGAGGGCACACCTGGGTTCATGACCTTAACTCAAGGCTCCCGGCTTTGAACTTGGGTAAGACGTTGACCCCAGGGGCCACCCTTGAGGCATGCTTACCTTGAGAGGTGGCTGTAAGGATAAGCCGATATTGCCTACTTATTATAGGAGCTCCAAGGAGCTCTGACACCCCCCACAGGGAGGGAAGATGCCCTGCAGTGTTCACTGTTTTGTTTTGGGTGGGGGGGCACTTCCCACCCACAGCTCCCAGCCTTGAGTTGGGATGTTGTTACCAGTCACAGGGTACCTCTTCCCTGTTCTCTCTGCTCCTTTCCGCATTACCTTTTCCGTCATTTCTATTCAATAATTAATACTGCAAGGCTTTTCTTTATTGAGACAGTGCTCCCAAAAGGTTTTTTAATCTTCTTTTATCTGAACTCTTGAAAGATGTTTAGACAGAATGGGTTGTTTTTTTTTTAATGTATTATCTGCTATTTTTGTTTCTTTTTTGTTTCTTACGTGGCTACTGAGGTTGATTGCAGAAATCTATGATATATAGATAGGGAAAAGTCACTTAAAAGAAACCATAGTATTTATCAATCCAGACCTAGGCTGTGCCACCAAGGGGCACACACAATTCAAACACAGACACAAATTGTACACACACAGGTTTGCAGATAAAATTTTATTTGTGCTAAGCTACAAATATATACATATTCATGGTATGTATATTTTTGGATAACCTATTATTTGCTAACAATAGGAGCTAAAGACCACCTCCTCAGTACCATAAAAATATTTATATCACTATTTGTAATGTCTGCAGGTAATTTCATTAAGCCAATCTCATGTCATTGAGCAGTGAGACTCTTTCTAGCTACTGAGTATTACCAAAGAAAAAAATTGCTGTGCCTTGAATATCCTTACACATACATCTTTATACATATATCCAACTGTTTCCTTAGGATAATTTCCAAGGTATAGCACTGCTTAATGTCAGGACATGCACATTTTTAGAGATTTCATTTAGGTTGCCATTTCCTCCTCCCGGGTATCTTGCTGACCCAGGAATCAAACCAGAGTTTCCTGTGCCTCCTGCATTGGCAGGCAGGTTCTTGTACCACTGAGCCACCTGGGAAGCCCCCAGAGATTTGATTACATTCTGATAAATTTCCATCCAGAAATGTGGCACTTTTCATAGAACCCTTCAGCAGATATCTGAGTATGCCACTAGCCTACATATTCCCAACACTGGATATTATAAGTTGGCAGAAGGGTCTGTAGGTGGAGTTGCAGAAGAGCTTTTACAGAAAAACATTGAGAGAAGAAAACATATTGTATCAATCTGTATTTGATATATTGAGACAATCTGGGCACTGTGGTTACGAAGGTGAGTTGCAGTCCTGATGCTGCCAGGAGGATCATGGCTGAATAGACAGTATCTCCAGTTCTGGACAGCTGGACCACACACCAGGAACTAATTTTTTGATTGAATAGACCCAACAAGGAGCAGTGACGAACATTATTTAGATAGCCCAAGAGGCTGTCACTTCTCGAACTAGGTTAAGTTAAAAAAACAGGCTAACAGGTTAATTAAAAGATAACACTGTGCAGTTGGACATAGCACCTGGGTAATTGTTTCTTCCACTGAGACAAGTATGTAATGAAGAGGTCTAGGGGAAAAAAAATAAACTTGTGTGACAAAGATGAGACTCTTGTACCTAAAGCTCAAGTGCTTTCCCTGTATCCCCATATTAGGTATTTATAAGCTTGGATGCATAATGGAGCAGTTTTAAATGACCTACAAATGCTGAATAGTTAGCCTGGTCAGTAGGTTTGGGTTGTGTTTAATTGTATGAAATAGATGACAATTACAAAACCCTTTTTATTTGATAAGTTTCAAATACACACAGAAGTAGAGTTGAGTGATGAACGCCCACATACTCGTGACCCACTTACAATGATCATCAGTTCATGGCCACTCTTGCTCCATGTACACCCTACCTCCTTTGGCACTGAATTATTTTGAAGTAAATTGTGACATCATATCATTTTAGTCGTAAATATTTCAGTGTATAAAAAGGTGATCTGGGTGATGGGTCCTAATCAATTAAGTTTTTCGAGTTAGCATTATGAGAATATTTTTGTAAAATACTGGTTAATTGTACAACCTCCACAAAATGACTTCTCTGAGCCTCAGATTCCTGTTCTGTAAAAGGGATACCAATAATACTCAGATATGGTGGAGGTATTGTGAGGATCATGGGAGATACTCAAGATAACATAACATCAAAGTGATAGAAAACTATTAACTCATCATGATTGCCATTGTCATCACTGGAATTCAGATTTTATAGGCAGGTGACATACGGGAGCTTTGAAAAGCCGAGTGATGAGATGTAAGAGGCTACTAGGAAAGGAGATGGTGGAAAATGTGGCAAGTATATCAGAAAAAGGTAAGGAAACCAGAAGATATAGGAAGGAGATAAGCAGGAGGAGCCAGTAGCCCAGGCATGTGGGACGGTGAGGCTATGGGTCTTCTGATCTCTGTGGCCACAGGTTCCATTTCTTGGAACCAGGATACAAACTTGGAAAAGCGAAACATCAGTGGAAGTTGAGGAGGAGACAGAGAACTTGGGGTTTTAAAATGTTACATTCTGTTAAAGTTCATACCATATTATTAATAATAAATACTATTATAGTGTAGAAGTTGAGCTATATATATGGAAATGATTTTTTTAAGTCTTGTATAATGGGTCCCTACTTTCCAGAAATGATGCATGCAAGTCATCTCATGGAATTTATGTTGGGGGGATTTGATTGACTCTCTAGCAATGGTAAAGATCCCCTGGAGGAGGGCATGGCAACCCACTCCAGTATTGCCTGGAGAATTCCGGGCACAGAGGAGCCTGGTTGGCTACAGTCCATAGGGTTGCAAAGAGTAGGACACGACTAAGCAACTAACACATTTTCACTAGGGATGGCAGTCTTATCAAATGAAGACGATGGAATGATTCTCCAGATAATTTTGAAATTTTGGATCAAAGGTGACTGTCTTCGCTATTTTATTCCTCGAACATTTATTTTTTTGACTAATATGGATCATGATCTAATTTCTTCATCTGAAAAATAGCATACAGGATAATTTCACAATACAGTATCTCCAGATGATAGAATTTTTCAGTGTATATTTGTAAGTTATTTTAATTGTTATGCTTTAGAAATGAATGCAGGCAAACTTTGACAACCCTTGCTTTTTTTTTTTCAGAACTTACCTATCCTGTCTCTCATTCTCAAAGAACTGAATAGCCACAGAGATACGTTGATGAATGAACCCCAATAAAGGAGTTAATGGCCGATATGGTGTTAATTGGGGCTACTCCTCTTAGAGACCATTTGCAATTGACAGTCTCCAGATGCCTTGACTGGAACGAAGGGATAATGGAACCCTTTGTGGTTGCAGTGCCAGTGAGAGAAATATTTGGGGGCAGGATGACATTTGGCGTCTTCACATCGAATCACGCAAGAATAAAATTTGTAAATCACGTTAAAGAGTTTGGATTTTATCCTTAACCGGGTGCCTCCCAATGAAAATGGAAAATGACATAACTGTAGCTGGATTTTAGAAAGATCAGTCTGGATTGTTTAGAAGCAAGCGGCGGGGTGGGGCGGGGGGGGGTGGTGGGTAGGGGGAGAGGGGAAGTGGGGAGAGGGCAGGGAAAATAGGAGAGAAGTATAGATAGGATACTGCTTATACTGGCAGTGAGGATAGAGGAACGCGAGCATGAACTGGGACAGTGGCAGTGAGGGTGGAGGCTACTGGGCTCTTAGTAAATGTGAGAATCCGTAGACCTTGATTGTCAGTTGAATGAAGAAAATGTGGGTGAAGAGGTCAAGGACAGTACTCAGGATGCAGTTTTGGGAAACAGGGTAGATGAGTGTATCCCTTGCTGGTCAGCTCAGGCAGGGAAAGAGGCAGGTTCTGGAGTCAAGGTGTGAGTTTCATTTTGGATGTGTGGAGTTCGAGGTGCCTGTGAGCTGGAGGTACCCTGTGGTTATTAGAATTTTGGTTCCTGGCAGGACAGATGCCTCTGGGGTAGACCTGGTGGTTGAAGCTTTGGGAATGAATAGGATCAAATGGACAGCAGTCAGTCACAGAGCATACAGACACACAGATGCTGAGCCTGGCTTGCGTCAGCCCCTTCCGGTTGGTGAGTAAAGCAGCTTTGGATCCTCCATCCCCAGCCAACAGCTGAGTTATCACAGAGTGAGCCCTGGGAGCCCATTGAGTGCCACATGGAGTGGAATCACTTAGCCACCCTCCCCTGACCTCAGTCCTGTCCCACTAAATTGTGAGGTGCTATGAGATGTTTGGGAGAAGGCAGTGGCACCCCACGCCAGTACTCTTGCCTGGAGAATCCCAGGGACGGGGGAGCCTGGTAGGCTGCAGTCCCTGGGGTCGCTAAGAGTCAGACCCGACTGAGTGACTTCACTTTCACGCACTGGAGGAGGAAGTGCAACCCACTCCAGTGTTCTTGCCTGGAGAATCCCAGGGACGGGGGAGCCTGGTGGGCTGCCGTCTATGGGGCTGCACAGAGTTGGACACAACTGAAGCGACTTAGCAGCAGCAGCACCATGCGATGCTTATTGCTTTAAGCCACCGTGTGTTGGGGTTGTTTATTCAGCATTAGAAAACTGGACGAGTTGTCTGTGCCACACTCCCTTGTAATCCAACTTTGAAACATGATATGCTCAACTGAGTGTTCTCTTAAGCCAAAGGGACCTACACACTGGACGAAAACCTGTGTTTTCATCTGTGTATGAAAGATGATAATACCTGCCATCCCTTCTTTTCAGAATTATTTTACGGCCCAAGTAAGATAATATATGTGAATACACTTCATACATTATAAAGCCCTCTACAAATATAGAGGAATTTAAATAGAATTGGAAAGCACTCTATCAATATAGCTTAATAGATTTTTATTATGGAAAGAAAGTTTTAATGATATCACAAACGTTAAAAACAGTATTAAATATTCAATGCTACTGACTGTACTTATAATTTGAAGTTACATAAGGATCATCAGAATGACTTTGACTTTCCATAAATTGATCTAGAAGCTTTTTATCTAGTTCTCTTTGTCTGTTTAGTATTTTGGTTCTTTGTCAAAGGATGGGAGTTGATTTTTAGCTCTTCTTTCATCTTGTGTTGGTCTAAAAAGGCCTTATTTACTTAAGGAAATTGAGCAGATCCATCTTGGTGGAGAACAGGGAATAGAATTGGATCCAAATTGATACCCAGGAGTAAGAGGCTGCCTTGGATGGCTTGCTACTAGCTACTGCCAACTTGCTTTTAAACTTTGTCACGTTACCTCTTCAGTAAATCGAATTACCGAATTATCATCAGTTGCTCAGCAATCTGATGATCTGGTACCAGTTTTCTTCAGGGTAATTGAACTATTTGTGTAATTTAAATTAACACCAATCTTGAAATTTTTCCATCACAATAACTTTGAGAAAGTGGGTGGATGGAGGGTTCTAATTGAATTGTGATCCTTAATAGATACAGAGGGAAGGATGCTTTCCCAGGTTTATTTTTAGTTCTTTGACACATGCCTGTAATAGCCAATTCAAAGTAAAAGCAAAAAAAAACAGTCAGATGTGAGGTGGGATCATCTGGGTCATTCCTGTAGACTACAGTGTCTTAATATTGGCACTACTGACCATCTGGGGCTGGATAATTATTTGCAGCGTCGGTGGGTGGGGAAGTTATGCTGTCTCTTGTAGGATGTTCAACAGCATCCCTGGCTGCTGCCCATTTTGATGCTTTAGTCATTCCAACCCTCAACTCAGTTGTGAAAACCAAGAATGTATACCGATATTGCCAAAGTCTCCTAGGGGCCCAGTTACCCACCTTTCTTTGAGAACCATTGCTGTAGATGATACAGTGTGTTTCTTCTCCTGGTAGGAAGCAAAAATATTTTGTCCCAAACTCTTCTCTACTGCTCATCCCATCGCCCTAGCCCCAGCCCACAGCTTTGTGCATCACATACATTTCTTGTTGAGTCAGCTCATCTCCAGGGGTGCTTTCCCTGGGCAGTGATCTCATGTTTATCCCCTTGATGTTTGACAATGGACTGCTCTTCATCAGACCCACTTGGAAACTGACATCCACATTTGAAGGTGATTTTTTTTTTAAAGAAGTCATCCTTTAAAAGGTCATAAAACACTTGACATTAGTTTCTTAGAGTGTGTGATGAATATTTCAATAGTTAAAAATGTAGTCAGGCAGCAAGGAGATGATTTAATGTTGTAAATAAATCTCTTTGTGGGATTTAATGTGCAAAAATGGACAGCAATGGCTTTAAAAAATCATTCCCCAAATGATGGGATCTATACAGTGGTGCTCTCTGTATGTTGAATATCGGGAGATAGTGTTCATTGTATCTTTCTTAGATGTTGGAGGAAGACACTAAGATTACTTTTTCTCTTGGGACCTCTATATCTTCTTCTCAAAAGGAGAAGCCCATAAGGTCAACTTTCTGGGAAACAGTACTGATATCAGATCCCTGCAGAATGTACTGTCCATTGCACTAATTGAATTCCAATAGATAATAGTCACAAATGATAACACAGAAGTAGTGATAATGATCAAAGAGTTGTATATGTGTTATTATTCTAATAACCCTGTGAGTTGATTGTGGAGTTGATGGTCCTCTTGGCCACATTTGGCTGCTGCTATTTTTGTAATGAGAACTAAGAACATTATTTCTATTTTTTTAAGTGATTGAAACAAATAAAAAAAAATCAAAGGATGAAGAATATTTCTTGACTTCTTAAAATTATGAGATTCAATTTCAGTGTCCACGAATAAAGTTTTATTGAGATGTAGCCATGCCCACTGATTTGCACATTGTCTGGGGCTGCTTTGACAGAGCTGAGCAATTATGACAGAGACCACACCGCCCAGAAAGCCTAAAGGAGTTAGTATCCAGCCCTGGATGGATAGAGCTGGCTGACCCTTGATGCGATTATGCCTGGAGAAGGAAATGGCAACCCACTCCAATGTTCTTGCCTGGAGAATCCCAGGGACGAGGGAGCCTGATGGGCTGCCGTCTATGGGGTCGCACAGAGTCGGATACGACCGAAGCGACTTAGCAGCAGCAGCAGCAGCCCTCGTTTTATAGAGGTGGAAGTAAAAGTACAGAAAATAAGTCATTTGTTTAAAGTCCTGTGTCAATAATGTGACAGAGCCAGAAATTTGAAGTTAAATACTCTGGTACCATGTGTGGTGACAGTAAAATTTGCCAGGACAGAACTCCTTTTTTTTTTTTTCCTTTATTTTTTAAATATTTATTTTATATTGGACTGTAGTTGATTTACAATGTTGTATAGTTTCAGGTATACAGCAAAGTGATTCAGGTATATATATATCTATTCTTTTTCAAATTCTTTTCCCATTTAGGATATTACAGAATACTGAGCAGAGTTCCTATGCTATACAGTAGGTCCTTATTGATTATCTATTTTAAATATAGTAGAGTGTATATGAGCTTCCCTGGTGGCTCAGACAGTAAAGAATCTGCCTGCAGTACAGGAGACCTGGGTTCGATCCCTGGGTTGGGAAGATCCCCTGGAGGAGGACATGGCAACCCACTTCAGTATTCTTGCCTGGAGAATCCCATGGACAGAAGAACCTGGTGGGCTATAGTCCATGGGATCGCAAAGAGTTGAACCCCACTGAAGCGACTTGGCACACAGAAAGTGCATATTTCAACCCCCATTTCCCAGTCCCTCCCCGCACCAACCTTTCCCCTTTGGTAACCCAGAACTCCTCATTTTAAACAAATTAGCAGAAACAACTTCCCATAATTCAGTTCTTTCTTATTATACTTTGCAGTCCATTCATACTTGATTTTTGTATGTAGGTCCCCAAGCAGCAATTCCTGAATGAAGTGAAGAGCGTTTTGTACTCCTTAGGCTGTACTTGTACAATATTCTCTTCAGCCTTTCTAAGAATGGGTGTTTGTACATTTCCTTTCATGCAGCAGGATTCCCGCCATACAAGGAAGCACCCCTGAGGGGCAGAGTCCTGAGGTCTGGAAATCTAGGTGGGTAACTGATTTTCTGCTACACAGAAACTCTTGTGGAGGGAAGAAATGTCAAGGGCAGAAGGACGGTTTCTAGGTCTGCGGTAATTGAAGTTTAAATGTCTATGTAGAATAGTTAGGAACTTAAAAAAAAAAAAAAAAAAGAATCTCATCCGTCTGGCCCAGAATTGGCCTTGCTTCATTCAATTTCTCCATTTCAAAAGATGAAAGGCTGCATCGTCTGCCAGGATTTAGCGTCCAGTCCCAGGGCATCATTGTGTTTCTAATCTGATGTTTGGGCCATGACGCCATCCCCTCTGCCTGCCGGTCAAGATCCCTTCCTTTTTTTTTTTTTTGTTAGATTGTTAAAAGGCCCTAGACATGGATCAATTTCAGACAGCTTTTGGCTCCATAGGGAACCAGCTCACGGGTCTTTGGTTTTATTTTATTCCTTTCGGATTTTAGAGCAGAGTTCATTCGTAGTAGCAGAGGCTATAATCATTCTCATTTTCAAAATACAGTAACACACTCACAAATTAAGAGTGGGGGATGTTCTAGATCTTGACTGAAGTGATGGTTCTGTGACTGAATATACTTATTAAAGTTCATCCAAATGTATACTAAAGATCTGAGCATCTTAACTTCCACTAAAAGGGCATTAGGGGCTTCCTTGGTGGCTCAGATGGTAAAAGAATCTGCCTGCAATGTAGGAGACCCTGGTTTGATCCCAGGGTGGGAAAGATTCTCTGGAGTAGGAAATGGCAACCCACTCCAGGATTCTTGCCTGGGGAATTCAATGGGCAGAGGAGCCTAGTGGGCTACACAGTCCTTGGGGTTGCAAAGAGTAGGACACAACTGAACGACTAACACTTTGAAAAAAGGGCATTAGAGGGAAAATATAATATGGAAACCAGGTTTTTTTAAAAAGTGAGAATAGTTAATTAGAGCACCTGTGTGAGGCTGGGTAAACCCAGAATTACTCTTTAGTAATCACTTCTAATTCTTCAGATTTCTTGAATCCCAGATCAAGGTATGTCCTTGCGGGAGGCTTAAATTCATTCCCTCTAATTTGTGTTCTGCATTCCTTTGAAGGTAGTCATTCTAAGGCTACATAAGGATAACTAATATTTATCCCTATAAATAGTCAGTGTCAGAAAGGTAATCTTTATTTTTGAATCTCTTTATTATGCCACATTGGATTTACAATTAAATAAAGATACAAAATCTACCTGGGATGAAGGGCAGTGAGTGTATTTATTTTATTTTAGTGTATTTATTTTAGTGCTTATTTCCTCAAGCTTGTGAGAAAAGTGAAGTGTAAAGATAAGAAATATGACTTTAAAATAAAAAGTCTTTGGGTGGAATCATTTATCATGCCTCTGATACAGATATCCAGCCTTAGATATAAATATTTCAGGATCAAGATGCTTTCATCTCTCTCTGCCTTGCAAGAAGGGAAGATTGGAAACAATCTTCCTTAAAGTAAGCAGCTTTAATGATTGTTTCTAAATCAACTGAACTGTGTTGGGAAAGAAAAAAAGAAGCTGTATGAATCCTATAATCCCTAGTTTAGTTGTAATGAAATTGTCCAGGCTAAGAAGGGAACAGATGGATTCTGATTAATTTCTACTAAAACCAGCAAGTATCAGCCTCAATATTCTTTATAAACTTATCAGGGTAAATGTTATATAGTCATAAGAGGATGGAGGAAAAAGAGATACGTAAATGAACTTATAACTGGGCTATGAATAGTTAAGGGGGATATGCTTAAAAACACCATCTTTAGCAACATATCAAAATGGAGATTTCATTGAATCAGGGTTTTCAGAGATCTTTTCAGATTTAATTCCTTAAAAAATAGTTATGTTGTTGTTGTTTGTTTTTCCCAAGAGAGGATTCATGGCTCTTAAGTATCCAGCAAAGTGGTCCGTTGCATATTATGGGCTTAACAGTAAGAAGAATGCAAACAGGATTTAGAGAGCAGAGAAGTTGTGCCTCAGATTCGCCATTTATGATTCCAGGATGATAACTGAAAACAAAGATGAACTTTACCAGGACATAATTTGGAATGAACTTAGATAGTTCAGTTGCCACAGTTCATTAGTTTTATGGTTGATATTTAGGATGCTGAGGGGTAGAATCTTAGCTTCCCCTGTCCTTTTTGGGACCTCCTCACTCCTCCGGTCTGTCAAAGGGGATACAAAGAAATCCAGAGGCTTAAGCTTTAAGTCTGGCATCCACTTGAAACTAGAACTGAAAATTAAAAAGAGGCAAAGCGAATCTGAGGTGGCATTGGTCCCACATTCCCATAAGGTATGAAGTATTTACCTCCAGCAGAAAAATCAATCACTTGGTCTTAGATTTAAAAAATCCTTCTGCTGTCTAGCTTTGTGTCCTGCCTGGCATCATTTTACATCGTCCACTTCTCTCCCTGCTGGGCTGTGAGGTGGCCATAGGCTGTGAGCCTTCTAAGGAAATAGAATCCTAACTATAACTTTCACCATTGTCAATACCTAACTAATGACTGATGACCAACAAAAGGCAATACGCATTATCCCCCAAACTTGGAGTTCTCATTTAAAGACAACACAAAACCAGCTCTAACTTTGCTCTGTAGTTTTAGGAACAGAATGGGATCTTTCTGAGAACATATAGAAAAAAATCTCTCCTTCACAGCTACTGAGTGATATATTTACATACAGAAACATGAGGTTTGTTAATAAAGTCTCTGGTGGTTGTGTCATTGGTTGCTGGAATGTGGTGAGTAGTAAATGAATTTGGAATTAATTCGACACTAGATATCCCATTTCTTTGTGTTATTATCTTGTCATCATAGCTGTGACTTAGAAATAGGATCTGCTTAGGGACAAAGACACTAGTTTACTGTAATAAAAGCAGGCTGTTCGGGAAATTTGACCCTAGGATCATGATTTTAACTTGATAGTAGCCTATCTACCAGGAGAAGGCAATGGCACCCGACTCCAGTACTCCTGCCTGAAAAATCCCATAGATGGAAGAGTCTGGTAGGCTGTAGTCCATGGGGTCGCTGAGGGTCGGACATGACTGAGCGACTTCACTTTCACTTTTCACTTTCATGCATTGGAAAAGGAAATGGCAACCCACTCCAGGGTTCTTGCCTGGAGAATCCCAGGGATGGGGTTGCCTGGTGGGCTGCCCTCCATGGGGTCGCACAGAGTCGGACACGACTGAAGTAACTTAGCAGCAACTTAGCAGCAACCTATCTACCTGGGAGCTTCTGTCCATCTTCTGCCTGCTAGGTCTGTAGGTAGAAGAGACTCCGCCTTCAGAGTCCTGGCAGAAAACGACAATGACCAACTTCTCCATGAAACACAGCAAGCGCCATGCCTGGGGCCTATGAAAATGGAGCCCATGAAAATGTTTTAATTTCTTTTAAAACCAAGAGGGAAAAAGTGGCTATAATCCAGCCAGATTATATTCATCTTTATATCAGTGCTGTCATAAACTAAAAAAATAACTGTAATAGTAATTGTAATAGTTTTTTTTTGTTTGTTTGTTTGTTTTTTATGGAGGAAGGATTCACAAAGGTGGAAATGCCAAGGGCCCTTAACTGTCATTGTGTGGACCTGGAAACTGATGACTCTCAAAGATTTTTCACTGAAAAGAACCAGATGCAGGGGGCTGCTTGCAGAGGTGTGGTTTGGATCAAGAAAACTGGCCAGGGAGTGGAGCATTCAAGGACTAATAACCTTGAGTTATTAGTAACCATGATAACCATCAAGGACAAGTAACCATCATCACCCTTGGGCCTGAATTGACACATTGGCAGGTGGTGACTATTGGCCAAACCCAGCTAGAAGCCAAAGGAAAAAGTAACCCAGAGGTCATTCCACACAGGTCAGCATCATAGGACACAGAGCAGGACAGGAAGAGCAGAAAATAGACCAGAGCTGGGGAGCTGGGGTTGTCAACAAAGAAGAACCAATGCTAGGACTCGTATTCCAACCACTTTCTGTCTCAAGAATTTTTAAGTGGATGTAACCTCTGCCTTTGTATAACATTGATAGGATCCATGTGTGAATTATAGGAAAAAGGAACTTATTTTCTGCTTCAGAAAGAAAGAAACAGATTTGAAAGGCTTCTGCCCCATCAAGTGAGCCCAGCCTTTCTTGCTCACTTGCTGTAGCTGGAAGCACCTGTCTTTAGGGTTCTCCTCCCTTTGCAGTCAGGGCTCAATCTCCTTTTCCAGTCTAGCGAGGGGGCAGTTTGGAGAAATGGTCAAGGAAAGACTTTTGAATCAGACTGTGCCTGGCCTAGTTTGATGACTGAATAGCTATCTGACCTCCCTGTGCCTCAGTTTCTTTATCTGTAAAAATAGAACACTAGTGATACATGCTTCATAGGGTGGTAGGGAAAATTAAATGAAGTGATAGTAGTATTATGAGCCAAACACACTATTCTGAGTGCTTTATGTATGTTAATTCATTCAACCACACAAAGAAAAGCAGAGATTAAAGCACAAAGAGAGACATTTGTGATGCTATTCTTTGGGTTTCAGGATATAGCTGTACTTGAAACTCAGCTGCCCCTGGACTTTTCATATATGTGAATCAACAAATATTCTCTAAATTTGGGGAGGAGTTCTAAGTCACTGAAATGAAATTTTTGTCACTTGCAACCAAAGCAGTTCCAACAAAGTAGATACTGTATACATATGTATGTGTACCCATAGGGGCTTCTCCGATGGCTCAGCAGGTAAAGGTTATGCCTGCGCTGCAGGAGACATGGGAGACATGGGTTTGATCCCTCGGTTGGGAAGATCCCCTGCAGGAGGAAATAGCAAACCACTCCAGTATTCTTGCCTGGAAAATCCCATGGACAGAGGAGCCTGGCGGGTTACAGTCCAAAGTGTCACAAAGAGTCCAACACGACTGAGTGACTAAGCACACACACACAAATCTATGTATATAGTGTGTTTATATGGACATAAATATGTATTTGTTAGCTGAGTAAATCAAGGAAGAGAAATGATAGAGTTCATGTGCATTGTCTCTAAACTTTGGCAAATGTTGCTCTCGATAATCTTCCATAAGAGAATTGATGAAAATGACCTCTCACTTTCTCAGTACCTATGGTGCCGGGCCATTGTGTGTACCTTATTTGAAATAGTTCTCGTAGGCCCTCTATGAGGGCATTATTAAAACCATACCCATTTTATAGGGGAAAATACAAAGCACCAGAGAGCTGAAATAACTTCCTCAAAGTCAATGAGCTGATGGGTTGATTGAGCTAGGATTCAAACCTAAAGCCCTTGCTCTTTTCTCGTAAAAGGCTGCCTCCCTGATTTGCATTCAGCATGCAGGGAGGGATGGGTTTGAGCCAGGGTGGTTTTTGCCATCTTCTCTTGTTGCATCAGAGAAGGCGGGGATAACCACAGCACAGGGTAAAGGATGATGGGGTGAGAATTGTGGTGAAGAACAGAGTTCATAATGATAAATGAACACCATGCATCCACTCTGAAAAGGCAGCTTTCTCTCCTACAGAATAACTGAACCAACAGAGGCTTTCCTCTACCTGTTGCCCACCCTGTGTGTGCATTAACAGCAGAGCTCTCCGTTGTTTATCTCTGCGGCAAACCATCTTACTGTGTTATGTGTTTTGGCAACAATAGAAGAGTCTGAAGCAATACTCACTGGCCCAGATCCAGAAGCTAATTCCTTCCTAATGATTTCTATTTGTTAGCAATCTTCCTGCTCTTATTGAAACAAAAAGCCCATCCTAATAGTGGATGGAGATGAGTGGGTAGCTGGGGGGGGGTGGTGGATGGTAGTTCCCAGGCCCAGAGCCTGCAGCCTCTTGGTTCCCCCAGAGTGGCCCTGGGGTAGGGATTGGGGGGCTGATGAATCTTGAAGCCTACTCTGGCAGGCTTCAGCCTCTGAAGGATTCAGTCCTTCTCATGTCCTGCTAATCAGGAATGAAGAATGGAGAAACATCCTCAGATTCCTCCAAGCCCAAGAGATGAGAATCTTGGATTGCAAAGGATTGCCTGTCAGACTTGTTCTGATTTTCCTCAGCATCAAATATTTTCTCCTCCTTCTGTATTTCATCGCTTTAACAGGGCACTCACTGTATTTTTCTCTATTATTTTCTCCTAATAATTATTTCCCTCTCTTTCTAATATAAAGCCACTATATTCTAGAGCGCTAAAAAAAGAAAATACTCCTAATTCCATCATCTGAAGAGAATAAATTTTAACATTTGTACTCTCTTCCTTTATTAAAAAAAATTTTTATTTTCTAGTTAAAAGCTTGTGACTTAAGAGGACAGTGTCCTTTAAGAGGACTCTTTATATTTGGGGTCGCTACTGTATAGTAGATGCTGTGAAATGTTTGCTGAATCTAGCTGATTGAGATGAACACAGGTCCAGCATTGATTTTATCTTGTTAAAATTTTTTTTCCAATTAGTCACCTCAGAGTTGCCTGGAAAGCTCATCAGTCAATGTAGACCGATGAGGAAAGAAGTTTGTTTAGCAACTGAGGTTCCTGCACATCTTAGCCCCCTGGGTCTTTCTGTCTGCCTGCTTTTTTTTTTTTTGTTGTTGTTGTTGTTGTTGTTTTTAGAATGTTATTGAGATAGAATTCATATACCATAAAATTCAACTATTTAAAGTGCTTTCAGCTTATTGACAAGAGTTATGCAACCATCACCCCTACTTATTTGTAGAACATTTTCATTCCCTAAAAGGAAACTATCCACTTAGCAGTTACTTGCTATTTCCCATTCCCTCCCATTCCCTGGCTACTGACCTACTTTTTCTTTCTATGATTTACCTGTTCTGAACACTTCAGACAAACAGAATCATACAGTATGTAGACCTTTGTAACTGGCTGGTTTCATTTGATAGTAAACTCAAGCAGTGTTCTAAAGATTCATCTGTGTTATAGCATGTAGCAGTACGTCATTCCTTTTAATTTTGCTCTGCTTGCATTTTCCTATTGACTGTTCACTTTGAGAACTCTGTCCCGAATGGTATGTGTGTGTATACCATATGTGTATAGAAGGTCTCTGCTACTTGATACTTGCCTTCTTTACCCAGGCTGTGTCACATGTAATATATCCCTTTGCTCCAGACTCCAAGGATCAAGTAACAACCATCTTAGAGTTTTCTAGCCTGTAAGAAACTCTGTTTATTCCAAGTTTATGTAACGTACATTTACACACTTACATGTCTAACTATTGCTGCTGTTGTTGAGTTGCTAAGTCTTGTCCGACTCTTTGTGACCTCATGGATTGCAGCACACTAGACTTCCCTATCCTCCACTATCTCCCACAGTTTGTTCAAGTTCATGGCCATTGGGTCGGTGATGCTATCAATCTAGTCAGTGCTAGTTGGTCTATTAGAAAGCAAGTATGTTGGAAGGTAGCAGTCTTAGAGAGAGAGAGAGACTGGCACATACAGAACAGTTCCCTAGGACTAGATAGGCAATCAGGAAATGTAAAATAAAATTTATAGATGAATCCATTAAATTTTGTTTTAAAAAAAATTATGAACTTGCAAGAGTTTAATTAGCTGGAGGAAGGATTGGCGTCAACCAAATTTTAGAAAATAGAAAAGTTATATGATGTTCTAAATTGTGCTCATTTTCTAGGTATTACTAGAACCAGAGAAATTGGTTCAAGGTTTACCTGAAGCTTTAAAGTCTAGTTGTCAAATCAGTGAGTGTCAGTTACCTCAACAGATGCAACCAATTGGTATCACTTAATATTAATGGTGAAAGTGAAGTGAAAGTTGCTCAGTCGTGTCCACTTTTTGTAACCCCATAGACTATACAGTCCATGGACTTCTCCAGGCCAGAATACTGGAGTGGGTAGCCTTTTTCTTCTCCAGGGGATCTTTCCAACCCAGGAGTCAAACCCACATTTGCCACATTGCAGGCAGATTCTTTACCAGTTGAGCCACCAGGGAAGCCCAAGAATCCTGGAGTGGGTAGCCTATCCCTTTTCCAGTGGATCTTCCTGACCCAGGAATTGAACTGGGGTTTCCTGCATTGCAGGCGGATTCTTTACCAACTGAGCTACTAGGGAAGCCCAGTGTTAGTGGTAGTGAAGTGCATCTCTGTGATGGTGGGATAATTCTTCGTTAGGAGTTCTGTCTCTGAATACAATTGAATTGTTTTCGTTTCGTATTTCAGAGGTCTCAGATATTTCTGTTATCTAATCAGCTCATTGCCTTTTTCCTCTGCATATTATTAAGGCATTCATTAGCCTTCAGTGGCACTGCAGAAGTTGGCTTTGGTTTAAAATTGTGCCCATGGTAGAAGGAATGTTTCTACGAACCACTTAAAACATTATTAAGCTGTACTCTTTTTCCCCCTCAGAATTTGTTTAATCTCATTAGACCTAAAAAATGGCTAAGCAGTGGGTAGCATTTTCATTTTTTTGGTGAATCAAAACATGAAAAAGAATGCAAGCATTAAGAAGTAATGAACATTGGATGCACTCTGTATTCTAACTGTTTCAAGTTATAGCAGTATAAAATACTTAGATGTCATTATCTCAGATACTTATGATGGGGTTGTTTTTCCTTGATAAGAAATTAATCGGTCATAAATCTGTGTTAGAGTATAACTGAAAGTAAAAACAGACTGTACCAGCATAATTTGGCTTCAGGGATAAAAAGGAAGCAGATGTTGGAATTAGCATCTTTAAATATTATCCCTCTAAGTCAACACTGTGAGATGAGATTGGTTGTGAAATTTTGCATGGAAAGTGGTAGATTCAGTCATCCGCAGTCTCATGGCCTTGACTATGTTTTGGGACCTCTGGAATCCACTGTACTCAGAGACAGAACTCATAATGAAGAATTATCCTAATGTCCCCGTGCTCCCAAAATTGCGCTTCATCCGTGAATGCGCGACATACTGATCTTCTCTGGATTATTTCAGTTTTGGTTGTTTACGTGTTGCCACTGTGAGCAGTAATAAAATCCCAGGGCTCAGGTGATACAGTGTTGCTCAGTATTGCCTTGGGCAAGTCATTTAACTTCCATGAATGTTAGTTTTCATGTCAGTAAAAAGGAACAGTTGGAAGCTGCCTTGCATACTGTAGAAAGATAACAGCACCAGTGGAATAAGGTGTATTTGAAATCAGCAAATTATGACTTCAACCAGTGCAGAAGTACGTTATACAGATGTAGCCCTCCAATATCATTTTCCCTGTCCAGAACATTCCTTAGGAATTTATCCTAAGAAAACAAAGGAATATATGAAGATGTTCATCAGAGCGTTACCAGTGATGGTGAAATAGTAGGAGTGATCTAAATGCCCAGAAATAGGGGGTGGCTAATTAGATTATATTATGAGCATGTTAAGGATGCTATCTATACCTCTAAGAAAATCCATGTTAAAAAAAAGTGCCAATTACAAAACCTATGGTAATATGGCCTTACCTTTGGGTTATGTGGAAATACATATATGTGTATGAAACATTGTGTGTAGACAGAACTTAAACAATAATGATTTCTGAGTGCATAGCATATAGATAATTTTAGGGATCGGTGATTTTTTGTATTCTTACAATTTTCTGTATAAAGAACAAATGACTTTTTTAATTGAAAAGATATGTATGTGCATGTATGTGGAATCTCTCTCTTTCTCTCCCTCCTTCATTGGTTTTCAACCAGGAGCGATTTCTCTCCTCTTCCCTAGTAGAGTTTTGGCAATGTCTGGACTTATTTTTGGCGGTCAAAGCTAGGAGGTACTACCTGCATCTAGTAACTGGAGGCCAAGATTCCTGTTCAACATCCTACAGTGGAGTAACCCCCACAACAAAGAATTTTCCAGCCAAAATGCCAACAGCAACAAGATTGAGGAGCCCTTTGAATTTCTATTCTAGGTCAGACGTCTGGTCAACCTCACACAACTCAGGGGCAGCTGTCCACAGTGGTGTCTCTCGGTAACACTCACCCTCATCTGACTTTCTTTTTAAACTATCTTCTCTTCCATCCAGCCTATGGAATCTGTACCTCATCCGAAAACCAGAGGGAAGGCTATTTTTTCCCCAGTCTATTGTTCAGAGTATGCTGTGGCTTTTTGATATTCAAAACCCTGGCTTTGGAGGCTCAGAAACCCTTTCAAAGCTATTATGTCTGGCATGGGTTTCAGCGGCATGTTTTGAAACTCACAAGCTATGGTTTTGTCTCTTTGTTCTCTAACTTTTGCTTTGGTATATTTTTCCCTAGGGTTGTAAGCATATTGTCTAGCTGCTTGAATTTGTTATGGGTGAGGATGGAGAGTCATAGATGATAAGGAAGCAAAGGGAATATTTTAAAAATCATCTCAGCACATTTATTTATTCCTCAAAATTTATGTCACAGTGTGCTAATAACCTTACAAAATAAAGCACTGACATGACGAATTATAATTTATTTTGTGTCTCTTAAAAAAAATCTTATTAAAATGCTAGAATAGCCCAAATTTACCAGGGGCAAAATCAACTTGGTGTGCAACCTTGTTTATCAAGATAGGGTGGAAGAATGGCCTTAGATGTCTCCATATTCAACCTGACACCCAGTCCTTGATATTCTGCTTCATTCTCTGCCATTCTGGCCCTTTAGGCCTGTGCTAATTTGCAAGGTTTGTTTAGAAATTCATGTGTAAAAGCGAGATTGTCTTGAATTTTTCAGACTGGACAAAATGTGAGGATGAAGCCACTTAAAAGTCCTTCAAAACAAACTGTTTGAAGTCCCTTTCATCTTATGGTGCCTAGAAGCAAGATCACTGCTATCTCCCCCAGATCTGCCTCAGTTTCTCTTTTTCTGATAAAGTACAGAACATGCAGAATGTTGAGCACAGGGAGTGCCCACAAGGTGAGCTGATGACTTACTCTCTACCTGTGACCCTTCACTTGGTGGCCTCATTCCCTTCCATGGCTTTTAAGAAATTGTCATTATTTTGGCTGTGCTGGGTCTTAGTTGTGGTGCAAACGCTTGTCATTGCAGTGGCTTCTCTTGTTGTGGAACATGGACCCTAGGGCACATGGGCTCAGTAGTTGTAGGTCCCGGGCTCTAGAGTACAGACTCAATAATTGTGGCACTCGGGCTTAGTTGCCTCATGGCATGTGGGATCTTCCTGGACCAGGGATCAAAGCCATGTCCTCTGCATTCACAGGTGGATTCTTTACCACTGGACCACTGGGGAAGTCCCCGTCTGTGGCTTTCATGACTATCACTTGGAGTCCAAGTAGATGACTGCCAAATCCAGGTCTCCAGGCCAGCTCTTTCCCTGCTGCTCAAGGTTCTGAAGCAGCGTGGAGCAGTGGTAAACATTCTCAACTCAGACGCTTTCTAGATTGACAAATCACATTAAAAAAAAAATCCAATAGTTTCTATGAACTTCAGGTTTTCATCTTTAAAATGGAGAGAATAGAGACTTTCTAATGGAGTTGCTATAATGAAGAAATGAGATGGAGTGAGTAAAGGCACTAAGTGCGTTAGCCAGTTCTTACCTCATACCACAAAATTTTCAGGCACTGGCATTCACAGTGAACTAAGAAATGCAACTCCCTGAATTGCACTGTTGAAATGCAACACCTTTCTGAGGTGATGTGGTCTCAGAGTCAGTGTTTCTCCCTGATCTCCAGTTTCTTTAGGCTGGCTTCTTTATAACTTCAGCTGCACATTGCCTATAATTGTCTGTCACGTCATTTAGTTCAACTGCCCTAGCTAAAGACTCAGTCTGTTGGGCTCCCATTTTCAAATTTCAGGGAAAAAGCCTGTAGGCCCATGCTCCTTTTCTAGCCAAGTCACACAAGTCAGATGGATGGCTAGTTCTTGGTTTAGGAGTCCGGACTAATCTATAATAATTAACTGTTGTTATATGGGTCAGTCCACCAAGGCATTGGATAGGGCAGATTCCTGCTTGGACATTAGTTTTTATTATCCTCTATTGGAGGAATTTATAATATGATTAAGGTGGGAGTGCTATCTTCTCCGCCCAAACTGGGCATGTAGATGAGCTTATGAAACGAGTGGGACAAGATTTCTTTAATTAGAAGCTGAAAAAGAATTCTTGTTGTGTTTAGAGTCATTTGGCTGGAAAAATATGGTGAGAACTGTTGAAGGACTTCTCCCCTACATTTGGAAAGAAGCCTCCTTTTGGTTGGAAAGAATGATGTCAATTCGTGCAAAAACAAACAAAAACCAAAGTGAAGAAATGGGGAAGACACAGGAACAAATTCATGCACTCTGTGAGCATGTGTGTGTACTCAGTCATGTTTGATCTGTTGTGACCACATGGACAGTAGCCCACCATGTCCTCTGTCTGTGAATTTTACAGGCAAGAACACTGGAGTAGGTAGCCATGTCCTCCTCCAGGGACTCTTCCTGGCCCAGAGATTGAACCCCTGTCTCCTGTATCTCCTGCACTGGCAGGTGGATTCTTTATCGCTGTGCCCTCCCTTGGGTGCTAGTAGCCAATAACGCTTCTGCAATGTCTTAGTTATGTAAAGAGGCAGTTCCCCCTTTCAGCCTATTGTCAGTTTGTGTTGAGTTTCTGTCACTTGCAATTAAGGGTTCTGGCTAGTATGGTTTCTCTGAAGGGGTTATTTGGCAGGCAGGCAAATGTCCAGTCCTTTACTTTCTTGAAATCCATGGGATTTGAGGTCTGATAGATTAGGCTTCCCTGGTGGGTAAGTCTCTGATCAAGAGTCAAATGTCAGATGTCCAAGTGAAGCCCTTTAAATCCTGCTTTAACATTCATGACATTTTACTAAATAATGTTCTTTTAAGGTAGAGGTAAAATCTCGTCCAAAAATTAAAGTCAACTGGCATGTGGTTTTTGTTGCATGTATTGAAATAGGGCAGATACAAAGAAAGTTGGAATAAAACCCAATGCTTACTTTCCTGCCTTGCCCCAGACTGCACTAGAGCTCAAGGAGAGTAAAAGGGACAGATACGTACTGGAAATGTAATCATTGTTTCCACTGTGAGTTTGCTACAGTAACAATTTGCATGATACAAACTCAGCACGCTTCCAACCTAAGCACCGGAGATACTTGACCATCTTTGATTCTTCACCACCATCCTCCTCTAGATTTAGTCTTTTCAGAAGAAGCTGAGTTGGTAAACGGGGAAGGAAGAGATTCTTAGAACACGTCATTGCTCGGTGTATTGTGGGACAGCTGCCTCTAAGAGTTACAGAGTTAGAAAGGGAGAACATGAACTCGTGGTGGAGCATACAGGAGACTTTATTGTTGCTCTGTCTCTCTGTTGTGTCCAGCTCTTTGCAAAACCATGGCCTGCAGCACGCCAGGCTTCCCTGCCCTTCACCATCTCCTGGAGCTTGGTCAAACTCATGTCCATTGAGTCAATGATGTCATCCAACCATCTTATCCTCTGTTGTCCCCTTCTCCTCTTGTCTTCAATCTTCCCCAGCATCAGGGTCTTTTCCAATGACTATAAAACCTATATTTCCTGATAATATCATTCTCATCAGTCTATCATTGATCAAGCATTTCTGCTAATAGAATCACTCCTATTTCTACAAACGTCACCTCTCGTCCTGGTTTTCTTGGGTCTCACCCTCTTGATTTTTACTGAATGCCTAAATTACTGTTATCATAATCTTTTCTTCAACTGGAATCACCTTTTAATTTAACCTCATTATAAATAACAATTTTCATGAAAATCACAGATTTGGTACTATCATTTATCCATTTTCATAATATACATTAAAAAAAGTTACAGATACTAAAAGAAACCTTCCATATTTTAGCTAAAATTATTGTGTACACCATCTTTGGAATGGAAGCCACATTTTAGAAGAAAACTGGATTATTGTTTCTAATGTTATTGCCTGTATATGTTACAAATATGGAAGGGATGACAGAAGCTTTATACCTCGATATCATTAGTAGACTTCATAAAGACACTTGTTAGAGAGTCTAGCTGAGAATAAGTGAATTCTGATGGAGCAGGGAAGTTAGAGAAACAATAATTTCTTGTTTGTTATGTTTCTCTCCTGCTAGACTGGCAGCCCTGTGAGGACTGAGTCTGTGGCTGTTTTGTTCACTGATGTATCTGAGCAGGTAGCAGAGAGCCTATCATGTAGTAGAAACTCAGTAAATATTTGTTGGGGAAAGAAAGTATAAACTGAATAACAGACTCCATCAGGTCATCGTGGTATTCTTTTGTTAAGGTTTTTGAGGTCAGGGATTATGAATGTCCTTTTTTTTTTTAAGAAAAGTGAAAGTGAAGTAGCTCAGTCGTGTCCGACTCTTTGGGACCCTTGTGGACTGTAGCCTACTACGCTTCTCTGTCCATGGGATTTTCCAGGCAAGAATGCTGGAGTGGGTTGCCATTTCCTTCTCCAGGGGATCCTCCCGACCCAGGGATTGAACCCGGGTCCCCTGCTTTGCAGGCAGAGTCTTTACCCCTGAGCCACCACCTTTTTAAAAAAAATATGTATTTATTTGGCTGTATGGGATTTATTTAGTTGTGGCACGCAGGATCTTTAGTTGTGACATGGCAACTCTTAGCTGGCAGCATGTGGGATAGAGTTCCCTAACCAGGGATCTGTCCCGGGCCCCTTGTGTTGGAGCATGGAGTCTTCGCAGCGGGACCAGCAGATAAGTCCCATGGGTGTCTTTTAAACAGCATCTTGAGTGTCTGGTACAATGTCTAGCACACATGCAAAGATGAAAATAATTTTTTGTTGTTGTTATGTGAAGGTGTGTTTAGTCTAAGTCTGTTAAGTTGTGATACAACAGAAATAGAATCACATATCTTAAATAGCATCACATATCACATTTTAAGCTTTTCATTTTTTCCATTTTTGGTTGATTTAGGAAAATTTTCAAATTAGATTTGGAACATGTTTTTAATTGTGGTTAAATACACATAAAGTGAAATTTATTCACCACCATTTTTAAGGGCATAGTTGGGTGACGTTAACTCCCTTCACACTGGTGCGCAGCCATCTCCTCCATCCGTCCCCACACACTTCTCTTCTTGCAGAGCTGAAACTCTGTACCCATTAAACACTAACTCTCTGTTCTCCCCACCACCTCTCCACCCCATCCTACTTTCTGTTTCTAGAAGTTTGGCTGCTCTGGGTACCTCGCATACAAGACATTATACAGCTCTTGTCTTTTTGTTAGTGGTTTATGTCACTTAGCGTAATGTCCTCAAGGTTCATCCTTGTAGCTTGTGTAGCGATTTCCTTCCCTTTAAAGGCTGGGTGACACTACATGGTATATCTGTGCTACGTTTTATTTATCCATTCATGGACACTACTTGGGTTGCTTCTCCCTGTTGTGCATAATGCTGATGTAAACACGGAGACACAAATACATCTTTGACAAACAAAGCCTTATATGAATTAATAAAAGAATCAATGAAAAAATGAATTAAGGAACGACAGCAGCAGTCTTCTGCGTCGCTAAGGAGGAGGAGTATGACCCTACTGGGAGATGCTGGATGGAAGGGACAAGAAGAAGGGGTCCAAGAAGGAGCCTTATTTCTCTGGTGATTTTCCCTGAGGCTGGTCCTACTTGGAACAAGCTCATAGTGCTCCATGCACCAGCTCTTGTGCGATCTCTGAAAATGCCTTCCCACTGTGGTTTTATAAATCCTTCTTATGCTGGTTTGCTCCGAAGTGCTGTGCTTTTCCAGGGCATAAATTACTGAAGCAATTGTGCTCAGCAAAGGGAAAGATAGGGAGACCCACCTGAGTCTTCCAAAGTGAAGACCAGACACCTTGTCTGAGTTCCAGCAGTTCAGAGCAAGCCTGACCACGCCATCCCAGGCAGGAAGTCATGCAACTGCCAGAAGGGCCGCCCGTTTCCTTAGTGTTGCAGGGGAATCGAGGATCCAAGGAGGCGTACCTCGCATCTCTTCACCTCTGCAAGTTCCCCAGGCTTTCTCACTGACCAGGACTGGGAATGGAAAGCAATTCACAAAGACCAGCTGAAGCCATTTTTAGGTCTTCACTGTCAGGCAAGAGGATCTGTTAGTATCTGTGGAAAGAGACTCAGAGCTAGCATCACACACAGCATTGGGTCTGGCAGGGGGCACGATGTTCCCTGTGAGTTGAGTGAGGGGAGGGACTCCCTTTGTGCTCGGGATCTGTCAGCGTGTGTGCTACGGATGTCTGTCAAAGTAGACTGATGTCTAAGAAGCTTGACTCCCATTTCCTCAGAGGATGCTGAAAAACAGACAGGCTGAAAACAAAAAGTGTATCTGTCATTTCATTTATCAAAGTTCTTGCAGTTCCTGGTTTGAAGCAAGGGTAAGCAAAGCAAATATCTGGTTAGAAAAGTGAACTTGAAAGCTCGAGGGCTGGCGTGTAAAAAAAAAGTTAGAAAACAGTGCTATGAAAATCTTACAGACAAAAGCAAAAGAACAGACAAATGCTTTTTGCTTTCTGCTCACCCACCCTAGTGCAAGCCTTCTAGGGAAAGAGACCAGCTTGAGTTCTAAGTCTGCCATTTAATAGTGGTTTCAGCCCTGGGCCTATTACTTCATTTTTCTGAGCCCCAGTTTTCTCATTTGTGAAGAGGATGTCATAGACTTTCCCTTGTGGGGTGGTGGGGATAATAATCCATGAGATGTGCTTAGCAGAGAGTGAGCCACACACAAGCCTCTGATTAATATTAGCTGTTACTCTTATTAGTCTCCTAAGTAAAAATTGCCTTCAAAGTACATGAGCATTACAAAAGCCGAAAACTGAAGCTTCCCTTGATAATCAGAGGATTTTATAAATAGGCCTTGTAGAGTCGGAATGTTATTTTGAAGGCGCAGTCACTCATCAGCGTATTGATTAAGCACTAGGACATTCCCCAGTTGTATTCTGGATGTTATACAAATGAGGAAGATAAACACAGCATCCTAGTCATGTGATGTCACTACCTGCAAACACAGAGGCACATTCTGGGATGTTTTGTGAGAGTGTGTGAGCATCTAAAACCCTGTTGGCATGACCTCCCCAGGTTTTTACAGAAGAAAATAAACACCTTGGCCCCATTTTTATGAGAAAGACATTGATTTTGTCCATTCTCAAAGGGTGCAGCATGGGTAGCAAAGAGAGAAAGGAAGGGTGTTAAGAAATAGATGGCAAGGATATTTCCTTACAAGAGGAGTTGTGGATTTCCCTAGTGATCACAGGTTAAGAGTCTGCCTGCCAATGTAGGGGACATGGGTTTGATTCTTTTCGAGAAAGATCCCACATGCCCCAGAGCAACTAAGCCCGTGTCACAACTACTGAGCCAGTGCTCCACAACGAGAGAAATGAATCCAATGAAAAGCCCGGCACTGCAACCAGAGAGTAGCCCCTGCTTGCTGCAACTAGAGAAAGCCTGAGCCCAGTAATGAAGAGCCAGTGCAGCCAAAAATAAAAATAAATTCCAAAAGAGATGAGCAATTGTTATCTCCGCCTGTACCTGTTTTTGCCAGATCTTTGCTTGGATGGTCTTCTGTTATGGAAGTCTTTATTGCAAGTGTCACCCCCTCATAGGACCCTTCCCTGGGTAGCCATTGGAAATTAAACCCATCCCCCTCTTCCCCATCCCTTTTTTCCTCTAGCCTTACTGTCTTTTCTTTTAAGCATTTATTCTGGTCTGAAATTAGCTTGTTTATATGTTTGTTGATTTGTTTACCATTTAACTCTCTCCATAATGATGTCACCTGAGAGCAGGGACCACATCTGTCTTATTTGTGACTGTATCTCACAGCCTGACATATACTAGGCATTTGATAAATATATGAGAAATGATTGAATAATTGGGACACCTTTGGCTTTTTTTAAAACATAATTTTCTTTTCTTGTGGTGATTTGGTTGGTAAATCTCATCTCAGATCATTTTGGCTTCTTGCTATATTACACAAAAGGCATCATCGGTCATTAGAAATTTATCATGAGTCACTTAAACTTTAGCATCATACCTTAGAAATATACTTTTGTTAGTTTTTTAGTCCTGCTGTAACAAAGTGCTACATTGGGTAGCCAAATAGTTCTGAAGGTAGTCATTTGAGATCAAGAAGTTGGTCAAGTTGGTTCCCTCTGAGGGCTCAAAGCAAAATAGTCTGTTCCACGCTTCTCTCTTCTGCTGGAGGTTTGTCCGTAATCTTTGGCATTGCTTGCCTTATAAAATCATCATCCCGTCTCTGTGTTCACCTTCACCTGGTGGTGCTTTCTTTTGTGTCTTTCTCCAAATTTCCCCATTTTATAAGGACACTAGTCATATTGTCTTACCTAATCACTTCATTTTAATTTGATTACTTTTGTAAAGAACTTTCTCCAAGTAAGGTTGCATTCCAAGGTACTGGGGGTTAGGACATTACTGTATGAAACCCCTAACAATCCTGAGCACCCAGGATGGAAAAATATGATAGTGGGTTGAGCCACATAAAATTGCTTATGTGTTTTTCTCTACCAGGATGAGAAAATTTCAGTTCAGGGAAACTTGGACATATGAAATACAGGAGGGCTTAAATAAACACACAGACCCATGCCAGAACCGTGCTCAGCACACCTGGTTGGCTTAGTGCTCAGTCGATCAGTATTTGGTGATTGAATGGCTGTAGAGTTCTTCAAAATGACTTCCACCCTCAGCTCTTCTAAGTCTTTGTCCCCATATTACCATCACAGTGAAAACTAGCCTGATTCCTACATTTTAAATCATGGCCTCTTGGTGCTCACTTCCCTTTCTGCACTTCATTTCTCTCTGTTGCACACTTTCTACCATACTCTGTACTTCACTTATGTGTGGTGTTTATTGCTGCCTCCCCTCAGTAGAGGTTAAGCTGTATGAGGGCAGGAATTTTTACTGTTTCATTTACTTCTGTTATGTCTGTATATACCAGCACCAGACCCAGAGTATGCCATCAGTTTCACTGACTGACTGAATGAATGAATGCCATCAGGAGCACTCTGGCATCTCTTGGCATGTAGTTTCAGGTTTTCCTTGGATCTGCCCTTGACTTTCATAGAATCTCAGTGCTGAGCAACTCCTCAGAGATAAGTTTCTGTCTCTGATACTTGAATTCCCTTTTAGACTGGTGACAACTTGGTAATAATCTTGGCTTACAGAGCCCCCAACTCTGAGAGTCAAAGGACAAAGGATTGAAAAGGTTAAATGACACATAAAATAATATGGCATGATGGGTGTCTCGTAGAACAAAGGAATAGGGAGCAGAGGCAGGAGGCTTGTAGTGGCACAAGCAGTAGGCTCAGAGAAGGGCAAATATAATCTGTGTACATCTGGGGCAAAATGATGCATAATGATCACTGCAGGGTGAAAGGACCAGAGGATGATAAGGCAAACCAATGACAGTGAACAGCACAGTGATATAGAACAGTGCTCCTCAAACTTTATTCAGATACCAGTCACCTGGGGATCTTGTTAAAATGAAGATGCTGTTTCGGGGTGGGGTCTGAAAGTCTTCATTCTTAACAAGTTCTCAGGGGATGCATCTCTGGGATTGCACTTTGAATATCAAAGAACAGGGATTCTGCAACCAGACTTCCAAGGTTCAAATTACACAGGGACCACTGATTTAACTGTGTGATCTTCAGTAAATTATGTAATGTCTGTTTTTTGGTGTATAAAATGAAGATCAGGTGAGGTATTCTCTGTAAAATGAATACTATGTAAGTATTAAGTCACGGATTATGACTGTTACTTGGGGACGGGAAAAGGAAGAGGATTTGGTGTGGGATTCCAGGCAAAGAAGCCTTATTGGTACTTTCATGATTTTTTAAAATAAAGTGTTCAGGTGATCGCTGTGCAGATTTCCCTCCTTTTCCTTGCAAGCAAGTTACAAAAGAAGGTGGATTAATTATGCATGTGCTATGCTCAGGGCTGTTAAGGAAAACTGCAAGCTGCCTTGGGTCCTCCGATGGAGAAACCATGTAGGGGGATTGTTTCAGCTGGTAGCTGAGCCCTAAATTCCTCTGTTATGCAGGGCTCCACGAGGCGCTCAGCTCTTCAGAAGGAAGAGCTTTCCCTAGCACCTGCTGAGTGATGACCACAGCGAGGCGCTAGGGAGAGGCGCGCGGAGTCCGATGCTGGGAGCACCCGGACGGAGCGGGGAGTGCAGGCCGGGTAGAGGGCCGACCCACGTGGACCACCAGGCGGGGCGGGGGCGGGGGCAGCCAACCAGCCTGGCCAATCACCGTGACCCGCGGTGGCCCTGCCCTCCCCGTGGGCTTGCTAGCCTGGCTCTGCTGCACTGCTGGCTGCGCGCCGCCCTGGACGGGGCGCACCGAGACTGTGGCCAGACCCCAGGAGTGGAGTCACAGCTGCTGCTTCCGCAGACGTTTGTTCTCCAGATGCAGTTTCGGACTTGTCTTCGGAGAGACTTGGGAGTTTCCTTTCAGCGCGAGCCTGCGGAGGTGATGGGCCTCTGTGGGGATGTCTGCGGGGAGGCGGCACGGTGAGCGTCCTCTGGCTCGGGTGCGGAGGGAAATCGGTGTGTCGCTCTGCACGCGCAGTTTCAGACTTGGCTGCCGGCTTTAGCTGAGTGAGGAAGGTTAAAAGGGCAAGGAGGAGGATGGGGTTGGGGTGACTTGGGACCCTTTGCTCACGGTCTGTCTCCTGGGCAGCAGCTGCCTCTCGGGCCGATACCGACTTGCCTCCTCCCACTCATCCTGGCGCTCTGGACTGCGGGAGTGACCTGTGCGGAGGCTGCCGTGCACCCCGAAGTTGGAAACCGCGCTAAGAAGCGGGGTGTGTGTGGCACGCTTCCAACTTCAGGGTTTATGTCTGTCACTCAGAGATCCCGAGGGTGCTCCTTGAATGGCTGAGAGGTCACTTGATGGATTGGTATGTAGAGGCAGAGGGAGAACTGACCGCGAGTCCTTGTTTTGTAAAAGTCTGAGCTGGTATCTTTACAGGAGCTTGAAGGAGGGAGCGGGTTAGCCTACAGCTGATTTCCTGCTTGCCCGGCTCTTGCTGGGAGGACACTGTGTGATCCAGGGCGCAACTTGCAGCTGTGAGCGCGAAGCTTCCCACGCAAGGGGAGAAGTGGAGCGGGTCTAGAAGTACCGTCCCTTCCCACCTTAGGTATCTAGCATTTGTCCACCAAGCCGGCGTGCTTAGATTTCTTCCCGTCTTTTTCGGTTTCGTCCGCTGTTGCTTCCTTTGCTCTGTCAGTTAGCCCCTGGAAGGGAGGGCATCCTTAACCTTAAGCCATGTTCTCTTTCCTCGGGGACGATGAAGTGGAAAGCCTGATGATAACCTGCACCTAGGGAGACAACCCAGGCCAGACACGGTGCTATTGGTGCGTTTTTCTCCTAAATCAGCGTCACTTAATGTTTGGGAGCTCCACAGACCCCCGTGAGAACCTTAGCTAAGCTATGAAGCAACTCCTCAGCCAGATGTGCATACACGAGTTCATGGTTACTCGCTGAAACCTACCCCTGTGCCCATCCCCCACATAGGATTTTAGGACCCCCTTGAGGAAGTGTCTGTATCCGTGTGCTCGGTTCCTCTTTAACTTTTCAACCGCTGTCCCTCCGAGACGGGCAAGGTTGATGTGATGTGACAAGTAACCCTGGAGCGTGGGAACAGAGACGTTCAAAGCTGTGGTCTGATTCTTTCTGTAATATCCGTGGTCTGGGGATTCAGCAACCTGAAGCCCATACCTGCAGACCCATACGCCCAAATTGGTCTACAATGATGGTTCAGTTTCCTGGTCAGACTTGCCCTCCTTCCAGGTCACTTGCTGAGGGACAGTGAGTTTGTGTGTCTGAGTCCTGTTCAGGCAGGACCCGGGTTTCAAAGCAAACAGAAAAAGGCTAAAATAATTTAAGAACATCCATTTCTTGATATGGATGTTCCTGTGTTTTGCACTCAGTCATTTAAGGACAGATGTGTGACTTGCAGAATTCTTCAACAGCTCACTGTGGGTTTTACAATGAGGAGCATTTCTGCTGTTTGTGGTTGTAAATCAGTGTGTAAGCCCAGCACTGCCTTTGGATTGGAAACACAGATCTTAATAAGGCGGAGTGAGAGCAGTTTTCAGAATCATTACGACTAATGATGACTTATGTTCTCCCAAACTGACCGTGTAAGTGGACATTGCTCATTTGTGCAAAAAGCTTTCTTTATCTGTGTAGGCATTTCTTGATCAATATTCTCATGTCCAAAAAATAGATTTCAAGATTTTCTTCCTCAGTTCTTCTATCTCATTTTTCAGCTTTGGATGACCTTGTTCTCTTCCCTCTGTACCATCTTAACTCCCCTTTGACACTTTGAAATGTATTATAAGGTTGTAAGTCATGATTTGACGCGGCCAGTTTTCCCTGTTAAAAGATAAGAAAATTGTTCTTACCAGATAAGCAGTGGCTGCCAGTTCACTTATTTTTGAATGGCTAATTTGTGTTTTCTTCTCCCACAAACATGCACACAAAACCCTGCAAATATCTCAACTTGATTACTGAATAGTTTTTCATTTGAGGGAACTTTTCCATACATCTGGTTCTAAAATTTTCTGAAGTCACTTAAATTTCAATATTCATTTTTTGACTCCTTTTAGAGATGTGTTTTGTTTGATGACCTAGTTCCATTTAGTCACACACAGACACAGAGATTCTTTGTCCCCTTACCTACTTTTCAGTGGCACATAGCCTTTCTCTAATAGCTGCTTTTATTATCTGCACAGTTCATTTGTTGGTACACTTAATATAATACTGTTATGTAAATGATGTGTTGGTGTATATGGTATGTATATGGTATTAAAACTGCATTCAATGGAGATTAACCCTTGGGTATGACATCATCACCAGCCAATCCTCTATCTGATTTGAACATGCATTGACAAAAGTCACATTATCATATTCAGCAAGGGTTTCTATATTGCCTGTGATGAATCAGAGAAAGAGGGAAGTCCTTTGGTTCTTCCTAACTCTCAATTAGCTGCCCAGTTGGAGAGTTTTGGGGATTTCTACACTAAGAAGCTTAGCTTAATAATAAAATTCTCAGATTGCAGTTTTATAGATCTCTTTAGAATTTGCGTAAGTACATTTTCCCCCTTTTGCTTTCTTCTTTGGAAATTTTTCACCCTGCATTTTGGCTCTGTTTCTTTACTGATGGAGAGACATCATAGTAAATGGACTAAGCTTTTGATTTTTTTGTTTCTTTGAAATAGGTGGAACATCTAGGTGATGGACTCACTTGTTTGTGTACATGTGTACTTTTCATCAAGTGTTGGGTATGAATCTGCTAGGGTTACCAGTGTACCTACAAATCTCGCAGTCAATCATAAATGATTGGGAGATCAAATAGTGTTCATCATTCTGTCAAACAGATTCAGGATTGAGGGTAGGGGGACAGGCAGTAGAAAAAGATGTCTACGAAGGGGTGAAGGAGTTGGTGAAACAATTTTGTCTACCTTAATGACTTCATAATTATTTTTGTTTTGAAAACACTATTAGAAAAAGTTCAGATCCTTCCTAGGCAGCCCTTACTTATATAGGCTTGAATGGGTGTGAGGAATTTGGTTTTACAATAATAGCCAACTCATTTTGTGAACTCTGGCAACCCGCTGCTCACAGCGTAAAATTAACTTTGGCTTCCCATGTTTTTAATATCCATTGAAAAAAATAAAAGTAACTCTTCTGTTTTGCAGTAGCCATTTAAGTTAAATCTACTTTCCTCCATAAAGTCAGTTAAGAAGGTTCTTGGGTTTTATTTTTAACATAAATTTAACTATGCAGTATGGTTGAAGGGGAGAGTCAAAGGCAAGCAGAAGTTTGAATCTGAAAAGTATCTCAGAGTTCCTTTTTCCAGAAGATCAAAAGTAGGAGATGTTGTGACTTGGATCCACTGTGGGCTTAGACCTCCGAATCCTTACTCCTAGCCCACTGTGCTTTCTGGTGAAAATCTGCAGGGAATGGCATTAGTAATGTGCTAGGACCCACATTTTAGCTCTCTGTGGAAGGAGGACCACACCCACTTCTCTCATTATTGAGTCTTAGTTAGAACATTATGTTCGTTGAACCCGACTCAGAGATTTGATAACTATATGCAGCAGTTAGCTTGGGTTACTTCCTGGGAGCTTAGTATTGTAATTATAAAAGAGACATTTAACTGAGAGGTGATGGTGGAGGAGGAGTGGGTAAGGTGACTCAATTTAGACCTGAGCGCAGGGAAAGACAAGGATGATAAAATGATGCTGAGGCATCACTTCAGGTCTAAGAACTCAGGACATTTATTTATTGTGTGATGATCTCTTCCTTCATACTTTGTGCTTTCTAGTCGCTGTGCAGCCAAACCAATAATTTGGAATAATACTCTTTTTTAAGTATGATCATGAATATTGATAATGGCATCTTACCTTTGTTGAACACTTAGTGTGTACCAGGTATAGGGTTAATAAATGCCTTTCTCTGTATGGATTGAACTACTGATTTTCAAAGGTCATTCATGTAAAACCACATTGACTCTTTCTTTGGCATTCTTTTTAATTCAAAAGATGTCAGGATCATACAGTAGCAAGTTATTAGCATGAGCATAAATAATTTTCATTCAGAAATACAGTAGCGTCAGATGTTAGGGAATTCTTGTTAATACAATGCCAAATAAAAGTAATAAGGTGTATTTAGAAAGATACTGAAGATGTGGCTCATTTGTTTTATTTTAAGAGATTATTCGTATTACTGTTAGTACAGAAGAGTAGCATAATCCCTTTTAGAAAGAGAGGAAGATATGTTTATATTTCTTATAAAGAGAGAACAATGGGATTCTTTTAAAATAAAAGTACACATTGCAGAAAAAATAGTCTATGTTGCCTTTGTTAGTACTGTAAGTTCATTCCAAGCTAGATACCAGTCAAACATTTCTGCGGGATTTCAGTTGTCTTAACTAAAAGTGGAACTGTCAAAATCTAGCATTGCTTTTATTGTTAGTTTTTTGATGACCATTAATTATGTCTGCTTGAATTCTCTTAGGTTTACATCTATGTTGTGTATCCTTAAGTTTTCTCTGAAAATTTATGGTTTTATTCCTTTATTCAGTTTAATATTATCCTGTGCTTTAATGAATCATTAAAATATTGGCATGTCCTTGTTATAACAAAGGCACTTCCTTCTCCATCATCTAAAACCTCAGACTGTAGACATAGCTCCTGAGATAATCAAGGAAGGTTTCCAGCAAGGAAGAAACTGAAATCGTCTAGGGCAGTGGTTCTCAACTAGGGGGCAGTTTTGCCCCCTCAGGGCCATTTGGCCATGTCTGGAGTCACCTTTGGTGTTCCACATTGGGCTGAGGTTATGTGGGTATCTAGTAAGTAGAGGCCACAGATACTGCTCAGCTTCCTATAATGCACAACATGGCCTCTACAGCAGAGAACACTCTAGCCCGAAATGTCAAGAGTGCTGAGGTTGAGAAACCCTGCTGAAGTACAATTTTCTGGGCCCAGTGTTTTGAAATGGCTTATCCAGTGTCCCCAGCTCCCTGTTTCTGGCAGGGAACCTAGATCTCTAAATGCAAACCCAGGATTCTTTTAATCACGCTAGGCTTCTGTTTTGTACAGTTCTCTCTCTGTTTCTCTCTAATACATTTATAAAGATAATACATGTTTGGGGTAGAAAATTTACATACTGTAGAAGGGTATAAAATGGAAAGAGAAAGGAACCCAATTTTGCCATTGAAAGAGTTCCTTTCCATATAGCAGTAAATGTATTTCCAATTCCCTCCTGCTTTTCTCCACATACAGACATTTAGACCAAATCACTTTAGATAAATGGGGTCATCCCTCATATAAAGTGTGTGCTGGTTTGTTTACTTGGCAAAGGTCTCCTGGAGGGCCCTTGGTGAATCCACTGCTGGGGAAGGAGGCTGATAGCCATGTGGTCGGGCGAAATTTCCCCAACAGTGGAGACCTCCTGCGCACTGTGACCGTTTTATACACAGTCGTGTGGAACCCATCTGTGCTTTGCAGCCAGTCTCGGAAGGATGATGAATCAGTGAAAAGAGCTGATTCTGTATGTATGCCATTCTTTTTCACGGCTGTATCTTATTCTATTTAAAAATTCATTTTAAAATGCTTTCCTCTTTGCCAAAGGCAGCAGCAAGTTTCATGATATTAATCTTAGAATAAGTCCTTGAGTTCTACCTTTTTTTTTTTCTGATGTCTAGTTTGAGATTTAAAGTACCTTGAAAGCCAAAAAATATATATCCAAAGAGGTGTTTAATTGAGGCCATCTGAAGAAAATATTATTGGGGTGAATTCTCTGAATGTATCAGTGGGGGGAACAAGTCACTGGGGCCCGGTGATCTTGCCATCTTCGTTACTATTTAAATCATTTGGCAGCTCTTCCAGAAGCAGCCAGATTGTAATGTAAACATCTGTTACCTTTTCTCTGCTTTCAGAACTGATTATGCAACCGGGCTTCACATCAGAGACCCACAGCTTTCTTCATCTGTATTCCTGGGTTAATTCCTTCTCTCTCTCTCTCACACGGACACATCCACAGGACTCAAATCAAAAGAGCCATAAAATTGGTTACCATGAGCTCAGTCCTCCCAGGATAAAACTCCTATCTTCTTTGTGTTCTGTCCTGCTCTTTGCAGACTGTCGGGTCAGCTCAGGAGCGCAGAGCTCCATTAACCAAGCTGCAGTATGACTGTGAGTCTGTCCCCTGGTACCTCTCATTCTCCATGTGTGCTGAATTCCCACCACCTCAAGCCCTAGGGGCTGATGCTCAGCTAAGGAAATTTGGGAAACTGACAGGTTAATATTTAAACGTCCCCAATAAGGGCACATAGGGATAAGAGTGATGTGCAAGGGGTGCATAAGGAGACCTTTACATGAAGTTGAACATTTGATAGTAAATGTCTCTCTCACTAGTTTCTGCTGGTATTTGCCATATTACATTAAGGGATGTTTGAAATATTTTCTTTGTTGACCTTTTAAAAAATGATAGTAGCAACAATGACTATCATTTGTTGAATAAGGATATTGCTGGCTACTGCACCAAACATTTACAAAAATTGTGTTAAAATACAAATAATAGAAGTTTACCTATTTAATACCATTGAACTGTATGCTTTAAAAAGTGTAAGTCCATTCACATTGTTGAGCGGCCACCACCACCATCCATCCTCAGAACTCTGTTCATCTTGGAAAACGGAAACTCTGTACTCAGTAAACAGCATCTCTGCATTTCCCCTCCCTCCAGCCCCTGGCAGTTACCATTCTGTTTTGTATCTTTACAAATAGAGCTGCTCTAGAATCCTGCAGTATTTATCTTTTTGCGACTGGCTCAGTTCACTTAGCATGATGTCTTCAAGGTTCATCTGTGTTGTAGTGTGTGTCAGAATTCCTGACTTTTTAAGTTTGGATACTATTCTCCTGTGTGTATACACCATGTTTTGTTTACCCATTCATCCATCCATGGATGCTCGGGTAGTGTCCACCTTTTGGTTATTGCGAATAAAGGTGTTACACACTTGGGTGTACACATATCTGTTGGAATCTTTGCTTTCATTTATTTCAGGTAAATACTCGGAAGTGGAATGCCTAGGTCATATAGTAATTCTGTTTTAAATTTTTTGAAGACCTGCCGTCCTATTTTCCATAGAGAATGTATCCTTTAACTGCACTGAGAATTTTGATGCACTGTCTCATTCAATTCCCATACCCGCCCCGCCCCACCCCCCACCACACACACACCAAGCCCTCCGAGGTAGCCATAGTCATCATCCCCATCCTGTGCATGAGAAAAGGAAGGCACGTTGGCAGGAAGCCACACAGGTAGCTTGTGAAAGAGCCATGATTTGAACCCAGGCAGGACAGTAGAGCCAGTGCTCTCACTAGAGTATCCATTCTTCTAATTGAGGAAAGATTGACTGGACTGCGCCTGCGTAGGGCCCAGGGATGGGGGTTGGGAGCGGCTAAGAACTGAGTCACAAACACGCTGATTCGAGAGAGAAGCTGTGAAAGTCCTCACCCTGCCATGCGGAGGAGTTTGATTGAGATGTGGGTCAGAAGCTCATTGAGAAATTGATCTATGATCAGAATAACCAGAGGGCAGTAAATACACACTGTGGTTATTTTGGCTGCGAATAGTGGTGCTGCCTCCAGTCCTCTGGCAGTTAGTAACCATGCAGCCCATGTTTTTTAAAATGCCATGCCAGTTTCATTCCTTACTGGAGACGGGGGGTGGTAGTGGGTTGAGACAGTACAAGGAAATGATCAAGAGCAAGGTAAGCCTTAAGCTGGCTCCGAGTGATTACCGTATTTTTGCTTTACAGAGACAGTGGGCAGAGGACTTGGGCATTATTTTTCCCCCACCAAAAACACAGCTTAATGAAGTGACTGCAACAGAAAGCACGTATAGTCACTTTAGAGAATTAACAATTGATCAGGTTTGTGGTGCCCGCATCCTTTATAAGCACCCCATGTTTATTCATTATTGTGATCACACAGCGTAAGCGGCCTGGCTTGATGTGATGAGCCAAAGCAAGATGAGAAGACATTTAAATATACTTGAAATTAAAGTCTGCACAAATAGGTATCTGAAGGGATATTCTAATTTGATTCTAAAGACCTAGAAATAAGCCTCCATCTGGGGGTGGGGGTGGTGGTGGATCCTTCTGGAATCCTAAATCAGATGTGTGTAGTTCAAATATTTCTGAACCATAGCATAAATAGACATGAACTTACAAGCGGTTGACTACATCCATATATGAGTTGCACTGCCTTCATTTACTGAGAAGGAAGTGACAAGGGAATATGAATATTGGGTTCTTGCTGATTATAGTTTTTAAATTTTTTGTCCTCTGCAAATCTTGGATTTTTAAAAAGTCTATTTCATATTATCACTGTTGCTTGGTAATACCTCCCCCCTCCACCCCATTCTGGTATGATTGCAGTTCTTAATATTATTACTTGGACCAGTGCATAAGAATCACCTGGTACAGTTCAGTTCAGTTCAGTCACTCAGTCGGGTCTGACTCTGTGACCCCATGAACCGCAGCATGCCAGGCCTCCCTGTCTATCACTAACTCCCGGAGTTCACCCAAACTCATGTTCATTGTGTGGGTGATGCCATCCAGCCATCTCATCCTCTGTCGTCCCCTTCTCCTCCTGCCCTCAATCCTTCTCAGCATTAGGGCCTTTTCCAGTGAGTCAGCTCTTTGCATCAGGTGGCCAAAGAATCACCTGGAGGATTTTGTTAAAATACAGATTCCCATGTCTCACCTCCAGGGTTGCTGGTTCAGGGAGTCTGGGCTGGAGCCTGATAATGTTCACTTCTGGCAAGTCCCCATAGAGCCCCTCAGACCATACGTGACTTAACACTTCTTTTTACAGCTCATCTTTTGATTTAAAATTTTTAAAATGAAAATTTTTAGAAAAGGGACTATGTTATTAGGTGGTAGGTTTTAGGTTTTGTAATACACTGATATTTGTCTAAATAGAATGATTCTGGAGATGAATTTAAATTCCTGGGCCCAATATACAAATTAAATGTTGGTTAGATAGGTGTTATGGATGAAAAACTGATGTTGATTATGTCTGTAATTTTCCTTTAGAGCATAAGATGCATTTTCTGTGGCTGAGAACTTTTCTTAAAATTAATTTATTTTAATTGAAGGATAGTTACTTTACAATATTGTGGTGGTTTTTGCCATGCATCGACATGAATCAGCCACAAGTGCAAGTGTGACCCCATCCTAAACCCCTAAACCACCCTCCCACAAGAATCCATTGTTTAAACGGATGTTGAGGAAATTTTGTTGTGTGGAGCACGTAACATGCATATTGCCTCTTTCTGTCATTGGACTGATGTCTGTATTGACTAGGGAAAATGTGGCTTCTAAGTCCATGTACTTTTGAGTCTGATTTAAATCGTAATCCTGTCGGCAGGCGACATACATGAATCTCATCTCTGTATAGTTAAGACTCAGCAGATGTTAAAAGCTGATGTGGATTTAAGATTTCATCCATTCTGGGGATAACTGAATGTTCAGTCAGGACCAGAAGATGGAGATGTAGATGGAGTTACGGTACTTGAGGGGATATGGAAAGTTTTTGCACAGATGCCTGGCTTCTTGTGTTCTCCTACCACTTGGAGGAATAAATTATCTCCTGTGTTTGCTGAAGTGAAAAGCTTTTGGTGGATTTGACTTTTGTCTTGCACTGTTAAAAAAAAATGTGAAGTTTGCAACCTGAAGTCTCTTCTGAATAAAAGGCAAATGAGAGGAGGTTGATTTTTAATAAATTTTTTTTTTAAATTGGGGTTTTATGAGTTTTTTTCAGAGCTAGCTCAACTTACAGAAACATGAGGCTTTTGGCTGGAAGGGAAGAACTGGCAACCACCAAGAAGAGGGGATGGGCTGGATCAGGGCATTTAATCTCCTTTGTCTCCAGAGCTGTGTTTTAATTGTGTATCTGGTTTGTGGTGATACTTTGCTGGAGGCTGTGGCACATTGCATGTGACTAGGTTTGTACTAACATTTTCTTGGGACCTATCAGTCACTGTTGTCCCTTTGACTGGTTTTTACTTTGGTCTTCTCTGCCCAACTGTCAAGATGCTATGGCTCTCCTCCCTGGCTGCCTGCCACTATGCCCTTTGTCCCCTCCAGCACTCAACTCCAGACAGTTAGCAGATGAGGCTTCCAAGTTGAAAGGCAGCTGAGGGCATGACAGAAGATAGCTTACACGGAAGACTAAATGGCAGAAGCATCCAAACAACAAAATTACCTGATTTTTTTTTTTTTTTAAAGAACAAGTATCCACTTAGGAAAGAAACATGGCGTTTGGTTTACTGTAGAGCCTGGGGAATGTAGACTGTATTCTCTGCTGGCTGAGAATGGCTGGTCAGTGTTCTTACAACTGCTAGCATTGAATCTCATAGACAAGGGTGACATCAGTTGTAATACAGGATCATAGTGACTTTGTGGGAGTCCTGCTGGTTAACTCATGAGTTCTAAAACAATAAAAGCAAAATTAGAATGAAATGAAAGGTATAGTTCAGTTCAGTCGCTCAGTCATGTCCAACTCTTTGTGACTTCATGGACTGCAGCACACCAGGCTTCCCTGTCCATCACCAACTCCCGGAGCTTGCTCAAACTCATGTCCATTGAGTCGGTAATGCCATCTAACCATCTCATCCTCTGTCATCCCCTTCTCCTCCTGCCTTCAATCTTTCCCAGCATCAGGGTCTTTTCAAATGAGTCAGTTCTTCACATCAGGTGGCCAAAGTATTGAAGTTTCAGCTTTAGCATCAGTCCTTCTGATTAACATTCAGGACTGATTTCCTTTAGGATGGACTGGTTGGATCTCCTTGCAGTCCAAGGGACTCTCAAGAGTTTTGTCTGACACCATAGTTCAGAAGCATGAATTCTTTGGTGCTCAGCTTTCTTTATAGTCCAAATCTCACATCCATTCATGACTGTTGGAAAAACCATAGTTTTGACTAGCCAGACCTTTGTTGGCAAAGTAATGTCTCTGCTTTTTAATACGCTGTCTAGGTTGGTCATAGCATTTCTTCCAAGCAGCAAGCGTCTTTTAATGTCATGGCTGCAGTCACCATCTGCAGTGATTTTGGAGCCCAAAAACATAAAGTCTGTCACTGTTTTCATTGTTTTTCCATCTGTTTGCCATGGAGTGATGGGACCAGATGCCATGATCTTAGTTTTTTTAATGTTGAGCCAGCTTTTTCACTTTCTTTCCTCTTTCACTTTGATCAAGAGGCTTTTTAGTTCTTTTTCACTTTCTGCCATAAGGGTGGTGTCATCTGCATATCTGAGGTTATTGGTATTTCTCCCAGCAATCTTGATTCCAGCTTGTGCTTCACCAGCCTGGCATTTCGCATGATGTACTCTGCATATAAGTTAAATAAGCAGGGTGACAATATACAGCCTTGACCTACTTCTTTCCCAGTTTGGATGAAAGGTACAGATCACATTTAATTATCTCTCTACCCACTTCTGTTCTTCACTCCCCATATTTTATAGAGTTTGGCTTATATGTTTCTGCACATATTTATAATATTTAGTATGCTTTATCCAAATGTGAAGAGAAAGAATGTACTGATCACGTCTCAGAAGACTCTCTGTAACCATTTTAAGTTGATTTGTCAGTGCTCACTGATCAACAGAAGTAGGAGGCCTATCTGGCATTTAATTTGATTTAAACTTTAGAATGCAGAGACGTCAAAATATAGTAATTTGCTGTATTTATGTTATTTACATTGTGTGTGTTTTAAAAATATCATATGTGTGTGATGTTTTATTTTTTATTTTGCTTAAATAGTAACATATAATAATTTGTGTTACTCACTTACAACAGTCTTCCAGGTCTACCTATGTTGATACATTAGTAGTGCTTGTCCATTTCTCAATTTGCTTCTTAAAATTTTATTTTTGGCTGTTCTAGGTCTTCATTCCTGTACTCTAGCTGCAGAGAGCAGCTGGAGGGTTGTAGTGCACAGGCTTCTCATTGCAGTGGCTTCTCTTGCTGTGGAGCACAGGCCCTAGGGGCTCAGTTGTGGCTCAAGGGCTTAGCTATCCCATGGTATGTGGGATCTTCCTGGGACAGGGATCCAATTGGCATTCCTTGGCATTGCAAGGTAGATTCTTAATCACTGGACTACCAGGGAAGCCACTTGTCCATTTATTTAACTGCCAGTAATGTTTACTTATGAACCTACTACATTTTAATTAGCCATTCTTGTACAGACAGGCATTCATATTTCCCCATTTTTTTCTATTACAGTGAGTATTATGAGAATATTGTTGAGCAAATTTGTACCTGACACTGAGACCCAGTGTTTACTGTTGAAAGCCCTCTCATAATTACACATCTCTTTGTAGCCTTGTGTATGTGTTTTTCTGGAGTAGAAGTGGAATTGCTGGATCAGAGGATATGTTTTAGAGTTTTAAGTTGCTTAAGAATGCATCCGGAAAATGTGGGGATGCAGAACACCCCATTCATTATTGTGTTCTCTTGGAATCAAGATGTACAAACTCCAGAAGAAGTCAGGCCCTGGACTTTCTTGATGAACAGTCTTTTAATTTTCAATAGAACTTTCTGTGATGAGGAGTGTTCTAAAATCCATGCTGTCAGCTCTCGTAGCCACTAAGTGACCCCTGAGCACTTGAAATGTAGCTATTGTGACCAAGAATTTGGATTTTAAAATTTACTTCATTTTAATTAATTTAACTTTAAATTGAAATAGCACATCTGTTTAGAGACTCACATTTTAGACAATTATAAGTGGGAGGTACTCACCACCCAGGGAGTACAGTTACTGTTTTACTTTTCAGTGCCAGAATGTTTTAGAAAGTGACTCATGCAGAGGTGGAAATGTAGTCTGTTTTGTTCAATAAGAGGTTTAAGATGTGTTAACTGAAAGTAAAGAGATAAATAATCTAATGAAAGCAAGATGCTGCTGTTAAGATTTATTGGGCACTTTTCCCCCTCGTTGAGAGACTGTTGTCTGCTCTACGTGGTTGGGCTGCCTGGTGGGAGCTGTGCAGTTCTACTGGGGCAGTTCTTTGTAAAGTGAATTGATGGCTATGTAAATACAGCCATTAACCTTAAGCACCTTGGACAGCTCCTTGGGCACTGCTGCTCTCTTGCCCTTGAAAATGTCAGTTGGTGGATGTCAAGATATAGAAAAATTTTTTTTTCCTTTTCCTCTAACTGGTTGAAGCAGTGGTCCTTGCATGTCACAGCTAAAGGAACCAGTGAAATTGAGGGCCTACTAGATGTAAATACTGTAACAGGGGCTGGGAGCTCTTGTCTTGCAGAGGATTATTTTAAAGGCTTACTCTCAATATGAGAGGTAGGACTGTGTATCTGTATGTACATCTTATTTTTAAAAATACACAAACCAATGTTAAAAGAAATTTATGGAAAACCTTGTTTTAAAACAAATGATATTTTATACTTCTTGAATTTTTATGTATTTTTAAATTAGGCATACTTTGCCATCAAAACGATACCTGCTTTTCCTTCTTTTAGAAGATAGTTTTTGAAGTAGATTGAGTGGGGGTGATGGAGACAGACAGATTATAGATAAGATTCCCATGTTGAAAATGCGTTTGTTTGCAGGAAAAGCCAAAGTTGTATTAGAGGTGGTGGCGAAACATGATGATTGCCAATGTCTTGATCTTCTGTCTGATCTCATCTGAGCCCTCGCCCCCTTGCTTGCTTTCTGGTAACGACACTGGCCATCCATCTTTCCCCTAGAATGCACTAAACTTATTACCCCTTCAGTGGCTCTGTACTTGCCTTGGAACGTGCATTATTATTATTATTATTATTATTAGTTTTTCTCTTCTTTCCTGATTGGCTGCTTCTCATCCTTCAAGTCTCACACGTTCCCTTGAGTACTTATGTCTTTTACCTACTTGACCCAAAAGTGATCTGCCCTGTATAAAGCCGTGGTGGGAGTTTCCAGATGTTATTATGTGGAAATCCTTGAAAAGCCGCAGCTCAGAGTGTCAAGATGCATTGTCGTTATTCCTGAAGTTCTGCCAGAGGCCACGTTCCTTCTGCCAAGTTGTAGTGATCTTCCATAAGGCTGGGCATTGGAGTGAAAACTCAGAGGTATTGAATTCAGAGTTTAGGTTTCTGCCATCTCATTCCATGTTACATAAATGCCATCGTTTCTCTTAACTCTTAAGTCTTTTCCACATTGATACACAGGGGTGTGTCAGCAGTAGAGGACTTTAATTCTACTCTTGGGTTCAATGAGATATATATACATATGGTTTTATCTATAAATATCACCAGAGGCAAAAACCTAAAAGTTTAAACGGTAAAATACTTTGGTCTCATGATAAGTGCAGTTGAGGTACTATTTATGCCTGAAATCTTTTATTATGTTCACAGGATAAGGAAGTATGTGATACTGACCAGTCTGAGAAGAAATGTCAAACTGAGAAGAAATACATATAATGGTGAATGTTGCCTTCTAGGGTGCTGAAATGCAGTCTTGCGGGAGGTTCCCTGAAGTGGTGAAAGACAGCATGTTGGAGAATCTTCATTTCTTTCGTCTATTTGATTCTTGATGGTCATCCATGCAAAGTGCACATATATAATACAGGCTTATGGAAGAGATGCTACTTGCCTATATCTTTCCACCTCCCTTCATAATGGAACCCTGATTTCTAGCCTGGCACCTGCTGTGTGGAATCAAGACCAGATTTTAACAGCCTCTCTCATGGTGTCAAATAAATGTAGAAACACTGGGTGGTGTTTCTGGGGTGTCTTCCTAGAACTAAGACGGGAACCCTTCTTGGCTATCTTAAATCCTGGAAGGTGAAGTAATGGTTGACACTGCAGCAGCCGTCTTGGACTGTGAGGTGACCTTGAGAATGAAAGGCAGATGGCTGAAGCGAAAAATGGAAGTAGCCTGAGACCCTGCTATGTGGAACTGAGCTACCTGCCCCGGCCTGCCTACCATTTGACTAAGTTTTTGTAAAGGAGCAAGCCTGTATTTCTTATGTCATTGTTGCATGCAGTGAGATGAAACGACACAAGTGTGATGCAGTGGCAAGTTAGGTTAGAACTTCCCTGAAAGAGTTCATACTGTGGTGGAAGAGTTTATAGTCTGCCAGTCCGGAACAGGGCTTCCCTGGTGCCTCTGTGGTAAAGACTCCACCGGTCAGTGCAGGAGATGCAGGTTCGCTCCCAGATCCAGGAAGATCCCCTGGAGGAGGAAATGGCAACCCGTTCCACTATTCCTGCCTGGAGAACCCCAAGGACAGAGGAGCCTGGTGGGCTACAGTCCACAGGGGCACAAAGAATCCGACATGACTTAGCAACTGAACAACAGCAGCAAATCCAGAACACCCTTTCAGGTTACGTGTAGACCTAGCTTTGGTTCTCAAAAACCCATTGAATGGAAGGCTACGCTGTACAACAGATTTGGAATCAAAGGAATGAATACTACACAGGTTGATCCTGAAAACCATTTCTAGGAGACTCACTCAGAGATGCTCTACCATTTGGGGACAAGAAGTGAAGAAAACAGCCAAGGCTTTTAAAGGCCATCAGAGACGTCTCCAAATTGCCCATATTGAAGTTAGTTACAACTCATTCTCAAATAAATTGAAGCCTTACCCATTTGATGCGTTTCGACAGGAAATGTGTATTTACTGCCTGAAACGAGTCTAGTTGCTGAGGCACAGTATTTCATAAATGATTAACATTAGACAGAGGCAGTAGAAACCTCATAAATAGCATTCCGCAAGAAAGAATTTTTCACAAACCGCAAGATATTTACCCTGTTTCCAAAAGGACAAATTCACCCTGGTAGATTTTTAACTTGTCTGTCATAAAATAATTCCTGCTTTCACACATGGAGAGAGAGTCACTTAAAATCTAAGGGGATGAGCAGATACATTCAGTGTATCTTGATCAATTCAGTGTTTATTGAGTGAGGATAGGACTTTGTAAGTTTCTTCTTTTCTCCATGTATTTCTCACATGCTTATTTTGCATAAGGTAGTGGGTGTGATTCTTGATTTTAGTATGGATTTCATATTCAGTGAGCTTTCAGTGTAGTAAGGGAGATTGAGCTGCAGTGGAGCTAGCAGGAAGGACATTCCATGTGGAAGAAATAGGCCTTTTGAAAGTTCAGAGGTGGGAAAATTCATGTTCCATCACCCTTTCACAGTTACTCTTTCTTATCAGCCAATTAGCACCTCAGTTATTTTCTGTCAGTGCTTTCCCAACAACACCCTTAAATGTTTATACTTTGAAGATACACTAGTGGCTTGAAAACAAAAAAGGACTCTAGAGTTGGTTGTTTTTTAAGCAAGAACTAACCCGAGGGCAGAGTAAACATTCTGGAAAAAAAAATGGCCACTTACACAAGAAACTAACTTCTAATATTAGCTCCTGATATGTTGAGATTGCATTGTCTTTTGGGCTAGGATCTTCTGATAATACTCTAGTTGTCATTGGATCAGACCTTAGAGTTCAGACACACACTGTGGGCTTTTTAAAGTCAGGATTTGGTGCCAAGAATCTTATCATATTGGGTGTTGGAGGACAGCGTCTGAGTGAGTAGAGATTAGAAAAGTAGGTAACTTTATGGGCAACATCAGTGGCAAAGATGGAAATTAGCTGCTAGGGCCAGGATCCGTCAACTTTTTCTGTACGTGGCCATATAGTAAATATTTTAGGCTTTGTGGGTCACATGGTCTGTGTCACAACTTTTCAACTCTGCTGTTGCAGCAGGAACAGAGCCAGAAACATTATGTAAATGAGTGAGCAAAGCTATGTTCCAATAACATCCTATTTGTGAACATTGAAATATGAATTTCATATGATTTTCACATGTCAAGAAATACTATCCTTTAGATTTCCCTCAGCCATTTAAAAATGTAAAAAACCATTTTTAGTTTTGGGGTTTAAAAAAACAGGCAGTGGGCTAGATTTGGTCCCTGGGTGTAATTTGTTTTTTTTTTCATTCTGGGCTACAATAAAGGTTCTTTTGACTTTCCTCTTTAGCTAAGTTATGTGCTGCTCATAGTTTAGTGATTTCCAAATTTTAGTCTTTTGCACACTGCCTTTGAGCGGTTTGTTGTGTTTTACCATATTTTCCCATATTTTTATTGAAACAGACGTGTCCATTCTCATCTAAACAATTATATTAATGAAATAGAGTCTAACTGCATCCATGTTTGAATATTAATTACTAAAATGGAACATACTACCACATCACATACCATACTGACTCAGTACTTTTTAATTTTTAAAAATTGAGGTGTGGCTTCTAATAAAGTACCCAAAGCTTAACCATTAGAACTTAGTCAATTTGCACAGATGTACTTCTGGGTGGCACCCCACAGGCCTGCAAGCCTTGTAGTTGCCCAGCCCCTGAGGAAAGAGCCCGGAGACAGTGACAGAGATATCAGTAGCTTATTGGACAGGCGATCTTTAGCAAAAGGTCCTGGAGTGACACTCCATCATTGACAGCAGACGGCAGGCAGGGCATGGTAGCAGTCTACTGAAGAGAGGAGGGGGCTACCATTTATAGAGGGAATTGACTTCAGGTTAGCTCACTAGTTACCAGGGAAACCAGCAGCTGGGGCAGGGACAAGCCTGCAGGCAGTTACTGATTAAGTCCTATAATTCAGAGGATTGGATTGTCATGTGAATGAAACAAGGCCTGGTTGAGCAGGGAATGTACAGAGAGCAAGACAGCAGCCATCTTGAATGGCCTAACCATATGCATACACCCTCACGAAACCACTATTCAGAAAGACTACAGAATTCCAGCTCCCAGGTGGGTCCCTTGTATCACTTTCTACTCATACCCAGCCTGTCTTAGGTGACCTCTACTCCACCTCGCCAGCAGAGCTTAGTTTTCTCTCTTTTATGGCTTTGTGTGAACGGAAATGTACAGCCTGTGTTCCTTCCTGTCTGAATTGTTGGGTGTGCTTCATGTCTGCTGTTGCATGTCGTGGTAGTTCTTTATTGCTGTGTAGTGTTTCATTGTATGAACAAATCACTCTACTCATCCATTCTGGTGCTGAACATACAGGCTTCTTCTAGCCTATGCTTTAGGCTGCCGTGAACTCTCATCATATTTTTGGTTGACATACACACTTCTTTCTGTTGCATATACTCATGTTTTTCAGACTGGTTGGTTGAAACAGGGCTATTCCTTGGCAGAATTGTTATAAAAGTAAAACACAGTTAACACATAAATAACAGAAATTTTCTTTAACTAATCTGTACCAAGTTTTTAAGTAGAGTTAATATATAATATTGCATTAGATTTAGTTGTACAATATAATGAATGGGTATTTGTATATATTGTAAACTGATCCCCACAATTCTCCTTACCGTCCATGCATCCCTCACTACACAGGTACAGATACTTTCTTTTGATAAGATCTTTGAAGTTTGAATCTCTCAGCATTTCCAAAAATGCAACACAGTATAATTAACTGTAGTCACCGTGTCGGACATCACATTCCCATGACTGACTTATTTTGGATGAGCCGAGCTTTCTTTTTCAGGCTTCACAGGTGGCTGTATTGGTAAATAATCTACCTGCCAATGCAAGAAACTTGGGTTCGATCCCTCGGTTGAAAAGATCTCCTGGAGAAGGAAATGGCAACTCATTTCAGTATTCTTGCCTGGAGAATTCCATGGCCAGAGGGGCCTGGTATTCCATGGGGTCACAAAGAGTTGGACATGACTTAGTGACTGAGCACGCACAATGCTTAAATAGCACTTAGGCTGTATGAAATGCTATTCTGATTCCATTGAATTTATCAGCCCTTCTTGCTGGGGTGAGTAGAGTTGTCTGCATTTTACAGGAAGCTAAGGAACAGAGCGATGAAGCATTTGGCCAGGGTCACCAGCTGGTAACTTAGAGAGCTTGAATTTATTTTTCTCTCTTGGTCTTCCCATCTCAGTCTTTCTCTCATTGAGAAAGTCTTTCAAGCATTGATCATATTAATTACACTGGTTTTTTTCCCCAAATGTAGGAACTACCATGTGTAGGGCCCTGTGCCAGAGACAGAGTAAGTGAGGAACAGCATTGCAAGTTGCTCTCCAGCAGCTCACGATTTGAGCTGGAATTTAAACCCAGTTGTGGCTCCAAGGGCTCTGCCTGTAATTATTTTGCTGAGTAAAACAAGCTTCGTTTTGGTCAGTTCTTCCCTGTCCCTTCCAGCACTACTCTCCCTCTCTTCCTGGGCTCTTTGCTGCTCCCACTGGCCGTGCTGTGTCCTGTAGGCCCCTGGCTCCCTTCCTGGTTGGCCAGCTTTGTTTTGCAAACCCACCTAGCTGCCACATGCGACGGGCATAACTGGACAGTCTTTAGAAAACTGGTCTCTGGTGTCACTTGCCTGGATTTAAACCTTGGCTTCAGTTGTAACTATCTGTGCAACCCTTTCAGGTGTCCTTGTCCATCAAATGGGGAAAATATCACCTGAGCAGTATGTGGGAAATGTGTATACAGCTCACAGCACAGTGTTTGACACACGGGAAGTTTTCATTTGATAGAATCAGCTATTGTGTTTATTGCTGTTTATTTTGGTTGTTGTTATTCAACATGTGTGTCATTAGGGCTGTTTCAGTGAATGACTGGGCAGCTGAAAGCCTTCACATATTAACTCCTCTAGGACAGACAATTCCTTAATAACTCCAAGAATTGATCTGTAGTAGGATAACCTGGCTGGGGAGATATTTGGGGGCAGGGTTCCCTCCCCCACTGCCTTCGATCACACCTTTGCCAGCAGCCAGCCAGCCTGCGTTAAGAACCTGGGTAAATACCACGAACCTTCAAAGTGAGCTCCACAAGTGGTTTAACATCCACACAGAAGAAAATACCTGAGTACTGTTTTCTTTCTATTTTGTTAATCTCAAGTAGTTTTCTGAAGCCCAGAGAGGGTTTCCATAGGGCTTTCCGATTTTCAGGGTTTTAACAGAACAGGTGAGTTTGAGCTCTTGGGGCTTAAAGAGACAGCCAGGAATCCCAGAGCACCTGAATGGGAGCAAGCAGCACCTTGGCCCTCCTGTTTTCAGCTCAGCCTGTTATTAATTCTCTCTGAATGCAGCGGCACACACACAGATGAGGAAGGTTGATTAACGGCATCCTGCTTGCTCGCTCATCTGGTCCCAAACACTTTGAAAATGCAGTGGGAAGAGGGTGGGGGAAACTAGGGGTGTTCACTGTGCAGAAAAAAAGAAAAACCCAGTATAGTGTTGGATGTCCCATTTTGCACTGATGCTGCTGTTTTGCATTTAATTAGTGGCCAGTCGTTAAGTCAGGCATGTAACATTTTGGTTGTGTCCTTGAGCTGCCACAATCTTTTAATCACAGGCCTCCTGCCCCACTTCTTTTGATGTACTATTCTGCAGGCAAATAAAAGACCCAGATTTGATTCCACAGGACTGGTAAAAGTGGAAGTGGGGTTTGGGTTTGTAGGTCTTTCCTGATGTTTCATGATTAAAGAGGCCTTGGCAGGTGAAGAGAAAGAAATTGGCTTGTGTAACTCTTTAGGAGAGGGTTTCTCTTTAATGTCTCAGGAAGTGGAAAACAGACGATGGGGAAAATAATAGAATGGGATAATGGAATAAAGGTGCAGGAAATATTCTGTGAGCCTGGACCAAAAGAATGAAGGAGAAGGATCAGTGATTCACCCGAACGTAGCGGATGAAACATTGATCCAGGGGAGCTTACGGGAGGGGACTGAGGCCTCCGAGGTGAGGTGCAGAGAATTGAAATGATTTCACGGTGCTTGGGCTGATGAGTTGGGTGCTAGAGCCCTCCGTGTGATAAGAAACATATTACTACTACAAGGGTTTTGAGCCAAGGTAGCCCTATCTGCTGACACAGACATCCCAACATACAGACACCCTCTCCAGGAAGGTTTGCGGCATTTTATTTTTCTGTTTCAGCTTGTTAGACATACTGTATATACATCAAGCCATCTCCCTTCTCTCTCCCCGACTTGCTACCCACCCCCGCCCCCCTGCAAGATGACAGGTATTTCTGGATCTCACCTCTTTATTGGTCCTCTGGTTTATTTACAAGTCATGCAGTGGGTGGTGGTGTCCAGCATATAGAAGACTTTCAAATATTTGTGGAGCAGATGATTTGTTTGGGGGATTCTCCTCTGTTAGAGACGTCCTCCATATGAGGGGACCCTCTTCCGAGGGTCTGGCTTCCAGTTGCTGTTTGGTGTATGTGTGTCTGCACAGCCTGTGTGACCTCTCTCCCAGCTTGTTTCTCCCACTGTAAAACAGAGTTGATCATTTCCATCACCTAGGATGAAAGTGAGGGACCCATGACCTCACATGGGGACGTCGTCCGGCACTGTGTCCCACACATGATGCCTCCCCTTTCCTTTTTACTGTCTCAGTCCAGAATCCACAGGGAACGTTCTTCTAAAACAACAACAAAAAAAGAGGAACGTTTAGTTCTAATAGACAGCAAGCTCTTAGTTGTTGATGTTTTGTCTTTATGAGAAGATGATAGAGGTGTAGGTGAAAGCAGCAAGAAATGTCCAAATGCAGGCAGGCTTCTATAGGAAAAAAAGCAAAAGTAGAGGATTAATCTTTGCAGTTCATTGTATCGATTGGCTTGGCATAATTGCTCATCTCTCGAACATCATCTGCCTCTTTGCTCTCAGCAGCAAGCTGCTAGGAATGTGAACAGTGCCCTTACTGGGTTTTGAGGTTACCGTTATTGAATTGTAAATTGTGTAGGGGAGAGAGAGATGGAGTTTGACCCTCTTTTTGGGAATGTGAGATTAAACTGAGCCAATATTTCAGGCCAAATCTGTCATCGAATCTTTTTTGCATGCTTAGTAATTTGATGGGAGGTAAGAGGATGTTCACCAAACAATTAAGTACCAAGCATTAAGTTACCCTTTTAATGATGTTTTATTAGGACAAACCTATGAGGTTTGGACAATGAAATCTGATTGCACATGGGATTTGGTGCTTAATTAAGTGTGTAAAACAAAATCATAGATAGTCAGAACTGCTCTCTGAAAAATCCCATAAGATATTTTTGTGACAAGAGGAGTATCTCCATGGGGAAGTCTGGGCATTCAAATTTATTGAATAAATGAATGTTGAGTGAATTCTGCTTAGAACTATCAAAGTTCTGTAGATGGGTAATGGGTTGAGAAGTCTTAAGTATTTCTCTGGCTTAAAGGGTTGCCTTGCTTCTCTTTTAATCTTAAGCCTCTTTAACTTAAATCTATCCTCCTAGATTTGTTGTTGTGAGGTTTAAACAGTATCATGGAGGCAAATCTGACCTTGGTTACATTCTAAAGTGAGTTTGTATATTACATGTGTCTGTAATGACTCCATTGTGCTCGTAGGGCCTCCTTTTTATAGAGGACAAGCTGGTGTGTGCTGAGTGACCTGCCAAGGTCACTGGTACAGACATTAGGGTTGTCCGACAGGATCGCCACCTCCTAGGGTTCACACCTTTCTATAGTGGCCTCCCCTTGAGACTGGGCAGGACTTGACTTGATTCTAACCAGTGGAATCCAGCAGAGGTGATGGGGTGTCACCCATTGTGATTATGTTACATTATGTAAACTGTTCACTAGCAGGCTTACTCTACAGACTCTCTTTGATGGCTTGGATATAGAAATGGAATGCTGGGGAGGCCGTGTGGCAGAGAAATCCTCATGACTTTAAGGAGCTGAAGGCGCTCAGCCTGAGAGCCGGCAGACAGTCCCGAGGCTGTCAGTCCTGTAACCACAAGGACGGAGGAATGAATGCTGCCAACAGCCCTGTGAGTGGGAAGAAGGTTCTTCCCCTGGTTGACATCTTGATTAAGCTTCATGAGACTCTAAGCAAAGCACCCAGCTAACCTGTGCCCAGACTCATGGCTTGAAGAAACTATGAGATAAAAAGTGTGTGCTGTTTGAAGTCACTAAGAAAACTCACACGTAGAAATCTGTTATACAGCCACAGGTATCTGATTAGTCCCACAAATAGCGAGTGTCTGGACTTAACGCACTGCCATCTGATGGTAGGCGTGAGGCTCGTAGCAGACCTGGAAGGACCTCATATGGTCCAGCTGCCTCTTGGTGGATGTCTAGCTCTTGCACGGTGTCCCTGGTCAGCCAGCTCCTGTGGGACTCCTCCTGAATTCTGGAATTAATTGTCTTTTGAGACATTTGTATTTCATTTGGATTGCTTTCTATTTTGATTGATTGATTGGTTTACTTAAATGAAGTATTTCCTGAGAGCTTCCTTGGTGCCAGGCAGGGTGCTAGGCGCTGGAGGTGAGTTCAGTGGCCACAGGTACTGACGTTGTCATCATTATTAAACACTTATTTCTATACAGCCATGAATTTTATCTTACTGTGATTTCTCTGTGTCCTAGTTTTGTCCAGTGGACTCCAAAGAATATCTCTAATCCTTTTTCCATGAGACTGCACTTCAGAGATTAAACACAGTTGTCATTTTGGCCCCCTGAGTATTTTTTTCAGGGTTGCTAACCTCCCACTCAGTTCTACCATTTGGCATATGGCTCTGTTTAAAGTTCTGCAGCCTAATACGGTAGCCAGGGGCCATAAGTGCCTACATAAATTTGAATTAATTAGAATTAAGTAAAACTAAAAAAAAATTCAGTTCCTTAAGCTATATGAGCCACATATCAAGAGCTCAGTAAGCCACGTGTGGGTAGTCACTACCAAACTGGAGAAAGTCAAAGTGTTAGTTGCTCAGTCATGTCTGAGTCTTTGTGACCCTATGCACTGTAGCCCACCAGGCTTCTCTGTGCATGTAATTCTCCAGGCAAGAATACTGGAGTGGGTAGCCATTCCCTTCTCCAGGGGATCTTTCTGGTCCATGGATTGAACCCAGGTCTCCTGTATTGCAGGCAGATTCTTTACCGTATGAGCCACCAGGGAAGTTTAATAGAACATTTCTTCATGGCAGAAAGTGGTCTGGGTCAGGGCTGGGCTAGAATTCCTTCTCCATCCTGAGTGCAGATGCTGAATGAACCCTGGCATTCTTACACTGAACCGAGTGCTATAATGTCTTTCGTTCTGGTACAGCTAAGAGTATAACTGAACTATATGTTTTTCTGATTGTAAGTAATATACTTTTACTAATGAAACATAAGATCAAAGTAATAATTTTAGCAGCCATTTTGTAGTCCTCATTTTTAATTCAGAACCCATAAGACATTTATGAGCAATCTCTGTCCGGGTGATGTGAGAGAGCAGTGTTTCTTTCTTTTTTTTTTTTTTTCCCCTGTGGTGTAGTTTGTCTACTTCTGTTTTTAGACCCAAGCTTCATATTTAGCATTTACCTCTGGAGAATTTAATTTTGTCAGATTCAACGAATTGTAATTTCAAATATATTGGAATTTTTTTTCAGTTTTGCTTAAAATGTTTCAGAATCATTGTTATCCTTCCAAGCTTCAGTTCATCCCCAGACTTGACTGGAATGCCAGCAACATTGGCATCCAAGTTATTGATAAGAAAGATGAACAGGATGGTACTTTGGATGGAGCCCAGTGGCATAACATTAGAGGCTGCAGTCTAAATTGACATGGATATAATTAAGCAGAGGAAAACTGAGCTGTTCAACCCACTTACTTTCAGTATGTCTAGCCTATAATTCTTTATTTTTACACTGGAATTTTATAAAAACACCTGGTCAGAGTATCTTGCAGATTTCTGAATTTTATGACCCTACCAGGCTCTTTTTGTTATAAATTAAAAAAAACTAAATTGAAGTATCATTGATTTACAGTGTTGTATTAGTTTCAGGTATACAGCAAAGTGATTCAGTTACACATATATATTCTTTTTCAAATTCTTTACCATTTTAGGTAATTACAAGATAATGAATACGGTTCCCTGTGCTATATAGTAGGTCCTTATTGTTTACTTATTTTTTATAGTGTGTGTATGTTAATCCCCAACTCCTAATTTATCACTCTTTCCCCTCCTTTCCCATTTGGTAAGTTTCGTAACAGTCTCTTGATTGTCAGTTTCTGTGAGGATGGTGAAGGGGAATGAGCATTGCCTGGTATTAATTATTCTTAGTGAATCCACGCACGTTCCAAGTAATCTTCACTGTTCCCTGTCCCCCCACTCCCCACCCCATGTTACTAATGGCATTTGAAGAATTTCAGTTGTGAGATTAGCAGATGCTTACTCAGTTATCATTGGCAGAACCTCTGTTTTCCTTCCTTTTCATTTGCTGGTATGTTTCGTCTTCTCCAGTGTTCTTCAGAGTTTGCCAGTGATGTTTTTGCCACCTCCCAATCTCATGCCGTCAGTGGCATGGGGTTTAATTCATCAGGGCCAGGAAGCTCGGACTTATCCGGAGAAGGGGCAGGCAGTCTGACAATCGCTGCACTTGTTTTGGACCTCAATTCCCTCGGCCCAGTGTCCCCTGTACTCTTTGTGGGAAGCATCTCATCCCTCTTGACGGAACATGGACGCAGAGCGGAGGCTGGGTAATTCCGCCTGCTGTCACGAGGAACATTGCAGCACCCCCTCCATGGGGGAGACCGATGTCTTAGTGTTGTTCTCCTTGCCCTGAGTGTAACAGAAATAGCCCTTTTGTTGTGCTGCACATTTTCTGCTGGGCTCAGCTCATTCCAGCCTTTTGCCTTCCTGACACTCATATCAGAGGCTGGAAGATTTTTCATTTGAGGATCGGGGCATTCTCCAGAGCAGATGACTTGAAAGGAGCCAGCTGGGTAGAAAGCTATTCTATTGAGAATGGCAGTTGGTGCGTATCTTTGCCTCCACCTTCTATTTGAATAATGAGCATTAGTTTCTTGGGCAACTTTGGATATTAGTAGAGGATCAGTTTCTCTAACCTTTCTCTCCCTTCCCTCCCTTTTTTCCCATCTCCTTAAATCACTGGGCTTCCCTGGTGGCTCAGACAATGAAAAGAATCTGCCTGCAGTGCAGGAAACCTGGGTTTGATCCCTGGGTGGGGAAGATCCCCTGGAGGAGGAAATGGTAACCCACACCAGTATTCTTGCCTGGATAATTCTATAGACAGAGGAACCTGGTGGGCTACAATCCATGAGGTCACAGTCAGACATGACTGAGCAATTAACAGTTTCACTTTCAAATCACTTTATTGAGACCCTTTTCTGGTGGGTGTAATATACTGTGGGGAGTGGTTTTCAGATGGCTGTCAGTTCTCAAGAGACACGGGGTTTTCTTTATAGGCAGGCTTCCAGTGCCTTTGAAATGCTGCCACCATGGCAAGTCAGCTGTGATGTGCCTACGGAGTTAACAAAGTCCTAAAACTCGTGGTTAGGAGATGGACTCCAGAGTCAGACCCTGGCTGTTCAAATCCCAGCTTCCCTAATAGTCTTTATGATCCTGGTCAAATGATTAACCTTGTTGCATTTGAATTCCCTGTAAGGAGGTCTGTACCTCAGAAGACTGTTGTGAGACTCAAATGAGTTCATATATAGAACAAGTTTTCAGCACTATATTTGGCACATGAGAAAAAAGTGAAAGTCAACTCTGACGTCATGGAGTGTAGCCCGCCAGACTCCTCTGTCTAAGGGATTTCCCAGGCAAGAATACTGGATCTTCCTGACTCAGGGATTGAACCCTATATTCCAGGGAGATTCTTTACTGAGCCGCCAGGGAAGCCCATAGTTAATGCTAAATAAAAGCTCTCTAATGACAGCAGTTAGGATTTGCATACTGAATCTTTCAAGGGTAAAAGTCTCCAAATAATTGAAATTAGAGGGCAGTCAGGTGGCATGATCTTGAATTCTAATGCCCAGAGAGGGACCCATGAAATTAGTACCTGGTGTTTTATTATGTCCATCAATGTATCATCAGCCAGGACATGAGAAAGGAAAGGAGATGCAGAGCTGGCTTGGCCACTTTGAGGAAGGACAGTCTATCCTTTGAGATGCGTCGAGCCCGCATCCTGCTTCCTTATCTGGCCAACTGTGTACACAGGTTACTTCAGTTCAAGGTACCGAGCCCCACTGCTCCTTATCCCTTGTTCCTAAGATGGGAAAGTACCTCCTTATGGTTTACTTTTGGCCCTGGGACCATAGGCCCTTGGAGGCTTTCTCTTGGGTTCAAGCCTGGTTGATGCTGTGAAGCTCCAAGTTCAGTGATCTGTGGATGGAAAGGTGGAGAGGAAAAATTAAAAAAGGAAAAGAGAAAAGAAACACTTTGGTGTGGTTGGACGTCTGTCTAAAGAGAGGGTCCTATGTGTTGTCTCAAGTTCATTACCATCTGAAAATAGGTTTGTTTTGCAAACAATTGGCTTCCTCTCAGATGGAGGAAATCTCGTGGCTGTAATAAATGCTCTCCTCCACCCACCCAGTGGAGGGATGCACAGACTTGAGCTATGACTGGCTTCTTTGCACTTCAGATTGCTACTATCTGAATACAAGGTGGAGGAGGGCACAGACCTCACCTGCCCTGTTTATTGCTGGGTGTCCACATCTGGAGATAGTGCCTAGCATGTACTTGGGGCTCAGAAATAGTTGGTGAGTGAATGGGTTTTAAATTTTCATGCAGACATAGGTGAGTGAGATTAAAAGGTGCAAACTTTGAATTACAAAATAAATGTCACAGGTATGAAATGTACAGTGTGGGGAATACAGTCAATAACTACATAATACTTTTGTACGGTGATGTAATGGAACTAGACTTGTGATCATTTAAAAGTATGTGTTGCTGTTGTTCAGTCACTCAGTCATGTCCGACTCTTGGTGACCTCATGGGCTGCAGCATGTCAGTTTTCCCCGTCCTTCACCATCTCCCGGAGTTAGCTCAAATTCATGTCCGTTGAGCTGGTGATGCTATCTAACCATCTCATCCTCTGCCACTCCCTTCTCCTGCCTTCAATCTTTCCCAGCATCAAGGTCTATCAAAGTACCGTGTTGTATACCGGAAACTAACATAGTGTTTGTTGTAAGTCAGTTGTAATTCAGAAATATACAAACTCAGAGAAAAAGAGGACAGATTTGTGGTTACCAGAGGCAGGGATTAGGGAAGAGGGGGCATTGGAGGAAGGTAGCCAAAAGGCACAGACTTCCAGTTGGAAGATAAATAAGTACTAGGGACGCATAATCCCATGGACAGAGGAGCCTGGTAGGCTACAGTCCATGGGTCGCAAAGAGCTGGTCATGACCGAGCGACTTCACTTTCACTTTCATTTTCAGGGACGTAAGGTACAACATGATACATAGACTTTTCACTGCTGTACGTTATATCTGAAAGTTGTTAAGAAAGTAAAGTTTTAATAGTTCTCATCTCAAGAAAATATATCAATTTTTTTTTCTTTCTGTAATGTTGTATCTGAGATGGTGTATGAGATGATGTATGTTCACTAAACTTAACTGTGCTCACCATTTCATGATGTCTGTAAGTCAGATCATTGTGATGTAAACTCTGCATGTGGTGTCGTATGTCAATTCTATCTCAATAAAACTGGAGAAAAGTTAATGCAGGGGAAGCTACTCCAGGAGAAAAAAGCTGACATCCCACCTTCCCTCTGGGTAGCAGGTAGCTCTGGGACCTTATGTCCTAACACTCAGCTCCCCCAAGTTGCAAAGGACCATCCGAGCAGGTGCAGATGTGGCTTAGTGTGGAGATGAGGACACGAGGTACCAGCGAGAATGAGGAGCTCATGCTCTGCCCCTGGCATTCGCTCAGCATCTTTTCCACTTTTGTCGTGGGGCCTTCTCTGATGTGATGATATGTGAGCAGAAGTAGCCCAGGAGAACTGGGGCATGGATGCCTCTGATGGAAACCTGAAGTGTCAGTGCCCCCACCCTCTGTGCTTGGGTGGATGATTCTGGGAGCGATTCCCTTGGCTTCTTGGGAGGCCCTGGGGGAATCTAGCTGCCCTTACTCCTTCAGTAACCTCAGTCATATGCTCAGGCTCTGCTTTGGAAAGAACCCACCTGAAGACCCCATTTACACTGATAGCGTTGCTTCCTTGTTGCCTGCCATCTGTCATAGCCTGCACAGATATTTACAACCTTTTATGAAAGTCTCGATGAATGTTTGCCTGGGAATGTGTTTTATCTCTTTCAGGTCTCTTGGACTTCTGAGACCTGTTATCCTAGAAACTCGGTTTCCTTTTTCTTATAGTTGTTCACTCTGCTAGCCCCTTAACTCTCCCAGTTCCTTTCCTGAAGACACAGTCATGAGATCCAGCTCACTGTTGCTTTCCCCATGTGTATTTATAGCACTGAGTTTTAGATGGTGGGCCAACTTTTGAGTTGCTTTGAAATAGACTTTCTGAAGGACTTCTGGAAATAATGAGGCCATTTCTACACTGGCAAGTTGGAATATATTACAGATAGTGGTTGCAAGAAGTACTTGAAACGATGGTGCTGTCTATACAGGGCAACTCATTTTTTTTTTTTAACCTTCCCTGGATCATTCTGCAACTGTTACCTGGTGCTTTTGTGACTGGTTTATGTCCTATATGGAGGTCATTGCATCATCTGTCAGTTTTCTTCCAGACTTCTGAGGCAGTACCAGAAGAACTGATGGGTGAAAGGTTTGGCTTAGGTAGGGTGGCGGTGGGGAAAAGCGACAAGGCAAATGTGATACTGCACATTGAACTTAGAGTTTTGCCAGCTCCTACGATGGAGAGCCTGTAACCTCTTCTTTGCCATGGGTTCCCTGGGAGGCAAAGAAGAGGTTAAGCCAGGGGATCCTGTCTCAAAACAATGTCTGAAAACACAGAAAACAAAGTTCATAGGATCACAGAAGAAGTCAGTTCTACAGAAATGTAGTGATCGACACATTAAAATTGTTCATGACACAGAGCAGGTATGCTTCTGTAGGAATGCATGCAACGGCATGATCTCCAGGCAGGTCCATTAACCCTAGAATTATGAGGTGTGATGGACACATTTTGAAGTATTTGCAACAGACTGTCATGTGACTTGAAAATACCTGTGCTTTCTGCTTGTGATCAAGTCCTAGGAACTGCTGAATACCCCTCTGGTTTGTTGCAGACTTTTATAATTGAAGGGAATAATGAGGCTCAGGTAGGAGTAACTAAAAATGAAGATGTCATTTTCCCCCGTCATCCCAGGTCATAGATCCCAAATTCTCTCCAAGGACCCCTGATTCAGAAGCCCTGCTCTCCAGATGGCAGGTGCTTTAAGGCCTGTGCCAAAGTCCTTGTTTGTTAGGTGAGTGGTGGTCTTTAGCTTCAGCGTCTGCCTCATGTTGGCTGAAGGAAAACATCACCCAGCACTGTGCCTGCTGCTGTTACAGGTCAGGTGAATGTTAAGGACGAGAGTGATGATGCTGGCTCCTTAGCTCTCAGGATTCTGGTCTCTGTCTTTTTTCTTTTTTGGTTCCTTTCATCTATTATAGAAATGGCCATTGATTGGGAGAACCAATGGTGTCTGAAATTACTTATTAGATGGAAAATACTTTAGAAAGGGCTTTTACTAACTTGGTTTGTCAGGATTTCTCTGCTGATTGCTGCTGTGCAGAACGTCGTGGAATGAAGAGGCCAGCCTGCATCTTATTTTCCTCCCCCCGCCCTTTTTATGGCTGCACTGCACAAATTGTTGGATCCTAGTTCCCCGACCAGGGATCAAACCCATAATCCCTGCAGTGGAAGTACCAAGTGCTAACCACTGGACCTCTGGGGAATCCTCTACTTTTTGTTTTGACATTGTGTTTTTGTATCCAATAAACTTCTCCTTATTGTTGTTTAGTTGCTAAATTGTGTCGGGCTCTTTGTGACCCCATGGACTGTAGCCTGCCAGGCTTTTCTGTCCATGGGATTTCCCAAGCAAGAATACTTGAGTGGGTTGCCATTCCTTCTCCAGGGGATCTTCCCGACCCAGGGATCGAACCTGCATCTCCTGCATTGCAGATGGATTCTTTACTGTTGAACCACGAGGGAACCCCAAGCTTCTCATACCCATATATAATATATAAGAAAAGGGAAGAATATTATGAAAGAAAGCCCCAAAGACATAACTGGAATGTGCATACACAAAGTGAGCTATATAGGTATTGACTGAAAGAAATGATGGTTGGGGTAAAAGGGAGGGAGGGGTGAATGCCTGGTTTTAGACATTTGAAAGGTGTACCTCACTTGAATCCCCTAGTAACCTGAGAAGTTATTGTTAAATCCATATTCAAGATGAAGAATTCAAGGTTAAGAAAGGTTGAATGATTTGCCCATTGAAATGCTATGACGGGGTGCAGATGGGAACCCAAGGTTTGGGATGGCGAGACATCTGTCCAACTTCCAGTGGGTCCCACTGCTTTTAGTAGAGCAGCTGAAGTGAGCTTTTGCAGTTTGTTTCAGATTTTACATATGAAGAACGTTGTTCCTGGAACTTCCCTGGCAGTCCAGTGGTTAAAGAGTTTGCCTTCCAACCCAGGGAATGTGAGTTCGATCCCTAGCTGGGGAGCTAAGATCCCACATGTCTTGTGGCCAAAAAAATAAAACATGAAACGGAAGCAATACTGTAACAGATTCAATAAAGACTATAAAAAAATCAAAATCTTAAAAAAGAAAAACATTGTTCCTTCAGGAACCCAGCCCCATCCCATGACACTTTCTGTAGTGATGGGAACGTTCTGTAAATTTGACTTCACTTAAGTTCATTTAAACTTTAGTGACCGCACATGGCTAGCAGTTACCAAATGGACAGTGCAGAGTGGCTCTTGAGTTAGAAGGCTTGGGTGGGGAGCCCAGCTCTATCACTGGTTAGGTTTGCCATCTGGGGAAGATAATTCCTAGAGACTCACTTTCCCTATCTATGAAGTGAGACAGTTCTCTTTGGATTCAATTAAAAATTCACTCCAGCAAGGTCAAACAAAGATGAAAACTGTTATTGTTTTTTGAAGAGTTACAGCCATTCTTGAGAAACCCAGGAGAAGGGGTGAAGGCAAGCCAAGGAAAGGCTAAAAACAGAATAGCTTTCAGGGTCATGATCACGCTCTCCTGGGTCATGTCTGCTCTTGGCGCATCTGTGCTGATCTCACGGGCTTTCTTTGTCCCCGCTGCATGTGATGAGAGCAGCCTGACCACCCCCAACCCCCTAATGTGTATCTGCCTCCTTTAGCAGCCTGTTCTAGAATGATCAGCCGTCTCTCTGTCTCCATTCTAAGTTCCAGGACAGGAAAGATCTCTCAGCTCATGTTAGAATTCTATTGTTTCTGCTCCCTTGGCCCCAGTTACCAAAAATACTTTGACATTGACTATAATTGATGGGTTTTCGGGGAACTCTGTCATTTTAATTAAAGGATGAAGGTCCTATAGGTCACAAAGATAGATCTGCAGCTTTGTGCATTTTTATGTTGAACAGCAGATGATGGTAATCTTTATTTTCACCCACATTTCTCCCTTCTGAGGGTGAAGAGTGCATTTGATACCTTAAGGACCTAAACTCGTCCCTGGAAGGAGAAATCATTCTTGCTTACTTCCCATGTTTTTCTGCTTTAAAGTCTCCTAAAGTGTGTGTTGGGTCTCTTGTGCATTGGAATTATGGCATCATGACCTAATATTTCATTATATGGGTGTCCTTGCTGCCAGAATGTTTCCCTGATGCCCAAATGAAGCATGATTAGTGAATTCTTACGTGGAAATGTGAATGCAACATAGAAATGTCTTAGAACTCAGATTCTGACTGCAGTGCATCGCATCTGGCTCCATGTGGGCTGTGTCTTTTTTTAGAGCCAGAATAAGAGGAATGGCCTCACAGACCTTTTCTAAGTCAGTGATGTCAAACCATAGGAGGAGTTGAAGATAGCTGCTGTGAAAACAAAAAGATTTTTCCAGATGAGGAAAACAGATAATCCAGAATCTATTGTCTATAGATAACAACTTGTGGTGCCACCTAGAAGCCTGAATTTTGCTTTTAAATTTCATGATATATTTTATTTAACCCACCATATCTAAAATACTATCAATTCAACAAGTAATTGATACTAAAGCTTACTAATGAGGGGGTTCTTTTTTGGTTTCAAATGTTTATGACTTTCTGTGTTTTTCTGTACTTAGAGTGCACATTAAGTCAGATGGTAAATTTTCACTGGAAATGGTTGCTAGGCATTCCATTTATTCCGTAGTGTTTACATAAGAAAAAGTGGATACGTGACTAAAATTATGTGACCTTCCTCCAATATGGCCAGCTGTCTTTCTTAACAGCCCCAGTATTGAAATGGGAGACATTCTGGGTTGGACTTTCTGTACTATGAAAATTCCAGTCTTGAAACAGCCTTGGCTAACTACTTTCCACTCCCAGCCCTGTCTCTGGCTTTTCGAGACCTTTTTCTATTTTACCTTCCCTTTCCTCCCATATGGGGACTCTCCCAGTTTCGTTTGGAACCCTGGGTTCACTACTTACTTGCTTTGTGCTCTTGGGTAACAAAATCACTTATATTCTCCCATGTTGGAGATTTAAAACAAAATGAAGTAAAACTGCCCTGTGGGTTGTTCTGAGGGTTCTATGAGATGAGAGGTGATGGTGTCTCTTCTAATGTTAGGCTTGGTGTATGCAGCTGCTAAATTATTATCTCTATGTCAGACTCCTTGATTCTCTTTTTAAGACTTAAGATACAAAATAGATAAGACTTTCTAGTGTTTTATAGGTCCTGTGAACACTTTTCTGGATTCTTAGATTATATATTATATATGTGTTAGTCTCTTAGCCATGTCTGACTCTTTGCGACCCTATGGACTAAATAGCCCACCAAGGCTCCTCTGTCCATGGAATTTTCCATGCAAGGATACTGGAGTGGGTAGCCATTCCCTTCTCCAGGGGATCTTCCCAACCCAGGGATCGAATCCAGCTCTCCTGCATTGCAGGCAGATGCTTTCCCATTTGAACTACCTGAGAAGCCCATGATCTTAGTAATGGAAGGAGTGATTGGTTATGAGTCACTGCTGGCTAGGACTGATCTTTGCTAAACTCGTGTTCTTGGGTCCCTTCCCATCCCATCCTTTTCCACCTTGTCTTCTTTTGGGTCCCTTGACTGCACTCAGTTCTCTGACCTGCGGGGACTAAACCTTGTTTCTCACATTCTTACTCACCCTAAACCAAACCTTATGTCCTTTGTCTTATTTGCTCAGACCCTGCAATCTACCAGGAAATTCATCAGTGAATCCCAAAGTGATTTACCTCCTGTTAGTTTCTATGCTATGTAAGTCTAGGTAACATTTTTCATTTTATTATTTGGAAATAACGCTTTTCCCTGAGGTAACCAAGCCATGGTGGAAATTTTGACTTTTGGTCTGGCAAGTAGAATGGGTTGAAAAAAGGGAATTACAGGAAGAGACAGTTAGAACATGCTGGACATGTTAAAGCATATGGTGTCTTGTTTACATATTCATGTATTTATATCTGTCCCCATCAAAGAAGATTTGAGAAAACTTTAAAAAATATTTTATCAAATTGGACATAAAGGGACAATAAGGACAACTAAGCAGAAGGTTAGCCTATGATATGCTTGGTGAATGGTCCTGTTCACTTACTAAAGGTGGACTCTAAATTTGACTCTGAGCTTCCTAGTAGCCAAAGTGAAAAGTAAAAACAATGGATTATAGGATGTACAATTGCATAGATAAAAACTAGTATTCTTGGTACCAAGACCTGAGACTTGAACTTGGACATTAATTCAGTAGTTTGATTGCACATGGAGTGTCTATCTAGCAGTGTATGTGAGCAAAACTGTTCCTAAAGAGGCCTGACTTCATTATTGCTCTGCTCTCCAGACATCTGGCCAGATTCGTTCTCTTGTACTTCTAGGTTGAGACCTTAGTCTGCAGTAGTCTCTCATTTTTCTTCTTTTGCTCCCCAGAGGGCCTTCTCCACCCAGCAGCTTGAGAGCTCTTGTGCAAACCTAAACCATCTCCCTTTTCTCTTGTGCTTACAGCTCTCTGGTTCCATTTGGAGCCAAATCCCAACTCCATGCTCTTATCTGCAAGCTCCCTTGTGATCTGCTCCTGGGACATCTCTGACGTCACCCCCTACCCCTCTTTGCCCTGCTCACTGTCCCGCAGCCCCTCTGCTTCTGACCACACACAGCTTGTTTTGACTCTCCTACAAGGCAGAGCTGTTTCTCTTCCTGGGACATTCTTCCTCAAGAAGACACATCCTATCATTTGTCATCATGTCAAGATGACCTTCTCAGAGAGGCCTTCCCTAAGCACCCAGTCCATGGAGCCTCTTTTCCTCTAAACCCAGATGGTTTCTATTACACTATTGACTATTGTTTTTCTCTGTCATACTTAATTGGAACCCACAGTCACCTTCCAATGAAAATTCATTGGGAGGACTGATGCTGAAGTGGAAGCTCCAATACTTTGGCCACCTGATGCAAAGAGAAGACTCATTAGAAAAGACCCTGATGCTGGAAAAGATTGAAGGCAGGAAGGAGAAGGGGACGACAGAGGATGAGATGGTTGGATGGCATCCCTGACTCAATGGACTTGAGTTTGAGCAAGTTCTGGGAGATGGTGAAGGACAGGGAAGCCTGGTGTGCTGCAGTCCATGGGGTTGCAAAGAATCAGACACAACAGAGTGACTGAACAACAAAACTGTTCTGTTATTCACACTTGTTTACCTGTCTGTCTGTCTGTCTGTCCACACTATAGTGCAAACCCCAGGGTACCCGGGACCTTATCCATTGTCCATGCCCAGCACCCAACACAAGACCTGGTCCAAGAATTGATCAAAAACTTCTTGTTTAAGGAGTCATGAAGAGGTGACCCATTGAGTGTGGGATAGGACCTGGGAGACTGCGCACCTGTTCTGTATGACTTCCACATGCGGTCAGCCCGCCATACCTACCTCCCCTCCCTTCCCCTTTCTCTGTGTGGTTTCCGTTAGTGGCCCTTTCTTCTCCGCCACCAGATCGAATCAGGACGAGACAAAACAAACTCGCACACATGTGCAGATTTTTTCCCTTCAGCAATGACCAACCAACCAAACCAAATGTTTTGAATTCCTTAATACCTCTTTACTCTTCTCCCCAAACATTCATTTTTTGCTCCGGTGTGTTGTCTCTTCTAGGAAGTTTTCCTGGATTGCAGCAGTCCTCAGTGATCTTATTCTTCTGTTTTCATTAGACAGTAGTAAATTTTTAAAAAACTTTTTATTTTGTTGCAGTATAGCTGACTAACAATGTTGTGATAGTTTCAGGTGAACAGCAAAGGGACTCAGCCATACATATACATGTATCCCTTCTCCCCCAAACTCCCCTCCCATCCAGGCTGCTTCATAACATTGAGCACAATTCGCTATGCTATACAGTAGGTCCTTGTTGGTTATCCATTTTAAATACAGCAGTGTGTACATGTCCATCCCGAACTCCCTGTCCTTTTTCCCCATCCTTCTCCCTTGGCAACCATAAGTTCATTCTATAAATCTATGTATCTGTTTCTGTTTTGTAAATAAGTTCATTTGTATAATTTCTTTTTAGATTCCACATGTAAGGGTTGTCATACAACATTTTCTCTTTCTCTGTCTTACTTCACTCAGTATGGACAATCTCTAGGTCCATCAAAAGATAATGGCAAATATTATTGACCTGCTCTCTTGGTTGCCCCATGTATGTCTTTTGCAATTGATTTGTCATTTTTGGATAGACAGGAATTAGTCATATTCTTGATTTCCTTAAGCATGTCCTAGTATTAAGCCAGAACTCAGTAGGCTTTTGTATATATAAGCTGAATGTTTAGAGTATCTTTAAGTAGCTTGGAGAGCTTTGATAGATGATATCATGGATTTGTGTTATAAAAGCAACAGGGAGAACCAATAAATATTGAATCTCATTAGGCTTGTGTTTATTATGTGTAGTTTTCTGTATAAATAATTGCCATTTCATTTAGAAGCTTTTTACCATATTTTGATTTGACTTTTTTTGTGATGCAATAGCTCTTTAACTTATTTAGTATCATGCTTCTTTAAGGATGGTTTGCATACTGTTTTTAAATGACTTTATTAAAAAAATGAAAACATGCACTTATAATAAAAATATCCATTATAAATCAGGTAACATGTTAGCACTTTCAGAAGACTTCCCTTTTTGCCACAAGAGGGCACTGTTGTCAAACAAAAGATGAATTTTTAAGGTTGGAAATTTAATAATGGTTCTGATAAAGCTTTTAAGAAGCATTTATCTCACTAATGGATCAAAATGGTCATTATTGCCTGTGATGGGCATTGTCTTGCTGTGCAATCCTGTCACAGTTGAATTTACTGTGTATATATATCCATGAGCTGTATGCTATCAATAGCTGAATCTTACCATGTTTTCCCTAAAATGCTGTGAGTCATTGTCATAGCTGGTGGTTGAACATACATTGACAATTGTGTCATTCAACTATATTAGTTTACAGGTGAGGAGTTAGGGAAGCATAGAAGTGAAATGACCATTCATTTCAGAGTAAAACTAGAGACTTGATTCATTTATTTAACAAGCTGTATTTAACACCCATGGTGTGCAGAGCATTATGTTAGAGGTTAGCGTAGAAGTGAAGTAAGATCATCCCCTCCCCTCAAGAAAGTTACATTCTGTTTGTAAATGGCCATCCCCTACCTGAGCAATGTAACTATTGAATAGTCATGGAATTCTATTTTTGCATTCTATTATATACAGCTTAGGGCTTCCCTGTGGAGAAGACAATGGCACCCCACTCCAGTACTCTTGCCTGGAAAATCCCATGGACAGAGGAGCCTGGTAGGCTGCACTCCATGGGGCTGCAAAAAGTCGGACACGACTGAGTGACTTCATTTCACTTTTCACTTTCATGCATTGGAGAAGGAAATGGCAACCCACTCCAGGGTTCTTGCCTGGAGAAGCCCAGGGACGGGGGAGCCTGGTGGGCTGCCGTCTATGGGGTCGCCCAGAGTCGGACACGACTGAAGCGACTTAGCAGCAGCAGTAGGGCTTCCCTGGCAGCTCAGCTGGTAAAGAATCTGCTTGTAATGGGTTCGAACCCTGGGTTGGGAAGATCCCCTGCAGAAGGGAAAACTACCCACTCCAGTATTCTGGCCTGGAGAATTCCATGGACTGTGTAGTCCATGGGGTCGCAAAGAGTTGGATGTGACTGAGCAACTTTCACTTTCATTATATATAGCTTGCTTTATTTTTTATAATATAACGTAGAAGTTAGATCATATCACACAAAAACTTTTAAAATAAAAGTTCAGGTGCTTGGCAACTTGTAAGTAGCCTTCAAAATATTATGTTGGTTATTATGCTATAAAATCCTTAGACACTGTTTAGATGCTTTGAAAAATGAGAAACGGGAGGAAAATTTCCAATTAAAAACTCGTCCAATTAAAAGAAACCCTTAGACATAAGGATAATTGGGCCTTGAGAGATTTATGGCTAAATTGCCATTACCGCTCACATTAGTTCAGCCCCAGACCTGGGCAGTTTCACTTGGACAACAAGCTGTGGAATCGTGTTGAGTGTCCCTGAATTTGGTGAGTGTGTTTTGTATTTTATGTCTCTCGCGGGTTTGTTTTCTGTGTTGAGTATAGACTGACTCTCAATGAACCATTGTCACTTAGTGATGATTGCTTTTGGACAATTCATAGTCACTTGGAGGCTAGAGTTTTTCTTCACTAACAAAGGGCACTGGGCATACATACTTCCATTAGAAAGGACCATGTCACTGCATGGAAATAAAGATGCTGCATGGTTGTAAGGAATTTCTCATTTCTTACAGTGATAGAGTGTGAACCTTATGAGGTCACAGTGTGTCTATTTAATTTGTTTAAATCATCTCTGACCAAAAGGGCTCTTTTGAAGAACTCTACAATCTAATTTAAACCAGATGGTATTGGCAACACATAAAATTAAAATGCCACGTGTAAAATTTTATACAATTCTGTACCAGACACAGCTATTGTCTTTAATGACTCACTTAGAACCTTTTAAGTTCTAAACATATTTACAGCGTGTTATAAGATGAACGAGTAAGTTCCTCATTGATATTTTTAGGCAGCAATAGAAAAGCAACTTAACGGAGTGAGTATACTGCATTTTGGCAGAGAAACCTGTCCTCTTGAACGTGTGACAGTAAGCATGCTCTAAATTACAAAGTAATTCCACACATCATGTGATAGTTATAAGTGAGAGCTCAGCTAAGGCTTTAGCTGAGTATCAGGGCTTGAAATACATTCATAAAAGTGTCAATAACCTATTAAGTACATTTACTTTCATCAGAAGCCTTTTAAATATAAAATGTTCATTAATACTTGTCTTGTTACTGCATAAATTTGTCAAGAGAGAGGTTGCACTTGGTTTGCATACTTTTGTGGAAAAGCGGTTTGAGAATTTCTAGAAGACAAATCAGTGTGGTTGTATTATATAAACATAGGATGAAATGGAAACATATTTCCTCCTCTCTGTCTAAAGAAATGATGAATTATTTCATGGAGACAACTTCTCTTTCAAAATTTCCGTTGGTTATGAGACACAATTCTTGCTTAACGGGACCATCTTTTCAACACTTTTCCACTCATAAAACTCTGTTTTATACATCCAAAACTCAGGTTGCTAGTTTCACCTCTGGAGGATAGAGGTGAAATTTCTCACCTCTATCATCTTCTACCTTGAGTGATTTGAAATTAGTGTGAAAAAATGATTTAACGTGATGTTTAAACTTGTTTAAGGCTGTCACCTGTTACATCATTAGCTGGAAAAATTAGTCCTACTTGTGCCCTGATTCCCCAAGGGGCTGAGAACCACAGTTACCAGGTCATCCCAGTAGATCCCACTCCAGGAGGTCAGCTGCACTAATGGTGAATCTGAAAACAGCTCATTATTCAAGCATCCCTACTCTGCTGGTAAAGCAAGACGGGGCTTGGAAACCTCCTAGGTGAGTGGGCAGGCAGGAAAGGGCAATGGTGCAAGAGTGTCTATTTGGTTTTTAAGTGAGAATCTACCTTGCTGTACTGTCACAAAATTGCTTCTGGATTTCTTGGCAGGAAATGAGTCTGCGTGGAGGCACCAACAGAATTCCACTTTGTTTTGTGTCAGTGCTGAATTCCTTCATAGAAATCGACAGAAGTCATTTAGGCTCATGTTCTGGCTCTGTGGTATTTTCATCCAAGTGTCTTTGAGGCGTTCTGATCTAAAGTGTGGTTGTTTTTCCATCTGTTTGAAAAATGGCAGCTTAAGGGCTCAAGGTCTTCAGAATTCTTGTATGTTTGGTCTTAATTTGGAAAGTGACCTTAAGCCTTGAATAAACCTGTAGTAAGGCAGAACCCTGCAGCAAGTCAGAATCACTTTTATTCACCAGCTTTTCAGAGATGAGGCAAAAATTATTTAGGAGTTAATAAAAAATAACAGAGGCTCCAAGCCAGGATCTGGTCCTCATCTAGTCATCTACTTATGTGGGTCCACTGACAAAATTTTTACTTTTAGCTTGATGACCATTGATTGCCTTGAATTCCCGAAGAAAGAGTTTTTTTTTTCAGTCTATTTAAAAAAGCATGAAAAGGACTAATACTCTTTAAAAATATTTTGATAAGAATTGAAACAGTAGATTCCTTGGTGCTAGACTGCTTGCATTTGAATCATCACCTAGCCACTTGCTAGCTGAGTGATCTCGGGCAAACCCCTTGACCTATCTGTGTCTTCATCTGCATAGCAGGATAGAAATAAATCCTACTTTTAAGTGAGTTATTATTTTAAGGTACTTGCGCAATGACTGAACCATAGTAGACACTATGAAATTGCTATTTTTTCTCATCGAATACATTTTTAATTAATAAGAGAAGTTAGGAGCACATAGTATCAATCTCCTATACTTCCTATACAACTGATAGACTTTTGACCAAAGGAACACATTGAATAGCAACAGTTTTTCAATGTTATTGAATGTTATATTCTATTAAATGTCCTTGAAGATATTTTAATTACATGAGAATATTGTATGAACTAACAGCTTGAGAAATGGTAAACCAGTATGACATTTTTAAAGGAACAGCAAAAGAATACACCCAAATGTGTTTACAGAAGGTGTTCCTATGAAAGTGCTTTTTAAGTAAAAGCAAATGAACTTCCTCTGGGGTCTTCAGTGAGTATTAAGAGAGTCAGAAGAGCTGGAACATTTCAACTATCAACTGCTCTTATGGTTTAAGAATGGTAATAAGTTCTGCATCATTTTAGTATGTGTGATAAACCGTTCTTTTTAGTGAACATCTGTTGTCTTGTTTTGATATAATTTCTGACGTAATGAAAAGTTGGAGGAATCATACAAAGAATTCCTAGATTCATCAGTTGCTTACATTTTGTTCATTTGTTTTTGTGTTCATTCATTCATTCGCTTTTCCTTCCTTCCTTTCCTCTTCCCTTTTTCCTCTCAGAATCATCTGACAGTAAGTTCAAGACAGTTGCCCCTTTATTCTTAAATGTTTCAGGGTATATTTTAATAACAGGGACATTCTCTTAACTAATTTAATATTGATATGACACCGTAGTGTAATCTATAGGCTATATTCAGAAATTGTTATTTGTCCCAGTAATGTCCTTTATAGATAAATGTGTGTGTATATATGTGTGTGTGTGTGTGTGTGATTGTACACGCGGTTCATTTGAGAGTGACTATGCATGTATATTTTTTCAGATCTAAGATGCAACATAGGATCACCATTTCGTTTGGTTGCCATGTATCATTCCTTTATTGGAACAATTCCTCAGATTATTTTGGTCTTTCATAACCTTGACAGTTTTTAAGGAACAATTACTTTGCAGAAAGTCTCTCATGTTTGTTAGTCAGACGTTTGGCATTTTCCCTCGTGATTAGGTCCAGGTTTTAAGGTCATTGTGAATTGTGGTTTTAAAAGGAATGTGGTATTTCATCATTGCAGAGTTTTAGAATGAAAAGATAAGAACGTCATGCTGCATAAATTGACATCTGTGGTGTGAGGTGGGTATAGCAGAACTGACATCAGAGATATTCTGAGGGTGCTTATCTATAACAAGTCAATAACTGTATTCCCCAAAATAATCCTTTCAAGGAATTCACTCTGCTAATAGTGAAGGCAAGTAGATCAAGAGAAAAGAAAGGAGGAACCTCACTATTTCCTTGATAAGAAACCAAGTATAGGCCGGCTTCTTTCTTGGGTACAACAGAAATAAATTAAACATCTGAAGAATGGTCTCCTCTGCCTGGGAAGCTCAAAGTTTCTTGGTACCAGGGAACATGAACAGGCATCCTGCACTTTTGTAGAAAAGTGACTGTCTCCACATAAGACCAGTGTGTAAGGTGAAAGATGAAAAATGTAACCCAGCACGCAAATGCTGGTTTTTTTTTGTTTTTTCTCATTCCAACAGTGACCAGGCACATTTAAAACTGTTCTTAGTCTAGATATGGCAATGTCATTCATCACTGTAAACACCCAGACTCTTTAAAAATGAATGCCTTTTTTTGTTTGAATATTTTTATTTTATTTTAGTATTATATAACATTTTATATTATTATATAATATATATTATATAATTATAATTTATATTATATAATATTGTATTAATAAGTCATAATATAATACTTATTGAAGTATTGTTGATTTACAATGTTGTGTTAATTTCTGCTGTCTAACAAAGTGATTCAGTTGTGTGTGTGTATATATTTACACACACACAGAATATATATTCTTTTTTTAGATTCTTTTCCATTATGGTTTATCACAGGATATTGGATATAGTTCTCTGTGCTGTACAGTAGGGCTTCCTTAGTGGCTCAGACGGTCAAGAATCCGCCTGCAATTCAGGAGACCCAGGTTCAATCCTGGGTTGGACAGATCCCCTGGAGAAGGGATAGACTACACACTCCAGTGTTCTTGCCTGGAGAATCCCATGGACAGAGAAGTAGGATCTTGTTGTTTATTCATTTGCTATATACTAGAAAAAGGAAGGACTTTTAAAGCAGATTGATAGAAAAGACTGTGCCATTGTGGGAAAACAACCTAGAGGGAAGTAGAGTGACTGGAAACACATGCTTTTCACGTGCACAACAGCACTGATGGTCTTGAATGTACTAAAGTTCAGAAATGACAGGAAAGAGTTAATCCTTTTAAGCAAGTGCCTAGGATACACTCGGGGAAAATCTGACTGAATGAGTTACTGCTCAGCCTAAAATTAAACTCCTGGCTTTTTGTCTAGCATGTGAACTATTGGATCACATTTGTTTTCGCTGATGGATCCTTTTTTTTTTTTTTTAATGAATTGAAAAGAGAATCCCCAGTGGTTCCCTTTATGTGAAGAAAACAAGATAAATATTAGCTAGGAAAGGTCATTTTGGTTTCCAGTATGTGGGGAGTTCATTAGGATGGGTTCTGGTAAATTATACTGTGTATTTCTTTCCGATAACAGAAGGTCATGTAGTGCCCTTGGGTGGCTATCAGGACAAACATACTTAATAAAGTTGGAGGATCTGGGAGACGAACATTCTCCAGTGATTTCTTTTCCAAGTATCTTACATTTATACAGTTACTCAAAGCTGCTTCTCTCTCGTAGAGCTAATCACTCGCGGACTCCTCTGTGTCTCCTGTGGCCCCAAATGGATGGATCTCAAGCCTGTCATCTAAAGAGGCCTCTAGACAAACATCTGTAATTACCTCCAGGCCACCCAAAGAGGAGAAACCTATCAGCTCTATTTTGTGGTGCATTTGCAGTGGGTTCAACAGGATTCGATAATGATTAGACTATGGGCAAGGATCTTTTGTAAAAATAATTTTATTTATCTTTGGCTATGCTAGGTCTTCAGAGAAGGCAATGGCACCCTACTCCAGTACTCTTGCCTGGAAAATCCCATGGATGGAGGAGCTTGGTGGGCTGCTGTCCATGGGGTCGCTAAGAGTTGGACACGACTGAGCAACTTCACTTTCACTTTTCACTTTCATGCATTGGAGAAGGAAATGGCAACCCACTCCAGTGTTCTTGCCTGGAGAATCCCAGGGATGGCAGAGCCTGGTGGGCTGCCGTCTCTGGGGTCGCACAGAGTCGGACACGACTGAAGCGAATTAGCAGCAGCAGCAGCAGGTCTTCATTGCTTCGTGGGCTTTTCTCTAGTTGCAGCTAGTTGGGGCTACTACACGTTAGTGGTGATGCACAGGCTTCTCATTGCAGTGGCTTCTCTTGTTGGGGAGCACAGGCTCTAGGAAGCGGAGTTCACTAGTGCTTGGACTCCAGAGCACAGGCTCAATAGTTGTGGCACACGGGCTTAGTTGCTCCATGGCACGTCGGAATCTTCCTTGACCTGGGATTGAACACGTGTCTCCTGCATTGACAGATGTTTTATCACTGAACCACCTGGAAAGCCTGCAAGAATCATTTGTATGTCACATTTGCAGCTTAAATATTTATTGTTGCCCATCATTATTTCTCTTTGATCTCCATCCCTTGGAGCAGTGTACTTAACTTAGTGATGTTAAAAATGGGTAGTTTCATGTTCCTTTTTTTTTTTTTTGAAATGTCTTTTGGTTTGGAGTTATCTGAATCCTTCTTAAAAAATGTTTTCATTAAGTAGAAAAGTCTTTTTAGGTGTGTTAGTCTCAGTTATGGTGTTAAAAAGTGTATTTTTGTGTGTTTTACGTTCAAAAAATTTTTGCCTTCTGTGTCCCATCAGCATTTTTCAAAAAGCATCCTTGTAAATTGTTTTATATCTGTATTAGTGAATGAATGAAAGTTGCTCAGTTGTGTCTGACTCTTTGTGACCCCATTGACTGTAGCCTACTTGGCTTCTCTATCTGTGGAATTATCCAGGCAAGAATACTGGAGTAGGAAGCCATTCCTTTCTCCAGGGGATCTTCTCCACCTGGGGATCAAACCCGGGTCTCCTACATTATAGGTGCATTCTTTATCATCTGAGCTACTAGAGAAGCCTGTATATATAAAGTCCATTCATTAAAAAGCAATTTATTTATTTTAATTGCAGGATAATTACTAATATTGTGGTTGTTTTTGCCATACATCAACATGAATCAGCCGTGGGTGCACATGTGTTCCCCCCTTATAGATTATTATATAACATTGGGTCTACGTCCCCATGCTATACACTAGGTTCTTCTTGGTTATCTATTCTATAGTGGTGTGTCTTGCAAATTGTTTATCATCATCAAGTTTATGTCACAGAACATTGAAACTTAGGTCTGCATGCTGGGTTTTCCACTGCTCTGTGAACTTGGGCAGGTTGTGGAACTCTTGGGATTGGAGTATCTCCAATTTCATTTTCATCCCATGGTTGATGAGACAGTGCAATTTTGCATCATGCATGGTTTGGTACCGTCTGTCAACTTGGTCATGCCTTTGCTGCAGAGGGAACTTCTGCTTTAAGATTGTATTCTGTTAACTACTGTGTGGCTAATTAATGAGTGCAGAATTGTGTATTTCCCACCCTCCCTCCATCCCCAGCTATTAGGACCCTTTATAAATGTGTATGTGTTTGACTGTCTACCACTTGCCTGAAAACACAGTTGTTGTAAAATAAAAAAATTTTGCTTCTGAAAACCTGTATCATGTCAACATTAAAATGCTAATGGGTTTCTGTCTTTTTTGTATTTTAAATAGGTCTATGAAGTTAAGATAATTTTTTGGAAATGTCGAAATGGTTGGTCCTTGCTGCCAATGGGAACTTGGAGTCACTCTGAAATCCATCCTGGAATAACCGTGTTTGACTGGAACCAAATTTTATAAAGTCTCCAAGGTAAAATGATTTTAGCACATACCTAGAGATGGTATCTTTATGAAGCATAAAGAATTTAGGCAGATAGAATATCTTAGAATTGATGACCCTTTATAAAAGCTTTATTTTATGTTGAATTTTTAGACATATGGAGAATTTTTAAAAAATTAACTCTGATCTTTGAAATTATTTCAGTTGATAAAGCAGTACTTTGGCTATTCAACAGGGCCAAAGGTGATATGTTTAAGATAAACTAATTCTGTTTTACATTTGGACAAAAATGCTCAATGTAGGAGAAATTGAAGCATCACAGTAGGTATGAAGGTGAAACGTGAAAGTGTTAGTCACTCATTTGTGTCCTATTCTTTGTGACCCCATGGACTGTAGCCCACCAGGCTCCTCTGTGGAATTCTCCAGGCAAGAAAATGCTGGAATAGGTTGCCATGCCCTTCTCAAGTGGATCTTCCCAACCCAGGGGTCAAATCTGGGTCTCCTGCATTGCAGGCAGATTCTTTACTGTCTGAGTCACCACAGTAAGTGTAGTAGGTGAGATATCTTTTTACTGGGGCTCTGGATTATTGAATGACATGAAGAATCATTACGAAATAGCTGCCTACCTAGCCACAGGCATTTCTCTAGGGAATCATAGCTGTTGTTCCCTTGGAGCAGCTGCCCCTAGAAAGGACTCTAGCTTCCCTATTGCTCTCCAGCGCCTTGGGCCCAGCCAGCCTACACTTTTATTGGGAGATATTTGAAATTTGACCCTTGGGTAAGAGGGATAAGCCTTTGTAACAATTAGATCAATAATGGATATTGGAGTTGACAACTGGAATTTTAAAATAGGGGAGGTGGGACAGAGCACCTCATTAAAAAACTCAGCATATATAGAATTCGGAACCTCCATGCTTTCCCTGTTGAGTAATAAATTAATAATCAATTTCCTGAAGTGAAAATGTAATTACATACCAGCACCTCAAGCTCACATAGACTCGCGCATATTCTTTGCCACCTTTTGAGCTGATCCCAGGGTTTCTACCCACCGTACATGGAGGCTGAGGTGGGGGAGACGGAGGACATGCTTTGCAAAATTAAGGTGCATGCAGGTCTTTCAAAGCCGAGGCTAGTATTTCTGTCAGTTTCAAGCGCTTGGAATTTCCAAGGCCAAGGGCAAAATGATGTCAAGCTTCAAAGCTTGACATCAAAAAGGGACTTGACTCAAGTCCCTTTTACCACCACGGTCTTCAAAGATAATCTTAGAATCTTGTGTTACTGCGGCTGTTTCAGAGTCGTACTGAGTCTCAAATCAGTGGCAATACAAGATCTTTCAACAAGATCTATGTAACTACTTTGTGAGAGGCCAGTGCCTGCTCCTAGGAGTGTGGTGTGGCCACCGGGTCCCCAAGGCTGTGCTTCCTCTTGAGCATGGAGTCAGGGTTCTTGTTGAGACCCCGTGGGGTTGGCAGTCATAGGCTTGTTAGGCCCTTTCTTCAGGATTTCCTCAGAAGCTTTGCCTGTATTGTTACTCAAACAGGAATCCACAGGCCATGTCTTTATCATTTGCCCATGAGTGTTTATACGTATATCTTGTATATGAAAAGGGAGTTCCTTTGATCCTCTGTGGTGGATCTATTATCCTTGAAGCCAGGCAGAACCCAGTGTTACTGGAGTTCCAAATGCCCAGAGCTTGGACTTCCACTTGAAAAAGTTAATTAAAAAAAGAGCAAACAAAAGTTAATCTAGTGCTACCTGAGATCAAAAAAGGCAGAAAGTTAGGGAAGGAAGTAGAACGCATATTAGCTATTTTCTTTTTATTTACTTTTTTTTGGAAAGGGAAGTGTTTCAGAATAGACCACACAGCCGCATTTGCAAACCGAATTGTCTTTGAGCAACTGTTTGGATACTGTCCATTCATATGAAGTGAAATATATTTTCCCAGTTTTTATTGAGATGTAATTGATTCATAACACTGTGTATGTTTGAGGTGTGCATTGTATTGATCCAGTATGTTTATCAACTGCAAAGTGATTCCCACCATAGTATCAGCTACCACCTTCTTACTGTTGCATAGGTACTGTTTTCTTTCTTGTGATAAGAGCATTTAAGATCTACCCTCTTAGAACGTTCAAGTATATGGGACAGTGTTACTAGATTAGCTGTAATAACCATGCTGAACATTAGATCCCCAAACTTATTAATTATGTCACTGGGAGATTTGACCATTGACTAATACCTCCCCAGTTCCCTCACCCTCAACCCTTGGTGACCACTGTGCTACTAAATCTGTTTCTCAGAATTTGTCTTTTTTAGATTCTACATAAAAGTGAGATTATGCAGTATTTGTCTTGATCTGACTTATTTCACTTAGCAGTAATGCCTTCAAGGTCCATCTAAAATTTTGTTTATGGCAAGATTTCCTTCATTCTCATTGCTGAATAATGTTTTATCTTTATCCATTTATCTATTGATATCTATATGAAGTTGTTTATATATTTATCTGTAGTTGCCCATGTTCTCATCAAACTCTGAGATTGGATTAATACACTATGCAGCCAGTATTCTAGGCCAAAAGGCATTAATATGCAGTCAGAGAAACCAGGGGAAAGTTCTCAGGCCTGGTGTGTGAATTTCTGTGGTTTCTTTCACATGCAGAAACCACATATCTTTTATTTGAATCCTGCTTAAAGTATGTTGCTTTTTAAATTTTGTGGTATAAAGTAGTATATAGCCCCCATGTTCTATCAGAACCACTCAGGCTACGCTCTAGGGGTTCATAAATAGACTTCTCACTGAGGCATGCAGTTAACTTGAAAAACTTTTAATTATAAAAGGTGTGTATTGAAAACTAAGTGAATGCACAGTGCATGTAAGGTTCACTTGGCCTGTAGTCTCTTTGGTGAGGTAGGGTAGAGGTGCATTGCGCAACATCTTCCTCTGCTCTCCGTGCCGTCTAAGGACGGTGTTTGCTCAGAGTCTCTCACCAGCCACCCATCGCTGACCTGCATCCTGCTTTCCCTCCAGGATGAGAGCCTGTGCCAGATCCGTCTTGCTGTCTAACTGGCTCTTTCTGGCCTACGTGTTGATGGTGTGCTGTAAGCTCATGTCCGCCTCCAGCCAGCACCTCCGGGGACACACAGGTAAGCCCTTTAAACTTGTCATGCGCCACTGAGATCAATTAATAAAACCGTTTGAAACGTCAAAGCCCACATTTTAGGCACAGGTAATTGACAGGAGCCTTGGATGGTGTGTAAATAATCAGAGGAAGCATGAAATACAGCAGGGTAAAGCAGTTTGATGGTTTGATGCTTCCAGATATCTTTTTAAGATTTCTCCAGGTTTTCCTTTCCTGAGTACACTTCCATTCTTTGGAAGTGATTTTTCTCGAGAATCCTGGAAACCCAGCAGCATTTTGTGCTTATATATTCCAGCTTCCTTTGAAGGCAGAACATCTTTTTTGATAAACTTGAATGAACACTGAAGGCAGTTTGCACATAATATGGTTCTTTTAGGAAAAGATGGTGAATGATTTAAAAAGAAGAAAGAAAGGAAAAAAAATGTGGTGGTAACTTTTGCACAGGACCTAAAATAGAAAGTGTGTGAAGTCTTAGAGAAGCATTCTGATACTTTGTAGTGAGACCCATGTCTGTCCTTTGCTTATTTCTAAAGACAGATCAAAATAATTAGTTAAGTATCTCGGTGTGTATTGTGTATTTGTCTTCACCTTTCCCTTTAACATCTACATTTAAAGTGTTACAGATTTGAAAACTCCCCAGTGAATTGTGTTTTCCTGAATAATTGATATTTGTCAGCAAACTTGTTGCTAAACAATTAATTTACTGTCTATGCTTCAGTAATTGGAGGTGTGGCAGTGCCAGGCATGCTCTGAGTTTTTGGTGAAACAGTGAAGCTTGAACCCTAAGCCGTGTATGTGTCAGAATTGTAAAGTTTGTGTCTAAGAAAGTGTGCTGGTCGCATAGCCTTATTCTCAGATATACAGCAGGTCAAGTTTTCCTGGTAGTTATTCTGATAATTTAGGACTAAGACTTAAATTTAGGCTGAAGTTTTTAAACTCTCTCACAATTCAATTTTCCTTAAGCAACAGTTTCAAGAAGACAAGGAAAATAATGATTGCAATTTTAATAAATCAGTGTAAAATCGATACCATTTGACTGCTGTGAAAGTGCCCAGGGCTAGTTGGTTATTGTGCTGTGTATCTTTGGGTGAGCTTACTCTCAGGAATAGGGTATTTGAAGTCATCAGTCTTACCTGTTTAATACACATCTCTTTTCTTGGGTTGCAGGTAGAGAGTCAGTATAGTTCAGAAGCAGAACATTTCATTGGGGCGGGTTAGCACCGGCACATTCCAGACTTCTCAAAACTGGGTTTGAGATTGTGATCAACAGTGATTAAACCTGAGGGAAACAGGGGCCATGACTGACCCTTCAATTCTTCATCTTTGTTGGCAATCCTCATTCCATACCATAACGTTTTAAATTTGGAAAAGGTGAGACCATAGGGTATCTGTGTGAAAGTGAAGGTGCAGTTTGGTAATAAAGTGTGTTATACGTGAGCAAAAAAAAAAAAAAAAAAATCTGAATTAAATCTAAGTTAAGATTAGAATCGTGAACACAAGAGATGCAGTATTTTCCCTATAAGCCAAGACTCAACTGTAACAGGGAAGGTAAGAAGTCTGAGCAAAGCCTTCGAAAGTTTTGCCCAAGAAATGAAATTTTCATCATCGATTTCTTTCAGTGATTTTATTTGGATTCTTGGTTTTTGGTTTCTCTTTGACTTTTGGGGTATTCTTCCTGATTTTGTTTTTGGAATTTAAGTACCTGTCATCCCTCATCTTTTTAAATTAATTAATTAATTTTTAATTGGAGGATAATTGCTTTGCAATGTTGTATTGGTTTCTACCACACATCAATACGAAGCAGCCATAGGTATACGTACGTCCCTTCCTTCTTGAACCTCCCTCCCACCTTCCACTCCATCCCACCCCTCTAGGTTGTCACAAAGCATCAAGTTGAGCTTCTTGTGTCATACAACAAATGACCACTGGCTATCTATTTTACATATGGTAATGTGTATCTTTCCATGCTATACTCTCAATTCATCCACCTTCTCCTTCCCCCACTGTGTCCACACGTCTCCATGTCTGTATTGCCTTGGCTGCCGTGCTTAGGTTCATCAGTGCCATCTTTCTAGATTCCATATATACGTCTCACCCCTCATCTCAGTAACCATCAAAGTAGTCAGGATGGCTCCTGCCCACGGGGAGCTCTGTTCTCTCCCTGGGGCCGCAGGCTGTATATGAAGAATCATCTTTGCAGAAGTACAGATGTGCTTTGTTTAGTTTGCTCTTGGCTTCTTTCTTGTACTTTACTGCTTTTTTTTTTTTTTTTTTTAACAAATCAAATGTTTGTGGCAACCCTTCATCCAGTAGGTCTATTGGCTCCATTTATTCCCAACTGCGTTTGCTCTCTTTGTGGGTCTGTGTCATAGTTTGGTAATCCTTACACTATTTCAAGCTTTTCCATTATTTATTTGTTATGCTGTCTGACCCATGATCTTTGATGTGACCACTGCAAAAAGCTTATGACTTGATGAAGGCTCAGATAATGGTTTGGAGAAGGCAATGGCACCCCACTCCAGTACTTTTGCCTGGAAAATCCCATGGACAGAGGAGCCTGGTAGGCTGCAGTCCTGGGGTAGCTACTAGTCGGACACGACTGAGTGACTTCCCTTTCACTTTTCACTTTCATGCATTGGAGAAGGAAATAGCAACCCACTCCAGTGTTCTTGCCTGGAGAATCCCAGGGACGGGGGAGCCTGGTGGGCTGCCGTCTATGGGGTCGCACAGAGTCGGACATGACTGAAGCGACTTAGCAGCAGGAGCAGCAGATAATGGTTAGCGTTTGTAGCAATGAAGTATTTTAAAATTAAGGGACGTGAATTCTATTTTAGACATAATGCTTTTGCACACTTACTAGACTACAGTAACATAACTTTTATATGCAGAACCAAAAAACTCACGTGTCTTGAGTTATCGTGATATTCTTTTAATTGCGGTGGTCCGGAAGCACACTGGCAAAGTCCCTGTGATCTGCCCATACCCTTTGTTTAACTACAGTTGAAGGCTCCTGAATCCTACTGTGAAGTCTTATTCCCTCATGGGTTTCTTAAGCTGTGTCCTTGATGCCTGGAAGATAATGGGTGCTAAATGAATATTTATTAATAGGCTGATTTTGCCTATTTGTCACCATGGAATCAGTTATGTAATTTTCTGCTGGTTCTAAAAATTCCAGACAGTAACAGGCAGGTTGAAAATATATCCTGTTAACTTTTTGTTGATTATTAGGGTTCTCCGGAGAAACAGAACCAATAAGATATATATATACACACATATTGTTGTTGTTTAGTTGCTCAGCTGTGTCTATTGACTGTAGCCTGCCAGGCTCCTCTGCCCATGGGATTTCCCAGGCAGGAATTCTGGAGTGGATTGCCATTTCATTCTCCAGGGGATCTTCCCCACTCAGAGATCAAACCCACATCTCCTGTTTGGCAGCCAGATTCTTTTACCACCGAATCACCAGGGAAACCCTACATATGCACAGTGTACATTCCAGCCTTCCGAAGGCCTGTGGCCCAGGAGCACAGAGGGCAGGAGACAGTCAGTGTCCCAGCCCAGCAGTCAGGGAAGGAACACATTCCACCTTCTGCTTTTTTCTTCTTTTCAAGTCCTCAAGCGCTTGGATGAGGCCCACCCGCAATGGGCCATCAGCTTCACTCAGCCCCCTAGTTCAAATGCTAACTTCTTCCAGGAACACCTTCACAGACATATTCAGGGGTCATGTTTTGGCAGATATCTAGGTGTCCCCTGGGCCACTCAAGTTGACAATTTCATGTATCTTTCTAGATAGTGTTTTATATAGTCATCTATATTTTCTATATTATTTTACAGTTTTTATGTATGTACACACCTATCCTTCCAGAAAAAGGAATGTGTATACTAGTACGTGCGTATGCACAGATATCTCACTCTATACTGTTGTGTACCTTGATTTTTTTTCCCCATTTAACAGTAGAGTTTAAAGAGTCTTCGTTTGAGTGCATGCAGATTTATATCACTCTCTGTTGTACAGATGTGCTCTCATTTATTTGATCACTCCCAGTTTTGGTGGACATTTAGCTTGTTGCCTGTTGTATTTCCCAAATATATGTCCTGACTTCAGATGAATCTCTAGTAGTGGAATTGTTGAATTCAAGTGCACGTAAATGTATTAGTGGGGCTTCCCAGGTGGCGTTGTTGGTAAAAGAATCCACCTGTCAGTGCGGGAGATGCAGAAGACGCAGGTTTGATCGCTGGGTCAGGAAGATCCCTTGGAGAAAGGCATGGCAACCCACTCCAGTATTCTTACCTGGAGAATCCCACAGACAGAGGAGCCTGTCAGGATACATTCCATGGGGTTGCAAAGAGCTGGACACGACTAAACTTCTGAGCACACACACAGCAAATGATTTAGTGAGAGTGGGCTAATTCCTGTTACACATAGACCAAATGGCTTAAACAAAAGAAGTTGTATTTCTTGCTCACGAGTGCTGGGTAGGTAACATGTCAACTGGCTGTCCTCTACTGTGGCCTTTTTGGAATCACAGGGCATGGAAGCTATACTCTTCTCAGCCTGTGTCCTTGAAGGTTGTTCTGGAGCCCTCTTCAGCCAGCTAGAAGGGGAATGGGTGGGGAGGGTACACCTGGGAGGTGATGATGAACCGGGTTAGAAGCTGGCAGTATCCCTTGACCTGTCCTCTCTTGCCATTGGCTACAGCTGAGTGCCCATGGCCACACCTTGCTGCAGGGGCTGCTGGGAAACATACCCTAGCTGGGACCCAGGTCCGAGAGGAGATGATGGTTTTTGGTGAGTGTCCTGCATCCTCTGACAGCCACATTAAGATTTCAGTAGTGTAGGGGGTTTCCTGGTGGTCCAGTGGTGGAGTCTGAGCTTCCTCTGTAGGGGGCACAGGGTCTATCTATCCCTAGACACAAAGTACCTGGACTATCATTTCCTTGTTTCTTCCTGCTTTTTCTTTGCCCAGGTTCTAGCGAGGCCGTGTATTCTAGTGTATGAGAGAGAGAGAGAGAGATGGGGAGGGAAATGGCAATGGGAGGCAGGTGTTGTAAATGTCTCTAATGACCTTGCAGTGGCCACATGGATTTTCTTCCCAGAATTGTGCTCACCTGATGACAAAGTCAAGGGTCAGACTTGAGAAACTCTGGTCAGGTCTTTGGGTGTATCTGAAACAGCCTGAGAGTGGGAGCAAGCTGTAGAGAGTTAACTGCAAAAGACAGTGTACTGTGTCCAAAAGGACTCCTGACACCGTCCCAAGAGCTTTGTGGTTTGTGCTGGCCAATTAAAGAAACGGTGGCCCTAGGAAACCCTAGTTGGAAGTTTATTGGATGCTTTTAATGGCTCAGATTAGAACAACTTGCTGAAGGTTGTGTATAAACAAGGAGATATTTTCCAATCCCATCTCCACTCATCCCTCTAAGACAGAGCCAGAGGGGAAGAAGGTAGGACCCCATCCCTGATTTGGGCTGATCAGATTGGGTGTTAGGTGTGGGCCGAAGTTCACTTTACTTCAAATGTTAGAAAACAAAAATGCACCGAATTTTCGCGGAACAGGGAGTGGGAATCTTTCTTTAAGGCATTGATCATCTTCCGCTAGAGTACAGAGGCAGTATTTTTAAGGAATTAGAAAACACAAACGGCCACCTTTGTTGTTTTTTAAACTTCTACCTGACACAGTGATTGAGTAGGAGGCCTTGGGGTCGCGAAGAGGCAGACACGACTTAACAACGGAGGAGACCGTGTGGGCGTCTGTATCCCCGAACCACAGAAAACGTGCCTGGGGCCAATTGGTAGGTTACATTCTTTTAAAAGGAAGCCAGAGTTAACTCTCTTGTTTCTTCAAGGAGCAGTTTGTCCTTTTGTTCCCTGTGCCCCAGCCTTTCCCCGCCGCTGTACATTTCCCCACAAGAGGGCAGCACGTGTAATGCTGTGGAAAGATGCTGACAGTTTCACAGACTTCAGTCATTTGAAATTAACCGCTTAGGGGATGTTTGTGAGTTTCATTCGAGGTTCACGTGATGAGTTTGGGACACAAAACATCCTGCATCCTGGAGATTTATCCCTGGGTATATTTTGTTGCTGTTCAGTCGCTCAGTCGTGTCTGTCTCTTTGCGACTCCATGGACTGCAGCATGCCAGGCTTCCCTGTCCTTCACAAACGAGCCTAAGAATGAATATTTAGACACTTTAAATTTCCCCTTTGAAGACAGAATCATAGCTACTTTTCCCAGGTAGCTGAGAGAGTTGGAAACTTGGGTGCTGCTGGTTTGCAGGTTCATTTTAATAGTCCCATTTCTCCAGACAGCTTTAAATATGAATGACTTTGGTCACATTTAATTCCTGCAGATGCCATGGTGCCTAGCTGCTGTTCAGTATACTCTGTTTTGGTGTAAAGTCTCCTGTTTAATACATTGTGCCCAGGTGTTAAGGCCCCGAGAAACGGGCGCACAACTGAGAATTGAGGCAGCAGAGCACAAGCTGATCTTCAGTAAAGCATAGTCCTGGTTCTGCCACTTCCCAGCTGTGTGACCTTGTCCAAGTCACTTAACCTCTCTGAACTTGCTTCATTATCTGTAAAAATAGAATGATGTACTCAATAAAAAAGTAAGTGAAAGGATTAGTACATAGTCAACACTCAGTAAATGGTAGCTGTCTTCCTGTTTAGAGGCATTTAGAATAAGCAGGAGTCTGGAAACCTTCAAGGAATAATTGAGGGCTCCGTATGGGTGGGGGATATAGTCAGTGACATAATGTTTGAAGCTGTATTGTGTACAAGAGAAAATGCTTGTTTTTCATTGTTCTAAAGAGCTGACTGTAATGAAGAGAATGTCTTTATGAAGACTGGTGTTTCACTCAACCTTAAGAAAAGAGGAAAGGAATTTCTTTCACCACGTTGGGGACAGGGCAACCCCAGGGCGCGCTGAGAGTCCTTTTACCTTCTAGTCTTCAGCCAGGTCTTCTGTAGAGGGAGGCACCTCACTGATGGGGAGCTGTGTCAAGAACTGTCACAAGTCTGAGGCTTAACCTTCCTTGTGAGATCACAGGGCAGCCTGTTGGTTTCCTGGATGCTGGTGGAAGATGAGAGATCCTCAGCCAGAGGCAAGGGGTTTCTTCTTACTGCAGCAAGTAGCAGGGTTCAGGTTAGCTACTGCTCTCCTTTCATATTTGAGCTGGTTACAGAATCTCTTTGGGACTCAGTCTCTTCTGGAAAGTGGAGATAATAAACAGTAAAAGTCATCTTTAAGGAGTTGTAAACAGGAGTCAGTTCCTGTCTTGGAAAGTGCTAAGAATTGTGTTTGTGCTGTGAATGTTCAATAAATGTTGGTCATGTTTATTGAAAACTGCCTTCTCCTTATGAGGGCATTCCATTTTATAGAGGTTCTGTGATGTTTACATTTATGGAAGTTTAGATGTTCTGTTTTCTCTGTGATACAGGATGATCGCAGAATATGAATGTTGGACTTGGGTGCCTTGTGTTGTTTTCAGCTTTGGTTAAATTGTTTGCAAAGTAACTGCACCTAAATTTAAGCTCATGTTTCTGTCCCCTAAAACAGCTGAAATTTTATAGGAACCCTGCTAATGATTTTGATTGGAATGACTACTTTAGCCCTCATTTACTCTAAGACATTTCTTTCAAAGATCATACAGATAGTTTTGAAAAATAATTAGTCTGCATTGCCAGAGTTCTGACACGAGGGGGCAGGCAGGGCTTAGAAGAGCTAAACAGGAAGAAACAGTATTCTAGCCTGATGCAGATGTTGTCTAGTAGAAATAGGAGAGGCACGTATGTAATTTTAAATGTTCTATATAACCACATTTAAAAAGTAAAAAGAAACACATGAAGCAGTAATATATTTTATTTAATCTAATACATTGAAATATGATTATTTCAACCTGTGGCCCAAGCCACATTCTGAGCACTCAGTAGCTACACGCAGCCAGAGGCCAGTGTAATCTGCTTAGTGCAGGAGAATGAATTGAGTCTTAGCATTACTTTCTGAAAGATTAGAATTATGAGTTATTTGTATTTTCATGGGTCAATCCTAGGGCACAGTGTTGTATCTCCCTTTTGTTCACTGAATTTCTTTTTAAGTTTTTAGTTTTAGTTCTTTATTTTTTTCTTGAATGACTGCTTCTAAATTTAGGTTAAGTACCAGGTAAGTGGGGTGTGTAGCCTTCATAAAGTGTGGAAAAGATGGCTGCATTTCCTGATGAACTGCTTATACGATCATTCCTTGCAAGAGTGTTTTTTTTTTTTAGGAAAAGAAGAATGGCAGGATAGTATGTGTGTATCTGTGTGTGTGTGTGTGTGTGTGTGTGTGTGTGTCTGTGTATGTGTGTGTGATGGCTTCAACCGTTAAGTCTTAAAGTTAGTCCCTGGAAGTTATTTGACCATTAACAGGTATTTATCCACTGGAGTGAAGTCCAACAATATAGATTTAATATGGTTTCTTCTGTAACTTTTTCATCTTCCTGCCCTGCCCCCAGTGAATGGTTACTTCTTTAACTGTATGGGTATATTTCTATGTAGGCAACTCCACAGGAATATCCTCTATTTTATAAACCAGAAAAAGGCTCTGGAATGGCCCCAAAGCCCACGTTTTGGTAGTACAGAGGGTTTCCATGTGATGATGCTTACTTGATTTCTCTGGGGAGCTTTTACATGAAAAAACAGAGCGGCTCCACCACAGCTATATCTGAATCTTGCACGGTGGAGCCCAGGCAACTATATTCCTGGTGAGTATCAGAACCACTCATTCAGAAGAAAAAAAATCAGAAGTTTGACTCAAGCTCTTGTCATGCTACAGTTTGATCGCAGTGGTGATGAGTCTCCATTTTCGGCTCACTACACACGATCAGGCTTGAAGAGAGGTCTGTTTGCTCCCTGTAGCGATGACCTCCATCTTCACTTCTTTGGAAGGACTGTGAGGATATTTGGTCATTTTGCACTGGCATGACTGTTTCTGGATGCTAAGAGCTCGTAGAGTGAGGGATTCCACTGACTTCCCTTGGACCCTTCATTATTTTTGTCCAGTGCCATTTGATGGGCTCATCTTAATCTCAGTGTTCATAAGAAAAAGGAACCAATTATATGAGGTGTTAACATTTGACTTCTCATCTCAGCTGCAAGTTCAAGTCCCAGTGCCACAGACAAGGTCAGCTTGGCAAAATATCTGACAAATGAGCATGCTTCACATTGTTTTTTGTGGGGAGGAAGGGGTGTTTCACAGAGAGGGGAGTAAAGAATTTCAGGTCCTTAAATAAGCTTGTGAGCCCCTGAAGGTGACAGAGCAGGCTTTTTTTTTCTGATGCATTTTTGTGCCTTTGAGGCAGAAGAGGCAACCCAAGGCCTTTGAAGAGTTCTCTGGGTAGTTAGGCAAAAGATTCTCTTTACCCTAGAGAAGAAAGCTGCTTTTTCTTTCTTCAAGTCATACCTTTGAACTTACCTAAACAAAGCCTACACTTTGGGGTTTAAAAAGCCCGAGATCTCATCTGTGTGTTGGCTTTATCCAAGGAAACCAGAATCTTTTGTATAAGGAAAACAAAATCATTTGGTAAGAAGAATCAGGACGGTAGAGATGGCATGGGAAGAAAAATGAAGTTTTATGTTTTTCTAGGTGTAACGTGAATGCTGGAAATAACGTGGCCCATATGGTGATAGTCATATTGTTGAAAGGATGTTCAGAAACCTATTAAAACTTCAATTCACTCCGAGAAGAGAGGGTGTACAATAGTTAAAAACTTTCCCACTCCTGCCATGGGCTGTCAGTGCATATGTCTTGGGGAATGTCTGAAATCAGATAAAAACTACAGTCATTTTAAACTGGGCTGGGAGGGTCTGACCAGGTGGCTCAGTGCTTAAGAATCTGCCTGCAATGCAGGAGACATGGGTTCAATCCCTGAGTCAGGAAGATCCCCTGGAGGAGGAAATGGCACCCCACCCCAGTATTCTGGCCTGGAAAATCCCACAGAGATATACTCCATGAGGTCACAAATAGTGGAACACGACTGAGCATACTCACAATGTGTTGTGGAACAGGTAGTGAGGGATTCAGAAAGGGAAAGAGTAGATAACTTTGTTTCAGGGAAAAGTAATACGGGCATGAAATAAAATGGAAGAATGACTCTACCAGTGGGCCTTCTTTCTAGAGTTTGTTACTGACTCTTACATAACTACTCGTTAAAAGGCTAGAAGTAAATACCAGCAATCCAGGCAAGTGTATGGCAGGGGAACGTGAACAGTTTCAACTTGGCACAAAGTTAAAGGTGTGTGTCTTCTGCCCTCAAGCCAAACATAGTTCTAAGCTTTGCTGTTAGGAAAGCATTTGCAAGGCATGGTGGTCCAGGAAGTCATTTCTTTCAAGAGAACCATGGAAAGGCCTGGTTGGATTTGAGATATAGGCATGAACTTATTGCTGTTTTCTCTACCTGACCTTCCCCAGATGTCCTATAGTCATCTAGCCGGTTTCCAAAGTGCCAGCCAGTGGAGATCAGTGACTTCTATTTGGAGAGATTCTGTGTGTTTGAGCTACTGAAATAGGAAATACTGACTGTATATAAAGAAAGATAGTGGCAAGTAATACTGAATATTTTTCTAGTTAGTGGACATCTAGAAATTTGAAACATCCACACAATGGCTAGCTCAGCGTTTTAGTTGCCAGATCTGTGTGTGTGTTTATTCTCCAGAAGAAAAATTATGGTGTTTGATTTCTCCAGGTGGGAGCCTCTCTCTTCTACTGTATGTTGTGCTGATTTTGGGTTTGTTTCCAATGAGCCTGACTTGGTGACTCTTGGCTGTGTGACACGTCAGAACCTGGATTGTTTCTCTAAGTCACTGAAACCTTAAATTGAACCCTATTAATTTTAGAATTTGTGATGATCCTGAAATGATGGGGTTGACATTTACCCATGCTCTGTCTATGAAAGGAGATTTGCTAAGCAAATAAATAGTGTAAACAGTGGGAGCTGTTGAAGTTACCTTTAAAAAATATCAAGTGCTTTGAAAGCATTTATTTAACAGGAAATCAAAATGCTTGTGCTTTGGCTCTGTGAAGCCCTAGCTGTGTGTTATTGAAAAACAGTTATTCAGTCTCTCTGGCAATGGGACTGCACCCTCTATCTCAAAGTTTTTTCATGAAGTTTAAATTAAATAGTGCAGAGTTGGGTATTACATTGGGAACTTAAATGTATTTTTAAATTTTTTTAAACAGCTTTATTGAGATGTAATTGAATGCAGTAAACTTTGTGTAAGTGTGCAATTTGGTAACTTTTAGCATACATAATGCATAGGTATAATTGTACACACACATACACACACACACGCATGAAAACAATCTCGATGATCAAAATAATGAATATACCCATTATCCCTGAAAATTTTCTTGTGCCCCTTTGTAATCAATCTCTCTTGTCCCTACCTGTACCATTGCCAGGCAACCACTGATCTTTTTTGCCATTGTAGATGAGTTTCCGTTTTCTGAAATCATGTTTAAGTAAAACCATACAGGATCTGTTCTTTTTTTGCTTGATTTCTATTTCATAGTCGCTGTATGGTTCATCTGGGGTGTCATATGCATCAGTAGCTCATTTCTTTTCTTCATTTTTATTAGAGTATAGTTGCTTTACAATACTGTGTTTCTTCCTGCTGTACGGCAAAGTGAATCACCTATATATACATATATATACACACACCCTCTATTTTGGATCTCCTTTCCATTTAGGTCACTACAGAGCATTAAAAAAATAGTTTTATTTATTTACTTTGTCTGTGCTGGGTCTTGCTGCGTGGGCTTTTGTCTAGTTGCAGCGAGTGGGGTCTTTTCTCTAGTTGCAGTGCAGGGCTTCTCACTGTGGTGGCTTCTCTTGTTAGGGAGCAAGGGCTGTAGGGCACACGGCCTTCAGCAGTGGTGGCTCCTGGGCTCTAGAGCAGAGGCTCAATAGTTATGGCACATGGGCTTAGTTACTTCATGGCACGTAGGACTGGGGATCGAAGCTGTGTCTCCTGCATTGGCAGGTGGATTCTTTACCACTGAGCCACCAGGGAAGCCCACTGTAGAGCTGAGTAAAGGTCCCTGAGCTATACAGTAGGTTCTCATTAGTTATCTGTTTTATACATAGTAGTATATTTACGTCAATCCTAATCTCGCAGTTCATCACATCCCTGTTTCCCCCGTTAGTGTCCATACATTTGTTCTCGAAGAAGCTCATTTTATTGCTGAATAGTAGCCCATCCTGTGTCACACGCTGTTTATCCATTCATGTGTTGGTGGACATTTGAGGGTGTCCGGTGTTAGGAACATTTCTTACAAGTGCTTACATGAACATATGCTTGCATTTCTCCTAAGGAAGTTCCTAGGGGACAGAATGGCTGGTTCATATGGTAGATGTATGATTGACTTTTCAAGAAACTGTCAAACTGTTCTCCGGTGTGGTTGTACCAGCTCACACTCTCCCCAGCAGAGTAAGAGAGTCTTAGTTCCTTCACATTCTTGTCAGCACTTGGCATGGTCTGTATTTTTAATTTTAGCCCATTTACTAGGTGAGTAGTGATATCACATGATGGTTTTAATTTGCATTTTCCTTATGACCGGTGACATTGTGAATCTTTTTGTTTGCTTTTCTCTATATCTGTGAAGTGTCTATTCAAATCATTTGCCCATGTTTTAGAAAGTTGGGTTATTTTCTTAATATTGAATTTTGAGAGCTCTTTACATATTCTCAATACAATTCCTTCATCAGATAAGTGAATTGCAAATATTTCCTCCCAGTCTGTTCATTCCCTTAACAGTTCCTTTTGAAAAGCAGTTTTTTGTTTTGATGAGATTCCATTTACCAGTTTGTTCTTTTAGCTACCATGCTTTTGATATCTTTTGCTTCTAACTCAAGGTCACAAAGCTTGCTTTCTATGAAATGGTTTAATTTTAGTCTTGATGTTTAGGTCTGTGATTCATTTTGAGTTAATTTCCGTAGATGATGTACTTGAGTGCATTTTGAGTAGGTAAGAAAATACTGCTCATTGTAAATTCTCCTCCTGTTACCTAGGTGAAGTTGCCGAGAGTACTTGAAAATAATAAAATCATAGATTTATTTTCAAAAGACTTAGGCATTTTAGTAAGCCAGACTGATAGTCCCACACTAGTTAGTCTGAATTAGTGAGTTAAAATAATGATGTCCAATAAGGTAAACAGTACAGCTCTACAGATAAGGATATTTTAAACAGAGTGCATTTGTGAAGCTGTTAACAGTAAGAGGACTGCCATCCTGGAAGCCAGGAGACCAGCTCTTCTTCCAGACTTGGGCAGTAACCAGGCGTATAGACCGTGACAAGTTTAATCTCTTGGCCTCAGTTTCTGCAGCTGTTAAACACAGAAGTTAGATGATCTTTGCTGTTCACAGTGTGTAGCTCTGTTCACTAGAGGTGGGTTGGATTCTTATGGGTCTTTATGTTCATCCTAGTACCAGTAACTGACTAGGTTGAATAGATGTCCCACAACTGTGTGCAGCTCACTTTTCAAGCATGCATTGATGGCATCTAATGAAAAAAATAGAAATTGACTTAAAAGGGCTTTGACTTCCTATTAATGCTATGTCAGGTCTACGTTTTCATAATCAAAGACTTATCAGCAGTGCAACCACTGTCTGATTGGAAATACATTGTGAACTTTATTCTTACTAGTAGGATGTGGTGGCTCAGCTAGTAAAGAATCCTCCTGCAATGTGGGAGATCTGGGTTTGATCCCTCGATTGGGCAGATCCCCCGGAGAAGGGAAAGGCTACCCACTCCAGTATTCTGGCCTGGAGAATACCATGGACTGTATGGTCCACGGGGTTGCAAAGACTTGGATATGACTGAGCGACTTTCACTTTTCAAAATAGTCTTATTCATTTTAGCTGGGAAACCTGTGTCTAAATGATCTTCTGCTAAGGATTTTTCAAATTTGGAGGTGTAATGAGACTGTGAGGAACTACAGTTCATCATTTGTGGCTAGTGGGTTTCAGCTGAGATGCCTCCCTGCCCTTCACAAGTCGGCTAAGTGGGTAAGAGTGGCAGGGAGCACAGGCGTCTCGCAGCCTCCTCATAGAACTCTTTCCCCTGCAGGGAAGTGACTCGCTGGTCACGTGGGAAGCTGCTCTATCATGATGTCAGGTGTCCAGAGAGGTGAGCTTCCCCTTGGGCCAGCGAGGAGAGGGAACAGCAGCGGGCAGAAGTGAAATCAGTTGCACCATCTGGCAGAGCTGGGACATGGAGCTTATGTGTGACTGGTTCTGGGGGAGCATCAGCAAAGTTGTCATCAGACCAGTCCCCTCCCCACATCCCCGCATCAGGTGTCCAGTATTGAATCTCCATTCCTGACATCTGCCGTGTCGGTCTGCATCGCTAGCAGGTGGGGGAGATCAGATGACAGGTCATAGATGGCTTAGTTTGCTGATGAGTCCTCGTGACCCTTTTCCAAACCATTGGGTGGCATTTCAACGGGCTCCGAAAATCTCCCATCCTTTATGTCTCAGCACAGAAAGAGACAAAGTGATAGATAAGAGGTGATTTATTAGAATAGGATGCTTGGGAAGCTTACAAGCCAGGCAGGTGAGAGGGTGCCATGCCTCACGAGCTTAGTGGGCTACAGTTTTATAATCAAGGGAAAAGTGGGGAGGAGGGAAAGATGGCCTTCTTCCTCATTCTTTTATTTTTTATTTTTATTTTAGTATTTATTATTATTATTTTTTACTTTACAATATTATATTGGTTTTGCCATACATCAACATGAACCCGCCCTGGGTGTACACGTGTTCCCGATCCTGAACCCCCTCCCACCTCCCTCCCCAGAATGGACATCACACTTCCATCATCAGTTCTTTGACCCGTTTGGGCAGGAGAGTCTTCTTGTCCTTTTATGGTCTAGCCAGGACTGTCACGACACTATGGAAAACTTAATTCAGGTCTCTCTGTTCAGTGAGGGTATTTCACTTTGAAATGTCGCCTTTCCAGAAAGCATCCCTTCTCATGTGCAGAAAGCATGTCCTGGGAATCATGAACTTACTGAGCTCACTGGGCAGGATGTGGGTCTCATGCTACCATTGGTTTATTGTTTAGGGGCATGTCTCATGCTTCTGCTTATGAATTTTGTTGCTAAGCAAGCCTTGCTGGTTTTGTGGTTAAGCAAATGTGCTTCCTTGAGTAATCATTAACTGATTAACCATTGTTAACCATTAACATGTTAGTGTTATCTCCCATACTTTTTTTATAACTTATAGTGCCCTAGTGGGATGAAGTATTTAACCCTTTGTCCCTTTACTCCTTTCCTGTCCCTTTCTCTTAGTGGAGAGAGGAGGAAGTGAGTGCTGGAACACCTCCAGGGCTGTGGGGTCCTCTCTGAGTCTGTGCCTTCTCCTCCTTGGTGAGTTCCAGCACAAGCCCTGAACAGGTATACTTGACTTTGTGGCCTTTATTGTTGTGTATGAGCGTGATTTGTGTGTGTCTCCCTCTCTAGGCAAGAGTTCCAGCAGGGTAGGCACAGGGGTCTTACTTTTGTTTCACAAGGTACCTGACACTGATTTAAAAATTAACAGCGTGAGTGAATATTGAATGCAACAGGATACTTTCTATCCGAAAGTAAAATTTCACAAGGCCTGTCATCCTAGCTTTCTGGGATACAAGTGGGAGAGATTTTTCACGAGTTATTTCCTGAGAGTGAATGAAGAACAAACTAAGATTCCAAGTGCTGTGGAATATTTCATCGTGAATGCCCATTACGTGAATTCTTCATTTGCTTAGTCAGACAGATTGTTCTTGCTCTCCACCATCCCCAAACAGAAACAAACAACAATGAAAGTGCATTGGTGATAATCCGTGTGAATGTCTCTGTCTGGAACTGTTCTGGAATTTTGGAGATATACAGATGGGTGGGAGGAATTACTGGGTAGCCAGGGAAGAGGGTGCATACATAATATGACAAAATACTAACAGATGGGCTGGCCACAGCAGCCACTCTCCTTTGCAGTCCCTGAAGCTGTGTGTGAGATATATTCTTTGAAAGGAAGGAATTTGAAGGCAAAGATTGTAGACAATAATATCTGTGCCTCGCTTGATGAGTTTCAGGGTCTTAGCCCATTGATTAGTATATATGATTAAAATTTTGGGTCAGGGACCTAAGTGCTACATAAGTACTTGAGGACTTAAAGTTTTTTTGCAATCATAGGATTCAAGCGTTCTACATAAATAGTTGTTGTCGCTAAGTTGTGACTCTTTGAGACCCCATGAACTGTAGCCCACCAGTCTCCTCTGTCCATCCAACCATCTCATCCTCTGTTGTCCCCTTCTCCTCTCACCTTCAGCCTTTCCCAGCAGCAGTCTTTTCAAATGAGTCAGTTCTTCACATCAGGTGGCCAAAGTATTGGAGTTTCAGCTTCAACATCAGTCCTTCCAATGAATATTCAGGACTGATTTCCCTTGGGATGGACTGGTTGCATCTGCTTGCAGTCCAAGGGTCTCTCAAGAGTCTTCTCCAACACCACAGTTCAAAACCATCAGTTCTTCGGTGCTCAGCTTTCTTTATAGTCCAGCTCTCGTATCCATACACGACCACTGAAAAAAACCATAGCTTTGTCTAGATAGACCTTTGTCGGCAAAGTAATGTCTCTGCTTTTTAATATACTGTCTAGGTTGGCCAAAACTTTTCTTCCAAGGAGCAAGCATCTTTTAATTTCATAGCTGCAGTCACCATCTGCAGGGATTTTAGAGCCCAAGAAAATCAAGTCAGCCACTGTTTGCACTGTTTCCCCATCTGTTTGCCATGAAGCGATGGGACCAGATGCATTGATCTTAGTTTTCTGAATGTTGAGTTTTAAGGCAACTTTTTTCACTCTCCTCTTTCACTTTCATCAAGAGGCTCTTTAGTTCTTCTTAACTTTCTGCCATAAGGGTGGTATCAGCTGTATATCTGAGGTTATTGATATTTCTCCTGGCAATCTTGATTCTAGCTTGTGCTTCATCCAGCCTGGCATCTCGCATGATGTACTCTGCATAGAAGTTACATAAGCAGGGTGACAATATACAGCCTTGACGTACTCCTTTCCCAATTTGGAACCAGTCCATTTTCCCAAGTTCAGTTCTAACTGTTGCTTCTTGACCTGCATACAGATTTCTCAGGTGGCAGGTCAGGTGGTCTGGTACTCCCATCTCTTTAAGAATTTTCTACAGTCTGTTGTGATCCACACAGTCAAATGCTTTCATGTAGTCAGTAAAGCAGAAATAGTTGTTTTTCTGGAACTCTCTTGCTTTTTCAGTGATCCAGCGGATGTTGGGTATTTGATCTCTGGTTCCTATGCCTTTTCTAAACCCAGCTTGAACATCTGGACGTTCACCGTTCAACGTACTGTTGAAGGCTGGTTTGGAGAATTTTGAGAATTACTTTGCTAGCATGTGAGATGAGTGGAATTGGGTGGTAGTTTGAACATTCTTTGGCATTGCCTTTCTTTGGGGTTGGAATGAAAACTGACCTTTTCCACTCCTGTGGCCACTGGTGTATATTCCAGCTTTGCTGGCATATTGAGTGCAGCACTTTCACAGCATCATCTTTTAGGATTTAAAATAGCTCAACTGAAATTCCATCACCTCCACTAGCTTTGTTTGTAGTGATGCTTTCTAAGGCCCACTTGACTTCACATTTCAGGATATCTGGCTCTAGATGAGTAATCACAGCATCATGGTTATCTCAGTCATGAGCTTTTTTGTATAGTTCTGTGTAATCTTGCTGCCTCTTCTTAATATCTTCTGCTTCTGTTAGGTCCATAACATTTCTGTCCTTTATTGTGCTCATCTTTGCATGAAATGTTCCCTTGGTATCTCTAATTTTCTTGAAGAGATCTCTAGCCTTTCCCATTCTACCTTTTGTTAGAGTCGTAAGAGTCCTTGCTGGTGGTTAAGCTCTTGGCACAGCTGTGGGCTGGGCTGACTTGGTGTGTGTAGCTTTCACTGTACGGATGCAGCACGATGCAGGGTTGATGCATGGTTGGGAAGTTCTCTGCCTAAATCGTTTCCATTATTTCCCAAGTCTCAGTCCATTAACTAACTTGGTCAAAAGGCCAGGAAGAGAAATGGCATTCTCGAAATATTATTAGTATTTGTGGTGAATGCTAACTGCTGTACACTTACAGCCGATTAAGTTTTGCTCTCTGTTTTATTATACAGTATGACAGGGATTTTGAGACTGAATTCTGTTAAATAATAAATAGAACCAGCAAGATCACTTTCTACCTCACCAAAGGTAAACTTTGCAGCAGGAAGACATGAATGAAGAAACAGGTCGAGCTAAACATCTCAGGGGGGTGAGGTGGGGTAGGCAGGGATTCAAGATTTTCAGAATCAAAGAGAATCCAACAGATGCTGGGGACTTCCCAGTGGTCCAGTGGCTAAGACTCTGGACTCCAAAGGCACAAGGCCAAGGTTTGATCCCTCATCAGGGAACTAGATCCCAAATGCTGCAACTCATACCTGGCATAGTCAAATAAATATTTAAACATAAAAGAATTTTCTATAGCTGGGAAGAATACTAAAGAACAAGAAAAACAATCAATCAAATGGATGCCAAATAAACACCTGCAGTGAAATGTGAATATTGCTATTATTTATTGCCAGTTATTTGATGGATTTTTTTTTCCCTCACCAAAATTGCTAGGGCTTGAAACAAGGGTCTCCAAGTGACAGCCCACAGGCAAATTAGGCCCATGGATGTGTTTTGTTTGGCCCCGATGATGTTTAAAAAGCATCTTCAAAATCAGTTGTATTGTTTGAAAATCACAGGGTTGCACACATAAATCCAGATTTTGGGCAACACTAGGTTTTCCCCTCTGCTTTGTAGCAGTTCGCTGTAGCTGACTGCTGGCTGCTCTCAGCAGAATGGGCCATTTTTCATTCTCTTTGTCACCTGCTTCCCTCATTTATGTTGACCCCCTTGACTCTGAAGTATAAGCAATTGAGTTTGAGAGCCTTGACTCCCATGTTTCAAAATGAAGACAAAGATAACTAGAAGATTGTGTTTCAGGTTCCAAGCCTCTTTGTTATTTTATAGCATAGTGGTTAAGAGTTGGGTTTTGGGATCAGAATTGCATGGAAACATGTGCTGGTTTCTTCCAGTTTAGCTGTGTGACCTTAAGAGGGGTTATTTAACCTCTCTGAATACTAGTTTTCTTGTTTAAATTGGACCGCAGTTTTATCTGCCTCCTAAGATTGCTACAAGTATTCCGTTTGTGTCTGTGTGGATGTGTATCCATTCAACACTATCACACAGATAAACAAACACACACACCACTTAGAGTAGTATCTTGTTCATGCTAACTCATCTTATATTTTCAAGTAAAGTTTGGTTGAAAAAGAAAATTTAATTGATAAATAAAAGGATAATTTCTCTTCTATTACTCATCAGTTGAAAAAGGCAAAAAGTGATATTTTTCAGGCTTCATGTGATTTTTCTTAAAATGCAGGTATGCTAGGTTGATGGTATTATTAACTCCATTCTAACTTGACTACAAAAGAGAAATTGTCAAAGCTGATGGACATTATCCTGCTCTTGATATTCTGCCAAGCAGTGAGACTTGAGAAGATGGTGCATTGTATAAAGGATGCCAAGCATTTCCACAAAGCATTTTTGTTATGTATGTGAGCCTTGTTCCTTATACATGAATCAGATGGCTCTAAGTGATGGCTTCCATGATCCACCTGAGGAGGTGGAGATGATTCCAGGCTGATGGATAAAGTGAGCAGTATCTGACAGTCCACAGGGGCAGAAAAGCAGGATCAGTCTCAGAGACAGTGTCTCATGCTGATGGCTGGTGTTTGATATGCAAATGGGGCATCAGAAACCAGATTTAAATTACTGGGTGATGGAAGGAGATGGAGATAAACTGGCCTGCTTTAGTCATTATGTCCTCTCTTGAGTAGAATCAGAGCTTAATATATTGTTTTTCTTCAGCTGCTTCTTATTTTAAAAGATGATGTTATTGTTTTTCTCTACCCGCTTCTTATTTTAAAAGATGATGTTGGCTTCCAGAGCTATTTAGTGTTATTTCTGAGTGTTTTCCCCCCCTCTGGAACTCTTAACACTCAAGAAAATTAGTAATACATAACTATAGTACATGTATGTGTGTGTGTATCTATATGCTACATATATGTATGTGAATTTACATTTCACTTCTATATAATGTATTTTAGATAATGATAAATTAGTAAAGCAATCATAGTATGTAAGGTGAAGTGAAATGAAAGTTGCTCAGTCGTTTCCGACTTTGTGACCCCACGGACTATACAGTCCATGGAATTCTCCAGGCCAGAATACTGGAGCGGGTAGCCATTCCCTTCTCCAGGGGATCTTCCCAACCCAGGGATCGAACTCACGTCTGCCGCATCTGCAGGCAGATTCTTTACCAGTTGAGCTACCGGGGAAGCCCTAGTAGTCTGTAAAAGTCATTTTTAATTTCAGTGATTTGATAATTAAGAGCATTATCTGGGTGATAAAAGATTTCCATCTGTGGGTTCTAATTAGCTACCATTATTTCTTGTTGATCCTTTTATACCGTAGAGTGCAGGCATTGTGTTTCTGTCCTTCTAACACTGTGTAAGCATACAGTGCTTAACGAATCAACAGGTTATGATATTTCTTTATTAAGAGGGACTTTGTCCTTTAGCTGTGCTGTGTTATTTAACACTTGTGCCACCAATTTATCTTTGAGTTTTCAGAACTGGTTATGTTCCTATATTTTGACAATTTGCATAAAACGGAGCATCACTGAATGCCATGGTGAAAGGGAATCTGATTGTCACACTTCGTACATACAACAGGTACATGGAAGCTGATAATAAGAATGCTCAGGAATGTAAGCTTAATTCAGAAAGAATGTTATTGCATACTAATGAGTTTAGTTAATATTAATACCTAGAATATTATAAATTATTATACTGGGCCAAGTGCTCTACCCCGTGTACATTCCATTTGACTCACCCTCAATCGTGGAGGGCTGTGTTGTTACCTCCTCACATGTGCACTGAGGCTCAGACCTCTTCAGTGAGTGGCCCGACGTCACATAGCCAGCAGATGGTGGAGCTGGGGGTGGAATGGTACTGGTTTTCCTTCCCTCCGTATCCCAGTGCTTCACTAGTGATAGGTTTCGTTTCTGAGTTGTGGTTCTCACCTGCATCTCCCTGAGAACGGGTGAGGTGGAATTATCATTTATTCCATCCATAGGAATGCTGACTTCCTCCACACTGTTATGTGCTAGGGGTGAGAGTGGAACCGTGTCTTGTTTTCCAGCTTAAGCTTCTTACTATTCTTAGGAGTTAATTTGAAAATCATATGAGGTTTACTGCTCCATAGCTAGTAAAGTCTGGTACCCCAAGAGGTTGCCTAATAAGTTGAAGCCACAGGTCAACAGAAGTTTTCATAAACTCTGGGAGAATGTTGTGAGAGGAGTGAGACAAGTTAGGTGTGCTTGGGACCATCTCAGGCTCTGGATATGGATGCTGGATGAGGTAACCGTAAGAGACTGCCTTATTCCTCTGTGCCTCTTTTCACATAGACTCTCAGAATGATCCTCTGTTTTATTATTATTTACTTTTATTGAAAAATGATGGCTTACAATGCTATATTAGTTTCAGATATACAACAGTGATTCCATATTTTTATACATTAAGAAGTGATCATTATGCTAAGTCTAGTCACCGTCTGGCATCTATCTTTGAATTAAGTATGACATAAATAACGATGCTGCTGCTGCTTAGTCGCTAAGTCGTGTCCAACTCTTTGCGACCCTGTGGACTGTAGCCCGCCAGGCTCCTCTGTCCATGGCATTTCCCAGGCAAGAATACTGGAGTGGGTTGCCATGCCTTTCTCCAGGGGATCTTCCCAACCCAGGGATCAGACCCTAGTCTCCTGCTTGGCAAGCAGATTGTTTACCACTGAGCCACCTGGAAAGCCCCGACATAAATAATACAGATTGTTATTTTGAAACCTTTAAGAAGACAAAGCTGCCTTACATCTCCCAGTCCACTTCTCCCATTGTGCCCTTAACTGTTTTCTCCTCAGGGTAACCACTTTTGTAAGAGTGGTGTATGAATCCTTTAGGATTGTGTCATCTACCTGTAATCAACTAAACGTAATAAGAAGGCAATGGCACCCCACTCCAGTACTCTTGCCTGGGAAATACCATGGATGGAGGAGCCTGGTAGGCTGCAATCCATGGGGTCGCTAAGAGTCAGACACGACTGAGTGACTTCACTTTCACTTTTCCCTTTCATGCATTGGAGAAGGAAATGGTAACCTACTCCAGTGTTCTTGCCTGGAGAATCCCAGGGACAGGGGAGCCTGGTGGGCTGCCGTCTATGGAGTCGCACTGAGTCAGACATGACTGAAGCGACTTAGCAGCTCCCTCTTAACAAGGAATCTAGCAATGCATAGTCCAGAGAGGCACAACTGTTCAAAAATCCAGACTCCTCTCTTTCTGCCTCACCATCCTTAGTTTGCAACTTTTGTTTTCATGGTGGCAAGATGGCTGCTCTAGCTCTGGAGAGCCTGTGTGCCTTTGGGGCAGAACAAACAGGAAAGGGCAAACAGAAACAGGTGCATGACAGCGGATTCTGGTCCTTTTTCTAGGAAAACTAACTTTTCCGGAGACCAGGGACATCTTCTTATCTTTAATGGTCAGAATGTTGTCACAAACCACTTGGGAAAAACAAATGATGTTTCTCAGTAAGAAAAATGGGATAAAGGGATGTTGAGTTGGTATTTATCAGTGTCTGCTTAGTCATTCATTCTTTTTTCAACGAATTTATGTATCTGTTTACCTATGTATATATAGAGTCTCTTTCTCTTTTTTTATTCTAACTGACGTATACTCTCAATATTGTTCTGCAACTTATTTTCCCTGCTTGTCAGTTTGTTACGTTAGTAATTTATTGGGCTTCATTACAGAAATAAAATTTTCTTCCCATTATGAGTAAAATGCAAGAGTAAATCAAGCTGTTTCTGTCATACAGCAAAACTTTGCTGATTTTAACCATTTTGCATAGAACTCCATCTAGATGATAATTTACTGTTTACTTTCTTGTAAATGAAAAGATACAAAACATAATTGAAATCTTTGGTGTCAGCCACTTTAGAAATAACTAGTTTGGAGTTTGGGGAGAGCACCCAGCTATAATTTAGATTTCCTTTCTTACTGAGCTTTTTTTCTTTTAATTTTATTTATTTTTGACTGCACTGGGTCTTTGTTGCTGCACGGGCCTTTCTCTAGTTGCAGTGAGCGGAAGCTCTCTTGTTGGGGTGTATGGGCTTCTCATTGTGGTGGTTGCTCGTATTGGGGAGCATTGGCTTCAGTAGTTGGGGGTCCCGGGCTCTAGAGCATAGGCTCAGTAGCTGTGGTACACGGGCTTAGTTGCTCTGAGGCATGTGGGATCTTCCCAGACCAGGGATCAAACCTGTGTCTCCTGCATTGGCAGATAGATTCCTTACCACTGAGCCACCAGGAAAGGTCTTTACTTAGGTTTTATAGAATCACCTTTTACTTATTATTGTCAGTTTTCTGGCCCCTAAGGACTCCACTGTTCCCTGTTACGATTTTTATTCTGTTGGGAGTTTGGGACCAGAGCTATTGGAATTCTGTGTCAACCAAGAGTGAGTTGGAGTGTGTCCAGATGGTTACAAGTAAAATACAGACATAGTGTGTTGGGAAATTATGATTGATTCTTGGAGAGCTCAGTAGACTGTTTCTTGTTTTTCAAGACTGTTCGAGAAGCTTGAGGTTGTTGGAAAATGGACTTCAGTGAAGGTGAAATTGTTGTTCAACTGTCTTTGAATGTTGGTTAGGAAAGGAGGCAATCCATGTCCCATGACTGCCACCCGCCCCCACCCCCCCCCGCCCCACCCCAGCCCCGCTGCCCCACACATACACACAAAAACAGAACAGAGAAAAAACATACTCCAAGATGCTTGGTGACTTTTTCTTTTTAAACTGTGTCAGCTGAGAGGAAAAGATCATTCTTTCAGTCAAACAAGGCTTTTATCATGAATCTGTTCCCTGCCCCATGTGAACTGTATAAGAGTCCAAGAATTTTAAGACTTAGTGCCTGCCAACAAGCAACTCAGAGCTCACAAGAGCAACTAGCGAACATATGTAATTGTTTTGACAATTAGTGAAACTGTATGTGATTCTAGCATGTTCTCCACATAGCAGATGATGTCACACCCATCCCCCCACCCCTACCCCACCCCCAGCATGTAACCCTCCAGCAGCTTCCTGCAATTCTTAGAATAAAGCCGTCATCCTTCCTGTTACCTCTAAGGCTGTCTTCAGTCTGGGCCCTGGCTACACCCTTGGCATCATCTCCTGTCTTTTTCTTTCTTACTCACTTTTTCTAACTATGCTGGGCCCCTTGCCCTTCCTCACAGAACATTCTCATCGTGGGCTTGAGTTCCCTCTGCCTTGAACCCTCTTTCCTGTTCACTGTCCCATTTCATTGAGAACTTTGCTTAAATGTCATCTCTTCTGGGATTACCGCTCTGCTCCATCTCTCTCCCCATTTTCTCTGCTTTGGCATTCTTTATGGAACTCATTGTTATCTGATATCCTGGTATGTCTTCATTCATTTTTCTCCTGGTTCTTGTTTTTCTCTCTCAATGAAAAAGAGAATTTTCACACTTACATCCCCTGAATAGTGTCAGGTACATAGTAGGTGCTCAGTAAATCTTTGCTAAATCAGTGAATGAGTTCTAAAATATGAAACAGACACCTTGCCCTATTTATTTGTGTACTTCCTGAGCCCAGGGATATGATTAGGAGTAGTGATAAAAGTAACAGCTAACGTTTGCTGAAGCTTTCTACACTCCAAGCCCTGTTCCATGTGCTTTGCAAGTGTGGATTTATTTGAGGACTCTTTGAGGTAGGACAGACTGTTAGCTCTGTTTGTAGAGAGGAGGAAGCCGAGGCACAGAGGTTGACCAGTTAGCCTGAAGTCAAGCAGGTAGTAAGTGGAGGATCCTTGTATGTGGGCATTCTGTGATCCCTTAACCACTTCACTGCAGTGTCTTTGCCTCCAGAAGACCTTCTGTAAATAGTTATTGCATTGAAATGAATAATAAAGGGCCATATTATGGAAAATGGATGATAAGAGACTAAAGGAGTGTGTAGAGAGGCAGTAATTGTATAAATTAGTAGAGTAGGATTTAGCCAGGGTAGGATCAGGGAAGGAAGGGTTGTGGCCCAACCCCTCCCTGGAAGGAGAGATAGGGCTTATCTGGATTTTAAGAATAAGTCTCTTTTAGTAGGCGGAGAAGGGGAGAGGTGATTTTCCAGGGGAAATGAATAGAAACAGTATATCATGCATTTAAAACATTACTTAAAATAGACTTGAAGGTAATAGAAGGAATATGGGTGTTTCAGAGTCACACTCTCCTGTATTAAAAACACAACTGAGTCATATCTATTAACAACTCAAGGTTTATTTTTAGAACACTGGCAAGGGAAAATTTTTTTTCCCTTTAACTCTGTAGTAGATAATGATAATAATTAAGACTATTAGATGTATAAACATTGTGACACTCCAACTTTATATCTATTTGACATTGTAAATTAAAGTATAATTTACTTAGCAGCAATCACATTGCTTCAAATGCTCTTACCATGTTCTTGCAAAAGACTCAGGGGAATCACAGCTGAACCTTCGCATTTCTGTGGAATCTAAGAAGTACAACAGAATTCTATAGTGACTATAACAAAAAAGAATCACAGATATCCAGTGGGGGGGCAGTAAAGGAGTGAGGGGATGGGAGGTACAAACTGTTGGGTGTTGGATAGGCTCAAAGGTATATTGTACAACATGGGGAATATAGCCAATATTTGTAATAACCACAAGTGGATTGTAACCTTTAAAATTGTATATCAGATTAAAAATTAGATTTACAAAAGCAAACAAAAATCACCGAAAAAGGAATAAAAAACCCTCAGATTTTCTTTGAAGGAAGAAGAGTTTATTAAGGAGGAGTTATTTTAGAACACTTTTGGGAAACATGTAAGGTTTTTAGATTCAAAAGGATTATGTAATCTGATCATGAATATGAGATGAGGGGATTTTTTTTGTTGTTGTTCTCGTCTTATACCTCTCCCCCACAATCCTGGGCCCTCAAGAACCAAGGAGCTCAGTGTTAGCTTTCTTTCTGGACTTTGACAATGCTAAGTTGAGAGTGCCCTAATGGTGTTTGGGACCTTTGTTAATGACTTTCAGTGACTAAGGAGCCAAGCTTAATAAATCTGAAAGGAAACTGATGACTGTTGTGTATTGACTTTTCTGCAGAAGCTGGAGTTTGACCAAACCATTTTGAAACTTGTGATTGGAGTTTTGGGAGGCCTGGGAACTTGCACCCCCTACTTTGAGTCTGAACTGGTTGAGAGAGAGCTATGAAGTCAGGCAAGTGGAGATGAGCATATTGCCTTGGGCACTGTTCAAGCTGGTTGGAGAATGTGCCTTCCTGTCTGTAGCCAGGGGAGCTTGCTGATGCTTCTGCATGAAATTAGATGGACTTCTCTACCCTGTCCCTGGCAGGGTTGGACAAGCACAGCCCCTGACACAGGAATAGCCCTCAGATGATGCAGAACTGACCAAATGCAAATGTCCTGAAGGAATGCAAGTCCCAAAGTAGGAAAGGGAAGGAACTGGGTTCAGTTTATCCTTCAAAACTTAGTATTTCAGTTAGTTGCTCCTCTTCAGATGCCTGGTCCCTCCTAATTGTATCTGGCATGAAACAGTCACCTCCCTCGAAACCAGCCCCTCCTCATCTCCCTACTTCTCTCTTAGCTGTTCTAAATCTTGAGACATAAGAGTCACTGATTCATCTTTTCTTTTCATCTTTGTCACCCATCAGGGGATTAGATCTCAAGCCGGGATTTTCAGAGTGGTCTGTGGCCACTGTATCAGAATCACCAGGAAGATGTCAAAACATACATTCCTGGGATCCCACTCAGAGGCACTGAATCAGAGTCTCTTGGTTGGAGCCTGGGAGTCTGAATTTTTAGGGTGGTCATCTGCTCCTTCTGAGGCATGCTGAAGTTTGCTCACCCTGGTTCGATCTTAATACTGCCTCCTGAAATGCGTTCGTTCCATTTCTGCTAATATCGCCCCAGGATCCAGGCTCATTTATCTCTACCTAGGTTGTTTCCCCTTCACGTCTTGCCAGACTTTCTCCTTTCCTTTGATTTTTCTGCACCTACTATGACTATATAGTGAGTTTTGAAATCAGATAACCCAATTTCTGGGCTTCCCTGGTGGTACTAGTGGTAACGAACCCACCTGCCAATACAGGAGATGTAAGAGATACAGGTTCAGTCCCTGGGTCAGGAAGATCCCCTGGAGGAGGGCCTGGCAACCCACTCCAGTATTGTTGCCTGGAGAATTCCATGGACAGAGGAGCCTGGCAGGCTATAGTCCATGGGGTCACAAAAAAATTGGACATGACTGAAGCAATTTAGCACACACACGCAACCCAGTTGCTAAAGCCTACCCCCTCAGTGTTTAGTAGTAATGAGTTGCATTTATGTAAAGGTATAAGAGCCCTTAGCAGATCAGATGAGATTTGAAAAGGGCCTCCTACATCTGGTTGTTTCCCAGTGAAAGAGACAACTGTGGACCATGGTGGTAAATGACAACCAGCACTCACAACACCCTCTGGAGAGGCAGAGAGGAGTGGGAGAGGGAAGGAACCTGGTGGGGGCTGGTGGGTGAGCTGTTCAGTAGCAGAGGAAGAGGCAAGTGAAGCAACATGAATTAAAATTTGTGTTTTGTGAAGGGACTGGTGTTCCACTTGTTCAATGCAACCTAAGAAATGACTCCTAAAATTGTGACTTAAAGCAATGTTTTATCTTAGATCGTGATTTCAGATCAGGACTTCCGGACACTTGGTTAAGGGTGGTTCTCCACAGGGACTGGCTTGCTTGGTGCTATTCAGATGACATCTGGGCTAGTTTGAAGGATTCAGGTACCTTCAGTCACATTGGGAGGTTGGAGGCACTGAATCTCTTTGCGTGAGTCTCAGAGCCTGTCCATGTTGTCTTCTGGGAGGTGGTGGTTATTACACTTGTCAGCAGGGGCTCAGGGCTCAAGAACAAACTTTCCAAAAGCCAAGGAATGGGAGCTGCCAGTCTTTTAAGGTCCAGATCCAGAAACTGGTGCAGTGTCATTTCTGCCACATTCTATTATTCAGAATGGTCACAGAGCACATCATCTTCAAAGAGGGGCAGAGACCCCACGCCTCCGTCAGAGGAACATCAAAGCCTTTGCAGCCATCTTTCTTGTGTCACAGTGACTTACTGTCTCTTTCTGATGCATCTCTTGGCCAGAAGAAAGTTAAGAGATATGAGAAGAAGGAAATAGGGGGTTGGAATGCAATAATCCTACTAGAATAGCCAAGGAAAGATAAATGTAGAAAAACTATACATACATTATATTCATCAGCTGTAGTTTCTCTTGCACCTGTTTTTCTGGATGGATAACTTGTCCCAGTGATCATGTACAGTTGTGAGAGCTGGACCATAAAGAAGGCAGAATGCCAATGTCTCACGTCTAGAAATAGAGTTGTATAGAGCCTCAGAAAATTCTGAACTGGTTAATTTTGTGTCTTTCCACTGAAATATGGAGAAGACAGATTTCCACAGACATGACGAGCTGGTATGGGGGGGCAGCAGTTAGTGCTGGTATGGTGGGGGAGCGCTTCGTAGCATAAGCCCTGGGGTCATATTTCTTGTGATCTGATCATGGTGCTGCCATGGAATAGCTGAGACACTAAGATTGTTATTTAATCTTTCTTTCCTCAGTTTCCCCACCAAGAAGTGAGGCTAACAGTAGCATTGCCTTCTTGGTAGAAGTGTGAAAATTAAAATACATGACTGTATATAAAGTGGACAGAGAGCTATAAAAATGATAGCTCTTAGCAGTAGTGGTGGTTCTCTTTTCTAGAGCAATTCCTGACATCAATTCTTGGCTAAAAGTAGGGTGAGTGAATTTGGCATGTGTTTGCCTTGGCCTTTGGAGGACATGTTCATAGCAAGAAGCACAGGAAAAGTTAGTAAATATTTCCAAAACATGCTGTACACCTGGGAAATTAATGTGCATTTCATGACCAAGTGATTTCGTACCTTACTGTGCTCAAATCTACCAATCTGGAACTTGTGACCTTTGAGAAGTTCAGTTCCTCTGAAACCTGTCCAGTAAATCAGTTGGAGGTGACATCACATGAATTGTGGAGGGTCATAGTCACGCCTTGCTATTTAGCTCAGGGCCTGGGGGCCTTGTGCTGTCAGGGAAGAAAGGCAAGAACTCTGGCAGTCAGTTGTGGAACCAGAGAGATATAATGCAGATTAAAAGTTTTTTTTTTTTTTTTTTGCATGTGTGTATGTACTTTTAAGATCACCTTCAATTAAGACTTGTGAAGAAAGAGTGAACGCCTTGGAGTGTTGTAAGGTTTTCACACTGCAGTGTTTATCTTGACAATAGATGTGGGGAGTGGGTGACAGGGAAAGTCCAGCATTAGGAAGACACTCCACTTAGTTCAGTATTTCAAGAAGTAACAGTGAGTGAGGCCAGGATGATTCTCACCACAGTGGGGGCAAGTGGTGTTTGGCAGGCGTGGTGGCACCTAGGGACAGACTATGAAAGGCTTGTCATGCAGGCAGAGTGTTTGCTGCTAAACCAACTGTGAAACTATGATTTTTTCCCCATGGGGAAGGGCTGGGGCTCTATTTTCCCTTCTCTGTCACCGTATTGGGTACGTGTAAATGTCACCTGCTCACTTCTCAGGTTCTGTCTTTGTGTGTTGAAGAAAACAGAATGTTAGTTTTAATTTTGAAAAGTCATGTATATTATATCTCTCCAGCATTTCTTAGAGAGACTTCCAGCCTAGCCTGACAATTGCTCTTTCTTATTCTTGGCGGTTCAATTAAAAAAAATTATTAAAAAAATTTTTTTAATTAAAAAAATTTTTTTTTAATTTTATTAAAAATTAAAAAATATTTTTTATATTGGAATATAGTTGATTCACAATGGTATCTTAGTTGTAGGTGTACCACAAAGTGATTCATTTATACCCCTGCAAGCATCCATTCTTTTCCAGATTCTTTTCCCATTTAGGTTATTATAGAATATTGAGCCAGGTTCCCTGTGTTGTGCAGTAGGTCCTTGTTCATCTGTTTTAAATATAGTAGTAAATACACGTCAATTCCAAACTCCGAATCTATTCTTCCCCCCACCCTTTCCTCCTGGTAACCATAAGTTTGTTCTCTAAGTCTGTGAGTGTTTCTGTTTTGTATATAAGTTCATTTGCACCAAACAAATGGTGTTCCTAAAACCACTAAGTGGCGAGACCTGAAATCTAGTCAGGGAAGGTTCACTGATGTAGCCCGTGCTTGCCATGGGGTCTTTTGTCCTACAGTCTGCATCTTTCCTTGAGATTTTAGCCTCAGGGAACAAAAGCTTCTTTTTTGGAGGAAAGACAGAATTGTATCACAGCTTCTACCTGGAAGCGGAAGGACGTGATGAGACTCTAAGAAAGCCTTCTGCTGCTGCTGGTGCTGCTGCTGCTAAGTTGCTTCAGTTGTGGCCGACTCCGTGCGGCCCCGTAGACGGCAGCCCACCAGGCTCCGCCGTCCCTGGGATTCTCCAAGCAAGAACACAGGAGTGGTTTGCCATTTCCTTCTCCAATGCATGAACGTGAAAAGTGAAAGTGAAGTTGCTCAGTCATGTCCAACTCTTAGTGACCCCATGGACTGCAGCCTACCAGGCTCCTCCGCCCATGGGATTCTCCAGGCAAGAGTACTGGAGTGGGGTGCCATTGCAAAAGCTTTCTGGCTGTGTATTAAGTCTGTGTATTAAGGCTGTGTATTAAGGCTGTGTATTAAGTCTGTGGCCAGTGCTGCATGTTCATGGGGGCCCATCAGTGGTCTTTTACACTTTCTCCTTCCATCTCAGCCCAGTGCCTCTGTGACTATAGTTGGTGGTCTGTCTAACCTCTGAAACTTGCAACCAGCTTAAGGAGTTGCTCTCTCTAGATTTCCCCCCCTTAACTGTAACTTCCCAAGGCACCTCCTTTACAACAAACTGCTTTGGTAAGGACCCACAGACCTCAACGTTAATACTTCTAATGGATTACCGTGAGGCTAGAAAGCAGGGCAGCAGGCCATGTGTCAGGGAAGGGAGGAATTAGAATGGTTTTCTAAGAGGCAGGGGAACATTTCTCAATATGAAAAGGTTGTGAATTGCATCTGGGTGTTAATGAAGCTTGGTTGGTACCAACTTTCCCAGGGGCCATTTGAAGCACTTGCTTTCACATCATGTGGTAAAATTTTCACATTCCACCTTGATGGTGTGTGTTTGGGTCCTGAGGCCCATTTCATACTGCATGACTTCTGTGTGTTTGTTTTGGACATTGTTTCTACCATTCCCCAAATGGTGTTAATGTCATTCTCCACGATGAGATTTTTTTTTTAAGCTTTTACTTTTTATTTATTTATTTTTTTCTGTGCTGGATCTTCACTGCTATGGGGACTTTACTCTAGTCGCAGCAAGTGGGGGCTGCCCTTGAGTTGTGATCACGGACTTCTCACTGGAGCAGCTTCCCTTGTTGCGGAGCACGATCTTCAGAAGTTGTCGCTCCCTGGGCTTTAGAGCACAGGCTCAGTAGTTGTGGCCCACAGGCTCAATTGCCCTGCAACATGTAGAATCTTCGCAGATCAGGGATCAAACCTGTGTCTCCTGAATTAGCATTTGGATTCTTTGCCTCTGAGTCACCGGGAAAGCCCCTCATGATAATAATTTATTGTGAGTAAGTCTTGCCATATCTGGAAGAGTACTCATTTCCCCACTTGATTCAAATCTCTGCTTAAATGTCACCTTCCTTGGCCACCTCCTATGACTGTCCTCTTCTGCTGTCATTCTTTAATCCCTTTAGTATTTTTTTCTTCGTAGAGCTTAATTGCTATCATCCTTTTACTGTCTTTGTTTATCATACATGTCCTTTGGCTAGAGCGCACTCCCCATAAGGGCAGGGACTTTTGTTCACGCCTGTATTCATTCCTATCACCTAAGGATTGAAAAATGACAGCCCACAGACTACATCTGGCTCATGGCTTGTTTTTGTGGATTGCTTGAGAATCAAGAATGATTTTTGCATTTTTTAAAAAGGCTTTTAAATGATTTTGTTTTAAAGGGTTGCAGAAGGGGTAACAAAGAAACAGAGGAATAATATAAGACAGAGACTATATGTGGCCCACAAAGCCTAAAATATTGACCATCTACCCTTTGGAGAAAACATCTGCTGACCCCTGACATAGAACAGTGCCTGGCTGTTGAGCCAACCCTCATCAAATATTTGAGGAGTGAAAGAATGTCACTTGGGTCCCCCAATTTTGTTCTCTCCATCTTCCTAGAATGATGTCTCACTGACATCTGGTGTTGAATAAAATGCCTTGAATATGGCCCTGAAGACTTCAACCTGGACTCCTGTCATTGAAAACAGTAATTGTAGTGAAATATTTTTTTATAGCTCTTAGAGTTTGCAGCAGCTGACTCCTAGGTAGCCACAGAGGCACCATGAGTCTTTACTTTACAATAAACTGTAGCTCTCAGGTCTCCTGGATATTTTAAGTGTCCAAAAGTAAAACTCTGATAGTGATGGACACAAATGATGCTTCTTGATTTTGGCCCCAACTGTGATGGAGGTGGTTTAGTCTCTCGGGCTTTCCTGGTGACTCTATTGGTAAAAAATCAATTACTGCCAATTCAGGAGACCTGGGTTCAATCCCTGGGTCAGGAAGATCCCCTGGAGAAGAAAATGGCAACCCACTCCAATATTCTTGCCTGGGAAATCCCATGGGCAGAGGAGCCTGGCGGGCTACAGATTCAAAAGTCTACTCTTTTAAAGCAGTATTTCCAGAGTAATGTCCCAGGCTCACTTGTGTCTGAATCTTCTCAGGGGTACTTGTTTAAAAATTCTGGAGTCTTTGACTCCATCTCAGGTATGCTGAATCAGAATCACTGGAGGGAGGTCCCAGGACTTTATATTTCTTACAAGCTCCGTTTGTGATTCTGATTTTACTAAGGTGGAAAGTCATTGTTTTGAATTCCGATGTTGGTAGGAAGGGGTAGGGTGAAATTTACATCAGTGTAGGGATGGGTATTTCTATCATCATGAAACACTCCATGGCAGTGTTTCCCAGGCTTCAGTGTCATAGAATCCCACTTGGGGATCTTGTTACAATGTAGATTCTGATTCAGTTTTGGAGTAGAACCTCAGATTCTGCATTTCAAATAAGCCAGGGTGATAGTATCTGTTCTTGAACCTCATTCAGTATAACAGGGGATTAGAGCAGCAGCTGTCAAATTTTTTTTCTCTAAAGGATGAGGAAGTAAAAATATTAGTCTTTGTGGGTTGTAAACCCTCTGTCTCAACTACTCAACTCTGCCTGTAGCGCCAAAGCAGCCACAGATTATATATAAATGAATGGCAGTGTGGCTGTTTCCCAATAAAACTTTATTTGCAAAAACAGGCGGCCAGTCAGACTTGGTATGAGGGCTATGATTTGCCAATGCTGTGTTAGAGAATCATACCAGTCAATATCACTGTTCTTCAGAATTATTGAGCATCTTCCGTATGACAAGTCATTTGGTAGGTGGTTTCATTCATTTGTTTCCTGGTAGCATATGCAAAAATAGTTCTGAAAGGTTAATTAAGGAACATTCACAGCTACCACTTGGGAGAGTTGAGACTTGAGCTCCTCCGACTTCTGGGCTCCCATGTGAGTGTTTCTTATACTGTACAAGGCGAGTTCCACATTAGGAATGAAACTTGTTTTGAAAATAACTTTCCTTTTGAAGGACAAATAGAATGGAGACTTCATGAGGGCAGGAATTTATACCTTTGGTTCTCTCTGTATCCTCACTGCCTGGAAGAGGGCTTGGAACACAGTAAGTAGTTCACAGTTCAGTGAACATTTATTGAATGAATGGGTATTTCATGATTTCCCACTTCTAATAATAGTGTTTTATGGGAAGGGGTTTTCTATGTAAAGTGATGCAACCCCTTATACAGTTAGTGACCCTGAGTGCAAGTCCTAGGAACCAGGTTGTTCTGCACCCAGGCTCTTTCATTCTGAGCAGTGCACTCAAGTTAGATAGAAGACGATTTGTAGGGACCGAAACTGTGACCTTATAGCTTCCAGCAGATACTACCCGCCTCTTAATTTTAAGTCTTCAGTCCCTCTTCAACATTGCAAATAAAACTGTGTTTTGACAAACCTCCTGGTGAATGGAGGAGTCAAGGACTATTCTTGGGGCAAGAGATCCCAGACAAAACTCCTGTCTTCTTGTTGTAGGGAGTTCCTCCAAAATGTCAATAGTCATGTCACCAATCGGAAGAAAAAGGGGCCCGACAAAAGGGACCCTCTTCCTTGTTCTTCTTTGGAGTTTCTCATTTTAGGACACTAAAGAAGATTTTTGCAATGAAATCCATAGATCTTGCTAGAATGAGTTTCTTGGTAATAGTATTGCATAAAACCACTGTAATTGGCACAAGGTGCTTCTGACTCAAGGAAGGGCAGTTGGCAGGTGTGTTGAAAGCATCACAAATAATTTTTGAAGAAGGATATGAGAAGAAGCCCGAATGACTGCTTGAGGTGGAATTTACTAGAGATGCTGCTGCAAGGCTGGGAGTCAGGGTTTTGATCCTAAGGCAGCAAGAGGGGAAGGTACACCTGCTAAAGCTACAAAGAGACTGACTTGAGAAGTTGAATCGAGCTCTTTATCATTTCTAAGCCTTCTTGCTTCAGGTGACCTAATGGTGTCACCTCTGAGCTAACTTTGTGACCCATGCAAGACTGCCCCCTGATGTCTAAGCTTCATAATGAGATTTCTCACAAAAGTGTTCCCTTGTACTGCACTTGAACAACTAACTTGACTAGTTTACCTTCGATGGAGAAATTGAAACTGTATAATCTGGGGATTTATTTTTTCATGGTGTTATCATCAGGCCATGCAGAAGCCAGTCAGCAAGGAAGAAATATATTTGTTTCTATCATATACCTTGACTTCATTCATTCATTTTTTCATTTATTCATTCTACAAATATTTGCATACTGACTGTGTGTCAGATAGCATTCTCATTCTAGGACAAGCCTGCCTTCAGGTTGTTTTTAATCCTAGTGCATTAAGAGAGATAGTCAACAGACAGAAAAAAGTAAACATCAGATGGTCACCAGTTCTAAGGAGAAAAATACCAGATTCAAGGGATCTGGGGAGCAGGGTGGGTGTGGGGGAGGTAATTATATAGGGCCGTTAGGGAGGCTTTGATGGGGGTACCCCTTAGATAAAGACCTGAGGATACGTGGGAGCCAGGGTTCCAGGTGGGGCGCACAGCAAACGTGAAGGCTGTGAGAGAGGAGGTGGGGGAATAGAGGGTTCAGCGGAGTGAATACGGCACTTGCCACCCCTGGATGGAGATGCAGACAGTTTTGGGCTTATGGGCCATTGTGAAGACTTTGGCTTCTCTCCTGAATGAGATGCAAGATTTTGAAGGTTGGTTTTGTTTTTTTTTTTTCAATTGGAGTATAGTTGCTTCACAATGTTATGTTAGTTTCTGCTGAGTGAATCAGCTATACGTTTACGTGAAAGTGAAAGTGTTAGTCGCTCAGTTGTATCTGACTTGTTGAGACCCTATGGACTGTAGCCCACTAGGCTCCTCTGTCCGTGTAATTCTTCAGCCATAATACTGGAGTAGGCTGCCATTCACTTCTCCAGGGGATCTTCCCAACCTAGGGGTCAAACCCAGGTCTGCTGCATTGCAGGCAGGTTCTTTACCATCTGAGCCACCAGGGAAACCAAGGTGTTTAAGTATGCCCTCTCCTTTTTGGATTTCCTTCCCATTTAGGTCACCACAGAGCATTGGGTAGAGTTCCCTGTGCTTATATAGTAGGTTCTTATTATCTGTTTTATACATAATATCAGTAGTGTATGTATGTCAATCCCAATCTCTCAATCTATTCCGTGCCATCCCCTACCTTGGTATCCATAAGTTTGGTCTCTATGTCTTTGTTTCTGCTTTGCACATAAGATCTATACTATTTTTCTAGATTCCACATGTATGTGTTAATGTATGATATTTGTTTTTCTCTTTCTGACTTAACTTTGCTCTCTGTGACAGTCTCTAGATCCATCCACATCTCTGCAAATGGCACAATTTGATTCCTTTTTATGGCTGAGTAACATTCCATTGTATGTAGGTACCACATCTTCTTATTCCTTTCTTCTGTTGATGGACATTCAGGTTGTTTCATGTCCTGGCTATTATAAATAGTCCGGCAGTGAACACTGAAGTGTGTGTCTCTTTTGAATTGTGGTTTTCCCTGGGTATATGCCCAGGAGTGGGATTGCTGGATTATGTGGCAGCTCTGTTTTCAGTTTTTCAAGGAACCTCCAGGCTGTTCTAATGTTGGAGGGTTTTGAGCAGGGCGACAGGGTCTGACTAGCACTTGAAAAGCACCACTCTTGTGCTATATTGGCGAGTAGAAGAGCACGAACCAGAACAGGGTGACCACTTAGGGGCCTATTGAAATAAATTCCTGGCAAGAACTGTGGGGAGCTTGGATGAGGGTGGTAGCAGTAGAGATTTAATAAGCTCTGAAAATGTTGTGCAGTGGAGCCAACACAATTTTTCTGACAGGTAGAATGTAGATGGTGAGAGAGAGATCAAGGATGAGGCCAATATTTTGGGCCTGAGCAACCAGAAGGGAGGTAATGCTGCTTCTAAGATGAGGGAGTGTATGGGGGAAACAGGGGTTAGGGGTGGGCGTGGAAGTCAGGAGTTTGACTTAGGGTATGTTGAGTGGAAATGCTGATGACCTCAGATGAAGAGGCCAGGAAGGCACCCGGGTGTGTGGTGGTGAAGATGGTAGGGAGTGTTCGGAAGACGCTGTGATGCTGGTAAGAGTCATTAGGATTGAGTGCCTTTTATTTGAATGTACGAAAACAGTAAAGAACCTTCTTTTTCACAAGTGTCTGCATTCAGAACCAAGTGATACATGAAAACAAAAGCTATATAGTTACAGAGTTGAAATTTCACCTTTATTGCTCATAATGGCAGGATTAGAGAATGTGGCTTTGAGTCTATGGCAAAGTGGACTTGCCCATGCTTTACTTTTGAATCACATGGACTTTTCCACAGGCATGGTCAAGATGGACATTTTCAGGGATGAGTCCCTTCTTGAGTGGAGGCACCAAGCAGATCAGAATGTTAGCCTGTGCTCAGGTAAGCGGATTCTAAATGAACACTTAGCAAAGACAGACTTTTGAATGTCCACTTCCTTCTTGAACTTGCCAGTTAGTCAACTGCATAAGTCATTCTTCTTCCTCCAGAGAGGGGCTCCAGATGTTTTGGGAGAGAAGCCAGGGTGTGCGTTAACTTAGATAATGGAGTGTCAGGAGTTGGGAACACATATCTAACTGAATGTTAGATTCTTTACACTTACTGTTTCAAGTGATCTTCACATCTTTATTATCATTTTACCGATGAGGCAGCACTCTGCTTAAAGAGGTTACTTTACCTCATATCATATAGCTTGGAATGGGAAGACCTCTGTGTACATTTGACACTAGTCTAATTCCACTGTATGTCTTCCAAAGAAATGAACTATCAAATGGGTGATCATTTTATTTTATTTCTTAAACTATAGACATGAAAACATTTGTTTTTGTTATTGTTGATGGGGTGGTCAGAGTATATGTCATTTAAGAGAAACTTGTATTCACATCACAAAAGAATTAAGAAAAAAAACACATTGAATATTTACATGCAATTTAAACATAAAAGACTGTGACTGTTCATTATCATTGAACTTATTTTTAGGAAAACTTTTTCCTCTCACTTTTATTCCCAAGTGCCTGAATGCTTCAAAGATTCAAAATCATCTTGACATTGGCATTTTTATTGGGACTTCTTAGACAGACATGCAGCTGTAAGTCTGGGTGCTGTATTTCATACAAAGTCAGGTTTCAGTTGTGGAAAATTCTAGACTGTGATCTCTATGTTCATCGGCTGAATCTGTGATTATTCTGTGGTCTTTTGAGAAATAAAGTCCTTTAAAATGGATATTTTCTGAAATAATAAGGACCTGTTATTCCTTCTCATACCTTGTTGCTCTCATATTACTGAGTAAGAAAGAATTTGCAGGAGAAAGTATTGAGTCTTCAGAAGAAATATAGGTTTCCCTGACTCTTGAGCTTCTTCAGAGCAGACTGAATCTCCACTCCTCCCAGTGAGACTTTTCTGTTGGGGTTCTGCCCTCAAATTCAGGTCAACATCTACACTGGCTTAGTTATTTTATTTTTGCAAACCACCTCCCTGAACAGCCTTTCTTTTATCCCTTGTTATGGGTGACAGAACTTGAGATGATGGAGTATTTGTGGTTCCACGGGTAGTGGCAGAACTGGTCCTTAAATGTCAGCCTTCCAATTCCAAGTCCAGTGTTCTATTCCTAACTCACTGCCTTGCTTCAGCCCCAACAAAACTTCTCTCTGAACTACACCATCATTTCTGTCCCACAGCCTTTGCTCAACTGCAAAACCCTCTTCATTCTGCAGAGCTCCCTGCCTGTTCTAAAGGTCCTCCTGGTTTGATCTGTTTGCTTATTAAAAGCCCCTTCATGATGCTGACCTAAAGCCTGGGTCACTGACTGAGTCCCCCCTCTATTGAAGAGTCATGTTTGCACTGGTTGATTTCTACTTATTCCCTCTACCATCCCTTATGTTATAAACAGTGTGTGAGCAGGGACAGGTGCCTTTCCGTGTCCCCAACAGATTCCATGACAAAGTCTTGCACCAGTGAGTGGAGATGGTCATTGAATCGGCCTGAGAGTCCCTGTAAAAGGCCTGAGATATTGAAAGTCATTCCCTTCAAAGGTTGCATTTTCATTCTTATGAATTATGGGGGCCACGTTCATTGAAGGATAAAGAAGCTGCTAAGTCTCTGCCCTTGTTTTCCCCCCATGCTGAAGTTTGTACAGTAATACAAGTTAATAATGGATGAATAAACATTAAATTCAGGGACATAACAATGAAGGTACCAGGCATTCGAGAGCCATGAAGGAAGCATTAAACTTTGCATCCAAGTGTAAATGGGACTTGGTCGAGAGAGCATGGGACAGCAAGTCTGGAGGGTAAAGTACAAGGGAATCTGGATATAAAGCATTTGATATATAGAAGGCAGGGCTTGTATATATCAGGTAAAGAAACCGCCTGCAATGCAGGAGACCTGGGTTCAATCCCTGGGTCAGGAAGATCCCCTGGAGAAGAGAATGGCTACCCAGTCCAGTATTCTTGCTTGGGAAATCCTGTGGACAGAGGAGCCTGACAGGATACAGTCCTTGGGGTTGCAGAGTCAGATATGACTGAGCAACTAAGCACACACACACACATCAGCACACACACACACACACACACAAACACACACAAGTACACACACACACATAAGCACACACACACACATAAGCACACACACACACACACAAGCACATGGGCAGCTCATAGAAGCTGGAGAAGGCAGGGAGACAGCTTCTCCCCTTGAGCTTTCAGAGCAAACACAGTGCTGCTGACATTTTGATTTTGACCCAGTAGATCCGTTTTGGATTTCTGAGAGATCCAGCCCAGAGAGATAATGCTTGTATTGTTTTAAGCCACTGAATTTGAGATGATTTGTGTAACAAATTTCCAGCAGTAACAGGAAACCAATTCAGTAAGCATTCATCTGTATTGTGGTTGCTGTTGTTGTTACTATTATTTCTGGAGTAATTTACAGTAATTTAAAGCTTGAAGTTGCTGAAGTAAGTTACCCTCTCCAAGCTTTGGGTGCTCACCCCTACTCTGATACCATCACTGTACTGCACTTCATTTTGTTCTTTTTCTGAACCATGCACCCATTTGGTAGCATATTATGTAAAGCCTGTGGATGATTCTCATAATTATTTTAATTCATAAAGTCAGTATTGTAACACAGAAAACCCATTATATTGAATCACGTTTATCAAATATATATATAAAAAACTCAATTGTTGCATTAAATTGATGTTTGAACCTTAGTAACTCATCAGAAAAGATCTTGTGTGAGGCCTTAAATCTACTGTACTTTTGAAATAGTAATGACCATAAATGGTACTTCAGCACATCTGCAAAAACTGAAATGTGAGATGAAAATATTCATGATTTCTTTTGGTGATAAAACCTCAGGTACCTCTGATACTATTTCATTTCATTGCCTCATCTTTGGAGGAACAGCTAGATTGCAGTTCAAGATTAGTGGAATGAAAATGTAATTTCCCCCTCCCCCCATCCTGGTTCACTTGCCAAGTCTCCCAAGCTCCATTTCTCTCTGTGGACCTCCTTGAGGGCCTGAGGCCCTCAGGTCAGAATCCCTGGGAAGGACAGTGTTGAAAGACCACAAGGCAGGATAGTGAAACTTCAAGATCTTAGTACCTCTAGCAAGATTCAGTGTGTGTATTCTGTGAATACTTGAGGATAGAAGGGTGATAGGTCTGTTAGAATGAGGAAATGACTGCTCTGTTTCATTTGGGAAAGGCCAAAACCATTATTGTAAACCCAACTGAATTTATTTGGGCTTCACAGTTTGAAACATTTTTTTTGTAAAGCTAACTTACCAGGAGAGAAGACGTATCAATAAACAGTAGGATAGGGTGATGAGAGTGAAATTAATTCCATATTAGCAAAGCATGAAACACAATGAAAGGAATGAGTATTGTTGCAAGAATTTCAGTGAAGTTGCCTCTTAGAGGAAATTCTGGGTATATAACAGTGGTCAGGGAAATATTCTTGACCAAGAATGAGCAAGTTGGTCTGGAAATGGTACTGACCATTGTCACGGAGCAGTATCCACAGGTGAGCTTCAACCAGAGTTGAAAGAGAGAGCTCCAACCAGAGAGAGGAGCTCATGGGATAGCACATCAAATAGCTTGTTTGGTGAGAGTTTTATGCTTAAATCTGGCACATGGCTTTGCACATAGTAAGCGTGCTCATGGTTGTCAAATTGGCTTGACTCAAGAACCTTTTACCCCCTTCTCACCATTTGGATTACACTTTTGGAAAAGTCAGTATTCTCACTGGATAATTTAGAAAGACAGCTGTGGCAGCCACAAGTAAGCATGTAGCTTTTCAAAGCTGTCCACACCTGCCATATAACAAGAGTGAGCATAATACATTTTTATTTTGTTAACACGAGGCTCAACAGGATTGCAAAATTAATAACAGTAGAGCTTTTCTTCAGGCAGTTTCCATTGCAGATTGACTGGAGGACTTGCAAGTATCTTTGTAAGTGATGGATTTGACAGCCATGTCTTGAAATAGAAGACAGAGAGCTGTTAGGTACTTAGCATGGTTTAAACAGCCAATATTTTCTCTTTTGTCTTTCAGATAAAAAGTTACATAGGGGCAAAACACCCCAATGAAGCATAGTTATTGGGAATATGCCTTCTTGGATTCACTCTTTATGGCAAGGTTTAAAATTCAGAGTGGCAGTGGGGTTTTTTGTGAGGAGTGTTACCTAAAGGAATCACATAATTCACGGTGCACAAGGCATCCGAGCCTTATTTTCTTCTGGAAAAAAAAAATCAAATGGGGTTGCCTTCATGGACCATAAATCTACAGCCATCATGTCTTATTGTTTCGATGCTATGTGTATTTCCTTAGTATTATTTCTAATGTCTCAGAGTTTGTTCTTAAATTAACAGCATGGTATATGTTGGCAGTGGTTCAAAAGCTATTGATTTTTTGCTGTGTTTTTCAGCATCAGTGAATGTATGGATGACATTATTATAGATTTTTTAAAAATTTAATCTGTAAGTATTGACTGTTAAAAACAACAGCTAAAATAATCAGTAAAATAATTGGCAGAATTGGTTTCCACAATGTTAACAAAGTCCGTGTATTGGCAACTTTATATGGTGCAGTGCAAACGATAGTTTCCATAGCTCGCCAACTCTGAAATGAAATCCTTTATCTTTAATTGTGAAGGGTTTATGTTGTTTCCAACTTTGTACATATAGTGAGATTTAATAATATTTTATATCTTGCCATACCAAAATTGTATATTTCAGAACTGCCTAAAAGAAGCAACCAAATTATGTTGGCAACAAATTATATTTCTAGATAAATAACTCTAAATGCCATGCTGTTAATAGTGAACTTTAAATCCATGTCCAGATTATTTTGTTGTACTAGAATTTCATTGCATTGGTTAGCTGAGTTCACAAACTGGCAATCCAAAGGAGATGTTATTGGTTGTTATTCATACGGATCAACTGTGTTTTTGGGGTTTCAGTTTATACTTTAAAATATACAAATCTACTGCTGTCATCATATTAGAACAGAATACAGGCAAAGCTCAAAGATCATATAGGTTTAGTTCCAGACCACCGCAATAAAGATTGCAATTATGACAGTCACACAAATCTTTTGGTTTTCCAACACATATAAAAGTTTTGTTTATGCTGTACTGTGGTCTGTTAAGTGTGCAGTAGATAGCATTGTCTAAAAAGAATGATGTACATACCTTAAGTTAAAAATATATATTTGCTAAAAAAACCCACTAACCATTCTCTGAGTCCTCATCGAGTCATCATCACTTTGCAATGGTCACATCAAAGATCACTGTCCACAGTCACCATAACAAAAACAATAATAATGAAAAAGTGTCAAATATTGCAAAAATTACCAAAATGCGACAAAGATACAAAGTCAGCAGAGGCTGTTGGAAAAATGGTGCCTATAGATCTGCTTGATACACGATTGCCACAAGGCTTCAGTTGTAGAAAACACAGTGTCTGCAAAATGCAATAAAGTGAGGTCTGCCTCACAGAAACAGTTTGTTGCTGACCATGGAACTTGTGCAGTCCTCTGGAGATTTGAGACTATGCCTGGGAAGTGATCACGAGCTATGCAAGTTGATTCAACCACTATTGATTTTAATGTTATTTGAAAACATTTGTTGCCCCGCTTTTTCCTGTCTCACTGACATCAGGTTTGGTCATGTGGTTTTCTCTGGCCAGTGAAATCTGAGTGGAAATGACTTGTGAACTTTCTGGGCAAAAGCTTAAAAGTTACTGGGGCTTCCCATGTTCTCTTTTCTTGATGTGCAGCAACCTTCCAGATCAAAGCTGGTTCCCTTTCTCATCCCCAGCTCCCAGAACAATTTCTGATACACCTTAGCACTCAGTGAACAACTACTGAATGAATATTGGTGGCATTTGTATATCTTCAGAGTGTTGTATACTCTTGGCCAAGTCCTAGATGGTAAGCTTTTTTGTAACAATAACAAAAACTTAACCACAGAATATATAATGTGAGATTTTAGACAGGTAACCTGGAATGGCAAACAAAATCAGGAGGGATTATTTCTTCTTTAGAAATTCACTTGAATTGAAACAGTGTTTTCTCATTTGTTGCTTTTGACATTTTTAAAAAGTTTTTAATTTTTTAAAAAATTGAAGTATTGTTGATTTACAGTGCGGTATTAATTTCAAGAGTAGAACAAAGTGATTCAATATATATACATATGTATATGATTGTGTGTGGATGTACTCAGTAATGTCTGACTCTTTGCGACCCCATGGACTGTATTCTACCAGGGTTTCCTGTCCATGGGATTTCCCAGGCGAGAATATTGGAGTAGGTTGCCATTTCCTCTTCTAGAAGATCTTCCTGATTCAGGGATTGGACCCCCATCTCTTGCATCTCCTGTATTGGCAAGTGGATTCTTTACCACTGTTACCACTATGCCACGTGGAAAGCCCATACATATGATCATGCATATACTTTTTAAACATTATTTTCCACTATAGATGATTATATCATGCATATCTTATATGGAATATATACATATATTCTTTTTCAGATTTGTTTCCCTTGTAGGTTATTACAAAATGTTACATATACTTCCTTATGCTATAAAATAGGTCTTTTGCTGTTTATTTGGTATCTGTTAATCCAAAGCTCCTAATATATCCCTCCTCCCCTTTCCCCTTTGGTAACTGTAAGTTTGTTTCTTGTGTCTGTGGGTCTGGTTTTTTTTTTTTTTTGTCTTTGTCTTTGCTATATTGAAGTATAGTTGGTACCTAATACTATGTAAGTTACAGGTGTAAAATATAGAGATTCACAATTTTTAAAGGTTATACTCCAGTCATAGTTACTGTAAAATATTGGCTGTATTCCCCAATGGTACAATATATCCCTACAGTTCATATTTTTATTGGTTTTATAAAAACATTTATATTTGGGTGTGTTGAGTTTTCATTGCTGTGCGTGAACTTTCTCTAGTTGGGGAGGGTGGGGGCTACTCTCTGTTGTGGTGTGTGGACTTCTCATTGCAGTGGCTTCAGTCGTGGAGCATGGGCTGTATGGTGCATGAGCTTCAGTTGTTGTGGCATGCGGGATCTTCCTGGACCAGGGGTCGAACTGGTGTTCCCCTGCATTGCAAAGTAGATTCTTAACCACTGGACCGCCAGGGAAATCATATGGTTTTTATTCTTCAATTTGTTAATGTGGTATATCACATAGATTGACATATATTGAAGAATCCTTGGATCCCTGGGATAAATTCCGCTTGATCTAGGTGTATTATCCTTTTAATGTGTTGTTGTATTTGGTTTGCTAGTATTTTGTTGAGGATTTTTGCATCTGTGTTCATCAGTGATATAGACCTGTGATTTTGTGTGTGTGTGTGTGTGTGTGTGATATCTTTGTTTGGTTTTGGTATCATGGTGATGATAGTCTCATAGAATGAGCTTGGTAGTATTCCTTCCTCTGCAATTTTTGAAACAGTTTCAGAAGTGTAGGTGTTAACTTTTCTCTAAATGTTTGATAATTGTGAAGTCACCTGCCCTGGATTTTTGTTTGTTGGAAGATTTTTAGTCAGAGTTTCAATTTCAGTACTTGCGATTGGTCTGTTCATACTTCCTATATCTTCCTGGTTCAGTCTTGGAAGGTTATATCTTTCTAAGAATTTGTCCATTTTCCTAGATTGTGTGTTTTTCTTGGTGTATAGTTGCTTGTAGCAATCTCTTATGATTCTTTGTATCTCTGTGGTGTCTGTTGTAACTTCTCCTTTTTCATTTATAATTTTATTGATTTGAATCCTCTCCCTTCTTTTCTTGATGAGTCTGGCTAAGGGCTTATTAATTTTCTTTATTTCTGTTTTGTATATGTTCATTTGTGTAATTATTTTAGATTCATATATAAGTGATAATATTTGCTTTTCTCTGCCTTTTTGATAATTTTTAAAGTAGACAATTATGTGTGGAAACCAGTAGAAAAGTGTTTTCTACCGACTAGTCGAATTTGAGCAAAACACTTTTTCTCCTTACTTGGAAAGCACAACATTCCTGGTGAAAGTCTTTTTTTCTCTGCCCTGTGATTACCAGGTCATAAACTCTATAATAACTACTGCTCAGGTCACTGGCATATGAGTTTTGGTGTTGTTTTTTTTTACAGTGTTTAGATTGTTACCAAGTGCTTAAAGCCACCTAAATCCAAGACACCAGGTACTCAATTTTCTGTTTTTATTTTCTTATATAATATTTTGTATGTAACTAATGCCGTTTGTGTATTGACTTAATTGGAGACTGTGTTCTTAGATGTCTGTAGGCGTATAGACTGGTAGTTCCTTTAAAGGGTTGAATTGAATTCATGTTTCTTGGAAAAGTGGGCTAGATTTTCTTATCTACTCATGGTTTAATTATATTATATATAGTGTATATGAAAAAAAATCAGAAGTAAAGATCCTGGAAGGCTCTGAGCTTCTTGAGGGCAGGAATCTTATTTGTTGGGGTCTGAGAGCTGTTAAGGAGTAAGAGCTATCTTTTTTTTCGACTTAATGAACCTTGTGAAAAGCAGACACAGGCAGAAAAAAATCAAAATATCAATTTTACGTCTAATGTTAAGAGAGTAAAACAGAGTTGAAGAATGAGGCTGAGACCTCTAACCCAGGCAGACTTTTTCAGCTCTCTATTAATTACTTGGCTGCACTGCACAGCATGTGAAATCTTAGTTCCCCGCCAGGGACTGAATCTGCGTCCCCTGCAATGGAAGGGTGAGTCTTAACCACTGGATTGCCAGAAAATTCCCAGATGGACTTCTTGATTCCTCCCTCCTGACCCTGAGTTTCCTCTGTGGGACTCACACATGGGAGAACAGTCATCCAGTAACCCAAGGGCAGCATCTTGGTGGATCATGGCCTTCGTCAGTACAGCGACTGTGAATCAGTCAGCCTTGCCCAGGACCGAACAGTGGACCAGGGATTTGGGATTCTCGTTATTTCACCAATCAAATCAGTTCCTCCTTTCCCCATTTGGGGGACTGAGTGTGAGAAGGCTGCAGTGTCAAAACCAACTGTGTAGGAACACAGGGAGAGGAGTATTGTTTTCTGTAAATTATTCATCCCTGTATTTCTTGTTATCTCGCACAGCACATAATAGGCATTAACAAATAGATGGATGGCTCTCACTTGTGTTTATTTATTGAAGTCTGGTAACTAAAAAATACTACGGCTGTAGCTGCTGCAGATATAAAGTGAGCTACTTGCGTAATTCATCAGTGAAGGGAATTTTCAATAAAGATCTCTTTGAGTGGCATCTCAGGTACTCATTTAGGCAGATGGGAACAAGGGGGGAAAATCACAGTGCCTAGAGAAGGGTGGAAAGTTACTCTTGAGCAGAAGCATACCATCCTATTAGAGTTCTCCTTTGCAACATACAGCTCTTCATCTTACTAGTAAGCTGCGGTTTTGACAGCAAGTTTCCAAAGAAGAAAGCACTTGAAATTCTATTTCAAGTTCTTTGTTGCAAAAATGTAGTAATTTAATTGAAAGAAAGGCTAACTTCCTTGCCATGGAAGCTTTTTAAAATGGGGCTGCTCTATGCTTTACTGCTGTGTGGGAAAGCTAGGTGACATCTCAGAAGCTCTGCTTAGAAACCGTCCTGTCTGGGGGCAGGATTCGCCTTCTTCTATAGGTGTCAGACGCTTCTCTCTGTGCTCTGTGTTGTTCAACAGCGTTGTGTTTTGGCTGCTCTTCAGAGCACTTCTGGGGCTTCCATATTTATGATAACTTCAGGCCATCTGCTGCTCGACTGCTATCAGAATGAAGAAGAATCTTCAACTTAAACAGAGCCATACTCCTCATGCCAAAGCACTTTCCATAGTATTTATCTTCCAGTGCAGTAGATTTTGTTGTTGTAAACTCCCATGGAGTTCACATTGAGTTATGATTTGCAGCCTTTTTTTTTTTTTTGGAATTATCTTTCATCCCATCAAAAAAATAAAAAACAAAAACAAAACCAACATGCTGCCTTCTATTTCTGGGCCTATGTATGGGGCTCTAAATATGACAAAGATTCATTCTGACCTTCTGATTCAGCATGTAAATTAGGATACTTGAAGCAGAAGGCTCCGCATTTTCTTCCAGTTCATGTGTAATGCCAGCAGATTGGTATGAATCAAAATGGAACACTTAGAAGCAGCTACCATTTATAAAATGTCAATTAGAGAAGGCTAAACTGCATATAAAAGTTAGCTAACTGGTGATATCAATTAGAAGAGCTTTCTTTCCGTGTTGCTTAATACTGCTATCATTGTTTTGCAATAGAGTAAAAATATAATGTAATCCCCACCCTGTTATTTTGAGAAAAACATCATGGATGTAAGTGTGCATCAATATTCCTTAATTATATTTACCTGCGGCAAATCCTGAAGCTCCCAATGGTGCATCTGATACACCCTATTGATCTCTGGGCTCCAGGAAAACACACACACAGACTACAGGGATTTAATGTAAAGAATTTGAATGATTAAGGGAACAGTTCAAAATTCAAATTCCAGGATTCCCACCCCTCGACCTGTGAATAGACTTTCTTAATTATCTGAATTTTTGTGGTTGTTGAGTTGCTACGTCCTGTCCAGCTCTTGGTGACCCCATGGGACTGCAGCACGCCAGGCTTGCCTGTGCTTTACTATCTCCTGGAGGTTGCTTAAACTCATGTCCACTGAGTTGGTGATGCCATCCGACCATCTCATGCTCTGTCGTCCCCTTCTCCTCCTGCCCTCAATCTTTCCCAGCGTCAGGTCTTTTCCAGTGAGTCAGCTCTTCGCATCAGGTGGCCAAAGTATTGGAGCTTCAGCATCAGTCCTTCCAATGAATATTCAGGGCTGACTTCCTTTAGCTAGGTGAGAGGTTGGCAAAGTATGGCCCTTGTGCTAATGCTGGTCCACTACCTCTTTCTGTAGGATCTATGAGCAAGAATATTCTTTACACTTTTAAAAGATTATGTTTCAAATGATTGTTTAGGCATGGATATAATAGCCTTAATTCTGCGTCTCGGGCCTGAAAGCCTAATGTATTTACTGTTTGGTCTTTTAAGAAAAAGTTTGCCAACCTCTGGTCTAGATTATGGTGATAAGACTTTGCCTAATTGCATTGCTATGATAGGCAGACAGTCGGTAAAAAATAGGTGAAGCAGAAGAAAGTGTTAGTCTCTCAGTCATGTCCAACTCTTTTCGACCCCATGGACTATACTTCCCCTGGCTCCTCTGTCCATGGAATTCTCCAGGCAAGAATACTGGAGTGGGTAGCCATTTCCTTCTCCTCTGTAGTAAATTTAAAAAAAAAAAAAAAAAAAAAAAAGGCTTTCTGAGCCACATTGATGTTGTGGTCACCAGAGCATTGTCATAAGCAAAGCAGCAATGCAGTTGGTGCTGTGAGTGGAGAACCTTTGTAAACTAAGAAGGTTCTTAATCCCCATTTTTCACATAAGCCACTGAACAGCCATCAGTGGAAAAGAGATGAGAGAGATTCCTAACCTGGATCCGATAATCCCCCTGAAGCCTGCCACAAAATCCATGGGATTCTGGAGCTTATTCAGAGGTATAAGGGGATGGTCGATCAGGCAGAGACAGAATTCAACCCAGGGATACCTCAGCAAAATGGCAGTGCTTCCTAGTATTTCAGCCGGTGAGGATATGGTGTGAGTTTTCACTTAGAAATCTACATGCCGATAGCAGTAACTGAATATTGTATATATTGAATTTACTATTTTCATAAAACTCATGACCTTAGGGGTTGTGGGTGGAGGGAGTTACCTTTCCTGGAACTTAAATCCAAAACAGATCTGGCTGTTAGACTCTGGGGCCTTGAGGGGCTGGTCCTGAAAGTTAATGGGGGGCTCTTTCATACCAGGCAGCTGTGGCCATTTGACACTTGCAAGCCCAATTAGCTTTGTGGCTGTGCAAGGGGTGCCATCTGCTCTGTTCGCCTCGATGCTTGGCACACACCCGTGGCTTTGCTAACAAAGCTGGTGTCCCATCACTTTGATCTGACTTTGTCCCATTCTGAGCCTTATTTTCAATTCCACATCTTGGTAGTAATGATACCAACTTATTTCTTCACGTGCTTCAGTTCTCATTAGGTCTGTGGAATATACACCTGGCAGAAGAGCTTACTTTTCTTTCTCCCTTTAAGTGGTGGCAAGTATTTCAAACATGCGTTAATGACACTCTTCAAAAACAGGCTTTATGTTCCAGTGCCAGGCTTGGAGAGCTTGAAGAAAGTGTGGAGCGAACCTGTTCAGAGATAAGGGTGAGCTGGAGGCCGAGAACTCACACATTATGAGTTTGGCAGGTTGCCTGGAGGCACCATGGCTTAGTTTTTCTTCATATAAGTCAAATTGTGGAGTTGAACAAGAGCCACAGCATGTTTCCAGCTGTTTTGAAATGTTTGACTTTAGGACAGAGTATCTGTATGAAAATCGCTTTCTGCCACACACTTGATTTCCTAAAACAACACAAATTTATTACTTTATAGTTCCAGAGCTGAGAACTCCTAAAACCAGACTTCCACAGGGCTGTGGAAAATTGAATTTGCATGAAAGAAACAGTGAAAGTGTTAGTCGCTCAGTCATGTCCGATTCTGTGCGACCCCATGGACTATAGCCCGCCAGGCTCCTCTGTCCATGGAATTCTCCTGGCAAGAGCAGTGGAGTAGGCTGCCATTTCTTTCTCCATGAATTTACATACTTTACTATTTTCCTGGGTTCTATTTTATTTTATATAAGTTAGTTTTCCTAGTTCTGCTTTCCTGGAAAAGTAGTTGATGATTTTTTAATGTTTGGTAAATGGAAAACTCACTTTTCTATCTCTCTGTCTAGGGGAAACCCACTTCTTTCCTGTTATGTCTTTCTTCCCTGTGTGTTTCCTTTCATTCAAGAAAATGCCTCACTTCGACACTGCTGCTCATCTAATGTGTGGAGGTATTTACACCACATCAAGCAATTCTCTGACACCGGCTGGCTGTCCTACAATTTAATGGAATTCTAGTTAAATTTTATTTTGTACTGGAGTTTAGGTGATTTACAATGCTGTGTTAGTTGCAGCTGTACACCAAAGTATACCTGAGTAGTTTTCTCTGAGTGTACCCCTTGGACTGCAATTTACAGATCATATGGTAGTTCTTTTTTTAGTTTATTAAGAAACCTCCAGACTGTTCTCCGTTGTGGCTGTTACCAATTTACATCCCCCCAAGTACTGTAGGAGGCTTCCGTTTTCTCCATGCCCTCTCCGACATCTACTGTTGGTAGTCTTTTTGCTAACGCACATTCTGACTATTGCAGTGTGATACCACCTTACAGATGTCAGCATCTTTTCATGTGCTTAAAAAAAACCCACAGACACAGTGCATTAAATTGACCTCTTGCAACTGGCTTCTTGAAGGTCTGCCCTGTTTTGAATTGCTTTTCCATTACCTACCCCTGGACATTTGTCAAGGGCAGGCGTCCTTTACAGGCCACCAGGCCTTATGATTTTGGAGTGCCCCTAGCTGTGCTGTGTTCAGTCGCGTCTGACTCTTTGCAACCCCATGGACCGTAGCCCTCCAGGCCCCTCTGTCCATGGGATTTCCCAGGCAAGAATACTGGTGTGGGTTGCCATTTCCTTCTCTGGGGGCTCTCCCGACCCACGGATCAAACCTGCATCTCTTGCGTCTCCTGCATTGGCAGATGGATTCTTTACCAGCAGTGGCACCTAGGGAGTCCCGGAGTGCCCCATGCACTGACTGTAAAGTTGTTGTTATGGGAAATGTCCACAAGGTGGCAGCACTCCCCCATGCCCTTCTCAGGTTCCTCCAGCAACTGGAACCCTAGAGAAAGGCATGTTCCTGGGCTGTGGATCAGAGTGGACTGTGCCAGGGCTCCTGTCTCATGACTTCTTCCCCTCTAACCCTGGGACCCCCAGACAGGTCCCAGATCCTGCCAAAACTGAAGTTGAAGGTGCTGTCCTGGTTAGGTGGAGGGACTCTGAGGAAGGAGGCTGCTGCTGGGAACACCACACTGGGAGACTGGTAACATTTCAAAGCTCTTTCAGCGCAGAGGGTCCGTTGTTTTGGCTTGCGCTAGGCTTGGTTGAGCTGTATGAGGGCCTGCCTGGATCTGGAGGTCAGGGTCCCTCCACAGGGAACCAGGCACTCCAGTTTCAAGAGAGACTCATTTGCTGCCACATCCTCCCCCATTCCCACAGCTCCACCGGAGTCCAGCCTTGGGAACCAGGGCTGTCAGACGTTAGGGATGTGACAGCAGCCGAGGCATTTCTCTGCTTTTCTTTTGCATTTAATTTTTATTTTATATTGGAGTCTAGTTGATTTTAAAAAAGGTTGTGTTTGTTTTGGGGGTACAGCAACCTGATTCAATTATACATATATATTTTATTCTTCTTTGGATTGTTTTTACATATAGGTTATTAAAGAACATTCAGTAGAGTTCCCTGTGCTCTACAATAGTTGCTTGTTGATTGGCTTTTTTACGTATGTTACTGAATTTATGTTAATCAAAGCCTGCTAATTTATTCTTTGCGCTGCCTCTTGTGTTTTTTAACCATAAGCTTGTTTGCAAAATTGTTGAGTCTATATTTGTTTGGTAAATAAGGTCATGTACCTCGATTTTTAGATTCTCCTTGTAAGTGGTATCATAGGTTATTTGTCTGTGTCCAACTTCCTTCACTTGGTATGGTCATCCCCAGGTCCATTCGTGTTGCTGCTGCTAAGTCGCTTCAGTTGTGTCCAACTCTGTGCGACCCCATAGACGGCAGCTCACCGGGCTCCCCCATCCCTGGGATTCTCCAGGCAAGAACACTGGAGTGGGTTGCCATTTCCTTCTCCAATGCATGAAAGTGAAAAGTCAAAGTGAAGTCACTCAGTCATGTCCGACTCTTAATGACCCCATGGACTGCAGCTTACCAGGCTGCTCTGTCCATGGGATTTTCCAGGCAAGAGTACTGGAGTGGGGTGCCATTGCCTTCTCCATTTGTGTTGCTAGAAAAGGCATTATTTTATTCTTCTTAATGGCTGAGGAATATTTCACTGTATGTATGTACCACATTTTCTTTATCCATCCTTCTGACGATGGATATGTTGCTTGCATCCATTAAGGTTGGAGTGCATGTCTTTTTTTTTAAATTTATTTTAATTAGAGGCTAATTACGTTACAATATTGTATTGGTTTTGCCACACATTAACATGAATCCGCCACGGGTGTACATGTGTTCCCCTTCCTGAACCCCCCTTCTTCCTCCCTCCCCACACCATCCCTCTGGGTCATCCCAGTGCACCAGCCCCAAGCATCCTGTATCCTGCATCGAACGTGGACTGGCGATTCATTTCTTACATGATATTATACATGTTTCAATGCTATTCTCCCAAATCATCCCACCCTCTCCCTCTCCCACAGAGCCAAAAAGACTGTTCTATACATCTGTGTCTCTTTTGCTGTCTTGCATACAGGGTTATCATTACCATCTTTCTAAATTCCATGTATATGCATTAGTATACTGTATTGGTGTTTTTCTTTCTGGCTTACTTCACTCTGTATAATCGGCTCCATTTTCATCCAACTCATTAGACCTGATTCAAATGTATTCTTTTTAATGGCTGAGTAATACTCCATTGTGTATATGTACCACAGCTTTCTTATCCATTCATCTGCTGATGGACATCTAGGTTGCTTCCATGTCCTGGCTATTATAAACAGTGCTGCAATGAACACTGGGGTACACGTGTCTCTTTCAATTCTGGTTTCCTCGGTGTGTATGCCCAACAGTGGAATTGCTGGGTCATAAGGCAGTCCAGTTTTTTAACGGATCTCCACACTGTTCTCCATAGTGGCTGTACTAGTTTGTATTCCCACCAACAGTGTAATAGGGTTCCCTTTTCTCCACACCCTCTCCAGCATTTATTGCTTGCAGATTTTTGGATCACAGCCATTCTGACTGGTGTGAAATGGTACCTCATTGTGGTTTGATTTGCATTTCTCTGATAATGAGTGATGTTGAGCATCTTTTCATGTGTTTGTTAGCCATCTGTATGTCTTCTTTGGAGAAATGTCTATTTAGTTCTTTGGCCTATTTTTTGATTGGGTCATTTATTTTTCTGGATTTGAGCTGCAGGAGTTGCTTGTATATTTTTGAGATTAGTTGTTTGTCAGTTGCTTCATTTGCTATTATTTTCTCCCATTCTGAAGGCTGTCTTTTCACCTTACGTATAGTTTCCTTTGTTGTGCAGAAGCTTTTAAGTTTAATTAGGTCCCATTTGTTTATTTTTGCTTTTATTTCCAATATTCTGGGAGGTGGGTCATAGAGGATCCTGCTGTGATTTATGTCGGAGAGTGTTTTGCCTATGTTCTCCTCTAGGAGTTTTATAGTTTCTGGTCTTACTTTTATATCTTTAATCCATTTTGAGTTTATTTTTGTGTGCGGTGTTAGAAAGTGATCTAGTTTCATTCTTTTACAAGTGGTTGACCAGTTTTCCCAGCACCACTTGTTAAAGAGATTGTCTCTAATCCATTGTATATTCTTGCCTCCTTTGTCAAAGATAACATGGTGTGTGGATTTATCTCTGGGCTTTCTATTTTGTTCCATTGACCTGTATTTCTGTCTTTGTGCCAGTACCATACTGTCTTGATGACTGTGGCTTTGTAGTAGAGCCTGAAGTCAGGCAGGTTGATTCCTCCAGTTCCATTCTTCTTTCTCAAGATTGCCTTGGCTATTTGAGGTTTTTTAAAATTTCCATACAAATTGTGAAATTATTTGTTCTAGCTCTGTGAAAAATACTGTTGGTAGCTTGATAGGGATTGCATTGAATCTATAGATTGTTTTGGGTAGTACACTCATTTTCACTATACTGATTCTTCCAATCCATGAACATGGTATATTTCTCCATCTATTAGTGTCCTTTTTGATTTCTTTCACCAGTGTTTTATAGTTTTCTATATATAGGTATTTAGTTTCTTTAGGTAGATATATTCCTAAGTATTTTATTCTTTTCATTGCAATGGTGAATGGAATTGTTCCCTTAATTTCTCTTTCTATTTTCTCTTTATTAGTGTATAGGAATGCAAGGGATTTCTCTGTGTTGATTTTGTATCCTGCAACTTTACTATATTCATTGATTAGCTCTAGTAATTTTCTGGTGGAGTCTTTTTAGGGTTTTCTATGTAGAGGATCATGTCATCTGCAAACAGTGAGAGTTTTACTTCTTTTCCAATTTGGATTCCTTTTATTTCTTTTTCTGCTCTGATTGCTGTGGCCAAAACTTTGTTGAATAGTAGTGGTGTGAGTGGTCACCCTTGTCTTGTTCCTGACTTTAGGGGAAATGCTTTCAGTTTTTCACCATTGAGGATAATGTTTGCTGTGGGTTTGTCATATATAGCTTGTATTATGTTGAGGTATGTTCCTTCTATTCCTGCTTTCTGGAGAGTTTTTTTTTTTTTTTTAAATCATAAGTGGGTGTTGAATTTTGCCAAAGGCTTTCTCTGCATCTGTTGAGATAATCATATGGCTTTTGTCTTTCAATTTGTTAATGTGATATATTACATTGATTGATTTGTGGATATTGAAGAATCCTTGCATCCCTGGGATAAAGCCCACTGGGTCATGGTGTATGATCTTTTTAATGTGTTGTTGGATTCCGATTGCTAGAATTTTGTTAAGGATTTTTGCATCTATGTTCATCAATGATATTGGCCTGTAGTTTTCTTTTTTTGTGGCATCTTTTTCGGGTTTTGATATCAGGGTGATGGTGGCCTCATAGAATGAGTTTAGAAGTTTACCTTCCTCTGCAATTTTCTGGAAGAGTTTGAGTAGGATAGGTGTTAGCTCTTTTATAAATTTTTGGTGGAATTCAGCTGTGAAGCCATCTGGACCTGGGCTTTTGTTTGCTGGAAGATTTCTGATTACAGTTTCAATTTCCGTGCTTGTGATGGGTCTGTTAAGATTTTCTATTTCTTTCTGGTTCAGTTTTGGAAAGTTGTACTTTTCTAAGAACTTGTCCTTTTCTTCCAAGTTGTCCATTTTATTGGCATATAATTGCTGATAGTAGTCTCTTATGATCCTTTGTATTTCTTTGTTGTCTGTTGTGATGTCTCCATTTTCATTTCTAATTTTATTCATTTGATTTTTCTCCTTTTGTTTCTTGATGAGTTTGACTAATGGTTTGTCAATTTTATTTATCCTTTCAAAGAACCAGCTTTTGGCTTTGTTGGTATTTGCTATGGTCTGTTTTGTTTCTTTTGCATTTATTTCTGCCCTAATTTTTAAAATTTCTTTCCTTCTACTAACCCTGGGGTTCTTCATTTCTTCCTTTTCTAGTGACTTTAGGTGTAGAGTTAGGTAATTTATTTGACTTTTTTTCTTGTTTCTTGAGATATGCCTGTATTGCTATGAACTTTCCCCTTAGCACTGCTTTTACAGTGTCCCAGAGGTTTTGGGTTGTTGTGTTTTCATTTTCATTAGTTTCTATGCCTATTTTGATTTCTTTTTTGATTTCTTCTGTGATTTGTTGGTTATTCAGCAGTGTGTTGTTCAGCCTCCATATGTTGCAATTTTTAATAGTTTTTCTCCTGTAATTGAGATCTTACTGCATTGTGGTCAGAAAAGATGCTTGGAATTATTTCAATTTTTTTGAATTTGCCAAGGCTAGATTTATGGCCCAGGATGTAATCTATCCTGAAGAAGGTTCCGTGTGCACTTGTGAAAAAGGTGAAATTCATTGTTTTGGGATGAAATGTCCTATAGATATCAATTAGGTCTAACTGGTCTATTGTATCATTTAAAGTTTGTGTTTCCTTGTTAATTTTCTGTTTAGTTGATCTATCCATAGGTGTGAGTGGGGTATTAAAGTCTCCCACTATTATTGTGTTATTGTTAATTTCCCCTCTCATACTTGTTAGTATTTGTCTTACATATTGCGGTGCTCCTATGTTGGGTGCATATATATTTATAATTGTTATATCTTCTTGGATTGATCCTTTAATCATTATGTAGTGTCCTTCTTTGTCTCTTTTCACAGCCTTTGTTTTAAAGTCTATTTTATCTGATATGAGTATTGCTACTCCTGCTTTCTTTTGGTCTCTATTTGCATGGAATATCTTTTTCCAGCCCTTCACTTTCAGTCGGTATGTATCTCCTGTTTTGAGGTGGTCTCTTGTAGACAACATATATAGGGGTCTTGTTTTTGTATCCATTCAGCCAGTCTTTGTCTTTTGGTTGGGGCATTCAACCCATTTACATTTAAGGTAATTATTGCTAAGTATGATCCTGTTGCCATTTACTTTATTGTTTTGGGTTCGCGTTTGTACACCCTTTTTGTGTTTCCTGTCTAGAGAATATCCTTTGGCATTTGTTGGAGAGCTGGTTTGGTGGTGCTGAATTCTCTCAGCTTTTGCTTGTCTGTAAAGCTTTTGATTTCTCCTTCATATTTGAATGAGAACCTCGCTGGGTACAGTAATCTGGGCTGTAGGTTATTTTCTTTCATCACTTTAAGTATGTCTTGCCATTCCCTCCTGGCCTGAAGAGTTTCTTTTGAAAGATCAGCTGTTATCCTTATGGGAATCCTTTTGTGTATTATTTGTTGTTTTTCCCTTGCTGCTTTTAATATTTGTTCTTTGTGTTTGATCTTTGTTAATTTAATTAATATGTGTCTTGGGGTGTTTCGCCTTGGGTTTATCCTGTTTGGGACTCTCTGGGTTTCTTGGACTTGGGTGATTATTTCCTTCCCCATTAAAACTCCCCTAAAAGGAGGTTTTCAACTATTATCTCAAGTATTTTCTCATGGTCTTTCTTTTTGTCTTCTTCTTCTGGGACTCCTATGATTCAAATGTTGGGGTGTTTAATATTGTTCTGGAGGTCTCTGAGATTATCCTCATTTCTTTTAATTTGTTTTTCTTTTTTCCTCTCTGATTCTACCATTCTATCTTCTATTTCACGTATCCTATCTTCTGCCTCCATTATTCTACTATTTGTTGCCTCCAGAGTGTTTTTGATCTCATTTATTGCATTATTCATTATATATTGACCCTTTTTTATTTCTTCTAGGTCCTCGTTAAACCCTTCTTGCACCTTCTCAATCCTTGTTTCCAGGCTATTTATCTATGATTCCATTTTGATTTCAAGATTTTGGATCATTTTCACTATCATTATTCATAATTTTTTTATCAGGTAGATTCCCTATCTTTTCCTCTTTTGTTTGGTTTGGTGGGCATTTATCCTGTTCCTTTACCTGCTGGGTATTCCTCTGTCTCTTCATCTCTTTATATTGCTGCGTTTGGGGTGGCCTTTCTGTATTCTGGCAGTTTGTGGAGTTCTCTTTATTGTGGAGTTTCCTCAATGTGGATGGGGTTGTACAGGTGGCTTGTCAAGGTTTCCTGATTAGGGAAGCTTGTGTCGGTGTTCTGGTGGATGGAGCTGGATTTCTTCTCTCTGGAGTGCAATGAAGTGTCCAGTAATGAGTTATGAGATGTCAATGGGTTTGGAGTAACTTTGGGCAGCCTGTATACTGAAGCTCAGGGCTGTGTTCCTGCATTGCTGGAGAGTTTGTGTGGTATGTCTTGCTCTGGAACTTGTTGGCCCTTGGGTGGTGCTTGGTTTCAGTGTAGGTATGGAGGCCGTCTCTTTGAATTATGGTTTTTGTCAGCATATAGGCCCAGAAGTGGCTTTTCCAGATCATGTGGCTGCTCTAATTTTAGTTTTCTAAGGAACCTTCATACTGTTTTCCCCTGTGTCTGTTACCAACTTACATTCCCCCAAATAGCACAGATGTTTCCTTTTGCTCCATGCTCTCCCATGCATTTTTTGTTTGTAGACTTTATGATGATGGCCATTGAGACCAGTGGGAGGTGACACCTCGTTGTACTTTTGATTGGCATTCCCGTAATAATTGGTGATGCTGACAGAAGATGAGATGGTTGGATGGCATCACCAACTCAATGGACATGAGTTTGAGCAAGCTCTGGGAGTTGGTGATGGTCAGGGAAGCCTGGCGTGCTGCAGTCCATGGGGTCACAAAGAGTCAAACACGACTGAGTGACTGAACCGAGCTGAGCATCCTGTGCTGTGGTGGTTTTGTGTTTTTTTGCTTTTTTTCCCCTTCAAGAATGTGAGAAAAATTTACCTGTTGCGATTGGCTTCTTGAAAATTGATTGTGTTTGGAACTGATTTATGAAATAACTATCCCAGGAAACTTCCTGAGGGCAGCTGTCATTAACAGTCCCCCAGGCCTTGTGTTCTTGCCTGGAGAATCCCAGGGTCGGGGGAGCCTGGTGGGCTGCTGTCTATGGGGTTGCACAGAGTCGGGCACGACTGAAGCGGCTTAACAGCAACAGCAGCAGGCCTTGTGAATTGGAGGTGACAGTAAGCAGCAGTCAGAGAAGTCAATGGCACCCCACTCTAGTACTCTGGCCTGGAAAATCCCATGGACGGAAGAGCCTGGTAGGCTGCAGTCCATGGGGTCGCTGAGAGTCAGACATGACTGAGCAACTTCACTTTCACTTTTCACTTTCATGCATTGGAGAAGGAAATGGCAGCCCAGTCCAGTGTTCTTGCCTGGAGAATCCCAGGGACGGGGGAGCCTGGTGGGCTGCCGTCTATGGGGTTGCACAGAGTCGGACACGACTGAAGCGACTTAGCAGCTGCAGCTGCAGGCCTTGTGAATTAGAGGTGCCAGTAAGCAGCAGTGGTCAAGCTGTAGTTACAGGAAATGCCCACAAGGCGACAGCACTTTTTCATGCCCAACAGGTTCCTCAGGCCACCAGAGCCTTAAGGAAAGCCGACTTCCTGGGGTGTGAATTAGATGACATGTGCCTGAGAAAACACGCAGGGCCTTGTGTCTCACTGCTTCTTCCTCCTAAAGATTCACCACCCCGCCAACTCCAGGCTCATCCCAACCTGAGCCACAGCACCCTGCTGAGGGTTCATAGGTGCCTAGAAGTCTGCACTCTCAGGAAGGAGGCTTGAGCTGAGAAACCCAGGGCAAGGTGACTTTTCCAAGGTCTTCAAGGATACGGGGTCGGGCCAGCATCATTTGGGTGCACTAGGGACTCTGGTTCCAGCCAGAGCAAATCAGACACTCGAGGTCTAAGAAGGGGGCTCAATAAAGGGCACCCCCTCGGCTGCCTCGACCACAGCACAGTCGAGCCATGGGACTCAAACCTTCTGAGGCTCTAGGGATGTGATAGCAGCCCAAGTCAAGGAAGCCGGAGTGTAGAAACCATGCATTGCTTCTCATTTCTTTAACTTCATTATGATGCCATGTTGGAGTATAGTCAATTTGCAATGTTTAGCTTGTTGTCTATTTCAGTAATGACATGTACATACCTGTATGCCTGTTCTTTTTAGGACTCATTTGCCATAGAGGTTATTGCAGAAGGTTGATCAAAGTCCCTGTGCTGAACATCAGTCCCTTGCTTATGGCTTATCTAGTACAGTTGCAGATTTCTGTGTATATGTTAATTCCGACCTCCTAACTGATCCCTAGCCCTTCAATACTTTTTTTTTTCTTTTTTGTAGCCCTGTGTTTGAATTCTGAGAATCTCTCTTTGTTTTCTAAATCAGTTCCTTTGTATTTCTTTTTTCATTTTCCCTAGAAGGGAGATTTTTCGCTATTATATTCCTCTCTCTGCCTGACTTCACTTAGCGTGTGATCCTCCAAGGTCATTTCTGTGCCTTGGAGGCATAATTTCATTCATTTTTTTATGGCTGAGTAATACTACATTTTATGTATGTACCGCGTCTTTTTAAGCTTTAATCTGTTGGTGGACATTTTGCTGGTTTAGTCCTGGCTATTATAAGTAGTGCTGCAATGAACAGTGGGGCGCATGTGTCTTTTTAAATTATGATTTTCTCGGGATATAGACCCAGGTGTGGGCATGTCAGATCCGAGGCTTAGTTCTTCTGATAGGTTTTTCTGGCATTTGGTGACTGTCCTTTGTAGTGGCTGTTGCCCAGGTACATTCCCACCAGCAGTGTAGGTGGGTTCCCTTTCCTGCAGGCCCTCTCCTGCATTTATTGTTGGTAGACTTGTGAGGATGCCCATTCTGACTGGTGGAATTTGATTTCTTGTTGTAGTTTTGATGGGCATTACTGTAATAAGAGAGATAAGGTCACACCTCACAGGTTGAGGGCTCAGTTTCACAAGATGACCCCCTGGCTGCCCCAGCACAACCTCAGATATCAGCTGCAAGCCTGGCTTGTCACCTGTGCTTGTGACTAACTGGCGGTAGATTGGGTGTTCCCAAAGCCTCTCGCTGAGTTCAGTTCACTTGCTGTGGCAGATCACGGAACCCAGAGGCACTTACCTACATCTACTAGTTTGTTAAAAGGTACGAAAGAGGACACACATGAATGTCCAGGTGCGAGATGTGTGGAGCTGAGTATGTTTTAAGGGCCAGAGCTTCCTTGCCCTCTCCCAGCCGCCATTCTCCCAAGTGTTCAGCAACCAGGAAGCTCTGTGAACCGCATCATGCTGGGTCTCTATGGTGGGTTCATTCCACAGGCAAGATAGATAGAATCATCAGCCACTGATGCTTTAACTCAGTCTCCAGCCCTTCTCCCCTCCCCCGAGGTTAGGGGATGGGACTGGCAATTCCAACCCTCTAATCACAGGGTTGGCTCCACTGGCATCCAGCCCTCATCTTAGGTCCTGTCCAAAAGTGATGTCAGTAACCTAACAAAAGACATCTTTATCACTCTCTTCACTTAGGAAATTCCAAAGGTTTGGGAGCTCTGTGCCAGAAATCAGGAATGAAGATCAAATATATATTTACTATAAATCACTGTATCACCATTCTGTAGATAGATTTCAAAAATACTGAGGAGTACCCCTGTATTCTTTGTTGAAGTAGTATGGTATGTGGACCGTGCAATCGGGGCTTTGCTCCTCTATAATTGGCCAAGAAATATTTTTCATAAGCTCCACCCCCTAGGCACCAACCTATAGACTTCCTGCAACCAACATGTAGTTTATTGAGGGTCTGGATCTTTCGTAAGTTTCTGGATCTTTCAAAAGAATAATTCCTTATTCTACTTAGGTCTCTTTCCAAGTGTCAGAAACTCGTCCACTTTGCTCAAGCAGAGGGCAAATATGGTGGCTCTTGTGAGGGCAGAATTTGTTCTAATTATAGCTTGAATAGCACTGAGATACAGTTTTCCTCTATCTCTTGCCTCTGCTTTCATCCAGATTTTATTTTTATTTTTGGGGTCCCTGTGGTAGCAAGATAGGAGCAGTAGTTCCACCCTTCGAGTTTCAGTGTCATGGGATAGAGTGATATATTTGTTAGTAGTGTATAAGACCAGGCTAGCTTTATCTAGGTAGACTCGAACTCATCACTAAAGCAATAATATTAAAAAAAAAAATAGTTGAAATATAGCTAATTTATAGTGCTGTGTTAATTTCTACTATATAGCAAAGTAACTCAGTTATGCATATATATGTGTTCTTTTTCATAGTCTTTTCCACTATAGTTTATCATAGGATATATATTATACTTTCCTGTGCTATACAGTAGGACCTTATTGTTTACTAAACCAATTATTGTGACTTACGGGAAATACGAGATGCTGAAATTTGGGTCTGGGTCATAAGATCTGTAGGTGGAGCTGGAAGAATCATGAGACTGAAGATGGGGAAGGCTTTTACTGAAGTCAGATCAGGCTCTTACTAGCACTGAAGGAGATGGATGGTGCTGAGTGGCCTGAAATTAACAGCTGTTGGAACTCTCCTCTCCTGAATGCTTTCTGCTCTCCCTATTGTTATTAGTGTCTGCATCTCTTCTTTAACATCTAGCTAAAACTTTACCTCTTCTTGGAGTCCTTCCTGTAAGGTTCCCAGAGCAAAGTGATCTCGAACTTGCCTCATTATTTATGGAATCTGTCCGTTTACTTAATAAATACCTGAAGTGTGTTCATCTTTTGGCATCTGTGTTCTAAGCATTTGAAAGGTTGATTATTTCCTCTGAGGGGTTTAGTATGTAGTGGAGGTGACTGGCATTTCACAGGTAATTGTAGGTGCAATGAAAATTACAAGAGGAAAAGGGGGTGAGAGAATTTAACAGGAAGAATTAATCTGTAGGATCAGAGAGGGCTTCCACAAGGAGGTGTTGTTTAATGTGAATCCTGGAGTTACTGAGACGCAGATGAGGATAGTTTAGGGTGAATGGAATGCTGTAGATGGAAGGAGGTAGACAGGCCCAGAAACTGTCATACATCAAGGATTTCAGACTCCTGTCTGGGGGGAGGATGAATAATTGAAAGAAGTCCACTGTCATGAAGACAATACAGGTTGGCAGGGTTGTGAGTCAAAGGGCTATTTTAAATAGCTTTGTCCTCTCAGCTCTAGTCCAGGTTGCCAGATCTTCTGATGTTTGAAGAGTTTTTATTTCACTTTTGCCAATTCAAAAATTTTGGCAGTGGATTAAAATTTTCTAAACTCTGTGTGGGAAAAATAAAATTCTGCTGGCTAAAGTGATCCTTTGTCTAGTTTGCAGTGTCTGCTAACCCTGAATCTGTTTAGGTAGATACAACTTGTAATCTCTGGATTCTTTGCCTAAGAAGTTCTAATTTGAGATCACTAGGATGATGCTTTGTTATCTCAATTTTTTAAACCAATCTTTTATGTATTATTATTAGCCATGCTGCACAGCATGTGGGATCTTAGTTTCCCAACCAAGAGTCAAACCCACCCCCTGGATTGGTATCGTGGAATCTTAACCTCCAGACCACTAGGGAAGTCCCATTTGTTATTCCAATTTTTAACTAGTGTTCTTCCCATGAGATTGTTTTAAAAGGATCAGATTATAGAGTTTGAGAAGGAAAGAGAAGCAGAATCTGGTCCTATAAACCTTCTAGGATTTGGCATGTAAAGTTTGGGCTTTATTCTGAGTTTAATGGGGAACCATTGGAAGTTTTAAGGAGAGAAGTGTGTTGTGCTAGGGTGAGTTTCATACTGGTCCATGAGAGCTGGTGGTTCTTTTTTCAAAATTTGGGCAAGCAAGTGGTTAAACAATTGGTAGCTTGAAAATAATTGGTAGCCATGAGGGGCTGTTGTTTACATCATGGAAATTGGTAGATGCTACAAATGACTGTTCCTGCCCTTGTGAGGATCACTAAATATTTATCATACATCAGTGAGTACATTTATCAAATGTATGTATGTTGATATGTATATAAATCTGTACATTGTATATTTAATGTACAACATATATTTATATAGTATATATATAATATTTATGTACATATACATGTACACACATATAGGTATAATTTCAAAGTTCCATCTAGATGCATTGTGGAGAGTGGATGGGAAGATGTAATAGTCTGGGTGAGAAATTATGATAGCAGAGGGCAGAGATGAGTAAGTTGGTGTGTGAGCTTTTGCCTCAAAACTTAAGGCTTAAAACAATAGCATTTATTCAGCTCACAGGGCTTCTGGACAGTTCTCTTAGTTTGTGACAGGCTGTTGCTTTGACTAGGTTTGCTTGTTTGTCTGTGGTCACTTAGCAGGTCAGCAGCGGCCCAAGTGGTCAGAATGGTCCTATTTACATGTTTGAGGAGGGCTGCCTGCTGGCTGGGTGAGGGGGTGATGGCACCCTACGTCTCTCGTCATGCAGGATTACCCACGGCTTGTTCATGGGGCAGCCAGTTATAAAGAGCAGCAAGGAGGCAAGTCTCCATGCTGAGGGCTTTCCAAATGTTTGCTGAGGTTGTACTGGCCAAAGCAGGTCTCAAGTCCAACCCTGGTTCAGGTGTAGAAAAAGTCTTTTTTATTTTTTAAACTGAAGGCCATACTTTATTCAGATTCCTTAGTCTCTACCCAGTGTTCTTTTTCTGTTCCGGAAATCCCATCTAGTATGCCACGTTCCATTTAGTCTTTACGTCTCCATAGGCTCCTCTTGGCTGTGACAGTTTCTCAGACTTTCCTTGTTTTTAATGACCTTGACCATTTTGTTTCTGTTTATCTGTTTGTTTGATTTTTGGCTGTGCCTTGTGACTTGTGGGATCTTACTTCCCCACCCAGGAACCAAACCCCTGCCCCTGCAATGGAAGACTCCACCTCTTGACGGAGAAGGTACCAGATTACACTGCATAGATGAAAGAGGGAAGGAGCCTGTGGCCAGTCTGGCATTCCACCATGATTGGTTTATGAGATAGGACAGTGTTATCAGGACATGGGTGACTGAATGTGGAGGTGAGGGAGAAGTCACTGAGGCATCATTGGTTAAGTGTGTGTGTGTGTGTGGTGTGTGTGGTGTGTGTGGTGTGTGTGTGTGTGTGTGTGTGTGTGTGTGTGATCTGCTGCCAACCAGAATTTAAATACAGGACAGAGAGCATTAAAAAGTATAAGAAACTATTGCCCAACACCTTGAGCAACGATCTCTACCTCTTAGGCACATATTTGTTGTCTAGTGAAGTAGACTCATCCTCCTCTCAATTTTGTCACCTGTCTGAATTTGACCAAGTCACAGCACCAGTTTTGCTATACATGGACTATTAGTCCATGTTCTTAATTTCCTTACAGATAAACCTTACTCCAAACTTTCCTGTTCCAAAAAGTCCTCCCTGAAGAATAACATCTACACATTCCGGTTCTTCCTGATGTCATGCATTTGATAATCATGTATATTGAGACCTGGCTCTTCAGCCTCGGTCCTATGTGTGTGTATGTACAGGTCCAGTGGTTTGTAATTCTCCTAACGACGTACGATGTTGTAATATCTGTTGTTACTCTCAGACTCATCCAGTGAGCAAAGCAGAGAAGCTTGTATGCTTCATGGGGGTGGGATCCTTCCTGTTCAGAGCTGCAGCCCTGATGCTCACACAATGTGGACACACAGTAGCCTTGAAACACCCAAGTATTAGAGAAGGAAGTGGGCGCCCACTCCAGTATTCTTGCCCAGAGGATCCCATGGACAGAGGAACCTGGCGGGCTGCATACAGTCCATGGGGTTGCAAAGAGCCAGGCATGACTTAGCAACTGAACAACAACAAATTGATAGAGGAAGCCCTTGGAATCTCTTCTGTAGCTCATGGACTCATATACCTGACTTTCTTCTCTAAATAAGACTGTGAAAGCGCATCAGAAACCCAGCTTCCACTCAAAGTCTACTTCCTTTGCTCTTTGCTCTGATTCCTCAGGAAATTCCACATCCAGAGAATCGCTTCTGCAAGCAAAGTGTGTTTTATGCTCATTCTTTCTGTAACATGCTATTCTTGTCTCAATAAAAATCCAGGTATGTTTTTAAGTGCTAGTAAAGCACTTATAACACTCTGATTTAATTTTTCAAAATTAATTGTGATATCCCTATTGAAGCATAAATGTGAGTCAAAAGCACACACTCAGTTTAGACTTTATAATAACTCTTGGTAGCTTAAGTTTTTTCATCTGTATCAACACTTGGTTCTGCTGAGGTAAAAATCATTGCTCAAGTTGCTATATATTTTTTTCTCTTTGTTTTTGATGGGGTCAATTCCTGTTAGTCTTTGGTTTAGTGGAGTTAAGTAGGTGATCCTTAAAAACAGTAGTAAAAAGAATCAGAATCATTGGGCCACAGTCAATAAAGGGGCGATATATATACACCCCATATTGATTCCTCATGGTTAGCAAAGGCATCTTTCTGGCCTTCAGTTACTCTTGTAACTGCAGGGAGGCCTAAGCTGTTCACCGAAATCAGTATATGGTGTGGAATTTTGAAAGAAATGTGAAGAAAGGAGGGCACCATGGAAAACAGGAAGAAGTGATAAGGAAATGTAAGGAGATGGAAAAGCAGACCAGCGACCAACTAGGGGAAGAGGAAAAAGTCATCTGAAGGCCAGAGCTGTCCCTGTTGTTTTTAGTTCACTGAGACTGAGGGTCTTTAAAGTTACCGTGTGTTACTCGATACTAGTCCAGCATGTATTTAACACAAGTCAGATAGGAAGATCGTTATAGACATTATAGCTTTTCAAAGTACAAGGAAAAAAAGGAACACAGCCAGGGTAGAAAATAGACCTCCCTGTGTTAGTAATGAGTTCTCCAGAAAAGGGTAGGTGGAGGAGAAAAAAATGGCACAAATTAACTGGTACCATTTCCTTAGCTTGTATTCATGGATACCCACTCCTTGTAGTGTGAAGTCTATATTTTCATCAATGGCAAAATAAATTGGCATATTCCAACCAGGATTCGTTAAGATCTTGAATTTTGAAGAACACCTTTTATTTCAAGGAGAGGATTGTGAAAAAATAAAAAATAAGGAGTTGCACTGGTCAGGATCCTAGCAGATCCTCAGGGAATAAGAGGTGTTTATGTTTCATTGGTTGTGACAACCTGCCCACTTTTGAATGAGTCACTGGCAACAGGTTGTAAGTGGAGCAGCTTTGCCATTCCAGTGTCTTGACTTTTTATTATTACTATTCCATTAAACACAGAGAGACTGCATCTTGGGTGATTAAATAGATTGGCAGGTAAAGATGGCATTTTCTGAATTTCACTTTGTCTGATTTGGAATCCCTCGTTATGTGTCCACATTTGATTCATTATTACAGAGTGAATTAAACATGCATCCAAGATGCAGTTTTCTAAAATCCATAACTTGAGCACAGCAATAAAAATGGCAGCTCCTCTTAAAAAAAAAGACGAACAAAAACTGGCTCCGAGTTTTGTTCATTGCTTTTGCGCAAAAGATCGTAATTGTTACTCTCTGAAGTTCAGCTAACTGTTACAAGAGGAGATTGGTTCATGCTCAGTGTTTTTAATGTTCTCTTGCTCAAATGTAAGCTCAAAATTAAAATGCCATTTTTGCCATTTAGCTTTATGACTAATCATTATCTAAGTGGCAGTTGGATTTCCAAGCTGGGCTGTCTAGCTCTGAACAGCCAAATAGGATTGCTTATCTGAAACAGTTTGCTGCAAAACCAAACCCTGCAACGAATTGCAAGCGAGCAATTAAAACAGAGGGTGTTCTTCAGTAGAGCAGTGATCATCTTAATGTACTTATTGGGCCTATATTCTATTAATGATGAAATCTGCTTGTGCTTGCTCAGTCACTTCAGTTGCGTTCAACTCTTTGCAACCCTATGAACCATAGCCTGCCAAGCTCCTCTGCCCGTGGGGATTCTCCAGGCAAGAATGCTGGAGAGGGTTGCCATTTCCGTCTCCAGGGCATCTTCCCGATTTGGGGATCGAACCCACATCTCTTAAGTTTCCTACATTGGCAGGTGGGTTCTTTACCACTAGTGCCACCAAAAGTCCAGTTTCTTTTTCTGTTTAGTAAATTCTGGGGTTGTGTTCATGGACCATCTTCTTTTTTCTGACTTTTTCAAAGGATCTTGTTTGAAAATCTATGTCCCAGAGGGAGATTTGGATATGTCAGCTTCTACCCTGACCCTACAGAGCGATTAACTGCCTGTATTTGCTTGCCAAAGTTGAGATGCTTTGCGAAGTTAAAAATAACGAAAGCAGAAACACAGGAAAAACATAATTCCACTATTAAGAGATAATATAACCCGTTGATCTCACAGAAGCAGTAGCACAGCTGTACAAGGATGATGAAGAGAATGAGGAGGCTTTTTACTGGTGTGTAGATGGCCATCAATTTGATAGAAATATAAAAGTATCAAACTCATTTCATTTTAGTGTTTGAAATTCTGCTTGAATTTAAGATGAAAGGTCTGAGTTTCATTAGAAATGGAAGCACAGTTGTATCTGTCTTCAGAACACATTGTGTTCATAATAAGTGGCATTTCTTTTAATCTAGTTAATTTGAAAACATTTTAGATGAAAATTACTGCTGCATGAAGAACAATGATGATAAAATGATGTGGGCAACTTTAGAGAATTTGAGGAAACTAGAAGATTTTCATTAACCAAAAATCAGAGCAAGAGATGGCATAAATCAATCTTTTTTTTTCCCCCTGAAACTTTGAAAGCTTTGAAGGGATTATCTTTGGGGTATGAGTGCATATCATATTTTGAATTTTAAATAGAGAATGTTATCTCAGTGTTAGAAATGCCCTTCATTCTACTGTCTGTTGTAGAGGTTTGCAAACTTTGCTGCACGCTAAAATCGTCAGGGAAACTTAAAAATCCTGATACCTAGGCCATATCCCAGACCGTGAATTGAGGATGTGTGTCCCCGAATTTGAAATTTTATTTCTGTCTCTTCCAAAAAATTTCCTTGACTTGCAGAGGAATAAAATTATTGTGAATGGAGCAGTCCACATGTGTCGTGGTAGCTAATGTTCCCAACCAAACATAGGACTAAGATTATATTTGATATTTTCCCTCCACTAATGATGATGAGTTAAGGGTTGTTTTTCGTCCATTAAGCTCTGTCTTTGATAAGTACTGTTTGATAATGTATCAGCCCCACATGTCATTTTCTGGAAAAGTAGGAAGAGCTTGCTGGGGCCTCTCTGGTGATCTAGTGTTCAGGGCTCACCTTCCAGTGTAGAGGGTGTGGGTTCCATCCCTGGTCATGGAGCCAGGAGCCATGTGCCTTCCAGCCAAGGAGCCAAAACACACACGCACACACAAAATAGAAGCAGTGTTGTAACAAATCCAGTAAAGATTGAATGGATGGATGATGAAGGTATTTTTTCTAAGAACATCTAAGAGTATTTAATACTTGGGAAACTCTAGACATCTCATAAAATCCATCGGTAGATTGTGAAATTTTGTAGGTGAGTGACTTTCCTGCTGATCTTGGGACTCTTTGCCTTGAGGTGCAGGGACGTGATTATAAGGAGATATTATCAGCTGGTGGCTTGTGGGACATTCAGCCCTAATACGAGGTGTGTTCAGTCTGCAGTGTTCAGTGTGGGAATATCAAAATCCTAATCTCTAGTTGTGAACAAAATATTAGCATATCTTTGTTACACTAGGTAGACTTAACAGATATATACAAAATATTGCATCCAAAAACAACAGCACAGATGGAACATTGTCCAGGATAGCTCATACATTAGGCCACCAAACAAGTCATAATACATTTAAGATTGAAATCATATCAAGCATCTTTGCCAACCACAGTGATACAAGACCAGAAATCAATTCCAAAAGAAAACTAGAAAATTCAGAAGCATGTGGAGATTAAACCACATGCTACCGAACAACCAATGGATCAAAGAAGAAATCAAAAGAGAAATTTAAAAAAGTACTTGAAATAAATGGAAACGGGCCTACCATTTTGTACTTTGTTTTCTGTTTGTAACTTCCGTTTTTTGTTTCATGTTCCCCTTCTTGCCTTCTTTTGGGTCATTTGAATAATTTTTAATGTTTTAGATTACTTTGTCTGTTGGCCTTTTGGCTATAGCTCTTTCTTTCTTTCTTTTTTTCAGAGCTTGCTCTCAGGCTTAGAAGGTACGTACTAATCTTGCCCAGTCACTTTAGAGTTAACATTTTGACACCCTGAGCAAAATGTAAAAGCATTACGTGCATATAGATCCATTTATCTTGACTTTATGTATACATGATACACTGCAAACCCTACCAGATAATGTTATAAGTTTTGCTTTCAATAGTCCTCCATATTTTTAAGAACTGAAAAATAAACCCTGTTTACCTATGTTTACCATTTACCTGTTGCTTTGCCATCATGGATGAAAGTCCAAGTTTCCCTCTAAAATGATTTCCCTTCAGCTTGAAGAATAGTTTTAGGGAAAAAATCATCCCTAATAAATGGTACTCTTCTTTTAGAAGTATGCGACCAACATCGTTTCACTGATGTATGTGGGTATTTGTTGAATGCGTGATTTTCTTTTGTTTTCTGATGAGAAGCAAAGTTAATTTGTCCAATGAGATTTTTTTTTCCCATTCTTCTTCTGTACCCAGTGCTGATATTCATCAGAAAAATGATGACAGAGAGGTGAACAAGACAGATAAACACGTTTGCTTTCTTGAGGCTTATTACATCATGTGTGAAGGGAGACTGACAACAAATACGGAAGAACAACGTAGTGTGTCATATGTCACGAGTTCTAAGGAAAAAGTAAAACCAGGGTCAGAGATAGAATTTTATTTATTTGCTTTTAATTTTCTTTTCTTTTTTTTCTGCACTGGGTCTTAGTTGCAGCTCACAGGATCTTTAGTGGTGGCATGCAAACTTTTAGTTGCAGAATGCAGGACCTAGTTTCCTGACCAGGGGTTGAACCTGAGCCCCGTGCTTTGGGAGTATGGAGTTTTAGCCACTGGACCACGAGGGAAGTCCCCAGAGATGGACTTTTAAAAAGGGTGGTCAAAAAGACGACCTCTCAGAGAAGGAAATCTGAGCACAAAGACTCACATGAGGGAACCAGCCCTGATGATACCTGGGGGAAGAATGTTCCAGGTGAGGGAACAGCAAGTGGAGGTGGCCTGACACAGAGGGTGACCAGCAAGGGGGATGAGGCAGCGGGAGTAGGGCCGGATGGGGGAAGATGTGGTCATAGAGATGGTGCTGCACAACAGAGGTAAGAAGACCAGCCATCTGCTATACCACATGAGACTGAGGTATGGAAAACGCTTGTTTTTGTTTTATTTTTTAGTGCAAGCTTTATTAATTTCAGTTTATTCTTGCAACAACATAAAGTTAGAACAAAGCTCATATCCTTAATTTAAATACACTTATCACTAAACTAGTATGCAGTCACGTGCAACTGTGCCTCCAGTCTGCCCCAGCTTGTTATGCATTGTACATAAAATAGGCTGTTGGTGTTAATCACCTCAGTAAAAATAACATTTATGCTAGTAATGGCTCATTACGTGCCAAGCACTGTGTTGGAGGATGTTAAGAACCATTTCTCCTCTGGAGAGACAGCTGGAGTGGTGTCTGTTATTTATAATAATTCACTCTTCTGGGGCAATAAAAAGGGTAAAAAAGCTCAAATACCTAAGACTAGTCTTATCTCCTCTTGAAATAGGCAAATGTGGGCCTAGCATTGCAATCTTCCAGTTTTGCCAAACAAGCTAGAGACAGACTGTTCAGGGACTTCTCTTAACTTTAATATTGACAACTGAAAAATGAGAGAATTTTTGGAGCTTTGAGCCAACATAACACCCATGGGTTAGAATGAGGCTGCAAATTGCTTTATATGAGTGCTGGTCTGGAAGCTTGATCAGTCAATAAGCAGCTCCTTTCCATCTCTCTTGAAGGAAAGCAATGGTGTGTGCTCAGCTAGTTTTGAGTCTTGATTTGCAGCCTTCGTTCTCTTTTGTTTAATGTGTGCGCGTGCTCAGTCCCTTCAGTCCAATTGCTCAGTTGGTCTGACTCTTTGCGACCCCATGAATCGCAGCACGCCAGGCCTCCCTGTCCATCACCAACTCCCGGAGTTCACTCAGACTCACATCCATCGAGTCAGTGATGCCATCCAGCCGTCTCATCCTCTGTTGTCCCCTTCTCCTCCTGCCCCCAATCCCTCCCAGGGTCAGAGTCTTCCAATGAGACAACTCTTTGCATGAGGTGGCCAGAGTACTGGAGTTTCAGCTTTAGCATCATTCCCTCCAAAGAAATCCCAGGGCTGATCTCCTTCAGAATGGACTGGTTGGATCTTCTTGCAGTTCAAGGGACTCTCGTGTCTTCTCCAACACCACAGTTCAAAAGCATCAATTCTTTGGTGCTCAGCTTTCTTTATAGTCCAACTCTCACATCCATACATGACCACAGGAAAAACCATAGCCTTGACTAGATGGACCTTTGTTGGCAAAGTAATGTCTCTGCTTTTCAACATGCTGTCTAGGTTGGTCACAACTTTCCTTCCAAGGAGTAAGTGTCTTTTAATTTCATGGCTGCAGTCACCATCTGCAGTGATTTTGGAGCCCCCCAAAAATAAAGTCTGACACTGTTTCCTCTGTTTCCCCATCTATTTCCCATCAAGTGATGGGACCAGATGCCATGATCTTCGTTTTCTGAATGTTGAGCTTTAAGCCAACTTTTTCACTCTCCACTTTCACTTTCATCAAGAGGCTTTTTAGTTCCTCTTCACTTTCTGCCATAAGGGTGGTGTCAGTTGTGTCCAACTCTTTGCAACCCCATGGACTGTAGCCCGCCAGGCTACTCTGTCCGTGGGATTCTCCAGGTGAGAAGGCTGGAGTGGTTACCATTTCCTCCTCCAGGGGATCTTCCTGACCTAGGGATCAAACTCGTCTCCTTCATTGGCAGGTTGAGCCACCTGGGTAGCCCAGGGACTGTGTACCAAGTCAATAACTTGGTGAAATACATATTTCCTTGCAGGTGTGGCTGCTTGTGGCATTGATTAGACGTGACCCAGCGGGGTGGTTGGTGGGGCTCTGATGTGTAAGCGGCGCAAGGATGAGTCCCCCAATGTTACTGGGCGTCCACTCTGCCCTTCTGTCCTCCTGACTCAGCAGGTTGTGGACATTCATCTGACTTTATTGCCCGAGAGGTTCATTATACTTAGCACAGCTTTCTCCACAGCCTGGTGATATAATTATGATTGTTATCTTCTCCTTATCTTTCCCCTCTCTCTCTTTTATGAGATGAAAACCTCTGGTATAAATATGTGGCAGTGAGGGCGTGCATTTTCCCTTACTCTCCGCCTAATGGATGAACAGCTGGGAGTTAATGAGCTTTTAATAGGAAGTGTAGGGGGTGAGTTTGTTGCAGTTTCAGTCTCCGCAGAATACTCTGAGGTCTCGTTGTTTTTCTGTTTCTCTTTAACGTTAGCTTTATTGATACCTGCAAACACCTGTTTAAAATGCACTCAGCATGGAGGGAACATATTTTTCTTTCGATCACCTTGGCCTCCACTGACTCTCCTTTAATTATAAGGCTCCTGGGCAACCTCACACAAGGTTTTTATCTTCATTTTTAAGGACCTTGAAAATGTTCTATAGGCCTGAGTTTTTATTTAGCAATTTTTTAAAGTTTACATGAGCATTTGTATATATTTTTTGCCCCTTTTTATTCTTCTGTTCTGACCTTAAAGGCAAACAAGACCAAAGCCTTGTTCCACTCATATTTTGTAGCAGGGTTCTTAGCCTTTCTCATTCATCCTTTTCCCTAAAACTTTCCTCATACCTAGCCATTGTAAATTCTGGGTTATAAAATGATTTTCTGTAGCTAAAAAGTCATCATTAGCAATAATACCTAACTTCTGAGCATTACAGGCTTCCCTAGTGGCTCAGCTAGTAAAGAATCCGCCTGCAATGCTGGAGACCTTGGTTCAATTCCTGGGTCAGGAAGATCCGCTGGAGGAGGGATAAGCTACCCACCCCAGTAATCTTGGGTTTCCCTGGTGGCTCAGCTGATAAAGAATCCACCTGCAATGCTGGAGACCTGGGTTTGATCCCTGGGTTGGGAAGATCCCCCGGAGTAGGGAAAGGCTACCCACTTCAGTATTCTGGCCTGGAGAATTCCATGGACTTTACATTCCATGGGGTTGCAAAGAGTTGGACACAACTGAGTGACTTTCACTTTCACTTTCTATGCGTTCCTATGTAAAGCTGATAAATCTCTTTCGGTGCACCTGCGTTTTCTCATTTGGTATTCCAAATACCATCTGGAGTTAACTAGACAAGTATTATTACCATCTTACAGAGTAGAAAACCAAGATCATTGGTCAAGGTTAAATGCTTATAAAAGCTAATACAGGTAAACGGTAAAATTTGAAACAGCACAGAGGATGTGCAGATGTTTCCCTACCAAGAGATAACCATACTTAATCATTTTCTTGTGTTTCTTCCTGTAGTTTTCCAGTTTTCCATGCATGTTCAAACTCGTATCTGCTTTCTTTTTTAAACACAAAGAGGATAATGTTCTTCATAGTTTTGCAACTTGCTTTATTTCTTTTTGTGGATGGAAAGTGAATATATATGATCACAGGTCCAGCAGCTATCCCTGTGGCATTGTAGGGACTTAACAGAGTTTATTTACCCAGTCCCCTATGGGTGGACATCTAGGTTGCTTCCACTTCTTTAGGACCATGCAAGCTATATCTCAGATGCCTGTTCCTAGACAAATGGGCAAATTCCTAGGAGTAGAATTGCTGAGTTGTCAGGTAGATGTGTTTAAAATTTTGATGCATGTTTCTAAAAGTGTCTTAATACATCCTTGCAATATTTACACAGTAAATCAGTTTTCCTGAAAGGTGGTGTCTTCACCTTGCTGTTGTTGCTTAGTTGCTAAGTTGTGTCCGACTCTTGCAACCCTATGGATTGTAGGCTGCCAGGCTCCTCTGTCCATGGGATTTTCCAGGCAAGAATACTGGAGTGGGTTGCCATTTCCTTCTCCAGAGAATCTTCCCGGCTCAGGGATTGAAGCCGGGTCTCTTATTGCTGAGCCACCAGGGAAACCAACTAGTGTAATACCCTAAATCATAACCCTTTTTAAACTGACAATCTGTTTTAATCTGTATTTCTTTAATTAGTGAGATTGGTCATGTTTTCATAGAATTATAGGCAATTTGTATTTCATTTCCTGTTCTCTGTTCTGTTATTCATTTTTTAAAAAATCTTAATGAATCTAAGCACTCTGTGTATTGAAGAACATATCTGTCCTGCTGCAGATATTTTTCCCAACTTATCATTTATGTTTTGACCCTTTTAAATTTTAAAGACTCACTTTTTATTACAATAGTAAACATGGCCATTGTAAGATTATAGTTGGTAAAATCTGGAAAGCAACAAGAAGAAAATGAAAGGCAGCATAATTCCGTCATTTAGTGACAACCACTTTTGTCATTTCATTGTAACATCTTCTAGTCTTTTTCTAATATGTGTGTGCGTGGTAATTGTTTTTCAAAATTTGTTTTAGCTTGCAGTTTCTGTAGCCCTGTGGGGGTCAGAAAGGTAGGTGGTAAGCTCTGAAGCAGATCCCTTAACTTGTGTGTGTCACCTCCCTTTCCCCATTTTCTTTAGGGAGGAAAGTCCTCAGTGCTTATAAGGATCCTTCTCTTTGTTTCTCTAGGGAGGGTGTAAAAGGGTTGCTCCGTTTACTGTTTGCTCACATTACTGAAGTTCCCAAACTGAATGGAGCTCCTTTGTCCGTATTTGTCTGTCTGATTCTGAGACTGTCTTTGTTTTGGTTTGTTATTAGTGGACATAATTATTACCCTTTAGGATCACTCTCTGCTTCTCAGCTCACATTTTTTTTTAAGAAGTTAGATTTATTAAGACATAATTTACATATACACAGTTACCCTTTCCAATGTAGTTTGATGAGCTTTGATAGACATATATATGTGTATCTGTATATATATTATATATATAGTAAGTTTAATCATCATAGTCACAGATACCGAAAATTTCCACCACCCTGAAAAGTATCCTCAGACACTTATACAGTCTACCGTCTCCTTGACATCCAGCTCTGATTTCTGTCTCTGTGATTTTCCTATTTGTAGGTTAATAGATGATAGAATCACAGAGTATACAGACTTCTGAGTTGGCTTCTTTGACTCACGTAACACACCTAGGATTCATCCATGTTGTTGAGTGTCAGTGATTCATTCATTTTTATTGTTCAGTAATAGTATTGAGTTCTATGGATATACCACAGTTTGCTTATCTGATCACCAGGTAATGGACATTTGGGATGTTTGCACTTGTTGACTATTATGAAAGAAAGCTGCTATTGCCATTCATATATAAGTCTTTGTATAAAAATATGATTTCATTCCTCTACTGAGGAATTAGATTGCTGAGTTGTATGGTAATTGCATGCTTATCTTTGTGATCAACTGTGAGCTTGCTTCCCATAGTGACTATACCATTTTGCGTTCCCACCAATAATGTATGAGATTTCTAGTTGGTCCTCATTCTTACCAGCAGTTGGTTTTGTCACTTTTATGATTTTAGCCATTTTAGTAGATACTTAGCAGTATCTTACTGTAGTTTTAATTTGTGAAAGCTTCTCTGCTGGTGTTGTGAGTACTTTCATATGCTAAATTGTCTATTCATAAATTGTCTTTGATGAAATATCTCTTTAATGCTGTGCCTGTTGTTTGGTGAGAGAAGGTATTTATTTTCTTATTGAGTTGGAAGAGTTCTTTTTTGTATTCTAGATTAAAGACATTTATTAGATATGTTTTCCAAATTATATTTCCCAGCATGTATCTTATAATTTAATTCTTAAATGTATTTTTATAATTAATATGTTTTTAATTATCATGAAGTTCCCTTTATCTTGTGATTTCTGGCTTGGTATTTTGGTGTCAAATATGTATCTAAGAATCCACTGCTAAATCCAAGTTTATGAAGGTTTACTCCTCTGTTATCTTATAAAAGTTTTGGTTTTAGCTCTTATTGATTTATTTGATTTTAAATGCTATGAAAGTGCTGCACTCAATATGTCAGCAAATTTGGAAAACTCAGCAGTGGCCACAGGACTGGAAAAGGTCAGTTTTCATTCCAATCCCAAAGAAAGGCAATGCCAAAGAATGCTCAAACTATTGCATAATTGCACTCATCTCACACGTTAGTAAAATAGTGCTCAAAATTCTCCAAGCCAGGCTTCAACAGTATGTGAACCGTGAACTCCCAGATGTTCAAGCTAGTTTTAGAAAAGGCAGAGGAACCAGAGATCAAATTGCCAACATCTGCTGGATCATGGAAAAAGCAAGAGAGTTCCAGAAAAACATCTATTTCTGCTTCATTGACTATACTGAAGCCTTTGACTGTGTGGATCACAATAAACTGTGGAAAATTCTGAAAGAGATGGGAGTACCAGCCCACCTGCCTTGCCTCTTGAGAAACCTATATGCAGATCAGGAAGCAACAGTTAGAACTGGAACAATAGACTGGTTCCAAATCGGGAAAGGAGTACATCAAGGCTGTATATTGTCACCCTGCTTATTTAACTTCTATGCAAAGTACATCATGAGAAACACTGGACTGGATGAAGTGCAAGCTGGAATTAAGATTGCCGGGAGAAATATCAATAACCTCAGATATGCAGATGACACCACCCTTATGGCAGAAAGTGAAGAAGAACTAAAGAGCCTCTTGATGAAAGTGAAAGAGGAGAGGGAAAAAGTTGGCTTAAAGCTCAACATTCAGAAAACGAAGATCATGGCATCCGGTCCCATCACTTCATGGCAAATAGATGAGGAAACAGTGGAAACAGTGGCTGACTTTATTTTCTTGGGCTCCAAAATCACTGCAAATGGTGACTGCAGCCAAGAAATTAAAAGATACTTACTCCTTGGAAGGAAAGTTGTGACCAACCTAGATAGCATATTAAAAAGCAGAGCCATTACTTTGCCAACAAAGGTCTGTTTAGTCAAGGCTATGGTTTTTCCAGTGGTCATGTATGGATGTGCGAGTTGGACTATAAAGAAAGCTGAGCACCGAAGAACTGATGCTTTTGAACTGTGGTGTTGGAGAAGACTCTTGAGAGTCCTTGGACTGCAAGGAGATTCAACCAGTCCATCCTAAAGGAAATCAGTCCTGAATATTCATTGGAAGAATTGATGCTGAAGCTGAAACTCCAAATCTTTGGCCACCTGATGCGACGAACTGACTCATTTGAAAAGACCCTGATGCTGGGAAAGGTTGATGGCAGGAGAAGAAGGTGATGACAGAGGGTGAGATGGTTGGATGGCATTACTGACTCAGTGGACATGAGTTTGAGTAATTCCGGAAGTTGGTGATGGACAAGGAGGCCTGGCATGCTGCAGTCCATAGGGTTGCAAAGAGTTGGATACGACAGAGTGACTGAACTGAACTGAATAGTTCTAAATTAATTGAGACATATTATATGGCACATAGTATGGTCTTTTCCGATTAACTTACTGTATGGGTCCAAAATAACGTATTTCCTGTTGTTGAGTAGAGTGTTCTTTAAATCTTGTCAAATTGGTTGATAGTGCTGTTTTGATTTTCTGTGTCGCTGTTGACTTCATCTTGTTATTGTAATAGTTGCTGAGAGAAGGGGATGAAATCCCCCCTTCCTCCTCTCTCTTTTCTTTTGAAGTCATGCTACTACTGTTAGTACTTGTAGGTCTTTGTTTGTCCCTTGAGTTAAGTCTTTGTCTGTTCCTTGTGTTAAATCTTTGTCCTCTAGTTTTATTTTTCCTATTTGTTTATTTTGCTCATTTTCTTGTTGGAACCTTTCTGTCAGTGTTGTACCTCCTTGTAGAAGAGTGGAATCTCTGAGTACGTACAGGACTTGGTGATCAGTGGACTTTGGTTTTGAGTGTATGGGTGTTCAGGCAGGCCTCCTTCTTTGAGCGCCATGCCTTGAAGGACCTTGAGGTCCTTGCAAGTGAAGTGGTTGCATCGTCTTCTCCTGTCCCAATCAGTCACTTCTAATCTACCTGCTTTCCATCTCCCAAAACACAATGAAATGTTTCTCACTTGTTTGATGTGTTAACTTTTATTTTTTGTTCTTGTGAGTTTGACTCCTTTGTCTTCCTCAACTATAGTAATGGTTGCATCTCTGGAAGGAGAAAACACTGACCTAAGTGGTTAATTTACCATTTTCAACTGGAACTTAAAAAATTAAAACATTTACTGAAAACTGGTTCTGCTAAGTTGCTGTTCAGAAAAGGTTCATGGTGGCATGTCAGGTTCAGAATGCTATTTTAATTCTGGGCTTAGATAGTTAGTGACATGTATAATATGACAACAAAAATAATGCTTATAAGAGGGTTTAACAACTAAAAATTGTTTAGTTTTTGTTAAAAAAATCATTATGCAGTATTTCTGTTCTAGTCTATTTTAGCTAGAAGTAAAATGGATCAAAATTTTCTAAGAGAAAATGTGAAAAAAATAATATATTTTTTATGTTTGAAATGTACAAGTGGAAGCTTATTGCCAGTTTGTACATGCATATAGATTTATTCACTTTTGTCTACTGAGATGGTTCTGCATATAAATTTAGTAGAACGATTAAGAAATCTATCCAACTGTGCAAGAAATGTTGTTGAAATCACAGATACAGATATTGAAAGGACTTGCAGGGACTAAAACAAGTCCTTTTGTTTATTTTTATCTTTTAACTCTCTGTTTGGCTTTATTCTGACATTAGCATACACATACACACACATACTAGTTGTGTAACAGGTTCTTTGAAACTGAAGTCAGCAGTTACACTTATTTTTTTTTCTTTCTTGCACTTACTTCTGATTTACATTGGAGTGCTAGGAATGGGGAGGAGTGTGTCTGGGGCGGGGAGGGAAGGTGCCAGTAAATCCTAACGTCAGTTCTCTACTTCATCAGCTACCGCTATGGGAGAGGCGTCTTGCAGTCTTTTCCATGTCTCTGCAATCATGTTCCTCTTTCGGAAGAAAACGGCTCAATCTGATCATCTGAGCATGGGGAGCCACTTTATTTGATTTCCCGTCCTCCAGTGGGGCCTGCTGAATTTAAAACCTTTGAAGGTACGAGGCAGTGATGAAACCAGGAACCAGAGACACGGAAACTGGAGCACCCAGTATGTAGTCCAGTGCAGTGGGGATAGGAGTTGTGACTCACGCTTGAAGATGCCCTAAATTTGGCAGCAGCTGGCTTATAATGGGAGAGTCAAGGGTTTAAGGAAGCACTGAAGGAATATTTCTTAGGAAATAAAGGAATTAATGCACCAGGTGAGGGCTTCCCTGGTGACTCAGCTGATAAAGAATCTGCCTGCAATGCTGGAGGCCTGGGTTTTATCCCTGGATTGGGAATATCCCCTGGAGAAGGAAATGGCAACCCATTCCAGTATTCTTGCCTGGGAAATCCCATGGACACAGGAGCCTGTAGCCCTGGACACAGGGCTACAGTTCACAGACTCACAAGAGTCGGACATGACTGAGCAACAAAACCACCACCACATACCAGGTGGGAAAAAATTAAAACAGAGGTTGCTATTTCAAATCTTTAATAATTATCAGTTGAGTGAGGGGAGCGTTATTAGGGGGATGTTTTGCTAACAGAAGGCATTTACTTTTTCCTTGTTCTGAGAAGCATAATTTTTTTTTAATGATTTGAATTCAGTTCTTTGCATTCTTCCTAGATCATCCCAGTTTAACAGTTATTTAAGTAGTCCGTCATAATTACAGCAGTGATGTTACTGTCACGTGTGGGTGTGTGAGTCACTCGGTCGTGTCCGACTCTTTGTGACCCCATGCACTGTAGCCCACCAGGCTCCTCTGTCCGTGGGATTCTCCAGGCAAGGTTACTGTTAATTAGCAGTAAAAACTTACTGTTTTACTGTTAATAACTTACTGTTATTAGCAGTAAAAACTTTATTGAAGTTGAACATTGAACAATGTTGTGTTAGTTTCTGCTGCATAGAAAAGGTACTCAGCTATCCATATACATATTCTTTTTCATATTCCTTTCCATGTAATTTATCAGAGGATATTGAATATAGTTCCCTGTGCTATACAGTAGGACCTTATTGTCATATTCATCCTGAGTATACTAGTTTGTGCCTCATACTTCCATATGTATTGAACACTTACCACTTCACCTGTATTACTGTTTATCCTCAACCCACCCTCTGAAGGTTTATTATTTTGCAGACATGGAAATGGAGGCAAACAGGAATGAAGTTACTTGTTGAAAACCTCCCAGAAGTAGAGAGATGGCAAGCTAGCTGTTGAAACAGAGGTACCTGGAGTCTTTAAAGACTGGAATGACTTTGAGTTCTTTCTTGCAATGTTAGCTTCTCCCGCCCCCAACTTATTATTTGGAAACTCCTCAAATCTAGAGAAAGGTTAAATGAAAAGTATATCTTCATATCCCTTATGAGGCATTGCAGGCAGATTGTTTACCATCTGAGCCACCACGGAAGCCCCCCTATCATATTAGAACTGCCAATTACACACTCCTATGCCTCTGATGCTGGGAGGGATAGGGGGCAGGAGGAGAAGGGGACAACAGAGAATGAGATGGCTGGATGGCATCACTGACTCGATGGACGTGAGTCTGAGTGAACTCTGGGAGTTGGTGATGAACAGGGAGGCCTGGCGTGCTGCGATTCATGGGGTCGCAAAGAGTTGGACACGACTGAGCGACTGAACTGAATTGAACTGATGCCTGTGTAGGTATTCCTTTTTTTTTAAAATTGTTTGAAAGTAACTGACAAACTGCATATATTTTCCAAGAATAAGACCATTCTCCAAAACAATTTACTACTGTAACAAACTATGTCACTATAAACTAAAGCAAATAATGAATTGGGCTTAAATCTCCAATTTACCACACAGACACACACACTTTTTCAGAATCACAAATGATCCCAAACAATGTATTTTGCCCAGTCGTGTTAGTGCTGTGATACCTCTTGATGTGAAGCTCATCACCTTCTTGCAGTCCATGAAATGAGAATGAGTAAGTGATTATGTATGAGTCATCTCAGGCTGCCATAACATATTAGAGTCATCTCAGGCTGCCATAACATATTAGCACAGACTGGGTGGTATAAACAATAGAAATTTATTTTCTCATAGTTCTTGAAGTTAGAAGTCCAAGATCAAGGTGTCAGCACATTCATCTTCCGGTGTGATCTCTTCCTGGCTTGCAGACTCCCCTCTTCTCACCGTGTCCTCGCACAGCCTGTTCTGTGTGCGTGTGCAGAGGGGCCAGGTCTCTGGTATCTCTTCCTTTTCTTATAAGAACACCAGTCCTCTTGGGTTGGGGCTCTGCCCTTAAGACCTCATTTAACCTGAATACCTGCCCAAAGGCCCTATCTCCAAATACTGTCATATGGGGATTCAGCATACAGATTTTTGTGGGAAGAGGGCATAATTCAGTCTATGACAGATGCCTTGAAGGAATACTTCTGAAATATAGGAAGATTCAGTCACTCATTCGTGTCTGACTCTTTGCGATCCCAGGACTACAGCATGCCAGGCCTCCCTGTCCATCACCAACTCCTGGAGTTCATCCAAACCCATGTCCATTGAGTCAGTGATGCCATCCAACCATATCATCATCTGTCATCCCTTTCTTCTCCACCTTCAATCTTTCCCAGCATCTTTGCCAATGAGTCAGTTCTTCACATCAGGTGGCCAAAGTATTGGAGTTTCAGCTTTAACATCAGTCCTTCCAATGAACACTCAGGACTGATCTCCTTTAGGATGGACTGGTTGGATCTCCTTGCTGTCCAAGGGACTCTCAAGAGTCTTCTCCAACACCACAGTTCAAAAACATTAATTTCTCGGTGCTCAGCTTTCTTTATAGTCCAACTCTCACGTCCATACTTGACCACTGGAAAAGGCGCATCTCAGTGTAACATATGAAAGTATATGTTACTAATTAAAGACAGCTTTTATATTATATAATAATTAATCTGGAACTTTTAGTTTGTATATATAAATAATCAGAAATACTACATGTGAAATATATAGTCATCTAATATTGAGATCCTCTCGAGCGCTTATTCTATGCTGCTTATTGTCTTCCCTGTATATGTGTCTTCTAGTTGATGGTATTTTTAACAAAGAATGGCAAAGAGATAGTGCCCTTGATTAAGTGTGGAGGGAAAGTCTTTAGAATACGTGTGTTGTTGAGTAGTGAAAGAAGAAAATTTTTGGTAAGATGAATTAAACTTGCTGAGTATGGGAAGTTTGTAGATACTCTAAAAACTAAGGAAAGCCACTGAGTTGTGTTGAGTTAGAACATATTATTCTTTTGACTTTTAATCTGTTATTGAAAATTATATTTATAATATCTATTATAATAGGATAGTAATAATTTTCTCCCCAAAAATGGTATTGCATTTTTTGAGTACAGGAAGAAGGTCTTGAGGGGGGAAAGAGCAAGTAGGTGGGATATAATTCTTAGACTGGATTAGATACGACTTTATACCTTGAAAAGTTGTTACATATTGTAATGTGTAATTTTTAATTTTATTATTGCCTTCTGCTGTATGATGATAAATGTCTACGAAACCATTCAGGAGCTTCCCTCGTTTCTCTATGAACTTCTCTTTAGCCCTTTGGCAGTTCAGTCAGTCTCTCTTTTTTAAGAATATATTTATTTGTTTGTGCCGGGTCTTAGCTGTGGCACATGGATCTTTAGTTGTAGCATGCGAACTCTTAGTTGTGGGATCTAGTTCCCTGATGAGGGACTGAGGATCGAACCCTGGCCCCCTGCGTTGCGAGCACAGAGTCTGAAACACTGGGCCACCAGGGACGTCCCAGCCACTCTCTTCTGAGAAGTCTTTCCAGGTGACTTTCTCCTCTTGACTTAAATCTGCTGTATTCTCAGTAAAATGGCTTTGAGTAGTATTCAGGCAGCTATTCTGTTCATGCCACTGGCAATGGCTGTATGAGATTCTTCAGCATTTGTAATACTCGCGTCATGGGATGGTTTGGACCATCGCCAAGAGGCTGCCCTGAGACTTGACGGTACAGTTCCTGCTGTTGAGCGGGGGCTAGATTTGTGTGACCAGGCATACTTTTTTACCTGATGATGTCAGTGAATAGTCATATAGCAGTGAACACAGGTTCCATATAGAATATCTGGCACAATGGTGACACCCAGAAAACTGGGATAAGGAGGGTTATAAGTGAGCTCTGTGTGCTTCTATCAAATGCCCACCTCTTCACATAGGTTGCGCCCATAACCTCCTACCTGCTCAGATGTCTCTATAGCAGTTTTCTGTATCCAGTTTTCTCCAATAAAACCTAGGAAGCATATTGGAAAGCAGAGACATTACTTTGCCAACAAAGGTCCATCTAGTCAAGGCTGTGGTTTTTCCAGTAGTCATGTATGGATGTGAGAGTTGGACTATAAAGAAAGCTGAGCGCCAAAGAATTGATGCTTTTGAATTGTGGTGTTGGAGAACTCGAGAGTCCCTTGGACTGCAAGGAGATCCAACCAGTGCATCCTAAATGAGATCAGTCCTGAGTATTCATTGGAAGGACTGATGTTGAAGCTGAAACTCTAATACTTTGGCCACCTGATGCGAAGAGCTGGTTTATTTGAAGAGACCCCGATGCTGGAAAAGATTGAAGGTGGGAGAGGAAGGGGATGACAGAGGATGAATCGGCATCACCGATTCAATGGAAATGAATTTGGGTAAACTCCAGTAGTTGGTGATGGACAGGGAGGCCTGGTGTACTGCAGTCCATGGGGTCGCAAAGAATTGGACACGACTGAGTGACTGAACTGAGCTGATATATGTTTGCTATAAACTCTCCTACCTAAAAATTGCTAACATCTGTATACCATATGCATTCTTATTTTTCTTCTGCCTTTCACAGCACAATTTCTAGCTGTAATTATTGTTTCCAATTTCTCACTTTACATGTTTTCTTGAAACCTGTTCCAATCGTGATTTGCCTCCACTGTTCTTCTGATACTTTTCTTGCGAACGCCACCAGTGGCTTTAACACTGTAATGTCCAGGGGTCCTCATCTTACTTCAGTGCACAGCAGCATTTAACACGATCACTCCCTTATCTTTGAAACCTTTGTCCCCTGGGGCTGCCAGGATACCCCTCATTCATCCTTGGTTCTCGTTTTAGGCCGCTGGTCACTCCTTTTCTTCCAAATGTGTACCATTAAAGTGAGCCTTAAAAAAAAATTCTTGAGGTCCAATTACTTCCTTGGGGATTTGACCCAGTCTGACGACTTTAAATACCATCCACATATTCTAATGATGGACAGACTTAAGCCAACCTTCTCTCTTAATTTTCAGACTCAAGTCTCACACCTAACCACCTAGTTGATGTTCCTCAGTTAGGTATCTAACCAGCAACCTAAAACCAAGTAAGCTCCTGGTTTGCTCTCATTTCTTGGCGGATCATCGCCACCCTTCTTGTTGTTCAAGGGAGCAGCGTCAGAGTCTGCTTTGACGCCTCTCTTCCGCTCACACCGTACGTGTAACCCCTCAGCACATCCCATCACCTCTGCCTTCTAACTGTATCCAAATCCCCACCTTTCATCACCAATGCTGCCCCCTGCTCCACGCCATCGCCACCTCTCGCTGGACTATGGTGACAGGAGCTGCGTCCCTGCTTCCAGCCTTGCTCCTCTTCAGTCTGTGCTCATCACAGGAGAGCCCTTGCAGAGGTTTGTCATAGCAGGTCACTCCAAGTTCACACTTCCCAGGGGCTCTGAGTCATATTGTAAGTAAAGCCCAAGCCCCCACTGTGACCCACGAGGTGCTGGGGAAGCTGCCCACTCAGTCTGCATTATCTCTCACGCGGCACCAGGTGTCAGGGCCTCTTGCCCTCAGATATCTGCAAGTGTTCGTCTCTCATCTACTGCGATGTCACACTGACATGTTAGGTTCTTGGGCCCCCCCTATTTTAAATTCCATCTCTGCTGCTTTGTGTTGCTTTCATCACCAGAATCTGAGAGGTCCTTGTCCTGTCTTGGTCAGTGTTATGTTTCCATGTGTCTGGCACAGAGCAAGTGTTCAACAAACAGTTATTGAATAAATGTGTAAACAAAAACCCAAAGTCATTTATTCAACATCTATGGTGTTTGAAGTAGCTCATGATATCATTAAGCACTTTAATTGAAATTCAGAACCATCGTGTGTGATAGATAAGACTAGCTCTGTATTCAGAAAAATGAGGTTGAATTACTGAGTTGAATTCCCCAAGTCTGGAAGCTGGCATTGCAGCTCAGTAATTCTGACTCCAAGTCCAGTGCTCTCTCCTTGGTTACCTTCAGGGAAGAAGTCCGTTTCCACCTTGGGAGAATCATCAGATACTGCCATTTGTTATCTCTACTTGCTGAGGCCAGAAGCATCTCTCTTCTTTACTACTGTCTGCTCAACCCCAGTGGAGGCCTGGAGCATAGCAGGAGCCCAGGGGATACTTGTCTGCACAACGAAGTTATGACTTTTGTCCAGCTGATGGTCCCGTGGCTACCATAGTCTTAATGTCCATAGTGTCATGTATCTCGTTTTGACAGAGAGCCAAGTTGGGGCCAGGACTGGGGAAGAAAGTTGAGAGTTTAGATGGGAAGCACAACTAGGCGTAGTGAGCTTGTCTCCCAAAGGCAAGTGGCGCGCCACGGCCTCATTCTGTGCTTTCATTTCATGAAGTCTTGTTTTCAGCCTTCTGTTTGCTGTGTTCCACTCCCATGGAGGGGGAGGCCGAGAATACTGTAGAGAAAACCCTGCTCAAATCAAAGAAACACTTGCTAAGATCACTGGAGTGTGACGCTTCCCTCTGAGGGTGTATTTTCCTGTGCTGGGCTGGAGGAGGAAGTGGGGAAAGGATTTAAACAAAAGCAAAAGGATGTGAGGGAAATAACAGTATCAGGAAACTCACCCTAATCGGACGCCTTCTGTCTCTCCATCAGCTTTTAGTTAGCTTCAGCCAATCAAAGTAGAACTTTTATTGCAAATGAGGTTTTGTATTTTATCCCTTTTATCCTGGGAAGACCCTGACTGCACTGGGACAAATATGTATTTATTTACCCTGCTGTCAACTTTTCTTAAAAACATATTTAATAAGAAAAACAGATATATATTTAAGCATATAACGTTAATCTATCCTCTGTAGCAATCCCAAAGCAATGAATTTTTGTCGTAAGGATTGTCATAACTCTTTTAATGGTATATACATAAATTATTCAGGTGAGTGAGAAGCCAGGCATATTAGATTTTACAATTCCGCCAGTATGTTATGTCACCTTTTGGGAAAAGAACGTATACAACCTGATTGCAAATTCAGAAGTGTGGAAAGCAATAAGAAGGTGAGATGATTTGAGAGAGTAGCACTGAAATGTATATATTACCATATGTAAAATATATAGCCCGTGGGAATTTGCTGTATAACACAGGGAGCCCAAAGGCTGTGCTCTGTGACAACCTAGAGGGGCGGGATGGGGTGGGAGGTTTTAGAAGGAGGGGACGTATGTATACCTATGGCTGATTCATGTTGATATGTGGCAGAAGCTATCACAATATTGCAAAGTAATTATCCTCCAATTAAAAAAAAGTAAAATTAAAAATAAATAATTTTTCAAGTTTCCCCAGTTTAAAGATATGCCTCTAAGAGCACTAAGAATAGTGTCTGGCACATAGTACACTGTATGAAACTGTTGGTTAAATAAATAGAAATAATACACTTCCATCCACCTATCCAGAGAAGAAGCTTGGAAGGGAAATGGCTCAGAAACTGACAAGGATTAATGGCGTAAAAAGGATAGTGATTTTCTTTTCTTCCCCCTTCTTTGGCCAGTTTCTGTCCAGTGAACCTGGCTCCACTTCTGTGTAACTCATTTGTCCATCCTCCACTCCACACCTTGAAGCTCTAAAGTAAACCTCACATGAGAAATTTCAGCACAACTTCTCACTTACTGCATAGCCCTTATGTTATTATATGTATGTTGCTGTAGTTTTCAAGACAGTTCCCCTAGCAAAATGTTCCTTGCTGTTTAAGAGAGAAAATGCATCTTTGTTTTAAGTGAATTTATCTGAAGTGGCCAATTCCTGGTACTAAGCTTACTGAACAAGGCATCCCTCTTCTACGTCTTCATAGAGAACTAAGCCGCTAGTTTCTTGTCTGCTTCCTACTCTCATCGTTTTCCTGTCTAGCAACACTAAACTTCATAGATAGATGTATGATGTTTATGATGGTTACATTTATATGTCAGCTTGACTGGTGGGGTGCCTGGTCAAACATTATTCTGGGTGTTTCTGTGAGAGTGTTTTGGATAAGATGATCATTTGAATTTATAGGTTAATCTTTATTTTTTATTTTTTTAAATGCCCTGATTTTATTATTATTATTTTTATTTTACTTTACATTACTGTATTGGTTTTGCCATACATCAACATGAATCCGCCACGGGTGTACATGTGTTCCCAATCCTGAACCCCCCTTCTTCCTCCCTCCCCATACCATCCCTCTGGGTCACCTCAGTGCACCAGCCCCCAGCATCCTGTATCCTGCATCGAACGTGGACTGGCGATTCGTTTCTTATATGATATTATACATGTTTCAATGCCATTCTCCCAAATCATCCCACCTTTTCCCTCTCCCACAGAGTCCAAAAGACTGTTTGATACATCTGTGTCTCTTTTGCTGTCTCGCATACAGGGTTATCATTACCATCTTTCTAAATTCCATATATATGTGTTAGTATACTGTATTGGTGTTTTTCTTTCTGGCTTACTTCACTCTGTATAATCGGCTCCAGTTTCATCCACCTCATTAGACCTGATTCAAATGTATTCTTTTTAATGGCTGAGTAATACTCCATTGTGTATATGTACCACAGCTTTCTTATCCATTCATCTGCTGATGGACATCTAGGTTGCTTCCATGTCCTGGCTATTATAAACAGTGCTGCGATGAACATTGGGGTACAAGTGTCTCTTTCAATTCTGGTTTCCTCGGTGTGTATGCCCAGCAGTGAGATTGCTGGGTCATATGGCAGTTCTATTTCCAGTTTTTTAAGGAATCTCCACACTGTTCTCCATAGTGGCTGTACTAGTTTGCATTCCCACCAACAGTGTAAGAGGGTTCCCTTTTCTCCACACCCTCTTCAGCATTTATTGCTTGTAGACTTCTGGATCGCAGCCATTCCGACTGGTGTGAAATGGTACCTCATTGTGGTTTTGATTTGCATTTCTCTGATAATGAGTGATGCTGAGCATCTTTTCATGTGTTTATTAGTTGACCTCCCCAAAATGAGTGGGCCTCATCCAATCAATTGAAGGCCTAAATAGAGCAAAAAGCGGTATGTTCCTCTTGAATAAGAGAGATTTCTTCCAAACTTTTTAGACGCTAACTAAAACACGCACTTCCTGGGTCTTGAGTTTGTCCACCTTTGGACTAGAATGACACTGTGGCTCTCCTGCTTCTCCAGCTTGCTGATTCACCCTGTAGATCTTGGGAATTGCCAGCTTCCATAATCACTTGAGCCAGTTCCTTAGGATAAATCTCTTTCTGTGTATATACAACCTGCTGTAGCATTCTTGCCTGGAAAATCTCATGGACAGAGGAGCCTGGCCAGCTACAGGCCATGGGGTCACAAAAAGTCACACACAACTAACTAACTGAACATACATACAGTAAAATATTAGCTATCATAGCTATTGCATTATCCACCATCCTGTGACATCGTAGACACTATATAGGTTTGAATCTCTCCTCTTTCCATTCTCTAGTTGTGTTAATGTGGGCAAATTAATTTCTGGATATTTTGTTAAATGTAAAATAGAAATGAAAATAGTACCTACATCATAGCATCTTTAAAGACTACATGGGACAATATTTATAGGAAGTTTAGAACAGTGCTTGCAACCTGCCATAGTTCATCAAGTCAAGAATGCTGTCGGTTGTGAAATACACTGCTATTTTGTGTATTTCAAAGAAGGGAAAGCAATGCCAATTATAATGGTAAGATGCTATCAGTTGTGACATCTCCTGACACGTTAAAAGATGAAAAAAAATGTTTCTAAAAATCAATAAAGTACCAGAGTTGGTGCTATATAAGTGAATAAAATCTACACCAGGCAAGCTGATTATTCAGACAAGACTGAATAGAAAAAAAAAAAAATCTATTTGCATTTGTGGATGGTCATCTAAATAGCAACAAACTCTCAGCAAACTATAATATTAATGAATGTTCACATCACTTCTTGGCTAATCTAGGAAGTTACTAAAGCATATTTCTTTTATTTTCTTAATGGGGTATACAGCTGCTTTCATTATAGACTCTCTATGGTCATTTAAAGTCTAATTAAGGCATGATGGCTGTTATAGACTTCCCCCACCAAATTCATATGTTGAAGCCCTGAGCCCCAAATGCAGCTGTGTTTGGAGACAGGGTCTATGAGGAGGCGATAAAAGTTAAATGAAGTCATAGGGTGGGCCCTAATTTAACAGGGCTGGTGTCCTTAGAGAAAAGAGGAAGCGATGCTAGAGCGTGCTATCTCTGCCACGTGAGGACACGGTAAGAAGGAGGGGGACTTCCCTGCGGTCCACTGGCTGTGACTCTAACCTCCCAGTTCAGGGGGGTCAGGTGAACTAAGAGCCTGCCCACATGCTGTGCAGCCAAAAAACTAAAGGAAATTAATTAAAATAAAAAGCAACAGGCTGTCTAAAGCCAGGGAAAGAACTCTTACCAGGAATTGAATTGGCCAGCACCTTGGTCTTGGGTGTCTAGCTTTCAGAACTCTGAGACACAAAGTCTGTTTGGAGGCCACCCAGTCTGGGTTAGTGTGTCGCGGCAGCTGATGGGGAGGGTGGCCACTGGGAGAGGACTGGCCCCCCTCTCCGCCGGCCCCCAGTCATTGCCTGTCTGGGATTGTTTGACCCGAAGGCGCTTATGTGCAATTGGAAACCAGAGAAAGACTCTCCCGTGAACTCTCCCCGTCCTCACTTCTCTGCTCATATGGTGTTGAAGTTCCATGCTACTTTACCGACACTGTAATTACTCTTTATTTTTTATTTATGTACTTTCTTACAATCACAACTACCTATGGGAAATAAACACTCTTCTTGTGAACATTTAATTAGGTTTATAGTTTTAATTATATCTTTCATATTTATGTGTTCTTGTGTTGTGGATTGAAAGCTGTCTCTCATGTTGGCGGTTTGAGTCTCTGGGTCCTGGTTCCACTTTTATATATTTTACAAATGAAACTTTGCCTTAGTGTTTGTTCTCACCATTATTTGGATTTTGTTTTTCCCCATTTAAGATGGTATGATAGGGAAGGGCCAGAAAATCATTCAGCATGATACAGAGATTATTTTGTAGAAGGCCCGTCTGTATGGACTGAAAATCTGAAATCCGGAATTTTTTAAATGAGTTTTGTTATTCGAAGCATATTCGCCAAACAACAGAGACCGAGGAAAACATTCACCCATGGGACTCCTTGGGGAAACCTGTTTTAATGAGTAGATGAGATTTCTTGTAATTCACAGAACAATTTATATGTAAATGGAATCTGTGAAAACCGTGAGTTGGGTGCTCTGAGGGTACTCAAAAGCTTGCCTTTCATTAATAATTTCTTAACACTGCCTCTGTAATGTTGTTTGTATTGCTTTTTAAAAATTAGAGCAAAGCTAAGTCTTTCCATCCTAGTTATAACCAGAGTTAGTGTATTAGTTATCTATTACTCTGTAACAAATTAGCCCTGATCTTAGATGCTTGAAACAACGTACAGTTGACCCTTGAACAACACGGGCTTGAACTGTGCAGGTCCACTATCCTCTGATTTTCTTTAATAAATATGCACTATAGTGCCATATGGTTGGTTGGTTGGTTGGTGCCATATGGTGGTTGGTTGAATTCATGGATGTGTAACTGTAGGTAAGGAGCACCAACCATAAGTTACACTCAGATTTTCGATTGTCTGTGGGAGTTGGTACTTCTGACTCCTGCATTGTTCACAGGTCAGCTGTATATTATTTTACTCACTCCTGTGACTGGTGGCAGCAGACTTTAACTCGTGGCCACAAGGCCCTCAGAGCTGCACGCCCATGGCTTCCTCAAACCCCTGCTCCTGGTGTTTGCTGTCGGTATTGGCACACAGACCAGTGCTGGTGCAGCATCAGAGGAAATATACCTAGAAGCTCACGTACAGGGTTAGGGGCAAGAAGCTTCAGTTTCTTTATAAGGGCCGCTTATGCCATGGTTTCCCTAGAGTGTGATCCGAAGCGCACAGGAAGAGTGGCCACCTAATGTTGGAAGTGCCGTTTTACGACAGCAGGCTCTTGGTCATGCAGACCCACCCTGGTACCATGTGGGAAGGTCTGCACAAGTGTGTGGTCTAGGGGAGGCAGGGCTGACTGGGGATCACCTTAGATGGTGGTTGCCACAGCTGACATGACCTTGAACAGAATGATGGAGTCACTGAGTAGAGTCATTCCCTCAGGGTCACTCATGAGAATAGGTTCAGCTACTATTAACCTGGGCTTCCCTGGTGGCTCAGATGGTAAAGAATCCACCTGTAATGCAGGAGACCTGGGTTTGATCCCTGGATTGGGAAGATCCCCTGGAGGAGGGCATGGCAACCCACTCCAGTATTCTTGGCCTGGGGGAAATCCCACGGACAGAGAAGCCTGGTGGGCTACAGTCCACGGGGTCGCGAAGAGTCAGACACGACTGAGTGACTAAGCGCACACACATTATTAACCTAAGTTCTCTCTTTGCTCTGCACGCTCCTGATACTCTTCCAGTAAATCCTCTTTGAATTAAGTGAGCTCAGATCAGTTTCCGTTGTTATAACAGAAGAGTTCTAACTGGTAAAATGAACTCCAAAGTAAATTAAACCCAAACTACTTTTTGTTTGTTACAGGACTGTGGAAGTCAGGTTTCTCATTGTTGGTGTCAGGAGATACAAATAGAGAATTGTGGACAGAGCACTGAGAACCTGTGGTGCTAGGTTGGAATTGGAGATATTGGTGTGAACTTACGCTGTACACACACATGCACACACACACTCCTAGATCTATCTATCCTTTCAGCCCCAAATCACTCCCTGGTAGCAAGGAATAAACCTTTGTGCCAAGACCTTGGTTTCTAAATCTGATGCCCCACTAAGAACAATCAGGTCTCCTTTGAGAAAAATGATGACGGCAGGGAAAATAAAGGGTGAGTCTGGCACATCTTTGAGTCTCCATTTGAGCCAGAAAGTTAGTAAGAACTCAAAGAGTAATGGGGATATGTCAAAATGACAGAGCTGCCAGTGTGAAGGGTCTCCTCCTGTCTAGATCTGAGAGAATTTGAACATTAATATAGAATCAGTTATGCAACCATCGTGTTAATAACTGGTTCAGATAGAAATCATCGATGGATGCTAAAAATGGGTGAACGTTTGATGAAGAATGGGGTGTTGCCATTGTTTTAATATATCTCCCCTTAAAATGCATATTAATTACAAAGGGCAAAATAATACCTTTAGAGATGGAGAAACATGGTAGACACCACCTTAAGCATGTAATTAACAGTTACAGCACCGGTCGTGGAATAAATGGACGTTAAGTGCCTCCTGATAGGATGCACTGAGAACAGAGTCACTTCTAGGGTAATCTGCCAGAGTGCATTGCCTGACTCTCATCGGGAGGAAACATCAGACAAATCCAAAGTGAGGAACATTCTACACAATAACTGACTATATTCTTTAAAAATGTCAAAGTTGTGAAAGATAAAGCCTGAGGAATAGTTCTGCCAAAAGAAGACTAAAGAAAGGTGAATTGAATATAACGCAGGATCCTGCATTAGATCCTGAGGGAGAAGGAAAACTGCTCTGAAGGACAATCTTTGGGAAATTACTTCTGGCCACCTGATGTGAAGAACTGACTCATTACAAAAGACCCTGATGCTGGGAAAGATTGAAGGCAGGAGGAGAAGGGGACGACAGAGGATGAGATGGTTGGATGGCATCACCGACTCAATGGACGTGGGTTTGAGCAAGCTCCAGAAGTTGGTGATGGACAGGGAGGCCTGGCATGCTGCAGTCCATGGGGTCGCAAAGAGTCGGACACGACTGAGCAACTGAACTGAACTGAGGATTGTCAATTATGTAACAGCTTTATGTTAACATTCTTTTGTGAATTTGTTAATTATGTCAGAGAGTTAATTAATTATTCTTGGGAAATACACAGTACTTAGGGGTGAAGGAATGTCATGTCTTCAACTTATTCTTAAATGGCTCAGAAAAAAGATATGAAAGAAAGTGAATGATGAAGCAAGTGGGGTCACATGTTAATGATGAGGGTATCTTGGTGAAGGTCTTCTATCAGTTTGCTATTACTCCTCTGACAAATGACCATAAATTTAGTGGCTTGTTTCTATGAGAAGACTGGCGCACTTGGCTGGTTTCTCTGGGTTAAATTCAAGGCGTCAACAGGACAGCATTCCTTTATGGGGTCCTGAAGGAAGAATCTATTTGCAAGCACACCCATGTTTTTGGCAGATTTCAGCTCCTTGTAGTTGTAGGACTGAGGTCTCCATTTCCTTGGCTCTTGGCCCCTCTGTCTTCAAGCCAACAGTGATGCTTTTGAGCCCTCCTCAGATTTTCAACCTGCCTTCCCCTTCTGATTCTCTCTCTCTGCTTTGAAGGGCTCACATGATGACATTAGCTCCACATAGGTAACCGAGGATAATCCCCCTCTCTGAAACTCAACCAATTAATAATCTTAATTACAGCTGCAAAATCTCTCTGCCATGTAAATAACATAACATAGCCATGGGTATGATACCAGGGGACTAAAGGTCCCAGAAGCCAAATCTCTGTCTACTGCAGGTTCATAGGAGTTCATGCCACTATTCTTTTGTTACCTTTATCTAAGTTTAAGGTTACATCCAAACAAAAACGTTGCATAGATTCATGAATACAGTGCACGGAATTGGAAAGCTGTAGTTGTGGCGTCGTTGACCCTCTTGGTAGTTCCATTTCCTCCTAACAGTCCTGGGTCTCTTTTGTTCCCCTCTTATCCACCAGGTCACCAGCAAATCAAGCAAGGGACCTGTGAGGTGGTTGCAGTGCACAGGTGCTGTAACAAGAACCGCATAGAGGAGCGATCCCAGACGGTCAAGTGTTCTTGCTTCCCAGGACAGGTTGCTGGCACGACTCGGGCTCAGCCCTCTTGTGTTGAAGGTAAGACCTTTACAGTCAGTTTCCCTAATGTTGCCAAAGGACCTAACACTATAAGAACCTTCTTGCTTTATTGTCTTTGCAACTCCAAAGAAAAGTAGGCTGCACCTAGGTCAACTACGTCAGTGTCATTTAAAAAATGAACATAAAGGGACTTCCCTGGTGGTACAGTGGTTAAGAATCTGCCTGCCAGTGCAGGGGTCACAGGTTTGATTCCTGGCCTGGGAGGATTCCCTAGGACCCCCCAACTAAGCCCATGTGCCACCAACTACTGAGCCTGTGCTCTAGAGTGCATGCTCCACAGCCAGAAGCCGGTGTGCATTACAACTAGAAGAAGCCTGTGGTTAGAAATGAAGACCTAGTGTGGCGAAAAATAAATTAAATAAAAATAAGCATAAATATAACCCTACACATTTCTTGATGAGAAAGACATTAATGATGTCTCTCAAAAGGTACCAATGAGGAGTTCTCTTACTGGACAATGAGGAAGATATGGTTTGATTTCTTCTTGCCTGGCTGTCTCTTCAAATATCATCCAATGGAGCAGTTACCTCCCCAGACACGCTCTTCTCCCTGCTCTCAAACGCTGCTCAAAAAGTTAGCAACCTGGTTTTCTCCCCTCCTCTTCAATGTTACAGACTAATACTCTCTTTTCTTTTCCTAGTTTACTATTTGTGAGACATCTTTGGGGCAGGTTCCCTGAGAATAGTCTGGGATCATGTATCATTTATTTGTTGTTTCCACATCTCCCAGCTGAGTACTGAGCCAGTAGTTTAGAAAAATGAATGAGGATAGATGGTTGTAGATGGAGGCCTGGGACTGATTCCTTTTGATGCCCCTGGCTCCTTCCAGCAGACACCTTGTTAGACGCAAGTGTAGTCCCCAGGGGAACACACACATGAGGTAAGTCTTGTAGCTGTTTCTCTACAGCAGTGTGGAACCTCTGTGAAAACGAACACTTCCCATCTTACCAGATGCATCTCTAAAGGTAAGTGGTTAAAACACACACACCCACACAACAATAGCTGACTTACACGTGCCAACTCCCCTACCGAAGGCAGACACAGATTTATAGATTGTATAGCGTTCTTGTGTGCTATGCATGCCCGTGGTCTGTATCAGCACGATCTTAGTCACCTTTCAAGCTGGAGGGTGAACGTGGAATGTTTCCTGATTACAATTCCTCACCAGAAACCCTGGAGGTCAGGTGAGTTGCCAAATGTAGATTTCGTCAGATTTTCTCAAGGTAAAAAAGTACATATACCATCTATTAGCTAACAGTCATGAAGTCTTCTTCAGTTGCACCCCATAATCACAGATACTAATATTTATGCAGTGAAATATATGAATATTCATGCAGGATGGGATAAGCCAAGATGAAGAGCCTCATGTTAATTCAAGTCAGGTATTGCTACCATCATAAATAAATTCTTGCCATTTTCAGAGCTTTTCGGATTTGGGGATTAAAGATAAAGGATTGTGAAAGTGAAATGAAGTCATTCAGTCATGTCCGACTCTTTGCGACCCCGTGGACTGTAACCTACCAGGCTCCTCCGTCCATGGGATTCTCCAGGCAAGAATACTGGAGTGGGTTAAAAAAAGAATGAGGAGCTTTAACATTTTTTTTTAATTGCTAATTTTGGCTCTCCAGATGGAACAGTTTTGTTGTCGTCGTTGTTGTTCAGTCGCTCAGTCGTGTCTGACTCTTTGCGACCCCATGGACTGCAGCACACCAGGCTTCCCTGTCCTTCATCGTCTCCCGGAGCTTGCTCAAACTCATGGCCATCGAGTTGGTGATGCCATCCAACCATCTCATTCTCTGTCATCCCTTTCTCCTCCTGCATTTGGTGACTCACCTGACCTCCAGGGTTTCTGGTGAGGAATTGTAGTCTTTCCCAGCATCAGGGTGTCATCTAATGAGTCAGCCCTTCACATCAGGTGGCCAAAGTATTGGAGCTTTAGCTTTAGCATCAGTCCTTCCAATGAATATTTAGGACTGATTTCCTTTAGGATTGACGGGTTTGATAGCCTTTCAGTCCAAGAAACTCTCAAGAGACTTCTCCAACACCATATGGAAAAGCATCAATTCTTCGGTGCCCAGCCTTCTTTATGGTTCAAATTTCACCTCCATATGTGACTACTGGAAAAACCATAGCTTCGACTATATGGACCTTTGTCAGCAAAGTAATGTCTCTGCTTTTTAATACACTGTTTAGATTGGTTAGAGCTTTTCTTCCAAGGAGCAAGCATATTTTAATTTGATGGCTGCAGTCACCATCAAATACATAGTGATTTGGGAACCCAAGAAAATAAAGTCTGTCACTTTGTCCATTGTTTCCCCATCTATTTGCCATGAAGTGATGGGACTGGGTGCCATGATCTTCATTTTTTGAATGTTGAGTCTTAAGCCAGCTTTTTCACTCTCCTTTTTTACCTTCAAGAGGATCTTTTGTTCTTCACTTTCTGCCACTAGGGTGGTGTCATCTGCATATCTGAGGTTATTGATAGTTCTCCCAGCAATCTTGATTCCAGTTGTGCTTCATCTAGTCTGGCATTTCACATGATGTATTCTGCATATAAATTAAATAAGCAAGGTGACAATATACTGCCTTGACATATTCCTTTCCTGATTTAGAACCAGTTCATTGTTCTATATCCAGTTCTGACTGTTGCTTCTTGACCTGCATACAGGCTTCTCAGAAGGCAGGTCAGGTGGTCTGGTATTCCCATCACTTTAATAATTTTCCACAGTTTGTTGTGATCCACACAGTCAAAGGCTTTAGCATAGCCAATGAAGCAGTAGATGTTTTTCTGGAATTCTCTTGGTTTTTCTATGATCCAATGGATGCTGGCAATTTGATCTCTAGTTCATCTGTCTTTCCTAAATCCGGCTTGAACATCTGAAAATTCTCGTTTCATGTGCTGTTGAAACCTAGCTTAGAGGATTTTGAGCATTACTTTGCTAGCTTGTGAGATGAGTGCATCTGTGTGGTAGTTTGAACATTCTCTGGCATGGCCTTTCTTTGGGATTGGAATGAAAACTGACCTTTGCCAGGCCTGTGGCCTCTGCTGAGTTTTCCCAATTTGCTGGCATATTGAGTGCAGCAGTTTTGCTCATCACCTCCTCTACAGTGTTATGAACAGTTTAATACGTGCATTTCTCCATTATTGAGCCCAAATCATACTCGCTCCTTGTTCTCGCTCAGATCAGTTTGCTTTTCTGTACTCTGCTGTCCCCTCCACAGTCTAAGAGCCTTGTCATATTTTGCGGAGTTTGCTATCTTGGCGTTCCAACATTCACCCAGTAGCCAGAATGATCTTTCCACGGAAATAGAACTCATCACGTCACTCTCATATTTATTAATAAACCTTACCTCAGAGACTTTCTACTGTCTTTAAAATGAAATCTAAAGTCCTTACCCTGTTGGTGTGGCTGCTGAAACCCTGCGTAATCTGGTTTTGTCTTTCTTTCTTTCCACTACTGTACCCTAGCCACACTGGAGTCTTCTCCGTTCTCTTTCATCTCTGCACTTCACCCGTCTGTATCCACTACTTGAATCTTTGCCTTTGTCCCCTCAAAACACATTTGTCCAGCTGATGCCTGTTCTTTCAAATCTATATGTTCTGCATCTCACCATACTTCCAGTTCCTGGCATGGATCTCATTTTGTTGTGAAAACTTGCTGAATGTTTGTCTTCCTATTAGTCTACAAGTTGCTTGAAGATGGGGACGGGATCTTTTATTTATATCTCTCCACATTGGCTGATGCTTGGTGAGTGTTAGCATAGCAGAGAATTATTTCATCTTCCCTAATCACAGATTCATTTCGAAAAGTAACAGCAGTGTTTGCTTGCCTCTGTAGATTTTTGATTTTTTAATAAAAATCATGTAGATTTTTATTGTTTTTGTTGAATTATTATGACAGTAATAATAGTTGACAGTATTATGATAGTTTTAAGTGATCAACATAGTGATTCAATATTGATATACATTGCACAGTGATCACCATGGTAAGTCTAGTAACTATCTGTTGCCATACAAAATTATTAAAGTATTACTGATTGTATTCCCCATGCTGTATATTATATCCCCATGGCTTAATTTATAACTGGGAGTTTGTACCTCTTAATTCTCTTCACCTGTTTTGTCTAACCTCCCATACTTCTCCCCTCTGGAGACCACCAGTTGTTTTTTTTTTCCTGTATCTTTGAAATTTTTTCCGTTTTGTTTGTTCAATTATTTTATTTTATGGATTCCACATACAAGTGAAATCGTATGTTATTTTTTCTTTATCTAATTCATTTCACTTAGCATGATACCCTTTAGATACATTCATGTTGTTGCAGATGACAGCATTTCATTCTTTTTATGGCTGAGTAATATTTCACTGTGTGTATAGGGACTTCCCACATGGCTCAGTGGTAAAGAATCCACCTGCCAATGCAGGAGACATGGGTTCAATCCCTGGGTCAGGAAGATCCTCTGGAGGAGGGCATGGCAATCCACTCCAGTATTCATGCCAGGATAATCCCACGGACAGAGGAGCATGGCGGGCTGCAGTCCATGGGGTTGCAAAGAGCTGGATATAACTGAGCGCGCACGTGCACGCATGCGCGCACACACACACTCATACACACACATCTGTATCTCACATCTTCTTTATCCATACATTGGCTATTGTAAATTAATGCTGCAGTGAACATAGGGGTGCATATTTCTTTTCCAGTTAGTTTTTTTTTTTATTCTTTGGATGAATAGCCAGAAATGGGATCGCTGGATCGTATGGTAGTTCTAACATTAGTATTTTGAGCAATCTCCATACTGTTTTCCATAGTGGCTGCACCAGTTTAAATTCCCACCAGTGGTGTATGAGATTGACTTATCCCATGTGGGATCATTTTCTGAACTTTTCTTTCTGATAGTTTGTTACTAGCTTATAGAAATACAGTATACTTATGTATATTGATTTTTGTATCCTGCAACTTTACTGAATCCCTTGATCAGTTTTAAGTTTTTTGGTGGCGTCTTTAAGGTTTTTTAAAAATACATACTATTGTAACATCTGCAAACAGTGACAGCTTTTGCTTCTTTCTTTCTAATGTGGATAACCTTTATTTCTTTCTCATAGGAGTGGGACTTCAATACTGCATTGAATAAAAGTGATAGTAGGGATCCTTGTCTTGTTCCTGATCTTAGAGGACAAGCTCTCAGCTTTTGACCTTTGACTGTGATGCCACCTGTGGTCTCTTGTATGTGGCTTTTACTATGTGAGGTGCATTCCTCTATACTCATTTTGTTGTGAGCTTTTAAGCAACTGGATGTTGAATTTTGTCAAGTGCTTTTCCTTTATCTGTTGAGATGATCATGCAGTTTTCTCCTTTATTTTGTAAATATGGTCTATCACATTGATTGATTTGCAGATACTGAATCACCCTAAAATTCCTGGAATAAATCCCACTTAATCATGGCATGTGGTCCTTTTAGGGTTTCCCTGGTGCTCAGTTGGTAAAGAATCTGCCTGCCAATGCAGGAGACCCAAGTTTGATCCCCAGGTCAGGAAGATCCCCTGGAGAAGGAAATGGCAGCCCACTCCAGTATTCTTCCCAGGAGAATCCCATGGACAGGGGAGCCTAGCAGGCTACAATCCATAGGGTTGCCGAGAGTTGGACATGACTGAGTGACTGGACCACTACCATGGTCCTTCTAATGTATATTGTTGAATTAGGCTTGCTAATGTTTTGTTGAGATTTTTTGCATCTGTGTTCACTACGTTCACTGGTCAGTAATTTTCTTTCTTTTTTTTTTGGTAGAGTCTTGGTCTTAAGTTTTGGTCTGTAGTTTTAGTATAAGGATAATGAGTTTGGAAACATTCCTTCCTCTTTAAATTTTTGGAATAATATGAATAGAATAGGTATTAACTCTTTCTTTAAGTGTTTTACAGAATTCATCTGTGAAGCCATCTGGTCCTGGACTTTGTTTTGAGTTTTTGGATCACTGATTCCATTTCAATACTGGTAATCAATTTATCCATATTTTCTATTTCTTCTTGATTGTCTTGGAAGTACGTGTTTCTAGATTTCTTTGAGGTTGTTCAGTTTGTTGGTATATAATTATCTGTACGAATCTCTTACTATTCTCTGTTTTTCTGTGGTGTCAGTTGTAACTTCTCTTTCATTTCTGATTTTATTTATTTGGGCTCTTTCTCTTTTTTTGCTTGATGAGTCTGGTTAACGGTTAATCAATTTTGTTGATCTTTTCAGAGAACCAGCTCTTAGTTTTACTGATCTTGTCTATTTTCTTTCTGGTCTCTATTTCATTTATTTCTGCTCTAATATTTCTTTCTTATGCTGACTTTGGGCTGTGTTTGTCATTCTTCTAATTTCTTTAGATGGTAAGTTAGGTTGGTTCAGATTTTTCTTGTTTCTTGAGGTAGGCCTGTATCACTATGACTTCCCTCTTAGAACTACATTTCCTGTATCCTATAGATTTTGGAAAATTGTATTTTATTTTTATTTTTGAGATATTTTCTGATTTCCTGTTTGATTTCTTCATTGACTCATTGTTTGTTTTTAGTAACATGTTATTCCGATGCCTCATCTTTGTGTTTTCTCCAGGTTTCTTCTTGTGATTTGATTTCTTGTTTCATACTTTTGTGGTTGGTAAAGATGCTTGATTTCAGTCATCTTAAATTTATTGAGACTTGTTTTATGGCAATAATGTGATCTGTCCTGGAAAGTGTTCCATGACACTTGTATGTGCTTTTTTTGTTGTTTTTAAAAATGATTTTTATTGGAGTGTAGTTAATAGTATTGTGTTTCAGGTGTACAGCAAAGTGATTTGGTTATACATATACATGTATCTATTCTTTTCCAAAGTCTTTTCCTATTTAGATTATTACAGAATACTGAACAGAGTTCCATGCAACTATATAATAGGTTCTTATTGGTTATCTATTTTAATACAGCAGTGTGTAATTTTCAGTTTTACCTCAATAAAAAGTTCTGAACTTATATATATAACATGTCATTATATATTAACTGTGACACACATATGTATATATATTTAATCATTTTAAAATGACCTCATGGTTTGGGACATATGCTTGTAACAAATACATTTACAGATAAAAGAAAAATATAGCAGTGTGTACATGCGAATACTAGACTCCCAATCTATAGGTTCACCCTGGGAACCATTAAGTTCTTACTCTAATAAGTTAATAAATACATTAATTAGCATTTTTAAAAAGATTCCACATAGAGGAGATATTATATGATACTTGTCTTTCTCTTTCTGACTTTATTTGATAATCTCCGGAGAAGGAAATGGCAACCCACTCCAGTGTTCTTGCCTGGAGAATCCCAGGGACGGGGGAGCCTGGTAGGCTGCTGTCTATGGGGTCGCGCAGAGTCAGACACAACTGAAGTGACTTAGCAGCAGCAGCAGCAGTACCATCCAGTTCAGTTCAGTTCAGTCTCTCAGTTGTGTCTGACTCTTTGCGACCCCATGAATCGCAGCACGCCAGGCCTCCCTGTCCATCACCAACTCCCGGACTTCACTCAGACTCATGTCTATCGAGTCAGTGATGCCATCCAGCCATCTCATCCTCTGTCGTCCCCTTCTCCTCCTGCCCCCAATCTCTCCCAGCATCAGGGTCTTTTCTAGTGAGTCAACTCTTCGCATGAGGTGGCCAAAGTACTGGAGTTTCAGCTTTAGCATCAGTCCCTCCAGTGAACACCCAGGACTGATCTTCTTTAGGATGGACTGGTTGGATCTCCTTGCAGTCCAAGGGACTCTTAAGAGTCTTCTCCAACACCACAGTTCAAAAGCATCAATTCTTTGGCACTCCGCCTTCTTCACATTCCAACTCTCACATCCATACATGACCACAGGAAAAACCATGGCCTTGACGAGATGGACCTTAGTCGGCAAAGTAATGTCTCTGCTTTTGAATATGCTGTCTGGGTTGGTCATAACTTTTCTTCCAAGGAGTAAGCATCTTTTAATTTCATGGCTGCAGTCACCATCTGCAGTGATTTTGGAGCCCCCAAAATAAAGTCTGACACTGTTTCCCCATCTATTTCCCATGAAGTGATGGGACCAGATGCCATGATCTTCATTTTCTGAATGTTGAGCTTTAAGCCAACTTTTTCACTCTCCTCTTTCAGTTTCATCAAGAGGCTTTTTAGTTCCTCTTCACTTTCTGCCATAAGGGTGGTGTCATCTGCATATCTGAGGTGATTGATATTTCTCCCGGCAATCTTGATTCCAGCTTGTGCTTCTTCCAGTCCAGCGTTTCTCATGATGTATTCTGCATAGAAGTTAAATAAGCAGGGTGACAATATACAGCCTTGACGTACTCTGTTTCCTATTTGGAACCAGTCTGTTGTTCCATGTCCAGTTCTAATTGTTGCTTCCTGACCTGCCTACAGATTTCTCAAGAGGCAGGTCAGGTGGTCTGGTATTCCCATCTCTTTCAGAATTGTCTACAGTTTATTGTGATCCACACAGTCAAAGGCTTTGGCATAGTCAATAAGGCAGAAGTGGATGTTTTTCTGGAACTCTTTTGCTTTTTCCATGATCCAGTGGATGTTGGCAATTTGATCTCTGAGGGGGCTCATTTGCTGGCACATCCCTCCCCAGGCCCCTCAGGGGCACCCCAGTCCAGCCTTGGGACCCAGGGCAGCTCAGGCTTCAGGGATGTGACACCAGGCCAGGCACCTGAGGCCTGAGGGGAATCTTGATGGCATTTAAAAACTCTTTTTATTTTCTATTGGAATGTAGTTGATTTATAATCTTGTGTTTGAGTGTACAGCAACTTGATTCAGTGAACATAGGCCTATATCGATTCTGCTTTGGATTGTTTTCCTGTTTAGGTTATTACAGTGTTCTGTTGAGTTCGCTGTACTATACAGTAGGTCCTCATTGATTAACTTGTTTATATATATTGATGGGTATATGTTCATCCCAGCCTCCTCATTCATCCCTCCCTCCGCCCCACCTTTCCTGTTTGGTAACACTAAGTTTGTTTTCTAAGGTGTGGGTCACTGTTTTTCCTTTGCAAATGAGTTCGTTTGCATTGATTTTTAGATTCTACCCATAAGTGATCCTGTAGGCTATTTGTCGTTCTCTGACTTCCTTCACTTAGTACCCTCATCTCTAGATCCATCTGTGTTGCTGGCAGAGGCCTTATTTCATCCTTTTTTTTTATGGCTGAGTCATTGTACCGCATCTTCTTCGTCATCCATCTGTCCATGCACACACTGGCTGCTTCCCCATCGTGGCTATTGTGAATAGTGCTGCAGTGAATGTTGGCATGCAAGCATCTTTTCCAGTTTTTCTCTGCCTATAGGCCCAAGGGTGGAATTACTAGATCGTGTGGTAGCTCTGTTTTTATTTTTTTAAGGAACCGGCATACTATTCTCCATTGTGACTATTACCAATTTACACTCCCCCCAAGAAAAAAACAAAAAACAACAGAATGGGAAGGTTCCCTTTCTCCATGTGCTCTCTGGCATTTACTGTTTGTAGACTTTATGATGATGGCCATTGTGACCGGTAAGGGGTGATACCTCATTGTGGTTTTGATTTGCAGTTCTCTAATGAGCCGTGTGGAGCATCTTTCCGTGTGCTTTAAAAAAAAAAAAAAGTTATGTTAAATTGACCTCTTGAAATTGGCTTCTTGAAGGTCTGCCTTGTGAATTCTTTTTCAGTTACCTACTTCAGGACATTACGTGAGGGCAGGTGTCCTTTCCATCCCGGAATAGTGAATTTGAAGTGTCCCAAGTCCTGGTTTTCAAGTTGCTGTTACAGGAGAAGTCCACAAGGCGGCAGCACTTTCTCTGGCCCCACTTGGGTTCCTCAGGCAACCAGAGCCCCAGAGAAAATCTGTTCCAGAGTTGTCTCGTGACTTCGTCCCCCTTAACCTGCACTCCCCACAGAAATCCTAAGCCCTCCCCTAACTGTGATGCTGAGTGTGCTGTGGTACTTAGGTGGGAGGACTGCCAGGAAGGAGGCTGCTGGTGGGAACCCCACCACTGGGGTTGTGGGAGGACAGGGGACTTCTTTAAAATCCCAGCCCAAAGGGTTGGCATCATTTGAGAGCACTGGGTTTGCTTGAGCGGTAGGAGGGTGCATCTGGATATGGAGATTGGGGTCCCATCCACAGGGACCAGGCACTTCAGGTTGAAGGGGGCTTATTTACTGGCACATCCTCCCCAGCTCCAGCCCAGTCCAGCCTTGGGACTCAGGGTGGCTCAGGCTCCAAGGATGTGACACCAGGCCAGGGGTCCAAGGCCTATACCATTGGCATTTATCTTTTTAATTTTTGTTTTATATTGGAGTAACATTGACATACAATGTTGTGTTTCTTCTCAGCATACATCAACCTGGTTCAGTTATACATATGCATATATCAATTCTTCTTCAGATTCTCTTCCCACACATCTTACTGCAGTATGTTGAGTGGAGTTCCGTCTGCTATACAAATGGTCCTGGTTGATTTATTACTGTGTATGTGTTAATTTCAGTCTCCTAATTTATGCTTCCCTGCCACCCCACCTTGCCCCTTGGGCAGCCGTTTGTTTTTTATGTCTGTGATTCTGTTTCTGTTTTGCAAATGAGTGCATGTGTATCGATTCTGAGGTTGCAGGCAACAGTGATACCATTGCCATTTTGTCATTCTTGGTCTGACTTCCTTCACTTAGGATGATGATATCCAGATCTACCCATGTTGCTGGAATAGGCATTTTTTTCACTCTGTTTTATTCCTGAGGAATATTCCACTGTATATATGTACCACTTCTTTATCTGTTCATCTCTGGATGGAGATTCTCATTGCTTCCACCCCTTGGGTTTTGCCAGCAGTGCTCCAGTGAACATTAACGTGCATGTGCCAATTCCAGTTATGGTTTTTGTTTCCATATGGGCCTAGGAGTGGTCATGTGGTGGTACTTTTGTTAGTTTATTAAGGAACTTCTGTACTGTTCTCCATCGTGGCTGTTAACAATTTTCATTCCCCAAACGAGTGCTTAGGAGGGTTCCCTTTTCTCCATGCTTTCTCTGGCATTTATTATTTGTAGATTTTTGATGTTGGTCATCCTGACTAGTGGCAGATGATACCTTGTTGTAGTTTTAATTTCAGTTCTGTAATAATAAGCCATGTGGAGCATCTTTTCATGTGCTTAAAAAAAAAAAAGCTGTGTTAAATTTACCTCTTGAAATTGCCTTCGTGGAAGTCCTCCATGTTGTGAATTCTTTTTTGATTACCTACCCCAGGACATTTCTTGAGAGCAGGTGTGCTTTCAGTTCAGTTCAGTGCTCAGTCGTGTCCGACTCTTTGTGACCCCATGAATCACAGCATGCCAGGCCTCCCTGTCCATCACCAACTCCCGGAGTTCACTCAGACTCACGTCCATTGAGTCAGTGATACCATCCAGCCATCTCATCCTCTGTCGTCCCCTTCTCCTCCTGCCCCCAATCCCTCCCAGCATCAGACTCTTTTCCAATGAGTCAACTCTTCACATGAGGTGGCCAAAGTACTGGAGTTTCAGCTTTAGCATCATTCCCTCCAAAGAAATCCCAGGGCTGATCTCCTTCAGAATGGACTGGTTGGATCTCCTTGCAGTCCAAGGGACTCTCAAGAGTCTTCTCCAACACCACAGTTCAAAAGCATCAATTCTTTGGCACTCAGCTTTCTTCACAGTCCAACTCTCACATCCATACATGACCACAGGAAAAACCATAGCCTTGATGAGACAGACCTTAGTTGGCAAAGTAATGTCTCTGCTTTTGAATATACTATCTGGGTTGGTCACAACTTTTCTTCCAAGAAGCAACCATATTTTAATTTCATGGCTGCAATCAGCACCTGCAGTGATTTTGGAGCCCCCAAAATAAAGTCTGACACTGTTTTCACTGTTTCCCCATCTATTTCCCATGAAGTGATGGGACCGGATGCCATGATCTTCATTTTCTGAATGTTGAGCTTTAAGCCAACTTTTTCACTCTCCACTTTCAGTTTCATCAAGAGGCCTTTTAGTTCCTCTTCACTTTCTGCCATAAGGGTGGTGTCATCTGCATATCTGAGGTGATTGATATTTCTCCCGGCAATCTTGATTCCAGCTTATGCTTCTTCCAGTCCAGCGTTTCTCATGATGTACTCTGCATAAAAGTTAAATAAGCAGGGTGACAATATACAGCCTTGACGTACTCCTTTTCCTATTTGGAACCAGTCTGTTGTTCCATGTCCAGTTCTAACTGTTGCTTTCTGACCTGCCTACAGATTTCTCAAGAGGCAGGTCAGGTGGTCTTGTATTCCCGTCTCTTTCAGAATTTTCCACAGTTTATTGTGATCCACACAGTCAAAGACTTTGGCATAGTCAATAAGGCAGAAATAGATGTTTTTCTGGAACTCTCTTGCTTTTTCCATGATCCAGCAGTTGCTGGCAATTGGATCTCTGGTTCCTCTGCCTTTTCTAAAACCAGCTTGAACATCAGGAAGTTCACGGTTCACGTATTGCTGAAGCCTGGCTTGGATAATTTTGAGCATTACTTTACTAGCATGTGAGATGAGTGCAATTGTGCAGTAGTTTGAGCATTCTTTGGCACTGCCTTTCTTTGGAATTGGAATGAAAACTGACCTTTTCCAGTTCTGTAGCCACTGCTGAGTGTTCCAAATTTGCTGGCATATTGAGTGCAGCACTTTCACAGCATCATCTTTCAGGATTTGAAACAGCTCAACTGGAATTCCATCACCTCCACTAGCTTTGTTTGTAGTGATGCTTTCTAAGGCCCACTTGACTTCACATTCCAGGATGTCTGGCTCTAGATGAGTGATCACACCATCATGATTATCTGGGTCGTGAAGATCTTTTTTGTACAGTTCTTCTGTATATTCTTGCCCCCTCTTCTTAATATCTTCTGCTTCTGTTAGGTCCATACCATTTCTGTCCTTTATTGAGCCCATCTTTGTATGAAATGTTCCATTGGTATCTCTGATTTTCTTGAAGAGATCTCTAGTCTTTCCCATTCTGTTCCTCAGTTTCTTTGCATTGATCGCTGAAGAAGGTTTGCTTATCTCTTCTTGCTATTCTCTGGAACTCTGCATTCAGATGCTTATATCTTTCCTTTCTCCTTTGCTTTTTGCCTCTCTTCTTTTCACAGCTATTTGTAAGGCCTCCCCAGACAGCCATTCTGCTTTTTTGCATTTCTTTTCCCCACAAACTTTGTAAATACGAAGTGCCAGAAACACTGGGTTTAAAGTTGTTAATACAGGAAATGTCCACAAGGCGGCAGCACTTCTTCATGCCCCACCCCGGTTCTTCTGGCAACCAGAGCCCTGGAGAAAAGTGTTCCTGGCTTGCAGATTAGAGAGGAGTGTGCCAGGGCTCAGGTCCCATATGTCTTCCCCCTTACCCTGCACCCCCCAGACACCGGAATCACCGGCGTGGGCCGTGTGCACCTTTCTTTTAGGGCTGAGTCTCTACTGCTGCAGACACACTGGTGGGCAGGGTTGACGCCCAGGATGGCTGGTTGCGTGGGTTGGCCAGGACTGTTTATGGCACGTCCTGGGTATAAAATTGGTCTCTGGGACAACTGGCTGTGAGGCTTGATCACGACGCTTGTGAGAGTGCGGTTGTGCAGAGTTGCCTGAATGGGAGCTGGTTTGCAGGGGCACCTGGGCGCTGAGGTGGCCCACCAGGGAGCGGGGAATCTCCTTGGGAGGGACTGACCCCAGCGGGGCGGGGCGGGGCGGGGCACAGTGTTAGCCTGGTAGATGGGGCTGCAGAAATGCCGCTCAGCAGCGCTGGACCAGCTAGGTAAAAAGAGGGTTAAAGAAAACAGTCCCTGTCAGCACTTCTGTCCCTGGAGGTGATACCAGAGGCTTGCCTCTCTGGTACACGCCCTAAACGTAGTCCCTGAATTTCCTTCCTGTGTGACAGGGGCACTTTGCAAGCTGCTGCCTCACTTGGAATAAGTGAGTTTGTGTGTGAACCCTTCAAGAGCGGAGTGTCAGTTGTCTGCGCTCCCCCAGCTCTCCTCGCCGTGAGTCCCGCTGGTTTTCAAGGCCGTTCTAAGGGCTCACCTTGCTGGTGCAGGACCCCTGGGCTGAGCTACCCGACGTGGTGCCTGTCCCTCCGCTCCTGGGCGGGGGGCTTCCCGGTCGCGACGTCCCTCCCGCCCTGGGTCCCGCACCAGGGGTGTGGGTTCTGACTGCCCCTGTGCCCCTCCTACCTGTTTGGACGTGACGTTCTCTTTTATAGACTTACTTGCAGAAAACCTGTTCTCCCAGCCTTCAGGTCATTCTCGGAAATAGTTGTTCTGTATCTGCTTGTGGCTTTGGTGTCTCCAGGGTAGGAGATGAACTCAAGTTCCTCCTTCTCTGCCATTTTATCCAGACCAAACATGACCTCTGTAGATTTCACATGTCTACAGGAAGTCATGAATCAGTACATAACTGTGTTCATACTCTGCCTGGTTTGGGATATTTGAATATAAAAATCTTGTATGTCTAAATCATGTGTTACAATTCGTTAAGCACTTTTACTGGGGCCTGGAGAGTACAGATAAGGTAGTAGCTCCCATTAGCATCTGTCTCTTAGTAAAGGAAATGCTAATCCCTTACCGTAAACTAGCTTGTTTTACGTTTGATATGTGGGGAAATCCTTTTTGGCCTCTACTCTCTGGGTAACTACATTTCTCTCTTTGGTCAATATATGGTGTATTTAAAACAGGTCTGTAGAAAATGTGGTAGATCTCGGAATGAATGTGCATTACACAAACGGATATCCCAGGGGCTATTTCTTGACTCAGTGTACAGTACTCCTGTTAGTACTGGGTTGTGGAGATCTTTGTGTGCTAGTACCTGTTGACCTGTTTTCTTTTTAATTGCTCCACAGCACTCCTTCATAAGGACAGGTTGTAATTTATTTAGCTGTTCTACTGAAAGGCATTTTGGTTCCGTCTCTGGCAAAGGAAACATGCTCACAGGCTACATGAGTGCCTTGGTGGGGAGGACCGGTGAGGGCTGGAGACAGATTGTCTGCTCTCAGAGCGGACTCTGCACAGCAGAACTTTCTGTGATGATGCAAGTGTTCTTTCTGTGCATCTCCATCTCTGAGCGGCATCATGTACGTGTGTCCAGTGCGACTGGGAGCCCCTAAGCATGTGAGGCTCCAGAGCATTCCAGATGTGCGAGTGTGTTTAAGTGGGAACGTGGGACCTGAAGCTTCTGTGTTGGGCAGTGCAGGATAAGCTTTATGCCATTGTGTAAGCTTAGTGTAATTTGGTGGCCAGGGCATCCAAAACCCCTGAGAGAGATAGGACTGTGTCTTCATATCTGTGTCCCCTGCACGAGCACTGCCTGGCAAATAGTCGGTGGTCGATCAGTGTTCATGGGCTCAAAGTCACGGAGGCAGTGTTAGAAGTTGTACTTTAGACTCTAGTTAGGATGTATGACTGTTCTCGTACGTCTCTGATCTTCTGTTCCTTGTTTGAATGTGTTTGAGTCGAGCTTTTTAGCTTTACCTGCTTAATCTTTATCCTATAATAATTATGCAATATCATGCTGCTAACTGGCACGTGGGGAGACCTAGTGTCTGCTGATACCTTCCTTTTATCTTATTTGTCAATAAGGATAGAAAGGATCTAAAATATAAAATTTACTTGAATTTACATTAAATTAAAGGCGAGAAGAGGGGCATTAATTTTGGTACAGACGCTGGACTATCTTTATGCATTTTTGTTAATCCATACCACAGATACTTATCTAGTGTTTTTGTTGCTTTTCCGGGAAAGCACAGCTTTTAGTAGTTAAAAATAGCTCTCTTTTCCTCCCATCAAGCTTTCTTTGTTATAATTAACTTATGAAGTCCCCCTGAATTATTGAAATGTGTCTGTAATACACATTTGGGATTTGGGAGAAGGAATGAAGAATTATTTGATGGAAGCGATGATTACTTGGATCCTGAAACAGAAACTATTTAGCTGTTAAGCATTCTTACTTTCACATCTTCCACTGGCATAGACAAGGCTGTTTTGTGGTAGGAACTGTATTCTACACATTTATCAAAATACAGCCCTATAGCGATAATGCTGAATTGTTTTATGATAAAATGAGATAAATATGTACTACAATTTAGCTTAATTTATTTTGTCAAACTGAATGCTCTCTAAACATCAGGTTTATAAAAGCTTAATAAGACAAAAGCCTAGTACTAGAAGACAGTTACTTTTCAAAGGTTTTTTTTTTTTTTTTTTCCTTTCAGTGATGATGTCCCAGTGCCTTTTCTGAGATGTCAGACTTCGCTTGGTTAAGGATAAGAGTTACTGTGTGTCCTGAAGACGTCTTTTGTGATTTGTGGGTTGTGTGGTGAGATGTAGGGTCTGTCTTTAAGATGTGAGTTCACAAGGTTTTGTTCCTAGCTGTGTTCTCTGAGCCACCTGAACGATGAAGCAGTTTTCTGAGTTTTTCTCGGTGTTGGTCAGCTAAGTGACAATGAAGTATCCTTTACTAAAGCACTTTGACAGTTGGAAGGATATGTGTGTGCATTTATCTAGTTTTAATTTAGCTCTTTTGTGCCTGGCAAGTCCTAGATGCTGGAGGTCCTGTTTTCAACCCAGAGTTTGCTAATAATAATCAAGATAGATAATTAAAGTCTAGTAAATGAAGGACTCTTGGAGAATAGAGAAGGGGTCAAGGGTGGTACCCATGAGGAGCCGTGAGTCCGAGTTTACTACGTAGGAGGAGGGGCGGGGGTGTAGAGCACCTGAGAATGAGTGGGGGCAGCCTTGGGAAGTGGAAGCAGCTCGTCTGGCTCAGAAATGGTAGAAGACAAATCTGGAGGTGTACACAGGGCCTGTGATAGTAAAGGTCTGAGAGCAAATCAAATTTTTGGACTTACTGCCTGCTGTCTGGGAATTTGTATTCAAGGAGAGTGGACGAAGCCCACTCTGCCAATAAGAAAGGTAGGAAATGCTGTGAGCGAAGTTCGTATCAAATACCCTGAGATTTCTCAGAAGGAACAATGTGCTCTCTGAATTTGACAGGTCAGATAGATTGTCAGCCTAGGTGTCATGGTGAGCCCAGGATTTGGGTGTCTGTAGGGGACAGAGAAACACGCAGATGTTAGACTTGTGGAATTACCTTCAGTGGGGAAGAAGGGACACAGGACTAGAGCTGACATGGTATTAGAGTGAGTTGTATTATTTTATTTTCACCCGGCCAAGCTTTGATGAGGTTTGATGAACTAGCAAAGCCTCTCCTTCTGGGCTGAGGACATCTGGATCATAACTGTATGTGACCAGAGACCATTGTTGCTCAACTGGGGGTGGTTTTCTGCAGCTTGGAAACATGTGATAATGCCTGGAGATGCTTTTGGTCTTTATGCTGGGGGAGAGGGTCGTGCTGCTGAATATCTTAACACGCACAGGCTGTACCCCTGAAGTGAAGAATTAGATGGCTCCAAATGTCAGGCGTGTCACGGTTGAGAAGCCCGGCCTTCGAGGTCTCTGCTGTGTGTGGATGTGCTTGTGCGAGGTCGCATTTAGATGCATCTTAGATCACAGAGGAGGAGTGTGTATATCTTCACCCACAGCCTCACTGTGTACTCTGTGGAAATAACAATACTGGGTCATAGGTAAAATGTGTGAACAAGTAAAAGATTCCTTAAAAAAAAACAAACCATAGTCCTCCCACTACTGCTTTTATGCATGTTAGCTGGGTCAGCTTCTAATGGCTCCCTTTCTTGAATTCTAAGCATATCTATTGGCAGGCTTTTCCACCTACCTTTCTTAAAAGTTAATCAGTGGCTTAATATTGAAGGAACATGTCAGGTGTCTTGAAATAACACAGGTAAGAGCAAAAGAGCTAAAGATGAAATACATCAAAACCTCTTCTTCTTGTTTTGATGTTCTTGTGACTGTTTCCATTTTCCAGAGGACACATATCCTGGGGAAGATGCTGCTTAAACCTTTCTGTCCATAGTGTCAGTGTAGAAACACACTTTTCTTTAGAAAAGCCTTACCTATTTGTAAAAACAATCAAAATAAACCAATAAAGGAGAGACCAGATATAGAGAAGTGAGCCTCTTAGTCTTATTTGAAGGTGGGCTTATCTAAATAATTATGTATTAAAGAAAGCAGAGTATGTATTTAGAGTGATATTTATTTGGAACAAGGGCAAGAAACCAAAAACATCCATCTATTTTATACAACAGAGAGATAAAGACAGTGCATCAGCTTTCCTTAGTTACTTAGCCACCTCGCCACACTGTCCCCCAAAGAGAACACAGGAAGTACTAGCTGCTTCCATAAAACGGGAGCATCATCACTGTCTTTTTAAAATTTCCTTTCCTGCATAAAACCAGAAATTTGTTACAGCTCGGCAGCTTGGAGATAGGGATATTTTGTGTTTTTCTAAGTCAGGAAGGCATGGGGCTTTTTAAAGAATTTCATTTTAAAAATAGAAGTGACAAGATAAGTTTCTCATTAAAAATATATTATGGTACTTGGTAACAGGAAAAAAAAAACCATGTATTCCTCCTACAAACTTATTTTCCTGCAGAGACAAGACTCAGTTAAGTGGGCAGATGTTCTCAAGAGTTATTTTAATAGAATCCTATTTCTGAGTCCTTTGTCTCAGCCTACAGCCCTACAGTGTGCACGGAGGCTGACACTCGCAGGCTGCTTAATCACTCTCTTCTCTGTTAGGTCAGCCCCCTGCTTGGTTCTCCCCTTCACTGTGCTTTCTTTCCTCAATCCTTAACTCCTAAAGGAATGTGAAACTTGTATTTTGGCTACCGGGGCGCCTCTTAGTATGTCTTTCTTTTTTGAAAGAACATCGGGGATTAAGTTTTTCACAAAAACCTTTATCCAGATACAGTATGGACCTATGGAAGCCTCTCCCTCTTTGTGTTCTATCGAATATGAACAGGGTTTCTTTTTCACAAGTTAGCAGTGTTTTACATTCCAGGACAGCGTTGCTAGTTTTAGGAGTCAGTTGTGAATCTGTCTTTAGAAATATGATCTGTGTTTTCCAATTAAATGACAGGATCGTGGTAAATGATTTCATAAGGTCTTGATGGTGTCAATATATGCTTCTTTTATTTATTAAAATACACTTCAATCTTTAAACAAAACTAGGCAGTTCAGTAGTTAGGAATTGGCCTGTTTGTCTGTGATGAATGCCTGAATCCATCATCCTTCCCCCTCAAGATCTGTTTCTAGATTTGTCTTGGATCCCCATGGTCCAGGGAGGAGATACCAGCACTTCTCTGCTCTGAAGGTGAGAGAATTGGATTTCATCCATTTCCTCGGCAGGGAGTTTATTCCCCGACTTCTCACCTCACTCCAGCTCAGCTGGTCTTTTCTCTCAGACTCCTTTTTGTTCTACATTCTCTCATCTTCTAGGGACACAGGTTTCCTGGCTGAGGGTGCCATCTTGGTCACAAGCTTCTCAGAGCTTCCTGCTGCTGAGAGAACCAAGTGTTCACTTGCCCCTGACAGCCCCTGAGTGTCCATTGCTTCCTTGCTGACCTCTCACTTCAGCCACCCCTTCACTGTCCCTCTTACCTTCACTCGGATCTCTAGGCACCTGTCAGAGCTGCTTTCGAATCATCCGTGGAGCTCTGATACCTGCCAGGAGTACACAGGTCTCCACTGCTGAGTGGAAGAAAGTTTGTCTGTGGAACAGTTTTAAAGATTTTTCTGGACAGTATTTCATGTTCCATTTTAACTCTGTGTAAATATAACAAAGTCTGTCAACATTTATATAACTTTTCTGCCTGGAGATGGTATTTTAAATTGAAGGCTGGGAACCCCTTATCTTTGTACCTACTTGGGACCAGACTGAGGCAGTCAGAAAATAGGCAATGACTAGTCGGCACTATGAATATGGTCAACTCTGCGTAGCACTTCCTCGTCTAAACTATTCCCTTAAACTCTGGCGTAAGCAGGAAGATTGATGGATGCAGAGTCTAGATTCAGATACTACTCATGGTGTGGAAAGCTCTGGTGTTTTGTCTGGAACCATCTGCCTCCTTTTCTTGCTTCTGAAGGTTCTGGGGACAATCACAAGAAGAACAGTACATAAAAGTGCTTTGAAAATGACACTGCTCTGTACAATTTTAAGGTGAAACTGTTGTTGTGATATTGGGAGCTGAAAAAAATACAGCTTTCCTAGACTTGACCCCAGTGTGTCCATCCATCAAGTTCAGTCTCTGACACAATAAATAAGCCATTTAGCGCTATGCCTTTCTCAGTGTTGGCACCTTCTGATTTCAGTTGCTGCTGCTGCTAAGTCGCTTCAGTCGTGTCTGACTCTGTGCAACCCCATAGACGGCAGCCCACCAGGCTCCCCTGTCCCTGGGTTTCTCCAGGCAAGAACACTGGGGTGGGTTGCCATTTCCTTCTCCAATGCATGAAAGTGAACAGTGAAAGTGAAGTCGCTCAGTCGTGTCCGACTCTTGGAGACCCCATGGACCGCAGCCTACCAGGCTCCTCCGTCCATGGGATTTTCCAGGCAAGAGTACTGGAGTGGGGTGCCATTGCCTTCTCTGTTTGATTTCAGTAGCAGCTGGTTATTCTAGATCACAAATCTGCCTTACTCAGGCACTGTCTTGGTTTGGAGGGGACTTACTGGGCAACACCTCAGTGTTGGGTCAGAACCTGGAATGGTGTTTGCACGCAGGGAAGGCACAGTAAGTCGTCACTTCAGCCAGTCACGGAACCGTCCTGTCCCCTTGTCATGCCACGTCGCGTTTGCTCTGTTACCTGGCGTTGCTGCTGCCTCCAGTCGGGCCTCTGCTGGGGAGCAGGTAGGTACTCAGTGTTGCGCTTGGGCACCTCTGTTCAAATGCTGTTTGGCTACTTGCAAAAACTGTGACTTTGGGCAGGTTGCTTAATACCACTGGAGCTCAGTTTTCTCTCCTGTGTAAAACGCAGGAAAAAAAAACCCACTGTTAACCTTAGAGTTGTAATGAATTTGAAATTACTAAGTGTCTTCCCTTCATTTTTAAGGTGTCCTGCATTCACGACAAAGTAACTGTTAGGATTTAGTCATGCCTCATTTGATTGTACTTCACAGACACTGCGTTTTGACAAATTGAAGGTTTGAGGCAACCCCGCATTGAGTGAGTCTCTCAGCACCATTTTCCCCACCGCCTTTGCTCACTTTGTGTATTTGTGTCACATTTGGCAATTTTTGCAGTACTTCAAATCTTCTATCAGCGAAAAGAATATGACTCACTAAAGGCTCAGATGATAGTTCGCAATTTTGAGCAGTAAAATATTTTTTAAATTATGGTATATATACATTGAGGCTTGCTTTTTTAAAATAGATACAGTGCCATTGCACCCTTAAGAGACTACGGGGTAGTGTGAACCTGACCTTTATATGCACTGGGAAGTCATAAAGTTGTGTCACTTACTTTATGGTGGTGGTCCGGATTCCTCCAAGGTAGGCTTGTGTAATGCCTGCTTTTTCTTGAACTTGACTTTCAGAGTTCTGAGGCAGTAGTAGAATCCATTGGGGAATTATTAAAAAAGCAACCTGTTACTGTTTCAACAACAACGAAAGGTTAATCTGCTTCCACCCCCAATCCACACACACTACCCGCAGCTTTGGAACTTGGTCCTCTACCAGCCTCCTGCATGGGAGTCCCCTTAAAAAACCTATCACCATCTTTTTCGTCCTTTGAAATCTATGGAAATAACTAGTCATGCTGATGGTTTTTTTCCTTAATTTCTCATCTTTACCTGCAAACTCAGAGAACTGGGGGCTAGTTTCTGATTCATGGGCTTGCAGCATGAATCACTGTATTGGCAGACTGCTGTGGGGACGGTGAGGTGAAGGGAAGTCACAGGTAAGCCAGCTAACTGGTCGAGAATGTGGGCTTGTGAAGGGGTGCCAGTGCTCCCCCTCTTAACTTGGCGCCCAGGCGACTCAGGTTGACTCACCTAGCTGGAATGGCATGGAGAGATGAGCACCTTCTGGGATGAAAATATTGTCTGTTCCCAGTCTTGACACTCTGTTGTCAACAGCACTCACACCTGCAGTATCAGCATCCTCCACTGCCACCTGCAACCGGAGATGGAGACACAGTAACAGCTAGTATCTCCTGACAACACAGTGCCTGGTGCAAAGTCAGCCAGGGCTTTTACCTGGATCGGCTGTATCCCCTTGCTATCCTTTGGGGAGGCTCTATTTTTCTCCCCATTGTACAGGTGAAGAAACCAAAGCTGAGAGTAAAACAGCTCATCCGAGCTCCTTTAAAGAAGGGCACACAGTCTGAGATCTTACTACCGACATCATAATGTTAGCCAACTGCATAAAAAAAAATAGTGTTTTTCTGTTAAGTATATGGGTGGTTGGATTCTTTCCTTATGGTGACACCTATACGCAGTCTTGGAAGCCAGTGTACTAACCTGCATTGAGCTTTACGTTGCCTAGATTTGGAGGGAAGAAACCGCATCACAAATGTTACATGGCCTTTGTCTTCCAGCTTCCATTGTGATTCAGAAATGGTGGTGTCACATGGATCCTTGTTTGGAAGGAGAGGACTGCCGAGTGCTGCCCGATTACTCAGGTTGGTCCTGTAGCAGTGGCAACAAAGTCAAAACTACCAAGGCAAGTATAGACGGAATGCAACTGCACGCGACAGCTTCCGCACGCTGTAGCCTGCCCCCTGCATTCATCCTGCCACCAAGAGGGAGGGTAAAGTTCCGTGGGCAATGCCCCGCTAGGAGTCGGGCCCTGTGAAAGGCCCATTTCTCAGCATCACCCTCCATTTCAGATTTATGGAGTCGTGACTGGTGGAGGGATGCCTTATCTGAAGCAGGGCTCCTGAATTCATTTCAGCTCCTTCACGGGCGGATTTAAAGTAAAGGTTTCACAGTTGACAGTCCCGTGCATCAAACCAGTGTGGCCAGACCCCACATCCTGGTGACTCACTGAAATAGAATACCTGCCACCTCGGTGGAGATTTAGTCTGGCTGAATTGGCTGAAGACTCCAATTCAAGCCTTGTAAGTGGTGTTTCCTCCCCATTCATCCTCGTTCTCGTTGTGTCTCTGAAACACTCCATTTTCTACCCAGTTCTCGAGCCAGGAACTGCACTTCTTTCTCCTCTCCTGCTGTCCACGCTCTTGTTTTGTCTTAGGGACTGGTACTCCCACACCCCGCCCCCTCTCTGCATCATCATAGTTACCGCCCCTGGGTGGTCTCTGCTGTGTCTGGATGACCAGGGTTGCTTCCTCATACCCACTCTTGCTTCCCTTCCTGCCTGTTCTCCATAGAATGGAGTCATTTTTGTGAATTGCAGATCTGCTGAGCTAGTCCACCCCCAAATCTCTTGAGTGGCTTCTCTGTGCTCCTTAGCTCACCTCTGCTTGTGTGGCTCTCACTAAAAAACTCCGCAGAGCACCTACCTTCGTTCTTTCTGCTCCAACCATCTCAGCCTCGGTTAGTCCTTCCCGTGGTGCTTTTCCAGCTGCAAAGGAATGCGCTTTCTGCCATCCTTCTCTAGAAAGAAACCATTCTTCAGGGAATCCTTCACTGATCGGATGCACATCCCTTGTATCTCTGAGTGCATTATGTAAAACACAGTTCACAGGCCTTGCTCCACTTACTTGCTTCATTCTGTCAGCTTCCTGTCTGGGAGGAGAGCGGTGAAGTCAGGGCCTTTTGCTGGGTCGCTCACCTAATAGTCCCAGAGCTGGCTGAATCTCTCTGCACTGTTTCTTGTACAAAAATTAATAAAACAGGTCAGTCTAGGATTCTAATGAGCTACACACACTGGAATGGAATGGCTGTTTAATCCTAGTTGCTGTGTCAGCTTTGGCCCCCCAAAGAGGTATAATATCCCTTGAATGGTTTCTCACCTTGCTTACATTTTCCCCCTTTATGAGTGTTTTGAATTACTCAAGTTCTCAGTCATCTTCAGCCACTGAGGGCAAGAACAGGTGAGCTCTCCTGTGTGTGCACATGAGGTATTATAATAAACAAGATCTTATAAATATTTAAACAAGTCATTAATAAAAGATTAAGTCTAAAACATACTATTGTAAAACAAGATTTAAAAATAAACTTTACAGGTAAATTTTAGCTGATATTTATTACATCTCAGATTATTAATAGTCTAATAAGTTGTCTGACTTATTCTTCATTATGTAAGTAAAATAATTTCAAAATCAAGACCATTTTACCATTAATTACAATTATCAACGAAGTTGTCCTTGTTAGTGATATCATGATCACTAGGTTAAATGACCTGATCTATGCTTTTTTATCCAGGGCAGTAGAGGTTCATGGAGGTTGTAGGCAGAGGAAGGAAGTTACTACTGCCACCATTAAAAAAAATTGGAGTATAATTGCTTTACAATGTTGTGTTATTTTTTGCTGTACAATTAAGTGAATCAGCCATATGGATGCATCTATCACCTCTTTCCCATCCCCCACCCATCTAGGTCATCACAGAGCACCAAGCTGAGCTTCCTGTGTTATACAGCAGCTTTCTACTAGCTGTCTGTTTTACACATGGTAGTGAATATATCAGAGAAGGCAATGGCACCCCACTCCAGGACTCTTGCCTGGAAAATCCCATGGATGGAGGAGCCTGGGCTGCAGTCCATGGGGTTGCTGAGAGTTGGACACGACTCAGTGACTTCACTTTCACATGTTGGAGAAGGAAATGGCAACCCACTCCAGTGTTCTTGTCTGGAGAATCCCAGGGACGGCGGAGCCTGGTGGGCTGCCATCTACGGGGTCGCACAGAGTCGGACACGACTAAAGCGACTTAGCAGCAGCAGCAGCAGTGAATATATGTTATACCCTAAGCAAACCATAACTCTGAAAGACACATGGACCCCAATGGTCACTGCAGCACTGTTTCCAACACTGACATCATTTTTATCAGCTCTTCTAACCCACTCCCATAAACTTTCAATCTGGGTAAACCCAAGTGTGCCTGTTAAACAAATCCTGCCTTAAGATAATTCCAGTGTCCTTTCCCATGGGCCCCCATCAGCCTCTTTTCCCTTACCTCTTCCAAAATCCAAATCTTGTAGTGGCCAAAGAGCTAGAGTCTTAAATCCGTCAACCATAAACTTTTCCTTTTTGTGTGTTTCTTGTAGACTAAGAAATAACGTTTTGCAAGGCTATACTTGTATTGACTATTACACAGAAATATAAAATAAGATACTGAGCGCCAGTCAGCTGTGTTCTGGGACAGAATGCATCTAAGGAGCCCCTTGCTTGAGCAGCTCCCTGCTGTTTCCGTAGTTAGCGAGGGTATTTGCACGAAGCGGGCCTGGAGGGGTGTTGTAGCTCTATGTGCTGGGATTAGGAGTTTGCTCTAGCGAATCCTCAACGGCAGTGACATTTCATTTAGCGCTGTGAAAAGCTGCAGAGGCATGATACAGTTCCCCCAGTCCTCATGATACATAGCTGCTTTTCTTTTTTCTTTTTTGTGATACAGCACTGGAGAATAATCTTGGCGTCATAAAGCTTTGTTTCCTTTGGTAATCCAAGTCGGTGTGACTTGAACTATATAAAACATTTTATGTCTTTTATGGAGCTTATGCACGTAGAGTAAATCCATTTGTGGAGTGGTGCCTGGCATCGAGCTCACAAAAGCTGTGTCTGACACTGGATCTCACACCCTAGGTGAGACCACAGTCACATAAAGATAGAACACTTGCCTCTCTCAAGGGGGTATTAGTAACCATATAGCAAAAGAGTTTCCATTTTCATTAACAGTCCATGCATGGCAGCATCAAAACACAGAAGGGCTAAAAGGAAAAGATTAGCTACTGTCAGGCATCTAGGTCCAAATTTTCTTTCCCACTGAAATGCGAATGTAACAAAGTTAGCAGTCAACCTGCGATGTGAATAGTCTTAGATGAAGATAGGAACGTGAGAGCGGACAACTCCGTAACCAGGAAGCCAGACACTGAGCTAATTCTGCTTGTATTGTTTTCAATATCCCTGGAGAGGAGGCAGGTACTGCTTTGTTGGGGGAAATCTAACTTCTCTGACATCCTGCCTTGATTTTCCTTAATTAAATTCTGAGTTTTATTACCTGAAAGTGAAAAGTGTTAGTTGCTCAGTTGTGTCCAACTCTTTGCAACCCCATGGACTATACAGGCCGTGGAATTCTCCAGGCCAGAATACTGGAGTGGGTAGCCTTTCCCTTCTCCAGGGGATCTTCCCAACCCAGGGATTGAACCCAGGTCTCCCACATTGCAGGCGGATTCTTCAGCCACAAGGGAAGCCCAAGAATACTGGAGTGGGTAGCCTATCCCTTCCCCAGTGGAACTTCCCGACCCAGGAATCAAACCAGGGTCTCCTGAAATTGCTAATGTGCTGAATCATTTCTCCCTGTTTGAGTTGTCGGTGTTAAGGCTCCTTACAAGTGTGCAGTGTCTTAGCACCACAGGCAATGGTTTGAAGGCTTTTTGTTGTTTGCAAATACAAGCAGATCACATGCTGAAGTTTGAAAAGTTTTAGATTTTTACATGTTCCTAATTTTAAGACTTCTAAGAGTAAAGAAGTGTGCGTTGAGAGTGGTGATTCCCACTGAGGGACAGTTTTGCCCTCAAGGAGATGTTTGGCAATGTCTGAGGATGTTTTTAGTTGTCACACACTGGGGAGGGGGTTGCTGTGGGCTTCCGTGGTTAGAGGCCAGAGATGCGGCTCAACATCCTGAAATGCACAGGGCTGTCCCCGCGACAGAGTTGTATAGCCCCACACAGCAGCAGTGCTAAAGCTGGAAAACAGGTAGTTCTTTCGGTAACTGTGTGTGTAAGCATCCTACCTGATCCCATTGCTTCTTTTTGTTCTTCAGAGTTTCTATTAAGTGTCCAAGTGTTTGCAGTATTTCATACTGGAAAAGCTAGGGGTAGGAGGTAAGACACTCTCTTCCACACCTCCCTCTCCTCAGGATCTAAGATGACCAACGGCTCTGGTTCCTTCCTCACTGGTCCCTAATTGATACCCTTCCCTCTGGCTCTTGGTCTACTGCAACAGGTCATCCTTATCCTCTCTGCTGCTGCTGCTAAGTCACTGCAGTTGTGTCTGACTGTGTGACCCCGTAGACGGCAGCCCACCAGGCTCCCCCGTCCCTGGGATTCTCCAGGCAAGAACACTGGACTGGGTTGCCATTTCCTTCTCCAATGCATGAAAGTGAAAGGGAAGTCGCTCAGTCGTGTCCGACTCTTTGCGACCCCATGGACTGCAGCCCACTAGGCTCCTCCATCCATGGGATTTTCCAGGCAAGAGCACTGGAGTGGGGTGCCATCGCCTTCTCCGTGTCCTCTCTACCACCATGTTATAACTGTTTCATGATACCAGTGGCTGTAGAACAATCATCACGGGAACTTGTTAAAAATACAACTATTTTGAGCCTCATTCTAGGATGTTCTGGGATGGGGATTAGAAAACCATACTTTAAAAACAGTTGTTCTTAGGGAGATTCTGATGAGCAAACAGTATACCCTCGGTTTTCGAGCTCCCTACCTGCTCTCAGTTCCTACCTTTGTCTTGGCTTTCTGTGCCACGAGGGTGAGGTCCCTGCCCAGGTTCCTTCCTGGAATCATCGATGGATGCCCCTTGGTAACTGCTAGAAAATGTAGAATATAAGCATCTGGGGATGGGCCTTCATGGCTACTCAGCAGACAGGCCTATGTGTCCACACCTTCCTCTCCATCCCCTTCCACCTCTCGAGTCCACTTGTCTTTCAAGGTCGCACCGAGGTGACTCTTATCCTGAAGTCTTAGCTTCTCTGATCCCTAGAGCCTGAACACTTCGAGGCACAGTGTCACGTGAGAGTGGAGCTGATAGCGACACGATAGCAACCTTTCATCCACCAAGATGCAATGCACCTTCCACCTACAATCAGCAAGACAAAAATTTTTCAAAGCAACTAAATCTGAAAGCATCTCATCCAACCATCAGTGCAGAAAGGTTCCCGAAAGGGTTGGATGTGGAGAATGAGCTTCCTCAAATAAGATGCTTTTGAGAATACATTCTAGATGTAGACTGCTGCTTGGCTGACTCTAGAGATGGTTGGGTTTGAAACAGATGCTTGAAAGAGATCCAGGAACAGCTACCATGACAACAGTCACTGTTCCTTGAGCACGAACCTCACGACAAGTAGCGACCACACCCTTCGTGCAGTTCACTCCCTTCTCACAACAACTTAAGGAGGGTAGATGCTACTGGTTTTCATTTAGCAGACGAGGAACCTGAGGCTGAGAGAGCGAGTCCTCCCTGTGCAGAAAATGACCCGCTTCCTCCTCTGGCTGCACAAGCCTAAGACCCGAGAGCTGTCCTTGATGCCTTTCCCGCACATCCTGTATTCGTCACGAGTCCTGCTGGCTCCCCTCTTACCAAGTGGTCTCTCTGAGTTGACAGCCTGGAACCACATTCCTTGTCTCATCTCTGTGCCTCCCTTAGAAAAAGGCCAAAATCCTTGCATTTCCCTCTCCCTGGACAGTTCTTCGCTCAAGTAGTCAGGGCCCCGTTCTCTCAAGGTTCTCTGCAGGCACCTCCTTCCCCGACAAGCCTCTGTGAAATAGCTGCCGTCTCCCCTCCCTGCCCCAGTCCTGGGCACCATACACTCTATCACCTTTTGATATACTTTTAATTTACCTATTTGTCCAGCCCTTTTCCTCTAGGCTAGCAATAAGCAAGCTATGTCTTACGAGCTAAATCCAGCCCTTAGCTCACAGGTCCTTAAAACAGCAGAGAAAGAATGAGTTGTACTTTTTTTTAAAAATAGTTGGGGAAAAAAACAAAAGGAGTATGCTTTTCTTAGCATGAAAATTTTGTGAGTTTCAATTTGAACATCCAAAAATGAAGATTATTGGGACCTAGCAAAGCCCACTGGTTTATGTATTATTGCCTACGGCTGCTTTCACGGTATGAAGGCAGAGTGCAATAGATACAACAGGGACGGTGTGGCCTGCAAAACTGAAAATACTCTACCATTTGGTGTTTCACAGAAAAACTCTCTCTCTCCCTATTTTAGCTAAGTTCCACGAGGAAAGGGTTTTAATACTATTTGTGCGGAGAATACTGTATAGCAAACAAGAGAGCAGTTTCAGAATGCACAAATAAAGGACTGTGTCAGTTAAAGGCATATCTGAAGGGTGAATACATACCTGATTGGATGATGACACTGAGTAGTCACGACGACTGTGTGATTGGAGAATATCATTTACTTTGAAAGTATGCGGATGGTGTAGATGGGTTAACATATTATGCTTCTATTTATTCCTAGTTGGTGTATTGATTATCTAACCTGTACAATTTATTACACGACGATTTCAAACTATAGAAACTGCAGATCTGTTTTCTTAGATGCCAAGTAATGGTGAGCCTGGGTGCTTGAAAGTGGAAGAAACCACGCATTTTTTAATGGATGTAGGTTTTCAGAAAGGGTTTCCCTTGTAGCTTAGTTGGTAAAGAATCTGCCTGCAATACAGGAGGCCTGGGTTCAACTCCTGGATCAGGAAGATCCCCTGGAGGAGGGCATGGCAACCCACTCCAGTATTCTTGCCTGGAGAATCCCATGGACAGAGGAGCCTGGCAGGCTATAGTCAATGGGGTTGCAAAAAGTCAGACACGACTTAGCATCTAAACCACCACCACATTTTCAGAAAATATTGTAGTTTTATAAAATAACCTATTTTTGAAAACAAAAGTTAACTACCTTGTGCTTAGTGGCTCCTTAAAAATATAACAAAGGCAGTATTCTGATCCTTGACATACACTGATTTAAATCAGCACTCATCTGGCAAAAGTTTAGTCCCATTAATAAAAGCATGTCTTAGCATATGTTGAGTTACCTCGATGAGCAATCAATGTACTAATCTGCTGGGATTTTTTATAAACCCCACAAGATACAGAACTAGGGCCTATAACCATGTTGTGGAATGTTTTGGGTGTGTTTTCCTCTGCAACTTAAAAGGAAGACAAATAGAATTTGATGTCAACAGCTGATTGGGAGAGGTTGGTTACAGATCAAGGGGCCCGACTATTAATTGTACACATCTGACACAGACAGGGACTTCTGGGTCTGTTAAGAGGAAGGAATACCTTTGGTGGTTCTAGGGTGCTGAATGCTAACTTTTAAAATTCATTTCAGGTAACACGGTAGCAAAGAGAGAGGTGCCTCCACGCTGGAGGAGGGACGGGCTGCAGCACTCTCCTGTTGGGACTGCGGTCCCAGACTCTGCGGGAAATTGTCTTAGATTTTACCCACGTCACATTGGCATCTCTGCTATAAATGGTGGTGTTTACTTAACTGTTCCAGCTCTCACTGCCTCGTGACTTGACTATAGTGAGTTACAACCATGGGCTGCCACACACACACACAGCGGACAGCCCACCTGGATTCCTAAGGAGCATACCTCCAAGAGACTCTGGACCAACAAATTGGAAGTTGGAGAAACGGATCATCACTGAAGGAAGAAGACTGGGTCTGCAGCTTCTCTCTGCATTTACACAGGAGCACGGACCTGTTTCTGAGGGTCCTCATTCCCTTCCTCCTGTGAACTTTTCCTTTAGCCCTGTGTTGGTCATTTGAAAGCATCCAAATAACAAAACATTTTGGCAGAACATTTTTTTTTTTTTTTTGCAGATGTAGATTGATGAACTCTGATTAACTGGTGATGAAAACTTATTTTATAAACCTTGAGGAATAGAAAGGCTTATGTTGGGGTTACTGTGTGTGCATTTGTTTCACTGCTTTTAAATTCTCTGCATTGTAAGGTCCTTTGGCAGGTCAGCAGAAATAAAATGCTCCCATTGTAACTTCTGTGTGCCATTTCACCCAGTGCTAAGAAGTGTATCAACCCCAATAGTTTACAGCCAAAGCCCTCTCGTGACAGATACACAACAGAAAGGAAACCTGCTGGGATTTCTATGGCTTAAGCTTAGGCAGAGAGGTAAATCATTGAAAATATAGAATACTTTCTGTTTAGATCAAAGGTGATTTCTTAGAGCCAGTTTATGTCAATCAAACTGTTTTACTAACTAACTCTGAGACAAAAGTCATGAACGGCAGAACTTTTAGACTCTGACTGAGTTAGCCCTGCGCCTTCCCTCCTTATTTATTAGTTGTCTCATTTTTAAAATGTGAGTAAAATCTGAGTCATTTTTTTTCTTGGTTAAATGACTTTGCAGCAGCTGTGTCTCCACACATTCTCAGACGCTGTCATGCAGAAATGTATTACAGACAACAAGTGACCCAGATTTGAAATGCATAATGTTATTAAATAGATACCACTATAACAATATGGAATAAATTTTATATGTTAAGAAATGCCAAAAACATACTTTCTGCACTGTTGATTATCCCTGTCCTGTCACAATTATGGGAGAAAATAATATTATTGTATTGTTTGTAACAATAACAGTCTTGCAGAAGGAATGGAGAAAGGTGATAGCTACTTGTTTGCTAAATTTTGTTTGACTCTGATTGACTAGATGCTTACCAGAATTGTTAACTCTCATATTAGTAAGTAAAAAATTAGTTTCACTGATGGTGTTTGGTGTACACACTTTTGTGACTGTTTTATTCCATAAGACTTGGTGTTAACATTCTTAGGCTTGCAAATTTTTATTATCAATGTGAAAACTTTACATAAAGTTTAATGTTAGTATATGGAAATTTATATAGAGATCACTAATTTGTTTCTTCTCCAAAAATTATGTAGCACTAAGGAGAATTTAAAATGTAGGAAGATTTAATTAAGTTGAGGCCCATTCATAATGTTTTACATGCATTCTGCTGCCTTTAGTATAAGATGTTCCACTGTAAAAAAGCGAGTCAAAATGAAATTGTGTGGAACATGAGACAATGTCTTAGTTTTTCAGCCACACATCTGATCTTTTGCCCCAAACAAGATCAAGTAAAAATGACATCGCTTCACCTTGAGGTTCATTCCAGGATATAAACTGCCTCCAGGGAGTAAACAGTCCATTTGGGAAAGTGGCGGGTATGGAAGCTGCCATTTCATCCATTATTACTTCAAAGTGTTCTTTATACCTAGTTCGCAAGTCAGCTCTGAAATGGGTATTTGAGAAGCACTTTAGTGTTATCATTCCTTTTTTTTTTTCTGGTAGGGAAGCAGATAGGAGTCTTTGCTTTGAATTCTGTAAAAACCCACAAAAGATACGAAAGGAGGTACCGGTCATGTCAACCTCTGGCTGTCAGACGGTGGCGCAAGTGGTCTCAACAACGGAGAGACATTCGATTCTCCCATCTTAGGACTTTCGGCTGCCCTGCTAGGCCTGTGGACTCGGACAGGGCCTCTCGTAAGGCAGCAGCAACCTCCTTAATTTTAGAATGCTCCCTCAGGTTCCAGGGTGCTGCTCGGAACTACACAGACGCCTGTAGCTCATGCCCTTGGAAAAGTGGAATTCTGCTGACACGGCAAATTCAACAACACTTAGTGAACCTTCCCACGAGCCCTCAGAGTTCTGGGGGAGATTTTTCATCCTTTTACACACAAATAAATCTCTCGAACCCTATGTCCACTGTACTCTTTGCCACTGGATACATGCATGAAAAATGTCACACTTCCAACACTAAAAACAATTGGAAAAAGTATTCAGTATTGAACTTCAACATGAGATTACAAGAAAAACTGTATTCTTTATGTATTTTAAAAAATGGTTGGAAACTCACAGTTAGCATCATTCTTGACAGTGAAAAACTGAAAGCATTCCCTCTCGTATCAGGAAAAAGACCTGGGTGCCCATTGTCACCATTTCTACTCAGCATAGTTTTGGAAGACCTAACCAAGGTGGTCAGAAATGAAAGGAATCCAAATTGGAAAAGAAGTAAAACTTTCCCTGTTTGCAGATAACATGATACTACACATAGAAAATCATAAAGATGCTACCAGGAAATTATGAGAGCTCATCAATGAATTCAGTAAAGATGGAAGATACAAAATTAACACACAGATGACACCAGCATTCCTATACACTAACAGGAAAAGATCAGAAAGAAAAAGGAAACGATCCCGTTTACCACTGCAACAAGACAAATAAAATACCTAGGAATAAACCTACCCGAGAAGACAGAGGTACTCTGAAAACTGTAAGACACTGATTAGTTGTGTTGGAAAAACAGGACAGCGACATATAAATGAATGACATTAGAACATTCTCTAATACCACACACACAAATAAATTCAAAATGGACCGAAGACTAAAATATAAGGTGGGACACTATAAAACTCTTAGAGGAAAATATAGGCGGAACACTCTTTGAAACAAATTGTAGCAATATCTTTTTTGAACCACCTCCTAAAGTAATGAAAAAAAAAAACCCACAAAAATAAACAGATGGGACCTAATTAAACTTAAAACATTTTGCACACCAAAGGAAACCATAAATAAAACACAAAGCAACACACAAAATGCAAGGAAAAGTTTAGATATGTGGCACCAACAGGGGATTAATCTCCAAATTATTCAAAGAGCTCATGCAGCCATATGTCAAACAAATAAAGAATCCAATCAGACAATGCACAGATCTAAGTACACATTTCTCAGAAGAACACATATGGATGGACAAAACCACATGAAGAGATGCTAAATATCACTAATAATGGAGGCAATGCAAATCACAACATCAGCTCTCAGTTCAGAAAGGCCATCACCGAAAACTAAACACAACTCCTGGACAGAGTGTGCAGAGAAAGGAATACCTCCTCTTGGTAGGAATATAAGTTGGTACAGCCATTATGGAAAACATGTTGGAAGTTTCTTAAAAAACGAAAACTACAAGTACCATATTATCCAACAATCCCATTGCTGAGCAGCAGTCAGAACACACGAGAATTTGGAAGGATACATACACCCCAACGGTCACGCATCACTACTGACAACAGCTGAAAGATAAAAGCAAGCTAAACTCACAGAGGAGTGGGCACAGAGGACACAGGGCATATACACACAGGAGTTAAGAAAATGAAGGCGATACTGCCGTTGGCAGAAAAATGAATGGCTTATTGCACAACTGTAATCAGACCGAATGACGGACAGGCAGTGATATCACTGATGCCTGCAGCCTCAAAATGGACACAAATGAACTCTTTACAAAACACAGCGAGACCCGCAGAGTTGAAAAAGAAACTTATTAAAAAAGAAAGGTAAGAAGACACAGATAAACTAGCAAGTTGGGATTAACCTACATAGAGTAATACATTTAAACTCGATAATCAAAATGGACCTACTGCACAGCACGGGGAAGCCCACTCCATATACTACGATAATAGGCATGGGAAAGAACATGAAAAAATATATGCATATGTGTGACCAAATCAGGTTGGTGTACACCGAAAAAGAAACATATGGAAAATCATCTATGTTCCCATAGAAAATAAAAAAATGAAAATGAAAAAATGCCAGTGACATTCCCCTCAGGTCTCAGGCACCTGGCCAGGTGACACATTTCTGGAGCCTGAACAGCCTTGCGTGCCAGGGCTGGACAGGGTGGAGCGGAGGCAGTGCGGAGGCGGGGGCAGCATGCAAGCCCGCTGCAAACCGGGCGCCTGGTTCCCTGGGAGGATCCACATCTCCAGACCCACATGGGCCCTCCTACAGCTCAGCCAAGCTCAGTGCACTGCAGTGACGCAGGCCCTTTGGGCTGGAAAACCTGTGACAAGACCCCTGCTCTCTGAGTCTCCTGTTGGGGGGGTCCCCAGGGGTAACCTCTTTCCTGGAGTCGCCTCTCCTACGTGTGACTGCTTCCTCTGCTTAGTGGTGTAGGCAGGGCTTGGGACTTGCCCGGAGCTTGAGTTGTAAGGTGCAAGACGTAATGAGACAGGAGCTCTGGACTCTTACTTCTTGCACATTCCATTCTAATCTACAAGTGTGTCGCTTAGTCGTGTCCAACTCTTTGCGACCCCATAGACCTTAGCCCTGGAGAAGGAAATGGCAACCCACTCCAGTGTTCTTGCCTGGAGAATCCCAGGGATGGGGGAGCCTGGTGGGCTGCCGTCTATGGGGTCGCACAGAGTTGGACACGACTGAAGCGACTTGGCAGCAGCAGCAGCAGACCTTAGCCCGCCAGGCCTCTCTGTCCATGCAATTTCCCAGGCCAGAATACTGGAGTGGGTAGCTGTTCCCTTCTCCAGTTCACAAGGCCTGCAGGGCTATTAAAAACAAAAACAAAAACAAAAACACTTTGCCTTAAGGAATGTCTTGGGGAGGTAACTGAAAAAGAATTCAAAACAGGGTAGGTCTTGAAGAAGCCAATCTCAAGCGTACATTTAAAGCACAACATGGGTGTTTTGTTTTTAAAATTTTTAAACTCCCTAAAAGATGCTCCAACATGGCTCATTTTCAGGGAAAGGAAGTGAAAACTACAAAGATGTATCATGTCCCACCAAACAGAATGGCCGTCACCAAAAATTGATAAACAGTAAATGCAGGAGAAGGCATGGAGAAAAGGGAACACTCCTATGCCCTTTTTGGGGGGAGATAAAAATTGGTAACAGCCACCACAGAGAGCAGTATGGAGATTCCTTAATAGATGAACAAAAGAGGTACCACACGATCCAGCCGTCTCATTCTTGGACCCAGATGCAAAGACAAATCACAGCCAAGAGATGGAAAAAAAGATATCTATCCAGACATGGTTTCGATTAAGATGATGTGGAACACACACACACACACACACACACACACGCATATAACACATACAATGGAATACACCTCAGTCATAAAAAAAGAATAAAATAATGTCTTTTCCAGCAACATCAGTGGACGTAAACATAATACTGAGTGACGGAAGTCGGACAGAAAAACAACAAACTGCCCCTGATATCACTTATGCTTACAACCTCAAAACAGACAGAAATGGACTCATTAATAAGACAGATAGACACCCACAGATCAAAAAGGAATGTACTGTTACCAGAAAACAAAGGTCAGAAAGCAAGGATAAATTAGGACGGTTAAGTTAACATATACACAGTCCATATTTAAATTAGATAATCAACAAGCACGGAATGTATAGCACGGGGTTCCACGCAACATACTCTTATAACATGTATGGGAAAAGAATCTGAAAACCAATGGATATATGAATATGTATAAAGGAATCAGGTTGGTCTATACTGAAAAGGAACACGTGGAAAACCGTCTATATTCCCATAGAAAAGAAAAAATTAAAAAACAAAATGCCAACATTATTTCCCTCAGGTCTCGGGCACCTGGCCTGGTGACACGTTTCTGGAGCTTGAACAGCCCTGATGCCAAGGCTGGACAGGGTGGAGCGGAGGCAGCTGGGGAGGTGGTGCCAGCAAGTAAACCCCACTGCAAAACTCCCTGTGGAGGATCCACATCTCCAGAGCCACACGGGCCCTCCTACCGCTCAGCCAAGCCCGGTGCACTGCAGAGACGTGGACTCTCTCAGCTGGAAAACCTTTGAAAAGACCCCTGCTCTCCGAGTCTCCTGTTGGTGGGGAATTCAGGGGCAGCCTCTTTCCTGGAGTCACCTCTCTTACATATGACAGCACCCTCAGCATAGTGGTGTAGGGAGGGCTCGGGATTTGTCTGGGGGTTGAAACGTAAGGGGGATGAAGTAATGAGACAGGAGCCCTGGACTGTTTCTTCTGGCACATTCCATTCCTATCTATACCCCAGGAACAGAACCTTTCTCTAGCTCTCCTTGCCCCAGCAACCCGAGTGGGGCATTAAGAAATATTGCCACCTTGTGGACATTCCCTGTAACGACAACTTGAAACCTAGTGTTTTGGGCACCACATATACTCACAGAGCTTGAAGGGCTTAAAAAAAAGCACTTGCCCTTAAAGAATGTCCCAGGGAAGAAATAGAAGAATTGAAAACACAGTGGACCTTGAAGAAGCCAATCTCAGCATACATTTAAAGTACACTGTGGGTGGTTTTTTCATTTATTTTTAAACTCATGAAAAGATACTCCACATGGCACATTTTTAGGGAACTGAATGAAAAGTACAATGAGGTATCGTCTCCCATCCAACAGAATAGCTGTCACCAAAAATCTACAGTTAGTGAATGCAGGAAAGAGTATGGAGGAAAGGGAACCCTCTATGCCCCTTTTTTGGGAGATGAAAATTGGTAACAGCCACGATGGAGAGCAGTATGGACATTCCTTAGTAAATGAACAAAAGAGGGACCACACGATTCATACTCCCACTCTGGGGTCAGATACAAGTAAAAAGCAGAACTGGAACAGACACATGCACCCGAATGTTCAGCAGCATCACTGACAACAGGCAAGAGATGAAGCAAGAAAGATGACCGTCGAGACTTCCATGGTTAAAGAAGTCATGGTACATAAATCCAATGGACTGTTTCTTGGCCATTCAAATGAATAAAGTAAGGCCTTTTTGAGCAACATGGGTGGAACTAACATGATAATACTAAGTGACGGAGCTCAGACCGAGGACAAAATGACACTGATAACACTTGTGCCTGCAACCTCAAAATAGATAGAAATTAACTCATTTACAAAAGACAGACACCCACAGTTCAAAAACAACTGTGTCATTCCCAAAAAAGAAAGTGGGAAGGGAGGGATAAACTAGGAGGTTGGGATTAACATGTACACAGTAATATATTTAAACTAAATAATCAACAAACACTGACTGTATAGCACAGGGAACTCCACCCAGCACGCTGTAACTCCATGTATGATTAGAGAATTGAAAAAGAAATGATCTATGGATAGGTGTAACTGAATCAGGTTGGTGTACACCGAAAAGGAAAGGCATGGAAAACCATCTATGTTCTCATAGAAAATAAAAATTTATTTAGAAAGAAAAAAAATGGCAACGATATTTCCCTCAGGTCTCGGGCACCTGGCCTGGTAGACACATTTCTGGAACCTGAACAGCCTTGCGTCCCAGGGCTGGACAGGGTGGAGCGGAGGCAGTGCGGAGGCGGGGCGGGGGCGGTGTCAGCACATTAGCCCCACTGCAAACCGAGCGCCTGGTTCCCTGTGAGGATCCACATCTCCAGACCCACACGGGCCCTCCTACAGCTCAGCCAAGCCCAGTGCACTGCACTGACGGGGACCCTGTCAGCTGGAAAACCTTTGAAAAGACCCCTGCTCTCCGCGTCTCCTGTTGGTGGGGTCCCCAGAGGCAGCCTCCTTCCTGGAGGCGCCTCTCCTCCCTGTGGCCGCTCCCTCTGCATAGTGGTGTAGACAGGGCTTGGGACTTGTCTGGAGCTTGAACTGTACGTTGGAAGAAGTAATGAGACAGGAGCTCTGGATGGCTTCTTCTGGGATATTCCATTCTAATCTACGACTCAGTAACAGGAATTCTCTTTAGCTTTCCTTGCCTGAGCCAACTGAGTGGAGGGCGGTAGAAACCAGAAAATGCTGCCGCCTTGTGGCCATTTCCTGGAACAACAACGGTAAGCCTGGTGCTTCTGGGTACCACATACTCAAAAGGCCTGAGGTGTAAAAGCCTCCCTTGCCCTTAAGGATATCCCGCGTAGCTAATTGTATAACAGTGGAAAACACAGTGGACCTTTAAAAAGCCAATCTCAAGGATATATTTAAAGCATACCGTAAGTTTATATTTTTTTGAAGCATATGAATATATGCTCCACATGCCTTATTATTAGGGAACTGAAATCCAAACGAGAATGAAGTATCAGGTCTGTCTGGTGGTCCAGTGGTTGAGTCTGCCTGCCAGTGCCAGGGACGTGGGTTTGATCGCTGCCTTGGGAAGATTCCACATGCTGCGGAGTTGTTAAACCTGTGCGTTATATCTACTGAGCCCACACCCTAGTGCCTGCCAGTGCCAACTACTGAAGCCTGCGTGCCCTAGAGCCCGTGCTCTATAGTAAGGCAAGCCACCACAATGAGAAGCCTGTGCATTGCAAGGAAGAGTAGCCCCCGCTGGCCACAACTAGAGAAAGCCCACACAGCAACAAAGACCCAGGGTAGCCAAATATAAATACGAAATACATGAACCTTAAAGAAGAAAACAAAAACCCACAATGAGGTATCGCGTCACACAGGTCACAATGGCCAGCATCATAAAGTCTATAAACAGTAAATGTTGAAGCAGTTATGGAGAGAAGTGAACTGGGGAATGTAAGTTGGTACAGTCAGTATGCAGAACCGTATGGATTTTCACTGAAAAAAAAAAAAAGTAAAATAGGTACTTTACTGGTGGTTCAGTTTCAAGCCCTGGTGCTCCCAACTCAGGGGCCAGGTTCAGTCCCCGGTCAGGGAATGAGATCCCGGAGGTCACAAGTAAGAGTTTTTAGGCCACGACGAAATATCCCACATGCATCACTGAAGTTCCTGCATGCCTCCACCAATTACAAATAAATAAATAAATAAAGAGGATCCCACATTCCGAAAGTAAAGATTTCTGCATGCCACAGTGATGACTGAAGAAGGTGCATACAGCAACTAGGACCAAGCACAGACGAAGAATTATTTTTAAAAAACCAAGAAACATAAAACTAACCATAGTGCTCCCATATGATCCAGCAATCCCATTCCTGGGCATAAATCCAGAGGAAACCATACTTTGAAAAGACACATGTACCCCAGTGTTAACTCCAGTACTGTTTACAATAGCCAAGACATGGTTGTAAGCTAAATGTCCATTGAGAGATGATTGGATAAAGAAGTCATATATGTATATGTCTACACACACACACACACACACACACACACACAATGGAATACTACTCAGACATAAAGAAAATCAAGTGATTCATTTGCAGCAACAGAGATGGGCCTGAGAGAATCATGTCCTAGGCAGGTTGATAAGAAGTCTAGGGGTCCCCAAGGAGAGAGGGGTCTGGAATTCTCAAGGAGGAAGAAAGGAGAAACTCTTTTTCCTTCTCTACATTCCTTAGGATTATAGAACAACAGTGTATTCTGCCTGAGGACAGTCTCTGGATTAAACCTTCTGGCTAATTCTGTAAATTATGGGAGTAGACCTGCTCTTTACAAGGATTATATAACAACAATGTATTCTGCCTGAGGACAGTCTCTGGATTAAACCTTCTGGCTAATTCCGTTATCTTAAAAAGTAAATTATGGGAGTAGGTCTGATGAGGTCTTTACAACCTCCAGACATTCTTTGGATTTACTGGAGAGTATATAACTTCATTGCTAATACTAACAAGGATTTACTGGAGAGTATATAACTTCATTGCTAATACTAACAAGCGGGTACTCTTTCTACCCTCTTCTGATGCCTATGTCAGAAGCTTTCTCGATCTCCTTTATACTTTAATAAAACTTTATTACACAAAAGCTCCGAGCGATCAAGCCTCGTCTCTGGCCCCGGATTGAATTCTTCTCCTCCGGGGGCCAAGAATCCCGGCGTCGTGATTCAACAACAACCTTTCAGGCCTAGATATTATCATACGAAATGACATACTTCAGAAATTCCATATGCTAACACTTATATGTGAAATTAAAAAAGACGAGACAAATGGACTTGTTTACAGAACAGAAAGAGACTGACAGTTACCGAAAACAATCTTATAGTTACCAAAGCGGAAGGACGTGGGGAGGAATAAACCAGGAGCTTGGGACGAACATGTACACACTACTACGCATAAGACGGATAAGGTCCAGCAAGGGCCTTGTTATACAGCGCAGGAAGTTCTACTCAATACTCTGTGATAAGCTATTTGAGAGAAAATCTAAAAAGAATGAATATATTTCCATTAGAACTAAATCACACCCAAAACTAAGACAGTATTTTAAATCCACTATATTCCAATAAAATTTTAAACAGAAAACAACAAAAAATTGACCCCAAAGAATAATTTTTTTAAAAATACTATTGTCTAGTATAATATGAAAAATTAATTGAGCTGCTGTTAGTATGACTTATATACCATGAGCAGTGTTAAAGTTCTCTACCCCACTGTATACCCTGGCAGTACACCAGCCCTTCTCTATGTAAGTTTCAGTCAGAGGCTGTGTAAGTGCTGATGGGTCTCAAGTATATGTTCCATGGATATCTAAGGCCTTTTGAAGATGCAGTGGCATCGAGCCCATATTCTTCCATGTCAGTGTCATCAGCTGGAGTGGAGACAGCAGCCCCTTCAATTCACAGTACCACCCCCTACCCATCCCAGCCCAATGACCTGCCCGCTTGGCCAGCAACCCTCACTTGAATATTCAATATCTGCTTGTAGTATGGTATCTTGGAAAGAACTGGTTAGTGCACAAAGTTGGCAGCTGACTTCTGTCAATGTCTGTGGAAACAACCCCATCGAGGTGCCTGCGTCATTCAGTTCAGTTCATTCGCTCAGTCATATCCAACTCTTTGCGACCCCGTGGACTGCAGCACGCCAGGCTTCCCTGTCCATCATGCCTGTGCTATATTAATAGGTAATTTCTCCAAGACTGGAGCATGCTTCTGTGCAAAATTCTTAGTGATGGGCAATTAGGGACTCACTGGCCAAGGATTAACCCACTGCTGAGCTGGTCTCTCTGAACGAGGCGAAGCGTTATTAAGAATTGTATCTCAAATTAGAGTCCTACCTGGGTTCTCCTATACTGTGTGCTTAGTCACTCAGTTGTGCCCAACTCTTTGTGACCCCATGGACTGTAGCTCACCAGGCTCCTCTGTCTATGGGGATTCTCCAGAATCCTGGAAGAATTCTCCAAGAATACTTCAGTGGGTAGCCATGCCCTCCTCCAGGGGATCTTCCCAATCCAGGGATTGAACCCAAGTCTCTGGCACTGCAGGCGGATTCTTTTACCAGCTGAGCTACAAGGGAAGCCCTCTTCTACACTAGGGATTGGTAAAGTGTGGTCAAATTCAGCCAGCCCGGGTTTGTTAGTAAAGGTATATTAGAACGCAGCCATGCTGTGTGTGTGGAGCACCTCGAGCTTTGCATATTACAACACAGAGCAGACTGTGACAGAGCCCGCATGTTCCACAAAGTCTATGATATTTATTCTGCAGAGAAGGTGGCCAATTCATGTTCTATACAATGGAAGAACATAATATTCTTTTTTGAGTTCACTGAAACGCCGCAACACTGGCAGAGAGCTGAAGTGTTGGAGTCAGAAGAATAAACAAAGTTTGAATGTAGGTTCTGCTACTCATTTTTCAAAGGTTTTATACATCAACTGCAGTTTCTGTATAAAATGGGGATAAGGGGATGATGATATATACAGCCCGAAGGAGTTTTTTTTGATAAGAATTCTATATCAACAAACTCTTAGCATGGTGGTGAGCAAATAATAAACTCTTGTAAAAGCGGTGCCTCTGTTGTGAGCAACCCATAATCCAGGAGTCACCTCCTACAAAAAAAGCAAAGGACTGCCCTGGTGCTCCAGCGGATAGGAATCTGCCTGCCAATGCAGGGGACATGGGTTCAATCCCTGGTCTAGGAAGACACCACATGCCATGGGACAATGAAGCCTGTGTGCCACAACTACTGAGCCCACCTGCCCCAGAGCGTGTGCTCTGCAACAGGAGAAGCTGCCACAATGAGTCCATGCACCGTGCCTAGAGAGGAGCCCCTGCTCACCACACCTGGAGAAAAACTTGTACAGTAGTGAAGACCCAGTGCAGTGGGGAAGAAAAAAAAAAAAAATCCAACAGCAGGCCCTGGGCTCAAAAGTGGGGTGTAAGTTTAAGTAGACACAACTGATGGAAATTGGGGTCTGTTAAGATTAGACCTTCCCCTTCATGGATCACTGCATTGTTGTGGTGAAGGGGCTTGTGTAAGTCAATGAAGCTATGAGCCATGCCAGGCAGGCCCATCCAAGATGCATGGGTCATAGTGAAGAGTTCTGACAAAATTCGGTCCACTGGAGGAGGGAATGGCAAACCACTCCAGCATTCTTGCCGTGAGAACCCCAGGAACAGTATGAAAAGGCAAAGAGACAAGACACTGGAAGATGAGCCCCTTAGGTTGGAAGGTGTCCAGTCTGCTACTGGGGAAGAGTACAGGACAGCTAGTAGTAGCTCCAGAGAGAATGAAGCAGCCAGGCCAAAGCAGAAACAATGCTCAGTTGTGGATGTTGCTGGTGGTGAAAGTAAAATCCAATCACATAGGAACCTGGGATGTTAGGTCCATAAATTACGGTAAATTAGACACGGTCAAGCAGGAGATGGCAAGCGTGAACATCAACATCTTAGGGATCAGTGAACTAAACTGGATGGGAATGGGCGAATTTAATTCAGATGGCTGTTTTATATCTCCTACTGTGGGCAAAAATCTCTTAGAAGAAATGGAGATGCCCTCATAGTCAACAAGAGTCCAGAATGCAGTACTTGGGTGCAAACTCAAAAATGACAGAAAAATGGTTTCTAAGGCAAAGCATTCAACTCACAGTAATCCAAGTCTATGCCCGAACCACTGATGCTGAAGAAGCTGAAGTTGATCAGTTCTGTGAAGACCTATAAGACCTGATATAACTAAAAAACCAAACTATAAAACAACAACAAAAAAAGATGTGCTATTCATTATAGGGGACTGGAATGCAAAAGGAGGAAGTCAAGAGATACCTGGCTTAACAGGTAAGTTTGGCCTTGGAGTACAAAATGAAGCAGGCAAAGGCTAACAGAATTCTGCCAAGAGAACACACTGGTCATAACAGAGTTTTCCAACAACATAAGAGACAACTCTACACATGTACATCACTAGATGGTCAATACCAAAATCAGACGGATTACGTTCTTTGCAGCCAAAGATGGAGAAGCTCTATACAGTTAGCAAAAAGAAGACCAGGAGCTGACTGTGGCTCAGATCATCACCTCCTTATAACAAAACTCATATAGCAAAAACCTAACATTATAGGCTTAAACTAAAGAAAGTGGGGAAAACCGCTGGTCATTCAGGTATGGCCTAAATCAAATCACTTATGATTATACAATGGAGGTGATGAACAGATTCAAGGGATTAGATCTAGCAAACAGAGTGCCTGAAGAACTGTGGATTCAGGTTCATAATACTGTACAGGAGACAAGGACCAAAACCATCCCCGTGAAAAAGAAATGCAGGAAGGCCAAGTGTTGTCTCAGGAGGCTTTCCAAGTAGCTGAAGAAAGAAGGGAAGTGAAAGATACTGGAGAAAGGGAAAGATGTAACCCAACTGAATGCAGAGCTCCAAGGAATAGCAGGGAGAGACAAGAAAGCCTTCTTGAGTGAACAGTGGGAAAAAACACAGGAAAACAATAGAATGGGAAAGACTAGAGACCTCTTCAAGAAAACTGGAGATATCAAGGAACATTTCATGCAAGGATGGGCGTGATAAACGACAGAAATAGTGAAGACCTAACAGAGGCAGAAGAGGTTAAGAAGAGGTGGCATGAGCACACGGAACTGCACCAGAAAGGCTTACTGGCCAGGGTGACCACGATGGTGTGGCCACTCACCGAGAGCCAGACATTCTGGAATGTGAAGTCAAGAGGACCTTAGGAAGCGCTGTGACAAATAAAGCTAATGGAGGTGGAGGAATTCCAGCTGAGCTATTTCAAAGCCTAACAGATGATGCTGTTAAAGTGCTGCACTCAGTATGTCAGTGAATTTGGAAAACTCAGCAGTGGCCACAGGCCTGGAAAACGTCAGTCTTCATCCAAATTCCAAAGAAGGGCAGTGCTAAAGAATGTTCAAACTATCAGACAGTTTTGGTAACTTCCCATGTTAGTAAGGTTATACCCCAATTCCTTCAAGCTAGGTTTCAACAGTAGTTGAGTTGAGAACTTCCAGATGTACAACCTGGATTTAGAAAAGGCAGAGGAATCAGAGGTCAAATTTCCAACATTTGTTCAATTATAGAGATAGCATGGGAATTAGAAAAAAACAACAATCTCATCTACTTCTGCTTCACTGACTATGCTAAACCATTTGACTGTGTGGATCACAACAGACTGTGGAAAATTCTGAAAGAAATGAGGCTAACAAGCCATCTTACCTCTCTCTTCAGAAACCTGTATGCAGGTCAAGAAGCAATAGTTAGAACCAGGCACAGAACAATGGATGGTTCAAAATTGGGAAAAGAGTACGGCAAGGCTGTATACCGTCACCCTGTTTATTTAACTTATACGCAGGGTTTGTCATGTGAGATGCCAGCTTGGATGACTGACAAGCTGGAATCAAGATTACTAGAAGTAATATCAACAACCTCAGATATGCAGATGATACCACTCTAATGGCAGAAAGTGGAGAGGAACTAGAGAGCGTCTTGATGAGGGTGAAAGAAGAGAGTGGAAAAGCTGGCTTAAAACTCAATATTAAAAAAAAAACAACTAAGATCATGGCATCTGGTCGCATCACTTCATGGCAAATAGATGGGGAAAGTGGAAACAGTGGCAGATTTTTTCTTCTTGGGCTCCAAAATCACGGTGGACGGTGACTGCAGCCGTGAAATCAGAAGAGGCTTGCTCCTTGGAAGGAAAGCATTGACAAACCTAGCTGGGGTATTAAAAAACATCACGCTGCTGATGAAGGTTCATGTAGTCAGAACTATGGTTTTTCCAGCAGTCATGTACAGACGTGAGAGTTGGACCATAAGGAAGACTGAGTGCCAAAGAATCAATGCTTTTAAATTATGGTGCTGGAGAAGACTCTTGAGAGTCCACTGGATTTCAAGGAGATCAAATCAGTCAATCCTAAAGGAAATCAACCCTGAATATTCACTGGAAGGACTGATGCTGAAGCTGAAGCGCCAGTACTTTGGCCACCTGATGTGAAGGGCTGACTCACTGGAAAAGACCCTGATGCTGGGGAAGATTGAGCAGCAGGAGAAGAGGACGACAGAGGATGAGATGGTTGGATGGTGTCACTGACTCAACGGACCTGAGTTTGAGCAAATTCCAGGAGATAGTGAGGGACAGGGAAGCCTGGAGTGCTGCAGTCCATGGGGTCGCAAAGAGTCAGACAGGACTTAGCGGCTCAACGACAACAATAAGACTGGACCTTGATGTATTTTTTCCTGGTTTTTTCAGTCAGTTAAATCTCTTGAGAAAAGGTGGGCAAGGACAAACTCTGCAAACGACTCAAGAGGCATGGCTTCCCCCTGACTTTCGCTGTCCTTTGGCAGATACTGAAAATGCTTACGCTTTCTACATGGAGAGGTCAGTCTTGAGTCTGTAATACCTATCTGGGGGAATCCCGAGCACCGGTGGAAAGATGTATTACACAGTGATGCTGATTTGAACCTGCAGTCTGAGTTGAGGGATGTAGGACATACACAAACACCGTTCTTTCAGGTTCATCTCGTAAAAGACTCAAGCCCCCAGCCAGCAGCCGCATGAAAGGAAACAACCATTCCTAGTTACAAAGTAATCTTGTAAACAGAAACTCTGAACAAAAGAGCCCGGTAAATAATTGATGACTGGTTACTGAAGCATGTTGGGCAGTCTTTGTCCTATCGATTTGGGGCTGTGAACAAAGCAGGGCACTGCAAGCTCGTGCTGGAGTTTTTTCCTGTTCTCTTTGGTTCCCATGAGAGGCATGAGCAATGGTACTGCCCTCTCATATTGCTCACCTGGGCCTTTGCTCTCTGTGGATAGGGCCTGTGACCCATCCTTTAATTACCAGCTTTGATTCTCTTAAAGAGGAGTTATCAAAATAGTTCAGGACACTGAATTATTAATTGAAAACTGTAATTAACAACCAAGGGATGGAAGCAAGCAGATGAACTTGGGTCCCCTATTCCAAATCTAAAATCCTGCTATCAGGAGTTCAGCGTGCATCTCTGAACTGGCCTGCCCTCTTTTTGAATTGCCTCTTCACCCTTGCTTTCTTGTTACATATATTAACTTCAACATTCAGGGCTTTATTGCCTGTACACAGACATCATAGAAAATTTAATCATGCCCTTATTATTTTAGCATGCAATAACTGAAAAGAAAACATAAAAAACAATCCATACAGTCTCTCTTCACACACAAATCAATAGGGTGGACTGCTGAGGTCAGCTAGGTGGAGGCATGGGTTGAAACGGGAATCAGGACAACACTTTGAGACATTTAAATATGTATGAGCTCTACCCATCTGACAGAGGACTGAAACAGGTCCTTACTGCCACAGTGAAGAGGGAAGGAAAGCCACCAAGCCTCAGCTGGAGAAAAAAGTCAGTGACAACTCTTAAAACTGTCAGAGTCAGAAAAACCACTATCTGATGATGCCATAAGCTGTTTCAATCACAGTCTCTCCTGATTCACTATTAGAGCCCAGATGATGAGCGGTGATAGGGGAGGGGAATCTTTACAAGACACCATGTCTAATGTTCTCACGGGAAAGGGTCTTTCCTGTAGAAAATCAGTTCCGATGGCTCTGATGTGGTGATGTAGGCACCTGGGATGCGGTCAGATGGAGTCAAGCAGAAAATGGGTTTGAGTGTGGTTTTGAACAGCTCTTACTTCACTGCTGATTAGATAGAAACCTACCGGAGAAGGTCTCCCCATTTGTCACTCCACTTATCTTCCTGCACTTTAAAGAGAGCTGTATCACTTTCTCTTCCCCACCCTGACATTTCAAATGTGAAAAGGGATTGAAAGGGGGAAGGAGATCTCTTCAGGCTCAGAGTAGGACCTGGAAGGTCAGTCTCCTCAGCAAGAAAAAATTTGTAAAAAGTGATAGATTTGACTCCATAAAAAGCAAAATCTGGGGCATGGCCAAACCACAGAAACTCAACTAAAAGTTGCACTGGGACAAGTATTTGCAGCTTATATAGGCAAACAAAGTATTTATATCCATATACACAAAACTTATACAAACCAGTAAGCCGAAGACGAGCACCTCAATACAAAAGCAAACCAAAGGCATAATAATTCACAAAAGAAGAGAAACAAGAAGGCCAGATGGTTTGCAATCTTCGATGAGAAGCTGATGTTGAAGAATAGTCTCTCATGTCAGTTTGGCTGATATTAAAAAGAAAGAATACTTAACAGGAGCTGCAAGGGCTGTGATACTACCCAGTACATACCGCACCAAGAGTCTTAGCAGTCAACCTTCTTGTCTCAAGGTTTCTACTTATAGAAATGTGAGGGAGTAAGAGGCCAAGTGGCATAGGCAAGGCTATGAATCCCAGAACTGTTCAGAAGGGCTAGCAATCAGAAATCCTGTATTACCATCTCTCCTATATTGCCATCTGGTTCTGAGGACAGTGCATTCCGCTTTACTCAACAGTGTTGATCTCAACAGAAATCCCTGGACAAAACCCATTAAAAACCTGGCAGGCTCAAAGATGGATGACAGAGACAAGCTGGAATTTGGGGACTCAGGGGTCAAGTGAAAATGGTCACTTGAAGTCACTGGCCACTGTAGCTTTCAGCACACCCTGATGGGAGTCCATAGTGCAGATGAGGAAGGAGGTACTCTGTACTATAGGGAAAAAAGGCAGAAGAGGGCTTCAGATAGAAAGTTTCAGGAAGAGATGGTATCAGCCCAATTTCTTGCATCTTCTCACATCTGCTGCTGCTAAGTTGTTTCAGTCGTGTCTGACTCTGTGCGACCCCATAGATGGCAGCCCACCAGGCTCCCCTGTCCCTGGGATTCTCCAGGCAAGAACACTGGAGTGGGTTGCCATTTCCTTCTCCAATGCATGAAAGTGAAAATTGAAAGTGAAGTCGCTCAGTCATGTCTGACTCTTTGCGACCCCATGGACTGCAGCCTACCAGGCTCCTCTGTCCATGGGATTTTCCAGGCAAGAGTACTGGAGTGGGTTGTCATATCTAGAAAAGCATAAAAATCATTTAAAGAGACATATGCTCCTCATGAAGACCTGCAAGACCTTCTAGAACTGACTACAAAAATAGATGTCCTCTTCATCATCAGTTCAGTGCAGTCGGTCAGTCATGTCTGACTCTTTGTGACCCCATGGACTGCAGCACGCCAGGCCTCCCTGTCCATCACCAACTCCCGGAGCTTACTCAAACTCATGTCCATTGAGTTGGTGATGCCATCCAACCAACCTATCCTCTGTTGTCCCCTTCTCCTCCTGCCTTCAATCCTTCCCAGCATCAGGGTCTTTTCAAATGAGTCAGTTCTTCACATCAGGTAGCCAAAGTATTGAAGTTTCAGCCTCAGCATCAATCCTTCCAATGAATATTCATGACTGATTTCCTTTAAGATGGATTGGTTGGATCTCCTTGCAGTTCAAGTGACTCTCAAGAGTCTTCTCCAACACCACAGTTCAAAAGCGTTCTTTGGCGCCCAGCTTTCTTTATAGTCCAACTCTCACATCCAGACATGGACACTGGAAAAACCATAGCTTTGACTAGACAGACCTTTGCTGGCAAAGTAATGTCTCTGCTGTTGAATATGCTATCTAGGTTGGTCATAGCGTTTCTTTCAAGGAGCAAGCATCTTTTAATTTCATGGCTGCAGTCACCATCTTTTAATTTCATGGCTGCAGTGATTTTGGAGCCCAAAACTAAAGTCTGTCACTGTTTCCCCATCTATTTCCCATGAAGTGATGGGACCAGATGCCATGATCTTTGTTTTCTGAATGTTGAGTTTTAAACCAACTTTTTCACTCTCCTCTTTCACTTTCATCAAGAGACTCTAGTTCTTCTTCAATTTCTGTCATAAAGGTGGTGTCATCTGCATATCTGAGGTTACTGATATTTCTCCTGGCAATCTTGTTTCCAGCTTGTGCTTCATCCAGCCCAGCATTTTGCAAAATGTATACTGCATATATGTTAAATAAGCTGGGTGACAGTATTCAGCCTTGACGTACTCCTTTCCTGATTTTGACAGTCTGTTGTTCCATGTCCAGTTCTAACTGTTGCTTTTTGACCAGCATACAGACTTCTCAGGAGGCAGGTAAGGTGATCTGGTGTTCCTATCTCTTGAAGAAATTTCCACAGTTTGTTGTGATCCACACAGTCAAAGGCTTTGGCATATTCAATAAAGCAGAAGTAGATGTTTTTCTGGAACTCTCTTGCTTTTTCCATGATCCAGTGGATGTTGGCAATTTGATCTCTGGTTCCTCTAGTTCTTCATCATAGAGGACTGGAATGCAAAAGTAGGAAGTCAAGGGATTCCTGGAACAACAGGCAAATTTGGCCTTGGAGTACAAAATGAAGCTGGGCAAAGGCAGAGAACACACTGGTCATAGCAAACCCCCTCTTCCAACAACACAAGAGACAGCTCTACACATGCACATCACCAGACGGTCAACACCGAGATCAGATTGATCATATTCTTTGCAGCCAAAGATGGAGAAGCTCTATACAGTCAGCAAAAACAAGACCTGGAGCTGACTGTGGCTCAGATCACGAGCTCCTTATTGCAAATTGAGACTTAAATTGAAGAAAGCAGCGAAAAACCACTAGGCCATTCAGGTATGACCTAAATCAAATCTCTTATGATTATACAGTGGAACTGACAAATAGATTCAAGAGATTAGATCTGATAGACAGAGTACCTGAAGAACTATGGACAGAGGTTCGTAACACAGTACAGAAAGTGGTGACCAAAATCATCTAAAAGAAAAAGAAATTCAAGAAGGCAAAATGGGTGTCTGAGGAGGCCTTACAGATAGCTGAGAAAAGAAGTGAAAGGCAGAGGAGCAAGAGAAACATATATCCAACTGAATTCAGCATTCCAAAAAATAGGAAAGAGAGAGAAGAAAACCTTAAGTGAACAATGCTAAGAAATACAGTAAAATGATACAATGGGATAGACTAGAGAACTCTTCAAGAAAATCAGAGCTACCAAGGGAATATTTCATGCAAAAATGGGCTCAATAACAGATAGAAATGGCAAGAGTCTAACAGAAGCAGAAGGATTAAGAAGAGGTGGCAAGAATATGCAGAAGAACTGTACAAAAAAGTTCTTAATGACCCAATAACCATGATGGAGTGATTACTCACCTAGAGGCAGACCTCATGGAGTGTGAACTCCGGTGGGCCTTAGAAAGCATTACTACAAACAAAGCTCATTTCACATGCCAGCAAGGTAATGCTCAAAATTCTTCAAGCTAGGCTTCAACAGTACCTGCACCAAGAACTTTCAGATGTACAAGCTGGATTTAGAAAAGGAAGAGGAACCAGAGATCAAAATGTAAACATCTGTTGGATCACAGAGAAAACAAAGGAATTTCAGAAAAAAAAACCATCTACTTCTGCTTCACTGACTATGCTAAAACCTTTAATTGTGGGAATCACAACAAACTGTGGAAAACTCTTAAAGACATGGGAAGACCAGACTACCTTATCTGCCTCCTGAGAAACCTGTATGCAGGACAAAAAGCAACAGTTAGAACCAGACATGGAACAATGGACTGGTTCAAAATAGGGAAAGGAGTATGACATGGCTGTATATTGTTACCCTGCTTATTTAACTTATGCAGAGTACATCATGCCAAATGCTGGGCTGGATGAATCACATGCTGGAATGAAGATTGTTGAGAGAAATGTCATCAACCTCAGATATGTAGATGATACCAATCTAATAACAGAAAGTGAAGAGGGACTAAAGAGTCTTTTGGTGAGGGTGAAAGAGGAGAGTGGAAAAGCTGGCTTAAAACTCAACACTCAAAACACTAAGATTATGGCACCTAGTCCCATCATTTCATGGCAAACAGATGGGGAAAAAAATGGAAACAGTGGCAGATTTTATTTTCTTGGGCTCCAAAATCACTGTGGACAGTGACTACAGCCTTAGAAGACACTTGCTTCTTGGAAGAAAAGCTATGACAAACCTAGAGAGCATATTAAAAAAAGCAGATAAATCACTTTGCTGACAAAGGTCTGTAGAGTCAAAGTGATGGTTTTCTCAGTAGTCACAAATGGATGTAACAGTTGGACCATAAGGAAGGCTGAACACTGAAGAATTGATGCTTTTGTATTGTAGTGCTGGAGAAGACTCATGAGAGTCGCTTGGACAGCAAGGAGATCAAACCAGTCAATCCTAAAGAAAATCAACCCTGAATACTAATTGCAAGGACTGATGCTGAAGCTCCAATACTTTGGCCACCTGATGCAAAGAGCCAACCCATTGGAAAAGACCCTGATGCTGGGAAAGACTGAGGCTAGAGAAGGGAGGGACAGAGGATGAGATAGTTGGATGGCATCAAACTCATGTGTTTGAGCCAACTCTGGGAGTTGGTGATGGACAGGAAAGCCTGGGTGCTGCAGTCCATGGGGTCGCAAAGAGTCAGACATGACTTAGTGATGAAACAATAAAATGGTCCTCAAGCCTAGCAACAAACTTCTTATGATTAGCAGTAACTTTCTGCCAAAATCTGAGCTTGACTGCCTGTATTCCTCTTCACTAAAATCAATACATACTACCTTTCCCGTCACTTCAGAGCAGTTCTTCAGAGATATCCGAGAGGCTCGTTCTTAGACTGTAGTCCTCATTTTGCACCCCCAAAATGTAACTGACAACTCACATTGCACATTTTTTTTTCAGCAATGCAAGAACAACCCAGAAGTGATGTCTGATTTGTATTTTCTTTTCCCCTTGTAGTCTGTGTAACCCAGCTGGGTTTGGAGAAACCTGAAACCCAGAAATGCCAAAGGGTGTAGACAAAACATAGCTCCCCAAAACACCTGGTTTCTTTCACACAAAGGACTGAGAAAAGGGCAATCCAACAGAATAGAAACTTTTGGCCATATCTGCCTGTTCTTGATATTAGATAGCGCTTCCCTGATAGCTCAGTTGGTAAAGAATCAGCCTGCAATGCCGGAGACCTTGGTTTGATTCCTGGGTTGGGAAGATCCCCTGGAGAAGGGATAGGCTACGCACTCCAATAATCTTGGGATTCCCTGGTGGCTCAGTCGGTAAAGAATCCACCTGTAATGCAGGAGACCTCGGTTCAATCCCTGGATTGGGAAGATCCTCTGGAGGAGGGCATGGCAACCCATTCCTGTATTCCTGCCTGAAGAATCCCCATGGACAGAGGAGCCTGGTAGGCTGCAGTTCATGGGGTCGCAAAGAGTTGGACACTGGCCACCTTGAAAACCCTGTGTAGCCATCCCTCCCCCAGTGTGCACTGCAGCTGGGGGTCTGCAGGAACTCTGTCCTTCATCTCTGTCTCCAAAAGTGCGTATTCCTCCCCTGCAGGGATAGGGGATGAACTAAGACTTCCTCCACATTCTTGCAGGGGCAAGGAGGTGTGTCCCCTTCCTGTGCAGGCTTTAGTCAGACCCCTGCCTGCCACATCCTTGTAATCAGATAGCTCTCCTTTCCTACTAAGCCTGCTGCAAAAACCTGAATTCCATGATTTCCACTCTGAATGATAAGGCAACTTTCCTCTCTTGTGGGCAGAACTCTGACGTGTACCCTCACTCCACCACCATGATGATGAGGGGACACCCTGGCTCTGTGGAGCCTGTGGGCAAGATTTTTATTCAACCTTCTCTGCAGAAACATGGTGGCCCCTCCTCCCCTAGGTCTGTCACTGCAGAAGACTCCACCCTCTTTCCCCATCCTGCAGAGATGAGGTGTCTCTCCTCTTCCCACCTCCAGCCGCCACTGAGGACACTATAGTGTCGACTCCTATCATCTAAGTAACACGCAAGTCGGGGGAGAAAACAGCATTGTGGAGGCTGTATAAACTAAACTGATATTTGAACCATGAACCACAAGAGTGAACTAGGATATGTATTTAGAATAGGTTGATTAGAAGATTTAAATAGGAACCAAATCCTAATAGTGTAATATTCAAAGCCTGGGATGCAGTCCAAAATTACTCATCATATCAAGTCAAAGGAAAAATCTCCACTCAAGTGAGAAAATGTGAGCAACAGATTCCAACACTGAAAAGACACAGATTTTGCAATTTTCTAACAATGTTTTTCAAGCAGCTGTCACAAAAATGCTGCAGCAGGCAACTATGAACACTCCTGAGCAAATTTAAAAACAGCCTATCTCAACAATAAAACAGAAGACACAAAGAAGAAACAAATTAAACTTTTAGAATTGAAAAATACGACAACATTTTTTTGAAAATTTCACTGGATGGGTTTCATTGCAGAACTGAGATAATGAAAGACTCAGTGAATTTGAAGATGGGCTAATAGAAATCACCTAATCTGAAAAACAGAGAGGAAACTTATTGAAATAAAATAAATTGAGCCTTAGAGGCACATTATACAATAACAAGAGATCTAACATTCATGTCCTCAGAGACCCACAAGGAGAGGAGAAAGAATATGGAGTTCAAAAAATGTTTTGAAAAATGGCTGAACATGTCCCAAATTTGACAAAAGGCATACACTTACAAATTCCAAGGTACATGTGTGAATGTAAGTTTTTGTTTCTCTGGGATTAATATCCAGGAGGTACAATTACTAGGTTGCATGGTAAATGTATGTTTAACTTTATAAGCTTCCAGACTTTTACAGAGCTGTGGTGCCACCCTACATTTCCACCTGCAGTGTGCAAGAGACGGACCTACTCACTCCGCTCCTCACCAGCTTTGTACAGGCGATTCTGATTGTTCACGGTGGGTATAGTCTAGAGCGTCACCAGGAACGCTGAATGAATGCATCCTGAATCATTGCTCCTATGGGAAGCACAAGGCTGTGTTTCTATGGGCTTCCAGGGACAATATTTCATCAGCTCATTAATATCAGTACATTACCTTTTTCAGTGTATATTTCTGTTTAAGGACACTATATGTAATGTATAATGTTGAGTGATTAACATTGGACTCATGACCAACAGCACTGTAACTTCTGTTGGAATGAAGTTTTTTAATACACACATTTTCTCCATAAGGCACACGGCAGCCTTCCTGTACATAGAAGCACTAGCCAGGAGGCCATCTTAACAGCAAATTTGGTTACAGAAAGCATAAAAATGCAAGAAAACATGGTGGTAAATAGACTGCATAAAAGGCACTTGATTATAGTATGAGAGCTGAAACAAGAAGGCAGAGTGTCTCCATGCTTAGCCTCTGCTGTGAACATTTACATGGAGCAACTAAAAATTTTCATCATTCTGTGCAGACACATGTCCAAATGACTGTGGAAGGACTGAGGTTGTTGATTTTGGTTTTACAAATAAATTCTGGTCAGTAGACAAGTGCACAAATTTGAGCACCTCATTATTCAGGATCCATGAATAACAAGGACTGATTATACTGCCATTATTTTTCTGGTTTGACATGGTATTATAGTTATGTAAGATATTATTATCAGGAGAATCTGGTTAAAAGGTACACATAAATTCTACTATATACTTTTTTTGGGGGTAACTTTCTATGAGTCAAATGAAGGTTTAAAAATGAAGTTATTATAAAGAAGAGGTGGCTAAATATGTTATAGTATTTCCAAGCAATAAATATTATAGAACTGTTAAAATGGTACTGATTTACACTGAACTATCTAGTATAATCCCATTTTATTAAAATACAGGCAGAGATCTCATATATAAAGTATTAAGGGGACGGAGGATGGGTGGTTTTAGATTCCTTCTTCACACAATCTTTTTTTGAGACAGATTCACTAATATATTTAATCTCTAACTGATCTCCTTCTGGATATTCTCTGGGTTTACCAAGTCATTCTAACTTAAACTGAGTTATTATTCCATGCCAGGGAGGACAATTTCCAGATACCTAGAAATAATATTCTACCGACTATTGAAACACCCCAAGAAGATCACTCTTTCAACTTTATCTCTCAAATGTGAGTCTCACCAATCCAGAAATGTCACGTGTCAGAAAGTTTGGAGAGAGATTTGTATAGCCATCAGAATTCATCTATTACCTCTCCATCCAATCCCTCATGTTTTAGATTTCGATGCAAGCCTAAAACATCTTTGGCTCCAGTGTACAAAAATCCCTAGGGAGAAAAAGAGAATTGATTTTTACCAGACACCAAGGATGTGTAAGGTGGGACATCATAGCTTTCCAGTATCTTCCAGATGAAAAGACTGAAAGAAAGAATGAGAAGCCGCCCTGGACACAGGAAGTGTTCGAGCTAAGATTCACACCTTCTGTCACGTTCCTCCCTAGTCTTTCTAGTCTTTCTCTCGGGCATGTCCAGCTCTTTGAGACCCCATGGACTGTAGCCCTCCAGGCTCCTCTGTTCATGGGATTCTCCAGGCAAGAATACCGGAGTGGGTTGCCATGCCCTTCTCCAGGGGATCTTCCCAACCTAGGAATCCAACCCAGGTCTCCCACATTGTAGGCAGATTCTTTACCATCTGAAGCCCCTAGTCTTTCATAGAAGTTTGCAATTTGACAGTAAATGTTAGTAAATAGTAACATCAGGACCTCAAGTCATTTTCAGTGCCTTAAGGCTTCAGCAAATCCAACTCCCCTCAGAGAAGGCATTGTAAAAACAAAGCCACATCAGGGTGGTGATAATAGAAGTCAAAAGGAGAGAGATTTGGAGCCTAATGCTATAATTAATTTTGTAATTACATAAAAGACTATCCAGAATTGGGAATGTGAGCTCTTAGAAAGTAAGTAAATTTAAATGAGAACTGCTTAACTAAAAATTTGATAAGACACTAATTGATTTTAGTAAAGAGACATTATGTGAAGTGTTGGCAGCAAGACTGCTGAAATGAGAAAGCATGCGTCTAAGAGTTTAATGGAACATCATCCCAATCGCTGAGACCCTGTCTCAGCAGAAAATAGGAGCCAACAGGGTGTAATTAGCTAGAAGGAGGTTGTTTTTCATGGCTCAGAGGAGGAGCAAGCAGGGCCTGGAGAAAAAAACTCTCTTCTGGTTTTGCAGCTATGCAAGTGCTGACCACCTACTCTGTGCTCTGAACATCAGACTCCAGATTTCCTTGGTCAGCCGAACATTTCTTTCCATTAGAGAAAGATATCCCTTCTAGCTGGGCCACTACTCCAAGCACTGGTCCAGGGTGAAAATGAAAGTGTTATTCGCTCAGTCGTGTCTGACTCTTTGTGACCCCATGGGCTGTAGCCCACCAGGCTCCTCTGTCCATGGAATTTTCCAGGCAAGAATATTGGAGTGGGTTGCCACTCCCTTCTCCAGGGGATCTTCTCAGGGATAGAACCAGGGTCTCTTGCACTGCCAGGCAGATTCTTTACCATCTGACCCACCAGGGAACCCAGAGAAACAATGGCAAAATAAAACCATGAGAGAAAAAGAGGCGTATTTTCTTTTTTTCTCCCATGAAGCCACAATTATTTTTTAATAAACATCTTCATTCTACTTTCTCATAATCTTTGCCTAACAAAAGGAGAATTTCTTCCATCTTTTTATCTGAAAAGTTCCCCTCAAAAAGATACTTTTTTATCATGGCTGATATCAAGTCAGTTCTAATGACTGCATTTGTAAAGAAATACAGGTATTCAAAAGGACAAACTACAAAACCAAGCTCTGTTTTACGTTATCCCCAGGGAGGACCCCTAGAGAAGGTTGATTTAATGAATCAGAGTAAAGCCTTTGTAGGTAAAAGTGCCTGATGATATATTTAGACATTTGATCACATGTCACGTTTGAACTCTGTTTTAGTATTTCAATGGACACGGGGAAGCAAAAGTAATTCCCTGGTTTCACAGTTAAAAACCAGGAAAGTCAATAAACAAAGGAAAGTTTCCTTTTGTTTTCTTCTGATCTCTGGAACATCTGTGGTGTGGTACACATCCGTTGCTAGATAGTCCTCTCTCTGTGACATGCATTCAACAGGTACACAAGTGGAAGTTATCATCTTCCACTTGTATGTGAAATGCAGTTGTCCAGACAGCACCAAGACACTGTAAGGATACATGTACTCAATTTGCCCATCAGGATCTGAGAGGTTTTGAAGGGTCGGCAGATTAATCTCAGTGAACTTGACACTTTAAACAATGCAGACAGTTGTTAGGAAAATAGCAGGTTGACAAGCTTGCCCCTCCAGTGTGAATGGTTTTCCTTCGGGTTTGTCAAGTTTTTATTTTGAAATAATTACACAAGTTACAGAGATAGCAGAGATATGGGTCCCTTGTACCTTTCTCCCAGATCATCCACGGGTTCCATCTTACATAACCCTAGCCCAATGCCCAAAGCAGGAATTTCACACTGATACAACCTTTGTGTGTGTGCCACACAGTTACATATGCTGCTGCTGCTGCTGCTGCTAAGTCACCGCAGTCATGTCCAACTCTGTGTGACCCCATAGACGGCAGCCCACCAGGCTCCCCCATCCCTGGGATTCTCCAGGCAAGAACACTGGAGTGGGTTGCCATTGCCTTCTCCAAAGCATGAAAGTGAAAAGTGAAAGTGAAGTTACTTAGTCATGGCCAACCCTCAGCACCCCATGGACTGCAGCCCACCAGGCTCCCCTATCCCTGGGATTTTCCAGGCAAGAGTACTGGAGTGGGCTGCCATTGCCTTCTCCAAAGCATGAAAGTGAAAAGTGAAAGTGAAGTTACTTAGTCATGTCCAACCCTCAGCACCCCATGGACTGCAGCCCACCAGGCTCCTCTGTCCATGGGATTCTCCAGGCTAGAGTACTGGGGTGGGCTGCCACTGCCTCCTCTGATGTTAGACATGAACCTGTTCAGTTTCCCTAGCTCTCACTCATTGCTCTCTTTTTAGTTACACTCCCCTGTGACCCACCATTCCTGATCCTTGACAACTACTAATGTCGAATTCTATCTTTATGAAAATTCAGCCTGATGCCCTTGAAGTTTACCTTATGTCAATAGTCTTTTGTAAGTGCTGAGTAGTATTCCATGGCAGGGATAAACCACGGTTTCTTTAGTCTATTCTCCTATTAAGGCATATATTGTTTGTTTCCAGTTTCTAGCTATTATAAATATGTTTTCTATGAACAACTATGTGTCAGTTTTTGAGTGAACATTAGATTTTCATTTTTCTGGGAAAAATGCCCAAGAGTGCAATTGCTGTGTCAAGTGGTAATTGTATGTGTAATTTTTTTTTTTACAAGAAAGTGACAGATTTTTTTCATCATTTTACATGTTCAGTTTTAAGTGTTCTTTACACATTATAGGTATGAATCCTTTGACAGGAATGTAGTTTGCAAATATTTTCTCCTACTCTATAGCTTGCCTTTTAACTGAGTCTTACACAGAGTAAAACTTTAAAACTTTGATGAAGTAGAATTTATCAATTTTCCTCTTTGATCATGCTTTTTATGTCATGTTTAACAACATTTCAACAAACCCTGGTAGGTCCTGAAGATTTTCTTCCATGCTGTCTTCTAAAGTTTTATAGTTCTACATTTTATATTTAAATCTATAATCCATTTTGAGCTAATTTTTCTATAATACATGAAATTTAAGTCAAGATTCATTTTTTGCCTATGGATATTCAATTGCTCCAGCATGTGCTAAAGAGGCTAAACTCCTCCATTGAGTTGCTTTTGCACCACTGTCAAAAATCAATTGGCCAAGAAGGAAGTAGTACAGCTTATCTGAAGTGATGAAAGGTAAAACCTACAAGGAAGAATACTCTACCCAGTGAGGGTTTCTTTCAGATTTAATGGAAAATCAAAAGCTTTACAGACAAGCAGAGCTAAGAAAATTCAGCACCACCAAATCAGCTTTACAAAAAATGTGAAAGGAAATTCTCTAGGTGGAAAAGGAAAAGTTGCAAACAGAAACAAGAAAATTACAAATGGGAAAGCTCACCAGTGAAGAAAAGGAAAGATATTCCCATTTGAATGCAGAGTTCCAAAGAATAGCAAGAAGAGATAAGAAAGCCTTCCTCAGTGATCAATGCAAATAGAGGAAAACAACAGAATGGGAAAGACTAGAGATCTCTTCAAGAAAATTAGAGATACCAAGGGAACATTTCATGCAAAGATGGGCTTGATAAAAGACATAAATTGTATGGACCTAACAGAAGCAGAAGATATTAAGAGGTGGCAAGAATACACAGAAGAACTGTACAAAAAAGATCTTTATGACCAAGATAAACACGATAGTGTGATCACTCACCTGGAGCCAGACATCCTGGAATGTGAAGTCAAGTGGGCCTTAGAAAGCATCACTACAAAGCTAGTGGAGGTGATGGAATTCCAGTTGAGCTGTTTCAAATCCTGAAAGATGATGCTGTGAAAGTGCTGCACTCAATATGCCAGCAAATCTGGAAAGCTCAGCAGTGGCCACAGGACTGGAAAAGGTCAGTTTTCATTCCAATCCTGAAGAAAGGCAATGCCAAAGAATGCTCAAACTACCGCCCAATTGCACTCATCTCACACACTAGTAAAGTAATGCTCAAAATTCTCCCAAGCCAGGCTTCAGCAGTACATGAACAGTGAACTTCCTGATGTTCAAGCTGGTTTTACAAAAGGCAGAGGAACCAGAGATCAAATTGCCAACATCCACTGGATCATGGAAAAAGCAAGAGAGTTCCAGAAAAACATCTACTTCTGCTTTATTGACTATGCCAAAGCCTTTGACTGTGTGGATCACCATAAACTGTGGAAAATTCTGAAAGAGATGGGAATACCAGACCACCTGACCTGCCTCTTGAGAAACCTATATGCAGGTCAGGAAGCAACAGTTAGAACTGGACATGGAACAACAGACTGGTTCCAAATAGGAAACAGAGTACGTCAAGGCTGTATATTGTCACCCTGCTTATTTAACATCTATGCAGAGTACATCATGAGAAACGCTGGACTGGATGAAGCACAAGCTGCAATCAAGATTGCCGGGAGAAATCTCAGTAACCTCAGATATGCAGATGACACCACCCTTGTGACAGAAAGTGAAGAGGAACTCAAAAGCCTCTTGATGAAAGTGAAAGAGGAGAGTGAAAAAGTTGGCTTAAAGCTCAACATTCAGAAAACGAAGATCATGGCATCTGGTCCCATCACTTCATGGAAAATAGATGGAGAAACAGTGGAAACAGTATCAGACTTTATTTTGGGGGGCTCCAAAATCACTGCAGATGGTGAGTGCAGCCATGAAATTAAAAGACGCTTACTCCTTGGAAGGAAAGTTGTGACCAACCTAGATAGCATATTCAAAAGCAGAGACATTACTTTGCCAACAAAGGTCCATCTAATCAAGGCTATGGTTCTTCCAGTGGTTATATATAGATGTGAGAGTTGGACTGTGAAGAAAGCTGAGCACCGAAGAACTGATGCTTTTGAACTGTGGTCTTGGAAAAGACTCTTGATAATCCCTTGGACTGCAGGGAGATGCAACCAGTCCATTCTAAAGGAGATCAGTCCTGGGTGTTCATTGGAAGGACTGCTGCTAAAGCTGAAACTCCAGTACTTTGGCCACCTCATGCGAAGAGTTGACTCATTGGAAAAGACTCTGACGCTGGGAGGGATTAGGGGCAGGAGGAGAAGGGGATGCCAGAGGATGAGATGGCTGGATGGTATCACCGACTCCATGGACGTGAGTCTGAGTGAACTCCGGGAGTTGGTGATGGACAGGGAGGCCTGGTGTGCTGCGATTCATGGGGTCGCAAAGAGTCGGACACGACTGAGCGACTGAACTGAACTGAACTGAAGGCAAACATACAGTAAAGGAGGGAAATCATCCACACACAAACATGGTATCAAAACCAGCATTCACGAGGAGAGGAGAGCAAAAATGCAGGAGACTGGACATGTATATGAAATTAAGTGACCAGCAACTTAAAACAATCTTGTTTATATACAGACTACTACATCAAAACCTCAAGGCAACCGCAAACCAAAAATTTACAACAGACACACACACAAAAAAGAAGACACAATCCAACCACAACACAAACACCAGTCATCAAGTCACAAGAGAACAAAGGAGGAAGGGAAGAAAAAGAACCTACAAAACTGAATCCAAAACGAAGAACAAAATGGCAATAAGAACATACGTGTCAATAATTACCTTAAATGGAAATAGATTAAATGCTCCAACCAAAAGACAGACTGACTGCCTGGATACAAAAACAAGACCCATATATATGCTGTCTGTAAGAAACCCACTTTAGATGTAGGGACCCATGCAGACTGAAAGGGAGGGGATCGAAAAAGGTACTCTATGCAAATGGAAATCAAAACACAATTGGAGTAGCAATACTTCTATCAAACAAAATCGACTTTAGAGACTGTTGCAAGAGACAAAGAAGGATACTACATAATGATTAAGCGAGCAATCCAAGAAGAAGTAATAACAAGTGTAAATATATACAAACCTGGCACAGGGTCACCTCATTATACAAGGTGAATGCTAACAGTCATAAAATGCGACACTAACGCAGTGATAGTGGGAAACTTTCACACCCCACTTCCATCAATGAACAGATCATCCAGACAGACTGATAAGGAAACACAGGCCTTAAATGACCCATTAGACCAGGTGAACAGTATGGAGGTTTCTTAGAAAATGAAAAAAATAGAGCTACCATATGATGAGCAATCCCACTCCTGGGCCTATGTCCTCGGAAAACTAATTCAAAAAGATACAAGCACCTTGTGGCTCAGTGTACCACTACGTACAATAGCCAAGACACTGAAGCAAGCCAAATGTTCACTGACAGAGGAATAAAGAAAATGGTGTATATATACACACAATGGGAATATTACTCAGCCATAGAAAAGAATGAAATGATGCCATGTGCAGCAACATGGATGGACCCAATGACGATGATATGAAGTCAGACAGAGAACAAATGTCCTATGATTATCACTTAAATGTGGAATCTAAAAATGGATACACGTGAGCCAATTTACAAAACAGCAACAGACTCACAGAGTTAGAAAACAAACTTATGGTTCCCAGAGGGAAAAGTGGGGAGAGGGATGCATTAGGAGGATGGCATTCACATGTACACATTAACATAGATACAACAGATAATCCACCAGGACCTACTGCAGACCACAGGAACGCTACTCAGCACTGGCTGGTCCTATATGGGAAGGGAGCCTCAAAAAATTATATATATATATATATATGTATGTATGTATGTATGTATATGTATATATATACTGGGCTGGAGCCTGAGCAGCCTTGGGTCAAGCTGAGGGGGCTGGGGAGGATGGGCCAACAAGGGAGCCCCTTTGGACGCAGAGTGCCTGGTCCTCTGTGGATGGGACTCCAATCTCCAGATCCAGGTGGGTCCTCCTCCAGATGAACCAAGCTTACTGCACGCAGAAGAAGGAGGACCCTCCAGGCTGGGAGAGCTTTGAAAATCCCTCTGGTCTCCAAGTCTCCTGGTGTGGGAGTTCCTACCTTTAATCTCATGCCTCAGAATTGTCCCACCCCTACAAGTGCAATGGAACTATCAGCATTGCTCTATTGCAGGGCCTGAGATTAGTCTAGGGGGATGCAGGGTAAGAAGGAAGAAGTATGAGACACAAACCCTTGTGTGTCTCTTCTGGCACATTCTACCCTAATTTACAATCCAGAAACACTATTTTCATAAGGCTCTGGTTGCCCCTGTAACCCTGATGGGGCATGAAGAAATGCTGCCACCTTGCGGCCATTCCTATAACTACAACTTGAAAACCAGTGCTTATTTGAGATGGTTGGATGGCATCACCTACTCAATAGACATGAGTTTGAGTAAACTCCGGGAGTCGGTGATGGACAGGGGGGCCTGGCGTGCTGCAGTCCATGTGGTCGCAAAGAATCAGACACGACTGAGCGACTGAACTGAACTGAATAGACACTTCATATTCACAAGGTCTGAGGGGCTGTAAAACATAACTGCCCTCAAGAAATGTCCTGGGGTACATAATCGAAAAAGAAATCCAAACAGGGCAGACCTTCAAGAAGTCAATTTAGACAGGTACATTTTTTGCACACAATTGGAAAACCTGCTCAATGTGGCTATTTATTAGAGAAAGGCAAATCAAAACTACAATGAGGTATCACCTCACACCACTCACAACGGCCAAAATAAAAAAGTCTACCAGTAATAAATGGTGAAAAGAATGTGGAAAAAAGGGAACCCTCCTATACACTTGAGGGGAATGTAAACTGGCACAGCCACTATGCAGAATTGTATGGAGATTCCTTTAAAAATGAAAAAGAGAGCTACCATTGTTCAGTTGCTCAGTCATGTCTCTGCAACCCCATGGACTGCAGCATGCCAGGCTTCTGATTTCTGCTATCTCCCAGAGTTTGTTCAAACTCATGTCCATTAAGTCAGTGATGCTATCTAACCATTTCAACCTCTGCCGACCGTATATGATCCAGCAATCCCGCTCCTGGGTGTATATTCTCAGAAAACCATAATTAGAAAAGACACTTGCATCTTGTGATTCACAACATGTGCGCTAAGTTGGTTTAGTCATGTCCGACTCTGTGTGACTCTATGGACTGTAGCCCACCAGGCTCCTCTGTCCATGGGATTCTCCAAGCAATAGTACTGGAGTGGGTTGCCATACCCGTCTCCAGGGGATCTTCCTGACCCAGGGATCAAACTCGCGTCTCTTACGTCTCTTGCATCGGCAGGCAGGATCTTTACTGCTAGCACTACCTGGGTGACTCACTGCACCACTATTTAAATAGCCAAGGCACGGAAGTAACCAAAATGTCCGTCAACAGAGGAATGGATAAAGAGGACATGGTACATACACACAATGGAATATTACTCAGCCGTAAAAAATGGCATACAGCCATTTGCAGCAACACGGATGGACCTAGCGATGATCATACAAAGTGAGGTAAGTCACACAGAGGACAAATATCATATGATATCACTTATATGTGGAATCTAAAAATGGATATAAATGAACTAATTCACAAAGCTGATAGACTCACAGACTGAAAAACAAACTTACGTTTACCAAAGGGGAAAGATAGGGAGGATAAGTTAGGGACTTGGGATTAATATATAGACACTAGTATATATAAAACAGATAATCAGCCAGGACCTACGATATGGCACAGGGAAATCTACTCAGTATTCTGTAGTAACCGATATGGGAAAAGAATCTGCAAAAGGAGTGGATATCTAGATTCAGTGAAAGTCATTCAGTTGTATCCAACTCTTTGCAACCCATGGACTGTAGCCCCTGAGGCTCCTCTGTCCATGGAATTTTCCAGGCAAGAATACTGGAGTGGGTAGCCATTCCTGTCTCCAGGGGATCTTTCCAATCCCAGGGATCAAACCTGGGTTTTCTGCACTGCAGGCAGATTCTTTACCATTTGAATCACCTGGATGTGTAAAACTGAATCTCTTGGCTATACACCTGACACTAATACAACACCGTGGATCAACTATACTCCAATATAAAACTAAAATTAAATAAGAAAGAGGAAAAATCATGCTTAGTGACTCTATCTCTGGACTTTCTATTCAGTTCCATTTATGTGTGTGTCTGTCCCTCCAAACATAAATCAAGATTACTACGTACTCTGCAAAGTGACAGAGCACTTCCTTCCATTTTATTCTTATTTTTCAGAATTATTTTTAGTTCTTCTAGTTCTGTTGCCTTTCCATATAAATGTTAGAGTAGTATTCTCTATATCGACAAAAAAATGACTGTGTTAAAATCTGTATATTAATGTTGGGGAACTAGTTTTTACTAATGGGAGCCTTCCAGTTCATGAACACGGAATCTCTCTTCATGTATTTAGATTCTCTTTGATTTCTTTTGTGGCATGGTCAAGTTTTCAGCATACAACTCCTATACGGATTTTGATAGGTTTATACAGAAGCCATTTCACATTTTTGGAGCAAATATAAGTCATATTGTATTTTGAATTTCATTTTCCATGTGTTCTTCTGGAGTATATAGAAATACAATTGATTTCTGTATATCAATCATGTTTCTTGACACCTCACTGAACTCATTATTCTAGGAGACTTTTTTTTATTTGGTACTTTCTTTGGAATATTTCTGTTAAATAGCACACCATCTACCAAAAAAAAAAGCAGTTTTACTTCTTCCTTTTTGGTATGGGTGCCTTTTCTTTTCTCTCCTTATCACCTGGGATAAAACTTGTGGTACCACAGAGACTAAGAATGGTGAAATCAATCATCCTTGCTTGGTTTATAATTTTAGGAGTTTAGCATTCAGTCTTTTACCATAAAGTGTAATATTAACCATATTATGTTCTTTTTTTTGTGGAATCTCTTTATCAATGTGAGGGCTTTCAACTCTATTCCTATTTCTCTGAGAGATTTTTACCATCACAAATAGGTACTGAATGTTGTCAAATGCTTCCCCCCCCACCCCCCACCACATTGACTGACATGATCTTATCCTGTTTATTCTTTTGTATATTAATGGGGTGAGCTAAGGCAATGCCAAAGAATGCTCTAACTACTGCACAATTGCACTCATCTCACACGCTAGTAAAGTAATGCTCAAAATTCTCCAAGCCAGGCTTCAGCAATACGTGAACCATGAACTTCCTGATGTCCAAGCTGGTTTTAGAAAAGGCAGAGGAAACAGAGATCAAATTGCCAACATCCACTGGATCATGGAAAAAGCAAGAGAGTTCCAGAAAGACATCTACTTCTGCTTTATTGACTATGCCAAAGCCTTTGACTGTGTGGATCACACTAAACTGTGGAAAATTCTGAGAGAGATGGGAATACTAGACCACCTGACCTGCCTCTTGAGAAATCTGTATGCAGGTCAGGAAGCAACAGTTAGAACTGGACATGGAACAACAGACTGGCTCCAAATAGGAAAAGGAGTACATCAAGGCTGTATATTGTCACCCTGCTTTTTAAACTTATATGCAGAGTACATCATGAGAAATGCTGGACTGGAAGAAACACAAGCTGGAATCAAGATTGCAGGGAGAAATATCAATAACCTCAGATATGCAGATGACACCATCCTTATGGCAGAAAGTGAAGAAGAACTAGAAAGTCTTTTGAAAAAGTGAAAGAGGAGAGTGAAAAAGTTGGCTTAAAGCTCAACATTCAGAAAACGAAGATCATGGCATCCAGTCCCATCACTTCATGAGAAATAGATGGGGAAACAGTGGAAACGATGTCAGACTTTATTTTTTGGGGCTCCAAAATCACTGCAGATGGTAACTGCAGCCATGAAATTAAAAGACGCTTACTCCTTGGAAGGAAAGTTGTGACCAACCTAGGTAGCGTATTCAAAAGCAGAGACGTTACTTTGCCGACTAAGGTCCGTCTAGTCAAGGCTATGCTTGTTCCAGTGATCATATATGGATGTGAGAGTTGGATGGTGAAGAAAGCTGAGTGCCGAAGAATTGATGCTTTTGAACTGTGGTGTTGGAGAAGACTCTTGAGAGTCCCTTGGACTGCAAGGAGATCCAACCAGTCCATTCTGAAGGAGATCAGCCCTGGGATTTCTTTGGAAGGAATGATGCTAAAGCTGAAACTCCAGTACTTTGGCCACCTCATGCGAAGAGTTGACTCATTGGAAAAGACTCTGATGCTGGGAGGGATTGGGGGCAGGAGGAGAAGGGGACGACAGAGGATGACATGACTGGATGGCATCACTGACTTGATGGACATGAGTTTGAGTGAACTCCCAGAGTTGGTGATGGACAGGAAGGCCTGGCGTGCTGCAGTTCATGGGGTCGCAAAGAGTCGGACACGAGTGAGCAACTGAACTGAAATGAGCTATATCAATTGAAATCTGAATACTTTGACAACCTTGCAGCCCCGGAATAAATCCCAATCAGCCACAGTATATAGTTGTCTTCATAAATTATTCAATTCTTTTTATAAATATTTTGTTAAGGATTATTGTGTCTATGTCCATGAGAGATGCTGGTGTGTAGTTTCCCGTTTTCTTTGTATTGCCTTTGGCTGGTCTGGATTTAGAACAATAGTTTCATAAAAGAAATTGACAGGTGTTCCCTTCTTTTTTCCGTCAGAGACTTTTTAAAGCTGGTATTAATCCTTCAAAAATTTGGTAGACAGTGCTGCGATGAACCTTGGGGTACATGTGTCTCTTTCTATTCTGGTTTCCTCGGTGTGTATGCCCAGCAGTGGGATTGCTGGGTCATAAGGCAGTTCTATTTGCAATTTTTTAAGGAATCTCCACGCTGTTCTCCATAGTGGCTGTTTATAATAGCCAGGACATGGAAACAACCTAGATGTCCATCAGCAGATGAATGGATAAGAAAGCTGTGGTACACATACACAATGCAGTATTACTCAGCTATTAAAAAGAATACATTTGAATCAGTTCTAATGAGATGGATGAAACTGGAGCCGATTATACACAGTGAAGTAAGCCAGAAAGAAAAACACCAATACAGTATACTAACACATATATATGGAATTTAGAAAGATGGCAATGATGACCCTGTATGAAAGACAGCAAAAGAGACACAGATGTGTAGAGCGGACTTTTGGACTCTGAGGGAGAGGGAGAGGGTGGGATGATTTGGGCGAATGGCATTGAAACATGTATACTATCATGTAAGAAACGAATCGCCAGTCTATGTTCTATGCAGGATGCAGGATGCTTGGGGCTGGTGCACAGGGATGATCCAGAGAGATGGTGTGGGGTGGGAGGTGGGAGAGGGGTTCATGTTTGGGAGCTCATGTACACCCGTGGTGGATTCATGCCAATGTATGGCAAAACCAATACAGTATTGTAAAGTAAAATGAAGTAAAAAAAAAAAAAATTTGGTAGACTTGTCTAGTGAAATCGTGTAGGTCTTGAGATAGCCCCGGGCGTTTCGAGGTTGGTGCTTTCACCCAGCAGCCAGCCTGAGATATACCTGAAGCAGAGAGAGGAAGCTGGGAACTCACTGCCATGTTTCCTGGATCCCAAACTCCTTATTTCGTCTGTCTTCTTCTTTCCACTTTTTAGACGTCTGTTATATTTTCCCAGAGTTTTTATTTGTACTTATTGGTGAGAGTCCCTTGGACTGCAAGGAGATCCAACCAGTCCATTCTGAAGGAGATCAGCCCTGGGTGTTCTTTGGAAGGAATGATGCTAGAGCTGAAACTCCAGTACTTTGGCCACCTCATGCGAAGGGTTGACTCATTGGAAAAGACTCTGATGCTGGGAGGGATTGAGGGCAGGAGGAGAAGGGGACAACAGAGGATGAGATGGCTGGATGGCATACAGACTCGATGGACATGAGTCTGAGTGAACTCCAGGAGTTGGTGATGGACAGGGAGGCCTGGTGTTCTGTGACTCATGGGGACGCAAAGAGTCAGACATGACTGAGCGAATGAACTGAACTGAACTGATTGGGAGAAATAAGGACCTCCTTCCAGAAATGGAAGTTTCCCACAGGATTTTAACTTGATGGATATCTAAAAAGAAATGTGTTTAGGAGAGAGGGAAAATAATGGGAAATTCTACAGAACCATTCTGTCTTAGACGTAAACGAATGTGAGGCTTTGCATTTAGAGATAAACCACCTACTCCATCTGCCTTGTGGGTTTTTTTTTTTTTTTTTGCTTTTTCTACTGACATGTAATTCACATACCATAAAATTCACTATTTTAACATATGTAATTCAGTGAATTTTTAGTATACCCAGAGTTCTATAGCCACCACCACTATCTAATTCAGAACATTTTATCTGGAGAAATATCAACTCAAATACTTCACATATTTTAAAAGATTTTAATTTTTAATTGAACTATAGTTGGTGTATAATATTTTATAAGTTACAGGTGTACAATATAGGGACTCACAATTTTTAAAGTTTGTACTCCATTTAGTTATTATAAGATACTGGCTATATCCCCTGCATTCTCCAATATATCCTTGTACTTCATTTTATATTATACGTAATAGTTCGTGCCTCTTAACTCCTTGGCCCTTCCCCCGTTTCCCTCTCACCTGTAACCAAGAGTTTGTTCTGTATCTGTGAGTCTGTTTCTCTGCTGTTATATTCACTAGTTTGTGCTATTTTTAGATTCTATATATAAGTGACATCATACATTTTTATCTTTATCTAACTTATTTCACTTATTGTAATACCCTCCAAATCCATTCCTGTTGCTACAAATAAAATTCCATTTTCATGGCTGAGTAGTATTCCACCGTGTGTGTGTGTGTGTGTGTGTGTGTGTGCATATGAACACATACACTCGTACACATATCACCTCTTATCCATTCATCTGTCGATGGACACTGAGGTTGCTTCCGTAACTTGACAGTAGCATATAACGCCGCCATGAACATTGGGGTGCAAGTATGTTTTCAAATTAGTGGATTTTTTCTAGATATATACCCAGGATTAGATTGCTGGGTCATTTTGGCAGGTCCAGTTTTACTTTTTGAGAGAGCTCCATACTGTTTCCCCCAGTGACTGCATGGCTTTATATTTCGCCAAAAGTTCCCTTTTTCTCCGTATCCTCATGTAAGGTTATGCTATTGACTGGAGATTTTTCTTTTCTAACATAGGTGTTTACAGTGATACACTTCCCTCCAAATACCATGTGAGTCGCATCCCCTAAGTTTTGGCACACTGCGCTTTTTTTTTCATCCATCTCAAAGTATATCCATGTATTTATGAAGTCTCTGATTTCTCTTGTTAATGATTCCCAATTTCATTCCACCGTGGTTGAAGAATATACTTTGTATGATTTCAATTCTTTAGAAACATTTTAAGGCTTACTTTATTGCCAAACATATGGTTTATACCGTGGAAGTTTTCATCTGCACGTGAGAAAGAGGAGTAAGCTAGTGTTGTTGGAGAAAGTGTGCTATAGATGTCTCTTAGCTTCTTTGGTTCAAAGTGTTGTTCCAGTCTTCTATTTCCTTATTCATCTTTTGTGGAGTTGTTCTATCCATCATTGAAAGTATAGAATATGAAGTCTCTAACTATCGTTATTGAAAATATGGCATATTTCTTACTTTGTCGGTTTTCGCTTCACATCTTTTGGGAATACATTGTTAGGTGTACTGTCTTCTCTTGACACGCTTGCCATCATAGTTGACTCTGTTGTGGGTTAAACGGACACAGAAACAGTCTAAATACATTTTGTATGTAACAGTCTTTACGACGATAATTTAATAACCAGTGTTCTAGACCAGGGGCCTCCGAAACTTTCTCAGTAAAGGGCAAAGTAATATTTTAGGCTCTGCAAGCCATACGGCCTCTGTCGCAACTATTCAGCTCTACAGTTGCAGAGACAAAACAGCTGTAGATAACATGAGACCAAGTAAGTGTGATTATGTTACAGCAAAGCTTTATTTATAAACACAGGCAGTGGGCTGGACTGTATTTACCACTCCCTGGTCTGATAAATGGTTTTTGGCAGTGTGATTTATTAACCATGTTCTTTTATCATTATCATTCTCTGTGTTTTTTGGGGATATTTCCTCTGCATAGTTCCAACAAGTAATTTGATTTTGTAAACCTTACTGAATTACAGAGATTCTAATCTACCAGTTTGTGATGAGTTTATTTACAAGAACAATGCTTCTTTCTACAGGGTCTCCAGCTCTGAAACAGGGATGTGAAAATGCACTTCCATTTTGGTTACCAGCCATGTCTGTATTACTGGAAACTCACATATTGACATTTGACACATAATGAGCTTGAGAAAACATAATATTCTCATTTCAAACCAAGACATCCTTATGTGTGGATTTGAATGAGTCGCATCTGCTTTCACAACAGATGCCTGCAAATCAATTACAAAAGAGCATCCTAAGAAGCATCATATTTAGCTGAGAATGCATGAAACTACGTGTCAGGAAAGAACTGGCCAGTATTGAGTCTTCAAGACTCCAAGAATACTCCTGAGGTCTCAAAGGTGCCCATTCCAACATACAGGTGTGACAACAGGAAAACTGAGCGCTAATTGACTACGTGCTGTTCAGCAGTGTGCAGCAGTCTGTAGCAGAATCCAAATGACTAAATAATCAAATTCCAGCTATAAAGTAATGGGATGATAGATTGCCCAGGAAGGTTCTGTTACCCAGCCATGTTAGTCAGAGAGCTGCAAGAATACCTTTATACTCTGGGGAGGAAACAAGAGACCTGGAAGCAAGGTATTTATCACCATATAATTATCCCATGACATGTTTCTTCTACAAACGTCGATCAGTTACCACATACCTCCTCAGCCAAAGGAGGAGGAGGGAGAGGTTATCTCAGCTTGACAGAGTTGGAAATGATGGTCCAGAGTGGCTCAGTGACACACGGGTAAGCTTGTTCATTTCAGCTCTGTAGCTCCTCCTGGGACGAAACCTGGCAGCTTCCCAGACTGCCTGCCTTCCCCTCCGTTATGGCAACAGGTATTTGTCTTACTTTGGCTGTGCCTGGTGACAAGGATAAGGAGGACAACAGCAGCTGCCAGCTATTGCTCCTCTGGTGCTAGGCCCGGGGTTAAGGGTTTAATGTACGTTATCTCATTGTTTTCTCACAGGTAATACTGTATTTGGATTAAAATGATCCCCACTTTAAAGATGAGGAATCTGAGGACTGTAAAAGGAGTTGAAGATTGTTGCAACTTCTTTCTGATTTCAAAACTTTTGAAAACACTTTCTGCGGTTTCCCTGCCAGCACAGTTGTTCTAGTCTTCCTGGTGGTGGTATTTTGTGCCAAAAGACAGTGATGTCATTCCTTGAAATTAGAACATTTTCTAACACTGTACACAAAAATAAACTCAAAATGGATTAAAGACCTAAATGTAAGACCGGATACTATAAAACCCTTAGAGGAAAATATAAGCAGAACACTCTCTGACATAAACTGCAGCAAGATTTCTTTTTGATCCACCTCTGAGAGTAATGAAAATAAAAACAAACAAATGTGACCTAATTAAACTTAAAAGCTTTTGCACAGCAGAGGAAGCCATCAGCAAAATGAAAAGAAAACCCACAGAATTGGAGAAAATATTTGCATATGATGTGACTGACAAGAGATTAATCTCTGAAGTATGCAAACAGCTCATGCAGCTCAGTATCAGAAAACCAACAACCTAATCAAAAAATGGGCATAAGATCTAAATAGACATTTCCCTAAAGAAGACATACAGGTGGCCAAGAGGCACATGAAAAGATGCTCAACATCTCTAATTATTAGAGAAATGCAAATCAAAGCTACAATGAGGAATCACCTCACACCAGTTGTAATGGCCATCATCAGAAAGTCTCCAAAGAATAAATGCTGGAGAGGGTATGGACAAAAGGGAACCCTGCTACAATGCTAGTGGTACAGCAACTATGGAGAACAATATGGAGATTTCTTTTTTTTTTTTTTTCAACTTTTATTTTGTATTGGGGTATAGCCAATTAACAATGTTGTGATAGTTTCAGGTGAACAGTGAAGGGACTTGGCCATGCATATATAGGTGTACACTCTCCCCTAAACCCCCCTGCCACCCAGGCTGGGCTCCAAGTGCTATTCAGAAGGTCCTTGTTGGTTATCCATTTTAAATACAGAAGTGTAATGCTATGGTGATTTCTTAAACTAAAAACAGAGCTCCCATATGATCCACCAAAGCCACTCCTGGGCATATATCCAGAGGAAGCCATCATTTGAAACAATATACACAGCCCTATGTTCACTGCAGCACTATTTACAATAGCCAGGACGTGGAAGCAAGCTCAATGTCCACTGACAGAGGAAGGGATCAGCAGATGTGGTGCATATATGTGATGGGATATTGCTCAGCCATAAGAAAGAGTGAAATAATGCCATCTGCAGTGACATGGATGCACCTAGAGATTGTCATACTGAGGGAAGTAAGTCAGGAAGAGAAAGACAAATATCATGCGATGCTGCTTATTTGTGGAATTTAAAAAAGACACAAATAAACCTATTTACAAAACAGAATTTGAGTCACAGATGTAGGAAACAAACTTGTGGTTTCCAGAGGGGAAATTATGGGGGAGGGATAAACTGGAGATTGGGGTTGATATATACACACTACTATACAGAGAATTTTGCCAAGAGAAGGCAGTGGTCATAGCAAACACCCTCTTCCAACAACACAAGAGAAGACTCTACACATAGACATTACCAGAGGGTCAATACTGAAATCAGACTGAATATATTCTTTGCAGCCAAAGATGGAGAAGTTCTATACAGTCAGCAAAAACAAGACCAGGAGCTGACTGGCTCAGATCATGAACTCCTTATTGCCAAATTCAGACTTCAGTTGAAGAAAGTAGGGAAAACCACTAGACCATTCAGGTATGACCTAAATCAAATCCTTTACAATTATACAGTGGAAGCGACAAATAGATTCAAGGGATTAGATCTGATAGAGTGCCTGAAGAACTATGGATGGTGGTTCGTGACATTGTACAGGAGGCAGTAATCAAGATCCATCCCCAAGAAAAAGAAATGCAAAAAGGCAAAATGGTTGTCTGAGGAGGCCTTACAAATAGCTGTGAAAAGAAGAGAAGCGAAAGGCAAAGGAGAAAAGGAAAGATATACTCATTTGAATGCAGGGTTCTAACAAACTACCCCACAATTGCACTCATCTCACATGCTAGCAAAGTCATGCTCAAAATTATCCAAGTCAGGCTTCAACAGTACGTTAACCGTGAACTTCCAGATGTTCAAGTTGGATTTAGAAAAGGCAGAGGAACCAGAGATGAAGTTGCCAACATCCATTGGATCATCAACAAAGTAAGAGAGTTCCAGAAAACATCTGCTTCTGTTTTATTGACTATGCCAAAGCCTTTGGCTGTGTGGATCACAACAAACTGTGGAAAATTCTTCAAAAGATGGGAATACCAGACCACCTCACCTGCCTCCTGAGAAATCTGCAGGTCAAGAAGCAACAGTTAGAACTGGACATGGAACAACAGACTGGTTCCAAATTGGGAAACGAGTATGTCAAGGCTGTATATTGTCACCCTGCTTATTTAACTTATATGCAGAATACATCATGAGAAATGTTGGGCTGGATGAAGTACAAGCTGGAATCAAGATTGCCAAGAAAAATGTCAATAACCTCAGATATGCAGATGACACAACACTTATGGCAGAAAGCAAAGAAGAACTAAAGAGCCTCTTAATGAAAGTGAAAGAGGAGAGTGAAAAAGTTGGCTTAAAATTCAACATTCAGAAAACTAAGATCATGGCATCTGATCCCATCACTTCATGGCAAATAGATGGGCAAACAGTGGAAACAGTGACAGATTTTATTTTTTGGGGGGGCTCCAAAATCACTGCAGATGGTGACTACAGCCATGAAATTAAAAGATGCTTGTTCCCTGGAAGAAAAGTTATGACCAACCTAGACAGCATATTAAAAAGCAGAGACATTACTTTGCCAACAAAGGTCCATCTAGTCAAAGCTATGGTTTTTCCAGTCGTCATATATGGATGTGAGAGTTGGACGATAAAGAAAGCTGAGCACCGAAGAATTGATGCTTTTGAACTGTGGTGTTGGAGAAGACTCTTGAGAGTCTCTTGGACTGCGAGGAGATCCAACCAGTCCATCCTCAAGGAAATCAGTCCTGAATATTCATTGGAAGGACTGATATGTTGGAGCTGAAACTCAAATATTTTGGCCACCTGATGCAAAGAACTGGCTTCTTAGGGAAGACCCTGTTGCTGGGTAAGACTGAAGGTGGGAGGAGAAGGGGATGACAGAGGATGAGATGGTACTGGCATCACTGACCCAATGGACATGAGTCTGAGTAAACTCCGGGAGTTGGTGACTGGCAGGGAGGCCTGGCATGCTGCAGTCCACAGAGCTGCAAAGAGCTGGACATGACTGAGTGACTGAACTGATATATAGACAACTAATGAGAACCTACTGAATGGCACAGGGAACTCTGTTCAAACGTGTATGGGAAAAACATTAAAAAAAGGTAGATATATGTATCCGTAAAACTGATTTACTTTGCTGTACAGCAGAAACTAACACAGCATTGTAAATCAACTATACTCCAAGTGAAAGGTGAAAGTGAAAGTCGCTCAGTTGTGTCTGACTCTTGCGACCCCGTGGACTACAGAGTCCATGGAATTCTCCAGGCCAGAATACTGGAGTGGGTAGCCTTTCCTTTCTCCAGGTGATCTTTCCAACCCAGGGATTGAACCCAGGTCTCCTGCATTGCAGGTGGACTCTTTACCAACTGAGCCACAAGGGAAGCAATACTCTTGCAACCCCATGGACTGTAGCCTGCCAGGCTCCTCTGTCTATGGGATTCTCCAGGCAAGAATACTGGGGTGGGTTGCCATTTCCTTCTCCAGGCGATCTTCCTGACCAGGAATCAAACCCTGTCTCCTGCACTGCAGGCAGATTCTTTACTGACTGACCTGTGAGGGAAGCCCAGATGAAAGTGAAGTGAAAGTGAAAGTTGTTCAGTTGTGTCCAGCTCTTTGCAACCCCATGGACTATACAGTCCATGGAATTCTCCAGGCCAGAATACAGCAGTGGGTAGACTTTCCCTTCTCCAGGGGATCTTCCCAACCCAGGGATCGAACCCAGGTCTCCTGCATTGCAGGTGCATAATTTACCAACTGAGCTTTTAATATTGTTGTTTAATAGTCTTAATACAAACTGCAAAGAGACCACTGGGGTAAGCAGAAAAGAGCTCAGACTTGTGGAACTGGGCTTCAATATTGAGGGAGATGTCACTCAGCTGAGAAATACTACAGGAGGTTTTACACATGTTCCTTGGACACTGCTGCTGCTGCTGCTGCTGCTAAGTCGCTTCAGTCGTGTCCAACTCTGTGTGACCCCATAGATGGCAGCCCACCAGGCTCCCCCATCCCTGGGATTCTCTAGGCAAGAATACTGGAGTGGGTTGCCATTTCCTTCTCCAATGCATGAAAATGAAGTTGCTCAGTCGTGTCCGACTCTTAGCGACCCCATGGACTGCAGCCTACCAGGCTCCTCCATCCATGGGATTTTCCAGGCAAGAGTACTAGAGTGGGGTGCCATTGCCTTCTCCATCCTTGGACACTACTATTAGAAAATCAGTTTTTCCCTGAAAGTTACCCCAACAACTTGTGACTGTTCAATAAACCCCTTTACTCTTGGACGATGCTTGAGATACGGCAAGCACCGATGACCTTCCCACGTGCTGCAGTTGGAAAGATACTTTAAAAACTGTCTCTTGATGGCTTTTCATTCCCATCCTTTAAGCTCTGAGTTGATAAAAAGTTATGTGAGGGATACAATTTGATATTCTTAGTGTATTTCTAGCTTTACAATTAATTCATGGATGAGAGAGTCATTATCCAATAGCATCCTGAAAGATGGAGACCATTCGTTTCAGACAAATACCCCCAATACTGTTATAGGTTTTGATTAAAATGAAAACTTACCAAGTTTTATTTCCTTAAAATATGATAAGTTCACAGGCAATTGAAGTCAGCTAGTTCCATTGTTGGGTTTCTAATTCCAAGGCTTATAATAATATTTTTTGGAGTCAAATATGACATAATGCTAGGACTCCTGGAGCTAGCAAAGATGATAAAGTGTTTTAGCCCCAGCAGGTGCTCAGCACAATCCTTTATTAAAAAGAGCTGCCACACGCAGGCTCTGAGTGTGATGGATTGTATAGGAATTAGGAGTGACATGCTATGAATTTACAACATTAAATTTTTTACCCTAATTAAAGAAGTGGCAATGGCCTCCAAACACAGTCTGGCTGCAGCTGGACAAGAATGACTGTATTCCCCAAGACTCCAGAAGGAGGATTCTTGACCCAGTGCTTCCACATAAGAGTGCTTGAATTAGACCACGAGCTGACAGGAAAAGATAACTGACGTTCCTGAATTAAAAGTCTCTCTTTTCTGTTATACTTTGACTTCTATTCCCAGCTTGATATGTGCACATTTTCCTTTTTTTAATGTGTATAATTAGACTTGGTAAGGTAGCTGTCCTGTTGACAGAATAAACCCATGTAACAGTAAGGGTGGCTGACTTCCAAACATCAGAAGGACCCACAGAGTACTGCAAACTGTGCCGGTGTGTGTGTTAGCAGTGACGAAGAAAAGCTTCACAAGCAGTATCTCCCAACAGCTCCGTGATTGCCTGGGATGGTGTTGAAAGACCTGACTTCATCTGCACAATCTTGCACAGAGGGAAATGAAGGTGTGTGTATGTCTCCAGGAAAAGGTACTGCATGAGCCACAACTATGATGCAAGAGCAGATGAATGTATTTTTCACAGGTTTTTGGAAGAAAAAGAATGAGTGGCCAGGTATCTGTGCCAAATGCATCATGTCTGGGACAAAGAATTATGCAGAAACAATAAGTTTACTCAAATGAATACTAGATTCTGCTGCTAAATGAGCTCATTCCCCTTCCCTGACTTTCTGGTTCATCTCCTGTCACTAAGGTTGTTCTCAAATGAATCCATCTGGGGACACCTGAGTGCTTCCTTCATTCAGCAGATTTTTAGTTTTCCTTCCCTCAGAACTCCGAGAGGAACATGAAGAGGAAAACATTTCCTTAATATTTCCACCCATCCCCAAACACACACACACGGAAGAAGTTAATGTCTCACTGTTCCTTAAATACATCTGTATTCTTCATCATGATAAATCATTTATTTGAATTATCTTTCTCTACTAGGATGAACAACAGTGTTATTAATAGCATGGATTTCAGAGCCAGGCATCTCCACTGTTTCCTGACTAGACAATCTTGGGCAAGTTACTGAACTAAGTCTCTTTTGCAAAAGGGGGATGTTAATACTACTTATCCTCAAAGAGTTGTTCTGAAGATGAAATGAAGTTATGCATGTATATCAAGCATTGGGGGATGTACCCAGTAAATGTTAGCTGTAAGTATTTGCCATTATTATGTTATCAATAAACTGAGACCTGAAATCACTGAAGAGAATAAAAAATTACCTAGGCAGAATGCTGAAATTGGTAATCAATTATACAACTAGTTCAGCAAGACAAAGAAAGGCCTCTGATTTTATTCTTATGTTCCTCTTTTCAACAGTCTTATTCTTAGGGGTGGGTGATGTCAGAAAGAGAGGGTGTATGGAAAAGGTGAGTTGGTGATATGGAGAGGAAACGTCAGAACGGAGGAGTAAGAAGGAAGCAGCTGAGGTACATAATTTTAAGGCTCCATTCTGACATTTTCCCCAAACTTGCAACTTCTCTGACTGTTCCACTTAATTTAATAAAGCACCAGCTTCCTGCTCACATGCTTCTGAACTCTCCAAATGCTTTCCATTCACTATGATTTTATGGTGTCAGACTCAGACCTGAAATATCCTTCTTGCTACCGAAACACCATCCACCCATCAGTCTATTCTCTCCAAACCTATGTGACTTCTGAGTCTATAGTTTAAGGTTGGCAACTAGTGTGCATCTCAGACACCTTCTCCCATTGAGTTGTTATGCCCACTTGCATTGCGATGATGAAAAGATTTCTGAGTCCATGTCTGGGTACAGCAGGAAAGAGTGATACGACTCATCTTATGTCTGCCACAAGCACGGGAGTGGGGAGTGGAGCTGAGATTGTCATGTATTATTGTCCCTGTTGTGAGTTTTGCCATCCCTTATCATCACCTTCTTATTGCTTGGCTGCTAAGTCATGTCCAACTCTTCTGTGACACCAAGAGGACTCTAGCCCATCAGCTCTCCTGTCCATGGGATTTTCCAGGCAAGAATATTGGGGTGAGTTGCCATTTCCTTCTCCAGGGGATCTTCTTGGATCAGGGCTTGAACCGGCACCTCCTGCATTGCAGGTGGATTCTTTTCCATTGAGCCACCCAGGAAGCTTTATGTTGGTTATAAATCCCATCCTGCCTTGAGGTCTCTCTTGTGTAACATCATTTCACCTTTTCCTCAAACTTTTGGAGGAATTCAGAGAAGAGGTTATTTTTCCTTCTTTGTATTAACAGTTCCACGTGAATGCTTTATATGTTGTAAATACTTGGTAATTACGTGTTGAATGATTGACACCCAGGAACAGAAATAAATGTGTTTGAGAGAGGAGAGGCAGCCACATGACAGATCTTCCTTTTCTTTAGAATTTTTTCTCTCTCCCCATCCAGAGTGTAAAACCGTAAGAATTCCCTTGGTGCTTTTCAAAGAAAGACACTCACACACACCCTATATGTGGAAAGAAAGGTGTGTCTGCCACATGCTGTAGAATTAGTCTCTGGAACACAGAATTACTGACTCTGAATAGCTCGCTATTATCTTTTCTGTCCTGCAAGTCACTGGGAATGGCAGACTGCAAACAGTAGACCTATTGAAAGGGAAGTCATAGCCACTTGTCTCCACAGGAACCACATTGAAAGGGTGTTCAAAAGCCAGGCACACAAGAGCTGAGGCTTGGCAAGCATCACAGCTAGCTTGGAGAGCAAGTGACTATTCACAGTGCTGCTGCCTACCTGTCCGTATTCCCCACTGCCTCTCGCATTGGTTCATTAAAAAGCCATAAGAAACCAGCATGGCAGGGGTGGGCTGTCAGCAAGTCAGAATGACTGTGATAACTTTTGGGCTGCCTGGATACAGGTGAGAGAGACAAGCTCTATGTTGAGATGGAAAGAGTGGTGAGTGAGTGTGTGTGTGTCTGAACCAGTGAAGGTTCAGATGGGATTAGCTCAACCACCTCAATTTCTCAGACTCTCGCCAATTCAGATCAAGCCAGAGAGGTAGGCACAATCAAGTACGTTTGCGTTGCTTTGACAAGGGCTAATAGCTAGAGGAATATGGTTGACCACACTTAAAGTATATGAAGGGGATTTAAATTCTTCAGCTCAGACAAGAGTTTCTCATCCTTGGCACTATTGGCAGTTTTGGACAAAGAACTCTTTGTTAGTATGAGGGGCTGTCTGGTGCACTGCAGAATGCTGAGCAGTATCTCTTGCCTCTACCCACTGGATGTCAACAGTACCCATCCCTCAGTAGTGATAAGCACAAGTGTTTCCAGATGTTACCAAATATTTTCTGGGGAAAAAATTGTCCCTGTTGAGAACAACTGAACCAACTGTCCTCTTTGATTAATTATTAATAGTTACCCGTTAGTAAGAAAGACATCAAATCAACACAGGATCGCTTGGTGATAGTTCCATAAATCATATACGCATATCTTGTGTACTTTATCACTCAGTAGTGCTTTAAGAGAAATTTCTGTCTCAAGCAGCTATTGTGTTAAATATGTCTTTAGTGTATTAAATACTCACACAGAACACAGCATTTTAATTTGGAAATATATCAGCTTACATCTATCAGAGCATTTTCATGCAGATAGAAATATATAACCAAAACAAAGAAGTTATAACCATAAATCATGGCAAAGCTGGCAGTGTAACTAAATTGGAAATGAGTTTACAAAATAAATGAAAACAAAAACATATTACAGAATAAGTGTGCCCCTTACTGCATTCTTTTTGGGATTGTTATAAATTGGAAAGAAAAGAGAACTGCATACAGTGGGAGTTAAATCACAATACATTCTGCCTGTCAAAATACACTAACACAAATAGATCTGTGAGCAGGTGCCGCTAACTGCTGTTGTCATTAGTCTGGACTTACAAACATCTTGACTTTCCAATGAAAAGGTGAACAAAAAGAAACGAAATCTTCATAAGCCTTAATTGAATGACAAAGCAATATTTAAATCATATTGTATCACTATCTTTCAGTCAAAATCTTTACACCTTTCATTACAAGACATTCCTTCTATTTGTTTACGAGTTGGCCACTATTAATTAACTTAGTGGATAAACATGATGTGAAGAGTACAAAGAGAGACAAATGACTGTAAGGAAGCTTTCTAGTTCTGATATATATTCTTTAGTACAAAGACAAGCACTTAACCACATTGTTTTGGACCAGTAAACTGACTATTAATTTAGCAGATTCAAGGCTTGAATGAGGGTTGTTTCAAGTATAGTTCTTATCACTAAAAAAAGAAAAAGGTAAACAAACACACAAACTCACTTGGACATTATACTGAGGTTGGATAATTTAAGTAAGAAGCAGTTATATCAATGCTAATCATTACATTGTTCTTTCCCATTCTAAAATCAAGGACTTCATTTTTTAGTCTACATTAAATTTTTCTTAAACTCCCAACAGCTTTCTTACCCATAGTTGAAGACTTAAGGGAAAGTCTTCCCACTTTACCTGATAATAGTATTTGGTATTTTGCTTGATAACCAGGTATCTGCAATAGAATAATATCTGTACCACATTGGTAATTTGTTTATGTTTTTATTATGAAGTTTGCTAAAGTATCTCCCATGCCTCCATCTCAGGTATCAATGTGTGAAACTACTGATACACTTTTCTCTCTTTCCAAAAATGCAGCTGGCTAGTCCAACTGAACTGCTCACATATTTGTGAAAACGCATTTTATTTTGCTGACTGATGTTAATGTCTTTCATGAGTCTCTCTACGTAATCAAATGACTAGAGTTATCTTCAGACCAGAGACTGCTGTCTCTTCAAACCATTGGTGTCAGGGAGCTCATCTTGCCAGGCTTCAGCAATACATGAACCGTGAACTTCCAGATGTTTAAGCTGGTTTTAGAAAAAGCAGAGGAACCAGAGATCAAATTGCCAACATCCACTGGATCATCAAAAAAGCAAGAGAGTTCCAGAAAAACATCTACTTCTGCTTTATTGACTATGCCAAAGCCTTTGACTGTGTGGATCACACTAAACTGTGGAAAATTCTGAAAGAGATGGGAATACCAGACTACCTGACCTGCCTCTTGAGAAACCTGTATGCAGATCAGGAAGCAACAGTTAGAACTGGACATGGAACAACAGACTGATTCCAAATAGGAAACAGAGTACGTCAAGGCTGTATATTGTCACCCTGCTTATTTAACTTATATGCAGAGTACATTATGAGAAATGCTGGGCTGGAAGAAGCACAAGCTGGAATCAAGATTGCCAGGAGAAATATCAATAAGCTCAGATATGCAGATGACACCACCCTTGTGGCAGAAAGTGAAGAGGAACTCAAAAGCCTCTTGATGAAAGTGAAAGAGGAGAGTGAAAAAGTTGGCTTAAAGCTCAACATTCAGAAAATGAAGATCATGGCATCTGATCCCATCACTTCATGGGAAATAGATGGAGAAACAGTGGAAACAGTGTCAGAGTTTATTTTACTGGGCTCCAAAATCACTGCAGATGGTGACTGCAGCCATGAAATTAAAAGACGCTTGCTCCTTCAAAGAAAAGTTATGACCAACCTATATAGCATTTTAAAAAGCAGAGACCTTACTTTGCCAAGAAAAGTCTGTCCAGGCAAAGCTATGGTTTTTCCAGTAGCCATGTATGGATGTGAGAGCTGGAATATAATGAAAGCTGCAGTAAAGAATTGATCCTTTTGAACTGTGGTGTTGCAGAAGACTCTTAAGAGTTCCTTTGACTGCAAGGAATCATCCTAAAGGAAATCAGTCCATCCTAAAGGAAATCAATTGTGAATATTCATTGGAGGGACTGATGCTGAAGCTGAAACTCCAATACTTTGGCCACTTGGTACGAAGAACTGACTCACTGGAAAGACCCTAATGCTGGGAAAGATATAGGGCAGGAGGAGAAGGGGACGACGGAGGATGAGATGGTTGGATGGCATCACCAACTCAATGGACATGAGTTTGAGAAGCTCTGGGAGTTGGTGCTGGACAGGGAAGCCTGGTGTGCTGCAGTCCATGGGGTTGCAAAGAGTTGGACACGACTGAGGGACTGAACTCAACTATGGAAAACAGTTTGGAGGTTCCTCAAGAAACTAAAAATAAAGTTGTGCTGCTGCTGCTGCTAAGTCCAGTAATCCCACTCCTGGGCATACCTCTTGACAAAACTCTAATGGAAAAGGATATGTTCACCCCTACGTTCACTCTCTACAATAGCCAAGACATGGAAACAACCTAAATGTCCATTAACAAATGAGTGGATAAAGAAAACATCATTCCTTTGTACAATGGACTACTACTCAGCCATAACGAACAATGAAATAATACCATTTGCAGCAACGTGGATGAACCTAAAGATTATCATACTAAGTGAAGTCAGTCAGGAAGAAAACCACAAATATCATATTATATTACATGTAGAATCTAAAATATGACACAGATGAATTTATCTACAAAGTAGAAACAGACTCACCAACAGAGAAAACAGACTTGTGGTTGCCAAGAGGTAGGGGCTTTGGAAGAGGGACTGGGAGTTTGGGATTAGCAGATGCAAATTATTACATATAGAATGGATAAACAAGATCCTACTGTATAGCATGGGAGCTATGTCCAATATTTTGTGGTAAACCATAATGAAAAAGAATCTGAAAAAAATCACTTTGCTGTATAGTAGGAATCAATACAACACTGTAAATCAACTATACTTTAACAAAATAAATTAAAACATACTTTTTAAAGCTTAAAGACGCTATAGTATCTCTAAATGATAAAAACTGAATTATTTTTAAAATGATAATTTTGAGGAATTCTGTATGGCATGCAAAACTTCCTTTGCTATAAAGCTGAGTGAAAAAAAATATAAAACAGTATATATCATCTCTTTCTAATATAATTACAAGAAGAGATACAGCTATAAATTCACATAAATAATTGTTAAAACCTGGAAACCATGCATAATAAAACAGTAAAGAAACAAAATGGGAGAAGTTAATTTTCATAATTTTATTTAACTCATACAACCAAAACACTATTTCAATACATCAATATAAAAATTATAGATGAGATAGTTTACACTTTTTTTTTAATAATAGATTTTCCAAATCTGGAGTATGTCTCCCACTTATAGCACATCTCAAAAAAGACTATCTGCATTTCAGAGGCTGAACAGCACCATGTGGCTGGTGGCTACATTACTGGGTAGTGTAGAGTTAATAGAGTGATTCCTATTAAACACTGTTAGTTGGCCAGTGTATCTGTCTGTCTACATTAAAAAGAAAAAAACTGGTGGCAGGAAATGCAGTATTATATTCATTGTCATTTCCTTTAGGATAAAGAGACATAGATACTTTCTCTTCATTCTTTTAAAAACTGTTCAAGAGTTATTATGTTTAGGATCAAGAAAATACAGTTTTCACATATAGTCTCTGAGGAGATACATTTTTTTCCCCAAAAAAGTAAAATGAACACGTGAGGCACGGAACACTACATTCAACCTAAGTATCTTGAAACTAGCACAGTCATCAAGGTTCTGATGGAATATGAGAAGATGGGAAGGAAAGGGCCACAGATGCCCTTGAGACAAGGTTTCTCCAACATGAAAAAACAGCTAGGGATCCAGCTGCTGGTAATAGAAGGCTAGCTTTTCCAGACAAATCCTACTATGAAAAACACCAAAAATGCAGACTAAATCATAAAACAAACTTTTAAAAACAGCAAAGAGAAACAGAAGAGTAAGAAATTAGCTGAGCAAAATTGAAAGGAAAACTAAGAAGGCAGAGAATTAAGCAGATAACAAAAACAATGCCCTTTAGTTTTGAAAAGTTCTCAGGGAGATGTCATAGCCCAAGGAATTGGTGATTCTAATAGGAGACTCTTTCCACAATAATCTACACCTCTGAAGGGCTGCACAGTCAGGGGAAAGATAAAGTGGATAATTAAATAATGCCCAAATTATGTAGAAGAAAGAGGGTAATTAAAGTTGAAAAAAGACACCAATGATACACGAAACCAGCAAACAATAAAGAAAACTGTTATCAATATCACTAATCATCAGGGATCAAAAATGAATGGGTAAAGAAGATGAGGTGTATATATACACAGTGGAGTATTACTGAGCCATAAAAAGAAGAAAATTTTGCCATTTTCTGCAACATGAATGGACCCGGAGGGCATTATGCAAAGTAAGTCAGACAGATAAAAACAAATACTCTATGATATCATTTATACATGCAATCTAAAAAATACAACTAATTATGAATATAACAAAAATGCAGCAGACTCACAGAGAACAAACTAGTAGTTACCAGTGGGGAGAAGGATGTGGAGAGGGGCAACTTAGAGGCGGGGGATTAAGAGGTGTAGGATATTAAGTACAAAATCAGCTATAAGGATTATATTGTATGACACAGGGAGTATAGTCAGTATTTTACAATAACGCTGCTGCTGCTGCTGCTAAATCGCTTCAGTCGTGTCTGACTCTGTGCGACCCCTTTAACAACTGTGAATCACTATACTGTACACCTGTAACTTACATAATATTGTACAGCAGCTTTTCAATAAGAAAGAAAAAATCTGTAAAACTCCTAGATGTCTTTTAGCTAATGGAACATTATAGAATATTCATCTAATTAGATTCATATGAGGCTATTAACAATGTTGAACTAAATCTATATGCATCATCAGGGAAACTGTTCCTAAGTGTTAAAAATCAGGTTAACAAGTGGTACGAACACCTTCATGAAACATACATTACACACATATACAAAGTCAAAAAGTGGACAGTTTTCAAATGTAAGAAATATTTGGAGCTGGGAAAATAAATATCAACAGCAGCAATTATCCCTATGATGCTGTGTTGAGTGTTTACTTTTTCTTTTCTTGTATTTTCTGATTATTCTTTAATAAACATGCAGCATTCACAAAAATTATAAAATATATAAAAATGTGTTAAACAGTAAGAAAGGCAGTGAAAGATGATAAAATATCCACGGAAATCAGTTACTGCAGAATGTAGCAACCTTGTTAAATACACTCAGAATGCAGGCAAAAATAGATAAAACTAATGGGAGAAAAGGTCAGAAACGTGGAAAAATACATATGAGGAAAACCTGAAATACAACAGAATTGATGAAGCAGAGTAAGTAAAAAAGAAAACAACACCAGGCAATTTTTCTGTCTTTAAGAAAGGCCTGAAGAAAAATTAATGAGAACAAAATGTCTAAGCTTATCCTATTACAACTTTTGAGTTTTATGGATTTAAAAAAGCATCTTATAAATAACAAGGAAAAATGTCACTTGCAAAGGAGCAAGACTCTATAATGCAAAAACTAGAAAATAAGTGAATCACCAACACCTGAGAAAAACACTTAATTCAAGAAATCTATTTCTGCCTAAATAATTTTTCATTTCCCAGGACAACAGCAAGCTGGTCTTAGAAATCTTATAAAGCATATCACACATATAGCTTTCCTTAAAACAATTATGTGTGTGTGTGTGTACATACATAAATTGGGCTTTCCTAGTGGCTAAGACAGTAAATAATCTGCCTTCGATGCAAGAAACCCAGGTTTGATCCCTGGGTCAGGAATATCTCCTGGAGAAGGGAATGGCCCCATTCCATTATTCTTGCCTGGAGAATTCCATGGACAGAGGAGCCTGGCAGGCTACAGCCATGGGGTCACAAAGAGTCAGACATGACTGAGGAACTTTCACATTCAAGCATAAATTATATATACATACATTTAATTATATATAATTATATAAATTTAATATATGTAATTATATATACTTTTATACATTTTAATATAATTTTATATATTAAATATTATTTATATAATTTTTATATATGTAAAATTTATTTTTTATATATATGTAAAATTTGAAATGAATTACTCATAGTATAATAGGAATAATTAACACTTAAATAAATAAGAATTCTATATAACTAATATTAATGTGGTCACAAAACAAAGTTAAATTAAACATAAATCTTGAAAGAGAGTATTTATAACATTTAAAAAGTCAACCTAGTGGTCATTAGGTCAAGAGAAAATATAATAAGGACTTATATAGAGAGAGCCAGATATTCTTTTCATTTTCAACATTAAAAAACTCATAACAATGTGTTAATTTTTTTTCTTATGTTAAAATTAACCATTAGTCAGGAGGTAGGGCAGAAGAATGAGGAATTCAGATTAGGCCTTAAGATAAAATATTCACCACATCATTATTTACAATAACCAAGATTTGGAAGTAACCTAAGCGTCCAATGATGGATGAATGGATAAAATATTCACCACATCATTATTTACAATAACCAAGATTTGGAAGTAACCTAAGCGTCCAAAGTGTGTATATACATATATAATGGAATATTACTCAGCCATAGAAAAGAATGAAGTCTTGTCATTTGCAACATTATAAAGGGTATTATGCTAAGTAAAATAAGTCAGACAAATAATATAAGATCTCACTTATACATGGAATCTAAAAACCAAAACAAACCAACAAAACAAAATTAAAACAGACTCATAGATACAGAGAACAAATGAGTGGTTGCCAGAGGAGGGTAGAGTGAGGACGGGTGAAACAGATGAAGGGAAGTAAGAGGTAAAGTTTACACTTATAAAATAAATAAGTCATGGGGATCTAATATACAGCATAAAGAATACGGTCAATAAAACTAATAACTTTGTATGGGGCAGATGGTTGTTGGACTAAGCACAGTGATCATTTTATTATGTATTTAAATGTTATATATGTGAAGCTAACATAATACTGTATGTCAGTTATATTTCAGTCAAAAAGTCAATCATTTTTCAGAGGCTTTCTAAACACCTGTGACTATATAATAGATTTAATCCAACCAAATGGATGAGTGTATTTCTCCTCCCACTAGTAATAAGAGTATAGTGAACTACAGTTTTTCCAGCAGATTTATTGAGTTGAGAATACAGGGATTTTCACCAATCACAAATGATAGGAATGATCTTAAATACTTAATCATGGTTCCTTAACAGTGAAAGGTCCAATAGGAAAAAAGCAGTAGAAGACAAAATTGGGTTATTTGCTCATGTAATACTGCTTTTTCTTTCAAGGTCAGCCCACATAAAAGGTGTGCCTAGTATAAAACTACAGTAGAATGACAGAGAATCACACAATTAAAATAGCAATAAGAGAGAGTGTTTAGATGAGGCTTACTATATCAGACTCTTGAGACCAAAGAGCAGGTGTTTCTGAAATGGATAGGTTAAAAAAAAAAATCCAGGGATGAATTTTCAAACAGCCCTCCACAAATTCTAGTGCTTTTCAAAGCAATAGCTGTTTCAGGGGAAATAGTTTCTATCTCTATAGATGTGAACTTTCAACAGGCCCTTAAAAAACTTACAGAGAACTGTTATGATGAGTTCACATAGACAGCAGCATCACTCAGAAAAGCATGGCTTATACCTTAAAGAAGAAAGATCATTTCTAATTACAGGGAAGACAATTAAGCGCATGAGTCAGTTCAGTTCACTTCAGTCGCTCAGTCGTGTCCAACTCTTCGTGACCCCATGGACTGCAGCACACCAGGCCTCCCTGTCCATCACCAACTCCCGGAGTTCACTCAGACTCATGTCCATTGAGTCAGTGATGCCATCCAACCATCTCATCCTCTGTCATCCCCTTTTTCTTCTGCCATCAATCATTCCCAGCATCGGGGTCTTTTCCAATGAGTCAGCTCTTTGCATCAGGCGGTCAAAGTATTGGAGTTTCAACTTCAACATCATTGGAATCCTTCCAATAAATATTCAGGACTGATTTTCTTTAGGATGGACTGGTTGGATTTCCTTGCAGTCCAAGGGACTCTCAAAAGTCTTCTCCAACACCACAGTTCAAAAGCATCAATTCTTCAGCACTCAGCTTTCTTTATAGTCCAACTCTCACATCCATACATGACTGCTGGAAAAACCATAGCCTTGACTAGACAGACCTTTGTGGGCAAAGTAATGTCTTTGCTTCTTAATATGCTGTCTAGGTTGGTCATAACTTTCCTCCCAAGGAGTAAGTGCCTTTTAATTTCATGGTTGCAGTCACCATCTGCAGTGATTTTGGAGCCCCCCAAAATAAAGTCTGCCACTGTTTCCATTGTTTCCCCATCTATTTGCCATGAGGTGATGGGACTGGATGCCATGATCTTAGTTTTCTGAATTTTGAGCTTTAAGCCTTAAGGCTTAAAGTGCATGAGTAGGCTTATTTAAATGAGAAAGGGTAAAAGGGCATTGGTTTAAGGGACATTTTAAAAAAATTATTATGAGACTAGCAAGCTTCAAGGAGATATGAAAGCTGCCTGGGAGATATGAAAGCTCCACAGGTAGGACTCAGAAAGCTGCTATCAGTTTTGGTATTGTCAGTGGGGGGCCCTGAGAAAGTGAAGTAGCCTTTGAGGCTACTTGGTTTATTGAACCTCTCTCACTGTCTGCTTTCCAAAACCCCCAAAAGGACCATTGAGCAGCCATCAGTGCATGGTACTGGATAAGAGCCCAGGGGTTAGGTGTCCAACAACTTTAGTTCAAATTCTGATTTGACCAAAAAGGTAGCTGTGAGACCAAGGGCACTCGTGTAATTGATCTTTGCTTTTCATTGTTCTCATTTGCAAAGAGGGCCATAACCCTTATTTTGTCATTATTCATGGAATCAGTAAATGTATATTATACATTCCAAAGGTAGTTCAGTTCTTAATTCATGTCTGACTTTTTGCGACCCCATGGACTGTAGCCCACCAGGCTCTTCTGTCCATGGGATTTCCCAGGCAAGAATACTGGAGTGGGTTACCATTTACTTCTCCAAGGGATCTTCCTGACCCAGGGATCAAACCCATGTCTCTTGCATCGCTTGCATTGGCAGGTAGCTTCTTTACCACTGAGCCACTGGGGAAGCCCATATATTACACGTTACATAGACTGAAAATTGGGTGTTCAAAAATTCAGTCTCCCTCTCCTTCTTTATCAGAAGGAAAATATTCTTGAAATAAGAGAACAGTACTCATAAAGCTTGCTTACTTGTATGTCAGGCACTTAATTATTACCTACAACAATTCCTTTAGAAAGTTTTTATCATTCCAATTTTACTGATTACAAAACAGCCTGGAGGGGATAATAAACTTGCTCAAACAGAGCTTCTATTCTGTTCCATGTCTAATTTATTCTAGAATTCAGCCTTTAGTCACCACCATTTCTTACCTTAATAAAAAACATATATATATATAAGATTTTACATACATTACACATTTCACCTAAAAATTACACCATTAAAACACAGTCTTCGTTTCCCTTTCCTGATCTTAAATTGAGACTGCTAGTTCAATGGTGTGCACAGTTAGTTCATTAGAGAATTAGAACAATTATAAGCCTCTGTGTGTGTGTGTGTTAGTTGCTCAGTCATGTCTGACTCTTTGCGACCCTGCGGACTGTAGCCTGGCAGGCTTCTCTGTCCATGGAATTCTCCAGGCAAGAATACAGGAGTGGATTGCCTCTAAGGAATCAATAAATGAAATTTGCCAAGAAGTAAAATATTATAAATGTAGTTGCCATTAATTTTTACATAATTAATGGATCCTAGTTCCATCAGTAAGAAGTTTCATATATATTCTGCCTAATTTGATGGAGCTGAACTTCAAAAACAGATTAAGTCCTTTTTAGTTTTTCACCTCAAACAAAGATAATTAGCTTGAAATACGGAAGATGAGAATAAATCACAAATCCTGTTATTTCAAAGACATTTTCTTTCACTTGATCCTGGTTTGCCTGATGTCTCCACACATAAAAAGTAATGTTCCATCTGTATGCAAGTTTTGCACATTTTGCTCAGAAATACCATTCTTATATTTTAGCCCCTAGATGGTAATTTTGAAGGTTTCATATCCTCTCATTTGACAGCTACTCAGTGATTGCTTGGAATCTCATGAGTATAAACAGCAAATGAGGAAATGCAGTAAAACTGAGAAATATCATGCGGTCAAGGATGAAGTGAGGGAATTTTTCTTGATAAGCTTGAGAGAAACAGTGCAATTCTCCTTTCTGCATGGAAAGACTAAGTCCTTCTCCTGTGGCTTGGTTACATCAATCTGAGCTCTCACTGGCCTAGAAGGAGCCTCAAGAAGACACACTCACGTACTGAGGGTTTTGAGACAGATTTTATGCAATATACCAGCACAAGCATCTGGGAAGTGCCTGGAAAACTGAAATAAACATTTGTCAGCAAAACCCTAAGTATGCCTGGGAAGTTAGCAAAATTGTCGATAGTCTGAACATTCTTTAGCACTGCCCTTCTTTGGAATTGGGATGAAGACTGATCTTTCCCAGACCAGTGGCCATTGCTGAGTTTTCCAACTTTGCTGACATACTGAGTGCAGCACTTTCACAGCATCATCTTTCAGGATTTGAAATAGCTCAACTGGTATTCCATCACCTCCACTAGCTTTGCTTGGAGTGATGCGTCCTAAGGCCCGCTTGACCTCGCATTCCAGGATGTCTGGCTCTAGGTGAGTGATCACACCATCATGATTATCTGGGTCATGAAGATATTTTTTGTATAGTTCTTCTGTGTATTCTTGCCACCTCTTCTTAATATTTTCTGCTTCTGTTAGGTCCATACCATTTCTGTCCTTTATTGTGCCCATCTTTGCATGAAATGTCCCCTTGGCAACTCTAATTTTCTTGAAGAGATCTCTAGTCTTTCCCATTCTACTGTTTCCTCTATTTCTCTGCATTGATTGCTGAGGAAGGCTTTCTTATCTCTCCTTGGTGTTCTTTGGAACTCTGCATTCAAATGGTTATATCTTTCCTTTTCTTCTTTCTCTTCTGCTTCTCTTCTTTTCACAGCTCTTTGTAAGGCCTCTTCATAGAACCATTTTGCCTTTTTTCATTTCTTTTTCTTGGGGATGGTCTTGATTACTGCCTCCTGTACAATGTCATGAACCTCCATCCATAGTTCTTAAGGCACTCTGTCTATCAGATCTAGGCCCTTAAATCTATTTCTCACTTCCACTGTATAATCATAAGGGATTTGATTTAGGTCATACCTGAATGGTCTAGTGGTTTTCCCTACTTTCTTCAATTTAAGTCTGAATTTGGCAATAAGGAGTGTATGATCTGAACCACAGTCAGTTCCCGGTCTTAGTTTTGCTGACTGTATAGAGCTTTTCCATATTTGGCTGCAAAGAATAGAATCAATCTGATTTTTGCATTGACCATCTGGTGATGTCCATGTGTAGAGTCTCATGTTGTTGGAAGAGGGTATTTGCTATGACCAGTGCATTCTCCTAGCAAAACTCTATTAGCCTTAGAGTTACTCAGAAGCCATAAAAAGAATGAAATAAAGCCATCTGCAACATGGATGAATCTATTATTGTCATACTGAGTGAAGCCAGGCAGAGAATGACAAATATCATATGATATTTTTTAATTTGGAATCTAAATAGTGGTACAAATGAACCTATTTACAAAACATAAACTTAATCACAGATGTAGAAAACAAATATATGATTACCTAGGGGGAGAGGGCAAAGGATAAACTGGGATTGATAGGTGTACACTACTATACATATTGTAAAGTAGATAACTAATAAGAACCATTTGTATAGCACGTGAAACTCTACTCAGTATTCTGTAAGGACTTATGGAAACAGAATCTAAAAAGAATGGATACACGTAGATGTATAACTGACTCACTGACTCACTTTGTTATAAGAAACAGAACATTGTAAATCACCTACACTCTAATAACAAAATTGATTAAGAACATCTAGTGAAAAGACAACCCTCAGAATGGGAGAAAATAATTGGAAATGAAGCAAATGACAAAGAATTAATCTTCAAAATATAAAAGCAGTTTATGAGGCTCCATATCAGATGAACAAACAACCCAATCAAAAAAAGCAGAGAAGACCTACACAGACATTTCACCAAAGAAGACATACAGACAGCCAACAAACCTGTGAAAATATGTGCAACATTGCTCATTATCAGAGAAAATGAAATCAAAACTACAGTGAGGTATCACCTCACATGGGTCAGAAGGGCTACCAAAAAAACCCTGCAAATAAATGCTGGAGAGGGTGTGGAGGAAAAGGAACCCTCTTGCACAGTTGGTGGGAATGTAAACTGATACTACCACTATGGAGAACAGTGTGGAGATTTCTTTAAAAACTAGGAACAAAACTACCATATGAGCCAGGAATCCCGCTACTGGGCATATACCCTGAGAAAAGCATAACTGGAAAAGACACATGTATCCCAATGTTTGTTGCAGCACTATTTACCATAGCTAGGACATGGAAGCAACCTAGATGTCCATCAATAGATGACTGGATAAAGAAATTGTGGCATATATATACAATGAAATATTACTCAGCCATAAGAGGAACAAATTTGAGTCAGTTCTAGTGAGGTGGATGAACTTAGAGCCTGTTATACAGAGTGAATTAAGTCAAAGAGAGGAAAACAAATATTGTATAATAATGCATATATATGGAATCTAGAAAAATGGTACTGATGAACCTATTTACAGGGCAGAATAGAGATGCGGAGGTAGGGAGCAGATTTATGGACACAGTGGGGGAATAAGAGGGTGGGATAAATTGAGAAAGTGTCACTGAAACCCATATTCCTCCTGTAAAGCAGCGAGTCAGAAGTTTTTGTGCTGTATAACACAGGCTGTTCAACCTGGTGCTCTTTGACAACCTAGAGGGGTAGGTTACTGTGAAAGGTGGTGGGGAGGTTCAAGAGGGAGGGGATATATGTATATTCGTGGCTGACTCACATTGTTGTATAGCAGAAACCAACAAAACATTGTATAGCAATGTCCTTCAATCAAAAATTAAAACACAACATCTAGGAAGCTTGGAGGAATGAAAGTGTATTAGATTTATCTTGTTTATTTAGTTTCTTTCTAATTTTCAAATATTCCATATCATTTTTATATTTCATTGTATAGTTAAGAATGTTAATATGGCACACGATAGATGCAGTGCATTTTTGTTTTGAATTTTCAATAGCTTAATTTTTTTTTTAAATGGTAAAAAGCTAGTGTAATTTGTTGTTGATAGAATATTCAGGAGCATCCCTGACCCCTTTCTACTAGATGCCAGAGCACTCATTCCAGTTGTGCAACCAAAAATACCACCATGTATCTCCTGGGGGCCATATCACGCCCAGATTAAAACCACTGTTCTGGACTGAAGCACAGCATAAGGAAAGACTGCTGGCACAATGTGTGGCACATAATGAACATTAAACAAACACTGACGTCACTGCTTACAACCATTTTGGATGCTGAATCACTGCAGATGAATTAGAGGAAGCTTGGATGTGAATATTTCTAGTGAAAATCGTTGTATGGTAGTTCTGCAAGCTTTCTTAGAAGGTTAGGTAATTATTTTCTCCTTTGGAATGGTTATCTGAGTACGGTTAAGAAAAAATATAATGTGATTTTGAGCATCTCAAGTGGATGTCTAGCCCTTAATTAAAACAAAAAAGTTGCGTTATAATTTACCAGTGTTTTTCCTTTTAATCAGTGGGGAGTCAATAAATAAATCCATACACAAGACTTGAAACTGTATCCTCAAATGTGATCCACTTGTTATATTTGTGAGAATTATAATTGATTGCCTACCTATGGACACTTTTTTCTCCTCTTTTCCCTTTAAATATTTAAAGCCACACACACTTTGTCTAAGGAATCCATTTTGTCAAGAAAGCAAATAGAAAAGGTGAAGAAGAAAAATCAGTGTTATCAACATCATTTTCGCTTCATTCTTTAAACATACGGCCACTCCAGCTTCAAACACGCATGAGTTTCCCTGGATCAGGGGCACCTGACAACTGAGGATGTGATGTGAACTACAGGCAGGTGTGACTTGGCTCTCCTCCATCAGAGAACTCAGTGAGGACTGGTGTCCCCACCGAAGCATGGTGGACACGGATCTCAGAGAGAATTCTGCTTTTAACGTCGGATTCAAAAGAATGAATTGGAAACCTTAGTAAGACAGGTAAAATGAAAGAAACAGTAGGGAAGCTAGCCCGAGTTCTGCCCACATTATACCACAATGGCAGCTACCCCTATAACAACAACATCAACAGCAACCATGTGTCAACAACGGCCACAAACAGTGCCTATTTCTCTTACAAGGACTATTGCTAGCGCTATGCACTTCTCTCCACGGCTCTAACTATACAACCACAAGTGCTATCACGGCTGCACGGCCACCACAGCAACAGTTGCTATGATAACAGGAACTGCTCCTCCACAGTTGCTACTACCTCCCACTGTTGCTGGAAAAACAAACAAACAAAAAACTATCCGGAAGTCACTATATACCGTGGTCTTTAAATAATCCAATGAGTTAAACATTGGAACTCTGTTTTCCCAAATGGAGTCTTAGCCTTTGACAACTTGTGCTCACAGAATGCTGTAACCAGGGATCCAGGGAGTCTGAACCTGGATCTCCAGATCTACGAGGTGCTGCTGCACACAGTGACTGGAGGATTCGCCTTCCTGGAACCTGGTCACCTTATTACAGAAGGCAGAGGATAGATTAGACGATGTGTAAGCGATTTCCTCTATATTTTTTTTTCCTCAGACGAACTCTCTCAGCCTATCATGTGAGCCTGGAGAGCATGGCCATGTTCAAATGTGTCCCCTGGGTTCCCAAGGGGACAGATGGCTAGAAATGAGACTCAGGCAAACTTTTTTTTTTTTTTTTTAACACAATTTGTTTTCTCCTGGCCAAGAGGCCAACACTGGGATGAGAACTGCCACTATCCACACCAAGGCTGGCCACAGAGGGACCATTTTTATTTGAACTTTGAGATTAAAAAATGATGACTATGGACACTCCATAAATCAGACATTCTTCAAAAACATGTTCCCTCAAGAAGAAAGTCTGAGGAGGATGAGTGAATAGGCAGAACAGGTTAAGGTCTGTTTGTAAATAACAGAAATGGGAATGACAGCAACATTCCTGGTAATGTTCCTGGTAATATTCCTGGTAAAATTCCTGGTAATAGCAACATTTTGGATACCACTTAAGTGTCCATCTGGAGGGTGCTGGTTACATTTTGAATCCTCTACATCATGCAGCCATTAAAAATGTCTAGTTCTATATCTAACAGAATGGCACTCATTTAACATAAATGACAAGCTAAATTATTATCATAATTCCATTTACAAAAGAAAAGTATTTATTTTGAACTCTATAAAAAGATAGATGCAAAAACATAAATCACAGGTACCTCTTGGCAGTGAGATTACACTTGATCTTATGTTATCTGTATACATTTTAAGACATAAGCAGAAAAAATGACATAAAGCTATTTCTAATTAAGGGGAAATTCAGATATAAGTGGCTACAATTACATACTAGTGTCTTTTTACATCTCATATCAACTTTGCAAATTGTAGACGTAATTTACACTGTACTAGAAAATCAGGCCTCTTTAAAATTTCAAATTTCCTATCTGATCCACCATGTTATTTGTTAGCCCTTGACTCAGAACACCTGATAGTTTCTAGAAAGTAAATCCCTCTGAAAGGAGATGTACTAGGATGCTGAGAGGTGCAAAATGATTCCACATAAGTTATCAAAAGCAGCTCATGTGAACAGCTCTAGGATAAGTGCTAAGCTGCAAAGGCAACTACTTTGAAAGAAATAAAGCTATCTGGATACATTCGTTGTAAGGCATGAAGGAAGAAAAGTATTTTTTTTTAAGACATAAAGGAACAAATGGAAAGATACAGTCAGCTCCTTTTTAGCATCAGTATTATGTGATTTTCAAATTAAGTCCTTCCAATCTCTAGTCTTGCCGCTCAGACCCAATTTGGCTGGCTGATCTATTTTCATCCATCAATTTTCTCTTTGATGAGGGTGCATTTTGGGCTCATCTTTTCCTAGAGGCCTGAAGACATTTTAATAGGATGAGTCAACAAGTGAACTTAATTGATCCTGTCGGGCCTTCCTTTATGCCAGGCTGATGTTGAGGGGCTCAGTCCTTTTCTGAAAAATGCATAACTCTAGAAAAATGCATTTCCATCTTATTTTCTTTGCTGAACGAATAGTCACCTATCTATTATTCAACACACAGTGACCAGAAGATTACAAGCATCCTCACTGTAAATGACATGTTTTCCCAACACTGCCAGTTTAATGCTGGAACAGTACCCGGTGATTTATAGCAGCTGTTCTCCGAAGAGGTTCAATGGCTTTCAGATACCTTCTCAGTTTCTCCCTTTCCCACCTTGAAAAAATCTTGGTGATGAGAGGGCAAGAAAGAAAACACTTTACATACCTGAGGATTAAGAACTACTCAATGCCAACATCAAACTTAGACATAAGAGCCCAGCAAGATATTTTTTTCATGTGTCTCCCAATTCCAGTTCTGCCTGCCAGGGTTTGCCCTCTCCTCCATACTTTGTTAAGACTCAATGAATTCCTTGGTGTGTCTTGAAAACATTCCTAAAACCAATGCCCAGTGCCGAAGAAATTACCTGTCCCTAGCCTCCATTCAACACAACACGGCAGAAAGGGACTCCCTCACTTTCCTATCCCTTGACCCTTCTTCTGGTGTGAACCGCACTCCTGGCACTAGAACCACATCGGCTCCGTCTCCCATTTGCTTTCTGACATCTCTTCCCTTTTCCCATTCATCATTCTTAGCTAACGATCAAGGCGTTTCCGTCCTTGAGAAGATTAAAGAGTTAACAAGACGACTTCCACAAACTTCCACCGCGACACTGACTCACCTTCATCGTCTTCTTGTCATCACAGTAGGCAAGCGGACCACACTTTTGTCCCAAGGCCACAACTTCCTCATGCACAAGAGCTGGTCCTTGCTCTCACACTCACAAATGCGCTCAGCAGCTCATGAGTCTCTCCTCCTACGTCATCAGAGCGTCTGTTTCTTCTTAGATTGCTCCCAGCTTCATAAAACTACTGACATCCTTCTCACCCTAAAAGTCTCTTGGATCCCATTGCTCCTTCCCTCTGAAGCGTCCCTTTTTGGATCTACTTGAGCAAAACTCCTCTAAGAATTGTTAATGCAAACACGCATCACATGCCGCACTTTGGCTCTGAAACAGTTCAACCAGTCTTTCCAGGCTTTGCCCACACCACTGCACTGAACGCATTCTCAGTGATGTCACCAATGAGTTCCTTGTTCTCCTGTCTCATAACCTCTTCACTAGTCTGGCTTTTCCCGTCTTGGATCCCCATAAAATATTTCAAACTCTGCAACGTGATGTAAGTCAAATCATGTCACATCTCTGCTCAAAACATGTTCATAGTTTCTGTCGATGAAAACAGTCAACACACAATTGTCCAGGGAGTTTGTAGTTTCCTCGGTTCTCACTGCAGCAAAAATTTGAAGTGATGAATGGACCAGTGTTACGGCTGGGTGTTACAGCTGTTTTATTTGGCAAGCAAAGGAAAATACATCCTCAAGGAGTGAGGGTGGGCCAACCCAAAAGATACTAAGAGAAGCCAGCGGCTCAAATTTGGCTCCTCTTTTTAAATGTTTTTGCTCCTCCTCCTGAGCCTGCCCTATGTAAATTGGGCTAGCCAGGAGGGCTGTTGGTTTCACATGAGGCTCTCTGTTCCTCGGACCTTCCTTTGCTCTATTTTCGTGGGCTTTTCCCTTCTTTGTCTTTTAGCCACTGCCATTCTGGTCTCCTTTGTCCTATTCTAGGTACCTAACAATCAATAATAAGATCAGAAAAGGCTGTTATTTGAGCCAAACTACTGTATAGTCAAAGCTATTGTTTTTCCATTAGTCATGTACACATGTGAGAATTAGACCCTAAAGAAGGCTGAGCACTGAAGCATTGATGCTTCTGAATTGTGTTGCTGGAGAAGGCTCTTGAGAGGCCCTTGGACAGCAAGGAGATCAAACCAGTCAATCCTAAAGGAAATCAACCCTGAATATTCTTTGGAAGGACTGATGCTGAAGCTCCAGTACTTTGGTCACCTGACGCAAACAGTCAAATTTCCCTGATGCTGGCAAAGACTGAGGGCAGGAGGAGAAGAGGGTGATAGAGGATGAAGTGGTTCAATGCCATCACCGACCCAGTGGACATGAGTTTGAGCAAACTCCAGGAGGTAGTGAAAGACAGGGAAGCCTGGTGTGCTGCAGTCCATGGGGTCACAAAGAGCTGGACATGACTCAGCCACTTAACAACAGCTGAAGACTAGGCTGGAAGGCCGCTTTCCAGATGACTCTGAGAAACTACTCCTGAGAAGCATGGTTTTATATTTTGTCGGAACAAAGAATATTAAACAATCAGGGTTATATTTCTTTAAAGTCAAAAAAAAGAACAACAAACAGATCTGCATGTATACAGTGAGTCAGTGTGGCCGTGGTGCCTGGGAAGGGACTCCTATCATCAAAGGAATATCAGCAATATCTTCCTGGTGTCCCAGGAAGAGAGGCATTTAGTTTTCACTTTTTAACATGGATGTTCTTTACTTTTGGTCAGTATATCCTTTTCTCTAATAATTAAAGTAGATGTACCATGTATGTTTGATAGGCTACAAGCAGGTTCTTTTAATTAGCATAAAATTCAAGTTAACTCATGTATAAGCCAGAATGACTTCCTTACATTGCAATATGTGAAAATTTCTTTTATCACTTTGCATTGTATGGAGTCCATATAATTTTATGCAAGATTCTATGTGATATTCTTCCCACCTCACCCCCACATTTACTCTTAACTCTTATCCCCTCATCCTCTGTCTCTTGCTCATTCTGCTTCAGCCACGTCATCTCCTTGGTACTTATTCAATAAATCAGGCACACGCCCACCTCAAGGCCTTTGCACTGGCTGCCCTTGTCCTGATCTGCTCTTCCCTTAGATGCAGGCTGGAGTATTTTTCCTCCAATCCTCCGGGTGCCTGCTCACATGTTACTCCCTTACTGAGGTCACCCGGTCTACCCTACTATCTCCACTCCTGGGATTCCCACTCTACCACTATCCTCTCCCCATTTAGGTTTGATGTTTTCCCATGTCATTTACCACATTTCTTTATACTATATAATTTATTTATTTACTATGTTTATTGCCTGTCTCCCCCAATAGAATGAAAGCTCAATGAAGGAAGTGATATTTCCAGCTTTTAGAGCAATTCTGAGCATAGTACATGCTCAGTAAATCGATCTTGAGTGAAGGAACTTGTGGCAAAATGACCAAGAGTACTCTATGGAACTGGGAATTGGGTCTCAAAGATTCTGTAGAAACTGCAAATTCAGTGACTCTGCACATGATTATTAGGTTATGGTCTCTGGAGGTGGGCCCTGAGAATCTGGTTGGTTCTCATGCATAATGATTCCTTCTAAGTGATGCTTCCAAGAAGGCTAAGGGGCCAGAGTTAGTTCCAGGATTCTGAATGGCTATTTTGTAGCAAACCAAGGAGAGGTTGGCCACTCAACCAGGTTGACTAGGCCAATAATTTCGAACCTAGGTCCCTTTTGCTCCCTAGGACATACTTGGCAATGTCTGGAGACATTTTAAGTTGTCCAGACTGAGGTAGTGGGGGTAGTGGGCGAGGCATGCTCCAGGTCTCCAATGAGTAGAAGGTCTAAGAGCAGACTGAGGAACTGGGCTTGACCAGTGAGCATCTTATTCTCTTGATGACAGTGACTGCAACTAAATCAACAGAAATTCCGGGATTTTTTTTTTTTGTTCCTCTACTGGAGATTTGACTCTTGCCTTCTGCTGGCTTGAAGCTGGGAGCAGCTCTCAGGTGTCTTCACAAAGCTGCCCGACAGGAAAGCAGAACGGAGAGACAGACACAAACTCAGTCCTGATGGCTTACAACTGAACAAGTCCTGCCTCAAATTTCCTGGAAGAGCATATAAAGAGGTAGATTAACATTGCAGTGATATGTGGACAAGATGCGCTAAATTGGATCCGAGAGCCAATATCACCAATAATGATGCCTGGCAAGTTGAGCATTTGCCCCCAAAGAAATGGCAACTGCAATTCAAGTTTGAGGTAGAAGGCGGGGATTAGAAGGCATCCCAACACTCTTTTCTTTAGTGAATGTTAGAGGGCCCCTTGTAACATTTGCAGAAGTTAAAGTTTAAGTGGGGCAAGCTGACTCTGGCCTATTGGAAGAAGAGAGGGAGAGGAGAAGAAATACAACAGTAAATTAATATTTAATGTGTGGCAGCCCAACTGGTTTTGCTAGTAAGGTATCAGGTAATAAAAACATTCCATGATGTAGCCAGTATGGAAAGAGGGTTTATTGGCCCTAGGAGAAGGCAGTCATAATTCAGAGCTATTAACAAAAATAATAGGGCTGGGGCCCCGAGGAGATTTTCTTAGAATGCCTGCACACATTCTACCTAACCTAATTTAAGGGATGTCATGAGTCAGAACAGATCCCCATCAAGTCTGTCATGCTTGTCATAACATGGCATTTGAATAGCAGACATCCCGTCCCAGGAGATATTCCTGCTAAGGAACTGTGTTATTTAATGGGGTTTAAAGACTCCTTTTAAATTTCAGGGCCTGTTTGTATAAAATCTGCATTGGGAAAAGCACCATTTGGCTAAGCTCTTCTTAAAGGGAAACAAGCTTCCTCCAGGCTAGGATTTGGAGAGCAGGTGCCACAAGTGTAATTAGCTAAGGATGGCAAGGGAGCATAGGAGCACAGAAAGGAATGGGGACTTTGAATATGGAATGACAGAGATGGCTTTTGAAAAGCTACCATCCGTGATTTGGCGTTACTTCTAAAATAACCCCGTGGTTATTAATAAAATGGGGTTTGTATTTCCTGGTGTCACCCTCTGGATAAGGTGACTGGATCTTATCCACCCTCTGGATAAGGTGAACACATGGCCCAGGTTTGGCCATCAGAATCTCTTGGGATGTGGAAATGAGACACAGAGGCACCTTAATCTGCTTATGGTTGTTGTTTCTTGAACTTGGAACATACGTGTTTCAAGAGACATAGGCTGATGGCAGCCTCAGTCCTACATTCCCATTTATCTAGGAGGAAGAAGCAGAGTTAGCTTTGAAACCTTTAGAGGAAGCCCTGGAAAACCCAGAAAGGGATCTATAGGGAGAGAGACCCAGTGCCCTTAGAAACTGTAGTCTCTGGTTTCCAGACACAAGGTAGATTCCTTTCCAGGTTAGTGATTTCAGGATTAGTCAGTGTTAAGGAAAAAGAACAAGTCTAATGATCAAATCCACTTTATATTTTCATTTCAAAAAGCAAACTCTCTTCATTATGTTCCTGCTGACATAGAATTAATAAAGTAAGAATGCTGCTGGAGTTACACAAGCAGACAATCCTGGAGGCATCTTAATCATGTCTGTCTTTAAATTCTTTCCTTCTTCTAGTCTAGACCTTTTTGATGGATAGTCACGCACTCTGGAAATATTTTTTGACTTAATGTAGAGAAATTAATAAAAATTGTACCTAAGAAATATTGCCAAAATAGCACAGTAGACTCCATCTTATATAATTCATTCTTGGAAAGGTAGACACTGATTGTAGACATGAAAGGCTAGCTTGGTATGTCAATCACGGACTGAGATATTGCTGGTTTGTAAATATCTATGCTCATCTTGGACAGCAAAGAGATCAAACCAGGCAGTGCTAAAGGAAATCAACTTTGAATATTCACTGGAAGGACTGACACTGAAGTTGAAGCTCCAATATTTTGGCCACCTGATGCAAAGAGCTGACTCACTGGAAAAGACCCTGATGCTGGGAATGATTGTGGGCAGGAGGAGAAGGGTGGCAGAGGATGAGATGGTTGGATGGCATCACTGACTCAGTGGACATGAGTGTGAGCAAACTCCAGGAGATAGTGGACAGGGAAGCCTGGCTTGCTGCAGTCCATGGGGTTACAAAAAGCTGTACATGACTTAGCAGCTGAACAATGAACAACAACATCTTGATGTCACAGGCTGGGGCAGTATCCAGGGATTCACTATTCCTATGAACATGTTTCTCCAAGTTTACTTGGCAACTAAGCAGCAAGAAAAAGTTGCTTTTTTTCACATCAGGAAAAATTTATGAATAAAATGAAACCTTTCCTTAGTGGCTCTCCTTTCTAAATGCTATGTTGCTTTATTTATCACAAATCATGATAGCACATCATTTGGAACTTATACTCACACTTCTGCTTCCCTTTCTTTCTTGACCTATTGTTGTCTGTCTCTTTTCCCTCTGTGATTAGGAAAGCATCTTAAATTCATATTAAAATAGGAAATGTGCTGGTAGGAACTTCTGGAAAAGACAATGGTTGGGGTAGAAGGGAGAAAAGCAGCCTCTATTGTTTCATGTTTGGAGAATTAAGGCAGCAAGCAACAGTTGGAATCTTTTTGGCTAAAGTAAAATGAGGCTACCAAAACATCCATTGACAGATGAATGAGTAAAGAAGATGTGGTACCTGTACACAGTGGAATACTACTCAGCCATATACAGGAATGGAATTAGGTCATTTGTAGAGATGTGGATGGACCTAGAGTCTGTCATACAGAGTGGAGTAAGTCTGACAGAGAAAAACAAATGTCATATATTGATGCATGTCTGTGGAATCTAGAAAATAGTACAGGTGAAACTGTTTCCAGGGCGGGAATAGAGCACACCCAAATGGAATGCATATGGGGGTGGGATAAATTGGGAGGCTGAGATTGAGACTGATGTATATGCATTGCCACCAGTAAAACAGGTAGCTAGTGGGGACCTGCTCTATAGCACAGAGAGCTCAGCTGGGTGCTCTGTGGTAACCTAGATGGATGGAGTGGGTTTAGGGGTGGGAGGCAGATCGTAGAGGCTGGGGATATATGTATACATACAGCTGATTCACTTCCTTGTACAGCAGAAACTAACACAAATTGTAAAACAAGTATATCCCAATAAAAAAAGGAGGCTATCTCTGTATCCTTTCTTCAGTGTCACTTAGAAAGAGGATGCTCGTTGTTCATTATAAAGGGATGACTTAGCCTTAATAGTTGCAGGGGGACAGAGGCATTGTTTGACTGACTGTAAAAATTCTTTACAACTGGCACTGACACAGTGACTGTGGTCAGCCTCCCAGGCATATGGAGGTGGTGCTGGGGGTTTGGTCAGCAGTACACGTGCCCAACCAATTAGCCCTGGGATGATTCTAACAGCATTTGAACAGCAGCTGCAGAGTCTCTTAGATGGGAAAACAAATTTTTGAACACAGGGATTTATCCCAATACGAAGTCCTGAAATACCTGTCAGTTCAGGCACTCAGTCATGTCCAACTCTTTGTGACCCCATAGATTGCAGCACACCAGGCTTCCCTGTCCATCACCAACTCCCAGAGCTCACTCAAACTCATGTCCATCAAGTCAGTGATGCCATCCAACCATCTCATCCTCTGTCACCCCCTTCTCCTCCCACCTTCAATCTTTCCCAGCATCAGGGTCTTTTCCAGTGAGTCAATTCTTCGCATCAGGTGGCCAAAATATTGGAGCTTCAGCTTCAGCATCAGTCCTTCCAATGAATATTCAGGACTGATTTCCTTTAGGATGGACTGGTTGGATCTCCTTGCCATCCAAGGGACTCTCAAGAATCTTCTGAATCTTCTGCAACACCACAGTTCAAAAGCATCAGTTCTTCAGTGCTCAGCTTTCTTTATGGTCCAACTGTCACATCCATACATGATTTCTGGAAAAACCATAGCCTTGACTAGATGGACCTTTGTTGGCAAAGTAGTGTCTCTGCTTTTGAATATGTTGTCTAGCCTGGTCATAGCTTTTTTTCCAAGGAGCAAGTGTCTTTTAATTTCATGGCTGCAGTCACCATCTGCATTGATTTTGGAGCCCCTCAAAATAAAGCCTCTCACTGTTACCTTTATTTCCCCATCTATTTGCCCTTATAAAGTGATGGGACTGGATGCCATGATCTTAGTTTTCCGAATGTTGAGTTTTAGGTCAAGATTTTCACTCTCCTCTTTCACTTTCATCAAGAGGCTCTTTAGTTTTTCTTTGCTTTCTGCCATAAGGATGGTGTTATCTGCATATCTGAGGTTATTGATAATTCTCCTGACAAATTTGATTCCAGCTTGTGCTTCTTCCAGCCCGGCATTTCACTTGATGTACTCTGCATATAAGTTAAATAAGCAGGGTGACAATATACAGCCTTGACGTACTCCTCTCCTGATTTAGAAGCAGTCTGTTGTTCCATGTCCAATTCTAACTGTTGCTTCTTGATCTGTATAGAGATTTCTCAGGAGTCAGGTAAGGTGGTCTGTTATTCCCATCTCTTGAAGAAATTTCCACAGTTTGTTGTGATCCACACACTGAAAGGCTTTGGCATAGTCAATAAAGCAGAAGTAGGTATTTTTCTGGAACTCTCGCTTTTTTGATGATCCAGCAGATATTGGCAATTTGATCTCTAGTTCATCTGCCTTTTCTAAATCAGCTTGAATGTGTGGAAGTTCACAGTTCACATACTGTTGAAGCCTGGCTTGGAGGATTTTGAGCATTATTTTGCTAGCTTGTGAGATGAGTGCAATTGTGCGGTAGTTTGAACATTTTTTGACAATGCCTTTCTTTGGGAGTGAAATGAGAACTGACCTTTCCCAGTCCTGTGGCCACTGCTGAGTTTTCCAAATTTGCAGTCATATTGAGTGCAATATGACTTTTAGGATTTGAAATAGCTCAACTGGAATTCCATCACCTCTACCAGCTTTGTTCATAGTGATGTGTCCTAAGGCCCACTTGACTTTGCATTCCAGGATGTCTGGCTCTAGGTGAGTGATCACACCATCGTGGTTATCTGGATCATGAAGATCTTTTCTGTATAGTTCTTCTGTGTATTCTTGCCACCTCTCCTTAATATCTTCTGCTTCTGTTAGGTCCATATCATTTCTGTCCTTTATGGTGCCCATCTTTGCATGAAATATTTGCTTGGTATCTCTAAATTTCTTGAAGAGTCTTTTCTATTCTATTGTTTTCCTCTCTTTCTTGGGATTAATCACTGAGGAAGGCTTTCTTATATCTCCTTGCTATTCTTTGGAACTGGCATTCAAATGGGTATGTCTTTCCTTTTCTCCTTTGCCTTTCACTCCTCTTCTATTTGTAAGGCCTCCTTAGTCAACCATTTTGCCTTTTTGCATTTCTTTTTCTTGATCATCAGTACCTCCTGTACAATGTCATGAACCTCTGTCCATAGTTCTTCAGGTACTCTGTCTATCAGATCTAATCCCTTAAATCTATTTGTCACTTCCCCTGTATAACCTTAAGTGGTTTGATTTAGGTTATAACTGAATGGTCTAGTGGTTGTCCCTACTTTCTTCAATTTAAGTCTGAATTTGGCAAGAAGGAGTTCATGATCTGAGCCACAGTCAGCTCCTAGTATTGTTTTTGCTGACTGTATAGAACTTCTCCATCTTTGGTTGCAAAGAATATAATCAATCTGATTTTATTATTGACCATCTGGTGATGTCCATGTGTAGAGTCTTCTCCTGTGTTGTTGGAAAAGGGTGTTTGCTATAACCAGTGTGCTTTCTTGGCAAAACTCTGTTAGCCTTTGCCCTGCTTCATTCTGTACTCTAAGGCCAACTTTGCCTGTTACTCCAGGTGTTTCTTGACTTTCTACTTCTGCATTCCAGTCCCCTATAATGAAAAGGACATCTTTTTTGGGTGTTAGTTCTAAAAGGTCTTGTAGGTCTTCATAGAACCATTCAACTTCAGCTTCAACTGGGAAAGCCAAAGCCATGCCAAAGCCTTTCACTGTGTGGATCACAACAAACTGTGGAAACTTCTTCAAGAGATGGGAATAACAGACTATTTTTTTCTGCCTCCTGAGAAATCTCTATGTAGGTCAAGAAGCAACAGTTAGAACTGGACATGGAACAACAGACTGGTTCCAAATCAGGAAAGGAGTACATCAAGATGTATATTGACTCCCTGTTTATTTAACTTATATGCAGAAGGCATCCTGCAAAATGCTGGGCTGGATGAAGCACAAGCTGGAATCACGATTGCCAGGAGAAACACCAATAACCTCAGATAGGCAGATGACACCATCCTTATTGCAGAAAGGAAGAGGAACTAAAGAGCCTTTTGATGAAAGTGAAAGAGGAGAGTAAAATGTTGACTTAAAGCTCAACATTCAGAAAACTAAGATCATGGCATCCAGGTCCCATCACTTCATGGCAAATAGATGGGGAAACAAAGGACACAGTGAGAGGCTTTATTCTTTGGGCTCCAAAATCACTGCAGATGATGACTGCAGCCATGAAATTAAAAGCTTGTTCCTTGGAAGAAAAGCTATGACCAACCTAGACAATATATTCAAAAACAGAGACATTACTTGGCCCACAAAGGTCCATTTAGTCAAGGTTATGGTTTTTCCAGGAGTCATGTATGGATGTGAGAGTTATACCATAAAGAAAGCTGAGCACTGAAGAACTCATGCTTTTGAACTGTGGTGTTGCAGAAGATTCTTGAGAGTCCCTTGGACTGCAAGGAGATCCAACCAGTCCATCCTAAAGGAAATCAGTCCTGAATATTCATTGGAAGGACTGATGCTGAAGCTGAAGCTCCAATATTTTGGCCACCTGATGCGAAGAACTGACTCACTAGAAAAGACCCTGATGCTGGGAAAGATTGAAGGCGGGAGGAGAAGGGGGTGACAGAGGATGAGATGGTGGGATGGCATAACTGACTTGGTGGACACAAGTTTGAGTAAGCTCTGGGATTTGGTGATGGACAGGGGAGCCTGGTGTGCTGCAGTCCATGAAGTCACAAAGAGTTGGACACAACTGAGTGACTGAACTGAACTGACTGAACAGTATTCTTGCAGTTAATTCATTCTGGTCTGGTTTGGGTAATGATTGATAGACTCACTGGCCAGACCAATGGGAGGGTTCTTTCCTGGAATAAGATGTTTATGTGTGTGTGTGTATGTGTATGAGACACTGTTTTCAGCTCCCACTGAAACTCATAGACCAAGAGTAAAAAAAAGGAGACTTCTCAAAGCAGAAACTAGGTGCAATTACCAGAAGAAGGGCGACTGAGAATGTGCTTACAAAAGCAATGCTTTCAGATATTTACCACAATGAGACCCTGACAAGAACTACTTTTCATACTCAAGTACGCTAGTTTGGTAATTACCCAGATAGGTTATAAATGATCACGTACCCTCATTTACATTCACATACTAGCTGAACCTACCTAATTTAGGCTTGACCTATTGTAAATTGTTCAGGATGAGGTTAGATAGAAGGAGAGGAGATTTATCTTTACTGAGTGCCTATTATCTACCTATCAATCTCATACTTAGGATTTCATTCTCTCCTTCTGTTGCTCTTCCAAGGCTGGTATTATTTTCCCATTTTAATATTGAAACCAAAAAAGGGAAACAAGAAAGAGATCTGTCCGCACTCATATAGCTAGTGAGAATCTAGTCTTCAACATAGCACATTATTTTCACATTTATAAAATTCAAGAAACTAATTAAAAAGCCAGAGATCTCCTGTTTGGTGCTGATGGTGGGGGTCACTCCAAAAGACTCAAACATGTTGCTATCTTTCTAGCTCCTGATAAAATTTCTGTGGTTCCATTGTTCATTTTAGTCTGCTCAAGCTGCTACAACAAAATACCAGATACTGGGTGACTTAAAGAATAGACCTTTGCTTCCCACAGTTCTGGAGGCTGGCAAAGTTCAAGATCAGGGTGCCAGCATGGTTCGGTTCTTGAGCTACTGTCCTGCTTTGCAGATGGTCACCTATTTGCTGTGTACTTATGTGTTGCAGAGAGAAAGAAATCTGGTCTCCTTTTCTTCTTATAAGGACACTAACTCCATCCTAAGGGCCCTACTCTCATGACCTCATCTAAACCTAATACCTCCCAAAGGCCCCCATCTCCACATTCCATCACATCAGGGATTAGGGCTTCAACATAATCATTTTTGAAAGGATGCAGTCAGTCAGTCTATAACATCATCCTATCCTTCCATCTGAGCTGATCCTTAATCATGGCCATTTATTCTCTTATCCTTTTCCTGTTTCTGACCGACTCATCTCTGCCAAACGTATCTATGGCATGATATGAATTTATTTTGGAAAATAAACTGGATTCAGTTCTCTCTCCATTCCCTTAAACCTGAATTCAGGCATCCTTTGGCAGACATGTCAACTCAAAGAAGGGAAAACTGGCTCTCTGGATCTGCTCTTGCTTCCATGTGTAACATCACCTATGTCTCTGAGCCAGAAGAGGCACAGAGCTCATTTTCTCCTTTAGTCAGATTTGCCACGTTTCATCCCAATACATCTGGGGAGTTTTCAACCAGTAATAGTTATGAATTGAATTCCCAATTAACTTCTACCAATGAAGAGGAGGGGCACAAAGCCACCTCACTCCATTTGATAAAACACTTTATCTGGCATTTACTGACAGTAACAGGCTTACGGTGTTAGCTAGCTGGGTTGAGTAGATTAATAACTTGCCCTGGGTTATCAGCAGAGTTATCAGCAGACAAAGAAATCCTGTCTGATCTCTTGGGACAAGCCATGAGATTATTCTATCTATTCTAGAGGCAAGGATTTTTTTTGCCTTGTAACTGAGCAGCAAAATGACTTTGACTAGAGCATATTTTGTGCGTCGTAGGCTTTGGCTAATTTATGAATTAGAATCATGGGAGAAAGACGGCTTGCTCACTGTCACCAGCAAGTTTTAATCAAGGAGCATATGATTAAGTGGGATCAGTGGTTCTCAGCCTGAGGGCAGTTTTGCTGCTCTCTCTCTCCACAGGGGGCCTTTGGAAATGCCCAGAGACATTTCCGATCATCATGGTTGAGGAGGAGAGGTACTAGTCTCATCTACTGGATAGAAGCAAGGGGTGGCACTTCGCATCCTGCAATACACAGGACGGCTCCACCACAAGGAGTTATTGAGCCAGAATGTTAATAGTGCTGAGGTTAAAGAGGTTTAGAAACCCTTAGGTAAATCACAAATAGTCAAAGATACTATGCTGGCTTCCAATCAGGTAGAATGTTTTCTGAAACTTCATCAGGAAACACCCACAAATGTTTCTCTTGAACTTAGTCCCAGAAGAGATGTGTCCTAATCTTTCTCATTAGACTATCCTTTCTTAACAGCAAGGCTTCAATTTGTCTCCACCTATAACTCTACCTAAATATGACATCAGGCAAAAAAGATAAGAAGTCATTTACCCTGCACCTTCAAATCCTAGAATTTCTTTCCTGTGGTCTCTTTTGAGAAAGGTAGCATGATGCAGCGGGAAGCATGCTGATTCTCAAGTACACAGACTCCAGCCATGAACGCCAGTTTCCCCCTTACCAGGCAGTAGCGACTATTGGCAAGTCACTAACTCTCTCCCAGTTCCAGTTTCCTCATTTGTAAAATGGAGCTCATAAGGGTTCCCACTGAAATACTTCAGGAAGGACCAGAACAGGATATTGGGAAGGACTTTACACAGAATGCAGGAGATGCGGGTTAAATCCCCAGGTCAGGAAGATTCCCTTGGAGAAGGAAATGGCAACCCAGTCCGTATTGTTGCCTGAACAATCCCATGGACAAGGGAGCCTGGAGACTATAGTCCATTGGGTTGCAGAAAGTCGGAGACGACTGAGTGACTAAAGGACAGGCACACAGTGGGTAGCAGATGAGTGACGCCCCTCATCACCAGCCTTAGACTTCCCTTCTGCTTCTGGTCATCAGACACATCGCTTACTCACATGCAGACTTATCAAGTTCAAGTCAGGTCACATAGCTATCCCTTACCACTTCTTCACCTCCCCCAGGGGCTTGTAAAAAACTTAATATGAGGACTAGTTACAGTTGCTCACACTCCTCATTTCACATTTGAAATCGCTTATTTTTTTTTTCAATATCTTTAAATGTAATTCACTTGTCATGTAATTGGATGCTATAAAAGCCTCTACTTTTTTTTTTTTCATTACCCAGCTGAGTATCTTCTGAAAGGTGCTGACTCTATAGTTTTTAAAACCTGTTACTAATGGAGTCATTTTTCACTTGGAAAATAATCCCTCGTTTTCACGGAGCTCACAGGGTTGGCATCACCGCTAATTAGGAAGCTTTACAATCCTCCGTTCCATTTACGTGTCTCATTTGGAATTATTTTCCCAGAGGAAAAACAACGATATTGACATTTTTGATCTATCTCATGTGTCGAGAAAGTTTGAACCCTGCCATTTTCATTTTATGATGGAATATTTATGTGGATCTGACTGGTGCGCAACTGAAAGCTTGGGATCTGGAGTTAGGGAGGATGGAATTTGAATTCTAACTCTGCCACTTACTATCTGTGTGGCTTTGGGCTAGATTTTTACTCTTTCTGTGTCTCAGTTCACCCATCTATAGAATGGAGATTATAATAGAATCTCATTAACAAGGTTTTGTGAGATGAAACATAGCACAATAGTGCCAAGTGCACATATTATTATCATTATTATTTCTGTCATTAATATTAATATTGTTATTATTATTGTTTATTACTGCTATCACACTACTACAGAGATTTATGTTTGGGATAAATTTATCTGTTAAATGTAAAGTGGTTAGCATGAAGTCTGGCACAAAGTAGGTTCTTAGTAAAAGGCAAATGTTATTCATTAAGTTTTATTCATCAAAAGATTTAATAAATGTTAAATTCTGTAATCATTGTCCTATGTATAGGTTCCATTATACCCATTTCAAAGATGGGTAAACTGAGGCCCCAAGTGGCCAAATATATTCCTTATAGTCACACAGGTATTAGGTGGCAAAGCTGGAACTTGAACTTGGGCAGTTATTAAACAGAGATCCATTTTATTCATGGGGCTACAAGATGCTACTCCAAATAAGATCTCTCAGGGAAATGTCCCTGGTGTGTGACTTAAGTCGTGGCTATGCTGAATGGCCAGGTCAATTACTGAGAGCCAGGCAAGAGATGTGCGACTATAAAAATATTACTGCACCTAATACAGAGTCCTCCCCTTCCAGAGCAGCACACTGTCTAGACGGCCCAGAGGAGGGAGGAAGTCATAATCCTTAATAAACCACCATCCTCCGTGTGGACCAGACTTGAATTAAGCATCCATGGAAATGAGAGAGACACCCACTGATTCAAGCAGATGACTTCTTTAGTGAGAATGAGAAATCTTTCCTTGTTTTTATGGCAATTTAAACAATTCCTAATCACCAGCAGCAGCCTTGCTCTCATCAGAAGAAAGATGGCCTGAAAGGGGAAGATGTGGTTTAGGAACACAGCTTCTGATGGGAAGCTGAAGTGAGAGATTACATTGTGATGCTGATTGCAGGCGCTTGAGTTAGGGTGATTGGCCGAGAGAATTCCAGGGTGATGGCTCCTGGAAATCAGCTGGCTGGGTAACTCCATGCAGGGTCGAAGTGCTGCTTCTCCCAGATAACACTCTTTGGCTCGGTGCAGCCTGCTGCGGATGCAGCCCCTGCATTTTATAGTGCAGTAGCAATGATGGATTTGACAATAGTGTCCTGAATGGATACCGTTTATTGACCATTTGCCCAGTGCTTGGCCCTTCCCATACTAATTCTCATAGATCCCTCACACTAGGCATCTCAAGGAAGGAGAACTGTTTTCATCATTTCACAGATGAAGAAACCAAGACAAAAGCTAGAATGCTCCCGTGTAGCAGAGTCAGGACATAAACGTGGGTTGGTGCGACTCTATCTCCTGTGAGTCTAATTACTGAGCCACACAGGCAGCCATGTATGGCAGAAAGAACCAGATCAGAATTTTAGCCAGCCAGGAGGTTTACAGGATGGCACTTTGGTTTTCTATTCCCTACAATGAGGAGTTTGCATACTGAACATCCTTGCTGTCCTGAGAGCTGTCCTGAGGAACAGAAATCAACATATATCAGTAAATTTTGGAAATACAAGCAAGGATTCTAATTTAGGCAGTTCACTTGATTTTCAAACTATTGCAACAAAAAATATTAAAGCAAGGATGAGGAATATAAAAACCAAATTCAGACCAGATTTAATAAGAAATGCAAAGACTGGCCTGTAGCACTGAGAACTCTGGAATAATTGTACTTGAGTTAGACTAGCTGATTATCTAATAGCTTACTCCATAGGTCAACAGCAGTGCTCCTTAAACTTTAGTGTGAATTCAAATCACCCAGAAAGCTCATTAAAATGTAGATTGTAGAACTCCACACAGAGTTCTGATTCAGGAAGTCTGCAGTAGGTACCCAACAGTTTGCATCTCTAACAAGTTTTCAGCTAAGGCTAACTCTGCTGATGCAGGGACTACACAACGGAGAAGACTACTCTAGAGACTGCAGTATATTTCACATGGGGTTTCATTCAAAGGTATAGACATGGGTGGACTTATAGAGATTATCATACTCAGTGAACTAAGTCAGAAAGAGACAAATACCATATGACATCACTTATATGTGGAATCTAAAATGTGGCACAAATGAACCTATCCATGAAACAGAATCACAGACATGGAGAACAGACTTGTGATCGCCAAGTAGAGGGTGGGGAGAGGGATGGAACAGGAGTTTGGGATTAGCAGATGCAATGAATGGATAAACAACAAGGTCCTACTAAACAGCTCAAACAACTATATACAATATCCTGTGATAAACCAAAATGGAAAAGAATATGAAAAAGGACATACATATATATGTATATATGTACATATATAACTGGATCACTCTGCTGTACATCAGAAATTAATGCAACATTACACATCAACTATATGTCAATATAAAACCAAAGGCACAAACACTGTCACCAGCACCTGAGTGGCTCTCCTCTGTCCTGCCATCTGCTCAGTGTCCTTCATCTCTGGGCTCTGCATTTGCCTTTAGCAACCATTCCTGCTCTATAAGGATTTCCCAGGTGGCTGAGTAGTAGTAGTATAGAATCCATCTGCCAATGCAGGAGACACAGGAGATGCGGTTTCGATTCCTGGGTCAGGAAAATCCCCTGGAGAAGGAAATGGCAACCCACTCCAGTATTCTTGCCTGAACAATCCCATAGACAGAGGAGCCTGGTGGGCTACAGTCCACTGGGGTCACAAAGAGTTGGACGCAACTGAGCACATTGTAATGACAGCAGTGTTTCTGCAGCATAACTAGATTTCATCTCCTCACACCTCACTTTATAGGGACTGAGAAAGCCAGAGCTGCTCATTCCTGGAAACACTCTTTCTCCCTCCAAAATGGTTCCTGTATCTTAGTGGCTCTGATGTGGTCAGATGTTCATTCTTGAGCCAGTCCCTTGGGGAAGGGTCTTGACTTAGGCCTATCGGAGACTATGGAAATAAAAGCGTGAGGTGAATCCCCTCGACACACGTGATGAGAAAGGATAAGGGATGAAGCTCCCAAAGGGAAACCAGGGACCTGATTTTTGGTAGGGTGGAGTGGGGGGCAGATAGCGGAGAGATAAAGGACAGATTCCCCAAATTTTGTAATATGATGAGATCTCTTGAAAAAAAATACGTGGCTCCTCTTAGATTACTAAACTGTGGCTTGAGTGGGGCTCAGCTCCACTTTTCTCACTTATTTAGTGGATATCACTTGTTCAAGATACATTTTATTTCTTCCTGCCTACATGGTTCCATCACACTTAAAAAATAGGAGACTTTATGGTCAAAAGGTCCAAACTTTCAGGTCTAAGATAAATTCTGGGGAGTAGCGTGCCACATGGTGACTATAGGAAATGATGCGTGTGTACACACTCAGCCACTCAGTCGCGTCTGACTCTTTGTGACCCTATAGACTGTAGCCCATCAGGATGCTCTGTCCGAAGGATTTTCCAGGCAAGAATACTGGAATGGATTGAAATGCCCTCCTCCAGGAGATCTTTCCGACCCAGGGATTGAACCCATGGTCCCCTGTGGCCCCTGTATTGGCACACAGATTCTTTACCACCAAGCAACCTGAGAAGCCCCATATAATATATTTGAAAGTCGCTGAGAGATTAGGTCTTAGAAGTTCCCATCACAGGCAAAAAGAAAACAAATTGTAACTATGTGTGGTGGTGGATACTAACTACACTTATTGTGGTGTAGTTAGTTTGCAATATATACATATATCAAGCCATTACATTGTACATCTAAAACTAACACAATATTATATACTTACTTTGCAATATATCCATATATCAAACCATTATGTTGTACATCTAAAGCTAATACAATACTATATCTCAGTTTAAAAACAGAGAGTGAGACTGTAAAAACCAGTAGTGTGACCAATCTGAAAACCCTCAAAATCTTAAAGCGGTAACCACAGCGCTGAGGATGACCGAGGGTAAAAAGAACTCATTTCTCAATTCCAGGTAATTATTTAGGCTACAAGCATCCTTATTGTGCAGCTCAGAAGGGTCCCCAGACCTCAAGTTCACTGTCAAAGCAGGGAGGAAAAATGCTTCCCTTTATTTTGTTCTTTGTTGTCCTCACTGTATGGCTTGTGGAATTATTAGTTCCCTGACTAGGGATCAAACCCACGCCCTCGACAGTGAAAGTAAGGAGTCCTAACCACTGGACCTCCAGGGCATTCCCCAAAATGCTTCCCTTTAGACAAAGCTTTGGTCAAGGAAAAGATTACAGACTGCCTTCTCTGCTCTACACCTGGTGGGAACGACTCAAGCTGGCCAGGGCTTATATATATATGGCTTCTTATGGGTGGTGACAGCTCTTCTGTCCCCTAACTCACCCACTTCCTTGGTCTCTTAGACTGACCCATGCCAATGCTGGGGATCCTTGACATTGTCCCCAGTTCCCCACAACCTCACGTTGCTCCATCAAAGTGAGAGCTCAGAATGACAAACGCTGGGGAATGATTAGCCATTTTGGTGGGACTTGGGCTTCTGGTTGATACTCTTGTAGGACTATCATTCATCCATTTCTATAAATGAGCTGTTCAGTCAATCTGTTTAGCTGCTGCTGGGGTCAATGACTGCCAGACTTTAAAAAGCATTTTTGGGGGCTTGGAGTGATTGTGAGGGGGGAATTGGCCCAGGGAAGGAAGAAAGACATTATTCTCTCTTTAGGAAGCACCGTGTCTGAGTCATTTCACTCATATATTAAAAGCCATGACCTCATTTTGGACCACAGGCTAGTGAGATTACAAGTCAGGAGAATAAAGACAACAACAGCTACAATAATCTTCAGTATCTTTTTGAGGACTCACTATATGTGAAGCATTTTAAAAAGCGCTTTATACATTTTAGCTCTTTTGATGCACATCATAACAGTGACAAACACTATTTCTATCCATATTTCCCAGATGCAAGAATTAAGGAAAAGGGGTGAGGTTACTTGGCTAAAGTCACATAGCTAGTAAGTTCACATATGCTTCTCTCAGTCTTAGATTGGTGGGTCTCAAAACCTTAACAAGCAACAAAATTCCCCTGGAGCATTCATTAAAACATAGATGACTGGGTCCCACCTCTAGAGTCTCTGTCCTTAGACATTTGGGATGGGGCCTAAGAGTTTCTATTTCTAAGTTCACAGGTAGGGCTGCTGTTGCTTCCCAAGGGTTATACTTGGAGAACAATGATCTTACATGAACAGACTTTACAAATGTGGGGTAAAAAGAATATTCATTGAAAAATTGTGGCACATGTTGTTTGACTTTTACACTGTACACTTCTGGCACAGGAGCCCATTTTTATGACAAGGGCAGGTCATTTTCTCTCTTTCCTACAAGACCATGATCATTCGAACTGTCAGTACCTGAGTGCTTCTTGTAGATTTCCCACACCGTAGGATGATGACTTTCCTTCTCCTCCTGAGTCATTTGCTACAATGACAGTGGGAGTCCAGTGTCTGGCAGTCACCATTCAGTGATCGTGCTCAGTTATGTCCGACTCTTTGTGGCCCCAAGGACTGCAGCCCACCAGGCTCCTCTGTCCATGGAATTCTTCAGGCAAGAATACTGGAGTGGTTGCCACTTCCTACTCCAGGGGATATTCCCTCCCCAGGGATCAAACCCACATCTCTTGTGTCTCCTGCATTCATAGGAAGATCTAAACAAAGGAATATGACAAAGTTGGGGAAGAAAGATGGTCTTCCTGAAATCTGTTTTCCAGTTTTTATTGGCTATATGGCTGGCCAGTTAGATCAGTAATTTCCTAGCTTTCTGTGCAGCTAGGGGTGGCCATGGAATTAAAGGCTGCCAAAGCCTTTGACTGTGTGGATCACAATAAACTGTGGAAAATTCTGAAAGAGATGGCAATACCAGACCACCTGACCTGCCTCTTGAGAAATCTGTATGCAGGTCAGGAAGCAACAGTTACAATTGGACATGGAAAACAGACTGGTTCCAAATAGGAAAAGAAGTACGTCAAGGCTCCATATTGTCACCCTGCTTATTTAACTTATATGCAGAGTACATCATGAGAAACGCTGGACTGGAAGAAACACAAGCTGGAATCAAGATTGCCGGGAGAAATATCAATCACCTCAGATATGCAGATGACACCACCCTTATGGCAGAAAGTGAAGAGGAACTCAAAAGCCTCTTGATGAAAGTGAAAGAGGAGAGTGAAAAAGTTGGCTTAAAGCTCAACATTCAGAAAATGAAGATCATGGCATCCAGTCCCATCACTTCATGGGAAATAGATGGGGAAACAGTGGAAACAGTGTCAGACTTTATTTTTTGGGCTCCAAAATCACTGCAGATGGTGATTGCAGCCATGAAATTAAAAGACACTTACTCCTTGGAAGAAAAGTTATGAGCAACCTAGATAGTATATTCAAAAGCAGAGACATTACTTTGCTGACTAAGGTCCGTCTAGTCAAGGCTATGGTTTTTCTAGTGGTTATGTATGGATGTGAGAGTTGGACTGTGAAGAAGGCTGAGTGCTAAAGAATTGATGCTTTTGAACTGTGGTGTTGGAGAGTCCCTTGGACAGCAAGAAGATCCAACCAGTCCATTCTGAAGGAGATCAACCCTGGGATTTCTTTGGAAGGACTGCTGCTAAAGCTGAAACTCCAGTACTTTGGCCACCTCATGCAAAGAGTTGACTCATTGGAAAAGACTTTGATGCTGGGAGGGATTGGGGGCAGGAGAAGAAGGGGACAACAGAGGATGAGATGGCTGGATAGCATCACTGACTCGATGGACGCAAGTCTTAGTGAACTCCGGGAGTTGGTGATGGACAGGGAGGCCTGGCGTGCTGCGATTCATGGGGTCGCAAAGAGTCGGACACAACTGAGCAACTGAACTGAACTGAGATGAGATGGATGCAGCTTTCATTTTACTCTCTTTATAAGGAAACTGCATTCCTTTGGTGTCTTTACTTTCTCCTTTCTTTGAGCTGGTATACGGAGAGCATAGCAACCAGCTTTGATCTTAGAGATGATGACAGTGCCTAGGTAATCGCAAAGCAACAGACAGCAGGGACCTGGGTATCTGAAAGACTGTATGGAGAACAGTTTCTCCACCAGGCTGGACCTCACATGTCCAACCTATTTATGGCAGAGAAACAGTCTTCTTATTTTAAGTCATTGAATTTTAGGATTGTTGTTTCTTTGTTATTATCATTCGCAACAGCAAAGAAAAATGGAGTTTGCAACAACAAACAAAAATGGAGTGTGATGGTATATATTGGTTATCTAAAATTACCATCTACCCTCTAAAATCACCCTCTGTGGATGTGCTAATTCACTTTAGTTGTGTCCGACTCTTTCTGACCCTATGGACTGTAGTCTGCCAGGCTTCTCTGTCCGTGGGATTTCCCGGGCAAGAATACTGGAGTGGGAGGCCATTCCCTTCTCTGGGGGATCTTCCCAATGCAGGGATCATGTCTCCTGCATTGGCAGGCAGATTCTTTATCACTGAGCTACCTGGTAAGCCCTTACCTATACACACATACGCACATCAGTGCCCAAAGACTCTTTCTGAAAGGATACCTAATGAACTGATACCAGTTGCATCAGCTGGATTTAGGGGACTAGGAGGTTGCAGCAGAAAAGTAGCATCTTCTATAACATATATCATTTTCACAGTTTGATCAATTGATTGATCAATGTTTAGTGAAAACATTTTAAATAAACCAAACCAAAAAAATAAAACGCCAACAAAGCGAACACGAATTGTTATCCAAATTTGAGTCCACCATACAGTCATCCCTAAGAGAGCAAGCTGGTATTAGAATCTGATGTTGCTTCTTTTACTTTTTTCTCAGACCAATAAGTCACACTGAATCCAATAACATGGTTTTTTTTCTATGTAAAAAGCAGTTTTCTAAAGAAACAGTTTCTTTGCAGAGTTAATATCTTTGCTATAATGCACAAATATTTGGAAGTTCAAGTTGGAAGTGCAGGAAAATAAACGGTGTCATCAATAGCAAATGTGTTCAACACGCAAAAATAACAGTGAGACATAATGAACTCCATATTTCACGTTTAGAATAACAACTTTTGTTTTTTAATCACCAAGAGCATTTAAAATGCACCTAATTGATATGGCTTGTGTCTTGAAACAAAGTAGCCCATGCCCACAGATTTGCAAAGATTTTTGCAAACAATGAACACACTCTGTTCCCTAGGAAATTTACTGAAAGTTTATTTTAGATTGTGTTCTTTCTAAGGAAAAGGGAGATTTTGGAATGAGCTAGAATGCTTAGTTAGCAGAGATAATAGCAATTCTTTGTTTAGGACCTGAGGTTTGGGTTATGTAAATACCTAGGGAAAAGTTGGAGATAGCAAGCTTTTTTCCCCACATTTGTGACCATTTACAGGCTGTTAGCCTTGTCAGTTCATCTCAGATCCTCAGCAGGTAGCAAAGTTTTTACCATTTTCCAAGCCATGGGATGACCAGTGTCACAGGCACTTCACCAAATGAGCTTGACAACATCCAAACCAGCCCCTTGCCTTTGAGATAAATTAAGCCCCCTGAATACAAGCCTGGATGTCATGGCAATGTCACACTGCTACAGATGTTTCTACAGGTTCATTTCTATACTTATTGTGTCCCAGATCTAGTCAGTCAGTTCATAAAAGGCATCAGTCACTGGGCCAGACACTGAGGAATACTGAGGTGGATCCCAGATAATAGGTGGGAGGTGACTTGGGTCAGAGAAAGTCTGGTTGGCTGGTCTAATAAGTTGAACTGTGTCCTCCGAAAAGACATGTTCAAGTCCTAAGCCCTGATACTGTGAATGTGACCAAATTTGGAAGTCGGGTCTTTCTGGCTAGAATCAATTAAGATGGAGTCACACTGGATTGGGGTGGGCCCTCAGTCCAGCAATGTTCCGATGTTCCGATGTTCCTGTGGGCGTTGTTGCTCAGTCGTGTCTGACTCTTTGCAATCCCATGGACTGTAGCCTGCCAGGCTCCTCTGTCCAGGGGATTTCCCAGGCAAAAATACTGCAGTGGGTTGCCATTGCCTTCTCCAGGGTGTCTTCCCAACCCAGGGATCGAACCTATGTCTCCTGCATTGCAGGTGGATTCTTTACTGTCTGAGTCACCAGGGAAGCCAAACCCCGGGATGGGTGTCTGTTTAAAGGAGAGATGTCAAGATCCGAGGGGACAAAGGGAGGACGGCCATCTGCATGCGGAGGCAGAGGCTGAAGTCACGCAGTTGGACGTGGAGGAATGCCAGGACTTGCCCTAGAGGACAGGAAGAGTCAGGAAGATTGCTTCCTCTTCCTCTAGAGCTTTCAGAGACAGAGAACCTTGCTGACACCTAGATTCTGTTTGTCTAGCTCCCAGAACTGTGGAGGGTGCCCTTCTGTTATTTTGACACCGAGTTTGTGGTACTTTGTTACCACAGCCCTAACAAACATGAGCACCAATAGTGGATTCTGGGGAAAAAAATTTCAATATGTATTAGGCCAAAAAAAATTTTTTTTTATGGTCAAAAAGTTTTAACAAGAAAAAAGTTCAAGATTTAATCTCTGTAACATATCTCAGGGCTTTTGATATAAAATTATCAGTGGACTCAGATCTGTCATTGGATAAATGTTCTACTGCTGAGAGTATTTTAGGGATCAAGCAGTGTGGGATCTCTGGAAAACTAAGTGAAGCAAAGTGATTATCAATGGTTCCAGAGGTGCAGACACATTTAAAGAGTTGAACAATTTATTTTTGTACCCAAATATTCCTATTGGAAATCAACTCTTCTATGTGTGTGTGTGCAGGATTTGGGAATTGAGCAGGGAGGCATGTGTTGTTTACCACTAGCGCCACCTGGGAAGCTCTTTGCATCTGATCTATCCTGAAATCACTCAGATCAGACTTTGTACACAGCTCATTGCACTGAATCACTCTGGTCAAGATAGCTATGGTTCTGTCTTGCCAAATCTTACTCAACCTGTTAGCACAATCACTTGTGAAATGGTTAATCACTTCTTTGAAACTCTTTCTTTCTTAGGTTTCCAGGATACCAAACACAACTGGTTTTTCTCCTATTTCATTGGTTGCTTCTTTTTCAGTCTCCTTTGTTTGATTCTCTTCCTCTGACCTCTAAATGGTAGAGCTCAATCCCTGAAACTCTTTTCTTCACTCTCTATACTTAGTTACTAAGAGCTCTCATCTGGTCACCTGGCTTTAAATACCATCTATTGAATTGCTGTCTCCTGTATTTGTCTCTCCAGCCTTGAACTTTGCCCTGAGCACTGGGCTCACATACAGAACTGCTTCTTCGGCATCCCCTCCCTGCAGCTTCCTAATAGGTACCTTGCACGTATCTGCCCCCTGGAGCAGAACTCATAATTTTCCTCCCGCTCTGCCCTCTAGCCAGCTTGTACAGGTTGCATTCTGTGGAAACAAACACTGAGAAAAGAGGCTGGTGAGCAGGGCATTGACTAGGGATCAGCATCTGTGGATGGGAAGGTGGAGAGGAAGTGAGAAGTGGGGTGAAGAGAGCAAAGAGAGAAGCTGGGTTGTGAGGCAGGCCCAGCAAAGTCTTGGCTCAAGGGGTGGAGAGCTCTGCAGTGTGCTGGACCCATTAGAGTTGTCGCAGGTTGGGCCAGGTCTTTATCTTCCCACTACATTAGTCACTGCTGTGGGCTGCCCTCAGTGTCCCCTTGGCTGAGGCAGCTCTCTGTAGCTGAGCAAACCACGAAGACACTGACAGCTGGTGGAGTGAGTCTCTGACTCAGTAACTCTGCTGTGACTAGAAACACTTTGGGTCGCCGCGGCTGAAGGATTGAGTATGTGCGTGTGCACACACACACACATACATTCTAGAGCGTATCACCTTCATGGCTTAGTTTAACATGCAACTCATGAAGGGAGAATCCAGGTATTGTGCTAATTTTGGCTATTTTATCCCAAGCTGCAAGCATGCTTTGTATAACATCTGGATGCTGTTTCCCCACTCATTCTGCATTCACTACGCTTGTGATCTCCTCAGTGCCACTACCTGTCACCCTATTTTATTTTAAAGAGATTTTTAAAGGCCTACTTATGACACTGACACTTTGCAACTGTGAGGGTCATATCTCCAAAAAGAAATACTCAAGATTGAAAGACAAGCAGAAATTAAATGTAAAATATTAACCCTACAAGTATCTTATACTAACACTGACTGAGTGTCTTTCAGGCTTGGTTTTCCCTAAATGATGCTTGGTAGTTCAAAAGAAAGTACTTTAGTAACTTTGTATGAACTTCTACTGGAACCTGACTCCCTATTTTCTGAATGGTGAATTTTGAAAAAAATACCTTGCCTTATATTCAGGCACATATGCTATTTAAGACTATATAAAAACCAGATCGATTGGTCACAATAGCTGAAATAAACCTTATTCTCTTTACTGAAGTCAATTTCTCGCAAGTCCAAACAACAAAACTACTTTTCTTCAAAGCAACACTTCTTGAGAAAAATCCTACATCCCTGTTTCACCTCTATTTCATTTGTCACATAAAGCCTCTCTTGAAAACACAAGCATTTCATGGAACAAGTGACAGACCCTTAATTCAAGGCACAGATTTAGTATTCCCACAATACATGGGCCCAGGAAACCAATTTCATATTTTATAAGCTGCTTTTAGAAAACTTGGCCTGTCCCCTTTTCTTCTGGAGTTGGTTTCCTCATCTATGACATTTTCTTCTGAACTCAAGAAATAATAATGAGAATGCCTGGGGCGTGGGGGTACTCCTGCCTATAGCACAGGTCTCTGAAGCCCACACAGACTGCAACTGTGTTCCAGTGGAAGTTAGGGTATTTTTGCCACCTCATTCTGCTACCTCACAATTTGTCAAGACATCAGAAGTGAATGAATATAGAATTGAGAAATGAACATGTAGAGTTGAACAAGATCCAGATTAGTAAGTTTTATATTTAGAAAGTTCAACAAATGAAAAACTTTTAAGCTGTTCTCTATTTTTCAAAACTTTCTACCAAAATAAATAATTTTTCAAAGTTTCACTCCTGTGCTAACCCCAACTTCACTCTGCCTACTATTACTAAAAACTTACAAAGTGATTATCATAAAAAAAAGAATTGGTAATATGGTTTAACTTTATCATATGATCTCCTAAGATGGCCTGAAGTCATGTGGACCACTATACAGCCTGCCTGGGGGTCATCAATGCACAGCCTCCTTTTCAATGGCTTGTCTCTCACTTTCTTTCTCTCCCATAACATCTTCTGGTTTTAAAAATTGAGATGAATCATTATTATAAAACAACCCAAGGAATAGCAGCTATTTATAAACTGCATATGGCGTTTCAGGGTGATGTGTATAAACTATCTCTTGTGAAGTGGACATTACTACTAAGCCCATTTTCCAGATAAGAAAACAGAGACTTAAAGAAGTTAAGAAACTTCACAGACAAGGCTATTTAAGTGGTAGGCCTGGCCCACCTGCCAAAACCCATGCTCTTGACCTCTGCATATTGCCTCATGCTCAGAGCTAAAATGCACTCAGCAGTTTCTCTGTTCCAGCTGCCTCATGATCAAGACAACAAAACGGAATTCCAGAAAGGTAGAGTGACTCATTTGAGGTTACACAAGAGCTGACTCACATCACAGCCTGGATCTTTCCTGTTTTCAGTCCAATGGTCCAGGTACAATATGATACTGCCTCCAACATGATTAGGATTCTGAAACATGCGACTCATTGCTTACCTGGCTTTTGACTAAAAAAAAGCAATTTCAGTAGAGTTATGTATAGGCAGACACTCAGGAGAGAGAGGAGTGACTATGTAGTTCCAGCTACTTTTCAGCTTCTTTTAACTCATTTCCATCAGGCTAAATTGGCACCCTTCGGTGATGCCTGTATAAAGTGCTGCCATTGATTTGTTGTCTTAACTGTTTGGATATTTGGGTATGACCAGGAGGAAATCACTTTTGATCATCTCATCCTTTAGGACTTGGCTCTCACTTCATCCATCATGCTTGTTTAGAAAGTAAGACCAACTACAGTGGTCTTTTTCAGAGCTATTTCATCTGGATGCTGATTTTTCAAGGATATATAGAACCTTTTCTCCCTCTGAGCTTCCTTATTTGTTCTATCCAATATCTACCTATTTATCTACCTATCTATCATCTGTTTAACTATGTGCAATTATATTTTTCTGTCTGTAATTGCCAGATGAGAAAACCAGATTCATACACCAAGCGAAGTATGGGAGATAAAAGAACTGGTTGTCTCACAGACTTCATAGTTGATTTTCTACACACTCTGATTCACCTGTGTTTTTTTCTAGGCTTTTTCGAGAACTGATAATGTTGCAGAATTTCAGAACCACTTCTGAAGGTCAACCACCAAACTTACAAATTAATAAAATTAACAAGAACAGTGACTCCATGCAGTGATGGCACAAGGGGCAATCTTACACAGTGTGCCACAGATTTTCATCTACAAAACTCTTCTAAAATATTGCCTGGCTGGAGTTTCAGTTCTTATTTGCCATGGTATTAATGCACACTATTTTTCGTGGATGAAAACAAATGATTGTGTTCAAGAGTAATTTGCCACTTCTTCTTGTGGAGTTTGATAGAACTATTCAAAGCCATGTGATCAATGAATTATTTATAAACTACAGAACTAACATTTGATAGCAATGCTATTGTTAAGAGTCTGTCAGGCTTTCCAATACAGCTTGGCTTAATTTTTTTTCCCCTCTCTGAGTGTGGATCACTTGCCCATTTTAAATTGTAACAAGGGGAAACTTGGTGGAGAGAATGATATTTTATAGCAAAAATAACCAACAGCTCAGTAGATAGCAAAGAAAATTGCCCTCTCCCCAGTCACATTTAAATTCCTAGGCACACAATGTTTGAAGGTAAAGAAGTTGGAATAAGCATGTATTTCTTCTCAAAATAAAAATCCAGGTTGGTTTATTATCAAGGAGAATGAAACAATATGTTTTCACATAAAATTTAACATAAGGTGAATATACAAATAAAATTCTAGGCAAACTTATTCTCATACTACTTGTTTCACATTTATAAGGATATACGTCCCCTGACAGAGTCACACCTACCCCCTAAATTCTCTCAAGGCAGCATTCCCTAACATCCACTTTTCTGAACACCTTGAACTGCCCATCATTTAGGCTGCAAAAAATGTGATGCCTATGGCCGTGACCGACATCAACTGCAGCACGATCACCGACCTCTTAGCTGCTGAACCTGCCTTGACCAAAGTGTAATTAACCCACTAGTTGTTTATGCACTGGTATCCATTGCGGATGCCCTCTACTACTCCCATTTTATAGGAAGGGCAAAGATAGTGTTAAAAGTTACATGGCCAGGACTGGAAGCAATGTCTAAATTCTACTTTAAATCAGTTTAACCATTGTTCTAGGTACTGTGGAGACAGATACCATGGAGATGATGGGAGAAGAATAAGACATTACTTCAGTGCTCATTAGCTCACTGGGCCAGCCACAACATTTTCTCTGTTCTCTAGCTGTATCTCCATATTTATTTAGATAGATATGGAAACAGACCTTTTGTCTATCTATGTATCTATCTTTCTATCTGTCTTATCTTTCCAGAGTAAAGTATCCAGTTCCTAAACTTGAAGCCACAGATGTTCAATGAATAGTAGGGATAAATAGAATTTGGACTTAAAGGCCAGGCCCTGGGAGTTGGTTGAAAAAAAAAGTTTCCATGTACATTAGAATGAACTGGGTTTTAGCTGTAAGTTAAATAAGTTCTGGAGCTGTAACATACAGCATGATGACTTTAACATTCCTGTATTTTATATTTGAAAGTTGCTAATAGGGTAGATTTTTAAAGCTGTCATTATAAGAAAAAATTGTAACTATGTGAGGTGATATATATTAATATATTCATTGTGGTAATCATTTTGTAATAGATGCATACATCAAATTGTTATGTTTTACACTTAAACTAATAGAACTTGATAAAATTGGAAAAGAAATATTAAAATAAAATACTAGCTCAACACTGAAAAGAAAAAGAATGAACCAGGTTTCCCTCATTATCCCTCAACCCACACTCTGAATCAAATCATACCAGATCTGCTGAAACTTAAACTAGAGATAATTACTAATTCTTATGTGCCACTGAGGCTGTGTGGTAACTTGTTATGCAGCAGAAGCTGACTAATATACTAGATGTGAAAAATATATCCACTTATTTCCCTCCTGCAAACACAGAATTTGTAAATATGTCATAGACACAACAACACTAAGAAGGGACTTTGTGTCATGGTAGTTATTAGGGAGACTGGTCTGGGGCTCTGGTAATTTTTTTGCCATATCAGTTACCCCCAAATAGTATCTGCCAGTTTTGTGGGGGAGCGGCAGAGGAAGTGATTTTACCACCCCTTACTTGCTTACTTCTCCATAAAGCTATCCATAGTTGATGAATAATGATAAGGCTCTTTTGAATAATTCACATCTTTTTTTTTATAGAGAGAAACTGACTTTTTGAAATCTGATTAAATGTGTCTTGCTTTTAGCTGAATGTATACTACTTCTAGTTTAGCCATAAGAAAGGAAATGTTTGTCAGATTAGGGAAGGTAATGGATGAGACTGTAAAAAATGTGTTTGCCAGAAAGCAAATAAAAGGTAATATACAGGAATGGCGGAGGCAGTCAGCACTGGACTAAAATTATATCCTCACTTACTTACAATCCATGGTCTTTGCCTACGGACTGAATTAAGTAACACATTTACTCATTTCCACATCTTGTATAAATAGCTGCTGTAAGGCCCAGCAATCGAAAAATGAAACAGATTTTGTTTAACTTTCTGTCCCTAGTACATGGCCTCAAGCCTGATACTAAGTATATGCTCACTAAGCCTTTTAAAAATAGATGCATAGGAGCCAGGGTGAACCTCTGAAAATCTAAGACCTGTCCTGTCACTCCTTCATTCAAAATCTTTCTGTGGGTTTCACATCACCAGAGATGAACACAAAAGTCCCTGTGATGACTTCCAAAGCCTTACGTGGTCTGACCTTGAACGCCTATTCTAACCGCATCAACTTCATTCTTCCCTAGCCGCATGGCTCTCCTGTTTTTCAAACTCACTAAGCTTATTTCTGTCTCAGGACCTTGGTACTTTTCACCTCCTCTACCTGAATTGCTCTTCCCTCGAATATGTGCATGGCTCCTTTTCCTGTTTCCCTGAGGTCTTTATTCAAATATTTCCCATTCCATTTGACCTTCCCTGGCCACAGGAGATGCCAAAAATTACAACTCCCTGCCTCACTCTCAAGCATTTCCTGCTTCCATGGACAGGTTGTTAATTCACTTTTTTCTTTGTTCTCACCCAATATAACAATAGATATGGATATATTTATCTCTCTCTCTAGCTAGGCTGTAAGCTTACTCTAATGATTAAAGTTTTCTATTTTTTGGTTTAATGCTAGATCTTAAAACAGTACTTGACAGACAGCAGTCACACAATACCTCTTTGTTAGTGATGGAGTGGCAGTTTATGCCGCATGTTGGGTGGTTCCATGAACAAAGAGATGCACCTTGGCAATGGATTCTGTTGCCTCAGCTTAGGACCAGGACTATCTGTCTCCACAGCACTCACCTGAAAGGGATGCTGGTTTTAAGAGAGGTAGAAGGTGTGTAGGAGATAATTCTTCAAGTTGTTCGTGATGATCTAATATTGACACCTGGAATAATAAACCAACTTGGTGCTAATGTGCAGTGTAGAGGTAGCAAGTGTGCCTTAGCTCTGTATCACAAAATCAGCCTGCATCTTTGTACTGGTCAATGGGAACAGCCAGATAACTACTGTGATTTATTAACTGTATCTCCCTAATTAAGATAAAATATTTGATGCATTAATATTTCCTCTGTCTGCTGCTTGAGCTTTGGGAATAAGAAACCCAGTGACAGATAGGCCCTCCCAGATTCTGATAAATTCTTTTAGAGGAGGAAATTTTTTTTAATTGGAGGATAATTGCTTTACAATATTGTATTGATTTCTGCCATATAACAACATGAGTCAGCCATAGGTATACATATGTTCCATCCCTCTTGAGCCTCCCTCCCTTCTCCCACTATATCACACCCCTTTAGGTTGTCACCACAGAGTATTGGATTCAAGCTCCTTGCGTCATACAGTAAGTTTCCGCTGGCTATCTAATTTTACATATAGTAATGTATATGTTTCAGTGCTGCTCTCTCAATTCATCCCACCCTCTCCTTTCCCTGGCTATGTCCACAAGTCTTTTCTCTGTGTCTGGATCTCTGCAGGGAGGGACTTTTAAAAAGCTGATTCTTTTCTGATGAAAAGAAGTAGGGAGAGACATCCTAGAAATTCTGAGCTCTGGAAGAGATTGAAGGTGTATCTTTGCCATTACAATCAACCATTAGAGTAAGACTCTAAGAACAAATGTTACTTCATTGGCTCTTCCTGAATGGGAAAGATGGAAGCTCAAGTAAATGATTCAGAAAGTGCCATTAATGTAGCTTCTCCAGGTGAAACCATACCCAGTGGGAAGGGACCACAGCGCATTATCTACCTTGAGTATCTTCCATCAGTTTTATCTTTATCTTTTTCTATCTCTATTACATACACATTCATACATCCCTGTATGAATATTTGGATCAGAGAATGTTTACATCTGATAAAGCAAGTTTGTGAGGTAAAGAAAACTCAAATACACTCAAATAAACAAAAGCAGTTTTGAAATAATCCAAATGATAGGGTATAAAATCATTAGAGATGGAATATGCAAAAAAAAAAATTCCAGTCTATAAAATCCTGGTGCATAGATAGGGGAATCCAGTGAAGTGCAAACACATATACCGAATATTGGCAATGTATGGGCAAGATGCATTAGAGATATTACCTAGCATAATTCTCTTTCTAAACTCATTAAGCAGGTAATATCTTCATTTATTGATAAGCATTAGAAGGTTGATATAACTTGACTGAATTATTATAATCCTATTTTTTATCAGTTAGTAGATACTTGTAGTGAAGTTCAGTAACTTGTCCAAAACCAAATAGTTGGAAATGGCAGAGCCATGATGTGAACCTGGATCCTTCTCCTCCCAAGTCCTTGTCACTATACTCCATCACCTCACTGACAGCTTGAGAGGATTGACTTGATAGTACCTCAAAGAAATTCAATAATACACAAAATATAATCCATTGCAAAACTCATTTCCCCAAAATGACATTACTGGAAAGCTCAGAGGTTCTACAAGGTTTCTGTATAAATTCAGCACTTGCCCACATCTTTGACTTTGTATTCTATTTTATTTAACTCTCCAGCTCAATACTACTCCTCACAAGATTTCCTATCTCCATGTTTTTGCACGGATATTATTCTTCCACATAGGATGCCTCAGCTTTCAACCCAAATGCTACATATTTTCCGAAACTTAGATAAAATGCGCGTGTTCTTTGAAGCCATCCTATACTTACTCAGGAACTGAGATACTTGTCACTTTATACACCTCACTGGGATCCAGCCCTTTAAAAATTTTTTTTTCTTCTGATGTATTGCTACGATGGATAGCAGACACCCAGTACACGGTTAAAAAATGAATGTGCGAAAACAGATACAATGCTATACTCTGCAAGAAATATGAACCAGAGCTGCTTTTGTGGACAACATCTCAGATCAGCACCTTGGAGAGGAGCCAGCTCTACTAAGAACTTGGCCTTGTGTGGGCCCCTGGCCTCTTCCCTTCTGATATTCGTGTATGTCCTTTGAAGAGCTCTCTCACTTGTTATTAAGGAGGTACAGGAAAAATAGTGAAGATAATTTACAAAGATGGGATTTTTTTTCACCCAGACCAAAACATCGCATGCATTAAGTGATGTTTTGGCTGTCATGGTTTACAACAACACATGATACAGAATTCAGAGAAATGGTCTTTTCCTAGAAGCACAAGAGGCAGTTTTTCAGTAGGGAAATAATGCCAGCAAATGAGTCATGCATTATAATCCCAGATATGCTATTTTGGGCAATCACTTAATCTTTCACACAGCTCAATTTTCTCATTTATAAACAAAATTAATCATATGTTTCTGCCTATTTTGGAGGGTGATTTCAGGAATCATATGAAAAGATATTATGTCAGATATATTCTGTATAAGCATAGTTTAATTTTTTTTTTTTGACTAAGTAACAAAACCCTATAACTTGTTGAGATAATCATGACCCCATAAACCCCAAAATTGAGCAACCAGCCCATTAGCCATCTGGGGTTGTGTGGGTGGGAAGAGAATATTTAAATCTATCACAAACTAGATTTCTTTTAAACAGGGCACTATCTTATTTCTGAAGTTGCCTATTACTAGAATATTATAACATTAAAACTTAAAGAGTTTCTTTTTTTCTTTTTGTAGGGTTTAAATGTCTCAAGAGGTGAGACAAAGTTTCAAAGCAGCATTTAAGACTTTGTCTCAAAAACCTTAATAGAAAGGGAAATTATGCTAAATAGGATAATGGGAATTTATATATCTAAGTGTAAGGATCCTTTTGAGGAAGGGAGATGCTTCCTTGGGCAGCTCCTCACTCAACTGGGAGTGTAAAAACTACACTGGGAAAGTGAAAAAGGTTTACCAGTCTATGAAACTACATTTAGGAGGCATTATTTTCCCCTCTGCTTGGGGAAGATTTAAAGCTGTGACTAAGACTCTGAAGGATTTCTTAGGGGTCTGGAACCAACAGATACTCGTCTATTTCTCATTCTCTTGTGTAATTTCCCCCCCCCCCCACACACACACACATACACACACACACACACACACACACACACACCCCTGCAATGTCCTGTGGATCTCATTTTCCCAATTAAGCCTACTTGCATGAGGATAGCCCTGCATGCCATAAGAGCTCATCAACTTTCTTTATCACTCTTTTCATTGCTCCACCCAAGAAAATGGAATGCTCATTTTATTGGTTAGACTATAGATTCCTTTATGGAAAAATTTATTAGTGGATGGAGTCATTGGAAATTAAGAAGTTACCTGTTGGTACTGAAGAACAGTTCAAAACTTTTAAAGTTCAATGTCAAAACAGAGTTTGAATGAACTAAAGTAGATTGTAAATCTAGAACTCCTCCCCAAATATCAGTCTCAGGTATACAAAAATAGATCCCTTACAATGGTCAGACAATGCATAATAAATTTTCTGGGTTCTCTTTCCCTCCCAGACAACTGAATTAGATTTTCTCTTTTATTCACATATTCAGTTCGGCAAGTCAGTTACAGTCCACTGTAAGCAAAGGTACAGGTATGAAAGGTGAATAAAAGTTAATTTTCCTATCCAGGACTTTATACTTTTGAAGTCTTATTACTGTGTTCCAAGGAGTTTATTCTCTTATCTTTGGAGTATGAAGTAATAAGCTTTCTCAGGCCTCCTCTCACTGTGTCTTACAGATGGCATTTACAGTCTTTGGCTGAGGGAATTAGTATGGAGCAATATGTTACTTCTGCAATGCAGGAGACCTAGGTTCGATCCTTGGGTTGGTAACATTCCCTGGAGAAGGAAATAGCTACCCACTCCAGTATTCTTGCCTGGAGAATTCCATGGACAGAGGAGCCTGGTGGGCTATAGTCCGGGGGGTCACAAAGAGCTGGACATGACTGAGCAACTAACACACTCTGTATATGTTACTTGCTATCACTTTGGAGTTCTATAAAATCCTTACGAAGGCCTTTATTTCCAAGTCATCTTGATAGAGGAACTCTGCTTGGCGCTCTTGACACAGGATACACCAACGGGAAGAACGAACCTCCAGTTCTGCCAACCTTACGGTCTTTCTTAGACCTCTTTCTTAGGGACACTGACTGGAGGGGAGTGGGTGGCATGGGATTGTCATTAGACATAACAACTGGATGTACCTCTCTCTTGGCTTTTGTCTCTTCTGTATCTCACTCCGTTACATGGAGATAAATGTGCATGAAATCACTGGAGGGACCTTGCTAACATACAGATACTGATTTCATAGTTTTGGAGAGAGGACAGAGATTCTGCATTTCTCCTACCCTCTCATGTTAAACAGGTGCCGCTGGGCTGTGGACAGCCCAAAGCTTTCACTCAGCTTGCCAGGGTGTGCCAACCTCTGCATAAATCCACCCAGCAGGCAGCTGGTCCTGGCTTTCTTCTGCTTCTGTCACCCATGTATACAATTCCCTCAAGCTCTTTTTGTGGCAGAATGCTTTTCAAGGGAGAGGTAGGGTCTTCTGCTGCAAATACTACATTGATACCCTCAGGATGGTACCACTCGTCCTGTATCCCACTATTCCATTAAGAATTCTAGATACAAAAGTGCAGTAGTGAAGTACTTACTATCCAGAGGATGATGGCCGATGGCCAAATGGGTGTCATTGTCAATTTTATTCTTTTTTTCCTTGACTTATGTTTAAGTTTCTTAAGACATCTAATTTCCATGGAAGCCATCATCAGTTAAGTTGCTAATATTTTTGGAGACTCCTGTGCAAGGGCTTTAAGCCAACTTTTTCACTCTCCTCTTTCACTTTCATCAAGAGGCTTTTTAGCTCCTCTTCACTCTCTGCCATAAGGGTGGTGTCATCTGCATATCTGAGCTTATTGATATTTCTCCTGGCAATCTGGATTCCAGCTTGTGCTTCATCCAGCCCAGCATTTCTCATGATGTACTCTGCATAGATGTTAAATAAGCAGGGTGACAATATACAGCCTTGACGTACTCCTTTTCCTATTTGGAACCAGTGTGTTGTTCCATGTCCAGTTCTAACTGTTGCTTCCTGGCCTGCATATAGGTTTCTCAAGAGGCAGGTCAGGTGGTCTGGTATTCCCATCTCTCTCAGAATTTTCCACAGTTTATGGTGATCCACACAGTCAAAGGCTTTGGCATAGTCAATAACGCAGAAATAGATGTTTTTCTGGAACTCTCTTGCTTTGTCAATGATCCAGCGGATGTTGGCAATTTGATCTCTGGTTCCTCTGCCTTTTCTAAAACCAGCTTGAACATCTGGAAGTTCACGGTTCATGTATTGCTGAAGCCTGGCTTGGAGAATTTTGAGCATTACTTTACTAGCGTGTGAGATGAATGCAATTGTGTGGTAGTTTGAGCATTCTTTGGCATTGTCTTTCTTTGGGATTGGAAGATCATGGCATCTGGTCCCATCACTTCATGGGAAATAGATGGGGAAACAGTGGATACAGTGTCAGACTTTATTTTCTGGGCTCCAAAATCACTGCAGATGGTGATTGCAGCCATGAAATTAAAAGATACTTACTCCTTGGAAGAAAAGTTATGAGCAACCTAGATAGCATGTTGAAAAGCAGAGACATTACTTTGCCAACAAAGGTCTGTCTAGTCAAGGCTATGGTTTTTCCAGTAGTCATGTATGGATGTGAGAGTTGGACTGTGAAGAAAGCTGAATGCCGAAGAATTGATGCTTTTGAACTGTGGTGTTGGAGAAGACTCTTGAGAGTCCCTTGGACTGCAAGGAGATCCAGCCAGTCCATTCTGAAGGAGATCAGCCCTGGGATTTCTTTGGAAGGAATGATGCTAAAGCTGAAACTCCAGTACTTTAGCCACCTCATGCGAAGAGTTGACTCATTGGAAAAGACCCTGATGCTGGGAGGGATTGGGAGCAGGAGGAAAAGGGGACGACAGAGGGTGAGATGGCTGGATGGCATCACTGACTCTATGGATGTGAGTCTGAGTGAACTCCGGGAGTTGGTGATGGACAGGGAGGCCTGGCATGCTGCAATTCATGGGGTCGCAAAGAGTCGGACACGACTGAGTGACTGAACTGAACTGAACTGTGCAAGGGCTGGTAAGAATTTTTTCCAACTTAATGACATCGGAGTCAAAATAACTAACTCTCACAAACACAGATTTAAACACAAATTGAAACTCAACAAAGTTATAGAGGCACATTAGCTGGCTTAACCAAAGAGGCAGGGAGATAGAAAACTATTCTGGTTGGACTGAGAAAGTCAGCAGCCTCTGTCAAATAACTGTTCTTTGGTATCAGTAATAATTCTGAGTTCTCTTTCTTTAGGGGGAGGTTCTTTTATAAATGCTGCCGAACATATGGTTTTTGTCAGGGACCATGTGAGGTACTGTGGGAGTAAAAAAGATACATAAGATAAGTGCTTGCTTTCCAGAGATCTAAATGGAGGCCAGAACTAACACATAAATAACATGAGTTTCTAAAGGCTCTCATAGGCCATTAGTGTATTCAACTAACAGCTTATTACTGTGTGCCAAGCCACATTAATTATCATCATGTCCATTATTTTCAGCTATATTGTAAGATCATTTCCTCCAAGGGAATGTAAGTTAGAAAAAGAATTCTAGAGAATGTTCTCTAGTAAAGAGTGTAGGTTTTTGAATATTTAAAAATATACTCTCTTGGTGGCTGGGGCTTCCCTGGTGGCTCAGACAGTGAAGAATCCTACTTCCGTGCAGGAGACTCAAATTCAATCCTGGGTCAGGAAGATCCCCTGGAGAAGGGTATGGCTACCCACTCCAGCATTCTTGCCTGGAAAAGTCCATGGATGAGGAGCTTGGCCAGCTACAGTTCATAGGGTCACAAAGAGTCAGATATAACTGAATGACTAACACTAAAATTATACAATACATTTAAAGCTATCCTTTGGGTAAGAACAATGCACTAGGTGTTGGGGGATGTAAGTTCCCATCCTCATTCAACTATTTGTTAAATGTAACCTTGGGCAGAATACTTATTTCTCTCATGTATAAAATAAAAATATTGAATTATGTAATCTGCAAGGCCCCACTCAGCTCTAAATTTCTTCTGTGGAAATCAACGTGGGGTTTGAAATCAGAGAACCTGGTACTTCTCACTATCTGGGGACCTTGGCAAAGTCACTTGATGTTCCTGAAACCAGGTTCCTCATTTGAGAATGAAGAGACACATGATGTTTTCTAGAATTACAGATCCAGCATTTTCGCACAATGTTGGGCACTTAGTAGGAACTACAAAAGCTCTTTTTCAATGGAGGAATACTTTTCTACCCTGTGAAAATTAAATGAGATCACGCATATGAAAGAAGTTTGGAAATGTTATGCCACTGTTTCAGTAATGGTTCGTATACTTCTTATGAACTCAATTTACACTATTAAAAAAAAAAAAGCAAAAAACAACAGCTTCCCTGTGTTCTGGGCTGAGTATGGTTCTTTATCCAGCATTATTTGTTAACACGAGGGTACATCTCCAAATTTTGCATCACACATTACAACAGCAAAAAGTAAGCCTGGGGTAGGGGGCAGGAAATGACTGGGTAAACCATTTAATGAGCTATTAAATTTCCTATCAGAAAGCCAGAAACTCACAGGGAGTCCAAAATAGCAACTTCTGAATAAACAGCCAAATAATAACCTACATTTAAAAGCCAGCAATCCATTCTTAACACGCCTACAAGATAAACTAAACAGGAAAAAAAGAAAAGCCAGCTTGGGCTCAGAGACTTCCCTTAAGGTAACTTTATTCATCATTTCTAACGCTTCCAATTTCTAGACAACGGTCTCTTAATATGGACTTGCAGGTTTCATATGAGAATGACAAGAAGTTTAAGGTATGAAAATTTGCTGCTTCTGTGGCAGAGAATTTGTCTTAGGGTGGAATTTCTTTGAAATGGTGGTTTGAGTTCAGCCTGTCTGTGTTATGTAAATGCCACGGGAGTTTTTCACCCTGGTTCCCCCACTGTCTATCCTCTCATTCTAGTTTTTCAGTTGCTGTTTTCCTGTCCTTGAAAGGGTTGTAGAGGGGACCAGCTGTAGTTTGGTCTGGCTCTGATGTTCAGTAGACTCCCCAGGTTTCCCACGAATGATTTCTCTCATTGAGAGTTACTTTGAGCTGGAGGGAGAGTTGAATGTTCTCAAAAGACTAAAACAAATTCCCTTAGGTATATGATAGAAAGAAAGAACATTGCCTCCTTATTTCTGCTCCAGTTCATCTAGCTAGAAAGGCAGGCCAGTGGGAAGGCTGCAACAAAGGCTAGGATTGCACCAGGAAGCCAGCAGGGTGCCTCATGGAGTAGGCTGGAAAGGAGAGAAGGCAAAGATGGCTGTGAGTAAAAAGGGCTTAATAGATAAGAGCTAATGTTTCCTCAGTGGGTAGTACGGGCCAGATATGTTATTGGTAAGAACAGCAGCAAAAATAGAAGCTACACCATTAATGACAAAGCAACTACTATTTAACGGATTGCCTACTGCGTGTTATGTTTGATAACAAGGTTGATCATATATGTTGATTTGCTTATTCATTGCAAAAACCATGTGACATTTTCACAGATTAGGAAGTGGAAGTAAAAAGAGGTTTAGTGATTTGTACAAAATTACATAACTGTAATAAAGTTTCAAATCAAAGTCCATCTCAGTCTATAGCCCACGGTCTTTCCATTTCATTATGCTATGAAGTATCGAGAAGGGTCTCAAGAACATTTGCATGGTGGCCTTATTTTGTTTACACCCCTGACTTCCATGGCTGACATCAGTCCACATATGGAGTGGACTTTGAGCTAATAGAATGGCCTCGTTTTGCTGAGGGAATAAGAGAGCATAGCTTCTTTTCTAGTTTAAAGCTAAAACTATTCATAATCTGAATTATCAGAAGTCTGCAAAGGGAAGAAGTGGTAGGAAAGGGAGAAAGCATCTGCTATTAAAGTAAGCATTTTTTTGCTAACAAAAAGGTTGGCCCCCAGTCCTCTGAATCCACTCTCTCTACACAGCAGCTGAGCTGCCACAGGTTTAGGCAAGCACTCTGAGACTTGCTATGCATGGGCAGCAACCAGTTCACAACCATCCTGGCTGAATACCCTAAGCCTCACTCTCCTCTGCAGCAGACAAGCCACAACTGTGATGGGCAAGCAGCTCAAAACCCGGCCCTCTCCCTTTAGTGGCCGAGCCACAACAAGACAGGGGAGCACCCTGAGCCCCACCCTCCCTCTGCAGCAGCCACAGCCCTATCAAGCTAGTGGGTACAGCACAGTCCATACCATAGCTCTGGTGGCCAGGCGAAACTGTGCTTCTAGGCCACATGGAACAGCTCCTATCAAAACCCTTCCTTTATGACTGAGAGAGGAAACCGTTTGACCTAACAAGGGGAAGACAGAGGAATATGTTCCAAACCAAAGTACAAGGCAAACCCCCAGGAAAAGACCTTAATGAAATAGAGATAAGCCATGTACTTGATAAAGAGATCAAAGCAATGGTCATAAAGATGTTCACCAATCTCAGGAGAAGAATGGATGACCACAGAGACAATCTTAACACAGAAATATACAAGAAAGCAGTGCACAGAAGTTATAACTGAACTGGAAAATACTCTAGAAGGCTTCACGAGCAAAATGGAAGAAACACAAGCATGAATCAGCAAGCTAGAAGACAGAGAAATGGAAATCACCCAGACAAAGCAGCTAAGTAGAAAATAAATTCCAAAAAGTGAGGGTATCTTAAGGGACCTCTGGGACAACATCAAGTGGAATAATATTCACATTATAAAGTTCCCAGAAGAAGAAGAGACAGAAAGGGCCAGAAAATTTAGTTGAAGAAAGAATGGCTGAAAATATCCCTATTCTAGGAAAGGAAACAGATATCCAGATCAAGGAAGCCTCGAGGATTCCAAATAAAACTAAGGCAAAGAAATGACAAAAAGATAAAATTACAGGCCAATATCCCTGATGAGCACAGATGAAAAGTCTTCAGCAAAATTTTAGCGAATCAAATTCAACAATACATTAAAAAGAGTCATAAACTATGATCAAGTGGGATTCATTTGGAGAGGCAGATGATTTAACAAGTGCAAATCAATTAATACAATATGCTACATTAACAAAACAAAGGATAAAAATCATATGATCATCTCGATATATAAAGAAAAAGCATATGAAAAAAATCAGTACTCATTTAGGACAAATATTCTCAATAAGTCAATATGAAGGGAATGTACCTCAGCATAATAAAGGCTGTATATGATAAATCCACAGCTAACATCAAATTCAACAGTGAAAAGCTGGAAGCTTTCCCTCTAAGATCAGGAAAAAAATAAGGATACCCACTTCTATAAAACTGTCATTATTTGCAGATGACTTGGTCCTATATATAGAAAATCCTTCAGACTCCACCAAAAAACTCTTAGATCCAATAAATAAATTCAGTGAACTTGTAGGATACAAAATAGTTTACAGAAATCTATTGCATTTCTATATGCTAATAATGAACTATCAGAAAGAGAAGGCAAAAAATCCCATTTAAAATTGCATCAAAAAATAAAACTGCATCAAAAAAGAGTAAAATACTTAGGAATAAATTTAACCAAGTACTCTGAAAACTATATGACACTGATGAAAGAAACTGAAGATGATACCAAAAAAATAGACTGATATTCTCTGTTCATGAACTGAAAGAACTGACATTGTTAAAATGTACATACTACCCAAAGCATCTACAGAGTCCATGCAGTCCCTATCAAGATATTCATGGCATTTTTTACTAGAACCAAAACAAATAATCTGAAAATTGGTATGAAATTACAAAAGACTACAAACAACCACAGCAATTCTGAGAAAGAAGAAAAAAATTTGGAGGTATCATGCTACTGCAAAACTATAGTAATCAAAATCGGATGGTACCAACAACAACAAAAAAACACCCCAAAACCAAACCAAAACAAAAACCCAGGCATATACATCAATGGGCAAATTGGAGAGGCTAGAAATAAACCAACACTTACATGATCAAGTAATATACAACAATGGATATACAATGAGGGAAACAGTCTTTTCCATAAATGGTACTGGGAAAGCTACAGCTACAAGCAAAAGAATGAAACTTGACTACTTTCTTCAGTCAGTTCAGTCCCTTAGTCGTGTCCGACTTTGTGACCCCACGAATCATGCCAGGCCTCCCTGTCCATCACCATCTCCCGGAGTTTATTCAGATTCAAGTCCATCGAGGCAGTGATGCCATCCAGCCATCTCATCCTCTGTCATCCCCTTCTCCTCCTGCCCCCAATCCCTCCCAGCATCACAGTCTTTTCCAATGGGTCAACTCTTTGCATGAGGTGGCCAAAGTACTGGAGTTTCAGCTTTAGCATCATTCCTTCCAAAGAAATCCAGGGCTGATCTCCTTCAGAATGGACTGGTTGGATCTCCTTGCTGTCCAAGGGACTCTCAAGAGTCTTCTCCAATACCACAGTTCAAAAGCATCAATTCTTCAGCATTCAGCTTTCTTCACAGTCCAACTCTCACAGCCATACATGACTACTGGAAAAACCATAGCCTTGACTAGATGGACCTTCATTGGCAAAGTAATGTCTCTGCTTTTAAATATGTTATCTAGGTTGGTCATAACTTTTCTTCCAAGGAGTAAGCATCTTTTAATTTCATGGCTGCAGTCACCATCTGCAGTGATTTTGGAGCCCAATAAAATAAACTCTGACACTGTATCCACTGTTTCCCCATCTATTTCCCATGAAGTGATGGGACCAGATGCCATGATCTTCGTTTTCTAAATGTTGAGCTTTAAGCCAACTTTTTCACTCTCCTCTTTCACTTTCATCAAGAGGCTTTTGAGTTCCTCTTCACTTTCTGCCATAAGGGTGGTGTCATCTGCATATCTGAGGTTATCGATATTTCTCCTGGCAATCTAGATTCCAGCTTGTGATTTTCCAGCCCAGCGTTTCTCATGATGTACTCTGCATAGATGTTAAATAAGCAGGGTGAAAATATACAGCCTTGATGTACTCCTTTTCCAATTTGAAACCAGTCTGTTGTTCCATGTTCAGTTCTAACTGTTGCTTCCTGACCTGCATATAGGTTTGTCAAGAGGCAGGTCAGGTGGTCTGGTATTCCCATCTCTTTCAGAATTTTCCACAGTTTAGTGTGATCCACATAGTCAAAGGCTTTGGCATAGTCAAGAAAGCAGAAATAGATGTTCTTCTGGAATTCTCTTGCTTTTTTGATGATCCAGTGGATGCTGGCAATTTGATCTCTGGTTCCTCTGCCTTTTGTAAAACCAGCTTGAACATCTGGAAGTTCATGGTTCACGTATTGCTGAAGCCTGGCTTGGAGAATTTTGAGCATTACTTTACTAGCGTGTGAGATGAATGCAATTGTGTGGTAGTTTGAGCATTCTTTGGCATTGCCTTTCTTTGGGATTGGAATGAAAACTGACCTTTTCCAGTCCTGTGGCCACTGCTGAGTTTTCCAAATTTGCTGGCATATTGAGTGCAGCACTTTCACAGCATCATCTTTCAGGATTTGAAATAGCTCAACTGGACTACTTTCTTACATCATATACAAAAATAAACTTAAAATGGATTAAAGGCTTAAATGTATGTAAGACTGGAAACCATAACATTCCTACAAGTAAACATAGGCAGTAAGCTCTCTGACATTAGTCCTAGAAACATCAGTTTTGAATCTGTCTTGTCATGCAAGGGAAACAAAGGAAAAATAACAAATGTGACTACACTGAACTAAAAGCTTTATGGAGCAAAGGAAAGTATCAACAAAATGAAAAGGCAGCATACAGATTGAGAGGAGATACTGACAAATGATACTATCCTTAACTGTTTGATATCCAAACTATATAAACAATTCATACAACTCAATGTCAAAAAACAAATTCATACAACTTTATATCAAAAACCAAACAATCTGATTAAAACATGGGCAGAGGACCCGAGTCAACATTTTTCCAAAGAAGACATACTGATTGTTCAACATCATTAATTATCAGGGAAATGCAAATCAAAAGCACAGTTAGGTATCACCTCACACCTGTCAGAATAGCTATTAAGACAACAGACTATTGTCAAATAGCTATTAAAAGACAATAAATAACCAGTGTCCGTGAGGATGTGGAGAAAAGGGAACCCTCTTTTACTGTTGGTGGGAATGTAAATTGGTACAGTCCATCCAGTAACACAGTAGAGAGGTTCCCTCAAAAATTAAAAATAGAACTACCAAGCAACCGAGCAATTCCACTTCTGGTTTTTATGAGACGACAAAAACAGTAATTCAAAAAAGAAAGGTGCACTCCACTATTCACTCCAGTATTATTTACAGTAGCTAAGATATGCAGGCGACTTAAGTATAAATAAAGAAGATCTGGTATATATGCAGTGTGATACTATTCAACTGTAAAAGAGAATTCAGTCTTGCCATTTGTGACAACACAGATGCATCGAGAGGGTAAATGAAACAAGTCGGAGAAAGGCAACTATTACATGATCATACTGATATGTGGAATCTCAAAAAACTAGACAAGACAGAAACTGACACATAGATACAGAGAACAAACTGATAGTTGTCAGAGGGGAGGGCGGTAGAGGGTTGGGCAAGATAGGTAACGGGGATTAAAAGGTATAAGTTTTCAGTTATAAAATAAGTATGTTATGGAGATGTACAACATATAGATCAATAAGATGGTAATAAACTTGCAGGAGACCTGGGTTCAATCCCTGGGTCGGGAAGATCCCCTGGAGAAGGAAATGGCAACCCACTCCAGTATTCTTGCCTGGAGAATCCCACGAACGGAGGAGCCTGGTAAGCTACAGTCCATGGGGTCGCAAAGAGTCGGACACAATTGAGCGACTTCACTCACTCACTCACTCACTCACCCTGTATAAGGAAAGATGGTAACTAGATTTAGTGTGGTGATCAGTTTGTAATGTACAAAAATACGAAATCACTATGTTGTACACCTGAAATAAATATAATATTGTATGCCAATTATAAATCAATTTTAAAAAGACTCTCATTGTATGTTTTTACTGTGAGTACATCCCAGGCTCTGGCATTCCACCTGGAATACTAAAGAAATGCAAGGGCAATAGAGAATGTTAGATAGATAGACTTTATTTTTATAAAATTTTTCTGGGTTTAGCAGGTCAAATAGGAGTTACAATAGAGATGGAGCTTGCATGCATTTAATTTACAAGCAGAATTTAGATCTAACTTTTTCTTGGCCCTCCACTCCCCTCGTATTCAGATTCTTCTATATCATCTCCTCAAACAGATTATTTTAGTGGGAAACTGGCTCAAATGCTGAACAAGGAAAGGTGTTTTAGAGGTTTTTCACACTTATCTACTGCTAAGGATTTTCTAGTTATGCTAACTGCTGAGGGTTTGAACGTCCAGATGTCTACATAGAGACCTTTGTTTCTTCCTTATGGCTTCTCAAATTTTAATAAGCCTTTAATCAGAGTGATGTCATGTAATGATCGTAAGATCCAGATGTGGCATCTGGAAACACTCTTCATAGGGCCTCTCAGCTTCAGACTTGACTTTGACATGCTCTGAGCATTAGAATTTTGGATGTGTTCATTAGTCTAAATTTGTAAGAAGTGTCATTCTGAGAAATCTTTCATAAGTCACAGACCTGTCTGGACACAATGAGTTAGGACACAGTTCTCAGGAAATATCAGAGCCCTCTTTGACTTTGGAAAATTTTAATGAAATGCTAGGCTGGGAGTTTGTGTGCCAATATCACAGTCTATGTGGTATGATCCCAGGAGCAATTACTGCTGTTTGAAAATAAAAATTAGGAGTCCAGTGACAATCCTTGTTTCAGTGGTTAGCAAAGGGGTTCACAAATTTACTAGGGTGCTGTGAATCCTTCAGGTCTTTGCCTTCACATTTTGAACAGTATGTATTAATACCTTCTACAACTGAGGGTTCATATTAAATATTACAGTGATTTCGTCGAATGTGAGGATGTCCTGAGATTGAGGCAGCTCTATCAGTAGAGAACACCTGCTGTCAGTCAGAAGAGTCTAGTCATGATATCAAGTCAGCATGCAGAAAAGGGCTCGGGTTTCTTAGAACACTCAACAATTTTACTTTGTGGGTATATTAGGGAGTTTAGTAAGGAAGTAAACAGTCTGCATTGGGTTGACAGCAATCAACAAAGAGGAGAAAAACAATGATGATCACACACTGAAATGTTACCCTGTTTTAAAGAACTGTACTGTAGGTGTAACAGATTCATTAACTGCTGCCTTCAATCTCTTAACTGCTTTAATATGTGGCCAAAATTTATAGTGTCTTAAAGGTTGAGGATCACTCACTTAGCACCACAAAACGTTATCCCTCAAATATTATAGGGAGAACAGCTCAGTATTTACCTGGTGAATGGGAATCTACGATCTATGTGCTTATATGTGGAATGCTCCAGATTCACTGGAGGGGTTGTGATTTGAGGAAGCACAAAATTATGGAGGAATGGCAAGTGTGGAACTTCTTTGTATTAAAAAGTTGGGAGAGTGATCACAGGAAGTCAAATGCTCAAAAAAAAAAAAAACCACAGCTAAATAAAAATGTTGCTATATGCAAGATTTTGGAAGAGGCAGAATATCAGTGGTTGAATATATATTGAAGAATAGACAAACAAATGAATCTGTCAATGAATAAATAACCTCTACCATATATTGTGATTTCCTATGTACTAGACATGTATATGATCTTACTTAAGAAGGCAGGTCTGCCTTCCTATCATCCTCAGTCTGCTGCCATTAAGGGTTTAAGGCAAGAAATTAAATAACCTACATACTAGACATGTATATGATCTTACTTAAGAAGGCAGGTCTGCCTTCTTATCATCCTCAGTCTGCTGCCATTAAGGGTTTAAGGCAAGAAATTAAATAACCTGTCTAAGGTGAGCTAGTAAATGGCAGAACTGGAATTTGAACTCAGAACTATGCAATTACCAAAGCCTGCTTTATTAAGCTATCATATATTAGGCAGTGACAGGTTTTATTTTCTTGAGCTCCAAAATCACTGCATATGGTGAAAGAGGCCAGAAAATTAAAAGACACTTGCTCCTTGGAAGGAAGTCTATGACAAACCTAGAGAGCATATTAAGAAAGCAGAAACATCACTTTGTTAATCAAGGTTCATGTAGTCCAAGCTATGGTTTTTCCAGTAGTCATGTATGGATGTGAGTTGGACCATAAAGAAAGCTGAGCACTGAAGAACTGATGCTTTTGAACTGTGGTGTTGCAGAAGACTCTTGAGAGTCCCTTCGACTGCAAGGAGATCAATCAGTCAAACCTAAAGGAAATCAACCCTGAGTGTTTATTAGAAGGACTGATGCTCAAGTTCCAATACTTTGGCAACCTAATGTGAAGAGTCAACCCATTGGAAAAGACTCTAATACTGGGAAAAATTGAAGCCAAAAAGAGAAGGGGGTGGCAGAGGATAAGATAGTTAGATAGCATCAATGATTCAATAGACATTAATTTAAGCAAACTCTGGGAGACAGTGAAGGACAGGGGAGACTGGTGTGCTCTTGTCCATGGGGTCGCAAAGAACTGGACATGACTTAGCAATTGAAGAGCAACAACAATGTATTAGGCATAAGCCATAGACCTATGTGCTACTAATGAGCCAAAATTTAATTAAAAACATTAAAGCTGATCATGTCCTTCTCCTCCTAAAGCCCTATGATGACTTTCCATCATTCAGAGAATAAAATCCTAAATGCCTGCTCGGGGCTGGAAAGGTCACCTACCTCTGGGTTCTCATTCTTTTTGCATTAGATACTTTTTGTTTTTCTAACCAACCAAGCTATTCCCATTCCCAGAGAATGGCATTTGGTGTCCCAGCTCTCTGGAATATTCTTCCCCCAGATCTTTTCGGATCTCTCACAAATGTCACCTCTTAGAAAGACTTTTTCGTCTTTCACTCTGAGTAGTATGTGAGTTCCAAAGATTCTCTCAGTATTATCATTGCAACTGTAGGATCTAAAACAATGCTTTGCACATAGTAGGTACTCAACTGAAATATTAATTAAATGAATGAGTGAGTTCATTCTCTGAAGCAAAGACTGAATGCCAGCTGTAATCATGAAGATATTTCTTTTGTATGGAAGATAGATAACATCTTGGAGGGCTAGGGAGGTGAAAAATAACATCTGGGTAAAACATTGTCACTTTAAGAAAGCACAAGATTGATCAAGGGACATAAGCCCCCAGCCTGTAAGAACAAGGCACAGAAAGATGAAGTTGAAACAGACCTGAAAGCGTTGAAAATTTGTGGTTCTATTCTCACGGGTCAGGTTAAACTTCATGACCTCAAAATGGTGCAAATAAAAATGAATTTTGGCCAAAGTGAGCTGATGACAAATTTGGCCAGAGGGTCACCAGGCAGACATAATTTCAATGTAAACAACCTTCCACAGCGAGGGCAGTGTCCTATTTGGGAGTGTGATTCCAATATAATATTTTATAGGGCTGCAGCAATTTGGGCTGGACAGAACTGTACAAGTCTCTTGTTAAGCTGAAATAACTGCAGAATTCAGAATATGTCATGTGAGTGTCAATCTGTGAACTCTTAGCTCTTGCCAGTTCTAAAAGATGACAGATCAATTCCCATTCAGCCGCCCGTCCCAAGGTTAAGGTATCTCTGAGGCACAATTTCCAAGACTCAGATGGAGTTTGGAATTTAACAGTTATTGTTTCAGGTGAGGAGTGTAATCTAATGAAGTGTGCAGTGATATCCTGTGGTGAGCACTTGAACGTTAATCTGCTTGGAATAAGGCAGTGGGTCTCATCCGACCTTGTCATCTATATTGAATTTAACACTCCCAGTGAACGCATTTTGAACAGCTCACCTCAAATGGAGGCGATCTGTTTCGATTTTTATTCTTCCTCCTAATAGTTTAATACAGCTGAGTAACTCCCAGGGCCTCGGTACAAATCAGCAGTGTGACTCCCTGCTGCCAGTTACAGGCTGGTGCATGACATAGCTAGAAACTGACCTTCGTACAATACCTCTCTGTTTCTCCCACTGATCCTTATTCTAGGAGGTGATTGAGAAACCCAGGAAGTAATTCTCCCCTGGGAGTCTCCCTGAACCAACTCATGGAGGGACTTGGCAGATGTAGAATGTATGACAGATAGGAATGCCAACATCTGTTTCCTTTTATAATGAGAGCTAAACTGTTCTGAGAAGTGGTTTATTATGGGGGGTTAACATTATGCGGTTGTTTCTGGATTCCATATTTGGTAAGGCATAGAGAGTAAGGTATAATCCAACATCATTAATTTCATTTTCCATTTCCACCAAAAGCTAAGACACAGAGCTTTTTTGTTTGTTTGTTTTGTTTTGTTTTTCTGGGTATTTGCATGAATTTGACATGATAGTCCCCAAAGTTCAGGAATAATAGCTTGACTACATCCCATACATGCATATATTAGATAATTATTTAACTAATGCTATTGTACAGGCAACTGGAGAATCCAGGTTTTAGGAAAGGGACCACTTAGATAAGCTCTGTTGAGAAAGAACGTCTTAATTTAGAAAGTGGTATAGATACCTTTGGGCTAAATATCCTCTTTGGATTTTAAGAGGATCTGATAGTCTTTTTGTAAAAGTCAGATTAAACTAGGTTTATTAAAAAAAAAAAACTCCATTTCTACACAATTTTGCTCTCTCAGGGAACAAAAAGTACAATTTACTTACTCAAAAAGGCAGCAAAACTGGGTGAAAGTGTTACCTTAATCATTTATGAAGCTCCTGCTTAGCGCTGAACCCTGGACTAGATACTACAGTTGGGAAAACTAAGACTCAGAGAGGTGAAGTAACTTTGCCAAGGTCTCACAGCTAGTTGGTGACAGTGCTAGGATTTGAAGCCAAGTTCTTTCTGACCTCAAAGTACAGTGTTTTCCCAACATCTATCGGCAATCAAGTTTTGGGATTCTATCTATGAGCCATGGCTGACTTCCTCAAAAATAAGCTCCCAAGAGGAGCAACCCCACGTCCAAGGAGTGGTGGCTGTGCGGGCACAGGAGGGCTGAGAGGAGCTACTCCATGTTCAAGGTCAGGAGGGGCGGCTGTGAGGAGATACCCTTCATCCAAGGTAAGGAGCAGCAGCTGCGCTTTGCTGGAGCAGCCGTGAAGAGATACCCCACGTCCAAGTTAAGAGGAACCCAAGTAAGACGGTAGGTGTTGTGAGAGGGCATCAGAGGGCAGACATACTGAAACCATAACCCCGGAAAACTAGTCAGTCTGATCACATGGACCACAGCCTTGTCTAACTCAATGAAACTAAGCCATGCTGTAGGGGGCCACCCAAGATGGGCAGGTCATGGTGGAGAGGTCTGACAGAATGTGGTCCACTGGAGAAGGGAATGGCAAACCACTTCAATATTCTTGCCTTGAGAACCCCATGAACAGTATGAAAAGCCAAAATGATAGGATACTGAAAGAGGAACTCCCCGGGTTGGTAGGTGCCCAATATGCTACTGGAGATCAGTGGAGAAATAACTCCAGAAAGAATGAAGAGATGAAACCAAAGCAAAAACAATACCCAGCTGTGGATGTGACTGGTGATAGAAGCAAGGTCCAATGCTGTAAAGAGCAATATTGCATAGGAACCTGGACTGTCAGGTCCATGAATCAAGGCAAATTGGAAGTGGTCAAACAGGAGATGGCAAGAGTGAATGTCGACATTCTAGGAATCAGCGAACTACAATGGACTGGATTGGGTGAATTTAACTCAGATGACCATTATATCTACTACTGTGGGCAGGAATCCCTTAGAAGAAATGGAGTAGCAATCATGGTCAACAAAAGAGTCTGAAATGCAGTACTTGGATGCAATCTCAAAAACGACAGAATGATCTCTGTTCGTTTCCAAGGCAAACCATTCAATATCACAGTAATCCAAGTCTATGCCCCAACCAGTAATGCTGAAGACGCTGAAGCTGAATGGTTCTATGAAGACCTACAAGACCTTTTAGAACTAACACCCCCAAAAGAGGTCCTTTTCATTATAGGGGACTGGAATGCAAAAGTAGGAAGTCAAGAAACACCTGGAGTAACAGGCAAAGTTGGCCTTGGAGTACGGAATGAAGAAGGGCAAAGGCTAAGAGAGTTTTGCCAAGAGAGCACACTGGTCATAGCAAACACCCTCTTCCAACAACACAAGAGAAGACTCTACACATGGACATCACCAGATGGTCAACACCAAAATCAGATTGATTATATTCTTTGCAGCCAAAGATGGAGGAGCTCTACACAGTCACCAAAAACAAGACCGGGAGCTGACTGTGGCTCAGATCATGAACTCCTTATTTTTAAATTCAGACTTAAATTGAAGAAAGTAGGGAAAACCACTAGACCATTCAAGTTTGACCTAAATCAAATCCCTTATGATTATACAGTGGAAGTGAGAAATAGATTTAAGGGACTAGATCTGATAGACAGAGTGCCTGATGAACTATGGGCGGAGATTCATGACACTGTACAGGAGACAGGGATCAAGACCATCCCCATGGAAAAGAAATGCAAAAAAGCAAAATGGCTGTCTGGGGAAGCCTTACAAATAGCTGTGAAAAGAAGAGAAGTGAAAAGCAGAGGAGAAAAGGAAAGATATAAGCATCTGAATGCAGAGTTCCAAAGAATAGCAAGAAGAGATAAGAAAGCCTTCCTCAGTGATCAATGCAAAGAAATAGAGGAAAAGAACAGAATGGGAAAGACTAGAGATCTCTTCAAGAAAATTAGAGATACCAAGGGAACATTTCATGCAATGATGGGCTCAATAAAGGACAGAAATGGTCTGGACCTAACAGAAGCAGAAGATATTAAAAAGAGGGCAAAATACACAGGAGAACTGTACAAAAAAGATCTTCACGACCCAGATAATCATGATGGTGTGATCACTCACCTAGAGCCAGATATCCTGGAATGTGAAGTCAACTGGGCCTTAAAAGCATCACTATGAACAAAGGTAGTGGAGGTGATGGAATTCCAGTTGAGCTATTTCAAATCCTGAAAGATGATGCTGTGAAAGTACTGCACTCAATATGCCAGCAAATTTGGAACACTCAGCAGTGGCCACAGGACTGGAAAAGGTCAGTTTTCATTTCAATCCCAAACAAAGGCAATGCCAAAGAATGCTCAAACTATCACACAATTGCACTCATCTCACATGCTAGTAAAGTAATGCTCAAAATTCTCTAAGCCAGGCTTCAACAGTATATGAACTGTGAAATTCCAGATGCTTAAGCTGGATTTAGAAAAAGCAGAGGAACCAGAGACCAAATTGCTAACATCCTTGAATCATTGAAAAAGCAAGAGATTTCCAGAAAAACATCTATTTCTGCTTTCTTGACTATGCCAAAGCCTTTGACTGTGTGGATCACCATAAACTGTTGAAAATTCTGAAAGAGATGGGAATACCAGACCACCTGATCTGCCTCTTGAGAAACCTATATACAGGTCTTGAAGCAACAGTTAGAACTGGACATGGAACAACAGATTGGTTCCAAATAGGAAAAGGAGTATGTCAAGGCTGTATATTTTCACCCTGCTTATTTAACATCTATGCAGAGTACATCATGAGAAACGCTGGGCTGGAAGAAGCAGAAGCTGGAATCAAGATTGCCAGGAAAATATCAATAACCTCAGATATGCAGATGACACCACCCTTATGGCAGAAAGTGAAGAGGAACTCAAAAGCCTCTTGATGAAAGTGAAAGAGGAGAGTGAAAAAGTTGGCTTAAAGCTCAACATTCAGAAAATGAAGATCATGGCATCTGGTCCCATCACTTCATGGGAAATAGATGGGGAAACAGTGGAAACAGTGTCAGATTTTATTTTTTTGGGCTCCAAAATCACTGCAGATGGTGACTGCAGCCATTAAATTAAAAGACACTTACTTCTTGGAAGTAAAGTTATGACCAACCTAGATAACATATTTAAAAGCAGAGACATTACTTTGCCAACAAAGGTCCATCTAGTCAAGGCAATGGTTTTTCCAGTGGTCATGTATGGATGTGAGAGTTGGACTGTGAAGAAAGCTGAGCATTGAAGAATTGATGCTTTTGAACTGTGGTGTTGGAGAAGACTCTTGAGAGTCCCTGGACTGCAAGGAGGTGGAACTAGTCCATTCTAAAGGAGATCAGCCCTGGGTGTTCTTTGGAAGGACTGATGCTGAAGCTGAAACTCCAATACTTTGGCTACCTCATGCGAAGAGTTGACTTATTGGAAAAGACCCTGATGCTGGGAGGGATTGGGGGCAGGAGGAGAAGGGGATGTCAGAGGATGAGATCACTGGATGGCATCACCGACTCGATGAACAGGAGTTTGAGTGAACTCCAGGAGTTGGTGATGGACAGGGAGGCCTGGCGTGCTGTGATTCATGGGGTTGCAAAGAGTTGGACATGACTGAGAGACTGAACTGAACTGAAGGTAGGGGCTCTGAAACATCCTTCCAAGAAACTACTATCTGGGGCATTAGCCACTGACATAATTTGAGGATAGTTTCTGTAAACTCAGTTTCCATTTGAATGGGAACTCATGTCTGATCTACTCACTATTTATTTCTAGTGTTTGCCACTAGGAAGTGCTTAATAAATAATTGGGTGCATGGATGAATGAATGAATGAACAAATGGTCTTCATAAGCAGAGTCTAAAGCACTTCCCTAAACAGGAAGAAATCAGATGATCAGATTTCAGTAAATTGTGCTCAAATCAAAAGTAAGAAGCAATCAAAAATATCCTTAGTTCAGGCTGTTGATTCCACCTGGATAATTCTAAAAATCATTGCATATTTGTCTCTTTCTCTCCCTTTAGAGCTCATCTCCAATGCCATCTCCTCAGAGGCACTTTCTTCAATTCTGTCTGGAGGTCACCTCAAATCTAGTCACTGTCTGCTAACCTGGATTTATTTTCTCTATAGAGCTCATCACCAAGGCTGTCTTGATTATTCATTCACATGTATCTCTCCTTAGCTATTGTTTGTTTCCTATCTTTGGAAGGCCAGCTGGCAGCCTGCTTGTTTTTATTAGGTTGGCTAAAAAGTTCTTTCAGGTTTTTCTGTTACGCACTGTACTGAAAAAACCCAAACAAAACTTTTGGCCAAATCAATACTAGTGTATCTCCCATGCTTAGGCATTCAGTGGGTGCTTAATACTTACTTTTTGAATAAAAGAAGCCAAATCCTGGAAAATGGGCTCAAATCAGGATTTCAGAGGTCAGGGTCCAAGTAAAAGGTCAAGGTTCAAGAATGTGAAGATTAATTAATGCATTGGCGCATAGGTGATAGGTGATGGCTCCAACACTCTCTACACTTGACTCTCGGAGCTGGGGCACCTACACTCCATCTCACACGCTCTCTTGGACCTACCCTGCTCTCCAGCACCTCCTTCCCACAAAGACTGCTTGGACTAAGCTATTTCCATCACTGCCTTTCAAATAATCCCTTAGTAACTGAACACACAATCTTTGAGAACACAGATTCCACTCTTTGACCTCAAGAGTTTCTGACCTTATTTCAAAGAGGAGAAGGCATCCCTCTGGGCCCTGGCTGGAGAGAACCAAGACCCTCTTTGCAGATACAGTGTGTTGCTTTTGTGTCCTTGAACTTCCAGAGGTAACAGTCTTCAGGATCAGTCCGACTAGAATCATCAGGTCTCTGACAATTGTGGCCATTTTGGTCCTTTTGATTTTCTTTTATTAAAAATTCCTTCATTTATTCCTCATAATCACACCCCATTTTATAAAGAAGGAGTATAAAATGTCCCCTCAAAGAAGGGGCAGAGCCTGGCTCACAGTCACCCAGCTGGAAGTGACTCTGGAGGAATCTGAAACCGAGATAATCTGACATTAGGATCATACTTCTCCACATCAATAGGTACATGGAAGGCTGCCCGAGGCTGAGCTTCATTTTAGCCTCACTTGCAACAAGGAGCTGCAACAGAGGTTGCCTTTGTCCTGTTTCACTCTGCGTCCTTTGTGAAAATGTAAACTGTATGGCGCTCTGAATTTTCCTTTAGCCCTAAACTCCTAACACTATCATTACATCTAACTAGTTTTGAGTCCAAGAGGCTGAAGAGTGGGTGGTGAGATGACTAAGATGTTCTAGCACTGAACAGTCAGAGGGTAGATGGGAAACATTTTCCAGGGATGGTTGACCTAACGGATCTGTCATCGGAGGCTGTGCCCTTCATGCGGTGGAGCCCACTCTTCTCACTTCCCCATTTGTTCCCTGGCCAGACAGATGGCTTCATCTTCCACTTGTGTTATTGCTTGCCTTTCTCACTCTGGGATTCAATAAATGAGTTTAACCAAAAGAAATTTGATGCGGGACAGCTAGGCTGATTCGGTATTAGGCCAGGAAATGCCACTGTCGATCACTGTTTGGGCTTTTCTTGAGAAAGGCTGCAGGTTCAGGGGAGAGTTTATCATTTTCTAAAAGGCACATTGTGTTCTTCAAGGCAAGCAGGGAGATTTGTCTAAACCCAGTTCACCCTTAAAGATTTTTTTTTTTTTTCTGGAGCCTGATAGTCTAGGGACAAATAGGACTATGTCAGTAGTGCATTAGTCCTACCAAGTGAATTGATAATAATAATGATCGTGGCGAGTGTTACCACTGTGACATTTATCAAGTGCTTATTAGGTGTCAGCCTGCACTTTACATTCCCTCACTTCATCCTCAACCTGATCTTCTGAGATAGGTATTTTTATTCCCATTTTTCAGAGGCTCAGAGATGCTAAGGAATTTTCCCAAGGCCATACAGCTAGAAAGTGGAGGATGTGAGACTTGAACTAGATATGTTAAAGCCACAGTTTGGGGCTATTTTGCCTTCATGGGGACATTTGGCACTATCCAGTGATTTTTTTAAAATTAGCTTTTATTTTGGAATTATTTTAGATTTACAGAAAAGTTTCAGAAATAGTAACAAATTTCCCATATTCTCATGCCCACTTCTTCCTATTAATAACATCACGTTAATAATTAGTATGGTAATTTGTTCATGTTAATAATTAGTATGATATATTTGTAACAATTAATGAGCCAACATAATACATTACTATTAAATTAATTCTGTACTTTACTCAGATTTTCTTAGTTTTTATCTGACGTCCCTTTTTGTTCCTGGATCCCATATAAGGTTTAAGCACCTGTCTCCTTAGGCGCCTCTTCTTATTGTTTATTGTTTTTAGTCCCTAAGTTGTGGCTGACTCTTGTGACCTCATAGATTCAAAGGGTTAGATCTGGTAGACAGAGTACCCAAGAATTATATACAGAAGTTTGTAACATTGTATGGGAGGCAGTGACCAAAAACATCCCCCAAAAAAGAAATGCAAAAAGGTGAAGTAGTTGTCTGAGGGGGCTTTACAAATAGCAGAGGAAAGAAGAGAAGTGAAAAGCAAGGAAGTAATTGAAATATATACCCAACTGAATGCAGAGTTATAGAGAATAACAAGGAAAGATGAGAAAGCCTTCTTGTTGAACAATACAAAGAAATAGAGGAAAACAGTAGAAAGGGAAAGACTACAGATCTCTTCAAGAAAGTTGGAGATAGCGAGGGAACATTTCATGCAAGGATGGGTATGTAAAGGACAGAAACAGTAAGGACCTAACAGGCAGGAGAGACTAAGAAAAGGTGGCAAGAACACATAGAAGAATTAGACAAAAAAGGTTTCAATGATCCAGATAACCACAATGGTGTGGTCACTCACTTACAGCCAGACATCCTAGAGTGTGAAGTCAAGTGGGCCTTAGAAAGCATTACTACAAACAAAGTTAGTGGAGGTTATAGAATTCCAGCTGAGCTTTTAAAAATCTTAAAAGATGATGTTGTTTAAGTGCTGCATTCAATTGTATGTCAGCAAATTTGGAAAACTCAGAAATGGCCACAGGACTGGAAAAGGTCAGCTTTTATTCCAATCCCCAAAAAGGGCAATGCCAAATAATGTCCAAACTATTGCACAACTGCAATCATTTCAGCTAGCAAGGTAATGTTAAAAATACTTCAAGTTAGGCTTCAGCAGTACATGAATTTTCAGATGTACAATCTGGATTTAGAAAAGGCAGAGGAACCAGAGATCAAATTGCTAACATCCATTGGATCACTGAAAAAGCAAGAGAATTCCAGAAAAACATCTACTTCTGCTTCTTTGACTATGTGAAAGTCTCTGACTTTGTGGATCACAACAATCTGTGGAAATTTCTTTAAGAGATGGGAATACTAGATCACCTAACCTACCTCCTGAGAAACCTGTATGTGGGTCAAGAAGCAACAGTTAGAATTGGACATGGAACAACAGATTGGTTCAAAATTGAGAAAGGATTATGGCAAGGTTGCATATTGTCACCCTGTTTATTTAACTTATATGCAGAGTACATCATGTGAAACGCCAGGGTGGATGAATCACAAGCTGGAATCAAGTTTGCTGGGAGAAATATCAACAACCTCAGATATGCAAATGAAACCACTCTAATGGCAGAAAATGAAGAGAAACTAAAGAGCCTCTTGATGAGAGTGAAAGAGGAGAGTGAAAAGCTGACTTAAAACTCAACATTCAAAACACTAAGATCATGGGATCTGGTCCCATCACTTCTCAGCAAATTGATGGGGAAAAAGTGGAAGTAGTGACAAATTTTATTTTCTTGCACTCTAAAATCACTGCAGATGGTGACTGCAGCCATGAAACTAAAAGATGCTTGCTCGTTGGAAGAAAATCTATTACCATCCTAGATAGCATATTAAAAAGCAGAGACATTACTTTGCCAACAAAAGTCTGTCTAGTCAAAGCTATGGTTTTTCCAGTAGTCATGTATGGATGTGAGAACTGGACCATAAAGAAAGCTGAGCACTGAAGAATTGATGCTTTTGAACTGCAGTTCTGGAGAACTCTTGAGGGTTCCTTGGACTGCAAGGAGATCCAACCAGTCAATCCTAAAGGAAATCAACCCTGACCTGAATATTCATTGGAAGGACTGATGCTGAAGCTGAAGTTCCAATAAGGTGGCCATCTGATACAAGGAGCTGACTCACTGGAAAAAGACCCTGATGCTCAGAAAGATTGAAGGCAGGAGGAGAAGGGCAGCAGAGGATGAGATGGTTAGATAGCATCACCGACTCAATGGACATGAATTTGAGCAAATTCCAGGAGACAGTGAAGGACAGGGAAGCCTGATGTGCTGCAGTCCATGGGGTTACAAAGAGTCAGACACAACTTAGTGACTGAACCGCAATTTGTAACAGTTAATGAACCAATATCAATACATTATTATTAAATAAATTCTATCCTTTATTCAGATTGCCTTAGCTTTTATCTTATGTCCCTTTTTGTTCCAGGATGCCACAATCGGTTTACGTATCTGTGCTTAGGTGTCTATAGTTATTGTTTGGTTGCTTACTCATGTCCAGTTCTTGTGACCCACAGACTGTAGCCTGGCAGGCTTCCCTGTCCATGGGATTTCCCAGGCACGAGTACTGCAGTTGGTTGTTATTTCTTTCTTCAGAGAATCTTCCAGACCCAGGGCTCGAATCTGCATCTCCTGCATTGCAGGTGGATTCTTTACCACTGAGCCACCTGGGAAGCCCTAGGTTCCTCTTGGCTCTGACAATTTGCCACAGTTTCCTTGTTCGTGATGACCTTGACAGTTCTGAGGAGAACTGGTCAGATATCTTCTAGAATATTTCTCAACTTTGATTTGTCCATGCTTTCCTCATGATTAGGCTGGGGTTATGGGTTTTAGAAGGCAGACCACAGAAAGGCAGTGTCATTCTCATCACATCAAATCAAGGGCACACACAATCACCATGACTTACCACTGCTAATTTTGCCCTTGAGCACGTGGCTGGTTAGTGTCTGTCAGGTCTCTTTACTGTGAAGTAATTCATTTTATCCCTCCTTTTCATGCTGTGCTCTTTTTAAGTGAGTAACTATGCACAGTCCATACTTAAGGAGGGAGGAGTTACCCATACCTCACTGAGGACTGCCTAACTCATGATATGTGTGTGTGTTTGTGTGTGTGTATGAAAATGAGTGTCAACATAAATTACTTGAAAGTCTTCTGCAGATGAGACTGTCCATTATCCCCATTTAATTGTTGAATCATTTATTTATATTAATATAGACTTAACGGATATTGATTTTATACTTTGCATTAGAACCCAATACTCTTATTTTTTGCTTAAACTGTTCCAGTTTTGGCCTCTGTAAGCTCTTCTGTGTTCATCTGACATACACCATCATTGAATTTGTTTGTGTGTGTGTTTTGATAACTATCTTTTTTTCATCCTTGATACTAAGAGATACACTCAATTCATCATGTTATTCCTTCCCCAGCCATGAAATCACCCATTTCTCCACAAGCATTTTTGCTTGTCATAACTAGTGGGAGAATGCCATTGGCATTTTGTGGGGAGAGGCCAGGGATACTGCTAAACATCTTGTGATACACAGGATATCCCCCCACAGCAAAGAATTATCTAGCTGAAAATGTCAGCTATGTCAAATTGAGAAGCCATAGTCTATTTCCAGAAATTAAAATGCATCATATTGACATTTACTGCCTACTCTTTGTCCAGACCTTCTGAGTGAAAATGCAGGAAAGTTATGGACGCAATTCACGGACACCATACAGTGTTCCTAGCAAAATGAAACCATCAGACTGATTCAAAGATTCTTTGCATTTGCACAAAATTTCCTTGCCTTTTTGCTTGCCTGGAAGAGTGAGATATATCAGATATACTTGACAAAAGGAGAAAGGATTTCTATAGTGGAGCACATAAGACAGTGTATGGAAAGAGTGCAATGAACAGAAACAATGACTTCAGCATCTACAAATTAAAAATAAAAGCTTGTGTCCCTGGACAGCTCTATTACCTTTCCTGCTTTCCCTTTTATCGAAATTCTCTTTAGTAAGAAGAAGACTCCTTTCCAATCCTCCTCTACAGGATGATATTTTGGAATTTACCTTGAAAAAATTATATGGCTGAAAAATATGACAGTTTACGGAAACAGGAACAGACCCACAGCTTGTTTGTGTCTTCTTTTTGTTAAGTGCCGTTAGTTTAGAGTGGGCAACGATCACTTCCTTATGTTTGGTTGTCACAAGTTCCTAACACTTGCTCGTGTCAAATTTCTGCTTGCAATTTTTCCGCTGGTAGAGCCTGCATGCTCTCTCCTCTGTGTGTGCTTTCTTTTTAGGATAGGTTGGTACTCTATTCCTCTCTCTCGCAACACTGTTACTCATTTATAGAACATGTGCATTCTTGCAAATAATAGGAGATAAAGGCAAAACTATGAATGAAGACAAAGCCAGGCCATTCAGAGAAAGTTCAGAGCTTATGAAGTTCAATCACAGGGACTTCCAAACATGTCCATACCATACTGAAAGAAATTCAGGGAGAATGGAATACTATATAGTATAGATCATTCCTATTTCTCATTTTTATACCAACACATGTAATGATTCATGATTGAAAGGGAGCTATGTGCAGGCAAAGTACTGGATTTAGACAAATCTCTAAGCCTGGCTCGGTCACTGCCTAGCTAGTGAGCCAGGGCCAGTCATTGCACCTGTTTAGCCCTCTGGACATTTTTTTTGCGTGTGAAACTGAGCTAATTTTACCTACTTCATAGAGTTGTGAGGACTCAAAGAAGTTCTGAACATATAACACTTGCCACAGGGCTACACGTGGAGCTGTTCCATTTATTACACTGATAAGAGATACATACATCTGTACACACATTACACTGCTATGGTGATTAATAAATGAGTACACTCCTGAGAAAACGTGAAGCTCAGACAAGTTACTTCACTGCTGTGTTCTCAGTTTCTTCCTTTAAAAAGATAGACTGAGACAAGATAATCTTTAAACTTCCAGAGTTTTTATACTAAAATCCTATGTACTAATAAATATGCACTGATATAATGGGCATCAGCTACTTATAAATCATATACAAACATACATATATGGTTATTATTGCTATTGCTTATCATAGAGTTGTCTATAGATCTCACCCATCCTTATATCTGCCCCAAAGAAGGCATAATTTCCAGTCTAAATTCTCTTTTAATCCTCCCCTCTTTGTAATGCAATCCTTGCCTTTTCCAGGCCGGGAGACCTGGGGATACAGATCCAGCAAAGGGCAGAGAAGGTAAGACCCAGACAGGAATTGGGGAGGGGGTGCATGTAGACCTGGTGAGAGATTCAGGGAAATCATGGGGAAGAGGGAAGGTTGGGTGTTAGCAGGGTAGGGAGAGGGTGGGCTGGAGGCAGAGAGTGCCAAGGAGTTTCAGGTATGTGAAGCAAATACGAAAGAGGAAATGTTGAAAGTATTGAGTCGAATCTCTCAAATTGTCTTATGACTTTATGTAAGGGAAAGTCCCTTCCTCACTTTGAATTGCAAATGGTATATACAACTGCCTATTCTGCTGTCTTAGTCCATTTGAGCTGCTACAACCAAATATCACAGACTGGATAGCTTATACACAGCAGAAATTTAGTTCTTCCAGGTCTGGAGGCTGAAATTCCAAGATCAAGGTGCTGGCAAGATAGCGTTCTGACCAGGGCCCTCTTCCTGGTTCGTAAGCAGCACCATCTGGCTATATCCTCAGTGGTGGCAGAGGCAAAGAATCTCTGCGGGGTCTCTTTTTTTTAGGATACTAATCTCATCCATGGGAGTACCACACTCATGACCTAAGTACTTCCCAAAGGCCCTACCTCCAAATACTGTCATGTTAGGCATTAGAATTTTGACATAGGAATTTGTGGGGAGAGAGTACAGACATTCAGATGATAGCACCTACTCTGACACTTGGGTATCTAATAAGCATTTTAATACCACCTCTCCAAAACTCCTATGCTTTCTCCCAAATCAGCTTTACTCACATGTTTCCTATCTCAGATGAGGAAAACTCAATCCTTTAAGTTCCTCAGGACAAAGTTTTGGAGTCCAGCCTTCTGGAATCTTTCTTGCATACTCATATAATCAGAAAATGTAGTCTGTTCTATTTTTAGTTTTTTAAGGAGCCTCCATACTGTTCCCCATGAGCATATACAGAGAAAACCGTAATTCCAAAAGATACATGCATCCCAGTATTCACTGCAGTACCATTTACAATACCCAGGAGATGAAAACAACCTGAATGTCCATCAACAGAGGAATGGATGAAGATGTGGTCCACATACACAATGGAATATTAGTCAGCCATAAAAACGAACACAATTTTGTGCCATTTGCAGAGACATGGATGGACTTAGAGACTGTCATACAGAGTAAAGTAAGTCATAAAGAGAAAAATGTACAAGCTGGATTTAGAAAAGGCAGAGGAACCAGAGATCAAATTGTCAACATCTGTTGGATCATAGAAAAAGCAAGAGAGTTCCAGAAAAACATCTATTTCTGCTTCATTGATTATACTGAGGCCTTTGACTGTGTGGATCACAACAAACTGTGGAAAATTCTTCAAGAGACGGGAATACCAGACCACCTAATGTGCCTCCTGAAAAACCTGTATGCAGGTCAAGAAGCAACAGTTAGAACCGGACATGGAAAAATGGACTGGTTCAAAATCGGGCAAGTGGTACATCAAGGCTGTACCTTGTCACCCTGCTTATTTATATGCAGAGTACATCATGCAAAATGCCAAGCTAGCTGAAGCACAAGCTGGAATAAAGACTGCAGGGAGAAATATCAATAACCTCAGATATGCATATGACACCACCCTTACGGTAGAAAGCAAAAAGGAATTAAAGAGCCTCTTAAGGTGAAGGAGGAGAGGAAAAGACTGGCTTAAAACTCAACATTCAAAAAATGAAGATCATAGCATCTGGTCCCATCACTTCATGGCAAACAGATAGGGAAACAATGGAAACAGTGAAAGCTTTTATTTTCATGGGCTCCAAAATCACTGTGGACAGTGACTACAACCATGAAATTAAAACACGCTTACTCCTGGAAGAAAAGCAATGACACACGTGACAGCATATTAAAAACAGAGACATTACTTTGCTTACAAAGGTCCATCTAGTCAAAGCCATGGTTTTTGCAGTGGTCATTTAAGGATGTGAGAGCTGGGCGATAAAAAAAGAATGAGCATGAGAGCATGAGAACTGACGCTTCTGAACTGCGATGCTGGAGAAAACTCTTGAGAGTCCCTTGGGATGCAAGGAAATCAAACCAGTCCATCCTAAAGGAAACCAATCCTGAATATTCACTGGAAGGATTGATGCTGAAGCTGAAGTTCCAGTACACTGGCCACCTGATGTGAAGAGCTGACTCACTGGAAAAGACCCTGATGCTGGGAAAGATTGAAGGCAGAGAAGAGGATGACAGAGGATGAGATGGTTGGATGGCATCACCAACTCAATGGACATGAGTTTGAGAAAACTCTGAGAAATGGTGAAGGACAGGGAAGCCTGGCATGCTGCAGTCCATGGGGTTGCAAAGAGTCACACAAAACTAAGCGACAGAACAACAACAGTATTAACAGAGATACATGGAATCTAGAAAATGGCACAAATTAACCTATTTGCAAAGCAGAAATAGAAACATGGACATACAGAACCAACGTATGGACACCAAAGAGGGAGATTAGGATTGACATATATACCCGCCTATGTACAAAATGGGTAACTAATGAGAACCTACTGTAGAGCTCAGAAACTCTACTCAACATTCTGCGGTGACCTAAATGGGAAGGAAATCCCAAAAAGAGGGAATATATTTACATGTACAGCTTATTCACTTTGTTGTACTGCAGAAATTAGCTCAACATTGTAAAGCAACGGTATTTCAATAGATTTTTTTAAAAGTGTAATCAGTGCTACTATCAAAAACCAGTCTAACTGTTTCTGAGAGTAATCAGAATCTGGTTATTTCTCCCCCCCTCCACTGCTACCACCTCTGTCCAACTCCCACTATCTGCTACCTGGAATACTGAAAGAGCCTCGTAGCTGGTCACCCTGTGTCTGACCTGGTACACCAACTAGAGTGACATGGTTTATATGTCAAACAGATTATGTCATTTCATTGCTGAAAACCCTTTAATATCTCTTTATCCCATGCAAAATGTGATGTTTAATTTTAAGTGTCAATTTGACTGCTCCACAGGGTGCTCAGATATTTAGTCAAACACAATTCTGGGTGTTTTTGTGAAAGTTTTTTCTTTTTTTTGATGGGTTTAACATTTACACTGTTAGACTGAGTATAGATCAGATCATTGTTCCGAATGTGGATGGCCTTATTCAATCAGTTGAAGGCCTGCCTAGAACGAATGGGCTGACCTTCTCCTGAATGAGAGGTAACTCCTATCTGATTGTCATCAAACTGGGCAAGGCATCAGATTTTTTTTCCTACCTCTACACTAAACCTGAAACACTGAGTCTTCCTTCATCTCAGAGCTCCTGGTCTTTAGACTAGAGCTACACCATTAGCTTTCCTGGGTCTCCAGCTTGTCAACTGTAGATCTGGGCATTTGTGGGCTTCAATAATCATGGGAGCAAATTCCTTATAACTGTCTCTACATACACACACACACTTTCTCACTTATCCTATTGGTTCTTTTGGGTAGTTTCTCTGGTGATCCCTGACTAGTACACAAATTAAAATCCAAAGCTATTATGATGATATATAAGGCCCCATATATTCAGGTCTCATTACTAACTACTCACTCTTTTAAACCAAAGGCCTGCTGTCTATAGCAGCTTTTAGACCACAGTGGTAGGACTGAGTGCTTTTTATGGAGACCCTAATCTTTTTTATTACCAGGGTGTCTGCACTTGCATTTCCCGCTGCAATGCTCTTTCCTCACATATCTATGTGACTCACCCCTCAGCCTCTTCAGGTTTTGGTTAAAAGTCAGCATCTCAAAAGAGATTCTTCACTCCCAGAACTCCCAATCATTTTTCTTGCTGTGTTTTGTACACATCACTCATGATCATCTAATGTGACTCAGTTTATTTAGATTATCATCTGCCTCTCTCCACTCAATGTGAACTTACTGAGAGTGCTTTTCATTTAGTCTGTTTACTGTTGCATCAATAGTGTCGTGAGTAGTGGCCGACGTAGAGGTTGTTCAAGAGAAATTGGAATGAATGAATGGAATCCATCTTAGTCTACTTGTAGGCTTTTGAACTGTGACTCCTAAGTAAGTGGACAGCAAAGACTGAACCACACAGATGACAGATTAAACAGGGTTTCACAAGCTACCTTAGCCTAAGTAAGCACAGATCAGCAGAGAATCACATTACATGAAATACCAGTTCAAACAAAAATATAATAGAAATATATTCCATTTTTTCTGAGAACACAAAAAAAGGGGGTATGTGTATGCTCCAGGCATTACAATTTTTTTCTTTTAATATTTTGTTTTTTTTTGGACCCTTCTCCCACTCTCATAAGCATATGTCATCCTTTGCTCACTCCCTTGACATTCTGACTTTCTCTGAAAGACTACATTTGGTTTTTCTGGTCTTATTATCTTCAGATCCTCTTTTACTTGTCCTGACCATCTCAACTCTAATCCTTTAATTCCATTGAGCAAATAGAAGAGGAGAAAATGAGAGAAAGAAAGCTCAAGCACAGAGATTGTGGACAAAAATAAGTTCTCCTGAGGAACAGACATCGATCACTTTCATTAAACAGTTCCCGAGAATCTGCTGGGCAACTCTGCACTGGTGTTGCTTTACATGGAAGCCAATAATCATGGGTTTTCATCATGTGGATAGATGAAAGGATTGTGGTGATTTGGTGACCTTTCTCTGAGATCCTACATTGTAGGCTTTCTTAACTCTTAAAACTCAACATACGTATGTAGCTCTTTCCTGAATATAGCACTACATCCCTGTATATGTAGATACAGATATAGACATAAATATTGATGATTCATGGGCCTCCCTAGTAGCTCAGCTGGTAAAGAGTCTGCCTGAAATGCAGGAGACCCCAGTTTGATTCCTGTGTTGGGAAGATCCCCTGGAGAAGGGATAGGCTACCCACTCCAGGTTTCCTGTGCATCCCTGGTGGCCCAGATGGTAAAGAATCTGCCTGGAATGTGGGAGACCTGGCTTCAATCACAGGGTTGGGAAGATTCCCTGGAGGAGAGCATGGCAACCCACTTCAGTATTCTTGCCTGGAGAATCCCCATGGACAGAGAAGCCTGGTGGGCTATAGTCCATAGGGTTGCAAAGAGTCAGACATGACTATGATATAAAAGTCTATAACAAATGTTGATGAGGATGTAAAGAAAAGGGAACCCTGGTACACTGTTGGTGGGAATGTAAATTGGTGTAGTCACTATGGGTTTCCCAGGTGGTGCTAGTAGTAAAGAACCTTTCTGCCAATGCAGGTGAGTTAAGAGACATGGGTTTGATCCCCGGGGTTGGGATGATCCCCTGGAGAAGAAAATGGCAACCCACTCCAGTATTCTGGCCTGGAGAATCCCATAGACAGAGGAGCCTGGCAGGCTATGGTCCACAGGATCACAATAAGTTGGACACAAATGAGGTGACTTCTTATGCATGTAGTCACTATGGAAACAATATGGAAGTTCCTCAAAACACTAAAAAAGAACTACCATGATCCAGCAAGTTCACTCCCTCGGATATATATCTGAAGAAAATGAAAACACTAACTCGAAAACTACATGCATTCTGATGTCTATAGCAGCGTTATTTACAATTGCCAAGACATGGAAATAACCTAAGTGTCCATCAACAGATGAATGTATAAAGAAGATGTATATATATACAATGGACTATTACTCCATCATAAAAAGAATGAAATAATGTCATTTATAACAACATGGACAGATCTAGAGGACATAATGCTTAGTGAAATAAGTCAAAGAAAGAAAGGCAAATACTATATATTATCACTTATGTGTGGAATCTAAAAAATAGAATAATCAAATGAATACAACAAAACAAAAACAGACTCACAGATACAGACAATAAACTAGTGGTTATCAGTGGGAAGAGAGAGAGGCAAGATAGGAACAGGGAATTAAGAGATGCAAACTAAAAAATAAATAAAACAACAACAACAAAGAGTCAGACATGACTGAAATGATTAAGCACATGACAGCATGAGTGATATATGATACATGCATATCCAATACAGATGATGTATATAATCCATATCTAATATATCTATACCTATAATATTGCTGCTGCTGCTAAGTCGCTTCAGTCATGTCCGACTCTGTGCGACCCCTTGGACTGCAGCCCACCAGGCTCCCCTGTCCCTGGGATTCTCCAGGCAAGAACACTGGAGTGGGTTGCCATTTCCTTCTCCAATGCATGAAAGTGAAAAGTGAAAGTGAAAAGTAAAATTGAAGTCGCTCAATCGTGTTTGACTCTTCACGACCCCATGGACTGTAGCCTACCAGGCTCCTCCATCCATGGGATTCTCCAGGCAAGAGTACTGGAGTGGGGTGCCACTGCCTTCTCCAACCTATAATGTTAGGAATTCTATAACCCCCCCAAATTATGAATGAGCAGTGAATCAATATTAGTACATCCATCTTTGTAATCTACTTACTGCACATGATGTGGTAGTTTAGTCACTCAGTTGTGTCCAACACTTTGTGACCCAAGTTCCCATGTAATTTTTTTAGTCCTTCTTGATTCATACAGAAGTCTGACTCAAACCATTTAAGCAATTAAGGAATTTGTTGGCTCATGTAACTAAAATGTCCATTTAATGACTTTGGTGCAGTGTGATTCAGAGGCTCTAACTAACTCAACTAATACCCCAGTTTCTTCATAAACTTAAAAGGGTTCTAATGAAATTCTCTGGTAGCAAAAATGCAGGACCTCCATGAAATTCCCTCTCAGGGCTTACTTCAGTGCAGTAAGCCTTGACTTCTACATCCTAGAATCTGTACCTCTTGCCTGAGGTCATCCTGTTGTGGCTGAAACAGCCACTGTGCTAGTGTTCAGGGCAGGTAAGAACAAGCAGGGATGAACCCCCTGAAGAGTAACCCTCAACCAGTGACCGAGGGATACTGATGTACCCTGGTGTGGGCTACCTCTGAGGCTCCTGCTCTATACTAACTCCCAGAATCCCCCAGTAGGATGACGCTCCAAGTTCCCTCAGCTATAACTTGCTAGGTAACACCAAGTGTCTCCTGGGATTGCTTCTTAAAAAAAAAAAAAAAAAATCACACTCTAATCTTTGTCTCTGGGTCTGCTTTGGAAGAATTCTCCCTGATTGAACATTCCACAAGTCTCATCCTGATTGGACAAGTTGGGATCTCTTTCCAATCTCTGCATCAATCCCTGTGGCTAGGAGGATAGGTGTGTTCATTGATTAGATTTGGATCCCATTCTCTATTCATGAGGCCAAGAGTCCAGTCTAAACAAAATCATGTGGGCTGAAGGTAGGGTAAGGGTGGTTCCCAAAGGACATTAATGGAAACAGATCCTAAGGAGGCCATGAAACAAAACCCAAAATACCCCTGTTTCCTGTATCTGTTGCATTTATCCATTGGGCAAGGTCATTTGCATGCCCACGTTGTTGTCAACTGGCTGCACTTTGGTGCAGATAAGCTAGACTAGAGGTTGGCAAACTGTAACTTGTGAGCCAAATCCAAATTATTTTTTCTTGTTGGTAAATAAAGTTTTATTCAGACCCAGGCATACTCCTTTATTGTCTATGGTTGTTTTCATGGTGTAGTGGAGAGGTTGAGGAGTTGCAAAAGAGATGTTCTGATTCACAAAGCCTAAAATATTCACTATCTGGCCTGCTATGGTCTGAATGTTTGTGTTGTGCCTGGATTTATGTTTAGAAATCCTAACCTCCTAATAAAAGAAGCTCCACAGAGCTCCCTAGCCCCTTTTGCCACGTAGGGATACAAGAAGGTGTCTGCTTCCCAGAAGAAGGCCCTCTCCTGCTGGCACCTGATCTTGGATTTCCAGCCTTCCCAACTGTGAGAAATGAATTTCTATTGTTTACAAGCCACTCAGTCTAAGATATTCTGTTATAGCAACCCAAACTGACTAAGACATGCTGCTGCTGCTAAGTCACTTCAGTCATGTCCGACTCTGTGCAACCCCACAGATGGCAGCCCACCAGGCTCCACCGTCCCTGGGATTCTCCAGGCAAGAATACTGGAGTGGGTTGCCATTTCCTTCTCCAATGCATGAAAGTGAAAAGTCAAAGTGAAGTTGCTCAGCCGTGTCTGACTCTTAGTGACCCCATGGACTGCAGCCTACCAGGCTCCTCCATCCATGGGATTTTCCAGGCAAGAGTACTGGAGTGGGGTGCCATTGCCTTCTCCAGACTGAGACATAACTCTCTGCAAAAAATTGCCAAACCTGAGCTATGCAGTAAGCACTTTGATTTCTAGAACTGGTCACCAAAGTTCCAGGGCAGCACATGGACAATTACCCCTCTCAACCCTTCACTCTTCTCTGTTTCTTCATCTGGGAGCAGCACCTGAACAAATGGTGATTAATTTAGCAGATTCTACTTGTCATACTTTACCAAGCAAGGACTATGCCCTAAATCACACACCCCACCCTGGGTCTTTTCAGTAATCCAGTGCCCCTGGCACTGCTAATGGAATACACAATATAAAAGGCAACTAAGCTCTTTTAAACATAGTTGTCACAAATGTGACAACTTGAGCAAATGAGTTACTGAAAGGCAGATGTTGGTGGGCTATCGATTTATAGTGATTATCTCAGGTGTGCAAAAATGAACTTTACTTCTATGAAACTTTCTGATTTTATGACTTACAACTTCCCCAGAGAGAAAAATTAGCTTAACACTTTTCAGTATTTTGTCAGTCCAGTTCAGAGATTTTTATTTAAGTTACTTCTGGGCTGAAACTCAGGATCATTGAGAAGATCTCATACAACCATTTTGACGTTCTCTCCTTCCTCCAACTCAGTACATGTCCCAGGGTTAAGACAGGTGATATAAGATGCCAGATCTTAGATTTACTATATCTTGATATTTTCTTAGAGCTTTTAAATATGCGAAATGTATTTTGCCTGAGTCTAGGGTGTGCTATCCAGTCTGGTTTTGCACTTCACCTATCACAGCTTATGGTCACTGGCGTCTAGCAACTCTGTCCCTTGAGATAATCAAGTTTTGCTGTAACGCTCATCCTTATGCCTTCAGGTCATTCTCCATTCTTCATACTCTTGACTCCGGGCTCATTCAGCTCTTTCAGTCCAACCTCTGTCTTCTGGGATCTCTCCTAATGGTCTGATTGCTGTCCTTCATCTTTTGGAGGTCCACAGGAGATGAGAGCTACTCTTCCCTGACACTTACTTTCAAGTCTTTGAGACTATTAATGACCAGAGTTTGAGAGAGAATTGGCAGGGTACCAGTCCTCTCTATTCCAGACCCCAAATTAAAATCAATTGTGAGTTTGTCTCCCCTCTTCTTCACCAGGACTTATTCCAAGAAGGAGAGGCAGAGTAAATGGCCTCTGGAATGTCTTGTCTTTCTTCTCATCCAAATTCTTTTTTTCTGTCTATAGCTTAGAGGATCTTTTCTAGAATCCAGGGGCAGGAAGAAAACATCTTTTCCTGTTCATTCTTTCCACCACTGAGAGCTAAGGATGTCACCTTTGCTCTCAGTAGTAAATTGTGTAACTTCTACAACTGGTGTTCCTCCATGTGACTCCTAAAATGGATGGTTGGTATCTGTACTGGGAAGTAGTCAGTAGGACTTTGGTAAACACTTTGAAATATTATTCTGTTATATTGCATAATGGGCTGTTTTTTAATATAAAAAAAGCAAAGGACTATCCTAAATGATAATTATAGCTAGCTAGTTAGCATTTCTTTGATGCAAAGAATTTGCTAGATCTTAAGCTAAGCTCTTCATAAATCTCATCTAATTTTCATAAATCCCTACAGCATAGGTGTGCTCAAATTTTCCATTTTTGGGGTGGGTGAGGTTTAAATTTAATTTTCTCTGGCATTTGTTGTGTGTTATAAAATACCTAAATGTCAATCAGATTTATAAAAATATATGTATAGCTTACTAAATAGTAAACACAGATTATTCACAGACAGATACAATGCAGAACAAAACAATCTAAGCTGATGTGGTTTTTGTTTTGCTCTGTTGCAGTAGTAGTTACAGTTTGCTTGCAAAGTTTTAAAAAAATTCCTTTTCCAGCTTTATTAAGGTATATTTGACAAAGGATAATTGTATATATTTAAGGTGTACAACCTGATATTTTGATGTGTGTGCGTTAGTTGCTCAGTTGTGTCCAACTCTTTGTGATCTCATGGACTATAGCTCACCAGGCTCTTCCATCCATGGAATTCTCCAGGGAAGAATACTGGAGTGGGTTCCCTTCTCCAGTAGAATTCCCTTCTCCAGGAAATCTTCTTGACTCATGGATTGAATTTTGCATTGCAGGCAGATTCTTTACCATCTGAGCCACCAAGGATAATAATTACCATGACTGCTGGCTTTGAAGATGGAATAAGAGGTCAAGAGCCAAGGAACAAAGGTAGTGCCTATAATCTAGAAATGCCAAGGAAACAGATTCTTCTCTAGAGCTTTCAGAAGGAACACAGTCTGCTGACACCACGGACACCATGATTTGAACCTATTACTACTCATTTTGGACTTCTAATGTCTAGAACTGGAAAATAACAAGTATGCATTGCTTTAAGCTACAAAGTTTGTGGTTACTTGGGACAACAGTAATAGGAAACTAATACAGTTACTTTGGAGTCAGAATGCCCTGATTTGAATTCTCACTCTGCCACTTCCTGGACATGTATCCCTGGATCACTTTGCTGAATTCCACTTTGCCAAGTCTCAGATTTCTCCTTATTCCTAATAATAGTATCACATCATAGAGTGGTTGATCATCATGGTGCTGGGCATACAATATGTACTTAATAAATATAAGCTAATAAGGTGATCCTTGACTAAATAAAGCCTTGAGCCCTCCATAAAAGCATTCCAGGCAAAGGGGAGAAAACAGAGAAGGCATCATACTGTGAGCAAGTGGGGTACAGTGATGAGTTTGCTATGGGTGCAGTAAAACATTCAAGGTAAGAAGAATCTAGATGTGAGGCTGAAAGGATAGCAGAGGAATAGACTGTGAATGCCTATATGTTATCTTCAGGAGTTTCAGTGTTACCAAAAGCTAGGAAGCCAGGAGTGATCTTTGAGTGAGGGCATGATAAACTTGGGTATGTATTTAGAGACACAGCTTTTTTGGTCCCAAGGTGTACAGGAATGGAAGGAATTTGTTGGAGGGAAATTTCTTGAGTGCTTCCTTTGTGCCAGGCACTATACTAATTACTTTCTGAAGCTTATCTAATTTAATGATCCTAAGAACCCTATGACTTGGTACATCATTACCTTCAATATACAGGAAGAGGTATGTCTGCTCAGAAAGATTAAGTGACTTGCCTGAGGTTACCCAAGAAGCAAGGAGTGGAGAGAGAATTCAAGCCCAAGCTTTTCTAATGCCAAAGGCTATTGTTTTACCTGCTGTAAAATTTCACTTCTATCTCTGTGGAACACTCTCATAAGTGAAGCTATCTTTTGATGAAGCCCTTGGGTCCTTAAAAAGTAAATTAAGGCTCCATGAAGACCCTCACTCTGTCTATTGAACCCCATTCTTCTGAGATCCACATAAGAGCCAGTGTTCAGTGTAACAGTTTCTCTATGAGCTCATTGTTCAATCTAGCAGTCATACATGCTAGGGACTATTTAACCACTGAATGTCTTTATTGCTGTGGATTTATGCCCTTTTCAGCGGGTGGATTTCATTCAGTGGATGAAATAACAGTCATTGATGAACTGGCGAAGCTCTGCTGATGTTGGCACTCTAGAAACATAGCCAATTAAATTCACTGGCTAGAAATGAACCCTATCATAACTACTGGTGGTGACAGAGACTGCTGTTTGTCTTGGTACAGGAAATAAACATAGTCAACTTTTGCTTTCTAAAAGTGCATGAGAGGCAGTATATGCCCTCTGGGTGCAGAAATTGCACTGATAGAGACTTGGGCTGTTATGTGGAATGGGTAAGGCAGGAGATGGATGGAAAACCCTCAGGTTATGGGAATCGTATAAGATGTATAATGTATAAGCACTGTTGATGGATCTAGAGGTGGTATGCTAAGTGAAATAATTCAGACAGAGATACAAAATACCATGAAAATTCTTAAAGAGATGGGAATACCAGACCACCTTACATGCCTCCTGCAAAACCTATATGCAGGTCAAGAAGCAACAGTTAGAACCAGACATGGAACAATGGACTCATTCCAAGTTGGGAAAGGAATACATCAAGGCTATATATTGTCACCCTGCTTATTTAACTTATATGCAGAGTACATCATGCAAAATGCCAGGCTGGATGAAGCGCAAACTGGAATAAAGATTGTGGGGAGAAATATCAATAACCTCAAATATGCAGGTGACACCACCCTTATGGCAGAAAGAAAAGGAAGAAGAACTAAAGAGCCTCTTGATGAAGGTGAAAGAGGACAGTGAAAAAGTTGGCTTAAAACTCAACATTCAACAAAGTAAGATCATGGCATCTGGTCCCATCACTTCATGCCAAATAGATGAGGAAACAATGGAAACCGTGACAGACTTTATTTTCTTTGGCTTCAAAATCACTGCAGATGGTGACTGTAGCCATGAAATTAAAAGATGCATCTTGGAAGAAAAGCTATGACAAACCTGGACAGCATATTCAAAAGCTAAGACATTACTTTGCTGACAAAGGTCCATATAGTCAAAGCATGGTTTTTCCAGTGGTCATGTATGGATGCGAGAGTTGGACTACAAAGAAATCTGAGTGCCAAAAAATTGAAGCTTTAGAACTGTGTTGTTGGAGAAGACTCTTGAGAGTTCCTTGGACTGCAAGGAAATCAAACTAGTCAGTCCTAAAGGAAATCAACCCTGAATATTCATTGGACTGACACCAAAGCTGAAGCTCCAATACTTTGGCCAACTGATGCAAAGAACTGATTCATTGAAAAAGACCCTGATGCTGGGCAAGACTGAAGGCAGGAGGAAAAGGGGATGACAGAGGATAAGATGGTTGGATGGCATCATCAGCTCAATGGTCATGAGTCTGAGTAGACTCCAGTGATGGACACCAGAGTGTGATGGTGATCAACACCAGTAAACTGCTGGTGATGGACAGGGAAGCCTGGGATGCTGCAGTCCAGAAGGTTGCAAAGAGTCGAACACAACTGAGCAACTGAACTGAACTGACTGAATTATTTACATGTAGAATCTTACAAAACAGCAAAAAAATGGATATAACAAAACAGAAATTAATCCACAGATATAGAAAACAAACTAGTTGTTATCAGTGGGCAGAGCAAAAATAGGGATATGGGATTAAGGGATACAAACAACTCTGTATAAAATAGATAAGTTACAAGGATATATTGTACAGCATAGGGACATAAATCCATTATTTTTAATAACTTTAAATGGAATATAATCTATAAAAGTATTCAGTCACTGTGCTGTACATCTGAAACTAATATAATAATGTAAATCAATTATACCTCAGTAAAAAGAGAAATACAGTTATAGTGGACAAATGTTTTTTGTGTTCTCAGCTCCACTTTCTTTGGGAGACTAGTCCTCCTACTTTCTGTATGATTTTGTCTGTGATCTATCAAATTACATGATAGTTGAATGAAAATGAGGCCAACGCAGATTGGAAATAAAACTAGAGGTGGAGAAAGACAAGCAGCTGAATATCATCTGAGGCCCTGGAATCTACCATACCCAACATGTAAATTTCTTCTACGTTTGTGTCCACTCTTGGACTTCACAGCTAGATGAGCCAATACACTTTCTTTCTGAGTTAGTTTGAGTCATTTTTTCTATAATTTGCAACAAAAAGAATCCAATCAATATATACAGTGGTATGAAGAGTGCTACTATATTTAAAATTATTACTAGTTTCCTCCCCCCCCCCCACAAACTTTGAAATACATCTTGGACTTCTTTTCCTTAGAAAAAGAAATTAAATAATAATTGTCTGGATATCTTCTAACCTCATTGTGCCTCACACTTCAGAATGATCTTACTCATGTTAGTATATACTAAGTCCAGTTTTGGTATACAAGCGTCAGTATTGTTTAAAGGTATATAAAGTTCAACTCAAAGCACAGAACATTCTGAATTTCAGATTCTCCACAATGTTCTTGAGACTCTTGACTTAGAATTTGCCCCTGAGACTGCCTCTGAGAAGCTATTCAACCCAGTGGAACTCTCCTCAACTTTCTGAATTTGTTGGGAGACAGAAAAAGGAAACACTCTTCAGGTGGAGAAATGGAAGGATGCTGGAATGTGGCCTCCACTGACAACTTGAAGGAGTCAAGCCCGCAAGAAGAGAAGATGCTGGAGTGACCACCAGAGCTATCCCAACCTGCTGAAAATAGACCCCTGGGATTTGGCCAAGAGCCTTCATGACCACTGCTGGCTCTGCTGTTCCTTAGGCTCTGCCCTCATCTACTCATATCTGTTGCCAAACAGCCCTATGCTCTGGGGATCTCCTTGTTCTCTGGCATATGCTCAAACTCTTTATTTTTTCTGTTAAAAAAAATTGCACACATATTACTGGATTCTTTCCTGGAGTAGTTGCAAAGGAAAACATTTCCTTCTCCTAGTTTCACTGTTTTCACAATGGGGCTTACAAATAAACTTCTAAGATGACGTTTCACCAGAACATGGCCTTGATCTTAAAGTAAGTAATAAAACCCTACCTTAAGGATATTTACACACATAAGGTGTGATCTCAGACATTAAGATTTACTTTCTAGGCTGCCTTTGGCCTGTTTTTGAGAGTTGAAAATTCATCTTGTAACATACTTTTGTCATTTTTGGAATGAGAGTGTTACCTCATATGGGTCAGTATGCTGGAGTTGCAAAGCTGGTTTTTCTCCTTGTGGCTTCTTATAGCTTCTATTTCTTAACTACCCTGTTTTCTTCTGTTCAGGGTGCTATAGCAAATTACCATCAACCAGTGGCTTCAACGGCAAACATTTCTTACAGTTCTGGAGTCTTGGTACTCTAAGATCAAGATGCTGACAGAGGTGGTGCTTGCTGAGGGCCCTCTCCTTGGTTTGCAGATGGTTGCCTTTGCAGTATATCTCACACGCTCATGTGCAGAGAGAGATACTCATCTTGTATTTCTCCTTTTAAAATCTATCATGGGGCCCCCTACCCTCATGACCTGATCTATCCCTAATCACCTCCCATAGGCTCTATCTCCAAATACCAAAATTGGTGGGTTAAGATTTCAACATATGAATTTGACGGTGGGGGACACAAACATTTATTCCATAATACACTCCCTTTCAAGGCCCCCCTTATTCTTGGCCTCCAGCATATCTCACCTAGATTATGATCATAGCCTCCTAACTGGTCTAACTGCTTCCATCCTTATATTTTTGCCTCTTTAATCAACTTTCAACAAAGCAACCAGAGTAACTTTGTTTCAAAGAGAATTAGACCTCATTACTCTTCTGCTCAATATACTCCCACAGCTCCCTCTCATTTGGAGTCAAACCCAAGTCCTCATAATAATCCACAATTTAACTCACATAATGCAGGTTCTTATTACCTACTAACCTCGTCTCTACTCCTCCTTTCCTATCACGAGCTTTGTCATCGTGCTGCATGAAACCATCAACACTTTCTCTTTGCTTCTGGCCCACTGCTCTTCCTGTTACCTTTGTTCTTCCTTGGACTCATCAAGCATTCGCCCATCTCAGGGCCTTTCCATTTGCTGCTTCCTCAATTCCGGAACGTCTTCCTTCACGTATCCTCAGGGTCAGCACCCTTGTTTCCGAAGGGTCTTTCCTCAAGTCACTGTTGCATGGAGGGCATGTTTGGCCACATGATCTAAATTTCAAGCCCCACCATTTGACATTTCCTTCCCTGCTTCATATTATTTTTCACTAGTGGGTTCTGTTTCTTCTACTAGAAAGTTAAATTTTATGAAGTAGGAGTTTTGGATTCACTATTGAATCCTCAACAGCTGGAAGAGTACCTGATACATAGTATGTGTCAAAAAAATGTGTAGAATGAAGAAATAAATGGATGGATGATTAAAATGGAAGACAAGGACACATATTTGAGACATAAACTGAGGACGTGTATGGGAGAGTCTTCAGAGAAGTTGTTGCTCCAATTGAAGAGGGGCCAATGGCTTTATAGATGAAGGGAACAGGAAACAGGCATGAAATACTACTAGAAGTTAAAAAAGGAGAAATTGAGATAAATATACTGACATAGAACCATCTTAGAGATACACTATTCAGTTAAAAAAAAAAGTAGTGAGTGCAATGAACAAATAAACACAACTTCTCTTCTATAAACAAATGGAAAAACAAAACTCTAGATTTCTGTGTGTCTATTCATGTTTTTATATATGTACACATGCAGATATATGCTAGGAGAAAGGTCTGAAAGTCTATGCCAGTAGGCAAATATTTTTTTTCTGTAAAAGGCCAGGCTATAATTATTCTAGGCTCCGCAGCTCATCTAACAGTTTCTGTTGGATATTATTTATGCATTTGTTTGTAAACAACTCTTTTAAACTGCAAAAATAAAAAATATTTTTAGCTCATGAATTATATAAAAATAAAATCCTCTCGGCTTACTGGTTGTTGTCTCTTGATCTAGGTTTGGTTAGTTCTGGTGAAATCTGTGGCATTGGGAAGAGTGAAGGGAGATTTTAGACTTTTTTCCTTTATATGGTCTCTATTGTTTGAATTATTTTTTCTCAGGGAATGTATTCCTGAAATGTATGGGTTAAAAAAGTGCTATGAAATGAATGAATGGGGAAAATCCTGCTGCAAGGTAATTATTCAAGAAATACTTGTTGAATAAATGAATGAATTTTGAATGAGAGAATAAATGTTCACATGAACGAATGAATGCGCGGATTCACATGTTTTCAGTTCTTTTGCTATGTATTATGTGGAAGCAAGGAAGTGGCTTGTGAAATTCTACAGCTAACAGAAGACCACATAAGATTTGCAAGTCCAAGCTATTGACTTTGTATTTTTCGTCATTATCAGTTCTCCTAATATTAGTGCTGGAAAACCTGTTTGAAAGTCAATTCTATGCAATAAAAACCCTTTTACCTAATGCATTGCATTAACCTTTGATTTGCATCAAGGTTTGGTACAATACACTGGAGGAAAGCTTAAAATAATATTTAGTTACTTCAACATTTTGTTCCAGGCTTAAGTGGGCATTGGACCATGAATATTTATTTGTATTAAACCCACTTGTCTAGATGTGAGCTGCTTTGTAGACTCTATATATCAAACATAGTGTAGAATAAGCATTTTAAATCTTCTTGGATTTTTGCAAAAATCTTGTGTTCAATTGCCTCTCTGCAAAGAAAAATACATGCACATCTGTGTCCTTGTGGAAGATGAGATTGTCTTTAGTTTTGCTTTAAAATGCTGCTTTTATAATACTAATGTAAATTTCCAATTGTCCTTGAGATTAGTGTCTAAATTGCTAACAACTTTTAAAAACATCCTTTTGCCATGCTTTAGTACCTATCCTTGTGTTCCACAAAATAGCATATTTATCATCATCAATAGAGATTTCATTAAAAACACACATTAGGCACCCATCTGTACTGTACCAAAGGATTTTGGGGAAAAAGAAATTCAACAATGTAAGTCTGGGAAGTCTTTTAATAAATAAGTTCCTATCAAGATTTATTTTAACTCCTGAAAGATTTTAGCCTCTTAAATATCTATACTTTCCCCCTAACCTCAGGTTATTGAGATATAATTGCCATGTTACATTGTGTAAGCTTAAGATATACAACATAATGATTTGATAATTAAATATCTAGATTTTCCCCTGTATTTGTAGAAAGTTTTAACTTTCTACTTGGTTGATTTCCTAATTTCATTTTCAAGAAAGTATTTGAGCGAAGTCCTTATTCCGCTGTTTTAGGCTGCAGTTAGCATTGTCACACGAGCGCTTCCATCAGCTTTAATTGAAGCTGTCAAATTTGCTGCATTAAATTCCCTTTAAGATAAATGTTAAAGCACAATATTAACTGTCTACAAGCAAATATCCCACTACAATATGTGAACTACCCAATAAATTCTTATCATACTAAAAAGTGTGAATTAAATTATAATATAATGAGAAACTAGAAGTTCATAGTAATTCCAAATGTGGTGAATCTTCACCAGTGCATAAAAATTTTCAGTGACTGTGAAAAACAGCAGAACCGCTTGAGCCTTAAAGCTTTCTCCGAACAACCAAAAAGGACCCCAAACAAGCAAGCATAGCTAAGCATTTCATCCTGGAAGCAGCTTACTGAATTAATAAGACAAGTCAATTAATGTAATGCTCTGTTGCTTCGGGATAAAACATGAAAATGGAAAAACGTGGAGCTGTTTACCATATTGAGATCAAGCCACCAGGAAGACTCTGAACAAAACAGCCTCTTTTCTCTAAGCCTTAAAGGAGAACCTGGCATGGTTTTTGCTGTGGACTTAAATGTGAATTTCTCCCGAAATTTATCCTCAAAGGACTAATCCCTCAATGGGACTGCATTTGGAGATAGGGCCTTTATGGAGCAATGACATTTACATGAGGTCCTAAAGGTGGGGACCTGAACCCATAGGATTAGCATCCTTTTAATAAGAGACACCAAAAAGCGCTCTCCCTTCTCCATGTAAGGACACAGTGAGAAGGGGGCCATCTACAAACTAGGAGGTGGGTTATCAACCAGGAACTGAAAAGGCAGCATCATGACCTGGGACTTCTAGCTTCCTGAACTGTGAGAAAATAAATCTGTTACTTAAGCCAGTCAGTCTGTGGTGTTTCATACTCTGGAGAAGAGGCTGTGGTGGAGATCAGCTGAGGGTTGACCAAGTGGGTCTCTCCTCCTTCCTGGGCACAGCCTGGGATACATTTCCTAACCTCTCTTGCAGTCAGGTGGGTTCTGCTGAAATCTCCAATAAACTGGAGTTCTGCTTCATGAAATATGGGCTGTTGTATTTTTTTCCACTTCTAGGACTGCCCTGTGCTTGCTCTCTCTTCCCTGCCTGCTAGTGGAAAGCAGAGTTTCAAACAGATGTTTCTATTGTCTCAGAAATGGTAGAGCCTCTCAGGAATTTATAACGTTGAGTCCCTGGTTGCTTGATCTATGGATAAAATTCAAGGAGTTTACAGCCTTGGCTAGAAAAAATATTACATCCCTATTTTCATGAAACTCTAACTTAAATTTAGTATCTCCTTCTATTATGAATGTAGGCAAATAACCACAATGATTTAAGTACTCCCAGTGACTGTCACCTGGATAAATCACAGATTTTTCATATCACTTAGTTGTTGCAGATATTTCAAAAGTGTTTTACACTTACTACGTTTTAAAGTTATGATAGTTGTTGAACCTGTTGCCAGATTTTGTTATTTAATTCTTTAGTAGTGAAGCATGTTTATTATTATGCCACATTTTAAAATATTTTGATTATTGAATTTTATTTTTCTTTAAATTCTACATATTTTATTTTATGCACTTGAAAATTATTATCCTGAAAAAGGGTTGAGAGACTTCACCAGACTTCCCAAAGGGTCCGAGGCACAAAAAGTTTAAGAATCCTGATGCCACATGGGAGGACTCTGTGACATATAGGGAAGATAAACACTTGCTGGGTTAACCCACCGAGATGTTCAAGATGCTAAATTTGTTAGTCTTTTCACATCAAAGAGTTTATACTCTCCAAGACAGGGATTGGCAAAGGTTTTCTGTAAAGGGTCAGACAGAAAATATGCTGGACTTTTCAGTCCACGCAGTTAGTGTTGCAGTGATTCAACTCTGCCCTTGCAGTGAAAAGACAACCACAGGCTATATGTAAATGAAGGGGCATGACTGGGTTTCAATAAAACTTCATTTATAGATTGGAATTTCCCCTGGAGAAGGAAATGACAACCCACTCCAGTACTCTTGCCTGGAAAATCCCGTGGACGGAGGAGCCTGGCAGGCTACAGTCCATGGGTTCACGAAGAGTTGGACACAACCGAGCGACTTCACTTTCTTTCACTATAGATTGGAATTTGAATTTCTTTTAATTTTGAGAGGTCACTAAGATTATTCTTTAAGAATTTTTTCAATCATTTAAATATGTAAAAAATCATTCCTGCTCATAGGCCATACAAAAGCCCATAATGGATTGTAGTTGACTGATCCCTGAAATAAGACATAGGTCAGATGGTACTGTTGGGAAGGATAGGGAAGTGAAATTGTGTTAATTGCTGAGTTTGCTGGATGACTCAATTCCACAGTGTAGATCATCATTGGAGACATCCCTGAATGGCAAGCTGAAGGGATTCTGTATAGTCTGCTCTTTGTAAGTCTATGTTGCCATTTCCTACTACAGGACATCTTCCTGACCCAGGGATCAAACCTGTATCTCTTGCGTCTCCTGCATTGGCAGGCAGATTCTTTAACACTGAGCCAGCTGGGATGCCCAACTATCCTCCTAACACCACATATGTCCTTAGTGTTTAGTGATTCTCTACTTTGTGCTTTAGAATGACATGGGGTGCATTAAAAAAAAATATATCAAGGCTGGAGCATCATACTGGATTCACTAAATCAGAGTCTCAGGACTCTGACTGCACACTGATGCTCCTACAAAACTCCCTGATGACTCGTGTTCAGGGAGGGAGAGAATACAACTACAATGGCATTGACGATGAAGTCTGGTGGTGCCCCACAGTGCAGGGCAGAAACAAAAATAGAGATTTCTCTCTCCAGACTCTTGGTCTTCACTTTATTTCCTTCCTACTAGGTTGAAAATAGCACACATCATGTCAATTCAAGAAATATAAAACCTCTCCTCTAACACACATGGTGTCATCAGGCCTGTGCAGATGCCATGTATGAATGACTGGGATGTAGCCTCTTTCCCAGAGTTTGAAAACTGGTGGTCTAAGGAAATGTTTTGTCCACTTGTCTCTTTTCATTTTTTCTGCCTTTTTCCTTGCTTGTATCCCCTCTCAGCTTCTCTGCCTCCATCTCTCTTTTCTTCTTGGTTCTCTCTCCTTCTTGCCCTTCAGACACATATTTATTGAGAATCTACTATGTGTCTATTCAACACTTTTCTGGGTGCCCTGAGATTTGTTGTTTGCTTTCCCATTGTCCTAAAAACGTTTAGTTATTTTCTATATTTAAATATTCAGATATTCAGAAATAGGGAGATTTCACTGAACCATTCAAGGAGATGGAGCTGCTGGACATTTCTACATGGTGACAGTCAGGTACAGCTGAGTAACAGGGTCCCTTTCCACTGGGAGAGAAAGGTCTTTCTACCTGGCTATGTCTTCATCACTTTCAACCTTTTAATACATACCTACATCTCTTCATGTAGCTGAAAGCTGTCAACCTGTAGATATCTGGGCTGTGACCTCCTACCTGAGCCACTTACAAAATGTATAATCTGCACATTTCTTCTCATATCTGCAACTAAGTGGCAAATTCCCACATGAAAGCAAGATTTCTGTCATCATCTGTATCAGAAGTCTACCAACTATAACCTGTACACCAAATCTAGCCTGTTGCTTGCTTTTGTAAATGATCTTGTAAATAAATTAAATAGAAGTATTTATGCATTGTCTATGCCTCCTTTCATGTTCTGATGGCAGAAATCAATAACTGCCTGCAAAGTCTAACATAATTACTTTCTGGTTCGTTATGGAAAAAAGTTTGTTGACCCATGATCTAGGTATTTGATGTAAAAAATGTCTATATCTAGTTATCTGTTAAAACCTGGTTGATTTCAAGGTTAGCTTTTCCTTCAGGTATTTCACATTTGTTGTGGCACCTGCTTTTTCCTGTGCAGCCTGTTAAGCAACTCTGAGGTCACTGGTAGGAGACAATAGTTTGATCCTCTCATCTATATGGGAGAAAATATTTGCAAATGGAGCAAATGATACGGGATTAAGCTCCAAAATATACAAACAGCTTATGCAGCTCAATATTAAAAAAACAAACAAACAAAAACCCAATCAAAAATGGGCAGAAGAGCTAAATAGGCATTTCTTCAAAGAAGACAGATGGCTAACAAGCACATGAAAAGATGCTCAGCATCATTAACTATTAGAGAAATGCCAATCAAAACTACAATAAGGTATCACCTCACATCAGTCAGAACGGCCATCATCCAAAAACCTACAAACAATAAATGCTGAAAAGAGTGTGGAGAAAAGGGAAGCCTCTTACACTGTTTGTCAGAATGTGATCTGGTACAGCCACTGTGGAGAACAGTATGGAAGTTCCTTTAAAAAAACTAAAACTAGAGCTACGATACGATCCATCAGTTCTACTCCAGACACATATCCCGAGAAAACTGTAATTTGAAAAGATACATGCACCCCAGTGTTCACTGAGGCACTATTTACAATAGCCGGGACATGGGAGCAAGCTAAAAGTTCATCAACAGAGCAATAGATAAAGGAATATCTATTCCTTTATATACATATATATATATATATACACACACACACAATGAAATATGACTCAGCCATAAAAAAGAATGCTATTTGCAGCAAGATGGATGGATCTAGACATGGTCATACTAACTGCAGTCAGACAGAAAAAGTCAAATATCATACACCACTTATATGTGAAATCTAAAAAAAAGATACAGTTGAATATATCTACAAAACAGAAACAAGAGTTACAGATGTAAAAAACTTATGGTTAGCAGGGCATAAGGTGAGGGGAGGGATAAATTGGAAGATTGGGGATGACATACACAAACTGCCATATGTAAAATAGATAACTAATAAGGATATACTGTATAGCACAGGGAACTCTACTCAGTACTCTGTAGTGACCTCTATGGGAAAGGAATCTAAAAAAGAGTGGATACACGTATATGTATAACTAGGTGATTCACTTTGCTATGTGCCTGAAAGTAACACAATGCTGTAAATCAATCATACTTTAATAAAAATTAAACAGATAAAAAACTCAGCACTGGCTGATATCTTGATTTTGGCCTTATGAGGCTTTACGCAGAGAGCTCAGTCATGTCGTACCTGTACTTCTAACCCGTGGAAGTTGACATAATAAATGTATGCTGCTTTGAGCAAAAAAGACCAAAAAACTCAAAAAGAGATAGCTTCAATCATGGGCAATGAATGTGGAGAGATGTTACTAGCATCTGTTGTTATTTTTTTCCTGAAATACCTTTGCCCTCCGATTAATTTGTCACAGCTATTTTTTTTCCAGCCAATTTTTCTTTTAAAGAGTCATTAAGAGAAACATTTGATTTCATATTATTATGTAAACGTTACTTTGCCAAGAGAACAATATCATTGCTTGATTTTACAGCAAATTCCCACTTGCTCCCAGCCTCACTGAACCATACTGTGTAACATGAACTGTGATGGAGGGAAACAGGTAATGGTTGAAGAGCATCAGACCATTTCAAACACTAGGGTTGCAGCTCATCTGCTTGAAACACGGTTAAGATTTTATGCTTATTTTATGTCTCTCGTCAGCAGGAAAAAGATCCAGTTTATTGGGTTAGAGCAAAACGCTTGATAGTGTTAAGACACCTATCACGGGGCTTAATCCTCTTCCAGGAAAAGCTAGTCTGACCTGAAACAATTTTTGCTTTAAAGGATCTTCTTTTATTTCCATCTTCTCCCTACTTCTGCTCAACTAAAAAGGGTTTGTGAAAATACAATTTGTTCTCTATAAAGTGCTTACTCTGCAACACAGTCTCAGTCTTCCTTCATCCTAGGGAATGGGCTTTTTGATGAACTTCATGGATGGTGGTTCTCATCAAGAGAAAATATAACAGGCTATAATCCACTGTGTTGGTTCACACCAACTGCCTCACTCTGATTAGTTTAAAGCAAATCACATCTTTAATCAATTGTCATGGATGGGACTTATTTGAATCTTGACTCAAGCACTTTACTGAAAAATTGTAAGACAATCAGAAAAGCACAAATATCACTGACTTGTTCTCTGATATTAATGACATCATTGTTGATTAGTTTTGATAATCATATTGTGACTTTAAAAAAATTATCTTAAAAAAATTCCTTGTTGTATATAGTCTGACATATTTATAGATGAAATGGTATGATATGCTTCAAAATAATCTAGGGTGGGGGCAGTTGGTGGACAAAAGAAGAGGGGCTGTGTACTGGTATTTGTCAAAGCTGCCTGGTGGGTAAACAGGTTCATTATATTATTTGATCTTCTTTTGCTTATGCTTCAAACTTTCTATAATTAAAAAAAAATTAAAAAAGGAAAAGAGCCCCAGCATGGAACAAAATGAAGCAAGAAATTCTCAAGTATGTTCAAGGCCTTTGACCTTAGAATTGGCAGTTTGAAGAGCTCACAGGGGAGTGCAAGGTCTCTAAAGATTCACTTTTTAATCACATGTTTAATTTAGGTGTACAGCTGTCAAATCCAAAACCTGTAGGACTCCAAAGCCCCCTCTATAATATCTGTATGTCTCACATACACATACCTCTCAGATGTCATTGAAATCTGATAAACATCTCAGAAGTTATAAAACCAACATAATGACCACCATTTTCTTATAAATTAAAACAATCTCCCCAGTAGGCTTTGAGCCTATCTTGAGTTTCTCTAAGGGTGTTTCTGATCTGACCCAAATCTTTATTCTCTATTCAGGCTGATTTCTTATTCTTTTTAGAAATCATCTTGAACAAATTTGAAATGCTGAGTGATCAGTTTGAAAACTAGATTCCAGTTTATTCAATGAGATAATGAACTGTATGCTCAGATTATAATATTTGACCAAAAGAGTTTTTCATTTATTTTTTATTTCCAGTTGCAGAAGTTGCAGTGCCAAATGGAACAATCACTGAAAAATATCAGACATGTCACTAATAATATTATGAACTTGAAAAATCCACTACTGTATTTAGGAAGAGAATGGCTTTTTTTTTTTTTTAAGTAAAATGCCTTCTTTTCTCCTCTCTTTGGGACTAGAGTCGAAGTTTAAAGCCAAATAACTATTTCATTAAAACCCCATCCCATGAGTGGCAATGGCTCAAAGAAGTTGTAGAAAGCATTCTCGCTGTGATTTCAGTCCATGGCCAGCAGTCTGGGGTATTACTTTTGAGAAAGTCTGGGTTGCATCGCCAGCCCTTCTAACCTACTCTGGGGTGTATTTTATTTTGAAAAAGATTGCAAATAAAAATGAAGTATTTTGAGAATTTTAGACTCTCCTTGAAACCTTTAAGAGATCTCCTTGTGTGTACCAAAACGTGTTTTGGAAACTACTTAGATCCTGATTTTAAGCCTTCAGCACTTGGTAGGGGCCAATTCATGAAACGAAAACCTGAAAAAATTCTTTGCTCTGTGTGTGTGTGTGTGTGTGTGTGTGTGTGTGTGTGTGTGTGTATGTGTTTGACACCAGCAGCCTCTGGTGCTTCAACTCTGCCAACAGCTATTCAGATTCATATTTGAAACCACGGTCTGTGCCTGGAGGGTCTCTTAACTGCTGTTTTAAATGCAAAATCAAGTAAGAATAAAAAGTATCTATGAGGAACATAAAAACTTCCTAAATAGCTGGCAAGCCTTTTTTTTTTTAAACCCTCTACCTCAAACCACCATTGAACTATAAAGTTGCTGAGTTCCTTCTTGATGATAAGTTGAGAAACACATCATCATTGAACTGCAAACTCTGAGAAATACCACACATCCTAATAGTATTAATTTAGAAAAAAAAAAAACTAAACAAACAGAATCCTGCAATTTATTTAATGGATCACTGGGCAAGAGTATATTCTGCATGGCTGTTTTACAAATCACATGTAATGGGAAGGAGACGCAGGTGAACTCACCAACAAATACAGCTTCAGTAGTCCTTGAAGTGGTCTAAGTGATGGTGGGTGTGTGCAGAGTCACTTCAGTCATGTCTGATTCTTTGTGACCCTATGAACTATATAGCCTGCCAGGCTCCTCTATCCACGGGGTTCTTCAGGCAAGAATACTGGAGTGGGCTGCCATACCCTCCTCCAGGGGATCTTCCCAACCCAGGGATCGAATCTGGGTCTCTTACATCTCCTGCCTTGGCAGGGGGGTTCTTTACCACTAGGGCCACCTGGGAAGCCCTAAGTAATGGTAAGTGGTGACTAACTGTCAGTTTGGAAATCGAGAAAGTCACGGTGCAAAATATTTATATGGTTTGATTATTTTTGCATTTGATTATTTTTGATTTTTGCATTTATTTTTGCACTTATTATTTTGATTATTGTTACAACTGCAGATCTCAACAAGGGTAGTATCTTATCCTCAAGGATCATGTGGGCATTTGTGCAGTGATTTCTTGGCTGTTACAGTGGTTGTGGGCTGTTATTACTGTGTGGTGGGCAAGGAGGAGAAAGGCTGTACGCTCTGAAGTGCATGAGATACTCCTGCTCAAGGGAGAATTACTGTCCTCTTGACTTAGTAATGTCACACTGAAGATTAATGTACGTAAGAAAATCCATTTATGATGTTTTGAGCCCAGAATTGAGCTCAGATACAAAAAATAATATCTTTGTATTTTTTCCCTTAAAAAATTGAGGCATAATTAGCATTTCATACAATTCACCACTTTAAAACTGTTTACATGTCAATGGTTTTTAGCTGTGCAACCATCACTAATATATAATTTCAGACTATTTTCATCTGCCTCAAACAACCAGTTAGCAGTCGCATTCCCATTCCCCCTTCTATCCCCTGGAAATGAATCTACTTTTGTAAGCAGCTCCTTGGTCCCCTTTTCTGTTTGCTCATCCTTGTTTTGCTTAGACCTTAAACATAAAGATGAGTTCATTAGGCAACTTTTAACTCTGCTCCCAATTTCTGCTTTTCTAAATAAATACAACACCTTATCTGATTTGTTGATTCCCTTCCTGGATTAAAAGGAAGAATGAAGAATTAAGCAGTTAAAGAATGACTGACTCTCTACCCCTAGGTTCCTCTTAGCAAATCTGCAGGTAGACTCTGCGGGCCCAGGTGGACCATGTGGGCAAGAGAACATTCAATTACAGGTGGACCATGTGAGCAAGACAGCATCTAGGTAAGACTGGGGTAAGTCAACGGGCCTGCATGCAATGGAGAAATGATGAAGACTCTGACTTCCTGCTTAATAATTAACTGTTTCCCCTTTTTCCCTTTAAAAATCATCACTAGCGTTGGGCAGCATCTTCAGAGTTGCTGGATTTTTCTGAACATAGCATGTTTCTTCTCTACTGAAGCTTGCTTCTCAATTTATTGTCTGTTGAGTGGTGAGCAGCCAAATATGTGTTCAGTTACACTCTCTGTGTCTACATGCTTGCTCTGTTGTGTCCGACTCTTTGTGACCACAGAGCTCCTCTGTCCATGTAATTTTCCAGGCAAAAATACTGTCAATGTATGGCAAAACCACTACAATACTGTAAAGTAATTACCCTCCAAATAAAATAAATAAATTAAAAAAAAGACAAGACCCTGATGCTGGGAAAGACTGAAGGCAGGAGAAGAAAGGCACAACAGAGGATGAGATGGTTGGATGGGATCACTGACTCCATGGACATGAGTATGAGTAAACTCCGGGAGTTGGTGATGGACACAGAGGCCTGGCATGCTGTAATCCATGGGGTTACAAGGAGTTAGACACGACTGAGTGACTGAACTGAACTGATGTGGAATCTAGAAAAATGGCACAGACGAATCTCTTTGTAAAGCAGAAATAGAGACACAGACATAGAGAACAAATATATGGATATCAAGAGATAAGGGGGGATAAACTGGGAGATTGGGACTGACATATATACACTCCTGTGTATAAGGTAGGTAAGGTAGGTAACTAATGAGAACCTGCTGCATAGCACAGGGGGAAGAAAAAAGGTATAATGTGTAGGACGTATATTAAGTTAACCTTAAAAATTCATCCTGGTCCCATCACTTCATGAGAAATAGACGGGGAAACAGTGGAAACAGTGTCAGACTTTATTTTTGGGGGTTCCAAAATCACTGCAGATGGTGACTGCAGCCATGAAATTAAAAGACGCTTACTCCTTGGAAGGAAAGTTATGACCAACCTAGATAGCATATTGAAAACCAGAGACATTACTTTGCCAACAAAGGTCCGTCTAGTCAAGGCTATGGTTTTTCCTGTGGTCACGTATGGATGTGAGAGTTGGACTGTGGAGAAAGCTGAGTGCCGAAGAATTGATGCTTTTGAACTGTGGTGTTGGAGAAGACTCTTGAGAGTCCCTTGGACTGCAAGGAGATCCAACTAGTCCATTCTAAAGGAGATCATTCCTGGGCGTTCTTTGGAAGGACTGATGCTGAAGCTGAAACTCCAGTACTTTGGCCACCTCATGCGAAGAGTTGACTCATTGGAAAAGACTCATACTGGGGGAGATTGGGGGCAGGAGGAGAAGGGGACGACAGAGGATGAGATGGCTGGATGGCATCACCGACTTGATGGACATGAGTCTGAGTGAACTCCGGGAGTTGGTGATGGACAGGGAGGCCTGGCGTGCTGCGATTCATGGGGTCGCAAATAGTCGGACACCACTGAGTGACTGAACTGAACTGAACTGAAAAATTCATTCCAATATATAGTAGATGCTGACAAATACTATTTGATTTCACTTATACTAGGTACCTAGAGTAGTCAAATTCATAGGATCAGAAAGTACATTGGTAGATGCCAGGGGCAGAGGATGGAAGGTGAGGAGGGGGAATGGGGAATTAGTGTTTAATGGTAGAGTATCAGTTCAGGAAAGTGAAAAATTCAGGAGATGGATGATGCTGAGATTTGTTCAACAGTGTGTCTGTACTTAGTGCCACTGAACTGTATAGCTAAATATGTTTAAAATAGTATGTTTTATATTATGTGACTTTTATCACAATAAAAAAAATAATTAGATGATATCCATAATCTGATAAGCCACTAAAAAGGTAGTAGAGACATATCTGGCTGAAATGTTCAAGGACTTGCTCAGTTTTACATTTTTAAACCAACTCCTGTCTTCGACCATTTTGTTTTACACTGATTTGGTTTGGGTCTGCTTCCTTGTTCTCAGAATTCTAACTGGTTCATCTTTGCAGTTGTTTCTAGTTGACTTAATAGCCTTGAAGTCTTTTGGCCAGTCTAACAAGGACTGCTGATTTATGGCAAAATCGTCACCCCATTATGGTTCTCACTGACTGATCAGTGATCACGCTGGCTTGCTCCAGGTGTGGCTGGAGCCTGAAGAAACAGATGCTACAGAAGTTGGGAAGGAAGAGCTTTTTCTTTACCCGTGAGCAAGGCTTCTGGGGCTGTTAAGGAACATCTGTATGTGTAAATCAAGCAATCTCAATGTAAGCAGTCAGAGCTGCTCTTCAGAACCTAAGAATTTGTTATGTTGTAAGTATCTGACTTCAAAGAGTATCTTGAATTCTATTTTCACTCTCAGTTCAGTTCAGTTACTCAGTCATATCTGACTGTTTGCGACCCCATGGACTTCCCTGTCCATCACCAACTCCCGGAGCTTGCTCAAACTCATGTCTGTCGAGTTGGTGATGTCATCCAACTATCTCTTCCTCTTTCCTCCCCTTCTCTACCAATCATCACTCTACCAATAAGAAATTAGGCTCAGATAATCACAAATTCTGAGAAGTACAAGATTCCTTAGGCATGAATCCTTCTATGTTATTGTTCAGTTGCTAAGTCATATCTGTCTCTTTGTGACACCATGGACTGCAGCACACCAGGCTTTCCTGTCCTTCACCATCTCCCAGAGTTTGCTCAGATTCAGCACCCCTAAGAGTTCTCCTCATCTATGCTTGAATACCATTCATAGCAACAAAGCCATTACCTACTAAACAAAGTCAATCAAGTAAGTTGTTCTTAAACTGATAAACATTTAGTTATAAATTGCACATACTCTTAGAAACTAGTGTAACCCCTTCTTCTAAATGAGACCTTTAAATATTTAAATACAACTTCTCACTTCACTTCTCATTCTTGACCCACTTTTCTTTCTCCATGAATCTAAGCATCAACCTCCTTCAACTGTTTCTGATTATCCTACTTTCCTCTGTCTACTTGCGTGAACTTGATTTAAACATGCCAGGTAGTCGGTGAGCAGTTTGACTGTGGGTTATCTGCAAAAGTGGTCTGTATAGCGTGTCAGAACTGTCTTTCACACAGTTGATAATAAAACAATGCACAGGACACAGCTAGGACAGTACTCAGGATTCTATTACTAGAAGTCTTTCTCTAGGATACAATTATTCTGGAAATTAGAAACACTTGAATGCCACTCTTCATTATGTTTATGAGCTCGCACAATTTTTACTCTCGTCTAGCCTTCTCCAGAATATACCAGGGAGCAGCAAAATGTAAAGAGCCAAGTAGTAAATACTTTACAGTTGCTGAGCATAATATCTCTGTTGTAGTCATTCAGTTGCTATAATATTGCAAAAGCAGCTATATGGCCATTATGCAAACTAGTAGCTGTATTACAATAAAACTTTATTTGCAAACAAGCAACACTCCAGACTTGGTGTAAGGGCCACAGTTCACCAATCCTTAGCTTAGACTCATACCTTTTTAATATCTAGACATAATATGTCAATCATTAAAAAAAATAATTTAGACTAATTAAGGAAAACAGTGAGGTCAATGAAAAACTTGTTTGGCATGATTTTTTTTTTCTCAGCGAACCCAAGCTGGCTCCTGGTAATCATTGTTTCCCTAATTATCCCCCCCCCTCAATATTTCTTAAGTGATCTACTTTAGCATATTGCCCTGGGTTGACCTCAGGATCTCTGACCTGTAGATTTCAGAATGTACTTCCTTTCCCAAACAATTTAAACTGTACTTAACCCGTACTAGACATCTAGAACCCCTCCTAGAGGTGCATATTTCCCCAGCACTGGCATGGTAATATTTGGACAGGGTTTTTTTGTTTTTTGAACTAGGAATGTCATTTCCCTTGCACAGTGGTATGCTGAAGCTGGCTCTCACAGGCTTGTGAGGGCCAACCAAGTGTATCTGTTCCCAACCTGTCATTGGTAGCTTGGGATCAACAAAAATATGTACAAATTAGAGCTTCCCTCCTTCTGCCATCACTGCACCCTGGGTACTTGAACCCTTGAGGAGGACTAGATGTTCTCTTCCAAATTTCTTCCCCTGTCTTGAGTTATTTTTCTCTTAATAACATCCCTTCCAGACATTTTAGCCAGCAGGTAACTTTTATCAACATCGAAAAACCAGAAACAACATAGTTGCTTGAGAAAGTCCTGGATTCTCCATCATCTATATACCATTGGCTTCACCCAGTGGTTGTGTCTTTCTAATATAGCTACAGAAAAGTTTTTACGTTGACCTTACCATGTCTGGAAGTCAATTTAAGTCATAAGTCAATGTAACTCTATCATATTCTTAGAGGTCTCTGTCACTGTCATATATAGTCTTCAGTCTTTATTTGCCTTGCAAAATCTTATGCCTATGTCCTTTAAAACTTCAAACTGCTACTTTAACTAGTTCACCATTTCTCCTACAATTACAATGTGTGGTTGCCTGCACAGAATGCCATTTCTGAGAACCACTGCAAGAAGTTTAAGTCATTTCCTGGGTTATAACTAGAGATCAGGGTTTGTCTAACCCAATGCATTTTCTAGGATGCCATCACGTTTTACCACGTGGTTTTTAGAAAATACTAGGATTGGAGACAAACTTGGAATTTCCTTATTGGTAGTTCAATTTGAATCTTGTTCATTGGCAATGAGGCTAGCTAGCTGGGAACAAGGTGAATCAGAAGGGACTAAAGTTTTCTCTGTCTGAGTTACCTCCAAGAGATACAGCATAACCTTACTCTTGTTTTATCACGATGGCCTTGGATAACTGAGTCTATAAAGTGGCAATTGACTGATGTAGCTGAGACCTGAATCTAAGCTATCAGCTCCTCCATGAAGGGAAAAGCATGATTCACTGCTTTGTCCTCAGGCTTTGACAAGGAAATGCTCCACATATGTTTACTAAATACCACAAAAACCTCCTTACTGATCTCCTCAGCTCTAGTTGGTGCCCTTTCCATTTCTCTCCATTTTGGAAATAGAGTGGTCATCTTAAAATATTGCCTTTGGTGGGTCTCTCCATAGGAAGACCTTGAGACAAAGATTTCAATGCAAGCAACGTATTTGAGAGGTAAATCCAGGCAGCACTAAAATGAAGTGAGGAAGTGACAGAAAGTGAAAGGAAGTCGATAAAATGTTTGGTTATGAGCATTCCATGACTTTGGGCAACTGGGGCTCAGTGTTAGTACTTCTGAAAGACAAAACAGAATTATGCTGTCCAGTAACGTAGCTGCCTAGTCGCATGTGGTTGTCTAGTAAGTTAATAAAATTAAATAAATGTAAAAACCTCTTCTTACATCACAGTTGACACATTCAAAGTGCTCAATAGCCATATGGAGCAAGTGGCTACCATATTGGACAACTCAGATACAGAGTATTTTCATACTACAGAAAGTTCTACTAGACATCACGAAAGGTCAGACCCATGCACTAACAAGGATTATGTGTTAATTTGTATGAATATTTTGCCTGAATGACAAGAGGGTAAGATTGGGGGGTGGGGGGCAGGGAGAAGGCTGGTGATGACATTGTGCATAGTTGTTGGACATTGTCTCACAAACCAGACAACTCTGGCCATTAACTCTGACCAACTCAAGCCTTAATGGCAGTGATCAAGTGTAGATAATATTGGCATTTTCCAGTGGTTTAAAAACATTAGCAATAGTAATGGCAGATGGGGAATTCTACAAAGTTGAACAGAGATCTGTCTAGTAATCTGAGAACAACAAGAGTTTACCTATTGCTTTCCATGTATAACACATTTCCATTTTCTCTAGTTTCCTAGTCTTCACATAACCTTTACACTTTGTACAATGATCTGCATTTTACAGACAGGAAAACTCAAGAGGAAGAGGTTACAAGTTTTCTAGGTTATAAGTGGAGGGCGAGGACCCAAATCTTCAGGGAGGGGGGGGCCCTTTAGGCTTCCAATCCTAGAACATTTTTAATACATACAGTGCTTTTTAAGTCTGGAATGTAAAAGGGAGAAGAGGAAATATGACAGTGGTGAGCTGAATGAAAGGGGTGATGGGGTGAGGGGCCTTGAGAGCTTCTCCATCTGGCCTTCTTGAGGAGAATCCAGATCACAGGACAAAGAACTTAAGAACTCACACATGTGAGTATGGGAAGTGTGTGCAGGATGAGAAAGCAGAGGGAGGAGGCCATTTCCATTGGGCAGGTAGTACCTAGCATTTTTTTCTTAAACTAAATGTTCAAGCATCTCAGGTGTTTTAGCAGCTGCTTGTGGGAGATTCTGACCTGACACTGCTTCTTTCCAGCCCCTAAAATTGGCTCCCACAGTGGTTTGGTGACCCCAACAGTGGAATCTATGGAGGTTTAGTCCATTTACTCTATTCTGGTACAGGGGCTGACCTTTTTTTGCAACCCTGGCATGCCCCTATTCGAGTATAAATGATATCTATTGCTGTGCGCATAGGGTTCCCAGTGGCAAAAGCAGGAGCGGTTTCAGGTTACATGAAATGGACTGCAGACAACCTCTAATACCACTGCATTTTTTCTACCACCAGAGGAAGTACACAAGAATGCAGATCCTGAGAAGAATGCCATTGTAGGCCCGATTTGCAAACCAACGTCTCATAGACAGAATAGAATCTTCGGTCATATCTTTTAATAAATAAAAGTTCAGTAAATTATAAATATGTACAATTTGGAGATTTCATATAAACCTTGGAATTTCTGGATTTTCTTATAAAACACCCCCAAAACAGAAGAACTGGGCCATATTAGCCACCAATGCTAAACGGGAGTAATAGACTGGGATCAAATGCTGCCTGCTGGAACCTGCCAGATACAACATCGCTATCCTAATCATGTGTGCTTTGGCAGTGACATGTGACCTTGGTTAGCTAACTAGTGTTACTTGCCTAGCTCCTGTTGGCATATATATCTTGTAGGCCCTGGCTGGGAACTACTTGTGAAATGATATAATTTTCTTATTTATAAAACACTAATGGAGAAGGAAATGGCAACCCACTCCAGTGTTCTTGCCTGGAGAATCCCAGGGACGGTGGAGCCTGGTGGGCTGCCATCTCTGGGGTCGCACAGAGTTGGACACAACTGAAGTGACTTAGCAACAGCAGCAGCAATTACAGATGTAGAAAACAAACTTATGGTTACCAAGTGGGAAAGGAGGGGTAGGGATAACTTGGGAGACTGCAACTGACATATTCACACTATTATATACAAAATAGATAAGCCATAAAGTTCTACTGTATAACACAGAGAACTCTATTCAACACTCTGTAATGACCTATATATGGGAGAAGAATCTAAGAAAGAGTGGATATATGAATGTGTGTATGTGCAACAGATGATTCTCTTTGCTATACAGCAGAAACTAACAATATTATTAATAAACTATATTGCAATACTAATTAATTAAAATATATTTACAGATCATATGAATAAGCTTCTAACCCCTCTGTAAATAATGGCCACATATCCAAGTTGTTGAGAACCATAGTCATAAGGAAAGTCTGGCCTCAGGTTTTTCCTCATGGCGTGAGTGGCATCTAATCTGGGGTTAGAGACTCTCTAAGGAGGTGGGAAGTAGAGCTGGACTTTAAATATAGTCAGTTATATTGGGGGTCCTGGCTTTCATGTTTGGTAATTGGTTATTATTATTTTTTTAAAATAATGTAGCTAGCTACCAAAATCAATAGATGAGAGCTGAACGTTTTCTTTTTGAAAATGAAACAAACTACCTAAGGAAATAAAATAAATAAATGAGAGCCACTGTGGACCAAAGATGTCAGCAAAATGTAACTTCCACTGGGATGCTCCTGAGATCTTTCATAAGGAAATAATATCCTGAACTATTCAACCTAAAATCTTAAAATCTTTACTAGAAGGAGATTTGTGTGTGTTGGTGCAATTAGTAGCTTCCCCTTAAATTTACTTTGAAGTGTGAATATTATTTTATCACTTTTGTATAATGTCCACGGGCACTACAAAATCATATTCTATCACTACTGCATGAGCTCTGAGTCTCTACATTCCTTAGAATGCCTTTTACATTGGTTTCTTATATTTATAAACTAGGTGGAAGTGACTTGAGCCCTAGAATTTGCTAGACACTAAATCTTTTATTTGGGAGGTAGACAGTGAAAAAGAGACATGATACACTTTGTCAAGCAAAACCAAATAGATTTTGAAATGGGACTGTCAAGCTTAATTAAAACAGAAACTCATTCATGACACGATATTTGACCTTCCAAGGAGGAGTGCATATCCCATGCAGGTGAGGAATGTGTGAATTGTCTCATATAAACAGTTTTTATACCCTTCATAACTTATTTTATCAGTGACAATGCAAGGTGGCATAATATACTGCACTATAAAGTCACTATATTGCTTGGTGAAAGTTACATTGGATTTGATCAGAAAAAGATATGATTTGTGTGTTGGTGAAAACATTCTTCATTGTTCTATAATGGGAAAAAAAGTAGTTAAACATCTCAGTGTGCTTGCCAAGTCTGTTTATGGATAAATGCAATTATACACCAAAAAAGTCAGCAAATAAGCCTTACCTTCCTTGATAATCTTTGTCTTATGAACTGAGTCATATTTCCCTTTTACCATGAGAAAGGATTTGGATGAAACCCTTGGCATTTGCTCTAATTATGTTATAATATTATTCATCATTCTTGACTTGAAAGCTCAATATCAGTATTAGTCATACCACACTGAGCTCTTTATTAACCAGAAATACGTGATATACTTTTTAAAACCATATACATTCAGATTCAATAGGCAGATGGTAGTTACTGAAAATTCCCCAAACTGCTGCAAAGTTAAATTTAAACACAAGTTGACGGTTCACACATTTTGGTAAGGGACTTGGATAAATGGAAACTGAATTTGATGACATTTACAAATATTTTCACTGTTTTCTTGGATGATTGCTTGATTCTGATGTGGTGTTTTCTTTTTTTCCCCCTTCTCTTTTCTTCCAACTCTTTCCCAGGGAATTTACCGCATTAAGTGAACAACTGGAGATGAACTAACAGACATGGACCTCTAGACTTCGTCTTTCATTGACTTACAGGCTCTAGTTACAGAACAGAAAAAGCTGTGAGCCCCACATATTGAGAATCATGAGTACGGTCTACATGTGTGAGGCCATAGAAAAGAAAAACATTTGCTTCTCATTGGATTTCTTTATTCAGGAGAAACACTCTTCAAAGGGTATTTCAGAAAATACTAATCTTATAGAAAAGGCCACATGGTCAAATATTTGGGGCAGTAATAAGTCTTGCAGAGTTTTTTAATGGAAATAGTCTCATTTTGGTTCATCGTATTTAAGAATGTTAGAAGACTGTATGTAAAAATCCAGACTTCTAAAAAAAAAAAAAATCCAGACATCTGGTTCTCTAGAAAAACTGAAGACATGACAATGCAGTAAATTTATCCTCACAAAGAAATAATTTCTTGCAGCTGCTATTAGTCAGCAAATGAGTGCTCCATTAGTCAAGGACCACTCAGCATGCTTGGATTCTGGGAGCCTTTTACTTTACTCCCCCGTTTTAGTCTTTCTTGAGGACACACAGTATCTTTTGATGTATTAAAGGCTCTGAGAATCCCTTTAAATACTTCTACTTTATTTTGTTGAAAAAAATTTCCCTAATACATTTGATTATAGAAGTCTCTTGCTCCACATTTTGGGATGTACTGTTCTAGATAAATCTTAGGCTTTATGACTTCAGTTTTCACCTCTGAAATTTATAGATGAAATCAATTTGTAACATATTACATGGTACATGGATATGGACCACAAAATTCAAGCAAGTCTGAATTGTTGATATGAATTTATGCTACCTCCTAGAAAATATTTGTTAAAGTGTTTAGGAAGCTCAGATTTTGCAATAAGGTTTCCATTTCCATTTTTGGATGCTTCTATAGGCATTCAAGATGCAGAAAAAATCCACCTAGTTAGAGTATTTATATATTCAATCAGATTTCAAGGTATATTAGAAGAGATGAAAGAGCCTCTGGATTTTACCCAAAGGTTAACTGAAAAATCCACTCTAGGAGACCCATTATGCCACTGATCTAGTAACAGGCCCTAATAACACATATTCTGGAGAAAAGACTTTGGAGGGAAAAAAACACACTTGCAGTATGATCTGATAAGTAACAGGAATGTACAGTAATATTATGCTCTACAGAGTGCTAACATATCTACTTAAACAAGAATTTAAGTAGATAGTCTTTCTTAAAAGTGTCAGCTAAGTAACTCTGAAAAAAGAAGATGGACACAAATTGATCTTTGGGGGGCTGAGCCCTACATGTATCATCCAGGTGATCACTATGGAAGCCCAATAATAGGATTTGACATTTCATCTTGCTGGCTGAGGACACTGAACTTCTAGTAATGAATTTCTAGCTTTCAGATTATTAGAGTTGGAAATATTGGTTATGATGGCAGCAATGACCTTGTGCAAATAATTCTTGTGGACTATATGTCACTACATGAATGTTCTCTGGATTTGGCTAACGCTGATTGAGGCAAAATAAATGGCAAAGGAAGAGGACACAATGATTTAGAAAGAAGTTATTTACCACTTTAATAGGGCTGTCCAACATTTGGTCACACAGATCATTCTGAAACCTAACTGCTTTAACAGTCCTTCCATCTCACCAGAAGAGATCTCTAAATATTCTTGGAAAAATCAAATCAAATGTAGAAAGAGGTGCCATGATAAGACTTGTTGCTACAGCACTATGTTATTAATGATGTCAGACTTTGGATTTAATCAGAGGACATTTCTGCAGTTTAGGATAGCTATACAAAGCCTTAAGACACTGTATTTACAGAACTCAATACCGGGATCCATATTTGACCATCACTCTGCCGGAGTCTTAACAGCATGGTGGAGTGGCTCCCTCAAGAATCCTCGTTTTTCTTTATCTGTGGAAAAGCTAGTAGTTCTAAAAATATTTTCCTGGAAGAGGTTAGAACGGTATTATATATCAATTGAATATAAAGTATGGTTATGTAAGCCAAGCTTGCATGCTAATATTGTACAGGATAGAAAACAACAAGTCAGGATGATGTGCTTCCTTGGACCATCTGTAGAAACAGAAGGGAGCTCTTGCCTCGGTGTTGTTTTGATGCCTGATTCCAGGAGTCCACCTGTAGCTGGCCTTCCAGTGTCAGTGCCATGCCCACCTCTCAAAAGGGCACATGTTTTCCTTGCCGATAGCAAAAGAAATGACAAGAAAACAAAACAAAACATCCAAAACTCAAAGACGTACACCAGCCGTCTCAAACTGTGGTACAGTTCATTTCTTGAAGAGAATATATAATATTTCAAAATATTATGTATATACATGTATTTCAAGTGGTACAAAGTAACTATAGATCCAAATGAGAAGATAGTTGATCGTTCTTTGTAATCCCAAAAAATTTGCATTGAGAAAACCCATTTTTTTTTCTTAACCCACTTTCCATGGTACTGCCAAAACTTCAGGTCTTCTCCCTCTAGGATACTCTGTGATACACAGTAAAAGCACTGTGCTTATCTGGTAATCAGTCAAAGTGCAAATAAGAAATCCATTTGGCTTCTAATGTATAAGATGTTTTAACTTTTTAAAATGTATTTTCCGCAGAGTTGATTTCTTTATTACTATAACAAATGCTTCCGTTAGGTTCTTGGGTGAATCTGAAAGCAAAGAGAGAAAGAAAGAAATTTCAGGAAGAAAAGAAGGAAAAGAAGGCACAAAGAAAGATGATTAGGAGGAAAATTAAGGACACCATGAATTTTTAGGATGTTGCTTCTTTCAAGTGCACTGAAATAAAAAATGTTCAAGCCTAGAGCAGTAGTTTTCAAACGGTGATCAAAGCACATGCACAGGCCACCATATTTTATCAATTCACTAATTTTTGCCACAAGTGAGGACACAGACTCTTGGAGCAATGGTTAAGCAAGACTGCGAGCATCGGTACGCAACCTACGTAACTGTGGGGAGCCCTGTGCTGAAAAGGACCTCACACTTGGTTTAATGACCAATTGCCATCTTGAAATTCTTAGTAATATTTAAAAAGGGGTTTTGTGTTTTCATTATGCACTGGACTCTTTCTGTAAATTATGTAGTTATTCCTATGTCTGTCTGATGAGAATGTCATGAGAAGGAAATTCATTAGCCTTGTCATGTTGGTCGCTCGTAAGATGCAGAGGGGTGGCACAAGGTGAAGTCATTGCCAAGGTTGGATCACACTTGTTGAGGAATTTAAGAGACCTTTGCAAGGCAAGAAAGTGTTCCACTCAAACAATGATATAGTTTTCAAGGGCAATCAATGGCATACTTCTATAACTGCTGATGTCATTCAATCCATTCAAATAATGGTCCCAAAGACTCATATTCAGAAGGATGAATGCATGAAGAATCACTGGTTTAGAGCATGATGATGGTTCTAATAAAGTTGAAGGTTCTATTCTAGAGTTCTAGGACTTAAAACAGTTTTCTCCATCATCTCTTAATTCTTTATAGTTTTAGAAACTGAGTATTCTGAGTCCAGGAGTGAAGTCCATTTAAAGCTTTCAGGGTTAGGTAGGAATGGTAATACATGCTTGCATTCAAAAGTTGGTTGGGCCAGGGGCAGAATGTATAAGAAAACTTCACACATTTATTTTTTTACTCTTTCCATACAAATAACAGATACTTTCAAACTTTGGTTTCTTATAGTCCAGTGGTGTTTATGACATTTGTTTTCACTGTCTTCTTTTCCACCAAAAGGAAGGAGAAAGAGACATTTCCAAAACTAATCTGGAATTGCCTTTAAAAAAAAAAATGTGTAATGACCCTTTCTCTCTCCCCATCCCACCCGACTTTAGGCTCTATCCTTCGTGGAAGGCCAGGGGCCATATCATGACCATCATCACATTCCCAAGACTTTAACTTTAGAGAATAGAGGTTTGATACTATTTATTAGTTAAAGAAATGAATGAGCACACTTGGATCATTTGTGGCAATTTTGATAGCAGTTTATTCTTTAAGAAGATAGTGTACTCTTCCTTCCTGCAGTCTCTAAATGCCACTCCCACTCCAGCCTCCCCTCTTTCCCCATCATTTCTCTCTCTCTCTCTCATAGGCATTTCTTGCAAAACGAACAGATGAGATCAAGACTGTCAAGACTCTCAGAACCTTTCATGCCTGGTGGAATTTGGAGTGAAGAAGCTGCAATATGTCAAAGCTGGTATTTTACTCCTCAGTTATATTAATAAAAAAAAAAACAAAACACTGGGGTGATTGGAGTGGGTGGAGATATGCAAAGCCATTAGGAGGATAAGGCCAGGAGGCTGTGGACAAATGACTCTGGTGAATTGCACTGGGTGAGTCACAGGGCATATCACATCTGAAAAGATGGCTATTGTGGTTAGGTGTATAATCTGAGGGGTTAGATTGCAATCTGAGGTCTGTAACTTACTCTTTTAGGGAATGAGACATTACAGAGTACACTAACTGTTGATCTCCTCACTAATGTGAAAGACATTAACATACTTGGATGAAGGAAATCCAAGAAATTGCTTGATATTTGCCCAGATATAAAACCAGATTACGTTCTGGTATTTTAATCTACTAATTTTCCTTCCCGAGTGATTTTGGATTTGTCCTCATTTTATTCCCTTCCTCTTCCTGTCCCCAAACAATCATTGTTCACTTTCTACACATAAATTATTACAGCATTGTCAGACGACTTATTTCCTCAAAGGGGAAGTCTAGCTTTCTGAATTAAGTCATTATTCCTGAATACACAAGGTAGTAGATTCTTTCCTGAATACATAGACTACAGCCTCTTCACCTTTCACACTTCTGCTTTTCCTTCATCAGCTTAAACAAAAGAGATAAACCAATGGGTATCCACAACCATAGGAAAAAAATCTCTAGTCAATATTTAGGCAGGTTAGTCTTGCTACAAACTACCTACAAAGCAATGTAATTAAAAAAAAAAAAACTGAAGCCATGATCAAGGAGGAACGGGGGTAAAATTTAGTCAATTTACGTTTTTCATATATCAGTTTAAAGAAAAGGGATAAACTAATGGATATCTAAAACTATAGGAAGAAAATCTCTAGCCAATATTTAGGTAGTTTAGTCTTGCCCCAAATTCCCAACAAAGCAATTTGATAGAACAATGTAAGCTATGATCAAGCAGGAACAGTGTTAAAGTTCAGCCAAGAAGCTTCACCCAGATGCACCAAGCTTCTTCTCAGAAGGCATCTATCTTACTGTGCCCATGCCAAGTTTTTGGAGCACCTCTCAAGTGTGATTACTTTCTCTCCATAGCGTGGCATTCAGGAAGTTTCCTCTTTCCCTATGGTTTATTCTGCCAAGTCTCCTGAAAGGGAAGCCTCTGCTTGATTCCACTTATCTTTTCTCCTTCCTTCTGAGTTTTATTGCACCCAGATCCAATTTCCCCAAGATTTTCCTTCAGACTGTGGCCTGTTACCCTGGCTAGTCTATATTCTGTGGTATCTGGTGGGTTAAATGAAACACTGAATTTCTACTCTCCACCTTCCTTAAAAAGTGAGCATTCTAAAAAATTTAAATTAGAGCACACTTTAAACCATCTTTTGTTTATTGACATTTCAAAAAATGCTGAGAATTTTGGCTTAGGATGATTAGTTGGGAAGTAACTCACACAATAGGGAGTTTATATGGAAAAATAAAATGTAGGGAGAAAGCCTGAAGTCCCAGGAATCTTTCCTTCAAATTTCTTTACACTGAATCTCCTTTTAAAAAATAAGTTTGCAGGAAATTTACAGTTGCCATTAGCAGTCTGAGTATGTTTTTCAGTTTTCTGCTTTTGTTTTTTTCTTAAAGAACTCTTTGAGCCAATCTTACCCATACAACAAAAAGAGGTGATTTTCTTTATTCTTCCTTTTACTTTAATAAGGTCTTGAATTTTTTACCCTAAAGATTACTTCTTAAAGAACAGCAAAAACATATGATTCCTAATTAAAATACATCTGTGACTTAAACTTTTAAAAGTTAAATTGCTAGGGTCAACATTTGAAGTGTGTAGGCATATTTATACTCTGATGGGGGAAAACACACAAGGGATACTAGAAAAATTCATATACAACCTATTTTTTAGAGCGTATGATCTAAGGACTGGTGTTAACCATTTATATGGGATGGAGCACCTGTGTATATCATTTGGACTTAACTTGTGGCTTTTGTGTTTAAAAGTGTATATTTCATCATGAATTTCTTTGTAAAGAAGGGGGAAGAAAATATGTCAATTGCAGTGTTTGGGTTTTCGTAAGGTCTGAAACATTCAGCTTTTTCTACTGCCTTCTTTTTCCTTCTCTAAAGACAGACTTGAGAATTTTTAGTTGACTGATGTGCCACACACATAGCTATGGAGGACTCTCATTTCTTTGCCTGAAACAGATGTACACATCAGAAACAGGTACATCTTCTGCTTTTAAACTGCCTGTAAGGGTGATTTATTTCTCTTATACTGTTCACCTATTTGGATTGCATTCAGCCCACCTATGGCATAGTGAACACAATGTGTACTTGACTCTGTTACCATGATCAGATTCCACACACCATACTTTGGTGATTCAGAAGAATGTCTAGGATGTATTACCGCAAGCATGATGGTTTTAAAACATACTCTATGAAAGCCAAATAAAAGAAAGTGACATGAGTCACAAATAAGCAGCATTAACAATTTCTCTGTTTTGTTTTATTTTCTGTCAGCCAAAGAATCTTCTCATTGGTACTCTTGGAACTTTACATATCTAAATTCTGAAATATTTTGACTTGCATTATTGTTCTTTAAGGAGTTTTAAGTCTGAAGGTACTATGAGAACAAGGATTACCATCAATGAAGGGTGATTGGTTATCACTTGGAATAGGGAATGGAGATTTGGCAGAGAGTATGTCAACAACATGTTCAAAACAACAGCTATTGATTTCCAACCATACTGGCTAAAATACAGAGCAGCTTAAAACTAACTTGCAAGGGTAGCTTCAAATTATCTGGTAAAATCATCTTCATGAAAAATGTAGCCAAAGGGAAACCAAAAAATCCATACTCTAGACCAGCTAATTAAGATGACTTCTGGGGTAAGTAGCACAAACTAGGTTCAGTTTTAAACACTCTCTTCTGTAGATGTTGCACTGAAATGAAATACAATAGTCCAGATTGAACTTCTTGGCACCTTCAATTTGTAGGTTAACAAGATAGGATGGTTTTGACAAGCCTTCTGGCTGCAAGCCAGGGGCGTAGAGCCATTTACTGGCTAACGTGGTCAGCATAGGCAACTAAACTAGAAAAACAGAACTTCACTTATAAAAAGTTTCATAAAGTGTTATGTTTTCTGCATCACAAAAATGCAAGAACCAATTTTATTTTTTGAAATGAAAATTCTGAGAAGAAAGACCAGGTTAAGACTCATGATTGAGGGGATGGAATCAGATATGCCCTTTGAAATTTGGATCATTCTTTTGGAAACTTACAAGTTTGACATATTGGAATTTTAACTAGTGGAGCTTGCTTTAAAAAGTACCCAATACTTGCAACATATACACACATAACAGGGCTGATATTCTCATGGTTCATGTACATATCACCATACTGACTGTTAAAATACAAATAGACTTTTGTACTAATAGAGTTTTGTATAGTGAATAGTTACTGTCTTACACACCCTAAAGGACCCCCTCGGTACCCCCATTAGAACTTTCAAACTTTCTTATGAACCAGTAACTACAGAGTCAACAATTGGCCTAGACTGGCTTCTCTAACCTTTTCCAGCCTCATGACACTAGTTCTGATGGGCTGGGTAGCCTCATACACATCATTACATATTTTGAAGCCAATTCCTGTTTCAACCACACAAAGCAAAGAACAATTATTCACATCAGAGAAACCTTTCATTTCCCTAAAAGGGCATCAAAAATTCCTTTAAACAACCTTTAGAAAATAGCAGTACTTAAATGCAGAGCTTTTTAGAAAACCATCTGGATGAATTAGGTAAGATCGTATTTTATTATCTATTCTGAGCACCATAGATGTCCAATGCATTATCCAAATACCCGCCTCACTGCCCCTCTTCCCTTTGGCGATGGCAGCCTAGCTTTGTTTATGAGTCCATAACAGACACACTAAACTGCTCAGTATGGAGAAGTCAAGTTCAATCTCTAACTTCTCTTTGATGGATGGACACTGATCTGAACCATCAAAAATAGTTTCTGCTGGGGAAAAGGCTTCTTTCTCTCCTGTTCAAAGCTTCTCTGGGTGCTCTTTACACAACCCAAAGGCAAACAGTACAGTTTGTAACATGCAAGAGACATTTGGAAAAAACAAAACAAAACAACTTACTCTTGTGGTCTTGATTTTATTGCCTGTAGCACACATCCATCCAGAATTATCAGGGAGTGTCTTACACTCTTCTCCTTCTAGACAAGGCTCCATCTCACACCACCATTTCCCGATCACAATGGAGGCTGTGCAAAGACAGGAAACAAGTTTGTTTGGAATTCATCCAATCTGGGCATGAGACTGTGTCCTTCTATAGATGTTAATGTTCTATGAGACACATTAGGTCCTTTTTAACCTTTCATGATTGGCTAAGAACACTATTAAGAAGAGTAAGATTTTAACTTAAAACATCTTCAAATGCAAATATAATGATGCCATCTGGTTTCATCAAGCTACATTTTGTCCAGAATCTCCTTGTATGATGAAAATATGAAGAATGGGGGCATTTACTTGTTAGAGAAACTTCTGCGTTTGTTTTGTAGATCAAGAATTTGGTACTTTCTTTTCAGTGTGAGGGACAAAAGGACTAAATGTTCTTTAGAATGACTGACCGAGGTGTTCTTTTTCAGAAAGGCCAGTTTATTCACCCCCCTCATTAGGGTTTATCTCCCAGCCTAGGGCCTTTGAGAATTTCAAAGGCCTACTGAAAAATAGAAAAAAATGAACTGATGGAAAGTACAAAAGAAAGCCTGAGAAATTAAAACCAACAGTCATAATAAAGGAAACTATTTGTTTACAGTCAAAAGTATATTTGATGTGAGCTTTCAGTGTGTTTCCTTTCAATGTGTTTGAGGTGATATGAGTGGAAATTTTAAAACCTGAGCCTCAGATAAAACAGCTCTACTTTTTAGGGTGACACTGAGGATGACCACATTAGGAAGCTGGCAACGAATTTAGTGGCTGGATTTATAGCACACTTTTTTGGATAATGAGATTTTATAAAACTAGAGACTGGATTCACTCAGTACAAATCAAGCAGCCCCAGAGCTTTAATATCTTGAGTGAAAATGATTTCTGCATAAGCATTGGTCATTTCTGAGGATCCTCAAGGCATTGGTTTTTTTATTTTTATTTTTTAGCAAATTCACCTGGCTTTTTCATGAAAAATCCTTAACATATCTGTGAGTGTTTCTTTTGTGATACTTTCAAAATGGCTGTCTTTACACTGAACTGGAACTCTAGGTCTTAATAAAAAAAAAAAAAGTCACTTTTCAATCCCTCTCATTCCCACGTTGTCTCTACCATGATGTTTTGTCTCAAAACAACAAAGAATTGAGCTGCAGGAGTTGCTTGTATATTTTTGAGATTAGTTGTTTATCAGTAGCTTCATTTGCTATTATTTTCTCCCATTCTGAAGGCTGTCTTTTCACCTTGCTTATAGTTTCTCAATTCCAGAAAAATAAACGACCCAATCAAAAAAATGGGCCAAAGAACTAAATAGACATTCCTTCAAAGAAGACATACAGATGGCTAACAAACACATGAAAAGATGCTCAACATCACTCATTATCAGAGAAATGCAAATCAAAACCACAATGAGGTACCATTTCACGCCAGTCAGAATGGCTGTGATCCAAAAGTCTACAAGCAATAAATGCTGGAGAGGATGTGGAGAAAAGGGAACCCTCTTACACTGTTGGTGGGAATGCAAACTAGTACAGCCACTATGGAGAACAGTGTGGAGATTCCTGAAAAAACTGAAAATAGAACTGCCATATGACCCAGAAATCCCACTGCTGGGCATACACACCAAGGAAACCAGAATTGAAAGAGACACATGTACCCCAATGTTCATCGCAGCACTGTTTATAATAGCCAGGGCATGGAAGCAACCTAGATGTCCATCAGCAGATGAATGGATAAGAAAGCTGTGGTACGTGTACACAATGGAGTATTACTCAGCCATTAAAAAGAATACATTTGAATCAGTTCTAATGAGGTGGATGAAACTGGAGCCTATTATACAGAGTGAAGTAAGCCAGAAAGAAAAACACCAACAGAGTATACTAACACATATATAGAGAATTTAGAAAGATGGTAACAATAACCCTGTATGCGAGATAGCAAAAGAGACACAGATGTATAGGACAGTCTTTTGGACTCTGTGGGAGAGGGAGGGGGGAATGATTTGGGAGAGTGGCATTGAAATATGTATAATATCATATAAGAATTGCCAGTCTAGGTTCGATGCAGGGTACAGGATGCTTGGGGCTGGTACACTGGGATGACCCAGAGGGATGGTACAGGGAGGGAGGTGAGAGGGGGGTTCAGGATGGGGAACACATGTACACCCGTGGTGGATTCATGTTGATGTATGGCAAAACCAATACAATATTCTAAAGTAATTAGCGTCCAATTAAAATAAATAAATTTAAATTAAAAAACAAAACAAAACAAAGAAATCACAGGACATCTCTTAACATCACAGGGCATTAATGTTAAAATGAAATGGGGTTCATGGCATAGGGAAGCAAGAGCACATTAAAATTCTCTATCCATCCAGCATACCCTAGAGAGATCAGACTGCTACCTCAGAAGCAGAATGGCTTAAACATCCATTTATCTGCATTTAAGTTTCCCTCTTCCACACTTTTCTTATTTCAGACATCCCCTCCTTTAGAATTCAGTCTTCCTCAAACTTCCCTTTGAACAAAAATTTTTCTGCAGGATTACATGTGCAAAATCATATCTACTCTATGGTCAACTTAAAGATTTTTTTTCAAGGATAACTTTGCCTACATTTGATATACACCTTACATGTAGACTAGACCAAATCACAGAAAACACAACTCCATTGGACAGAGCAAGCAGAGGAAGTAAAAATCTTGTGTATTGTTCTATCCATATGCAAAACAATGTGATATTTTTGAAAAACTCAGACTAAAAACAGAAAACACAAATCCTCTACAGCAAGGGTCTCCAGCCTCTGGACCATGGACCTGTTTCACCTTCAGATCAGCAGTGGCATTACATTGGAAATAAAGTGCACAAAGGGCTTCCCAGGTGGCTCAGACAGTAAAGTACCTGTCTGCAAGGCATGAGAATCAGGTTCAATTCCTGGGTTGGGAAGATCTCCTGGAGAAGGGAATGGGAACTCATTCCAGTATTCTTGCCTGGAGAATTCCATGGACAGAGGAGCCTGGCGGGCTACAGTCCATAGGGTTGTAAAGAGTCAGACACGACTGAGTGACTAACACGAAGGGCACAATAAATGTAATGCTCTTGAATCATCCTGAAAGATGCCCCTACACCCAGTCCGTGGAAAAGCTATCTTCCACAAAATCAGTCCCAGGTACCACAATGGTGGGGATCACTATTCTAGACGGTCCAAAATGATTATGAAAGCTTTGAATGATTTTCTTTTTAATAGTAGGGTTCAGCATCAGGATGTGGAGTAGAAGAAGAATCTTGTTAAAAATTAAGAGGCCTTATTTGTGTGAACTAACAGGTTGACAATACTAAATAGAGAAGCATATATTTTGGAAGCAAGAAAAGCATATGTTGAGTTGAAGGGGAATAAAACCAAACGGCAAAGCTTTCAGGAACATAAGATACAAGTCAGTGTTTGGCAGTGCTTCTCGAGAGATTCCAAGCTGAGGCTCCCTTCTGGCTTGAGTTCGGTCACACACAAGCCAATGATACTTGCCGTGCTTGTCCCCTTAAAGCCCACCTAATATTTCAGTATTGTGCCCTGCATCTCAACCACCAAGAACAGAGACCCTATGATCTTTGCTTGGAGGGGAAACTGCCTTTCCCAAAGGTCTTAGATTTAGCATCTGTCCCCCTTCATTCACAGAGGCTCACAGATAATGAACAACTGCTGGTAAGGTCAGCCGTTAGTATCTTTGCCTCTTTATAAAGGACCCCATTCCATCTTCTTCAGGCTGCTCTTTGCCCTCTCACAGCTGACCTACTTTGTTGCAAGCTAACAAAGCAGCTTCTCCCCTTTCTCTCAAGCATTAATATCTCCCGAATGAACACGTAGGCTGTAGGAAAAGGAATGCACCTCAAATCCTGAGTATCACTTTTAATTCAAGTTTATAAAGACCCACCAGCATGGAGGGAAAGAGAAAAAGCTTTTTAAGAATAAAAATGTCCCAGATCCGCCGATGGTCTCGAAAAATTCATATTACAGTTGCTTCTCCTACATGGAATTTGATGACTTGGTATTCCCTCCGGCTTTTTAGAATCTAGTTCATTTTTCCAGGATCGCTTTTCTTAAGATGCTATTAGACCTGTGTTGTTTCTGCTTTATGCATTACACAGTCATTTTAATACCTATTATTTTATGGCCTAGGTCAAAATATAGTTTCTCATCCCCCCCTTTTTTTATGAACTCACATTCCCTGAAATATCTTTTAAAGAATTCACAAAGAAAGGATTTAAAAATTGCCTTTTCTTCTCCAATTTGGAAGCTACTGAAAACCTTCTGAATATTGGACAAGGAATGAACAATTGGATTTAATAAAATGAGCTAATATTAACACTAGTTTATTTTTTAATGATTTTTCTTACAGAGGTAAGTATAATAATAAAACTGTAAATATAAATAATTCTAAGATAACTTGCATTATAATGGTCAGTTCAATAATACAAATGATAACTGACATTTCTGAATACTTCTTGTGTGTCTCTATGTTAGATACTTTTAAATGTATTATTTCATTCTTCAAAGCAATCCTATGAAGTAGATATCATGAGACCATTTGTTTTTTTAGATTAAAAAAAATAAGGCCCAGAAAGTTTAAGTAGCTTTCCGAAGCTTATACAGGGAGAGTTCAGAAATTTACACAAGAATTCAGGCCTGCTTGACCACAAAAACCCGTTTTCCACCATGATAATGCTAACTCATTTTAGTTATGAGTTTAAAAATCATAGTTCTCTAAGAAAAACATGTATTGACTTACGAGTGGATGAATGAATTCTCTCTGCTCTATTATTATTGAAAATAAATTTTGTATCAACCTGAACACTTGCAGAAAACAAAAACATTCAGCTTTTTGCAAAATTAACTTAAAAAATAATTTGGGAAGGAACAGTTGATCACACTTGTTTCTTCCTAGTCTCAGCTACATGTTGCTTCATTTCATTTGTCATAGCATTTTAAGAGAAATTCCCACTAGTGAACACTTTATGAATCCATAAGAAACTTCTGAGGTAGATGTCTAACTGCTCTAAGAACTTTTCTCTCTTAGAAGAACTGAATTAATTAAATATCAGCTGCAAAACCCAACTCTCTCTTATCTGTGGTGATTATGAAAAAGAATCTTAAAAGTCCCTTTTAACCCTGGGATTCTGAGATTCTATGAATGTGCCATGTTCAGGAAATATCTGATCTTCAACTTTTTCAAGAATGTTCATCTTTCTTGGAGAGATTCTTAAAATCACTAAGGCCACTTTAATCATGAGTCTTGATTTTGCCCTTATACCAGGTCCTATTGCTATCAAGCAGAAGACAGACTATAAAAGGAGAGTGAATCCATCTTTTGGTGATAAATTGTAAATGGAGCAGAAATCCCATTTTTAAAAAATTTTTTCTGTTGTTGTTCACTGTGAGGAATTTTCCCATGAAAATAGAATGGGATATAATAAGCAATGGGTTTAATATATATTAAAAAATACTGTCTAACAATTGTTCTTTTTAAAAAATCATTTCAGCAGATAATGTTTGAGTTGTGGTTCAGCAAATGTTTATTGGGTACTTTGCATAGTCAAAGCTCCCTGATTTGCTGAGAGTAATAAAATAATGAACATGACATAGTCCCTACCCTGAGAGCCTACAGCTTGGCTCAGGGTTTTTCAATATGAACACTATTGGTATTTTAGCATGAATTATGGTAAAGAGAAATAAATGAACAAAAAGTGCTCCTCCAGTAGTAAATATGAGAGTGTACTAGAAGAGCAGCCTCACGATTAGGAGCAGTAGGAAAATAGAAACTCTTAGTAAGATTGTAGAAGTTTCTTAAAGCAAGGAGCCTGAGCTTAAAAAAAAATTGTTTTGTCATTAACTTATTTTTTAAGGAAAGGTAAGTCATTAAGGATTCTTGATTTTCCAAGCAAAGGGAGGACCTATTTATAGGAGTGACTGGGGGAAGATGAATTTGGCAGTGATATGCAAGATGCAAGAAGGAAGAAGCAAGCACCTGAAATGCCAGGTAAGCACCGCTGCATTCAGACAGAGAAGCGACAGGTCTTGAGTTTTGGTTGCCTGCTCTAGAATTGTGAAGCACGGAAGAGTGGAAAGTGATGTTAGGAACAATTGGGGGAAATACAATTGCCAGTATCTCAACCATGTTAATTGTAATCCTAACCACACTGGACACTAATTATTAACTTATTAGCTCATGTGCCAGGGTCTTCTCTGGTGGCACAAGGGTAAAGAATTCGCCTGCCAAACAGGAGACCCGGGTTCGATTCCTGGATTGGGAGGATCCCTTGGAGAAAGAAATGGCAATCCATTCCAGTCTTTTTGCCTGGGAAATCCCATAGACAGAGGAGCCTAGCAGGCTACAGTCCATGGGGTCACAAAGAGTAGGGCATGACTTAGCAACTCAACAGCGACAGCAAACAGTTCATATGCCTGCATACTCCCTCTACTCACTAGATAGTGAATTCCTTGAGGGCACAGATCATATTACATTCATCTTTGAATGGGATACAGTAGCTTAAGACAGGTTCATTCACTCATAAATGAATGAATAAAACAATGAAACAAAAAAGGGAAAGAAAAAATAGTGACTATTTCAAAGGATTGTGAGGATCACATGAGAAATTCATCCCAAGCACTTAGTATTGTCTAGCATTCAGCAAATGTTTAATAAATATTAGCTATTATTATCATCAGCAGCAGCATCATTTTAGTACTCAAGAGAATAAAATCATTCCCAAAAAGAAAAGGCAGTTCTTCACAAAGTTAGCAACTACACCATTGTTCTTCAATATTATGCCAAACTCTCAGCTCGCTTCTATGACTTATGAGAGTTTGAGCATATATTAAATGATTGAACATATGATTGCATTCATGTTCCCAGAAGTAGGTTATAAGTATATCAATCATGAAAAATTTCCAGGCTCATTTTTGTGCAGCCTGTTATGCAATTTAAAGCAATGGCTGGGATTCCATTAGAAGAATGGGACAGCTCTCCAGCCTCCATTTTTGCGCAGGTTGTTGGAACAGCTGTTACGAGGCTCTTCTTCAAAAGACCTGCAGTGACTCCCTGTGTGTGATTATCTTTATCAAAGCAAATGGAAAATTAAGGGCACTGAATAACATTGTCTGTAGATATTCTAAGCTCCCTCTTTCTTGTAAGCTCACATTTAAGAATTGGATCCAGTTTGGAGGGACTGGGGAATGGTTAAGACTCTAAACTCTTGGGTGTGTGATAGAGCGACCCAGGTTTGAACCTTAACTCCATCACTTATTGGTAGAATGGCTTCTGAAAGCTCTTTGGTTCAAGTCTCAGGTTCCTGAGTTATAAATGGAGTTAATAAAAATCACCACTATAATTGTGAATTTTAGATGAAACAAGATACTTAGCACAATACCTAATAAGCTTAATGCTCAACACAGGGGAAATTATTACTATTATTTATCCATCTGTCCTCTAGCCAGCTATGTATGCATTCATGGAATTATCTTTACAGAGAGTGAGTGCCTTTTTTAATGGAAGTTTATCCCAGTTTTGGGAGACATATATTTGCTTTTTTACTGTACTGATTAGACTGTACTACTTTATAGGATCTATAATATATTTCAGAGACATACACAGAATTAATAGCTGATGATAGAATTGATAAGCATTACTTCTCTTCTACTAATTCTATTCTAGTGCTTTTGAAACTGAGGCAGTTTTATCCTGGTGAGGGTAGAGGTGAGGATGTGGATTGTGAAATGGGCCATACTTAAAGCCACAAGATAAATGTGGTACAGTCTCCTTGAGTAATAGTTTTCCTTGAAGGTATTTGAAGAAAAAAGTTATCTTTTATTCATTTGAAAACTATTCATTAAGTATTGTGCTGGACATAAAAGAGACATGGTTTCTACCCCGAAGTGGCACACAATCTCTTGTAGGAAATAAACACTGTATGTAATGATGGGGCAACATGTGTTTACAAATAGTGATATGTAGAAAAATATGATGTGCTTTAAGGGAAACTAAGTGGATCTGATTTAGAGTGTCAGCATGATGGCAGGAAAGAAGTCCTCACCAAGGAGGTAATCTAACCACCAAGTAATCACCAAAGTATCTTCATACGGAAGCAAATAAGTACATTTCTTATGAGATAAAAGGTTAACTTTACCTGAATTTTAAGATAAAACACAGAGAAGTATTGTACTTGTCATGGGCTGTCTTATCAGGATGCAAGGGTATCATCCCCACTGCTTTAGGGGGAAAAAAAAAAAGCTGTCTGCTTGGTAAGAGAATTCTCAGACCCTTTGCCGGTTTAAGGGAGCACTCCTAATTCCTGTCAGCAGTAATATCCTTCTTTGTGGTCTGGACACCAGGACTGGAGTCTCTGGCTTATTTCGTGCTCTTAATACATGACAACTCTATTCATGCATCCACTTATAATTCAAACACTGGATGTTGGTCTTGCTTTTCTTAAACTGATGCTTTTATTTTTGAACTTAATTCATATACATATATATATATATAGCATTTATATAAGCACATAATTTAAAATATATGCTTAAGAAAGAACACAAAGAATCAGTTATTAGACAAAAAATCCTATTGTACATTTCTCGTATTCTCAAATTTAACATTTTATGTTATAGACTAACTCTGAAGTTTACAGTAAACAGGAAGTGAAATTTTGTTATTTTTTCCAACAGTAGAAAACTTTACATTTTCCCCTCCTTAATTTTAAAAGTAATAAATATTCTTTTCTAGAATTCAAAGCATACAGATAATTAGAAAAAGGAACATAAACCTAATTGCATTAGGCAGAGATAAACTGCTCCATTTCGGTATGTTTTTCCTAGACTTTCCCTCTGAGTATTCATGACATAGCATCCAAAATGATCTTTAAAAATGCAAATAATTTCCTATCATTCATCTCTTTAATCCAACAGTTCCCATTACAGAGAGTAAATCCTAAACTCCTTACAATGGCTTTCAAAGATCCACATCACCTGGCTCTTCCTATCTCCCAACCCATATTTTCCACCATCCCTATCTCCGCCCATCTCCCCCCATTTTGTTACCATCTCTCTGCCCCTCTAGCTCTTCTGCACACTTGTAAAGCTCTCTCTCTCTCTCTTTTTATTTGGCTAATCATCTGTCTGGGCTATGTTCTCCCAGAATTGACATTGTTGCTGCTGCTGCTGCTGCTAAGTCGCTTTACTCATGTCCGACTCTGTGCGACCCTATAGACGGCAGCCCATCAGGATCCTCAGTCCCTGGGATTCTCCAGGCAAGAATACTGGAGTGGGTTGCCATTTCCTTCTCCAATGCATGAAAGTGAAAAGTGAAAGTGAAGTCGCTCAGTTGTGTCCAACTCCTTGCGACCCCATGGACTGCAGCCTACCAGGCTCCTCCGTCCATGGGAGTTTCCAGGCAAGAGCACTGGAGTGGGTTGCCATTGCCTTCTCCAAGAACTGACATTAACCAGGCCTAATTTCAATTCTTTGTTCCCTAAGTGGCCTTTTTTGGATAACTTATCTAAACTAATTCATACTCTCTTACCTTGCCACTTCCCCTCATATTCTGCTTTGCTTTTTTTCATAGCACATACTACTACCCGAATTTACAAAATATGTTATTGACCTAATACTACTCTTTTCCTCCCACCTGATGGTAAGCTCCATGAAGGTTTGGACTTTGTATTTCCAAATGGCTAGAACAGTGCTAGCACATAGTAGGTGGTTAATATATATATTTAAATTGCTTCAATAAATGTATTTATCAACACATACATACAAACATATATCATATCATACCACACGTATGGTCTGTACCCTTCTTTAAAACCTGAACACTAAATCATAAACATTCCCACATGCCTATTATTAAGTAAGAGGCATCATTATCTTAATGCCTGCATAATATCCCATAGGAGGGCTGTATAACTGATTTAACCAATCCCCTATTATTGGAAAGTTGTCTTTTTTTTTTTTTTGGTTGGTTGCTATTAGAAAGGATGCTTATATGAATGACCTTGCACATACATCTTTGCAACGTATTTATTTCTCTAGCATGAATTCCAAGGAGTGGAATTTCTGAGTCAAAAGGTTAAAAAAAAAATGTTTGGTGCTTGGGCTTCCCTGGTGGCTAAGATGGTAAAGAGTCTGCCTGCAGTGCAGGAGACTCGAGTTCGATCCCTAGGTCAGGAAGATCCCCTGGAGAAGGAAATGGCAACCCACTCCAGTATTCTTGATTGGAAAATCTGATGGACAGAGGAGCCTGGCAGGCTACAGTCCATGGGGTCGCAAAGAGTTGGACATGACTGAGTGACTTCACTTTGGTGTTTGTGATATATATCATCAATAAGCCCCCCAGAAACTTGATACTAATTGGTATTTCCCACCGAAAGTACCATTTCTCTGCACAGCTACACCAATACTTGTTTGCATTGTTAATGATTTCAGTGAATTATGGATTTTGTCTGTCTTTTGAGGGGTACAGAAACATGTTGCTTACCTAGTGAGCCCAGCTAACTGCCAACTTTCATAGTCCAGCTTGACTATCAAAAGAGTGACCTAATACAATAATAAGGTCTCAATTTATTTGTGAATAATTCCTCCCTGAAGAAATCTGACTGAAAGGGCTGTCACAGAATAAAGAGAATGGCATAGTGAAGGCACTAAGGCCCAAACAAAACCAAAACCACTATGCTGGAGTCCTTAGTGTGCACTGATATCTCTTGGAGGTCCCCAGTGGACAGTATGTGGCTACTGCACACGGATTGCTCAGGCTTAGCTAACCTGGTGTGGAAAATCTTGCTCTTTGTGAACAGAACAAGCGCTTATACTGTCCTGAAATTCTGTGTCCCTATGGATTGTAAATTCAATCCGTTTACATTCATGGCAATAAATGGGACGAGGGGTTAACACTGATGTGGGTATAAAGAGGAACTCCACAATGGTTCTGCATTTTAAATCAAAAGGGAAATCAGATTTTAAAATGATATTTACAAGCAACTTTCAAGACACTTATACATCTGTATACCTTTTGGGTGCTAGCTCTTTGTTCTTACAACATGAGAAACTGCTCCTTGGAGGGATTATATTTATTTCTCAATTTGAAAAGGTAACTTTAAAGGTTATTATTAGACTATATAATATAGTTTATTTTCTAGACTGGCTACAGATTTAATAGAATCAAATAATATTAGTTAAGTACCATTTTTTCCTTTTCATAGGTAAGGTAATCACTTTTACAGTTATTGACATACAAAACTATCACTTTGGTTGGTTCCAGTTTGTAAGCGATCTCAAATATTAAATTACTCCCATAAAATTCTTGGCATCAAGATCCTTTGCAAAACCAGTGCCTGCTATCTGAGCTGTAATGGGAAAGTTGCACGCTGATTGTAAGGTCTTTCATTTTAATTTTGCTCCCACTAGAGAAGATTGATATAAATAAAATTTAAATAGAAAACATATTTCAGATGCCAGCAGTAGAAAAGACTGTCAGCCTAATGAAAAGGTATCAATTTTCTTGATTTTATTCAATAAACTGTGAGTCATTTTCTAAATGGATTAGATTAAAGGCAAGTTCAAACTCCCAGTGAGATGTTCTTGGCACTGAGGGAGACTTCAGACAAGGGAGAGAGAACAGGACACCCGGAACCTCTTAGGCCTCTTCAGATCTTTGCAAATTGATAGTAAGCTGGAGAGAAGTGTCTCAAACATGACTTTACCCATTGCCTTAGAAGCCAAATCCTGGGGAATTGAATGGGAAACATTGTTTCTCTTATTTCATTAGGATGTTATGTGTGGTTGGTTGAATTACAAGAGAGCATGGAAATTTGGGGAGGACTGAAGCTGAGCACTGAAGAATTGATGCTTTTAAACTGTGGTGCTGGAGAAGACTCTTGAGAGTCCCTTGGACTGCAAGGAGATCCAATCAGTCCATTCTGAAGGAGATTTCTTTGGAGGGAATGATGCTGAAGCTGAAACTCCAGTACTTTGGCCATCTCATGCGAAGAGTTGACTCACTGGAAAAGATTCTGATGCTGAGAGGGATTGGGGCAGAGGGAGAAGGGGATGACAGGATGAAATGGCTGGATGGCATCACCAACTCAATGGACATGAGTTTGGGTGAACTCCGGGAGTTGGTGATGGACAGGGAAGCCTGGTGCGCTGCGATTCATGGGGTTGCAAAGAGTCGGACACGACTGAGCTGAGCTGAGCTGAGCTGAGCTGAAGCTTGGATGAAGAGCTTATGGCAGTCAGTGCTTTATATGCCTGTCTCATAAATGTTTGATAAAATGAGACAAAAACACGCTGTGATGCTACCATGCCCACACAGTCTGTCGGGAAGACTTTGATGCCTTCTGACTTATTATAATTAATTTAACTTCAGAAAACATAACCCAACTTTCATGTGAGGATGAGACGTGTAAACCCTGATCACAGAGTGCTCTTGAAGCTAATTTTATTTGTGTGTATGTGTTTGAAATGGCAAAATATTTTGATAACTGGTTATTTTTACAATTCAGCAAGAACTGTGCAATATCTTTTTGGCATATGCCTTCATTCACCAATCCCTTGAGAAATGCAAAATAACAATTGGTGCTTTCTTTATGTTTTCTTATATAATGCCCTACAACTAGGATGGTCAATTTGGTGGAATCGTTGGAAGAGTTTGGAAAAGATCAGCTTCATTTATCAGAAAATAGCTATAGACTATCTGCTCTATGCTTATCATCATTCAATACAGGCAGTCTGAGTGACATAAAAGTGATGTCAAAGCTTTTCGATGAGTTTAAGGTAGATGAGCAAATGAAAAATGATATAAGGTCCTTATTTTTAAATAGCTAATGCCTAAAATATCAAACAACTTTATTTAAATTACCAGAGTTAGCCTTTAGAAATTACCACATATATGGGTAAATTCACAACATTGACAGTTTGCAACTCTTCACGTTCATGATGATGGTAAAAGGAAAGCTAGAAAATCAAAGAAAGCCAACAATATAAATATGGCAATGTTTTCGATGCACCCAGCTGCAAAAAGTTCAGAATGATTGTTCTACTGCCTCAAGCCACACATCCTTACTCTTCATGCTAAATTGAAAACTGCTGCTGCTGCTGCTGCTGCTGCTAAGTCGCTTCAGTTGTGTCTGACTCTGTGCGACTCAATAGATGGCAGCCCACCAGGCTCCTCTGTCCCTGGGATTCTCCAGGCAAGAACATTGGAGTGGGTTGCCGTTTCCTTCTCCAATGCATGAAAGTGAAAAATGAAAGTGAAGTCGCTCAGTTGTGCCCGACTCTTAGCAACCCCATGGACTGCAGTCTACCAGGCTCCTCCGTCCATGGGAGTTTCCAGGGAAGAGTACTGGAGTGGTTTGCCGTTGCCTTCTCTGTGAAAACCTCTAAGTTTACCTACATTGGAAGCAGGAGGTAATGTGTTCCTAAAATTCAACAGCAATACCTAGAAGCCAGAAAAGTACTTCCCCATCTGAGGGCTACAGATCTCTGGAGGAGGTGGGGACGACTATGGTTTCCATGGTGGTTTGAAGAGTCTTCTTGAATTTAGTAATTCTGATTCATTTTTATTTTTTTGTATTTATTATTTCATGTCAGGTGATATTACCTTTTCATTTGGATTGTAGAAATGGCTGCACAGTCTTCCTCTTCTTCTATGTCCACCCTTTAAAATGTGACTTCACCTCTCCTTGGATCAGGAAGTGAATGAAGTCTATTTCCTCACTCCTTTTGTCTGGGTTTGGCCGTGTGTTTTGTTTAGCTAATTAGAAGTTAGCAAACGTGACAGGAAGAAGATCGAAAGTACTTTTGCTTGCTTGGGGCTTGCTGCCCTCTGGAATGCTGAGCTGACCATGATGAAAGGTCATGTGAGCAGAGAAGAGCTCTCCGATCTGATGCCCTCCTGGAGTAATTAAGCCTGCCGACCATCAGATTGTGGCTGAGGCCATCCCTAGACCCCAGTTCTACAAAGTTCACTGCTAACCTGCTCCTTACCTGCCCCCTCACCCGCCACTTCCTGTCTTGAATATTTAAATGACAGCTGCAACTTCAGTGGCTCTCACCAAGGAACGTTCAGGAAAATGACTGCAAGGCTGGCACTTATGTTATTAAATCAACGTCAACAATCCAAGCCTCTGGACTTCTTACTATCCAAGAAAAATCAATTCCTATTACTCCAGCTATTACAGTTGAGGATTCTATTACTCGCCAGCTAATACAATCCTAAGTAAAACTGAAGGTATTTAATAAATATCTGGACTACCTGAATGAATGAATGAATGCAGATACGCGTGCCTAGGCCAGATCCTGCCATTTCTATCCACCAACTACTAAATATTCACATTCGTCAAAGAGCGACCTTTTATTTGGCATTCAAATTCAGAAATTCAATTGACATATAGACAGTCCTGAGAGTGGTTTTCTGTCCTCATTGTGTGTGTCTCCAATTTGCATGCACAGTCACACCTTCCTTCACAACTCACCAGATGTGGAAGATACCAAACTAGCATAGCTGTATGTAAATTAGGCATTTTCCCAGAGCAATTCAGTGTCAGTGGTAATGTTGAATTTTCTTAATTACAATCCAGATATGCTCACAATGGAGTAATACTAACTGTTATGGTCTAGGGAAGCTAAATTCAATTTTGCTAAACTATTAAGATTCATTTCGATGTACTATTTGGGCAAGAAGAGGAACGCATATAGAAACTGCTCTCATGGTGAAGTATCTTCTGAGGCTGGCTGGAGCAAAGAAAGAAATTGGGAAAGAACTGAAAATCAGCCATCAAAAGAAAAAGAGAAACAGAGCAACAAAAGCAAGGGCTTCTAGTATTTATTTATTGTTGATTTAAAATCATTTTCCATTCTACCTGTAGCAGGCTGAAACGTGTCTCTACCTGAGTCCAAGCCAGTAGGAGAGAGTTTGAAAATTTATTTGAATTGATGTGATTAGGGGAGAAGACAGGCCTAAGGAATTTTTTTCTAATGCTCTGAGTTTATAAGTTGGCTTGAGTCTCAAGCACCAAGCTTAAACACCATTTTCATTTCAATTTCTGAGATGACAACTTTTCTCAGAGAAAAAAACTATCACTGTAACAACAGGGCTTAATGTGAAATTTTGAGTAAAGGTGTACTGCTTTGTTATCGGAGAAGGCAATGGCACCACTCCAGTACTCTTGCCTGGAAAATCCCATGGACAGAGGAGCCTGGTGGGCTGCAGTCCACGGGGTCACTAAGAGTCGGACATGACCGAGCGACTTTACTTTCAGTTTTCACTTTCATGCATTGGAGAGGGAAATGGCAACCCACTCCAGTGTTCTTGCCTGGAGAGTCCCAGGGACGGGAGAGCCTGGTGGGCTGCCATCTATGGGGTCGCACAGAGTCAGACACGACTGAAGCGACTTAGCAGCAGCAGCAGCTTTCTGTTATATGATTTTGTTGGGTCATAAGAGCCCCTTTCTATAAGAAGGAATATACTGAAATTACCCCCTTTCAACTGTAAGTCTTATTTTTCAAACTTTCTTGAATAATGTCTCCCCTCAATGCAGAGAGGTAAAGCACATCCAGTACGTAAATCCACAAAACACATTCATCCTAAGATCAATTCATTTCTGAAATGCATCAGCCTAGAGCATGCAGTCCATGGGATCACTAAGAGCTGGACACGACTGAGCGACTTCCCTTTCACTTTTCGCTTTCATGCATTGGAGAAGGAAATGGCAACCGACTCCCGTGTTTTTGCCTGGAGAATCCCAGGGACGGGAGAGCCTCATGGGCTGCCATCTATGGGGTCGCACAGAGTAGGACACGAGTAAAGCGACTTAGCAGCAGCAGCAGAGCATAGTTGATACAAAACCACTAGGCAATCATCTGGAATCTTTTAATTGACCATTTCCTATTGTACAGTTTAGACCAAGAAGCTTAACATCTTGAAACATATAGGCACAAGTAGACACATCAACTTGCAACATATAGACACATCGACTTATACTATCTGTGAGCTGAGAAGAATTACTGACATTTTAGAGGGGAGGAAATGGAATCAGACTTACATTGAAGAAAGTAGGGAAAACCACTAGACCATTCAGGTATGACCTAAATCAAATCCCTTATGATTATACAGTGGAAGTGAGAAATAGATTTAAGGGACTAGATCTGATAGATAGAGTAGTTGATGAACTAGGGACTGAGGTTCATGACATTGTACAGGAGACAAGAATCAAGACCATCCCCACAAAAAAAAAAAGACCATCCCCATGGAAAAGAAATGCAAAAAAGCAAAATGGCTATGTGGGGAGGCCTTACAAATAGTTGTGAAAAGAAGAGAAGTGAAAAGCAAAGGAGAAAAGGAAAGATTTAAGCATCTGAATGCAGAGTTTCAAAGAATAGCAAGAAGAGATAAGAAAGCCTTCCTCAGCGATCAATGCAAAGAAATAGAGGAAAAGAACAGAATGGGAAAGACTAGAGATCTCTTCAAGAAAATTAGAGATACCAAGGGAACATGTCATGCAAAGATGGGCTCAATAAAGGACAGAAATGGTATGGACCTAACAGAAGCAGAAGATATTAAGAAGAGGTGGCAAGAATACACGGAAGAACTGTACAAAAAAGATCTTCACGACCCAGATAATCACGATGGTGTGATCAGTCACCTAGAGCCAGACATCCTGGAATGCAAAGTCAAGTGGGCCTTAGAAAGCATCACTACAAAGCTAGCGGAGGTGATGAAATTCCAGTTGAGCTATTTAAAATCCTGAAAGATGATGCTGTGAAAGTGCTGCACTCAATATGCCAGCAAATTTGGAAAACTCAGCAGTGGCCACAGGACTGGAAAAGGTCAGTTTTCATTCCAACCCCAAAGAAAAGCAATGCCAAAGAATGCTCAAACTACCACACAATCGCACTCATCTCACACACTAGCAAAGTAATGCTCAAAATTCTCCAAGCCAGGCTTCAGCAATACGTGAACCGTGAACTTCCTGATGTTCAAGCTGGTTTTAGAAAGGGCAGAGGAACCAGAGATCAAATTGCCAACATCCGCTGGATCATGGAAAAAGCAAGAGAGTTCCAGAAAAACATCTAGTTCTGCTTTCTTGACTATGCCAAAGCCTTTGACTGTGTGGATCACCATAAACTGTGGAAAATTCTGAGAGAGATGGGAATACCAGACCACCTGACCTGCCTCTTGAGAAACCTATATGCCGGTCAGGAAGCAACAGTTAGAACTGGACATGGAACAACACACTGGTTCCAAATAGGAAGAGTACGTCAAGGCTGTATATTGTCACCCTGCTTATTTAACATCTATGCAGAGTACATCATGAGAAACGCTGGGTTGGAAGAAGCAGAAGCTGGAATCAAGATTGCTGGGAGAAATATCAATAAGCTCAGACATGCAGATGACAGCACCCTTATGGCAGAAAGTGAAGAGGAACTCAAAAGCTCTTTCACTTTCATCAAGAGGAGAGTGAAAAAGTTGGCTTAAAGCTCAACATTCAGAAAATGAAGATCATGGCATCTGGTCCCATCACTTCATGGGAAATAGATGGGGAAACAGTGGAAACAGTGTCAGACTTTATCTTTTTGGGCTCCAAAGACACTGCAGATGGTGACTGCAGCCATGCAATTAAAAGATGCTTACTCCTTGGAAGAAAAGTTATGACCAAACTAGATAGCATATTGAAAAACAGAGACATTACTTTGCCAACAAAGGTCCATCTCTTCAAGGCTATGGTTTTTCCAGTGGTCATGTATGGATGTAAGTTGGACTGTGAAGAAAGCTGAGCACCAAAGAATTGATGCTTTTGAACTGTGTTGTTGGAGAAGACTCTTGAGAGTCCCCTGGACTGCAAGGAGATCCAACCAGTCCATTCTAAAGGAGATCAGCCCTGGGTATTCTTTGGAAGGAATGATGCTAAAGCTGAAACTCCAATACTTTGGCCACCTGATGCGAAGAGTTGACTCATTGGAAAAGACTCTGATGCTGGGAGGGATTGGGGGCAGGAGGAGAAGGGGATGACAGAGGATGAGATGGCTGGATGGTATCACTGACTCGATGGATGTGAGTCTGAGTGAACTCCGGGAGTTGGTGATGGACAGGGAGAACTGGCGTGCTGTGATTCATGGGGTCGCAAAGAGTTGAACACAACTGAGTGACTGAACTGAACTGAAATTCAACCAAAGGAAGGTTAGATATCTTGCCCATGTTCACATTGTTAGTAAGGGGAAGAACTGTGAATTAGCTGAAGCAATCTTCCTCAGAGCCAATGAAAGACTTGGAAAAGTGATGCCTGATGTAAATGTGGAAGGATAAATAGTAATCTGCAATGTAAGCAAAGTAGAGATGGATACTTTCAGTGGAGATAAAGTTGTGTACAACCCAGAATTGTTGTCTAGAAAGCTGTACTTCGGGAAGTATTGGTGATTCAGAATTTCTGGAGCAAAAATGTGCGTGTGTTTGTGAGGAAGCCAAGAAGGTGAGAGGCTGGGTGTGTTCTAGATACTAAGGAATTTGATCAAGGTCTTAATTAAATCAGCTTTATAAAAATGCTAATGCTGTAGCAAATCAAAGATTCAATGAGAATGATAGAAAGGATTGTTTTTGATCTGGAGCAAGTTTTCTTTGATCTTGAGTGGTACTGTTTCTCTGTCAGATGAATTTCTTCTCCAGGGCCATGGTCCACATTTGGAAAGTGTATTTTAGTAGATGGAACTGGAGATGAATTAATTCATTTGGCAGAAGCAAGCGATCTGTTCTCACGGAGTACTTCCTTCAGTTCAGATCTCCATCAGGGGTAGCCTGTAGGATATCTGCTCAGCATCTCTATCACTCCGCCAATTGGAGGTCATGTGACCACAGGGCTCTGCATCCTTCCCTGCATCCAGGCTGCAAGCCCAACTAGGGATCCTTGATTTATAGACAAGAATTCAGGACAAAAGAAACAGCAGGAGGCTATGACCCAAATAGAGAGCTCTCTATCTGAGTTTTAAGCCATAGGTTACCACTTTTAGGGAATATTTCTTTTACGGAAGTGAATTTATATGAAAAGGGACCTTTATTTCCTTGTTCTATGTGGTAGAGTAGTAGCATTGTTCTCACATCAAAAATATAAACATAACCCTCACCCAAACAATATCTAGTTAGATACTGCTGCCCTCCTAAACTGATGTCTTTGGTCTGTTTAAAAAAAGAAAATTGATAATGAGCAGATTTTAGACAGGTATTAAAAACACAATAGTGAAAAAAAAAAAAAAAACAAAAGAACACAATAGTAGCACCTGATTGAGTTCTTCAAGACATCAGACTGACAGAAAGAAACTGAAAAAAAGTATTAATTACTCTGTATTCATTATTATTTAGTGTCCTATTATTACCTAAAATGATCTCATTTATCACCAGGGGTATGACCCCTGCATACTGATCACAATGAAATAATCTCTTTCATTGCTTCTTCAAGAAGCAGGAGGGAGAAAGAGCTAATGCTATCCTTAGATGTTTAACACTATCCTGATTGCTTTCAATCCAAGACCACTTTTATTTAGATGGCATTCAAGAACCAGACATATTAATGAGAGATGAATAAATGAAACTGTAAGCTATGGAAGAGCTGCAACATTACTAGCATAAGTTTTTTAGCTGGCATTCACATTAAAAAATGTATCAACCAAGGCTGACATTTCTTGAAGGACAGCTCCCTTTCAGCCCTGGCTCCATGATGAAAAGTGCCAGGCTGAGAAGTCATTGGTCTGGTACTTTAAGATGCATTTATCTAATGGCTGAATTTGGAAGACAGCTTCTAGCACCTGAATGTCCAGGAAAAAAATATTAATCAATCAAGTTTTATTAGTGATGACCAATAAAAAAGAAAAGCGAAATTCAGCCCTAAAATTTCATTATTAAGATGGGTTGAGTGACCTCCAATATTCCTTAAGAGACCGATGGCCTTGGATGCTCAGGAATCTGAGAGAAATGAATTTTGAAGATGAAATAGGAAATAGTATGTCACTGCAAAGATGCATAGAGTCTCTCTCTCCAGTGAACAGAGACCAACCTGCATCTGCGTTTATTGATCAAACTGAACAATGTGAATTGGATTTTGGGAAGTAATGGCTGATATAGCCTGTAAACAATGCTTGGTTTCTACATATTTGAGACTCCCTAGGCTACTATCTCCTATGCCACTCTCAAAGGAAGGGCTAATTTCATAAGAAGCTCACATCTACGGCTGAAGAGGTTTCACTGGGAAAGAAAGTGGGGGGGGGGGATAACATTTGCTGAGCAAATCTTCAGTATTTTATATAGAGTATTTCAGCTAATGCTTGCAGCAATTCTGGAAAAGCTATTATCATTCACATTTTATAGGAAGGTAAGGTTCAGATTTTAAGTAAACAGCCCAACTTGTGGATGGTGCAAGTTAGGGTACAAACTCAGGCTGAGTCCTAACTTCTTACTCATTTTTAAAATTCCAGAATGCCTGTTGGAAGCATAGGTTTGGTGATGCCAGCATCAATTTGTAACATAGCTGTTGTTTTTATGCACCTAGCATCTGTTTCTTTGTCTACTGGCAACAAGATACTAATTCTCCTCTGTGGAACTACTCTCCTTACAATGTTAGTCTGATGTTTTAGGTTAATCTGATCCCACCCTACGGAACTAGAGATGGCACGTGACCAGGTTTGCCCAATCAGGTCACTCTATCTCTCTGCAGGTTAAAGACTGCTGCAAAAAATTAGAAAAATAGCTACTCCTCTCTTTGAGAATTGGGGTTTCCCTGGTGGCTTAGCTGGTAAAGAATCGGCTGCAATGTGGGAGATCTGGGTTCGATTCCTGGGTAGGGAAGATCCCCTGGAGAAGAGAACAGCTACCCACCTCAGTATTCTGGCCTGGAGAATTCCATGGACTGTATAGCCCACGAGGTCGCAGAGTTGGACTGACCGAGCACTTTCACTCTTTGAGAATTAAAGTATTGTTGCCTTTCTGCTGAAGCTAGGATGGCCCTAGTAACTTGCCTGACCAAACAAATGCAGCAGAAATGGCATTCTGAGATTTCTTATGATGGGTCCTGAAAAGCCTTGTAGCTTCTATCTATGCTTCTTGGAATCCTCTTTCTGGGAGTCCTGGATCATCTTGTTAGAAGTTCAGCTATCCTGAAACTATCATCTTGGAAAAGGGCATAGACACCATGTTGATAATCCCAGATGAACCCATCCTTCCATCCACCCACTTTAAGCCAAGGTAAATGAGCCATTTTGGACCAGATCTGTCCAGTCTAGTCACCAGCTAAATACCATGCAATAACCTCTGCCAGTGTCTTAACTGAAGAATCAACCTGCTGACACATTCAAATTACTGACCAATAAAATCATAGGATGTAATAAAAAATTGTTTTAAGCCAATAAGTTGTGGGGTTATGATGCAACATTAAAGACTAGAACAATCTCTTTGGCCACAATGATTGGTTTGGGGATGGGTTGCGACCTGAGTCAATCAATGACATTCATTCCAGGAGTTCTGTGAATTTTATTGGGAAGAAGAACTCTCCTTTCATTGCTTGGTGGTGATTAGGTAAGAGACAAAACTGGGACTAATGGTAGCATTTTTATTAGTACTGGTGCACAGCTTGTTTGAGACTAAGGCCAACGGAGAAGCAACAGTAGAAGGACAGAGAGAGAGAGGGAGTGATGTCTGAAGATAATCATAGCCTTGGCCTCTTATTTCATAGCAAAATAAACTTTTTGTTTAAATCAAATGAATTCTGTTTCTTCCAACTGAAGAAGTTTCTACCAAGGAAAGCTATGTTAATGGGACAAAGGTGAAATGGAAAGAAAGAATGCAAACGAGGGAAAGAAGGACCACTTCAAATTAACATCACGTCTCAGTTTCAGAAGTGGAGGAATACAAACAAAAAGGCAACTTAAGGACACATCTAAAAATAATTTTTCCAGGCCCATATAGGAGGGCTTTTAATTCAGAGGCCATTCTGGTCTTTCCAATTGTACTTCTAAACATAAAAGTACAGATGCATAGTGTGATCAAAAGGAAATGGGGAAAAAATAAACAAGCACAACAGCATGATGGTTAAAACTGTTAGCTTATGTCTCAGTGGGTAAGTTACCTTGATGACCTGAGGTCTATTTTCCTGATCTGTAAAATGGGAATAATAACTGTCCTGCTTCCTTCATAGAATTTTAAATTTAACTCTTTAATTAAGCAGAGTTAGTGCTTTTGGAGGCAACTGGAAATAGGCAAGTAAAGTTGTTTAGAGCTCACAGTTTAGGGGGGGACTTATTTGGCTGTATTGGTCTTTATGAAATAGACGTGTGTCAGCAGGAAAGACAGGTCTGACTCCTGAAAATGAGAGTTGCTCAGTCGTGTCCGACTCTTTGTGACCCCATGGACTATACAGCCCATGGAATTCGCTAGGCCAGAATACTGGAATGGGTAGCCTTTCCCTTCTTCAGGGGATCTTCCCAACCCAGGATCAAACCCAGGTTTGCATTACAGGTGGATTTTTTACAAGCTGAGCCACAAGCTGACTCCTGAAGTTAATGCTAAAAATGTCCCATGCCAGTACTGTCAAATACAATATCCACTAGCCATGTGTGACTATTTACATGTACATTAATTACAATTAAATGTAATTAAAATTTAACCTCTCAATTTTACTAGGCACATTTCAAGGGCTTAAGAGCTATATATGACTATGACAAAGCAGGCAAGAATATACAGTGGAGAAAAGACAAGTCTCTTCAATAAGTGGCACTGGGCAGTGTGGAATAGAATATTTCCATCACTATTGGATGGCACTGGCCTACCATACCTGACATTCAATCAGCCCAGCCTCTATTAGCCATCGCATGGCGTAAATCCATCTACTCTGTCACGAGCAGCACCCTGCCACTTCTGGGCTCTGAGCTCTACACCCTTTTCATGTCTTTTGCTCGCCACTCTGGAGGCACTTGTGGACTCATGTAAAGTGGACTAAAGTCCTAAGAAGACCTGAATTCTAGTCCAGTATCTAATACCGATGTAGGTGACAACTTCAGCTGATCATGTTATGTCATTAAATCTCAGATTCCCATCTGTAAAGTGGGTATACCACTCACTTCACACAGTTGTTGAAATTGCATGAGGGAACCTATGTGTTTTGGAAAATGTACAAAAGTCAAGATTAACAAAGTTCTTAAAAAGTTAATTTGTTTTTTTCCTCAAGAGAAATTTTTCAAGATCTAATTTTATAACATATTAATAACAAGACAGTCAGGATGATTTGCTGATATCAGATAAAATAATTATTTTTTTAAATTGGCTTTAAATCCCATTTTAGCCACTTACAAGTTGTATAATCTTGCACATTTTAAGCACTTTTAATTCCATGTTTCTCATAGAATTGAAGGCAAGAACCTACTTAATACTTAACTCCTTAATACTGATGCTGTGCTGATTAAGTGAGATAACATGAATTAAGAATTGTAACTGACACACAGAATGGATTAAAAAGTATCAGCTGACCCTTCTGGTCCTAATGCCTCCTAGGCCATTGCAAGGCTCTCAGCCATTACATAGATACAATGACTGTAGGAGTGTATCTGGACTTCTGATGGTGGGTAAAGAAAGTTATAGAGAGCTAATAAACTGGGGAAATTCTGAAAGAGATGGCAATACCAGACCACCTGACCTGCCTCTTGAGAAATCTGTATGCAGGTGAGGAAGTAGCACTTAGAACTGGACATGGAACAACAGACTGGTTCCAAATAGGAAAAGGAGTATGTCAAGCCTGTATATTGTCACCCTGCTTATTTAACTTATTATGCAGAGTACATCATGAGAAACGCTGGACTGGAAGAAACACAAGCTGGAATCAAGATTGCCGGGAGAAATATCAATAACCTCAGATATGCAGATGACACCACCCTTATGGCAGAAAGTGAAGAGAAACTAAAAAGCCTCTTGATGAAAGTAAAAGAGGAGAGTGAAAAAGCTGGCTTAAAGCTCCACATTCAGAAAACGAAGATCATGGCATCCGGTCCCATCACTTCATGGGAAATAGATGGGGAAACAGTGTCAGACTTTATTTTTCTGGGCTCCAAAATCAATGCAGATGGTGATTGCAGCCATGAAATTAAAAGACGCTTACTCCTTGGAAGAAAAGTTATGACCAACCTAGATAGCATATTCAAAAGCAGAGACATTACTTTGCCAACAAAGGTCCGTCTAGTCAAGGCTCTGGTTTTTCTAGTAGTCATGTATGGATGTGAGAGTTGGACTGTGAAGAAGGCTGAGCGCCGAAGAATTGATGCTTTTGAACTGTGGTGCTGGAGAAGACTCTTGAGAGTCCCTTGGACTGCAAGGAGATCCAACCAATCCATTCTGAAGATCAGCCCTAGGATTTCTTTGGAAGGAATGATGCTAAAGCTGAAACTCCAATACTTTGGCCACCTCATGCAGAGTTGACTCATTGGAAAAGACTGATGCTGGGAGGGAATGTGGGCAGGAGGAGAAGGGGACGACAGAGGATGAGATGGCTGGATGGCATCACTGACTCAATGGAGGTGAGTTTGAGTGAACTCCAGTAGTTGGTGATGGACAGGGAGGCCTGGCATGCTGCAATTCATGGGGTCGCAAAGAGTCGGACACGACTGACCGACTGAACTGAACTGAATGATACTACTAATTTTTTAAAAGTATATTTTCTTAAGGTAGTTTCTCATTGTGCTTAATGCTGATAAAATAGTATTTACTTTTAAAAGTTAATGATTTTTTAAAAAATTAATTTTATTGAAATATAGTTGATTAACAGTGCTGTCTTAATTTCTGCTGTACAGCAAAGTGATTCAGATATATATATATATATATAAATATAATTTTCCGTTATGGTTTTTCAGAGGATAAAGAGTATGGTTCCCTATGCTATAGAGTAGGATCTTGCTGTTTCTCCATTCTCTATATGATAATTTGCATCTGCTAATTTGAAAGTCCCAGCCCATCCTATTCCCTCCCTCTTGGCAATCACAAGCCTATTTATTCTCTATGTCTGTGAGTCTGTTTCATAGATACATTTATTTGTGTCATAGTTTAGATTATACGTACAAGTGATACCATATTGTACTTGCCTTTCTCTGCCTGGCTTGCTTTACTTAGTATGATAGTCTCTAGGTCCATCCATGTTGCTGCAAATGGCATTATTTCAATGAAGGATGTTTTTTAAAGAGTTTTTTTTTTTTTTGAAAGTCCCTCATTTCTATACTGTGGGAAATAAATCTATGGCTGCTACATGGTGAACGAAATAGAGTGAACTTTATAAACAAGTCAATAGATCACAAGCTCTGTGGCAGCATGTGAAATGGTTGAAACTTTCACTGTGGAGTCAGGGAAACCCAGATATACATAACCTGCTGTAAGTTATATGACTTCTGAAAACCTTGGTATCCTCTTTCATCTAATAGGGATAATCATAGTGTTCCTGCCTCAGAGAGTTGTCTGAGTGATTAAATGTTAAACAGTTGATATAGGAGTTTAGAAGAAGTCCTGGCATATATAAGTGCAATCATGCATTGTGCTTAGACACTCAGTCATGTCTGACTTTTTGTGATCCCATGGGCTGGAGCCCACCAGTCTTCTCTGTCCATGGGATTCTCCTGGCAACAATACTGGAGTAGGTTGCCATTTCCTCCTACAGAGGCTCTTTCCAACTCAGGGATAGAACCCAAGTCTCAATTTTCCTGCCTTGGCAGGCAGATTTTTTACCACTAGTGCCACCTGGGAAGTCCCATACAAGTACAATATATTTTGTTAATGATGATGTTGATGGTTACTATCATTGCTTATATTACCCAGAACCATTCCTGGTACATATTTGGTTTTAGTTTGAATCAGTCAGTTCAGTTGCTCAGTCGTATCCGACTCTTTGCGACCCCATGAATCACAGCAAGCCAGGCCTCCGTGTCCATCACCATCTCCCGGAGTTCACTCAAACTCACATCCATTGAGTCGGTGATGCCATCCAGCCATCTCATCCTCTGTCGTCCCCTTTACCTCCTGCCCCCAATCCCTCCCAGCATCAGAGTCTTTTCCAATGAGTCAACTCTTCGCACGAGGTGGCCAAAGTACTGGAGTTTCAGCTTTAGCATCATTCCTTCCAAAGAACACCTGGGGCTGGTCTCCTTCAGAATGGACTGGTTGGATCTCCTTGCAGCCCAAGGGACTCTCAAGAGTCTTCTCCAACACCACAGAGCTTGTGGCAAAGCCTTGTCTAACTCAATTTAATTTGAATAGTTAAGTATATTGAGAGTTATAGTAAAGATAGAGTAATTATTTTAGTAAATTGTTTATCTACAGTAATTAATACTACCATGAAAAAGTAAAAAAAAAATGAATCTGGGGAATATTAATTCATATTTAAATAATAGTATTCTTGCAAAATTTGAAATAATGATCTTTTATAATATAATTCTTAATATCTATTTTCTTAGAGTAATTAAGAGAGTCCTTAGAATCACTTTATAGGATAAAAACTCATGATATTTGCTCAGATCACACACCCTTGCCTCTGTTCCATTACTTTAATTTTATTGTTTTAATATAAGGAAAATGGGTTTCATTTCTAGCATATTTTTAATCATGTTCTAGAAGAAATAAGTAATTTCAACTTGACTGCTGGTAGAAATATATGATTAGAAACCTTGCAAATCTATGAAGATAATTATGTTAATAACATTTATGACAACTGCATTTGCTAATAGTATTATTTTCACATTTGTTTCCATACGATTACTTCATGTTTAAATTTATCATACCAAGAGGCTGAGCCTTATTTCCATATTTATTGCTACCCAGATATTTATACTATATGTTTATTTAAAAAACAGCAATGGGTGCAATCTTGAATGTGGAAAGCAAATGAAATACGATTGCAAAAAATCTAATGAGTTTTTTCCCCTTTCAGGGGCAAGGAAATGGCACAGTGGAGAGATGCATTTGCAATTGAGTCGTCTTAATATACACTCTGGAAAATCAATACGATAGATACCTGACCTTTCTCTTGTTCTTTGGAATAAGCAAGAACAGACTAAAATCAAATGGTGTAAAATCCTAAGGATTGCAGTGAGCTGATTTACATCAGGGAGCAAATTTCTATTTACCTGAGAGCCAAAGAAGAATACCTTGTCGATTTTTCCCCTTTACTCTTTCGTAGAACTCGATAAATCTGTCACTTTCCTGCATTTTTATTTTTGTTTTATTCATATTTTCTTTTTACTATGTAAAATGATACAGTGGAAAGAACATTGACTTGGGTGTCAAAATTCCCCAGTGTAAGTCTACATTCTGTTGGTAATTAACTATGTCACCTTGTTTCACTTACACAACTTTTTGAGTTTTCATTTCTTTATCCTAAGAAGTGAGTGAACTCTGAACTTTAGATGCAGCATAAAATCTGGGAGTATGACATGGTAGTATTACACAGATGCCCTGAGACACAAAAGTGGGACATGCACTGGTGAGTATGGTCAACCATGGGTGATTCTCTGGGTTAACAAGGAAGCTAGCTACTTTCCAGGAGACAAGAGGATTAAACTGCTTTCTCTTCAAAACTCTTGACTTTTTGAGGAGAGGAAAGCTATCAAAAAGGACTATGTACGTGTGTGTGTGTGTGTTTGTAAGGAATCACTTTATCACCTGCAAGCCTCCTTCACCAGGAATAGTGCAAAGCACTGGGGATACAGGGATGTCCAAGGCACTGTCTGCTTTCTTCCTTTGAGTTCCTCCAAGTCCAGTGGGAGACAGTCAGGTTGAGGGGCAATCGCAGTTTAGTGTAATAAGTTCTGCAGCAGAGTAAGCACAGGTGAAGGGCACCAGACTCAGCCTTGGAGGGTGATCAAGGAAGATGTCTGTTAGGAGACAGTGATACAAAGGAGGAAAGGATGGCACACTGGAGGCAGAGGGATCATCTTTACAACTGTCTGAACATGAGGGGAAGCATGGAGCAAGGAGGTGGGAACAGATCATTAAGGATCTTATGAGACATGACAATGGCATTAGATTTTATCCTGGCTTGATGGGGAATCAAAGTTACATACAATGTGGGATTTCCACTGGAGCCCAGAAAGGACATAAACTAGTTATAATAACCCTCTGAAGCCAGGCACCTTACAGCCCAGTTGGCACTTCAGTTGAGCCTGGTAAGACACGGATCCGGAGAAGGCAATGGCACCCGACTCCAGTACTCTTGCCTGGAAAATCCCATGGACAGGGGAGCCTGGTGGGCTGCAGTCCTCGGGGTCGCTAGGAGTCAAACACAACTGAGCGACTTCACTTTCACTTTTTACTTTCATGCATTGGAGAAGGAAATGGAAACCCACTCCAGGGTTCTTGCCTGGAGAGTCCTAGGGACGGGAGTGCCTGGTGGGCTGCCATCTCTGGGGTTGCACAGAGTCGGACACGACTGAAGCGACTTAGCAATAGCAGCAAGACACTGAGTGGAAGATGTAGCTACTAACTCCAGACATAAAGAAACTATAGGTTAATAAATACTTGTTAAGTTGCTAAATTTGTAATTTGTTATGCAGTGGAAAAATAATATAAGACCATGGAGATGAATTTAAAATATGGCTCTTGAACATGAAAAATGTGATTATAAGATTATATTATAAGGTTGTTAGTGTGATTATAAGGTGATGGGTTAGTTATGTTAGGAAAGGTGAGAGAACTTGTTAAAAGATAAAAAGCAGAAGTCAGAAGAATATAGCTTGTATCATGTATAACTATCTCCCTGACAGAGGTTCTTAACTTTCTATGTTTGCTAAACACTAGGAATTTGGGTGGAAACCTGAAAGGATTAGACTAACTCTGTCTCTAAAGTTATCTCATTCTGCACTGGGGCATCCTCCCAAGCCTCTTCACAGTTTAGTGTTAGTCGCTCAGTCATGTCCAACTCTGCAACCCCATGGGCTGTAGCCTGCCAGGCTCCTCTGTCCATGGGATTCTCCAGGCAAGAATACTGGAGTGGGTTGCCGTTTCCTTCCCCATGGCACAGTTTGGGTACAGCCATTTGCTGCCTTGACTCTGCTCTCTCATATCCAGAGGAGGTGGCTCTCCCATGTTTCAGGAAACATACTCAGACCCTAAGTATCTGCTTATCAGAATGTCACACTTCTTACCTTCTAACACATGCAGCGAGATGCACTCTGTTCTTAGCATTCCACACAGTCCATCCATTATGCCATCTGACAGCCTTTTCTAGCAACTTTTAGTTTTGAGTAAATAGCCTCAGTTTTGGCAGGAGCAATTTTTCTTTCTCCATCATATTTTGACCCATTAAGGGATTGTAGTACACCTGTGCACCACAGCACAAAGTTGAAAGCACTATCTCTCAGCCTTGCTAATAATACCTTTGGATAGACTTTTACTGACCATTGATATTTTGGTTGATAATAAAGTTGGGGGAAAATGTAAAGCTCATGAGCCAAAATGTTGAGGTTAGATAGCAAATTTTTAGTAAAGGGATAAGAAAAGGATTGGTAACTGCCATTCAGATATGGTAGAGGATTCACTCTTCCTTTGAAAAAGACTGAGTCAGATGTGAGGGCACTGATATATGGTGACATGACAGGGACAGGGGCAGGCCTCTTGTGACTGTGCTTGTGTGGACCAGGTGAAACTAATCAAGTCAGCCAAAAGTCTCAATGGCAGACACTGCAGGACAGTGTATCATGCCTGGATCCTGGTTACAATCCTAGTTAAGGTGTTCAGGAGCACAATCTGAGTCCAGGGAGGTCCTCCCCAGGACAGAAGCAGACAAACACAAAACTGCCTGCTCTGTGGACAGTTTGTGTTTAGAGCAACTCAGCTTAGGGTGGCCACAAAGGAGCCCTGCTAGTTTTCAGAACAAAGGCCTAGCAGGCAGTTTCTTTTTTGGTCAACCTAGTGAACTGGGCAAGGAAAGCGTGGCTGTTCATAAGATCTTTATGTTTGTAAAGATCATAAGAAAGATCTTTTTTTTTTTTACCTCTTAAAATCATTTTATTTCCTTAAAAAAAATTTTTTTTTTTTACTCTACAATATTGTATTGGTTTTGCCATACAGAAAAATGCCTACAGCAGGCAAAGAGGATGGAGAAACTCCACGGCTGGACTTACCATTTGCTTTTTATTTGGTTGTACATAAACAAGACTAAAATGTGGTTATTCATCTTTTCCTTGTCCCTTCACCACAAATTTATGCTTTAAAGATAGAACCATCAAAAAGAAAGCAGCCAGAAAGTATGCACTAAGATTCCATTTTCTGCGCACTGGATTAATTTTTCCTGTGATTATCAAGTTATCCAGATTATATGATGATGGTACAATGATGATGACCATAGCCATCACTGTGGTAAAGAGCATCACCAGCTATTTACTTCTGCATTCTTTCTGCATTGAGCACTCAGTTCAAATCCAAAACCAAATCCATCAGTGCTGTTTCACTGGCTTCCTTTCCAAAATATGTATTATCAGAAAATGATGCCTCTTTCTGGGGAAATGCACACATAATAGCTTTTTGCCTGAAATGCCTCCCTAGAAGGAATGATTCTTGTCATGATTTTTTTTTTAATTATTAAGGTACTATTCACATCACCAAAACACACCACTTTAGCCATTCTCAAGTATTCAATTCAGTGGATTTTAGTGTATTCAAAATGCACAACTCTCACCACTATCTAGTTCAAGAATATTTTCATGATCCTCAAAGGAAACTGTGTACCCATTAAACATCACCCCCATGTCCCTCTCATCACAGCCCCTGACAACCATTGGCTTCTTCTGCACTTAGGATTTGCCTATCTTGGATACTTATATAAACAGAATTATACGATATGTGGCCTTTTACATATGGGTCTTTCAAAAAAATTTTTCAAGTTCATCCACGCTTTCAAAATTCATCTATGTTGTAGCATGTATAGTATCTTACCTCTTTTTATGGCTGAATAATATTTTTTTCCCCTATGTCTGTATCATATTTTGTTTATCTATTCATCTATTAAGGGACATTTGGATTATGTCCCAAGTGAAGTGAAGTGAAGTCACTCAGTCATGTCCGACTCTTTTTGACCCCTTGGACTGTAGCCTACCAGGCTCCTTCGTCCACGGAATTTTCCAGGCAAGACTACTGGAGTGGGTTGCCATTTCCTTCTCCAGGGGATCTTCCCAACCCAGGCATTAAACCCAGGTCTCCTGCATTGTAGGCAGACACTTTACTGTCTGAGCCACCAGGGAAGTCTTTCTGGCTATTGTGAATAATGCTTCTCAGAGCACTTATGTAAGGAAGTTGATTTGAATATGTATCTTCAATTCTTTGGGGCCTTAGAATAATTTCCAGGATTGGTTTTGAGTCTGTGAATGTGGTCAAGACAAGTTTTGGCAACTATCCTTTTTTGCATGTTATTATTTCTAAGAGCATCAGGAAAGAGCTGTTTGACTCCGTAGATTGAAGGTAGCAAATGAGAATGTGTGTGGAGGAGTTAGGGAGGAGTAAACATACAGAAAAAAGAGCTTGGGGCTGGGACTCTCTGAAGAAATAGAATTTCTCATAATCTGCTATATTGGTAGTGTTTGGGATTGTATCTACTAGTCTGTCTATATTCATCTGTGTTCCCAGGAATAAATACATTCTGTTTCTATTCAATTACTCAATGTTTAGTAATCCACCAACTGTGTGAAATAATTTAGACTAATAATCACAGATCAAGATATTCAACGTAAGGTTCCATTAAAAACTATTTTGTGTTTGATGACAGTCTTTGTTTCTGTGTGTTCTAAAGCAAGGAAGACCTATATTTATTTTTCCTAGCAGACAATAAAAAGTGTAATCATAATACTTATCTGTAAAATGAAGTTAATAATAGGTTAGTTGTGAGGTTTAAGTAACTTAATGCTTCTAAATTAAAAGGTGTTGCCCTTAATGAGTCAATCATTATTATCATTACTATTATTCATTCAACACACAGTAGTAAAAGCAGTATTTGTAAAAGCAAATCAAACCATATTGTCCATTTGCTTAAAACCCTTCGATGTTTTTCCAGTTTATGGACTCAGGAAAGAATTTGCATGTCCTAAGGCCTCACCTGAATGATTTTGCTTCTAACTTTCCAAATGTTTCTGGACTATTTTTCTTCTTGCTTATTCTCTCCAACCACGTTGGCTTTATTTCCTAGAACAGATCAAGATTTTCCTGCCCTGGGAACTTGGCACCTGCTTTTTCTTCTGCTGGGAATATTTATAGTCTACGTTTCTCTCGGCTAACCACCCACTGTTCTTCTTGTGGAACTTAGCCTCAACACCACTTTGTTGTAGAGGCCTTTTGCTAAAGGACATCCTCCATTATTAATCTCGATTTTTTCTCCCTTTTGCTGGAGTTAAATGATAGCCTAATTATAACCTGCAGTGATTTTATTTAATTACCCACTGACTACAGTTTGCCTGTCCCTCCTTTCAAGTCTCTTGAAAGAATCACTATCTAGCTCAGTGTTTAGATATTCATGGTATATATTTATTAAATATTTTCTAAATAAATAAACTCTCCAAATAGTTTCTATTTTCATTTCTGGAAATGAGAGTTAGGGAAGCCTTAAGTATTTTATAATTATTTTATATCTTATCATGGTTGGGCTTATTAATTTCTTTATTATAATAACATTTAAAATTATTTATTTGTTCCTTTGCATATTTTATTACTTTTCAATCCTCAAAGGATTTGAGATGACTATTTTTCAAGCCAGATTTCATTTAAGGCACATTTTGAGGTTTCAGTATTCATTTTTAAACATTATCAAGAAAACAGGATATTAAGAGGGAAAATCAAGATCCAAATTCTATACTAGATATTTGAAGGAATTCAGCTTCCCATTCTCTTGAATAAGAAGAGTTTACCTTACGCCATGTTCTAAGAATGAGTTTCTTACAATAAAAAGAATGTTTCCCATTCTTTTGGTAGCCGGGTTACAAGTTCCTTTTGGAGAATCAACCCATTGCTACTCCCCATCCATGTGCTTAGATATGGGTCTGTGACTTCTCAGATAATCATAAACTCACAGTCTTCTGGTCACAGGGATTGCTTGAAGTAGGAATCGGCAATTTTTTTTTCCTATAAAGGGCCAGATGGTAAATATTTTGATCTTTCAGGCTGTACAGTTTCTGTTCAACTACTCAACTCTGTCCTTGTATCATGAAAGCAACCTAGACAACATGTAAAGAAATGGTCATGGCTGCCTTGTAATAAAACTGTATTAGCAACTCATGAGGGACAAGATTTGGTCTGTGAATTGACGTTCGCCAACCCCTGGCTATGGGTCTACAAGTACCAAAATTGTGAATAAGTGTTTAGAAAATTTTATATCACTTTAATAGAGTAATTTTATGTATTTTATAAATATAATTCTTTTCCTTTCATTTTATGCTAATTCATATTTAATTGTATTTTACAAAATTATTGGTCTATTACATACTGGATGTTTATAAAAAATGATAAAAAGGTCCTCATGATGGAAAGTTTGAGAAGCACTGGTTTAGAACACAACACAGTGTAAGGTAAACTCATCAGCCTGATTCAAGCCAATCCAAGACTTTTAGGAAGAGACCCGTTTTCCCCCTTGGCACTTAAACCTAGAAATTGTGAGCCTGCAGCTATTGGGCCACCTCAAAGAGTCCAGGAAGGAAGGAAGGCAAGAGATTGTAAAGTACAACCAAGAGGTGGATAGAAATCAACTGTGATGACGTAACTTGAGACCTTGATCAAGTCTTCAGCTTGGTACTGCTTATTTGTGTTTTGTCTGTTTCCCCAACTGATAAGTTTTACCACTGAAATTTACTTGTATGTAAGCCAATAAATCCCTCCTTTTCCTTAAGCCAGTTTTCATGGAGTTTTTGGTCACTTGTAACCAAGAGAATCTGACAAATATAAGTTTGCTTACCTTTCACTTCCATTAACTAACTGTGAGACAATGGGGGAATCACCTTCCTTAATCATATATTTATTTCCCCGGCTATAAGAATAAGGAAGTTTTACCAAATAAGACCTTAGTTCTCAAGTCATATCATTGCCAAAACATATTAAAAATGACTCAAATAGTCATTAATGCATCAATAAATAATACCTTTAAAAATTAACATATAAAGGGTTTCCATAGAAAGTACTGCTCCAGATAATCATTATTCCTCTCAGTTTGGCTCCAACAAAATAAGTTCCTTAGTATACATGAAAATTCTGCATGGATCTCAAAAGATATTTTATACCCAGGCTGCTTTATGAGAGTTGGGAGAAAAGGTATCTCTTTAATGATTTCTACAATTCCATTTTAATCACATGAAGTTGACTATTTTGACTTCTACCAGGATAAAGAGGGAAAATGTTGCAAAAGAGAAAATTTAATAACTTTTAGGCTCCAGCCAATACATGTCTGCTGGAGATAGGCTTTCAAGGTTCCAGTTCTAAGGAAATGTAAAGAACATCTCCTGTACTCATTAAAGTCCCTGAAAACCATTAAAAAATTACTTTATTTTAATTGGAGGCTAATTACTTTATAATATTGCTGTGTTTTTTGCCATACATTGACATGAATCAGCCATGGGTGTACATGTATCCCCCATCCTGAACCCCCCGCCCACCTCCCTCTCCATTCCATCCCTCAGGGTTGTCCCAGTGCACCAGCTTTGAGTGCCCTGTTTCATGCATCGAACTTGGACTGGTCATCTATTTTACATATAGTAATATACATGTTTCAAAGCTATTCTCTCAAGTCATCCCACCCACACCTTCTCCCACAGAGTCCAAAAGTCTGTTCCTTATATCTGTGTCTTTTTTGCTGTCTTGCATATAGGGTCATCATTACCATCTTTCTAAATTCCATACATATGTTAATATACTGTATTGGTGTTTTTCTTTCTGACTTACTTCACTCTGTATAATAGGCTCCAGTTTCATCCACCTCATTAGAACTGATTCAAATGTATTCTTTTTAATAGCTGAGTAATACTCCATTGTGTATATGTACCACAGCTTTCTTATCCATTCACCTGCTGATGGACATCTAGGTTGCTTCCATGTCCTGGCTATTGTAAACAGTGCCGAGTTGAACATTGAGGTACACGTGTCTCTTTCAGTTCTGGTTTCCTCAGTGTGTATGCCCAGCAGTGGGATTGCTGAGTCATATGGCAGTTCTATTTTCAGTTTTTTAAGGAATCTCCACACTGTTCTCCATAGTGGCTGTACTAGTTTGCATTCCCACCAACAGTGTAAGAGGGTTCCCTTTTCTCCACATCCTCTCCAGCATTTATTGTTTGTAGACTTTTTGATAGCAGCCATTCTGACCTGCGTGAGATGGTACTTCATTGTGGTTTTGATTTGCATTTCTCTGATAATGAGTGATGTTGAGCATCTTTTCATGTGTTTGTTAGCCATCTATATGTCTTCTTTGGAGAAATGTCTGTTTGGTTCTTTGGCCCATTTCTTTAATTAGGTCATTTATTTTTCTGGTATTGAGCTACATGAGCTGTTTGTATATTTTTGAGATTAATTCTTTCACTTGCTTCATGTGCTATTATTTTCTCCCACTCTGAAGGCTGTCTTTTCACCTTGCTTATAGTTTCCTTCACTGTGCAAAAGCTTTTACAGTTAATTAGGTCCCATTTGTTTATTTTTGCTTTTATTTCCATTACTCTGGGAGGTGGGTCATAGAGGATCTTGCTGTGATTTTTGTCAGAGTGTTCTGCCTTTGTTTTCCTCTAGGAGTTTTATAGTTTCTGGTCTTACATTTAGATCTTTAATCCATTTTGAGTTTATTTTTGTGTATGGTGTTAGAAAGTGTTCTAGTTTCACTCTTTTACAGGTGGTTGACCATTTTTCCTAGCACCACTTGTTAAAGAGATTGTTTTTTCTCCATTGTATATTTTTGCCTCCTTTGCCAAAGATAAGCTGTCTATAGGTGTGTGGATTTATCACTGGGCCTTCTATTTTGTTTCATTCATCTATATTTCTGTCTTTGTGATAGTACCATACTGTCTTGATGACTGTAGCTTTGTAGTATAATCTGAAGTCAGGCAGGTTGATTTCTTCAGTTCCATTCTTCTTTCTCAAGACCATCTCAAAATTAATCACCCTAACCATGACCCACTAGAAACACACTCTACTTCAAATATTTCCTTCTACATGGAGGCCACTAAAATAAGTTAAGTTGCTCAGGCGTGTCTGACTCTTTGTGACCCCATGGACTGTAGCCTATCAGGCTCCTCCATCCATGGGATTTTCCAGGGAAGAATACTGGAGTGGGTTGCCATTTCCTTTTCCAGGAGATCTTCCTGACCCAGGGATTGAACCTGGTCTCCAGCATTGTAGGCAGACGCATTACTGTCTGAGCCACCTGGTAGCTCAGTTGGTAAAGAATCTGCCTGTGATGCAGGAGACCTGGGTTTGATTCCTGGGTTGGGAAGATACCCTGGTGAAGGGAATGGCAACCCACTCCAGTATTCTTGCCTGGAGAATCCCGTGGATGGAGGGGCCTGGTGGGCTGCAGTCCATGGGGTTGCAAGAGTTGGACACAACTTAGCAACTAAACCACCACCACCACCACTAAAATAGCATTCTTTCAAAAAAAACCACCAAAAAACTTGGGGGGGGGTGCGCATTTTTATGATCCAGAATAGACTTTAAAAAAAATCCTCTACTTAAATTGGCTTTTGAAAGAAAACTTTGTGTCTTCATGCCATCTTGCACTTCCAGCGACATTTTGGGCTCTCCAATTACCATGTTTTCAGTCACGAATACCCTTAGCCTTTCTGTTGTTGCTGTTGTTATTTTCTTTAAATAATAGACTCTGCTTTCAGGAGATACATCTTCTCATACTCACTTAGCTGAGTGTGCTTTTCTGATTTGATATTCATGTTTTGCACAGCTCCAGCACTGTACTCAGCTCCCAGCACCCACTTGTCCCTGTGATTTCTAACCCAATACTTATTGAGTATAAGTATCTTTGAACATGGGGATATCCCAGTGCCTGCTTCAATAGATATGTGTGGAATGAATGATTACAAAATAATACTTATTACTGAAGATTCTCTTCATTCCAGGGGTGATTACAAATACTTTCCATACATCTAATCCTCACTGGAACCCCATGTGGTAGACACTTAGGGCTTATGTCTGTTTCACAGAAGAGGAAGCAGAGGCACAGAGAAGTGATTTTTTCTGAGGTCATATGGCAGTCAAAAATTGCTGAGTCAGGATTCAAATTCTGACTCCAAAATCTCTCAACGTTTTTTTATGATACCAGGGACTGAACTCCAAGCCACTGTTAGTGGAGAGTCTACTGACTACCAAGCAAGGGACTGGTAATCAGTGTCTCTGATAGGCGATGCTTCCTGGAGTAGCATCAGATCCAAGTGGATCTTTGGTGAAAATTCCATTAGTTGGCTACAAACTAGGGATAATTATCCAATGGCAGGTGATTCCTGAGTATTTTTCTCCATCCACACCACCACTTCCCAGTGCAAGCTATTACACTCTTCTTCCTGGGCTACATGTGTATCCTTCCAGCCCTTTCTATAAAAAACAGTCAGAGCCATTTAAACAAACAAATCCGCCGTTCTCTGTCACTTTCCTACTCCAAACCCCTCACTGTCTTCTACATATCTTTAGGAAAAAGTCAAAATCTTCATCTGAGCGTAGAAAGCTCTGCTTACTTTTCCAGACACCTCTCAAGCTTTTTTTCCTGTATGCAGTCACTCTCTATCTACTTTCATTTCCTGGAGGAAACAGGCTCTTTCCTAGCTAAAGATATTTACTCTGGCTGCTTCTTTAGTCGGGCACACCGACACTCTGCACTTCCAACCATCCAGCTGTGTCCTTGTGACCTGCTGTCATAGGCCTACTCATCTTTCCTTTTGGTCTCAGCTTGGCCAGAAAGGATTTTCTTGATATATTCCAGTCCCAGATCATGCTAGAGTCCTCTAAAATGTACCATCAAAGTCTTGCTTCTCTGTTTTTTAAATTCCCCTTATACTCTTATAATTACACATTGAATATGTCTTTCTTTCTTGCCATATCTCCAGGACCAAATATCTGTCATAGTGCTGATACTTCATACTTGTTGAGTGAATTAATGGACATATATTAAATGATTAAATTGTATCACTTCTAGGAACCATTACCTTAGAGACAATAAAAGATTTAAATATGTCTTGAAAATGTGAATAGTTGGTAGAATGCTGGAATAGTTTACCCAGGAACACTGACAATTAAAAAAATAACAGTGATATTATAATAAATGCTAATATATTCCAAGCATTTACTATGTAAAAGGCATCTTTCCAAGAACTGTGAAAAAACTGGTCATTTTTGTTTTTGATTTTCGTTGGCTTTTTCCTGAAGGCCAAATCAGAGGTCTCTCATTTTCCTCCTAAAAACTGGTAAAAATCATCAATGTCAATGGTAGTGGCAGTGTTGGTAACAGTAAAGGCGATGATGACAATAGTGTTGCTGATGGTATCTTACTACATGCTATATTCTTTAAATGCAGGACAACCATATGGGTCCTAAGGACCACTTAATGAGACAGGTAATATTATTACCCACACCATAAAGATGAAGAAACTAGATAGAGAAGGGTTAAGTAACTGTCTGTATTTATATAGATAATATAGGCATAGTCAGGGTTCATATCAACCCAGTCTTGACATTCATTTAGTAGCTTAAAACAGCAATATGCTCTTTCCATTTTTGGGGGTTAATAGGCTCTGCTGTGTGGCTCTTGCTTAGTGTCTCTCCTGAGGCTGTAGTCAGTTGGGATCTTTAGACATTTAAAGTGTTCACTAGTCTCGGCATCAAAGATGGCTTACTTGGAGAGCTGGCAGCTGATGCTGCTGTTGGCTGGGAATGCTTTTGAGACTGCTGACTGGAGGGCCTACACGTGGCCTCTCCATGCGGCTTGGACTTCCCACAGCAATGAAGCTGGGTTTTGATAGGGATCATTCCAACAGGGGTAATTCCACAATATCAGGGGAAACAGCGAGTCTTCTTAGGAGCTAGAGTTATAGGTTTAGAACATGACTATTCTCACATTCTATTGGTCTAGCAAACACTAATGAAATCCCAGGATGAAGGGAAAGGAGTTACACTTAACGTCTGGACATGCAGAGCAGCACACATACACACAGAGGGAAGAAACTGATGAAGACCATCTTGAAAACTATCTTCCTTAAGATACTATGTTGTTTCATAATTTATTTACATTGGCACTGATACTCTTTAATGCTGATCACGGTGGATAAGAAGGTAAGCCTTGCTACCCTCCTTCCAGGTCCCAGAGGATAACAACTTCAAGCATTCTTCACACAAACCATAGACACAGTGCTATTTGATTTGATAAGGTCTCTTTGTCTTTTTTTCTCTCTCTCTCTTGCTTGAGGGAAAGAAGTTTCACTATCATTCTATTTCAAGAGGCAAGTGGGAAAATCCTGCAGAACAAACAGGAGCCCTTCAAAGGATGCCTCTTAAATCACTGTCCATGGAGATCACTTTTCCCTTTAAGCCTGTGAAGAAAGTTTGGCGTTTCCTAACTTGCTTTGATGTAAATTCCTTTCTCAGTTTCCTTTCTTTTTTGGTCCACATGGGAGCCAAGGGATCATGTGTCTCTCTGAACCCTCACAATCAACCCTGAGTTGCTTTAGATATCTGTCCTCCGGCACTGCCTGCAGCAGTGTGGACTCTGGATGGAACTGAAAGTGTGCCCCCCAACCCAAAATGATTGAGAATGGCAGCTGGTGAGCTGAAAATTCTGTGAAAGCAATAAATGACAAGTTGCTACACAAAGCTCATATACATTTCAGTGCAACTTAAAACTACTAATTGTACAATTATTTGCCAACTTAAAGATGTAAAGCTGAAGACTTTTCTCAAAACAAGAGTCCAGATTTTGAGGTCCAAGTAGTCATTCTTGCATAAACTACATTTATTAAGCATCATGCTTGATGCCATTTTTGTTTTCTTTCAAGTAAAATGAGAATTTAAGGGAGAACACAGAATACTTCCAAATTTCTAAATGATTATTCCCATGTACAAAAGGGTAATGTTTCTCTTTGATGGAATTTTTCAAAATCTTAAATTATGTATTTTATATAAAATTGAATCACATATTTCAATAGCAAATATAACAGGCATGAAAAGTTTTGAAAACACTGAGTCTTGGTAAGTATACCATGCAACAGGTGAGAACAGCGAATACTCAGGGAAGCTAGAAAGTGACCTAATAGAAGCCTCACTGCATTGCTGGTCTCCATTGGGTTATTTTTGCAGAGGGGAGGGACAGTCTCCATTCACCTGGTGTTTGGGTTAGAGGCCAGTTAAGAGAGCTTCTGGTGTGTTTCTTTGTTTTCCACTGTGGCGGTGACTTAGCCCCACAGAAAATCACATTGTCCACAGTCCAGAGGAGAATCAGCATGACCTTTGCCAAGTCCTGTGAAATCTAGCCCTTGTTTAAATAAATGTTATCATTTTTAATAGCATGATCCATGTGCCAGGCCCTGTATAGCTGTTTCACATGATTTACCTAATTTTATCCTTCCAAAACCCCTCTGAGATAGTGCACCAATTCGAAATTGCATTAAGTTCCTTAATTGCATTAAGTTGCATTAGTGCAAGAATGAAAGTGAAAGTGAAGTCACTCAGTCATGTCTGACTCTTTGTGACCCCCTGGACTGTGGCCTACCAGGCTCCTCTGTCCATGGGATTTTCCAGGCAAGAATACTGGAGTGCATTGCCATTTCCTTCTCCAGGGGATCTTCCCAACCCAGGGATCGAACCAGGGTCTCCTGCATTGGAGGCAGATGCTTTAACCTCTAAGCCACCAGGGGGCTTAAAAAGAAGTTTGCTTTCTTCTGAGGAAGGTAACTTAAAAGGTAAATAGCCCTGGGCTTGAAATTAGGAATTCACTCATCATGTATGACTTCCATTTACAAAATTATTGCATGATCCAAAATGACCACTAGAGTTTTCACATCTGTTTTGTGGCAGCAAATGGTAGAAGGGAGGAAAGTTCTCTAGAAGGACTATCTAAGATCTAGAACTTATACTGCAAAGGCCACATTTGTCTGTGATGAGAGTCTGGGGTACATTTTTAGCTGTGCAATTTGATAATCAATTTGAATATGGGTTCTTCTACAAAGCAGGAAGAGAATGGATACTGGCCCTCAACTATTAGACAGGGACCCAGCTAGTTCTTTTTATCATCTCTGTTGTACAGAGAAGGGAACTGACGCTTATCAAGGTTTAGATCTTGATCACAAAGGTAGTTAGTGAAAGCCTAAAATTTTTATCAGGCAAAGTGTTATATTTAATCATTACCATCAACCCTGTAGTTGATACTATTGGCTCTAATTTTCAGGAAACAGACTTAAAGAGGTTAAGCTCACAAATGAATACATGGCAAATAAGATCATACATGGAATCTGGTTTATCAGAATCCAAACGGGGATCTCTAAAATATTCTACCACACTAATACCATTGCCTGTTTTTGGAAAGAGTCAACACAGATTCCTGGCACCATCTCATCCCTCTACAGTCCCCAGGGGATGTTGCTCATTGAATGAAAATACCAGGTATCGTCAGTCGTGTCTGACTCTTTGGAACACCATGGACTGTAGCCTGCCAGGCTCCTCTGTCCATGGGATTCTCCAGGCAAGAATATTGGAGTGGGTTGCCATGCCATCCTCCGGGGGATCTTCCTGACCTAGGGATTGAACCCACATCTCTTATATTCGTTGCACTGGCAGGCAGGTTCTTTACCACTAGTGCCACCTGGGAAGCCCATTTATAATATATAACTAAATATGGTTCATTATCCTTAAATCTGTTTTCATTTTTTCTAATCATGGCAAATAGATGGGAAAACAGTGGAAACAGTGGCTGACTTTATTTTTTTGGGCTCTAAAATCACTACAGATGGTGATTGCAGCCATGAAATTAAAAGATGCTTACTCCTTGGAAGAAAAGTTATGACCAACCTAGACAGCATATTAAAAAGCAGAGACATTACAAAGGTCTGTCTAGTCAAGGCTATGGTTTTTCCAGTAGTCATGTACGGATGTGAGAGTTGGACTATAAAGAAAGCTGAATGCTGAAGAATTGATGCTTTTGAACTGTGGTGTTGGAGAAGACTCTTGAGAGTCCCTTGGACTGCAAGGAGATCCAACCAGTCCATCCTAAAGCAGATCAGCCCTTGGTGTTCATTGGAAAGACTGATGTTGAAGCTGAAACTCCAATACTTTGGCCACCTGATGTGGAGAGCTGACTCATTTGAAAAGACCTTGATGCTGGGAAAGACTGAGGACAGGAGGAGAAGGGGATGACAGAGGATGAGATGGTTGGATGGCATCACCGACTGAATGGACATGGGTTTGGGTAGACTCTGGCAGTTGGTGATGGACAGGGAGGCCTGGTGTGCTGCAGTTCATGGGGTCGCAAAGAGTCGGACATGACTGAGCGACTGAACTGAACTGAATCACGCAGCATCTAAATTTGCTTGATCATAAAAAGTCATCTAAAATGTTTGTCAAAAAACAAATTCCCCCAAATAAATAAATAAACAAATTCCCAGTTCTTCTCCCTGGAGATTATACTCAGTAGATGGAGTAGAGCTGAGAAATCCATGTTGAAAACCTGCTCCAGCTCCTCCTCGTGATCAGGCTAATGTGGGGAATATATTTACATGGTTTAACCACATGCTTCCTCTTTTACTGCTAAGTTTGCAGGAACTTGAAGGTGAAAATGTCTTCCCACAATAGTTTCTTTTTTTTAAAAAGAGGCTTTCCTTCCAACACCAAGAAAAAAAATAACAACAAAATGTTTCTTCTAGATTTTCTCTTGCCTTTTCTACAAAATAAATATGGAAACATCACAAACAATCATTTAGAGTCCAAAGTCCCTTAACTTGAAACTTCAGGACTAAAAAGCCATCCATGAATAAAATGAAGAATGAAAGACTACAGTGAAACAACAGAACTTGAGAAAACACTCCTTTCTGATTCATTCATTGGTTTCTTTCATTCACGGAGAGATCAGATGAACTCAGGGAAAAAAAGAGGGAATGCAGACCATCAGAAAAGCAGCTTACTCAGAAATTCTCTTTGTAGTTTGGCTTCCCTTTGCTTTATGCCTCAACTTTCATAAAAGAGAATCTCAGTGACACAGAAGCCTTCTTTGAGTGTTTTGGGAAAGGCTTGATGCGAAAAAGTGCACTGCTTGAAACAGAATAGGGCCAGAAAGAGGCACTGCTTTTTAATTGATCAAGACTCAATCACAGGAGGAAAGGGAGTTTTGTTTACAAATCTACTTTATGAAGCAATGTAGTTATAACTGGGGACCCACATGGACCAGTCTCCACACAGAGGTGCAATACACAGAGGATAAAACATCTCATTCTCTAATTTCTAGTTTTGTGCATGTTTCCATTTCTATCTGGTATTCATGAAATAGTGCAGAAGTGCTAATCTATAGATAAATATGTAAGTATACATAAATTGAGGGTATGTACTCAAACTGTTTTTTTAATTGATGAGGTACGTGATCAATACAATTTGATGTAGAACAAAATATCTTTAGTGAGCTTCAAAATCACCTAAAAGACTTGTTAAAATGCAGATTTATGGGACGCACACTCAGAGATTCTGATTTAGTAGGTCTATGGTAAAGTCCATGAAGTTACATTTTTAACAATTTCCCAGGTGGTGCTGACACTGCTCATCCATAAACAACACTTTGAATAGCACTGTTCTAGAGGAGTGATGAGCATATGATTTGGTCTCAGGCTCGCTTTATACTCTTAAAAATGGTTGGGGATCCCAAATAACTTTATCTGCTACTATTTATGAATACTGAATTAGGAATTAAAACATATATTTATTGGTTTAATCTTTGAAACAATAATAATAAATCTCATGTTAATACTTACTTATTATAATGAAAAGAAATTACATTTTCAACATGAAATAATAAGCAAGAAGAGTGGCTTGTGTTACACTGGGTAAATCTTTTTAACACCTAGCTTAATAAAAGGAAGTTGGAGCTTCATATCTGCTTCCATACTCAGTCTATTGTGTAGCAGGAAAAGGGGGGTCCTGCTATTATATAAAGAATATTACATTATCATAAGAGTCTTTCAAAGAGTCGTGGATATTCTTTGATACTCAAAACTCAAAAAGTAGTCATTTCTTAAAGTTTATTTTCAATACGGCTCTGAAATTGTATCAGTGAACTCTCCATACTTATTAACATGACAGTTCATTCATCTTTCACTTTGAATGATCTTACCTCCATGTAAGATTCTGTAGTATATTCACTGGAATGTATTGGTTTACTGAATTAAGCAGATTTTTCAAATATTGACATATGTTATTATATTTTAAAAATCACATTTGTTACTATAACTACCAATTATATCAGAGAAGTCTGTAAGAACTGGGAATCTGTCAAGCTTAAGTTCTCCAAAATTTTAATTTTTCACTTGAAAGCTTGAGCTTTATCATTGCCAACAAATATTGTCAGTTGTTTCCCTTGGAAGTGACAGGCTTATTTTTTTTTTTAATAAGGAAAATATATGCCAAAAAACAAATTGGAATAATCATAGTTTGTCAACGTTTTTTGATAAAAATGATATTCCATTAAAAAGGTGGCTAGTTTAGCTTGCTCTCTGATCAATTACTTAGTCCTTCTTCTAGAAAAAAATACTTTTATGTAAACTTATGAGTTTATCTCATGGGCTATTTAAAATATATGTGTTCAGAGGTTTAGATGAAATAAATGAGTAGCTTTTACTGCTTTAATAAAGTTATTCTTAAGTAAAACTGGCATTTTAAAACATTTTATTGTGAACATGTGTTGGTGAATAAAACAATGGTTACTGGTATGTTTTGGAGAAACTGCCTTAATTTATGCTAAGGCAACAGCGATTTTACCCATGGTTTCTTTTGTATCATTAGTGCAAGTGTCAATGAAATGGAAAAAAATTATCGTTATTGTGAAAGAAGTTTTGAACATGCAGCTGCCTTGAAAGGATCTAGGGGACACCACCATCAGGGGTGAGATCACATTTGAGAATCACTATTCTAGAGAATAATACAGAGTCAATACTACAAGCGGAACTTTGCGTGCACATATATTTCCTTTGACCATCACAGCATTTTAAAATATGAATTAGCTGTCAGCATTTAATAGCCAGGAGATTTCATATAAAAATCTGAGTCCTGAACTTTTCTTGAAAGATCAGAGACATGGTAATATTAGACTCTCTTTCCTTCCTCATGATAATGGACTGGCTACCGTTTACATGAGGCAGGCTCCTCTCCAGTTGGCACCCCCATCCCCACCCCAACTTATTTCATTCACTACATTTACCTTCCTAGGTACAAAGCAGTCTGAGTCTGTAAATGCTAGCATTATGATAGAATGATGAAAAGCAAAGCCTGTGAAGTTAATATATGCAAGACATAAAATCCCAATCTTTCTGTGACTAGCTATGTGACTTGTGAAGTGACTCTCAGTGTTCTTATCTTTCTTAGTCTCAGTTTTCTTATCTTCCAAATGGGGATAATACTATGAAAGTTGTGAGGATTAAATGGGATTATAAAAGTAAAGAATTTTGCTCAGAGTGTCTCAAATCCCTAAGTTCATAATAGAAGTTAGTTCTGTTGATGATGCCAATGGTGACAGAGCCATGTATTCAACCTTCACAGGGACCCTAGAAGTTATGTGGTCTTGTTTTAGAGATGAAGAAAATGAGGCACAGAAAGGCAATCAATGACCAGCAACCTCTCTACCACCACCTGAAATAGCAGTGAGACAACAATAAACACCGGGCACTGAGCACTTACCACACTGCTGGTATTATGCTAATTATATCCAGCATCTCAGCTAACCTTTACAAAACCTGGTGGTAGAGATATTTTATTGCCATTAAACAGATGAGAAAAGTAAGGCTCAGGGAATTTAAGGAAGGTTCTTAAGTAGAGCCTACTCAGACAGAGCCACATGAACCCAGAGCTACAAAGTTTTGGTCTTTAAGAATCTCAAGTACTGTCTTCCACACACAACACTGGTTTGTACTGAAAATACATTCATCTATCTAGTCTATATCCATCTTTACTGGTCGCTGATTATCAATGCTTATAAGGAGGAAATCTGTGCTAATTCCTGTAGGCCTGTGGATATCATATCACACAGATGTTTCTTTCTATGGAAATTCTCCAACACACACCAATGAAAAGAACAAGCAGAAACATCTGAAAGACTACATGTTCCAATAAGACTGATTTATAATTTATCACACCACCTTTTGGTAGAGAGAACAGTTTGACACTAACAGACGTTTCAATGTTTATAGAAATAAACACACACTTCCCCCTTCACAAATATGCCATAATTGGTGAATCATATAATGAAGCATAATTAACTGGCTGTGAAAAATTAAAACCAAGAACATGGTTTTGTCAAATAAATAATGAAGGAAATTCACAGTACGTTCTTAAGAAAAGCTCTCCATGGTTTTGTGACTGTAATTAGAACCACCTGAACTTTGGCAAAGAGTACTATCAAATTTCCCAAAACCTTTGCTGACATTAGAATATTTTGGATTTAGGTCACATTCCTGGGCAACTGACATTCTCTCTTATTTGCAATTAAATTCTGAAGTTTTCAAACACTCTCTGACCCATCATAACATTTCTATCTTTTCTTAAGTTTAAAAATAACCTTGCTTGGGTTAATTGGATCCCAAAGGGTTGTAATTTTTGGTTTTTTAATTCATTTTATCCTTGGCTGATTGTCAAAACTTACTGGAAATAAAGCTTCACAACAAACTCATATTTAGTCTAAGTGGTTTCAGAAATGAACATACCAATGACACAGGGTGAAGCCAAACTGCCTCTGAGAAGCCTTGGAAAGCACTAGTTATGATGATAAAATGCCAAGAAACCAGATAAAAATAGGTAACTCAGTTATCTACCTTACTTCTGTTCCCAAATGCCCAGATGTCATGATATCTGGGTAATTAAATGTTAACCATTTATACGGATTACTGCTGTGTTGACAGCCTTAAACGTGAGTCCATTCCACAGATCTGAGAGATCATCATTGTTAAACGACGCTATGCTTTGCGCCCCTTGCTGAATAAGTACAATAGTGTTAGTCGCTCAGTCTTGTCCAACTCTTTGCGACCCCATGGACTGTAGCCCACCGAGCTCCTCTGTCCGTGGAATTTTCCAGGCAAGGATACTGGAGTGAGTTGCCATTTCCTCCTCCAGGAGATCTTCCCAAACCAGAGACTGAACCTGGGCCTTGTGCATGGTAGGCAATCTCCTGTGTTGCAGATGGATTCTTTACCAACTGAGCAACCAAGGTAGCTTGCGTAAGCACAACAACTCTCTTAGAACAACAACCTTGCAAGTGCTCTCTGAAAAAGTGAGTCAAGATCCTCTTTTGATAGATGAGAAAACTAAGACTTAGAAAGACTTAAGTTTCTGCAGAAACCACTGAGGCTTAGAAAGATTAATAACATTGGTAGAAACCAATGAAAAACACCCTGATGCTGGGAAAGATTGAAGGTAGGAGGAGAAGGAGGTGACAGAGGAGGAGATGGTTGGATGGCAACCATTAACCCAATGGACATGAGTCTGAGCAAACTCCGGGAGATAGTGAAGGACAGGGAATCCTGGCATGCTGCAGTCCATGGGGTTGCAGAGTCGGACACAACTGAGCAACTGAACAGCAATGACTGAGCAAGTGAAGAGCAGCAGCAACAACTGAACTAGTATATGACAAGGGGAAGATCTGAACCCATGTCGGTGGGATTTCCAAGTCCAGGCTGTGCTTAGGCGTGGAGGCATGGTGTGACTCAGGGCCTGCAAATGGAAATGCACCCAGGGGCCAGGCAGATGGCCTGAACTTGTAAATGTGGTTCAGTTTCAGACTGCAGGTAATGCCCAGAATGCTAAGGAACTACCTTGCCTGATAGCTTTCAAATCCAAAGTTCCAAAAAACACGATGCAAGCAAACCAAAACAGAATCCCGTGATCTTCCCAGTTCTTTAGCTGGCTGCTCTGATGTAGACAAAATACAGTAAAAACAATCTCATAAATATGGGCTGCTTTTTTTGTTTAGCGATTTTCACTTTAGCCTAAATGAGTTGTTAAGAAAGCAGCTCAAGTCTGTTTCAATAAGAATTTAGCAATGAATAAAATTTTCCTTGCTACCAAATTTAAATGAAGTATACGTGAAACTTTTCAAAGCAGTACCTGGAGTCAGCAATTCTGAGCTCTCCTCTCAAATCCTTGCACTAGCTTCTTATTGTAGCAAAATGCTCAGTTTGGTATTCAAAGATTCCTGAAGATTAGAGTTCAAGGTGCTAATCAGTGATGAACTGCCCTCAGGCAAGTGGCCAATGAGGGGCCCTGAATCAGCTAATAAATGAATAACTGGGCATTCAAATCTAATTGTCTTGATATTGAATTCTCTATCCAGTAGACACAAAGACTTCTACAGTAATTCTAATTTGCCTTTGGAGTGTCAGAGAAGAATGGAAACTTTTTTTTTCCCTTTTCTTTTCTGGAGTGTTAGAGAAGAATGAAAATATCATAGACATTCCCTAATAAATATGGTAGGGAAGGACTGGGTTTCAATATTGTATCAACATTAGCTCAGTAAATTTCCATGAGATACATCAGTTTTAGTATCTAAATCCTGCATTTGCCAGTGTGTGCATGGTAAGTCACTTCAGTCGTGCCCAACTTTTGCCAGCCTATAGACTGTATAGCCTGCCAGGCTCCTCCGTCCATGGGATTCTCCAGGCAAGAATACTGGAGCGGGTTGCCATGCCTTCCTCCAGGGGATCTTCCTGACCCAAGGAATGAACCCACTTCTCCTGTGTCTCAGAGGGAAAAAAAGGATTGATGGATTTTTCCTAACTTTCTAAGGAAGCCTTTGGCAAAGCAGAAAAAAAATGTTCAGATTTATTTAGCCACTATTACTTACATAGTGTGCCTAGGAAGAGTGCGGCTTCATTTAAACAAGTGGGCATTTGGAAACAACTGGCTGGAATCAGGTAAACATCTGGTTAAAGCAGCTGGTGAGTTGACAGCATTTACCCTTCTTCCCCAGCTGGCTTGCGTGCGATAAGGTAGCGGAGTCGACTATCAAGAGAGATTTTGTAGCCTGTAGCTGTGGAAATCGCTAAGAAGAGAAAAGACACTTATTTGTTCTGGGTGGATTAGAAGCCCTAGAGGCTGGGGACTGTAACCAATGAGCCCTTTCATGGCTTCCTCAAGTGTGTAGCTACAGCTCCATCCTCCTCCTTGAAATTTCAATAATCCCTCCACCTTTGCAAGGGCACGTGTTGCCATGGAAGGCAATCAAGAGATGGGTTAAAACAGCCCTGGTTATGATTCTTGCCTTGAAATTAAACTCTAGCAAACAAATTGTTTCCTTTTTCTCCAAGAAGATTTTAAATCCAATTTATTTGAGGTTTCTATTTAAATTGAAAATACTGTAGCATCTCAGGCAAAGTGAAATCAATCTCTTTAGAAACAGGAGGAGGAGAAGGGAGAAGGGGAGAATGTGGGCCAAGTATATGTAGATTAAAACTTGCTTTTTCAAAGATTTTGAAATATGAAAAACTACCTCTGCCCATAAGATTAATGATAGATCCTTGGGACAGAACCACTCTGTTTAACTGCTTTCCTGGCTGCCTAATAGGCAGCCCAAACTTACTAAACTCAGATTCCTCATTCTGCTCCTGCCTGGTGTCTTTCACTCCTAGACTTTGCTCACCCAGAAAATGGAACCAACAACTGACTTGTTTATACCAACCCCTAGAAATCATCTTTCAATCCTCTCTTCACCTCATTCCCCAAAACTAATTCATCAGACCTTATCTCAATATATCTCAAATTAATCTTGCTGCTACTATTACCTTGGACCATCACCTTTCATCTAGACCAGTGCAGCAGCCTCTTAACTTTTTCCCCTCGCTTCCACTCTGGTTCTAAAGAATCCATTCCCTGCATGACAGTCAGAGATCTCCCTGAAACTCCCAACATGATAGCCACTAACTAAGTGGCTATCAAGCCATAGAAATACGGTCAGTTCCCACTGCGATGAGCTTTAAGTGTAAAAGTACATTGGATTTCACAGATGTTGCACAGAAGATAAAAAAAAAAAAAAAGGAAAAATCTCATTAATAATTTTATACTGATTACATGTTGAAATTATAATATTCTGAATGCATTTGGATTAAAGAAGCTATATCAGTGAAGTTAATTTCACATGTTTCTTTTTGCAACAGTTAGCAGAAAATTTAAAATTATATATTTGTATTGGCTAGCACTATAATCAAATAGATCATGTTCCTTAAAAATCCTCTTTTAGCTTCCCATAGCGCAAAGTCTGAGCTTTATTATATCACAATCTATAAAGCCCTAAGTGATCTGGCTGTTGATTTCCTCTTATGTGTCTTCATAAACTCTCGGCTCCAGTCACACCGGCTTTTTGCCTCTTTTAAGTGTATAAAAGACATTCTCCTCTTAAATGTTTTTCACATACTTACAGAACATTTGTAAATGTGCTTTGTCCCCCATGAAATATTATATAGATCAGGTATTGGCAAACCATGGCCCATAGGCCAACTTTCCCTCCCCTCCCCATACCTTACACTGATTGGCCCCTTCCTCCAGCCATGCTCATCTGTTTACATCTTTTTTTCTTTTTTTTTTTTTAAGTTTATTTGGCTATGTTGAGTCTTAGATATGGCACACAAGATCTTTCGTTTGAGTGCATGGGCTAAGCTCAGGCATAGCTGCCCTGCAGCGTGTGGGATCTTAGTTCCCTGACCAAGGACTGAAGCTGCATCCCCTGCATTACAAGGCAAATTTTTAGCTACTGGACCACCAGGAAGTCCCTGTTTACATATTCTTTAATGACTACTTCCCTGCTGCAAAGGTGGAGCTGATGATTTTTAAAAGAGACCATAAATGGACTCTTGGCCAAAGTCAAAAATATTCGCTATCTGGCCCTTTACAGAAAACCTTTGTTGATATATAGACAGATAGATAGAAGTTATGCAGGATCCTTTATGAGCTGGGCCTTGTCTGTCTCAATGGTGTCTTCCCAAGCCATTTCCTCTCTTCCATCCTAGGCTCCAGCTGAGCCAGACCACACGCAGAGGCCTGTAGGCACTGACTTCTCCCAGGGTCAGACCTTTCTATTTGTTTCCTTGGCTGGAAACGTTTCTCTTCCCTACATCTGGTGAAGTCCTATGTTAGTTGCAAGAGACAGCAGAAATGACTCTGGCTGGTTTAAGAAAGAAGTGGAATTCATTGGTTCCATAAACGAGTGTGGGACTGCCTGGTCCAGAGGTTTAAGCTATGTCAGCAGGAGCTGCGTTCATTCCCTCCATCACCATGTTCTTCTTCCTCTGTGTTGGCTCTAATCACACACAGTTTTCCTCTGTGGTGCAAAACAGCTTCTAAGAGCTCCCAAAGCTATAAGGTTCCGGAAGCCCCAGAGAGACTGTTCTGAAGTGGTTCTAATTAAACCGTAGGCCCATGCATGAACCTTTTGCTCACACTGGACAGAGGATGTGGCATTTTAATTGGCTCAAAGCTAGGTCAATTGTCAGCCTGCTAAAGTGAGGCCTGCAGACCATGTAACAGAAGGGGAAGAGTATGATCTTCCTAGGGAAAATTAGGAGAAGCAGGAAATGAGAGCTATGTGGCTCTCAAAATCATGGATGTCTGCTACCTTGTCCTTGAAGTCCTAATGGACACACCATCACTTTCTTTTGGGTGTCTTCACAGATCCCTTTACTGCTGCTTCAGTTGAATCCTACGATCTGGTCTCCTGTGACCTTGGGCTTTCCTCTACATCAGCACTGCTCACACCACATGGGAGTAAATGGTTACCTTGCTTCTTTTCTGTGGGGGCTTCGAGCTTTTTGAAACAGGACTTTGCTCTTTGTATCCTCAGCATACAAACACAGAGACCACTATAGAGGCAGAGCCCAATACATACTGAAAAATATATGTAAACATGGACTTGAACCATTCTTCTCTTGAGTAAGGAATAACCATACAAAGATTGTATTTTAGGAGGATTACTTCAGTAGTAACTGGTAGGGTACATTTGGGAAGACTGTAGCTAGAAGGCTGTACTATATTACAGAAGGAGATGAAGAGGAATGAAAGGGGCTAGACCACGACTATAGGAAAAGAGATGAAGGAACCTGATGTCTAGAAATTTTCTTTCTATTTCACTCATCCAGAAACAAGGTTATAAATTATTGATCAAAAGCTTCAACCAGTGAAAAAAGCTACTGTTCACTGATACTTACCTAAGTGTTAAACATTTGTATTTGTTTTATATAAATTAAAAAATTAAAGTCTCTCAATGCCACTTGGGGTAAGCAATATTCTAATTTTAGAGATGATAGGGAACGAGTTTTAGCAATGTTAAGCAAACTGTCCAAAGTTATGCAGTGAATCAGGGTAAACTCTAGATCTGAATGAAAATCTGCCTCCCAAAAACTGTGTTGTTTTTAATGACAAAAGAGGTAGGTGATACTTCCAAAACTCTTTTAGGTTCCAAACAAGTAACTTTGAGGTTGAGAGTCTATATTATTTTTAACTATTTGAGCAAGACTAACTTGCCTGTGGTAATATTCTTTGTAAAAGTTGACTACAACACCCACTGTTTATAGGCTCCTCATGTCTGTTGGCATAGTAATTCCTCAGTAGAGTTCTCTGATAGCTCCTGATAAAGTCAGAATTCAAATAATGGTCACAACATGAATGAATAGCTCATGGGTGTCATCACAGGATCTGGGATTATGTATCAGATACAGTAAAGACATACTGGGAATAAATTGTGCACATTCAAAAAAAACATAATTGTTTATAAGGTAGCCAAGCTTATGAAGGATTTTTATAATACTTACACCCTCATTACTTGCTACATGAAGCAAAAAGTACTGGCAATTAATTAGATTCCCGACCTACTTCTTGCTCTCAAAAAGTTTACAATTTAAAAGGAAGGAAACAGACACATAAGGTCTTAAAGATTTAAGTTCATAGATCCTAAGAGCTGGAAGGGTTATTCCAGATCATTTAGGCCAAAGGTTCTCAAACTTCAGGATCCTTCAGAATGACCTTCAGGACTTCGATGAAACATAGGTCTCGGGCCCTGCCACCATAGTTTCTGACTCAGGTGGTCCTGAACAGACCCTAAGAATGTACATTTCTAACAAGTTTCCAAGTTATGCTGACATTACTGGTATGTGGATAACTCTTTGAGATCCATTGATTTAGGCCAAGTTTCTCATTTTGTAAATGAGCTAATCCAAGCCCGGGGAAGTATAAGACTTGTCTGAAACTACACTAGCTAATTTTACAGCTGAAAATGAGGGAAATAATTTGTGGACTCCTCTCTAAGTAGAGGTGTGTATATATATATATCTATACATATGCAGATTTCTTTTTGTGCCTATGAAGCATTCATTACGCCTTCCTTTGGTCATAAGAATGCTTTCACTCCTCTGTATTCCTATGATTTGAGTAGAATTGATGTCATGTCCACTTGCAGAGACAAGCATGTAAAGAACACCTGGAAATAAGTCCAAAATTTATCTTTCAGAGGGATTGCTGATTAAGCATGCATGTTTTCCAGAATCTATCCTGAAAATAAAGTTTCATCTTATATAAATATATCAACTAGTATCGTTCTAATAGGAAAAAAAAACAACAAAGAACCAAAAGATCCATCAGGAAAAGAACATTCACCTGATTTATGATAGATGCCTACAATGGAATCTATGCTGTTTCAAAAATAAGAGAGATGTACTGATAATGATTCCTGAAACCCTTGAAGAACTCTTATTTAGGTCATTCAAAAAGCTATAAGATCTAGACAGTGAGAAAAAAAAGAAGCTATAACATAGCTATGACAAACCTAGACAGCTTATGAAAAAGCAGAGATATCACTTTGCCGACAAAGGTCTGTAGAGTCAGAGCTATGGCTTTTCCAGCAGTCATGTATAGATATGAGACTTGGACCGTAAAGAAGGCTGAGTGCTGAAGAACTGATGCTTTTGAACTGTGGTGCTGGAGAAGACTGTTGAGAGTCCCTTGAACCTCAAGGAGATCAAACCAGTCAATCCTAAAGGAAATCAATCCTCAATATTCATTGGAAAGACAGATAGTGAAACTGAAGTTCCAGTACTTTGGCCACCTGATGCAAAGAGCTGACTCACTTGGAAAGATTCTGATGCTGGGAAAGATTGAAGGCAGGAGAAGGGGATGACAGAGGATGATATGGTTGGATGGCATCATTGACTCAATGGCCATGAGTTTGAGCAAACTCCAGGAGATAGTGAAGGACAGGGGAGCCTGACATGCTGTAGTCCATGGGGTCACAAAGAGTTGGACATGACTGAGTGACTGAACAACAACATAGTGCTTAGAGTTACCATTTATGCAGGGCACAGGAATACATATATTCACATAAATACACTTATAGCACGTAAGTTTATGTGTGTATGTGGAGCTATTGTTTGTAGGGCACTATATATTCTTATATGTATTTATATGCATACATATACCTTACATATATATACATGCATATACCTTAGAGCACTGTGTATTCTTATGTATATTTATAAACATACATACATATATCTACATAATAATATAAATGTGATGACTATATATGAGTTAAAGTGATGTCTCTCAGTCATGTCTGACTCTGTGACCCCATCGACTGTAGCCGACCAGGCTCCTCCATCCATGGAATTTTCCAGGCAAGAGTACTAGACTGGATTGTCCTTTCCTTCTCAAGGGGATCTTCCTGACCCAGGGATCGAACCCAGGTCTCCCGTGTTGCAGGCAGACACTTTACCATCTGAGCCACCAGGGAAGGCTATATATGAGTTAGTATATGTCTGAATATTCCATAAAGTTACTTTTCTCTCTGGAATCTCTCTGATAAAATAGAAGTACAGAGCTTGGTGTTTGCATACATGGCACTTGTATGCATTTTTCAATTTACCCACCCATGTAAACATATTTTCAACATCTGTACACTTACAAGTTACAGTTCAGCTTGTTCTTATATTAATGGGGGGGGGAAAAAACAACCTCCTGGATGCCTCAACGTGGAACAGATGTTGAGGACCACTTGTCACAATGTCTTAAAATTGGTAGGTTCAATCTATACAAACTTACATTTATTCATCATTTCTCATAGCTTATCAACTACCATGCACAGAAAAGATTCCAGAATTTGAGGGAGGGATGATTATTTCAACTTTTAGCATTTTATGGGAGGTGAATAAATATTCATTGAGAAAGTGATCCATGTTTTGCAGGTTCTAAGCCTTACTGAAAATAATTTTTACTTGTCTTTGCTCTTACTTTCCCTTCATGTCCTAGAAGTTGCTGGATGTTTTTTCTCGAACAGTTTGCTGGAAGTTTTGCAGGCCTCTCATTTAGGAAGGGCCTGCTGACTTTTCGTTGTTGTTGAGGAGCACGAGCAGCCCAAATAAATATGCACAGGTATCCTGAGCACATAATAATAATAAGCATTGCTGAGAATTCTCCTCAACTCTACTGTCAACTTGGCACACCATGTACTGATTTGTTAAACAAAGAAAGCAGCCAAGTTGGGAGTACCTAATGAGACAGCAAATGCTCCTGCTGTCACCGGTGAGAATCCAAGAATCACAGGAAGAGTGTCTATCACACCTCTAAGGATCAACTTCAGTCCTAATCTCCGAGGCTCCTTCTAGCTTTAAAATTCCATTTTATGATTGAAAAACTTCCTCCCTTTTCTAATGAATAAAACACGAGATCCAAATCTCTCATGAATAGACGAATGATACCCAAGCCCTTAGTGGAACTGCTTTTATATCACTGATGGTCTGCGAACCTCATTGGAAATCTCCAGTTCTACAACTCAAATTAAAGCGACGATGGTATATTATTATACATCATCAGTATGATTAACCCCTCCTGCCACCAAACCTGTAAACACCAAGTACTGTCAAATACGTAGAGCAATTCAAACTCTCATTCACTGCTGGTAGGAGTATAAATGGGAAACTCTTGAGAAGACTGTCTGTTAGTGTCTTTTAAAGCTGACAAAAATGCATATTCTTTTAACCAGAAATTTCACTCTCAGGTTTATATTCAATAGACACACTAACATATGTGTATATCTATACATGTAATATTTGTAATAGTCCCATACTGGAAGCTACTTCAGTGCCCATGAAAAGTAGACTAAGTCACAAAACATGGCATGTTCACTTTCTGGAATAAAATTACAAAGCAATGAGACTCAACACAATTATTATACAAAAAATCATGGATGATCTCACAAACAAATGAAGCTAAAAATAAGACATAAAAGACTATATCGTGTTAAGGAAGTAGGTGCAGGTGCATGAAAAGTAGCTTCAGTTGTGTCTGACTCTCTGAAATCCTGCCTATGGGATTCTCCAGGCAACAATATTGGAATGTCGCCATGCCCTCCTCCATGGTATCTTCCTGACCCAGGATCAAACCCATGTCTCTATGTCATCTGCACTGTATGACTCAGGGAACTCAAACTGGGGCTCTGTAACAGCCTAGAGGGGTGGGATGGGGAGGAAGGAGGGAGGGAGGTTCAAGAGGGACATATGTATACTATGGCTGATTTGTGTTGATGTTTGGCAGAAATCAACACAATTCTGTAAAGCAATAATCCTTCAATTAAACAAATAAACTTAAAAATAGTATATTGTGTTTAATTTCATTCATATAAAATTTTAGAGTTAAAACTAATATATGAGTGTTAGAAGTTAGGAGAGTAGATATCCTTGGGGAAGGAGAAGTTGAAAGACACAAAAGAGGGTTGATATGTTCTGTTTCTTCATCTGAGTGCTGAATGGGTGTGTTCATGTAAATCTGAGCAGCTTCTCAGTACTGTATTATTAATTGATAAAGATAACAGAAAACCACAATAGCTATTGTGATGGAATTTACTCATTTCATGGTATTACCAAAACTGACTATTGTATCAATAATAACTATAATTAACATTGATGTAAGATTTTTCAGGTTACAAATGTGTTTTATATCTCTTTTATACAAACAGCTCATGCAACTCAACAACAAAAACCAAATAACCCAATTGAAAAATAAGCAGAAGACCTAAAGAGACATTTCTCTAAAGAAGAAATACAGATGGCCTAAGACACATGAAAAGATGCTCAACACTGTTAATCATTCAGTTCAGTCCAGTCGCTCAGTCGTGTCTGATTCTTTGTGACCCCATGAATCACAGCACGCCAGGCCTCCCTGTCCATCACCAACTCCCAGAGTTCACCCAGACTCATGTCCATCGAGTCGGTGATGCCATCCAGCCATCTCATCCTCTGTCATCCCCTTCTCCTCCTGCCCCCAATCCCTCCCAGCATCAGAGTCTTTTCCAGTGAGTCAACTCTTCACATGAGGTGGCCAAAGTACTGGAGTTTCAGCTTTAGCATCAGTCCTTCCAAAGAAATCCCAGGGCTGATCTCCTTCAGAATGGACTGGTTGGATCTCCTTGCAGTCCAAGGGACTCTCAAGAGTCTTCTCCAACACCACAGTTCAAAAGCCTCAATTCTTCGGCGCTCAGCTTTCATCACAGTCCAAATTTCACATCCATACATGACCACAGGAAAAACCATAGCCTTGACTAGATGGACCTTTGTTGGCAAAGTAATGTCTCTGTTTTTCAATATGCTATCTAGGTTGGTCATAACTTTCCTTCCAAGGAGTAAGTGTCTTTTAATTTCATGGCTGCAGTCACCATCTGCAGTGATTTTGGAGCCCCTGAAAATAAAGTCTGGCACTGTTTCCACTGTTTCCCCATCTATTTCCCATGAAGTGATGGGACCAGATGCCATGATCTTCGTTTTCTCAATGTTGAGCTTTAAGCCAACTTTTTCACTCTCCTCTTTCACTTTCATCAAGGAGCTTTTTAGTTCCTCTTCACTTTCTGCCATAAGGGTGGTGTCATCTGCATATCTGAGGTTATTGATATTTCTCCCAGCAATCTTGACTTCAGCTTGTGCTTCTTCCAGCCCAGTGTTTCTCATGATGTACTCTGCATATAAGTTAAATAAGCAGTGTGACAAAATACAGCCTTGACATACTCCTTTTCTTATTTGGAACCAGTCTGTGGTTCCATGTCCAGTTCTAACTGTTGCTTCCTGACCTGCATATAGGTTTGTCAAGAGGCAGGTCAGGTGGTCTGGTATTCCCATCTCTCTCAGAATTTTCCACAGTTTATTGTGATCCACACAGTCAAAGGCTTTGGCATAGTCAAGAAAGCAGAAATAGATGTTTTTCTGGAACTCTCTTGCCTTTTCCATGATCCAGCGGATGTTGGCAATTTGATCTCTGGTTCCTCTGCCTTTTCTAAAACCAGCTTGAACATCTGGAAGTTCACGGTTCATGTATTGCTGAAGCCTGGCTTGGAGAATTTTGAGCATTACTTTACTAGCGTGTGAGATGAGTGCAATTGTGCGGTAGTTTGAGCATTCTTTGACATTGCCTTTCTTTGGGATTGGAATGAAAACTTACTTTTTCCAGTCCTGTGGTCACTGCTGAGTTTTCCAAATTTGCTGGCATATTGAGTGCAGCACTTTCACAGCATCATCTTTCAGGATTTGAAACAGCTCAACTGGAATTCCATCACCTCCACTAGCTTGTTCATAGTGATGCTTTCTAAGGTCCAGTATTAGAGAACTGCAAATCAAAACTACAATGAGGTACCAACTCACATTGCTCAGAATGGCCATCATTAAAGTCTACAAATAACAAATGCTAGGGAGGGTGTACAGGAAAGGGAACCCTTCTTCACAGCTGGTAGAAATGTAAGTTGGTGCAACCACTAAGGAAAACAGAATGGACGTTCTTCACAAAACAAAAAAATAGAATTACCATATGATCCGGCAATCCCATTCTGGGGAATATATTTATACAAAACTATAATTCAAAAAGATACATGCAAGTCTATGTTCATAGCAACACTATTCACAATAGCTAAGGCATAGAAACAATCTAGATGTCCATCAACAGATGAATGAAGAAATAAAATGTGGTACATATATACAATGGAATACTACTCATGCAGCATAAAAAGAACAAAACAATGCCATCTTAATGCTAGCAACATGGATAGACCTAGAGACTGACATAGAGCGTGAAGTAAGTAAAAAAGACAAATACAAATGACACATGATATCACGTACATATGACATAAATCAACCTATCAAAGAAACAGAAACAGATTCACAGACACAGAGAACAGACCTAGACAGACACAGACAAGAATCCAATGAAGGAACGACTGGGGCAGCGATGGAATGGGAGGTTGGGGTGAGCAGATGTAAGCCAGTATATACAGAATGAATATACAATGAGGTCATAGCACAGGGAACTATATTCAATGCCCTATGATAAACCATAATGGGAAAGAATATGAAAAAGACCATATATACATATAACTGAAACACTTTGCTCTATGAAAGTGATAATGAAGTTGCTCAGTTGTGTCTGACTCTTTGTGACCTCATGGGCTGTAGCCTACCATGATCCTCCATCCATGGGATTTTCCAGGCAAGAATACTGGAGTGAGTTGCCATTTCCTTCTCCAGACTTTGCTATATAGCAGAAATTAAGACAACATTGTAAATTAACTATTGTTGCTGTTTAGTTACTAAGTTGTGTTCAACTCTTTTGTGAACCCCATGGAATGTGGCTAGCCAGGATCCTCTGTCCATGGAATTCTCCAGGCAAGAATACTGCAGTGGATTGCCATTTCCTGCTCCAGGGATCTTTCCATCTCAGGGATTGAACCCGCATCTTCTGGCAGGTGGATTCTCTACCACTGAGCCACCAAGGAAGCCCAAATCAACTATACTTCAATATAAAATAATTTTGATCTTGGCAAAAATTTCCTACAAATTTTGAAGGACAGATATTTGAAAATGGTCCACTCTGGGTTAATTTAGTGAGGCCTAGGTCATATCATATATTGTAGTTGGAACTGTTGAATCAGAGGCAGGTACCTAACAACTGAAGACATCCTAAGCCAACTCAGAAAAATGATATTTATTAGGTTTCCTTAATCATGTGAACATATTCATTTTTTAATATAAATTTATTTATTTTAATTGGAGGTTAATTACTTTACAATATTGTATTGGTTTTGCCATGCATCAACATGAATCCACCAGAGGTATACATATGTTCCCCATCCTGAAACCCCCTCTTTCCTTCCTCCCCGTACCATCCCTCTGGGTCTTCCCAGTGCACCAGCCCCAAGCATCTAGTATCCTGTATTGAACCTGGACTGGCTATTCATTTCATATATGATATTATACATGTTTTAATGCCATTCTCCCAAATCATCCTACCCTCTCCTTCTCCCACAGAGTCCAAAAGACTGTTCCATACATCTGTGTCTCTTTTGCTGTCTCGCATACAGGGTTATCATTACCATCTTTCTAAATTCCATATATATGTGTTAGTATACTGTATTGGTGTTTTTCTTTCTGGCTTACTTCACTCTGTATAATCGGCTCCAGTTTCATCCACCTCATTAGAACTGATTCAAATGTATTCTTTTTAATGGCTGAGTAATACTCCATTGTGTATATGTACCACAGCTTTCTTATCCATTCATCTGCTGATGGACATCTAGGTTGCTTCCATGTTCTGGCTATTATAAACAGTGCTGCGATGAACATTGGATTAAAGATCTAAACATAAGACCAGAAACTATAAAACTCCTAGAGGAGAACATAGGCAAAACACTCTCTGAAATCAATCACAGCAGGATCCTCTATAACCCACCTCCCAGAATATTGGAAATAAAAGCAAAAATAAACAAATGGGACCTAACTAAACTTAAAAGCTTCTGCACAACAAAGGAAACTATAAGCAAGGTGAAAAGACAGCCTTCTGAATGGGAGAAAATAATAGCAAATGAAGCAACTAACAAACAACTAATCTCAAAAATATACAAGCAACTTATGCAGCTCAATTCCAGAAAAATAAATGAACCAATCAAAAAATAAACCAAAGAACTAAATAGACATTTCTCCAGAGAAGACATACAGATGGCTAACAAACACATGAAAAGATGCTCAACATCACTCATTATCAGAGAAATGCAAATCAAAACCACAATGAGGTACCATTTCACACCAGTCAGAATGGCAGCGATCCAAAAGTCTACAAGCAATAAATGCTGGAGAGGGTGTGGAGAAAAGGGAACCCTCTTACACTGTCGGTGGGAATGCAAACTAGTACAGCCACTATGGAGAACAGTGTGGAGATTCCTTAAAAAATGAAATAGAACTGCGTTATGACCCAGAAAGCCCACTGCTGGGCATACACCCCAAGGAAACCAGAATTGAAAAAGACACGTGTACCCCAATGTTCATCGCAACATATTCATTCTTACTCCACACTTCCAAGTATGTAGTGAACTGGGAATAGGTGGTTAAAATTAAATTCTCTGGTTTAATTTAATTCTGAAATTAAATTCTCTGGTTCCTGGTCTCTATTTTTAAGGAGACAATGGCTTGCTTTTCTACTCTCCATAGACTATGGATGGATCTTGAGGGCATTGTGCTAAGAGAAATAAGCCAGAAAGATGAAGGCAAATACACCATATAGTAGCACTTATATTTGGAATCTAGGGAGGGTGGGGAAAGGTCAAGCTCACAGAAACAGAGAGTAGAAAAGTGGTTACCAGGGGCCGGGATGGTGATGGAAAATAGGAGAAATAGGAGTAGGTCGGTCGAAAGGTATAAACTTTCAGTTATAATAAGAATAAGTTCTGAGGATCCAATGTAAAACATGGTAGCTAGTTGATAACATTATATTATATCATGAATATTGTATAATATGGGGTTTCAAAGAGTTGGACACGACTCTGAACAAGTACAGTTAAAATTAAAATTTGCTTAAAAAGTAGAACAAATGCTCTTACTAAAATAAAAAGGAAGATATATACATATATCAAATCACCACAGTATAAACACTGTAAATATTTTATAATTTTACTTGTCAATTACACTCAGTGAAGTTGGGAAAAAAAAAAAAGACTAGTTGAACTCCATGCTTCCGTTTTATAACCTGTGTGCCAAACAGGACAGATTCTAAGCACTTTATTACTGTGTTGAATGCCAGTAGGTTTCTGAAGACAGTGGCTATCTCAGACTTAACAGCTTCAGGTTAGCTCCTTCAAAATAAGAAGTCAACATTTAAAAAGTTGCTCTAGCAGGTGGTATCAGAACCTTTTCACATCTGACCCTGAGTAAAGGGGATTTTCAATTTCAACATCAAGAGTAACTCAAAGGAACAGAGCCTCTTTGATAAGAAAGTAAAACCTTAGGTAATCGGTTCAGCAGATCACATCTTACCTGTGAGAAACTCCACATTTCTAATGTTCAACAGAAAAAAACACAGTCCTACTGAAAAAAAACACAGCCACTAATGTGATAAACAAGATCTTTGTCCTAGGAGTCAAAGTTATCTCTGCCACTTAAATTGTTTCTTTCTTGTGCTATTTTTCCCCCTTTGCTAGAGACTGGTATCTTAGAGATTATTTATTTGACTCCCTTTGTCTTAATCTCTGGACACCTCTCTATGTATGACCTCTGTCTAAGTTTACTTTTCATGGAAAAGTAATAGAAATGTTTGGGAACATAGGTAGGAAAATAATCTTCAAAGGTTTATGAAACCAAGATGCTGAAGCTGCAATACACCCATGTAAACTCAGTTATTTAGATAATCACTGTTCTTCAGAAGCAGCATTTAACTATCTCTGACTACCTGGAAGACCAAATTTGCACAGTGAATCCTTATCTTAGTGAGCATGACCCTGGTGGCTTCAATAAAACAACATCTAAATCTTGTAGATGAGGATAAACTTCTGATGACTGAATAGACTTGGTTGGATGGTACAGCTAACTTAACAGTGTTTCAGTAGTGGGACACAGGTGTGATATTAACCCTTAGGCAAAGCCTCAGATTTTCAAATGGACAAGTGGATAAGTGCCACATTCCTACTGTAACCCCTGTCTCTAGCCCCTTCAGAGAAGTGAAGCAGCCTGGAATTGTGGTGAAACTACATGCTATGGAAACATAAGAACTTACATCCTGAATAATTTTAGTAACCTTGGTTTACTCAATCTCCTTAGCCTCTGTTTTGTTACCTATGTATGAGATCAATAATACTCACATAGTAGCACTATGATATTAGGAAACTCTTATGTAGCGGGAAGCAGGTGCATGGCCCTGGAGTGGGGAGTGGCCCAGAGGAGACACCCTATATTCAAGATAAGGAGCAGCAGCTGCACTGTGCTGGAGCAGCTGTGAAGAGATACCCCACATCCAAGGTAACAGAAACCCCAGTAAGATGGTAGGTGCTGAGAGAGGGCATCAGAGGGCAGACAGATTGAAACCACAGTCACAGAAAACTAACCAATCTAGTAACATGGACCACAGCCTTGTCTAACTCAATGAAACTATGAGTCATGCCATGTAGGGCTACCCAAGATGGACAGGTCTTGGTGGAGAGTTCTGACAAAATATGGTCCACTGGAGAAGGGAATGGCAAACCACTTCAGTATTCTTGCCTTGAGAATCCCACAAACAGTATGAAAAGGTGAAAAGATAGGACACTGAAAGAGGAACTCCCCAGGTCAGTAGATGCCCAATATGCTACTGGAAATCAGTGGAGAAATAACTCCAGAAAGAATGAAGAGATGGAGCCAAAGCAGAAACGACACCCAGTTGTGGATGTGACCGGTGATAGAAGCAAGATCTGATGCTGTAAAGAGCAATATTGCATAGGAACCTGGAATGTTAGGTCCATGAATCAAGGCAAATTGGAAGTGGTCAAACAGGAGATGGCAGGAGTGAACATTGACATTTTAGGAATCAGTGAACTAAAATGGAATGAAATGGGTAAATTTAACTCAAATGACCATTATATCTACTACTGTGGGCAAGAATCTCTTTGAAGAAATGGAGTAGCCCTCACAGTAAACAAAAGAGTCTGAAATGCAGTCCTTGGATGCAATCTCAAAAATGACAGAATGATCTCTGTTCATTTCCAAGGCAAACCGTTCAATATCACAGTAATCCAAGTCTATGCCCCAACCAGTAATGCTGAAGCAGCTGAAGAGGAACAGTTCTATGAAGACCTACAAGACCGTCTAGAACTAACACCCCCAAACGATGTCCTTTTCATTATAGGGGACTGGAATGCAAAAGTAGGAAGTCAAGAAACACCTGGAGTAACAGGCAAATTTGGCCTTGGAGTACAGAATGAAGCAGGGCAAAGGCTAATAGAGTTCTGTCAAGAGAATGCACTGGTCATAGCAAACACCCTCTTCCAACAACACAAGAGAAGACTCTGCACATGGACATCACTAGATGGTCAACACTGAAATCAGATTGATTATATTCTTTGCAGCCAAAGATGGAGAAGGTATATAAACAAGACTGGGAGCTGACTGTGGTTCAGAACATGAACTCCTTATTTCCAAATTCAGACTTAAATTGAAGAAAGTAGGGAGAACCACTAGACCATTCAGGTATGACCTAAATCAAAGCCCTTATGATTATACAATGGAAGTGAGAAATAGATTTAAGGGACTAGATCTGATAGAGTGCCTGATGAACTATGGAGGGAGGTTCGTGATGTTGTACAGGAGACAGGGATCAAGACCATCCCCAAGAAAAAGAAATGCAAAAAGGCAAATTGAGGAGGCCTTACAAATAGCTGTGAAAAGAAGAGAAGGAAAAGCAAAGGAGAAATGGAAAGACATACCTATTTCAATGCAGAGTTCCAAAGAATAGCAAGGAGAGATAAGAAATCCTTCCTCAGTGATCAGTGCAAAGAAATAGGGGAAAGCAATAGAATGGGAAAGACAAGAGATCTCTTCAAGAAAATTAGAGATACCAAGAGAACATTTCATGCAAAGATGGGCTTGATAAAGGACAGAAATGGTATGGACCTAACAGAAGCAGAAGATATTAAGAAGAGGTGGCAAGGAATACACAGAAGAACTGTACAAGAAAAGATCATCATGATCCAGATAATCACGATGGTGTGATCACTCACCTAGAGCCAGACATCCTGGAATGTGAAGATAAGTGGGCCTTAGGAAGCATTATTATGAACAAAGCTAGTGGAGGTGATGAAATTCTAGTGGAGCTATTTAAAATCCTAAAAGATGATGCTGTGAAAGTGCTGCACTCAATAAGGAAAAACCAAAGAATGCTCCAACTACCTCACAATTGCACTCATCTCACATGCTAGCAAAGTAATGCTCAAAGTTCTCCATGCCAGGCTTTAGCTATACATGAACTGTGAACTTCCAGATGTTCAAGCTGGATTTAGAAAAGGCAGAGGAACCAGAGATCAAATTGCCAACATCTGTTGGTAAGAAAGAGCAAGAGTGTTCCAGAAAAACATCTATTTCTGCTTTCTTGACTATGCCAAAGCCTTTGACTGTGTGGCTCACCAGAATCTGTGGGAAATTCTGAAAGAGATGGGAATACCAGACCACCTGACCTGCCTCTTGACAAACCTATATGCATGTCAGGAAGCAACAGTTAGAACTGAACATGGAACAACAGACTGGTTCCAAATAGGGAAGGAGTATGTCAAGGCTGTATTTTGTCACCCTACTTATTTAACTTCTATGCAGAGTACATCATGAGAAATCCTGGGCTGGATGAAAGACAAGCTGGAATCAAGATTGCCGGGAGAAATATCAATAACCTCAGATATGCAGATGACACCACCCTTATGGCAGAAAGTGAAGATCTAAAGACCATCTTGATCAAACTAAAAGAGGACAGTGAAAAAGTTGGCTTAAAACTCAACATTGAGAAAACGAAGATCATGGCATCCATTCCCATCACTTCATGGCAAATAGATGGGGAAACAGTGGAAACAGTGGCTGACTTTATTTTTTTGGGCTCCCAAATCACTGCAGATGGTGACTGCAGCCATGAAATTAAAAGACGCTTACTCCTTGGAAGGAAAGTCATGACCAACTTAGACAGCATATTCGAAAGCAGAGACATTATTTTGCCAACAAAGGTCCATCTCGTCAAGGCTATTTTTCCCCCAGTAGTCATGTATGGATAAGAAAGTTGGACTATAAAGAAAGCTGAGCACCAAAGAATTGATGCTTTTGAACTGTGGTGTTGGAGAAAACTCTTGAGAGTTCCTTGGACTGCAAGGAGATCCAACCAGTCCATCCTAAAGGAGATCAGTCCTGGGTGTTCACTGGAAGGACTGATGTTGAAGCTGAAACTCCAATACTTTGGCCACCTGATGTGGAGAGCTGACTCATTTGAAAAGATCCTAATGCTGGGAAAGATTGAAGGCAGGAGGAGAAGGGGATGACAGAGGATGAGATGGTTGGATGGCATCACTGACTCAATGAACATGAGTGTGAGCAAGCTCTGGGAGATGGTGAAGGTCAGGGAAGCCTGCCGTGCTGCCGTCCATGGGGTTGCAGAGTCAGACAAAGTGACTGAACAACAATGTAAGGTATTTAGGAAATGGTTTGGCACATTTTCTTGCAAATATACCACTTCATACTAGGCTGTAAGCGAATCCACTTTGTCCATGGTGACCTCTGCTTCATTAAGTCTTTCTTTATGCAACAAATAATGAATTTACCAGGTACATTCTATGTTTCAGGTGGTCTAATCATTGGAGATTTGGATTAGAACAATTTAGAAAAGGTTATACTCCTTGCAGGGATTAAATACTATAATATGTAAGGGAAAAAATGAAGAATAAACAAGCATATAAATGAATAAAATGATTAAAGATTGTGAAAGTTCAAGGAAGGAAATAAACAACAATAACAATACAAATCTAAGGTATTTGATGGAGTAAATAGGGTTGGGAAACTGAAGTAGGGAGTCTTTTCTGTGCATGTAGCAAACTGGAAGCCAAGTGATTAAGACTTGGAAAACCATCACTTTTTTTTTTTTTTTTTTTTTGCCTGAGGCTCTCCTTTCTTAGCTTCCCATGGTAGATAGATTGTTGGACCTGAAGTTCCTTATCTCTGATAACCATTCTACCTTTGGCCAATTCCACTTGAGAGGAAACAAACCAAACAGATAAGGCCATTGCTATCTGGTAGCAAGTTTCATTACAGAAACACTGCCATCCACTAATAAGATCACTTGACCTTCAGTGTCTTGTGGTAAATATGAAAGTGTTAGATTGGATGGTTAAGAAGAAAGTCCACTTAGCAATTTATGCCACCAGAGATATGATAGAAAATTCTTCCGTTTTCATCTCTCCTATATTTTTCTGTCACTGATTCATACCACAGTCATCACCATTGTCATCATCATTACTGTCTTTGCCTTTATTGCCATCATCATCAGTCACCACTGTCCCTGTCTACATTTCCTATTTGTTACCGAGAAGAAGCTTAGAATACTATTTCCTAGAATTTCATCCCCCATATGTTTTCTGCTTAGATTTAGCCAATGAGTGGAGCAGGGCATGGCAGCCCACTCCATTGGTTTTCCTGGAGAATCTATTGATAGAGGAGCCTGGGGGGCTACAGTCCATGGGGCAGCCAAGAGCGGGACATGGCTGAGCGACTAATACATGCGTAGTCAATGAGAGCCACTTGAGGGAGGTTTTGTAGGTGGAAGAGAAATAGAAGCCATCATTCTCTGGTGGAAGTTAAAGGCAGGCAGTTCAGCTCACAGCTTTCCTGAGCTACTGAGGTTTCTCGGGCAGCTGAGATAACGGACACTGATTTGCTTTGTTGTCTGTGGGTTCTTCTGAAAATCACTTTGGTCTTCAAAGCAAATGGGATCATCAAGATTTCTTGAATGTGGTGTCTTAACCACTTCCTCACTCCCTCCACTGGGCCCTTATATCATTTTGGTAAGCCTGTCATTCTTATATTAAATGTCTAGCTAGTCAAAGTACCTAGAGTAGAGTGGCTTCTACTTTTCTATTCAAAGGTTGACTGATATACCATTCCTCATTATTTATGCTCTTGTAACCCATACAAGAAGCAGTCTTATAGGTGGCAATAGTTTATTTGACAAGCAGGCACTTAGTAGCTATCACTGACTGAGGACTTAGGATGTCCCAGTCACTGAGCCAAATGTTACTTTTTAATTGAGACAATTTTATATTCACTTGCAGTTGTAAAAACAAAAACTAGAGACCTCATGGATTCGTTACCAGTTTCCTCTAATAATAACATTTTGCCAAACGACTGTACAATATCACAACCAGATTTTACAGATTTTATTCAGATTTACCCAGCTTTTCTTGTGTGTACATGTATTTACTTCTAAGCAATTTCAGCACATGTTGTAAGCTCACACACCCAATATAACAGTCAAGATATCAGTTCCATCACTACAAGGGCTTTATATGTACTTTTAAAGTCCAATCCTTACAGTGTACCTAGAGGTACTATTGTTTAGTCACTAAGTCATGTCCAACTCTTTGCAGCACTGGGAGCTGACTGTGGCTGAGATCATGAGCTTCTTATTGCAAAATTCAAGCTTAAATTGAAGAAAGTAGAAAAGCCACTAGTTCATTCAATATGACCTAAATCAAATCCTTTATAGGTCCTATTATTATCTTCATTTTTCAGATAGAAAACTAAGCTTAGACACCATATGTCAATGGTATATGGTCATACAATAAGTATTTGAACCAGAATATGATTCCAAGTCCTTTAATATCTGGCCCCATAGGAGAATGAACTTGCCCCTGTAAGATAGCCGATGAAGCTTCCAATATCTCCTTAAACATCTCTTTGACTATGCAAAAAAAAAAAAAAAAAAAAAAAAACCAGAATAACTAGCCTTGAAAGTGAGAAACAAATGATATGTGAATAATGCTTCATGCTTTCCAATGGCTAACATACCCTCCTATGTGGAGAAAAATTAAGTCTCCTGATTGTTTCTTAACAAATTCTTTCTTTCATCATCCTAGAATACCAAAACAAAGAAAATATAAAAACATGCCTTTGCCAGGTTTGAGCTTAACAACTACTTGGAAAAGGATTTCAATTTGAGCCACTGTAGTATATTACTTATTTCCTCTTCTTTCTTCTCTTCTGTAAATTTCCAATGAACCAACCACTTTGACAAGGAATAATTTGACACTTTGTGGAATTCATTTCTTACTAAAAGTGCTGCAGATATTGATGAGTTGGCAGTTTTTAAAGTCATGTAGGCAGCAAACATATGTCTTTCTTAGAAACCAGATTTGAGGATAATAGAAAACTGCTGATAATGTGGGCCCCATGCCGGATGTAGCTCACCAGTGAGGAAGCCTCATAGATCTCCAAAATATTGTCAGCTCTCAACTATTAATGGTAATAGGGGTCTAGGAGAGCACAAATACTGTAATTGAAATCCAGTGATAATCTAAAAACTTCCTTTTATCTAATAGTTCCAGTGCCCTCTTGGGGCAAACTCTTGACAGGAATGGGTATAAGTAGTCAATGGGACTGATCTGAGTTTCATCTCCGTTTTCCTGTCTTGGCACAAACAGGCACTGGAGGTTAGAATCCATTAATATTTAAAAAGGGAGCCAAGAATGACCAAAGGGGAAAGCACAGTCTCTTCAAAAATAGTGCTGGAAAAATTGGAGGAACAGAATAAAACTGGACCTCTATCTCATGCCATTAACACAAATTAGCTTGAAATGAATAAAAAATTAATCATAAGATCTGATTCCATAAAATTCCTAGAAGAAAATGTAGGAAGGAAACTCATTGGTATTAGCTGTGGCATTGACTTTTTTGAACATGATGCTAAAAGTACAAACAACAAAAGCAAAAAATCAACAAATGGAGCTACATCAAACTCAAAATTTTCAGTACAGCAAAAGAAACAATTAACAAAACGAAAACACAACCTATAGAATGGGAGAAAACTTTTACAAACCATCTAAAATGTATTTTAAAAACTCAGTCAACTTAATAGCAAAACAATGTGATTTAAAAATGGGCAAAGAGACACAGATGTATAGAACAGTCTTTTGGACTCTGTGGGAGAGGGCGAGGGTGGGATGATTTGGGAGAATGGCATTGAAACATGTATAATATCATATGTGAAATGAATCGCCAGTCCAGGTTTGATGCAGGATACAGGATGCTTGGGGCTGGTGCACTGGGATGACCCAGAGGGATGTTGTGGGGAGGGAGGTGGGAACAGGGTTCAGGATGGGGAACACGTGTACACCCGTGGCGGATTCATGTTGATGTATGGCAAAACCAATACAATGTTGTAAAGTTAAAAAAATTAATTAATTAATTAAATCAATTAATTAATTATTTAAAAAATGGACAAAAGAACTAATTAGACATTTTTCCAATGAAGACCTCAGAGTGGCCTAGAGACACATGAAAATGTGCTCATCATTGCTAATCATCTGGGCAATGCAAATCAAAACTGCATAACCCGTCACCTTACAACGGTTAGAATGGCAATCATCAATAAGACAAAGCACAACAGCTTCTGGCAAGGATGTGTGAACGGGAAACTTTACCCATTGTTCATGAGAATGAACGCTGATGCAACCACTGAGGAAAACAATATGGAGTTTTCTCAAAATATTAAAACTAGATCTACCATTATGATTCAGCAATTACACTTTTGGGGATATACCCAAAGGAAATAAAAACATGACTTTGGTGAGATATATGCACTTCTATATTTATCTCACCGTTATTTGCTATAGACAAGAAATAGAAACAACCCAAATGATCATTAACAGGTAAATGGATAAAAAATGTGGCAATTTTAAAAGAATATTATTTAGCCATGAGAAAGGAGCATATCCTTCCATTTTTAGTGACATGGGTGGATCTTGAGTACATTGCACCAAGTGAGATTAGACAGAGAAATACAAGCATGGTATATGTGGAATCTAAAAATGTTAAACCTGTAGAAAATAGTAAAATGGTGGGTATCAGGGATTTGGGTGGGGAAAGGATAGTGATAACATTTAAAGGAACAAACTTAAAACAAGCAGTAAATAAGCCATTGAAATCTAATGCAAGGTGTAATGAATACAGACAATAAATGTTGTATTTTAAGTATTAATATGTAGTATGATAAATCTTGCTACATTGGCAATCATATTATAATACATAAATAGATCAAAGTAACATGCCTGTACATTTTAAACTTATACAATGTTACACATCAGACTTATTCAGTAAAATGAAGGAATGCTTGTATTTGGTTGCAAGTAACAGAACAGTCAAATCAGGGCTTCCTTGCTGGTCCAGTGGTTAAGGATCCACCTTGCAATGCAAGGGACATCAGTTTGATCCCTAGACCAGGAAGATCCCACATGCCGCAGAGCAACTAAGCCTGTGAGCCACAACTACCAAGGCCCACATACTCTACAGACTGTGCTCTGCCACTGCAAGGCGAAGCCTGCACACTGCAAACAGTGTGAGAAAGACCATGTGCAGCAATGACGATCCAATACAGCCATAAATAAGCAAATGTCAAAAAAGAACAGCTAAACCAATAGTGGCCTAAACAAGGAAGACAGAATTGTCTAGATGTTGATGGTTCTACAGTTTTGATGCTGCACAGATTCAAGTTTTTTTCTTTCTGATTTATGATCCTCATCATGTTAGATTTGGTCACTGTGTGGTTATGAGATGATTGCTGCAATGCCAGTCATTTCTACCAGTGCTCAAGGCACGAAGAGGAGGAGATCTCCTGTTCTATTTTCAACAAGAAGCAATATCCTTTAAGAAGTTCATTACTGCTCTCTGCTCCTCTCCGCTCTTACCCACCTCCTACCCTACAAGGAACCTTTCCTTCCATATCTAAAATGAAGACATGTGCCCTCCCCTAAACCAATCATTAGCAAAAAGGACTGGTATTAGGGCATCATGACTCATCTCCCAGGGCTGGAGAATGGGCTGATCTTACAGGAGCGGACTGCTGTCCAAATAAAGTCAGGCATCTATAGGTTAAGGGAGAAGGGGGAAACTGCCTGCCTCAGCAGAAAGAATCTCAATGACTTCTCCTTTACTTTTACACTTAGCAAGTCCCATCAGTTCAGTTCAGTTGCTCAGTCATGTCCAACTCTTTGTGACACCATGGACTGCAGTATGCCAGGCCTCCCTGTCCATCCCCAACTTCTAGAGCTTGCTCAAACTCATGTCCATTGAGTCAGTGATGCCATCCAACAACCTCATCCGCAGTCATCCCCTTCTCTGCCTGACTTTAATCTTTCCCAGCATCAGGGTCTTTTCAAATGATTCACCTCTCCACATCAGGTGGCCAAAGTATTGGAGTTTCAGTTTCAGCATCAGTCCTTCCAAAAAATATTCAGAACTGATTTCCTTTAGGATGGACTGGTTGGATCTCCTTGCAGTCCAAGAGACTCTCAAGAGTCTTCTCCAACACCACAGTTCAAAAGCATCAATTCTTTGGTGCTCAGCTTTCTTTATAGTCCAACTCTCACATCCATACATGACTACTGGAAAAACCATAGCTTTGACTAGACGGAACTTTGTTGGCAAAGTAATGTCTCTGCTTTTTAATATCCTGCCTAGGTTCATCATAACTTTCCTTCCAAGGAGTATCTTTTAATTTCATGGCTGCAGTCACCATCTGCAGTGATTTGGGAGCCCCCCAAAATAAAGTCAGCCACTGTTTCCACTGTTACCCACCTACTTGCCATGAAGTGATGGGACTGGATGCCATGATCTTAGTTTTCTGAATGTTGAGTTTTAAGCCAACTTTTTCATTCTCCTCTTTCACTTTGATCATGAAGCTCTTTAGTTCTTTGCTTTCTGCCATAAGGGTGGTGTCATCTGCATGTCTGAGGTTATTGATATTTCTCCCGGAAATCCTGACTCCAGCTTGTGCTTCATCCAGTCCAGCATTTCTCATGATGTACTCTGCATAGAAGTTAAATAAGCAGGGTGACAATATACAGCCTTGACGTACTCCTTTTTCTATTTGGAACCAGTCTGTTGTTCCATGTCCAGTTCTAACTGTTTCCTCTTGATCTGCAGACAGATTTCTCAAGAGGCAGGTCAGGTGGTCTGGTATTCCCATCTCTTTCAGAATTTTCCACAGTTTGTTGTGACCCACAGTCAAAGGCTTTGGCATAGTGGATAAAACAGAAGTAGATATTTTTCTGGAACTCTCTTGCTTTTTTTGATGATCCAACGGATGTTGGCAACTTGATCTCTGGTTCCTCTGCCTTTTCTAAATTCAGCTTGAACATCTGGAAATTCACAGTTCACATACTGTTGAAGCCTGGTTTGGAGAATTTTGAGCATTGAGCAAGACACATATTTTTTTTTTCCTAAATATATATTTCTTTGTATTTTTTCCTAAATATATAGAACTAAAACAAGAGAGAGTAGAAAGAGATGGTGCTTCATTACTGTACTGGCTTTCATTCATTCTTCTACCTTCAACTTATTCTCAAATAGCAGGCATTGGGCTATATCCTTTTTAAGAGAAATCATATAATCGTATTGTCCTTGCTTAAATCCCACCTAAAACTTGCCATTTCCTGGATAAAAACATCCCCTTTTCTGTGTCCTACAAGACCCTACGCCATCTGACCCTAGCTTCCCTCCTTCATGCTACGCTCTCCTCCCATTGTTCTCCAGCACTTGTGAGCAGGGACTTGTGAGTATTCTCCAAAAGTTATGGACTCACTCCAACCTTGGGGATTATGAACCTCCTGTCATGTCTCCCCAGAAACCTTTATCTGACTTCTTGTCCATTCATGTCTCAATTCAAAGGTATCTTCTCTGGGAGACCTTCGCTAGCCATTCAGTATAAAGCAGGTCCCTCCTTTCCAATTCTCTCTACTTCTACCTGGCTTTGTTTTCTTTGTAGTTTCCTGATTGGAAAGGATCTTATTTATGCATTTATAAGTTGTTTTGTACTCTTATTTTTGTTCTACCCCACTAGATTGCAAGATGAATGAAAGCCAGGGTATTGTCCATTTTCTTCACCTACACAGCTCTAGTAAGAAGACCAGCACCTTGTACATGGAAGGAGCTCAACACAATGAAACAATGAACAGAAATCTGGGTGATAATGAGAGTAATCACGTATCATCCCTACATGGCTAAAGGAAATGGCATACACTCAAGTTTGCCTACAAAAATGAAATGACACCTCATCAAGAATGTGTTAATTCAAATCTATAAAGGGTCAAGTGAGGCATAGCACTTTTTAAAAAATAAAGTGAAAATCATAAGCCTATTCATTCACTTAAGGATTAATACTATTTTCAACCCATGTAGCTCACTGAATTTATTTTAAACCCAGTATTCTTTCAATTATTTATTTTGTAACCATATGTATCTTATTGATAAGGGTGATTCAAGAGGCTATGAAATTGCCTGTTAAGCTATAGCCCATAATTCAGTAGAAATAGCTCAAGGAAAAGAAACCTGAATCCCACAGATGATGCAAAATATGTCATCAGATGTTAACTTCACCCCACACCATACCAAAAATTCCAACTGGTAGGGCTTATTCTTGGGTATGTGGACACGCTCAGTATTTTATATTGAGTTGCTGTTTTCTGTGTAAATCTGGAACACAGGACACAGATTCAACGTGGAGATGGAAAGAGAGTTGACACGTGGCAAAGATGGAGAAGATACACAATAGAATTCAGCAGGCAAGGAGAGCTAGGAGCAGATCCAGAGAGAAAGCTAAACTGATTATGCAACTAGAATTTCCATTTGCTTGTTAAGAAAAAGCTAATTTAGGAAAAACCAATGAAAATAAAGCCCTTTGACAAAAACCTTGTAAGTGACTGAATTTGAAATACAAGTGTTTTTGCACTGACTCTGAGATGAAACAGTTTCTTTTTTTTCCCCATTATGCTCCAGGAAATAGATGCTTGCTTAATAACTCCTTTAACTTTTTTCTGGCATCTATTGATTATATCCATAGAAATTAAGAAGAGAAGGCAATTAAGTTTAAAATTTAATAGTGTTCTGCTGCTGTTAATTTACTGGCTGACTCAATCAATGTGTCACCCTGGATAGAAATCTATGCCCCCTACCATGTGTTAGAAAATTCTATGATGCCCTTTCAGCTAAAATTATAATAATCATAAGAAATCAAAGAACTAAGAAGCATGTACCATACAAAGAAGTGAGAGAATGAGTTGCTTACAATAGTTTAATCCATATTTTTAAATAGGCCACTTAAGTTGAAAATAACAAACCTTGTGAGTGCTTTTGTTTATCTTAGTACTTGCCAATTTGGGAATTCATGAAACGGTACATACGCCACACACACAATAAAAGGTAAATTTTCCCTACCAATGAGAGGTAAAATATATACGTTCCATGAAATTTCAATATGCTTGTTAGACTGTAAAAAGAAGTTTTGGATATATGTCATAATTTAATCTGAAAATGTCTGGTTACTGGCAAAGGAGACTATTCTATTTACAAAAATATATTAGCATATTACATAAGCCCAAAGTTTTAACAGTTCACTCTGACAATGAACTTCCCTCATGACACAATTTAATACAAAACAAATGATAATGAAATATATTTATAAATAAATAGCAGTAACTACCTTGCTTTCTACAAAATGAATCTGTTATCTATAAAGTTTACCTAACATTTTCTACTTATAATTAACTTGTTTAGTACTTAAAAATAAATATTTATAGTTTATTAAAAGTCAGGTTTCTGTGCATATATGCATATGTTCAAGAATACTCAAAACACATTAACATATAAAGAAAAAGGCAAAAATCTTCCATTCTCCTAAGCTCCCTTTTATACCTACCACTCTTATTGAGAATTTTCCCAAAGTCTTCAAAACTTTACTTTTTATGAGCCAAAATTTATTCTGTCTTATCAGTGCCTTACAATCATTAACTTTCCTACTGCTGCACTGTGTGACTTTTTCCCCCTTTTCTTACTCGAAACTTCTATACTGCAACCTAGAGAACGACTCTGGGAGCAAGTATTTCTTTTCCTTAAAAGTGTTAACTTATTATGCATTAACAGACAAAGGTGCCCCAGAACCCTGGCTATCATAGGAAGAGTAACCAGATGGATGAGGCTACTGCCCTGCCCTGAGTCACAGGACATCATTGGAAGGAGGCAAACGGGACCATAAGCTCAACTGCCTCCTCCTCGAGAGGAGATGAACATGGTAACTGAGGTAGGTTTTCATTCTTAATGACATTAGGAGGAAATGTTGTGGGAGGTTTGTGCTCTATTAGCACCAGAGTTTCCACGAAACCAGACAGGCCATTGTCTGTGGAGAGGGTATAACAATAGGATGATGGAGGTATGTGGATCAAGCTTTAATCCCTCTTCAAGCTCTCACCTCTACCAAAATTTGCGATTCGGTGAGAGCAACGATGAAAGCTAAGATTATGAATAGATTCCAGTAGGAAAGGTGGGCAGAAAAACAAGCTGGGTCACATACTCATGTTCAGTTGGCTAAAAATCTTTATATGGGATGTGTACATGTATGCAGCATAATTAGTGCACACTCCTTGTGGGTAACTAGTCACGTTATTTGTACTCTTTTTCTTTCCAGAATATTTTATAAAAAAGCCTGTTTTGAACTCTGAGAACAGAATTTAATCTGTTTTGCATTTGAGGTTTAGAAGAAAGATCTCACTTTGAGACATCTTTCTTTTTTTAAATATGCCTTTAAAATTTTTTGAGTGTGTATGGTAAAATGATTCTCTAGATGTGGTCCCAGATCACTGGTAGAACCAGCATAATCCGGAAACTTGCTGGAAATGTAAATTCTCAGGCTGAGATCTAGTTCTAGGGAATCAGAAACTCTGGCAACAAGTTTCAGCAACTTTTCTGCTAACAAGCCCTTTAGAATCCTTTCTCCCAAGGTAACCTTCCTACACTGTTGGGGGAACATAAATTGGTACAGCCATCATGGAGAATAGTATGGAGGTTTCTTAAAACACTGAAAATAGAGCTACCATATGACCCTGCAATCCCACTCCTGGGCATATATCCAGAGAAGAACAAGATCTCAAAGGACACATGCACCCTGATGTTCACTGCAGCACTGTTTACAACAGCTAAGACACGGAAGCAACCTAAATGTTCATCGACAGAGGGATGGATAAAGAAGATGTGGTATATATATACAGAATGGAAGATTACTCAGCCATTAAAAAGAATGAAAAAATGACATTTGCAGCAACATGGATGGACCTAGAGATTTTCATCCTGAGTGAAGTAAGTCAGACAAAGAAGGAGGAATACTGTATGACATCTATTATATATGTGGAATCTAAAAAGAAATGATACACATGAAGTTACTTACAAAACAGAAAGAGACTCACAGATTTAGAGAATGATCTTATGGTTGAGGGTAGGCAGTGGGGGTTGACTGCGAGAAGGGATAGTTAGGGAGTTTGGGATGGGCATGTTCACACTGTTATATTTAAAATTGATAACCACCAAGGACCTACTGTATAGCACATGGAACTCTGCTCAATGTTATGGGGCAGCCTGGATGGGAGGAGGGTTTGGGGGAGAATGGATATATGTATATGTATGGCTGAGTCCCTTTGCTGTTCACCTGGAACTATTACAACATTGTTAATCAGCTATATTCCAACAAAATAAAAAGTTTTTATAGAAAAGTAAAAAGAAAAACAATCATGCAGAATATTTTTTTTTAAAAAAGCATGTCTCCCCCATCCTTGGCATCTGTGTAGGTGAATATTCATTCTCTGTGTTTCTCCTGGGAAATGCTCCTTCCTCACTCCTGGGAATGAGCAGGGGCTGCTTTGAACCCAGGATATGGAGGAGAGGAAGTCTTGCAGAGATCTTGCCTCTGAATGATGTATCTAAAAATACTGTTCAACTTCTTTTATTGGGATGGTTCTACTTCTACTGGCACCTTCCTTGCACCTTATTATGCTAAAAGTCTGCCTCTTCCCTGAGTGACAGTATTGAAATATAAAAATCCTTTATTCATGGAGGAACCAGACTCCAGAAAGAAGAGTGGTGAGGGGAAAAATACATAGATTTCTCTCGTGAAGCAAGAGGGAGAACAATGATGAATCAGATGTGCTCTAAAGTTCCCTCCCAAATCTGGAACTGAGATTTGAAAATGTATATTTTGTCCCTGTTCTTTTATAACTTCACTAATGCTCTCCTAACAATTTACACCTTAAGTTTTGCTGTAGGGAGAAGAGGCATGAAAACAAAAACAAAACAACCACAACAAAACACCCTCATTTCCCTTAGCTTCTGAGACCTAAAAAGTTATTTCTCAAATCCATTGCAAGATTGAAGGTAAGACCTTGAGGTCTTTCAGAGACAATGGAGTAATTGTTCATCTCTCAAACTCCAACAAAGGGCCTAAAGTGCATTTGTTTCCCTAAGTAACAAAGCAGTGGTTAATTACTGTGTGAATATAAGCACACTAGTACTGGAAACACAGCCCACATTTCATGATAAGTCAAACATAGCTTCATTATATTTCCAGAGCTTCAGGTATTTCTGATTACATGTGAGAAGTTCACCTTTATTTATCAATTTCTTTTATTTCGCTGGGGATGACATTACTTCATGAGCATTTGACTGGAGTGTCTTCAAATGAAAGTCTTATATGGGCAAATAGGAATTAGGGGAAAAGCAGGGATGAGATTTCTTTGTATTGATCTTATCACTCATTTCAAGGATGAGATAATACTTTCTATCAACTGCAAACACTTTCATTTAGCTCCCATAAAACTAGTATTAGTTCCATTTATTTTGTCCTCAGAACCAGGATTTAGATATATTTATTCAATTCTCAGAACTTGTATTTCGCAAAAATGAACATTCAAAGCTGAATCATTGCTTACTTCTCCTACTGCATTAAAAGATAAAGAGAACTCCCCCCAAAAAAGCCTTTGAAATTAGTCCCTACTGAAAAATTACTTATGTCTAAGATGTAGATTGTGAATTTAAGATCAAAGTATAAAAATGTACACATTTTTCACTAATTTCAAGAGCTCAGTACTCTAAAACCCATCTACTATTTTTCTTTTTAAATGTTATTATCGCTTATTGTCTTAAAGATTAGGAACTTGTTACTTGCAGTGGATGGTGTGGCTTAGATTCCCCTCTCAGGACCAAGTAGTTCATTCTCTTGGCTCATATGGTGGCTTATGGCTCACTGAGAATTGCCCTCATTTGAAGAGAGCTTCCTTGCCCAAAGTCATCCTCTCCCCCTACATTCAGTTCAGTTCAGTCGCTCAGTCGTGTCCGACTCTTTGCGACCCCATGAATCGCAGGATGCCAGGCCTCCCTGTCCATCACCAACTCCCGGAGTTCACTCAGACTCACGTCCATCGAGTCAGTGATACCATCCAGCCATCTCATCCTCTGTTGTCCCCTTCTCCTCCTGCCCCCAATCCCTCCCAGCATCAGAGTCTTTTCCAATGAGTCAACTCTTCGCATGAGGTGGCCAAAGTACTGGAGTTTCAGCTTTAGCATCATTCCTTCCAAAGAAATCCCAGGGCTGATCTCCTTCAGAATGGACTGGTTGGATCTCCTTGCAGTCCAAGGGACTCTCAAGAGTCTTCTCCAACACCACAGTTCAAAAGCATCAATTCTTTGGTGCTCAGCCTTCTTCACAGTCCAACTCTCACATCCATACATGACCACAGGAAAAACCATAGCCGTGACTAGATGGACCTTAGTCAGCAAAGTAATGTCTCTACTTTTGAATATGCTATCTAGGTTGGTCATAACTTTTCTTCCAAGGAGTAAGCGTCTTTTAATTTCATGGCTGCAGTCACCATCTACAGTGATTTTGGAGCCCCCAAAAATAAAGTCTGACACTGTTTCCCCATCTATTTCCCATGAAGTGATGGGACCGAATGCCATGATCTTCATTTTCTGAATGTTGAGCTTTAAGCCAACTTTTTCACTCTCCTCTTTCACTTTCATCAAGAGGGTTTTTAGTTCCTCTTCACTTTCTGCCATAAAGGTGGTGTCATCTGCATATCTGAGGTTATTGATATTTCTCCCGGCAGTCTTTTTCCAGCTTGTGTTTCTTCCAGTCCAGCGTTTCTCATGATGTACTGTGCATAGAAGTTAAATAAGCAGGGTGACAATATACAGCCTTGACATACTCCTTCTCCTATTTGAAACCAGTCTGTTGTTCCATGTCCAGTTCTAAGCGTTGCTTCCTGTCTTGCATACAGATTTCTCAAGAGGCAGGTCAGGTGGTCTGGTATTCCCATCTCTTTCAGAATTTTCACAGTTTATTGTGATCCACACAGTCAAAGGCTTTGGCATAGTCAATAAAGCAGAAATAGATGTTTTTCTGGAACTCTCTTGCGTTTTCCATGATCTAGTGGATGTTGGCATTTTGATCTCTGGTTCCTCTGCCTTTTCTCAAACCAGCTTGAACATCAGGAAGTTCATGGTTCATGTATTGCTGAAGCCTGGCTTGGATAATTTTGAGCATTACTTTACTAGCGTGTGAGATGAGTGCAATTGTGTGGTAGTTTGAACATTCTTTGGCATTGCCTTTCTTTGGGATTGGAATGAAAACTGACCCTTTCCAGTCCTGTGGCCACTGCAGAGTTTTCCAAATTTGCTGAAGGGACTAATTCTTTGCTAGAGAAAGAACAACTCTGAAGGGCTGTCCGTATGGACTGGCTGAGGCTTTGCAGTGACTGTGTGCATGCCTGCTCGTTTGCTTCCATCGTGTCCAACTCTTTGACCTGATGGACCATAGCCTTCCAGGCTTCTCTGTCCATGGGATTCTCCAGGCAAGAATACTGGAGTGGGTTGCCATGCTCTCCTCCAGGGGATCTTCCAGACCCAGGGATCGAACCCAAGTCTCCTTCATCTCCTGCATTGCAGGTGGATTCTTTATCACTTCAGACACCCGGGAAGCCGTGCTATGACTATATCGCCATTCAACTCTGCCTTCTGCCAGCCCTGCTTCTCTGCCTCACATCTTCTCCAGGGGTTGATCCTGAAGACTTCACTTAATATAACTCCTGCAAGCAAATGGGTAAGGTCTATTTCCCAGGGAGCCTAAGCTATCACTAAATATAACATGATTTATCTTTTCCTATAGGAGTCATGATACAGTTTTAAATAGTGAAAAACACTATTCAAATATTTCTCTACTCCAGCCACATATGATCCTCACCCAAGCAGCTCTAAGTGAACTACATATGGAGGATTTGCATATAAAACATTTGGAAATGTCACACTAGTAGTTGCCATTATGTTATTTATTTCTGGTTGAGAATCAACAGAGCTTCGTAGGAAGATTGGGGTGAATGATCAACTTAGACTCAAAATCCTGTGTCCTAGTATTGAATTGAGTCGATGTCTTTGGACAAAACATTGAACTTTCCTGAGCTTTCTTGGAAGTGATAAAACAGTGAACAAGTAAGTGATCCCTGTTGGGGAAAACAAAAGCTGTAATTCTGACTAATCAAATGTACATCTACTGATTCATACATAATGCTGCTATAGTGGAATAAGACCAGATGGCTAAAAATGCTTCATGGATTCATCTCCTTACCCAAGAGTGATAGGGTAAACTATTTCAAAGCATAGTCCACAGGAAAACCTCATCAGGATCCAAGGATACTTGTTTAAAAGGCAGATTCATTGAATTCCCCACCTCCAGCCTACTGAAATAGAATCTCTGTGTAGTGGTGTTAGGTAAAGAGCATTTTGAGTCAACATTCTTGATAACTCTTATGCAATCTGAAAAGTTATGAGGAGAGGTGGCTACTGGGGCTCAAGGAGGGAATAAAGGACTGAAACAACAGCTATTGTGGATTAGCTACAACAGTAATAAGGGATTGCCACTGAGAGCTCAGGTGAGGATGGATGAAATCATTCTCACCTTGTGTCCTAGCAGCCAAAGACTTGATGTACTTTCTGAAAACTTGGGAATGAGTTTTAAGGTAAAAGACTTTTCTATTAATCTAGACTGTGCATTGTGTTCAGTCACTCAGTTGTGTATGACTCTTTGAAATCCCATGGACTGTAGCCCTCCAGGCTCCTCTGTCCATGGGATTTCCCAGCAAGAATACTGAAATCAGTTGCCATTTGCTTCTCCAGGGGATCTTCCCGACCCAGGGATTGAACCCATGTCTCCTGTGTCTCCTGCATTGGCAGGTGGATTCTTTACCACTGATCCACCTGGAAATCCCCAATCCAGAGCTGGGGCCTGTATCAAACAGGATAAAGTGAGAGACTAGAGATATGGGTTGCCAAGTTCACAGTTCTGGTGCAAGACAGTGCAGCAGACACTGAGATCTAATATCGGGGAGGAAGGACCCCCAAGACCAATTGGGAATTGATAGACTGGGGAAATCCAGAGGGACTCAAGGAGCGATAAAATCAAGCTCAGTAGGAGCAATAGAGAAGAAGGTCCAAGAGCCAAAATATATAGGGCGACCATTTTTCCTTACAAAAATGATGATAAAAGCCCAGGAAAGCTGCTACTATCCTTTTGCAATTCCTGGACTGACTAAGTAGATCTCATATTTTGAAGTTGCGGAATGCTCATTTAAAAACTCTATTGCAGTCACGGCTGTAAATTTCCAAGTTTCTAAAGGTGCCCCATTGGTAATGAACATCTGTTAACCTACTTCAACTTCCATGGGATGTGCAAAGAAATAATTTTTCATTTCAGCCCTCCTCCTTAAGCTTCATTTATTCAGGTGCACTCAGAAGTTGAGTTCAGATTTCCAGCAGAGTGCCAAGGTGAGAAGCTGTAGAAGTTACTGCATTTTTACCAATAAAAAATTAGCAAGCAGAGGATTATGGGAAATGTGCACGCCCTGACTACAATGTAAATGGTGTGGCTAATTGTCATTTAAATCATGGGGTTGATGAATAACATCCCAGGAATAATGAGCATTCAGCTTGACAAATAGTTTTTTAGAAGTTATCTAACACAATTGTGGCATATTGCTGTTTGTCAAATTATTCTTGTGCCAGATGCTTACACAAAATCTGTTGCTCATTGCCAAATGGCCTAGCTGAACATTTTCTCATTAGATGGCACTGATATTCTATGCAGAGAATGTATCAAAATATAATTGAGGATGAAGAGGTTTGCATTTGTATTCTACACTGACAATGCCTGTTGCTACTCCACACTGCTACTCACCTGCTGGTTCAAGCACATTTACACTCCATCGTCTCATTTTGGGCACCAGTTGCTGTGTTTGATACTACAGCATGCATGTTGATCAGAATGGGAGTGAAAAGTGGCTTGAAGAAGACTTGTGCTTATAACATGCACAATTTCTGTCATTTTTGAAACATGCTGGGTTTTCTGACTGGAGATATTTTCATATCCTAATATACAACCTGTCACTTCCCAGCACAAATTACACGAGGGTGAGAGCTGTCTGCAATGGCTCTCTTGTCAAGACAGAGGGTTTGGGGCACTGCCTCTGATCCACTCAAACCCCATTATTCTTTAAAAAGCATTGGAAAATCTTGAGTTGGGTAACTCTCACGGTTAGCGAGCACTTATGTCTCTAGAGATTAATCCAATTTCTCAATCTTAGTGAAATAAAGCAATGCCATAGCAATGAGAGAAAAAATGAGTATCTGGCTACTTGTAGGGTTTCAAATGGATTTCTATTATCATTCAAAGAGGCGAGTGAATGAGCCCATGATTGACAACTACAGTATTCAACATTTACAATTCCCTCTTCAGGGATGTTCAGAATTGATTGAAAAAGAAGGCAATGTTTAGGAACTACTCAGGGATACTTTCAGTAAAATGCTTTAAATAATGATTGTCCAAAGCTTGCTAGACACTGTGTGAATGTCAGAAACACATTAACTATGTTAAATGGGCATGTTCAATATCTAGAAAACACCACAAGGGATTTACAATCAATTTTGCACTCGTCCAGGAACATCTCCCTGGTGGAAGACAAGAATGTCCTCTTTGACTGGGCACACCAATGTCAAGTCTTCATTTTGGTCCAGTATTTACACTCATATGGCTACTCAACACACAACATGGGCCATTATCTGGAGAATAAGATACATCTTTTGGAGCTGAATAAAAGTTCCAGGTTTAGTGTGGTCTCCATAGCTGCATAAGGATAGTAGTGGATACATTCCACTGAAGCTGGGTGTAAGAGAAAGTAACTTGCCTTTTTGGAGTTAAATTCCTATTCTCCAACCCCATCTTCCCTATCCCTAGCTTCTCTTTCTTTCTTGGGTGGTTATCTGGGCTACTCCCTCAAAAGCCACCTGGATTCCTTCATAGTTCTAACCTACCATCACATGTGTCCAGAAAAACCTTGATGCCGAAACAGAACTACACTCATATTTTCATCATAAAATATTTAGTCTCAAACACTAGGCCATCAGAACTGCCCTTTATCCCTTGTACGTATCAGCTAACCCTCATCTCATTTTTCAATGGGTCATTGACTCTTCCAAGTCTCCACCGTCTATCCTCAAGCTCACACAACTCTGTCTTGGCAGATGGCTGTCACCCCTCTCTTATGGAAAGAGTCTAATTCATCCCCAAGGTCTTTGTCAGCTTTCCATCCTGTCTTTACATGTCTTTATACCTATGTACCTCTGTTTTTCCTGTTGCAGAGGTTTTTTGGCAGAGGTTTTTCTCCTGTTTTTTTTTTCCCAAAGCCAATCCCTCCATGCTTATAACATAAGTACTCAATAAATACATTTTGAATTTACAGATGAAAGTACAGATAGAGAAAAAGACAGGAATATGTTGTTCAGTTGCTAAGTCATGTCTGATTCTTTGCAACCACACGAACTGCAGCATGCTAGCCTTCCCTGTCCTTCACCATTTTCTGGAGTTTGCTCAAAGTCATGTCCATTGAGTCAGTGATGCCATCTCATCCTCTGTCAACCCCTTCTCCTCCTGTCTTCAGTCTTTCCCAGCATCAGGGTCTTTTCCAATGGGTCAGCTCTTTGTATCAGGTAGCCAAAGTATTTGAGCTTCAGCTTCAGCATCAGTCCTTCTAATGAATAGTCAGGGTTTATTTCTATTAGGATTGACTGGTTGGATCTCCTTGCTGTCCAAGGGACTCTCAAGAGTCTTCTCCAACACCATAGATTGAAAGCATCACTTCTTCGGCACACAATCTTCTTTATGGTCCAGTTCTCACAGGAATATGAGTTCAGGGATAAAGATCTTATAGCCTTTATTTCCTTTGTGATGAAGAAATGCCTTTAGCATCCCCTGTTTCTCCCTTTGAGACATCACTGAATAAGTCAGTTACTTCCTGGTATATTTTCACAAGTTTCTCCCCTTCTGGCAAGTTCCTTTAAATTTGATTAATATGTTCAAGTCTTTATCATTCTAGGTACTAATTTCTCTTCTCCTCTTGTAGCCAAAATTTCTCACGTATTGATTTAACAAATATTTCTCGAGAACTTATGAACTGTGATTCATTTCCTGTCTGTCCATTCATTACATGAGTGGAGTGATCAGATGGAATTTATCATCTAATCTGGAAACTGCTGATTCTTTGGTAGGATGTTGAGACAGTAGGTATAAACTGAATCATACTATTTATTACCCACTGTGGTGTGAAAAGATAGTCCAATAGGAGTGAAGTCAAGATCTGGACTCTTGAGTAGATTTCCTGAGTTTAAAACTTTGGTTCCATCACTTCCTTGCTGTTTTTTTGGGAAAATTATATGATATCTCTGTCTCTCAGTTTTCTCATTGTATCACAGGGACAAACGTAGTATCTCATAAGGTTATTGTTTTAAATGAGTTAAAATGTAGAACACTTAGGACTCTGCAGCCATGTAATAACTGCTATGTAATTATTATTGTTATCTTCCATTTTCCTTAAAATGTCACTGTAATTACTTTCACTAAGATTAACAATGAACTCCAAATTTCCCAAATGAATGGACCAACTTCACTTTTTGTTTTGTTTGACACTTCTTTAAAATATGCTTCCTGGCCTCCATTAAACCCTTATGTCAAGATTATTTTCATTCTTGTCTGCTTTTTCTTTTTTTTCTGGGTTTATTCTGTGGGATATACTCCATAAATGTACTGCTTTTTGGGCATCTGCCGACATGCCATTCCTGAACCTCAGACTCTCCCTGACTGATGGAATTCATTCTTATGGATCCACTTACAAATGGTCTCTTCTGACTAGTCCAATCCAAACTTTTAACCCAGATCTCTCTGCTAATTTCATGCTCATGTATGCAACTTTCTACTCAATACTGATACTTTGTGTCACAGTTTATATCCAACTCAACCTGTCTAAAATGGATTTCATATTCTTCATCCTAATTTGGCTTTTTCTCTCTTATTGTACCACCAGCAGCCTCTACTGTACAAAGTAGAGACCAGAGAAATCATCCTTTTCTTCTCTCAACCTCAGTCAATGAACCATGAACCCTATGATTATATCACCTGTGGACTGTATAAATCCACTCTCCTTTCCAACCTCAGCACCACAGTTTTAACTCTCACTCTTATTCCTTATCTGCATCTTAGCCATCAGCCAATTGTTCTTCCTGCCTCTAGTTTTGCTTCATGAAATCCATCCTCTAGGAGTCCGTCAGTCCATGATGATGACTTTGGCAAGAGGAGCTGCAAACCCAAATGTCAAGCTCAAAGTCAGGCATTGGGAATGAGTGAAGCATGCTAGTGTAAGAAAGGAAATACTGTCTTTCCCATTTTGCTTGAAGCACATGGTCCTCTTGATCTATTTTTCACTTTCCCACTTCTGACACACGCATGAGTATGGAGAAACATTTCTTTGCTATAAGAAAAATGTGCAGTGAACCTGACGATAAATGGCCTCGCTTATTTGGGCTCAGTGTTGGCAAGGAGACAAAGAGTAGAGGGATCAAGGCCACCTGGAGAGCCCACATGCAGTCCAAATTTGACAATCACCAGTTAGCTTCCACCAATAGAAGCCTGGAGGAAGTATAGTCTCCTGATTTTTAAATACATGAAGAATTTTAAAAAATCAATATACTGCCAAATACATACGTAAACTAGATTTTTTCAGAAGGTCACTAATTTGTAAGCTCTTCCAACCTCTTCCAAAAACACTGATTTGACCAGATAAATCATTTATGCAAAGACATGAGGGTGTTCCATCCCCTGTGGAATACAGAAGGCAAGAACTACCATGTTCTGACCTCAACCTTTCTCTCCTTATTGCTCAAAAATGCCTCTCCTCTCTAGAGCTTTATGCTCTGGCAATGGCAAAAATGAGTCTCATTTCCTGCATTCATAAGCTCATACCTTGCTTCTGTACTGCTTATTATACTGTCCTCTCTAACAGTAACATCAATATCTCTTTAATTGCTTAACTTCTATTCGCGCTAAGGCTTGGTGCATCACCTCCTACAGGAAGCCCTCTCAGCCTCTTTTCTGTGCCTCTCCTCCTCCACTGCACTTCCTTCACCATTTCATGGAGACATGACTATATTTCCCACAGTAGAATGCAACCTCGTTAAAGGCAGTTACCTATCTCATTCATTTGTGCTTCAGTGCAAAACCTATCCCAGTGTGGACACACAGTAGGCAGCCAATAAAATTTTTTTTAAACAGTAAGAGTGGAAGCTGAGTAACAGGCAGCTCACATTCTTATACCACTGTATAGTTGCATCTCAAGTAATGATCAAGATCTCATAGAAAAAAGGGTTTACACCTCATAGAGTCATTTCCAACCGTGTGGTTTTTTTTTTCCCTTTACATTAGTCCCATAAGAGAGGTTTATTCCCATTTTACAGTGAGAAAATGAAAATTCAGAGAGTCTAGGAGATGTATTCAGGTGACACAATTACAAAAACGTTATTAAATTCTACTCTGCCTTTCATATTCAGTTTTCCTTTTATAACATCAGAGCTACTCTTAATGCAGTTTAGTCACAGTGGATAGAATCTAGAGGGTCTGTGACCTTAAGTGAGAAGAAAAAATGACATCTTCACTTTCATTAACCTTTAACGGAAATTTAGTATCTCCTTCAATTATCTAAGAAGGCAACAAACCACACTAGAATCAGCAGGCTGTGACTCATTCTGTCATAAATGGAAATCACAAAGGTTTTCATATCACAGTACAGTTGTTAGAGCTTCTTTAAAATGTTGTTTATGCTCTTCATTATTCCAAATTACAACTGGTTTTAGATTCATTGATGGCTCTTGTAACTTTTTGTATTAATGAAGGAGCATGTATGTTATTCTTTTGGAAATTTACTTCTAAGAATAGTTTAACAAATGAATTTTAATACATTACATTAATTAATAAATATACAGTGAAAGTGTTTGTTAGTCAGTCGTGTCCAAATCTTTGTGCCTCCATGGACTATAGCCTGTCAGGCTCTTCTGTCCATGGAATTCTCCAGGCTGCTACTACTATATATTTAATTAAATATATATGTTTAGTAATATAATTAAATACATATTATATATAATTATATATATTAAACTGATATAATTAAATAGATATATATATTTAATATATTTCTTAGTTTTCCGATGTGTTTTGTTTTATGCATTTAAAACATTATTCTAAGAAGGGGTTAATGGGTCTTACAAGATGGTTAGGGGCTCCATGGTACAAAGCAGGTACAGGACCCCTTCAGTAGGAGGGTACCCCAGGGATGCATACCCTCCTGTTCCTTCTTCCAGAAATGACCACACACTCCACAAACTCTACAGCTGGATTCCTGGGCTCACAGCCCAGCTCTGCCACTTAATATCACTGAATCTGTGGATAGGGCATATCGTCTAACCTTGGTACTTTAGTTCCCTCATTTGAACTTATTTTATAGGATTATTTCAAGAATAACCAAGTTAATATGTTTTAAATGTTTGCTCCCATACCTGTCAAGTTGTATGTTATGTTTTATTCTTCTGATTACTGTTTATCATATTCTTTCCTACCAAGCTAGAGCGTAGCTCCAGAATCCTTCTAAATACATTGTGTTTATTAATAAGAAGTGACTCAAGAGATGGAACTTATTTTTTAGTATTGAAATTAATTCTGTTGATGGGCCTGGCTATACTTCTCCATGCTTCTCAGAGACACGACTCTATGAAAACATATATTTTTATCATTTTCAACCACTGTCCATACTCATCTACCTATTGTTTGCATCTCTAACATGAACTTTTCACTTGTTAATAATCAGACCATAAACTAGAGAGTTCAGGGACAACGGCACAGGTGACTGGGGCCAGGCATTTCTACAGAGCAGACAAGAGGCACACCAGTAGAATGAGTGCCACATTGTGATCACATCCAGAAAATTCAGGGTTGGGAATTTGCAGCGGGCAGAGTAGAACAGCCACTAGTTTGGTGGTTGTTGGTCCACAGTTCAATCCTGCTCTGGCATTGAGTAGTGGGTGAAGCCGAGGAAGTCTGTTTAGTAATCTACAGCTCAGTTTTTCTTTCTATGGAATATAATATGCTACAGCAAACTCCATGGGGCTTCCATGATGTGTACTGGAGCTGACCTGCACAGATATAAGAAGAGTACATGACCTATTTAGGGATATTCAACAAATACTAGTTTCCTTTCCTACTCCTCACTTTCAAAGTGTGGGACATCATTCCAACACCACAAAAGTCCTTTTAAGGTTTCTTACCTGAATGGTGACAGCAAATGACTTAATACCACCAAAGAGAATCTGATCTTTCAACATTCACTGTTAGACTCAAAAATGCAATGGGCAGGTATTTTATGTCCTTTAGTATGGTGGTCAAAAGCCAGGGGGTCACCACAAAGAAACAGCTCTCTCTCTTTTGACTAGTCTATGCCACTGAAGATGACCTCATCAAGTAGCGACTGTCAGATCACCTGGTTCTGTCCGATGGACCCCTTGTTTTACTTCCGGTGTTTCAACTGCAGGTGGGCATTGGTGTCTAATTAACTGGACATGATAGCAAACCATTTGTGACACTGAGGGAGCCTTTCCATCATCTCGGGAGGGAAAGCTAACCACTGGATCTTTTCCAGGAGTGAAAGGTTTGAGAAAAAAGCTGACTTTGTGATTCTTTTTAGATGTCAGCCTTCTATCCATCTAGTAGCAACTGGGTACTGAAGTGTGTAATTCAATTCCCTTTAATTTTCATCCCTTAATGACAGGCATATATAAATGATTTGTCCTTTAATTGATTGCGCTGCTGAAGAGCTCATAGTGAATCCCTAACTCAAGGCAATAAAAGGAACTGAAATGAAAAGGCAAAGCCCAGGTCTCTTGCCATCTTCTACTCTCACTTCCCTATTCTTTAGCCAGGGGTCTGCCAACCTTCTGCAAAGGAACAGATACTCAATACTTTTGGCTTTGCAGGCCGTATGGTCTCTGCTAAGACTATTCATCTCTGCCATTATAGTGTGAAAACAGCCATGGACAATGCATAAACAAATGAGGGTGGCTGTGTTCCAATAAAGCTTTATTTACAACACAAACAGTGTGTCAGACTGGGGTGCATGTTGTTTGCTGACCTAGACTTTGGACTAGTGAGTCTTCCAGAGGGGTCTCAAGAGCAGCAGCAGCAACATCACTAGAAGACTTTAGAAATGTGTATTTCTGAGCATAGATGTATAGAATCAGAAACCTTGAAGATGAGATCCAACACACTGTTTTAAGAAGGATTCTAGGTGATTCTGATGCATGAGAACCACTGCTTTAGCCTAGGGGACCATATGTCTCATCCAAATAGAATTCTCTCTTACCCAGTTTACAGCTAGAATTCATTTCAAAAACTGTTCATGCTGAATGCTAATTTTAATGTCTGCAACTGCTCTCGTGTTTATATATTTGTTCAATATAAATTATCCATGGAGAATTCCTGTGAGAAAATTAGTTTGCCCATACTTCATTGCATAGATCATTTGTTCATTTGTTGACTGATTAAAACAATAATCTTGTAAAGCAGATAATCTTTCAGTGCTAAATTCTACAAAGGTGTGCATCTTACCGCCACACAAATTTGGATCAAATTATACATTGTGTGGTGTCCAGTCAGAAGATTTTCTTCCAACAGGACTGGAGTGTTTGATAACATTTTCATAAAATGCAAAATTAAAATAGCAGAGATAGACCATGTATTATACATAAACTGCTAAGCAAGTGTCTTAGTAAATCTGTTAGTTTTGCTGAAAAGGAAATAGAGTGCTCAAAATGCAAAGTTTATAAAGCATGAAACGCCTTAAAGATGTAAATAAGAGCACGTCAGAGTCCTGTTTCATTATCATTGGGTTACTACAAATCTTAAACACAGACAGTGACTATAATTATCAAGATAATGTCACTCATTTAAAATTGCTAGACATAATTTTACATAATTTATCATTTAAATACATTATTCCATAAAACAATCTTATGAAATATGTGATATTCAGAAGGGACAGAGCAATGCTTACTTAAGCTTTTAGGGATTGCAAATGATGAAGGTAGGACTTGAACTCAGATTTATTTTAATTAAAAGAAGACCAATGGGAGCATTGTATATTACATGTACATTAAAGACTATTTATGTTTATGCAAATATTCTCAGAGAGAGATTTTTCAATGGTTAGCTCTTCATCTAATATTTGTAATCCCTTCCACTGTATAGCTCTGTTACTGATAAGCTCAGATGAGAACTATATTTCCCAGGCTCCCTTCATTCAGGAAGGGTCATGTGACTATTCTTGTCCAGTGGCACGTGAGTGGAAATTGTGTGTGTCAAGGAGGGTGAGAGAGCAAAGAAATAAAGCAGACTTGAGAACTGTTTCTAAGAAATAACATTGGAAGTGGTCACTAGTGGGAAAAAAGTGTATATCAGAGCCTTCTGAGTGTTTGAGGGAACTCTGCTCAGAGGTTAAAAAAACTAGCTGTTTGTGCTGCAATCAACTCTTGGGCTCCCAAATTAGTATGAATAAGATGTATGCTGTAAATGCTACAGAGCCACAAGGAGGGCACATCCCCTGCCACTCCCTTCAGATGATGCCATGGAGGATGAAGGGCAAGGACAAAGTGCCAGAAGGCAGAAGCAGGGCCATGGGGAGACAGCCCTAGGTAGTAGTCCTGACAATGCCCACTGAGCAGGACTTTATATTGTTAGAAAATGGCGTGACTGCTGTTTTTTCTTCTTTCTTTACTCCTCTGAAAGAGAGTGTTTAAACTAATGCTACCCTTGCTCCAACACCTATATATTTAGTATGTAGGCTAGGGTGAGGCACAGATCATGCCTGTAATGGTTTCAGGAGGCCAGACTATAAGAGGAGTCGCCTTTAGACCTGATGAAGAAACTACGTACAACCTGGAGAACCTGAACTTCAGGTGGTCTCTTTGGGTGACAGGAAGTTTATTTTGTGTATATGAGGATATAACGGGTGAATAGAGATAAGTATCGAAGGAGACACAACTAGATGCCTTCCAGAGCTCCAGTCTTATTTTGGCTTGGAGCAAGGGATATAACTGGGAAGAGCCTGCCTTACTAGGGATTCTGTTTTTCAAGTGTCTTACAACAGGGTAGGACCATTCACTAAGGCAATGTGAGTAGAAGTGAGGTGAGCCATTTCTGGGCCAAGCTGGCTAAGAAATCAGTGGGCTTTCTTCCCTGTCTGCCCTTGGTGTGGATGCCTGCAGCAACCATACTTGACAGAGCCACAATATGGAAGGATGGAGACTTCTGAATCTCCACCTGGAGGAGAGCCCCCTGCTGTTCAGGTACACACCAGTTAGTTGGGCTGTGGGTAAGAAGTAGAATGCTATCATATTAAATACACAAATCCAGCAGCTGGAGTTATAGAGGAGTACAATATCAAATTACTACCCTGCAACACTTGGCAGATGCTCAGTGGAGAGAAAGTCTTTAGGGAAGACTCTCTGTCACGGTAGATTATAGTGCCTAGTGGATTCCTTCCATAGGCATTATAATCTATTTCTGGTTTCAGCCAGACTAGCTGAGTACTGATGCCTGCACTGGGCCATTTTGCACACACAACCTTCAGAATTACTTTTATTGACTTGTGGGAGTCCCTCAGCCCACACTAGGAATGTTGGCAGAGCATCCCATGAATTTAGTGATGTATGGGACAGGTCTCCTCCCTGCTTCTCTTCTATCATTTATTTACTCAATATGTATTGGTGGCCGCTACGTGTCATACGCTCTATTAGGGTGCTTGGATGTGGACAACATTATTACAGTTTTACACAGTAGTCTCATTATTTAGATCTGGAGATAGTTTTCTCTAGCATTGTTCCAGAAAGAGCTATTTCTCTCTTTAGCAATTGCCTGGATTAAGCTGGGGATCTTCTGAATCTTGTAACCCCTCTTGTTTCCTTCTTTACATTGTCTGTTAGAAGGCTTTAAACCAATTTGCACCCCACTGCTGGCATATTTATAGGTCCTTATGGCCTACTCTCAGCATCTTCATGTCCCTTAAGGTCTCCTCTGAAGTCTCCTACCCTCCTATTCCCTGCCTCCTGACTTCTTTCATGTTTGTATTACATTTTATCTCTCCCTGCTGTGTTTGGCACACCCATCTAAGTCACCTTTACTCATTTTCAGAAATATTTATAAATGAAAAGGGAAAGGAACAGAAATCATTTCCAGCACTATTTAGAGATTCCTAATAAAGTGGGTTGTATCTGGGCAACAGAAATGGAATTCACTATGTGAATGAGAGCCAAGGTGTCAGGAAGACGAGCATCTGGGCACCAGGGATTATTAATGTCCAGTGACTCGCTGCTCATTTTTGAAGCTCTATGTTGATTTGATCTCAACTCTTCAGAGACATCTGTTGGTTCTACATTTGTGTTAAATTCAAATCAGAGTCCAAGTTTTGGAGTAGACTCTGAGAAATCCTTGAATTTATTCTATTTTGTATAGTGTATACCTCCTTGCCTCTAACTTGGGGACTATGTTATTAGATGATCCATTAATGAACCCTTGTTCATATTCCAACATTAGCTTGGAACTCAAGAAAGCAATTTGGCCCCAACTTGCCTTTCTAAATGGTTTTTTCTATTATTCTCTGAAAGAAAGTGAAAGTGAAGTCCCTTAGTCGTGTCTGACTCTTTGCGACCCCATGGACTGTAACCCGTCAGGCTCCTCCGACCATGGGATTTTCCAGGCAAGAATGCTGGAGTGGGTTGCCATTTCCTTCTCCAGGGGATTGTCCCAACCGAAGGATCTAATCTGGGTCTCCTGTATTGCAGGCAGATGTTTTACCATCTGAGCCACCAGGGAAGCCTCCATTATTCTCTGAAGCACTAGCCAAACTAATCGGTGTCCCTGGAATATGCCTTGCGATTTCCATCTCTCTGTCATTGTTTCTCCTATTACCTAGATCTGGTTTAAGAAAAATGTGCTGTGCTTAATCGCTCAGTCATGTCTGGCTCATTGTGACCCCACGGACTGTAGCCCTCCAGGCTCTTCTTTCCATGGGGATTCTCCAGGCAAAAATACCAGAGTGGGTTGCCATGCCCTCCTCCAGGGGGTCTTCCCAACCCAGGAATTGAACCCAGGTCTCCCACATTGCAGGTGGATTATTTATCATCTGAGCCACGAGGGAAGCCCATGAATACTTGAGTGGGTAGCCTATCTCTTCTCCAGGGGATCATCCTGACCCAGGAATTGAACTGGGGTCTCCTGCATTGTAGGCAGATTCTTTACCAGCTTCCATTTATTGAGCACTTATCTGCCAGGAATTTGTAAATCACTTTGTTCATTAACTCATGTAATGCTTGCTGATCCTATCAGAGACATGCTATTAATTTCTCCCATTTTTACAGATGAGGAAACTAAGGACAGAGGGGTAAGAGTTTAATTTCTTTCATATCTGTACATTTTATCTTTATCTTGCTGTGTTGGATATATCCACATAAAGCCACCGTTAACGTTCACGACCAAGATGGTGTGGTTACTCACCTAGAGCCAGACATCCTGGAATGTGAAGTCAAGTGGGCCTTAGAAAGCATCACCACGAACAAAGCTAGTGGAGGTGATGGAATTCCAGTTGAGCTATTTCAAATCCTGAAAGATGATGCTGTGAAACTGCTGCACTCAATATGTCAGCAAATTTGGAAAACTCAGCAGTGGCCACAGGACTGGAAAAAGTCAGTTTTCATTCCAGTCCCAAAGAAAGGCAATGCCAAAGAATGCTCAAACTACCGCACAATTGCACTCATCTCACATGCTAGTAAAATAATGCTCAAAATTCTCCAAGCGAGGCTTCAGCAATATGTGAACCATGAACTTCCAGATGTTCAAGCTGGTTTTAGAAAAGGCAGAGGAACCAGAGATCAAATTACCAACATCCGCTGGATCATGGAAAAAGCAAGAGAGTTCCAGAAAAACATCTATTTCTGCTTTATTGACTGTGCCAAAGCCTTTGACTGTGTGGATCACCACAAACTGTGGAAAATTCTGAAAGAGATGGGAATACTAGACTACCTGACCCACCTCTTGACAAACCTATATGTAGGTCAGGAAGCAACAGTTATAACTGGTCATGGAACAACAGACTGGTTCCAAACAGGAAAAGGAGTATGTCAAGGCTGTATATTGTCACCCTGCTTATTTAACTTCTATGCAGAGTACATCATGAGAAATGCTGGGCTGGAAGAAGCACAAGCTGGAATCTAGATTGCCGGGAGAAATATCAATAACCTCAGATATGCAGATGACACCATTCTTATGGCAGAAAGTGAAGAGGAGCTAAAAAGCCTCTTGATGAAAGTGAAAGAGGAGAGTGAAAAAGTTGGCTTAAAGCTCAACATTCAGAAAACGAAGATCATGGCATCCGGTCCCATCACTTCATGGGAAATAGATGGGGAAACAGTGGAAACAGTGTCAGACTTTATTTTTGGGGGCTCCAAAATCACTGCAGATGGTGATTGCAGCCATGAAATTAAAAGATGCTTACTCCTTGGAAGAAAAGTTATGACCAAACTAGATAGCATATTGAAAAGCAGAGACATTACTTTGCCAACAAAGGTCCATCTAGTCAAGGCCATGGGTTTTCCAGTGGTCATATATGGATGTGAGAGTTGGACTGTGAAGAGAGCTGAGCACTGAAGAATTGATGCTTTTGAACTGTGGTGTTGGAGAAGACTCTTGAGAGTCCCTTGGACTGCAAGGAGATCCAACCAGTCCATTCTGAAGGAGATCAGTCCTGGGATTTCTTTGGAAGGAATGATGCTAAAGCTGAAACTCCAGTACTTTGGCCACCTCATGGAAAGAGTTGACTCATTGGAAAAGACTCTGATGCTGGGAGGGATTGGGGGCAGGAGAAAAGGGGATGACAGAGCATGAGATGGCTGGATGGCATCACTGACTCTATGGACATGAGTCTGAGTGAACTCCGGGAGTTGGTGATGGACAGGGAGGCCTGGTGTGCTGCGATTCATGAGATCTCAAAGAGTCGGATATGACTGAGTGACTGAACTGAACTGAACTTAATGTTTTACGGAATGCTTGCAAATAAAAATTAAAAGAGCAAAATGAGTATTTCTAGAAAGAGCTGGAATTCCAACTCACACTGCCTTCCTCCTCAGCCCATGGTCTGGGCTGTGACACCTTCGGTTTTCAAATCTGCTTACATTTTACTATCCTTGTGGAGCTTTCAAAGAATACAAATACTCAGGTCCCACCCTCTCTCAATGAAATAAAAATACTTAAGGATGTGGTCAAGACATTGGTGTTTTTAAGAACCTCTCTGATGACTGTAATGTGCAGCTGGATGAATTCACAGTACCCTTTAATCTTCCTAGTGTGAAGTATCTCCTCTTCCATGGTTAAGACATCATCACCTCAGTCTTTCTCACTTTTTCTTTCTAACTGAAATCAACTCTCCTTTTGCCGTGGTGATCTTGATACATTACCAAAAGGTTTCCTGAAGAGCCTTGGACTCTCATCCTAGACCTTTTGAATATGCACAAATCAGGGCTTTCTAGTCCTCCAGCTAATTAGATGCTCAGGTTTCCTTTGGGATGCATGTCCTCTTGCATAATCTTCACTCAGTTTTTTTTTGGCTAGCAAATTTGATGCACCTTTGCTGAGCGAGCATTGACTTAAATATTAGAATTGACTTGCATCTTTTCTGGCATTTCTTGGGTTTAATCTCACTATTGCTTAGAAACATAAGTTTAAGTACAATGAATAGGAGCTATGGTAGAAGCAATGTTTTTGATTCCTTTACTAGGTAGTGAAAAACTCTCAGGAAATTGAATGTCATTTATCAACACAAAATCCTTTAGCGCCAGACTCCACCACTTTTGGACAGAGTTCCAATGCCTCATCTTGGTTACCAGGGTGCTGCATGAGTTCATCCTAGGGAATGCTCTGGTCTCACCTCTTCCAGACCTAATCCACACTCTTCTCTCTCCAGGCACACTAAGCATCTTTCACTTCTCTGGATCCATTAAGGCCCCTTGTTGACTCCACTTGTACATATACTGTTCCTCTGCCTTGAACATACTACTGTATCATCTTATCTGCTTAGTCAGGTCTCAGTTTGGATGTTAATTCTGCAGGGAAACCATCCAGAGCTCTTTCCTACAGTGGGTTAATACCCTCACCTTGGCTCTCAGACTGCCCTGGGCTAATCCTTCTCATACAGTCTTGAAATCACCCATTTACGGTCATCTCCCCTAGATCTCATAATCATTAGGTCACACTGTCTCTGATGCTCAGTAACAACAGTGTTTGTGGAATGAATCTTCGGTATGTGGGCATTTTCCTGGGCCATTTTCTCTATCATTTTTCGCTTAGAAGGTAGTATTAGACATTTTTCTTTTGAATGCTACAGATTCTATAAGATGATATTGTCAAAAATGACAGGCTTTAGACAAATGGTATTAACTCTTAAAGACATACCAAAAATCAGTCAGTCAGTCAGCAGGCTGCAAGATCATTTGTAACATTTATCCATCTGAATAATTGAGTGTACTGAAAAACTTTACCGTTGATCAAAAGTTCTATGTAAATTTTCTCTTTATATATATTTTTTCTCCACCTGGAACATTAGGAATAATCAGTGATGGAACACACCTCTACTTGAGGTCTTCCTTTTCATTTGCATTAAAATGGAATAAAAATTCTCAGCATACAAACACAAGAAGAAGGATAAGTAAAGTCAAGCTCCTTAATGTCCTTTAATTCAGCAATTTGAAGTGCAGGATCTGATGAGGCTCTATGGATGAATCTGTTAACGGGGATAATCATCACAGTACCCACCCATCTCATGCTGTTGTAAAGTTCTGACATGAAAATACTGGTAAAGTTCTCAGCAGGGTACCTGACACATGGTACTCCCCAACTTCCAGTTCCTGCAGTCATTATTATCCTTTATCTATAACGGCTCTTAGTACAGTGGAGAAATTTTATAGTGTGCTTGTGGCTTTATTATACTGCTTCTCAACTCTATATGCTTGAGGATTTTGAAGGGAGCAGGACTCAGTAATGTGAAAAACAATTTTCTCATTATTTCCTTCTTTACAAAATAGACTTATATAATCTGAATCCATCTGAATTTTTACATACTACCTCAGATTTCAGGAATGGGTTGGTCAGGCATCCATTGGGTATATGTGTTAGGGAAGTTTTCTTTTCCTTCTTTGCTACATAGATCAGGGCATTGTAAATTCGTAATGAAATGAACTAGAGTCAAAGAACATATAGGTTAATCAGGAAGAAAATAAACTAACATGAGCCTGTAGTTAGCTGCCATGTTTAAATATACCTCAAATTATCAGCCCTTTACCCTGATGCCCTGACTGATATAATGAACCTGCTGCTGCTGCTGCTGCTGCTAAGTCGCTTCAGTTGTGCCTGACTCTGTACGACCCCATAGACAGCAGCCCACCAGGCTCCCCCGTCCCTGGGATTCACCAGGCAAGAACACTGGAGTGGATTGCCATTTCCTTCTCCAATGCATGAAAGTGAAAAGTGAAAGGGAAGTCTCTCAGTCGTGTCCGACTCTTAGCGACCCCATGGACTGTAGCCCACCAGGCTCCTCCATCCATGGGATTTTCCAGGCAAGAGTACTGGAGTGGGGTGCCGTTGCCTTTTCCCATCATGAACCTAGTAGTTACAATATTTTCTAAAGTCAGACAGTAGAATTGAAAAGCAGTGACTTGCAATTTCTATCAGAAAGTTTTGCTTGTTTGATTTGGAGGTGCTGGTGAGTATTCTTTGCAACAGTGTGTCTGGCTCAGCATAGGGAGACTGAAACATTCGGGTGACAGCTACCATGTGGATAACAGTGTGTGTGGAAGGTGGGGATATCAAAAAGGCAATTTGATTTGCTTAGATTTGGCATTGTCTCAAGTGTCAGTAGGGAGTTTTTAAAATCTGTTGTCAGGCACTACAGAGGCAGATTTCTGTCTAAGTAGAGGACTCTCAGTGCTGGCTCCTCACTCACCAAGTTCCAAGTTGACTTATCATTCAATTTCCCCCAGCAGATTGCTGCACTGCTGCCTTCCCTAAACATTTGATGAGCACATCTCTGTTTCAAGAACTATACTCAGAACTAGAGACGCACAGCTCAATTATAAAACTATTGTCTGACCCCTGCCTATGTTTTCAACCTCTTCTGGCATATGATCTCATTATTGTTTGAGAAAACCACAATGATTTCCTCAAGTTGTTGATCAAATTCCAAGGCTTTTGCCCAGCTGTTCTCTGCCTGGGATGCTCTTTACCCAAGAAGCTTAAGTCACAACTCAGACCTCTTGTCACTTCTTCCCAGAAGTCTCAGTTTCCCAGCCTCCTTTAGATTCTTTACTATTACATACTCTTGGAATTCCTTTGCTCCAGAACATGCAGTTTCTACTTGAACAATCTGATGTATGATTAAAGTAAGATGTGTCTTCCTGGCTGGACTGTAGTTTCCATGACAGCAAGGGACTAACTTTGTTCATCATTATGTGAACATGTGTTTGGCATAATTCCTGGCACATACTCAATGCTCTGAAAAGAACTACTGATGAACAGATGATTGCCTTTAGACATAAGTCAATAGAAAATTATACTACATTATGGTAAATTCTGACAAATATTATCCAGGATATGCCAGGGACACAGAGAAGGGTATCTGTTAGATTTGGGTGCATAGGTTTGAGGAAAGGCCTCGGGAGCTGGTGCTGTAACTTGGCTGATGAACTTGGAGGGGAATGGGGTAGCGGGAGAAGTGCTGAGGGCACATTTTTGTCAGAGGGATCAATCAGGATCAAGAGAAAAGTTTATACTGTATTAAAATTAGGAGATGATGAGAAAATGATGGATTTGAAAGATATGTGATGGGAATGATGAGTGTGTATGCTGAAGATGCCTTCAAGATGCTGTCATTCCCAAGGAAGGGAATACATGAAGTAGGAGATACTCTGAACCTTCCCTACCTAGGTTTTCAGTGCTGGCTCCTACTCATCATTTCTAGCAGTTCTTCATTTGGGGTCTCAGATCTCCTGCTACCATGCTTAGAAGAAACGATTTAACCTCTCTAAGGCACCCAGTTCTTCCTCTATAAAATGGGATAATAATAGTACCCGTCTTATAAGGCTGCTGTTATGAGAAATACATAAAGTAATACACAGGTCTGGCACCTATTAAGAGCTCAATAATTATAAGCTAGTACAATGATCAGTTTTAAATTCATGCTATAACTCGTGTCCCATATAGGTGATAAGACCGTTGCCAGCTGATAAGGACTTAACCTCCCTTGTTTACAGGTAAGAGAATGAAGCAGATATCCAGAAAGAGCCCAGGAGGAAAGGTGACCATCATCTGTGGACGCTGTGAAGAGCACAGATGGACTCGCCTCAGTTTTAGCTGCCTTGAGGCCTCCTTCATGCACTCTGGGCTCTTGGTACTCTATGATAACCCTGGTATATTGTCACAATAACTTCCCTTTTCACTTGAGCCCCTACTGAGAGGATTGATGAGAACAGGTGCCCAGCACAGAGCAACAATGCCATGTAAGCACCAAAGGAGAACATGAATGATCATTTCTGAGTCGCACTAGCATGCCATTCTGTATCTGAAGGAATGTGACCTTCCCTTGAATGAATGGCTAGTTAACCACCCAACCAGGGTGAGTCAGCAGGCCTAAGTAATACTGCTGACCTTGGATTTGAGTCCATTGAATTTTAAGGCTTCCCAGGTGACTCAGTAGTAAAGAATCCACCTGCCAATGGAGGAGTCGCAGGAGATGTGTGTTCAGTCCCTGAGTTTTCCTATTCATGTGGGGTCCTTCTTTTCTCCCTTCCTAGGCTCATGGCATCCATATCAGTTTGAGGGCAAAAAATTCTCATCTTTTAATTTTCTACCAGAGTTTCTGAATGACTTTTGAACTTAATAAAGATCATTTGGGCATCTCTTCTCTGGTTGGTGTGTAATTCACATCTTGTTGTTTAAGCTGGGAGCAGACCCTCAAAACTTCAAAGAGCTTGATAGAATACAGTACTGATTTTTCAAAATAGTATTCATCTGCATAAATTTCTACATGGGCCTCAGAAGGGGACAGAGTTTTACCACTTTCCTAGATGAAGTTATCACAGTCTTCCACATAGAAAGGGACCAGCATCCTCAGTAGCTTCCAGTGCTGTTAGAGAAGGACAGGGCTATAGATATTCCTAGAAGTGTGAAATAATTCACCAGGCTCACTCATTATTCATATGGACAGCACATTAATAACACAGGACCTGAAATTTTACCTTATCTAGGCTGGAGCCAAGCTAGAGGGATGAGGACCTGACTCCATAGATTTAGAACAACATTTTTTCCCCTTTCTAAAAAAAAAATTGATTAAATGTGCTTTCATATCAGACAAGAACAGGTCTTTGAAAACACTTGAGCTCATTGTAGATAAATGGAAACCAATGACTTTGGAGCTATGTTAGGGAAATTTTCTTATTGATGATTTTGGAATTCTGTGTAACCAAGTACATTCCACCTAGATAACTGACAACAGCCTGGGATATGTTCCATCATAATTACACACACACACACACACACACATGTGCACCAGTTTACACACTCTGACAAATGTTTGTGCAGAGAGTTTTGTGTTTCTCAAGCGGCTACATAGATGGGCTTTATAATAGGATTTACTATATCTAGGGGCAAGTGTGGCAAATAGAAAGGGAAAGAGTGGAAGCTGGGACAGATTTTATTCTCTTGGGCTCTAAATGCACTGCGGACAGTGACTGTAGCCACGGAATTAAAAGACACTTGCTCCTTGGAAGGAAAGCTATTACAAGCTTAGTGTATTAAAAAGCAGAGACATCACTTTGCCAAGCAAAGTCTGTATAGTCAAAGCTATAGTTTTTCCAATAGTCAATTACAGATGTGACAATTGGACCATAAAGAAGGTTGAGGGCCAAAGAACCGATACTCTTGAATTGTGGTGCTGGAGAAGAATCTGAAGAGTTCCTTGGACAGCAAGGAGATCAAACCAGTCAGTCCTAAAGGAAATCAACCTCGACTACTCATTGGAAGGACTGAGCCTGAAGCTCTGATATTTTGGCACCTGATGGGAAGAGCTGACTCATGGAAAAGACCCTGATGCTGGGAAAGATTGAAGGCAAAAAGAGAAAAGGTTGGCAGAGGATAAGATGGTTAGATTGCATTATCAACTCAGTGCACAATGTTTTGAGCAAACTCCAGGAAACAGTGAGCGACAAGGAGACTGGTGTGTTGCAGTCCATGGAGTCACAAAGAACTGGACATGACTTACCAACTGAACAAAAACAAGAAATATGCACTAAATATGCTTCCATATTTAGTTTTTTCCCTGGAAAGGACATCAAAATCCTGAAATTTCTTAGGTGATATCTGGACTCATGAACCCAATCCTGTTGAGGAAATATGGTGAATTATATGTCTAAGAACTGAGGCTAAATAAAGTTAAGGAAAGGAGTTATAATGCTTGTGATTTGTATTAAGTTCCCCAAACATCCAGTCTCATTAGAAAATTTCCTATTTATCTTCCTCCTTTTCAGTGAACCAAATAAAGGAAAGTGGCTAACTAGTTGAGTTTGTAAGCTGTTTATCATTGAGTATAATTTATATGTGATTTTTCTCTCTTCCCTCCTTAATACTGCATATTACTAAACTTTTCATCTCTGGATATAACTGACTGCTGAAACATTACATTTCAGAGTTTAATTTACATTTCTTCTCTTGAGTGAATTTAAGCATTTTTTTCCATGTTTACTAGCTATTCTTTTACAGAAAGAGTGAAGTATTTAAGATATTTTTAATGTTAAAAATGAAAAGGTTAAGACCATTTTTAAAATAATGTGACACCATTTTGATTTATTGAGTTTCATGTGTATATCCATAAGTCTACATTTGCATAGATATTATCTGTAAGAATGCACAGAAATCTGGTGACGATGATTCCCTCTGGCAATTAAGATGTGAGAGGATTAGTGGAAAAAGGGAGGAGGAGGACTATTCTTATTTTCATCCTTTCTTTGCTGTTTTTGCATACATGTATTTCCATTTATGGGGCTTCCCTGGTGGCTCAGTGGTAAAGAATCTGCATGCCAATGCAGGAGATGTGGGTTCAATCCCTGACTTGGGAAGATCCCCTGAAGAAGGAAATGGCAACCCACTCCAGTATTCTTGCCTGGGAAATCTCATGGACAGAGGATCTTGGTGGGCTATAGTCCATGGGGTTCAAAAGAGCTGGACACAACTTAGCAACTAAACAACAACATTTGAATTTATACGAGGTTAGTACTTTTATATGAAAGAGCAAATTTCTTCCAACAAGTGATATGCTTATTAGCTTTAGAATACTAGGAAAATGGCTCTGTGAGCCAGGAGCCATACATTCCACTGTGTTTAGGGATCAGTAAGTAGTATCAATGTGTCAGAGCCTGGTGTGTAAGAGGGAGTGGTGAATCCTGCGGTAATTGGAGCGTCCCATCGAAGAGCAAGCAAAGCCAGTTTTCCCACTGCTCAGCCAAGGACCCAAGGAACACGTCTGGCAGTAGTTTCTGCCAGTGGGCTCTCAGAGTTGGAACCTATGGCTTTAAACTAAAAAATGAAAAGTGACACCCACACTTAGAGGTATGGGGTTACCTGAAAACTGAATACCCTCCTCTTTATCCTGACAAGGAACAAATTGAGAAACAGCACTTTTATCAGATGGTCTAAAAACTCTGTCAGCTCTTGTATGCCCTTCCTCTCATTGCTCTGACTAATGTAGACTTGAATTCCTTACCTACCTGGGCAGGAATCGGTGTCAAGGAGGGGAGCAAAAGAAAATTTACACAATTCAGAAATTATTCTTGGAAATGCAACAATTATACTAATAATGCTATAAAAGACCTTCTTCTAACAAGAACCGTAGACTCTCCTTTCAGCAACAGCTCGTGAAGAAACCAGTTGAACTCAGACTTCTGTTTACTAAACAAGCCAAAGTCTGCTTTGAAAGAGTGAGAAAAACTAAACAGAGATTGTAATGAAGGGACCATAGATAGCTACTGTGGCATATGGCCTTAGTCCACCATAGCAATTCATTATTTGTTATGTATGGATGTTGAGTAACAAATGGCAGAACCAAAATAGGTCATCTTCTCTGTCCCCTAAAATATTTAATATGTGTGAATAAAAATAAGGGCTTAAGCTTTTTCATACTACATCTCTCTGGAAGTTCTCTAGATGCTTTCCAAACCTAAGTTGAGCCTGACATGTCACTGAAATGTGATAAACCACATTACTGCCAAGACCTGTTGTCTACCGTTTGGTCTTTGGAAAAGCCATTCTTTGGCAAAACACTGAGTTATGGGCAAAGGAATATGAGTTATCGACTGGTCTTGGAAGACCTAAAACACTTTCCTGGAAACAAAAACAAAAACACAGTCTAAACAGTCTAACACCTACATGACCCTAAGTCCATTTCATGAAACACTGGGTCTGCAGGATATAAACAAGGGTTACATAGGAGAGGGTTTTATGGTCAAATATGTTTAGGGAATACTGGACTGAAGTTCTATAGGTTCCTGGTCTGCAGAGCTGCTCACAGCCTTTAATATGCTATCATGTTTTAGAAGGCTAAGAAGGGGCTATAATATGCAGTATTTCTCGTATGCATTTCATGCTATTCTACAGAAAACTGTTACTGAATTTCAAATTTTCTTCAGTTCTCTAATCTATCTATTCATGATGGGAATATAATGGCATGCGGTCAAGAAAATTTTCTTACGTATTTTCCAAAGGAGCAATCTTGAGAAGCAAGTTTTAGAGAGATTCTGGTCCTGGAATCTCAAATAATAAAATTTGAAAAAAGAAATAAAGTTTCAATCTACCAAATAACACTTTAGTTTATTAAAATTAGTTATATGCTGTGAGATAATACAAATGAGTTGTTTGGAAAAATGAATGAAGTAATTTCATGGACAGATGTTTTAATATTCCTTCTAGGCATCCATTGTCTTCTGTCTCTTTTATCCCTTCTTCCCTGGTTCCTCTTTCCCAGGCCTCTCTGTTCTTTGTATGTCCCTCCAGTTCACTGACTGTGGGCCTCCTTTTCTGTAATTCTGTTCCTTTTCCTGGGTCTGAGACTTTGTGTTATCTTTCCCTTTGTCTCTTTTGCTCTTACCTTGGAAACTCGGTCAAGAAAAGCCCGGAACAAAATGTAGTGATATATTTTGGAAGTTTCTCTTTAAGGAAACAGCCAGGAGTATGATGCCTTTTTCATCATATTAACTGTACACTAATGGTTAAAAACAAAATAATCTGGGGTTTCTGTATCTGAGAAAGTTAGAAAGTTTTATGATGTGAGGATGTCTCTTCTTGCTCCTATCTCTGGCTTGTAATCCCAGTGTAAGAAGACAAGAATACCAGGTAAAATTTGCTACCAATCAGTCACTGAAATGGTCATAAGTTACAAGGAATGAGAAAGGAAGGCCTATCAACTTATCATGGAGATTTTTCTTACTTATACTGACACTAAAACTTCACAATCAACGAAAAGTCCTCACTAAGCAGTAGTTACAATGATTTTTTCCACGTATTTGTCTAATTTAGAAACATAAACTACATGAAAAAATACAAAATAGAGACAACTGCATGACAATTTTCCCATCAAACACTTTATTCCGTGCCCTCCCCCCCCACCAAACAACGACACTTCAATCATTCTACAAAACTGAAGCCATTATTTACACAAATGCTTCTAATTGCTCAATGACAATGACCTTAGGAAGAGTAATCAATCAACCATCTCGAAGACACAGAAAGGGAAGGGGAAAGTATTGCCTTAAGTACTGAATGTCTGTAAGTATCCGTCATAGATGCACTATCTGTCTCTTCTCACTCAAATATTTTGGCATTCTGCAAGAATAAAACATGTGTTTCTTAGATTGTGGTTTGCCTATGCTTGCTAAATGGGGCCCTTGGAGTCAGATAGCCAGGAGGATCTTCTGGCTCTGCCACTATGGCTATAAGATTTTGAGCAAGTCACTCAATTTCTGAGTCTCAATTTCCTGGTGATTAAAACTGAAATAATTGAAGGTTACACCTTATGGGTCTGGGGTTAGAACTGAATAAACCGATTTGAAGGACTTGGAAAAGTGGTACATGGTAAGCCTTCAAGAAAATGTGAGCCACTCTTTTTATTATTGTTATCATCATTCTTACTATTTATAGTCAATTATTTTTAAGACTTTGATACTCTTTTTATGCCACTATAGATAAATTAGAATAATAAAATACAACTTCACAGGCCTCCTAGAAATTAGGTCTTTTGTTTGTTTGTTTTACATCATCTGCTTGGAAAAATTCTTCTCTTAAATAAATAATTATGCTTCTTCCATCATCTTCTTATTTATTGTATTCTAAATTTAGTCTCTGGAAAATAATTGGAGATTATGGAAAGACTACATTTTTAGTTGATCTCAACCAAAGATCTTGAACAAGGGGTCCACTCCCTTTATTTTGAGTTATAGAATAATTAATAAAAACACAACATGATGTGAATTCTAGTGTAGCAAACTATATTCTCTCAGAATAGTGCTAGGCACACATCCAATTGTATAATGCTTTCTAAAATATCTGCAAAAGACTATGCCAAAATTTAGGTTGTTGAGTATGTATTTTTGGTATTTTGGTATTATTAGGCAACAGAATGTCACTTTTAAACTAAAAGTCCACTCCTTAAATATCTTTCCAAATATCGCTTGTTATACTTTTCAATGAGTTGCTAAGATTATACTGCTAAACGTATGCCCCATTTAAAACAATCTGGTCTCAGATTATGAATCTTCAAACAATCCAATATAAGCATTTTGAAAAATCAAGCTGTGCCTCTGTTTTTGGAAACACTGCAGAAAAGGCAACTGACCTGCAATTTCAGAGGAAAGCAAATATCAGCAATTGGAACACTTACCCTGGGAAATGCACTATGTAGAACAAAATATGTTTAAGACAAATGTGGTATCTGGATTGTCAACTGTTGTCATGGAGAGAAACTCGTTTCTATCCATTTTTAGGATGAGAAGGGAAATGTATGAAACATCATAAATACACCAAAGTGGAAGATAGTTAGATAAATAGTGGTACATCCTACCCTGAAATTCTGTGTAGCTATTAAGAATACTGTTTTTTTAAGAGTATGTATTAAGTTGGAAAATGTTCATCATATTGAGTTGCCCAAAATGTTCATTTTCTTATGGAAAATCCCAAACAACTATTTTCGCCAACCTGATATATTAACAGAAACAAGCTGTCAATCAAATAGTACTATAACATTTTAGTTCAATAAAATATCTAGTTTGTGAGTTTCTTTCAATGGATTCAACCTCAAAGAGGTATACGTACTTTCTTACAAAGCAATAATATTATGGGTGATTTTAATGTATGGATGTGCTGTAGTTTTCAAAATTCTTATAATGAGTATACATTTCAGAAGAAGACAGACCATCGTTAGTGATATCTAGTATAAACACTTAGAAGCAGATCCAAGAAAATATAGTGGCCAAAATGCCATTGTATTTAATTACTATGAAACAAAACTTCAGAAAATAATGTCTGTTTCTAAGCATTACCCACACTTATCAGTAAGACAGAAAACTGATACCATCATTTAAGGAGCACTTGAGGAGAACCAGACATTAGACAAAGCACATTATACATATGATTTCCTTAGTTCTCACCACAACCTCATGAAGCAAAAACAATCATTATTCCCATTTACAAATGAGGAAACAGGTTAGGAAGCAACATAACTGGCCCAAGATCATCCCATTAGCAGCTGGTACAGCTGGGATTCCACTTGTGTCTAATTTCACAGTGTATGGTCTTAATAACTACACTGGAATTGTTCCTTTATATACTCACTTCCTACTCAATTTGCATGTAGAGATCCAGGCCTTAAAACAGTTTTGATCAAAGTAACACAGACACTTTTTACTACACAGGCCAATGGATTCCAAGATTTTTGAGGGGTAGGATGCTTTGGAAATTAGAAACAATGAGTGTGAGGCTATAGAATATGCTGTACTTTATTGACTTTTGCTCAGAAGATAGACACTAACAGCTCTCCTGCCTAAACCTACCACACTAAAGGGCTCCGAGTTTTCAAAGTCAGACAGACTTGTTCTGAGAAACAAAAGTTACCGATACGTGGCTCAGCTTCTCAGAGAAACTCAGAGCCAAATGCCAGTTCCCCCTGTGTCGGCACAGACAGTGCGCTGCTCCCTATGTTCTCCGTTCAGATCCTGAAGGCAATTCTATTTCTAGGTAATCTGTGATTTAAAAAAAAAAAAAAAAGGAGCTGGAAACCAAATGGAGGTTTATAGTTAAGAGACTCACTGCTTTCTCTGGCAGAGAAGAGGAGAAATCATCATGGTTTTATAATGTTTATTGGCTTTAGGGGCCAAGAGTTTCCTCCTCTAAGAGGATGCAATGGCTTTTCTGGTCTAGCTGCCTGCCTTCCCTGCAGTGGAGGGGCCTTATGGTACTGCCTGTGATCTGGAATAACTAAAAAGTCATAGTGCAAGTCTCCCAACCGCAGCCCCACTGACACTGGCGGCATGATAATCCTTTGCTGTGGGAGCTGTCCTGTGCATCGTAAGTCGGTGAGCAGCTTCCTTGGCTTGTACTACCAGCTGCTGGTAGCACTCTTCCAGTTGTAACAGATATCTGCACCCAGATTGTCTCCAGACATTGTCAAATGGCTCCTGAGAATTGCCCTAATTGAGAACTACAGATCACAGTGCATTCCTAAATCTAACTTTTTCACATCTTCTTAAAAAAATATATATAAAAGCTTGATCTTCCCATGGTACAGAATGCCCCAAGAACTTGTCCCTCTGGCTGTGTGGCTGATTGGACAAAGGATAACCTGTGACCCAAGCCAGGTCAATCATATTCAGTCTTTCGGAGATGGCATTTAAGATACAGGAGGTGAAGTGAAGTGAAGTGAAGTCGCTCAGTTGTTTCCAACTCTTGGCGACCCCATGGACTGTAGCCACCAGGATCCTCCATGCATGGGATTTTCCAGACAAAAGTATTGGAGTGGGTTGCCATTTCCTTCTCCAAGAGATCTTCCCGACTCAGGGATTGAACCCAGGTCTCCCATATTATAGGTAGATGCCTTACCATCTGAGCCACCAGGAAAGTCAAGATACAGGAAGTGAGTCACATGTACTTGTTGTATACCATGATGCTAAGTGAGATCAGAGTTGGTACCACGGAAATTAAAAGCTTTATGCCAATCCCTAAGTTATGGGAGAGCAAAAGATAAAATCCTTGAAGGAACCAGTCTACACAGAGGAGAATGAGGGAAAGAAAGATCAAAACAAAGAAAACAAGATGGAAGCTGCCTAAACAGCTTATGAATCCCATGACATTTGGCTGAATTTCCTATAACTGAGTTCCCCAGGATTTCTCTGTTTTCTTAAAAAATAACTTTTGCCTTTCTTGGTCTAGTTTGTACATGAATGTTTTCTTTCTAATCGCCTAATGCCTCATAATGAAAATACACAACATGAGCCAATCCAGAAGGTATCTTTCTCCATCTATATCTAGAGGTAGGACCATGGACCCTAAGTCAGGAGGTTTAGGTTATAATTCCTGCTGTATGACCAGAGCAAGTGAGTCACTTCTCTGAGTCCTGATTTCCTTACTGAAGATTTTGAAGGTCAACTTACATCTGGCTCTAAAATGATGAAAGATAAAGATGGGGAGAGATATCTGTTATCCCTTTGAACGGTGGACTCTCTGTTTGACAGGCATATAAAATTGTTTACAGATGGTGGTCAAGACTGGTTATTAGAGTCAGTCAGTTTCATCCCAAGAGTTAGCAGAGCTATAGCTTACCAATCATGGGACCAATGGAACATGAATGAACCGTTCTAAGTCTCAGTTTTCTTCCTGTTTAAAATGGCAGGGAAAGTGTATCTACCCTGGTGGTCCTTGCCTTCAGGTTTTCAAGTCTTTTTCATCTACTTCCATGCGGGACAGATAGGGTTGACTTATATAACCCATAGGATATTGTGGAAACAATAAAGGATAACTTCTGAGGCTCTACCATAAAAGAAAAGGGTCACACTGTGGCTTCTACATTGTTCTGCTGGGCCACTCACTCTGCGGGAAGCCAGCCACTTAGGTGTGAGGACACCTAGCTTCCTTTGGAAGGGTGTATGTGGAAGGGAACAGAGGCCATCTGCCAACAGCTCTGTGAAGAGCCATCTTAAAACCATCCTCCAGCATCAGTCGAGTCCTCAGATCTTGACTGCAACCACAGAAGGGACCCAAAGCCAGAACCACCCGGCAAAGCTGAATTCCTGACCTATGGAAACTGTGAGATGGTGCCTGCTGTTTCAGGGGGAATGTAAATTGTTATATAGCAAGACATAAGATGGATGAGTAAATAAAATAATGCATGAGAAATGTTTAGGACAGGGCATGGCAAATGGTGAACTCTCAGGCACATCTATCTGTTCTTGAATATAAATGAAGCCCTAGAGCAGTGCCTGGGATAGAGTAAATGCTCATTAAATACAGACTGAATGCCTGTCAGGTATTACTATCTTTACTACATTAATCATCATCTTTATACATAAACTCGATCCAAAATCAATTCCAAAATGAGCTGGATCCTCAAACTCATAGACTTGAAAAAATTCCTTCACCTTATCTTCTCTAACACACATTCAAATACAGCTATTTGAAAAACCTAGAGCCAGACAAACAAGAATTCAAACTCTATGCAAAGGGCTGGTATTTATCTAACTTTGCAGCACTGTAGAGGCACCTTCTTTATTATCCTGAACCATATTTAGATTAAACAAAATATATATATATATTATACACCATAACAACACAAATGAACCCATAGAAAGAGGAGTGAAACCAGTTACTCACCATCGACACAGGAAGGTCGGTTTCTTGTCGTTCCAGCCACTTTCCCAGGTAGACAGGAACACTTGACTGTTTGCGACCGCTCCTCAATGCGGTTTTTATTACAACATCTGTGCGCAGCAATCACTTCACACGTCCCTCCTTCTGGCAAGAGAGAAAGAAGCGGGATGCTGATTAGAGATAATTCAGTGGCCATTCAGGTATGTGCACATGTGAGTGGAAGGGTGCGGAAAGTGAAAAACGTAAAGGGAAGGGTTTCCATAAAGTAGAGTTACTATGGGATTCTCTCCTACAACGTGTATCTATACATGTATACAAGATTGCATACAAAGGATGTGTCGTGTCATCTGGGAGAAGACAGGCATCAGGGCACAACATTTTAAATGCAACAAAGAGCAACAACAAAGAGCCCTCAAGAGGCAACACTTCTGGGCTGTATGTATGGAGAGGTAGTGGAGCAGTGAATGCTCGGAGATAACACACAATAAAGATGCTGTGAGATTTAAATGCGTTTGGAGAGCTCACCCCTGCATTATCTTTGTGTTTACAATTCTCTGAGCTCCCACTAATGACAAGAAACTGACACTCCAGTGGTATAGAACCTGCAGTGTCAAGAAAACTGCCCTGAAATGAGCTTTCCCTCCTAGCACCCACTTACTCTCAAGGGAGTTGAATAGAAAATCTAGTTGAAGAGTCATTTCCCCAATCCAGATCTCACCCAAAAGTGATAGAAAAAGAAAATCAGTATGTGCTTCAAATGGAATCTCAAATTACAGACCAAGGCATATGGCTTCCCTTAATTATTACAGATCAGCCATGCTCTCTTCAGCATTTATTGGCAACCTAATGTATGCCACTCTCTGCTAGGTTCTTAACAGGTGCTCTGCTGGGTCTGTCTAAAGGGCCAGTGAAATTCAAGTGTATCTTTTCAGCCTGAAGGATACCAGCTAAGCCAGTTCTCCAGGGACATAAGAGGTACTCCAAGTGATCAGAAGCTTGGGATTTATTTCACCAACGTCAAGTTTTGCATTCAGGAAGAATGTTTTTCATTTGTCCATAACACTTAGAAACCTAGGCATTTAGGACTCTGTTGGCAGAAATTCCTCAAGCATTTGTTAAGCAACCACTGTCTACAGGTTCAGTTCAGTAGCTCAGTCGTGTCCGACTCTTTGAGACCCCATGAATCGCAGCACGCCAGGCCTCCCTGTCCATCACTAACTCCTGGAGTGCACTCAAACTCACGTCCATCGAGTCAGTGATGCCATCCAGCCATCTCATCCTCTGTCATCCCCTTCTCCTCCTGCCCTCAATCTTTCTACAGGTTACTGTGTTCTAAACTACACAGGATGTGTATCCAGCCGGTACATGGTGGGCACTTAAGAAACACTGAAAAGGAGCAGAGGGAGGGAAGACAGGAGGAAGGGAAGAATTTAAACACAACTCCATCCCGATCTGAAACAGTGTAACTCAGGGGCTTGCAACGCAGGGGCAGGGGATGGGATTGTTTTGCTATTCGCCCTCGCTGTCAATCAAATGTGGCAAAGTCTGAAGACATTTTTCATTGTCATTCCAGGTAGAGGGTGAGAGCTAATGACATCTAGTGGGTAGAAGCCAGGGATGCCCCTAAACATCCCACAGTATACAGAACAGACCCCACAGCAAAGAATTATCCGACCCAAATGTCAATAGTGCCAAGAAACCCTGGTATCATGTGATGGGAACAATCACAAGAATCTCTGACTGGACTTTCCTGGTGGTGCAGGCATTAAGAATCTGCCTGCCAATGCAGGTATCATGGGTTCCACCTGTGGTCCTGGAAGATCCCGCATGTCACGGAGCAACTAAGGTGAAGCACCGAAACTACTAATACTGAGCCTGCGCTCTAGAGCACACACGCCGCAGCCGCTGCACCTGCACACACAGCTCCTGAAGCCCGCGTGCCCAGAGCTGGGGCTCCACCACGAGAGAGGCCATCACAGCGAGAAGCTCACACCCTACGATGAAGAGCAGTCCCTGCTCAGCACCAGCAGAAAGAGCCCACATAGTAACGGACAGCTGAAAACAACCAAACACAAAATCTCTGACTTAAGCAGATGAATTGTGTCTTCCTCAATAGGATGAAAGAGTTTGGGCTTTCACACAAACCTGTTTTAGCCTGAATCTCAGCTCTTGTCACTGTTCCAGTCCCTCAGTTTTGTTATCTATAAAGTACACATATCTGTAAAGTACCAATAAAAATAACCTTGTGTCACAGAGTTAAGTAAATATTAACCAAGGTAACACACGTTAGCACTGAGCCTGACACATAGTTGAGTTCATATATGGTGCCTATGTTGGGAATGTCCAGTCACACTGATGTTATATTTCTTTGGGGATGCTGCCCTCCTTTCTGCCTCAGGAAAGTTCAAATAGGTTTTCTCCCAGAATACTCTTTCCTGTCTTTCCATTCCTCCATCTACCACTCACACATTAAATGCATAGACTGATTACAAAGGTCAGATCCTTAGAGACATTTCCTAATCTCCACCATTTTTCATTCTCTTAGAACTATACACATTTGCTTGCACGACTGTAACCACAAAACTGTAAGCTTGGGCAGAGTGAAGGTTGTTGCTTGTCCCTCCACAGCACTATGGCCAATAACTGGTGTGAGTAATCCATAACTATTGGTTGAATGAATGAAAGAATAAGTAAGTTAATGAAAATCAACATGATAAGTATTGACTTTGGACATAGATGGAAGGGGACACCCATCCCTTTTTAAAGAATTAGGAAGGCTACTGAAGTTGAGTTGAAGGGTAGGGCTTCAGCAGGGGACAATGAAGGGGAAGCATTTTGCTAATGTGAGAGGTTGGAACATGATTTTAAAACAAATGTTTAATCATAGGTTGACATAGATTGACAAATGTTTAATCATAGGTTGACAGAAGATTTATGAAGATAGTATAGTGAGCTCCCATATATCCCATACTCTACTACATATTCCCTACTTTTAGGCCCTTAATATTAACATCACTATGCTACACTTGTTATAATTAATGAACAAATACTGATACAGTGTTGTTAGCTAAAGTCTAGGCTTTATTCAGATTTTCTTAGGTTTTGCTTAATGTCTTTTTCTATGCTAGGACTCTTCCAGGATCCCACATTAATTTTAGTTATCTTATCTCTTTAGGTTTCTCTTGGTTATGACAGTTTCTCAGACATTCTTTCCTTTTTGAGAACCTGGACAGTTTTGAGCAGTGTTTTTTTTTTGTTTTGTTTTGTTTTTTATAAAATATCCCTCAAATAAGATTTTTCTTATGGTTTTCTCATGATTAAACTGTTATGTGTTTTTGGAGGAGGACCACGGAGGTACAGTACCGTTCTCATGACATCAAATTAAGAGTACATATCATCACATGACTTATCACTCTTGATGTTCATCTTGACCACATGGTTGATTCAGTACTTGTCAGATTTCTCTACCATAAAGTTACACTCCTTCTCCACTCTCTATGGTGTCCTCTTTGGAAGGATGTCACTGACTACAGCCCATCCTTAGAGAATGCAGAGTTATTTATGCTCTGTCTCTATCTCTGTGGGGTGGCAGTATCCATTACAATTATTGGAAATCCTTCTACAAGGTATATAGGTCTGCTCTCTTCCGTTTACTTAATTATTTATTATTTACATCAGCAAATTATTTATATTAATTGATCGATGAATTAATCATACCAGTATGAGTTCATGGCTCATTGTTATTTATTTATCCTTTGGGTTATAATCCAATACTATGCTATTTATTTTGTTGATCAAGATGGTCCAGATTTGGCCATTATGAGCTTTTCTAGTTGAATTGCCTTCTTCCTCTTCTTTTTTAAAGCGCTTCTTTTCTTTCTGGCCCTATGTTATGATTCTGCCTCACTGTGTTTATTTCCTGCCCTAGTCCTAGAATTAGCCATATCTCTAAGGAGAGTCAAGATATTTTAAATACCTGGGACAATATTTTAAATATTGGAACAGATAGAACTGAGGACTTGAAACAGGACTGAACAGAAGAGGACTTCCCTCTCCAGGGAGAGGCTTTGGGGGTGATTCTGCATTGCAATGAGGTACAACATGACTATGAAGCTTAGGAAAGATATGACCTGGATACTGCTCTTGAGCGATACCATATCCACTCTTTGACCCCATTCAGGAGGGGTGAGAGAGGGCAAAGAAGAAGAAACAAGAGGCCACTGCAGAATTCTAAGCAGGAAGTAAGCAGGCTTGAACTTGGATGATAAGAAAAGTATTTCTGTCTCACCACCTACCCATCACTGGATGACAGTTAATGAAAGAGCAGGGCTAGAGGCACAGTTTACTCTTTAACATCAACACTTGCAATCATGTCACTTTAGCTTATAATTGTCAGCAACAAGTACCCCCAGTCAAGTCACTAATAACTAGTTTTATACTTCATGAAAATACCACTAATTCTAAAGTCACCACTTAACTTTAATGTAAGATTGGAGCAACATTTTTGATTGAAAATGGCACAAAGCATATGAAAGCTCTCGTCTCATTTAGAGCCAAGCTAGCAGGGTGACAGACAAGCCAAATCATCTGAATTACTGACCAAGTTTGATAATGTGGACAAGGAGGTTGCCCCTGGAGGCCCAGGGCCAGTTCTCACTGCCCTGTTGTGGTGATGGTTTAATCACTGAGTCATGTCTGACTGTTTGTGACCCCATGGACTGTAGCCCACCAGGCTCCTCTGTCCATGGGTATTCTCCAGGCAAGAGTACTGGAGTGGGTTACCCTTTCCTTCTCCAGGGGATCTTCCCAACCCAGGGATCAAACCTGGGTCTCCTGCATTGCAGGCAGCTTCTTTACCATCTGAGCCACCAGGGAAGCACTGTTGTAAATGACTGAATTCTGTTCCCTGTCAGCTCCGGGCTCACTACACTTTAGTGAGCTCTGATTTGGGTGCTGTCCTTGGCACTTTACCTACATTAACTGTGAACCTCCCAGGAACTATACAAGGCATTGTTCCTACTTAACAGATAAAAGGGAAGTTGAATAACCTGCCCAGAGTCACACAAGTGTGCCCCAAGTCTGATGCACTCCAAACTCACACATTTTTTGCATCTTGTCACAAGACTTTCTTTGATGATAAAGAACTTCCAAAAGGAAGTTTGACACTTTGTTTAGAAGGCTATCAGGGTTAAACATTCTACCTACCCCTCCCATAACTGTGTCCTTGACCTCACTTACTCCACCCTTCTCTCCTTCCCTCTGCTCCAGCGCCATTGGTCTCCTTGCAGACTACTGGCTGAACGTGGCAGGAGTGCTTCCTCTTGGGGGTTGCTCTTGTTCACAGAGGTGTTGCTCTAAAGAGCAAACTGCCTCAACAAGTTGAACACTGAAACACCTAGGACACTCTTCCAGTGGATCTCTGGCTCACTCTCAACTCTTCCATAACTTTTCCAAATGTCATCAGAGACACTTTTGACCACCCTATTGAAACCAACTGAGTGACTTTCACTCATTGAAATTGTAATTCCTTTAGTCAGCACCCATGATTTCACTTTGCTCTGTGCCAGCCACTGCCCTACACCCAGTCAACGGGGTACCTGTAACTTACCAAATACAGTATATAATTTATTTATGTATTATGCTTTTTATATGTTTCTCAGTAGACTACAATTTTCTCAAGGACAGGGATTCCTGATGTTTCCCAATAAACATTGTCCGTCACATTATTGTTAGGATTTCAAAAGTACTTTTGATGCATATTTCATTTAAACTGCAAAACTGTTCAAAGACAGAAATAGGACTATTGTCATCTGTACTTTTTTGAGTGAGGATGCAGACTTAAAGCAGCCAAATGACATAGCCATAAAAGAATCGGCAATGATAATAGTATTCCAGGTGTTAACCATTTACTATTTACTATTAATACGTTACTCTCATCATGGTAGATACTGTATAAAGCTTCAATTTATTACATACTCAAAAAGCCCAAAGAGGTCATGATGACCCTCACTTTTACAGAGGAGGCAAGTGTCATCAAGAGCAGCTTAAACACTTACCCGCATTCTACTGAGCAAGTACCTGTCAGCATCTGGACCAGAATTTAGATCTTCTGACCCCATGTATGTATCATCTCCCCAGTCCCACCCTGGCACACATGCTGCCTTTTCTCTGAAAAGGAACAGGGAATTGACAAGTGCTCCATTTTCATTAAAACCTTGTATATAAAGTCAGTGACCCCAGACCACATCTTCCTTAGGCTAATGGATGATGGATTTGCACACTGGAAGCCAGAGGGGTTGCTGTAAATAATGAGCTCATCTGATCTTGACAAGTTGAACTATGGCTTCAGTGACACCTACTGCTCAGGTACACCAGTGTGGAGACCAGAACCGGGTCTCAGAGAACCACAGGACCCTGCCATTCAGAATGTCTGATGGGCCCTGCCATACACAGATCTGATTCCCAAGGTTTATGCTTGTGACTGACCTAGCCACAGTCAATCAGAGAAATGTAATCTTTCAGTAGAAATCTAATCTTTCTTTAGAATGCTAACTACGAAACCCTGGTCCATAGGCTTGCAATTACCAAAAAAAAAAAAGTTAGTTTTTTGGAAAAAGCTCAGACATGCAGTCCTTTGACTAGAATTTTTCAAGTTTTGCCTCCTGAGACTTCACAGATTATCTGAAAGGGTTCAGTTACATCCACTAGAAGAAAGGAGAAAGCAACTCTTGATAATTTATTTTTAATATTCAGTATAGCACTTCAATGTTTTATTTAAATGTTTATTTTAACATTGAGTATAATCCTTCAAAGGGATTTCTTTGCTAAGGAAAAAGTGAAAACCATTGTACTCGGCTGATGAGTAGCTCAAAAGCTAATGTCAAGTGACAAGTATTTGCTGGATGGATGGATGGATGATTGAACAAAATGAAATGTGAATTACAAGTCTGTCGTGGATTACTGCACAATCATTTAACAAGGAACTTACTGTTTCTGAGATGTTTAGATGTCTTTGGTACAGAATTGTATAGTAAGTTGGTAAGATACACTCCCCATTTTCAATTTCTATGTGTTTTATTATTATTATTTATTGGCTATATCAGAAGCCCACATTTACTTTGATCCACCCAAGACACCAGGGAGAGGCTGATCCAATTCTGTGAAAAGAAATAAAATTCTGGATTTCTATAATAAACATATGGATAAAACTTTTCAAGACCCTCTGGATTTTACTATAGTTTTCTTTACCTATTGGCCTTACTAGCTGGCTACTTCAAAAAGGAGACTGAAAATAAAAATATTCCCAGATTTGGTTCCTGTGAAAGGGAAGAGTTAGGTTTATCATAACCCTTTCTGGGAACTAGAAAATTGTTCTTTTAAATCTGTTTTATCTGCATTTTAAGAATTACCCAGTGAACTGTCCTTTCAAACCCAACTATCAAGGTTATTGCAAAATCATAATGACAATATTTGTCATGTAAATGCCTTTCAGTCTTTGGCACCAAAGACCATTCTAAATTTTATCTCAATCCAAGTCAAAATGATTTTGAGATGATCTATGGCCTCTCAAAGCAAAGTCATTTAAGTGCTCAGAAAACTGAGCTTTCCTTTCTTGCTTATGGATTACCTGGAAACTTGCTTCTTTTCTGGATTTCACTCAGCATCTGTAGGACCAGCCAAGAAGAGGGGTGAAGTAACATTTTCACTGCTGGCAGAGAATGTGTCGTAAATACAAGCCAGTATGGGATTTGTTTTTACTATTCAGATTTTCTAGTTTGTGGTTTGTATCATGGCTTTGTCTATAGGAAACACACCTAAGGTGAAATATATTATAAGAAATTAGCCTTCTACCCTAAATCTAATCTTAGAAGGGGGCCCTATTGTTCTTCCAGATTAGAAGGTAAATACAGTAATTACATGATGAATGCAGGCCAATCTGAAAAAGTTAGATATGTTGGATGGACATCGGTTTCCTAGTTTTCCCTCCAATACACATTTTTAAAACAGCGGCCAGCTTCCCACTCTTTTACCCCATGTTTCCCAGGAGGCAATGGGCAAGTCCCCTGCCGAGAAGCTCCCCAGGGCAGCTCTCCACTTTTTCTGTCTGCTCTTTCTTTTGGATTTGTCAGCATTTGGAGTGCATTATCAAAACCTATTTTTAACAGGAAGAGAAAGTTCCTAATAGCCCCAAAGGAAAAAAAAAAGACAGCATTTCAAGATTATTTCTGGCAACAGTAACTCTCTCTGAGGTGGAAAAGTTTACAAAAATTTCCAAACCCAATATGCTCCTAGCAATGATCCCTCCTTCCCAATCCAATGCATCGCTGTCTTGCCCTGTATTGGTGAGGAAACAAACAGAAGATAAATTGCTAAGGATAATATTTCTTTGAAAGAGAGTCCCCGTGGATGACAATTATATATCTTGATGGAAAGGGAAGATGAGATTAGGAATGATTGGCAGGTGGATGGCTAAAAATCTGATGATTGGGATCTTAAATGGTTTGTCCCCACCCTCCCCCCGCAACCCCGCCATGGACATCTAGTAGAAATAGCTTATACTGACAAAACTGATTGATCTGAGCTACAAACTGGGTCAACCATTTAAAAATGGTCACTTGTGGGAGATTGCTAATATCTAATCCTTTTTATCTGTCAGAGAATTTGACACTAGTATATTTTGGTGTTGATGGTTTCATGTCCATGACCAAGAGTAGCCAAGCAATTTGAAATGATCACAACACCAAGCTTTCTGGGAAAGAAGATGCTAGGGGAGAGTGTAAGGTTGAGATGGAAAATAATCTTTTTTTTTTTTTTTTTAAAGTTAATGTAAGTCTAAACTCTGTATTTTTGGGAGGAGAGGGACTCCTGTACTCACTATTCAGGTCTTCTTTAGGTGGTCTCCGAATCAGATTGTAAGTTATATCTCTCTTCTATATGACCCTACAATCTCATATAACTACCCCATAATAATATTTACAATGTACTATTTTGGCAGTTTTAAAGAATATTTCACTTTTCTTATCTCCATAAGAGCAGCAACTTTTATATTTCATTACTTTATTACTGGGTCCATTTCTGGGCTGTAATTATTTGCTGAATGAACCTCTTCCCAAAGACTAGCTTTTGTCCCCCATGTCTCCTAATTGGAATGACTGGTTTATCACCTCTCCATCCTGTTGGGCTACTTACTCTATAATGGCAGGAAGCTCGTCTTGCTTACTGCTTTATCCCTAGTGTCTGGAATGTGTGTGTGTGTGTGTGCGTGTGTGTGTGTGTGTCTGTGTGTGTGTGTCTGTGCATGTGTCTGTGTGTATCTGTGTGTGTGTGTCTGTATGTGTCTGTGTGTGTGTGTGTGTGTGTGTGTGTGTGCTTAGTGGCCCAGTCATGTCCAACTCTGCAGCCCCATGGGCTGTTGCCTGCTAGGCTCCTCTGTCCATGGAATTTTCCAGGCAACAATACTAGAGTGGGTTGCCATTTCCTTCTCCAGGGGAACTTCCTGACCCAGGGAATGAACCTTGTGTCTCCTGCGTTGGCAGGCAGACTCTTTACCACTGCACCACCTGGAAAGCCCACAGTACCTGGTGTAGACATTTTCGTACTTGCTAGGTTACTGAGTAATTAAATAACTGAATGAGGGAAAGAAGAAAGAAAAGAAAAAAGCAGAGGAGGGAAGAAGGACAGCGTTAGATAGGAAAAAGAAAGAGGAATAAAGAAGAGAAGGGAGAAAATGAAAGACTGATACACATTAATCCTCTTTGGGGATCTTTTCCTGAGTATCCAATATGTGGTCTTTTCAGAAAATGAACTTGAATAATAAATGTAGCCTTTGCAAAGAAGTGCTTTATTAACTATGCCAAAGCCTTTGACTGTGTGGATCACCAGAAACTGTGGAAAATTCTGAAAGACATGGGAATACCAAACCACCTGACCTGCTTCTTGAGAAATCTGTATGCACATCAGGAAGCAACAGTTAGAACTGGACATGGAACAACAGACTGGTTCCAAATAGGAAAAGGAGCATGTCAAGGCTGTATATTGTCATCCTGCTTATTTAACTCCTATGTGGAGTACATCATGAGAAACACTGGGCTGGAAGAAGCACAAGCTGGAATCAAGATTGCTGGGAGAAATGTCTATAACCTCAGATATGCAGATGACACCACCCTTATGGCAGAAAGTGAAGAGGGACTAAAAAGCCTCTTGAAAAAGTGAAAGAGGAGAGTGAAAAAGTTGGCTTGAAGCTCCACATTCAGAAAACGAAGATCATGGCATCCAGTCCCATCACTTCATGGGAAATAGATGGGGAAACAGTGGAAATAGTGGCTGACTTTATTTTTGGGGGCTCCAAAATCACTGCAGATGGTGACTGTAGCCATGAAATTAAAAGATGCTTACTCCTTGGAAGAAATTTATGACCAACCTAGATAGCATATTCAAAAGTAGAGACATTACTTTGCCAACAAAGTTCCGTCTAGTCAAGGCTGTGGTTTTTCCAGTGGTCATGTATGGATGTAAAAGTTGGACTGTGAAGAAAGCTGAGTGCCAAAGAATTGATGCTTTTGAACTGTGGTGTTGGAGAAGACTCTTGAGTGTCCCTTGGACTGCAAGGAGATCCAACCAGTCCATTCTGAAGGAGATCAGTCCTGGGTGTTCTTTGGAAGGAATGATGCTAAAGCTGAAACTCCAATACTTTGGCCACCTCATGCGAAGAGTTGACTCATTGGAAAAGACTCTGATGCTGGGAGGGATTGGGAGCAGGAGGAAAAGGGGATGACAGAGGATGCAATGGCTGGATGGCATCACCGACTTGATGGACGTGAGTTTGAGTGAAGTCCAGGAGTTGGTGATGGACAAGGAGGCCTGGTGTGTAATACACCTTCTAGAAAAATCAGCTTGGAACTTTGGTTTGGGGGAGAGCCAAATTGTGCAAAGGAAAAGATTTTTACTCTAAGCAAAATGATTGAAAAATGAAACTACAATTAAGAGTAACCATAAGGAAACTTCAGTCCTCATTAATGGTAAAGCCAGGATATATCTACTTATAGTGGAAGCCAACTTTTGGAGGAAATGAATAAAATGTGCTTAAGGAATGCTAAGACTGACATGATAATTTGGATCTAGCATTTTCACTCTATTGCAAATAGTTCCTTTCTTTAAAAGCTGTAAAGTAAGAAGAAGCGCAGGTGTTTTGATATTCACTTTTATAGGACTTTTCGATCAAGGCCTTATAAATAGCTCTCTTGGAATCTATTGTAGCGGATGTCAGAAATGCATATTTAAGACTGTGTTAAAAATGCTTTATTGACCCAGTGGACTGGAAGGAAGCTCCAAGTGTCTTTGTAAATCATTGACAAGAGAGACACTAATGGCTCTTTAAGCATGTCTTGGTCAAGGAGGGCAAAATGGCTGCTTGATTTGTTTATACTTGAGATTAAACAAATTACCATCTCTTCTGTCCCAGGGTTCTGTGGTATATACAGTGTAGACAAATGCAGGAAAAAGAAACAAATTCTGGGCCAAACAGTCATGTCTGAGGCAGTAGAGGAAAATGGATAAAATATTGTAGAGTCAGGCCCCCAAAGTTCAAGTCCTAAATCAGCTTCCTATTGTTTTCTATTCTATGTCTCAGGGTTCTCTTCTGTAAAACGTGAATAATATTAACTTATTAGGGTTGTTGTGAGGACTAAATGGGTATGAGGATTAAGTGAGTGCAGGCAAACTGATTATAATAAATAGCTGTTAATACATTGACCAGCACACAGCATGTCCACCATAAATAAGACCTGACATTCTTCTTACTGTTCACATAAAAAATGAAACCCAATTTCAAAGACACTACCAGAAGCAGTTATATGTGACATGAATTTTGATGGAAGGACACAATTCTGAAAGGTTGGAAAATGGAAGCTTTTAGTTTTCAAGTTCCAAGACTCTCCTGTCAGATGTGTGAACTGTTGGTGCAATGACGGGTGGTCTACCTGCTTTCTGCTTTGCATCCTTGCTTCATCTGCTCTTAAGTCTTTATTCATTTTTATTCTGTTTCTTCGTGATGTTTATTTAATGGCATACCAGCAGGAATACCCTCTGAGAAGGAAGCCCAGTAACAATGATAAACTAAAAAATTCTCTTAAGGAGGGCTTCTCTGCTGGTCTAGTGGTTAAGAATCTGCTTTGCAATGTAAGGGACACCAGTCTGATCCCTGGTTTGGAAGGATCCCACCTGCCATGGAGCAGCTTAGCCTCTGCACCACAGCTACTGAGTCTGCTTTCTAGCGCCCACGAGCAGCAATTACTGAGCCCGCATGCTGCAACTATTGAAGCCCACACCCCAGCTCCTGCGCTCCAAAAGAGAAGCCACCGCAATGAGAGGCCCCCACACCTCAAGAGGAGTAGTGCCTGCTCACCAAAACTAGAGAAAGCTCAACCATACGATAACAATGAAGACCTAGGGCAGCCAAAAATAAATAAATAAAAATAAATTAAAAAAAATAGTTCTCTTAACATGGGATTCTTCTATTAGTCTCCATGGGTAAGTGTATGGATATTAAAAGGAACATGAGTAATGACAATACACAAACTCCATTATCAAAACATAGAAGGACAGCAGGCAATGCAATGGCTCAGAATCTATTATCTCTAAATCATAACTATTTTATGACATATTTTCTTCCAGCTAAACAAAAATACACACTCGAGGAACAATATTCCTGAGTTAGCTTAGAAGCAAATCGAGAAGATCAAGATACAATTTCAGATTATCCAAGGAGAAATGGCTTTAAAATAACATCCCCTGAAAGAAGCATTTTTATTTTAGGGTCTGATTTTCTCTGCTGGGTCCTCTTGCTGAGTCTTAAACTGATCTTAAATTCTAAGTCCTTTCTGTGGTACCCACAGGAGAACCACATGAAAATCCATAGGCATTAGCTTTTACTTCCATCTATGGTGAAGCTACTTAGCAGCAGCAGCAGCGTGGTCTAATTACTCTCAAACTCCAAAGTGAATTATTAAGTTTTAGGAAATCTGTTACACAAATACTAAAATTAACATTTGCTTATGTCTATTGAATCCTATGGGTTTCCCTGGTTGCTCAAATGGTAAAGAATCTGCCTGCAAAGGAGGAGACCAGGGTTTAGTGCCTGGGTTGGGAAGATCCCCTGGAAAAGGGTACGGTAACCCATTCCAGTATTCTTGCCTGGAGAATTCCATGGACAGAGGAGCCTGGTGGACTACAGTCCATGGGGTCACAAGGAGTCAGACATGACTGAACGATTAACACACACACACATTGAACTCTATAATGGTTTTGTCAAGAAGTGGTCTCTACATTATCAATGGCTGGGATCCAGGTGTAGTAGGATCCACGTGTAGTAGGATATTTAAGACAATAGCATTTGAGATTGTATTTTAGAGCCATATTGATGGGATTTAAATGCTGCCTCCACCCTTTGGGATCTGTATTATGTCAGGAAGATCATTTACGCTTTCTATTGTTAGTTTCCTCACCTGTAAAATGGGGAAAATAACAATACTTTCACGATTAGGGAGTTGTGAGGATCAATGAGGCACTTGAAGTATGCTTGAAGTATAAGAACCATACAAGTGTTTGCTGTTAATAGTCTTGCTATTTTTAATTTTAGCTGTTGTAACCATCAGCACTTCTGAATGACTATCTCTGGCTCTCCTCCCCCTAGGTTTAGGGTAGTTCCCAGTCCCCTTGTGGGAGGTGGGGCCATTTGAGTATTTCTGTATTAAAGGAAGTGATCTGTCATTTTCATGATATTGTTTAGTTGCGAAGTTGTGTCTGATCTTTGCAACCCCATGGACTGTAGCCGACCAGGCTCCTCTGTCCTTGGGATTTCCCAGGCAAGACTACTGGAGTGGGTTGCCATTTCCTTCTCCAAGGGATCTTCCTGAGCCAGGGATCGAACATGCGTCTCCTGCACTGGCAGGAAGATTCCTTACTGCTGAGCCTTCAGGGTTCACTTTCATACCAAGCTTTTAATTCCTTGTGGAAGACTCTGGAGCTCTCTTCTTCTTGGTGTAGTAACCAGCAGTGTTTTAGATCAGGGATCAGCCAATTTTTCTATAAAGGTCTCAGGTCAAAAATGTTTTTAGTATTGTTGGCCATCTGATCGTGGCAATTACCAAACTCTGCAGTTGGAACGCAACCGTGAACAAAACATAAATAAAAAGTATGGCTGTGCATAAATAAAATTTTATGTATGGAAAGTGAAACTTGAATGTCATGTAATTTTTTAGGGGTCATAAAATATTCCTCTTTTGATTTTTTCCAGCCATTGAAAAAGGTAGAAATCATTCTTAGCTCATAAGCTATATAAAACAAAACAAAACAAAACAAATGTTGGGCCAGATTTGGTCTATGGACTATAGTGTGCCCACCCCTATTTTGGATATTGGCTTCTCCAGCAGTTCCAGTTCCTGGGTGACACCTCCAAACACAGCCTCACTGAGGAACCACAAAGGGCATGTTGCTTGATCAAGAAATAAACCTTCATTGTCTTAAGCCAATGAGAGTTGCGGGTTGTTTGTTATTGCAGTTTAATACAGCCTAATCTGACTCATGTATTATTCTTTAAGGTGATGAGAATAAAAAAGGTGTATTACCCCCTTAAGAGACCTTAAATTTGCTTCTGTAAATATGTTTAGTGATAACTAAGGTGGAACCATTCCAAGGCTTTTACCCATGAAATACAGTCTTTCAAATCGATGCCATCCATGAAGAACGGAAATGAGATATAGCCGCTCAGCTTCCTCCTCTGTGCACATATCTCATCCCAGCCAAGGATCTGGCCCTTGTCATCTTGGTGTTTTATTGGTGTAGCTGAGAGGTAATCACAAAAGTATATATTTCTTCATATCGTGAGACTGTGCCTCTCCTCCACAGTCAGCAAGATCAGAAAACACACATTTAGGGGAAAAGAAGGCAAACAGAAACTCTGATTTGTGTTACACATTGTAGAAGTCATTAACTATGACTCAGGTAGAAAAACTTATTACTTCTCTTTTTGACAGTGATGACAATTTAATAGTATTTGACTCTACCGAGTTACATAAAGCGTCCGGAGGCATTGAAAGGGACTGTTTATCAAGATGATAAACAAGGTTTCCTTTCCTTCCTGGCTGCATGGATGTGATCAGGAGTCTGAGGCCATCTGAAATCACTTAGTCTGGCCACCAGGCAGACGTGAAGCTACACGGGACCATCTGCACTTGAAACGAGCTTCACTTAATTGACCTGCTCCACCAGCTCAGCACAAAGGGAGGCATGTTTATGTGAGTACATGAGCACCAGGGCATTCAGTGTGGATTTGGTGACTGAGGGAAGGGTATTAGTCCTACTGAAACCCTGCTCTCTGGAAATCTCATACTCAACTAATCTAAAAACATACAGTCACTTTTGCCTTCTGGTTTACGTAAAGCAGGCTGGATTAATTCTCAGATTTCTGAGAAAGTAGAATGAGTTTGAACGGGTGAGTATAATTTTTAAAAAAAGTGCTTGCTTTTAGTATTGCTATTATTAACTGTGGCAGTCGCTAATGCCATTAGTCATTTCTACTTTGTGCAAGTGAAGTGTTATTTGTGTCCGACTCAATCGTGTCCAATTCTTTGAGACCCCATGGACTGTAGCCCGCCAGGCTCCTCTGTCCGTGGAATTTTCCAGCAAGAATACTGGAATGGGTTGCCATTTTCGCCTCCAGGGGATCTTCCTGACCCAAGGATCGAACATGCTTCTCCTGTGACTCCTGCATTGCAGACAGATTCTTTACCTACTGAGCCATTGGGGAAACTTTCTCCAAAAAGAAGTTTCTCTGTTCTTCTGCAGAGAACAGAAAATAGAATACTACTACAGACTAGAAAAGTCTCTATTCTTTTTATCTGCCCAGCAAATTCTGCTGCTTCTACTGGTACTTGCTTCTTTGTTTTCCTTAGGGAGTCAAAGGCCTCTTTTCCAATGTTAGCTCATAGAGTTTTGAAGTTGTTGGTTCTACCCCTGATCCAGAAGAGTGCAAAGACTCAAAACTAACTAAGTGGATTATGAATTCTCTAGAGACCAAGTGATTGCTCCAGTCCCAGCTCAAGCTGTACACAATGAGATCCAATTGTAAACTATTCATTCTTGGGAAAATATTTTTTTCTGGAAGTCTTTCTAATGAAAAGATGTAAATCAGGAGTTTGCCACTATCTTAGTACCATGACATATAAGAGTGCAAATGAATGGAATCAACAAAGAGGGAAGCCAAGTGGAAAAATGGAGTGCTTCCTGGCATTATTGTTACAGCTCTGCCTGAAGCTGGCAGCTTACTTTGGGCAGAACATGCTGTTTTTTTTCTTTAGTTTGAATTATATATTCTACTGCAAAGAGTCATGAAGCTGAGTTATACCAAAGGTATAAAGAAGATTCTCTGCAATTGTAATTTCTTCTTTTCTATACATTTGTTACATGCAGTACTCTAAGACAGCTTCCAAAACTGACCTCTATCTCAGTGCCACCTCCTGAGGGAAAACTTCCTATGCTTCCCCTGTTAGGTCACGCAATACTTATTGTCTTCTTTTTCATAGAGCTAAACCAACAATTTTGGTCAGAGGACCATATACTCATGCATTCAAAACTATTTTTCTGTTCCCCTTATAACTATGATGGACACGTGACACAGTTCTTGTCAATGGGTTATATACGCAAATTTGCTAAGTATATCTAGGAAGACTTAGCTTTCCTTACGTAACACTTGCCCCTTCCTGTTTACTATTTTTTGCTTCTTTCTATCTGAAATGAAGGCTAGACAGCTGGAAATATAGCAGCCGTTTTGTGCCAATGAGAGAAAGGAAGGTCAAAGATGAGGTCAAGAAAATCGTAGAGACTTTAACCTGGAGAGTGTTAAGCAACTGAAGCCAAGTCACCAAACAAGCCTCCAGATTTTCTATTGAATGAGAAAATATAAATGCCTGCCAGTTTGCTTAACCTACCACCCAGATGAGAGTCCCATTACTTGCAACAAAATGTAGTTCTGATATATTGGTACATGTTACAATTTTTGATAAATGCTTTAAGAAATATATGAGAAAACGAAATAAAGTATCCTTAACTCAAAGATCTAGTCAGAGACCTAAGACAGAGAGAAAATAAAAATGAATACTTCAAAGTAGAAAGTAGTAAGAGCCTTGAGAGGGTAGTCTCTTTCCATTACTGGAGTGTCTGACGGATTACAAGATACTATCTTCATCCTATATGGATTGAGTAAGACTTGCTGAAGTAAAAGGATTTGATTCAGGTCTTTGGTCCTTCAAGGATTATTTGTTCTTGTGGTGATAGGAGATAGACACTTCAGGTTCAAAGAATAGGGTGAGCAAATACCTAAGGATGAGGCCTGTGACAGACTCTAGAGTGGTCCCCTCTTCATGCTCTATCTAAGGCTCTCCCCTTAGTGAGGATGGTATTTTTAGAATACAGAGTATGGAATATAGTATGGCAAAGATGATAGAATACCACTTCTGTGAGTAGGTTATAGATATGGCTAAGATAATGTGATGTCATTCCCATAATGATCTTTTATCTGTATCTCTGTATCTGCAGCTCCACCTCTATCATCAAGTCTCGTTAATATGCACTAAAGAGGCTCAAATATTGACTGGAAGGACTGCTGTTGAAGCTGAAGCTCCAATACTTTGGTTGTCTGATGCAAAAAGCTAATTCACTGGAGAAGACCCTGATGCTGGGAAAGACTGCAGGCAAAAGGAGAAGGGGATGGCAGAGGATGAGATGGCTGGATAACATCACTGGACATGAGTTTAAGCAAACTCTGGGAAATCGTGAAGGAAAGGAAAACCTGGTTTACTGCAGTCCACGGGGTTGCAAAGAGTCAGATACAACTTAGCAACTGAACAATGACTATTAATACAACAACCACAGAGACACTCTACTTCCAATGCTGACTTTGGGAGAGGATATATGGAAATGTCCACATGGTAAGGAATTGCAAATGGCCTTTAAGCACTGGGAGTAGTCCCTAGTTGGAAATCATACAACTGCAAGGACATGGATTTTATCAACAGTCTAAAGGAACCTCTGGGGAGAATCTACATGTCTGTCAACTCATACTACGTGGTACACTTTTCCTCCAATGTTTAGGGATTAGTTAGGTAATTTCTGGTAAAAATCTCTACCTCATTTGATATTTGATTTCAGTTACCAAAGACATCGCCTAAAAATCAACTGCACTCATAAGATCTAAACAAGTATGAACATGGACATTGTGGTCTTTAAGAATCTGATTGTTCAGAGAAGGAAAGAACTTAAGGACAGCTAAATTAAGGGTTAGGAAGTTTAACTGACATGTTGAAATTTGCCAGTTAGTAAGACAAACCCCAACTGTTTTTACTTGCCTATCTTTTCATTCTTTCTTCTGATAAGAGCATGTCAGGTTTCCTTTGGGGTGTGACTACTCCCACCTTATTTGCAGTCCATGTAGGGCAGGTGAACTAAAGCTTTCAGGGGTGGAACTGTGACCTAGACCTGGCCACACAGCACAGTCCTTCTACAGTCATGGAGACTAGTCTGAAGATGGGCTTGTGATCCAAAAGTTGGTTCAATCAGGCTGAATCAAGGCTAAGGAGAAATACTGGGAAAAAACTTACTTTCTGTTGGACTAGATGCAAGCTGATCTTTTCAGAGATTCAATGAAGAATTGAACTGATCTGGAGAACAGTGGACAGAAGAGATAGTGATGGACCTGGCCCTTGTGTAGATACAACACTGCTGGCTCTTACTCTGGGCTCTTTCTTTAAATGTGCTAATAAATTCTTTTTTACTGTATTGGCTTCAGTTATTTAAAGAATTCTGTGGTGTTATTTTTCACGTCACTTCTCCAAGTCCCCAACAACAACTGGTATCCAAGAATTCAATTTAATTCAATTCTGACCCTAACTACCTGCAGTTAGTGCAGACCCCACAGGTTGAAGGGTTCAGTCCTCCAACACCAACCTCACTTCTGACAACAGTTGCAAATGGGATGGCCAAACTACCTGCACTTTTGTCTGACTTGGTGCTAACTTCAGAGGTTCTCATGACTCCTCCTCATGATTTAATAATTTGCTGGAATGGCTCACAAAACTCAGGAAGGCAGTTTATGCTTCCTAGTTTACTATAAATGATTCAACTCAGGAACAGCCAAATAGAAAGGATGCCTAGGACAAGGTATGGTCAGGGGTTGGGAGGAGGGAGGTTTAAGTGGAGCTGCTACAACTGCTCCAGGTACTGCCACCTCCCCACATCGCAAAGCATTCACCAACTCAGATGCTCTCAAAAACCTGTCATTCTAGGGAGGTTTTATTGATCTTACATAGGCATGATTGATTTAAATTGCTGGCTATTTGTGATTAACACAACTTCCAGCCTGCTTCTCTCCAACCCTCTTATACCTTGGTTTTCCTGGTACCTTGGTCATTTTGGTGATCAGCTTCTGTCCTGAAACTATCTCAGGATCCCCCACCACGAGCCATCTCATTAGCATACGAGATACACTTATTAATTTAGAGAGTCCAAGACTTTTACCAGCTGTGTGCCAGGAACTGGGTACAAAGACAAAACACTTTTCTATGATACCCTGGGAATTTAGTTTCAGGGTTCTAACATTGTATGTAGAATCTTTATGAGAACTTAATTTTTTTTAAATGCACATAAAGTATTTGATACAGTGCCTGAAACATAGTAAAGGCACAAACTGTGTAGCTTTCTTTGTTACTATTAGTGTTCCTGTAATAAAAGTCATCTTTTAAATTTACTGAGACCAATTGGGAGAGAGAATCAATTAGATAATGATTTTATGATACATCTACTGCAGATGAAGTCCAAATAAGTCACCATATTGATTCCTAGCAATTAAACAATCGGGTGAACTGACTCACGGCAACTGGATGGCTGAGCCTCTGTTGTTAAGAAATTCCAAACAGCAGAGTCATGAAAGAATTGGTAAAATATTATAGTGAAGACTCTTGAGCTCAGTAGTAAACCAAACATGGGTTTGAATCCCAACTAGGTCATGTAAAACATGCATCTCTTAAAGTCTCTGAGTTTTGTAAAATGGGATTGTGAGAATAACTTCATTAAGTATTTGAGAAGAATAAATAGAGTAATAAATATGAACTGCTCAGTACAGTTTGACTCAAACTGTAAAACTTCATAATCATAGCTTTTGATGTTTTAATTATATTGACTGACACAAATACACTGAATTTCAACTCTTAAGTGATGTAAATTAGACCTTAACATTTTTATGACCAAACAGTATTGAATAACTGACATTTGAGCAACATAGAAGCAACGTGTAGAAATAGATTAATTTAAACTTTAACTTATTTAGACTAAATGAGAGAGAAAATTTACCACCTAATGTAAAAAAATGCCATCTTTCAGAATTTCAGCTTATGCCTTTAGATAAGTCAGACATAAAGAGACCTTGCAGTGAGAAGTATGTAAAAACAAACAAAAAAAAGACTGCTTTTCCTTGGTTAGATATCAGTTCATCAGCACACATTTTATGAGTGATAATCTGAAGAGCAGAATATGGTTACTAAAGTTTTGAGTTCCCTGAAGAAACAGCTATGTAAGTTAATGCTTGTAATGAAATTACATTAGGGAAAAGCTGGCTGAAGAGTACATAAATTTCAACCTAAGGCTAAAGTTTTCTTCTTCACAGCAAATTATATTCAGGTTAATGGGGTCAACATGGGAATTGAAGCTATTGAGGAGGCCTAGGCGTCACACAGCAAATTTCCACTGCACTCAATAATGCATGAAAGCCATTTGGAAGAATGTTGTTTCCAGACAAGTGTTTGTGAAAATGCAAGGTCCTTAGAGAAGAGTCTTACACAAGGAATGCCTTTCTCCTTTTTTCCTCCACAGATTCACTTAGACCTCTGTCTTGGCCTAGAATGTCTTCTTTCCTCCTCAGTCACTTCACACCCTCCAATCTCTCACCCCTAAACTCATCACCTCGCTTTTTCTTTGGTTCCACATCGTCTTTGGAAGCTGAGAGGAGCAATCTGAAACGGCAGTCAAGAGAACAGATTTCGACTATTTAGGGTGTGATTTTACCCTTAGTTCTGGGATGAATTTAACTGTGGAATCCTTGATAAATGACTCTAACCATCAGTTCCTCTATCTGTTAAACAGAGTTAATTTTAAGAAGCCCATGGAGGAATGGCCAAAACACATATTAGGTCAAAATTACCTCAGAAAGTCACTAACTCCTTCATTAGACTGGAGAGATGCTAACAGTGTAGGTGACAAGACAAATTAAAAGGGGAAAACAATTGACTCAAGAGGGCCATCTGTGAAATGGGATATTTCCTGCCATATCAGTGAACAAGGATGTCACAGCCATGCATGATTCATGATGCTGGCCCTCAAAATGTGAGCCTCTGAACCCCAAGGGCACCCAGGAAGAACAATGCTGGCTATTGGCAGCCAGCAGTCACTCCCCAAGGTGAGCAAGGAACTAAGGTGTGAAAAATCAAATCCCAGGATGCTGGCCCCAGATGGGTGAGATGCATATAAAAGGAATGATTGCAGTAAGCCCAGTCTCTTGCATCTTCCCATACATAGAAAAGTGCTAAATTCCGAGACATTGGTTTTCCTTAATTAACAATAATCTTTTGATGTTCAGACCACTTGCCTCTTGTTACAGCTTCCATATAACCTGACTCCTCCCCCTAGGTCCTCTGAACTGTTCTCTCAGGGTCACTTGAGATGCTGTCTCCAGGGCTTGAAGTCCTAAAAATTCCCACCAAATAAAACAGAACTCTCAACTTCTAGGTTGTGACTATTTTTTAAGTCGATACATCTCCATCTCATGCCCACTCCAGGAAATATCCAAGAAAAAATCATAAGAATTAGCATTATTAAAATTCTTATCTATTTGTATTGGCTCTAGCTCAGTTCTACTTGAGTATGTGTGGTTGAATTGAGTGAGTTCAGTGCATTCGGAGGGCTACTGCTGCTCTTTGTGTTGGAAGGTTACAGACATAGTCAGTTTTACTCTATATTATATTTTCAATTTCAGCAATGAAAATTGTGTCTAGTTTTGTCTTCCCTTTACCGTGATATCTAAGTATCTGCGAATAGTCTCAGTTTTGGCTTTTGGCTCACAAAGCCTGAACTATTCCTATTTTGCCTGTGAAGCAGATGGAAACTTCTTTCCTTGTAGGTTCTTTGACTAGTCTAATAATTAAATTGACATAATGTAGATTAAGAGGAGAAAAACAAATTTAATTTCATAGGTACAGGAGCTCACAGAAATGTGAGACTCAAAGGGTAGTCAGGTAGTTGAGGCTTAGAAAGCATCCTGAGCTAAGGAAAAGGCTAGGGGCCTGGAGATACAAAGGGAAAGAAGGTCATTCATAGGCAAATGAGAGGAGATGTTTGGAAAACAAAAGTTGCCCTGCTTTGTAGATAAATTGCTTAGATAAAAAGGTATATCTCTTAATATGTTGTTGTTGTTGCTCCGTCGTGTCTGACTCTTTTGCGACCCCATGGACGGTAGCTGGACGGTAGCTGGACAGTAGCTGGCCAGGCTGCAGTCAAAATATGCCTCTTTGGCATATGTATTATTTTAAGCTGATATTTTAAAGAAAATTGGGGCATAAAACAGCTCTGAAAGCCAACTAGAAGTTATTCTTCTTAAAAAATTATTTACATTTCTAAGGGAAACTCCAGTTGTACGGATGTCTCCCTTGTTATACCAGGAAGAGCATGACTCAGTTTTTAACAACTCCTACTAATGGAGACAGCAGGAACTTCAATCTGCAAACCAACCCTTGTGTACTGTGCTCTTTTTGGTCATCTCCCATAACTCACTGATCCCACCCCAGTATCTTTTGTCTTTAGCTAATGAGTTTGGGTGAACTCCAAGAGTTGGTGATGGACAGGGAGGCCTGGCGTGCTGCAATACATGGAGTCACAAAGAGTCGGACACGACTGAGTGACTGAAGTGAACTGAACTGAAAGACAGTATAAAGGTAGTGGCTTTGTCCATTTTGGTAAGTTATTCACTTTTCTAGAGTCTCTCCCAAGTATACAGGAGGTATACATGTAATTAAACTTAATTTTTCTCCTGCTCATCTGTTTAATGTCAATTTGGTTGTTAGACCAGCCATAGAACCGAAAAATATTTCTCCTCCAACAGTGTATACCCAAGAATAATGAAAGCAGCCATCCAAGAACTTTTCAAAAATGTTTATAGCAGCTTAATTCATTACAGCCCCAAACTGGAAAGAACTTAAATGTTCATCAACAGCAGAAGAAATTTCTGGTATGTTTATGTAGTAGACCAGTATACAGAAATGAGAATGAGCCATCTACTCCTGTATGGAACAAAGGCAAAAAAGTGGCCAGATACTAAAGAGGATATAGGATTTTAATTATTTTAAATGTCTTTTTTTTAAGGCAAAACTGTATGGTATTAAAACTTAGGAAAGTAATTCCCTTGGAGGACAAAGCAGTGACTGAAAGGGGTCACAAGGGATGTTGGTGGATTTTGGTATTATTCTGTTTCTTTATGTGAATTGTGGTATCAAAATGAATACAGTTAGTAAAAATTCACTGAGCTGTTCATTCATGACTTGTATGCTTTTCTCAGTGTATCTATCAGTTCAGTTCAGTCACTCAACCACGTCCAGCTCTTGGCGACCCCATGGACTGCAGCAGGCCAGGCCTCCCTGCCCATTACCAACTTCCAGAGTTTACTCAAATTCATGTCCATTGAGTCGGTGATGCCTTCCAACTACCTCATCATTTGTTGTCCCCTTCTCCTGCCGCCTTCAATCTTTCCCAGCATCAGTCTTTTCCAATGAGTTAGTTCTTTGCATCAGGTTGCCAAAGTATTGTAGTTTCAGCTTCAGCATCAGTCCTTCCAATGAATATTCAGGACCGATTTCCTTTAGGATGGACTGGTTGGATCTCCTTGCTGTCCAAGGGACTCTCAAGAATCTTCTCCAACACCACAGTTCAAAAGCATCAGTTATTTGGCGCTCAGGCAATGGCAACTCATTCCAGCACTCTTGCCTGGAAATTCCCATGGATGGAGGAGCCTGGTAGGCTGCAGTCCATGGGGTCACGAAGAGTTGGACATGACTGAATGACTTCACTATCAATTTTCACTTTCATGCATTGGAGAAGGAAATGGCAACCCACTCCTGTGTTCTTGCCTGGAGAATCCCAGGGACGGGGGAGCCTGGTGGGCTGCCATCGATGGGGTCACACAGAGTCGTATACGACTGAAGTGACTTAGCAGCAGCAGCTTTCTTTATAGTTCAACTCTCACATCCATACATGAACACTGGAAAAACCATAGCCTTGACTAGATGGAACTTTGTTGGCAAAGTAATGTCTCTGCTTTTTAATAAGCTGTCTAGGTTGGTCGTAACTTTTCTTCCAAGGAGCAAGTGTCTTTTAATTTCATGGCTGCAGTCACCATCTGCAGTGATTTGGGAGCCCCCCAAAATAATCTCTCACGGTTCCCACTGTTTCACCATCCATTTGCCATGATGTAATGGGGCCAGATGCCATGATCTTCATTTTCTGAATGTTGAGCTTTAAGCCAACTTTTTCACTCTCCTCTTTCACTTTCATCAAGAGGGTCTTTAGTTCTTATTCACTTTCTGTCATAAGTGTGGTGTCATCTGCATATCTGAGGTTACTGATATTTCTCCCGGCAATCTTGATTCCAGCTTGTGCTTCAGCCAGACTGGCATTGCACATGATGTACTCTGCATATAAGTTAAATAAGCAGGGTGACAATATACAGCCTTGACATAATCCTTTTCTTATTTGGAACCAGTCTGTTGTTCCATGTCCAGTTCTAACTGTTGCTTCTTTACCTGCATACAGGTTTCTCAAGAGGCAGGTCAGGTGGTCTGGTATTCCCATGTCTTTAAGAATGTCCACAGTTTGTTGTGATCCACACAGTCAAAGGCTTTGGTGTAGTCAATGAAGCAAAAGTAGATGTTTTTCTGGAATTCTCTCACTTTTTCAATGATCCAATGGATGTTGGCGATTTGATCTATAGTTCCTCTGCCTTTTCTAAATCCAGCTTCTCAGTGTATGCTGCTGCTGCTGCTAAGTCACCTCAGTTGTGTCCGACTCTGCGTGACCCTATGGACAGCAGCCCACCAGGTTCCTCTGTCCATGGGATTCTCCAGGCAAGAATACTGGAGTGGGTTCTTAGTGTATAATGTTTCAATTAAAAATTATCTTAAAAAGAAGCAAACACTGAAGCCTTTTAGACTTCCTACTGATAAGACCCCCCCATCTCAACAGAAATTTTGCTTTAAAGTAAAGAAATAAATGAAGAAAAACAGACCCTCTTTTATAATTAGGAAATGCAAAGTTGGAAATATTTTTTTCTAATCATTTTTATAAAAAGGATAAAAAAGGCTAATGTCCAGAGTTTATGATCTTACATAAAAGCAGGCACAGACACAACTGGGGAATTATTAACAGACATTTTTTTCGCACTATCTATTGATATTAAATGGATGTATTCTGTGACCCAGTAATATCAATTCTAAAAGTCTCTTCTACTGATATCCTTACAAAAGTTAACAAAGCTGCATGTACAAAGTTATTCAGGGTACCTTAATTCATAATAGCTAGAAAAATGAGATAGTTATTAAAGATTATATAAAAATGAAAAAATTAATTACAAAGAGGCCAGGCTGATGAAAGCTTTTTCTGTGTTTCCTCTGGGGGAAAAAAATATGAGCTTAAGAAGTGCTGTCAAATATCTACTATGATTAGCCACAGATGGAATAATTGAAAAATCAAGGCAAAACACTTGCAGACTTATAAGTATATTCAAGTTCTCCTTGATTCAAGGTAGAGGTCGTACAGACATGTTTTCCAGCATCTACAAGTATAAACTTTAAAGATATAGGGCTGTCTTTATCAATATAGACCATATAGTAGCTGGCAGAATTCACAATTTTATTTTAATTAAAAAGTTATCTTTGACTCATGGGCAGAGATAATTTTCTTATTTTCACTGTAGAAAAAGTTCACATATAAAATACAATTAAAGTGACCTGTATTGTGGTTCATTAACTTTCACAATAAAAACCCTTTTCTTAACCACCAGTGTACAATAACTCTTTTGGGTCAGTTTCTCAGATAAATATCATTTAACAATGCAAAAAATTACAACCTAATTTTCTACAAAATAGGTTTTTGAAGTAAAGCTAAAGCACTGATGGTCAATCACATGAGATCTATAGTCCATTGTGATAAAATTGTTGGCTAATTATTAAGCTTTAGAAAGACCATTCAAAAGGCCCCTTTAGTCACTTAAGTTTATATTCAAAAGACATCAGATGGCCATAAACTCTTTAAAAAGATCTAGTAGAATTGATTGCTAGCTTCACAGTTTGGAATAGAGACCCAGGAGGTCCAAAGGAGCCTGGTACAATGAAGACCCAGTGTGCCTGCTATCTATACCTAAAGATGCTGGGGATCTATTAGGGAGAGCTAATAAATAAGAGGTTGGTGCCAAGATTTTGAAAGAAATTCATGGGATAATGAGCTGAAGATAGCAAGAAGTAATAGAGATAAATATTAGATACAACCTATTAGAAAAAAAGGTGTAAGTATACATGGAAAAGAGGTTTAACAGCAGCAATGGCTCTGAAAAAAGGAGACAGATTTAAATGGACAGTGAATTCAGAATGAGGCCTCTATGTGATGTAGTACGGAGCTCAGTTAAAGACTCCACCTGCCAGTGCAGTAGACACCAGGAGACTTGGGTTCAGTCCCTGGGTGGGGAAGATCCCCTGGAGAAAGGAATGGCTACCCACTGTAGTATTCCTGCCTAGAGAATTCCATGGACAGAGGATCGTGGTGGGTATAGTCCATGGGGTCGAAAAGAGTCAAATATGACTGAGTGAATGATCATGCATGTGATGTGGATACTAAAACTGCTAAAGAGCTTTGAGGCTTCATTAATACAAGTTGAGTATCTAGTTTAATTATTTCAACCACTTTTTTTCTTTTAAATTCATAGTAACTTTTTATAAAGGTAAAATTGAAAGCTAGTGATTTCAATATGCATTCATTCAGTGGCATATTCCCTCCAAACTCCTTCTAAGACTTTTTTCCGTGTCTCTCACAGTCAAGTTCCAAGCCTAAGTTTTCATAATGTAAGTTAAGACATTAGGAATTTTATTTGATTTCTAAAAATAATGCTATATTGAAATACCAAATATGCTTTTTAAAATTATACAGAATATGCTTTGTGATTAATAATTCATATTTAATCATAAAATAGCACATATTTCTTTCATGGAATGAGGAAATGTCACCTTAAATCTCAAGTATTAGTTTCAATGATAATAGTCAGAAAGGGTTTAGATTGTTTAAGGAATACAATCATTGTTTTGTATAAAAACTAGAGCTGAATGAAATGCATAATGTATAAATGACATTCCAAGGCTACAGTTTCAGAAAACAACCATGAGCTCCTTCACACACACACACACACACACACACACAGGTTGCCATGTCACTCTTAGAAACTATAAGTACTACTGATGACCCTGTCAGGGCATCCTTAACTCTGGCAGAGAACTCACAAATGACATCCTAAGTGAGAGAAGAAAGAAGACTCTATGAAATGAAAGGAAAGTTTGGGCACACAGATGACCCTAATATATCCTCATGCTTTTACTTCCCCAGCACCCATCATAATGCCAGGTACAGTTTGTTATTCAGTTGTTGTGTCCAGTTCTTTGCAAACCCATGGACTGTAGCACACCAGGTATCCCTATCCTTCACTATCTCCCGACTTTGGCTCAAATTCATGTGCATTGAGTCGGTGATGCTGTGTAACCACTGAAGGTTGACTGCAGGGTAAAATCATACCAAGACTCTTCACTATGGCATACGATTTCCATGGTACAGTGGCACGAATGACTACACACAAAAGTTGCCTGGAGTGCAAGTTCGATGCATGAAGCAGGGCACTCAAAGCTGGTGCTCTGGGACAACCCAGAGGGATGGGGTGGAGGGGGAGGTGGGAGAGGGGTTCAGGATTGAGGGACGCATGTGCACCTGTGGCTGATTCATGTCAATGTACAGAAAAAAAACACCACAATATTGTAAAGTAATTAACCTCTGATTAAAAAAAAATTGTTTATAAAAATTGCCATGATACTATTATGTAATATACATTCTTTATATTAAATAGTACTATCCAGGCAACTTCTGCGCATAGTGAGGACAAATAAATGCTAATTAGGCTTTATAAACATTTTATGAAGCAAAAGATCCTGAGGAGATGCTTTTATGTAACTGAAAAACTCCAAAATCACTTGACAATCTAATAATGTCTTTCTTAGAGTTTTGGAATAAGCCCTTTTGCAAAATGAACTACCAACTGTCGTTTTGAGTCTAGCACAGAGGATCTCAGATCTGTAAGAAACCTAATTATCAGTGGAAGTATACTGTCTGGATTTACAGTCACCAGAATTTTCAGTCCTGCTTTCAGTCAACAACAAAGACGGCTTTATGAAGGCATAGATTTGAGATTTATTCCATCACATTCTTCTTGGGCCTAAGGGCTTCATCCTTTAGAGAGTGTCTATATGCAGATACCAAAAAGGAACATTAAGGTGCAGAGAGTATGGATTTAATGCATGACTTTACAAAGCAAATTCTGAGCACACTGGCAATCAAGATTAGGGCAAGTGTATGTATTTCCATATCAAACCAACATAGACACTAGAGAATGATCTTTCTTTCTAAACTAAAGGGTCTTGCAAATTGATCTCATGGGACATTGCTCCTAGGACTTAATTCTTATGCATATAACATCTTTCAAAAGTGAATAAAAGGGAAAGCAAACCTTCTTCAACAAAATAAGCTTCTGGCAGGCAAAGCTTCAGACACTTGGCATTTCAATTGGCTTACACCTAACTACCTACAGGGCAGCCAAGAGGAAACAAAGCCACAGCCTACAACCCTCCCCATCAATGGCACAGTTGGCTGTCTGCAGGCAACGCTGTTGGTGAAGGCAAATATTTCCCTCCCAGGAAGGGGAAGCTGGATGTCAACAAAGATGGAGATGGGAAAACAGACTAGATCAAGCACACAGCAACCTGCACGAATTCTCAACATGGATGAAATGGAACTGATTGTCTTGAAGATGGACTTTTAAAATATGTACTCTGTGTCATCCACATATGAGATTAGAGACAAAGTAAGCAAAGTAACTAGGAACCATCACAGTTGGCACATATCATTAAAGAACTACATAATTAAAGAACTACATAACCTCATCTGAGACATGTATTTGGAGTCATAAAAATGTGCTTTAAGTTCCAATTTTGTTATTTACCAGTTGTGTGACTGCTGAGTGTATTATCTTACATAATAACTCTGAGTCTCTGCTTCTTCTTATGCAAAATAAGGATAACATAGTAACCACATAGTGTTATATACAGAAATTATTTTTCATGTTGTGGGGATTAAATTTAGCACAGTCCCTTGCTTATAGCAGAGGTCAGCAAACTTTTTCTGTAAACAGCTAGAGGCCAGATAGTAAATATTTTAGGCTTTGGGTGCCTAGTGGTCTCTGTCTCAACTGCTCAATGTGCCCATGTAAGCACAAAAGCAGCCAGAGACAACATGTAAATGATGGGACTGTGTTCCAATAGAATTTTATTTGCAAAAACAGGAGGTGAGTTGGATTTGGCTCAGAGGTTGTAATTTGTAATGGTTTAAGAGATATGTTTAATAGTAATATTATGAATCCAGTTCCAGTTCAGTCGCTCAGTCGTGTCTGACTCTTTGCAACCCCATGAACTGCAGCACACCAAGCCTCCCTGTCCATCACCAACTCCCGGAGTTCACCCAAGCTCATGTCCATTGAGTCGGTGATGCCATCCATCCATCTAATCCTCTGTCTCCCCTTCTCCTCCTGCCCTCAATCTTTCCCAGCATCACGGTCTTTTTAAACGAATCAGCTCTTTGCATCAGGAGGCCCAAGTATTGGAGTTTCATCTTCAATATCAGTCCTTCCAATGAACACCCTGGACTGACCATCCATATCAAATATTGAAATTACTTACAATATGCCACATACTGTGCTAGGTGCTTCATTCAGATTAATTCATTCAGTTGTCATAAGATAGGAACTATTCTACTATTAATATCTCCAATTTTATAGTACAAACAGACCCAGAGTTATTAGTAACTTGCTTCAAATTACACAGCTTAGAAGCTGAAAAGTCATGATCCGAACCTCAGTCCTCAGGCTTGGGAGTTTGTTTTCTTAACCACTCACTACGGCGCTGACTATTACCCATTCCTTTGTAGGTGTGTGCTCACCCTGTTCAATTCTGCAACCCCGTGGACTGTAGTCCACCAGGCTCCTCTGTCCATGGGATTTTCCAGGCAAGAATACTGGCGTCGGTTGACATTTCCTTCTCCAGGGGATCGTCCTGACCCAGGGATCAAATCCACATCTCCTTCACTGGCAGGCAGATTCTTTTTAACCACTGTGCCACCTGGGAAGTGACTCCTCTATCAGACTGTAATTAAATGCCAGGAAAAAAGGCCAGTTTGAAATGGAAGTTCAAACAAAACACTAATGTAGTTCAATTTTGAGAAAATGAACCACTCATATTTATAATGATCAGGCTGTCTTGAAAAATTTGGAAGAGCTTCAATTAGCTTTACCTTTGATTTCTGCCATTCTTACACAGGTTTGGGGGAAGGCATTCTACTTGTAACTCATAATTCACTGTATGTTCTCTCTTTGCTGTGAAATTATTTGAAGGAAAATGAACTCATAATGACATCGATAAGGGTGGAGAGGGCTGCTATAAATTATTTAGGCCGAAGAGAACTTTAAGAATGATTTTTATATCAGCTGTTGTGTGACAGTCTAGATGGGTGGGATGGGCTGGGAGGTGGGAGGAAGCTCAAGAGGGAGGGGACATAGGTATACCTATGGCTGATTCATATTGATGTATGGCAGAAACCAACACAGTCCTGTAGAACAATTATCCACCAATTAAAAGTTTTAAAAATAAAGAATGATTTGCTGTGGAATATTGTTACTTGAAAAAAATACATATAAAAAAGAAAAAAACCAACAATGTATGATAGTTCACCATTCATTTCAAAACACGTAATAGGGGACTTCTCTGGTGGTTCAGTGGCTAAGACTCCACACTCCCAATGCAGGGGGCCTAGGATGGATCCCTGTCTGGGAATTAGAGCCCACGTGCCACGCTACAACAAAGAGTCAGCACATCGTAGCTAATGATCCAGCCTGCTACAACTAACAGACCCCTGTGCTGCAACTAAGACCTGGCATAGCAGAATACATAAGTAAATAAAAATTAAAAAAACAAGAACATACATGATAACTAACCAAGGACTTCACTCTGACAAGGATTTTTTTTCTAGGCAAACACCACAGTTTTTAATATTCATTGGAAACATTTTTGAAAGAATAGGCAAAAGATTTTCCCTTCTGTGGGGAAAAATATTGTGGAGGGCCATTCTTTCCCTGTTTTTCATAACAGCCTAGCTGCATGCATTGTCTCATTTAATCCCAGGCACTATTACTATCTTCGTTTCACAGATGAGGAACAAGAGGTTCAGAGAGGTTAACCTGCCTAAGCTCACACAGTTAGTAAATTACAGTGCTAGGATATAGCCCCAAGATAGTGGATTCCAAGGTTAAATGTTGAAGCACTTAACCTTTGCACAGAGCTGTCCCTTTCCCACTCAAGAATGTCATATAATTGACAGAGAATGAGAATGTGAAACTCAAAGGTTCATGTTCCACTGAAGACCAGGAGACAAAGTGTGAAATGGAGTGAAAGATAGATGGAAAAACATCATCACATTAACAGTTCTCAGGCACTCACTGGGCAGTCTCTGGTAGGTTTTAAAATATACAGATGCCTGACTGCTTGTCCAGAGATTCTGATTCATTTTGGACTAGTGGAAGTAAAAGCTAAGGTTTCACCCTTGATTATGCCTTGGAATCCCTTGGTGGATTCCTACATGTATGTATAAAAATGAGCTACAGCAAGGGTCTCAAACTGGGTCGCATATTTGAATCACTTGTGTATGCGTATGTATGTACTTAGCACAGAGCCTGACACATAGAAGGAACTCAAAAAATAATAGTTATTGTTGTCAGTTGAGAATGTGGACCATGAAGAAGCAAACCTCATATCTGTTTTAATGAATTGAGTTAAATCAGGAAAAATGATTCATAGTAGTCCTTGGAAATCGTCTATAAGTTAATCTGATATTGACTTCTTCCAGACAAGAGAGTTGACTGGACTTATTTATAGACAGAATATACAGATCGTGACTGCCTTAAAGTCACAGGACAACATCTGAGTCATCTTCATTTTTTTTTTTTTGCCCAGTTACTTGCATGGCATAAGCACACAGTATATACTCATTGAGTTGATTCCAAACATGTACTTACTTTATGTAGGTAAGCCAGAATCCATGATTTTAATTAACTATATCCATCAAAATAGAAATTATTTCCACAGTACTAGAAAGTCCTGTTAGACATTACCATATGAGAACATCACCAACTAGAGTAGAATTCACAATGGAAAGCAGTTCTTTCTTGAACAAAAGGAAGTTCTTGCCTTAGATGACATTAGCTGATCAAAAAGTAAAGTGAAAAACAGAAGGCAAAAAGGCTCTTTATATTTGAGAGGATTACAGATCAGTTGGTAGCTCTGAAAAACAAACAAAAAACTCCTAGTAGAGTTATGTCAAAAGGGGACCTTCTTCCCCAAAGATTTGGTTGTGATAAGCTCAACACCACATAAATCTATCTGCACATACAATGATTCTGAAATGCGATTAGTCTATGGAGAGTCCACTATACCATCATCACAAGAAAAGGGTGGTGGTAGATAAGAATTTTTTAAAACTCTTCGCCTGGAGGATGATTTTGCAGGCAGGGAGATAAGAGCTGTTGAAAGTAATGAGATCCGTACCGAACATATAAAGACAGAGCTCCTGGGATCACTGAGAAAATTCGAAAAGGCTGAGCTGGAGTTCCTAGCAGGGTTAGAAACATTTACCTCACATGAAAGCCTAGTAAGTAGTGTAACAACTAGAAGACCTGGAAGTAGGTGACTCTCATCAATACAGAATCATAGGGTGCATGCCTACAATGATACTGACACAGTATGGTGATTTCTAGAAATAGATGAGGAGGAGAGGAATTGCATAATACAGAATTTTTAATAGTCATTTTATGCATTAAGGCTTACTGAATTCTAGAGTGTTCAAAGAGCCAGTTAATTTTAATAAATATTAATCTGTGCAAACCTTTACAATCAGTAACCTCTCCCTTCTAATTCTACTCTGTATGTAATTGTACCCCATAGGGATATTTCTCTTTTTATAAGTGCATATACGTAATAGTACAGAGGGCAACAGAGAGAGATTAATCTGCTCAAAATCCACTTTCCCTCAGTCCCCTCCTCCTTACAAAGACAAGCCCCTCACTGTTTGCTCCGTTTATATGGCTAAAGTATGCTGCTAAGTCACTTCAGTCGTGTCTGACTCTGTGCGACTCCATAGACGGCAGCCCACTAAGCTCCCCTGTCCCTGGGATTCTCCAGCAAGAACACTGGAGTGGGTTGCCATTTCCTTCTCCAATGCATGAAAGTGAAAAGTGGAAGTGAAGTCGCTCAGTTGTGTCCAACCCTCAGCGATCCCATGGACTGCAGCCTTCCAGGCTCCTCCGTCCATGGGATTTTCCAGACAAGAGTACTGGAGTGGGGTGCCATTGCCTTCTCTGACAGTATAGGCAATCATATTTCATAAAATATGACCCCTACCTCCTCAGCTGATTGGCCAGGAATGGGTAATTGACAGAAATATATCAAAGGGGACATGGAATTCTTATACCCATTTGCTTGATCTCTTGAATGACTGGATTTCATCACAGAAGTTGTAGGTTTGACCATGTTTAACTATGTAAGTTAACAAAAACAAAAACTAGTTTACAGAGTAGAGGGATACAGAGAGGAGGTAACCCCATCTTTGGTCTATTTCTGAGTCTTCGATGCATTCCTTCCTTTAGGTTCAAGGAGATATTCTATACCCTTGTGATACATTTCTTTCTTGTGTTTCATTCTTGCTCAAATGGGTTTCTACTCTTGTCAAACAGGAGTCTGAATTAATACAGAAATGGGCTCTAGCTGTTTGCAGAATCCATTCGCTTTCACTCATGAAAGAGGGTCCTGACAAAATGAATGTTTGCTGGGCAGAGTGACCCAAGTTTTCAGTGTGAATGCTGATAAGCATTTCCCTTGCATTGGAGTCAGATTTGAAAATCTGGCTTCAAATTAAGATTGGCATATCTGGTCCTCCAGACGGTGGCTCGTGTCTTGATATAAAATGAAATGACTTCTGATTCTTATGGCAGCTCTGACATCAACATTTATTTCATAGCCAGAGTGTGCTGGGGGCTGCTGATCAGGCTAAAAACGGTACCGTCTGCTGGGGCTGCGGTGAGGAAAACAAAGCGGCTATGGCCACTGTGGTCATAAGGGCAGGTGGATTAGAGTAAATTACCTGGATTTAAGTCTTGCGTTACTTTGACTAGCTTAAACCACTCCCCCGAAGTTTATTATTTATGAAGCTAAACAGAATGGTGTAAAGAAAGCAGTACCCTTTTAGAGTTTAACTAGCCACCAGTTCACATCTCACTTCTGCTACTCACTAGTAGTCATGTGACTTCAATTCAATCCCTCACAGTTTCTTAGCCTCAGATGCCTCCTCTGTAACCTGAAAATCATTGTAAGAAACATTGGAGGAGCTAGAGGCATAGTAATTATGGGAGAAGCTTTTGGCAGGAAAAAGTTCTTTGCAGCAAAGAGCTCTCTGCAGGAGGCGACACTTTGTCTTGACAGTAACCTTAAATTGAGCACACCAAGCTCTACTCATCTCTGGTCCTAGCACACCATTCCTACCTTTTGATCACACAATACTTTGCCTAACTTTTTTGTTCTTTTCATAGTTCAAAGAAGTAGGAATGAAGAATAAGCAATTAATAGATGACTAGATTTCTTCCCTAGTTTCTTCTTCAATAATCTCTCAGACAAACTGTGTGAACAGGTTTGCACCTAAAGAAAGGTCACAAGGAGTCAACAAGCCTGCATAAAGTGGGGAATGGCAACTACTCTGACCCCCCATCTCAGTGATAAACTGAGGTAACTTCTCTGTTTCCCTTTAAAAGCTTTCAGGGCTGTATAGAATCTTTGGAGGTAGATTTTGGGGGATGCTGAGACCACCATTTCCCCAGATTGTGGGCACTCTGATTGAAAGCAAACTTCCTTTATCAACATTTGTGAGTACTGATTTTATAAGTGGTATGCAGCAAGACCTGATTTGATAACAGCTAGTCATCGTTTGTGCTGTGCTCAATTGTGTCCAGTTCTCTGAGATCCCACGGATTGTAGCCTGCCAGGATCCTCTGTCCATGCCCTTCTCCAGGGGATCTTTCCTAGGCATCGAACCCAGGTCTCCCACAAAGCAGGTAGACTCTTTACCAGCTGAGCTACCTGGGAAGCCCACTCATCACTTAGTAGTTATCATTATTAGCCAAGGTTGTGCTATTTGGTTTAATTCATTTTTTACTTCATTTACTTTTCATTCCACAATTTTTTTTTTAAAACCTGCTATGTGTTGTGCACCACGAGAGGGTCTAGAATGGCATCAGTGAAAAAGGGCAACACTCGTGTCCTCACTGTGCTTACAATACAGCAGGCAATCCGAAAGAAACATAACGAAGGCTCAAACTTCTTGGTCTTTGGAGACCCTTACAAGACTCTGTCTGAACAGGCAGTGGTGTTGTTTGCCATCTTTTTAAATGCAGCATGCATAAACATATATGTTTTTTCTTCATGCTCGTTTTTGAACCACCTGTATGAGGGTATAATCATTTGGACAATTTTCTCTTGGCCACAGTTGCAAGGCAATGATCTGTATCCTTTTGTAGGCAGCACCCTGGTACTCAATAAACGGTAGTGGAAACTTGCAACATGAAACAGGAAAGATATATTAACTGTGAACTTTACATATTGAGGGTCCAATTTCTTCCCACTGAGTTGGAAGCCAAATAAATCCATTTCTTTCTCCAGTGGGAGATTTGCCTGCTGACGGATTGGGGGCCTTGCACACAGGCTTCCTTTATAAACCTTGACAGTTTTTCAAATAAGTTTTGTATTTTCCAACAGATTCCTGGGTTCAGCTTCTCACTGAGGCTATTCCTTTGTGTCTTTCACTTCTTGTTTCTAATCACCGATTTCTTCAGTGCTGGGTTTATTTTATTTTATTTTTTCCATCTGATTGGCTGTGCTATTTCATTTGATTAATCCAACCTTTGTTGTATGCAGGTCTTTGCACTTTATTCCCCAAATTGTGCTTTTCTAGTTCAGTTTTCATTTGCTTCTACATTCACAAGACTATGCTGTGTTATGTCCTGAAATTTCTTTGCCCTGCAATTTTGCATCACCTGCTGGTTCCACATTAGGCTATTTGTCATGTGACTAGCAATTAGTAAAAATGGCATTTTGAGCAGATGCCAGAGGAGCACCAAAGATTGGTAGTTCATCTCCAAATCCACCTGGCCTCCTTCATCAAAGTGCTCATTAACTCGCAGTTTGAGATTCCATGCTGTCAGATTCTGGGATTGTCTATTTTCCATTAGACTTTGGATCAGCATGTGTATGGTAAAGAATCCACTTGCAAAGCGGGAGACCTGGGTTCAGTCCCTGGGTTGGGAAGATCCCCTGGAGGAGGGCATGTCATTCCACTCCAGTATTCTTGCTTGGAGAATCCCATGAACAGAGGAGCCTGGCAGGCCACAGTCCACGGGGTCACAAAGAGTTGGACACGACTGAGCGACTAAGCATAGCACAGCATCTGTAACAGTCTTTCTCTTTACTTGAATGTACTTTTTCAGCTATTGTTGACCTGTCAGACTGCCACCAGGGCCCAGAGGATCCCTCAATGCTGCAAAGTTATGTTCTTCATCTAGACTGGCCAGACCACAAATGTTATTAACACTGTCTTGCTGCATTTCCAAAAACAAACAAATGACACTGAAGTTCTATGTTTCTTTGATTTTTTAAAATGGAACATTCTTAATAATTTACTTATTTAACTCATAATCAAATAAAAGTGAGACTAATAAGAAGGTACTTTTGTTAAATACATTATGTGTATTTGACCACTGATCTCAGACTGCCTACAAAAATTGACTCATTCGATACTGGCTCACCTTGATTGAAGTTTTCACAAGTTTGAATTAGAATAAAACTTCACCCAAGAATCTAGATTTTTTTATTTCTCTGAAAATTATCAGAATGTTTGGCAACTTTGGGCCATCATGCCCCCAGGGGAATAATTAGCTGGTGATGAAACTGACTGGCAGCCCCCTCCTACTGAGAATTAGCATGTGTTCCCTTGTTTATCACAGTCTTCACCACTCCCTTCTGTCTCCCATTTGGTCACTTTGGTTATTTCTTAATTTTTTGCATCCTGTATGCAAGTGAAGTGGCAACATCTGCATTATGGGATTTCAAGCATTTTAACTTTATAAAAATTCTGAGAAGCAAAGGCTCCAAGAGGTTTTGTTTCTAATAAGGGTGGACTTGTGCTTATTTATATTGTATCAATGGGGAGAGGAAAAAAATCACAATCTCCTTTTAACAGAAGAGTCAATAAAATAAAAAAAAACAAAATGCTTCTAGCTTCGTTGGCCTTTTCTTTTCTTCACTGATATCTATATATCATTATACTAGTTTAATGTTGGGGCTTCCCTAGTGGTTCTGATGGTAAAGTATTATCCTGCAATGCGGGAGACCCAGGTTTGATCCTTGGGTCAGGAAGATCCCCTGGAGAAGGGAATGGTAACTCACTCCAGTATTCTTGCCTGGAAAATTCCAATGGACAGAGGAGCCTGGAGGACTATAGTCCAGGGGGTTGGCATACCGTAGGACATGACTGAGCTACAGTTATGGGAACAAACAACTAAACCAAAGTAGCTAAAGAGGGTGAAAGTAAAAGTAGTGTTCTGGAAGATTACACCCCAAATATCTTCTTCAACCAGAAGATGCAATCACATGATGACTGTCAAGTAAGTTAATCAAAACTTTTTCTCTCTCCAGTGGAACAGGTTCCCCTGTTTGCTCTCTCAATGGCTAGAAATTGAAACTGACTGGCAGGTGTCTCAGACCACACCATGCAAAGCGAGTTGTGCAGGTATCAGTTCTATGTGCTCCCAGCTGCCTTCCCAGCATCCCATAATTTATTCCATTTCTCAGTGATCAGGGAATTCAGACAATTAAAAAACAAATAAAAAGCAATACAGAAAAGGAAGAAGGCTTAGCAAAAAGAATACTCAGTCTCCAATTTTCTAAGAGATTTTTTGTGGCTTTTACATGTGGTTTCATGAAGACAACTTCCAATTCGTCTAAGGTTTTGATACCACTTCTCTTGTCTTTCACTCTTGAAAAAAGAATTCCACTATCTGATTTATAACATCTATTTCCTTTAAGTAGTCAACAATTCATTTTAGAATTTTTGCAGAGTTCAGCTATTTCTTGTACTTTGCTTAAATTCACGCTGCAAAGTTTTTTTTTATTTTTAAAGAATGCTCTGTACTTTAAAACAAATGTATATTCTGCCATGAAATCTCTTGAGTGTTTTGAAAGCATATGGGTGGTCTTATTTTATTTCCTCTCAACTTAAGGAAGATTTCTTTTGTCTTCTGAAGGCAGGGCACTTGCAAATATTTTGAGAAGGAACCTGGACTTGTTCCTAATAAGAATTCTAGAAAAAGAAGCCCTTGTTTAACAAGAAGAGTATTTGGAGAAACAATGCAAGAGGCAGAGCCAATTTATATTGAGATTGAAAACAATGTGTGAGAGAGTGATGGCAAATCCCTAAGAAATTGAGGATTTAAATGCAAGAAGAGCTATAAAAAATACAATCGGTGAAGGGAGAAAGATCATTCAGAAACCAGATAGGACAATATAGTCTTTGAACTGTGACCACTGCTGGCCAATAACCAGTGGGAAAACATTTTTTACAGTACTGATTTTTAAAATTGGTCCCATAAATATTTTGCCTGTTTCAATAATGTGCTTAAACACATACATCACCTTAATTGAAGGTATAGTTTCTCTGCAAAGAATAAATAATTCACTTTATTTTTGTACAATTTTGTTGAACTTTAAAATTAATCTATTGACATGTAACATTAACCAATGCATCACCTCTTTCTTCACATACACTATTAAAGGAAATTTGGACCCAAGGGTTTGTCAGAGCTCATCTAACTATTACAATTATTGTTGATAGAATAAACATCTATTATGAAGCAATTTATATATTAGACTTTAGTTCTATTTTTGTTGGGGAGCCTGTGTGTGTATGTTGTGTGCACACTAGACTGATATTCCAGAATGTCTGTCTCCTGACTATGCATGCTGTGTTGGGGTTACAAAACCTACTTTAGACAAGTATTTGCTATAACAAAGCACTTGATATATATTACATATAATGTTGGAAGCTTATATCAAACAATAGCCATTTACATACATTTTTTTAAATGTCCTACGCAATACATTTAATTTTCATTAGATGCTTTTCTTAAGTAATTTTGTAACTCTCCACCATACCTTTGTTCTGAGTCTAATATGAAAATATTCACACCAGAGAAGAATAGGTGTAAACCAAGAATTTAGAATACATTCATGGGAGATGTTGTCTTGCTTCTAAATTGCAGCTGACTCCACTGGTTGTTGCCCCCGACTTTCCTCGGGTTTGTAGAGCGGTTTGTTGGGAAGATGCTGGTGGCACAGATGAAATAGTGTGCTGTTTTGCATCCTCCTTTCCATTTTGACCAATGCAAACACATAATCTAAAAATGATTTTGATGAATTTAAGGAAGAAAGAGAGAAGACAATCTAGAATCTTCATTTTTTTCTTTACAAAGGGCACTAAAGATCTCAAGATGGTCTCACATTACTTGTCAGCTCAACATTCCAGCTGTCCTTATGAGGTACTTTTTGGGATGCTCTGTAGAAAGGGGTTTTATTTCCTTGGACTATGCCATCCCTAGTGGACATAGATATAAATGCTTTAAGGCCTATGAGAATAATTTCAAGGTATAGGAATGAGGTCACGGGTACTTGTGACTGCAAATATTATCTCTCACTGGGAACTGAGACATACCCACCCTTTTTATTGGACGAAATTCTATAATGTTCAGTGCTTCCTTTGACAGAAAGATGAGTGACCAGAGAAAAACCTATATTAACCTAACATTATTTGTAGGGTTATTTTATCTAATAAATTTGGTTTAAGAAATTAAAACAGACAATAGTGATGCTGAACACATTTTTAAAGGCTACCCAGGTTGTCTGTTACTTAAGGGGAAAAAAACTCCTATTCCACTTGGGATTGTGGACAAAATGAAAGCTCCAAGCAATTAACTGGAAGAATTGCATGTATATTTACACACAGGATGACTTATTTTCATTGTAATTAGCTTTTAGAACATCACTAGGGATTGAAATAAACGTATGGGAATGTGTACATATAAGCTGTTTGCATTTGAGTTAATTTGCTTTACCACCAGATATAGACAGCAGCTAAGTGAGCCATTAATGCTGAACATTAGTTTTACAGACAATAGAACCGCTCCCCCCCATTCAAGCACTTGCCCTTTGTCATTCTGTCTCTATCCTAGAACCTGCCTTACTAGAACTTTTATATACCCCAGTTTGCAACTTTGTCTTACCATTGAAAGGCCCTGGGGAGCTTTACAACAAACCAACCAACATACCAATAACCTGCTAATGCAGATCCTGTCACAGAAAACCTTCTGTTTTGTCTGGCGTAGGTCAGGCTACAGAATTTTTTAAAAGCTTCTCAGATGATTCTGCTGTTGGTCTGAGTCGGTAGACCGCAGAATCCCAATATGAGTTTCATCAGATTTTAGAAGCATCTCCTTCATGAAACACCTCTTCCATTGTTGTCTCCTCACTTATAGGTGACTTGTAAACCCCTGATAGGTTTATCCTTTCCTTCCTGATGGGGAAAAATCACAACTTGTAACCTTTGATGGACACCGCACAGTATTACTAGATTAGTTCATTTGATCTAGTCTTGTTTCCTTTTGCTCTATTTTAATTCCACCACTGCATACTTCCTAAGACAAATGCACCAGGTTAAGCAAGGAGCTGCTAAATGGATTATGATTACCCAAGAGCGGCACCAGTCCTTTCTAAGAACTCCCATTTCCAAAGGGGGAACTATAAGACATCAGACTCTGAGAGATTTCTGTGCCAGAAACATCCCATTTAAAGCTTCAGGCTGGACTTTAAAACAGACAAGTTGGCCATTCATGTGCTGGTACTGTCCAAAGTGCTTTATGTGTCATAATTCACTCAGTTCTTACAACCGCCTCAGGAGGTAGTTTATCCCTGTCATTATCCCTGTCTAAGAGGTGAGGAAACCAAGGCTAACTTAGAAGCAGCAGAAGATGTGGATAGTAAATTCTACAGGTTTGAGTCGTGGTCACCATACAGGGTGTAATAATTTAAAGACAGGTCAGAATGTAAAAACCTTTGAACATATCTGGCTTTAGAGAGGCAGGTATGATTCCTGACTCTGTATCCTAAAGCTTGCTTCTAATAATTATATTGGGCTCTATTTACTGAGCATATACTATTCACCAGACACTAAATTAAACACTCCTTATTCATTTTTCTTTTTCACTTCCATAGATCCTGCTGCTGCTGCTGCTAAGTCACTTCAGTCGTGTCTGACTCTGTGTGACCCCATGGACTGCAGCTTACCAGGCTCCTCTGTCCATGAGATTTTCCAGGCAAGAGTACTGGAGTGGGGTGCCATTGCTTTCTCCGCCACAGATCCTACGTAAGTACTATTTTTCTTCTTGATTGACAGAAAAATTAGGCTTAGAGTAGTTACTTGTCCAAAGTGCTTGGTTGGGTTTGAACTGTCTGGACTTCAAACTTATGTTGTGAAACTCTGCCACAGACTGCCTTGCTATAAGGCAAGGGATTCAATGCATCTCTGCCCAGTATATTTCACCACCTCCTGTGACTTCACATTTCCATCCAATGCAGTATTTCCATTTTGAACACTCTGGCTTGAGAAAAATCAACACCACATTGTGTAATGGTTTGAAAACAGGGACATGATGTAAAGATCTTAAAAGAAGACTGTGAATTTCTGAGTTTATACCAGTGTCCTACGGCCTCTTTCCCTTTCTGGAAGTGAAGATTCAAGCCATTTCACTTCCCACTTGGTTCTGTGACATTTCTGTCAGGCTCAGCTACCACAGTGAGAGAGAGACTGTGAAGGGCATGTACCTGTCTTTACTTGCAATGTTCTGCATGGTAACTTACATTCTTGATATTTTGGATCAGTATCCACCTCCCCCCACCCCCCCACCCCTCCGCAGCTTAAATTTTCCTACATGCCGTTATTTGAGCATCCAAACCACGAGTCTTGCCTCCTTCTATAATTGTGGCAGTTCCACAAATACATTCAGATACAGTATAGAGATGCCCTTGGTAGCCATGGTCCTTGCATTAGAAATTATGTATAACTGTTGGCTCTCAAATCTTCTGAATGCCAATACTAATTCCATAAGAAGCAGCAAATAGTTTCCAGAAAAGGAACTTTGCAATAAGACAGACCTACATTGGAGTCTGGATCTATCACCACTACTTGTGCGATTTTAGAAAAGTTCCTGAGGATCTTAGGAAGGAATTTCAGTTTTACCCATCTGTAAAATGTACCTAAGCATACTTTACTGATCAGTTCATAAAACAATGTATATGAAGTTTTAAGTATAGTGCTTGCTTAGGATATGTTAGATGCTACAACAGAAATGATTACAATTATTATTATTCTCCCATCCCCACCTTCAATAAAGGGCTCTTTCAGCCTTATGACCAAGGCTAAGAGAATATGCTCCTTCTTAGACAGGCTGATTGTCATCCAAAATAAAAATTATATGTAGTAGACACTCCACAGCTAGATGTCTGGGTTCAGATCCCTGCCCTGGCTCTTTCTATGTTACTTTTGATAAATAAATTCTCTGTGCTTAAGACTTATAATCTGAGAATAGAATTATTTACATCATAGGGTTACCATAAAGATGTAAAAGTCAATATGAACATGGACATATAGAGGTTCTTGGGGCTTCCCTAGTGGCTCAGGTGGTAAAGAATCTGCCAACAATGTGGGAGACCCAGATTTGATCTCTGGATCAGGAAGATCCCCTGGAGAAGAAAATGGCAACGTTCTCCAGCATTCTTGCCTGGAGAATCCCATGGACAGAGGAAGCCTGGAGGGCTACTGTCCATGGGGTTGCGAAGAGTTGGACATGACTGTAGTAGCTTAACACACACAGCATGCGTGAAGTTCTTAGAATATTGCCTACCACATATTAAAGAAATCGTCAGTGTGAGCTATTTTTATTATTACTTCAGTTAATGTCACCCCAAATTTGTACTGCAATAGAGTATTGAAGAACACATAGTCTTAAGTATATATCCAAGTTTCCATGCAAACATGTATGCTTACAGGTTATAAACTTTCATGCCTCTACATTTATAGGTGGAAAGAGTGTTAGTTGCTTTTTTGACCCCAAGGACTGTAGCCCACCAGGCTCCTCTGTCCATAGAATTCTCCAGGCAAGAATACTGGAGCAGGTTGCCATTTCCTTCTCCAGGGCATCTTCCCAACCCAGGGATCAAACCCAGGTCTCCTGCATTGCAGGCAGACTCTTTACCAGATGTTTGAGTCACCAGGGAAGTCCAAAACATAAGTGGAAAGCATTTCCCTAGAAATAAGTCTCCTCTGAAACATATCCTTATCTTTGTTACTCTTGTACTGTGTGCTGTGAGTGCTCATTTGTGTCTGGCTCTTCACAACCCCATGGACTGTAGCCCACCAGGCCCCTCTATCCATGGAATTTTCCAGGCAAGAATGCTGGAGTGAGTTGCCATTTCCTCCTCCAGGGGATCTTCCCCACCCAGGGATTGAACCGACATCTCTTGTGTCTCCTGCAGTGGCAGGTAGGTTCTTTACCACTGTGTCACTCGGGAAGATCCTTGCCCTCTTTAATCCTTTGATCCATATCACTCTTCAAGTTTCTCATCTTGTCATTTTGTAACTTATTTTGTGAAATTTTGGAGATGTGCTCCTTGAATCAAACACAGTATCTAGGCTATGAAATGTATATTAATTATCATCACTTTTTTTTTTTTACGTTTCCTTCAACTTGCCTTTTCTGATGACATGATTCAAAGTGGCAAGGATTTCTTTGCCTTGCTCTAGCTAGGATAATTTATTAACAACTTAGTGGTCAAGAGTGCACTATATTTCCATGCACTAGCTATGAGACTTTAAAAAAGTCACTTGGCATCTCTGTGGATTGGTTTACTTCTCTATTAAATGGGGACAATATTATCTACTTTATAAGATTTAGTTCAAACTGATTTTGGATTGAGACAACTCCTAACTCACTATCTCTGTGAAAAAATCATGATCCTCTCAGAGACCAAGTTTCATATGTAAAATGAGAATAAGAAGACACAACCCACAGATATTTTGCATCACAAATAAATGAAGTAATCGTGCACAGTCATCCAAAATAAAAGGTAACAAATCGTTCCTGCTCAGGAAATATTGGTTCTTTTGCTCTTTTCCTTATGTCTTACCCAAGCCTGATGTGCTACAATTTAAACCTGTTTATTTTTACTCAGTGCTTATTGGAGGCAACTAGTGGTACTCTCCTGTAATTATTTCAATACTTGAAGACTATTGTGAGGTCATTCTTCAAGTGTCAGTGCTAATTCAAGGTTTCAGCAGAACTGTATTTTGTCTTATTATTTTTTTAGTGTAAAATTTGGCACACTTTAATCCATCATCGCAAAAAGGAAGACCAGAAACTTGTATCTTCTGAACATTAAAGCTATTGATTTAAAAGCCTCTAATTAGGCTTTTCTAATATTCAAGGAATAATAACTGTTATGAATAACATCTAGCTTTCATTGGAGTACTATACAACTTTTTCCAGGGTTGCAATATGTTGTCAAAAGGCTAATGTATATATAGTACAGTGATTTCTGTTTTAGCATCAAATAAAAGCATTTCCATATGAGTCAGTGATTCTAGCATTGTTTTGTCTTCATATGAGGCCAAGCTGTGAATTTAAATAGTAGCATATGTCATACTTCTGTGTACAGACAGTATTTCAAATGACTAACTATAAAAATATTAGTGATACCAATGTGATATTTTCAACCTACAGAGGGAACACTTGTGATTTAAAAAATCCACAAGAGATGGTATAGCTGCTGAGTAACAAATCAGGTGAATTTTGCCCTTTTCCTTCTACCGCAAACCCCTTTCTCTCTTAGTGTGTGTGTAGTACAAAGGGAGTTGGCATCCTCTTCTGGGAGGAAAACTTGAGTAAGTTACTCCAACAGTAACACAGGGACCCCACGATGTCTATCATGTCATGCATTTTGACTGTAATTAGGCAAACAACGTTACAGAAAGAAGCATCCATGTTCTACTAAGCATTTAAGTTGTTAACCATAGAAACTTTGCATTTATAAAAGTGGTTGCTCCAAAGTGATGTTCTTAGTACTACAGTCAGGATTCTCTGAATATTATAGGTTTCTATGAGGCTCTGTTGAATAAACATTCTCTGCCAAATCTCCACATCATTTAATGTTGAGAGGCATGGAATTGAAGAGCCACTGGAGTTGGTTGTTTATTCATATTGTTCAAGAGGGGGCATCTGTATCAATATGCAATCATAGCAGTGAATAATATAGGGGCCTGGATCGAATTCTGATAAATATAAATATGTTGAGATCTAAAAACCATACTCAACTACCAATAAGAATGAACAGCCACAAACCCTCTACATGTAAGATTTCATAAGGGAGCCAAGACATGAATTTTCTTGTTCGAGTTATCCATGTTTTGTTAGTCCATCTCATTTCAAGGTCTTCAAATCTACAAAATGGCTCAGTACAAAAATAGAAAATTGGTTCCTATGATGGAAAAAGTCCTCTGCTTTGACAGTATAAATGAAATTTAGGTCTAGTCATGGCCTGGTAATCTAAGAAGGAGTATTTGCAGGCTATATTACTTTCCTATTGCTGATGTAGTGAATTACTACAAATTTAAGTGTTTGAAACAATATAAATTCACTATCTGACAGTTGTGAAGTTCAGAAGTCTAACATGGTCTCACTGGGCTAAAGTCGAGGGGTTGCAAAGACTCTGTTCCTTACTGAAGCCTCTAGGGGAGAAGCTGTTTCCTTCTCTTGCCCAGCTTTTGGAGGCCGCCTTATTCCTTGGTTCATGCCCTCATGCCTCTACCATCAAAGCCAGCAACCACAGACTGAATCCTCCTCACACCACATTACTCTCTTCTTCTCTTTTCCATTTTTAAGGACTCTGATGATTACTTTGGGCCCACCCAGCATATTCAGGATAATCTCCCTATACTAGTCAGTTGGTTAGCAACTTTACCTCTGTCTGTAACCTTAGTTTGCCTTTGTCATTCAATGTAATGTATGCACAGTTTTTAGGATTAGGAGGTGTAAATTTGTGTCTGGGGGGGGGGGGGGTGTGCATTATTCTACTTACCACGGTGGCCAACCCAAGAATTATCTGAATCTCTTTGGCAATTTCAGATAAACATGATTTAAAGAATATTTGCCTCTTGCCACAGAACATATAGGGAGAATTTCACATATGTGCATCATGTTTAAACAATAAAAAGGAGATATCTTCATGGAGAAGGGTCCCATAACAGATATATATTTGGGCCAGGAGTAGGCAAAGGTGCATTGGGCACTAAATTTATGCTGTCGGATTCCTGCAAGAAATAGACTTGGTGGTGGTGAGACCCAGTTATACTGGATGCCCAATGAATTCCATATGTAAAAGCAACTTCTGCCTTAAGCAGCATTAAACGTAGATTGAAGGTTGGAAGCAGAAATTCAATTCAAAGCACTCAGTGGGTACCAGTGATTAAAATAACAAGGTAAGGATTCTTATCTTTTCCATAACGCTACTGGAAGTTTTTTACGTCTGTATCTAAGAATCATAACATTATCACTAGTATATGCCACATGGCTTATAATGCTGAAGGTTATGAGTTTTATTCTGAAAGAAGAGCAGTCATTCATCAGCAGTAACTGTAACTGCAGCTGAGGATGCGGCTGACTGCATTGACTGAGGAATGGAGTGGACTAGAGATTTAGGGGGTGGGACATGAGGGTGATCAGGACAGTAAGGGGGTCAGTCCAAGTCATGGGGGCAATAAGGAGACCTCCATAAGATGGGATAATATTCAACCTTATAAAAAGTAAGTTGTATCCCATTGTGGCTGAGGAAGTCCATTGGTTCGTGGCTCCTTGAGCTACTTATACTGCGCCTCTAAGCTTCAGGTTCCCTGTCTGTAAAACAGAGATAATGATAAAACTTGGAAAATGCCTCAGATTTAGTGAAATGTTAATGAGATAACTGATCTAAATATCTTAGTACAGAATCTGACATATGGTATGTCCTCAGTAATTACTGGCTATTTTCGGCATTATAATTGTGAATAGTATAACTAGCTCAGAAAGAAGACATGAAAAGACATTTAGGATATGAAAGCAATGCAGTTTAAGATAAAGAACTAGAATAATCCCCCTTTTTTTTTGTAAAGACAACTCAAAATTATATATACAGAGAGTTCAAATAAGCACAGAAAAATGTTTAAAAATATACACATCTAACTGTTAATAATAATTCTTAGAGTAGAATTCAATACAGATATATTTCTACTACCAAAGTAAGAATAAACAGCTTTGTTCAAGCCTGGCTCCCTGAAAATATCACCAAAACAACTTATTGACAAGACAATCTATTTAGCAAATACATAATACTTTTATTTTTAAAAGCAACAAAGCACAACAGACCAATATGTAAAATATATCTAAGCATTTGTGTAATATTTGAAGTTTATCATCATCTGATATCATTCTATCATCTTTCAAAGAAAAATCCTCTCTTCAGTTTCAAAGATTCAAAATCAAAAATAAAATGGAGCATCTTTCTCATAATTTTCTGAGACCGAGAACAAATGTAATTGAAATCCACAAGTTCCAGGAACATTTACATCCCCAGCAGAGATATAAAAATGCCTGGTCATCCCACCCTCAGGCAGCCTTTTGCACAACAAACAAAAATTAGAATGCTTAGACAGAATGCAATTGCCAAGAGCGATTTTATCCCCCTGTGTTCAGTCTCAGTAATACTTCTTTAACCAATTGTTTAGTTCATCAGAGTTTTCTACATGGCTGGTTTAGCAGAGAAACTTACACCGACTAGCCTAGGGAGATCTCTCTTCACAATAGAAGGGGTAAAGATTGCCTAAAAGTAAACAAACATCATCACAGTTTTTTAAGGAATTAAACAACAATAAAATAAATCCAAAAAACATACCATCGGGTCCCAGATCAGCGAGGTGTTTTTCTCCTAGTTTCCTTCCATAGCCTAGTTTCCTCTCTGAGAATGGGGGGCCTTTCTACCTTGATGACAGGGATCTATCAACAATTAAAGTGATCACAAATACATATACAATGAGCACTGTTTTGCTTCATAAAGATGGACAGGGTTTCACTAAAGTAAATTGCTGAATATGAAATGTTTCTTGGTAAGTCTGTTCTTTTGAAAGATTTACCTGATTCTATTTAGGAAGAATTATTCTATCCCTATATGTTCTGTACATTTCTGGGAGACCTAGGTGGAACAAATATTATAGAAATAATTCTAGTCTACTTAGAGCTTACAGTATCATTGGGATGGGGAGAGATATCCTTGGCTTCTTTATTTCTTGTATGACAAAGTTCAGGGGGACATCATCCTTAAAGATTTTGTTCATTTATAAACAAGGAAGCTATGCTGAGAGCACAGGGGTCAAACATCTGGTTCTAGAGAACTGGGTCCAAATACCAGCTGAACCAATTCCTATATATGATTTGTTAAACAAGGTATTTACATCTTCCAACAATTACCTCTAAAATTAAAGGTTTAATTACCTATAAGTAACGAAACAATTACCTATAAAATGAAACCTAGAAGAATTAAATGAGATGATACATTAATATTCTTACACAGATTGTATCATATATAAGAATCTATGTATTAATATATTGACAGTTACACTTTGCAATCATCTTGAGTTAAAAGAATCCACATTTAGTGGAGGAGGGATAAATCAGGAGCTTAGAATGAATATACACACATTTATATAAATAAGATAGATAAGGACCCAGCAAGGACCTACTGTATAGCATGAGGAAATCTACTCAATATTCTGTGATAAATTATATGAGGAAAAAACCTGGACGAGAGTGGATATATGTATATGGTATAACTGAATCATTTTGCTGTACATCTGAAGCCAACACAACATCGCAAATCCAACTATACTCCAATACAATTAAAAAAAAAATATGTATTTGAATTTTGTATCCAGCCACTGATAACTGTGGGCAGATCACATAATCGCTTGAAGTTTCGGTTTCCTCAGGATGAGGACTGTGTGAGAAACCACCTCTCAGGGTGGTAGTGGGAATTAAATAAGATAATGTATGCAAGGAGTTTAGCTCAGAATGAGATACATGGTTAAGTGTGCGCTGATGGTAGCTATCGATTTTGGAAACATCTTGCTCTCTGGGAGGCTGGCCCAATGTGGCTGCTTTGCTGTACTTGAGATCACAGCCTCTCCATGGTTCCTTCCCTTTGGCTAAAGAGAGAAGGCAAGCATCTGCGTGTCCTGCTTGTGCCAAACGCTGAGCCTGACTTCCCTCCACTTGCACTGGTAACCACACTTGGGGGCAAGTTTTAATTACACAGCTGGGGAAACTGAGACTCAGACAGTGCTTTGCCTGGGGCCATGCATGTGTGTGAAAACCAGGAAGCCTTGCATAAGTAAACTTCATACTCCTCAGACTCTCAGTTCCTTCTTTATACCTCTTGCACATGGACTGACCTTTCCCAAGTCATCGAATTCAGAAATCCACTGCAGGACCTGCCTCTACAATATACTATTCAACGGAGCTTTCTGTGATGATGGAAAGGTTCTATATCTATGTTGTCCAATAATGTAGCCACTAGCCACTCGTGGCTATTTTTATTAGCACTTGAAATGTAGCTAGTAAGATGGAGATGCTGAATTTTTATTTAATAAAAAATCTTGAATTATATTCAATTTTAAATAACAAATTTAAATACTCACACATAGTTCATGGCTACCACTGGGACACAAGATATCTACAACATTCCTGGCAGACAGTCCTGCAGTCTTTGCTTGAACATAAGTAACAGGTTGTTGGTTGCCTCATAAACAACCCTTTCAATTGCTTTCTATCTATGAACATAAGAAAGGCCTTCATCATGTTGAACCAACATCTGTTTCCTCTAACTTTCACATCCTTGGTTCTGATTTTTTCCTGGAGCTGCATAAAATATGCTCAATCAATTTCACAAAACATTAGTATACCCTAACATTCTTTACCATATACAAATCTTCATAATTACAAAGCATTCTGGGATCAGGATTTTTTTTTTTTTATGGGGTTTCAGCATCCAGGTATGATGATGACATAATGATGGTGATAATTGTTACCCTGGCCAAAGCACTTCATACATGCCCTGCATTATTTTGAGTCCTTTATATAGTTTAGCTCATTGATCTATTATAACAACCTTAAAGGCTAAGTCCAATTCATTAGCCCAATCTTAAGAAAAGGAAATGAGGCAAAGGGAAGTTTCAGAATTTGAAACTGGGTAATTTTGAATTCAAAGCCCACTGTCTTCACTACACTGCAATCTGGCTTCTCAAGACCCAAGTTAAAGGGTCTAAAAGAGCACAGAAATCACATATCAGGGATTGAGTTCTGAACTCCTATGTTCTGTAAGAGAGGGTTAAATAGGAAACATTTTAGTCTCAGTTAAAAGGAATCTGTGTTTTCCTGAGAACCCTGGCCTAACTGCAAAGGCTACTTTTTCAAATGGCGACGAAGAAAGAAACTAGAGAAGCTGCTCTTACTCAGGGATTTCAAAGCAAAATGTCTACACTGGCCAGGAAGCTTATGTAAATGAGGGAAGTGGGTTGGTTATTTAAATATATCTTTATTTTCTCAAATTCATTTTTGTCCAATTTCTCTGGAAATACACTGTCAGGCTATCTTTTGATTTCTCACTTTTCGGAGTTATGAGTGCAATGAATGGTCCATAGCCTCCAGATTGTACTATAATTGGAGGTGCCAAGTGATGGTAATGGCTACCGTCTGTTGTCCAGCAGGCAACAGAGAATAGAGGAGACTGTGGCAAACTGGAGGGCACATGTCCTGTTTCAAGAGGCAGTGGTGAGATTTCCCTGGTGGACCAGTGGCTAAAACTCCACACTCCCAATGCAGGGGGCTTGGGTTCCATTTCCGGTCAGGTCGAGGCTATGGGTTCTCATATCACGGCTAAAGACCCTACATGCTACAAAGACCTAGCAGAGCTAAAATAAAAGAATATTAAAAAAATAAAATAAATAAAGGGGCAGTGGTGACTCAGCTTTAGCTTATCGTTGCTATGGTCAAACTTATCAAGTTATGCACACAGGTCTATCATCATCAGATCACTTGAGCCTTCAAGGAAAGTGTGAAATCCAGATCTTTTATGTAAAAGATTTCATTTTAAAATATTGACCATTTCACTTAAACAAAAAAATCACCTTGTACTAAATGCATTATAGTATCCTAGACTAGATCTTGGGATAAAGGACAATGGTAGAAAAACAAATGAAATTTGAATTAAGTCTGGAGTTTAGTTTTTAAATAAGTTGAAGAAAAAAGACCCTGTGGCCAAAACTTGAGGGTCACTTAATACATATGCAGCCCTCAGGCTGCTAATATACCGTCTCTAATTCAGTCCAAGTGTCCCATTTCATGATGAGGAAGCAGAGGCCCAGAGATCAAAACTACTTCACTTAAAGTCTCAAGAATTAGCTGCAGTGTTTTGTCTAGAAACTCCATTTCGTACTGATCGGGCCAAGCCGGATTAATTCTGGAATTGTAATAGAACTTACTCTTTTTTTACTCCACACTTGCAATAAAGCAAGCTTTATACCTTTCACTCATGAAGTATTATACTTCACACGGTAAGTCACTGCACGGGTCTGTTGCTCTCCTCTGCTGGAATCAAGCCATTTACCTCTGGCTCTGAGTCTTCTCCTGCTTTAGGCAATTCACCAAAGAACTTGCTCCTTGGACACAGGAGAAGCCCGTATTCTAAAGTCTCCTCTATCCTCTGGGAGTCACACTGGCAAGAAGGACTTGCATGCAAGTGTGTCTGTGTCTTGAGTCAAGACACACATCTTGCGACTGAACTGCTGTTGCTCTTGTTATAGTTGAAGCTGCTCCCTTTTCTTTCTTCTCCACTGGCCTTCCTCGCCTGTTCTCTGCCTGAGGCTTGATTTTTCTCCTTACTACCTTTCCTGAATATTTAGAGTTTTCCTTCTATTGTTCTCTACTTCCCTGAAGCCACTGTTGCATGAAAAGTCAGATTACGCAGCAAATAGTGGTTATGAATACAAAACGAAGTACTTATCCATAAACCCAATTCAGAAACACTCGTTCCATTAAAGCATCAAGAAACTTTCAAACTGCCAAATGAGAATTACTACTATGGCACTCGTACCACAACAGTCACATTACATGGTTGTACCACCCACGTAAAACGATAAGGCCAGGGTCAGCTCTACATGGTTAATAAGATGTGTGTCTTGACTCAAGAAACAGAGACACTTGCATGCAAGTCCTTCTTGCCAGTGTGACTCCCAGAGGATAGAGAAGACTTTAGAATACAGGCTTCTCCTGTGTCCAAGGAGCAAGTTCTTTGGTGAATTGCCTAAAGCAGGAGAAGACTCAGAGCCAGAGATAAATGGCTTGATTCCAGCAGAGGAGAGCAACAGACCCACGCAGTGAGCTTTTATTCTCCGCTAGGCACAATTTAAGAAGTGGCGAGGTAGCAACCTCATTTATGAAAAGGAATGCTCTTAGAGTGACAAAGAAGCTATTTCCTAAGTGGGTTTCCAAGTGGTTTACTATAGTGCCAATTTGGCTAACCTGGAATTACATTTTCCAAGTTCTCCTTTGCCTTTTGGAGTCAGAGTTGCTTGGAATAGAAATGCAAGTGAGCTTCTGAAGCCATTGAAGTTAGAGGTATTCAAAGACAGATGAGGACTCCCTCACCCCTGCTGACTCCGCTGGTCATCAGTGACCCCAGGTCCACAATCAGACTCTGGGACAACACCCTTACTTCCATGAGCATCCCAGCCAGTGGTAGAGGCATCTGTCTTTCCATATTCCCACGCAAGCGCCTTTCCTGTCCACCTTCACTAGGGTGGGAGCTGGTTAGTGACTTTTCTCAGATCTTCCAGCTCTTTCCAACTCTCACTTCTCCAGCTCCTTCCACGACGGTGTAGCCATACTCCTATTATATATCCCTTATTCTCTAATACACTGAGCACTTTTCTCTCTCACACTGAACTCTGCTTGATATGCTAAGCAACCTTCTGAGTGGTCTTTCCCCACATTCACTTGACCGTGACAATCACATCCATTATTCATTTAAAACAGATTTCCAGGACTCAATCCTCATTCAATGGATTAGAATATCCAGGACCAGGGTTTGCTCCATAAAAGCACCCCAGGTGCCTCTTGTAATCAAATAACCTTCTGGATATGTGTTTTAGACCTTCGGCTGTACATTAAAACCGCCTGGGGAGACTGAACAAGAAACAGTGCTGCCTGGGTCCCCTGTCCAGTGATTTAGATTTAGTTGATCCAGAGAACAGCCTGAACATCAGTATTTAAAAGCTCCTGTGTGATGTCATTGTGCAGCCAAGGGTGAGCAGCCCTGGTGAGGCACCTATTAAGGAGTAATTTTCTTCTGACTCAATAGCAAAATATGACAGGCACCATATGCTCCAGCACAGCATTTCTTTTATACAATTTTAAAGTTAGTGTTCAGCTACACAGGGTCTCAGTGGTCATTTAGCAAAGCCCTCATTTCTGCCCTCCGGTTAGAATAGTGAGGCCAGAGAGGTTAAGGGGCTGGTCCAAGGCCATACAGCTAGTTATAAGAAGACCCAGCATAGAGATCTTCCTGCCACAGATAAGCAACTCTTCATCAGTCCTTAATTGTATCTGGAATAAATAGTCTCATGTGTAACTGACTCTGTTCTGAGAAGCATCTGCTGCTTTTTTGTTAAAAAGTAGTTTTAATTACATTCAATAAGCAAACAGGAAGTACACTCCCTGCATTTGCTTCATAGGAGCAGTTTTGCAAACTCTGCCACACACAGGAAACAAGGAAACACTTTGGGAACTTTTAAAAATGCAGATCCTGGAAGGCTGATTTAGGAAATCTGTGGTGGGCCTAGGAATCTTCAGCTCCTATCCAATGATAAGCAAGCAACCTCCCACCCTTTATAATCCTGAAGCCAATAGTCTAGGGGCCAGGCTTTGAGAAGCTCTGTCCTGTCATTCGATTCCAAACACTGGTGTAAACTATTTAAATAAAAACAGCATCTAGCTCTCATTCTAAATAAAATCAGGCTCAGCTTTTTGGTTTTCCAAATTTGTGCACAAAGTTAAACTCTCCATACTTCTAGATCAGAGATTACAGCCACAGTTTCTGAAGCAATGCTCTATCAATCAAACAAAGCCAATTAATCACTGAGTACAAATGAATTTCTTCTTAACTGCAGTCTTGCCATCATCCATATTTTGGCTGGCCAGAGTTTTAAAATACTGTTTGCTATTTATATACCAATATTTCTGCATACGCATGATTCATTTTACATCCCTTAAGCTGGTTGTAAGACTCCAAATTCTACAGAGGCCAGAAAAACATTGCTAATGAATCAAGGCAAGAGGCTTGGGAGTTTCACAGGAAGGCGTGAGGGCCATGGCGAATGTACTACTCAGCTGTGTCTAAAAGCAACATTTGTTACTTGGCTCAGGGCTGTTATGGTGACATGGGAATACAGACACAGAGGTGCTGAACTTCTAGTCTCTAGCCCCAAGAGGAGGTGAAAGTCTAGATCAAGAGTGTACAAAATCAGGCCAGAGACAACTCCAATCTGCCATCTGCATTTTCAAGTGAAGTTTTATTGAAAAACAGTCATGCTCTTTTGTCTACATATTACCTATAACTGCATCCTCTCTACAGTGGCAGAGTTAAGTATTTGGAGCTAAGAACCATAGCCCTTGGAACCTAAAATGTTTACTATCTGGCCCTTCATAGTTAAAATTTGCTGATCCTGATCTAGATTTTTTTGTGTGTAAAATTTTTGCATGCCAGCTCAAATTCTAAAAGCATTACATGTCCAAATACAATAGATATGCTGAAGAGCTAACATTTGACCCTTAAAGAACTCAGAGGTTGATTTGCATATACCTTATAGTTATCCCTTCAAATAAGCAGTTCCTTCGCATCCATGGATTCAGCTAACCCTGGAGAGTATAGTACTGTTGCATTTGCTGGAGAAAAACATTCACATATAAGTGGCCCTGTACTGGTTCCAAATAGGAAAAGGAGTACGTCAAGGCTGTATATTGTCACCCTGCTTATTTAACTTCTATGAAGAGTACATCATGAGAAACGCTGGACTGGAAGAAACACAAGCTGGAATCAAGATTGCCGGGAGAAATATCAATAACCTCAGATATGCAGAAAGTGAAGATATGCATAAGTGAAACCTCCCTTATGGCAGAAAGTGAAGAGGAATTCAAAAGCCTCTTGATGAAAGTGAAAAAGGAGAGGGAAAAAGTTGGCTTAAAGCTCAACATTCAGAAAATGAAGATCATGGCATCTGGTCCCATCACTTCATGGGAAATAGATGGGGAAACAGTGTCTTTAACAGACTTTATTTATTTGGGCTCCAAAATCACTGCAGATGGTGACTGCAGCCATGAAATGAAAAGATGTTTACTCCTTGGAAGAAAAGTTATGACCAACCTAGATAGCATATTCAAAAGCAGAGACATTACTTTGCTGACTAAGGTCCATCTAGTCAAGGCTATGGTTTTTCCTGTGGTCATGTATGGATGTGAGAGTTGGACTGTGAAGAAGGCTGAGTGCTGAAGAATTGATGCTTTTGAACTGTGGTGTTGGAGAAGACTCTTGAGAGTCCCTTGGACTGCAAGGAGATCCAACCAATCCATACTGAAGGAGATCAGCCCTGGGATTTCTTTGGAAGGAATGATGCTAAAGCTGAAACTCCAGTACTTTGGCCACCTCACGCGAAGAGTTGACTCACTGGAAAAGACTCTGATGCTGGGAGGGATTGGGGGCAGGAGGAGAAGACAACAGAGGATGAGATGGCTGGATGGCATCACTGACTCGATGGACGCGAGTCTGAGTGAACTCCGGGAGTTGGTGATGGACAGGGAGGCCTGGCGTGCTGCGATTCATGGGGTCGCAAAGAGTCGGACACGACTGAGCGACTGAACTGAACTGTACATTTCAAACCCATGTTGTTCAAGGGTCACCTGTCCTAGGGTCACCTGTCCTCACTTTTCCTCTTGTACCTATGGTTGGAATGTGACTCTATAGGGCAGAGGAGAGATAGTATATTTATTCCTGTAATACTTTTTTTATAAGAGAATATCACGTCCAGAAAAATAGGCACTTAAGTACTATGATCTGTGGTGGAAATCTTTGGCAATTAGAAAGAATTTTGCTTGTAGAAACAAAGAAAAAAACAGGCACAAAGGACTTTGAGTTTAAAGATACCAAAGACTGAATTAAGGGGAAAATCTCAAAGAAAAGTTACAGCCTAAATAACAAAGCTGTGGGAAAATCTACATCAGTTTTTATGACGCCTTAGGAAAATTTGCAACATTTCCTGAACACATACAGAATGATTCTGAACTTTCCAGAAAACAAACAAGCAAACATATCAGTCCTCCATAAAGGAATAAGAAGCAGATTCGTATCAGCCTTCTAATAAGGTTTTAAATGTTTTTTCCAGTTTCATTGACAAATAAATGATGTACATCACTGTATATGTTTAAGGCATATAGTATGATGGTTTGATTTACATATATTATGGAGTGATTACTACTAATAAAGTTTAACATCAGAAATCCAGTTTGTTTTAGAAGCAAAGCCTTCTAGAGCTTTTATCAAGCATGTTTTTTTAATTATTAAAAGCAATACCTATTGCTTTTCCTCCAACCTTCTATTTTATATGAGTCCTTGATCTTTTCTAATGCAGCTTTTCCAACCATGCTACTTTTCAGGAAGGAATATGATCCCTGTGGCTGGTGAGGGGTTACAGTAATTCATTCTTACATTTCATGTTGAGTTTTAAAAATTGCTTGCAGAGGTTTTGAGGATAGAGAAGAAAGGAGAGAAAACAAGGGTCATAAAGAAACTTGGGTTGAACTATGTTAGAATTGTAGCAAGAAAGAAGTCCTTGATAATTCATTGGTGTCTCAGGACCCAAACTTAAATTTAACTAAGGGTTAAAAAAAAAAAGTGGGCTAACTTGGTTCTTATAGTTTGAATGTCCCTTTTAAAAGTATTCGAGGCTAAAATTAGGAATAAAGGTCTTGGGTAGCTTGACATTGGTACTATTTCTCCTAAATTTCTAGCTCAAAAAAAAAGCATATTTGTAAGATGAAATAAATTGTTGTTCAAAAAGTCAAATACATTTGACAGTATAAGACAAGATAAGCAACTGAAACTATACCAGTTAGAAAAACTTTAAACAAGAGGAAAACTGAGACCTACATTGTGTCCAAATGTATACTCTGGCTTAGAAGTTATGAAGCATTCCACCATTATAACTATAGTGATAAACAAAAATAATAAGTTAGTAGAGAATTACTATGTACCAAGGTCTACAGTAAGTACTTTACATACATTATCTCATTTAATTATTAAAGGGTATTATCTTGTGTTACCGGCAATGATACTGAGGCTAAAAAGGTGAAGTAACTAGCTAAAGCATGTAAACACTCTGAAAAATCAACATTGTGAAATTGGTAAGTGACAGGACCAGGATAGAACCCAAATCTTCTGACATCATGTCACCCCATGAAAACTTGTAGTCACCCATTCCAAATGGAGATTCAGAGAAAGAATCTCCATAGGAGAGTAGCTGTTCAGAGACATTACCAGTGAACACACTGCAAAGAATGATAATTATAATCCCAAAATATGCCCTTTCAAAAGCAGATCACGATTGGCTGTGGCTAAACTATGAAAGTGAAAGTCACTCAGTAGTGTCCGACTCTTTGCCACTCCATGGATTATACAGTCCATGGAATTCTGCAGGCCAGAATACTGGAGTGGGTAGACTTTCCCTTCTCCCCAGGGATCGAACCCAGGTCTCCCACATTGCAGGTGGATTCTTTATGTGATTACAAAGTAAGGCTCTTACACACACACACAATAAAGCCAGAGCCAGTGATTTTAGAGTGGGGGTCAGCAAATTGTGTCCCATGGGCCAAATCCATCTCCATGGGTCGAATGCAGCCTAATATCTGCTGTAAAGAAAGTTTTGTTGGAACACAGCTACAGCCATTCATTTACATATTGTCTATGGCTGCTTTCACGCTCCCATGTCAGCCATGTAGTTGCAACAGAAACCATACTATTAGCACAACCTAAGTTATTTATAAAATAAGACTATCAAGCCCTGTCCTGCAGGGCTAACTATGTCACATGGAAAGTGTTATAGTGCTATATATACTACAGGGGAACTTTTTCTAACTTGGATTTGAAGCCAGAAGTGAGTTTTTTTTGCAAGCAGTCTCTATAGAGCAAAGAGTTTGAGAGGCAGAGAGAGCATGCAGGCTGCATAAAGCTATAGGCTCTTCCAAGCCATTCCTGCTAAATGGTAAACAGCAGCTAATATTTAATGAGTATGTTTAAGAAAAAGCAAAATATTTCATAAAGGACCAGAAAGTGAAGATTGTAATTTCTGCTAAAATATAAGCACTAAGAATATTCCACCTGAATATGATGTATAATAACAGCTGTAATTCCAGAACAGGGCATCTCAGTGCAGGTGGCATGAAGTGGTTAGCCATTCCCTTCTCAGGGGATCTTCCTGACCCAGAATAAGATCCTAGAAACTCAATGGGGAAAACAGACTGGAGCAAAGCAGAGACCATTCCTTAGTTTAAGAAAGGTAGCAGCTGTTTGCTCTTAGGAAGATCTGAAGACTCCTTTCAGAATTTTTCCCCATGCTTTCTTTAGTCTAATTGTTTTTATACGTGGGCATGTAAAGTAAGATACTGCCATTTCTTCGCCCTCTTCCCCACCCCAGCCTGAACCACAGAACCTGGAAAGTTCTATCACACATCCTATTTCATGATTTCATCAGCCCTCCAGCTGCCTTTATCAGTTGAATGAATTTACCCCATCATGCTATATAATATATACATATATTTATAAAATATATAATTATATATGATAATTATACAATAATTTATACACAATAAAATGTATGGTTATATAAATATATATTTATAAATACAAATATGGGTAATAAAATAAACTATATAAACATATATAAATAGATACCTATGTCAGGGCAAGAAGCTGGGAAACTGATACAGCTCATTACTGAGGAGTATGGAACAACTCTAGACAGAAACTTTAAACTTGTGCAAGTCACTTTGTGACTTGGACCCTCTGAAGGCTGTCTTTGCATTTACATGAGATAATGTTAATCAAATGCTGTGTACAGTGATAGTCAGAAAAAAGGGGTTTGAAAAAGTGTTAGCAATCATTGTCAATCAACTCTTCTGCTGTCTTCAGAAAAACTGTAACTTAAGGTATCTCTCTAGGTACTGTCACTTGGAGATAATTACGCTGCAAGAACCCCTTTGTGAACTCCTTTCTGGGGCTCAGATAAGGCCAATACCAGGTAAAACAGCATCCCCTGGTAAATAAAAAGTGATTGGGTTAGTTACTCACTCATGTCTGACTCTTTGTGACCCCATGGACTATAGGCCACTAGGCTCTTTTGTCCATGGAATTCTCCAGGCAAGAATACTGGAATGGTTAGCCATTCCCTTCTTCAGGGGATCTTCTGGACCCAGGGATTGAACCTGGGTCTCCTGATTGCTGGAAGATTCTTTACTGTCTAAGCCAAGAAAGACATATAAAGCTTAATTCCATTTTGGTGAACTACCCACTCCTCTTGTACTTTTAAATACTTTAGCTTCTCAAATAGTCAAAGCTGATCCACATATAGGTGGGTAGTTCCTAGAGAAACTGTGTATAAAGAACAGTAAATAAATAGCTGGCCATTCCTTCTAAAACAATTCTAAGAAGATTTTTAGTTGGCTGGTAAAACCAGATATGTAACTTAACAAGCCGCAGTCTCTTGCCAATCTTTCGTTATCTCTCACTCTAATAAGGAAAGAGAGTATTTCATTATCAAGAATTTTCAGTACATCTTCTAACTTTCTTTTTCCTACTTATACCTCCCCACACCTAAAAATAATGTATAAATTTCCAATGAGGTGCCCCTGGTTTTCCAGAATCTTCATTTAAAATATTCTAACACAATCATTTGGTAGACATGACACTTTTTTGCTGAGACTTGGTTTTCTTAAAAAAAAAAAAGAAGAAGAAAGAAAAGAAAATTCTGGCTATAAGAGTATGTTCCAGGCCAGAAGAAAAATTTGAAAGGAATCGTATATTTCTGCCTTAACAAAGTGCTTGAACATGATCTCCTGGGTCTGCCTGTCAAGTTTAGGTGTCACCCTACTCCTCACATCAATGTACTCTAGCTTCTCAAGAGCTTCTCTGACTCCTTATACCCTGAGTGATGTGAATCTCTTTTCTATTTTTCTCGAGTCAGGATTTTTCTATGTAAAAGGCTCTCTTTCTACATTTGTCCCATTATATAAGGAAAAGCTGACGTGATGAGAACTACAGGCAAACGGGAAGAGGATAGCCACACCTGCCTGGCCCCAGATTCACACTTCTAAGCCTCTTTTGCCTGGACGAGGTAGAGGGGATACCTGGCCCTGCTTGCCCACTTTGTTCCAGTTCACTGCAGCCTATTTCTCAATGACATGTCTGTGGGGCTGGGTCAGGACGTGGCATCTTGAGAGATCACTGAATGGCCTAGTCCAAAATGATGATCCCTCCCAGGCCCTGGATGGTAGACTGTTAGCAAAGGCTAACGTTTTGTTAGACTCCACTTGCTTTTGATCTCCTGAGATCGAAATATGAATGAGGCACTCGATTTAACTTTTTCATTTTAAAGAAACTGTATACGAACCTAAATCAAAATCAATTTATGTATCACTCTACGGGGTTGCAAAGAGTTGGACACGACTGAGCAACTGAACAACTAATAGACAAGATTAAGAGAACGAGTTCTGGTGCTGAAAAGCCTGAGTTAGCTTCACCTCCTTCTAATCTGCTTGCCCATCTGTGGCATAGGAATAATAACAGAAACAAATTCAAGGATATTTGAAGGTTAAACACAAATAATAATGACACAAAACGTTTAACAGAGTGCCCATTGGGTATAGGTGCATAGATGTTTGTTATTATTCTTGCTCTTATCTCTGTTATTAGCTATAGGGGACTTAATGAAGCCTAGAAATGTGGAGAAGCTAAGTGACCTGGCCCAAGTCACACAGCTACATCAGAGCAAAGTCAGGGCTGGAGTCAAGGTCACTTGATACTTGGTTCACTGACCATTTGTTGGAGTAAGGGGAGGATGCTTATGCTGATCACTTCGACAAAAAAGGTGTATCACATCAGAGCTGGCTCATGCGCACACCTGTCCTCTGGAATCCCTTGCTGAGATTATGATCTAAGATGCACTGGTGTATAGACAGAACATGTCAAAATAGGTAGACTCAGGTTAGTGTTTTATTTCCTCATATTCATGCCTTAGCCAGAGGTTTCTGAGCTTTGTCCTGTCACTTGGCACCTATAGTATATCAGCAGTTTCTTCACAATGTATCTAGACGCAAATACTTAACATTTCCATTTATAAGTAGTCAGTTCAAGCAACCTAACAGATATCTATGTCCTAACAACTTAACAACCATTTGAAAATATAATATGCATAATCTGAAAGATAATATGGATAAAGATAATGTATATAAAATATTGCAAAATGGTATTTCTGCACAACTTCTTAGATACCATTACTTTTATTTCTTGCTCCACACTGATTTTCTCATGATATGTGCTTATGGTTGCAACAACTACTGAAACTCAGCTATACAAAGATATGACATCATCAAAAATATCTAGCCTGAATGGGAACTCCAAAAGAGATGGGTTATGAATATGCATGGCCGATTCATTTGCTGTACAGTAGAAATTAATACAACATTGTAAAGTAACTATGCTCCAACAAAAATTAATTTAAAATACATGACAAAATACAAAAAAAGAAAAAAAAAAACATATGCAGTTTCAGACTGAACTACCTTGAGCTTCAGTGTGTTCAAGAGATGTTGAGTATCATTCTAACTTCCTGAAAATTTTAAAATATTCTGTAGTGTCTATGAGAACGAGGCAGTGCCCACAGGTGACTCAGCACAGTTTGAAAAACATGGACGTAAGCTTTGTTGGCCTCATTGGCCTTTACCTACAAATATGGGGGAGGCTACTATCTGTATGCATAGGACTTTCCTGGTGACTCAGTGGTTAAGAATCTACCTGCAATCCAGGATACACAAGTTCAATTTCTGGGTCGGGAAGATCCCCTGGAGAAGGAAATGACAACCACTCCAGTATGCTTGTCTGGGAAATGCCACGGACAGAGGAGCCTGGCGGGCCACGGTCCATAGTGTTGCAAGGAGTCGGGCATGAGTTAATGACTAAAACAACACCAACAAGTAAGTATAGAAGTTGCAAGGATAACTTAAATAGTGAAACTGCCAAGCACAGAAACCAATGGGTCTCAATTTTCAGTGAGCCTAAGAATTGCTTTTTTCTTTTTTTGAATTATTGGTTCTCTATTCTCCCTGAAGTCTACATTTTTTATTCTCATCAGGAGATTTATACGTAGGTGGCCAGAAGACTACACTTGGAGGAAAACTGCTTGAGATGTAACATTTATTTGTTTGGGATGTATGCAAATGCCAGCCATTTAGGGAAGAGAGTTAGTGGATGACATTTTCCTCTTAATGGGTAATGAGAAAGCTCAAAATGACTCCAGGGGCTTGCTAAGTAAGTTTCTTTCATCAAATTCCCCAGGTAATCAATCTATAGAATCTCACCCACGCCTACATAGTTCACCTGATAGCACTTTGTTAAAACAACTAACCTGTAGGAAATGTGATCCATGAACTGAAAAAGGCTTTGAGAAGAAAAAGGAAAGATAATTTGAGTGTGTAAAGAATCTACTATTAAATCTTAAAGGCTGCACTGCATAAAGTAAAATTATTGTTATTAAATTCTCCCCAGATTACAAGGTAGCAGCAGCTCATATTGTCAAGGCCAGATTGGGCCATTGTGATGCCTATAGTTCTAAGCATGAAGGAAGGAAACTTGGCCTCTTGAAGGATATTTGCCTACAGCATAATACCAATAATGGAAATAATATCAGATCATATAAAGTTGAGGCTTTTATTCTCTGCAGAACTGAGAAATGATGAGAGAAGCACTCTGGGAATTTTCCCTTTAGATTAAATATTTGAATCATGACTGTCTGAGACAATCACATTCAGTTTGAAAATTACTTTGCTATCTCAAGCATGCTGAGAATAAAAGACACTTTCAGTATCTCAATTAAGACATGAAAATCGTATTTTCTACGGGATTTGTACAGTTAAAGAAAGAGAAAAATAATATTTGAATGGTACTTAACGTTTTAGCTAAATTTAACTAGCTCCATCTCACTGCTGTGTTACTGAAATAAACAAGTTCACAGCCCTTTGGAGTTGATTAAAGATACTCGGTTGAAGCTGTTGGTTCTAAAGAGGATCAGAGAAGAGAACCAAAACAAAAGCCAGCAGGCCATCCATTCTGCTGTTCTGCATTAAGGTGGCAAAACTCAGATTTTCTAGCATCTTCTAACGGTCACTTCCAAGCTAGCTTGGGCCTCTAACTCCACTGACATATTATTACTGAGGGCATGGAGGGCACAGGCAGCCCTTATTTTGTAGGTTTATACCTTTTATCCTACTCTTGCCGAGGTCAGTTGTCATTGCTTAGAAAGGCCAGCCAGCCTGCAGAACTTGTCAGAAGGGTGGAAACATTCCTACTATCCACCCACCCACCCATCATCTAAAAGTGTGACTGGACTTAGGAGAAAGTGGTAACAATTTGATGATGAATATTCTTTAGCAAGATCCACTTGCCAAATGTAACCTCACTCAACTATCAACTCTCAGTGCTCTTTGCTGTCAAACCACCTTGGTACTGAAGGCCCTGTTAATAAAGCTGACTTTTAAAATTCCATGTCTCCTCTGTGTTTTTTTAATCTCAGGCCAAATGGAAATAACCAGGATTTCTTGGTCTTTACATGCTACTCTCCCATCCCTGAATCTTTACTTCTGTGACTGCTTCTATTCAGGAAAATAATTATTGTGCCATGGTTTGATATGACTTTAAATCCACTTGTTCATGACAAAATCAAGTTGTTTTTCTAAGTAAAGTTATTTGGATAAAAAAGTGAAGTTGTGTCAGGATGCTGTCACCAACGTGCATGGTGCCAATGGGTACCAGGTAGCTTGGCCTCTGAGGGGCCATGCTGGTGGCTTATCAATAAGAGCATATGAACAAGCAACTATAGTGAGGAGACATTTCCAAGATAAATACCAGAGTTAGTGAAGGCTTTAGTGAAGTTAGTTAAGGCTTTCCAACAGTGTTCAAGCTGAGCAAGGAGACTCTTCGCTGATCTAAATAGCTCTCTGAAGACCCTGCGGCAATAGCTCCTGTCTAGAAAAGATGACTCTACCAAATAGTGGTGAAAACCATGCGGTGGCCCCACAAATGAGATCATCTTGCCCGCCTACACCAGCACCTTTGTTCCCTAGCAACATGCTCTAACTACAGGGAGTTTTGATTTTGCACTGTCAGCTGGACACCAACTCTTGGTTGGAGAAACTCTCTCTTCTGAGAACCAATTCATAGAAAGATACACTGCAAACTAAATATGGACTTTATTCCTTTCATTTCTCCTCACCTGGAACAGTCATATAATTCATCTATCATTGTTTTAAAGAACGTTATTTATTTATTGGCTTATTAAGTAACATTATTTTGTATTTCACCATTAGCTTGTGAAATTTTTATCATTTCTCAGGGAATCTGTGTTAAATAAAATATCATGAAAGGAACAAAACAACTACCTCACTGTTTCCCAACTTCTCTATGTTAGTATCTTACCCAAGATTAATGTGATCTTTCCAGGAAGTTTTCTCTGACTTCCAGCGCTCCCATTGATGAATTCTGTTTTCTCTGATTTGAACCTGTAACACTAATCTCAATGGGCCCATCACTCTCCTCCTGATATTAAAGAAATGTGGCTAAAAGTCAGATTTCTATCTTCCGCATTAGACTGTAACTTCTCAAAAGGTAGAATTCATTTTTGCATCCTTCCTAACAAATAAGACAGGGCAGGCAGCATACTGCCTATGAGGAGTAAATGAATGAGAGAAAAGAACTGATATGCAGTTACCCTGAGAAATCCTTCAAAGATGTTAATGTATCTAAACTATACATGATTGAGCTTTTCTGTTTCTGTACAAGGGAATATTCATTGAAAGAGAACGGGAAGAGAATTCTACATATTCTGTGTAGACTATGAGGTCATCACTCAATTCTGGGGAACTGGCTGTGGAAGGAAAACAGCACAGGAGGACTGTTTAAAAATAAACTCTCCCTGCTTTAGCACTTTTGCTTATCACCGGGCAAATGAGAGACTATTTCCCCCCATTCTAATCCACGTCCATTCACATGACAAAGGCAAGATGGCATACATATCATATTAACAACATTCCTCAGTGTAATCAGCAGAATTAGTTAAGGATTTCTCATGGCCCATCTCAAATGGAACTGGCGGGTAGACAAGGAGATGTCCTCTTTGACTCAGGGAAACTTTGGCTATTCATGTTCAAAGAGAATATTAGCTTATTTCTAATATCATGAGGAATGTGTACCAAATGAAATGCTGCAATATCTTATCATTCTAAACTACCTTCTGCTGTACAGTATGTAATTTCCATTGCACACCAAAGCACCGTGGCTTGTTTACAGGCTTCAAACACAATATTTTTATACTGGTTTTCAAAAATCACTTAAGCATGATTCAGTGTCTTGATGGTAGATGGGAACAAACGCAGGATATATGAAAGAATAATTAGAAAAGATTAAAGGAACTAAAAATGCTCCTCAATGGAACACATAGTATTATTTATAGTAGAAGAAGTTTGTGGGAGCTGGCTTATAGCAGAGTTTTGTGAGCTGGCTGTTAAGCCATTGGTAAACTGAAGGCAGCTACGTTGGGAATATTTACACCATAAAAATTGGCAAGTATTACATCTCAAAGCCTATTTTTGTAAATTTTTTTGAGGGCTGGTTTAGTAACACACCACTGATTAGAGGCTAGTATAGATGGCAAAGAAGATAAAAGAAGTAGACAGATATTCTTATTGATTTTTCGTATCCTCAAAAATCTACATTAGGAACAGTATCAGTGGCTGCATATTAAAAAAAATGAAAATGTTTAACTAGAATTGTGTACATTGTAGAAATATGTTTCTATATAGGACAAGAGGATTTAAGTCATAGTTCTACCAAAATATAAAGCGTCAAAAGAAGTTTTAATAATATACTTTCAGTAGTACACAAATTTCCTGTGTTTCGGGTAGTATACATAACATCTTCAAAAAACAACTGACCCTTAAACTTACTTTTTTCTGTCAAATTTGGTGGCCATTACCATGCAAATTGTCATGCGTGCAAGAGTCCTAAGTCATTTCAGTCACGTCTGACTCTTTGTGACCTTAAGGACCGTAGCCTGCCAGGCTCCTCTGTCCATGGGATTCTTCAGGCAAGAATACTGGAGTGGGTTGCCATGCCCTCCTCCAGATGATCTTCCCAACCCAGGGATTGAACCCATGTCTCTTACATCTCCTGCATTGGCAGCTGGGTTCTTTACCACTAGTGCTCCCTGGGAAGACTGCGTACTGTCATCAGTCCAGTTCAGTTCAGCCACCCAGTCGTGTCCGACTCCTTGTGACTCCATGAATCGCAGCACACCAGGCCTCCCTGTCCATCACCAACTCCCAGAGTTCACTCAGACTCACGTCCATCGAGTCAGTGATGCCATCCAGCCATCTCATCCTCTGTTGTCTTCTTCTCCTCCTGCCCCCAATCCCTCTCAGCATTAGGGTCTTTTCCAATGAGTCAACTCTTCGCATGAGGTGGGCAAAGTATTGGAGTTTCAGCTTCAGCATCATAATCGTCTTTAAAACAGTGATCGAGGTATATACATTGTCCCTGAGTCTAATAATGCAATTCACTATATCTTTATAACTAAGTCATCTGTGGTAAAAATGTTATAAAATGATGAAAGAATAACTTTAATAAGAGTCACAAAATAAAATCCTGTTTTACCTTACAGACAAAATACAGTTCTTTTAATGCTGTGCTGGTTATAATCCGATCACGTCTTTGACAGGGAGAAAATATGAAGAGTTGTTCTTGTGTATTTAGTCATTGTTGTGATTCTTCCACATCCACCCCTCTCCATGGTAGTGGACACTCATGTCCACACTTCCCATCACACTGATGTTAGCCTTGTCCATACAGAATGTGGGTGGAGCCTCCAGTATGTCTCTTCTTAGTCCAGGTCCTCAAGAGCCCCTGTGTGTTTATCTTCTGTCCCTGCCACTGACCACAAGAAGACAATGCCCTTAGAAGCTGCTTTTCTTTATCCTGGCCCCAGACTAAAGAAACAGGGCACAGGCTTGAATCCAGCTGATCGCTCAGATCCAAGCTTAGACAAGCCTAGCTGAGCTTAAGCAAACTCCAGGCAACTCAATGAGAGTACAATAAATACTTATTTAAATAAATGTTTATTTTCAGCAGGCAAGTTTTGATGTAATATGTTATGGAGCAGTGTTATAGCAATAACTGACTAATGTAGTTTTCAGACAGTAGGCAGAAATTAAACTTTTTTCAAATAACTGTTTATATAAATCAGGTGCTTCCTTAATGACTTAGTGGTAAAGAATCTGCCTGCCAATGCAGGAGATGTGAGTTTGATCCCTGGATCGGGAAGATCTCCTGAAGGAGGGAATGGCAACCCAATCCAGTATTCTTGTCTAGGAAATCCCACAGACAGAGGAGCCTGGCAGGCTACAGTCTACGGGGGTGCACAAGAGTTGTACATGACTTGGAAACTAAATAACAAATATAAATCAGACTTGCGCAGGCTATGGAATTCAGGAACAAACTTTTGAATACTGGCTCAAATATTTAGAGCCGCTCTATTCTTTGTTTTATCAATTAAAAGAGGACAATACTATTTCTTTCACAAGTTTCTAGTGAAGATGAACTGAGAATTCTCTCCACAAAATTATCCTCTATAAAGTGCTCAACATAGAATATGGGACATAATGAAAACTCAAAATTAATAGCTACTAGGATTATTTTTATTAAGCATTTACTATTTACAAAAGCATCACTACTAACTGAAATTGAGAAGAGAGGGGAAAAGCCTATTTTTGGTGTAGAGTCTGAACTCACTAATAAAACAGAATCACCTGCAAGGCAACATATTTAGTATTGACTGAAGAACATGGCCAAAGGCAATTGCTTTGGAATTAAACACAGGTTTGGAACAGGAATTTATTTTTTGAACACTGCTAAGCACAGACCATACCAAAAAGTCTCTATAAAATTTGATGGATGAGTTCTATTATATACGTAAAAATTAAGGCATGGCCTTATCCAAGTGTTGTTCACAACAGGCACTGAAATCTATAACAGGTAGCCCAGAATTCACAAGGGAGGAGAGTTTTCAACCTAAGCTTGTACAATAAGAACAAACACGCAGATAAGCAAATGAATTGCAAGCCAAAGGACTTTGAGCTTTGTACTCGAACACAGGCTAATCTAATTTGACAGAGACCCACCAAATGATTAGAAAAATCACCCAAGGGGTCTACAGTGAATTAGTGAAATTTGTTGAGAACACAGTGTCTCTGAGTTCGTTGACCTAATGCTCTTTTCTGGATGGAGGAGATAAGACAGGTAAATAGTATATAATGTAAAATTTAGGGATGGGAGAAGGGAGGGAGGCTGAAGAGGGAGAGGATAAATATATAATTATGACTTATTTGTGTTGTTGTATGAAGGAAACCAACACAATATTGTGAAGTACTTTTCCTGCAATTGAAAAATAAACAAAAGAAGAAAGTAAAATTATTTAGTAATGTAGTCATGATTCTCCTTAAAAGCTACAATCCCCCTGGCTGCATGTCTCCCAGATACTGTTTCGTGATTATTTTCAAAGGGCAGTATTTCATCTAGTCTATGCCCACATTAGAGGTCATAGAATCACCCAGAAACCTGCTTTAAAATGTATATCCTCCCCAGCACCAGACTTCCTGATTCAGCAGTCTGGAGTGAGGATGGGAACTTCCCTTCCCCACCTCATGCACCAGATGAGGACCACCTCATTGTCAAACAGATGGTGTGAAGATTGTTCTTTGAAAAAGCAGAGACATTACTTTGTCAACTAAGGTCCGTCTAGTCAAGGCTATGGTTTTTCCTGTGATCATGTATGGATGTGAGAGTTGGACTGTGAAGAAGGCTGAGCACCGAAAATTGATGCTTTTGAACTGTGGTGTTGGAGAAGACTCTTGAGAGTCCCTTGGACTGCAGGGAGATCCAACCAGTCCATTCTGAAGGAGATCAGCCCTGGGATTTCTTTGGAAAGAATGATGCTAAAGCTGAAACTCCAGTACTTTGGCCACCTCATGCGAAGAGTTGACTCATTGGAAAAGACTCTGATGCTGGGAGGGATTGGGGGCAGGAGGAGAAGGAGACAACAGAGGATGAGATGGCTGGATGGCATTACTGACTCGATGGACGTGAGTTTGAGTGAACTCTGGGAGTTGGTGATGGACAGGGAGGCCTGGCGTGCTGCGATTCATGGGGTCACAAAGAGTCAGACACGACTGAGCGAATGAACTGAACTGACCTGACCTGACCTAAACTTAATGGAGCATGGGTGGGCTGGGGGCTCAAACTAGTGTTTTTTGTGCCTCACAGATTTGTTTTCTTTGGTGGGTGCCAAAATGTATGAAATTCCACAAAAACAAATTTCTAGCTTTTCTTAAAAGGGTTAAGGAGATCCCAGGTGGCTCTCCTGCCTGCAATGCGGGAGACCTGTGTTTGATCCCTGAGTTGGGAATATCCTTTGGAGGAGGGCATAGCAAGCTACTCCAGTATTCTTGTCTGGAGAATCCCATGGACAGAGGATCTGGTGGGCTACAGTCCATGGGGTTGCAGAGTCAGACATGACTGAGCAACTAAGCACAGGCAATTCCTGAACTGGGTTTCAGCATAACAAATTAACACTCTGGAGAAGTTGCAAGGTGGTCAGTTGGGAGGATCCTGAAAGCATGGAAACAAGAGACCGAAGCTGCTGTCCTGGTAGGGCAAGATGTTAGGACTGAGGTTCTCAGGCTGAAAGCTCAGATCACCTGGCATTAAAACAATCACCAGCACGTTTAAACAATGCATGCAGTGACCTGGACCTTCTGCTAGAGACTTTAAGTATATTGTTTCTAATCCTCACAACCACTCTGCAAAGTGGGTATTGGATTTTTATTATAAGATTAAAAATTTAATTGTCAGAATGTTTTACCTAAGGTTGCTCAGCTGGCAAAGGATGGTGCTGGCTACCCATTCTTAAGGACCCATTGCTTCTCCAATTTGGTATATTAAGGAGGAAGAGGAGCACAGGATAAATGTTAAAAGCATTGGATTGGGATTCAGGAATCACAAAGAATGTTTATGAATCGAAACCTGAAAAAGCAACTAAGAAATGTTTTCCGTAACTGAAGTTTGTCGTGTCATGTAACTTCCTAAGAAAATTTTGTTTAAGGAGATAAGTCAAAGACAACTTGGTGTTCATCTTGGTTATTGACATCATCCATTATGTAGCTTGTAAATTCTAGAATTAATGGAAATTCTTACAGTAAGTGGACTCAATTATCTGTCAAGTTTGGAATATGATTATGTGCCTTCTGATGTCATTATTTGTGTTTGTATGTATGTGTAAGTTCATTTGTCTTACATTTTGTAGGATATCCCATGGGATTGCAAAGAGTTGGACATGATTGAGCAACTGAACTGAAATGAACCCTCCATTAAAAAAAAAAAAATGGTCCCATTATACAGACACACCATTGCAATGGCCTAGAAATTTGAGTTATTCAGCATCTAAGTTGGGTATGTGCATACTTAGTGACCTCATGGACCGTAGACTGCCAGGCTCCTCTGTCCATGAGATTTTTTGGGCAAGAATACTGGAGTGTCTTGCCACTTCCTTCTCCAATTCAGCATCTGAAGTCCATTCTAATTCAACTGTTTTAAAACTAAAAGAGGCACAAAATTCTTTTTAAGATCACATATACTAACCAGGGATATGGAGAAGCTGGTTTCTGTTCCACTCACTGTCTGCCACTGATCAGAGTAATAAACAAGGAGTCATGCCATGCAAAAATTCACAGAAGTCAAAATAACTGAATTCTTGACTTGATGTTCCTATTCTGAAAAGAAAAGTGATTACCTCTTTTTTATGCCTCTGTAAATAAGAGGATTGGAAATAACTTCTGCTAGTCTTTTTGGTTCCAAAACTCTATTATAGTCAAAAAGAATTACTAGCTTATCTTATGAGGAGGAAGAAAATCACTCCAAATCTCTTGTAAACAGAAAGCATGTAACTGAAACCTTAAGGCAAATGTATTTCTTATGAAATTTGTGAATAATGATTTGTGAACTATTTTGTTCACATGATGAAACTGCAAGCACAGTCCCTCAACTTAAGTTCCTAAAATTCACTAATATTTCAACATATGGTTCTATGCTACTTGTGAATATACAGAGGATTGTATTTTTCTGCTTCCTTGAAGTGAATCATGTTAATGAAATATGATTGTAAGTGACATGGGATACCTTCAGGTCAAAGTACTTAATTGCTGGGGCTCAATTTTCTAACCCTCTCATTTGTCATCCCTTGGGTGGTTCAAGTATGGGATATTAAGTCCTCCACTGATATGGGTCCCTAAGAGACTTTGTAGAGCTCAGTATCTCATTCAATCTGCACTTGGCATAACCTTACATAGGAAGACCAGGTCTCCCACACTGCAGGCAGATTCTTTATCGTCTGAGTCAACAGGGAAGTGGTCTAGGAAGATATATGCAAGAGTGAGACCCACAGAGTGTTTAAAACACATCAGAGTTCATTTCTTCCCACAGCAAAAATCAACGTGTGATGTGTACAGTAGAGCAGCACCATTATCACTTGGGAGATTATTAATACAGAATCTCAGACCCCAGGTCACAACTACTGAGACAGAGGCTGCAAGTGAGTTGCACACATAGTTGGAGAAGCACTGAGAATCTATTCTGACTTATACAACCCTTAACTTTGTCCAATGTATTGGGTTGGCCAAAAGGTTTGTTTGTACCATCTAATGGAAAACCTTGAATAAACTTTTTGGCCAGCCCGATAGATATATATTTGAAATATCTAGCTCTCCCTAATTATCAGGACTATCTCTACTTAAGGATCTTTTTCATCAGGTTTTCAGAGCAGTCTCACAAATATGACAAAGCCAACAAAGAAATAACTGAAATACATCATGGCAGCACTGTATCAAAATATACGTAACAGTATGGATATTCTCTATTCCTATCTCAAAGAATTGGGAAAGGGAAACACATATAAATACCTTACTCATAAAAATTTGCTAATGATCTCCCATAAGATGACTAGTTTTGACTTCAGATTACCACAAAGGAAATGCTTCTATCTGCGACAGAGGTAAATACAGTCTTAGTGACCAACATAACCCATAATGTTTTTTTTAAAAGTCTGTTATCTCAGGTATACATTCATTTTTTTATTCAACAAGTATTTTTAAAATACCTATTATGTGCCTGGACTATTTTTGTGTGTATCCTAAAGGTCTTATCGGAGAAGGCAATGGCACCCCACTCCAGTACTCTTGCCTGGAAAATCCCATGGACAGAGGAGCCTGGCGGGCTGCAGGCCATGGGGTCGCTAAGAGTCAGATAGGGCTGAGCGACTTCACTTTCACTTTTCACTTTCATGCATTGGAGAAGGAAATGGCAACCCACTCCAGTGTTCTTGCCTGGAGAATCTCAGGGACAGGGGAGCCTGAGGGGCTGCCGTCTATGGGGTCGCACAGAGTCGGACACAACTGAAGCGACTTAGCAGTAGCGGCAGCAAAGGTCTTATAGCATAAAATTTACCAGTTTGGCCATTTTAATGTATAAAATTCAGTAGCATTTGACATATTCACAACATTGAACAAACATCACCACAATCTAGCTCAGTAATATTTTCCTCACTCCAAAAGGAAACCCCGATTTTTAGGCAGTAATTCTCTATTCCTCTCTCCCTGTAGCCCCTGGCAACCACTATTTCACTTTGTGTCTGTATGGATTTGCCTTTTCTAGATATTATATATAACTGTAATCATACAATATAGACCCTTTGCGATTAGCTTTTTTCACTTAGCATAATGTTTTTCAGGTATGACCCTTGTAGCATGTCAGTACTTCATTTCTTTTTATGGTTGACTTTCCTGGTGGCTCAGATGGTAAACAATCTACATGCAACGTGGGAGACCTGGGTTTGATCCCTGGGTTGGGAAATTCCCCTGGAGGAGGGCATGACAACCTACTCCAGTATTCTTGCCTGGAGAACCCCCACGGACATAGGAGCCTGGTGGTTACAGTCCATAGGTCACAAAGAAATGGACATGACTGAGACTAAGCACATCATTGGATGGGTATACCACATTTTGTTTACACACTCCTCATTGATAAATGTTTTGGATTATTTCCCCATTTTTTTTTTTTTTGTTGTTTAGTTGCTAAGTCATGTCGATCTCCTTGTGACCCCGTGGACTGCAGTGCACCAGGCTTCCCAGTCCTTCACTATCTCCTGGAGTTAGCTCAAATTCATGTTCACTGAGTCAGTGATGCCATCCAACTATCTCATCCTCTGTCGTCCCCTTCTCCTGCCTTCAATTAAAAGATGCCTGCTCCTTGGAAGAAAAGCAATGACCAACCTAGACAGCATATTCAAAAGCAGAGACATTACTTTGCTGACAAAGGTCCATCTAGTCAAAGCTATGGTTTTTCTAGTAGTCATGTATGGATGTGAGAGTTGGCCTATAAAGAAAGCTGAGTGACAAAGAACTGATACTTTTGAACTGTGGTGTTGGAGAAGACTCTTGAGAGTCCCTTGGATTGCAGGGAGATCCAACCGGTCCATCCTAAAGGAGCTCAGTCCTGGGTGTTCATTGGAAGGACTGATGCTGAAGCTGAAACTCCAATAGTTTGGACACCTGACGCAAAGAGCTGACTCGTTTGAAGAGTCCCTAATACTGGCAAAGATTGAGGCCTGGAGGAGAAGGGGACGACAGAGGATGAAATGGTTGGATGGTATCACCTACTCGATGGACATGAGTTTGGGTAAACTCTGGGAGTTGGTGATAGACAGGGAGGCCTGGCATACTGCAATTCATGGGGTCACAAAGAATCAGACATGACTGAGAGACTGAACTGAATGCAAATTTAATGTACAAGCAGGTAAATTAACCTGTTTACATAATATTCAATTCACGAGGCATGAGAAACCTGCTATTTCTCCATCTCTCTGCCCAGAGCATCGTCATAAACATGGTAGTTCAGAGATCACTCATACATTGCCACAGGGTGTCTGTGGTACTCCTGATTTTAGCTCTACAAATGTAAATGTCTTCCAAAGTATAGAGTTTATTGACAGCTAAGACTAAAGATGTGTGCCTGAGGCTTGTAGAAAGCCAACAGTCATCATGTGAGACTGAGGGCATTAAAACCAAAATAAAGCAGCAAACACACAGGAATTTTGCTTAAATAAAGCAAAGACTGATAGTCAAGAGTCACTAAGGTTTCTCATCGTTCAAGCCAGTCTTCACTCAGTACATCATTAGCCATCACTGCCTAATGAGATTTATCCTGTAACAGAACTTGATTTGCATGACTTTGCTGGTGTAGATTACCCATGAGGGATAGACTTTGGAAGCTGAGATACAGAAAATGGTAGATTAGCCATTAAAATGGCCACAACAAAGTCAATGCTCTATTCCTCTATCGACAGCATCACAGTCCATAGCAGCATCACAAAGTTTTATTTTTTTCCATTTTGCACGTAGCTTGGAACCAACATGCCATTTACTCTTTGCCATCCTATATGGTTTTTATTTCATTATATTCTGTCACTCTTCTTGGTTTCCCACAAGCTCTCTTTTCCCCTTAGCTTCCATGCCATTGTTTTTTATCATTAGTTCTAATTTCTAGTTCAGTTTCAATTGTGTCTGGTCTTGGGAGCTGCAAGGCTATACATGCATTCATTATACAGAGAGAGCTTATTCTCTGAAATGAAGAAATAAAAAGTGTCTGTACATTAGTTTTATCTGTGAGTTGCTTCTCAGGCATAGTGAATTTCAAAGCAACCTGCGCAATAAAAACAGGGTAATGTAACTGTGCTTCATGTTAGCCTGCTGGTTTACACAAGAAGTCCTTGGAAAATGCCCTAAATAATTTGTGATAATCTGCCAAAGTTGAAATGTGCACAGGGCAGTCACATCAGTTTGTTACCTCAGAAAACAGCTGAAATGCTTCAACTAGCTTCCTGACCCAGCAGACACTTTTCTCAGCAATTGCAGCTCAAGGGGCTTCAAAGCTGTGTAATAACTACTTTCCCCAAACACAAATCTGAAACTAAATAGGATCATCAAGAAGAAGTGACTGTCCTTCTGAAACTGGGTACCAATTGCTGTGTTCAATAAAAATAGCATCTTAGCCAACATCAAAAGCAATTTTATGAAATTGGTAATTTCAACACTCCACACAGCCCAGGCCAGACACTGGGGAATGCATTTGCGTGAGTGGCACAAAATCCTAGTTGATCACCAACTAGCTGACTCATGAAAACAAGCCATGTGGAAAAATATAGAAGTTGAGGCTAGCTTTCCAGTTAAGCCATATGAGAAAAATGAGATCCTAGGCAGCAAAGAGAAATGCTTTTCTACACAAATAAATCATCTATGTTAACAAAGACAAGCTATGAATATGCCCTAGAAGACACCATAGTAACTATGATCAGCTATTTCAATATTCAGATACCTCTATTTAAAACTCATCTCTATTACAAAAAAAAACTATAGTATTGGGTTAGCCAAAAAGTTCATTTGGATTTTTCCATAGCATATTATAGAAACAGTGACTGAACTTTATGGCCAACCCAAATGATAGTTATCAATGATTTGGGGGGATGTCTAGTTTGTAGATTATCCTGGTCCATTTATTTCTCTTGACAGAGACTGATAGGACTAAAGGTGGCCCTATGAACTGCTTTAAGTAATATGAGCTACTTGGAAATACCTCTTCAATGAAAAGTCCTATCATCATTTCTTTTTCGAAGATTTTTGTATGTGTCCCATTTTGAAAGTCTTTATTGAATGTGTTACAATGCTGATTCTATTTTCTATGTTCTAGTTTTTGACCATAAAGCCTATGAGATCTTAGCTCCCTGACCAGGGATTGAACCCACATCCTCTTCATTGGAAGGTGAAGTCTTAACTACTGGACCGCCAGGGAAGTTCCAAGTCCTTTCATTACTGAGAGAGAGGGTGGAGATTTTCAAACACTTTAGTTATTATAAACAAATAATATCCAGCTTTACACAGGGCAATAACAACACTTCAACTAACACCCTTTGTTGACTACTTATTTGGTACTCAGCTCTCTGTCATGGATATATTTGAATTAACCCAGGTGGCAGTGGTAAAGAACTCACCTGCCAATGCAGGAGACCTAATAGACACAGGTTCGATCCCTGGGTTGGGAAGATCCCCTGGAGGAGGGCATGGCAACCCATTCCAGTATTCTTGCCTGGAGAATCCCATGGACAAAGGAGCCTGGCAGGCTACAGTCCATGGGGTTGCAAAGAGTTGGATACAACTGAAGCAACTTCACATGCACACACACTTAACCTTCTCAACAAACCTGTGAAGTTAGTATTGGTAGCTCCATCTTACTGATAAGAGAATTAAAACTTAGTAATGTTAAGTATTTAGAACAGAATTTCAGGCTGGTAATATCTGGTGAAGCCAGTACTCAAACCCAGGATGGTCTAAAATCAGGGCTGCTGCTTAACTCATATTGTACCCCCTTGGTTACAAATCCATTTTGGTTTCAAGACCCTGGGACTGAAGCCAGGTCTCATGCATTGCAGCGGGATTCTTTACTGCCTGAGCTACCAGCAAAGATTTTATAAAGTTTCCTTTTCACTAAAACCAAGTGATAGGCCCCAAAATCTTTATAAAATCTCCCTGTTAATATCAAAATATTCTTGGCAAATATAGCAGTTTGGGCAACATAGTCTATAGTTTTGAAATCCTGTATTTGAAGATGCCCGAACTCTGTTTTAAGGTTTTTGGGTTTGTCACACAACATCTCTCAGTCCTATGTCTTCATCTTTTCAAAGGAAATGATAATACCTGCTTCCCAGAGTTGTGAGGATTAAATGAGAGAATATCCATAAATACATCTGCTAATGTGTGTATCAAGTGATAAGAACACTTTACTTTTTCTTTTTTTTATTAAATTTTTATTTTTACTTTATTTTGCTTTACAATACTGTATTGGTTTTGCCATACATTGACATGAATCCACCACGGGTGTACATGATTTCCCAAACATGAACCCCCCTCCCACCTCCCACCCCATATCATCTCTCTGGATCATCCCCGTGCACCAGCCTCAAGCATCCTGTATCCTGCATCGAACATAGACTGGCGATTCATTTGTTACATGATTTTATATATGTTTCAATGCCATTCACCCAAATCATCCCACCCTCTCCCTCTCCCTCAGAGTCCAAAATTCCACTATACACATCTGTGTCTCTTTTGCTGTCTCGCATACAGGGTCATCATTACCATCTTTCTAAATTCCATATATATGTGTTAGTATACTGTATTGGTGTTTTTCTTTCTGGCTTACTTCACTCTGTATAATCGGCTCCAGTTTCATCCATCTCATTAGAACTGATTCAAATGTATTCTTTTGAATGGCTGAGTAATACTCCATTGTGTATAAATTTTAATTTTCTTCCTCTGTCATGATCATTCTTTTATATTCCATGATAAAGAAGTTCATATTTTTTTTAAACATTAGATCCTGATAAATTGCTGAACATGTAAAGGGTGGCATAGACTGAAGAATCCCATGGAGAGAGGAGCCTGGTGGGCTATAGTCCATGGGGTTGCAAAGAGTCAGACACCACTGAGCACTGAGCATGCATGCATGGCATAGTCTGAGCAAGTTATGCAGGGCAAGAGAAAGAATCTGTTGAACGCAAAGTCTCAGGTAAACCCACCCCAGGCTGATATGAATATGTAGACAATTTGAATGGGAAATAACTCTGTGACACAGAAAAGATCTGTGAACCCAACCAATTCTCAATGGTTCTTAATCTGCCTATTCTATTTTAATTGATTCTCCTTCCTAGGCTTAATTTCCAAATGTAATTGTCAATGACACAAGGCAAAATCTGCAGCAACTACAGCTCATTAAAAACAATGACAGATACCTTTAAACGTGAACATGTGATACACGGCAGATTTCCCAAGTGGGTTTCCTTCATCACTGGCATAAGCTAACAGGAAACTCAATGTTCTCTATCAGCTTGGAAATTGCAATTTCTTGTTTGTCCTACGCAAATAAGAAAATAAGCCACTGTGGGAAACCAGCACTTTGGGATTTAAAAGGACAGGAATTTCTGCTAGACCCTGTAGTTACATTTTCTTTGGCATTGCCATTTTCTTGCATTCTCAAACATTTTAACTTGTTCTAAATCTATTCCAAATGACCTCCTTCAACACTATGACCAAAAGATTCACATCAATAGCCCCATAATGTAGAAATGCCATGGTCACAGTGGCGTGACTAAGAGTTTGGGATCTGGTACAAGTCTCCTTTATCACAAGCACAATATGTGTCATTGGGCATGCTAATTACAAAACAGTCACAACCTAAAAGTTGAGAGTTATGTTTTATTAGGTGGAAATTTTTAGGACTTAAGCCCAGGAGGCAGCATCTCAAGTAGTCTTGTGACAACTGCTCCAAGGAGGTGAGGGGAAGAGCCAGGTTATACAGAAGTTTTACAACAAAGGGAAGGTAATTTGAACATCAAAAGGTTATTGTTAATTAAAGAAAGCCAGATATCCCAGCTTAAGGAATTTAGCACTTTCCTGTTTATGGGAAGATGCAAAAGTCTGGGATCACTGAAATTATTCCTTTCATATGCATCTCAGCTATATGGGGCCAGTATCCTGCGTTTGTCACATCCTGAGTTCCTCAGAGCTCACTGTAGGGAGTGGCTGCAGCCTAATAGCTGCCAGGTCACAGGTATTCATCTCCTTCTTGGGTGCACTTAGGGCTCAGGAACTCACACTGTTTACATGGCAGGAAATACTTCATTTCTCAGGCAAATTATCTAACCTTCTCGGATCTCATCTTCCTTACTCAAAACAGCAGGCTTAGAGGAGCCTTTGAAATCCTTGTAGAGTTTACAAGAATGGAAAACAGTGTGGAACTCAATACATATCAGATATTGCATCTAACTAATCCAACGAATACAACTAAACCTCAACTAGTTCACCCCAAAGCTCTCTGCCATTGCAGCCTCTAAAAGTGAACTGTATGCCCAGCCCAGCAATGGGAACACAATAGTTACACAATTAACAGTGACAGTGACCTTCTTAACCATCAGCATCATACTACTGGATGTAAATATATAGCTTAGAGCTGGTCACGGCTCTAAAGTCTTTACATATGTTGCCTAATTAAATCATTAAAATAATCCTTAGCAATAGACATTAATATTTTCATCAGTTTAGAGGTGAGGAAGAGGTTGAATAACTAGCTGGAAGATCACATAGTATGTGGGGTGGGGGTTGAGATTCATAGTAAACTAAGGATGCTCTTAACCACAGGCTTTACAGGGAATCAAATATTAACTCAACCTCCCACCTACAACATATGGCCCTGACTTTTAGGGCCAGTAAAATGACTATCCTAGAAGTACACATCTAGCAAGGGAACAGAGAGAGACTCAAACCCATCAATTCTAAGGCCAGACTTCTATTCTCTATTGCGATGGTTCATGAACTCAGATTTCAGGAGAAGTTGTAATATTGAGAGATGAGATACGGGAAGACACCCCTCTCTAGTGTTCTTGTGCAAATCTAGCTCTAACAGACCACACTGTTTTCCTGCTGAATAAAATTAACTCCATGGAACAAAAGCCAATCGCCATCAGATAAGGCCACTTTTGTGACCATGAAGAAGAACAAGAAAAAGAGACCCCTCCCTAGAATCCCACCTGAGCATAAGAACATGATCCAAATTATGAAAATGACCAAAACTCCCTGTGTCTATTTCATATGATCAACTGCTATTTACTTACTAATTACTTCTTCAGCCCCACTTTCTTTCTCCCACCTACTTATGGAAATTGTCAAGATACCCAATCATAGAATTGCTCTTCAGTTCAGTTCAGTTGCTCAGTCGTGTCGGACTCTTTGTGACCCCATGAATCGCAGCACGTCAGGCCTCCCTGTCCATCACCAACTCCTGGAGTTCACTCAGACTCACATCCATTGAGTCGGTGATGCCATCCAGCCATCTCATCCTCTGCTGTCCCCTTCTCCTCCTGCCCCTAATCCCTCCCAGCATCAGAGTCTTTGCCAATGAGTCAACTCTTCACATGACGTGGCCAAAGTACTGGAGTTTCAGCTTTAGCATCATTCCTTCCTAAGAACACCCAGGGCTGATCTCCTTTAGAATGGACTGGGTGGATCTCCTTGCAGTCCAAGGAACTCTCAGGAGTCTTCTCCAACACCACAGTTTAAAAGCATCAATTCTTCAGCACTCAGCTTTCTTCACAGTCCAACTCTCACATCCATACATGACCACTGGAAAAACCATTGCCTTGACTAGACGGACCTTTGTTGGCAAAGTAATGTCTCTGCTTTTCAATATGTTATCTAGGTTGGTCATAACTTTTCCTCCAAGGAGTAAGCATCTGTTAATTTCATGGCTGCAGTCACCATCTGCAGTGATTTTAGAGCCCCCCAAAATAAATTCTGCCAGTGTTTCCACTGTTTCTCCATCTATTTCCCATGAAGTGATGGGACCAGATGCCATGATCTTTGTTTTCTGAATGTTGAGCTTTAAGCCAACTTTTTCCCTCTCCTCTTTCACTTTCATCAAGAAGCTTTCTAGTTCCTCTTCACTTTCTGCCATAAGGGTGGTGTCATCTGCGCATCTGAGGTTACTGATATTTCTCCCGGCAATGTTGATTCCAGCTTGTGCTTCTCCCAGCCCAGCGTTTCTCATGATGTACTCTGCATAGAAGTTAAATAAGCAGGGTGACAATATACAGCCTTGACATACTACTTTTCTTACCTCTGAAAATATCCAATTCCAAGCAAAACTGTGAAACCTTCCCCAAATACCTGAGCAAAATCAGTTTTATGAAAAGAACTTCCTCACAATCTTGCAAATTCTCATACTTTCCCAGGTGTGTGGGCTCCCAAAAACAAGCCCAATTTTTACTGACTTGGTAATGTTCCTTCTATTCTCCAGTGCTCTTTGGCTGTACTGACAGAGAATTTCGAAATACAATTATCCTTTGGTATCTATGGGAGTATTTATTCTTGGACACTTCACAGATGCGCAAGTCTGTTGTACAAAACGGCACAGTATTTCTTGCAAATAACTTACGTGCATCCTCCCTTATACTTTTAATCCTCTCTGATAGGGCCTACATGGGGGCTCATGGTTGAAATGTGGGCTGGTGTGTGGAAGTCAGCCCAGCAAGGCAAGTGGAGAGTCCAGTCCCAGAGCTTGTCTCAGTTTCTCAGCAAGGTCCAAGGGAGGGAGCCTAGCCAGTTGCGGTGGACCTTCCCTTCTGGGTTGTGTCACCAGAATGCAAGGCAACTGCAGGGAAAAATAGAGTGAGCTGGGCAGTCAGGCAAAAAGGGAAATTTATTAGAGGGAAATGAGAGGATGATTGGCCCTTAAGGAGAACCATCAGAATCCTATTCTGATGGGGTCTCTCTTATACCCCATCAGTGAAAAATTCTCTGAAGGGATGCTTAATTTTTAGCCTGTAGTTGAGTGCTGTGGTCACATAGCTGGAGGTCTGGAATCTGGTGGTCTCATAGCCTTGAGAAGGTAGGTGCCAGTAAGAAAATAGGATGTCATTTGGGCAATTTGGTCAGTCTCAAGGGTCACTGTGATTTTATTCTTTGTTTGCGAGGTCAACATAATGAGACATTTCAACCATGAACCCCCATGTAGGCCATCTCTCTCTCTCTGTTATTTATAATATTTAATACAAAGTAATTGCTACAGTGTAAATACTATGCAAATTTTTGTCAGCCCATGACAAATTAAAATTCTGCCTTTTGGAACTTTCTGGAATTTGTTTCCTGAATATTTTCCATTGTGATATTTTTATGACTGTGATCAGTTCACTCATTTCAGTTGCTCAGTTGTGTCCACCTCTTTGCAACCCCATGGACCACAGCACACCAGACTTCCCTGTCCACCACCAACTCCCAGAGTTTACTCAAACTCTTGCCCATAGAGTCGGTGATGCCATCCAACCATCTCATCCTCTGTTGTCCCCTTCTCCTCCTGCCTTCAATCTTTCCCAGAATCAGGGTCTTTTCCAATGAGCCCATTATTTGCATCAGGTGGCCAAAATACTGGAGTTTCAGCTTTGGAATCAGTTCTTCCAGTGAATATTCAGGACTGATTTTCTTTAGGATTGACTGGTTGGACCTCCTTGCAGTCCAAGGGACTCTCAAGAGTCTTCTCCAACACCACAGTTCAAAAGCATCAGTTCTTCGGCACTCAGCTTTCTTTATGGTCCAACTCTCACATCCATACATGACCACTGGAAAAACCATAGCCTTGACTAGATGGACCTTTGTTGGTAAAGTAATGTCTTTGCTTTTGAATGTGTTGTCTAGGTTGGTCATAACTTTTCTTCCAAGAAGCAAGTGTCTTTTAATTTCATGATTGTGATAGGGACAGAATAAAGAGACAAAGTAGGTGATTAAATAGTTAATCCCACTATGGGATTGTAAGTTAAAAAAAAAAACAAAACAGAACAACAACTTTGTGAGACCCCTGAAAATTAAGTCAATAGTCAAGAAAGTAGACTTGCTTAACCACAAAACCTTGCAACAGAAGCATGTGGCATGCCACCAAACAGGAAATCAATGGTGACATGAGAACTGCATCCTGCCCAGTGAATTCAGTAAGTTAATGTTCCCTACGACATATTCTCTGCACTCATAAAAAAACAGTACTTTATTGATCTAACTTGGCCATGTATGGACAACCTGGAGGAGAAGCTGATAGGTGGAAGCATGATGTCTACTCAGGAAAGACAAAGATGTTCTTCTTCCCTTTCCCACTTTTCCTTTGATTATAAAACTGTAGCCCCATAAGTTCTTGGGGTGCAGCATTTTTCACCTGCCTGCTTGTAAACCTCACAAGCATCCTATTCTAACAAATCAATTCTTATCTATCACTTTGCCTCTCGCTGAATTGTTTTCTGCATTGAGACATAAAGGGCTATGGTACTGGAGCTCCTTAGAGCCACCCTATCTGGAAATGACACCAAATGGTTTCAGTTGTTTGAATCTACACATGTGGAAACCCCAGATGGGGGGACTGACTGTATATTTTTTTATTAGGTGAAGATCATTTTAAATGAATTACATTTACTATGTCATAATTATGGCCATAATTCTTTTTAAAAAATACCCACAAAATTATGGTTAATATTATTAACTTGTCTTGATGACAAAGTCTCTACATTTTTCTCATTTTCCTCATTTCATTTTGGCAGAGCAAAATCTTCACCATGGACCAGCACTGCCAAGAAGGGACCTGGGTTTGGAAAGCCTAAAGCTTATGCAATTTGTGAGTGGAGGGAGCTGTTTAAGAAAAATACAAAATTAGGCAGGAAAGGTAATGTTTATTGAGAATCAGAAAAAATTACAAGGATTCCTGGAGTCTTAGAGATGGAGGTGTCCCTTTTTCTGATATTCCTTTAGGCACTTTATCAGAAATGGTTAGACAGAAATTACTCCTGATTGAAATCTAGCACCCCCTCCCCACCTGGAACACAATGCAGGGGTCTGTCCAAATGGAGAGTTCCAAAGCATGGCTTCATTTGTTTCATAGTAAATCCACCAAGCGCTGGCATTTGATAAACATTGCCTTATGTCATGCTGCTTCTGAGAATTATTTTTCAAGAAATGAATTCCAGCTGATCTCACAGGCTAAAGGAATAAACAAATATTTGTGCCATTTGGTTCAACTTCAATCTCTGATACTTGGTTATTCTTTCCCCCTCCCTTTCAGCTTAAGACAACTATGGGCATGTCAGCCTTGAAAAATAATCATTTTTACAGCCCAGATTACCCAGCTCCATATATGAGGACAGGCAATTTAATACATTTTGGCCAAAGAACTGTCAATCACTGACCTGTGCTTAACTTAGATGTCCCTACTTCTTTTGTGTATAAAATTCAATGTTTTGTTTTGTTTGGTTTCTGACTGTCCCCAATTTTTCTTTGCATTTGTGTTGGCTCCTATTTCCTGTCTCTTCAATCTGTTTCCAAGTTCTAGCCACTTGAATCTATTCATTTCAATGAATTTTACACAGCTGGGTAGGTCTGCAGGTGGCCGCTAATGTGTTACACAGGTGGCCACATAAATCCTGATCCATTTCGTCTGGAGGAGATAGCGTCTCTCCCAGGGATGCATTCACTTCATCTGGATCTAGGGCAGAGAGCCTGTTCAGAGTGAAGCCAATGTTTAAGGTGAGATGAAATTTGGCAAAATTGTGTTAGGATTTTCCATACAATTAATTTTTCAAAACATCTTTTAATATAAGCATTGGTACCCCTTCCAAGCCATTATAGATATTGATTATAGATCCCCACTGGCCCTGATATTTATTCTTCGAGGTAAATGAGGCCCTGTGATACAATGGGAGGAGCTGAGGCTTCTTTAACTAACTTGATTTACTTAATTCTTGTCCAAACTCTGTCTCTAATGATATGAACTTGATTGGGCAAGTCATACCACTTCTCCAGATCTGCAGATGCTAATATAGTGGAGGCATTGGCACTGATATCTTAGTGAGAATTAACTAACAGAATGACTTTCTGGATCTCTTGAGTGAAGTGTGTATCTTTCTAAAGGAATATTATGGCTGTGAGAAGAACAGGAAGACATGGTACAAACTCAGCAAATCTTATGGAAGCATTAATCTTACTAAAAGATTGAGCTGTAAGTAGTTTACTTAGCAGGTAGGTTAAAATTCTCTTTTGTAGTAAAGCAATAATGGTAGAGTTGGAATAAAAATGTAAATGTGTTCCATAAAGGTACCTAGTAGGAATATTTGGCTTGTGGCTCCAAGCCCATGAAATTAGAAAAGTAGCCTTCTCTGCCACTAGGCATTGTTCATAATGCTCATCTATATTTATAAGATATTTTGTGATGTTCTGGAACAATCTTAATGTATACATGGCTATGAATAAAGATCTCTCTGCTTTTGATAATGGATATAGCTAAAATATATTTACTTATATTACAATATAAAATATTGCCTTCCCCGATGTTTCAGTAGTAGAGAATCCACCTACAATGCAGGAGACACAGGAGTCATGGATTCAATCCCTGGGTTGGGAAGATCCCCTGGAGGAGGAAATGGCAATCCACTCCAGTACTCTGGCCTGGAAAATCCCTTGGACAGAGGAGACTTGTGGGCTACAGTCCACAGAGTTACAAAGAGCTGGACACGACTGAGCATGCAGGCACAATACATAGCTAAAATAGGGCCTTCCAGGTGGTGCTAGTGGTAAAGAACCTGCCTGCCAAGGTAAGAGACGTAAGAGATGCAGGTTCAATCCCTGGGTCAGGAAGATCCCCTGGAGGAGTATATGACAACCCACTCCAGTATTCTTGCCTGGAGAATCCCATGGACAGGAGCCTGGCGGGCTATACTCCATGGGGTCACAAAGAGTCGGACTTGAATGAAGGGAGTTAGCACCCATTAGCAGGCATAGCTGAAATGCAAAGGGACTTATCTTAAGACAGAGATGTATCTTTTACTGATGGGAGTTTGGAAACTGTTAGGAAAGGAGAAACGAGAGTTTCTCCCTCTCTGCCTCCACAGTATCTGTAGAAGCATAGCATCTCTCTCCCCGCTATGGTCCTAGACTCCGTTGGAGACGCCAAGTGATGCTCTAGTTGATTTTGTGTATTAGATTACATAGATCTTGTAATAGCCTTATAAAGTAGGCCACATTCGCTCCTATTTTTAAAAGAAGAGACCTAAGAAAGGAGAAGCTAATTGACTTGCCTACATAACACAGCCAGTGAGAGGCAGGTCAGAGGTTTGTCCCCAGACAGTCTGGTTTTGGAGCTCAGTCTCATAGCTGTGTGGTCAATGTTGCCTCCAGTGTAGAAGAAACACGGATGCTTCTAGGTCATGCTCCAGGCAGAGATCAATGAGGTAGACCTTCTTCAGCTCCTCCCTAGGGCCTTCTCTCTTTGTCCTCTTGGGAAGTGGGGTTCTTATGTGATGGGAGAATTCAGAGGAAGAAAAGGAGTAGGAACGCTTCTGGCTCCCACTGAAGAAGAGCCTGTTTTGGGGGTGTTGTCTCAAGATCCTGCCTCTGTGGGGCAACCTTGGCTTCTGGTGAGTATAGGTGTGAGAGAGTCTTTAGAACATCGTTTTCATTGGAAAACTGGTCACAGAGGTTGAGTAAGAGGTGAGAAGCTAAAAGAGAGATAGGGGATCAGCAGCAGGAAGCCCCCTCTGGCTCTGGGTCAGAAGAGTGAAAGGAGGTGCTTTCACAGGGACCTCAGTTCTGGAATCTACCGGTAGCAGGTGGAACCATGGCAGATGTTTTCAGCAAGGTCTAGGACTATGGGGGGGGTGGGGGGGGGCGGAGAGAGCTGCTGCCAAAGATGCTGTAGAGACAGGCAGGGAGAAACTCTCGTTTCTTCTTCCCCAACACTTCCGGACCTCCTGTTACTTCAAACTAGCTAGCACTGGAGCCAGGACAATGTAGCCTCACTACACAGACAGAGCAAAGGAGGGTAATGCATGGATCCGAGGACAGAAAGAGCTGGGACCACACGTAGGCATGTTCAACATAAAGGGAACGACACAAAGAAGCCAGATTGTGGCCATGTATCTAAGCTTTGTTCTCAGCTTGGCTGTATCATTAGTAAAGCTAAGGTGGTATTATGATTTTCATGAGTATAACTTAAACCTCAACTGACTTGGAATTTGGGAGATAAGAGAAAGGGCTTAATTATTATCCTCTGTCCCCAAATTTGCAGTTAAATTGTAAGCACAGAAGGATTTGTTTTGCATATATATATATATAAACACACACACATATACACATACACACAATTATATATAAACACATACACAAATGCACACATATACATATATATTCAAATTGGACTTAAAGTATTCAAGTGAAGTCATTTTAGAAGAAACACTGTCTTAGTAGTATTCTCATTACTTGCTTTATCAAAGCTAACAACCATTCTAACATAACTATGAAAAATACCAATTATTTTTATGATAATGAAGACTTTAAATAGCTCAGTAGGATAAATTGGATCCAAACCATGGCTTAGCTAGTTCCTTCTATCTTTGGAATACTAAACCAGAATGAAGGATTTTAATCCTTCTAATACAGAAATGTCTCTTTTGAACTTTAAAGAAGAAAAAAGATTCTTATTCTGTTTTGAGGATGATGAATTAATTTTGAAATGGGGATGTGGAAAAATGATTTTTACCTGAGGGGCAAAGCCCAGAATGAATTTAACTTTGTCAAAATCCTTAGTGGTAAGAATGACAGATACCACCAATGCATGTGTAGATGATATTGGATAAAACCTATCTTTTTTTTTTTGGATGGACCCTCTAGGTCAGAGTTTCTTAGCCTTACAGTACTGACATTCTGGGGTACATAGTTATTTGTTGGCTGTGAGCTGTCCTTTGTGAGATGAGATGCTTCACACCATTCCTGGTCTCTATCCACTGGATTCCAGTAATACTCTCCATTCAGTCATGACAACAATGAATCCAGACATCTTCAACTGTCCTCTGAGGTGGTGGTGGGGGAATGGGGCAAATAACCCCCAGCTGAGAATTTATGCTGTAGATATCGTGTTGGCCAAAAAGTTCATTTGGGTTTCTTTGTAAGCTGTTTCAGAATGACCTGAAGGAAATTTTTGGCCAATTCGCTATTTATAGTTATCTCACTTGTACTATTACTTGTTGTGACTGTTTATACTTCTCTCAAATTAGTTTGACTTCAAGCTTTAAAAATCATACACATTGAACTGGATTCTAGTAGTTTAGAGGTAACATCCAAGGATCAAATCTCTTTGTAGGATTCAATCTTTTTGTCGCTCAGTGGTGTCCAACTCTTTGCGATCCCATGGACTGTAGTCTACCAGGATTCTCTGTCCATGGGATTTTCCAGGCAAGAGTACTGGAGTGGGTTGCCATTTCCTTCTCCAGGGGATCTTCCTGGCCCAGGGATCGAACCCAGGTCTCCTGCATTGCAGGCAGATGCTTTACCTTCTGAGCCACCAGGGAAGTCCATAGATATTCCTTACATGTTCTTAAATTGAACCAAAAATTAAACCTCAGTATGGCTAATAGGAGCCAAGATATCTCAAGTAAAAAGGATTTATTTGCTGAGGACCCTTTTGTACGAGGGGAAGAGGAAGAGAAGAAAGAATAATATTCAAATAAAATACTGTCTTCTGAGATTCTCCATTAACATAATTCTTTGAAAAATTGGACATTTACCCACGTTATGAGCTTTGGCTTCTAGCTATGAATTTAAATTTTGGGATTCAATTATTTTATTATTAGACGCATTACATGGTGCATCTTTATTGAAGACAACATAATTCAGAAGGCTTAAATTCAATTAATTATCAAGTAAACAAGTGTACCTACACCAGACTACCTTAGAATGTTGTAAGCAATCATACGGAAAGATGTATTCTTCAGAAGTGCAAAGAGCTAGGTAAAAAAAAAAAAATTTCTCAGTTTTAAAAATATTTATTCTCTTCTATAAAATCTAGTGGAAACTGGAAAAGCAAATCAAATGCTCTGTGACAACCTAGAGGGGTGGGATGAGGTGGAAGGTGGGAAGTTCAAGAAGGATGATACATGTGTCTACCTATGACTGTTGTTGTATGGCAGAATCCAACAGAACATTGTAAAGCAACTATCTTCCAATTAAAAATAAATTAATTTCAAAAAAGAAAGGAAAAAATACTCTGGGAGGAAGAAAAACACAACAGTAAATCACAATAGTATAATGTTAGAAAGATGGTCAGAACTGAATCCTTGTCAAGTGTCTACAAAGCACTATGGTATGACCACAGTATGTCACTGCCTTCATGGGTCTTAGTTCCTTAGTGGCAAGATAAGCGTCGAAAGACTGCAAAGTAGAGACATGGGAACTTGGTGGGACATGGGGTGGGGCTCCCAGGCACACATACGAGTCTGATCTCACCAGCAGGAATCCCTGTGCCTGAGTAATCTCAACATTAAATAGCAAATGAAAGCACCATGTCAAAGATAGAGAGAGGAAAATACATTTTCATAGCGCTAACGGTACTTTTATCCCTATTTGGGGGGAATAAAACCCCTGCATTTTCATTTTACACTGGGCCTCACAAATAATGTACTAAAGCTGATCATGTAAACAACAGATATTTGCAGAGCATCTGGCATCTTCCAGGCACTGTGCTAAGTACAGGTGACCTAACTGTGAACAAAAGAAAGCACATCTCAGCCCCTGGGGAGTTTGCAATGACTTCAACATTATTACCCACCCTCCCATCCCTGACACTCCTTGTCAAGATTCCTGATAAAGACATTCCCTATATGCTGAAGAGAAATTAGGAAAATCAACCATGGTAGGTTGCATTACTAGTTTATCAAATATTATATTTCTTGTCCCCGGGTATCCTTCCCTGAGGTGAGCTCAGGAGGGGTCATTCAATTTGCTGTAACCAGTGAAACACGGATGGACATGTTGGGGGTCACTTTTGGTGTGCTGTGTATCCTCGGTCGTGTCCTACTCTTTGCAACCTCATGTAGACTTGCCCGCCAGGCTCCATTGGTTTTAAAAGCCAACATATAGTTCTCTAGGTTTCTGTTCTTTCTGCTGTAGCGACCAGCAATATTCTTCATAGATGTTTGTTCTTTAACCTAGGTCCTGGGAGCCAAGGGACGGAGTAAAGCTGCAGCTGACAAGCAGCCTAATTGAGAAATAAGCCTTGATTTCAGCAAGTAACTGAGACATAGGGGTTGATTGTTAATGCAGCATAATCTAATCTACCCTCACTAATTTATGGTACTTCACTTGGGGAGAGGAACCTCTCTAAAATCCCTAGAGATTTAGCATGATATTTGAGACTTCTAAACACACAACATCTCTACTTTATCCAGAAAATTATTACAGTCTTTTGTAGTGAGCACTTGAATCCTTTTTTACAAACACCTCTCCATTAATCAACTTTACAGCCATCTCCTTCCACAAATTATTGACTCTTCAATGAATATATATTTAGTTTGATTTTTTGTCCTACCTAGTACCATCTATTTCAAATGTTAACTTGGCTGTGAGTCACATTCATGCCACCATCCTACTGTAATAGAAAAATAGAAGGAAATAATGGCAGTATAAGGCTATTTTTCCATTCATCAAAACACTTGTGAAATGTTTATTAACTATGTTCTACTTTTTTCTTCATGTCTTAAGAAAGCTGATTGATAATTGACTCAAGTCATCAAATCAAAATAATGATACATGGTTCTATTTCACTGATTCATTCCATATTTATTTACTGAGACCTACTGTGTGCCAGGCACTGTTGTAGGCATTCAATCCCCCAGTGCCTAATGCAGCATCAGGCACGCATGAAACGGTCACTAACTATTTGTTGAAAAATCTGGGAATTTAATTAATTTTAGTATGAACTCAAACTACCTCATAAGAACTATCAGGTTTTTCAGTATGTTTTCTAGACCCATTACTTTTCCTTGTCTGAAAGCAAACACCAAGAAAAGGAGAGAGAAAAGTCCAGAACACTGCAAGCTAGCAACCTCTCAAAGGCAGAACATTATGAGAAACCCAAACATTATAAACACATTATTTTGTGGAAGATTGAAATCCAAAGCAACAAGAAACAGTGTTGGTAGAAAATTAGTTTTGTTTCCTTTTCACTTGAGAGTAAATTATGAGATATTTTAAAGCAGGTGAATTTTCCAAGGCACTGTAATTTTATTTAATCATTTTGATCTTTTCTAAGGAACAGCATTCTCTTCGGGGCATGGGATGGGGTGAGGGGGCAAACCTCCTCATCTCCAAGTTAGTGTCCAGCTTTGTCAGCTTTACCAGTCAAGCAGTAAAAGACCTATTTAAAATAAACCATTTCAATATGTGCATTAGTATGGTGATGGAGCGAAGTACTTTTTACTCAGATTAGTGAATCCCTCATTTAATTACAACTGGAAAGGTTAGAAACTTTTTATCTTTCACACATACTCTCTGGGAATTATCTGGCTCTGAAATATAATTAATCATCCTCTGTCATGCTTTCATTATATGCACTGCTCTCCAGAGCCTTTGTTTTCTTCTTTCTTCATTCATATTCCTCTGACCTTCCGCCTCACTGTTACCACAGACCTCAGGTGAATTTCGTCAATTGCTCAGAAATGACTGGATATTGTTAAACCCATTTGTCAACCACATTATCAGCTCACAAACATGAGATTTCTGCATATGTTTAGCCTTTCCCATATATAGCAGTCCAAGTATTAACATGGATGGCATCTGTCAATGTTGACAAAAATTAAATTTCCAAACTACTGTAAATAATAAAGCAGTCATATAAAGATTATTTCTCTGGAGCATAAGCTACCAGTAAACATGATTTGCATATTGTGCTTACAGCTGTTTCAACATGAGCTGCTTGCTGTGGTTCATTAAAATGATTTGATTTGTCAGATTCTAGGATAGTTTAAAGTTTGATGTGGAACTGTTCAAGGAAGTTTACTGAAGTTATTTATTTATTTATTTTGAGCTGTTCACATCTGGCATAAGAATAAAGTTAATTGAGTAATGTATCTTCAGGAGAAATCGTTAGAGTTTTAAGGCTTGAGGATTCATCATTAACTCAGTGTAAAGGCCTTAGGAAAAACCAAGTTCTCTGTCCCACCAAAGCTCATGTATTTTCCACACACATCTCATGGAGTCGGATGGCCAGGATACCATTCCCAACTCAACGTGAGAGAACATCATAGCTTGCCACCAAGAACTGAACATGAAAGAGCCAAGCATGTGTTCACCAACCTGGGAACCATATAAACTCGTCTCTGAGAATTTTCTGTGAAGCTGATTTAAGGCGGCAGCTCTATTTCATCACTTTCCAATCAGAAATCATAGAATCGAACTGCTTGGTGAACTGTTGAAAGACATGTGCATTGGTACTCTTCTCTAGAAAGAGCAGAACTTTCAGATAAATGGTTAACTTTTAGATAAACCACAGTAAGTGTGGTTTTCATGATTTTCAGGGAAGAATATCACAGTTTCTTACTTACTGAAGTCCTCTTTAACAGAGAAAGACAATTTTTCATGTGTATTTGATGATTTTCTTGATATACTGTATTCTCCATTCATTGTTGACATATACATACATATTATACGTATAATTATCACTGTCACTGCCTAATTATCCTGAGACCCAGGAATGACCAAAGTATAATTTTAGCTAACTCTTTCAAACTATGGACCCAAGTATGCCTTTAGATATTATTTGTGATCTTTTCTATGCTAAATCTTCTCCTGTTTCATTAAGAAGAAGAGGACAGGCTGAACTCTCTTATCATAGGTCATATATTAAAAAAAAAACAACAACTTTTAATGTTTTGAATAAAAAAGTGCTTTCTAGACATATTTACAGGTGAAGTAACTAATATTATTGGCAAAGTGACTTTCATTCATCGATGAGTTGCTATTCTAAACAGTGTGTGTGCGCACAATCCTCCACTTCTGTGTACTGTGATGTTTTCTCTTTCAAAAATGAATCCTGTCAAAAGAAAAAATTTGCCAACCTTTTCTTATCCAATAATATGTGATTCTGATGTAAGAATTATTTGTAGACATTTAACGAGTGGAACATTAATATCAGGAAAATGAGAGCACAGGGGACTGAGGAAGTGGCGGGAACGGTTATGGGCAGATCGGATGAGTTTGCTGTAACTCTACCGTAAAGTGGCAGATATTGATTTCCTTTATGAATAAAGTATCCAAATAAACCTCAGTTCTGAACATATGACCAACTCCTCTGTGAAGAGGAACAGGTGTTCCTATTTGAATTTTATAAAGAAACGTGCATTTCTTTACTCGCCCACGTCAACTATTGCTATCTAATTGAAGCGTGTGTTCAGCACACAGGGTTGTTTCTTCCTAAAGATCTTTCATAGGCCATCACAGGAAAAAACAATGGTCAAACACTGAATTCAACAAAACCCTAAAATCTAGGAAAATAAGCAAGAATTGGAGTCATTTTCATACTATGCAGGAATACATGAGAATAATGGAGTGGAAACTGTGGTTTTGCTTAATGTTGAGAAATGGATTCTTTCCTACATTTCTAGTTATTTCTGTAATCAAACATGCAAGGCACAACTGTTATTTCTGCAGGCTAATATTTGCATTCCTTTCTTAAAGGGAAAACATCTCTCTACTCCCAGTCCACAGGCTTCTATTGAAACTGACTTTAATCCCAGGCCCTTAGAGTAGAGGCAACGGTCATCAGGATAGTCCATGCCCCAGTCATAGCGACTGACTTATGCAAATGACTCACGTCATGCCATCAAGGGTCAAATGGATTAACTTTTGGGACTTTTTTTTGTGTTCTTTTCAGGATATACACATTTGTCCAGGTTGTACCCTGAAGAAGGGCATTATATCTGAGAGGGTCCCATTTATATTCATACATTTTCATTATTTTGACCTTTCTAAAATTTTATCATATCTTTGTTAATGCCAGCATAAGTGATTTATATATTTAACAATTTTGGGGGCAGATAGCACAAGGATGTCTTGCTCTAGGAAAATCAGCATATTTGGACAAGTTTCAAACAGATGAAAGTAAGACTACTGTTCTAACAATGTGGCTATAGATCATTATGCTTTGGCTTATGAAGGAGAAGAATGTAGGAGAAGGGAAAGGCTACCAACCCAGCATCAGCAAAAATAACGTGTGATTCTAAGCAAGGAGCTTAAAAAGCAGATAGATTCTGAGGTACGAAACAACACTATACTTCCAAAATTATTATCTTGCTAATATATTTGTGTAATATGACTTTAGTATGACATTTTAAACAAACTAATGCTATAAGTAACATGGTGAGCAATCAAAATTCAGCATATATAAAGCACTTGGAGAAAATAAGAAACTATTTGAAGAGAAATGAAGTAATGTTTTAAAAATATATATAATTGAAGGCACATAAATGTCAAATATTTTAGCATTAACATTTGCTTTCCAGCATAGAAAATATGAAATTCAGTTCAAATATGAATACCGTGCTTATACCTTCTATAACTCAAAACTAAAGTTTAAAACACATTTCTCATATACTATATTTAACATTAACATAAATCACCTTAAAAATGCAAGTTTATAGTAGCTTATGTTACTGTTTGATTAGATGTAATCTGAAAATTTGACATGAACATGAACTACTCCAACAACATAAAATATAAACTTGAAACTGACTGAGGAACATAGTAAGGAATGTAATAATGAGGAGAAATCAGAATATGAGGCGCTAACCATACACACATAGTTTTCTAACATTTATAATGTACCCTGTTAAAAAGTATGAAAATATTGACCAGAAAAAATTTCACATACTTTTATTTTAAAACAGGATATAGTTAACTTGGTAAATATTTGTCCCTGGTCAAGAATATGATTCCTCAAAGCGAACACTACTTAGAGTCTCCACTATCACTAGAAAGATGGTGAAGTCTATGATTTGTTGGTACAGATAACCTTTGAAACAATTCTGTTTTTCTGAAAGGAAAACCTGTAATTGTGTATAGTGTAGTAGGGATAGTCCGACTCTGCGACCCCGTGGACTACAGCCCGCCAGGCTCCTCTGTCTGTGGAATTCTCTAGGCAAGAATACTGGAGTGGGTTGCCATTCCCTTTTCCAGGGATCTTGCTAACCCAGGGATAGAATCCATGTATCCTGCCTTGCAGGTAGATTCTTTACTGCCTGAGCCACCAGGGAAGCCCAAATACAATGTAAGTTTCTTTGGATTCTTAATCTTTATGATTAAAAAAATTACACATGCTGCTTTACTATTTTCAATAGTAGGATTTGTTTTAATTTTTACAGTGTTTTATGTATGTTCCAATAATTATTACTGTTAAATCATCCACCAACTTTAGAAATTTCCTTGAGAAAGGGGTACCTTTTTCTAATTTGCACAAATGTGCCATATGGGCTGGCAGCAGACTTGACTACTGTGGAAGTGAACTTCCTCATTTCCACTGACATGAAAGAGAATGCATAATGCCTGGAGCTGCTAGAACTCCCCACCTGCCATGTTAACTCCAAGGAAGTCAGGTGTAGAAATGGAGAGAAAAACTGGGTCTGGACGATATAATGTGAGCACTAGATCAAGCCTCTGTTAGAGCCATCCCTCCAATCTGTTCAATTTTCTGGGTTGATGCATTTATTTATCTTACTTTATATTTTTGACCAAGCAGATTTAAGTGGAACATTCTGTCAATGCTAACAAAAATCTGTATGATACAAATTCCATAAAGAGTATTTATGCACAAAGAATGATTTCTGGTGGCTAGAGGGAAAACTGTTAGGTCAATTTGTCCTGGAGTCTCCCATTGTATGTACTTTTTTTTTTTTTCACACTTAATGACATGGTTTTGCTGTAAGACAAACATGAGTTCAAATCCATCTAAGCTATTTATTAGTGCTGTGGCACTGAGAGGATGTGAAAGTTGAAAAGAATGAAATAAAGCCATTTGCAGTAACAGAGACAGACCTAGAGATCATGATACTAAGTGAAATAAGTCAGAAAAAGACAAATTTCCTGATATCACTTATATGCGGAACCTAAGAAAATGATACAAATGAACGTATTTACAAAACAGACACACAGACACAGAAAATAAATTTATGGTTACCAAAGTGGAAATGTGGGGGAGGGAGGGGTAAATTAGGCATCTGAGATTAACACATACACACTACTATATATACAATAGATAACCAACAAGGAAGGACCTACTGTTTAGCACTTAGAACTCTATTCAATATTCTGTAATAAGCTATATGGGAAAATAATCTGAAAAAGAGTGGATATATGTATATGAACAACTGAACCACTTTGCTGTATATCTGAAACTAACACAATTTTGTAAAACTACTGATGTCTAATATAAAATAAAAGCTTAATTAAAAACGGTAATAATTTAGTCATAATCCTATAGCTTCTTTCTTTCCTCTTTAAGATACTAGAGTATTAGTACATATTATGGTTATGCTACTCTTGAAGAATAAAATTACTATTGCTATTGACAAATATTCCTTGAGCACTAACTCTGTGTTTAGTACATTCTACACTGAGGATATGGTGGTAAACACAATAGACAAGATATGTTTTCTACTTTCACAGAGCTTATGTTAGAATAGGTAAAAATGAGTAAGAAAGCAAACAAAACTTCAAAGAGTGATAAGCAATAGAAATCAATAAAATATTGTGGGATTTAGAGTGTCTAGTACAAGGAATACATTTATTAAGCTGCAAACCTTCATGAGGGCTCTGAATTCACACAATATTAGTGGTTTGTAAATCCTAGGTTTTGAGTGTCTGCATGTTTATTTTAAAGCTCATTTTCAAATTAGGAAATTTCCATTCATATCACCCAACTTATTACTATACTTGGTATTTTAGGGGAGTGACTATACACATGTTTATTAGAAATCAGCACTATCTTTTTAAAGTAGATAATTATTTTGGGACATTTAAGAAGGCTAACATAATCATATTACAAATCAATGAAGTAACAAGGGCAATTATGAGTCTCTGATGTAATGATTAGCCATTTTTTATGCATCTTTGCATACGTCTAACCCTGATCTCAGACTCACCTCACATGGAGTTCATACCCTTTTTATGTCTTCCCAGTCCTGGGGAAGCCAATCTCTCATGCATGCTTAAACTCTTCAGATGAAACTAATATGTTAAATCAAGAAAGGAGTCTGGGGTATACTTCTAACCTCCAGCCCTTTCAAATGTTTTGCCTTGCTAAAATAAGCAAAGCAACAATCAGATAAAACAGATAAAATTCAAAAATTGTTTCAAGGCAAAGTAGAGGCACATGTCTAATAAAACCCATAAAAGAGAACTGGATGATGAAGACATGCATCTAGTAAATTTGATAAAATTAAAATGTCATGATATTCATACATGTCACCAGATATTACTGTTTAATAGATGTTATTTATAGAAAAATTGTATTGTTGGAATTGCAGAATTTGTAGCTGTTCTCTATTTATAGACCTAGAGATTAACTTACATACAAGACTACTCTAGATTTGCACTGGGATACTAGAAAACTTATTTAAACTGTTCATCTTCTTTCCTATGTTGCACTGCAGAGATGTCAAAAATTTTCCCTCAAGCTAACCCAAATAATTCCAAACTTTGGAATAATGAGGCAAATATAAATATTTTAAGAAATTTGCTTTCATTATTGCATGATAAAATGGACTTTCATCTTAGAAAATGTGACATGATAAATAATATCTAAAGTTAGCAGTGTTGATGAGGAACATTGGTATGTGCTGGGCAATGTATATTAAACTTTTAGCATGCATTATTCCAATTATGCTATTATCATTAGCATTTTACAAATAAATAAATAGAAGCTGATATAAATTAAATGGCTTTCCAATGTCATGTGGTGGAGTCCTTTAACCAGTCCTTGCTGGCTCCAAAGACTGTCTTCTTAACCGCTACATAATGCTGCCTTGAAATGTCACCAAATGTTTACAGAAAAAAAAGTGAAAATATTTGACACAAAATGGTTGAAAATATGCAAATTGATCCATAATTTGTCTCATGGGGAAGCTTGAGGTAAGGGTGGGGTTGGAATGTGGGAACTCTAAAAAAAGATCCCTTCCCTGGTGGCTCAGCTGGTAAAGAAATAGCCTGAAATGTGGGAGACCTGGGTTCGATTCCTGGGTTGGGAAGATCCCCTGCAGATGGGAACAGCTACACACTCCAGTATTCTGGCCTGGAGAATTCCATGGACTGGATAGTCCATGCGATTGCAAAGAGTCAGACAAGACTGAGTGACTTTCCTTCCTGTACAGTGAAGATTCAGCACCAAGGATAGCAACTCAGGAGGTACAGTGGCTGTCTTTGGGCAACCTGACCCTCAGGAACCTGCAATGTGGTTCAAATACTAGAGACAAATAGCTGTTGTTGGGACAGGTTTTCACACATTGTGGTTCCAGAGACTAGCTATATCTCCTGTGAGATCTGGATCTATCCATTGGGGAGAATCAATTAATTTGTATGAAACCAAGTTTAAACTTTTCAGTCAAAAAATATTTTTGACAGCATATAAATTTAAACACACACACAGCTGCATATTTGAGTTCAAAAACTGTTTCTTCAAGTCTGAAAATCAGACTCAGGCAAACTTGGATGGTATGCAAGTGTCAGATATTTCAAAGTTAATAGCAGCCTGATAATTACTGTCACTTAATTACATTTTTTGCAAGGTCAAACTCAGAGAGTTACTTGTTATTTCCCCTTAGGTACTAAACCCACTGAAAAAACCCCACCCAGTAAAAATGAGGTACAATTTAATGCAACTTTAAAGAAATGCAATCAGCTAGGTAACACACCATGGGGTCTCTGACTAGACAATTATCAGGTACCATTTAACTACCTCTAGTGATCTCCCAATGGTTGGATCTACTCTTGAAATCTGAAGCTTTCTAGTTTACATTTTTCTCTGCAAGAACAACTTCAAATATCTAGTAATTTCCCTTTTCCATATGCCATTGTTATGGGTTGAATTGTGATAACTCCTACTGCCCTCATCCTACCCGACTCCAGCCAAAATAATATGTTACAGTTCTAACCTCTGGCACCTGTGAATATGACTTTACTTATTAAAAGGTTTCTTTGCAGATGTAATCAAGTTGGGATGCACTCATTAGGGTGGGTCTAATCCAATATGATGTATCCTTCTAAAATGAGTAAAACACCAGAAGCAAGAGACATAAGGTAAAACAACAGTATGATGACGTAGGCAGAAATTGGATTTATGCAGCTGCAAGCCTTTGGATGCCAATAGTTGATGGCTACCACTAAAAGCTAGCAAGAATCAGAAAGAATTCTATCCAGAATCTCCAGAAGAGGGAGCAAGCTCTTGCCAACACAATGATTTCATATTTTTAGACTTCAAAAATGGGGGAGAATTAAAATGAAATTCTGATGTGCTAAGCTTCCCAATTTATAGTACTTGGCATTGGCATTTCCAGGGAACTAACAGAGTGCTCCAAATTCTATTTTTTGCTTGTTTGCTTGAGAAGTAAAATGGAAACATCTTGATAGAGATAAGTTCCTATTCTATGGGGTCTACTCCATATGACTCTTTGCCTGGCCAGCCAAGCACACAAAACAAATGAAAATGCAACCAAACAATCCCTCCTCTGCAAACTCTTCCTTCAGTAAGGTCATCTTTACTTCTTTTTATGAACTAACCAAGTAATTCATCACCATCAGCAGGAATATTTTTTGTTTGTTTCTCTATTTACAAACTGTGATCTTGTCAAGGCTTTCTTCAACTTCTTTAGGTAATTAAGTACTTTTGTATTATACTTCAGTGGCTGTTTGTAAAGAATAAACTGACAGTTTATTCAAGATTTATCTCACTTCCTGAGGACCTCAGGAATGGCTGTGACTGTTATTACTACAAATCTGGGAAATAAGGTATTATGCTGAAACTTCATGGATGTACCAATATGTAGAGGGAACACAGGACATGCTGCAGATCTAAATCCCACCCCTTATTCATATTATTTAGAAAAGAGTTACATACTGAAAAAATTACCAGTAATGCATACAGTAATAACCTGGAAGATCTTTTGTGTGCGAGCTCAGTCATATCTGATTTTTTGCAACCCTATGGACTGTAGCCTGCTAGACTCCTCTATTCATTGGATTCTCCAGGTAAGGATGTTGGAGTGGGTTGCCATTTCACCCTCCAGGGGATCTTCCCCACCCAGGGATCGAACCGGTATCTCCTACATTGGCAGGCAGATTCTTTACCAGTGAAGCCATCTGGGAATGGCTTTTAGCTCAGTTCCAGTATAAACAAAACTTCAAAAAGGTTTTTCGCTGTGGTTAGATATTTGGTTGTATTGACTTGGGCTTTTACAAATAAAATTCTAACAGCATTTGGATTTTGGATAGCTTATTCTAAATGCAACCTTCTCTTTTACACATGCTCACATCATATATATATCGTTTAAATCACAGAGCTATTGAGTATTTTCTACTTTAATATGAGACAGGTGAAAATATGGTTACAATATTTCCACATCCTTTTAGTCACATTCATTTGCCATATTTAAATATCCAATTTCAGATTTCTGTCATTTACAAATAGCCCTGCCTTATTCTTTGTGGGTAAAGCTATTCCTGTACACTTCAGTTTTCCACTACTGTAATGTCTATCTTTGTTAACCAAGCACCATATTGTCGGTGCAGCTCTAAAATTTGAAATAGAGTAACACAAGTATAACACAAGTATAAAAGCTTCTACTTTAAAAAATATATATATCTTAATAAGGGGAACGTCTGTGGTTTAACTGCTTTTCAATTAATGTCATCAAACCAGTGACTTCCTATAAGAATTTTGCCTTTTGTGACATATTTTGAATTCTTAAGAGTCTATAACTGTAAGAGTTGGGTCAAATGACCACCTTTCAAGTATTACATTCAGTTCAGTTACTCAGTTGTGTCTGACTCTTTGCGACCCCGTAGACTGCAGCACACCAGACTTTCCTGTCCATCACCAACTCCATCACCAGCTTACTCAAGCTCATGTCCATTGAGTCGGTGATGCCATCCAACCATATCATCCTCTGTCATCCCCTTCTCCTCCCGCCTTCAATCTTTCCCAGGGTCTTTTCCAATAAGTCAGTTCTTCACATCAGGTGGCCAAAATATTGGAGTTTCAGCTTCAGCCTCAGTCCTTCCAATGAATATTCAGAACTGATTTCCTTTATGATGGACTGGTTGGATCTCTTTGCAATCCAAGGGACTCTCAAGAGTCTTCTCCAACACCACGGTTTAAAATCATCAATTCTTCGGTGCTCAGCTTTCTTTATAGTCCAACTCTCACATCCATACATGACTACTAAAAAAAACCATAGCTTTGACTAGATGGACCTTTGTTGGCAAAGTAGTGTCTCTGCTTTTTAATATGCTGTCTAGGTTGGTCATAGCTTTTCTTGCAAGCAGCAAGCGTCTCTTAATTTTATGGCTGCAGTCACCATTTGCAGTGATTTTGGAGCCCCCACAAAATAAAGTCTGTCACTGTTTGCATTATTTCCCCATCTATTTGCCATGAAGTGATGGGATCAGATGCCATGATCTTAGTTTTCTGAATGTTGAGTTTTAAGCCAACATTTTTCCCTCTCCTCTTTCACTTTCATCAAGAGGCTCTTTAGTTCTTGACTTTCTGCCATAAGGGTGGTGTCATCTGCATATCTGAGGTTATTGAGCTATTGATATTTCTCCCAGCAATCTTGATTCCAGCTTGTGCTTCATCCAGCCTGGCATTTCATATGATGTACTACATTAGGATTGATCAAAAGCCCCCTTTGCCAAAAATCTCACACCATCAGTATGCCAGTGTTTGGAAGGATCTCCATCATATGTATGAGTTTGTAAAAGCACTGTGGTTCTAGAAACCTGGTACTAGAAGACAAGTGTGTGTCCTTCAGAAGGTGATATAGTAATAAGGAAGTATACAACCTGTGTAGTTACTTATACAGTGAAAGTACTATTACTACATTTGCTTCTCACAGTAAATGATGCTGATATAAGTATTTATTGAGCATTTAGTATATACCAGACACCTTGCTACATACCATAGGAGAATATACAGTCCTCCAAATATCTGATGTGGAAGATTATTCATACTTTCTTCTATTAAACAAATGAGACAAATGGGGTAGAGGGTTTTAAGTAGCTTGCCCTAGATCACACATAGCTAGTAAGTAGTAGAACTAGGATAGAATTGAGTGTTTTGGCTCTGGAACTTGTATTTTGGCCCTTAATCCATTAGTCCTATTTTATAAATATAGAAACTGAAGCCCAGAGATCATTTTCCTTGCTGATTTACATAGTTAGCAAATGTCAAAGAGGCAATGGGAATTTAGGTCTCCCTGAATGGAGGTCTTTACTGTAGGTTAGACTGCTGCCTCTGTCTCATTCATTCAAAAAGGTTTATTGAGTATCTTTATGTGCCAGAATCTGTTGTAGATGTGAGGGGTATGATAGTGAACAAGACTGGAATGGACTTTGTTCTTCTGGAACTTTCATTTTCATGTGGGGGAGTAAACAATAGGCAAACAAATGAGTAAGAGAACAGAGATTCAAAATAGGACTGAGAAGAAAGCTTTTAAAAGGTGATATATACAAGTGGCTGGGAAAGCTTAATGCCATTGTCAGCTACCAGCACCTAAATTCCATTCATTTTTCCAGTGTAGTTAGCTGTTATTTGGAAGAGATCATGCTACATTTTAGGGAAGCAACCAGCGCGCTCTGTGAGTAAGAAATTCCTTCCTGGACATGTATACACTGCCTGACAAATAAAAGATGCTCACAAAGATTACTAAATTCAATAGCCTTCCTAAGAACTCTCAGAATCTCAAAAGCAGTAAAAGATCACAGGGTGTGCTAGGAAAAAACATCTCTCTTACTCTAGTTTTTGTTAATGAGTTAAGGTTTAATGTGATATCATCTTGGTCTTTCAAACTCCACCTAAGAGAATTTATCTCTTCCTTTCAATTAGAGTAAAGGAAAATATCTGATCTATGGTAGTGATCACAGAAGATACTTTACATGGATTTGACTTTCTGTTAACCATATGCATACACACTCAGCAGAAATTATAGAATAAATCCTGAATATCTTTTGTTAATCACAGTGGTAAAGTAATAAAGTTCAGATGAATAATTAATAATGAACTAGGATAAGATGAACAGAGAATACCAACCTGAATAAAGGTAGTTAAAAAGTCTGTCTCTAAAACATGTACATTTAATTTATCCTATCTTTCTGAAATATAAGCTCTTCTTCAACTTGGCCTTGACAGTTAAGTAAAATTATTTCTTTGTTTCCCACATAAGCATCAACTGACAATCATCTGATAGATTTTTGATAATTTTCAGTGTGTGGACTGAGTCTCCAATGTCAATTTTTAACTCAGTTATGACCCCATTATCCTAAATAGTTCAGGTGATATTCTCTTTGATTAGAAAAAATTCATCTTTTCAGTGCAGAGGTGTATTCTTGCTTCAATTCTACCTTGCTTTCCCTGCTCCCAGGCCACTTTGCTCCTCTCCATCTGATAGATTTGCCCTAGGTTACTGGGGCACATTTGGACAGCTTCTCTCAAGCTTCCCCAAGACTCCTGTTTTGTGAGATATATGGCATCTTGGTCTGGTGTAAAAAGCCACTCCAAAACATGTAAGTAAATTCAAGGTGCAGCATACATACAATGGGATACTATACACCTATAAAATGAATGAGAAATGCTTTGTGTGAAAATAAGAAATGAGGCCCAACTTGTATTAATGAAAACAAGAAAGAAGATTACTTTATATAAGTGAGCTTTTACATAAAGAACATAAAATTCACACTAGTCTGCTTATATTTTCAAATGGATGAATGAAAGGGAAACAAAACAAAATAGTAAAAGTGATCATTATGTTAGGGAACAAGATGATCATGGGATACAATGAGGATTTCAATGTTTCACTGAATATCTTCTAATATTACTTTGTTTTTTTAACTACGTGAATATGTCACCTTTAAAGTGTCAGATTTTGGTGATGGTCACAAATCTGTGTCCTATTTTTGTGGTTATGTGAGTCTAAAATTATTTTAAAACAGAATTAGAAAACCAAAATTTACAGTGTTACATTGGAATATCAAGGAAATGGCACTATTGAAAAGATAAATAACATAGGTAAGTTCTAATGAGACAAATTAGAAAAAAGACAAATAAATAATATTTGGAAGGAAAATGGTGTTTAACTAACAATCCAACAGAGAATCCGAGGGCAGGAAAGAAAGCCAGATACACTCACGACAGGAATAAAGTCTTCAGAGAAAAGCAACTGCTCTTTATCTCCGTGTATCTGAAGGCCTCCCTTACTCTTTCCCACTTCTTTTTAACATTATTCCTCTCACCTGTGTATCTCTACCCCACTATCTTGTCTGTTTTCGTTCTTTTTATCACCTCTTTTATTTTCAGGTTTCCTCCTTTTCTGTGTTTCTGCCCCTCTTCCTAACCATTCCATTACCTCAGCTATAAGATATTCTATCACTGCTGCAGCCTCCTTCAGTTTCTTCCTGTTACTTCCAGCCATTTTCATTTCAATTTTCTCTCTATTTCATTATGCCCTGTCCCAACAGCTTCTCAGCATATGACAAGCACAACCATCTGTCCACGGCCTCTTGATAGCCCCTGAAGCCCCAATTCTATATGGCCTCTCACTTCAAGTAGTCCAAATGAAGTAATTATATATGTTAGACCCCTATTTGAAATTCTTCCCAGAAGCATCTCAATGGCTCTTTTTAGAAATGGTGTCCACCCCTCTGCTGGGAGCCAGCACGAGGAGGCCAGTGCGAGGAGTCCTGCCCATGGCAAAGGTCATCAGGTTAAGGGGTCCAACAGGCAAAGGCGAGTCCAGCCGTAAGGGAGCCTCGCTGGAATTTTCTCGAGCATCTACCCCCAAAACAAGAGTCTGCCTGCCGTATTGCATTATGCTTTTCGCTTATGCTTCTGACATTAACAGGGGCTGTCCCTCACCACCTTCCTCTAAAAGGAATTAACTTAGAGCTCCAGTTAATAAGTCTCCTGGGCATAAAAAGAATGTTTTGGCTTAAACCCCTCTGATAGCTTTCTAACTTACCTGACCGGTCTGTCCGGATTTTTACAACTACATATGTGATTGTTTACTGCCTCCCAGCCACGAGAGGCACGCAGCTTAACACATCTTAAAGATACAGAACCTTTTCTAAAAAGCTAGAATTATATTGATGATGGGTTTTCATTGTTGAGTCAATGACTGCTGCCAGGCCTCCATATTCTTTATCTTTTAGGCACCTGGAGGATATTAATCAATGTAATTGAGATATAGAAAAAGGAATATAGTAGTTTTGATGTTAGCAACACTAGACTTTTGAGTTAGTGAACTTTCTCTTTGTTATAAATCACTGTACTCCTCTTTCCTTGTTATAAATTGTTGTGTCCTTGCTATGTAAGAATGTAACCTTAATTAGTGCTTTCTGAGAGTGGCACCAGACTTTAGTAAGAACAACACTTTTAAGGCAAATAAGTTTCCTGGCTGACAGACCCTTATCAGAAAAGGGCCATAAAATGCTAATAGGCCTCCTGGCCAGAAGATGATGTAAATCACCTAAGACTTGTGTATACAGCTAGGTATGCAGAGAGAAAGCCTGGTCTTGATAAGAGTCAGGGTTGCTGACCCTGCATAACTTTGTATTATCCATTGATCTCTATGTACAACCAAAAGTATAAAAAGCTTTCCTGGAAAATAAAGGATGGACCAGTCACTGGAAAGACTGGTTTACCCCATGTGGTCTTTTCTCCTTCTCTGTTTTTCTGGCTGAATTCCCGTCTGGAGCATGGAGGCTCGCCATGTCTATTTACTTGCCCTGGCTTCTAAGACCCATGCAAGAGGGAGCCCAAGGCGGGGCACCCTCCACTACTCAAGCGGGCGCCAGTGGCCTATGTAGGTGGTGCAAGTTTCTTGTCTTGAGACTTTATTAGCTCTCCACATAAACCAAGTTATTCAGCCTCTTTTCTCCACTAATTTTCCTACTACACTATTCTTTCCTAATCTCTCTTTTCTAATTAAATAGTCCTTTCTAAGACGCTGACTCCGTCCTCCCTCGAATTCCCTGGATCCACCAGGGCTGGACCCCGACACCCCTCACTGATGTCAAGGTAGTCATGTTACTGGTCCACTCTGTGTTTATCAAGAACTGTGGGAACAGGCCCTCCAGCATGGTTACACTAATGGCAGACACTTCAGTCTGCCTAACAGGTGAAAATAGGTGAACAGATAAGGTCAGAGAAACAAATCTCCAGGTCCAGTGAATTAATTTAGTCAGAGAGGAACTATCTTTGTCTTATTTCTGAAGTGTTCAGAAAAAAAAATAATATTGACTGCAAGAAAGTATTTGAATTATAGCAAGTTCTTTTTAAGTGAAAAATAAGATAAAAATAGTACTATCTGAAAATGCTAGACTCACTGAGCTTGTTGTAATAATTGTTTCAAAATACATAGAGACACCAACTTATAAAGAACCAAAATTCTGCAAGGAAGAAAGCAAAAGAAGGGATATAAACACATAGATATATTCTTAATAGAGAAGATCCCCAAGAAGTTCAAGAAATAAAATTTCACAAAGCCCAGTTATATTGGGAGAAGAAGATCTTGCTGTAAATTACTTCCCCATTAGATAATTTCCAAAAGCAGCTGGTAATATTATCTATTTCACTGATGTTGATATTATCTGTGAATAAATCTAAGGCAATAGTTTCCAGACTTTATTGCCCATCAGAATCACTAGTAGAAGGTTTAAATGATAACGATGTCTGTGTCCCATCCTAGATCTGTGAAGTCAGAAACTCCAGGAGTTGGGAGAGGAGGTCCCATCATCTACTTTGTTGTAAATCTCACCAGGATAAAGATCCTGAATTTAGAGAGACTATTCTGAAGATATAAGAAGAAGATTCTAAATTAATTCATGGTTTGCTTAAAAAGTTGAAGACAGATAAGTGATGGTTTAAATACTCTCAACAACCTTAGTTAATGAAAGTTCAGTTGCTCAGTCATGTCTAACTGTTTGTGACCTCATGTTCTGCAGCATGCCAGGCTCTCTTAAAAGGAATGCCCTATTAGAATGAGGATCAGATTAGATTTTGATAAAGATAAATGTTTGAGACAAAGCCTACCAAGTCCTGCAGAATCTGTCCCTGTCTGCCCCTTCAATGTTGTCCTGTGTTATACTCCTGCTTGCTGTCTAAGTTCTAGCTTCAGGGGTTTTCCTTGACTTCTTTGAATGTGCCATTATGTTTCATTCTGTACATTATCTGAGCTTTTGTACATGCTGTTCCATGTATGTACAAGGTCCATGCTCCTCCTCTCTCCTATGATCTAGTTAATATTTTTTTCATACTTTGAGTCTCAATCATAGAAGTCTTCCTGACTTCTTCAATTAAGTCATTTCCTCCCCAAATCTTCAAAATCACTGTTAGCCCTATCTTTTTATGCTACTTATTACAGTTGACTTTTTACATTTGGTTACCGGATAAACTAGTCTCCCACCAATAAGAAGCTCCCTAAGGGCAGCAGTCATTTTGGTCTGTTCCCCATGTATCCTGAAAACCAAGTACTGAGTACAGTGTCTGCACATGGTTACATGCTATTGACTGAATGTGTCCTCTCAAAATTCATGTTGAAGGCTACATCCTCAGTGGGATGATATTTGAAGGTGAGGTCTTTCGGTGTTGATTAAGTCAGGAGGGCAGAGCCTTCACTGATGGGATTAGTGCCCTAATAAGGAAAGACACGAGAGGGATGATTGTAAGGATATCCTCCCACATGTAAGGAGAAGACAGCCATGTTCACACTGGGAAGAAGCTAAAACTGATTCAAGAAGATATATACTTGGAGAGACACATCATATGTTTTGAGACTGTAGGTAGGAACAACAAACATGGAGATCAGATAAACTCAAAGAAAAAATTATGAGGGTTGGTGATCCAAATACTAAAATTACATATCTGGCTTGCATTTTACCTATCTTGAGTAATGTTACTCTGAATTACCTTGTCTGTATGGATTTGAGAGTTGGACTGAAGGAAGCCGCGTGCTGAAAAATTGATGCTTTTGAACTGTGGTGTTGGAGAAGACTTCTGAGAGTCCCTTGGACTGCAAGGAGATCCAACCAGTCCATGCTGAAGGAGATCAACCCTGGGATTTCTTTGGAAGGAATGATGCTAAAGGTGAAACTCTAGTACCTTGGCCAAGTCATGCAAAGTGTTGACTCATTGGAAAAGACTCTGATGCTAGGAGGGATTGGGGGCAGGAGGAGAAGGGGACGACAGAGGATGAGATGGCTGGATGGCATCACTGACTCGATGGACGTGAGTCTGAGTGAACTCTGGGAGTTGGTGGTGGACAGGGAGGCCTGGTGCGCTGCAATTCATGGGGTCGCAAAGAGTCAGACACGACTGAGCGACTGAATGAAATGAAATGAAATCAATTACTTGACCTGGGGAGGATGGTGTATACCATACTAAAATCTGGTTTGTTTTTGTTTACTGCATACTTAGACAACAACAGATATTCTAGACTCAAGCAATAACTAAATCAGAGGCAATTTTCTTAATTGCTAAGAGGATATTTTGGTAATGTTCCTCTGAATGGTAAATGAGCAAAACAATCCTAATTCTTAATCCTTGGTGTTGCAGACAGATTCTCTGTGCTTTGACCAGGTTCTGTTTCTTTGTGTTTTTCAACAAGGTTTGTTTTTCTTCCTGACCTCATTTATAAGAGGGCTGCAAGAAGCGACCCCTGGTTGGCCTGGAAATGAAATGATAAACGCTTTTCCCAGCACAGTTCTTGACCTGGAAATTACTCTTCAGATTCTCACAAAAGTCTCAAAAGACCAGCTTCCCTGCCCTGACTTCCATTCCCACTGCAATGCCTCAGTCACTAAATACAAATGCTTTATGAAGAACATGATAACAAACACTGATTAATCCAGGCAACAAGCTATGCCCTGTTATATAGAGTTATCTCATTTACTCCTCATGAAAACCCAAATATATAGATGCTAATATTTGCCAGAAGACTAGAAGTGGGTAGTATGCCCATGACCACATGCCTAGAAAGAGGCAAGGGAGAGGTTTTAGTCCTTACTCACCTGACATTTTGACAACATAAGATTTTCTTTCCCTAGGAGGAGGACTTATAACTTTTATTAAACTATTTAAATATCTTTTCTACTAGGAGGGGTTAAGCACTTCTAGTCTACAGAGAAGGGAAACTTCCAGTGAAACTGTTTTAGCCATCAGGTTCCTCTTGTTGGAAATCTAAGGTATTTAGAAAAAAGAGAGGCATCCTTTTATGCTAACAATTTTAAAACGGTACAAATTTGAATATGTGGCTTTTTGGAATGAAGGAGCAAAGGAGAAGTACTCAATGAAAGACCTCTTAATCTAACTTGTGGATGAGTATGGAGAAGTGATTATGTTTTCCTAGGGGTTCTCACAAAATGAGGGGTTCTCACAAAATGGGAAAGAAGAGAGAAGCAAAAGATGGTGCAAACACATGAAACTAACAACTATATATATATGAGAACTTCAAAAGTTTGAAACATTCCTGGGAAGAAGTATGGTAAATGAGAAAAGACCAAGAAGAAAAGTCACAGAGATGATGATATGGGAAATATAGACAGATAATGTCTGGTCCTTCTTTGAGCCTCTAAGTAGGCAAGACTAAAGAATTGCACATAGCTATTAACAATGATACAAACAAGAGTCAACTTAGCATGGACTAAGTATGCTTCATTCAGTTCAGTTCAGTTCAGTTCATTCGCTCAGTCGTGTCCGACTCTTTGTGACCCCATGGATCGCAGCATGCCAGGCCTCCCTGTCCATCACCAACTCCCAGAGTTCACTCAGACTCACAACCATCGAGTCAGTGATGTCATCCAGCCATCTCATCCTTGGTCATCCCCTTCTCCTCCTGCCCCCAATCCCTCCCAGCATCAGAGTCTTTTCCAATGAGTCAACTCTTCACATGACGTGGCCAAAGTACTGGAGCTTCAGTTTCAGCATCATTCCTTCCAAAGAAATCCCAGGACTGATCTCCTTCAGAATGGACTGGTTGGATCTCCTTGCAGTCCAAGGGACTCTCAAGAGTCTTCTCCAACACCACAGTTCAAAAGCATCAATTCTTCTGCACTCAGCCTTCTTCACAGTCCAACTCTCACATCCATACATGACCACAGGAAAAACCATAGCCTTGACTAGACGGACCTTAGTTCGCAAAGAAATGTCTCTGCTTTTGAATATGCTATCTAGGTTGGTCATAACTTTTCTTCCAAGGAGTAAGCGTATTTTAATTTCATGGCTGCAATGACCATCTGCAGTGATTTTGGAGCACCCAAAAATAAAGTCTGACACTGTTTCTACTATTTCCCCATCTATTTCCCATGAAGTGATGGGACCAGATGCCATGATCTTTGTTTTCTGAATGTTGAGTTTTAAGCCACCTTTTTGACTTTCCACTTTCACTTTCATCAAGAGGCTTTTTAGCTCCTCTTCACTTTCTGCCATAAGGGTGGTGTCATCTGCATATCTGAGGTTATTGAGATTTCTCCCGGAAATCTTGATTCCAGCTTGTGTTTCTTCCAGTCCAGCATTTCTCATGATGTACTCTGCAAAGAAGTTAAATAAGCAGGGTGACAATATACAGCCTTGACGTACTCCTTTTCCTATTTGGAACCAGTCTGTTGTTCCATGTCCAGTTCTAACTGTTGCTTCCTGACCTACATACAGATTTCTCAAAGGGCAGGTCAGGTGGTCTGGTATTCCCATCTCTTTCGGAATTTTCCACAGCTTATTGTGATCCACACAGTCAAAGGCTTTGGCATAGTCAATAAAGCAGAAATAGATGTTTTTCTGGAACTCTCTTGCTTTTTCCAAGATCCAGTGGATGTTTGCAATTTGATCACTGGTTCCTCTGCCTTTTCTAAAACCACCTTGAACATCAGGGAGTTCACAGTTCATGTATTGCTGAAGTCTGGCTTGGAGAATTTTGAGCATTACTTTACTAGCATGTGAGATGAGTGCAATTGTGCGGTAGTTTGAGCATTCTCTGGCATTTCCTTTCTTTGAGATTGGAATGAAAACCGACCTTTTCCAGTCCTGTGGCCACTGCTGAGTTTTCCAAATTTGCTGACATATTGAGTGCAGCACTTTCACAGCATCATCTTTCAGGATTTGAAATAGCTCAACTGGAATGCCATCACCTCCACTAGCTTTGTTCGTAGTGATGCTTTCTAAGGCCCACTTGACTTCACATTCCAAGATGTCTGGCTCTAGATTAGTGATCACATCATCATGATTATCTGGGTCGTGAAGATCTTTTTTGTACAGTTCTTCCGTGTATTCTTGCCCCCTCTTCTTAATATCTTTTGCTTCTCTTAGGTCCATACCATTTCTGTCCTTTATCCAGCCCATCTTTGCGTTAGATCTTTAGAATTACAACATTTGATGTAACTTGTAGGGAAAAAGCTGATGCTTAGGTTGGTTTGGTCTGGGAGACAAAAAGGTAATGAGAGTCTATCTGACATGAATGAAAATTGAAACAGTATTTGTAGAAATAAAGAAATAAGGTTCTAAAATTTTTGAAGGGTATATTTCTCAGAAATTTTGCTGAATCATTTTTAGAATTCTTAAAAAGTTACAAACCAAAGGCATCATGCAACTTAAAAAACATCTTGAAGAGTTTGTTTTCCATCAAGTATAAACTCCCTGTCCTGGAAACATCACTGTTTCTCTCACTTCCTAGTGAATTTACTTCCAAACAGGCTGACTACCTTGAGCTTCCTAGGAACAACTGACAAGTGCATACCAGACATATCCTTCTGTGTACAACTGTAGTCAAACGGTCCAGTCAACACACGTATTCTAATTGCATCCAGATGAAGAGCCATCTCTTCTAAAAAACCTTTTGCAATTACCCAAATACTCCTTGTTCACATCTCTCAAAAAGTGTTTCTCTCTGTCATATCTTGAAGAAAGTGAAAAAGGAGAGTGAAAAAGTTGGCTTAAAACTCACATTCAGAAAACAAAGATCATGGCATCCAGTCCCATCACTTCATGGCAAATAGATGGGGAAAAAATGGAAATAGAGAGAGATTTTATTTTGGGGGGCTCCCAAATCACTGCAGATGGTGACTGCAGCCATGAAATTAAAAGATGTTTGCTGCTTGGAAGAAAAGCTACGACCAATCTAGACAGCATATTAAAAAGCAGAGACATTATTTCGCCAGCAAAAGTCCATCTAGTCAAAGCTATGGTTTCTCCAGTAGTCATGGATGGATGTGAGAGTTGGACTATAAAGAAAGCTGAGCACCAAAGAATTGATGCTTTTGAACTGTGGTGTTGGAGAAGACTCTTGAGAGTCCCTTGGACTACAAGGGGATCCAATCAGTCTATCCTAAAGGAAATTGGTCCTGAATATTCATTGGAATGACTGAGGCTGAAGCTGAAACTCCAATACTTTGGCCACCTGATATGAAGAATGGGCTCATTGGAAAAGACCCTGATTCTGGGAAAAATTGAAGGCAGGAGTAGAAGGGGACGACAGAGGATGAGATGGTTGGATGGCATCACCGACTCAATGGACATGAGTTTGAGTAGGCTCTGGGAGTTGGTGATGGACAGGGAAGACTGGCGTGCTGCAGTCCATAGGGTGACAAAGAGTCAGACATGACTGAGTGGCTGAGCTGACTGACTGACGTCATATCTTATGTTTGGTTACAATCTTATCTGTGTTGGTCTAAAATCATCATATTCAAGGAGCTACCTCTCATATACTTAGGGATAAAATAATATATGCCTGACACTGTATTCTCTCCCTACTAGACTATTAGCTTTTTAAAGGCAGGAAATTAATTTTATTTCTGATATTCCTTGTATGGCAGTTAACCCAGAATTCTCGAAACAAGCATGTGTTTATCTGAAAGGAAGTATTAAGTCTAGTGAGATTGGTGGGTTTAAGGTTTTAAATATCATTTTGGTTTATAATAGTTTAAACCATCTTGATGCATGATCTAGATCCTTTCTGTGGGGAATGGACAAGTTATTTCAGTCTGTACTACTTTACTCTTTTCCTTTGTTTTTTAGTATTTTTTTTTAAACTGGAAGAAAATTGCTTTACAATGTTGTATTGGTTTCTTCCATACAATAATTATAATTAGCCATAATTATACATATATCCCCTCCCTCGTGTCCCTCCCTCCCCTCCTCCCGTCCCACCCCTTTAGGTTATCACAGAGCATGAAGTTGGGCTCCCTGTGTTATACAGCAACTTCTCACCTATCTATTTCACACATGATAGTACATATATGTCAATGCTACTTTCTTCATTCATCTCACTCTCTCCTTCCCCTGCTGTTTCCACAAGTCCATTCTCTACATCTGTGTCTCCATTCCTTCCCTGCAAACAGGTTCAATACTAATTTTCCAGATTCCATATATATGCTTTAACCTGTGATATTTGTTTTTTGCTTTCTTACTTCACTCTGCATAACAGGCTTAGGTTCATCTACGTCACTACTACTGACTCAAATTTGTTCTCTTTCGTGGCTGATTAATATTCCATTGTATATATGCACCACATTTTCTTTATCCATCCATCTGCAGATGGACTTCTAGATTGCTTCCATGTCCTGGCTACTCTAAATAGTGCTGCAGCAAACACTGGGGGTATATGTGTCTTTCAGAATTGTGGCTTTCTCTGGATATATGCCCAGTAGTGGGATTTCTGGGTCATATGGAAGATTTAGGGCTTCCCAGGTGGTGCTGATGGTAAAGAATCCACCTGCCAAAGCAGGAGATGCAAGAGATGTGGGTTCAATCCCAGGATTGGGAAGATGCCCTGGAAAAGAGAGTGGCAACCCATTCCAGTATTCTCACCTGTAAAATCCCATGGACAGAAGAGCCTGGTGCACTATACGGGGTCTCAAAGAGTTGGACGCAACTGAGCACACACACAGATACACACACATATGGTAGATTTATTCCTAGATTTTTTTTAAGGAATCTCTATACTGTTCTCCATAATGGCTGTCCATCCACACTACCTTAATGTATAGATACTCTCTGCTTCCACCACTTCTTTTATAGAATGATTATTTTCACAAGATTCTCTCAGTAGGAAGAGTATGACGTTCTGCACACTGATAGACTTAGGTCAAAGTCTACCTCCATCACTTACTAGCTCTTTGGCTTTGGCCATGTTACTTGGAGACTTTAGGCCACATTTTGTTTTTCTTGTTGCTGTTATTATAAAACAGGATCAGTGATGCTACCCAACTCACAGGGCTCTTTGGATTTCAGCCAAGAATATGCCTGTTAAGAGCTTAGCACAGCACAAGGCAAGTAAAAAGTACTCTCTATGCTGAAGCCCTATCATTGTTCTCAATGGATCAGATTCCATTTTAATCCTTGTATGTGCATCATTTTATATTTGATGTCTGGGGTGACCCTAAGTTGATTATTTTCCCCATTCTACAGATGAGAACAAGAAAGTTTAGCAGGGTGAAATGAAATTTGCAAGAATACATAGCCATTAAACAGAAAGTGGGTTAGACCTTGAGGAAAAAAAGCTTGCTTAAAAAAAAAAAAAGGATTCATTTTTAGTTCCATTTTCTAGATTTATCTATTATTGACATCATCATAGTTGATAACATAAGTAGTTTCTTTTTATAATTATTTCTCATATGCAGATCAAAGGTTACAAATTAATAGTTAAACATACTGGAGAGTGTAATTTTCTTTTAAAGCAGCAATATAGATATCAATTAAATAGCAAATTAGATATACCTTTTGACTTATGTGCAAAGAAGAAAATTGCTACAGTGTTAAAGAGTTCTTAACTACTGGATAGTCAGGTAATTAGGAAGCTGTCAAAGCTTGTTATGTTATCTTGTAGCAGTTGGTGTTCTGAATATTTCTTGCTACTCCTGTCTGAATGGGATGTGGTTAATATGCAGCTTCAGTCAACAAAGGTTCAAAGGGGACAATTTAATTATGACTCTGTAACTTCTTAATTTTCAATTATTATAACACAGGGAACTGCCCTTGAGAAAGGGCAGTTAAAAGACATTTTACCACTTGTGTAAGATTGCAAAAATAAACAAACTTGAAAACAATGATATTTACTACAGTAAGGCCATAGTCTACTGTGTGTGTGTTTGTGTTTTATATATGTTAACATGGTAGTAAATTGAAGAAAAACTTTTCCTAAAGATGATTCCATAGAATATTAACATTCATTTCATGGAAATATTAACAAGTCTCCCTTTTAGAATGCTTTTATGGAAAAAAATTGAGAAATACTAGGTTACATAAAGCCAAAGAAATATTTTTTGTTCTTGCAGAGGTTCTCAGAGACTTAAGTAATGTATATATTAAATCACCAAGGGCGTTAATACATAAAATATCCCAAATTACGTAACCAGAGATTGTTACTTTGTTTTTCTGTAATACTTTGAAACTAGACTTCAGTGGAATATTCTCTGAATTATGCTGGTATAGTGGAAAAAAGTTAAACACCTGGCAGCTCAAGTTTGGCCAACGACTTGCCTGTTTATCTTGGACATGTCCACTGGTTCGTTCATTCATTCACTCATTCATTCCCATAATATCATCACTCACCCAGTTGTTCAAGTCAAGAACCAAGGAAGCCTCCTTAAGTTGGCTTCTTCTCTCCCTCCAACTGTAGAATTAGAAGGCTCAACCTCTGAGACATATCTCAAATCCAGCCATTTCTCTCCATTTTCACTTCTTCCACCCAAGTCCTTACCCTAATCACTTCTCACCTGAACTACTGAGGCGGAAGATTCAAAATAGTCTCCCTGGTTCACACTTTGTCCATCTTCCATATTGCAGCCAAAAGGATCTATATGAGAGATAAACTAGCCAAGGCAAGCATCTTCCACAAACATTCTAGCAATATCCTGTGACTCTCACACAAATACTAAAGTAAATTTCTGAGTAAAGTAGATCTAACTATGAAGGAGAAGCAGTAAATCTAGGAAGTAATAGTGAAGACTTCATGATGGAGGAATAGGGAGAGATATTTAAAACAGAAAAAACACTTTTTTTCCTACTAACCATAGTGGAAAAGCTTGATAAATTGGACTGCAATAAAATTCAGAACTTCAATTCATCAAAAGACATCAAAAGAGTGAAAATGTAGCCTCCATAGTGGGTTATTAACACATACAATAGACAGAAGATTCATATCTAGGCCTTATAAAAATGTATACAAACACCACCTATAAATCATACACAAAGCAGAAATAACCCAGTAGAATATGGGCCAGAGACAAGAATAAGGCACCTTAAACATATACTATTTTTGACTGTACACTTCATGATAATTCACTGAACTATACACCTTTATGGTACATGGTTTTAACTTCAAAAAATTTTACAAAAATGTATATACCCAGATACTCCAAGGCATGAGCTAACTTCCTTGGAGACTGAAGTAACTTGGCCTACTTTCAATACTTAATGGTCTCGACAATGGTCTTCACAAAACAAGTCATTTTTTCTTTGAAAAGATAGACGTATTTCATTTTTTCCCTACAGGGTAGTAGCAGCAGAGCATTTCTGAATAAGAATTGCATGATTATATAAAGCCCTAGCTCTTCATATCATGGAAAAGTCATTAATAAGTCATTGAATCTGCCCATACAGTAGCAGTTAATACAGATGGAGGGCTCACTGTTGTGTTTTGCATAAGATGAATAAACAAAGAATCAAAGAGCAAGGAGTATTAATATTTTAAGCACAATATTTAATTTGAAAAACAGGACAGCGAGGTATTAGCATTAAAAGCAGATTTAAAAAATATGTCTGGATGAGAAATGGAGAAGAGACATCATTAAACATGTGGGCTAGGTAAGAATACAAATAGAATGCTAGACTCCCTTGACAAACAGCCACTCTGACTTGGTGCAAATGGCATCATCATCTTCTATGGACTGATTCTCTAGTAAACCAAACTGAGGAAATGGAAATTCCCCGGATTCGATCTGCATTTTGTTTTCCTCATTTCTGCTTTCACCAAGGATTTGAGATTCAACACAAACACTAGCCCAAGGATATATCCATTTTCACAAAGCTGCTTTTAAAAAAAAAAATTCTTTTTGTGCCTGTGACAATGGCAGGGATCACTCGTGGGTCTGGAACCAAGTTGTGTTTTGCCCTATAATTGGTGAAAGTGAAAATCACTCAATTGTGTTCAACTCTTTGGGACCCCGTGGACTATACAGTTCATGGAATTCTCCAGGCCAGAATACTGGAACGGGTAGCTGTTTCCTTTTCCAGGGGATCTTCCCACCCAGGGATCGAACCCAGGTCTCCCACATTGCAGGTGGCTGGCTGAGCGACCTGGGAAGCCCTAGAATAGTGGAGTGGGTAGTCTATTCCTTCTCCAGGGGATCTTCCCAACCCAGGAATAGAATTGGGGTCTTCTGCACTGCAGGCGGACTCTACCGGCGGAGCTACCACGGAAGCCCTTGTTAGGGCTGAGCAGCCGCAAATAGGAGAGAATGATGATCTCAAGGAGCATGTTTTTCTCTTTCTGCAAATTCTGAGTTAGAAACAGCCATGAACTCTCATGAACTCTCAGGCCTGCAAGGAGAGATCACTCATGACTAAAAAGAAAAAAAAAAGTAATGGGAAGCGACAGCCAAGAAGCTTTCAGAACTGAAGTGCTTCACTAAAGAGAGTTTACATTGTCTCCTACACAGTGTCCTGTGGAAATTGGTGTTAAAATTAATAAATATCAGGCCTCCACTCATTTGGGGGCTCTCAAGTAAATAACTAAATAAATAAAATCCCTCCCAAGGGGAAAAAAAAAATCAAACAAAAATCTTCCAAGCATGAGAAATGTGCCTGGTGAAAGATCTAAAAATGTCCTTCTTTTTAAAGAAAGTAACAGATATAATTAGATTTCACAAATGGGCCTTGCTTTAGGGCACGGTGGAGGGGCGGGATAAACTGTCCTAAGTGTATACTGTGTGAGACACAGGCCGGGAAACACCCACGATTAAAATCATTTCCTAGGATATATTTTTAATACCCTGAAAATGCTTATGAAAACACCAGGAGGGATCTTGAAAGCCTTCAGCAGGAGGCACAAGGCAAAGCTGAAGTCCTCTGGTCTGAGTGTGTGAGTCTGTTTTGGACTTTAATGCTTCCTGTCCCATGGAGGCAAAGGAAAAAAATCTCCTTGCCCCTAACTGTGATTTTCTCACACAATAATTTCAGCTCCAAATGGAACTCATCTGTCTGCTCCTGGAACTGGGGCCGGGCGGGGGTGGGTTGGGCAGCGCAAGTCAGGGAGCAGAAGTTCTGCCATTAAAACACAGTGGCTTGATTAGGTTTTCATAGTTAGCAGGTGATGAATGAAGGGCAAAGAGAAGGCTGCTCCTCATGTAATAGGGCGATAATAGGAGACTCATTTGGGCTGCTACAATCCACTTTGGCTGGTGTCAGCTTTTCTATTACACACAGCTTTTCAGGAAGGTGATGATAATTCAATCCAGGAGTAGGAAAAATAAAACGAAAGTAAATTAACCGTGGGCCGAGACTTGGCAAATAGGGTCTCCACTCGGGCATGCTAAGCCCAAAAGTCTAAAATAGGTCACCTTTAATTCTCTGCTGGAGAGATTACTGTTTTCCGGCTTTTTTTTTTTTTTTGCAGTGTGGTTGACTGCAGGGCCCTATGCTGAGCTTCCTTGCTTGGAATGCAATGAATCTCGATTCCAATTGTATCACACCAAGGATGGGCCTATGATGAGAGCAGGGTCAAGGGGCTTGGCTCTCGCAGGAAGATGATCCTCTGCTGCATCAGCTCTAGGAGAGAGCATTTTCAAATTTCCATCACCAGCTCACTCTGCTTTCTCTCCTACCGTTCTGGTAAGAGTAACCAACCACTCAGTGTCTTGATTGTTCTCCATTACTGCCACCTCGTGCTTGTTCCCAGGCAGCCCACTGGGACAGCCCCAGGAAGGTGTCGTCAGTGACCTGTCAACAGCCCGATCCCAGGGCCTGGATAGCAGGTGCTCAGAAAATATTTGCCGAGTGATATTTAAAAGAAACTTTTTTCTATTCTCAACTTTCCTGGGCTTACTGGTTTTTATTTTCCTCCCAGTTCTCCCTCATTAATCCTTCTTAGCATTCTCGAGGGTCTCTATTTTACTTGTCTACTCTTTGAGGGTTGAGGGACTTCAGCTTCTGCCCACTTCTGTTCTATTCATCTGCTCTCTTTCAAACTCAGAGCGGCAACTTGACATATATTTGTAGAAAGTCATAATTCTAAAAGATACATACACCCCAATGTTCATAGCAGCACTATTCACAACAGCCGAGACATAGAAGCAACCAAAATATCCATCTATAGATGAGCAGATAAAGAAGATGTGGTACACACATATGATGGAATATTACTCAGCCATAAAAAGAATGAAATAATGCTATTCGCAGCAACACGGATGAACCTAGAGATTATCATTCTAAACAAATAAATCAGTCAAAGACAGGTACTGTATGATACCACTTATCTGTGGAATTTAAAAATTTATCCAAATAAACTTATTAACAAAACAGAAAGACTCACAAAGAAAATCAATGTATGGTTACCAAATTGGAAATGTGTGTGTGTGTGTGTGGGGGGATAAATTGGAATTAACATATACACACTACTAAATATAACTAGATAACCAACAAGGACCTACTATATGGCACAGGAAACTCTACTCAATATTCTATAATACTCTACATGGGAAAAAAGTCTGAAAAAGAATAGATATGTATATAACAGAATCACTTTGCTATAGACCTGAAACTAACACAACATTGTAAATCAACCATACTCCATATAAAATAAAATTTTTAAAAAAGAATCAATGCAGAAAATACCCCCACACAACTCAGAGCTGCAATCTGAAGGACTGGTGACTCCCTCCATCTTCCTCTCTAGTCCAGGGCTCAGTGATGAGCTCCTGGCCACGTAGCCCACAATCTCCTGGACATAAACACCTGGACTCATTACTCATACCCTCATGCCATTCTGATATTGCTCTATTACTTTTATTATATTTTAGTCACTCAAGTCATAAAACTGGATTTACTCCTGAGTAACACTTAGCCTTTCTTGTTTCACCTCTCTGCTCTCACCATATTGGTTGAAATATATAATGAAAATCCCAGAAACACTCTCATTTCACTTTGAGTCACAATAGCATTACGGCATCGGAGAAGGCAATGGCACCCTACTCCAGTACTCTTGCCTGGAGAATCCCATGGACAGAGGAGCCTGGTAGGCTGCAGTCCATGGGGCCGCTAAGAGTTGGACATGACTGAGAGACTTCACTTTCACTTTTCACTCTCATGCTTTGGAGAAGGAAATGGCAACCCACTCCAGTGTTCTTGCCTGGAGAATCCCAGGGACAGAGGAGCCTGGTGGGCTTCCATCTATGGGGTTGCACAGAGTCGGACATGACTGACGTGACTTAGCAGCAGCATGATCACATCTAATAAAATTAGTACTATACCCTTAATATAATTTAGCAACCAGTCCACATTCAATTTTCCCCCAAATGACTAAAATATAAACCTAAGTTAAAAATAAATTAGAACCCAAAGAAAGTTCACATAAATTGCATTTGACTGATATTTATTTTTTATTAAATAATTTTAAACCTTTCATAGTAGTTCTCTATTCCTTTTTTTCAGTGGTACGTATTTGTTGAAGAAACTGGATATTCAGAAAGTTTTTCATAGAAAGTCACTAATTTCCTGTGATATATCTTATGCTAATAAATCTCTTCCATGGCAATATATAGGTTATTTGGAATTTCAAGTATAATACGAATGTAATGAAATCTATAAATCTTTAAAGCACATCTTTATAAATTTTATATATTGACATTATCCATATCAATATTTAGAACATTTTCATCCCACATAAAGATGTAAATGTGACCCTTTCCAGCCATCAGCTACCCACCACAGGCAAATACAGATACTATTCTGACTATGATATCTGATACTCTCTGACTATGGTATCTGTACTGCCAAGAGCATAGATTGCTTTTGCCTATTTGTGCACTTCCCATTAATGGAATTACACCTTATGAACTCTTTTGTATTATAACTTGGTTATTTCATTCAACATAAAATTTTTGAGTTTCATACATGTGTTGAATGTATGTGTAGTTGGTTCTTTTTTATTGCTGTGTAATTTTATGAACACATCATGATTCATTTACCATTTTCCTATGGACAGATACTGTCTGTTGTGAATATAGCTGCTAAAAGCATATATGATGTTTTTGAAGACATAACTGTTTAATATCTTGTGGACATATGTTAGGAGTAGGATTGCTTGGTTATAGAGGAGGCAAATATTTTGTTACAGATTTATAGTTGTCTCAAGTGGTTTAGCACTTGACATTCTTACCAGAAAAGTATGAAATTTCCAGTTATTCTATACCCTCACCAGTACTTAATTTTATATTATCAATCTTTCAAATATTGGTCATCTTGTAGGGTGTGCACTGATTGATGGATGAGCAGTACCAGCATTTATGTTTAACTCCCAAATTCACCCCAAATTAAGAATAAGCCAACAACTTTCACAAGTGTTGAGACTTTAATAGGAACATGCTCTTTCACGTGGTGGTGTCTGATATCAGTAAAAATACAATTAAGGTTGGTGAGTCTTAACACGGAAAGACTCAAATCTCATCTAATTCTTCCCTCTTTCAAAATTCTTTGGCCAAAGTGGGCATTTAGACAGATTCAATATCAAAAGCCTGTCAGCCTCTGTAAGATCATATAGAACGCAGGTTTCCTAGGGAAATCTCAGGTCTTAGCTTCTGGTTAAAGTTGATGTATCTATCCTTTTACTCATCTAACTTGACAAGACATGCAAAACCGCACAACCATTTATCCAAAAGAATTCTACTCATCAATGAGTATTTTGGAGTTTATGCAGTTATACAATGTACGAAAGCAAATTAAGGACAAGAGAAAACAGTTGCATGGTTTTGAACAGGGAATGACCACCCATTTCTGATTTTCAGCATGGGATGGGCTGTAGGGAATGTAAGATGGGAAAGGAAATAACATTTACTAAGCAGATACAGTGTGCCACCCATCACACACAGAATTTTCGGTACCTAGTCTTGAATTAGGTCCTCACTAAAATCTTTAAGGTGGGTTTTATTACTACATTTTACTAAGAAGGAAACTGAGGCTCAGAAACATTTAGGAGGTTTCACTGTAAGTGCTTGGACCAGAATACACCCAGGAATATAAGCAGTAATGCCACAGAGTTTTCTCTTACAAGGAGGATGAATTTACATTTAGAGATAATAAGAAACTTATGCAAAAGTTATTCCTAAAAATCCTTGAATTGTCTACACAGTAGGGCAGAGTGGCTTGGTGTATATAACCTGAAAGAGTAATACTTAAGCTTGATAAAGCTTGAGAATCAGTAAGTCAGACTAAAAGAAAGAACATAAGATGATATATGCAGATTCAGAGCTCTCTTCTTGTTAGCATTTTACAGGACTTATGAAATCTCTAGTGGTGAACAGGTATGGCAGAACAGTCTCAAGCATTCCTCCTTGTGTGCATAGCTTACTTGTTTGCTTTAAGTACTGATCCTTTATAATCATAAAACACATTACATCTACAACATCTGTTGGTCTGAGAATTTTACAATACAGTGTAACTACAGCTACAAAGAAAAAGGTTATATTCCATAATCAACCAAAAAGTAAAATGTGGATACAATAGCATTCTTATTGTACTATGAATAAAACTGGAGTTTAGAGAGATTTAAGATATGTGCCCAGAGCTCTGGTATATGCTGGACAGAAAGTCATTCTAGTTCATCTGTTTTAAGCTGAAAGTAAAAGACTCATTCCAGGAATCAGGCCAAGGATTTAGCTACCAGAAAACTTGGAATTTTATACAATTCATGAGGTTCTCATGGCAAGTACATATGTGGGAGAAACATCAACATAGTCAAATATGTGGATGATACCATTTTAATGGCAGAAAGCAAAGAGGAACTAAAGAGCCTCTTGATGAGGGTGAAAGAGGAGAGTGAAAGAGCAAGCTTCAGACTAAATATTAAATAAACTAAGATCATGGCATGTGGCCCCATTACTTCATGGCAAATAGAAGGGGAAAATGTGGAAGTAGTGATAAATTTCTTCTTCTTGGGCTCCAAAATCATTGTGGACTGTGACTGTAGCCATCAAATCAGAAGACAATTGCTTCTTGGGGGAAAGTGATGGCAAACCTAAAGAGTGTGCTGAAAAGCAGAGACATTACTCTGCCAACAAAGATTCATATAGTCAAGGCTGTGGTCTTCCCAGTGGTCATGTACAGTTGAGAGAGCTGGGCCGTAAAGAATACAGAACTCCTAAGATCTGATGCTTTTGAACTGTGGTGCTGGAGAAGACTCCTGAAAGTCCCTTAGACAGCAAGGAGATCAAACCTGTAAATTTTAAGGGGGATCAACCTTGAATTTTCACTGGAAGGACTGATGCTGAAACTGAAGCTCTAACATTTTGTTCATCCGATGTAAACAGACAACTTATTGGAAGAGTCCCCGATGCTGGGAAAGATCGAGGGCAGAAGAAGAGGGTATTAGAGGATGAGATTGCTGGATGGCATCACCAATGCAATCAATATGAACTTGGGCAAACTCTGGCAGATGGTGAGGGACAGGGAGGCCTGGTGTGCTGCAGTCCATGGTGTTGAAAAGAGCTGGACACAACTGGGTGACTGAACAAGAACAAAACTTGGACTTTTATATACTTCAGAACGTCTCATTGAAAAAAAGGTGGGAGAGTTTATGCATGAAATGATTGAGCACATTGGGCAAATACTTGACTCACTGGAGAAGATGACCAATCATTGCTTATACAGATGACATGCTTTGGCAGTTCTTCCCAGCCTTGATTTTGCTATGAATCTTGTAATGGATGGTGATCTTCAGGGAAGAGAACATGCTCCCTGGGTTGTAGGCTCCATGAGCCTGCTGTAGCTACACCATTTCTCTCATATTCATGAGAGCATAGCAGACTGCAAGGAGTTAAAAATTTTCTAAGGAACCTTGAAAGTTCTCAGTTTTGTAGTAAGAAGTGAGTCATCCACAAATGATGGTCTTAGAGATTTTTTTTTTTTTGTTAATACATCCTTAACTTAGAGGAAAACAAGAACCCCTAGCTTTATAAAATGTGGCATCCATTCCTATGAGAATGATACTCTTATGTGGACTTTATTTGAATAAACACAAGTCTTTTGAAGAAAAGTTAGGGAAGAAAGAATAAGGTCAGACATCTTTGGTGAGATCTCAGTTCCGTTGTTAGACATTGGATGACTCAGTTCAACTTTCTAAGTCATGGTTTCCTCATATCTAAAACGAGGATACACTCATGCCTACTTCATAAGGCTATGGTGAAGACTGAAAATATACATAATGTGCTTGCTGTTGCTGCTGCTAAGTCGCTTCTGTCATGTCTGACTCTGTGCGAGCCCATAGACGGCAGCCCACCAGGCTCCCCCGTCCCTGGGATTCTCCAGGCAAGAACACTGGAGTGGGTTGCCATTTCCTTCTCCAATGCATGAAAATGGAAAGTGAAAGTGAAGTAGCTCAGTCATGTCTGACTCTTCACGATCCCATGGACTGCCACCCATCAGGCTCGCCGTCCATGGAATTTTCCAGGCAAGAGTACTGGAGTGGGGTGCCATTAGATAATATAAAATAACGTATACTTAGCACATAGTAAGTGTTCAAGGTGATAAGTAAGAAAATGGAGCATGGGCAAAAACAACTGGAGAATTAGTGGAGAAGGAGGCCTGCCACCTTACCTTCAAAAGAAATAGTACCTTCAGCCTGAAAGAGAGACTACACACTGAAAAGGATCTTAAAATAGTTTTCATTTTCCTGATGTACGAAGGAAATGACTTTGATAAGAGGGAGGTCAGATATATGACTATAGGAGCTCATGGGATACCAAGGTCAGAAGAGATTTCTTTTGTTAGTACTAGGAGAGGCCCACAGTTTTGTTTTATATCAGGAGAGATGGAATAAATCCAGTCTATAAGAGAATGGGTGCCAGACTTTGAAAATAGGGTATGATGTCAGTACTACTGTTTACCTGCTGTGTAAACTTGGACAAGTCACTACCTATCCTTTAGTCTCAATTTCCTCCTCTATAAAATGGGGGTGCTAACTATAACTACCCCCAGAGAGTAGTTGGGAGGATTTGGCACAAATAAACACATAGGCACAAATATACTCAGGCAAAATGGTTGTCTGAGGAGGGAAAAGAAATAGCTGCGGAAAGAAGAGAAATGAAAGGCAAAGGGGAAAAGGAAAGATAAACCCATTTGAATGCAGAGTTCCAAAAAATAGCAAGGAGAGATAACAAAGCCTTCCTCAGTGATCAGTGCAAAGAAATAGAGGAAAACAACAGAATGGGAAAGACTAGACATCTCTTCAAGAAAATTAGAGATACCAAGGGAACATTTCATGCAAAGATGGGCACAATAAAGGACAGAAATGGTATGGAAGTAACAGAAGAGAAGCTATTAAGGAGAGATGGCAGGATTACACAGAAGAACTATACAAAAAAGATCTTCATGACACAGATAACCATGATGGTGTGATCACTCACTTAGAGCCGGATACCCTGGAATGCAAAGTCAACTGGGCCTTAAGAAGCATCACTACAAACAAAGCTAGTGGAGGTGATGGAATTCCAGTTGAGCTATTTCAAATCCTAAAAGATGATGCTGTGAAAGCGCTGCACTCAAAATGCCGGCAAATTTGGAAGACTCAGCAGTGGCCACAGGACTGGAAAAGGTCAGTTTTCATTCCAATTCCAAAGAAAGGCAATGCCAAAGAATGCTCAAGCTACAGCACAATTGCACGCATCTCAAATGCTAGCAAAGTATAGCTTAAAATTCTCCAAGCCAGGCTTCAACAGTACATGAGCTGTGAACTTCCAGATATTCAATCTGGATTTAGAAAAGCCAGAGGAACCAGAGATCAAATTGCCAACATCTGCTGGATCATTGAAAAAGCAAGAGAGTTCCAGAAAAACATCTACTTCTGCCTTATTGACTATGCCAAACCTTTGATGGTGTGGATCACAACAAACTGTGGAAAATTCTTAAAAATATGGGGATAACAGACTACCTTACCTTCCTCCTGAGAAATCTGTATGTAGGTCAAGAAACAACAGTTAGAACTGGACATGGAACAACAGACTGTTTCCAAATAGGAAAATGAGTACATCAAGGCTGTATTTTGTCACCTTGCTTATTTAACTTATGTGCAGAGTACATCATGATAGGATACTGAAAGAGGAACTCCCCAGGTCGGTAGGTGCCTAATATGCTACTGGAGATTACTGGAGAAATAACTCCAGAAAGAATGAAGGGATGGAGCCAAAGCAAAAACAATACCCAGTTGTGGATATGACTGGTGATAGAAGCAAGGTCTGATGCTGTAAAGAGCAATATTGCATAGGAACCTGGAATGTTAGGTCCATGAATCAAGGCAAATTGGAAGTGGTCAAACAGGAGATGGCAAGAGTGAACATCGACATTCTAGGAATCAGTGGACTAAAATGGACTGGAATGGGTGAATTTAACTCAGATGACCATTATATCTATTACTGTGGGCAAGAATGACTTGGAAGAAATGGAGTAGCCATCATGGTCAACAAGAGTCTGAAATGCAGTACTTGGATGCAATCTCAAAAACGACAGAATGATCTCTGTTCATCTCCAAGGCAAACCATCCAATATCACAGTAGTCCAAGTCTATGCCCCAACCAGTAATGCTGAAGAAGCTGAAGTTGAACGGTTCTATGAAGACCTACAAGACCTTTTAGAACTAACACCCCAAAAAGATGTCCTTTTCATTATAGGGGACTGGAATGCAAAAGTAGGAAGTCAAGAAACACCTGGAGTAACAGGCAAATTTGGCCTTGGAGTACAGACTGAAGCAGGGCAAAGACTAATAGAGTTTTGCCAAGAAAATGCACTGGTCATAGCAAACACCCTCTTCCAACAACACAAGAGAAGACTCTACACATGAACATCACCAGATGATCAACACCGAAATCAGACTGATTATATTCTTTGCAGCCAAAGATGGAGAAGCTCTACACAGTCAACAAAAACAAGACCAGGAGCTGACTGTGGCTCAGATCATGACATTATTTCCAAATTCAGACTTAAATTGAAGAAAGTAGGGAAAACCGCTAGACCATTCAGGTATGACCTAAATCAAATCCCTTATGATTATACAGTGGAAGTGAGAAATAGATTTAAGGGACTAGATCTGAGAGATAGTGTGCCTGATGAACTATGGACTGAGATTTGTGACATTGTACAGGAGAAAAGGATCAAGACCATGCCCATGGAAAAGAAATGCAAGAAAGCAAAATGGCTGTCTGGGGAGGCCTTACAAATAGCTATGAAAAGAAAAGAAGCAAAAAGCAAAGGAGAAAAGGAAAGATATAAGCATCTGAATGCAGAGTTCCAAAGAATAGCAAGAAGAGATAAGAAAGCCTTCCTTGGATATCAATGCAAAGAAATAGAGGCAAACAACAGAATGGGAAAGACTAGAGATCTCTTCAAGAAAATTAGAGATACCAAGGGAACATTTCATGCAAAGATGGGCTTGATAAAGGACAGAAATGGTATGGACCTAACAGAAGCAGAAGATATTAAGAAGAGGTAGCAAGAATACACAGAAGAACTGTACAAAAAACATCTTCACAACCCAGATAATCACAATGGTATGATCACTCACCTAAAGCCAGACATCCTGGAATGTGAAGTCAAATGGGCCTTATGAACAAAGCTAAAGGAGGTGATGGAATTCCAGTTGAGCTATTTCAAATCCTGAAAGATGCTGCTGTGAAAGGGCTGGACTCAATATGCCAGCAAATTTGGAAAACTCAGCAGTGGCCACAGGACTGGAAAAAGTCCATTTTCATTTCAATCTCAAAGAAAGGCAATGCCAAAGAATGCTCAACTACCGCACAATTGCCCTCATCTCACATGCTAGTAAAGTACTGCTCAAAATTCTCCAAGCCAGGCTTCAGCAATACGTGAACCCTGAACTCACTGATGTTCAAGCTGGGTTTAGAAAAGGCAGAGGAACCAGAGATCAAATTGCCAACATCCGCTGGATCATGGAAAAAACAAGAGAGTTCCAGAAAAACATCTATTTCTGCTTTATTGACTATGCCAAAGCCTTTGACTGTGTGGATCACAATAAACTGTGGAAAATTCTGAAAGAGATGGGAATACTTGACCACCTGACCTGCCTTTTGAGAAACCTATATACAGGTCAGGAAGCAACTGTTAGAACTGGACATGGAACAACATACTGGTTCCAAATAGAAAAGGAGTACGTCAAGGCTGTATATTGTCACCTTGCTTATTTAACTTATGTACAGAGTACATCATGAGAAATGCTGGGCTGGAAGAAGCACAAGCTGGAATCAAGACTGCTGGGAGAAATATCAATAACCTCAGATATGCAGATGACACCATTCTTATGGCAGAAAGTGAAGAGGAGCTAAAAAGTCTCTTGATGAAAGTGAAAAGGGGAGTGAAAAAGTTGGCTTAAAGCTCAACATCCAGAAAAAAAAAAGATCACGGCATCTGGTCCCATCACTTCATGGAAATAGATGGGGAAACAGTGGAAACAGTGTCAGACTTTATTTTGGGGGCCTCCAAAATCACTGCAGATGGTGACTGCAGCCATGAAATTACAAGACGCTTACTCCTTGGAAGGAAAGTTATGACCAACCTAGATAGCATATTCAAAAGCAGAGACATTACTTTGCCGACTAAGGTCCGTCTAGTCAAGGCTATGGTTTTTCCTGTGGTCATATATGGATGTGAGAGTTGGACTGTGAAGAAGGCTGAGCGCCGAAGAATTGATATTTTTGAACTGTGGTGTTGAGAGTCCCTTGGACTGCAAGGAGATCCAACCAGTCCATCCTAAAAGAAATCAGTCCTGAATATTCATTGGAAGGACTGATGTTAAAGCTGAAACTCCAATACTTTGGCCACCTGATGCAAAGAACTGACTTTTTGGAAAAGACCCTGGGAAAGATTGAAGGTGAAAGGAGAAGGGGATGACAGAGGATGAGATGGTTGTATGGCATCAGTGGCTCAATGGACATGAGTTTGGGTAAACTCCAGAAGTTGTTGATGGACACGGAGCCCTGGCATGCTGCAGTCCATGGAGTCACAAAGAGTCAGACACAATTGATAGATTGAACTGAACTCAGAACGTTCCTGATGCGTTCTTATCACCTGTTATTCATGACTGTCATTATCAGGAATAGTAATAAAAGCAAAGCCATCTCACTCCCTTCTGTGGACAGAAATAATACTGATAATTTATATTAATGAAAATCAAAGTGTAGAACAATGGTGCCACAAATCCACTCTTGTATGTATCCTGAGAAATTAGAAACTTTCCATGGAAGAAAAATACAAATTCATCTAAGCCAACAGAGCTATTCCATCAAACCCAAAGTCCTCATGCCTTTAACTGAATTTGAGAGCTAATGATAGATGTTTGTGATCAATGGTCCAGATGACTGGGAAATGTGAATATGAATACAAAGTGGGTTCATCTGTATCACTATGGTGCTATGTATAGAATAAACCTAAATATCCTAATTGCATTCCCCTGGTCTTCCTTTCCCACAGTAGCTTTAAACTTCATTTAGAATGGTTAATGTGGAAATTGCTGCCCAGCAAAACCAAAACATCTTAAATAACTGATTCTAGGGCTTGATGTCACAGTGTGTATTCAGCATGTCTGATTTGAAAAACTCTAAAAATAAAATCTTAGTATGTTAAAAAAAGATAACCCTAAGGGCAAAATGATGAAGTGGAAAAAGCTTTGAGTCAGAGAATGAGGGTTTTAGCCACATAACCGGAAAAGGCAATGGCAACCCATTCCACTACTTTTCCTTGCCTGGAAAATCCCATGGGTTGAGGAGCCTGGTGGGCTGCAGTCCATGGGGTTGCTAAGAATCGGATAGGACTGAACATCTTCACTTTCACTTTTCACTTTCATGCATTGGAGAAGGAAATGGCAACCCACTCCAGTGTTCTTGCCTGGAGAATTCCAGGGACTGGGGAGCCTCGTGGGCTGCTGTCTATGGTGTCGCACAGAGTTGGACACGACTGAGGTGGCTTAGCAGCAGAAGCAGCAGCAGCAGCAGCCACATAACATCATTTTTTTGTGCAACTTTAAGTTGTTCTGTAGTGTATAAGACTGCCAGTTCACAGCCATTCTTTTCTTTAACTTCACTGAGCCTTACTCAGCTGTAAAGCCCCAATTAAAACATTTATCATGCCTATTAAATAGGGCTGTCATAAAAATTGACTTGTGTATAAACTTTAAATTGGTAACATCTTATAAAATAGTTTATTAGAAATGTATGGATTTTTAATTCCATAAGAATATTCCAAAATGTTAAGAAATAAGTACACACAAGATCAAAATCTTTCTAACCATCCCACTGTGCAGGAAAGAAAAGACAACTAAATCAGGACGCTCAAAGCTAGATCAACTCCTTTAAAGGTGGAGGTAGAATTTTTTAATGATGATGGGAGGCTGTCAGTTGATACCCATGCCTCCCGTTAACCACAACGATAACCTGCCTAAAAGTCACTCTATACTACCACTTGAGGAATTTCCTAATTCACTTACCAGGCTGCATTCATCAAGACAGAATGTTGAGACTGCCTAACAGTGAACTGAAAAGCGGGGCAGAAGGAATGCCATTAACTTTGTAACTTACAAAGAGTGATTGCAAGCCAATGTTGTTAAAGGGATCAATGGTATTGAAAGAATGAGTTGTGGCGAGTGGAGTATCGATGACTGAAGAGAGTGACGGACAATTACAGTCCCAGTCCAATAGCAGTGTTATAAAGGTCACTGCTGTGAGATGTCTCAGTTCCCCCTTTGAAAAGTCCTGTGATGTTTGATTACCATTCTTTTCCCTCTCCATTATTCCGTTTTCTCAAGTGGTTCTATCAGTATCTCAGTGACAGCAAATAGCATTATCCAGCAGATGGTTACCATATCATTTATGTTATTAGCATTTTGTGATTTTTACACCCTGCATAGGAAGCTTTGTAAAATAAGATTTTGGGGAGACTCAGAATGCTATGCAAGACTGCAACTGGCACATTATTTAAAATTCAAAAACTACAGTTGTACTTTATTAAGATTACAGATTAAAATTCTCCCTGAGTCAAGGAATGAAGGAAGCTATGGTTCTCTAGGTGGTGTTTCATTTCCCCACTGTAGTATGTACCAGTAATGAACAACATGTGTTATACTTTCAAGCCTAGCTAATAGTCAGGAATACAACCCATGTGCAAAGCCCATATTATGACTTAATGTTACAGGAAAAAACTATCACCCTGGCATTTCTATGCTTTTGTGATATTTCTTTCTGAAATGGAAAAATTCCTATTGAGTGTACTGAATGAACTTTCAAAAAGGAGGAAATAAGGAAGAGTTTTTTTCTTTCTTCTCTGATTTCCTATATGTGTTTGGTTATGTATTCTTACGTTTCTACCTTTCACCAGATTGTCATGTCTAGAGAAGTAGAAGCACCTCTGATCCAACTTCTGCTTCATTTTTGCATGGCTCCCAACATTCAGCAGTCATGTATAATAAATGGTCAATGCAAATACAAGTGTCTTGATAAGATGGATGGTTTGGAGAGGGACCGGATACATCCAAGAAAGAACACCTATCTAGGCATCACCATCTATGACATGTAACCTAGTGGCTCAAAGACTTACCTGTGCCCCAGAATTGACTAAAGGAAATGAGACTCCAAGGCCCCACTTCAAACTTATTGAATCAGAATTTCTCATTGAAGGGCCCTGGAATCTAAAATTCAATATAAGTTTCTAAGTTGCATATTTTGTAGCCAGTTTGGTTCTGGTTTGTAGAGTCATATTTAAGACTCTTTGAGATAAAGGAAGCCCTTTTGTCTTGGTCAGGCATAGGCAATTGATTCACCTGATACACCATTTCTGGCAGTGGTCATTGAGGACTTAGATACTCAAAGTTGGACTATAGAATAGCAGTGTGCCCTGGAAGCTTTTTAGAAAAGTTGAATTGCAGGCTTTGCAGCAAACCCCCTGAATGAAAAAAAAAAAAGAACCTGCATTTCCCAGAGAAGGAAATGGCAACCCTCTCCAGTATTCTTGCCTGGAGAATTTCACAGACAGAGGAGCCTGGCAGGCTACAGTCCATGGGGTTGTAAGAGTCAGACATGGCCTAGAGTAATGTTAACAGAATGTGACATGTAGACAGACACTATCAATGTTACCTGGCAGGTTGTTTGAAATGCAGCATCTGAGACTCCATCTCAGACCTAACTGAATGAGAATCTATGGAGGAGAGATCCAAGACTGTGTTTTTCTTAAAACTTTTTTTTTTTTTTTATAAATTTCTCTTTTTGGTTGCACCAGGTCTTCATTGCTGTGCATGGTCTTTCTCTAGTTGCTGTGAGAGGGGGCCACTCTTTGTTGCAGTGCATGGGTTTCTCACTGCAGTAGCTTCTCTTGTTGTGGAACACAGGCTCTTGGGTGCCCAGGCTTCAGCAGTTGCAGCACACAGGCTTAGTAATTGTGGCACAAAGACTTGTAGCTGTGGCAGGGGGGTTCAGAGCACAGGCTCAGGTGCTCTGCAGCATGTAAGATCTTCCTGGACCAGGGATTGAACCCATGTCCCTCTCATTGGTAGGCAGATTCTTATCCACTATACCCCCAAGGAAGTCCCAAGACTGTGTTTTAACAAGCTCTCCAGGTGATGCTTAAGTATGGTAATGTTTGAGACCTAGTGGTCTAAAGCCCTGTGTTAAAAAGGGTTGCAAAGATAGGCTGGGCTTCTGGCAAACTGATGCATTCATTGGTTCATGATACCTACCAGGTGCAGAGGGGGAAGTGATAAGCCTCATGCTACATATATATTATTTCTACTCTAGATGGGAAACTTGACTCACAGGTATGATGCTTGAAATCAGAACTAGTATTAGGATGAGGAGTGAAAGATGAACAAACGAAAAATGAAAAAGACTATGGCAGGAAAATTAAGAAAAACCTCATGCAGATAGAACAAGTGTAGCATTCTATTAGTAACTGTTGAAGTTGGATGATGAGTAATGAGAATGTATTGTATTATTTCTTCTACTTTTGAGTATACATGAGATGCTTCATAATAAAAAGCTGAAAAATAAGTGCATCCTGAGATACATTATTGCCTATGTAGTTAAAAAAATTAAAATATGGATAATATCTATTGCTAATGAAAGTATGAGAAAAGCAAACTCATACATTGATGGTATGAGTACAAGTAGTTATGACTTTTGGAAGATAATTTGACAGTAAATGCTAGAGTGTTTAAAAATGTTTCACATATACTGATCCAGTAACTGTTTTTAGAAAGCATATCTACAGAAGAACACAGCCATTTGTGTATGGATACAATACAAAGAAGATGTCAGTGGCTTTACTTGTAATAATAAGTAACTTGGAGTCTGCATAACTACAAAGATGAAACATGTTCATAATGAGGTCGATTGTACAATTATTATTTCTAAAGATACATCTAAACATGCTGATCTAGAAGACCGCCAATAATATATCACTGAGAAGATAAAAATGTTTATCATGCCTTTCAGTGGGAAGAAAAACTCCTAATGTTTATGTGTATGGCTCTCTTTGTATGTACATAGGCAAGTATCTGGAAGTCTAATACTGAACAGTTAATGGTTACTTGGGGGAGAAATATGCCTATTTTGAGGAGGAAGTCTATCGCTTTCAATTTTGTCTAATTTTGCACTAATATCCTTTTTGTATCTTGGTCCACGTGACAGTGTTCCTGCCAATGAGATATAAATGGGTGTCCAAGGGAAAGCTCTTTGAAGTTTTGAGAAAGCTGGTTGATAGGGCCAAATTCAGGAGGCCCCTACAGTTTGTTCTTTGCCCTTCCCCTTCCTTCTAGCTTGGAAACTAACTGAATACCTGAAAAAGAGAAGCTATTTTGCAAGCACTGGGGTAATGGATCCATGATTTTAGAGATGGTACAAAGGAAAACTAAAAGGAACCTGGGTTCCCAAAGCAAGTGTGGAATGAATCAGACCTGAATGGTTTTTTTCAAACTCTGCATTATATAAATAAGATAAAGCCATTGATTTGTTCATATTCTTTAGACTTCTGTCATTTACAGCCAAACAATTTTCCAGCCAAGCATTATTTAACTACCCAGGGATCTAGGTACACCTGGCATAAGTAGGGATCAGATATATAAATGCTAATATATGTACAGCTCAGTTTCATCTAAAGATGTACATCTGGTCCACCATAAATTCTCAGCCTTAGCAAAATGCTGGGTACATAATTTAATGAAAGAGTAAGGGAATCTATAAAAGAGTAATGTACAGTTATCTCTAGATGGTGAGATTATGGATGATTTTAATTTCCTTTTGTATACTTGCCTGTATTTTCTGAATATTTAAAATCAGTAAAAAAAAAAAAACAAAGCTATTCTTAAAAATTATTAAAGCTGTGTGGTAGGGCTTAATGATAAAGTGAAACTATGTTATTCCATAGATATCAACATATTGCAAATCGAACCTTTCCCCACATCCCTCCCTCCCTCCACTGAAAAAAATAAAATGAGATCCTGATAAAGCTCGATATGTAAGATGAGTGTTTGCTTCCCCATCAGGATGATAGAGGAGTTTTACTTTACAATTATATTACATATTTATAAAGAAAAATTTTGAAAATGGTTTCTTTTACATTGATGGATGTCTGAACACTCACCATGAGAAATAATAAAAAATTAAGCATCTTTGTTTTCTGCTGCTACAAATGCAAGTATGATGTACAGTATTTCAATTCAGGGGGCACATTTATCATGCCTCTCTGTAAAACTTTGCAGACAAATCAACTGAAACCCCTCTGGGTGGTGCAACAGTTTTTACAACATTTTTTTAAAGCATCATGGCATGAATACTTTTATACTAGCGGTCTCCTCTGGACCATAAGGCAGTATCTAGAGACATTTGGGGTTGCTACCGTTGAGGGGATAATGCTGGTACCTCATGGGCAGGGGGCAGTAATGCTGCTAAACAATACACAGGATAACTTCCATGACACAAAGTTATTCAGTCCAAAATGTTCACAGTACTGAGGCTGAGAATATACATGTGTGTGCGTGTATACATATATATGTGTGTGCCTGTGTGTATTATATATATATGTGTGTGTGTGTGTGAATGTGTGTGTGTGTGTGCTAAGTTGCTTCAGTTGTATCTGACTCTTTGTGATCTATCGAGCATAGCCCATCAGGCTCCTCTGCCCATGGGATTCTCCAGGTAAGAATACTGGAGTTGGTTGCCATGCCCTTCTGCAGGGGATCTTCCTGACCCAGGGGTTGAACCTGGGTCTCTTGTATCTCCTGCAGTGGCAGGAGGGTTCTTTACCACTACCACCACCTGGGAAGCTCCATAAATAAATATAATAAATACACACACACACATATATATATATATACACACACACACACATAGATTCCCCGTCTTGTTATTTAGGCTATATCTACTGGTACGAGTAATTTGACTGCTTTAACTTTTGGATTTCTTGGTGTGAAGTCGCTCAGTCATGTCTGACTCTTTGCGACCCCATGGACTGTAGCCTACCAGGCTCCTCCCTCCATGGAATTCTCCAGGCAAGAGTACTGGAGTGGGTTGGATTTCTTATTGGGTTATTAAATTACTAATTAGTTTTCAACATTGAAAGTGTTTTCTTTCCCAGTCTTAGAATCCCAACACTAGACATGTGACCACTTTTTCTTAGAGATCGCTTCACACACCACATTTTCACTCACTATCTCATAAGGACTAGCCAGTGGCCAGAGAGTGAGCGCACAGATGTCAGTGAGCAGACATGGCCAATGCCCACATGTTTACTGGGCCAAGAGAGAGAAAATACTCCTAAATCCTGGAGGGCAGGGGGCCCAGATAGGGGATGGCATTTGAAGGTAGTGACATGAACTCTGGATGTGGACTCAGGGCCCAGGTCCGAATTCCAGTTAACCATTTCCTCATTTCTGTTTATTAACACATAGCCCAGTCCTGCTTCCTTCGTGTCTGCCCTGTTTACTCGTCTGCTTGCACTAGCCTTGCTTCAAATCTCTTCTCTATCGGCTCTTTTGTGCCATTCAGGTCTCTACTCCAATGTCTGCCCCTCAGACAGGACATTCCTGTTCATCCTAGCTATTGTCTCTTCTAAGCTCTCTCTGTCCCACCACCCTGTTTTACACTCTTGATCTATAAACATCTTGCTTCCTCGTTTAGTGTTTGTCTCTTCAACAATGACTTTTGGAAAAACGTGCCCCGATTCTTCAAGGCCCTGGGAGATGTGAGGTCTGAGGATGTGAGTGGTCTTACCTGAAGCTCTTCTGCCCTCCCTCTCTCTCTTTCTCAGCCGCACTGGTCTTGTTTTTCATCAGCTTCTTCATCAGAACATGCAGTCTCTGATCCTTTGGACATCACTCTGCTCCTACGAAAACTCTCTCCTCATTTTCTGACTAGTAACCATTCATCCTTCAGCAATTGTCTTTAAGCATGATTTCTTCCACTATCCACAGAAATTGCCCTCTGCCTTGCTCCCAGCTATTCCTAACTGCATTTTAATTGTTGGCCCCCTTGCCAGGCTTCTCTATGGCTAGAAGCCCAATGAAGGCAGAGCCCCTGTCTTCCAGTCTACTGTTGCCACCCCAATGCCCACCCTGATTCTTTCCTTATGGTACATGCTCCACAAATACATGCTGCTTAAATTACTCCGTCCTGCCGATCTGAAACTGATTTTTAAATATAAAAGCTAATAAAACACTAAGTAACTTTTCCTTTGTTTTTTTTTCAAGAAATATTAACGTTATAAACCTACCTCTGCTGTGCTTCTTCAAACTGCACGTGAACTAAATATTAATTTTCCAGCAACAACAAAAATGCAAACAAGGTCCTTAGCTAATCGAAGATCTTCTATAGAGTATAACTAAACAAGAGAGAGAAAGAGGGCATATATACATAGTTATAATATAATTAAATTGAAGAAGCAGCATATAATTGAACTTCTGACTAAGACTGGGAACACACACACACACAAAAACACCCTCCACATACATACAGAAACACAAACACAGTTTTATGTGGAAAAAAACATGCAAACACCAAAACTTTCACTACGTTTTTGAGGTTTGATGATTAATGGATGGAGTAAACTATACGTTCCCTCAAAGTCCTCCCAGTGGAAAATATCACTTCCCATAGCAATCCAGGCAAACATCTGCAGTAGCCAAAGCAGGACAAGTCTTGTCCTTGAGGTATTAGTTGCAGAACGATTTTTGCAAAGCACACTGAGAAGCTCCTATTGATCTGCCGACAAGTGTTTGAATCTGCAGGCAGAAATGAACTTTGGCTTTTCCTTGAATGTATTGGCCTCCCATACTGTTTTGCTCTTCTATTAATTTACCATTTTTATCTGAACACTGGAAAGAAAAATGTTGGAGGAGTTTTGGAGAATTTTCTCTTTTGAATCCCTCATTTTATGAAACATTCATCATAGCTCTTTCTCATCTTGTGCCCTTCTTCATGAAAAGCATCACCCTAAACACCATAGAGTGAGATTTAACATTCATAATCTGGACATATGAAACTTACAGTCTGAATTTGGAAGTGGAAATTCATCTGTGGACCTGAGTGAACCATTGTGAAGTCATTCTGAGGGTAACAGAATATAGCACCATTTTAAGGCTGGCCAACTGCCACAGCTCTCAGTAAGACATAGACTAGTTTCTCACATCTCTGCCTTGGGGGGATGGCTGAGAACTGGCCAGAGCAGATCACTAAGTCCTACTAAAGTCAAATAGATTTTATGGACAGGTTGGTCTGGCTTAGGATATTTGTGAGCTGGAACCAAATGCTGATCTAGAAGAGTCTTTAGAGACTGCATTCTATGTGCTTATCTTATAGTGAAACGGAGTCCCAGAGATGAAAAGAAATTATGTCAAATTAACACAGATGGAGGTAAGGTGGAAACATTTCTTCCTCTACGTTGTACTGTCACCATCTGACATAGCTAACTAACCTCTCTTCTCTGGATTTCTCTGATAGCTTTCTAATTAGTCTCCCTGTTTTCATTTTTTAATACCCTCCTGTGTTTCTCTATAGTAGCAAGAGTGATTTTAAATCATAACTTTAATCATTCTAATCTCTTTCAATAGTATTTCAATGCACAAGTAAAAAATGCAAGGTCTTGGCAACAACACAAGTTCATTGATCTGGCTCCTTCCTTTCTCCAACTACATATTACTTTCATATACATATCATACTACTTTCTCTCCCCAGCTGAATATGCTCCAGCCAGGCTTTTTGTTCTTCAATTATACACTTATCTTTCTTAGCTCAGGGCCTTTGCACTTGCTTTCCCCTTTGCTTGGAATGCTCTTCTTTCCCTCCTTTGCATGTTTGGATTCCTTTTATTTTATATCTTAGCTTAAGTGTCACCTCCTTTTAGAGAGCTTGCTAAATGAAAACAAGGCTGCCCACATTGGTAATATTTTTGTTTCTCTTGTTTACTTTCTTTTCTTCCTAACTTGTGACATGATTTATAAATGTATTTTCTGTTACATATTTTTACCCCCTCCTTCCAGTTAAAATAGAGGCCCTCAGTTTACTTTCATGGAATAAAGGAATGAATGTGAGTTGAATTCAAAGCTCTGGCCTCCCATGTCCCACTGTATGAACGTGAATGTATTAAAAGAAATGTTTTTATGATATTTCAGCAGTTTCAGTCATGCTTAAATCATTGCTTAGCCTAACATAAAAGTTAACTCTATTTTGAAAACATTCAGTATATTATTACAATGCTCAAAATCTAAAGGTATCAAAATGTTCTACTGAGAATTTTAGAGTTGCACAGTCTGAGAGGATCCTAAAAAATTGTATTTGAATCTCTCATTTCATAGATGAGGAAATTACAACCCAAAGAGATGAATTATAAGTATCAAAAAATCTTTATACTCTCTTAATCTAACACTGACTGATTTTTTTAATCCAGTAAGTTTCTGAAAAATTAGACTAAAATTACTATTTTACCTAATGTGCAATGAGCTGTTACAGTCCACTTGCTGCATTCTCATGTACGTAAGTGGCACACGAGAGGCAAGACAAGACATGCATGCATGCTTAGTCGTGTCCAACTCTTAGTGACCTCATGGACAGTAGCCCAGCAGGTTCCTTTGCTCACTAGATTTTGCAGGCAAGAATACTGGAACGAGTTGCCATTTCCTGCTCCAGGGGATATTCCCAGATCAGGGACTGAACCCATGTCTCCTGTGTCTCCTACATTGTAGGTGGATTCTTCACTGCTTGAGCCACTGAGGGGGGTGGGGGGGGAGTTGCCACATGCATGTTAAGTCACTTCAGTGGAGTCTGACTCTTTGTGACCCTATGGACTAGAGCCTGCCAGGCTCCTCTGTCTATGGGATTCTCCAGGCAAAAATACCAGAGTGGGTTGCCATTTCTTCCTCCAGAGGATCCTCACCCATTAACAATTATTTGTGACTGCATAATATGCCAGGTCCCATGTAATAGGTTTTATCCTTTTTGTCCTCATGATTCCCTTTGCTTTGGATAGTTTGATTACAGTCATTAAAGAGATGAGGAAACCTATTATTAGTAAGTTGAGTAGGTCAGCCAGGCGAGAAAGGCTGACTGGTACCAAAGCCAATGTTTTTGAGCTCCCTGCTCTCTGCCTCCCTGAATGGTATTCCAATAGCACACAGGAGCTGATGTGCTTTACCAGAATACTGTGCTTTATTATGAAAGAGCAGCTCGTCACTTGGTGAGAATAAGGCTCTTTTTATGTAAAGTGATTTTTATCTTTGGCAGAAAGAAACTTTAGTACAAAATCATATTTCACTCTGCTCAGAGCTCAGATCTCCTCATACATCTCCGTAAGTCAATAGGATTGGGGAAAGAGTATTTTCCCAGAGTACCTATTTATAGTTACATAGTGCAAATCGCTATATACTTGAAAATCACTTAACCACATTTCAATCATTTGAGTAAAATCCTCTGGCTGGCATCACATCCCCATTTCTGAGGTGAATAAGTTTATTTTATACATTAAATAAATGTGTGTGTGTGTGTGTGTGTGTGTGTGTGTATGTGTGTGTGTGTGTGGGGGCTTCCCTGTTGGCTCAGATGGTAAAGAATCTGCCTGCAATGCAGGAGACCTGGGTTTGATCCTTGAGTTGGGAAGATCATGGGGTTGCAAAGAGGCAGATATGATGGAACTCTAACACTTAATTATATTTGCATACTTACTATATATATATACACTTACTATATATAAGTACATATACTTATATATACATTACTATATATATATATAGTATATATACTTATATATACACTTTCTCTCTCTCTCTCTCTCTATATATATATATATTTATATAAGCTTCCCTGATGGCTCAAACAGTAAAGAATTTGCCTGCAATTTAGGAGACCTGGTTTTGATCCCTGGGTTGGGAAGATCCCCTGGAGGAAGGCATGGCAACCCACCTCAGTATTCTTGCCCGGAGAATACCCATAGACAGAGGAGCCTGGCGGGCTATATATAGCCCATGTATTTGCAAAGAGTCAGACATGGCTGAGCAACTAAGCGTGCACATGAGCACCTAAGTGTGCACATGAGCACACATGCACACACACACACACACATAAATATAAATAAATATATATATATACACACACACACACGTGTGTGAGTAAACCCTACTATTGAAATTGACAGACGAAATTCAGGTAGCTGTTACCCAAGTATTTCCCCCATGCTCAGCACCTGAACTTTAATACTTTGCAAACTGTGAAGTATTTGCTAAAAACACCTTGTTTGTAATAGATATCAGAATATGATACTTATTCTCTTTATTGAAAAGCCTTTCAATCTCTCTCTAATTTTTGTGTGTGTGTGTGCATTTTTTTTGGAATCTATCTCTCTTGACCAAGTTCTTTAAAGGAATTTATCACTTTGACACACTTTTGATTCTTGGAAATATCAGTTGTGTTTCTTACCCCACAATTCATTCATTCTTTTTTTCTTTTTTTGAAACAATAGCCCAGTTTTACTGGGAAAATAACCTTTGTACCATTTGTAGTGATGTGCTTTATGTGACCAAGCTCTGTACAGTTAGAGGGAAATAATTTCATATCCTCAACCACATAATTCGTTCAGAGATGAGCCTGTGACAAAGCCAGGCTTACAAAATTGAACTCTGGACTTCTATGGGTCCTCTTGGGAAGCAGGAGTTCTGTGATTCACTGAAACTTCATGACCTCATGGGAAACAGATCTTGATTGGCTAATGGCCATCCTTGCCACTGTGTGGAGAGAGCATTCCTGAAACTGAAGCCAACACAAGAGATGGTGACGGACAGGAAGACTGGTCTTCTGCGGTCCATGGGGTCTCAAAGAGGGGGAGCCACTGAACTGAAGTGAACTGAGACCCCCAGGTAATTCAGAGGCTCATTCAAAATGAGAATAGACTTGTCTGGAACATGTGGTCTAAGTGTGGTCCTTGGACCAGTGTCATCAACATAAATGGGAGACATGAGGACTGTCCTCCTCATTAGGAATGAGGAAGAAAGGAAGGGAGGCAAGGATGGAGGGATGGAGAGAAGGATAGAGGGAGGAAAGAAGGGAGAGAAGGAAGCAGGGAAGGAATTTCCTGGTAAGAAAGGGAAGGAAGGCAGAAATATCTCCACTGGCTGGCAACTCTGATGTGCCTGATGTAACAGGATATTGGAATTAATGTTAGTTCAGTCAAGCAAGGCAGCTTAGTGTAATGAGTTAGTGCCAGCCACTCTGAAAGTTTACATCTTTTTTAATTATCATGATTACCCAACTGACTGGTTTCTTTCAAACGGAAGAAAAGTGCAGGGAACAAGTGAGTTTAGGCCCTATAGCATGTCATAAGGAAAGCAGATTGGAAACATCAATCAGTCAAGAAGTGGATATTTTTAAGTTTCTAGAAGAAAACCAAAGGGCTTCCTTTGACCCTTCTCTCCTGGGGTCAGGGTGTCTGGCCTCTCCCTCTTCTTCATCCATTATCTTCTTTTCTATTGCTTTCACCTTTCATTTCCTTCACTGTATTTTCTCCCAGTGGGGAAAAATGATGATAATGTCCATGAAAGAGAGGCCAAATATCACAGGAAGAAAATACCTCAAGGACTCATATTTAGCTGACAATTGAACTGCCTGCCCACCCCTCCACTTCTCAGCACCCACAGTGCACTGAGTCAGGGGGCCAAGCATTTTTGGGTCTCTGGTTTGGATCTGCTAACCCTTAAAATGTCAAACTTTAGGCAACACGTGAAAATATACCTTTCTTCACTGAAACTGAAATGGTGCTCTCTCTCTCTCTTATCTTCTTCTATCTTGACCTGGCTTTTCCTTTTTTTTTTTTTTTAAACAATATTATCTTTTGGAGCCAAAACTTTAGATATCTTTTCACAATAAGGAGGACTCATAATGGCAGTCAAATACCTAAGAACTTTATTTTTGGAGCTGGTGTTATAAAAGAGAGGGACAGAACGATTCTCAAAATATGCCTCACCTTTTAACACCTTTTCAACAGAGTCTGAAAATTCCAACACAAAGAGAAAATAAAATGAATTGTCTGGACTGCCAATGGCAAGGGACTACAGCTCTTTTAATGATCTCATGACTATGAACAACTCCAAAACTAAGTCCTCTTTGCCAGTTCATATCCATAGCATCATCTAGCAACCTTAATAATATCTGTCAATTGTCTAACAGAGATTTATCGAGTGCTAGTGGTATTCTCATTGTTTTCTTATGTGAGGAAAGGAGTCACAGAAAAAGCACTCAGAATCATAAAAGGCAGACTTGAAAAGTTACACAGAGTAATGTAAGGCTTAGAGCTCCCCACCCCCACCCCTTAAATATTAAAAATGAAATCTTTCAAACAACATGTGCAGGATAGGACAAAATTTACAGAACTCAACAGAGCAATCTTGACAGAATCAATTATCTTTTCAGGCAGGGAAGTCCACACACATATATATACTCCACAAACTCACTTAAGTCAAGGCTGTGATAGAGAGCTTTCCATCCCTAGGTGGGGTCATTCCTGTGACCACCAGGTCCACAGGTGCTAAGATTCCACAGCTGCACTGTGGTTTGACTTCATACATAATTTTCTGTGTAACTTGCATGAGCTACTTGAGGTTTTCAAGCTTGGTTTCCTTGCAGTATGGGTTCAGAAGACTTCACCTACATGTTCTGATGGACCACTTTACATCAAGGGGTGGGAATAAATTTGGATAACTGAGAACAGAGATTCAGCTTTGTCTCGCTAAAGTATCCCCTGGGAACAAGGACCATTTGCATGCAGGAAGTCTAACAGTGGAAAATCTATTTGTACTGGAACCCAAACCCCCCTGCTCCTTGAGCAAGATTCACAGGAGAAACTCGAGTACATTAATCCAAGGAAACCTCTTTTGCTTGACTGAGCCCAAGAGTGGATGTGCCTCATTAAATACCAGTCAGGCAGGCCATGTAGCTTCAAATTATGGTAACAAGCCAATTAAAATCACACACTTATTCCTGGGAGCTGGGCAGCAGTCCCTCGAGAGGAAGGTTCTGGAAGGCAGAACCACAGCCAAACACGGGCAGCCAGATGCTTTGGCATTCCTTTCCCCACTCTGCACAACCCCACACATCTGGGAATTGTACTTTTCTTAGCTCTTGCCAGGGACCCCTTTCTCTGCCTTCTGGAATGTCCCAGGTTCCCGTTCCACATAAAATAGTTTGCAGCCCTACTAGAAGTGCAGTTCTAGAAATGCAGAATTTCAAACCTGAAACAAATCTTGGTAAAGAGAGAATAACAATATTGTGTACACCAGAGAGGCAAAAATTAAGCAAGTTTCTGTTTGTGAAAGCTCTCTATAAACCATAAAAAGCAAACCAAATGTCAGATCATTAATGATGACATGAAAGTGGGACACAGAGTTATCAATACTTAAGGTAACTAAGGTTTACTTTAAGGTCAAGACAGTAGTTCTATGTCTTATTAAACTCTCAACTTTGCATATCATGTGATATATATCTTTTCAATTAAAGACTTTTGTTTTGAAATATCTCAACCTCATTCTTCTAAGTCAAAGATCAAAATTCCTTCTCCACCAACTGCAGGGACAACATCATTACAGAGTATAGAAGTTTAAGCATCAACCTGGCTGTAAATTAAATTGCACTATGGAAAAAGATGGCATTCCACTTCTGTCTCAATTCAGTCCCAACGCTGACCACTTTTTAAAAATGCTGTCCTTATTGTAGACGCTTTCTTTCCCTGGTAGCTCAGATGCCAAAGAATCTGCCTGCAGTGAGGGAGACTTGGGTTCAGTCTCTGGGTTGGGAAGATCCCCTGGAGAAGGAAATGGCAACCCACTCCAGTATCCTTGCCTGGAGAATCCCATGGATAGAGGAGCATGGCGGGTTATAGTCCATGGGGTTATGAAGAGTAGGATGGGACTTAGAGACTAACACTTTCACTTCTTTTCCTTAGGAAGGAAATGTTTTATGACCTTAAGGGCAGCAGCCAGGCCCATGTAAAAAGAATAAGCATGTGATGACTGTGTCGGGGAGTCTAATCTAAGTATGCTTTCAATTTAGAAACTCAAGATGTTAGCATTCCACTTAGTGTCTCTTTTTTTTCTTCTCCGTAACTTCTACTTTCAGGTATAAATGCTTTAACATGACACGCAAGAGCTGTGAAGTACCCTGGAGAAAAAGAGCCCAGTACTACTCAGGCCTGGCACTTACTTTACCCATGTCCCAATCATGCAGACTAGACCTTTCCAGAGGGCTGAGTTAGCCACTCTGGCACTCAGCAGTGCTCATAGGCTATGGAAATGAAGAGACTTGGGTGTTAGGTGCCAGTTCCTTAACAAGCCTTGCAGAAACTCTCCTTCATACTGGCTGCAAAACTATGCTTTTCCGTTCATATGCTCTTTCCTGGGTTTGGAGATGAACTCAGTTAGTTCAAGCTTCACATAGCATCTCTGTCCTAGAAAACTTCCTCTCCCTAGAGGGAGAGATCAAAACATCTTTCAGAGACTTCAGAATTCATAGAAATTCCCACTGGGGGTGTAAACTGTGATGCGGCCAAAAAGTCAATTGTCCTGCTAGGATGCTTGGGTGGCTAGCATAATCATCTTTAATTAAGGAATGGGTTGCCCTTGATGATGGTGAGTCATTTTCACATAAAAGGACCTCTCAAATTAGGTTGATGTCGAAAGCAGCAGGGCCAGGGCCCCTTTGGAATACACAGCGAGAATGCCATGGTTAGAATTCCTAGCAAGAAATGATTAAGACAAAGAAAATGAAATCAACACATGTTAATAATGACTGAGGAAAATTAAACAGAGAGCAAAGTGATCAGAGTCTCAGAAAGGGTTTTTGATGAGAGTCTTTTAAAAAGAGGTTCCAAGTTCAACAGAACTACGATGAGATGAAAATAAAAATTGGGATGACATAAATTATTCTAAATTGAACACAATTCTTGCATTGCCAGCATGTTAATTTCTTACTTCAGTATTCTATAAAAATGCCCCAATTTTCTGTGTAAATTTTCATATAAATATGCTAATTTTATGTGGAAGGACCTATGCTAATATAGCAGATTTTAATAATTATCAAACTCGGCATCTTTTTTCCCAGCATTATTGACATATAATTGACAAATAGAATGGTAAGATATTTTAAATGTACACCATGATTTGATATATGTATAAATTGTGAAAGGACTCTCTCAAGTTATTTAAACACATCCATCACTGTACACATGTATCTCTTTTTGTGCATGTGAGAGAATATTTAAGTTCTACTTTTTCAGCACATTTCAAGTACCCAATACAGTGTTATCAACTATGGTCTCCATGTTATATGGTAGATCCTCAGACGTTATTAATAACCTGAAGATTCCAACTCAATGAGTGTGGGTTGAGCCTGGAGTTTCTTAATTTCCAGAAAGTTCCAGTATTGGACTCTGTACTGCATGTGGAATGGAGAGATGCTAGGGTATCTTTGATAATATCTTCCGCAAAACATGCCCTACATGATGCTGGAGGTGAAGGCTTCCAAGGTTGGGCATAAATTTGTATAGTTTCTATATGATTTCAAAACCACATCAGCAGCAGCTGGTTTTTCTTGTGCCTTGGCATTAACTTTACCTGATATTTTAGTTTGAAAATTTTCCTTGAACATGTGGATTCACCACGACAACCACTCTTAAACAAAATGACTAAAGTTATATAACAGTTTCTAATTATTCTGAAAAAAGTATTTTAAAGGAAGTTCTCCAGAGTAAATAGAAAGTTGATTACACATTTTCTGAAAGAGACAGAGAAAGTGGAGCATGGAAGAAACCTAGATGACTATCAGCAGATGAATGGATAAGAAAGCTGTGGTACATATACACAATGGACTATTACTCAGCCATTAAAAAGAATATATTTGAATCAGTTCCAATGAGGTGGATGAAACTGGAGCCTATTATACAGAGTGAAGTAAGTCAGAAAGAAAAACACCAATACAGTATACTAATGCTGCTGCTGCTGCTGCTGCTAAGTCGCTTCAGTCGTGTCTGACTCTGTGTGACCCCAGAGAAGGCAGCCCACCAGGCTCCCCCATCCCTGGGATTCTCCAGGCAAGAACACTGGAGTGGGTTGCCATTTCCTTCTCCAATGCATGAAAGTGAAAAGTGAAAGTGAAGTCGCTCATTCGTGTCCAACTCCTAGCAACCCCATGGACTGCAGCCTACCCAGGCTCCTCCGTCCATGGGATTTTCCAGGCAAGAGTACTGGAGTGGGGTGCCATTGCCTTCTCCGAGATACTAATGCATATATATGGAATTTTGAAAGATGGTAACGATAACCCTGTATGTAAGACAGATGTATAGAACAGTCTTTTGGACTCTGTGGGAGAGGGCGAGGGTGGGATGATATGGGAGAATGGCATTGAAACATGTAAATTATCATATGTGAAATGAATTGCCAGTCCAGGTGTACAGGGTGCTCGGGGCTGGTGCACTGGGATGACCCAGAGGGATGGGATGGGGAGGGAGGTGGGAGGGAAGTTCAGGATGGGGAACACATGTACACCCATGGCGGATTCAAGTCAATATATGGCAAAACCAATACAATATTGTAAAGTGAAATAAATAAATAAATAAGCAGAAAAAAAAAAGGAGTCAATGCCACCATACGATCCTTGATTAATCAAAACCGACATGTGACATCAATTTAAGTCATGTGTTGAAGATGGAAATACTTCAAGGATCAGAGAGAAGGAGAGCAGAGTGAGAGCACTCTTTGTGAGGAGAGACAAAGCTAGAGAGGGAAGCAGAAGCTTGGTGCTTCCTATTTATCCAAAGTCCAATTGACCAGGGGGATGGTGTGACGTGGCAGAAAATCATAAGAAATCACACAGGCTGCATTGTAGGAAACAGGGTAACAGGGTGGAGGAGGAGATGTAACTTTTGTGGCTACAACAAGAACTCAGGGGAGAGAAGGCGGCAGCGGAGGGAAGCGGGGGAAGTGAATGCACCAGTTGATAAACATAAATAGACACCAATCTCTTTCAGTCTTCTCTTCCCAAATCACCTAGTCTGATTTGTTACCATTAACCCTCTGGGCTTAAAACCCTACAGTTGAATTTGCTCTCCTCCTGTCCCACAGCTCCCAAATAACATTCTGCACAAAGTCAAGGCTGTCTCCATTAAACTGGACATAAGACTACGTATGTTAAACAATTAAAAAATCATTTTATAAATAGGATGCTCTACATGACACCCTTATCCCTTAGACACTTGAGACTTTTAGTAAAGAGTGCTACTCATCTCAACAAAGCAATTATTCTCCCTAAAGGACAGTAACAGCACATAAATAACACCACAGAGCAAGCCCTATTTTAAATGTGACTTTATACTACCATGTGAAAAGATAGGTACAGTTATTATCCCCACTTTACAGAAGTGTAGATACAATCATGGGAAGGAGCTTAATCAATGTCTTGATCTCACAGCCAGTCTATTTGCTCTGAACCAGTATGATGTATCTCAGTGCTAATGGAATTATAGTTCAAGAGAAACCCTGGCATTTCTCTGTGGCTAAAGGGAGATATTTTGAGGTGACAAAGTGTATTTAGAAAATGTGGGAACTGTTTAGTCAGTAAGCAGTATTACCTCCTGCTGGAAGTCATCCCTAGACTAAAAACTATCTTATTCTACTCCACACCTGGAAGGATTGTTGTAATATTCCAACTTAAAAGCAGTAGGAGTAGCCATCTTGTCTGATTTTAAACTATAATATTTGGAAAATGTTTTAATGCCATTTTGGGGCTTTGATAAATAGTATGTATTGTAGCAGAGATAGGGTTCTGAAAGAGAGCCATATCAGCAAATAAAGTCATTTACAAAGTGATTCGTTAGACCCTTCTCTAGTAATTAAAAATATATTTGTTGAAACTGAAATCTCCATTTTTTAAACAGATTTAACTGCTGTTGTCAGCCAGAGAAAATGAACTAGTGTTTCAATTTCTATCAGCGTGCCTGTAGTCATTTACTTTGCAGACATATTAGACAAACACAAATCCCGTGAAGCTCAGGAACCCTTAAAGAAATCGTTGTCCCTCACAAAACAAACTATAAAAATCTCTAGCATAGGTTTTCCATTTCTGTAGTGATTTCCTGTGCTGTAGCCACTGATTCTAGTAACCTCTAAATGGACCTAGAGACAACAGTTAGCTTATGATATCAGAAGTAAAGTGGGATATACAGGTTTCTTTCCAGCTGGTATCACATTTAAGAAATAAAACTGGTGACTGCTGATTAAACTTCAAGACCTTGAAGTCCTCAATTCACAATTCTTTGGTACACTGAATAGTGGGCCAATATCCTTATCTATCTCGATTCCATGATTACCTGCATCAGAACCAAACCAATAAATGTAAATAGATTACATTTCTTTAAATTGGACACAAACCAGATTTGTAAAATATAGGTCTTTAGGACAAACCTAATAAATGAAAAACAATAATATTTAATAGACAGTTATTTGAGAACTACAGTATTCTCTTTATTCCTTCTTTACCTAGTCACACTTCTTGGATTGGATCATTCTACTTTAATAGCTTGGGGTTATAGATGAATGAATATTCATGAATGAATATTCTTCATCCATTTCACTAGCACTTATTTATTTCTTTGTTGTTGTGGTTTTGCAAAATCATCTGTTTTGAGGTGTTATTTTTCCTATTGCAAATCAAAGATCTCTTGAGTGACAAGTAATTTATTACAAAGTTCATTTTCTCCTTATCTTTTCAATGGGGCCAAGTGGCTGTCACTTTCAGAGCTAGTTTTAACCAGAGTATCAAATTACCTTATCTATTTATTGTGCTATATAAGCTGGCACTGTGGGTTTGGTTTGCTTCCAGCAGGATTAATTGGGTTTTCTCTAGTTAATCAATTTCATTACTCCCTTCTTCCTGCATGGGATCATGACCTTTGATAGAGTCAGACATGAACATTCTAGAAGGTCACATTCAGAAAACTGGGACTTAATTGTGGCAGATCCAGTGCTAAAACCTAAGGTTGTTTGTGAAGTGAAATGAAGTCGCTCAGTCGTGTCCAACTCTTTGTGACCCTACAGACCGTAGCCTACCAGGCTCCACCATCCATGGGATTTTCCAGGCAAGAGTACTGGAGTGGGTTGCCAGTTCCTTCTCCAGGAGATCTTCCCTACCCAGGGACTGAACCCAGGTCTCCCACATTGTAGGCAGATGCTTTACCATCTGAGCCATTAGGGAAGTCAAGGTTGTTTGTAATATTCCTGTACATTCCTCCATAGAGGTAATAACTATCTATCACAAGATCTCTTTGGTTTCCATGTGGATAAATTCCAGCAGTAGTATTTATAAAATGGTCTCAGTAATTATAGCTCACTCCACACCATGATGGCATATGGAAAAGTATTTCATTTCAGAGACTTAAGCAAAAAATGACATGTATTTTCCTTTCAGGTTTAAGTAATTCTTCTGTTTGACTTTTAGGAAGCATTTTCTGACATTAGTGAAAAAGAATACTTATGAACCTCCCATCCCCACTAACAAACATCTTGTTAGGTTCAATCTTGATATACGTAATTGGTTTTCACACTTTCCCAGTAACTAATTTCATCATCTCTATTATATAACCTATTATATGTTGAATTCTCATCCTTGGTCTTTTATCCATGTTGAAGACCAAGGCCAAACTCCAATGAAACTGATCCCCTGGTTATTTTTACAGATTTTCCAATTAGATTTCTTGCTTCTATAAGGTAGGAAGGAAATAAATCGTAACACAGTTGCCACATGATAATGACCTTCAGTTTGGAAGTAGTGTTAACACAGTAATGACCTTCAGTCCACATCAACCTGTATTAGAAGGGGTGAAAAAGCCGTTTCAAAGCTCTAACTGTGTTATTCATAACAGGCTCTTTCACTATTTCACTGATTAGACAGAAACCTGACCTTCTAACTTAGTTTTGTTAGCCAAGAAAAATGTCATGATAAACATTTCCCTCATGAGATTTCAGAAAATAAATTTTGTACTCTGTAACATTGGTGCCGACTATCTGCCAGCAAGTTGAAACAAGACCCAATCGCCACCTGTCATACATCTTCATTAGGATGCTCCAATTTGATTAGAGAGATAAATCATCAATACGAGACAGTTAAATGCCAATGCAAAGGAAGAGATGAGTACACAATGGGTAGCACAAAAAATCCGAGTGAGAGGAATGCAGGACAGTGAGAAACAAGCAGCTAGAGCAGTTGGTGAAGTCTTCATAAAGGGGAAAGACAAGATTTTAAGAGATGGATAGGATTCAGTAATCATAGAAGACTGGATAGGCTATTTGAGATAGAAGATTAAGGCACACAAGAGTAGAGAGATAGGATTGCAAAAGGTATGTTCAATTGCCAAGTGTACCAACTTTACTGATAAACAGCAGGAATTATAAACAGCAGCTTATCGACTGCTTGCTATGACCATCATTGTTCTAAATGCTTGTGTATGTATTAATGAATTTAATCACACCAGAGATATGAGGTAGGTATCGTATTACCTATATTTTACAGGGCTGCCACAGAAAGCATAATTCACCAGTCAAGTTAGGAAGATTAGTAAGTCTTAAAGCTGGAATTTGAACCCAGGTAGTCCAGCACCAGAAAGTACTTACAGCCACCGTTCGTAACTATTGTCAAAATATATGAGAATGCTTCTAAGGATCAGACAGGCTACAAATGATCCCTGTGGGTGTCTGGCTATGGACACTGTAGAGAACTTGAGAGTTTATGGCCCATACAAAATGGGTGGGTGCTGCTCAATTTCAGCCTTGTGGGAATATGCCCCCCCGGTGATCTATTTTTTTAAGAGAATTCAGTAACCTAATTTTGCATGCATTTTTTTTTAAAAGACCATATGTTCTAAATATAACCTGCCGATAGGTGACCAATAAGAGATGTAAGGGAATAAGGAGGGGTGAGATTGAAAAGGTAGACTGGTACCAAATTGATGGGTATTCAGAAATCTTGAGAAGACGGAATACACACAGCTAAAGCTCTAATAGTACTAGGGCCAATGGGACAGGAAAGATACATCCTATGACTTTAATAAGGAGCTAATAATTGATTCTGTGTTTGGAAGGGCAGAGTTGGTGAAAGTTAACTAATAAGATAAGAAGTCAGTTGAGATTTTGAGTAAGGGAATATCAATAGAAGGAAGTAGTTAGTTTCAAGGGTTAAGCTTATTTATGAGGCAGTAACAGAGCATATATATATTTATGAGGCAGTAACAGAGAATTATCTACTGAATAACTGAAAAGCAGCACTGTGATTATTAATGATTAAGGCTCGGGAATTGAATAGACCCCGTCCTGGCTCTGGGTTTCCCAAATGCGTAATATTAATGGGTTATTTAACATCTCTTTAGTTTCTGTTTCCTTGCAGGTAAATCATGTCATTCGCCTGCTGTTAATCATGTATGGCTTCTCTTTATCATCAAAAAGAAATACAGAGTGTTTACCTGGCCTAAGAGGTCCTGGGCTCCCAGCCCATGACCCTCCTACCCACAGAGGTGTTGCTCTTTTCTTACAAACCCTGTCTCTGCCACAGGACCTTTGTACATGATGGTTCCTCTGCCTGGAATACCTTCCACCCTGAGTTCACATCATGGCTCCATTTAGGTCTCTGCTCAAATATCATCTCTGTGGAGGTTTCTCCTCGTCCTTTACTTTCTTCCTCACCTTCCATTTACTGTCTTTCTTTCAATTAGAATGCACATTTTCATTCACATTGCTATATCCATAGCGCCTAGTGTGTGGCCTGACATTCCATGAATGTTCATTGATGTGTATGACTGAATGGAAGGAAAATGCCAAAAAAGGGACGAATAGAAATCCTAACAGAGAAGTAGATGCCAGTTGAGTCGCTCAGTTGTTTCTGACTCTTTGTGACCCCACAGACTGCGGCACACTAGTCCTTCCTGTCCGTCACCAACTCCCGGAGTTTGCTCAAACTCATATCCATTGAGTCAGTGATGGCTGTGAGTGGTAGGTACAGTAGTATGTAAGTAGGATGTAGATTAAATGAAAGAACATGTGTAAAGCATTCATCCAGTTTCCAGAGAAAAGAGTGTTTTAAAGTAGTTGAAAAGAATAGGAAATGACAAGATGGGGGCAGGGAACTGGACGCAAGCCCTGCAGCTTGGGGTCTAAGACTGTGAACAGCTTTCTGGGCAGCTAAATCTGGATCTGCTGTCACCATCCAAGCTCTCAAGGGTCTATCCTCTGAATCTGGGGGGAGAATTTTGAATGTTGTTCAGTGAGAAGTGTATTAGCCACAGTGGTGTGCTGTTAGCCAATCATTTGTTTTGTTTTGCCTTCTTGCTTAAAGATAACCTACAAACTGCCACTTACTGCTGTTTTGCTGATAAATTAGAGATTTGGGGATAAAATGGCAATATTAAACTAAAAGCAATGAGAAATCCAAAGGAAGCAAATGTCATTTTTATCATATGCATTATAGTTCTTTCAAAAATTACATTACCATAATAAGAGAAATTAAGTTCCTTTTCTGATTTTTATGTAATTATGCCCTTTATAAATAGTAATTGACTTGAACTAGTTCCTTGTCCGACAGGGTCAGGCTCCAGAGAAGAAGGAAATTGCTAGAAAAATGACTAAAAGGGTCACTTAGGCTTGCTCAATTTCACTAAAAATCTGCCTTTCTCCTTCAAATTCCCACTCAAGCAATTTTCATTTTGCCTTAGGGGCTGGTTGCCTGAAAAAGGAATAATAGGTGAGAACTTCAAAGTATGCAAGATGACTGAGTACATAAATGTTTTGCAAAGAAAACTAGTCTCTTGAAACTAGGAAATATCACTGGTTATTTCTCAGAAGGCTAGAAAGACAAGGTAAGTGCAATCCTTGGATAAACTAGGTAACAGGGGCCATGTAGGGCCCCTACAGCTAGGAGTAGTGTAACTCCTGGTGAAGTTCCCAGTACCCTAATACTGAGCATCAGTGTATTTTATATGTTCTTGGAATACTCTAAGCAAGTATGTCTGATTAGTTCTGAGACCATTTCCAAACGAAGCTGAAATGCCTCAACAATCATTTCAGCCAGCCTATGATTACCCTCTGTCAGGCACCATGATAACCAACCTCTGCAGAAGGCATTGTTATTACCCACATTGGACAGATCAGCACACTGAGATTTCTTAAGGGTAACACATCTGGCGGGTGAAGTCTAAAATAGAATCATTATACCAGACAGTGAGGCAGGAAATATGAGTAGAGGTGATGAGAACGTACAGTTATTCACTGAAGTATTTTTTTCCATAGAATGCATTTCTTGTATGTTTTAACATTAGTGAAACCACCTCAATATGCATCTTAATGGACTTGAGTTTGAGCAAGATCTGGGAGTTGGTGAAGGACAGGGAAGCCTGGTGTGCTGCAGTCAATGGGGTTGCAGAGAGTCGAACATGCTTGAGTGACTGAACAACAGCAACAATGTACATGTGGGAGAACTCCTCAAATATCCTGATTTAAAAGGAAGGTCCTCTCTGGTAGTGAAATCCACATAAGGAAGACAGAGTTAGGGACTAGGAGAGATCAAATCCTGATGACATCATCTAGTTCCTAGGTTTGGTTTTATTTCTGTATTATTTTACTCACTTGAGCTACTACATTTCTTTTTGGGGCTTAAGCCAGTTTCAATCGGGTTTTTGAAGACAGGTGGCTTGTGTGTGGGTTACTGTCTGACTAGTCATGCCAAGTTTAAAAAGATGTTTACTTTGATGTCTCCTTTCAGTCATTTTATGAATTTTATTCTTTCAAAGTTTTTTCATTCTCATTCTTAATCTTTTCCCAATAATTTAATTTTATTTCTAGAAATGTTAAGCCTAAGGCAAATTGAAATCTCTTCTCTACTAATGATCTGAAGTTATATAACTTTATGAAGTGTTTCCACTTATTAGGGTTTTGAATGAACAGAACTGGGAATTTCTTAGTTTTATAAAATAAATAATCCTACCCTCTGACTTTACAAATAAATCTTTATGTGATATTTTCACTGCATAATTGTTGTTAGAAATTAATACAATGAATATTTTTAGTGTTAGAAATTAATATGATAAATAATTTTATTACAATCATCCATTAGAAGTCAGTTATGTTCTAAAGACTCACATCACCCTATGTTCAGTGTCCAGATCTTAAGGTGATATTAAAAGATTAAAAAAAAACCTTTTATTTAGGGTATAGTTAATTTGCACTGTTGTGTTCGCTTCAGGTGTACAGCAAAATGAATCTGTTAAACAAATACATATACCTACACTTTTTTAAGATTCTTTTCCCATATAGGCCATTGTAGAGTTTTGAGTAGAGTTCCTTATTAGTTATCTATTTATGTACAAACTTATCTATCTATATATAGTAATGTGATTATGTCAATTCCAATCTTCTAATTTATCCCTCCTCCCCTTAAAATGAGATTTTTCTCCCAACAGTTTTGCAACTCAATACTCCAGAATTACTCATCTGTAATTCTGCCCTTTAAGCTAATAGTGGTTTGATACTCAAATTGGCTTCAGTTTATAAGGACTATAAACCACATCCTGAAAATTTAAGTCACCTTACCAAAGTTACTTGCATTATTAATAAGGACAGAATTTCAACTCATTTCCACACAAATGAAGAGAAAGAGTGATCAGACTAGTTGATGCAGGTTTAATACAGGACATTGCAGAGAGCTCAGAGCCCAAGATGCCCTGCAGACATTGATTTAATCATCTGATCAAGAGAGATAGTTTTTTTTTTTTTTCCTCTTCCCATTCTGTGGTAAAGTCACAGCTATGTTACTATTAAAAAAAAATCATGCTTATGATATTCCTTTCTCCCATAGGGCTGCACTCAGATATTGGTTAAAAGGAACTTGTGAAAATGGAAAGAATTCAGAAAGTGCATACATAAATGGTGGAGGTGGGGAGAGAGTAAAACATACCCAACCTTACAGTTCTGCAGAACCTGGTCCCAGTGTATGTGGATCCTGACCAACCCATCACTGCCAGGCCCCTCGGCAAAAATCTAGAGAAAGAAGGATTTCAGATGGCTTCATGCAAAAAGCACTGTAAAACTGACAAAGTTCCAAATGCGGCCCCTCTTAGGAAGTCCTCCTCAGGACACCAGAGCTGGAAATAGGACAGATGTGAGCTCTGGTGATACTTTGGGGAAAAGAAAAAAAAAAAAAATCTGTGCATGTGACTTTGTTTGGTCTTTGTAGGTTTTTCTTTAAAAGCAGAAAAAAATTAGAGAAGTTTTCATAATAAGAGAAAGAATCTCTTCCAAAGAAAATATTCAGAAGAAAGAGATTTAGTGTCTGAGGGAACATTCTAGGTGGATTGTCTTCAGGATGATACATGACAGATTTCTTTGTGTTTCAAATCACACTCATTTTTCCAGGTCCAGGATAGGGAAAGGGAGGAAGGAGAGAGAACTTGTAGGGTAACTAGGGGTCTTAATCAAGGCAATATCATAACTCATGCTTATGGAGATTTATTATGTGCCAAGGCTATTGCCAATCATTTTATGTCATTCATTTCATTCTCATGTCAACCTCATGAACAATCATTATCATATGATACTTTCTTGGTGGAGAAACAGAGGCAAGAAGTTCAGTAAGCATCAGGGCCAGCATCTGAACCCAAGCAGCTCAATCCCATGTTCTCATCTTTATCATCCTTCTGAATACTCTGATTTACCCAATCTTACCCCCATTTTACATACAGGAAAAATGAGACTGTGCCCATTTACAGTGTATTTTAATACAAGCATTAAAACTAAGATTTGAGCAGCAACAGAACCAAATCTTAGTTGGTTACTACTTCACTGTTATAACAGTGACAGTCCTCTTCAGAGTTGGGTATGATGCTTTGCCATTTGGGAAATCCAGTCACTGTACAGTCTCGTACATACATTTCATACTTTCAATAGAACAGTGAAGTCTGGAATCATTTCATCACTCTACAGACAGAATACTGAAACCATGGGAGGGAAATCTGACTGACTGAGATCACCCAGGACTCCTTTTTCTTGGTTTACTTTTTTTTTCCCCAGGAAGATCAGGACTACTTGGGAAGCTTTTCTGGAGAGCATAGTGCAAGCAATAGATACCCAGGGAACTGGAACACTGCTTTAGGATGGAGCATGGAGTTCCAAGGCATATGTGGCTAGTTTTACTACCTTACAAGCTCTCCGTGCAGATGGGGAAATAGGAAATGAAATAGCTGAATGTGGGTAGTGTCTGATATTGTTGTTAACTCTGGAGATAGAGCAGGGAGCCAAACACACAGATCTCCTGTCCTCAGTGAGCTTCTTCTTCTTTTTTAAAAATTTATTTATTTTTTATCAGTGAGCTTCTGTTGCTGGAGACTGATCTGTACCACAGTTAACTTTGACCCATGCCTGAGTCTTGCTTACTGCCCTAGATAAGCCCTTCCTATGGCTCCTGTAAAATAACCCCTAACTTAGGTACTCTTGCTTCTGAAAGGCTAGCTCATACATATCACAAAACAAGGAAACGATAAAAGCTAACTCTCAAGGGTAAAGCATTTATTTTCTTTCTGATCCCCACCACCAAGATGGAAGATTCAGAATGGGAGGCTACTCAAGGTCACACAACCAGTAATCAGTAGAGGAAGCAAAGCAACTCATCTTCTGAGTTTTGTTTTATCCACAAGTTTTCCTATTTGCAACAGGTGACCAAGTACCAAATGTTTATGAACAAAAGGAGAACTATGATTTAAAAACAATAACAACTAAAAAAACCCTGCTAATCATCTTCCGGACAACATATGGCACTAGGTGACCCCTGTTGTTCATTTTGCTTTAATATGCAACATCTAAGCAAGCCTCCATGAAGTGAAAAGTAGCACATCGGAAATGTATGTAAATTGAGGGTGTAACATGTAAATCACATAGAAATCATTACTATAGGTTTATGTCCAGAAAAATCGTCTCTCAAGATTTTAAAAAAGAATTAGAGACTCAATGGGAGAAGGCAATGGCACCCCACTCCAGTACTCCTGCCTGGAAAATCCCATGGATGGAGGTAGTCCATGGGGTTGCTGAGGGTTGGACACGACTGAGCGACTTCACTTTCACTTTTCACTTTCATGCATTGGAGAAGGAAATGGCAACCCACTCCAGTATTCTTGCCTGGAGAATCCCAGGGACGGGGGAGCCTGGTGGGCTTCCATCTATGGGGTCACACAGAGTCGGACACGACTGAAGCGACTTAGCAGCAGCAGCAGCAGCAGAGACTCAATAAATAGGGAAAGTCACCCTTAGCTGCATGACCTTTGTGGAGAAAGTAAAGGGCTCTGGAAGACGTTCTGTTAAATTACAAACCGAATGAAAAGAGACCAAAACATGTCAGATGCTCTAGCTGTTACTATTGGCATGTTGTTGCTGTTCAGCTGTTAAGTCATATCTGACTCTCTGTGACCCCATGCCTCTGTCCTTCACAGTCTCCCAGTCAGCATAGCAAAGAGTATTATTAAAAACTGATACTAGATGAAGGGACCATTTCATTTTCTAAAATGGTTATATTTAATATGGCAAAAGCCTAGTCAAATTCCAGAACCAGACTCCAAACTGATAGCTGATTTCTCAAGCTAAAGAAATATTTTTAAGTACCTGCCAAAGAAGTCATCAGTTCTTACTATACAACATAATAATGGCTTGAAAGATGAAAAGCTTTGACTCTGAGTTTCTTTTGATGGTAAAACATTTTAGTATTAAGCATGATATATGCTTTCAAATCACAAAGATCTGACTTCTAATTCTACCTTTAGATTGTACCACCTTCATGTCCTTGAGCATGTCACAATGTTTTTCAAATCTTAGCTTACATATCTCTAAAGTGAAGAAAGTAATACTGCCCACATTTTTTCCTGCAAATAAGATATGGTTAATAATGCAGGTAAAGAGACTGCACAGTTAAAATGCCTAGCACTGAGTAGGTCCTTCAACATTTCTATTTATTATTATGTAGCACATGTAACTTATTTAAGAGCTATACATCTTAAAAAAATATGCTGCAATTCAATGAAGGAGGAATAACCTTTCAACAAATGGTGTTGGAATAATTAGACATCACAAGCAAAAGACATAAGCATAAACCTCCTATTGCATCTTTAAAAATGACTGAAAATGGATTATGGGCTTAAATGTAAAACATATATCATTCAAATCTCTAGGTAAAAAAGCAAAAGAAAATCTTCAGGATCTAGGTAGGACTAGGCAAGGAATACTGAGACTTGACAATAAAAGATCAATTAAAGAAAAATATTAAAATTTAAAGCTTATACTTCGTAAAAATACCCCAATAGGAAAATGAAAAGACAAAGTAGAAAGCAAAAGGACTTATTTTGCAATTCATGTGTATAAAAATGGACTTGTTTAAAACTCACCATTAAAGAACAATCTAATTAGAGAATGGGTAAAACAGTTATTTCACGGAAGAGAAGGATAGCTTTGTCAGTAAAATGATACATAAGCACACAAAAAGATGTTCAACATTATTAGCCATTAGAAAAATGCAAACTAAAACCACAATGAGGTATCACTACACATCCACTGGCATATTGAAATGAAAAAACTAGTGACCAACCTAATGTTGGTGAGGACTCAGAGAAACTAGCTCACACAAACATTACTGTTGGGAATGAAAATGGCACAACCACTCTGGAAAGTAGATTGGCAATTCCTTTAAAAGCTAAAAGTGAACTTACTATATGATCTAGAAATCAGTTTCCTCAGAAAACTGAAAAACTATATTTTTTTCAGAATGTTCATAGCATCTTTATTCCTAATAAACAGTAACTAGGAAGCTACCCAAATGTCCTTCAAATTGTGGCATATCCATAACCTGGAATATTACTCAGCAATAAAAAAAGAATGAACTATGATGTATATACACTATATCTATCTATCTATTTATCTACATAGGGCTTCCCTGGTAGCTCAGCTGGTAAAGAATCTGCCTGCAATGTGGGAGACCTGGGTTCGATCCCTGGGTTGCAAAGATCCCCTGGAGGAGTGCATGGCAACCCACTCCAATATTCTTGCCTGGAGAATCCCGTGGACAGAGGAGCCTGGTGGGCTACAGTCTGTGGGATCGCAACAAGTCAGACACAACTGAGTGACTAAGCGCATGATATGTACACACTATCATATGTAAAACAGCTAGTAGGAACCTGGTGTCTAGCACAGGAAGCTCAGCTTGGTACTCTGTGGTGACCTAGAGAGGTGGGAGGGGGGCAGGGTGGGAGGAAGGCTCAAGAGGGAGGGGATTCATGTCTATACATACAGCTGATTTACTTCACTGTAAAGCAGAAACAATATTATAAACAACTTTATCCCAAGAGTTTAAAAAAAGAATGAACTTGGATACACACAACATCCTGGATAAACTTCAAAGAATGGAAAAAAGTCAATTTCAACAAGTTACATATGGTATGATTTCACTTACGCAGTATTTGTAGAATAACATAGTCATAGAAATAGAGAAAATATCAGCAGCTGTGAGGAGCTGGGGTGGCAAGAGGGGCGGGTGTGGCTATAAAGGGGTAGTGTTATAGTGTTATAGTGTTATATAAAGGCAACATTATGGGGGCAGTGTAATTAAGCATATTCATTGTGGAAGTGGCTCAGACATTAAAGAATCTCCCTGCAATGGAGGAGACCCGGGTTAAATCCCTGGGTGGGAAAGGTCTCCTAGAGAAGGAAATGGCAACCCACTCCAGTATTCTTGCCTGGAGAATCCCATGGACAGAGGAGCCTGGTGAACTACAGTCCCTGGGGTCACAAAGAGTTGGACACGACTGAGAGACTAACACACATTGTGGATGTGGTTGTTAGTGAAGCTACATATGTGAGGAAATTGCATTGATCTACACAGACATACACACACCAGTACACCTAGAAATAGTGAAATCGGAATAAACTCTGTGGATTATGCCAGTGCCAATTTCCTAGCATAATTATTCATAAACTATAATTATGCAGCATGTGATCACTGAGGGAGACTGGGTAAAGGGTACATGTGAGATCTCTGGACACTTAGATACAAACTGCTATGACTCTGTTATGATTGCAACATAAGGAGTTTAAAAAATTATGCTGATTTCAAAGATTTAAGGATCAAACATACGATTTCAGGATGAAATCTCATAAAGCTCAGTGGTGCCTGAGCTATCCAGGAGAATAAATATCAAAATGCTTCCTGGGAAATAAGAGATGGAAAAGGGAGTTCATTTCAACACGTCTTCCAGCACACATTCACACACGTCTCCACACCTCGAATCACTGCTTAGGAATCACCATATGCTCAGTGTTACATATAATGTGTAGAGCGAGATTTTATGTAGTCTACATCAAAATTACAGTTTATAGGAAAATATATGCCTGTACTTAATTCTCATCAGTAACACTGAAGCAGGGAAAAGGAACCACATTTTTAGTTCTGTAACTAAATCTGTGATGATCAGCAAATGACTTCAACTCTCAAATAGTCTTTAATATGGTAATTAACCTAGGTGATATGAAAGATTCTAACCATAATTAAACAACACCTAATTACTAGGAGTGAAAATTCATTAGGCACAAGTACTAGAGGTGTAGTATACTTAATGTACAGTAAAACCTCATTAATGTAGACTCTACTAATTTAGAACTTGTAACAGCTTATGGTGGGTGTTACCCATATCACTATTTCTAATATTTAAGAAAAGACAGATTTACTAAGTAAATTGTGCAGAGAAGTATCTGAGAAGAATACTTAAATACAGCAAATTTTTAAAGACTCAATGAACACTTTAGAAATTCTTGTGTGTACAAGAATGGAGAGGTTATTAGAAACTTTTCTTATTTATCCATCATGTCGTAGGGGGACGTAGAACAGTATAAGGACAGAGAACAGACCTTAATAAGAGAGTCCCCTAAACTCATTCATGCCAAGGGAATCCTTTACTCTGAAATCATCTCCAGCTTGCCGGTCAGTTAAAAGTGCCGTAGGCTCTTTTACTGCAACTTTAGGCAGAACAAGAGGTCAGTCAGGCCAAACTCAAGGTTGATAGGATTAAAAAAAATTAACACAACAAAATGGCAACACAAAATCTCTGGATCCATATTTGTATCTAATATCTGGTCCTCCTCAGATAATTTACAAAGTTGCAGGATATTCAAAAAATCTATTTTTTAATGTGTTTCTCACATCTTATGCTTCCTGTTGGTTCTGCTTTCGAGCTTTGGCTCTGAAGTTAGTTGGACTTCTGGGAGTTTTTGTTCTGCTGGAGAAGTAAAATAAAACCTCTGAATCAAGCATTAAATTTAGTGTGATGCCCAAGTGCCTGCCACATGCTTTCTTTCCTCTGTCCAGTCACATGTTCACCTACCCATTGCCCCCCAAAGAGAAGCAAAGTTGGGTCATTTTTCTAAAAAGGAGTCATATGAATGTATAATGGTCAGTTCACAGAGAATTAAGATACAACAACCCAACAAGTGCCACCAAAGCCATGTGTGGAAAAGCTTAATTATATCCTTGGAAAAGGACATTAATTTTGAGGTTAGAGTCATGCTCTGTTTTCCCCAAAGTGCTATCCTTGGCACTAATTCATTCGTAGCTCAAAACAAGTTGTTTAAAAGTCATGAAAAGATGGACTTCTCAGTATAGCTTCTTCCATTACATATTGAGTCCAGAAAACCTTAAAAATAAAATATCACTGGAAATTATTTGTCCACGGATATCTTCAGAAGATATTTGTGCCATCTCAGGGTATATGGAAAAAATAACACAGAAGATCACCAAACAACCACTGTATTCTTTTTCTTCTATTTAAACCTGTAATAAATAGGCATCACTCATTTCCTGCTCTTTCCGATAGGATCAAGTGGCACATTTTTATATGAAATAGCGATTTTATGAAAAAAAGCATTATTTTGTAACTTCAACTTTTCCCTTAGGTCTTTGATAACTGACCTAACCATGGTGAAGATGTAAAATTTTCATACTTTAGTTTTAAAAAGGCAAGCCAAAAATATTCTATGATGGTTTATATCAGTGGAGATCTTTTTTCCCCACTCAATCAAAGAAAAAAATATGAGAATATCCACACCAGATCTCATTTCATAGCTTCAAAGCTTTCTTTGGAAGAGATAAATGAGGCCAAAACCCACAATTATTTAATGCTTTTTATAATTATGTGTTCATGGTTAATTTTATTTGCCTCTGTGCCACAAACCCTAGACTTAGAGGCATATCTGCTTTATTTTTTTCCCCAGGCCAGACAAATTAATAAAAGATAGTCCATGAGTTCTTTGGAAAAAAAAAAAAGGCTTTGCAAAAATTCATGGCAGCTTCAGAAAATGTGTTGAACTCTAATGTAAGGATATAAGCGAGGTTTTTTTTTTTTCCCCCCACGAAACACCTGTGTATTTTTTCAATCTCATAAGCACAATTTGTGTTAAGAAATACAAAGAGTGGAATGAAAAAGTAAAACAAAAACAAAAAAACCCCACTAATCTAGGGGGAAAGTCCGTTGATATTTGATATGTTTTCCTCTAGAAAATACACAGTTGTATCACAAAATTGGAGTCATGAGAAGCAAGTCTTTTCCTCGCCATGTTCCCTGTCTGTCTTGCTCTTTACCAAAGGACAGTGATACACAGTCAGTGAATCAAAGTCCGGAACATATTCTGTATATGTTACCCCTTCAGGACCCCTGAGCTCCAATAATTTGCTGATAACCTTTCTAATATCAGCTTAAGTCAGCGCTAAACATTCCTGGACATTACTTCCCTCTTTGTTACATTTATTAATAATAAATTCTTAACAAATACAAAATGAAATAAAAGGGAGAGATGGAAAACTAAGAAGACTTGTTATTTCTCATTTGATTAAGGTATCCGTTAAAGTTAATTTTTGTCCAGATAAGTATAAATATATATCTCTGCCATAATTCAAGTATGAGCCTCACAAAATCACTCTCTTGTAAAAATTTTATGTGCAAAAAGCAATATTTAGCTTAGGTATTTCCATCTGGGTAAAGCTACCAGAGGATTAGCTTAAGTCAATCCATAAAGAAGCAAAAAGTGGGAAATGTCTTACAGTTTCATTCCAAAAGAACTCCACAGACCATTAATTTTCACATTTCAAGGCAAACTAAGTTTAATCTATGGACTTATATAGTCATTAAGAAGGTAACATTCCCTTGGGTGTCAATTTTCTCTTATAAAATTAGGTATGCATTGATAGGAGCCATGGACAGAAGAGAGACCAAAATATGGATTTAGCATTACAATTACCTATATATGAACTTATTTACAAAACAGAAATCGACTCACAAACTTAGAGAACTTATAGTTACACAGGGAAGGAGGGTTGGCAGGGGATAGGTTGAGAGTTTGGGAATGACTTGTACACACTGCTATATTTAAAATAAAATGCCAAGAAAGGACACTTGTTTGAAATGGCCATGTTTCTATTAAGAAATTGTTGTTGTTGTTGTTGTCTAGTTACTAACCTGTGTCTGACTCTTTGTGACCCCCATGGACTGGAGCCCACCAGGCTCCTCTGTCCATGAGATTTCCCAGGTAAGAGGACTGGAGAGGGTTGCCAGTTCCTTCTCCAGGGGATCTTCCCAGCCCAGGGATTGAACCTGCATCTGTTGTATTGGCAGGCAGATTCTTCACCACTGACCCACTAGGGAAGCCCATTAAAGTATTATGAAACATTTAATCATCAGCCATCTTTTTGGCAAAGGAAAGAATTAACAAAAGAATTCCACTCCTCCCTTTGGTACTTTGTCACTTTCTGCCAGCATCTCATTTTGTCACAATCTCATTTAAACTCCTACCAAGTTGTCATCATCAAAACATCAAAAAAAATTTTTTTTCAAAAATCAGCTGAATTAGGGACCATATAATGTATTATGCATGTAACATGAAAGCTTCATTTCTGGACAATTCACCTGCAGGAGATGCATTAATTGGTGTAGAGAATCTTGCTGCCTGTCATCATATTTAGCATCAAGTGGCCAATTCCTCATAGAGAAAATCCTGAATTTCTTCTCTATCCAGTGCATGTAACCAATAAGGAAAATTAGCTGCTGAAATTAACAAGGCCCATGAAACACAACAAGGTCCAGGTTTCCACCTAGGGGAGGAAATTTCTTCTAGAGTGTTCCATTTCAGCTCTAAGGGTAGTGACTGTTCCTTATATCTGCTATTCTGACATTAATTAGTGTTCTCTTTTAATTTCTAGCAACAATTCCCTTGATATCCCTATCTCCTATTACAATTCACAATTTCTATATTAAACTTCCTGTTCCAATTACTATGTGGGTTTTCTCTTTTCTAATTGGACCCCTACTAATTCAACATCTTTGGGTATACTTTTACTTTTTTATAATGAGTGAGGATATATTTGAAACTGAACAAAAACCAACAAAGAAGTTTTAAAGCAAAAAAAAAAAAAATGGGAAGGTAAGAAAAGTACAGATTTTAATTATATGTATATGATGAGATCACCTATGTCTAAGATGTGTCATTCACCAGTATTTCATGAATTACATTAAAAAATATATGAATTCATACATACATGCCTAGTTATCCACATGCACCTGATGTGTGGGTAATGTTTAAAACAAACCAACTTGGTTACTTAACTGCCTACAGATTAATAGTCTTTATTGTCTAACTTGTACTACAATACTAACATATGCTAGAGATGTTATTCATTGGTTTACTGTTTAGTGAACACAATCTAATTTTGATTAGAGCATCTAATTCACCACTGAGATTCCTATTGAGGCCCCATTAATTCCAGCACTCAGTTTATGAGCTCCCCTTGACACAATCTCAATGATCCTCCATAAAGGATTCCATGACCATGATCTCATGAGAAGGCACTGCTTCTTCTTACATTACTCAGCTCAGAGGTTCAAAGAAGCAGTTTAAGTGTTGATGTCCTTCCATGAAACCACAATTATGTAACCAGACAGAGACAGTCTAATGGAGGAATAATTAAAATGCACTTTAAGATGTACATTTTCCCATGAATGATATTAACTCTCTCTGAATATGAAAAACCACAATTAAAACATTTGGTCTAATACAGAAGCTTTCCACAGCTCTATCATTTTTTCCCATTATGTACTTTGTTAGTTAATATCAGTCTCCTGAGTAGGTTGAGACCTACTCCATTCATATCTCCTTTCAGCCCATCTTATTGTTACTATCACTCTGCCACAGAGTACTGTATCAAAAAAATGAAAGGGGGTGACTTTAGCCTCAACTCTGCATTTTGCTGTAAAAGAATGCCATTTCTGGGGTTTCCCTGTTGGCCCAGTGGTTGACTCTGTGCTCCCAAGGCAAGGGGTATGGGTTTGATCCCTGGTCAGGGAACTAAGATCCTGCATGTTTCATGGAGTGGTTAAAAAGAAAGAATGATACTTCCTAATTTTAGTAATAATAGTAATTATACTTTTATTCTAAATAGGCTACTTTATAGAAATATATAGTTTTAAAGTATGAACTACTGAAATCGCCTAGAGTGTGTTGCCATGCCCTCCTGCAGGGGATCTTCCCAACACAGGGATTGAACTCGCATCTCTAATGTCTTCTGCACTGGCAGGTGGGTTCTTTATCACTAGTGCCACCTGGGAAGCCCCTTCTCTTTGCTATATATCAGCTCTATTTTTGTGCTCTGTCTTCACCCTGAAGAAGTCTCAATGCATATGGTTGTTCTAGGAAGCTCCAGGTGTATGCTCTCCCAGTTTCAAGCCTAACAGAAAGACAATTTCCTTTTGCCAATCTATCTAGGTAGGTCCCAGGTCTGAGTCTCACTGCATAGTATGGGCCACAAGAAGATTTGATTGACCAAGCACACTTGATATTGAGTGAGTAGGAGTGGCCTGAATCAGATCATAAGGTCTACCTACTCTGCGGGAAAAATGGAAATAGGTGTTTTACAGACATAAAGTTCTCAAATTTCTGCCAGTTGTAATTTATTTTAACTAGGTACCAACTTACAAGGTGACATTTAATTTTCATAATACCGCCTATTTTTTAAGGATTATTATATGTGGTTTAAGGATGAAACTGTTGTTACTCCAAAAACATTTCAAAACCATACCCAGAATTCATAGTTACATGTTAGAGATGCTACCAACATAACAGAGACAAAGATAACAGGTCATAAGGGCTTCATTTCCAAAATGCTTTCTGCAGCTAGCATGGTACCAAATGGGATGGAAAGGTGTTTAACTAAAAGTAAATCACTCATATTAGATAAATTAACACTCTGCCAAACTGAACTCAAAGTTTCTCTACAGAGTTGCCATATTTGAGGCATTCAAGTCCTTATGACCTATACAGAAGCAGCAAATAGCTCCTTCACCTTGAACTAAGATGAAAATGCCTATTAGCCTTTAAGAGCTAAATGGTTTAAACTCCAGGGAATGTCTCTCTGTGTGTGTATGTTGTGTGTGTGCGCACACATATGTATGGGACAAGGAGCCAGGAATGAATGATTCAAGTATTTAATAAAGACATTAAGTGTTCATTTGTGTGTCTCATTCACTCCTTTCACAGGTATTTACTGAGTGTGTCTAATATGCCAGAAATTCAAAGTAAGATGTTCCATATAGACGCTAGGCCACTTGGGTTTTCACCCTGAAATTTTCGGAGACTGAGTAGTCTGAGGAAATCTAAGTACATTTATCACAACTGCCATAAATGCTAATTTTTGTTTTGTGAGTGTTTGTTTTTTTTTCAGTTTCCCAAGGCTGAAAATAAAATATAAGAGAAATTAACCTGCTAGTGACAAATGTGGGCAGAGATGACTCCACTTAAGAAGTATGAGCAGAGCTTTGATGGGCCGGGTGACAGTCACAAGAGGGAACCCAGGGCAGGATCACTTAAGTTAAAAGCCAATCTTTTTGTAAATAGAAAAATGGAAATGGCGGCAGCAGTAGGCAGAAGAACTGGTACTTTTTAAATATTTTAATTGCATCCAGGTGGCTCACTGGTAAAGAATCCGCTTGCCAATGCAGGAGACAGGGGTTTGATCCCTGGGTCGGGAAGTTCCCTGGAGAAAGAAATGGCAACCCACTCTAGTAATCTTACCCAGAAAATCCCAAGGACAGAGGAGCCTGGTGGGCTACAATCCATGTGGTCACTAAAGAGTCAGACACAACTCAGTGACCAAACAACAACAAGAGTTGATAAATCCTAAATACTCCCTTTTGGGTAAGCACTGACAATTTTCTCTCTGAAAGATTAGATACTTAACACTTGATGTTGGCATTCCTCTAGCTCCCTCCTATCCCCATATATATATCTTTAGGGGATTTTAATGTAAAAGAAACCTAAATCTGTTTGAGTGGAATCCTGCCAGAGAAGCTACTCCCCTCTGAGAAGACCATGGACATCCCTTACCACCCACCAAATCAGCATCCGGCTCCTTTCTCTCAGAGGCCAATTCCAAATGTGGTTTCCAAACATCTGCCATCACTGTTCTTTGATTTCACTCTCAAATGCCATCCTGGGGAATCTGTTCACACAATCACCATCCTGGCCGATAACCCACGGAAATGTCAGCTGCTGGTTAATCGGTATATACTCCTTCATCCGGTGCCATTTGTTTCATAGAGGCGCAGTGATACTCAACCAAGCCAGCTTCGGAGCAGTGAGCAGAGAGGTAAACGGTAGCCCCTGGCTTGTTTCTACCCCTGTCATAGCTTTCTGGACACTTTCAGTGCTTCTGGCCCTCTCTCCTGCATTATATTTCCTCATCAGTAAAATGGGAGTGATTTAGTGCTCTGGGAATAAGGAATCAGGCTCATCATAAACTGCAGGGAGATTTTTCTGCTCATAAGCTCTTCTTTGTGAAAAATATTAGGTCCCTCTGGTTATAGACAGTTTCTTTTGAGATCTTTTAATCCCAAGAGTCATAGGACAGGAGCATCCCCGTGAATCTTTGTGATGTTGGTGAAAACTTACGGCTGTTCAGATCTATATAGACATAAAGTAGCTTAACAATTGCTGGGGGCTGAGGCGAGCAGAGGTAGTATTTACAAATAGGTCTGAAGAATCTCTTTGGGAAGATGGTAATGTCCTAAAATTGGAGAGTGGTGATGGCTGTGCACTTCGTGCTAAAAATAATTAAATTGCACATTGAAAACAAGTTAATTTGATGGTGGATAAATTGATCTCAATAAAGCTGTTAGCAAAAATAAGAATGATGGAGGGACGGATAGAATGACTGAAATGTGGTAAAGCAAATATAATAAAATGGTAAGTGCATGAGCTACGTGTTGGTGATGGGTGTTTACTGTATAATTTTTATATTTTTATGAGTATTTGAAATGTTTATAATAAAATGTCAGGAAAGTATATTACAAAAACTAGTTTCTCTTCACTTGGTGGAAAGGATTAGACCTTCCACTTTTATATATATGCATAAATACACAAATACATGCATATATTTAAATAAACAAAGGTGTGGATGAAAACATCCTACTGTCTCTGAGAAAAATGCAGTAAATATGATAAGATTCTTGAGGTTAGAGATGGTACTTAGTAAAGACTGAAAGATACTTACAAAGAAACTGCCATATATTTGCTGTTCTAAGGATTTTACATACATTATCACATTTAGTTGTCATAAATAGCTGTTTGAGGCAGGCACTATAAATATCTCCATGATATAGATGAAGAAGCTGAGGATTAAAGGGTTTTAAATGCACGTATAAGCGGAGGAGTTATCATCTGAAATAGATCTGACTTGAAAGAATTAACAGCACAACTTTGGTCTAATAGATGCACATTATTAGGAGCTGCTAAAATCATCACAATGATCTCAACTTTATTAGTTTTCATCTTACCCCATCCACCAAAAAGTAAGATTGATAATTTGAAAAAGACAAAAAACTTGTCCCTGTATTACAATGAGTTTGGCCATGCTGTATTTCAGTTTATATTTCCAGATTTGCAAAGTAGTTTGCAACATTGGAGTGTTACTACTTTGGTTACTGGAGGGGTACTTTCCCCTGTTTCAATTATAAATGAATGGTGAGGAGATGATATTTTAGACTGTAGAGCCACAGGTATATTTTCTGTTTTAGAGTTAGACAGCCTGCCAAGAATTTACATATTTTTCCAGCTAGCATATAAGGATATCTTATACATGTTTATTTCACAGAGGTAAAACTTGTGGGGTTTTTTTGAACACTGAAAAAAATAAGAAAGAGCAACAGAAAATCCTAGTTACGTGCCTGACTGCCAATAGAGAAAATCAGTGAAGAAACATTCAGTATAACTTCCAAATATACTGCAACACAAAATGTTGCTAAGACTCTTGTGCTTACTTGGTTCAAAAATGTAAAGTCGGTAGCCAAGATTTCTCCACTTTGATGAATATCAAGCCACCTGGTTTTCCAAAGTTGAGTCAGATGCCATATTGGGAGGGGGCAGAGGGTAGGCAGCCATGGGGTTAGAGGAGGAAACTGTTTCAGGCAAAATGCATTTTCCTGGGGCAAGCTTTTGGCACACAGTCCCCACAGTATTCCCCTTTTCCTTATTTCTCCCAGTTCTTCTCCTTCTTTCAACTTTCACTTAACCACAGACCTGCACTGGGTCTCAGACCCAGTGCATCCTGGTTTGTTTCCCTTGCAAACTTCACATCAGATCAGATGGTTTTATTTCAGTCTTGGTATACTTCCCTAAGAAACAAAGAACTGTTGCTTTCAAGTCAATTAAACTTGTATATACTGAGAACTAGTAATGTTGAGCCAGTGGTAGATAATAAGAATAAATCTAGTTCTTGAAACATTCATAGAATGACAGGGCACATGGGTGGGTAAACAAATTCAGTTGAACCAGAGCAAAGGAAACATGAAGTATAGAGCCATATGGTACCACTATATAGAACAGAAACTGTGTGGTGATAATATATTTATTTTCCATAGAAATATTTTTAAGTCTAGTTATCAGGCTACCTTGATGTTCTATTAGTTAATATTTATCAGGGGTTTATACCATGTCAGAGGACACGATGATTCTTTACATGCGTGATCTCATTTTATTTCCACTATTACCTAATCAGGTCACTACTTTTATTTTTTCCATCTTTACACACGAGTGAACCTCAGATACACCTGCTGAATTAGGCTGTGCTCTGTCTTGCCATCCTGAGACCCAGTTGCAAACTAGAGACTAATACATTTGTCAACCTGTCTCTACATTCAGCCTTTTGCTGTTTTCTTCACAAAGCAGCTTCCAAAATAGAGTACGTACTCAACTTTAAGTTACAGCTCGAGATAAAAGATTTCCTTCTGGGGAATCACTTTTCACTTATAATGTACAGACCTTGCTCCATGGAGCATCTGTGGTGGGAAAGAAAAAAAAGGATCATTTTAATAAAGTGAAAAACCCCAGATGCTCCCAATATTGAGTGATAAATTCACACCCTGTTTGGGAATTCACCAAGGATTTAAGCCAGATCTGCAGAGAGAAAGTTAATCTCTGACCAAAGTTGGGGAAAAAATATAGCACTCTCTGCTATAATACAGAAGTGATCAGTATTGTGGGTTTTTTTTTTTTCCATTTTCCATTCAGTCTTACACTTAGTTTTGCCCTTTGATGGTCTTTTATGAGTCAGTATTTCCCCCAGTTGGCTGCGTGGAGTCTTGCTATGTAGGAGGTGGCATTCTGAGTTTGAAGTACTCATCTTCCAAGTTCACCTGGAGGTTGGCTGTCTCCAACTTGGCAAGGCATAAAAGAACCTGGCTGAGTTCCAGCCCCTATAATTATGTTCTAATCTGTCTTCATCCCCGCTCCTCATTCTTCATGTAATGTTTTTAAAGCAGCTTAAACCACAATTTCATTGCTTTTTAGCAGAAAGGGAAATTAATGGATGTATTGTGAGATTAATGACATATTATTTATTTTTAGTTCTACTCCTGTTGTATGAAACCAAAACAGATATTGTTAGGATACAAGCTCAGTTCAGTTCAGTTCAGATACAAGCTAACCTACCTTTAAAAAATGTTTTTTCTTAGGAAATATATTAATTTTGCAAATAGCTAAAAATTATATGATACATTATATATGATTATATATTATATGGCACACAGTGTTTGAATATGTCAGATTTACAAGATATCTGCCACTTGCCCACCCCCCAAAAAAATCTTGAAATATTCAAAGACTAAATGACACCAGTAACAATGATCACTTGACTCCAGACTCACAGCAACTCAGTGTTCCATTCATTTACATCTTGGCTCCTTCATCCCAACAATAATTTCTAAATGACAGAGAATGCATCAGCTTCTATCATGTGCCCCACAACAACTAGGACAGATTGGTACACTTTGCTCCTCCAAACTCCTAGTTGGCTTCCTGATGGCACTTCTTGGTGGTCATTGTCTCATCTAAGAACTGTTTTCCAAAGAATAGGCATGATGGGTGTGGCAGAATGAGGAAGCGCTGGCATCAGGAGAGGCTGAGTTGGAAGGGACCAATCAGTCTCTGAGAATTACTGGATCTGTGACCTGGGCCAAAAACCAAGATTTTTCAGACTTCAAAACAATGAAAATAATTCATGCTGTGTCTTCATCTCAGGGAAGTCCAGAGTGTTAAGTGAAATAAGTATACATTGAAGCATCTTGTCAAATGTGCTCTACAGTGGAAGCTAAAATGAAGGAGGCCAAAGAGATGGGAAGGAATGATTAAGATCTCCTTTCCCATTTAAATTACAAGCTTCTTGAGGTGAAGGATAATAAATCACAAGGTTTATTTTTGTTAATGCCTGTGGCTCAGGGGTAAAGAATCCACCTTTCAATGCAGGAGATGCGAGGTTCCATCCCTGGGGAGGGAAGATCCTCTGGAGATGGGAATGGCAACCCACTACAGCATTCTTGCCTGGAAATGCCAATGGACAAGGGAGCCCAGCAGGCTACAGTCCATGGGGTCACAAAAAGCTGGACATGACTTAGTGACGAAACATGTGTGTCTCTCCTCTGTTGGAACCTCACAGAAAGAATGACAGAGATGAGAGTAAGAAGTGAGAAGGAGGAGGGCGAGGAAATATTTTCAAGTGATAGTTCATATGCCCATATCAAACGTCGTCCCTCAGAAGCATAAGAGCCACTCCTCTGAACGAGTGACACAGAGACAGGAATCCTGTCGTTCTGATAATATGGTTGGTCCTGTTTCTCTGTTAATGAACATGACAGGGTGTCAAACACTTCTGAGCTTATCAGTCTGCTGAGGAGTGGAAAGCATTTGTACATGGCATGAAATCATTTCATTTTGAGCTATAACCTGACTCCTTGCTTTTAATTGTCTAATCAAGGAATGCTAAGGAACAGTGTGGAAAGGTGGGCTGCTTGACACCAAGGAAATCACAGTATGTTTCCATCCATCTGTCTGTCTGTCTTTGAATGTAAGTAAATTGAACTCTAAAAATAAAACTTGAATTTTCTTTCTTTTTAATGACCACATGCCAAGGGACTGTTTTGATATAACTACTCCTTTTGGTGAAACTATTTTTTCAGTCACATCACCACTCTATGCTGTCAACTGACATATGACAATATCTTTTCTCTCCATTTTGCCAGATGGTTCCCAGAGAATGTTCATATGAGTTATGTTTATTTGATTTGGTTCATGACCATCCTGAAATGCAGGTATTATTACTGTTTCCATTTCAGAGATGGATTATCAGAGGCTCAGCAACGTTAGAAAACTTGTTCAAGATTCCACAGGTTTCCCAGTAAGAACAAAGACAAAAAAGAATTTAAGATGTGAAAAGTCAAGCTTAGAGAAATGAAATAGCCTGCTTGAGGTCTCACAGTCAGTAGTAGAGGCAAGACTTAAACAAGAGACTGACTCCCTGATCTACTCTCTCAACACACTGCCATCTACTGTGCATGACGGACGCCTGATACAGTGCCTGGCAGGTGCTCAGGGAATATGCATTTCTTATCACTATTGGCAACCATGCCCTGAGGCAGAGAGGGCAAACATATTTAGAGGAGACATGACCTTTTCAAGGTCACCAGCTGGCCCTCCTTCCGTGGTACCATATTGCCACCACAGGCAGGAACTATAAGGTGATCTATTTTGACTGTTGCTCTCATGGATTTGTTTGGTGGAGGTCAATTTAAAGAGATGATCCTGTAATAGTCCCTATAAATACATGAGCATAAGATCCTGATTAGAAATTATAGATTGTCATGAAAACTCCTACTTGCATCCCCTCACACACATAAGACTATGTAAGTTGAACCCAGCAATATAACTGTCGCCCAAAAAAGAAATAAAGTGTCAGAACCCAGAGGTTTCTGAAATGCGAAACACCAAAGCACATAATTACAGGCCCATTCACCCTGTCTTCCACCACCTGCCCCATTACAAATCTAAAGTCTCCTCTTTACTACTGACTATGAATACAAGTTAAAGGCTTTCAGGAATCATTCAGGATAAAAGGCTCATTTCAAAGACAGGGAGATTGAGGCATGGAGCAATGAAGGGCGTTGTTAAAAACGAGAGCCTGTGAACCTCAGCACAAGGGTAACTGGTGGCCAGTCCTTCTCGTGATGCTCTGTTATCAAGTGTGTGCTCTACCTGGGAATGAAAGCCACAGGCCATAGAGTTTGTCAAGAAACAACACACACCTCTAAGGGGTATATTTGATACCCCTCTAAGTCTGGATTTCTAAAATGCCCAAGGATTAGCCACAGAAACTAAAATTAAATTAGCAGTCCTTTAGCTTCGATGATACAATTTTTAAAAACAGAAGAGTTAAAATTTATGTAAATGATATGATTTCCTTTGTCAGAGCTGGAACCCTAAAGAGTCAGTGTAATCTCTTGTGTTTGAACTTAAACTTAATAAGCTGGGGGTCAGAGTACTGGGGAGGAAGAAACCCACTCGAAGAAGAACGAGTGCTAGTATTAATCTTAATTCTTTTGTGTAAGCTTGTCTTAAATTTGCCTACATCTACCTTTATTTACTGAATGTGATTTAGACACGCATTTAAATCTCTCTAAAGTGTTCTAGACTTTATGTCAAATGTGAGCAGCCAACCAGAAAACATTGGTCAAGAAGGGAGATATAAAACACTCTAAAATACTAGCAGTTTGTCAAGGCTCACATAGTTAATGGCCATAAAATTGGTGCTCAATAAATTTTACTCTCATTAACTACATTCTGGAAAAAGAAAACAATGGATTAAGGTTTAATCAAATCATTTAATGTTGAGGCATTCAGAGAAACATGACCCCACTGCCTTGTACTCAATTTTAAATACAGATATTAAAATAAATCAGTTTGAAATCCAGAGAGCTTTGATCCATCATAAATTTCAGCCCAAGGCTGCTAATAACTTGGGTTGCATCATGAATTGTTTTCCCTGACTGGCATCCATCATGGCCCCAGATCAATAATCATTACTAATACAATCCTGCCATTATTTAAACTTCCTCATCCTGTCAGTGGGCATGGGGGAAAAACTCTTGAAAGGCTAAATGTTTGGGACATCACTTAGGAAGCTTGGGGGACAGCTTGCACGCTATCTACATCTTTGTAGATGAAAGTCTGCAAAGCCAGATTTTTATTACAAGGGCATGGCTATGACATGAATACAGCCTGGGAGTCTTATGTGTATATATGTGTGTAAGTGTTAGTCACTCAGTCGTGTCAGACTCCTTGCAAACCCCATGGACTTTAGCTTACCAGGCTCCTCTGTTCATGGAATTCTCCAGGCAAGAATACTGGAGTGGGTTGCCATTCCCTTCTCCACGGGACTACCCTGACTCAGGGATCACAGCCAGGTCTCCTTCTCTGATGGCAGATTCTTTACCATCTAAGCCAGTAGGCAAGCCCAGTATATGTATACAAATACACACCCCTTGAACAAAATAAGGAATGATTTTAAAGTTGCTTTATCTCTACGGCTCAGTTACCTTGGTTGTAAATACTGGATGACTGTATCGAATAACACAAGGTGTACAAACTGCTTAGTATAGTGTCTGGGACATAGTAAGTGCTCCCTTCTTAAAAAAACACTGAGTGGAAACCCCAGCTTTCTGTTTGGCAGAGATTTCGTTCTAAGTGTTTGTGAAAATTTTGAAAGGCTTGGTAGGCTATCACACCCGTAAGTACTTTGCAAATGAGCTTAAAAAATCATCTCATAGGCCTTCAAGGAAATCACAATGACTAGTTTAGCTAGAAAGAGGACCGTGCATCCCGATCACCTATCAGTTCAGTTCAGTTCAGTCACTCAGTCGTGTCCGACTCTGCGACCCCATGAATCGCAGCATGCCAGGCCTCCCTGTCCATCACCATCTCCTGGAGTTCACTCAGACTCACGTCCATCGAGTCAGTGATGCCATCCAGCCATCTCATCCTCTGTCGTCCCCGTCTCCTCCTGCCCCCAATCCCTCTCAGCATCAGAGTCTTTTCCAATGAGTCAACTCTTCGCATGAGGTGGCCAAAGTACTGGAGTTTCAGCTTTAGCATCATTCCTTCCAAAGAAATCCCAGGGTTGATCTCCTTCAGAATGGACTGGTTGGATCTCCTTGCAGTCCAAGGGACTCTCAAGAGTCTTCTTCAACACCACAGTTCAAAAGCATCAATTCTTCAGTGTTCAGCCTTCTTCACAGTCCAACTCTCACATCCATGCATGACCACTGTGAAAACCATAGCCTTAACTAGATGGACCTTAGTCGGCAAAGTAATGTCTCTGCTTTTGAATATACTATCTAGGTTGGTCATAACTTTTCTTCCAAGGAGGAAGAATCTTCTAATTTCATGGCTGCAGTCATCATCTGCAGTGATTTTGGAGCCCCCCAAAAATAAAGTCTGACCCTGTTTCCACTGTTTCCCCATCTATTTCCCATGAAGTGATGGGACCAGATGGTGATCACCAAACTTTGGTCTGAAAGTCTTGATTTCTTCCCAAGGGGAAATCAAGCCTTAAGGATAAAAATGAATGTGATCATTAAGGATGCTCAATAGAATCTAAGTTATATATATATAAAAAAATTCTCCTCATTGTTAAAAAAAAAAAGTCTCAAGGTATAAATTGGAGTAATCATCTGTCAGGAATTAAGATTGTACGAGAAAATGATGCTGTACAAATAAAGTCAAGAAAATTAATTCAATGACATTAATGGATCAAATAGATACTGAATACCCTCCAGGTGAAAAGAGAAAAAGAAAAACTAGGCTAGAAACAGCAGGGTTGAGAAGGCAAGGAAATACAGAGAAAAGTAGCCCTACTCATCAAAGACCTCAGAAGCCATCAGAGAAGGAGACAATGAGGTAAAGACCAACTCTAACTGCCTTACTTTAAATTCTGCAAATAAAGATCTATCAGAAGAGGAGATGGGAAGGACAATATAGTGCTTTCCTCTCTGGCATGAAATTTATCTTATGAAAAGAACAATTATCTAACAGCAGATTTCTTTCTCAATGACATCAGATAAAGTCTGCCCTAAAGGACAAGCTGAACCCTGTCAGCCTTTATTCCTCAGGCTCCCTGCAGTTCTTCTGAAAATGCATGGTGCTGCATGTGTGTGAGCTTTTCTCTTGTAAATCAGAAGCGCAAGCTTAAATAAGTCAGGCTTTCTCTTGCATTCTTCTCACCCTCAATAAAATCATGAAAATAAAAAGTTGGAGGAGTTTTGGCTTGCTCAGGACCAACCATTATTCATCTTGAGGGAATCAGCTCTCGACAATTGGCCCCAAAGCAACCTCCAGGTGTCATTCCCTATTATATTTCTGTGTTCAACAAACACACCGTGAATTCTCATTCTACTACACAAATCAGGAGCAATTTTTGTGTTCAGCTTATATGGCAAATTATTATGATTTTTAGTGGTGCATCTTAAGAGGTTAGAAGAATCAGAAAGCACAGTCACATCCTATTTATTGGGTATTCTATTCACTGAAAATGTCCCCACTGTGTATTTCCTCATTCTCTTCTCTCTACCTAAATACTCAGCTTGGTGAAATACTACATAACCTTCTCTGAAATGATTTTTAAGGACATTAATGTGCTTTCTCTCTTTTCAGTTTGACTTTTTTTTTTTTTCTACTTTTTCCTTAATTGTTTGTGCATCCATTTGCTTCAAGGTAGAAGAGGAGGCGTGTCAGAAGTGTAGGGTAGCTTTTTGCTTCTATTATTAAAAACGAAAGTAAATGTTGTTGCAAAACACTTGCCTTTCAAGCCAGGCTATTTTCTTGAGAAAATACAGTTGAAATTATTTTATTTCTCCTTTAACATATCAAGAGGTAACCTAGAAAGAGGTAACCTAGTCTCTTTGTGTCAGGGTTTTATATAAAGGATATCCAGACAAAAGATGAACAAGGACAAACCTATCCTTTTGGGGCCCTAGTTAATGATGGGAAAGAGGGCAGAGAAGAGAAAGGGAGAGAAACTGGGCCTTAATTGTTCACTCCAGCCAGAGCCCAATGAGTGGAGGTAATCAGATGAGCAAATGAAAACTGGCATCTGTTACTGGAACAAGACAGTCTTTGGGCTGCTTCTCACCCCAGTTTGAGGACATTGATTGACACGAGAGCAGGTAGAGGGAAGCCCTCAGATGTAGCCTCCCTGAGCCACACTTGATTCTTGTGTGGTATGGATAGGACTAGAGGCTGCTGAGGATGTGACTGGGGGGCTTCTGACAAGAGTGCATTAGCAGGAGTAAGAGTTCTGTGACTCGGGCCCTAACGCAAACCATGGAAGCTGGGTCCTGATGGAGGTCACAGGTGGTCTGCAGAGGCACCCATGCCGATAGGAACAATGTAAGGCTAAGTCAGCTCCACGCACTCGAGTGAAAACAAGAGAGACTAGTCAAGACTCCCAAAGCCAACAGCACAAATGAGGAAGAAGTGAAGAAGGACTATCACTCAGTGGGCAGAGGAGCCCAGGACACCATGACCCAATGGCCTCAACTCATCTTCTCCATGAAGAGATTGTGAGAGCCATGCCTTCCACGTGTGTACCATCCTGGAGAATATCTTGGAGGTGATGGTGGAAACCTGAGAAGCTGAATGTGTTTTCCCCTGGTCATTTCTGTACAAGGTCCTGAAATCTCCCTACAAAGACTGTGGGAACAGATCAGACAAATTGTAAAACCTGACTGGACATTCCCCCAGAGTTCTTCTTCATTGCACTAATGAGTGGGTGAAGGGTTTAGGGAAAAGACCGTATTAATTATAAACAAATTAAAGAAATTCCATCTTCTCTGCACTTTCAAGCTGTAGTGAGTATTACATTTGCTACCCTATTCTGCTGCCAGCCTTGGTGCACATGCCCCCACATCTGTGGGAATGAACTCGGTTTGAATTCAGCACTTCCTCGTCTGAGAGCCACTCCCCAGGTGGTGCAGTGAATCTGCCTGCGAATGCAGGAGATGTGGGTTCAATCCCTGGGTCAGGAAATGGCAACTCACTCCAGTATTCTTGCCTGGAGAATTCCATGGACAAAGGAGCCTAGTGGGCTACAGTCCATGGGGTCGACACAACTGAGACTGCATGCGTGCATCTGAGATTCACAAGATCTCACTTACTTAAAAAAAAAAAAAAAAGAGCATAGTTGATTTACAATGTTGTGTTATTTTCTGCTGTGCAGCAAAGTCAGTCATATGTATACATATATCCCCACTTTTAAAAATTGTCTTCCCTTTTAGGTTACCACAGAGCACTGAGTAGAGTTTCACATCCTTACTAATACGTAGGTCCTTATTAGCTATCTATTTTATACACAGCAGTGTGTACATGTCAATCCCAATCTCCCAATTTCTCTCTCCCTTCCTTATCCCCCAGCATTCATAAGTTTGTTTTCTACATCTGTAATTCTACTTCTGTTTTACAGATAAGTTCATTTGTACCCTCCTTTTTTAAATTTAAGATTCTACATATAAGTGATACAGGCTATTTGTCTTTCTGTGATTTGTTCACTCAGGAGGACAATTTGTATGTTCACTCATGTCGCACTGACATCATTCAGCCTTGTAGTGAAGATCTGTCTGCATGTTTATGTTACAAAATTATAAGCTCAATGAGGGTACCTGTCTCAGTGACATACACTAGTTTGTCTTACTGAGTTAATAAATGAACTGAATTTAAAAGCTAAATGGCATTTTTTCTAATTAAGACTGGTTGGTTTCAAAGGTCTAATTCATGCTCTACTACAGTTTGTATTGTCACTTGTGTAATTAAGCCACAGGTAAATAACACAATTAATAAATAACTAAGGGGCCATATGAAACTTATCATCTGTCATATTAAGTCCAAAAATAGTTGGAGAGGACAAAACTTCCTTATGCTTTGATAACTGCTGAAGATCTTGTTTTCAGTTTGCCCAGTAGGTACAAGGTATTCTGTTTGTTCTGGTAACAAACTACAATCTCCAGACTCACAACCAATGTTGAGCCCAACCTTGTACCTATCTGAGACAGGAAGCATTGAGGGTGGTCCCCAAGGTTCCTGCTCCCTGGTATATACATGTTGCAGAATTTCTTCCCTTGACCATGAGCAGGATCAATGAATATGATAGGATAGCATTCACTATTACAGATTACCAACCAGTTAACTTTGAGTTAATCAAAAGGGAGATCATCCTGGAGATGAAACTGATTGAATCAGATGACCCATTTAAAAGGTGAAACATGAGAGAAGCGTTCTCTGGCAGGCCTAGAAGAAAGCAATCAGCCACGTGTGAGAAGAGGGACCTTCCAAGGGCAAAAAGTGGCTCTTATCTGACAGTCAATAAGAAGGCAGGTTGAAGGGACTGGATGCAGAAACAGGACTAGAGTAAGTGATTATACAGACACCTGTATTTATGTACAACTGTTATTGACAGAGCTGAACGAGAAGAGTCAGAGTGCTATAATAGCACTGCTTCCTAAGTATGGTGCTTTCTAAACTATATTTTGATATTCAATAATGTATATATTAGTAAACAGGTGGATTGAACTCCCCTGGGTTTTCTTTTATTATACTTCTTGTGAAATTAAAATTGTTTAAAAAAATGTCTTTGGGTTATAAGGAAGACTAGTTCGGTGTGGAATATAAATTCATTTCTCACTGTCAAACTATGTCTACGATTTATACTTTTAAGATATAATAGCTGCAACCATATTTCCCTAGTGATAAAAAGAAATCCCCTTCGTAATCCCAACAAAATCCTAAAGTGCTAAAATGCAATGAAGAGGATTTCTAATGGTAAGTTATAAATCCTTTTAGAGAACATCTTGGTTTAAAATAATTTCAAAAAAAAAACAATGCTTAGGAATTAAGCAGTACTATTTAGATATCCTTCAGCAGTATCAAGGACACTCAAAAGGATTTCACATTTAGAGAAGATGAAATGAAGTTATATTTGTGATAGTCATGGACGGTAAGAAACTGATGTTACCAGAGAAACAACTGTATACTTTCAAAGAGTGACAGAAATTCAGGGGCCATTCATTCAGTCCACCCCAAATTCAGATACTCCTTTACATCAGCTATCGCAGGCAGAAGAGATCTACACCTCATAAGTCAATACCTGCCTCAGGTTAATGAACCTGAAACTTAAGTCAATGTAAGTGTTAACCTTTATATAAGTTTTGCTCCCCAACACTCCAGAGAATAAGTTCTGTCTCTCTTCTATCTGGATGCACTTTAATATTTGAAGGCAGGAGTTACTCGCTTTCATAGACTGGACCCCTATAGGATCAAGCATGAAGTTACACACAGATATAAAATTACAAGACAATGGGACTGATGAGCACATGATAAACTCTAAGACCAACAACCCCATGGACTGTAGCCCACCAGACTCCTCTGTCCATGGGGTTTTCCAGGTAAGAATATAGAATGGGTTGCATCTCCTTCTTCAGGGGATCTTCCCGAACCAGGGATTGAACCCACATCTCCTGCATTGCAGCTCAATTCTTTTACTGCTTAGCCACCAGGGAAGGTTCTCTAAAGGAGCAGCTGCTACTTATTCCCCAACAAGCACGTGGTAATTTGGTGACTAACCACAATAAATAAGAATCTGGATTATCAGGAGTACATTTTTCCCTTTAAAAAACTGTAATAATTAACCTCTATATTAAGTCACATTTGATTCTCCTAAATGCACCATTCCATCAAAACATGGTATGAACTGAGACTTTAGAACAGCGTTCATAGCTTAAAGGTACTTTTCCCTCAATGTTGAGAAGATAAACTGAATTTTTCATTTATTTAAATACATGTAAATGGAAATTTTAGGACTCTTTATTAGGCTTCTACATTTATAATTGAAAAGCTGGAATTTTTCACATTGAATTAGTTCTGGAACATTGAACCATCATGTCCCACAGGATGCTGATTCAACTTCCGGGGAACATATTGTTTAAAGACCTGAAGACATGGTGAGTGCTTTGGACCCTCCCCAGAAAACCATACAAACACAAACCATTTAGCCTATTTTTAGAGGTTTACTGTGAAGGGTATTCATTTTCTTCCAATCTAAATACCATTCAAAATAAAAATGATAATGAGTGAAGTCGCTCAGTCGTGTCCAACTCTTTGCGACCCCATGGACTGTAGCCTACCAGGCTCCTCTGTCCATGGGATTTTCCAGGCAATAGTACTGGAGTGGATTGCCATTTCCTTCTCCAGGGGATCTTCCGACCCAGGGATCAAATCCGGGTCTCCCGCATTGTAGACAGACGCTTTACCGTCTGAGTTAGGCAATACACAGGGTTATCATGAAGATTTTATGAGTTATTAAGTGCATTTATCAAAAATGAAATAAATCCATACATGTTAAATATTTGGAATGTACATTATCTCACTTAAACCAACTCTCTGTTAAAAAAATTAACCTTATTTTTTTGAACAGAAAAACTGTGACTATAGTAGAGTTCCTATATCCTCCATTCCAGTTTTGCTATTATACATTATTATTTTTCATTAGTATGGTACATTTGTTGTAATTAGCAATTCAATACTGACACTTTATTAACTAGAGCTTAATCAAATTTTCTTAGTTTTATGCCCAATGTCCTTTTTCTATTCTAGGACACCATCCAGGATCCCTATCATTTAAGCATCATGTTTTCTTAGGTTTCCCTTGACTGAAAGAGTTTCTCAGATTTTCCTTGTTTACTCATTATCTTGACAGATTTGAAGAGTACCAGTCATATAATTTGTAGAATATCCCTCAATTTAGATGTTTTTCTAATGGTAAGACTAAGATTACCAGTTTTGAAGAGGAAAACCACGGAGACCAAGTTTCATGTTCATCTCTTACAAAAAAGGGACATACTCTCAACATGGCATCACCGTGTATGTCAGTCTCAGTCACCTGGCTGAGGTAATGTTGGCTCTATTTCTTCACTGTAAACTTACTGGTCCTTGTCACCCTTTCTACACTGTTCACTTTAGAAGGGAATCACTATAAACAGCCCACACTTAAAGCATGGGGAGTTTTGCACCCATCTCCTTGAGGAGAGGGGTATCTACATAAATTATTTGGAATTATTTTGCATAGTAGATTTCTTTATTCTTTTCCAGGTGTTTATGTATTCTATTATTTGCTTATAGTGTCTTCCCAGGTGCACTAATGGTAAAGAACCCACCTGCCAATGCAAGAGACATAAGAAACATGGGTTGCATCCCTGGGTTGGGAAGATCCCCTAGAGGAGGAAATGGCAACCAACTCCAGTGTTCTTGCCTGGAGAATCCCATGGACAGAGGAACCTGGTGGGCTACAGTCCATGGGGTTACAAAGGGTCAGACACAACTGAAGCAATTTAGCATATGCCCACAGAAACAGGAAACACTGTGGACCCACAGATATTTATTTTAAACTTTGGGTTACAATTCACTACTACTTTATTTTCTTGCTCAAATTTCCACCCCTCCCCCCACCCCCACCCACCAATTTTGCTCATTAGGAGTTCTTTCAATTGGTGTCTATGATCTTTTTTGACTCAGTGTGGGATGTGCGGTTTCTTGTGCACTTCGTCACTTTTTGGCACTGTAAGATGTCCTAGGCTCATCTTGTTTATTTTCTGCCCCATTCTTGATTTAGCCATTTCTTCAAAGATTCCTGCATTCTTTTATCAGATAGTGGCATTAGGAACCAAGATCTGAGCATTAGATGTACTCAGCACTAGTGCAAGAAAATACATGTGTGTTTAGTTGGCTCAGATGGTAAAGAATCTGCTTGCAATGAGGGAGACCTGAGCTCGATCCCTGGGTCAGGAAGATCCTCTGGAGAAGGGAATGGCAATCCACTCCAGTATTCTTGCCTGAAGAATCCAATGGACAGAGGAGCCTGGTGGGCTATAGTCTATGGAGTCGCGAAGAGTTGGACTCGACTGAGTTACTAACACTTTTCACTTACCATGTACATGTTTTTATACACATTTAACTCTTGTGGATACATCATTAGCAGCTAGAGTACAGTATTTATACACAGCTTCTTTTACCTTTTGTTTTACAAGCTTTACTTATTCCCCAAATTACTTATTAGTTTTTTTTTTCCCACTTCTTTCAATGAGGCTATTTTATGTTTTATTATAAATAGTTTTTAAAATCACTTTTGCTTTCATTTGGGATTACCTAGACCTCCCAAATGACTTTTGTATATTTGTAAACATTAAGATTTTTTCTTTCTTTTGTAAGTTTCAATGAGTTTTGACAAATGCACAGTGTCATGTATCCACAATTGGAGAATCATACAGAATAGTTTCACCACATTTGAAAATCCCCTGTGCTTTATCTATTCAACTCTGAACTTCTCTATCTCTGGCAATCACTGAACTATTTTCTCTTCCTAAAGATCTCTGAAGTTTTACTTTTTATGAGTGTCATATAGTTGGAATCATGCCTGTAAACTTTTCTTTCATGGAGCAATGTGCATTTCTTTTCTCTGTATCTTTTCGTGATTTGATAGCTCATTTCTCTTTATGGCTATGGCTTCTGTGTTACGGACATATCACATTTTGTTTATACATTCACCTGTTGAAAGATATCTTCCAGTTTGAAGTGATTATGAATAAAACTGCTATAAATATTTACATGAACATTTTAGTGTGGACATAAACTTTAGAATCAGCTGTGCATATATCCTAGGGGCATGATTGCTGGGTCATATGGTAAGACAATGTTTAGCTTTGTAACAAACTGCCAAACATTTCTCAAAGTGGCTGGGCCAGTTTCCATTTCCAGCAGCAGTAAACAGAGAATTCCTGTTGCTTCACATACTTGGCAGCAGTTGCTGTTGTCAGTTTCTAGGATTTCAGCCATTCTAATGGCTTTACTGGATATATGTTTTGCACATATTTTCTCTAAGTCTGCAGTTTGTCTTTCCATTCTCTTAGCAAAGTGTTTCACAGAGCAGATGCTTTATTTTAGTAAAGACTGGAATATTGGCATTTTTTCCATGGATCATGCTTTTGGTGTTTTATCTAAAAACTTAAACACTCCATCACCTAGATTTTCTCCAACCCTCCATTTTTCAGGAATTATGTAATTCTTTTTTTCCAGATGGAGAAAGTAGAATGTCAATGTTAGGCAAAGCACATGGACTGAAACTGCCCACTCTAGCCAGGCTCTCTAGTAATCATTTGCATGAGTTGTTTTACAACAGGAGGTCCTGGTAAAGAACACAGAATAAGCCACGACCAACTGGAAGAGTTCAGGAAAGGTCAAAAGGAGACACTGTGTGTCCATCCACCTCCCAGAATCCCTCTTGCTAGCATCCATCTTCGCTAAGCAATGCATGAGCCACCAGGAAGGACTCTGAGCCAGAATGATTGGCCAAAGGCAACCCGGAAACTAATCCTATCAACATAAAGTCCAAGAATGTGAGCCACAGAGCAGAGCAGTTCTCCTGGATTCCCTTACCCTGCTGCTCTCCCCCTGGGTGCCTTCTTCCAATAAAGTCTCTTGCTTTGTCAGCACATGTCTCCTCAGACAATTCTTTTCTGAGTGTTAGATAAGAGCCCACTCTTGGGGATCTGGGGGGGCTCCCCTTCCTATAACATGAAGAATAACCTAGAAGATGCTACATAGCCTGAATTTCAACTCAGATTGTCATAGCCTCAATTTCTATGTTCTTAGCATGTTTTTAGAACTAACACCCAAAAAAGAGGTCCTTTTCATTATAGGGGACTGGAATGCAAAAGTAGGAAGTCAAGAAACACCTGGAGTAACAGGCAAATTTGGCCTTGGAATACGGAATGAAGCAGGACAAAGACTAATAGAGTTTTGCCAAGAAAATGCACTGGTCATAGCAAACACACTCTTCCAACACCACAAGAGAAGACTCTACACATGTACATCACCAGATGGTCAACACCAAAATCAGATTGATTATATTCTTCGCAGGCAAAGATGGAGAAGCTCTATACAGTCAACAAAAACAAGACCAGGAGCTGATGTGGCTCAGATCATGACATTATTTCCAAATTCAGACTTAAATTGAAGAAAGTAGGCAAAACCACCAGACCATTCAGGTATGACCTAAATCAAATCCCTTATGATTATACAGTGGAAGTGAGAAATAGATTTAAGGGGCTAGATCTGATAGATAGAGTGCCTGATGAACTATGGACGGAGGTTCGTGACACTGTACAGGAGACAGGGATCAAGACCATCCCCAAGGAAAAGAAATGCAAAAGCAAAATGGCTGTCTGGGGAGGCCTTACAAATAGCTGTGAAAAGAAGAGAAGCAAAAAGCAAAGGAGACAAGGAAAGATATAAGCATCTGAATGCAGAGTTCCAAAGAATAGCAAGAAGAGATAAGAAAGCCTTCCTTAGCAATTGATACAAAGAAATAGAGGAAAACAACAGAATGGGAAAGACTATAGAGATCTCTTCAAGAAAATTAGAGATACCAAGGGAACATTTCATGCAAAGATGGGTTCGATAAAGCACAGAAATGGTATGGACCTAACAGAAGCAGAAGATATTAAGAAGAGGTGGCAAGAATACACAGGAGAACTGTACAAAAAAGATCTTCACGACCCAGATAATCATGAAGGTGTGATCACTAATCTAGAGCCAGACATCTTGGAATGTGAAGTCAAGTGGGCCTTAGAAAGCATCACTACAAACAAAGCTAGTGGAGATGATAAAATTCCAGTTGAGCTATTTCAAATCCTGAAAGATGAGGCTGTGAAAATGCTGCACTCAATATGCCAGCAAATTTAGAAAACTCAGCAGTGGCCGCAGGACTGGAAAAGGTCAGTTTTCATTCCAATCCCAAAGAAAGGCAATGCCAAAGAATGCTCAAACTACCGCACAATTGCACTCATTTCACATGCTAGTAAAGTAATGTTCAAAATTCTCCAAGCCAGGCTTCAGCAATACGTGAACCGTGAACTTCCTGATGTTCAAGCTGGTTTTTGAAAAGGCAGAGGAACCACAGACCAAATTGCCAACATCCGCTGGATCATCAAAAAAGCAAGAGAGTTCCAGAAAAACATCTATTTCTGCTTTATTGACTATGCCAAAGCCTTTGACTGTGTGGATCACAGTAAACTGTGGAAAATTCTGAAAGAGATGGGAATACCAGACCCCTTGACCTGCCTCTTGAGAAACCTATATGCAGGTCAGGAAGCAACAGTTCGAACTGGACATGGAACAACAGACTGGTTCCAAATAGGAAAAGGAGTACGTCAAGGCTGTATATCGTCACCCTGCTTATTTAACTTCTATGCAGAGTACATCATGAGAAACGCTGGATGGAAGAAACACAAGCTGGAATCAATGTTGCCGGGAGAAATATCAATAACCTCAGATATGCAGATGACACCACCCTTATGGCAGAAAGTGAAGAGGAACTAAAAAGCCTGTTGATGAAAGTGAAAGAGGAGAGTGAAAAAGTTGGCTTAAAGCTCAACATTCAGAAAATGAAGATCATGGCATCCAGTCCCATCACTTCATGGCAAATAGATGGGGGAACATTGGAAACAGGGTCAGACTTTATTTTTTGGGGCTCCAAAATCACTGCAGATGGTGACTGCAGCCATGAAATTAAAAGATGCTTACTCCTTGGAAGGAAAGTTATGACCAACCTAAATAGCATGACCAACCTAAAAGCAGAGACATTACTTTACTGACTAAGGTACGTCTAGTCAAGGCTATGGTTTTTTCAGTAGTCATGTTTGGATGTGAGAGTTGGACTGTGAAGAAGGCTGAGTGCCAAAGAATTGATGCTTTTAAACTGTGGTGTTGGAGAAGACTCTTGAGAGTCTTTTGGACTGCAGGGAGATCCAACCAGTCCATCATAAAGGAGATCAGTCCTGGGTGGTCATTGGAAGGACTGATGCTGAAGCTGAAACTCCAGTACTTTGGCCACCTCATGCAAAGAGTTGACTCATTGGAAAAGACCCTGATGCTGGGAGGGACTGGGGGCAGGATGAGAAAGGGAAGACTGAGGATGAGATGGCTGGATGGCATCACTGACTCGATGGACGTGAGTCTGAGTGAACTCCGGGAGTTGGGTGATGGACAGGGAGGCCTGGTGTGCTGCGATTCATGGGGTCGCAAAGAGGTGGACACAACTGAGCGACTGAACTGAACTGACTGAGCATGTTTTTATGTCTTTTAAAAACCATGTTGCTTAGTGTAATAGTATGTGAGATAATGCATGGATAGTATTCTGGTACCACTGTGTACAATCTATTTATTATTGTTGTTGTTTTGTTTTTATTATTGTTCCTCTTAAGCATTACCTTATAGGTTTGATTTCAGTTAAAACAACGCTAATTTAAGATGAACCTCTTTGGCACACTGGATGAATGATGCATCACTGAATTTAAAGTAGTTTTATGGAGCTTTATATTGCTATGATTAAATAATGCAGAAATCTGAATGCCCTTTATTTCACAGATCAGTAACAGTATATACAGCCTCTAAACAAAACTTTAACTTTCTTCCTTATTATGACACTTGAGTTAAGATTGTAGCATAGTTCCCACTTGCTCTCTGGGGTCTCTTTCCTTGTCACCATCAGAAGAAAACATCTAGTATTCATTATTTAAAAGGCTGGGACAATGGATTCTCTTATGAGTACAATAAATAACCAAAGACTGTTTGTATAAGAGGAGACTGGGAACATCTTACAAAGCATTTTGTAAGAGCAAAGTGTAGTGGCGGCTGCTAACTTAAAACACTTTCTGATTTCTTACTGTGTGCGAAACATAGGAACTTAACATGTATAATATTATTTAACTTCACTTATTATTATTATACTTATTTGAAAGCAAGGAAACAGAGGCCCAAAGAAATAAAGTAAAATTCTCAGAGTCACATGATCAGAAAAATGGTTTTAGGATTTGAATTCTGGCCTCTCTGAACACTGAGACTGTACTGTGAAGCACTATTCTTCTACCCTGTGGAGATCATGTGGTTAGAAGACTAGAACTTTATGATGCCAAGTTTTTTACAAGGGGAATGATCTCACAGCATCAAAGGAATTTAATTGGAAAATTTTGGAAGACTACCCAAATTGTGTTACCTATGCCACAAAGAACTACAGCTTCTATAGACAGAGTTTAATTCCTGATTGAATTTATAAGTTATTATCATTCCAACAATGCCCAGTAGGTTAAGGAAATGACTGTATTCTTTAAGAAATTGGAAGGAATGAGTAGGCAGACAAAGGCACCCAGTATGATGTTGATGTGGAATGCTGGGTTGTCAAAGTATGTCAAAGACAAGACCAATAGCCTAGCTGATCCATTCTTTCTAATGGAAACTAATCCATCTCTACACTAATCCAAGAAATCAATCCTAATGTATTTGACTGGGATAGTCAGAATCAATTGAGAATTATCTTCAATACAACTCAATGGTATAGCACAGTGTGTGTGTGTGTGTGTGTGTGTGTGTGTGTGTGTATGACCTAACAGAAGCAGAAGATATTAAGAAGAGGTGGCAAGAATACATGGAAGAACTGTACAAAAAAGATCTTCATGACCCAGATAATCATGATGATGTGATCACTAATCTAGAGCCAGACATCTTGGAATGTGAAGTCAAATGGGCCTTAGAAAGCATCACTATGAACAAAGCTAGTGGAGGCGATGGAATTCCAGCTGAGCTGTTTCAAATCCTGAAAGATGAGGCTGTGAAAATGCTGCACTCAATATGCCAGCAAATCTGGAAAACTCAGCAGTGGCCACAGGACTGGAAAAGGTCAGTTTTCATTCCAATCCCAAAGAAAGGCAATGCCAGAGAATGCTCACACACACACACACAATTGCACTCATCTCACACGCTAGTAAAGTAATGCTCAAATTTCTCCAAGCCAGGCTTCAGCAATACGTGAACCGTGAACTTCCAGATGTTCAAGCTGGTTTTAGAAAAGGCAGAGGAACCAGTGATCAAATTGCAAACATCTGCTGGATCATGGAAAAAGCAAGAGTGTTCCAGAAAGACATCTATTTCTGCTTTATTGACTATGCTAAAGCCTTTGACTGTGTGGATCACAATAAACTGTGGAAAATTCTGAAAGAGATGGGAATACCAGACCATCTGACCTGCCTCTTGAGAAATCTGTATACAGGTCAGGAAGCAACAGTTAGAACTGGACTTGGAACAACAGACTGGTTCCAAATAGGAAAAGGAGTATGTCAAGACTGTATATTTTCACCCTGCTTATTTAACTTCTATGCAGAGTACATCCTGAGAAACGCTGGGCTGGAAGAAGCACAAGCTGGAATCAACATTGCCAGAGAAATATCAATAATCTGAGATATGCAGATGACACCACCCTTATGGCAGAAAGTGAAGAGGAGCTAAAAAGCCTCTTGATGAAAGTGAAAGAGGAGAGTGAAAAAGTTGACTTCAAGCTCAACATTCAGAAAACAAAGATCATGGCATCTGGTCCCATCACTCCATGGGAAATAGATGGGGAAACAGTGGAAACAGCGTCAGACTTTATTTTTTGGGCTCCAAAATCACTGCAGATGGTGACTGCAGCCATGAAATTAAAAGACGCTTACTCCTTGGAAGAAAAGTCATGACTAACCTAGATAGTATATTCAAAAGCAGAGACATTACTTTGCCGACTAAGGTCCGTCTAGTCAAGGTTATGGTTTTTCCAGTAGTCATGTATGGATGTGAGAGTTGGACTGTGAAGAAAGCTGAGCGCCGAAGAATTGATGCTTTTGAGCTATGGTGTTGGAGAAGACTCTTAAGAGTCCCTTGGACTGCAAGGGGATCCAACCAGTCCATTCTGAAGGAGATCAACCCTGGGATTTCTTTGGAAGGAATGATGCTAAAGCTGAAGCTCCAGTACTTTGGCCACCTCATGCGAAGAGTTGACTCATTGGAAAAGACTCTGATGCTCGGCGGGATTGGGGGCAGGAGGAGAAGGGGACGACCGAGGATGAGATGGCTGGATGGCATCACGGACTCGATGGACGTGAGTCTGAGTGAACTCCGGGTGATGGTGATGGACAGGGAGGCCTGGCATGCTGTGATTCACGGGGTCACAAAGAGTCGGACACGACTGAGCGACTGAACTGAACTGAACTGAACATGAATAATAATACAACTCTGAAGTTAAGTCATTTTTACATGGTTGTGTTTTATATATAATAACATCCATCAGGCATCACTGACTCAAAGGACATGAATTTGAGAAACTCTGGGAGATGGTGAAGGACAGGGTAACCTGTAGTGCTAAAGTTCACAGAGTCGCCAAGAGTCAGATGAGACTTAATGACTAAACATCAGCAATATCCATCCTGAGGCTAAAATAGGCAAATGTCAAGTACGTTTAAAATCAAAGTTCATTTGATTCAACATTGGAAGAATGTGCAAAAGGCTCTTCTGGATTAAAGTAGAACTTTCAGGGACTCAAATGGTAAGAAGATTTAAGCAGGCCACACTGTCTGGTTTCAAGCATTTACTATGGGTATAATTTCTAAATTGGAGGTTTATTACATAGAAAGACATGGTATGTTACTTTCTATAGTTCACTGATCAAATTAACTTGAATATGTAAGTTGAATGTCTTCTTGACTGTATTCGTAGAATCCACAGCCTTAATGACATTTTCCCTAGGATTTAATATCCTTCATACATGCAATATCCTATCTGCTGAACTTTAGTGATTTGAGCGTGGAAGGGAAAGTATCACTTCTGGTAGCAGCACCCTGATTTTCTTCTGAAATATTACTTCTCCAAACAGTGGCTGACTTTATTTTTCTAGGCTCCAAAATCACTGAAGATGGTGATTGCACCCATGAAATTAAATGATGCTTACTCCTTGGAAGGAAAGTTATGATCAACCTTGACAGCCTATTAAAAAGCAGAGACATTACTTTGTCAAAAAGGTCTGTCTAGTCAAGGCTATGGCTTTTCCAGAAGTCATGTATGGATGTGAAATTTGGACTGTGATTAAAGCTGAGTGCTGAAGAATTGATGCTTTTGAACTGTGGTGTTGGAGAAGACTCTTGAGAGTCTTTTGGACTGCAAGGAGATCCAACCAGTCCATTCTAAAGGAGATCAGCCCTGGGTGTTCTTTGGAAGGAATGATGCTAAAGCTGAAAGTCCAGTACTTTGGCCACCTCATGCGAAGAGTTGACTCATTGGAAAAGACTCTGATGCTGGGAGGGATTGGGGACAGGAGGAGAAGGGGGCGACAGAGGATGAGATGGCTGGATGGCATCACCAACTTGATGGATGTGAGTTTGAGTGAACTCCAGGAGTTGGTAATGGACAGGGAGGCCTGGCGTGCTGTGGTTCGTGGAGTCATAAAGAGTCAACACGACTGAGCGACTGAACTGAACTGAACTGAAACTACATACTGCTAAGTTAAAGAAACTCTCTCTTAAGATTTTTAATATGAATAAAAATGTCACAAAAAAAGAAAAAAAAAAACAAAAATGAATGGTAGAACCCATTCATTCCAGAACTGACAATCTGAAGACACCAAATTAGATGCTACATCTTAATTCATGGACAGATGGTGATTTTAGGTTTACGTTTTATCCGCCCACCTGCCCAAAGTTCTATATCCAACATTCTCTTCAGTTTCCCAAGTCTCCTGGCCATCATCCAATAAATTTATTTTTTACATGTATTAGCTGGAGTTGGTTTCCTTTCTACTGGCAATGGAGTACTAAAACTAATTATATCACCCAAAAGAATCGAGTACCAATTTCTGTAGAAGTGTAGAGTTGCCCATTTTCCTATCAGTTTCCACAGTCTTGCTTGAGGTCTAGGACTAAACATTATTGGTGGGACCCTATCTTAGGTATGGGCTTCCCTGGTGGCTCAGAGGTTGAAGTGTCTGCCTGCAGTGCGGGAGACGTGGGTTCAATTCCTGGGTTGGGAAGATCCCCCTGGAGAAGGAAATGGCAACCCACTCCAGTATTCTTGCCTGGAGAACCCCATGGACGGAGGAGTCTGGTGGGCTACAGTCCACAGGGTCGCAAAGAGTCGGACATGACTGAGCGACTTCACTTTCACTTTATCTTAGGTAACCTCCACTTCTCAATTATTTTCTATTTCAGCACTAATTTGTTTTCATTATGATGCTCAGCATTACCCCTATTTATTCATTCAAAGTCTCTTATCCCTCAATATAAGCTCTGTGAGGGCTGGTGTCTTGCCTACCTCAATCATGACAGCATCTCTGGTGCCTAGACTGGAGATAGACTGTTATAGTTTAGTCATTATTTTCAAATATCTAGATTTGGGCATTAATATCATGAAAGTGAAGGCACTAAATTTAGTATGTTCAGAATTTGCTCTCTTAGGTACATCCTTCAAGACAGGAAATTTATCTAATAGTTGAGAAAAGCATGAACAAAATACATTCTGTAAGCAAAAATTGTATGATATACCTACATCTGGTAGTCAGTTTTCAAGATGGTCCCCATAATTCTTGCCACCTGGTATTCTTGCCCTTGTGTAGTTCTTTTCTGCATGGAGTAGTGCTAACCTACATAACCAATAAGATATTATAGAAAGGATGTGTATGATTTCCAAGGCTAGGTTACAAAATACAGATCTATGACCGCTTTGCTCTCCCTGGATTCCATGCTTTGATGGAAGCTAACTGCCACATTGAGAAGAGATCCTAGCCACTTCACAGAGGGGTCTGAGTGGTAAGGAAGGAAGGGCTTTTTCTAGTAACCAGCATCTGCTTGCCAGCCAGATGAGTAAGTTAATTTAGAGTTCGATTCTCCAGCCCCAATCAACTCTTCAGAAACTGCAGTCCCTAGGCTCTATCTTAACTGCCACCTCGTCAGATACCCTAAGCTGGAACCACCCAGCTAAGCCAGTCCTGAATCTTTATCTGTAAGTCTCAGGATAATTTACCATGCAGCACTAGCTGACCAATACACTATTAAAACGTATCTGGAACGTAGTAAGTTTTATTATTAAAAAAATAGTAGCAAGCAGCAACTGCTGCATTAAATAGCAGTGACAGCAGGGTGGCTACCCAAATGAGTCTGGTGAAGAACGGGTACAAGTGTAGGAAAGAAAACTTTTAAGTCTTTATAGTCAGACCTGCAAAGCAGAGATAGTGTGTGGTGGACATAAAAATCAGCTTCCATAAATGGCTTGCATTATGCCAAGTCAATTGTGGATAGAGGTGACAAACTGGAACTTCTACATGGTTCAATCTCTGTTAGTCAGGTAATTTCATAGGGCATGCGAACCCAGGGAGCAAATCCCAAGATAGCAGCCATCAAATTTCATTAATGGATGAGCACCTAGCAAAGCTCTGATCACAGAAGTGCATAATTAATGTGAGTTAACATTGATGATTGTGGTGATAACATCAAGACTCTAAGGATTGACATTTACTTAGGCAGACTCTCATTTTAGAGAAAAGACCTGAAGGAACAGGTCTTGTGACAAAGTTCAGTTTTCCTGATTTGAGTAGAGATGTTCATGGTGAAATTGTATAAGTCAGTTTCAATTTCCTCAGGTTCTGATAACTGAATCACACTTGTAAGGTAAAACAAATGGAAGACACTAAATAATAGAAAAAACATTTTCAGAAATCAGGCTTGGTTGTAATAGGAAGGATAGTTTCAATTATTCCCTCCCTTTCTTTTTCTCTAAAACACAAGCTCATTACAAATACAGGGCAGCAAAAAGAAAAAAAAAAAAAAGATTTGTCATAGAATATGGTGCTTTCATATCATGTTTAAGAAAAAAATTAAAAACTGATATTAATGAGCTTAAAAGTTAGGTCTGCAATTTCAGCCTGTATAGGTTTCATATATTTTGACTTGTACTATGTATTTTCAAATTTCAATCTGAAACATTAAATTATATATAAATTGTGTTGGCTTTTGTACCTTTTATCATGGATGTATCTGTATTATAAAACAAAAATATAAGTTCTCTAACACAGCAGACATGAGCAATATCAAGGGAAAAAGTCTTAGGAATACTGCAGCATTTGTTAATAGAATCAGAGTGTTTCAACAGTTTAAAAAATCAAAACATGCTACTGCAATTTTGAATCACTGTGTAAACACATTGGAAGCCAGAAAATTGCAAACTGCCGAGAACAGACACATAACATAATACTGCACTGGGAAATGGAGGCTAAACTGGTTAAGAAGCAAGAAGGGACAATGGATAATATAATATGCTACCCTCTTAACTTAATTGTCCATGAGAATCACAACATTTCTGTGTTGCATTCCATTTGTTTCAGAACCACATTATCTCGTTTTGGTATAAGAATCTTAGAAATTACCGCTACATAATATAGTACTCTGGATGGAGGATTAAGCATGTTACAGGTTGTATTAGTTTTCTATTGCTGCATAACAAATTACTTCAAATTTAGCAGTTTAAAACAGCACACATTTATCATCTCACAGTTCTGTGTGTCAGCAGTCTGACAGGTTTCTGCTGGATACTCTGCTCCGGGTCTCACAGAGGTGATATCAAGGTATTGGCTGGCTGTGTCCTCATCTGGAAGCTTGACCAGACAAAGATGTACTTCTAAGCTCCCTCAGCTTACTGACAGAATTCATCTTCTAACTGATTTCTTTTTCCTTTGGTGAGCTGTTGGTTGGGGACCTCAGCACCCAGAGGTCATGCTCAGGTCTTTTTCATGCGGCCCTATTCATTATATGGAATTTTTTTTTTTTTTTTTTTAGTAAAAGTAAGTAGCAGGATGCATGCCTCTGCATCTTTGAGTTTCTCAGAGTTTTCCGTCTCTGACCATCAGTAGTAGCAGTTGTTCAGTCGCTAAGCCATCCAACTCTTTGTGACCCCATGGACCACAGCAGCCAGGCTTCTGTCCTTCACTACCTCCCAGAGTTTGCTCACACTCATATCCATTTAGTCGGTGATGCTAATCCAACCATCTAACTCTCTGCCACCCTCCTCTCCTTTTGCCTTCAATCTTTTGCAGCATGAGGATATTTTCCAGTGGGTTGGCTTTTTTCATCAGGTGGCCCACGTGACCATTAGAGCCTCTTCTAAAGTGTTTACCTGATTATTAAAACCCACTACACTCAAGAGGAGGGGATTCCGCTTTTAGGGCATGCACACCAGGGAGTGAGGTTGGGGAAGATGAGCTTCTTGGGACACTGAAAAGATGGAGGCGAAGATATTCTTCAGGGACGAGTAACACTGCTTTCTTCTCATAAAAAGGATGAAGTATGTGGGGGATTCAGATCACCTCCAGAGCTTGCCATTCCCTGAATGAGAGAATCCAAGTTGTCTGAATAGATTCTCCTGACTGATGACAAAAGGTGCATCAGTGAAGAGAGGATTCGGGTCTTTCTTCAAATTTAGCAAGACCCTAATCTGCACAGAAAGGGTTCTTCAAAACTATGCACCTCAAGAGGACTCAGAGCCAAGAGAAAAGACACACTGAGGTACACTGCACCAATTCTGCTTGTCATAACCACCTTGCCAGAAGGAATGGGAACTTGGTCAGCCCTTTGATCCAGTCAACATAGTGACCTTTAATACAATACATGTGTGGTGGGCACTGCTGTTGCTGCTGAAATAAAATGGCACTGTTGGTACTAGTTCACAGGTCACTCACAAAAGGAAAGGATGGCTCCCAATCCCTGCATATTCTACCCAGTTATGATAGGCATATTGCATTTTACCATGGAAAATGCACTATTTAAAAATAACTCTGCCTTCTTTTTTCCCATTCAACTAAAAATAAAATGGACAAGGTTTACATTCATGTGAATAGAAAGGTCTTTCACTATTCTGCTTTGTATCTATAGAAGTCTGAGTCTTGTTACTCCCTTGCTCTATTGCTGCCTGAGGAGAGTAGCTTTCTAAGCAACAAAATCATAATAGGATGGATGATAGAGGTTAATGTTACTTAGTAGCTGTGTGACCTTATAATCACTTCATTTCCCCACTCAATTTCCTCTTCTGTAAAATGGGAATAATAAGACCACCTAATATCTGCAGCTGTGATCATAGATGAGATATACACAATGACTTATAGTGAGATTAGTAATTAATTATTACAACTGCTACTGCTGCTAATACGATCAGAATAAAATTTTTATGGTATCTTTATCGATATAAAATTGTTGACAACACACACTTCACATTGAGCAGTTGGTGGTTCTTAAACTTTACAATCAATTGGAGGGCTTAATTAAACACAGACTATGAGAACCACTTCCAAAGTTTTTGACTCAGTAAATCTGAGGTGTGGCCCTGAAAACTGACCTGACATGGTGATAATCGCTGTCTATTCTGTGAAGCTTGTCACTTCACCAAGGGAATAGGAGGAAAGGTTAATCCCAGTAATCATGATATTCCACTGCACAGGTAAACCTTTAACATGTGGTATTTTTCACATTTATGACTTTCTCTGATGGTGTATAGAAACGGTACCAGTTTTAATTAGCTGTGACATTTTAATATAATTTAATTTGGAAAACACAGAGAAGCATAATGTATTAGATCTTGAAGCCTTGCTCAAGAATAGGGAATTTTCAGACAATAGTAAATTTAGGGATCCTGGTTACCAAGAATTCACTCTGTATTATTCAATAGAGGGCAGTCTCTTAATTTTTGACTATTTGTGGTTGACAAATGGCTGTTTTCTAAAAATCCATCAATCATACAGTTTAGTAACATTCAGTGTAATCCTCAAAAGGTAACTTGGTATTAACTTTTTAGTTTGCCACGTGCTACATACATACAGCTTCTGAACTTCATTGATGTTAAAGCAGTCTACCTTCTTAGAAAAAGCATATCCATCACTTTGAGGGGGAAAGTCATCTCCACTCTTTGTCAATATGATTTGTGTATGACTGACCCCAGGCTCTGTGGAAGTCATGTGACTTGAGTCTGGCCAATCAGCGTAATTCACTCTATAAACTACAGTAATTGGTTCAGGTTCAGGCATGTGGCCCAACTTGGCTCAGTGAGATACAACACCAGCACTTTGACTGGAATGAATTGAAAAACAAGTTCTCTTGGATTTAAGGTAATTAGGATGATAAGAATATAAATCAGGAGCTGATGATAGCTCTCTTGTGTTCACACAGGAAGACCTCACTTGACACCGAGACCAACCGAGAGGATGGCAGAGGTCAGAAAGGAGCATAATTCACACTGACATTGAGCAACCAGATCCAGCTATGCCTGAAACCATGGTATCATTTATTTTCATGTATGTGAGCCAATAAATCATTTTTTCTGCTTAAGCTAGTTTAAGTCAATTTTTCTATCTGCAACTGGAAGAGTCCTGAATAATATTGTTTAGAAATTGTAATTTTTTCTATCAAATGAGTAGTAACAGCGCATAATTGGTACTATATTAGAGTAGTTTAAGAAAAATCAGACACATTAGACAATCTTATCTACATTGACAGAGAAGTAAATTCAAATCAGCAATTATCCTCCTCACTTAATAAACACATAGTGTATCTCATGTCATAATGATAGACCTAATTTAAAATCTACCCCAAATCTCTTTACTACTCAAAGACTGTTGGTCATTTCTGTGTAAATATGTGGTTTAAAAATAATACATAGAACAAAGAATGACAATAGTTAAAATCATTCCAGTTTCCCTGTGACATGTGGAATAATAAATTTTGGACCGTGTCCTTAATTATATTGTTTCTATGTCAGAGTGACTGCAAAGGATTCTAGAATGTTGTAACTTCAGAATGCTTTTGCATATTTCCTGAAAGTGCAGTTCAGCTGAAGAGAAAATGTGTTCATTACCTGTTTTTTACTTTTTCCACGTTAGTGTTTTCCTACCTAATATATTTTCTTATTAATGTGAGGAGGATCAATTTTATGACTAATTCCTCTTTTCCTTCATCTATTCTTTTTTTTTTTCTTACCTTCATCAATTCTTATATGAAGAATCATTTTGGTTTTCTGGTATACTGCTTATAATCACTTATGTTACTTGTAACCTATTTCTGTGGAAAGTCACAGCAATTATAAACATATTCAGTGGTCTGAAGAAAAGATAACCTAGAGATTATTTCCTATCTTTAAATTCACCTTTGCCTGATGATAGTAACTTGTTGCTGTTGTTCATTTGCTAAGTTGTGTCCCGCTCTTTGTGACCCCATGGACTGCAGCACACCAGTCTTCCCTGTCCTTCACCCTCTCCCAGAATTTGCTCAGGCTCATGCCCACTGAGTCAGTGATGCTATCTAACCATCTTGTCCTCTATTGCCCCCTTTTCCTCCTCTACTCAGTCTTTCTCAGCATCAGTGTCTTTTCCAATGAATCCACTCTTTACATCAGGTGACCAAAGTATTGGGGCTTCAGCTTCAGAATCAGTCCTTTCAGTGAATATTCAGGGTTGATTTCCTTTAGGATTGACTGGTTTGATTTCCTAGCTGTTCAAGAGACTTTTAAAAGTCTTCTTCAGCACCACAGTTTGAAAGCATCAGTTCTTTTGCACTCAGCCTTCTTTAAGATCCAACTCTCAAATCCATATATGACTACTGGAAAAACCATAGCTTCGACTATATGGGCAAAAGTGATGTCTCTGCTTTTTAATATGCTGTCTAGGTTTGTCATAGCTTTCCAAGGATTAAGCATCTTCACTTTTCATGGCTATAGCCACTATTCACAGTGATTTTGGAGCCCAAGAAAATTAAATCTGTCACTGTTTCTACTCCCCCCCTTCCATTTGCCATGCAGTGATAAATATCAACAGTTTACAGATGAAGAAAGTGACATTCAGAGGTGATGTGCCTTGCCCAGAGTCACAACGTCCTGATGGGCTCCCGGCCTTATTTTCTTTTCCATTCCCCAAACTCCCTCATACTCATTTGCTTTAAGGACAAAGTCTAGAATATTACCATGGATACTGGCTGGACAACACAGACTGTTAAGAGGGGCTGTGAAATGAACACAGCCGGAGCCTCGTTCCTTGCAATGATTTCCATTGGGTTTATCAACTAAGAGTTTCAGCTCATAAAGCACAAACCCTTGCTATTGAACTGATTTAAATCATCTCAGGAAGAGTGTGATGTCTAAAAACCACCCATACCTTATAGAATAAGTTAAAAGAAATCCTCCCACACATAATCCTTGCACTGCAGTGCTATTAAGTCATGGTTCATTTTCTTGGGCTTACCCAGGTTATGGAATTTCAACTCATTATATACAAGGTCAGTTTTATACTGTATGTGGAACTGCAATTTGGCCAGTCTACTTTATAATTCTGTAATAAGATATGATATACTAAATGGGAATAGTTATGCTTCAAGTGAAAGGAAAAAAGGGAAGCAGGTTTATAGGGCACCTGGGAGGCCAAATAGTGCAATGGGAATAGGCTCGAGACTAGGAAACTCTAGCTGTTAGTTATCTCATAGATTAGTCATTAGCTTACCGGATGACCTTGAGCAAACCACTTTAGCCTTGACAATTTCAGTTTGCTCATAAGGGAGGTGCAAAAGTTTACCATCAAAAATCAATTCAAACTCTACACAGGAAGCTTGTTAGCGGGAATATCATGGGCATCGGACATCTGTGGTTGTTGCTTTTACTGTGTCCTTACTTTGGGGATCTGCCTCTTTTCTTTTTTTAAAAAAATATTTTTAATTGGAGGATAATTGCTTTACAATGCTGTGTTGGTTTCTGTTGTACAATGCTGTGAATCAGGCATAAGAATATGTGTGTTGAAACTCCTTCTTGAAACTCCCTCCCCCATCCCGTTCTTCCCTCCAGGTTGTCACAGCACACTGGGTTGAGCTCCTTGTGTTACACAGCAACTTCCCACTAGCTATCTATTTTACACATTGTAATATATACATCTCAGTGTTACTCTCTCAATCCGCAGGAGTCCCATGGGCTGCTAGTCCCAGTTATACCTTCCCTGCCCCAGTGATGATATATGATTCAGGCTGATCTATCAAAGTATTCCTGCCTCCCCTTCCTCTGGCCACAGTTATTGGTTCAGCGGTGAGCAATGTCACAAATGAAGGTCAGTCTACAGGTCTATGGGATGAAGGACTAGACTAATTTTTCTGGGATCACTAACTCTAAAGCCAGTGTAAGTATGGACCTTCTCATCACCATCTTTGCTACTAGGTCAGGAGATTCTGTCCAATAACTAAACCCAAACCAGAGGAAAGCAGAAATTTAAAAAAAAATGGAAGAGAGAGTCAAAATCCAGTTTACATCAATAGGACCTCTGGATCCAGCTACACCTGAGGTCAGTTCTCCTCCTCTAGACTTCCCAAAACATAACCTCCTCTTCCTCACTTAAGATAATTTAAAGTGAGGCTTGGTCACTTGCTCCTGATCGAGTTCTAATTAGTACAATCAGAAATGATGTTATTTACTCTCTCTGAGTTCAACACTCCAGTGAAATAGTTGCCCATCAAATATATGTTGATACACTAAAAGAATTAATATATGCTATGAATGATTCTATGGTTCTAAGCAATATATATGTCCAATATTTAAATCTACATATTAAGTGAAACACCATGATTTTAATTTTAAAATCATTTACAATTCATTTAAATCATTTAAATTTAAATCATTTAAATTTAAATCATTTACAATTCATTCACCCATTTACTGAGTACTGAACAACTTCTACATGCTGTCTTGAGGATGCAATGCTGAACAAAACAGACAATCTCTACATCTATTGAGCTAACATTCTAGCAGGACCAGAGTTCTATTATATTTAAGTATATACAATATGCATCTCAGAACCACCCAATCCATCTATCTGTATTCAGGAACAATTAAATACAGAGTGCAAGTAACACTCTAAGACTTATAGATCTTAGTTTCGAAATGCTTTTCTTTCATCAGTGAATTTGGAACCCAGTTAACCACCAAAGCCTAAGGCCACAATATTTGTTATGTTTTTAAACAAAGAGTCCCTGCTTGCTGTTTTGACAAAGATCTATTCATGCCTTGTCTGATTGCACATTTCTGTAGGATAATCTTGAGTATTCCCTGTCAACAAAGTTAGATTTAATACAACTACCCTGCCAAAAACAACAAAATTGACCTTTCCTTCTTCCTAATTAGATGTTGCTGCTGATATGGAGATACTGTGGTCCTAAATTTCAATTGGTGTCCATTGCAAGTCACAAGTATTCCATTTCCTGAGCCCCAGAGGAGCTTGTTCTGATTAAACTGTTATCAGACCTACCAGGTAAAAATCAAGTAATTCCAAAAGATACCCCTGATCTGATAAAGGCATATACTCCAAACCCTACACTTTCAATTCTCTTACACATTCAGTTTCACCATTTTATTGTTAAGAAAAGCAAGACAGCAAGCATGCTGGGGAAGACATATTTTAGCAGAGCATAAATGTTCTATTTATGGGCTAGAAAATCTTTCATACACTATGCTGGCAAATCATCCTAAATAAACCAGTGTGTTGGCAACACCTTACATAGTAAATTATGACACATTTTCTTCAGTTGGTGGCTATATATACATTCACCAATTACTGCTGGGATGGATATAAAGCATGATTTTAGGCTTTGAGGAAGACAGAGGAGTGGCACATGTTGAAGCTGTGATAAGCTATCTCACATCCTGAGCATTCCCTATGCTCTTGTACAGCAGTGATTTTCTGCCTTTTCTCCTGGGGATGAAATACCTTTTCCTTCCCTGATCCATTCCATGCAGTTGGCTGGGACTATCTCAACCTCCTCCAGTTAGGTGGATGGTTTTGTGGTTGGCCCTGATGAAATGATCATCCTTGTGGCCAACGCGATTGGCTCAGTTGTTGGTGAATGCCTTATAAATTCTTAGAACTGTTCTACAAAGGTTATAGGGCATTAGTCCTCACCAGGGACCCACTGCCCGCTAGGTTGAGAGATTCAGTTTATGAGATGGCCAAGGACATGGAGCACTGCCAACAGTAGTCTAAGACCCTGGTTCCAATCAAAAATTAAATAATGGTGTTACTGGTAAAGAACCCGCCCGCCAATGCGGGAGATGTAAGAGATGTAGTTTCAATCCCTGGGTTGGGAAGATCCCCTGGAGGAGGAAATAATAACCCACTCCAGTATTCTTGCCTGAAGAATCCCATGGACAGAGGAGCCTGGTGGACTACAGTCCACAGGGCCACAGAGAGTTGGACACGCAGCATACAACACAGAAAAGCAGAAAGAGGAGGAGAAATGAGAGAGAAATATCACAATATCATTTTTGCATCCCATATGCAATTACATGTTGGTTCTTTGAAAATTTCCAAAGCAATAATCCTCCCTTCATTTTTCCCAAGGCTATGGTTTTTCCAGCGGTCATGTATGGATGTGAGAGTTGGACTATAAAGAAAGCTGAATGCCAAAGAGTTGATGCTTTTGAACTGTGGTGTTGGAGAAGACTCTTGAGAGTCCCTTGGACTGCAAGGAGATCCAACCAGCCCATTGTAAAGGAGATCAGTCCTGGGTGTTCATTGGAAGGACTGATGCTGAAGCTGAAACTCCAATACTTTGGCTACCTGATGCAAAGAGCTGATTCATTTGAAAAGACCCTGATGCTGGGAAAGATTGAGGGCAGAAGGACAAGGGGATGACAGAGGATGAGATGGTTGGATGGCATTGCTGACTCAATGGACATGGGTTTGGGTGAACTCCGGGAGTTGGTGATGGACACAGAGGCCTGGCATGCTGTGGTTCATGGGGTTGCAAAGAGTCGGACATGATTGAGCAACTGAACTGAACTGAACTGGAACTTGATTTCCGCAGCCAAAAGAATGCTGAATGTACACTGGCAAACAGGTGAGCCAGACAGATGTAGACCCCACATAAGTATCATCCAAAATGATGGACTGATTTATGGATTGACCAGTAGATTCATTCATCCATTCAAACATTCCCTGATCACCCATCATGTTCCAGGTGCTGGGGAAAATCTTTACTTACAAAGATGAGAGAGAAACAGGGCTGTTAGGGGTTCACTGTGGAGCAGGAAAGGTGTTTTAATATAATGTGATGATAGCTTTAACTGCAGTGTGCAGAGTACCTTGAGGATTTGGGGTCTGATGAATTTGTTCCTGGAGACTGAGAATGCCTCTTGGAGGACAGGAGGACAGCTCAACCAATTAAACACAAGTTATCCATTGATGTGAGCATATTATTAGCACTCAACTCTTTGAAGGCTTAGGGGAAGGTAACAAGTTATGTAGAACAGAGTAATGTGTGGGCTCAGTGGGAAGTTGCCTACACACAGAAGGGAAGGGAAGAACCAGGTCTCTGATTCCTGAGCAGCTTCCACCCTGCCCTTGTTCAAGGATCACTTTTCCCCCTAAAACCTCAGCTCTGTGATATATGACCCACATTCTAAGAACCCTGTTGCCTCTGAAATTCTATGCATTTCTGATGCTATTTGAACCATAAGAAGAGAGAAATATTTTTCTGTCTGTGAGTGGCCAGGTGACATGGGCACAGATCATCTTCACAGAAGTAGATTCCATCTATCAACTAGTACTGAAGCCTACTGTTCCAGAATCAGCTAGGAGCTAAAAGGGATACACTAACAACTAAGACATGAATTTGCATGGAGAGACAGAGGGAAAATAATTAAATATTATATGGCGATGATCCTAGTAGAAATCTCTATGGCTGACATGACCCAACACAACTTTATGATCTTTGGCATAGTTTAGAGTAGGGTTTCTCAACCTCTGTGCTGTTGACATCTTGGGCCAGATAATTTTTGCTTTGTGAGGCCATCTTAGGCACTGTAGAATCTTATACACCATCCCCAAACTCTAAATACTAGATACCAGTAGCTTTTTCAGCTATGACAAAAATGCCTCCAGATGTTGTCATATGTCCCCTGGGGAGTCCAAGCACTCCTGCCTTAAGAACCACTGGCCTAGAGGTACTGATGCTTAGAAACAGAAAGGCCATAATAAGAAATTTCAGCTAAGACTTGGGCATAAACATATACATAGAAATCCTCAAACTCTCATTATCAGACTAGGATATTGATAAGCCCAGGAGTTTACAACAGTATACTGGGGGTAGCGGGAGTGGATGGGAACAGGAAGCCTTATATTATAACTTCCTAGGACCTGAACTCTCCATTTGAGGATTTAAAAGTTAAGCAACCTAGATAGTAATTCTGAGTGTACTTATTTATATTTAAGTAAATGCACATATATTATGGCATAAACTCTAATTTAGTTGAAGCCTGAAAGAACATTTCGAAATGTCATGGACTATTTCTGACTATATTCCCAACTCCTTCAAACACACACTTTCCCTCCTCTGCCATCAAGAGAAGCACAGTGAGGACCCAGACATAGATGAACACAGAGGGGACACACCCAGTTTGAACGGATTTATAGGAAATTAAGTGGCTGTACTTAAAGAATGACTATAAAAGCTATGGTTTTCCTGTGGTCATGTATGGATGTGAGAGTTGGACTATAAAGAAAGCTGAGTGCCGAAGAATTGATGCTTTTGGACTGTGGTGTTGGAGAAGACTCTTGAGAGTCCCTTGGACTGCAAGGAGATCCAACCAGTTCATCCTAAAGGCGATCAGTCCTGAATATTCATCGGAAGGACTGTTACTGAGTCTGAAACTACAATACTTTGGCCACCTGATGGGAAGAGGCTGACTTATTGGAAAAGACCCTGAGGATGGAAAAGACTGAATGTGGGAAGAGAAGGGATGACAGAGGATGAGATGGTTGGATGGCATGACTGACTCAGTGGATAAGAGTTTGAGCAAACTCTGGAAGACAGCAAAGCCTGGTGTGCTGCAGTCCATGGGGTCTGTCCACAAACAGCTGGACACGACTGAGTGACTAAACAATAACAACAATCAGAAAAATCTAGGAGAGGACAACTACCACTGATTGAGGATGATGATGAGGAAGATGATAGCAAAGCCTCACCTGTAATGAATACTTCCCTATACACCAGTCTCTATGCTATATACACTTAACAAACAAAACCTTACACCAACCCAAGGGGACAGCTACTGGTGCCACTGCCATTTTAAGGAGACAAAACTAAGCTTTCATACATTGAAGTATGTGTCCTAGAGCTACCATTTGGCTTATAACAACAGAAATTTATTTTCTCACAGCTCTGGAGACTAGAAGTTGAAACCAAGCTGTTGGTAGAGCCATGCACCCTACAATACCTAGAGCAACATTTTTTCATATATATATACACACACACACACACACACACACGTGTGTGTGCTAAGTCGCTTCAGTTGTGTCTGATTCTTTGTGGCCCTATGGACTAATCTGCTAGGCTCCTCTATCCATAGGATTCTTCAGGCAAGAATGCTGGAGTGGGTTGTCCTGTGCCCTCCTCCGGGGGAACTTCCTGACCCAGGGATCAAACCCATGTCTCATGTCTCCTGCACTGGAAGGTGGGTTCCTCAGCACCAGCAACACCTGGGAACCATCTCTCTCTCTCTCTCTATATATATATATATATACACACACACACACACACACACACACACACACACACACAGGCCTTCCCTGGTGGCTCAGATGGTGAAGAATCTGCTTGTAATGTAGGAGACCAGGGTTCAGTCCCTAGGTTGGAACGATGCCCTGGAGAAGGACATGGCTCTTCACTCCAGGACTCTTGCCTGGAGAATTCCATGGACAGAGGAGACTGGCAGGTTTCAGTCCATGGGATTACAGACTCAGGCATGACTGAGTGACTTTGTCATATGACATGGTAATAATGAGTCCCTTTATTGGGAGCAGAGTATGCATCTCTGTTCTAATGACTTTCAGCTTGGCCATTTTACATACGTTGACCAGTGGGCAGAAGTGGGCATGGGTTTAAACCATAATCTTAAGATGTATTGCAAGATTCCACTAACCCTGTTGAGATTCAGCCCTTTGCCAAAGGAAGAACATACCCCAAATAGACATTAATCTTCCCTGAGTCTCAGAACAGCAAATCCTTGAGCCTGTAAAGAAATATTTACAGTTGTCAGCAACTAGGATTCAGAGGATTGCTTGCTACATAGCATTAGAGCAACAGAAACCTGACTAAAACAGCCAGCATCTAAGATAGATACAGAGGAGATCTGTTCTTTTTTTCTTTCCCAAATTAGTTTTAAAGCCTAAGTAACTTGAGAAACTTGGGGAAAACAAAATTTCTGTCAACAAAATCATGTTTTCCTATTGACTCACAATCATTTCAGAGATGTTTTTGCCTGGGGAAAAAATGTCTTCGAAATAACAATGAAAGCTATACTCTCAAGAATGCAGCAGACTTCAGAACTCTGCCTAACTCCTTGCCCTTAACAGTGCACAGGGGGAAAAAAAAGAGTGAGCATCAAAACTTGTCAAGGGAAGAAGGCTCACTGGAAGAACACATAGTATAGCCTTTCTGTTTTCTTGTTTAAGTTTCAAAGGAAAGTTTTGGGGGGCAAGTTTTCTCTGTGTAAACTCTATTTAACTTCTTGGTTTCTTTCTTGACACTTTTGGCAAAAATGCTGAAGCTAGAGCACAATGTCTCATTATTTCTTCAAATTAAAAAGAAATTCTAGATACAAAGGTTAATAAACATTTGATGATAGACAAGTACTTAAAATTAAAATGAGGTGTCTCTCTCCTGTGCATGCATGCTAAGTCACTTCAGTTTTGTCTGACTCTTTGTGACCCCATGGATTGTAGCCCACCGGGTTCCTCTGACATGGGATACTCCAGGCAAGAACACTGGAGTGGGTTGCCATGCCCTCCCCCAGGGGATCTTCTGACCCAGGGATTGAACCTGCATCTCTTTTGTCTCCTGCATTGGCTGGTGGTTTCTTTACCAGGAGCACCGGCTGGGAAGCCCATCTCTCTCCTACCAGATCCCATTCCCCAAGGGCCATAGTTAATAGCATGATGCGCAAAAGTAAGACTTTTCCAAATCTCCTGTTATTCTGACATTCTCTGCCCCCAGAGAACAAGCGGCAGTTAGTTTAAGAAGCCCTGAAGGATTTTCGCTGCCCACCATGTAGACACCAGGATACTCTACTGTATGTCACGCTATTTGCTTTTCAGCCACCACGGACCTCCTTGCACACACTTCCATGCCCTGTTCTTTCTGCTGGATTATTAACCGTAGGTCCCTCCACGCCCGACTTAACTCATAGTGGAGTTTCAGGTCTCAGGCGGCCCATCACGCCCTCCAAAACCAGGTCTTTCACTCACTTAGCCTAAATAAGGCCCCTTGTTATGAGCTTTCAGAGGGTCCTTTACCTTCTTAATAAATCCCTCATTCCAATTTTAATCTCATTTGTTTACTTTTTTCCAGCTTTATTGAGGTATAATTGACAAATGAAACTGTGATGTATTTGAATGTACAATATGATTTGATACGTATACATCATGAAATGATTTCCACAATCAAATTAATTTATTTATATATCACCTCACTGTTACATTTTTTAATAAGAGAGTTTAAGATCTACTTTTACAAAATTATATATATGTATAGTATATAATACAGTTATTAGCTATAGTCACCATGCTATATACTGCTGTTGCTGCTGCTAAGTTGCTTCAGTATTGTCTGAATCTGTGCAACCCCATAGATGGCAGCCCACAAGGCTCCCCTGTCCCTGAGATTCTCCAGGCAAGAACACTGGAGTGGGTTATGCTACATACAAGACCCTCAGGATTACTCATAACTGAAGGTTATTAGTTTAATTTTAATTATAGTAATCCCTACAGGAACAGAAGCCATGCTGCTTATTCCCTTATAATTCCTGAGTCTGGCACATAGTAGTCACTCAGTATATGACTATTGTGCCAGAGTGAACATAAACCTCGTAGCTCAGAAGACAGATACTTAGGAATTAAAGCTAGGGATACATTTAGGCAGGGTTTTGGGAAGGAAAGTGGAACCAATACAAAAGTAGAGAAACAGAATAAAAAAGGAAGCAATATAGGGACAATGAGAATTCACCTAAGAATGACTGAGTCAATGAAAGTGAGAAATTGTGACACTGTGGAGATGACCAAACACCATCAGATCATGCTGTATAATGACTACATCAGTCAGGTCTCCTAAATTGCCCATAGTGAAAACCAAGTGCCCATTACCTCTTACCTTATGGATCCGTAGTGTTGGCTCTGAATCTACATGACATAAAGCTTATCTGTCATGTTGGGACCTTAAGTCAACTAAGGGCCCTGTGTAATGAGTCCTCTCTCCCCCTCCTTGATTTCTACTGTTTTTGCTGTAATAAAACATTCTCTGATGACAACAGAATTAAGCAGAGCTGATGAGCAGAGTCCAACTTACTAGTATTGAACTTGACCTATCTACAAGCACTTCCTTAGACATCCTACTCCATCAGTTCTACAAGTAACTACACTAAAACGGAAGCAATCAAGACACCAAAAAGGCAAAAATGATTGGATTCAACTTCAACATAGCACCTTTCGTGTACCACAAGATTCAGCTTCAATTTACCAGTAAAAATGATTCACTTTGACTGTAGTCAAGGTTTTGTACTGTTTGAGCAGGTTTAATAAATGCTTCCATGATGATATCCCTATGTCTTGTGGGAAACACTCTTAAACTCTAAATTGATGATACATGCTGCTGTGAGCACGCACTCAGCTCTTTGCCTTGTTATTCGGGATTTCATAGGAGGGATATTAGAAGAGAAAGTACACCATACAGATAAAATGTATTACAATGTATTTGCCACTAAATTAAAAAAAAAACAAAACAAGGTAGACACACTGTAGACTCATCATAGAACAGCATTTACTACTCCCTTTTCTAAGGGTCATTTGAAGATCACTCACTGGGCTTTGCTTTAGGGCATGTTTGAAGTCTCCATCTTAGACTAGCTGAATTTGAATCTTTGAATTCAACCAGCTATGTAGGCGAGTTTTTAAGATCTCTAAAATAACAATTCCACAACATACTTAGTAACTGAAACTGGTAGGATGTCAGTGTGAAGTGGAGGCATTTGTTAAAATTGTGTCTTAGTATAGATACTTTATGTCATTCATACTCTGGCTTCACTAGAAGTTCATATTACTTGGAAGAAACACGAGATATATATTAAATCAGAAATAAATGAAGAAGTCATACTTTTATGGTTCATACAGATATACTTAAAATATTAAGAGCCCATGTGGTGAGCTACTCAATTCTCACAAAATCCTCTCAACACACGTACCTTTATTTATTAGGGTAAGGCTGTGATCCGCAAACTTAATGTACAGCAGAATCACATAAGTATCCACTAAAAATGCAAAGGCTCCTATTGACAAAGAACAAAAACAGGAAGACTGGAGCACAGCCTAGTTTTTTCATGTTTTACTCATGTCTCAAATGACCTTGAGGCAGGTGGTCTGAAGAACATACTGTGAGAAACACAGACTCTGTAAGAGGGCACTCTTCCTACCTCAATATTTTCTCTTCAGAAAACAAAACTCATAGAAATCAAACAGATGTGTGGAAGCACCTTCAGGAAATATTTGGAAATGGTTTCCTAAAGGCATGCTGGTATCACCTACAGCTTATCCAAGACTGTAGCCAGCCTTTTTGTATCAAAAAGACAGCCAGGCTATAATGTAGAAAATGCCAGATAAGCTGTGATCTAATTAATCATTTCTTTCACTGCAGGATAATATAGCCACAAAAGAAGCTTTTGGTGACGGAGAATGAACACTGAAGGGAAAAAAAAGAATGACAAAATGTTAGAATTCGTTAGTATCTCTTTCTGACACTATTCATAGCAGAGAGCGGGCTGATTCCACATGACTAATAGTAGCTTTTCTGACAGAATCTCCTTCAAGTGCAGAAAGACAATTCGTTTAGCCACTGTAGCTTGATATAAGTATCTGTGAAGTTCACTAGCTTCTTTCGTTCTAATCCATCCTCTTCAAAGCCATCTTCTCTATAACTGGGTCTCCAAAGTTCACTCACCTGCCAGGAGAAATTCCCTGGTGCAGATGACTAATAGTGGCAATGTGCCAATCAGAATTACAAAAGAGACAAAATCAATACTAAAGGCAGCTCCCTTCGGGCTGGGACTGTATCCTGCGTTATCTTATTTCATATTCAAAGCATTTCTATGAGGGAGGTATAATTATTATCCTGGAGATAAAGTTGAAGAAACTGAGGCTCAGAAAGATTAAATAATTTGAAGCAAGGTCACATTTAATTAGGTGGAGCCAGTGATTCAGGCTATTTTTATCTGAATGTAGGATATACCTTGTATAATTCTTCATTTGCTCTCCTTTAATAGAGTACCAGTCATTGACCCATTTTGGAAACTTCTAAAGGGCTAGTTCTAGAACTGTGAAACTTTCACGTAGGCCATAAAATCAGGGTACCGGGCACAGCTTTGAGTGAACAGCTACGTTTGACAAATGAACTGAACTGGGTTGCCGATCCAAGAGCTGATATTAAATTGGGAATACACAGCCAGGAATTCATGAAACAGATAATAAAAACAAGGGAAGAGTTGAATGTTATTAAAAATCAACATGAAGCAACATTTAAAACAAACGTTGCTCTCTGGGGCTAGATTCCATATATCAGACAACTGGCATGTGGGTATGTTGAAGTTAAAGAGTTCTAGGATGGGACAGGTATGCAAGAATATCATTCATTCTTTCTTTCACTGAGCGAACATTTACTGAGTACTTAGCATGTGACTAGCCATTGACGATATAAAGATGAATAGGATGTAGACTGCATCTTCTTAAAATTTTATCCTCCAAATAAAATAGTTAATTGAAAAAACTATTATTTTGCATTCCAAGATTTTAGATCATTTTACAAAGGATTTTGGTATAAATCAGCCCCTAAATACATAATCACTAGTGGCAATTCAACAAGAGAGTGATTATCTAAACCTGACAACTACAGCCAGGACCTATGAAGACTTGAGCATGGTAACTAACCCCTACCCCCCAGTCGCATAGCATGTACCTGGTTTCAATCCATTAATGAAGCAGAAATGGCAGGCCACAAAAAAAAGAATGACTGAAATTATCTTGAACAATAAAAATTAACCAGAAGAAGCACCACACAAGATGTTGGTCAATGTCAAAAAGTCATCTCTCCCTACCCATCTAGGGTTTTGTCCTCAGTGCAAAAGAATGTGGAATCTAATTCAGAGTTAAGAAAACCTATCCTTTCTTTCTAAACTGTTTAATGGAAACACAAAGACTACTTTGCAAGAGCCAGATTCTTTTTTATGAACATTAACTGATATATGGGCTACTAGCTTCAAAAGGCTATATGGAAAAATATTTAGAAAGACTGCTTCAAAATAAAACAAAAAAATTAAAACAGGAAGAATAGGAGTAAGGGAAAATAGTTTATTTCAATATTCTTTTTTACAGTCAAATAGCCATTTAAAAAATTAATCTAGTAAGTGATATGAGGAACCAACATTGTAAACTTGCTCTTACCAATGTCCAAAAAAGTTAGGGAGCATGGAATTTAGTTGCTCTTAACTCAAGATTTCCTGTACAGGATGCAAAAAATACTGGGAAATTTGACGGTATTAAAATTAAAAAAGAATCCCATTTATTTTCAAAGCAAGCAAGCAAATACCCTTAAGACAATGAAAAGATAATCCACAGAATAGAATATGCAACACGGATAAGAAAGGTCTTACACTCAGAATATAAAAGAATTTCTAAAAATCAGTAAAACAAAACTAGACAATCCAGGAGAAAATGGGCAAGAAATTTAAACAGTGATCTCACAGAATATTCCAATGGGCAATAAGTCAATCAACAAACACTCAACTTCATTAGTAATTAATAAAATGCAAATTAAAGCCAAAATACCACCTCAAATACTCCCTAAAATGGCAAAAATTAGAAAGACGAAGAGAACCAAGTGCTGACATGGGTTTTAAAGAGAGAAGAATTATCATACATCGCTTCTAGCATAAGTATAAACTTGCAGAGCATGTTGAAAAACTGCTTGCCATTTCCTACTAAAGATAAACAAATGATTATTGTATATAATGACCTCAAATTCCACTCCTAAGTATATATCCAATAAAAATACATGCTTCCAATATACACACAATAAAGGTCACAGGACAGTTATTTGTAATAGCCCCAGACTGAAATTCAATATTACAGAGGATATCTAGAAACTGTCATGTAATCATACCACCCAGTGATAAACTACATCACTCAAGATAATCAATTTCACAAAACTTTTGCTGAACAAATGGAGCCACAATGTATTAGCCCATCATATGAAGTTCAAAAATGATTTGAAGGGTTAAAAGTTATGATAATACCTTTGGCTGGGGGTGATCAAGGAGGGCACGAGAGAAGTTTCCAAGCCGCTGATAATGTTCTATTCCTAGATCTATGTGTTTCCCTTGTGACAGCTCATTAAACAGTACATCTATGATCTGTACCCTTTGTGTTTATGCTTCCATAAACTAAAATTTTAAAGATACCTTGAGAGGCTGCTTATACAGAGAAAATAATGTCAAATTATATGGGCAGGAAAAAAAAAAATGGCAATGCTCATGTTTTATTCTTTATCCATACCAAATAATGACAGGCAAAATTGACTTAGTGTAGAACTTACAGCTTAATTTTTTTCAAACATACTCCAAATTCCCATGAAAGTTTGGCCTGAAACAAAGAGTGCAGACTTAAAGATGGGATGCAGAGTTAGGGAACTAGCTGGGCTCACTGACTTCACAAGTTTTACATGTTTTCAAAGATCTACTTATCAGCCATAGAGGGAAGGAGGACAGAGGATTTTTAGAAGGGTACTTTGTGGGTGAGGACTACTAGTAAGTTTGGAAAGGAGGAAATCAATGTGTCATTTCCAAAAGCTTGAGCTTTCTTGGCAGCCAAAAGAAATTCAGTACATCCTGAGCACTTAGTGAAGACTCTGGCACACACTAGTCCTTGATGAGTGAATTAGAGACAAGGAGAAAGGCAGAGAGGGAAGCTGGAGAAAGGGAAGGGAAAAAGACATGCAGATAGAGTAAGAAAAGAAGAAAGGAAATAGACCAGGGACGTTAGACACCCAGATGCAGGAGGAAGGTGAAGAGGCGGCAAAGATGACTGCAGTAGAATCAATGATGACTTCCATTTCCAGGTGGGGATAAACAAAGATTCTTTCCTGCAGTGGACATCTGACCCACAGTCCACTGTGTTAACACAGAAGCTGAGCTGTGTTGGTAAACCTGGGTAAGGAGATAGCAGAGCCCTGTTTCCTTAGTAATTGATGCCAGAGACTGCTTAGAAGCATATTTTAAATACAGAAATATCAATGCACCAACAATTCAAAAACATATTTTCTTTCAGTATGAGAAACCTTAAAATGCATGTGTTTAGAGGCCACTAATCAACATTCAGAAAATGAAGATCATGGCATCCAGTCCCATCACTTCATGGGAAATAGATGGGGAAACAGTGGAAACAGTGTCAGACTTTATTTTGGGGGGCTCCAAAATTACTGCAGATGGTGACTGGAGCCATGAAATTAAAAGACGCTTACTCCTTGGAAGGAAAGTTATGACCAACCTAGACAGCATATTCAAAAGCAGAGACATTACTTTGCCGACTAAGGTCCATCTAGTCAAGGCTATGGTTTTTCCAGTAGTCATGTATGAATGTGAGAGTTGGACTGTGAAGAAGGCTGAGTGCAGAAGAATTGATGCTTTTGAACTGTGGTGTTGGAGAAGACTCTTGAGAGTCCCTTGGACTGCAAGGAGATCCAACCAGTCCATTCTGAAGGAGATCAGCCCTGGGATTTCTTTGGAAGGAATGATGCTGAAGCTGAAACTCCAGTACTTAGGCCACCTCATGCGAAGAGTTGACTCATTAGAAAAGACTTTGATGCTGGGAGGGATTGGGGGCAGGAGGAGAAGGGGACGACAGAGGATGAGATGGCTGGATGGCATCACTGACTCGATGGACCTGAGTCAGAGTGAACTCCGGGAGTTGGTGATGGACAGGGAGGCCTGGCATGCTGCGATTCATGGGGTCGCAAAGAGTCGGACACAACTGAGCGACTGAACTGATAAGCCACAATGAATGTGACCACTTACTAACATCTATTTACTGAAAACCACTACATGCCCTTCTCTGTGTAAGTGATGAGGGGAAAAACAGTGAAAGAAAAACATCTTAGTAAAATGAATTTTACTCAGTGACCTATTATTATTATAATTAGAAGGGGCTACATTACACTTTAGAGCAGGAAATCACACTTGAATGCTGAAAACAGAGCAGAATTCAAAGCCATTTCAACTTGCTTCTCTGGCTTCAGGCAGTTCTGGGTACTTCCCTAGAAGAGTTTTTTGTCTTTAAGACAAAAATTTTAAACCTACAGGAGTTATAATTATTCCCCAATAGTGAGAAATGTATTATGGAAGACCTTCAAGCTAACAGTAGACAGTTCCCTAAGGGTGGGAGGTGGCACATGATGAAGGCACCAAGTATTTATGAATTCACAATAAGAAGGCGGTTTGGTTTTTAACTTCCTTTCCAGGGAGGAAGTCTCATGTTGTTGCTGGGGTAACTTGACCTCCTTCCTAACGCTTGCTCCATTTTTGACAAAGAGCAGGCTCTATGCTCATCATCTCCCATCGGCAACAATGCTGAGTTACGATTTAACAACTGTTTGGTTTCAGCTTCATTTTAAAAAGTGACCTGTTTACGTGAGAAGAAACTGGTATCATATATACATGGTGATATGACACTTTCTTTCCTTTAGAATAAATTTGTTTAAGAAGTAAATTAATGTACAGCAATGTATTAAGGAAATGTACAAGCGGGAACTCTGGTGGACAAAACCATGAAAATGATATGAAAGTATCAAACTAGTGAACTGCAGTCTATGATATCCTGTAGTTTTCACTCCTGCCCAGCCCCTCTCAAGCCCCAAACTTCACTCACTCCCTTTTCCAACTATTGAGTCTTTCCATCTTTCAAATCTACTCTGTTTTATCGATGCTGGTCTGGTCCTCAAATACAGTTTTCTCTATTTGGGAAAGTCCCTTCTTTTTCTCTTTCCCTCTTTCCCTTCTCTTGACTGACTCTTACTCATCCTTAAAGGGACCTTGAATGCCATCCTCGGGGCTGTCTTTTCTGCTGTCCCAACAGGGATTAGTCCAAGTGCGTGCTTACCGCATGTTCAGATGTCTGTCTTCCCTAAGAGCCTGAGGATTTTCATGGGAACAGGGACTTTGAGACAGCTCTCTGGGGAGAGTGAGTCACAAAGCAGAGTTAAATATTTATCAATCTAAACTGAAAGGGAAAAACATCATCCCAAGCAAGAAACAGAATTTATATCAAAAGTTGTTCAAGTAAAGCATATACAATGATTTCCTGGGTGTCTGTGTAAAATACCCTTTTCAAGGCTTCAGCCCCTGTGAACCTGCTTCACAACTTTACGTTCAGGAACCAATGTATTAATATTTCAGAAGTGAAATAGTGGTCCACAGGCCACTGTGAGAGATCTATACATATCACAGTCAACACCCATACTTTGGACTTGAAATCTTTCTTTTCCTGGAGCAGTTCCACGAGAATGAGTAGTTAATCTTTGCTCATTTGCCCAAACCTAATATTTATTCAACACCTGTTTTGCTAGCAAATGGGAGCTTCTCTGTTCCCAGTATACACAGCAGCTCATCAGTAGACCTAATTTAGGAATACAAGAAAAGACACCCTGTAGCCTTTTGGATTATTTTCTTGAGCTAAAGTTCAATGTTTATACTTATGAAAGATAAAACTCTCATTCTGTTTTTCTTATACACACACACAGAGCTTATCATCTTAAATGTGAAAAAATATGTTGGTATACCTTCTAGCCATGGTGTTTCCAACATATGAACTGTAATAATTTTCTAAGCCGGCAGCCCTGCAAAGCCCACTGAATCTGATAATTGCTTTCGTGTAGGATTTAGGATGAGATGGCTGGAATGTTTCCTGTGGAGGTGATCTATTTCATCACCAAACCATCCTCTGTCAGTCAACTGAGTTATAAATGTTTAAGTGTCAACTCAGTCATTTGATTCTTTATTCACAGAAATGCATAGAAAAGTTCAGAGCGACCATAGCACTTTTTGCTGTCCTTTTCCTCTCTGAAGCATACAAACGCACAATGTCATACTGACATTCTGGGGAAAACCAGCTTAATGTTAGTGTTTGGATAAGATGTTTGTGTTTATTGTTCAGGTTACAGATTAGGAGTAATTACACTAAGCTGTGATGAAGGGCAGTGTCCTTCTGAGTACATTAGCTTTGCATTACTAAAGGCCAAGGTTAGCTCATTATCCCTCATCGTGGTTATCTCTGAAGCACATGGCACTCCACTGCACGTTTCTGCATCCATTTTCCCTGACAAGTTAACTACGGTTACGACTGCTTTCTATGCACAGATTCCCAGTCTCAGAGCAAAGGGAAACCATAGAACTGACTCTGATCTAAATAGAATGTGCTTAGCAGAAAATACACTATCTCAATCCTCTATATTATGAAAGTGGGTTTGGAATCAACACACAGGAGATGAAGAAAAGGACAGTCGCTAAATTCAAAAGTGATGCATGACCAAAAAGCTATGTTTCAAGCTAATTGCACAAGCTCTGGAATGAGCAAGTAACCTTGTTTCTCAAGGTTGAGGGCAGCAAATAAACAGTAAAGAAAGATAAATGGGCTCCAATAGGATCTTACAAATCCTCACAGTTCAAATCAGGAAGTCTTCATTATACTGAAGATGTAGTTCGTTCTCAAAATGGGGACATGACTGAGCTGTTAATAAGCACCTCACTTGAGACAATGCATCTGAAACATAATAAGTGGCTGGAGTGTTCTAAGGCATGGTAATGCATGCCTTCTAGTTCATTATTCCATGATGTTATGACACTGCTGTCCAATCCTGGGCATAATGAGGAGCTCGAGACTTTATATTATCACTTAATGAAGTCCAATTAAGACTTGTTAACCTTTGATCTGCTCCACATACTTAACGGACAACAAATGGTCCTGGGAAAACTTTAAAAGGTGAACTTGGCATGATTAGTCAAACAATTTTTTTTTTTGAAGAGGAAAAGCCCTTTCAGACCACCATTTTCACTGGAAGCAAGGGCCAGGGTATGCTAGTGACTGATGATAAAACCACATACACACCCCTCAGGTCAAATATGTTGAATAGTGCCAGGATATTATGGTGGTTATAATTATTTAGGAGGGTTTATAGAACCAACTGATAATAGAAGCATGATTTTGGTGATTTATGTTTTTAACATTTTATCTATGAACTGCATGAACTTATATACAAATAGTATTTCTTTTTATTTTCAACTAAATCCAGCTCATGTTTATCAGTTCAGTTCAGTCACTCAGTTGTGTCCGACTCTTTGCAACCCTATGAATTGTAGCACGCCAGGCCTCCCTGTCGGAGAAGGCAATGGCACTCCACTCTAGTACTCTTGCCTGGAAAATCCACGGACAGAGGAGTCTGGTAGGCTGCAGTCCATGGGGTCTCTAAGAGTCGGGCACAACTGAGCGACTTCATTTTCACTTTTATGCATTGGAGAAGGAAATGGCAACCCATTCCAGTGTTCTTGCCTGGAGAATCCCAGGGGCAGGGAAGTCTGCTGGGCTGCCTTCTATGAGGTCACACAAAGTCGGACATGACTGAAGCAACTTAGCAGCAGCAGCAGCAGGCCTCCCTGTCCATCACCATCTCCTGGAGTTTACCAAACTCACCTCCATTGAGTCAGTGATGCCATCCAGCCATCTCATCCTCTGTCGTCCCCGTCTCCTCCTGCCCCCAATCCCTCCCAGCATCACAGACTTTTCCAATGAGTCAACTCTTTGCATGAGGTGGCCAAAGTACTGGAGTTTCAGCTTTAGCATCATTCCTTCCAAAACACCCAGGACTGATCTCCTTCAGAATGGACTGGTTGGATCTCCTTGCAGTCCAAGGGACTCTCAAGAGTCTTCTCCAACACCACAGTTCAAAAGCATCAATTCTTCGGCGCTCAGCCTTCTTCACAGTCCAACTCTCACATCCATACATGACTACTGGAAAAACCATAGCCTTGACTATGTTTATCACCACCACATAAATGCATAAAATATAAACAATGTTCATAAAGCATGATATTATTACTAAGCAAGAAATTCAGTTTGTGAAATTACTAAGAAGTGTATATAATGCATAAAGCAATAGGCTTTTCCTAAGGTTTACAGAAATGCAAGGTTTATACAAAGACATGGTTTGACAGTTACCAGACATTACATTAAAATACACATTAAAATCTACATATATATATGAATATCATTGCACTTTAAAAGGAAATTTAGGCTAATCTAAAAAAAGTCAGCTTGCTAGAGGAGCAGAGGAATGAAGTATTAGCAGAAACACAAGCTGAAGCAATAACCTAGCACTAATAATTCCTCCCATCTCCATATTCAAATACATTTTGCTGTCAAATTAATTTTGAATAAAATACTACTGCATTATGTGTAGGCTTTATTCAAATACCACAACCTCAGAAGCTGAAGACAGCATGCAAAGCACTCTATAACTAATTCATTTTATCTCCAAACTGAGCATAATAACTGCTACAATACAGGGACTTTTAAACAGCTTGCTAAATACAAAAGTGAACAGTACCTTATTTTCCAGTTGACAAAGTAATACTGAGTAATCCACTAAGGGTTACCCAGTTTATCGGTAAAGAATCGTATCCAGATCTTTGTAGACTGCTTCTTTCCTAGATTTCACCCTATTTTATAGATTGAAGAAGGTTCCATCTTCAATCTATGCCAAATATCTGCATAATTTCGAGTAGTCTCCTATAGGAGTCTGGTATTCTGAAAACTTAATGTGGTTAATACTTTCTAGCCTTTTAATGTCTGACACACAGTTTTGATCATCAGAATATTTGGAGACACATCTAAAGAGACTTGAAGAACAAACTCAAAGAATACTGAAAAAGTAGCACTGTAAGAACATTTTAGTGTAAGTCTCTCAGAGCATTTAAGTTCTCACTGGTCACCTTTTGTTCATTTCCTGGTTACTGAGGATCTCCAACATCAGCCATTACAAGGAAACTACAGTCATGGGAATAGAGATGCTTACTACCTTAATTTATATCATCTCAAGGCAAGCTTTTTGCACATGCTAATCAACACATCATCTTCCTCTGAAGTAATATGGAATATTATTTATCTATCACTGCATAATAAATTACTCTGGAATTGAGCAGCTTAAAACAGTAGAGAATTTTGTGAGTCAGCAATCTGGGCTGCCTCTTGAGAAATCTGTACGCAGGTCAGGAAGCAACAGTTAGAACTGGACACGGAACAACAGACTGGTTCCAAATAGGAAAAGGAGTACATCAAAGCTGTATATTGTCACCCTACTTATTTAACTTATATGCAGAATACATCATAAGAAACGCTGGGCTGGAGGAAGCACAAGCTGGAATCAAGATTGCCGGGAGAAATACCAATGACCTCAGCTGTGCAGACGACACCATCCTTATGGCAGAAAGCAAAGAGGAATTAAACAGCCTCTTGATGAAAGTGAAAGAGGAGAGTGAAAAATCTGGTTTAAAACTCAACATTCAACAATAAAGATCATGACATCTGGTCCCACCACTACATGGCAAATAGATGGAGATAACAGAAACAGTGACAGACCTTATTTTCTTGGGCTCCCAAATAACTGCAGATGGTGACTTCAGCCGTGAAAGTAAGACACGTGCTCCTTGGAAGGAAAGTTATGACACACCTAGACAGCATATTAAAAGTAGAGACATTACTTTGCCAACAAAGTCCATATAGTCAAAGCTATGGTTTTTCCAGCAGTCATGTATGGATGTGAGAGTTGGACCATGTAGGCTTTAGGGCCAAAGAACTGATGCTTTTAAACTGTGGTGTTGGAGAAGACTCTTGAGAGTCCCCTGAACAGCAAGGAGATCAAAGCAGTCCATTCTAAAGGAAATCGGTCCTGAATATTCGTGGAAAGAACTGATGCTGAAGCTCCAATACTTTGGCCACCTGATGCGAAGAGCTGACTTATTAGAAAAGACCCTGATGCTGGGAAAGATTGAAGGCAGGAGAAGGCAATGACAGAGGACGAGATGGTTGGATGGCATCACTGACTCAATGGTCATGAGTTGGAGTAAGTTCTGGGAGCTGGTGAAGGACACAGAAGCCTGGCATGCTGCGTTCATGGAGTGGCAGAGTCAGACACAACTGAGTAACTGAACAAAAACATATCATCCAACTCATTTATCTGATAATAAATGGAAATTTTTTCATTGCAGGGATACACCAAGAAGAAACAGATTCACTCCAAAGTTTCCTTTGGAAACTATAAAAAGAAAACATTTTCAGTGTTCACCAGGAGTAAAGTTGCAAGTAAGAAGTCCTTGAGTAAAGCGCTAGATAAGTACTTATTATATTATTACTTAATAATTCAGCAACATATACAGAGTACATTAAAAGGAAATGTACCAAAGTGAAATGAGTAAAAAGGAGAGATGAACAAAATAAACAAAAAAGATCAGGTGTTCTAATAAACTCCCAGTCTCACTCTTTGTTACTTATGCACTCAAATTAAATTCTGAAGGTCGTTTAGTCTTACAGTGTTATAACATGCCTAAAAATATTTTTGACCTAGAGAGGAGAAAAATCAGAGAAATATGCTGATCTGGTACATGTCCTTGAATTTTAAATTTAAAAAATACCAAAAGTGATGTTTTGTGCAGGGAAGGTGGGGAGATGTAATATAGTTTTCCTGGAAATATGTTATGACCTAATGAAATTTTAAATGATGAAGTGAGTCTCAAAACAATAGTTAAGTGCAATCTTAAGTGGTTCTGCTATAAAAAGCTGCTCTTACTTAGCAAATAAATGCCTTCTGAGCACCAGCTCCTCCACTCCCTGATACGTGCAGAATGAAGAAAGTGTCTAACATCTCACAGTTAATCAGATACAAAATAGCCCCAGCAATGGAAGGTTGAGGATTTCCCCTCTGATCAGTGAGGAGGACACTCAGGGCGACACCTCCGATTCTCTTCAGGCCATTCTCCACAGGGCAGCAGCTTGAAGCATCTTCCTACACTGTCAATCTTATTATATAACCTCTGCTAGGATTATTTACTAGGTCCTCCCTCTCTCTCTAAATACACACACACACATACATATAATTGATGTATAGTTGATATACAATATAAATTACAGGTGTACAATAATAGTTATTCACAGTTTTTACAGCTTATACTCCGTTTAATGTTGTTTAGTCACTAAGTTGAATTTGACTCTGGGACCTCTTGGACTGTAGGCTGCCAGAATCCTCTGTCCAAGGAATTTCCCAGGAAGAATACTGGAGTGGGTTGCCATTTCCTTCTTCATACTCTGTTTATAGTTACTATAAAATATTTGTTGTATAACCTATGCAGTAAATCATTGTAACTTACTTTATGTGTAATAGCTTATATTTCTTAATCCCCTAACCCTACACTACCCTGTCTTCCATCTCCCCACTGGTAACCACTGGTTTGTTCTCTGTTTATTTGTGACTCTCTTTGTTATATTCACTGGTTTGTTGTAATTATTAGATTTCATGTGTAGATGATATCATTGTCTTTGTCTTTCTCTATCTGATCTATTTCACTTTAGCATAATACCCTTCAAGACCATCCATGTTTTTGCAAATGACAAAATTGTTCTTGCCTCTTGAGAAACCTATATGCAGGTCAGGAAGCAACAGTTAGAACTGGACATGGAACAACAGACTGGTTCCACATAGGAAAAGGAGTACATCAAAGCTGTATATTGTCACCCTGCTTATTTAACTTCTATGCAGAGTACATCATGAGAAACACTGGACTGGAAGAAGCACAAGCTGGAATCAAGATTGCTGGGAGAAATATCAGTAACCTCAGATATGCAGATGACATCACCGTTATGGCAAAAAGTGAAGAAGAACTAAAAAGCCTCTTGATGAAAGTGAAAGAGGAGAGTGAAAAAGTTGGCTTAAAGCTCAACATTCAGAAAACGAAGATCATGGCCTCTGGTCCCATCACTTCATGGGAAATAGATGGGGAAACAGTGGAAACAGTGTCAGACTTTATTTTTGGGGCTCCAAAATCACTGCAGATTGTGATTGCAGCCATGAAATTAAAAGACACTTACTCCTTGGAAGGAAAGTTATGATCAACCTAGACAGCATATTCAAAAGCAGAGACATTACTTTGCCAACAAAGGTCCGTCTAGTCAAGGCTATGGTTTTTCCAGTGGTCAAGTATGGATGTGAGAGCTGGACTGTGAAGAAAGCTGAGCACCGAGGAACTGATGCTTTTGAACTGTGGTGTTGAAGAAGACTCTTGAGAGTCCCTTGGACTGCAAGGAGATCCAACCGGTCCATCCTAAAGGAGATCAGTCTTGGGTGTTCTTTGGAAGGACTGATGCTAAAGCTGAAACTCTAATACTTTGGCCACCTCATGTGAAGAGTTGACTCATTGGAAAAGACTCTGATGCTGGGAGGGATTGGGGGCAGGAGGAGAAGGGGACAACAGAGGATGAGATGGCTGGATGGGCATTACTGACTTGATGGACATGAGTTTGGGTAAACTCCGGGAGTTGGTGATGGACAGGGAGGCCTGGCGTGCTGCAATTCATGGGGTCACAAAGAGTTGGACACGACTGAGCGACTGACCTGAACTGTTGGATGAATGGTGTTTTGTTGTGTAAGTGTATACACACAGATAAATATCACATTTTCTTTGTTCGTTCATCTGTTGGTGGAAATTTAGGCTGTTTCCATGTCTTGGCAATTATAAATAATGCTGCTATGAACATTAGGGTGCATGTACTTTTTCTGAATTAGTGTTTCCAAACTTACATGAGTAAGAAACTGGGCTCACTAGTTTTGTTTCCAGGCTAATCTTATTCTGCCTTACCTTCTCTGCCATAGGCAAACTGGTTTTCTTTCAGATCCCTAGGCATACCAAGGCATATACACATGCTGATCCTTCATCAGGAATGCTTTTCCCTGAGTTTTTCTACTCTTTGTCGCTCAATTATCAGCTTTATAAGTTCTGCCTCCTAGAAGCCTTCTCTGAATCCTGAATTAATTACCATGCCCCTCTTCCCTGGTTTATTTCCATCTTAACCCCTTGCTTGTTTGTTTCTTAACACCAATCATAACCCATGATTACTTGTCTGATTACTTCTTTCCACAAGATTATTAGCTAAATGAGAAAGGACTCTGCCTACCCTATCCACCATTCTGTGTTCATGTTAAGTTGCTTCAGTCACGTCTGACTCTTTGCGACTCTATGGACTGTAGCCCGCCAGGCTCCTCCTCTCCATGGGATTGCTCAGGCAAGAATAGTTGAGTGGGGTGCCATTCCCTTCTCCAGGGTATCGTCCCTACCCAGAGATCAAACCCACATCTCTTATGTCAGCTGCACTGGCAGGTTCTTTACCACTAGCGCCATCCGAGAAGCCCATTCACCATTGTACAGCGTCTAATCATAGTGTCTGGCACAATGAAAACAACTGATAAATATGAGTGAGTGAATGAATAAATGACACAGAAAAGTCATTTTGTTTCAGCTGTTGCATAACATAATAATAGCTGTCACATATAAGCAGTCTGTTTGGCCGAGTTATTTTGTTAACTTTTATAACAATCCTCTGAAGTAGCTACTCTTATCGACATCACATTAGAGAAGCAGAAACCAAAGTTTGCAGGAGTTACTTGCCCAAAGCCCAGACAGAGAGTGAAGAGTGCAGGAACAAGTGTTTGAAACCAGTTCTGTCTGATTCAAGAGCTCTAGCTGGTAACTATTACATACACCGTTAATATTAATAGTAAATCCCTAGTTGAAAATCAAGAGTTCCTTTTTAGAGTGGGATGCATTTTAGATAACTGCCTAAAACCACAGTTAAACTTGTACCCAAGATGACGATGTATCTAATTACGAATTGACTATAATAAGAGTGCACTTCTATTATATTCTTGATTACTACAGCTAGAAGTCTCAGGATGTCAAGTTTCTCTCTTCAAAAGAGCAAAGTGATACTAAAAGAGCACAGAATTCCAGGATTCTTTTTTTTTTTAGTGAATTTTCCCTTTAGCCACTAGCTCTGTAGCTATAACTAAAGGAAGTCAAAAGTGCATAGTAGCTTTCTAAAAAAGCTGGGTCTAAACTTTCCTAAGCATTAATGTTGATTTACCAATTAAATATCCCAGAGCAGTCCATAGAAGCATGCCTTAGGGTCTCCTTGGCAGAAAAGTAGAGGCAACTAAGGAATTCACTGTGTCCTACTTCCATGAAATGTGTTACCATTTCTGCCTGATTAGAATTACTCCTTTTTCTTTTTTAACTACATTCCTATGCATGCTTGTCCTCAATTATGTAATAAACAGTGACATCCTCTGAGTTACTGTAATATTTACAGTTTGAGTAAGGTCTATGAAGACATCCATGAAAATTCCAGTTCATGATGATCACCAGTCCGTAAAACATCTTAATTCAAATGCCACCAAGAATCAGAAGAGACATATAGCGAATCATAAACAACCAAATCAATTTTCCCTCACTTTCCTCCCAGATCTGGCGAATAATCTACTCCCAGGTTGAGCTTTTGTGCTGAGTTTCATTCCAGAGTACAACTTTACAGCACAGTTATAAGCCCTCAAATTGCTGATACAGTCTTAATTATTGCTATACTAGTGACACTGTTCTAATGAACTCTTCGCAATTTTATGTGGCCTGGGCATCCCAGAAGGAGCATTGTCTAAATGTACAAACACACTGGTCGGGGCTTAGTGGGATATTTTTGGAATAGAGTATTTGTAAGTGTGGGTGTGGAACTTTTAAGGCAAATATGAATCATGCAAATTTTAATGAGTGACATCAAAATGGTTCTGTCTGCCATTATAGAAAACACTTGCAATAATATAAACCTTCTCAATTTGAAAAAAGTTACCAAAATTAAAAAGGATACTAAATGATCTGCAAGTTGCATTTTTATTTGTATTATTTTCTCTACTGCCTTTAACAGCAGTAATTCGGCTTTCAAACTGTAATACTAGCTACCATTTTTTGGTTCCATGATAACCAGTGTTTCCCAAAATGTAATGTGCTTTCCAAGTGCAATCTGGTTAAAATTCATATTTTGATTCTGCATATTTGTAACGGGGCCTTGAACTGTGCTGGGAAAGACTGAAGGCAGGAGGAGAAGGGGACGACAGAGGATGAGATGGTTGGATGGCATCACCAACTTGATGGACATGAGTTTGAGCAAGCTCTGGAGCTGGTGATGGACAAGGAAGCCTGGCGTGCTGCAGTCCATGGGGTGGCAGAGAGTCGGACACGACTGAGCGACTGAACCGACTGACAAAGTTGCTGGTCCATGTTCTGTTTACTTGGAATGGAACTTCTACAAGAGATTTTAGTTACCCTGGTGTCATTTTTATAACATTCAAAAATCATTTTGGAAATAAGTTAGGTGACAGACTCACATCCAGAATGTATGTTTTCTTAAAAATTGGAGACACGATTAAAAAAAAAATTCTATAACTTGTTACCTAAACACTCTTTTAATAGTGGTTCTATACTGCTTTTTTTTAAGCTTCTGAAAAATCAATGACTCTGGAAGTTAAGGGAATTTCTTAATAAGTCCACAAAGAAAGGTAAATAACCAGAATGACATACCACATTGCTAATTTAGTGGAAAAAAATCTTAGGAAAAAAATTAATGCTGAGAAGACGAAGAAAAAAAAAAAGACAAAAAAGCAGCATGAAAGTAATTATGAAAGTTCACATCCCCCATCCTTTAAATCTTGAATCCTGAAAGTTTATTGTTTGAGGTTTTCAAAATACACTCTGTGCATAAATATGCGAACTCTCAGACCTGTAAAATCTAAAATAGGAGAAACAAGGAACCTTGTATTATACTATTTCTATGATTCCCTCTGTTTCTTTCACGTCTAATGTCTCAAAGGGATTAAATCCTGTTTATAACACAAGGCTATTCCATTACCTTTAAGGAAAATCTTAGAAGTTGGATTGACTCAAAAACCCTAAGCTCAGTATGAAAAAATATCACATTGATAATAGGCCAGTCTATGACTACAGATTCTAATTTCTACTATGAAAAAAACAAATAAAACAAGCTATGAACACAGAACACTGCTATTAAGCTTGGAAAATTTGCTCAAAATGTGTCACATGATCCAAATATACTGGGAGATTACAAAATCAACCTAGAGACAAATATGAATAAGCTATCAAGTGCACTACAGAAGTGAACACATGTTCTGTTGTGTTTATTGGAGGGATTACAGCTCCCACTTGTCAGAAAACATGTATATTTAAAATACACAGAGAAATGTATTTAAAAGGAAAGTCTTTGCATACAGATCTTAGAGTGATATAGCTGAAAAGTCCTTCAGAAATTATTTAATCTGGGAAGTTTGAAGATTTCTTTTTAGCCAAGAAAGCAAAACACTGTATAATCCATAAAACAGATAAAATCAGATCTGCTCTGCTCTCTTGCCCTCTTGTCACAAGAATGTGCGCCACATTCTCTAGCTCCTGAAGATGACAACCTGGAGCAGACTTTTCTACTGCTGGTCTGATACAATCCCCACATTTTACTTCAGAATCAAGCAGTGACTTGCAGATAGCACATATGTACATGCTGTCAGAATTTGAACTAGGATTCGAGCTAGGTTCTCCCTTATTCTTGGGCCACGGAGGTAGTTCACTCTGATACTGTGTTGCCTTATTGACAGGACAGTAATAAATCTCTACCAATAATGTTCAGTAAAGCGTTCTGCTCAATGTACACATCATGGTGATGATTTAATAGCTGTCTTAATTCAAATGGCTACATTTAACCCAAATTACAGCTTTATTGAGATATAATTTAGAGACCCTAAAATTCACCCTAAAGTATAAAATTCAGTACTTTTTTAAAAAGTTTTTTTAATGCTGAGGTTTTTTAAAATATAAATTTATTTATTTTAATTAGAGGTTAATTACTTTACAATATTGTATTGGTTTTTGCCATACATCAACATGTATCCACCACAGGTATACACGTGTTCCCCATCCTGAACCCCCCTCCCTTCTCCCTCTCCGTACCATCCCTCTGGGTCGTCTCATTGCACCAGCCCCAAGCATCCAGTATGATGCGTTTTGCAGTCATCACTGCTATCTAAGTATGGAACAGTTCGTCACCCCCAAAAGACCCCGTATCAGCTAGTATACCAGCCAGTCACTCCCTGTTTCTCCCTACCTTCAGCCCTGGTAACCACTAATCAACTTTATATCTCTATGGGCTTGCCTACTCTAGATATCTCATATAAAGAGTTTCATCCATTATATAGCAGTTTTGACCAGCTGTGTTCATTTAACATAATGTTTTCAAGGTTTATGCATGTTATAGCCTGTGGCAGCACTTTGTACCTTTATATGGCCAAATAATAGTCCCTTCTAGGATAAACCACATTTCATTTATCCATTCAGTAGCTGATGGACATTTGGGTTGTCTTCAGCTTTGGGTTATGAATAACGGTGCTATAAATATTTGTATACAAGATTTTGGGTGGTTGAATGCTTTCAGTTCTTTGGGGTATACACCTAGGAGTGGAATTGCTGAGTTATATGGTAACTCTGCTTTTTGTCATTTCAAGGAATTCATCACCTACTTCCTAGAGTGTCCGCACCATTTTACAATCTAAGTGGCAATACATGAGTATATAAGGGTTCCAGTTTCTCTATATCCTTTCCAATGCTTGTTATTGTCTTTCTTTTTATACTGGCCATCTTGGTGGGTGTGAGGCTGTATTTCACTCTAATTTTTATTTCTATTTCCTGAGTGATTAATGATTCTGAGCATCTTTTCAAGGGCTTATTAGCCATTTGCAAATCTTCTTTGGGGAAATGTCTATCCAAATATGTTGCCCATTTTTAATTGAATTATCTTATTGTTTTGTTTAGTTATGAGTTCTTTATATATTCTAGATACTTATATCAGTTGTGTGATTTGAAATTATTTCCAAATAAATCTTAAATTATTATTTTCAACTCCATTCTGGAGTTGTATTTTGACTTCTTGGTAGTGTCCCTTAAATATAAAAGATCAGTGATAATAATAAATAACAATCAATGAAGTTCAATTCATTTTTTTCCTTTGTTGCTTCCGTTTTTCATGTCATACCTAAGAAACTGTTGCCTAATACAGAGTCACTAAGGTTTACTCTCATTTTCTTATAAAGTTTTGTAGTTTTAGCTCTTAAATTTAGTTCTATGATCCATTATGAATTATTTTTTATACAATGTGAGATACAGCTCAAATTTCATTTTTTTTTGCATGAAACTATCTAATTGTTGAATAGACAAGCTATTAGCCATTGAGCTGAATTGGCACCCTTGTTAAAATCAACTGTCCAAAAATGTAAATAACCGATATCATAAGAGCACTGGAGAAGGGAAGGCTACCCACTCCAGTATACTGGCCTGGAGAATTCCATACTGTATAGTCCATGGGGTCGCAAAGAGTCAGACACGACAGCGATTTTCACATACCATAAGAGAATATATAATATATACGGCATAAGGATTGAAATTATATAGTAATTCCAGAAATATACTGTCCTATTTTTGCTATTCTGGGTCACTTTTATTTCCATATGAATTTTAGTATTAACTTGTCAAAATGCAAAAAATAAAAAGTAGCTTGGAATTTTTACAGAAATTACATTAAACCTGTAGAAAAATTTGGACAGTTTTTTCATCTTAACAAGATTAACTTTCAATGATGAACATATAATGCTTCAAGTTAACTTAGGTATGTCATTTCTTTCTATGATGTTTTGTAATTTTCAATGTATAAATCTTGTACTTCTTTTGTTAAATTTATTCCTAAGTATTTTATTCTTGTTTGTGGTATAAATAGAATTTCTTTCTTAACTTTACCTTGGGATTCTTCATTACTACAACACAGAAATACATTTTTTTTTTTTTTTTGGTATTGATCTTGTATCCTGGAACTTTGTCAAACTCATTTATTAGTTCTAATGGGTTTTTAGTGGATTCCTTAGAATTTTCTATATTAAAATCATACTATAGGGAGCTGGGAGGAGGGTTCAGGATGGGGAACACATGTACACCCGTGGCTGATTCATGGCAATGTATGACAAAACCACTCTAATATTGTAAAGTAATTAGCCTTCAATTAAAATGAATAAATTTATTTAAAGAATTTTAAAAGTGCTCAATTTAGAAAAATAAAATAAAATCATACTATCTTCAAATGGAAATAGTTTTGCTTTTTCCTTTCCAATCTGTATGTCTGTTATTTCATTTTCTCGTCTAAATTCCATGCATAGAACCTCCAAAATAATATAGACATGGTGAGGACAGACATCTCTCTCTTGCTCCTAATCTTAGAGGAGAAAGTATTTAGTCTTTACTAAGTGTGATATTAATTGTTAGGGGGGTGGTTTGTAGACATACTTTATTAGGTTTAAAAACTTGCTTTCTATCCCTAGTTATCATAAAGCTTGATATTTTTTTTAAAAAGCTGATATTCTGCATCAAAACTGATATTCTGCTTCTTTTCTTTAGGAAGTACTTCTTTTGTGGAAAGGAAGATTTTTGGAGGTCCTTCCTCCTGGAAGAGATTCTTAAAACGTCTTCTTAACTTTCAAAATGTGTCCTTTTTGCAACTAACATACTTTATCATTACCAGGACAGCAAATCTTCAGACGAACCACTGAAGGCAACCAGCCTTCAATCTTCTGAGAATTTACCACAAATTAAATGTTTTTTTTTTTCTATCTTACCACCATAATCTATTCTGTTAAAACCTAGTTAAAAACTAACTTCTCTCTCCACAAAATGAACAGAATGAAATATAGATTCATGATCATCACATAGTTTGGCATGCATCCAGTAATTTGAACCTTTCACATCATGCTTTTGTCTTTGGCCATGAAATTCTGTATTTGTTATCTATTGTTGAGAAACAAATTACCCCAAAACGCATTGGCTTAAAGCAATGATCATCATGTATTAGCCAGAAATTCCTATCTATTAAACAGATGTTCAGGTTTATGTAATCAAGCAGCTATTGCTGCTTGGTTTCTGTGGAAAAGAATATTGAAGTCGCTTTGTTGAATGGTTCCAGCTTGGGCTCTACTTTGTCATATTCAGATATTGACTGGCTCTGGAAGATTGACTTTTCAGGCAATTCAATTTTAAGGCTGGCAGCTTAGTGTTGGCTTTTAGTCAGGGGTCTCAGTTCATCTCAAAGGGCTGTTTGAGTATCATCATGATATGACAGCTGGTGTTCTCCAGAGCTAATGTTCCAAGAGAACAAGAAGAAGCTCCAGTGCCTTTTATGACCTAGCTTTGGAAGTCATGCATCATCACATTTGGTACATTCTGTTGGTCATGCAATGGCAGCTCCAATTCACTGTGGGAAGGGCACAAGTGCATGGAGACATGAATTATTTGAGGACATGATACCAGCTTATTGCTACACTACCTATTTAGCTTGAGACCCTGTGGATAAAGAGGCACATGTTCCAATAACAATACTACTAAGATAAATGGTGTGCTGAAAATGAGAGATTATATACTTTAAGAATTCAAAAAAAAGCTAGAGATGGCACCCAACTTCTTTAACATGGGTGTTCTACTGAGAGGGACTCTTGGCTATGACTGAGAAATCAGGAAATGATCACCTATTTATTAGTCCCAATAAATTCCTTTGCAGATAGAAAGGAACAGGTGCTTATTTTAGTTTCTTAAGTTAGAAGCAGATTTAGACTCTTTAATGTTTTCTCTACAGACTTTCAACCTCATGGTGGGCAAAGCAACTTCAAACTACCATAGATAATTTTAGCTAAACCGCTGAAACCAGAAGTTATTGACCACAGTTATAATCTGCCACCAGTATCTAAAGAAAAACCAGTGTCTTCTGAATTTCCACTTTCCTAGGCTGGATAGAGATTACCCAGATGCTCTTTACACTAATCAACATCTAAATTATGACTCTTTCCAGAAACATAACGTTGTATAGTTTTACTACTACTTGTTTCAAACTCTGGCAAATATATAAATAAAAAATGGAGAATGAATATGTGATTACTACATTATCTGCTTGAACATTAGGAGACATAAATAAATTATTTCCTCCAAAAATGCTAAGTTGGTTCACAGTCACACACTTATTCATCATTGAAATTGAAGTGCCCACGGTTACTGCAAATACTACCCAGCTAAGAAAAGAATTCAAAATAAGGTGTAGGCATTGTTACCATTTGGTAACATGGTTACCAAAAGCCATTGTTATCATTTCCTTTTGTGTCTAAGAAGTTTATTACCACCAACAGACAAGATTTTCTACATTCGTAATTGTAATCAATTGACCCCAAATCAGCATATTGGCAGTCAAAACCTGAATAAAACAGGACTGCATCCTCTGACAAATGACGCTGAAATTGATCTTTAGATCTACTCCACGTGTGGCTTTGCAGTTTGCACACAAAGGAGAAACATTCTCCTTCATTTCTAAGATTTATCTAGGAATAATTTAGACTGTTAGAACTTTTACTAAGTGTCTCAGCCTGTGTTAGGTGTTTTTTTGGTGCAGTGGTTCTCAAAATTTTCTGCAGTAAGGATTCTCTTGAGTGCTGTTATTAAAAATGCAGATTTCTGGGGCCCTATTTCCAGAGATGTTGATTGATGGAGGACCTCAAAGTTGCATTTTACCTCCTACCAGGTGACTTTGAAGCAATCATCTAAGACTATAGTTTGGGAATTAGATTATTACAGTATGCGAGTCACACTGTCAGAGCCAAAATTCTGACTCAGCAGACCTGAGTTCATGTCCCAACCACAGCACTAACTAGTCATGTGACCTTCAGTGGTTCCCTTAACCTTTCTAGGACTCCTCCTGATCATGGTGCAAATTTCTGTCTTGTTCTGGTTAGTGCCGAAGACAAAAGAGGCAACATGAAAGAAAGGCTTTCTAAATCATAAAGCCTCCATAAATGATATTCAGAATATCCTTACTGCTGAGGCATCTGCCAGAAGTGACCAGGTTACATCATCAATCTTATTTATCATTTAGAAGATATTTACTGCAATCCTACTCTGCATAGGGCTTCATGGCAGATGTACTTCCCTTGGCCTTTATACAACCCTGTAAGAGCATTTCAGGACTCACAAATGGGCAATTAGTTCTGCCCTCTGTTTGATATGCAGAATTTCCCTTTGATGATTCAGTTGGCATCTCTGTATGAAAGTGCTCCCTCCTCATCCTCCAGGGAAGGCTGTTTTCTCCCATTATGAACTCCACGAGGGAGGAGCATGGCAGGCTTCGCTGTATATTGCACACTGTTAATTTTTAATGTGCGAAGCCAGACTGCCAGTAGTGGGTCTCTCTCCCACTATGCAATGCGCCACTTGAGCTGCTCCAGAAAGGTGTCTTTTTGTTGCTAGAGATCTTGAGATGGTAAGCTGCTTAGTTACTATCCAAACAAGGGGGCACACAACGGAACTCAGCTCATTTTAAGAAATGATCCGAGAAAACCTCAGAGGAAGAAGCGGTTGCATGATTGGCTGACACAAACGTTGAGGGACAAAACGCACTAAGAGGAAACGGAAACCAAGTGTGATAGAGAAAGTGGCTCAGGAAAGGAAGAACCCAGAAAGGCAGATGGGATCAAGGTCCATCTTGCTTAAAAACCTTTAGGTGTCCCCAGACTCCCTGAGATAGCAAAACCTTTTCCTTGGCAAATAAGAACTTCGTGATCAAGTTCCAACTCGCCTGTCTGGTCTCTGAGCTCTGGTCACAGTGAATTTCAGTGTCTGGAATGAGCTATAGTCTTTCACCCCTGCCTCTGCTTGGACTTCTCCCTCTTCCATCTGCCATTGCTGCTTCACCTCTTGCTTTTCTTTCTCCAGCCCCTGCGTACAGAATGAGCTCTCCCCTCTTCACCTACCTTCCTCCCTGATCACCTTCACCAGGCAAATAGTTTCCCTTCCGAAGCAACTGTAGCCCTTGTTTTATTCATATGTGTGTGTGTGTGCATACGCACGTGTGCATACACGTGGGTACTAAGTTGCTTCAGTCATGTCTGACTCTGTGCAAGCCTATGGACTGTAGCCCACCAGGCTCCTCTGTCCATGGGATTCTCCAGGCAAGAATACTGGAGTAAGTTGCCATACCCTCTTCCAGGGGTATCTTCCCCACCCAGGAATTGAACCCGTGTCTCTTGCATTATCTCCTAAATTGCAGGTGGATATTTTTTAAATCACTGAGCCACCTGGGAAGCCCATTTTACTCATAATTATGTCCATTCGAGTTTCCAAATATTTGTCGAGTGCATACAATGTGCCAGGCACTGCTCTAGATGCTGGGGATACAGCAGTGAGCAAGACAAAGCCCCTTCCCTCCCAAGCTTAATGACTTGCGTGTTGCCTGTTTTTCCTGGGAGCAGGAGAGCAGGGTCTTGTCTGTTTAGTGCATTATTGCACTTCCACAGCCTAGAACCCTGCCTGCACACAGAAAACACCTAAGGAATGTTTTACTTTAACACTTTAAAGCTTTAACACTAAATTGGACTAAAGAAGGCTGGCTAGGTATCTGTTTAGCATCACAGACTGCAGGCAATGTGAGGGTAGAGGTTATACATTTGCCTCTCGCATCTGCAGAGCAGAGCCATGTACCTGGCAGGGACCAGATGCTCATGGATAAATAACACTCTCTAAGCTTAGTGTTGTAGCTACATCCATGCACTTTATGTTCAGAAGCTAGCTGATCAACTTAGATAATTCTTCATCCTGGGATAGCTTAAGATCAAAGTGTTACCCTAAGAAATCTTTCTCTTACTTTAGGCCCTCAGACAGATGTGGGAAGAAGCAGGATCTGTGTGTGGGGAGGTCTCCCTGCTGCCGATGAGGCGGTTTGGCTGGTGGGAGAAAGGGTTTTGGAATACCCACCATTTGCCACAGAGCCTGTAGCAAACTCAACAGTATTTTTCAGTGTTAGGAGGGTTGGTTTATTTGGGAAGTCACTCATTACGTTGAAGATTCTAAAATCCCAAGAGTTCCATGCATGAATGCGGATTTCACAGCTGTCCACCTGTTTTCAAGCTCTTGGGCTGCTGCACCATGGCCTGAACTTCACCCCTGATCCTCCTAGCTATCCATTATGAACACTTGTGCTCAGAGTACAAGTTCAAGAACAGCCAGACTTTGTTTATCGCTAATATGCAAAGGAGTTCCGGATACTACAGGTTAGTGGCGTATTCATAGGCTCATTTAAACAACTGAAACTCAACATATTTTATGAGGTCTGGAAGACAAAATACGTTCCTCAAATGACATATCTCAAAGAATCTACAAAGGGTTTTTAAGTCACTAAAGGTTTTCAAATAGGAGAAAGAGGCAATTTGGTTATAATCCAGATAAGTAGGGAAAAGTCAAATTGTAGGAAAAAATATATCATCGACAATTCACCAGGGGGTAATCATATGGGAAGTTCTGAGAGCTAACCATAAGCACTAGGTAACAATTTAATCTCCATGTAGATACCTCTCACACACACATTTTGCAATGACAATGAACATGGCAGATGAGACCACGAAGAAAAAGCTGAACAAGAGCAAAGGCAAATGGAAATGGTATACATAATATAATGAAAAAGAAGAGATTCTGCAAAAATGAGAAATTTGTTGCTTTTACAAAAACTGGGAATAGTCTACATAATCCACCCTGGGCAATCACCCGAGAGGGAAGAAAAGGATCTATTCAAAACTTGCCTGATGACTCTTCCATGATGAAGTGTCAACATTTCAGGTAACAGCATAAGTTATAATGCCTTAAAGGCCCTTTTCAGAATTCCACTGTAATCCTTGTGAATCCCACAATACTGTTCATATTCAACAATGTAGTTTGTGATTCTGTTTGAAAAAAACACCTTTCAGAAGTAAGACCTCCTGTGATTAAGTTTCTAACCCGAGTGATATTTTATGGCCAAATTAGAAAGCCTGGAAAAGAAAGATTGTAGTGAAGGTGCTGACTCAGCAGTGACTTGCAGAATGGCAATGGGACAGTATTTTAATGATGCCAGAGCTCGAAAGCATCATCCCTAAGATTAGCATACTTGTTAAAAAATTTAAAAAAATTAAGAACTTTCAACCACGCATAAGCATTCTGCCACTGGTCAGCAGAAAGGGGATATCTGCATAAATAATATTAGGAGATAGGGTCAGAAAATTTTAAAGGAATTATACAGTGACCTAAACGATCTGTGGAACTCCAAATTCTATCCAGTCTCTTTTTGCCTAACAAGTTCCAGAAGGGTGTTCTTTAGCATGGTCCCTGGCAGATTTTGACAGTTTACACGGTCATTCCCATCCTTACAGTCAATCTTCCAATTGATTAGCAAAAATTGTCTCTAATGAATTCACCTACCTGAAACTGATTTAGCATCTACCATATACCAAGTACTTGGGATAAATTAAAGTCAGTCTTTACTCTCAAGAAATGTCATAGTTTACAAGGGGAATATAGCCTAATTTCAGTCCGGAATGAATTATACACTAATAGAGACGAGTAAGTAGAGAGAACTATGGGAATGCAGAGATGATACTTGACCTGGGTTGAAGCAGGTAAATGAAATGAAAGATTTAAGCTTTGACTTAAGGATCTTAGGGTTGACTTCCCTTTTTGTACATTTCATTAGAGTATTTTTCAGGTCCAAAGTGAAGCATCAACTTCAGACGTTAAAACCAGTTTAATGCCTATCTATGGGTAGAATCAGCTGATGAAGTGAAAAGAGTAAGTGTTGGCCTTAAAACAAGACTGCAAGTTGGCTCACTATTTAGCCAATAGCTGAATGACCTTGAGCACTTGAGCAAATTTCTTAGCCTTGAGCTCCTCTAAGATAGGAATAACATACCAATTCATATGAACATTTAGAGATTTGAAGAAATTAATGTAGGCAGTGCATCTGACAGAAAGCATCAAGAATATCCTCAATAAAACAATACCTGCAGTATTGTATCTGCTGTTTCAGTTGCTCTGTTTACTAAATTATTAGACATGAGCAATTTAAATAATTAAGGTTTTTCAATTTGAAGTCACCAGATACAAGAGAGTTTTCATAAATATGGCTCTATTCCTACATTTCTTAATGTGTGATTGAAGGAGGCTGTTTATCAAAATAGTACAAGGCAGTGCTTTCTAATAAATTTTCTGCTATGATGAAAACATTTACTAGCCACATGTGGCTACTCAATGCTTAAGTGTGATCACTGTGAAAGAGGATTTGAATTTTTAATTTTAGCTCATCTTGATTTACATATTAATTAACTATATGTTCTGAATGTTTATGTTCCTGCCAAATTCATGTTGAAATCCTAATTCCCAAAGATGATGGTAACAGGAGGTGGGGCCTTCAGGAGGATGAAGTCCTTGTGAGTGGATTATGCCTGATAGAAGAAGCTCTTGACAGATTCCTAGCCCCCTCTTCTGCTATTTCATCATCCATCAAGAAGTCTGTGACCCAGAAGGGGCCCTTACTGCACCATGTTAGCACTCTGATCTCACACTTCCAGCCTCCAGAACTGAGAGAAATCAGCCACTCTGTCCATAGGTATCTTGGTATAGTAGCCTGAATGGAGTAAGACAAATGTGTAGCCATGGGTTGCCAAACTGGATGGTGCAGTTCTATGGTGGTTGTTAAACATAAAGATACCCAGGTCCTACCGCAGACCCAATCAGGAAGAACCCTGAGTATCTGCATTTTTAGAACACACACTAGAAGATTCTTACACATGCAGACATTGAGAATCACTGCTCTCTCTTTGTCAGTTTGATTTCAGAAGTTAAGTGTTCACGGATGGACCCTGAGGTTATAAATTAAAAGAGATATATTTCCTTGGAGGCTATTCTGTTTTAAAGGAAGTTTTGGTATTTTGTAATCTAGTTAAGGCTTATGGAGGTGGGTCATCTCTCTTCTATGGATTCATCAGGAAAGCCATCCAAAGGAGGCAAGCACGAGAACAGAAACTGAAAGGACAGGAGTGTGGTTAGAATGTGAATTTAGAGACAAATGCATTAATACTAAAAAAGCCTTTATTGTCTCATTGAAATAAATTAGATAATAATATAGTAAATATTAATTGATCATTTACTTTCTACTGAGATATTTCACCTGTACTATCTTAATTTCCCCAATGACCCTAAGAGGAGATACTACTATCATCTTCCATTTCACATCTGAGGAAATGAATTCAGAAACTCTTAAGATCATAGAGCTTGACCATAAAGTAGTGTCCGAGTCAGTCAGGGAAAGCAATTGATCCTGGATTCAAAGGAAGCCATTCAATCTTCAATGAGCTGAACTGAAATACTGGTCAAATATTTGTTGCAGAAAAGTATTTAGGAGACACAAAAGATGGAAAGCACGAAAACAACAAAATAATAGCTACCTATCATTTAGTGAGCACTTACTACTGCCAAGCCCTCTGGTGGGATTTTACACTTATCATTCAGAGTTTTCTCCTAACAAGTCGCCAACAGGCATTGAACAACGATGGGAACAATAAAAAATTACCAAGCATGCACCCAAACAGCCATGCGTAGGAATCACTTCACATGAAGAAAACTTTCTCCCTTTAGTTCACCTTCATTTAGGTCTCCAAATCAGAAAAGCATGTACTAGTGAAGAGATATATGCAGTGCTCATGTTAAGTGCCAACAATTATAGCTCCATCCACCTTTCCGTGCTGAAATGACACATTCTGTTGATTTCTTAAATGTGTAGGCTGTATCTTTCACCTCTGGGTTATATTAATGAATTCAGGAAACTCTAGGGTCACTTTCTGATATGTCAACATCTGTTGGTAGTTTTCCATTATATAGTAAGGGATGCCTCTGCACACACAAGCACTCACACACACCACAAACCAATACAGAAAACTGGAGACAGAGAAGAGAAATATCTATAAAACAGATTTCAGGCAGAAAGTATTTTTTTAAGAAGTACATGAATATTTTATCTCATAAATAAGGGCTTCCCAGGTGGTGCTAGTGGTAAAGAATCTGCTTGTCAATACAGCAGACATAAGAGATGCTGGTTTGATCCCTGGGTTGGGAGGATTCCCTGGAGGAGGAAATGGCAGCCCACTCCAGTATTCTTGCCTGGAGAATCCCATGGATGGAGGAGCCTGGCAGGCTACAGCCCATAGGGTTGCAAAGGGTTAGACATGGCTGAGAGTCTGAGCAACCAAATATGGTCTATATAATAACAATAATAAATTTACCAAAACATTAATATATCAGGGGTTAATGTTTTAAATTCCCCACAATCTTTTGAGTATTAGACAAGGTTTTCTATTTAATGTACTAACCCCTGGATTTCAAACAGTATATAGTACTAAATTAGAGCTGTGTCTAGAGATCATGCTTCAACAGTAACCAATGGTAAATGTATTTTTTAACAATATTAATTTCTTCATCTCCCTTATCTCCCAGGAACTTTAAGGCAAGGCAAAGTTAAAACTTTCATTGTAATTTTCTTCTCCCTCAAATAACCAAGGGCTTATTCATTCTTCTGGGTTCGATCCATACCTTAACATGTGCAGTCTTTAAAATGTGGGTTTATTAGCAGAAGGTAAAACTACAGAATACTTGAGAAAAAAAAATTACTGTGACACTGCACATCATCAAAGAACCCAGAGGGCATGTAATTTTTTATTGGTAAGTGGTTTTAATTTGCATAGCATTTCCTATATCTTAACATTAGATGCTCAGAAAACTCACTGGAGAAAAATATTGAGATTGGCTCTGTGGAGAAAGAAGGTATCTACAGACATTGACCTGTTATGTCTGCCCTGCTGAAAGTAATGGAAATGGTGTTCCAATTGCTTAATGTTACTTGCCACTAATTTTGTTTATATTTTACCTTAATTAATAAAGTGACTGCCACATCAAAATGCAGTCTTATCAAGGCTTTTTAGCAAGAGCACAGCAAAAATAGTATGAAGATACTTGTTGGCTAACACCCAAATCAAAAGCTTTCCCATTGCATCAAGCTGCAATCATCCTATGTTTTTCTTTCTTTTCCTTTTAATTTTTTTCTCAAAATCAACAGTACTTTGTTAAAATCTCACTAAAAACACTAGAAAAAGCTGATCAATACATAGACAAGAACAGTCCTTCAGAACATTACACCGAAAGAAAAATGGCTACGCCCTTGAAAGCTACTTTTATTTATGTTAATAAAGCTTTATTTGTTCTCTAGTCGTTAAGTTTATAGAAATTAAATGTCTTGACTATTTGTCTTTTGCCAACATGAATTTAAAAGTGGCTTTAAAAAATCTCATTAACATTGTGCTTCTTTTTTCTGTCCCAAGCTGATTCAATACAAAACAGATTACCTCCTGTCTGTGCCACTAAAATGCACATAAATATTTCACAAACCAATTTATCTAAAAATTTTGTCATTCCTCATTCTGAGTCTGGACATAGAGCTCACTATAAAACACTTCAGGTTTTTCTGATAACATAATCACTGAGGCAAGAGTATATTTCTTGTTTTGATTCTTGCCTGGGCTCAAAACATTCCTCTTGGAATGTTTTCAGAATGTCCCTATGTCACACTGGTGCACACCTAGTTAACAACACTTGCTGAGAATAACTAGAAAATATGTAATTGTGGTAATTTGATAGTCAGAAGGCTGACAGAGTCCACACTATTGAACCATAGGGGAAAGGGAAAGCAATTTACTCATTCTGGTAGGGAGAATGATAGTTCTCACATGAACAGTCATCCAGCACACTGAGAAAGATGCAGAAAAGAATTGAGGAGCCTAACTGAAGTCACAGTTAGGACACTGAATTTAGCAACTCTCTATTCTGCCAGCTCATTCACCAAAAATGATGTCAGACACTGGCTACCACCAGACCAGTGACTGGCAAAAATTTTCTGGAAAATGTCAAACAGTAAAGGATTCTTGCTCTGGGGACATGTAACCTCTGTTTCAACTATTCAGTACTGCTGTGGCAGTGCCATAACAGCTGTCCATAGATAATAGTTATACAAATGAGTGTTACTATGTTCTGATAAATCTACATTTACAAAAACAACAGATGGGCCAGCATAGCTCCAACAAACTGTCATTGGCTGACTTCTGCTTCAGAGGACAAAAATCATGGATCTCTCTGGGGCTTCTCTACCATCCTTGCTTCCTTGCTATCTACGAACTCTTTCTTCTTGCAGACCAGGCTATGAGCTCTTTGAGACCAGGGTTGGTACCCTTCTCATCTGTATCCCCAGCAAATTAAACAAAGCTTACAGTATGGGAGGTGCTCAATAATCAGTAGTTGACTGAGCAGGAGATTGAACAAAAAGTCAGGCCCTTCCTCAGTGTTTGGAATTCCTTCATTCAGTCAGCATTGGCTTGGCTAACTTTAAAGATGGAGATATTTCCCACAGACACTATAAGATTCTCTCTTAAACCTCTATGCATGCAAAATGCCCTCTCCTGATACAAAATACATATTATAAAGTTATAGCATACATTTATTCAAATTACATGACATCAAAGGCACTTACTTTGAAAAAGAAAAAAGTAATGTGCAAATGGAAGAGAAGAGAAAGATAATTTGGTTGCAAATTTCTGACCTCTCAAATTGAGACTCTCTCATCTCAATGATTCTAGGGTTTAAGAGTATTTTTCACACTACATGAGTCTCTATGCAAGCCAATTATCATCATATATTTAATGGAAGAAAGAGTAAACTTGACTAATCCTGGTAATTTGTCTTGGTCGACTTTTCTTTTTTTAATATAAATTTATTTAATTGGAGGTTAATTACTTTACAATATTGTATTGGTTTTGCCATACATCAACATGTATCCGCCACAGGTGTACACGTGTTCCGCATCCTGAACCCCCCTCCCTCCTCCCTCCGCGTACCATCCCTCTGGGTCATCTCAGTGTACCAGCCCCGAGCATCCAGCATCATGCATTGAACCTGGACACTGATGTGTCCTCATATCCATCTGCAACCTGGCATAAATGTAGCCATACTGTATCTAGTCTGAGTGCCATCGAGATTCAATAAAGAGAAACTGACATCACCTCTATAAGTAATCTATACAGTTTACACACTGCAAGTTGAACTTGAAATCAACACCTGGAACAGAAACCATTCCACAACACGGTACACATCACGTGTTCAAGGTTGGCAGACTCCTGGAGAAGTACGGACTCCTGTGGAATGTTGGGACGTGAGCTGCTTGGACCCCATGATACGATGAACAGGTACTTTTGAACTGGCTACAGCACAGAGCAAACTTCAGTAGGATGAACATCAGTGAAAAAGATACACTAAAATCTGAAGCCTATTTCCTATCCATCTCAGCTGTCAGGAGAATAAAGAATCAACAAAAACCATTTCACTGGGGCCTGAATATTTGGGCTGCTCGTCAGGGCAGGTTTTGTAAGGGGGCTGAGTGAAGCCTCAACACAGATTTTAATTTCAGCTGATTCTTACTGAAGGTATTGATCTCTGGAACTTGTTAAATTTAAGGCTGAGAGGATACACCTGAGAGTGAAAGGCTCAAAATGTGAAAGCTGCCCAGGTCTCACGGGCCTCTCCAAGGGCCAAAAAACAAGATATAATTTTTCATGCTCATAACCCAAGCCTTTTAAACCAGAGTGTTATTTCTGTTAATAAGAAAACCAAAGGTGATGTCTGGCTATCCAACTAGCAGGTGATTATGATAATGACAGTTCTAAAATGAAATTTGCAGCCAAAGCTATTTGGAGATAAACTAAAGATGCCAGCCCTATTTGGAAATGACTGAAGAGACCACATATGAGTTTTTATTATCTTGGTTAAATAAATGGGAAACATAAAACCTAGGAGATGAAACCAAAGGACTTTTTAGTCATTTCTATTGATTGGAAGACAGCTCCAAAAGGACTCCAAACCATTTAGAAAACAAACAATAATTTTTCCTGTGTGTCTTCCAAGCAAGGTTTTTTTTTTTTTTTCCTTTCCTCTCTACGGCATTTGGGAGAATTCCACTTCCAGTAAAGAAAATGTTTATTTATCAGATGTTCTTGACAGAATAGTAATCACCATTTTTGTAGTTACTTTTAATATCTTGTGGCAATGAATTTCTGATTTAAGATCACAGACCTCTCAAAAGTTTCCTGCACACTACTGAATATTGACTTCAGCACAGATTTCAATAGGATGATCCAGAGCACGTTTTAAAGCACAAAAACAGCAAACAAAAGCAGAGAAAAGCTACTAAATAAAAAAATAAATGTAATAAATTAAAAAAAATAATTTCCCTGGATCCTTTCTGAATATGCATTGAATGCATGGTTTCAAAGTCATACTGATTGCTTCTGAGGGTAATCTGAATTGTAACACACATTGAGCTAGTATTACCTGGCACTCCAACATAAAAGTGAGTTTGTTCATATTGCAATAAAGAACCTGAGAACACTACTTCCAGGGTTTATGAAGTCAGAAATGCACACTAGTTAATGGTGATAGAATTAACAAAATTGAGTTCTAACTCATCTCCCTCATTTAGCAGCTAAAAATAGGTATAAACCTGAGAGAAGTAACAATCTCTCCTTGCCTCGGTTTTTCATCTGTAAAATGGACATGTTAATATCTGTTTCAAGTTTAAAGATAACATGAGTTAAAGATAATGTAAGACAATTTTTTCCCCTGGCACAAAATTTACACTCAATAAAGTGTAGCTATTATTATAAAAATAAAGATGACAATGTTTTGCATTTCAAACTTTAAATTTATTGTCAACCATCCTAGCTCAAAGTGTAGGTCTCCTCTTTTGGAAACAATACACTTGAAACAGGTTAACAATAGTGGATCCATTTACTGTACAGCCGATATTGTGCTAAGCAACATTTACTCATTTTCTCATTTAGTAGAGACCACACCATACTTTGGGCTTCCCTGGTGGCTCAGAGGTTAAAGCATCTGCCTCCAATGCAGGAGACCTGGGTCCAATCCCTGGGTCAGGAAGATCCCCTGGAGAAGGAAATGGCAACCCACTCCAGTGTTCTTGCCTGGAGAATCCCATGGACAGGGAAGCCTGGTGGGCTATACTCCATGGGGTCGCAAAGAGTCGGACACGACTGAGAGACTTCACTTCACTTCACACCATATTTTCCATTTCCATTTTGCAGATGAAAAAAACTGAGGCCTGAAAAAGTCAAGCAGTTTGCCTAAAGTCTCTCACTTAATATGAAGCAAATCCAGGAGGAAAAAAAGGCCCCAAACAACTGAGCTAGCAAACAAACAAGCAGGCAAAATACTGCCTCATTTTAAATCCCACGCTTATGTGTACCATGTAACGTTGCCTGTACATTCAGATTACATGCCTACCTTGAGGTCTTCATCCCTCCTTGCTTCCAAGACTCTGGTTAGAAGAGGCAAGCTTGCAGGTCCAAAGCTCAGATACAATGACTGTAAGTCAAGCAGTCTTTGTCTTCCTCCGGACCTTATGTCAGGATCCTGGCCCCTAGTTCTGCCTCAGGAAAGCCGGCAGGGTTCTTGTGCTTTGTTTACCCTATTCTCATCGACTAGCATGCCCTGCCACAGCCCTCAGTTTCTTCAAAAGAACTCCAGAATCAGAAATGGCACCCTTGGGCCAAACGCAGTCTACCTGACCCCGGGGTTTAGACCACCTGGTATTCGAGGCTGGGGGTAGGGGGGAGTAACAACCTAATTATTGCAACCACCTGCCTGCCATCACGGTCGTGTTCCTGACTGCTGCCAGGTGCTAAGCTGGCAGGCTTGGATCAATCAGTAATTGTAACCAAACCTGAGTGCAATTAATTACATAACTTTAAGCTGTTCACATTTAATAACCCTGAAATAACTTCATGAAACTGCAGTGCAGTAGAAGATTGCAGCAAATAAAGGAAAACAGCTGTGGATAAGATTTCTGTAAGTATTTTCTTCAGGTCTGGATCTAACTTAATCCTCATATATCCTGTGTATGCCCAACTTGTCCTATTTACCATAGGTAAGGGAGAAGAGAAACAGAAGACTCAGTGAAATGCCATGGGCTTAGGTAAGAGGATAAGAACTTTGCTAACTGTGATCATAGCAGGCATTTAAATTCCCTAGATCTTACTGCAGCCCAGAAGCAAAAGAAAGTCCCAGGAATGATGGTAGCAGGAAGTGGTCGAATATTCATTAAACCCATTTCTTTCTCTTGGGTGAACAGAGAAATTAACTTTGCCAGATCTGGCCCCTGAAACACGTGCAGAAGTAATACATACAACATTCACCCTGAAACTCAGCAGGTGATGTCCTGTACACCTTCTCTTTGCTCACTAGCTGACTGATGCAGTAGAGAATATGAGGATGCTCAGAAAATGGATGGAAGGATCCACTGAACCACCATATGAAAAGTCATTTGCCGAGTATGCAATCAGACTATGTATGACAAGACTGAGACATATAAATGCATATGATATTGAGCCACAAAGAATTGGATGCTGTTTATTATTAATACAATGGCTAACATTAATTACTGATTAATAAAACACCTGACAGAATTTTTCATCAGCCCTAAAATGTGAAGGAAAGAAAATAAAATTGAAGAATTAATTATTAATATATTAAAGAGTTAATATATTTAGAATATATGATTCACACCTAAGTTTGTGCACAGCTTTAATATTACAAAAATTGGATTTTCCATGTAACAGTCTAAGTAACATACCAGCAATAAGCATCATAAAAAGCAAGTATTTTACATCACAGGTTGTTTTTAATAACAACTTCATTTGAGTCATACTGACAGGGTTCTCTTGCTCAAGAAAAGTGTCAAGGTTAGAGTTGCCATCTCAGCCATTCTACCAGGAGAACACCAGAGATTGATCAGACCAGCATAAGAATCTTAACCACCCATGAAGTGCTCTCTGAAAATATGCATGATGCTAATACTTGGGGGTTATAAATAAATAAAATGTGAATAAATGAAATAAATTTACTTTAAGAGCTCAATTCCAAAACTCTTCAAAGCTATAGGAGAGCTTTTCAAATTACATCTAAGAAATACCCTCATGTCAATCCATATTGTTCAATTTTCATACAAAGTCTCCACTCTCTCCAGCCCCTCATCTGGCCTCTTTGTCAGCTTCCAGTTAGGACAATTCTGTTGCCCTCAACCTGCAGCTGTTTTTAGCTGCAGGTTGAGGGCAACACTATCATGGCCACTTTTTCCATTTAACTGATTTGAAGCATCTGGGAAATAAATTCTATTAGAACACTAATTGGGTCTGATGTGAATATTGATCTATAGGGAGATGTACCACACAGAGCACTGGATTACATTAGATTTGATAACATTTAAAAATATTTGCATAGAAAACTATGCTACATCCAAACACCAAGGAGAAAGACAACAGCAGAGCCATGAGCAGAGTGTGGCTTCTTTTACTTATTCACGGTAAAAAGGATAACTACTGATTTGCCTGTCCATCATTCCCTTTACTTGGAGTATTAACACTCGTTTCCCTTGGGAACCAAGCCTCTCTTGCCGTCAGTTCTTATGGTTCATCAATGGCTGGATTACACCTTTCACTCCTTCTTCCCTGCAGTTTCAGAGTCCTGTGGACAGGATCCAAGTCTGGCCAAACTTGGGGGGCATGCCATCCCCATCTTCTATTTGGTTCAGGGAAGTTATGGTAGTAATCTGGCTCTTGAAGGAATTGTGTTGAAAGATGTACTCTTCCCATTGGAAATTCTAACCTGGCAGTAGATAAACCTGGAGGTGGTGGAGGCAATCCCACCACTCCTTCGAAGTGGCTACCTAAGAATGAAGCCCACACAGAGAAGAAGTGGCCCAAAGCACAATTCATTCTGACTGTGTGTAAGCACCTTGATCAAAATGTATTGTACATAAGCAAATCAATTACCTTTATGCTTCTTCCAGGCACCATTCAGTTCAGTTCAGTCGCTCAGTTATGTCCGACTCTTTGCGACCCCATGAATCGCAGTACGCCAGGCCTCCCTGTCCATCACCAACTCCCGGAGTTCACTCAGACTCATGTCCGTCGAGTCAGTGATGCCAACTCATCCTCTGTCGTCCCCTTCTCCTCCTGCCCCCAATCCCTCCCAGGATCAGAGTCTTTTCCAATGAGTCAACTCTTTGCATGAGGTGGCCAAAGTACTGGAGTTTCAGCCTTAGCATCATTCCTTCCAAGGAAATCCCAGGGCTGATCTCCTTCAGCATGGACACGTTGGATCTCCTTGCAGTCCAAGGGACTCTCAAGAGTCTTCTCAGCACCATTAGGTTTCTTTAAAAGCAGCAAGTCTAATATCCTGGGGATGAATTAAGCTGATAGCAACAGGGTCAGATTTTCCTGGCAGTGGTGTATTCAGGTATCATTTATTATAAGCTGTCCAAAATTGTTTCACTCAATGATTTATACCAGTGTCACCATACTAGTAGTTACTTTTTGAGGGACTTACCAAAAAGTCATGATGAGCTTTTTAACCCAAGTAAAAGTTATATGGATTCCAGGGACAGTTGGGAAAATGGTAAAAATTGCAGATTCCTAAGCTCCTTATGGATAGATTCTGATTTAGGAGACCTTTGATCACTCCACGAATCACCATTTTCATCAGGCAGTCTAGATGATTTCAATATAGGTAGCCATACTTTATGAAAGAGTACTGTGACAAGTGGATGAGAACTCAGGGACTAAAATAATACACAAATGAATTTCAAATCCTGTTTCTACTGCCTACAGGCCATACCTAGGACAACGGGTAATCTTTTAATCTTTTTATGCTTCAGCTTCCTAATTTACAAATGAAGATAATAAAGCCATCATAGAGGGCTTTGCAAGATAAAGCTTATAAAGTATTTAGCACAAAGCCTCTCATACCATAAGACTCCAACAATGGTTATCTATTGGTAATTCATTTACATGGATTAGCTTCTCAGATAAACCAATTATTACTAATGAGAAATATACAAGACCTTGAAGCAATGAAACATAGAATATATAAATTTTGCTGTGGAAAAGAGGACATAGGCTCAGTCTGATAAAAGTTCTAGTGTACAAAGGATGGGAAAATACAAAAAAAAAAAAATCCTACCTCATCTATTATCTGGCCTAAAGCCACTTAGGACTAATGTCCTTAAGTTTAATGGCTTACCAGTACAGTTTTAGGTCTCACACTGAAAAGTCTTGTACACTAAATAGCAATCCCTAAACTTTTCCTGTTTAAAAAAAGAATAACAGTGCCCTAAACACGGAAGTGAGTAGGCAATGGAACTGGTTTAGCAGCTTGTATAATAGGCATAGCTACACAAGGGAGGATGTTCCTGGTGAAAGTTGAGGAGGAAATAAGCATACCTGTACAAGGTACAGGTCTATAAGTCATCCTGACATGGAGGACAGGCTTTGAAGGAGGACTGGTTGTTCCGAATTTAAATTACCAAGGTCCCATTTACCAGAAGAGCCACGACATTGATGAGTCACTTAGCTTCTGGTTTCCAGAGGAAAATGAAGCTAGTCTCATTTGGTTGTGTTCAGGACTCCATGAAATATCTGATGTAAAATATTTAATAGAATGCTTAACATAGGATGAGTGCACTATTTTTGTTATTACTGTGGTTTTACCATGGAGATACTACTTTTAAAAGTAATTAGCAAGATGAGAATAGGAAAAAAACATACAAAATATTTCATATTTCTATAGATGTGAGAGTGGGGAGAAGAAACAATCAGAAAGAACCCAAGGAATTAATTTCAATTAATTTCAACAAGTAGCAAAAGAAATAAAGAAGAGGCAGTTCCTGCTAGTCCAGTGTTGCATGCCCTCATTTCCTTCATTGGCATTGCCCATACGCATGGTGGAGCAGCAGGAACCCATGGGCACTAACAATGGCTCTGATGTTACTGGACCTTCAAGGGCTATCTCCCAAATCCATTTTTAGCCTTTGCTGCCACAACAGTTGCAAGAAGAAAAAAAAAATCAATTTCACAGTCCTCTCCTTTTCCAAAATGCCTGGGCTTTGGCTGATAAAGCGATGATTTAAAGTCAATGGCTGAGGTGGAAATGTGAGTATGTTCTTAAAGGATAATCACCAGGCTCCTTCTTGAAATGCATCTGTTTTTAACCAATTTCTCAACCTCTGAGAGGGGTAATTAAACAGAGAGGTGCACAAAACATAAATAGTGGAAACTGAAAACTAGCTTCATTAGCCTCCTTATCTTTGGTAACTGCAGGTGTGTGCTAATGAATTACATGACTGGTAAAATAAAATTAACGGCAGCTGCATGTGTTTACAAAACTGCAGCCACAAATTACAGGTATCTGTAGCATCCATAATTCATCCATAATTGACAATTTTCATATTACTGGAATAAAGAATCAAGTCTGCAGATGATTACAGTATTTGCCTCTCAGCACTAGAGATTTTGTTTCATTTCCTTTGCAGCATCTCCACTGAAATAAATGGCAGTTTTATGGGTAGAGTTATATGTCAAGGTAAAGGACCAAATATGGCAGACAACCCAGAACCCAGTTCTGTCTCCCATGTTGCCAACTTCAGTTTCCCATCAAGAGAGAAGTGAGCTTACACATAAGCTTTAGAAATGTACACACTGGGCCCACTTTTGACTTTGCTAGCTAGAAAACTGAGGTAAGGATTCTATATCTACATCTCAATGTCTTCACCCGTTAAATAGGATAATAATAGTGCCTACCTCACGAGGTTGAAAAGTTGTAACCAACCTAGTTTGAAGACACTTGCAGAATATGTAAGAGATATTCTATATTTTAGAGAAGTAAATGACAACCATTCCAGTATTCTTGCTGGGGAAACCCCATGGGCAGAGAAAGCTGGTGGGCTACAGTCCATGGGGTCATAAGAGATGGACACAACTTAGAGATTAAACCAAAACCACCATTCTATATTTAACCATGTAGGGCGGCGGGGAGGAGATACCCCTCATCCAAGGTAAGGAGCAGCGGCTGCGCTTTGCTGGAGCAGCTGTGAAGAGATACCCCACACCCAAGGTAAGAGAAACCCAAGTAAGATGGTAGGTGTTGCAAGAGGGCATCATAGGGGAGACACACTGAAACCATACTCACAGAAAACTAGTCAATCTAATCACACTAGGACCACAGCCTTGTCTAACTCAGTGAAACTAAGCCATGCCCGCGGGGTAACCCAAGATGGGCGGGTCATGGTGGAGAGGTCTGATAGAATGTGGTCCACTGGAGAAGGGAATGGCAAACCACTTCAGTATTCTTGCCTTGAGAATCCCATAAACAGTATGAAAAGGCAAAATGATAGGATACTGAAAGAGGAACTCCCCAGGTCAGTAGGTGCCCAATATGCTACTGCAGATCAGTGGAGAAATAACTCCAGAAAGAATGAAGGGATGGAGCCAAAGCAAAAACAATACCCAGTTGTGGATGTGACTGGTGATAGAAGCAAGGTCCGATGCTATAAAGAGCAGTATTACATAGGTACCTGGAATGTCAGGTCCATGAATCAAGGCAAATTGGAATTGGTCAAACAAGAGATGGGAAGAGTGAACGTCGACATTCTAGGAATCAGTGAACTAAAATGGACTGGAATGGGTGAATTTAACTCAGATGAACATTATATCTACTACTGTGGGCAGGAATCCCTCGGAAGAAATGGAGTAGCCATCATGGTCAACAAAAGAGGCCGAAATGCAGTACTTGGATGCAACTCTCAAAAATGACAGAATGATCTCTGTTCGTCTCTAAGGCAAACCATTCAATATCACAGTTATCCAAGTGTATGTCTCAACCAGTAATGCTGAAGAAGCTGAAGTTGAACGGTTCTAGGAAGACCTACAAGACCTTTTAGAACTAACACCCCCAAAAGATGTCCTTTTCATTATAGGGGACTGGAATGCAAAAGTAGGAAGTCAAGAAACACCTGGAGTAACAGGCAAATTTGGCCTTGGAATGTGGAATGAAGCAGGGCAAAGACTAGTAGAGTTTTGTCAAGAAAATGCACTGGTCATAGCAAACACCCTCTTCCAACAACACAAGAGAAGACTCTACACATGGACATCACCAGATAGTCAACACCAAAATCAGATTGATTATATTCTTTGCAGCCAAAAATGGAGAAGCTCTATACAGTCAACAATAAAAAGACCAGGAGCTGACTGTGGCTCAGATCATGAACTCCTTATTACCAAATTCAGACTGAAATTGAAGAAAGTAGGGAAAATCACTAAACCATTCAGGTATGACCTAAATCAAATCCCTTATGATTGTACAGTGGAAGTGAGAAATAGATTTAAGGGACTAGATCTGATAGATAGAGTGCCTGGTGAACTATGGAATGAGGTGCGTGACATTGTACCGGAGACAGGGATCAAGCCCATCCCCATGGAAAAGAAATGCAAAAAAGCAAAATGGCTGTCTGGGGAGGTCTTACAAATAGCTGTGAAAAGAAGACAAGCGAAAGCAAAGGAGAAAAGGAAAGATGTAAGCATCTGAATGCAGAGTTCCAAAGAATAGCAAGAAGAGAAAAGAAAGTCTTCTTCAGCGATCAATGTAAAGAAATAAAGGAAAAGAACAGAATGGGAAAGACTAGAGATCTGTTCAAGAAAATTAGAGATACCAAGGGAACATTTCATGCAAAGATGGGCTTGATAAAGGACAGAAATGGTATGGACTTAACAGAAGCAGAAGATATTAAGAAGAGGGGGCAAGAATACATGGAAGAACTGTACAAAAAAGATCTTCACAACCCAGATAATCATGATGGTGTCATCACTCATCTAGAGCCAGACATCCTGGAATGAAAGCATCACCACAAACAAAGCTAGTGGAGGTGATAGAATTCCAGCTGAGCTATTTCAAATCCTGAAAGATGATGCTGTGAAAGTGCTGCACTCAATATGCCAGCAAATTTGGAAAACTCAGCAGTGGCCACAGGACTGGAAAAGGTCAGTTTTCTTTCCAATCACAAAGAAAGGCAATGCCAGAGAATGCTCAAACTACCAAATAATTGCACTCATCTCACATGCTAGTAAAGTAATGCTCAAGATTCTCCAAGCCAGGCTTCAGCAATACGTGAACTGTGAACTTCCTGATGTTCAAGCTGGTTTTAGAAAAGGCAGAGGAACCAGAGATCCAATTGCCAACATCCGCCGGATCATGGAATAAGCAAGAGAGTTCCAGAAAAATATCTATTTCTGTTTTATTGACTATGCCAAAGCCTTTGATTGTGTGGATCACCAGAAACTGTGGAAAATTCTGAAAGAGATGGGAATACAAGACCACCTGACCTGCCTCTTGACAAACCTATATGCAGGTCAGGAAGCAACAGTTAGAACTGGACATGGAACAACAGACTGGTTCCAAATAGGAAAAGGAGTATGTCAAGGCTGTACATTGTCACCCTGCTTATTTAACTTATATGCAGAGTACATCATGAGAAATGCTGGACTGGAAGAAACACAAGCTGGAATCAAGATTGCCGGGAGAAATATCAATAACCTCAGATATGCAGATGACACCACCCTTATGGCATAAAGTGAAGAGGAACTCAAAAGCCTCTTGATGAAAGTGAAAGAGAAGAGTGAAAAAGTTGGCTTAAAGCTCATCGTTCAGAAAACTAAGATCATGGCATCCGGTCCAATTACTTCATGGCAAATAGGTGGGGACACAGTGGAAACAATGTCAGACTTTATTTTTTGGGCTCCAAAATCACTGCAGATGGTGACTGCAGCCATGAAATTAAAAGGCGCTTACTCCTTGGAAGAAGAATTATGACCAACCTAGATAGCATATTCAAAAGCAGAGATATTACTTTGCCGACTAAGGTCCGTCTAGTCAAGGCTATGGTTTTTCCAGTAGTCATGAATGGATGTGAGCGTTGGACTGTGAAGAATTGATGCTTTTGAACTGTGGTGTTGAAGAAGACTCTTGAGAGTGCCTTGGACTGCAAGGAGATCCATCCAGTCCATTCTGAAGGAGATCAGTCCTGGGATTTCTTTGAAAGGACTGATGCTAAAGCTGAAACTCCAGTACTTTGGCCACTTCATGCAAAGAGTTGACTCACTGGAAAAGACTTTGATGCTGGGAAGGATTGGGGGCAGGAGAAGAAGGGGATGACAGAGGATGAGATGGCTAGATGCCATCACTGACTCGATGAACATGAATCTGAGTGAATTCCGGGAGTTGGTGATGGACAGGGAGGCCTGGCGTGCTGTGATTCATGGGGTCGCAAAGAGTCGGACACGACTGAGCGACTGAAATGAACTAAACTGAATGTTTTTTTAACTAGTTTCTTGATAGTAGGATTTCTCAGAGTTTTTAATACACTCTTGTATCCTGTGGGTCTCCAAGATGGGAAGTTTGTAGTGTTGAGCATATTTATTTCACTCTAGAGTCCTTTGAGGAGAAGGCAATGGCACCCCACTCCAGTACTCGTGCCTGGAAAATCCTGTGGATGGAGGAGCCTGGTAGGCTCCAGTCCATGGGGTTGCTAAGAGTCAGGCACGACTGAGCGACTTCACTTTCACTTTTCACTTTCATGCATTGGAGAAGGAAATGGCAACCCACCCCAGTATTCCTGCCTGGAGAATTCCAGGGACAGAGGAGCCTAGTCGGTTGCCATCTATAGGGTCACACAGAGTCGGACACGACTGAAGCAAGTTAGCAGCACCAGCAGCAGCAGAGTCCTTTGAGGTCCCTTTGAGGACCCTTCTTCCACAGTGACTTAATGAGTTCTGGCACAGGAGAAGGGATGTTTTGATGGAGCCTGAATTCAGTAACACCCTCAGGCATCTCCTAAAAAGAAGGACAGCACCTAAAGAAAAAAGATGTGACGAAGATAATCTTTCTAGTCTAGAACCTCGCTATACTGTGTGGTTCCTGCAACAGCCTCAGCAGCCGCTCGGGAAAACTGTTACAAACGTAAAATCTCTGGTCTTGTTCCAGACCCACTAAACCATAGATTGCATTTTGACAAGATCCTCAAGAAAGACTAGATGCAGTAAAATTTAAGAAGCCCTACTCTCATCCATCACTTTTTAAACCCCTTCCTGGGTCTCATCATTCTGGCTTTGAGGAAACCTTTATGTATCAACAGTAGTTTCTTCTGCAGTGTATCTTCAACATTCCCCCGAAAGGCAGGAAAATCCTAGGCTGTGGCTCTACAACTCCAGGGGGCGCCAGTCACATAGGACATAGGGTGCACGGTGTCCCCAGAGTTATACAAACCCAAGAAGTCTTTTCAAAACTGACACTCTACTGTGTGGAAGACAGAGCCTTTGTATTATCAGTTTTGTCAAAGAACTTTTATTAGTCAAGTTTATCAGTAACACTTTTTGAGCACTTAATAGAGTCCAGGAATCTTTGACTCACTTTACAGTCATTATATTATCAACATCTATTATCATCCCCATTTACTGATAAGGACAAGGGGATTTTTAAGGATTTATAAATGATGTTCTATACTCAACGTCAAATAGTAGAGTTGGGATTTGACTGTAAATCCAACTCCAAAGAGTATGTTTTCACTACAGAAAAGCTGGCTTTTAAAAATCTATAGAATAGGATAGAATATTGAGGTGGGAAGTTACAGGAGAGTTTGGGAATTATGTTTGACAACAGATTGGTTATAGAAAGTGTGGTATGTCTTCCCCGGTGGCTCAGTGGTAAAGAATCCACCTGCCAGGGCAGGAGAGCTGGATTTGACCCCTGGTCTGGGAAGACCCCATATGCCGCTGAACAACAAAGCCCATGCACCATGACAGTTAAGCCTGTGCCCATGAGCCCAGGGACCACAACAAGAGAAGCCACCACAATGAGAAGCCTGGGCATCGCAATTAGAGAGTAGCCTGTACTCGCTGCAACTATAGAAACGCCTGCACAGCAATGAAGATGCAGCACAGCCAAATATAAATAAAAATAAATACATAAAGTTTTTTTAAACTGTGGCTAGAATATGTTTCTAGGGGACATGGTCTTGGTTTGTCCCTGCATAAGTGGATAATAATTGAACAAACATTTGCTACATGATTACAGTGTCTAATCATGTTGACAAATACTTTGCATAGTCATCGTGAAATCTACAAACAGCTACTCTCTGTTTTATCCTCACTGCGGTCTAGTGGAAAATTTTACCGTCTCCAATTTTAGGGAGAGAAGAAGGCAGAAAATCTTAAAATATTTCCTAAAATCTCCAAGTTCAGAAGTAATGGTGATAAGGTTCAAAACCAGGTCTTAAAACTTTGAAATCCTGAGTTTCTTCGCAGCAGCACAACCCGCTTACCAACCGTGGGATAAATGTTAGGACCTTAAGAATAAAAGACGAGAGGTACACTTTTAGCTGCCTAGCCTAACCTAGACAGCTGACAGACAGCAAGCTAGAGGGCTCATGGAAATGAACTGATAAAACAACAATGACAAAATTGAGGAAATACCTTCCAAGAATTTTTCACACTTTAGTAGAAGCTCAGTTCTAACAAATGGTTGATTTTGGTACCTAAGAGCACAGAAAGTTATTTTTCCACAACCCTTAGATTTAATTTTTCTTCTCTCTCTTTCAAAACAAAAATGTTTCTGCTAAGCTTTCTCAAAAGAAGACCCCTCCAGGCTTCCTGCGGACATAAAGGTGTGCTGGATGGTAAGGCTGCTTACGAGCATTATCATTAGTACAGGCCCACAGGGACAGAAAGAGAGAGGAATCAGGTCAGGTCATGAATAAACAGTGTCCAAGAGTTCAAGGGTCCATAGGGATCTTGGGAGGTCACTTAGTCCATTCCTCTGTCTCTAGGAAGGACTCACCTTTCCCCATTAAATTAGACCACCATAGGACAAATTCATTCTCTTTTAGAAAATACTGGGAAGCATATTTTTCTGTGGATCAACACATGAAAACTTCTCTTATGCATTTACCTTTGGTCTTAGTTCTCAACTGGGAGTGACTTTGCCCTTCCTCCTCCGCAGCCAGCCAACCACCTAGAGGACATTTGACAGTGTCTGGATACTCTTTTGATTATCACAACTGGATGGGAGGTTGCGGCCAGCATCTAGTAGGTGGAGGCCAGTGAAAGTGAAAGTCACTCAGTGCTGTCCAACTCTTTGTGACCCCATAGACTATACAGTCCATGGAATTCTCCAGGCTAGAATACTGGAGTGGATAGCTTCTCCCTTCTCCAGGGGATCTTCCCAACCCAAGGATCAAACCCAGATCTCCTGCATTGCAGGCGGATTCTTTACCAGCTGAACCCCAAGGGTACCTAGTAGGTGGAGGCCAGAGATACCCCTAAACACCATAAAATGCCAGGGTAGCCCAACAAGAAAGAATTATCAGGCCCCCAAGTAAACACACCGAGATTGAGAAACAGAGCAATGAGCAGGCAAGAGCATCTTTCTTTGCATTTTGCTATACAATACAAGGACCTACCTATAGTGGGACTGAAGTTCCATGGTTCAGAAGTTCAGAAATATGTTTCTTCATAAGATGATGTGGAACTCTTTTTTTTTTTTTTTTTTTGGTAGTCAGAACGACCTAATTCTCTATTGACTAGCCAGGCTTATATATTGGACAGTACATTTTTTCATGAAGGCAGGAACCATACATGGTTAATTTCTATTCCCCTAGGGCCTATCACTGGAGAAGGAAATGGCAACCCACTCCGGTGGTCTTGCCTGGAGAATCCCAGGGACGGTGGAGCCTGGTGGGCTGCCGTCTATGGGGTCGCAAAGAGTAGGATACGACTGAAATGACTTAGCAGCAGCAGCAGCAGCAGGGCCTATCACAGAGAATTGCATATAGTAGACGTTTTCGGGGGGCTTCCTCAATGGTGCAGTGGGTAAATAATTCACCTGCAGTGCAGGAGACACAGGAGACTCTGTTTCAATCCTTGGGTTGGAAAGATCCCCTGGAGAAGGAAATGGCAACCCATTCCAGTATTCTTGCTTGGATAATGCCAGGGACAGAGGAGCCTGGCAGGCTACTATTCATGGGGTTGCAAAGAGTCAGACACGACTGAGTGACTAAGCACTTAGCACTCAGATTTATTTTGCAAATCTCTATGTGAAAATTCAAATCATCTAGTTATGTAAAAACAGCGAGACAGATTTTCACAGAATGAGGGGCATGTGCTAGAGATGGTCTGTCTTAAAATTACAGGCTCTTTCATATACATGATATTTTGGAGTCCCTGAGTAAGGCCTCTCACAAACATAGATACTCTTCCAGAGCAGCTGAAACTAAGGAGTCTTGGTGACTATAAATGGGGCGCAACATACCATATGTATGAAGATGTTGTAGATTAAAAAAAAAAAAATTGTGATTTCCAAAGTGAGTCCCAAAGTGAAAAACCTCAGGCCAGCCAGATTCTCTTAACTGTGGATGTTGCTTTGCTTTCCACAAGGGGAACCCTATGTAGTTCTGCACGGTCCACTCCTTGGAAATGAGCCACCTCTGTCTGAGGGGAATATCTTAAAGAGAATCAGAGCTGAGCAATTCATGGCACGAGGTGTATTTAAAGTGCTCTTGGAAGGCTACCAATTACCAATATCACAGACACAACCCATTTCTGTTTTAACAGGAACTGCTTTAGCCCATCCTGTTAGAGTAGGAGGTTTTGCCAACTTCCTTTAGACTTTAATTGATAACACACAAATCTGTTGCCACAGATGGTTGGGTGGGCAGCATCTGAAGCTGAGGTCTGGAGAAAGGCTTCCCACCCCCAGCAAATGCAAGAATGTTCAAGGCATGTAGATGCAAGGCGCACCATGGAAACGAAAGTAAGGGAAGAGGGCTGTGGGCTCCACACCAAAGCATCAGATCTGGCTTAAAGATGCCCTGGCAGGAAGAAGGTTACAGGTCTCCAGCTTGCCTTTCTGCCATGTGCAAATAAGATTATATGTTTCTGGATCCCAGGCACACCAGCTATTAACTATATCATCTTGGGCAGCTTATTTAATTTGTCCAGGTTCTGCTTTTTCCTGTATGCAATAGAGATTGATATTAATACCTCTCTTTTGAGACTTTGAGGAACTTGAATGAGTCATAAAAATTTTTTTCTAATAATTATTATTCTTTTCTCATGTATGAAATAAAAGTGTCCTGTAGATGATTTCTATTCTCCTTGACATAGACTCTTCACTTTTCCCCAATAAAACTTGCATAGTCTTCAAAATTTTAAGTGAAATCCAAGAGTCAAGAAGCTCAGTGACCTCAGATTCTTCAAAGACAACTTATATGGTCACAAATAATTCCAAGTAATCACAAGAAGTGTGATCAAAAGTGACCTGGGGAGGGCAGATATCTCAAATTTGTTAATCTGGTCTCTTTCAGTGGCAGGTGATTGAAAGTCAAAACTGCTGGAAGGAATAAATAGGAAGACATCTATCAACTCTTATCATAGACGAGAAGCCCAGTGGAAAGCTTCAGGTTAGGCAGAATCCAGTTGCTCAAGAGATCATTGGGAATCTGCCTTTCCGTCTCTTGACTTTTCTTTTCTTACTGTTGGCTTCTTTCTCATCAAGGTCCTCCCAGGAGGGAGGTGGTGACCCCCAGGAGGTCCAAGCATACATTCTTCCACTGTCAAGCCCAGAAGACCTAACGTGTGTTTCCCGGTCACTCTGGTGAAAGTCTCAGTATTTAGTTCACCTTACTCAGACCTGAATCATGTCCTTACTCCTGCAATTGGCACCATACCTGAACCAGGTAGAGTGAGGGGGCAGAGGAGTAACCAGGAAATGGCAGAATAGATGCCAGTTAGGCAAAAGCAGGAGCACCCACTGCACCTGCTGACCACCCAAGTTCTCTCTCTTGATAAAGGACTTACCTCCTTTCTTTCTTCCTTTTATATTACGTGGGTGGTTATGGAATTGAGTTGAGCAGGGGTTGAAATGAGAATAGATTATGCACAGCTGGACTGAAAGGAGATTTTTTCTTGTGTGCTATTTTAGTCTTGTTTTAAATTATCCTTCTTGGAAACAGGTGCCTTGTGCCACGTTGGCTGTCTCTCATGGAGCTGCTTGGCTGCATGAGAAAAGTAGACTCTCACAAGTTCCTGCCAGCACCTGACCTGTGGCTCCCCTCTGGTTATTCTCATGCTCCAAAGAGTTCAGACTGTCAAAGTAAGAAGAGGAGCCTTAGCTTAGGTACAAGGTTCCATAACTCCATGGTCTCCGAATCTCAGACAGCAGAAAACTGGATTTATTCTAGGACACTTCTGCTGTGTCTATTTCCAACAAAGATTTGGTACATTTCTTCTGAAGCTCACTGGGCTCACTTCAACTGACAGTAAGGAGCTATTAAGGATGGCAGTCCCTGGACTTGTAGTTATTCACAGTGGATGCTATGAAGCAGGGAAGTAAAAGACAGAGAATGAGATGGTTGGATGTCATCACCAACTCAATGGACATGCGTTTGGTCAAACTCCGAAAGATAGTGAAGGACAGTGAAGCCTGAGGTTCTGCCATCCATGTGGTTGCAAAGAGCCAGACATAGCTTAGCAACTGAACAACAACGAAAGACCTAAATGCTGAGAATTTAAAGGTAGACAGAGTGAGCCCTAAATCCCTAAACAAATTGTCTCACTCTCCTGAGACCATTTCCTTCTCTGTAAAGTGGTCATAGTGACTACTGCCCATTGAACATTTTCAGTTTGCTCCATGCCTACTCTAAAACTGTGCCTTCATGCATTGAATCCTCATACCAAATTCTGTGAGGCAGGTTCTCTTATTATTTCTATTTTACAGATGGTAACACAGTGGGTTCAGGAACTTGACCAAGGACGCACCTCTAGAAATGGCAGGAAAGTATTCATCACAGAACCTTGTATATAGTGGCCAATCAAAAAGAAGTTCACAGATGGGAAGAGGTGACAGATGCACTTCCATTAAGAAATATGTAATTCCAAAGTAGTAGATATTATTTCAGATGACTGTCATTTCAGTACCAAAAGGTGTGATTATTGACTGGGATATGCAGTAGTTTAATCAGCAAGGGCTTTGTGGAAGAGGAGATTTATTTTGCTATTCTAGTCAGACTGCATCATACTCAGCTACCTCTGTAAAAGGCCTGGTTCTTGTCCTTCAAAGTTTTGGAAACAGATCACCTTTGTGTCCAATGAATAAAGAGGGGTGCTGGCCCCCAAGCTGCCTCATTTTCTGAGTCAATTCTGATGACTGATGTCAAGTGCTACTGTCACCAAATAACCCTCCCAACTAAGTTTTGAAGAGACAGATGGTGTGACAGGCTGGAACTTGAGACTGATTTCACTAATATAGTATGTGTTATTCACTGCAATTGGAGATTCAACTGTGAAACTGAGCCCAGGATACACAGGAAAGCAGAGTTAGGTGATACCTGATGTTTAAGGAGGACTTATTTGAATTTCACATGCATTATGTCATTTAGTCCTGACAACTGCACAATCAGTTTAGTTCCATTATCATCCCCATTTTGCAGACAAGAAAAATGAGGCTCACAAGTCACAGAGAGCTAAAAAGCAGAGGAATCAGCCAATGTGGAAGAGCTTATCTCTTAACCACTAAATGCTCAGTGTCCCATGTTGACATGGACTGAGTTGGAACAGGAGATGAGTGCAAATAGGTAAGATAAGTTTTGCTACTGATTGGAAGATATTCCTACACCAGACTCCACGCATAATCAAAATGCAAAAGCCAGATCTGACATAACTGTGTGAATTCAACTTTTTCATGACCTTAAGGTATGTAGGGCATGAAAAAATTATTGAGGCCCAAGGAATTTTCTAGTTCATCCCATCAAAGGAAGCAACATAAATATGCCAATTACAGTAACCAATTCCACATATTTAGTTTCCAAATAAGAATACAGTGAGAAAAGAAATGGCCACAGACTCTTTCTTTACTATAACTAGACTCACTGTGCCTGCAGTGAATCAATATTTTCCCATAATGTTACTTGTCTCCCACTGAATTCCTGGCAGATTCTGCAGAGGAAAGCAATGCTTACAGTACATTATTACTTTGGTGTTTCAAGGGGAATTATTCATACCCACATATTATGGAAACAGTGCTCACTTTATAGAACCTATTCCCAACTCTAATTTCCAATGGTGCATATTTCTCCATTTACTGCTATTTACATATACAATTAATTTCTATGGTTAATTGACCTGGTATTTGGTATGTCAATGTTTGCATGTGTTAACATAAATAAATATTATATATAATAATGGATGTAACAACACAGTGGAAATTCATTTCCCAATGGATCTCCTTAACAATTGAAATAAGTTGATAGTTTCCAGAATTCTAAAGGTACATCCATGCAAATCTAAAATAGAAGACAAAACCAATCTGATTCTACACGGCCACACTCAGGAACAGTAATTCAAAGAGCAGAGGAACTGTCACATCCTGAGTCATTCAGATTTTCTCCATTTGATCATGGCATTCAGAGCCCCAATTCCACCAGTTCTAGCAACTTCCAGCAATGTCAAACATATCCTAATTCTACCTGGAAAAGATTTGCAATGATTCAGTTCCCTACTAAATGCAGCCTCACTATCACAGAAACCAACTATTGGTAACAACAACAAAGACAACTGCCAATACTGCTGAATACACATCTTGTGCTGAGCACTAAATGCTAAGTGCTTTACACCACTAGTTATTTCATAGAAACTGCCCTGTGTAAGGAGTTTGCATGTTACACATGAAGAAACTGAGGCCCTGAGACAGTAAATCATTTTCCCATCATCTATCACCTTGTAAGTGGTAGAGTTAGGATTCTGATCCCACTCTGTTTAACCACAAAGCCTACAACCATAACACCTGCTCCATAAGCTTCCTTCATACTAAACAAGTGGCTGCAGAAATTCAGACTGAGTAACAAACATTCAGGTTTATTAGTCAGGATAGAGAAAGTGCTAGAAGCTCTGACTTACGCCACAGAATCTGATGCAGGATGGGCACCATTCCTGCATCTCCAAATTCCATACATTTATGCATGTATTTTCAGTATGTATCCTATCCTTCTGCCTTGTGGCTCCATCATGTTGCATGATACCCATGGCAAGCAATGTAAAACCTGGGGGATCTTGCATTGGCTCAAATGCTTCAGCCCACAAAGAACACACCAATTCTGCTCTTAGTCCATTGGCCTTAGTCCACAGTGCTGCCTAGCTGCCAAAAGATTGGAAAATGTTGGGGCAGGGCACATATATATTCAATGAACAACAGATGTCACTGCCATGTAACCCTTCTCATGATTCCTAGGTAGGAGGAGGCTCATACATGGGGCACCTGCAAAAACATACTTCATGATGCATTTTCAAGTTCTTTGCCCTAATATTTTGGAGGTAATCATCTGTTCATTGGATGCACATTTTTTTTTCACTCTAAATGGTAGCTAAGGTTAATCATGTGTGTTAACAGGATATTTGGCAACAAGAAAATACCTTTAATAAATGTATCTGCGGGTTGTCAAGAGATGGATTTGGACATTTTTATTACCCTGTTACCAACACAACCTCATTGCCATTTCTTGCCAAATATCACAGACCCAATTTTCACTCAACAGTCTTTATGGGAAAATATCAAGCTTTAGTGTCAGCCAGATGACAAGATGGCTCATTCGGGCCTTTCTCTACACCTCTCGCATGATCTATTGTCACACCCTTACTTTCTAACCAAACACGCTGACCAGCACAACTACAAGTCCAAAGGGAATGTGTATCAGGGGAGACGACTTGTGTGATAGGCAACCTTTCCATTTATCATTCTCGACTTCACTCTAGGTCTGTCTAGTCAAAGCTATGGTTTTTCCAGTAGTCCATGTATGGATGTGAAAGTTGGACTATAAAGAAAGCAGAGCACCAAAGGATTGATGCTTTTGAACTGTGGTATTGGAGAAGGCTCTTGAGAGTCCCTTGGCCTGCAAGGAGATTCAACCAGTCTATCCTAAAGGAAATTAGTCCTGAATATTCACTGGAAGGACTGATGCTGAAGCTGAAACTCCAATACTTTGGCCACCTGATGTGAAGAGCTGACTCATTTGAAAAGACCCTGATGCTGGGAAAGATTGAAGGCAGGAGGAGAAGGGGACGACAGAAGATGAAATGGTTGGATGGCATCACCGACTCAATGGACATGAGTTTGAGTAAACTCTGGGAGTTGGTGATGGACAGGGAGGCCTGGCCTGCTGCAGTCTATGGGGTCGCAAAGAGTCAGACATGACTGAGCGACTGAACTGAACTGAACTGACTTCACTCTACAGCAAAATTTCAGAGCAGGAAGACCTCTGCACCCATCAATTTACTGATCTGGGTTTCTTTGCTTTTTGTGTACTCCAGGGCTTCCTATTTTCTAGAACTTTCATTCATGCAATACTGTATCCCCTACTGCTGTTGTTATTTACAGGCATTCTGTGATGTGCACTATACTTTCTTGATTTAAAATCCAACTCTCTTTGGCTGAATATAATCTGATGGAATAAATTATGTAAGAAAGACACAACATTGAAGGAAGGTCAATACCTAGTCAGTGCTTACTCCTCCATTTAATCATAAAATTGAAAGAATAATGAAAAATAGAAGATTTAGAAAGATAAAAATAATCAGGGCATTTGTATGGGGTAGTTTAAAGTGACTGAATTCTTCACGGTTTTTGCTTGCGTTGTTTTTCTGTTTAGAGGAGCCTCTTAAATTATACCATGTGAAGAGAGAGATTTTCCTATACAGTACTCTTATTTAGACCTTGGAAAAAAAAGTCTAGAAAACAATATTTTCTTGAAATAATGGAAAAATCATTCATTCTAGTGTTTTCACTTTTCTGACAACTTATGTTCTTGAAAATGCTATTCTGGGATTTTCCCCTCAACCAAATGCTCCAGGCCTGAGTGGCTAAAGGCAGTCCTCAATGAACAGGTGAAAAGGCGACTAAAATTTCAGCAAACCGCTGGGTCAAAACAGTATCAACTGAGATACATATGAATTTTGGTCCAGGCCGTATCTCATTGGGACGCTCACTAATAAATCAAAGAATCCAAAGTATTGGTGATTTTCATTTCTTTTTGACCCATATCCATCCAGGAAGGAGGCAAATTGAGAAAAAAAAAAAATCCTCTTTTCTTTCCTCAGAGCCTGTAGTCCTTCCCTTTCTCCTTTATGCACACAAAATATATATATTCTACTGCCTTTCCACTGTGTTCAGTTACAAAGAGAGATGTAATGAAGGCCCTCTGTGAATGGGGTTGCCATGGAGAAGCCGTTCCAGGTAAAGAATAGACACTACAGAAAAGCGGCGTGTAACTTGTCAGCGAAAATGCCGCAGCAACCCCCGAGAGATCGTAAGTTCTGCCCCCACTAATTTAACTACAACATGATTCTGTGGGTATCTAGAATACGCTCTGTCCTTTTGTGAATATGCCTCGCTTTACAGAAGAACTGTGTCCTGACTCCACGGATTTAAATTAAAGTACATTTCAAAAGTATATACATGGTGTCATATTTAATAGAACCCTAATGGCAATCCTTTGTTTAAAGATTTTCCCGCTCCTAAATAGGGTTTCGAGGTACTGGGTTTTCTTACAGTGGGATAAACTGCTGAACTCTGTCTGCTGATCTTCCCTAGTGTGAGGAAAACATAGATTCATCGTGTGCTGCCTTAGCTATACTTTCTCTCATTTTTTTTAAATTGAAATAGTGTTGATACACAATATTATATATGTTACAGGTATACAATACATTGATTCACAATTTTTTAAAGTTATATTCCATTTATAGTTATTATAAAATATTTGCTATGTTCCCCATGTTGTACAATATATCCTTACAGCTTATTTCACACTAGTAATTTATACTTCTTAACCTCTTGCCCCGTGCCACCTCTCTCCCTTTCCCTCTCCCACTGGCAACCACTAGTTTTCTCTCACTCTTGAGGGGCATTAGCCAAAACTGGAGCAATACGTACAAGCTCATCTTTCTGAAATCCAGTCTCTCTGCTGATTGAGACTTATTTAAAGAATACATAAGCAAACTTCAGTTCCGTTATTACATTTCAGCATAACTGCCTGAGTTTTAGTGAAAGGAAATATATTTATGCACACATGATATACACTTACCCTCCCCCTAAATATGTGTGAAATATCCACCTGTAGTCAAGCCTACAGTTGCCTAAATAAAAAATGAAGAGAAAAATCCCGATAGATTGAAAGGAAAGAGGAAACCATGATTGTATTTTAACACAAACCATGTAAATAAACTGCTATTCAGCAAGCTCAAATGGTTTAAGCCCTACGAGTCCGCTTCCAACTCTGAGCATTCAACAGATACCACTGAAATTTCTTAAACATCTACTACATTCCAAGAACAAGACTAGATACTATATATTGATAACTGCATTTGCTCATCAAAAATAAGAAAATAGAGACTTAGAGTGGGTAAGCAATTTGCCTAGGTTCTTTCTTTCATACCGTAGCCACAGAGGGTTTAAACTGGGGTCTTGAATACTCCAGAGTCTGTGCTTCTTCTTCCATGCTGCCTGGAAATCAGGAAATACCAAAATTCAAATGCAGGACCTCAGTCATGTAAATTACATGGCCCGTCACTGAATCCTGGAACAATGTCAGAAAAGAAATTATACTTTTTTTTTTTTTTTTTTGGCCAGAGCTAGGTATCCAATGTTTTGGTTGATATTGATAGATGACCACTGAAATCCATCCACCCTCCTCTTAACTAAAAGGTGGCAATGTGCCCAGATAGACAACTGTATTTGCCAGGCTATCTTATAAATATATGTGCCTCAGTTCAGTTCAGTTCAGTCACTTAGTGGTGTCCAACTCTTTGCGACCCCATGAATCACAGCACACCAGGCCTCCCTGTCCATCACCAACTCCCAGAGTTTACCCAAACTTATGTCCATCGAGTCGGTGATACCATCCAGCCATCTCATCCTCTGCCATCCCCTTCTCCTCCTGCCCCCAATCCCCCTCAGCATCAGGGTCTTTTCCAGTGAGTCAACTCTTTGCATGAGGTGGCCAAAGTACTAGAGTTTCAGCTTCAGCATCAGTCCTTCCAATGAACACCCAGGACTGATCTCCTTTAGGATGGACTGATTGGATCTCCTTGCAGTCCAAGGGACTCTCAAGTCTTCTCCAATACCACAGTTCAAAAGCATTAATTCTTCGGCACTCAGCTTTCTTCACAGTCCAACTCTCACATCCATACATGACCACTGGAAAAACTGTAGCCTTGACTAGATGGACCTTTGTTGGCAAAGTAATGTCTCTGCTTTTTAACATGCTATCTAGGTTGGTCATAACTTTCCTTCCAAGGAGTAAGTGTCTTTTAATTTCATGGCTGCAGTCACCATCTGCAGTGATTTTGTAGCCCAAAAAAATAAAGTCTGACACGGTTTCCACTGTTTCCCCATCTATGTGCTTAGTGAAATGTAATTAGAAGATTTGGGTAAGATTTTCAGCAAAGGTTTTTAACAGGGTTCTATTTGACTGACATGCGCCCTTTCAGCTTTACTTCCTGCCTCGTTCTTACTGACTTGAACACCCATCTGATGACTGAAAGGTGAGCCACAAGTCATAATTATATGGAAGCTCAGAAGCCAGAGGCCACACAAAACCTGGAGACAAGTACAGGCTTCAAGTTACAGAAAAGAAAATTACCTATATCTTATTCTAAGACACTATTATTTGGGGTTTCTGTTATACACACTCAAAACCAGTCCCAACTAAAACATATCCTGCTAGGAGAGAAAAAAGGCAGGGTTTATGTCCCTGTCTTCCCATGATAATTACCTTAAGGTTGGAGGCTCTGCTCTTACATCTGGTTTTATATCTCCTCCTCATCACTTGGACTTTCCATATAAACAACATGAGGTCTACGGTTACTTGTTTGCTTAAACTAAGTAGATATCTTAGAAGAGGCACCAAGGAAGGTCCATGTTTCTCAATGTCATTTTTAAAGCTAAATCCAGTTTAAATGAACTATAAAAATATTTATTCTGGAGAGATGCCAGCAGGCCACTTACGCTGACTGATAGCAAGAACCAACTGTTCTTCAACCTGAAGAAAATAAAAGTGAATGTGAAAGTTGCGTCTAACTCTTTGATACTATATAGTCTATGGAATTCTTCAAGCCAGAATACTGGAGTGGGTAGCCTTTCCCTTATCCAGGAGATCTTCCTAATCCAGGGATCGAACCCAGGTCTCCCACATTGCAGACAGATTCTTTACCAGCTGAGCCACAAGGGAAGCCAAGAATACTGGAGTGGGTAGCCTATCCCTTCTCCAGTGGGTCTTCCCAACCCAGGAATTGAACTAGGGTCTCCCAATATTGCAAGCAGATTCTTTACCAACTGTGCTATCAGGGAACCCAAAATCAAATTTGTCCCTCCAAGTGACAGTGGCTCACAAAGGAGACCTGTGGATCTTTAGATTACACTTGGCAAAGAGCCTCTTTTTGTACACATATCAGAGGTGTTTTCAGAAACTCATCCTATTAAGAATTTGAATGCCGCTTGAGTGTTGATCGGATTTCCCCTCTTGTTCCTCTACAGAACTAAGTCCTTGTTCCACTTCAGAACAGCAGATCTATTTGCTGTTGAAATCGCCAAATCCCTGTCCACCTGAGTGCCTAGTTTGCATTCTCACCCTTCTCTTCTGTGCAAGCCATTCTAGAAGGCTTTCCTCTACAGCTCAGTCAGTAAGTCATGTCCGACTCTTTGTGATCCCATGGACCGCAGCCCTCCAGGCTCCTCTGTCCATGGGATTTACCCAGCAAGAATACTGGAGTGGGTTTCCATTTCCTTCTCCAGGGGATCTTCCTGACCCAGAGATCAAACCCACATCTCTTAAGTCTCCTGCATAGGCAGGCAGGTTCTTTACTGCTAGTACCACTGGAAAACCCTAAAGCTTACAGCAGCAGCTAAAAAGTTTGCTTAATTTACCCCAGAGAAGCACTAATCAGTAAGGAGCAGATTACTAAGCTACTGACAAAGGGCAGTAGCATGATGGTGAGAAGTCTAAAAATAAAAATAAGGATGCAGGAAGGGTGAGACTTGAAGGTAATTAATTTATGCTCTTCCGCTGGGGAGAACAGAGGTCAACTAAATGGCTAGCCAGTTCTGACAGCCACCTTAAAGATCTTCTCCTTTTGGGGATGAGTGTGTGATTTTAGGGGTGATTGTTGAGAGAGACTTTACACATTACCGAGAGTGGAGGAGAATGTGGGATCCCCTAGGAGGAGCTATAATAGAGCCGCTGATGAGTAAGAAAAAACCACCACTTAAAGATGGTTTCAAAGATCACATATGTGACCAGTCATATACAGTGCAAGCAATGATCTTGGGAGAGCATAATTCAGCAATTCATTCATTCTACATGGATTTTTCCCTAAAGTATTTATTAAGAGAACTATGTGCCATGCGTTACACAGTACTAAGGATGAAGTGGTGAAGAGTCAGAAAAGGTCTCTGTCTTCATGCAATTTGCCTTTTATTTGGGAGAGGTAGATAAGCAACAAGCTAACTAACGGATAAAGACATGGACTGTGTTATGAAGGAAAGGGACTGTGTAATGGGCTAGAGCGGGCCTGGGTAGGTGGCAGGGAGGGTTTTTGGGAAGGTAACATTTAAGCTGAAACATCCAGGATGAGATGGAATCATCTCTGCAAAGATCTGGTACGGAAAGAACCTTTGAAGCAGAGGGATCCAAGGCAGAAAAGAGTTCTGATGCACCCGAGGAAGAGAAATGTGAATAAAAAGAAAGATAGTAGGACAGGGAAATTGACAGGAAAGAGTTGGAGACGGACAGGAGCCAGACAGGATGAATTTGTAGTTCAGGGGTTAAACTTGGGGTTTTATTTTAAGAAAAGGGAAGTTTTAGAGGGTCGTATGGGAGAACCAGATGAGCTAGAGGAGGAAATAGCAACCCACTCCAGTATTCTTGCCAGGAAAATCCCACGGACAGAGGGGCCTGGCAGGCTGAGGTCCATGGGGTCACAAAGAGTCGGACACGAGTCAGCGACGAAGCACCAAGCGTGGGAGAACATCATGGTGTGCGGTGGCTTGCGGTTTAGTTTCTGGGTGGAAAAGGAAGAAGAGAAATGGAGACTCGTGAGGAGGCTGAGGCGGAGGCCTAGGTGGTTTGGCTGAATGTGGCAGCAGCAAAAATGGAAATAAATGCAAAAGTTTGAGTTGTGTCTTGGAGAAGGAATAACTTGTACCTTTTGCCTAAAGGCTTCACTGCTCCAAATGTCAGCAGCAAACTCCTCTAATGCCTAAAATTTGGGGAATTAAATAATTAAAAAGATAATGAGTTTTGTTCAAAATTAATTCAAAATAAAGATATTAAGTAGTTTCTCTTCCAGCCTCAGCTTCCCACATGAATGACTGCTTTGTTGTAGGCCAACTTTTTAACCTCAGTGAAGCTCATCGGACTCTACATCTACAGTTCTGGCTACCTGGCAGGGTTGTTGTGAAAATGAATAATAAAGTAAAAGTCGTTAAGCCCCTATCCCAGTATTTCCCAAACTGGAGAACATTTGCTCAAAAGATATGAAAATAAGCATTTGATATTCAAATACCCCTCTAGGCTTCTATATTGCAGGACTTATCAGGGCCTTTAATGCATTAATGTGTATGGCTCCTTAATGAATTAATGAATCACCAATAGAATGCTGTATTTCCTACTTATTTAAAGAAGGAACTCTTTTCTTTCAAACCACCTGATTGGGGATTTTATAGACCACAGTTTGGCAAGCATTGTATTAATATTATGGAGATGTAAAAGGCGCTACTGAGACAGCAGGAGAACTTCTAAAATTAAGAATCTTCCAACAGAGAAAATGTGTTGTACTTACATTATAATGATCAGTCCTTTGGATAAGAATTACCAGGTTAGGGAGTCAATATCTTGCCTAGGCATCAAAAACATAAGATACCCACTGCAGAACAAAATGAAAAGTGGGGCTTAGGTAAGACATCTTGGGAATACAGTATTCCTGACTCTAGCAAGAAGCCTATGGAGTAGCCATTATGATCCCCAAATAACAGATGAGAAACTGAACCTGGAAGTGGTTGAGTTACGTGCATAAGTTCATCCCTCTGATGGGTAACTATCATGTGTACTTCTAAGCATTATACCCAATGACTGTTTTTAAATGCTGGGATGAGATATAGCAGCGGTTAGGCTAGTATGACCTCTGTCCTAACCCTAAACACAAGTAGAGGCAAGAGCAGAGCAAAGCAGTCAAAGCATTTAAATCCTGGCTTTACCACTTAGTGGGCTTCCCTGGTGGCTCAGAGGTTAAAGTATCTGCCTGCGATGCGGGAGAGCTGGGTTCGATCCCTTGTTCAGGAAGATCCTCTGGAGAAGGAAATGGCAACCCGCTTCAGTATTCTTGCCTGGAGAATCCCAAGGACGGAGGAGCCACGGGCCACAGTCCACAGGGTCGCAAAGAGTCGGACACGACTGAGTGACTTCACTTTACCACTTAGTAACTGTGTGATGTTAAGTGAGTTACCTAACCTCTCTGATCCCTGGCTAACTTATCTGTACCTGACAGATGACAGCAAAGATCTCACCCACCCTAAGGTTTGTCATGAGGATGAAATGAAACAATACAAGTCGAGTACTTAGCCCAGCTCCTGGAAAAATAGGAGCACCTCTTAAATGTGTGATCTTATTATTTTGTACAATATCATTTGTATAGTATGATATTTTTGAAGAGAAGATGCTCCTAACAGAATATGGGTTATCAAACGATGAGGAGAAGTTGTGCCCCCTTCAGAGTTTTGATTAGCTTGTTGTATTCTGTCAAGAGCTTCTCCGGTGGCTCAGTGGTAAAAAAAAAAAAAAAAAAATCCTCCTGTCACATAAGAGACAGGGGTTTGATCCTTGGGTCGGGAAGATCCCTTGGAAGAGGGCATGGCAATCCACTCCAGTATTCTTGCCTAGAAAATCCCATGGACAGAGGAACCTTGCAGGCTACAGTCCATAGGATGGCAAAGAGTCGGACATGACTGAAGCAACTTAGCAGGCAGGCAGGCATTCTGATGTCAAAGTGCAGGCTTAAATGACAGAAGACAAAAGCTGCACATAATCACTTAATTTTGGGAAACTACTTTTTCCTAGAAACAAACTTTAAGTAAAATCCTTTATTTTTCTTTTCTTTTTTTCAAAGCTGGGAACACTTGGTTTAAGGTTAATTCACTGAGCCTGAGTTATATGAAGAAAATTGAGTTAAGGACATAGCTACTGAATCGCTAAATGATTCCTGAGGTACTGGTGTAAGTACCACACATCTCCTCTCTATGGAATGGATCTACATCATATCAGGTGGGGATAAGAACAGGGAGGACAGATAATGAGACTTGCTAGATAATTAGGAATGATCTCTGTGCATGTGTGGGGAGGAGGGTCTGCTCTGACTATGAAGAAAGCTGCTGATTTCTAATCACACTTTATTCTTGGCTTTGTTAGATCTACATGAAACCAGTTTTGACCTTTAAAACACAATATCACCTTGCTCACAATCCTGTAAGTAGCTTGTCTACTTAATGAAATTGTTGCCTGGCTAACAAAGTTGTGGTGGAAGTCCTGCCTGTTAGTCATTAACTTCAAGATCTGAGCACAGCTTTCTATTCATTACACTCAAGTCTCTTAGCAGCAGGATGTAAGGTCCTGCTTAAAACTGAATTTGGAAGGTCTCTGATCTTGATGAATTTAAACTGAAGCACAAGATGCAGATTTGGATGAAGACTAGGTGAAATTAAATGTCTGGCCTCTGGAGTCAGCCTACCTGGGTTTGAGTCTTGGCTCCACTGTTAACTGTGTGACCTCTCTAAGCCTGTTTGTTCAGCTTGAAAACTAATTATAATGATATAATAATAATTATTATAAAAATGAATCCTTCAGTGAATACTTATAAAAATTAAGAAAAACATGGTTCCTGGATTATAAATATTAGCTATGACTACTGCCACCACCATCGCATCACCATCACCACTGTTACCTCCACCATCAGCACCGCCATCATCCCCTCATCATCGTTATCACCAGTCAGTAGCACCATCATCACCACTACCTTTAGCATCACCCTCGTCGTTAGCAAAGGCAGTAGTAGCAACAAAAACACCATGGTCCCCCCAAGCCCATTAGCTGAGTTCTTTAAGATCCACTTAATGTCTCTACTTCTTCACCATTATCAGCAGCAACAAAAATGTCATGTCCACCCAAACCCATTAGTCCAGTTTTTTAAGACCCACTTAATGTCTCTTTCTTTTCTTCTTGAGTCCAAATATTTTCCTTTTCTCTCATATTCATCTCACCTATGCTCAAGTTTTCCACCTTACAACTAAAAGCAGTTTTAAAAGCTAACAAGACATCAAGCAAAAGCCACTGGGGCAACTACCTGAGGTCTTTAGTACTTCCCATTTTTGTCTCTTTTAGGTAGCTTAATTCAAATGTCCTGCCCTTATACCATTTTTTCTGTCTCTCTGACATTGTCAATGGCCTTAATATTTCATCATGAATCACTAAGTAAAACTATTCTTTTTTAAAAAATTTATAAAGACTTCCTCCTTCTCTTTAGTGATCCAGAGAATCACAGGCGTGCGCACTAACTATAGACTTCTAATTAGTGAAAGTTACTTGTGGTCTGATCAAGTCAAAAGTCAGTTAATAAAGCTCATTCATGAGTTTTTCAGTTTGTACTAATTGGTTTTGCAGTGAAGTCCTAGTGTACACATTTTGTATTTTCAGGTGTGGTAGTTATATCATTGTTTGAAATCAATATGCAAAAACACTGAGTTCATCAAATTCTGCAAATTAAATGTTCTAAAATTCAAATCTCCCTTTAGAAAGGCTGCAGTTGTGAACTAACTGCATTGAGGAGTTCAGGCAAGTGAGTTTGTGTAATGAAGTAGAAATATGACATACTGAAGAATATTCTACTTTCTCAAGTCAGCCTGGGAGGGCTTCTGTGTTGTTATTGTTAGCAAGTGAGGTGTATGGTCAAACAAGCTCCCATATAACATGATACGTCTTGGATTATAACCTCCTGGCATCCAAACATTGCCCTGTGGTGTAGTATTGACTGTGCATCTGGTCTATAAGCTCCCTCTTATAAGGTTTGCATCAAACACTTCACTCTTATCTGTTATCCCAGACTGGAACAGGGTCTATAAAAGACCAATGAATATTTGCTGACTTGTAAAACATTTTTATCTTTGGAAATATACATTTTTTTGTAAAGCTAGAGAATCACTGAGCCTATCACTTTTTCCCTTCAGGACTGCAGAGAAAAACAATGTTTTCCATAACTAAAGATGAAAGAAACTAGTTAAAATATAAGAACCCTCCAAGGAAGATTTTGACAATCAGTCGCCATGCTTTTGGTACAGCATTTAGTAAATAAGATTGAGTGGTACCCAACCTACATGCTCACTATCAACTACTAAAAAGCATGTTGATTTATGTGTTCATTGATTCAGTCACTCAACTAGCATTCACTGAGTGCCTAGGCTGTATCAGACTCCACGCTAGGCATTGGAAACAGCAGCAAAAGGAAGAAATGGAGTTTACAGGGGATTTGCACAATGATATTGGTTTTGGAATTAGGGTTTTAGAAGAGGGCATGTCTTAGTGTGGGTCCCAGAAATCAGTGGCTGAGACAAGCACTTGTGTGCAAGTTGTTTACTTAGAAGGCAATTCTATAGACAGGAGGGAGAGAACAGGGAGAGTGATACAGTGAAGGGTAAAACCCAAGATGAGGGTGTGTTTTGAATGCCTTTGTTGTAGGAGAAGGTACTCTGAAAGCTCCTTCTAGGACTGTCCATCTGGAGGGTGGGAAGTATCCTCTTTGGTTAAGGGTTTCTTTGAGGCCACCTTCACACATGGGCTCTCTCAGTGTTGGAAAAGACCTTGCAGCAGACAGTCTGAGGGCATCTGAGGCAAGTGCTGCTGGCACGAAGTGAGTTTGGGACCCCAAGGCAACGCCCACCACAGCTGTGCCTCAGATGAGGGGTAAGCTGAGGGAATGAGACATGAGATGCCAAAGGCAGCGTGACAGTCACCCTTTTACAGAAATTTTAATAAGGGCCTGCCTCTCTGACAGGCCCTGTGCCAGGATCCTGCATGTGAGCTGAAAAACACAAAGGGCTTCAGCATTTAGATCCCACATGTCCACAGACAGGGACTGTGTTTCTCTTGCCCATTTAGAACATCCTTCAGCTCATAGCCAAAGATCAAATAAACAGGTGTGGTGATCAGATTCACTTTTCAAAGCACATTAAGTGCTAATTTTTCAAAACAACAACAACAAAATGGTAGTGAAAACAATAGCAAGAATAACAATAGTAGCACAATTCACTCCCTCAGATGCACGAGGCTCTGATCTAAGTGGTAAATCTAGTTCATCTCTCTTAATCTTTACAATAATTCAGTGACAAAGATACCATTGTTATCACCCCCATTTTACAGATTAGGCAACTGAGGCATAGCAAAATTTTAAGATATGCCCAGGGTGAAACAGCTAGTGAGATGCAGGGCAAAGACTCAAGCCTACCAGTCAGATTTCTGATTTCTTACTCACCACATCTTTCAGTCTGTCTCAGCCTAATGGAAAGATCAGGCATCACTCCTACTCCACTCATCTGCATCTCTTCCCTGTCTGTGTCTAGCATACAACCAAGAGTTCTCAGATATCACAAAAGCCTCAGTCAATGCCTGGTGGAGGAAGAATCAGTTTGTTTTTATTCCAGAACTGAGAGGAAATAGAGAACTCATCAACTGAGACCCTGATCCCAACCTTTTACCCCTTATTCTTACCCTCATATCCATATTAACAGATGCTACCAGGTAGCAAAAATTCTGCTCTTTGGGGTAGTGACACATCATAGCCAGGCAGTGACAGACCAGGTTCCATAGCCCCTGTTCAATAGAAGGGCTGGGAGCTCAAGATCTGGACTCCCATTTCCTGGGTTCAAATCTTGACTCATGTAAGTTCTCCCAAGCACTGGTCTCCTCACCTGCAATATGGGCATTATAACAGTGCCTAAAGTCTTAGAAAATATTTCAAAATTCTATAGCACAGTGTCTTCAACATGGAAATCACTGGATATTGTCATTATTTGCTCCACTGCCACACATTCTTTGTTGCTGTGGACAGCCTTTCCTCACAAGTACACACATACACATGATTTCATCCAGTCTCAGAGACATCACAGTTCACTAAGCAACCCCATGGTCCACACAGGGACATCTCTAGGTGAAGCCTGTGAAGACATTTCCAAAGGAAATTTTACCCAAGGAGGTGTTGGAGAAAATATGCTGGGACCAGAGTCTGCAACTGCTAAGAGCAGTGGGAACACAAAGGGAAAGAAAGAGAAGAATCTTCTCTCATTTTTTAGCCTCTACTAATTATAAAATCCTTATTACCAGTGAGTGGTGAAGCTTACAGGCAGCACAATTAAAATTTTAATTAATTAAGCCAAAGGCAACATTAACTTATACTTAAAAAACCCTTTATACATAGTGATTAACATAGGTCAGCAAATCAGCAAATATTGCAAGGGTTTCAACACTAAAAGGACAATAATCCTCACACTTGTCCAATAGTTTGACTTAAGGAAATCATGACAAAACCAGGAGATCTCAAGGACAGTGATTCCTAAAGTTTCTAGTGAGTGAAACACATTTTAAAATGTTGTTCTTTATCAGAGTACAAAAGTAGTGCAAATGTTCTTATAGCACAGCTGGTTAAGAAAGCAAAGGTGGCTTGAAACATCAGGACAATCACTATTATAAAATCTACAATCAAACATCAGATGGACAACTGTATGGATTTAGAAATATTTCCAGTGGACACACCACTGAACTAGCTGATTATTAAATCAACAACAGGCCAAGCCATTGCATTAGTTGAGAAGAGATGAACACATGCTGAATGAAATAGATTCAATCGTTGGTCTATTCTATCATCAAGAACAGACCATCTGCCATTGCAGACAAATAAAGACGTCTTCACCAGGCCTGAAGCTGGCTGCAAACATGACTATCCACCCTAATGTTTTGGGCATACAATACAGAAAGTGAAAGTTCTAAACCTTGCTAGTTTCTTCACTGCTATTTCCAGTAGGTCAGTACCCACTATTCAATGAGTCATGAAACTTCAATGAGACACATACACACACACCACATTATAAATGTCATGAAGTAAGTTATAGTGAATAAGAGCAGCTGAAATCTTAACATAAAAATAAATAAATTTCTCATTTATTTCATGTTCTGCTCATGGAATTTTAAGCAACGTGCTTTTTTCCAGGCTTTGCATTTTTACGATAAACACATAAACTATGCCAATGGCAAACTATTAGGTTTATCTTGACATTGGTTTTCATTAGAACATGGTCCTAAATTCACATTTAACTCATTTTCTCTCCTCACACAAGAGTAAGTGTTCCTGCCATGTGGATTCCTTAAACTGCATATTATGTTTAGCTCGGAATCTTCTCATTCTATTATCTTCATCTCATTTACAATTCTTTTCCAGTCTGTGCTTCTCCTGGGACATACATGATTATTTAATCTTTTCTAACTTACACTGCATAGAAGACAAAACTCCCTCTGGGCCAATGCATCTATAAGTAGGATGAAATCTGCCCATGACATGGATAATTCCTTTCAGTACAGGTGTCATTGCCATGGAGGAGATGAAAACCTGAATGTATTGTTAAGTGGGAAATATTCAAAATTATTACTTGAGTTAAAATAGAGAGAGAGCCTAGAAAATAAATGATATAAAAATAATATAGAGAAGAGTTGTATCAGAGTACCAACACAGTAGGAGCATCATGAAAATTCAATTCTGGAGTTAGATGAAATGACTCTTGAATTCCAGACTCACAACTTATTAGCACACTTCAGCTTTCTTCCTTACAAAATGGAAATAAAAAGAACACCTACTTCATGAGACCCCATAGACGATACAGTCCATGGAATTCTCCAGGCCAGAATACTGGAGTGGGTAGCTGTTCCCTTCTCCAGGGGATCTTCCCAACCCAGGGATCGAACCCAGGTCTCCTGCATTGCAGGCAGATTCTTTACCAGCTGAGCCACAAAGCAGGCCCACTTCTTGAGATAGATATGAATATAAAGGGACTATATACCTAAGTATATTGTCTTAGTGTATGCCTTTAGGATACTGTTTAAAGGTGTGCCAAAGGCTCTACCTAGTTTGATTATTTCCCAGGCTACCTGAGAGGGATGTTGTCTAATAGGAAGAAAGGAATGCTTGGCATAAATTGCGTGCTCTAGAAACATTAGTTGGTATTTTTACAGATACAAAGAACCAACATATAAACATCTTGCAATTACTTTTCCTGTTATACTTCCAAATGATTCCTTGCAAAATTCAGGCCTATATAAAGAATTAAGTTTCTCAAGTAAAGGACACTCCATTTACACTTCACTGTCGTATGTTGTTAGAAATCATAGTGTATGCTGTATTTTAATTGATCTAGATGACAGAGTTATAATGTTGCACAAAATAGTAAATTATGTCCATTTGTGATAATATTTTTATGTTCAACCATGAACAGTGTCTCATTTTGACAGAAAAAGAAAACATGTGATTATTGAATTAGGGGCACCATGGAAAACTTTGTAGCCCAGCTGGTTCATTCGCACTCCAAACACATACTGTTCTTATTCAATTACAGCTCGTACATTCAGTTCAAGAGCGTTCTTCAAAAACCTTGTTAGTGAACTTCAGATTTCTTGGAACACCAAAAATAAGCTTGCATATGTGAAAGAACCACTGACACAGAATAATGAGTTCTGCTGGGGTTTTTAAAAACAGAGGGAAGCATTCTTATTTTTTCTCCATCATTTAATAATTATCAAGCCAGAATATCCTGAGTTCACTTATATGAGGCCCCAATTCTAATGAGGGCCTCTCTCTCTCTCTCTCTCTCTCTCACACACACACACACTCATGAGCAGCATTTGAAAATTCTATTGATAAATCATATCCTATGAATAATTAGGATGGAATACATTATAGAAAGCATTTTTAGCCTATAGCCTGTAGAAACATTATTAGCAAGGGAACTAAACTATACTTCTCTTTATTAAGACTTGGAGAATTTACATGCTGGCTTGTTATTGCAACTCTGCTGACTCAGTAATGGAAATTAGCTGAGACGAAACAAAGCTACTGGAAGAAAGAAGAGACTATTGACCCCATATAGGATTTGAATTTCAATTCAGCTCTCAATCCAAGTTACATATAAAGTTCTTAAATGGTCTTTAAGTAGCTTTTCAGGCATTTGTCAATAAAAGATTGAGGCAGACCCTCACATTCTCAAAGGTGACAGGTCCCTGGGAAAAGTGCATTACCCTTTCAGTACTTCATATAGTCATTTTCATTATTTAGGATAACTATGTCTCCTGAACAGAGAAGGCAATGGCACCCCACTCCAGTATTCTTGCCTGGGAAATCCCATGGACAGAGCAGCCTCGTAGGCTACAGTCCATGGGGTTGCTAAGAGTCAGACACAACTGAGCGAATGTTTCCTGAAAATATCTATTACCATGGATTCTAGAATAATGATCCTCAAAGGCACACAGTAAAACATACTTCTTCCATGAGTTTTCATAAAAGAGCAGACCCATAAAAAAGTATATTCGGCATGGACAGTGGTGTCTTCAAATAGCCTTTTACCTCAAGGTTATCAACCTTATCTCAGGTGTGGTGAAGCTGTATCATTTCTGTAACCCTCACTAGAGTAAACAGATCTAGACACTAAAGTTAAGCTTTGGAGACTTACTTTGAACACTGACTGGCAAACTGTGGCTGCAAAAAGGGCTACTTGACTAGTCTTTACCCAGTCCCAGGTGTTGAGGATTTCACAGTTCTCCCAAAGGAAGAATGGGTCAACCAAAAACTCCTACCAGGTATTTGCATATGGATCTCCTCCCCTCACTGTATTTTTTAACATGTGAATAGTTCTATGAACCTAAACATACCTTGTAGATTTGCAAGAAACTATGCATACTAAATTGCAAGGATGATCCTGAGTAGCCAAAACGATACTAAAAAGAAAAATATTGGAGGTCTCCCAATTTCAAAAGTTATTACAAAGCTATGGTAACCAAAACATTGTGGAAGTGGCATAAAAGCAGTCATACAGACCAAAGGAATAGAATAGAAAACCCAAAAATAAACTCTTGTGTATATAGTCAAATGATTTTTGACTAGGGTGCCAATATTATTCAATGCAAAAAGGACAGTCTTTTTAATAGGTAATGCTGAGAAAATGGAATATCCACATGCAAAAAACAACATTTGATCCTAACCTTATACCATATACAGAAATTAACTAAAAATGGATCAGACCTAAAAATATGAGCTAAAAAAATAATAAAGCTCTTAGAAGAAAACATGGGAGAAATTCTTCTTGACATTGGATTTGGCAATGATTTTCTGGATATGACATCAAAAGCACAAGAAACGAAAGTAAAAATAGATAAATGTGACTGCATAAAAATTATAAGTTGTGCATCAAAGACACAATCCACAGAGTGAAAAAGCAATCAGTAGAATGGGAGAAAATATTTAAAAATCACAAAAATATTTACAACTCCCTGATAAGGGCTTTATACACAGAATGTGTAAAGGACCCCTACTACAACAACAACAAAACAACTCAATTTTAAAATGTGCAAAGATGTCAGTTAGATATTTTCTAAAAGGTTGTACCAATGGCCAATACGTACCTGAAATGATGCTCAGTATTACTAACTATTAGGGAAATACAAACAAAAACCACAATGAGATACTGCCTCACATCCATTAAGATGGCTACTAACTTTTTAAAAGACAGAAAGTAGCAAGTATTAGTGACAGACTCTGGAATGCTTGCTTGTATACTGTTGGTAGGAAGGGAAAATGGTGTGTCTACCACGGAAAATGGTATAGAAATTCTTTAAAAAATTAAAAATAGGATTACCATATGATCTGGCAATTACACTTCTGATTCTATACCCAGAAGGATTGAAAGCACAGTCTCAAAGAGATATATTTGTACCCCCATGTGCATAGCAGTGTTACTCACATTATCAAAAAGGTGGAAGCAACCCAAATGTCCACTGAAGGATGAGTGGATAAATAAAATGTGGTATACACATATGTGCTCAATCACTCAGTCATATCTACTCTTTGTGACCCCCTGGACAGCCTGCCATGGAATTTTCCAGGCAAGAATACAGGAATAGTTTGCCATTCCCTTCTCCAGGGGATCCTCCTGACTCACGCACTGAACCTGTATCTCCTGCGTCTCCTGAACTGACAGGCGGATTCCTGGGAAGCTCATACACACATGAATATTATTCAGCTTAAAAAAGAAGGAAATTCTGACACAGGCTGTAAATGCAACATGAATGAACCTGAGGACATAGTGCTAAGTGAAATAAGTCACTCATCAAAGGACAAAGATAGCATGATTCCTCTTATGAGAGGTTCCTAAAATAGTGAAATTCATAGAGACCCAAAGTAGAATGGCGAGAGGGCAGTAGGCTGGGGAGAGTGGGAAAAGCAGCATTTTCATTGAAATGACATTTGTCATTTCGTCTTTAAAAGACAAAAAAGTTTTGGAGGTTGGTTGTGAATGTACTTAACATTGCTGAATTGCATACTTAAAAATTGTTTGATGGTAAATTTTATGTGATGTGTATTTTACCACAATTTAACAAAAATGTTTGTGTCACTTATGGAAAATCAAAGGTCATTTAGACTATATGAAAATTTCTATAACGCAGTACTGAAAACCTCTAAAACCTAACCTTTAAATTAAATTTTGATTCTACCATATTTTCTGGCTGTTATCTAGTTTCCTATTTATAAATCAATAAAATGATAAGCAACTATAAACAAACATCAACTAATCTAGATTTCTTTTTTTAGTTAATAAGGAAGAACCAAGGAATATGGGGAAATGGTCTACTGTGCAAGTTTATAAACAGCTAATGGAATGACAAACCTAAAAATCAGTCCACATGATATTTTCTGTTAGCTATCTGTTAAAAGATAATGCACTTCATTCCTGGATACTGATAACTTATCATTAAATCCAACTTGCCACTGTAACACACCACATTCCATTCTTGGTTCTGTATTTAACCTGTAATCTGATACACTATTGCCACTCTCCTGAGAATGAAAGAGAGCTGGAACAAATCTTATGGTGTCTAATTAATGTACTCCTGAGTAGTCATGCTTAAACTGATTCATATACTCCCATATCTCATTGTACTTTAGCATAACAAAAACCCCACACTAGCTCCAAGGGAAATGAAGGGCATTTAATAACACAATGAGGGGAGTAATTTTCTAAGAGAGACCACAGTATAATAAAAATGATTCACTAAGGGTAGGTTGCAAAAATAAACTTATTTGGGCAAAAGAAAGTTGCTTGGAGACACTGACAAATGATTTTTTTCATTTATTCAATGTTCAACAGTTATGGAGAACTCACTATACTATAACTAACTCTTCTTGGAGGAGAAAATGGCAACCCACTCCAGTATTCTTGCCTGGAGAATCCCATGGACAGGGGAGCCTGGCAGGCTACAGTCCATGCAGTCCCAAAGAGGTCCCAAAGAGTTGGACACATTCTTCTAGATCAGGGATCAGCATACTGCTTCTGTAAAGGAGCAAATAGTAAATATTTCAGGTTTAGCAGACCAGATGGTCTCTTGTCTCCAAACTATTCAGTTCTGCCTGTGTAGCATAAAGGCAGCCACGGATAATACTTAGATAAATGAGCAATTCTGTGTTCCAACACAACTTTATTTGTAAGGATGGGCAGGTGGGTCAAATTAGGCTCGTCGGCCATAGATGCTAACTTCTGTTTTACATTTTAGGAAACGGTGGTGAACTGAGTCCAGAGGACTTGTTTTCGTAAAGCTTATATTTCACCAGAGGGACAAGGGGAAAGCAGAGAGAGCGAGTGAGGAGGGAGGGGAAGAAAGCAGGAATGCAGAAGAGAAAGGGAAAAAGGAAGGGAGGAAGAGACAGAGGGAGACAGAGACACACAAAGAAACAAAGACGTTTCAGATAATGTTAAATGATACGGAGTTATTTCCTTTCAAAAATAGTTTCCTCCAACATCTTCTAAACTAAAGGTTTCAATCTGACTACTTAACAGACTGTCAAAAATCCACATTACAGAAGTTCATCTGGAAAAAAAAAAAATTCATTCAATGGGTGTAGGGTAGAGCTTGAGGAGGAATACTTTTCAGAAAGTTCTGCAGGTGAGATATCTGGTCAAACAACCTTTGTTTCTAGAGGTATGGTTGAGAAAAATTATTAGTATTAATTTCAGTGATGGAGAAATAAGAAATAGCAAAACTGAATCAATGAACTATTAATGAATTAGCTTCCTCAACACACAAAGGACAAAATATGTGCACTGTAAACAGTTTGGCTGATAGAAATACTTACACTTCACTCACACAAGAAAACTAACTACATATGCATTACATGTATGACATAAATTCCATGTTAGTATTTAAGAATTTCTCAGATGTAGACATTTTTATTGGAGGATAATTTTACACATCAATTGTAGAGGGTAATTCATTCCTATATTTTATTTTTACAGGAGTGTTTTAGGAACAATAGGACATGTGCTACACAAGTATCAGTATTACTAACAATTTTAAATCATCCTAGATATACTGAGCAGGCTTTGAATTACACAGATAAACAATGTTCTTGCCACAAAAAGATAAGATAGAGGAGCAGTACATGTGAGATGAACTGATAAGACATAGGTACCTTCTGATTTGGACTTCCCAGGTGGCCCAGTAGAAACAAATCCACCTGCCAATGCAGGAGATGCAAGAGACACAGGTTTGATCCATGGATCAAAAAGATCTCCTGGAGGAGGAAATGGCAACTCACTACAGTATTCTTGCCTAGAAAATCCCACACAGAGAGGAGCCTGGTGGGCTACAGTCCATGGGGTCACAAAGAGTCCAACACAACGGAGTGACTAAGCGTGAGCACGGGCATAAGCACCTTCTGATTTGCATCCCCCTATGTTTGCTGCTGCCAAGTCTGAGACTGACAGGCAGGGATGGACACACATGAGGCATGACTCAAGTCACCCAGAAAGCAGGGAGCAAAGCACCTGAAGTGCACCTCAGGTAATGTAGGTTGTTGCTCAGATTACATCAAAACTTCAACCTGGTCCATTGGATGTCATTTCTCACTAATTCTGGGGCTCATTATCTGGATCGTGTGTCAAAATTAGACTTCCTACAATACCAAAATCCATGAATGCTGAAGTTCCTTATGTAAAAACACATAAAAGTGTCCATATTGCCTATTTACAGGTTCTGTATCTGCGGGTTAATTGAATCCTTGACTGTGAGGTGCCAATTGTACTAGCTTCTCCTTTAGCACTTAAAGTCCCAAAATTCTAAAGGAGGACTTAAATCCACCCGGTCAACCAAATTTTTGCTTCATAGACAAAACAGTTGTCATAACAGCAGGGGGGACAGTAGGGTAGGCGGATTTCAGCAACACATTCACACCTGCCACTCTTGAACTCTCTCTCACGTTTCAGTTCTGGAATAGAACGCATTCACAGCAAGCACCTGAAACATATAGCACGGCTTCATGTAAGTATCACTTAAGATAAGAAATAAAACTTTGCCAACATCCAAGAAAACCCCTGGGTACCCCTTCCCAATTACAGCCCCTCCCTCCATGGTAATTGTAACCACTGTTTTGATTTTTATACTTACCATTACTTTGCTTTTCTTAATACCTTGATCATCTATGAACTATAAATTATACTAGTTTGGTTTTGCTTATTTTTGAGGTATATATAATTGGACGAATATATTTAAAGTATCGGGCTTCCTTGGTGGCTCATTAGGTAAAGAATCTGCCTGCAATGCAGGAGGCCCAGATCCCCTGGAGTAGGGAGTGGCAACCCACTCCAGTATTCTTACCTGGAGAATCCCATGGACAGAGGAGCCTAGCAGGCTATACAGTCCATGGGGTTGCAAAGAGTCAGACATGACTAACTAACACATACACATATTTTGTATATATTCTTCTAATTATGTAATATAATATATGGTATATATCTGATTTCTGTTATCCAATTCATCAAGTTTCTGCTTTTAACTGTAGTTGCTTTTACCTAACTGTATTTTTTTCCATAGTTGTATTCTATTCCATTGTAAAAATGTATCATTATGTTTTTATAAATTGATGAATATTTGCACTGTTCTCACTTTAAGACTATTATACATTATGTTGAATTGAACATTCTTTTATATGTCTCAGTATACATGTTTTTCATATCTAGAAAAGAAATTGCTGATTCACAAGATATTTTTACTTTCAATTTTGTTAGCTAATGCCAATGTGTTGGTCAAAGCATTTTGTGTCAGTTTACATTTCAACCAGCACCGCATGAAAACTGAAGTTGTTCTGTATCTTTATCAGCACTAGATTGTTAGTCTTTAATTTTAGCTCTTCTGGTAGGGCTCTCATTGTGGTCTTGTATTTCCCTTAGTAATGAGATTGGGCATCTTCCTACACTTAAATGGTCATTCATTTTGCTCTTGTGTGCAGTATCCATTTAAGTCTATTACCTTTTTTCAGTTAACTGTTGCTGACAGAAAAACTATTCCACAACTTAGTGACTTAAAACAAGCTCAAAGAAGGAATTTTCAGCATTTAACCATGAAGTATAATATCTACTTGTGTTTTCTGCAAATAGAATGTATTAAAGTTCTCTTTTATGTCTTAAGAATTTTTTAAACTATGAAATTACATTTAATTTTGTTTAGTTTCCTTGATGCCTATATTCTTTCATCATGTATTTCAATCAAACATTTAGGAAAGAATCAACAACAATCTTAACTTCTTTCACAAAATATTAAAGATTGCAATACTCAATTCCTTAAGGAGCCCTGTTAAGCCTGCCAAAACTCCCAAAGAGGGAATTACAGAAAAGGTAAATTATAGGTAAATTACAATATAGATTCAGAAATTGTAAACAAATATTAGTAAACTGATTCCAGTCATATATAATGCCATGCAGGGTTTGTTAAGAAATTCGAAATTCCTTAAGTTGATTGATTTTTAATTGTAACATACCACATTAACAGAATAAAAGAGGGAAGTCATTTCAATTAATGCAGAAAAGTGACAAACAAATATTATTTCATTGTTTAAAAAATTCCTAGGAAATAACAAAAAGGGAATTTATTTAATTTCATATAGCATACTCACCTAAAACACAAGTAGATAACTTACTTAACAGGAAGCACCAGTTAGAACTGGACATGGAACAATAGACTGGCTCCAAATCGAGAAAGGAGTACGTCAAGGCTGTATATTGTCACCCTGCTTATTTAACTTATATGCAGAGTTCATCATGAGAAATGCCGGGCTGGATGAAGCACAAGCTGGAATCAAGATTGCTGGGAGAAATATCCATAACCTCAGATATGCAGATGACACTACCCTTATGGCAGAAAGTGAAGAAGATCTAAAGAGCCTCTTGATGAAAGTGAAAGAGGAGAGTGAAGAAGTTGGCTTAAAGTTCAACATTCAGAAAACTAAGATCATGGCATCCAGTCCCCTCACTTCATGGGAAATAGATGGGGAAACAATGGAAACAGTGGCTGACTTTATTTTTCAATCACTGCAGATGGTGATTGCAGCCATAAAATTAAAAGATGCTTACTCATTGGAAGGAAAGTTATGACCAACCTAGACAGCTTATTAAAAAGGAGAGACATTACTTTGTCAACAAATGTCTGTCAAGTCAAGGCTGTGGTTTTTCCAGGGGCCATGTATGGATATGAGAGTTGGATTATAAAGAGGGCTGAGTGCAGAAGAATTGATGCTTTTGAACTGTGGTGTTGGAGAAGACTCTTGCGAGTCCCTTGGACTGCAAGGAGATCCAGCCAGTCCATCCTAAGGGACATCGTTCCTGGGTGTTCATTGGAAGGTCTGATGTTGAAGCTGAAACTCCAGTATTTTGGCCACCTGATGTGAAGAGCTGAGTCATTTGAAAAGACCCTGATGTAAGAAAGCTTTGGTACATGTACACAATGGAGTATTACTCAGCCGTTAAAAAGAATTCATTTGAATCAGTTCTGATGAGATGGATGAAACTGGAGCCGATTATACAGAGTGAAGTAAGCCAGAAAGAAAAACACCAATACAGTATACTAACACGTATATATGGAATTTAAAAAGATAGCAATGACGACCCTGTATGCAAGACAGGAAAAAAGACACAGCGGTGTATAACGGACTTTTGGACTCAGAGGGAGAGAGAGAGGGTGGGATGATTTGGGAGAATGGCATTCTATCATGTATACTATCATGTAAGAATTGAATCGCCAGTCTATGTCTGACGCAGGATACAGCATGCTTGGGGCTGGTGCATGGGGATGACCCACAGAGATGTTATGGAGAGGGAGGTGGGAGGGGGGTTCATGTTTGGGAACACATGTAAAAATTAAAGATTTTAAAATTAAATAAAAAAATTAATTAAAAAAAAATAAATAAATAAAAAGAAAAAAAAAAATAAATATAAGTACAAAAAAAAAAAAAGAAAAGACCCTGATGTTGGGAAAGATTGAAGGCAGGAGGAGAAGGGGACGACAGAGGTTGAGATGGTTAGATGGCATCACTAACTCAATGGACATGAGTTTAGGTAAACTCCGGGAGTTGGTGATAGACAGGGAGGCCTGGCATGCTGCAGTTCATGGGATCGCAAAGAGTCGGACACAACTGAGCGACTGAACTGAACTGAATGGTTAGATGCTGAAAACTTTCCCTTTAAGTTTGTTACCTTTTTGTACTCAGTTTCTACATTAATTAAACTCTAGTCAGAAGACATATACCCTATAACATAGTCTTTTTTTGATCTGTTGAAACTTACTTATTCTAAAATAATGTAAATGTTATAACTGTATTACATGTGCTGGGGGGAAAAGGTGTTTCCTGCAGTTATTTGGTACAGTGTTAAAGACTCCACTGAGTTTTTAAAATCTTGTTTAGTCTTACTGATATTTTGTCTGCTTGTTATATCAGCTACTAAGCAAGAGGTATCAAAAATTTCCCCTATTCACCAAAACCCACTGATTAATCATATGCCTCACGAAGAGTTGCAATGAAAAGTATATAACACCATCCAGGAAGAAATCTACTCTAAAATAAATTGAGCCTGCATCAAATCAACTCTCCAGGACTATCTACCAACTTACTGGGAAATGAAAGGTAGAAAAGCAAAGGTAAATGACATTATGAAAAAGCAATTAGTCAAATACAGACTATGAGTGTTCCATAGGATGAAGGATGCATTTGAACAATGGCTTGGAAAACCAACAAAAAGGACAAGGATAGTTAAAAACAGAATATATTTGAGACAAGATTTTAATTACTCACCGTGATTTCTGCTTATAACTATAACCATCTTTCTGTATGTATTTTTTCAGCCATGTTCCTAACTGCACACAACTTTAGAACTGTTATATCTTCCTGGTGAATTGAGTGTTTTATTATAATACCATTCCCCATTTTGCCTCTAGTAATGTTGTTTTATAGTTGGTTTTATATTTATGCTATTACTATAGCTACACCAGCTCTACTTAGTTAGTATTTTATAGAGTATCTTTCCTGTTGTTTTACTAAAATAACCATCTGAAAAATGATTGGCTTTTAATTGGAGCAGTTACTGCAATTATTGGTATATTTCTGTTTAAATAATCTACTGTCTTGTTAATGTTTTAAATGTGTCCTGTTCTCTGTTTCCTCTTTCTCTTTTCTTCTATGTTTATTTTGCTAAGCTTTTTAAACATTGTAATTTTTGCAGTTATTATAATGGCAACCAGAGTTATTATAATGGCTGCATGTATTTTTAGCATATTTTAATCTACTGTTAATTAGTAATTTAAATTACAATCTCTTCCCAAGAAATTCAAGAATTTTAAAATACATTAGCCCAATTGACCCCCACATGACCCATATGCTATAATTGCTATATATTTTGATTCTTTATATGCAGTTTATACTCATAATCTATTTATTACTTCTCTCATTCTTTATTCTTTCTTATTTCTCCAACATTCTCTCTGGGAACAGTTTTCTTCTGTAGAACTTCCTTTCGCTTTTAGTTTGGGTATTATGGACAAATCACTCACTCTTTTCCATTAATATGTCTATTCTGTTTTCCTTTTGAAGACTATTTTTATAGGCCATAGAATTAATTAATGATTAGCAGCTTTTTTTTTTCTTTTGGTTCATTGAGGACATTACTTCATTGTTCTCTGGCCTGCATTATTTTTGTTAAGAAGGCTCAGTTCAGTTCAGTTCAGTCACTCAGTCATGTCCGACTCTTTGCAACCCCATGAATCACAGCATGCCAGCCCTCCCTGTCCATCACCAGCTCCTGGAGTCCACCCGAACCCATGTGCATCGAGTCGGTGATGCCATCCAGCCATCTCATCCTCTGTCGTCCCCTTCTCCTCCTGCCCCCAATCCCTCCCAGCATCAGAATCTTTTCCAATGAGTCAGCTCTTCGCATGAGGTGGCCAAAGTATTGGAGTTTCAGCCTCAGCATCAGTCCTTCCAATGAGCACCCAGGACTAATCTCCTTTAGGAAGGACTGGTTGGATCTCCTTGCAGTCCAAGGGACTTGCAAGAGTCTTCTCCAACACCACAGTCCAAAAGCATCAATTCTTCAGTGCTCAGCTTTCACCACAGTCCAACTTTCACATCCATACATGACCACTGGAAAAAACCATAGCCTTCACTAGACGGACCTTTGTTGGCAAAGTAATATCTCTGTTTTTTAATATGCTATCTAGGTTGATCATAACTTTCCTTCCAAGGAGTAAGCGTCTACTAATAGGCATTTCCTGCCCAAAAGGTGGCCCAGGAAACAGCAGCATATTAAATCTTGTGTACCTTGTTATTTTTGATTGTGCTACAGAAATTTTATTGAAAGTGTAATTTGTAGAAATAATTTCAGCTTTATAAATACCCTATATTTCTCTAGGAAAGATAGTATATTTTTTTTCAGCCTGAGGTCTTGAACCTAGCAATTTAGGATCATGTTAATGCTAGTGTTAAGGACAGAGATTTTTTAGGCTGACTCAAGGAACTCCTACTATGATACAGTTCCTGTGATATTAAGCTTATTTGTGGCTCATCTTCACTCCCAGGATGCCACCCTTCAGGATCCCGGTTCAGAGTAGAAAGGGTTTGTATGGACTCCATCCCTAGTGGGTTCTGGATTCCAACTTTTTCAATCTCTGTTAGAAGTACTTCTCTGTCAGAGAATTTTCTGATGGTGGCAGTTTATCTCTTTCCATCATACTTCACAGTGAGTTCATCAGCAAGTCCTATGTTTTGCTTCACTGGAGAAACAGACATAGAGAACAGACCTATGGACATGGGAGATGTATGGAGAGAGTAACATGGAAATTTACAATACCATATGTAAAATAGATAGTCAAGGGGAATTTGCTGTATAACTCTGGGAACTCAAACAGGGGTGCTGTGACAGGCCGAAGGGTGGGGTGGGGAGGGAGATGTGAGGGAGGTCCAGGAGGTAGGGAACATGGGTGTACCAATAGCTGATTCTTGTTGGTGTATGGCAGAAAACCACCACATTCTGTAAAGCAAATACTCTTCAGTTTAAAAATTAAAAAAAAAAAAAAACCTGGGAAAAATGTACTTTAATCTGTATCTGCTCTCAATCTGTAATGCCCCCGTCATCTCTTCCCTAAGCAACCTCAGGATCATCCTACCTTGTATCTTCCCTTGTCTCCTATGGTCCATTCACCAAACATTTAAAATCAGCCTCACAATTCACATAAACCAGATTATGATGCCCCAGTTTAAGCATCTCTAAGAGCTTCCCATTGAACTCAGAGTGCCGTTTCTCTAACATGCAATTTTTTTGCTCTGACCTTCAAGGCGTTCCATGGTCTGGACCCTGCCTTTCTCTCTAGGCATACTAACATATTTTTCTTTTTAATGAATAATCCAAATTATTTCCTGCTTTACTTGCTTTGTACTTGCTGTTTCCTTTTTCTGAAAGAGCAGTTTCCTCACTATATCTCCTCTTGGACCCTCAGTTTCTACTTGAATACTGCGTCTTACAAGAAGAGTTCACTAAAAACAAACAAGAAGAGAAACCCAAGAGGCTTTCACTCACCACCCCATTTAAGTCCTTCTCTCTCTGGACTCTTGTGCCTTGCCTCATTTAACTTCATTAATAGCATTTACCAATCCCTGAAATTATGCTTTTTATTCCATGCAACACATTCCAGTCAACAATAATGTGAAAAGACCTCTTTTTATATAGGGGAGACACTGTTGAAAATGTCATAATTGTTTATAAATCTAAGTCAACAAAAAGAAGGAACACATAAAAGCATGTGATAGAATGTTGGCGTATAGAAGATATCTAAATACTTTTGCTGAAACTCAGATAATTCATCCAGTCATGGTCTTATGAATTCATCCTTCCCTTTTATCCTTCCTTTCAAATCTCTCAATACCACTCAATTTCCTCCCCAATAAAACAGAATTTTTTTCAACCTTTCCCCACAAAAATCAACTACTAGTAATATATCCAAAGAAATAGTCACATTAGTAAGCAAATAACTGACACAAAATGTACACTATGATAGGGGAAAAAAATAGAAAAACTAAATATTCTCTTAGAGGTTCAGCTAAATACATCAAAATGCATCTTAGAGCTTAATTATATGCTGCCTTGAAGAAGACTAATCTATTTTCATGAAAGAAGTTAATGATAAGTTTTTCACTGAGAAAAACTGTAGAAGTAGATGTATAAAATGATAAAGCTTTTATTTTTAAAATACATGTCTCTGCTGCTGCTGCTGCTAAGTCACTTCAGTCGTGTCCGACTCTGTGTGACCCCAGAGACGGCAGCGCACCAGGCTCCCCCGTCCCTGGGATTCTCCAGGCAAGAACACCGGAGTGGGTTGCCATTTCCTTCTCCAATGCATGAAAGGAAAAGTGAAAGTGAAGTCGCTCAGTCGTGTCCGACTCTTAGCGACCCCATGGACTGCAGCCTACCAGGGTCCTCTGTCCACAGGATTCTCTAGGCAAGAGTACTGGAGTGGGGTGCCATTGTATATATGCATATATTAAAATATGTAACATGTTACTGAGTGAAACTGCCATTGGGAAAAAATTATTTACTATTTCTATATCTCTGCTTTAATAGTTCATTCTACATATTATATTTTTATAATAATGAAAGGCCACAAAAGCTACTCAGAAATTTAAAATATCGCATCTCATTTAATTTTGAACATCTCATTTAGCTGTATTTTTACATCTTCATCTAATCAGGAATGACACTATTCTCAAGGTGTTAAAAATTACTAATATACTTGTAAGGTTTAAGCTGTCTGAATTAATTTTCTTCCCACTTCATGTCTAGTCTGGTAAGCTTGTCCAGGAAACTTGCCACTCACCAATCAATGTTGTGATAGCCCAAGCAGAAATAGGTATGAATGAATGACAGCCGGTGCATGTTGTAATGCTTAACTCTGTCAAAAATTTCAAATCAGTTATCTCTCCCACTACGTTATCTTGGCTTTACTACACTGGACATTCCAGAGAGAAGTTTTCTAATTTGAACATACTTTGGTTTACTTTGAGGAGTTCTGAATCTACTGATGCATTAGATAATACTTATTACAGTAATGCTTTTTACAAGTCAGTTCAACTGGTAAACCTCACTTAAAAAAACAGCTCCTATTGCCCTTGTCTGAGCAAGTGTCTACATTTTGTTATACAAAATAAACACTTTAAGAAGAAAAATGATAAACTGTCATACATTGTCACATTCATCCCATAGAGTTATCTAATAATTATTTGCTAAAGGTGATTTTGCTTTTACTAACCCTAAATTCTTGGAAAACGTGGCTGGAAATATTGAAACACAATATGATTGGAAAACAAATCCAATCAGCCTGTTAATCTCTGTATTCCCTGACCCTTACACTTTAGCATTGAATCACCAGGGCTGGGCATGAATAGATAATTTGGTTCATAATAAATGGGCTGCAATAGTCGGATACGACTTAGCGACTAAAACCACCAAATGTTGACGTATGGCAAAACCAATACAGTATTGTAAAGTAAAATAAAATAAAAATCTGAAAAAAAATAAATAAAAAAGAAAAAAATAAAACCACCAAATGTTCAATAGAATTAGTATCCTAATGACCAAAATAGAATTATCCAAGGGCTCCTGTAAAATCAAGCAAAATACAAGGAGTAAATTGAAACAGTTGCTAAATTATATGATTAAAGACTCTAGCCCTTTGAATTTGGATTTGAAACTAGGCTTTGTTATTTATTGCTATTTTGTGAATATCAGAAATCATATGAAATCAAACCACTCCTTGAAACTTGATAAACATGAAGAATTCTGAGCTCTTTAATTTGATGTAAGATGTGGCATGTCCCTAAAAACCCATTTGATGATTTAATACCAACTACAGCTGCCTGGTCATTCAAGAATACCTTTTATACTCAAATAATTGGGGCAGTGTGGAATGTATTAAAAGAAAATACTGCATATTCAGGTCCCAAGTGAAACATCTAGATTAATTCATGTTTGCAGTTTTATTTTTAAATGAGAGAGAGATTAAGAGACAGACAGAGATAGAGACAGAAAGAGATTCCCTCACCAAACTCTCAACTTCTCTTATACATTGTGACTGCTTTCATGTAAGTTTTCAGAAAAGTTTCTTTGCAAGAGAAACAAAAAGTACAAGACAGGTATTTTTCCAGAGGAAATCTGCTTTTTTCCCTCAAAGTGAGACTTAGTGAAATGCAATTTAGATACAGTAAAAACTGCACCAGCTTGAAGTGTAATTTTCTATACATTTCAACAGAGGTGTATATATAGCATATTCTCATCACCCTTAAATTTCTTTGTGGTCCTTTATAGTTAATCCCTCTTCCCTCACTCTTAGTCTCTGCAACTACTAATTTTTTCTGTGTCCCTATAATTTTTCCTGCTCTATTCTTATAAAATGTCATCTATTGTGGCTTCTCTCACTTAAATCTAATGTTTTGTTAAAAAGCAATCACGTTATTGCATTTAACTGCAGCTTATTCCTTTTTGCTGTTGAGTAGTATTTCATTTAAGCTCAACATTCAGAAAACAAAGATCATGGCGTCTGGTCCCATCACTTCATGGGAAATAGATGGGGAAACAGTGGAAACAGTGTCAGACTTCATTTTGGGGGGCTCCAAAATCACTGCAGATGGTGATTGCAGCCGTGAAATTAAAAGACGCTTACTTCTTGGAAGAAAAGTTATGACCAACCTAGATGATATATTCAAAAGCAGAGACATTACTTTGCCGACTAAGGTCCATCTAGTCAAGGCTATGGTTTTTCCTGTTGTCATGTATGGATGTGAGAGTTGGACTATGAAGAAGGCAGAGCGCTGAAGAATTGATGCTTTTGAACTGTGGTGTTAGAGAAGACTCTTGAGAGTCCCTTGGACTGCAAGGAGATCCAACCGGTCCATTTTGAAGGAGGTCAACCCTGGGATTTCTTTGGAAGGAATGATGCTAAAGCTGAAACTCCAGTACTTTGGCCACCTCATGCGAAGAGGTGACTCATTGGAAAAGACTTTGATGCTGGGAGGGACTGGGGGCAGGAGGAGAAGGGGACGACAGAGGATGAGATGGCTGGATGGTATCACTGACTCGATGGAGGTGAGTTTGAGTGAACTCCGGGAGTTGGTGATGGACAGGGAGGCCTGGCGTGCTGTGATTCATGGTGTTGCAAAGAGTCAGACATGACTGAGCGACTGAACTGAACTGAACTGAATATTTCATTTGTTGATGTACCACAATTTGTTTATCCATTCACCAACTGATGAACGTTTTGTTCATTTTCAGTTTGGGGTAAGCATGAACAGAGCTACTATAAACAGTAATATAAAGTACTTGGATGGACATACTTTTTAATTTCTCTAGGACTACAATTTCTAGGCTATATGCACTGCATGACTATTGCAAAGCCTTTGACTGTGTGGATCATAATAAACTGTGGAAAATTCTGAAAGAGATGGGAATACCAGACCTCCTAACCTGCCTCTTGAGAAATCTGTATGCAGGCCAGTAAGCAATAATTAGAACTGGACATGGAACAACAGACTGGTTCCAAATAGGAAAAGGAGTACGTCAGGGCTGTATATTGTCACCCTGCTTATTTAACTTCTATGCAGAGTACATCATGAGAAACCCTGGACTGGAAGAAACACAAGCTGGAATCAAGATTGCCGGGAGAAATATCAATAACCTCAGATATGCTGATGACACCACCCTTATGGCAGAAAGTGAAGAGGAACTAAAAAGCCTCTTGATGAAAGTAAAAGAGGAGAGTGAAAGAGTTGGCTTAAAGCTCAACATTCAGAAAACTAAGATCATGGCATCTGGTCCCATCACTCCATGGGAAATAGATGGAGAAACAGTGGAAACAGTGTCAGACTTTATTTTTTGGGGCTCCAAAATCACTGCAGATGTTGATTGCAGCCATAAAATTAAAAGATGCTTACTCCTTGGAAGACAAGTTATGACCAACCTAGATAGCATATTCAAAAGCAGAGACATTACTTTGCCGACTAAGGTCCGTCTAGTCAAGGCTATGGTTTTTCCAGTAGTCATGTATGGATGTGAGAGTTGGACTGTGAAGAAAGCTGAGCACTGAAGAATTGATGCTTTTGAACTGTGGTGTTGGAGAAGACTCTTGAGAGTCCCTTGGACTGCAAGGGGATCCAACCAGTCCATTCTGAAGGAGATCAACCCTGGGATTTCTTTGGAAGGAATGATGCTAAAGCTGAAACTCCAGCACTTTGGCCACCCCATGCGAAGAGTTGACTCATTGGAAAAGACTTGGATGCTGGGAGGGATTGGGGGCAGGAGGAGAAGGGGATGACCGAGGATGAGATGGCTGGATGGCATCACGGACTTGATGGATGCAAGTCTGGGTGAACTCCGGGAGTTGGTGATGGACAGGGAGGCCTGGCGTGCTGCGATTCATGGGGTTGCAAAGAGTCGGATATGACTGAGCGACTGAACTGAACTGAACAGTAGATATTTAATAATTGTTTCCCCTGAAGAAAAGTTTTATTTGTAGCATTTGCCAGTTCTTGAGTATAGACTCCCACGTAGCCTATTTCAAGCTTCCCATGTGGCACCACTAAAAGTGGAGTTGGATGAATGTTTTTCATGAGTGAGTTAAGGACTGATTCCAACACAGCAATGGTCTTAAGTGTGTATTTTACTTTATAAGAAACTGCCCAACTATTCTAAAGAGGCTTTGAAATGTCACATTTGCATCAGCCATATATGAGAGTTCCAGTTGCTCTACATTCTAGCTGGCATTTTTTATTGTTCAAGTTTTTAAGCATTTATTTTAGACACTCTGTCAGGTATGTAACATTGTGGTTTTAATGTGACTTTCTTTAATGCCTGGAGATGTTGCATATCTTTTCTTATGCTTATTTGCCTTTTGAATCTTTCTGTTGAAGTGTCTGTTCAAATAATTTGCCTATTTTATTTTCTAAGTATTGCATTTTGAGAATTTTTTATACACTCTCAGTACAAGTCCTTTATTGGGTATTTGGTTGTAAATATTTTCTCTCAGTAAATTGTCATTTCGTTTTTTGCTACTATCTTAAAAAGCACACGTTTTTAGTATTGATAAAGTTCAACTTGTCATTTTTTTTTCATTTATGATATCTGCTTTTTTATCCTAAAAAATATTTGCCAAATCCCAGTTACAAATATATATTCCTATATTTTTCTCTGAAACTCAAATGTCCAGTACAACAGCCACCAGTCACATGTAGATAGTTTAACTTCAAATTCGTTAAAATTAAATAAATTTAAGACTTCAGTTCCTAAGTTGCACTAATCACATTTCAAGTGCTCAGTAACCTGACTAGCTAGTGGCTGTTCTATCCAACAGAGTAGCTGCTGGACACTTCCATTTTGGTGTACCGTTCCTTTTGGACATCACTCACCTAAAAGTTCCATAGCTTTAGGTTTTACATTTAGTCTCTAATATATTTCAAGTCAATTTTTGTATATGGTGTGATATATGGGTAGGGTCTTTGTTTTTGCATAAGAATTTCAAATTGTTCCAGCAACATTTTTGAAATCTACATTCCTTTTTACTACCATAACAATTTTTGTATGTCAAAGTAGACACAAGACTTTCCCTTTGGCATTTTTATGATTTATTTCAAAAACAGGCATACCTCAGGATAAAATGTTAGAGACCAAAAACAGTGGTTGAGTTGAAAAAAAAAAGTTGTTACTCATCAGTCAGTCTTGACTGACCCCTTGTGACCCCATGAACTGTAGCCTGTCAGGCCCCTCTGCCCGTGGGCTTCTCCAGCCAAGAATACTCAGTGGGTAACCATTCCATTCTCCAGAGGATCTTCCTAACCCAGGGATAAAACCCAGGTCTCCTGCATTGTAGGTGAATTCTTTACTTTCTGAGCCACCAGGGTGGTTGAGTTAGGGTCATCAAATTCACTTGGTGAAAACTATTCTTTACCACCTTTTGTCTTCTGAACCAACATCTGTTTCTGACATCCTGTCTGCTAGGCTTTAGGTGATTAATCTGGGGGTACCAGGTAGATTAAGCCTGGTTTACACAGGGAGGCAATTGTAAGGGAAATTCTGCCTCTTACAAAGAAACTAATTGAATGATCCAATCAAAGTATGAAAGTACTAATTTGTATTCTTATTGTATAGAAATGGGTCTCTGAAAACAGACCTCTATTAGTGGGAAACAAGTGTGAGTATGTTTTCTTTTTACTTTAAGTTTATTTAGTAGAAAAAATATATTACTCACATGAACTTTGGTACTTTCCTTTTCCCATTATAATTCTGCTTTAAAGAAAAAAGTAAATACCAGATTCTGGGTTTTATCACAAACCTTCCATTGCTTTCTGTGCCTTTTCATTTCTACTTAATAAGTAAATTTGATAAACATAGTTTTGCTTAAAGAACAACCATAGGATTGAGGGAACCTCACCTTGATTTTGCAAGTTTTCTCAAATAAATGTGGCAGTAAAATAAAACATGCTGTTTTTAACTGGCTGAATATTTTAGAAACCCCAAACTGTGTGGACCTGACAGAAGTAGAAAATATTAAGAAGAGGTGGCAAGAATACACAGAAGAACTACAAAAAAGATCTTCAAGACCTAGTTGATCACAATGGTGTGATCACTCACCTAGAGCCAGACATTCTGGAATGTGAAGTCAAGTGGGCCTTAGGAAGCATCTCTATGAACAAAGCTAGTGGAGGTGAAGGAATCTCAGTTGAGCTATTTCAAATCCTGAAAGATGATGCTGTGAAAGTGCTGCACTCAATATGTCTGCATTTGGAAAACTCAGCAGTGGTCGCAGGACAGGAAAAGGTCCGTTTTCATTCTAATCCCAAAGAAAGGCAATGCCAAAGAATGCTCAAACGACCTCGCAATTGCACTCATCTCACACACTAGTAAAGTAATGCTCAAAATCCTCCAAGCCAAGCTTCAGCAATATGTGAACTGTAAACTTCCAGATGTTCAAGGTGGTTTTAGAAAAGGCAGAGGAACCAGAGATCAAATTGTCAACATCTACTGGATCATGGGAAAAGGAAGAGAGTTCCAGAGAAACATCTACTTCTGCTTTATTGACTATGGCAAGGTCTTTGACTATGTGGATCACAGGAGACTGTGGAAAATTCTGAAAGAGATGGGAATACCAGACCATCTGACCTGCCTCTTCAGAAACCTGTATGCAGGTCAGGAAGCAACAGTTAGAACTGGACATGGAACAACAGACTGGTTCCAAATAGGAAAAGGAGTACATCAAGGCTGTATATTGTCACCCTGCTTATTTAACTTATATGCAGAATACATCATAAGAAATGCTGGGCTGGAGGAAGCACAAGCTGAAATCAAGATTGCCAGGAGAAATATCAATAACCTCAGATATGCAGATGACACCACCCTTATGGCAGAAAGTGAAGAAGATGTAAAGAGCCTCTTTATGAAAGTGAAAGAGGAAAGTGAAAAAGTTGGCTTAAAGTTCAACATTCAGAAAACTAAGATCATGGCATCCAGTCCCATCACTTCATGGGAAATAGATAGGGAAACAGTGGAAACAGTGACATACTTTATTTTTTTGGGTTCCAAAATCGCTGCAGATGGTGATTGCAGCCATGAAATTAAAAGACACTTACTCCTTGAAAGGAAAGTTATGACAAACCTAGATAGCATATTCAAAAGCAGAGACATTACTTTGCCAACAAAGGTTCATCTAGTCAAGGCTATGGTTTTTCCAGTGGTCATGTATGAATGTGAGAGTTGGACTATAAAGAAGGCTGAACACCAAAGAATTGATGCTTTTGAACTGTGGTGTTGGAGAAGACTCTTGAGAGTCCCTTGAACTGCAAGGAGATCCAACCAGTCCATCCTAAAGGAGATCAGTCCTGGGTATTCCTAGGAAGGACTGATGTTGAAGCTGAAACTCCAATACTTTGGCCACCTGATGTGAAGAGCTGACTCATTTGAAAAGACCCTGATGCTGGGAAAGATTAAAGGCAGGAGGAGAAGGGGATGACCGAGGATGAGATGGTTGGATGATATCTCTGACTCAATGAACATGAGTTTGGGTAAGCTCTTGGAGTTGGTGATGGATAGGGAGGCCTGGTGTGCTGCAGTTCATGGGGTCGCAAAGAGTCTGACACGACTGAGCAGCTGAACAGAACTGAACTGAAACTGTGTTTGACACAAATGTGTTTTAGTCAATTTGGAATGTCTCCAGTTAGATGGGACTCTTAAATTATTATTGAAATATATATCAACCAATATTTCTGTTTGGAAAATTGCTTAGAGTCTTTAAACTTTTATATAAGGGACTAAATAGTAACTATCTTATTCTTTGCATGCCAGTGATCTCTATCACAAGTACTTGACTCTGCTGTTGCCACACAAAAACAGTCATAGACAATATGTGAACAAATTACTTCAGTTTTTTTTTTTCCAATGAAACTTTATCTAAAAATATACAGGCTGCGGGCCTGACCTGGCCCCTGGTTCAGAGTTAAAGATCTTCACTCCCATTTCATTAAAAGACAGGAAGTTCATTCCAAAGTAATAGTGTACAAATAAATGAGATATAAAGGTAAATCATTACCTTGAAAGGTGACAATATATTCTAGGTTTGTAATATTTTTAATTCCAATAAAAAATTAATGATGTTTTTCTGTTAATGTATTTCACAATATTTACATATATTTTTCTCATTTAAAATTTTTATATCTGCCATACATCTTACAAAACAATAAAGACTTAATTGAATGATATAATGATTCTTATGGAATTGTCCTTGGAATTGTTCAATGCCAGTTTATCACTTTGGTGGTTAGTTAAATAAACACAGTAGACCCATATTAGTATGAATGTTGGCAGTCTCCCAAGCCTCTTAATGATCAGGGTAGGAGACTGGTATAAAGTGGCTACTGAGTTTAGAATGGGACAATTATAATTATAAAACAATAAAGATCAATTATTATAGGCAAGATGGCCTAACATTAGACTTCAAATTTCTGTAGTGCACTGGAGACACATGAATGATAAGTCAGTAAGTTAGGTTGATAAAAGACATATGCAAATAAAGCAGGAGTCTTAAGCAAATGCGAAGGAGTAATCAGAAACTTGGGTTCAAAGTTTGACTCTGCTACTTCTTAACTCTAGGATTTGGGAAAATCATTTACACTCTCTGAGCCTCAGGTTTTCTCATTTTACAGTATGGATAAGAAAAGAACCCACTTCCTATGTTCTAAGAGGATTTAATGATATGATCCTTGTAAGTGGTTAGAGCGCTTCCTTGGTAGCTCAGCTGGCAAAGAATCTGCCTGCAATGAGGAGACCCAGGTTCGATTCCTGGGCCTGGAAGAGCCCCTGGAGAAGGGATAGGCTACCCACTCCAGTATTCTTGGGCTTCCTCAGTGGCTCAGGCAGTAAAGAATCCACCTGCAATATAGGAGACCTGGGTTCAATCACTGGGTTGGGAAGATCCTTGGGGGAGGGCATAGCAACTCACTCCAGCATTCTTGCCTGGAGAATCCGCATGAACAGAGGAGCCTGACAGGCTACTGCCCTGGGGTTGTAAAGAGTCAGACAGGACTGAGCGACTAAGCACAGCACAGCACAATACAAGGTGCTCAGAACAGAACCAGGTACATAGCAAATCTTCAATGAATATTAACTACGTATTCATTACTTATTATTACAGTGCTGATTAGTTACTTACTATTATATTATTACTTATTATTATAGTGCTGAAACCTGTAACTTAGAAATTCCTTGTAGATTAGGAATTCTAATAATCTTCCAGACAGTAATTCACCACCAGTGAAAGTTACTAAAACCTGTGTGTTTACCCTGAGCCTTGGAAAGTAACTGGCTAATGGGACAAACACATGCAAAAATGTCAATTGCTGCTGGTGAAAAATCTAGATGTATTTGCACCCCTGAAGAGCTTTCTATATTTCAACAAATATTCAGTGTTAAAACTCAAGGAATAAATTTCTAAGGCTGACATCACTGTGACAGTAGTTAATAAGCATATTTGTGAACAAGAAAATCTTTAAACACACTTAGCCCACGACACTTCTAACCTAAAAGCATTAGGTTATCCTTCTAGCAGCTTATCCCGCTTCATCTCCTCCTGAAGAGCAGGTACTCAAGGGTCTAAGCAAGCCTGACCCAATACTGGAGGGGCAGGAAGCAAGACTACAAATGGAGATCCTCTCTCCAGCCTGCCTCCCTTCTCTTATGACTGATACCAGTTTCTGGTCTTAGGAGTTAAGCACATGATTTCAGACACCCAAGTCCTTTATCTCTAACACAGAAATATCTACTCTTTGGTCACACCATGTCTATACACCCGCAATATCCTTTCCTTACCTTGATAGAATAAACTCAGGCAGAGTCTGAAAACAGGTTCAGGGTGTACTGAGAATCCTGGGGTTTCAAATACTCACAGCCTGGGAGGTATGGAGAGCATGGGTTCTGGATGGACACAGTTCTGGGCCTGAAGATTCCCTGGGGAGGGACACAACTGACAGAAAGCAGAGCTGGACCCTAAGGACCAAAGATGAGAACAGGGGTAGTTGGCCTGGGCGGGAGGATGGTATTGACTATAAGTGATGAAAAATCTGAAAACCAGACAATTATGTGGTTTTCTTCCTGGCAAGTGGTGGAAGTAGATTCCTAACTGAGATGGCCTGCAAGTCCAGGCATCTTTTTCCTATCGTCCCAGAAATTGATCAGTGAAGTTCTAATAATCATAATACAGAATAGCAAATTACAGATTTTGTTACATAACCATGGGTCTGAGACTCAGGGCCAGCTAAAATTTTGTGTGTATAGATAGAAATTCAGTATGGGAAATAAAATCTTCCTGTGCATGTGATGAGTTAACTGATATTAATGCCTCTACCCAGTCCCCTCCCTTATTAATTAGGTTAGTATAAAACCCTGCTACACATATAATTGAATGCTTGGATAGCACTATAGGATGTCACAAAATTATAATATCACAGTTACCTGAGAGGTAGATAATTGAATAGTAGTAAAGCAACAGGTTTTTAAATCCTAAGCTCAGGGTATTTAAAGAACTGGAAAGTGGTTTTAGAAATTTTTGTTGGGGGAGAATTTTAAGAGAATTGTCTCTTCTAAACTTAAAGAAATATCATCAGCTTAAGCCACTCTTGATGTGTCTTGCTGAAATGAATTAGCATGGAAGGAAAGAAAGAAAGAATTTCCACTAGAATCTAAAGCTATAATTTCCAGAGGAGAAATGACAAAAAGTTGCTGTAACACCTTTATCTTTATTCTTGTAAAAAGTGAAACACAGTCTAGGATTCATTTTTGTCTTTGACAAGGCATTTGGTTGTTAAATAAAGTCTCACCCTACCCCTTCTCTGAAGAAGAAGCTAAGCTCATTTAATACTCCTTGGGCAAAATCCTCCCAGCCTCAGCCTTCTCGTAAGAGCTGGACAGCTTTCTAGTTCTACTGCTGCTCCCCTTTCCTCTGCTTCAAAAACTAGGGAGGCTCTTTCTATTGCATAACCTCTCTATTTTGATATGTGGGACCTTTGAGACCTCCCTTCTCTTCAGAGATTCACCTTGCGCCTTTCCCAGTCACGACAGGGTCTACACCTCCCAGTATCTGGAGTGGTTGGCCAGGTCCCTAAGCATGTGGTGCTGGCAAAGTGTGAAAACACCAACTTCCGCTGTTTCTCAGCCTTCTATTTCTGCTCCTGGCTACAGCAATCTGCATTTCCCCCTGCATTTCCTAAAACTGGGAGCTTCTTAAGGAGAGGAATGGAATTTCATGTATCTCTGATCACAGAGCGAGGTACTGGAAAGACAATATGTGCTCAGGAAATATTCTTTATCAATTCATTGCAAGGAATATCAGGAAATATCCCTTTTTGATTAACTGATGTTGGATAAACAGATAGCTGGAATAATAAATAATGATCAGGAAAAGAATGCTTAGATTTGCATTGAGCTGAATGCAGTCTAAAGGTTCACAGCAGACCTACTGACAAGCAGTTTTAAACACTGAATTTGAGGCTAGGATTATGAAATCACAGTATCCATCTGGTGGACCTAAGAGTCCTCAGTTTAGTTCAGTTCAGTTGCTCAGTCGTGTCCGACTCTGCGACCCCATGAATCGCAGCACGCCAGGCCTCCTTCTCCATCACCAACTCCTGGAGTTCACCCAAACTCTTGTCCATCGAGTCGGTGATGCCATCCAGCCATCTCATCCTCTGTCATCCCCTTCTCCTCCTGCCCCCAATCCCTCCCAGCATCAGGGTCTTTTCCAATGAGTCATCTCTTCGCATGAGGTGGCCAAGGTGCTGGAGTTTCAGCTTTAGCATCATTCCTTCCAAAGAAATCCCAGGACTGATTTCCTTCAGAATGGACTGGTTGGATCTCCTTGCAGTCCAAGGGACTCTCAAGAGTCTTCTCCAACACCACAGTCCAAAAGCATCAATTCTTTGGTGCTCAGCTTTCTTCACAGTCCAATGCTCACATCCATACATGACCACTGGAAAAAGCATAGCCTTGGCTAGACGGACCTTTGTTGGCAAAGTAACGTCTCTGCTTTTGAATATGCTATCTAGGTTGGTCATAACTTTCCTTCCAATGAGTAAGCATCTTTTAATTTCATGGCTGCAATCACCATCTGCAGTGATTTTGGAGCCCAAAAAAATAAAGTCTGACACTGTTTCCACTGTTTCCCCACCTATTTTCCATAAAGTGATGGGACCAGATGCCATGATCTTAGTTTTCTGAACGTTGAACTTTAAGCCAACTTTTTCACTCTTCTCTTTCACTTTCATCAAGAGGCTTTTTAGTTCCTCTTCACTTTCTGCCATAAGGGTGGTGTAATCTGCATATCTGACGTTATTGATATTTCTCCCAGCAATCTTGATTCTAGCTTGTGCTTCTTCCAGCCCAGCGTTTCTCATGATGTACTCTGCATAGAAGTTAAATAAGCAGGGTGATAATATACAGCCTTGATGTACTCCTTTTCCTATTTGGAACCAGTCTGTTGTTCCATGTCCAGTTCTAACTGTTGCTTCTTGACCTGCATATAGGTTTGTCAAGAGGCAGGTTAGGTGGTCTGGTATGCCCATCTCTTTCAGAATTTTCCACAGTCTGCTGTGATCCACACAGTCAAAGTCTTTGGCATAGTCAATAAAACAGAAGTAGATATTTTTCTGGAACTCTCTTGCTTTTTCCATGATCCAGCAGATGCTGGCAATTTGATCTCTGGTTCCTCTGCCTTTTCTAAAACGAGCTTGAACATCAGGAAGTTCATGGTTCACGTATTGCTGAAGCCTGGCTTGGAGAATTTTGAGCACTACTTTACTAGCATGTGAGATGAGTGCAATTGTGAGGTAGTCTGAGCATTCTCTGGCAGTGCCTTTCTTTGGGATTGGAATGAAAACTGACCTTTTCCAGTCCTGTGGCCACTGCTGAGTTTTCCAGATTTGCTGGCATATTGAGTGCAGCACTTTCACAGCATCATCTTTCAGGATTTGAAGTAGCTCAACTGGAATTCCATCACCTCCACTAGCTTTGTTCATAGTGATGCTTTCTAAGGCCCACTTGACTTCACATTCCAGGATGTCCTAGACTGAGCCAAAAGCCTCTTTGTGTATGACTGGCACTCTTAGCACCTCTCTCTACCATAACTGTCTTCCCTCATAATAATGTGTACATATGCTTGCTGTACCCACTTCCCTACCACACACTTCCCTGAGGCATGTATCTCATCTTATGACTGTATGCAGGTCAAGAAACAACAGTTAGAACTGGACTTGGAACAACAGACTGGTTCCAAATAGGAAAAAGAGTATGTCAAGGCTGTGTATTGTCACCCGGCTTATTTAACTTATATGCAGAGTACATCATGAGAAATGCTGGGCTGGATGAAGTACAAGCTGGAATCAAGATTGCCAAGAGAAATATCAATAACTTCAGATATGCAGATGACACCACCTTTATGGCAGAAAGCAAAGAAGAACTAAAGAGCCACTTGATAAAAGTGAAAGAGGAAAGTGAAAAAGTTAGCTTAAAACTCAACATTCAGAAAACTAAGATCATGGCATCTGGTCTCATCACTTCATGGCAAACAGATGGGGAAACAGTGGAAACAGCGACAGACTTTATTTTTCTGGGCTCCAAAATCTCTGAAGATGGTGACTGCAGCCATGAAATTAAAAGACGCTTACTCCTTGGAAGAAAAGTTATCACCAATCTAGACAGCATATGAAAAAAGCAGAGACATTACTTTGTCAACAAAGGTCTGTCTAGCCAAGGCTATGGGGTCATGTATAGATGTGAGAGTTGGACTGTGAAGAAAGGTGAGCGCCAAAGAATTGATGCTTTTGAACTGTGGTGTTGGAGAAGACTCTTAAGAGTCTTAAGGTGTACCTGTGTAGAGTCTTCTCTTGTGTTGTTGGAAGATAGTGTTTGTGTAACTCAGAGAAACTATGAGCCATGCCATGTTGGCCCATCCCAGATGGATGGGTCGTGGTGGATAGTTCTGACAAAATGTGGCCCACTGGAAAAGGGAATGGGAAACCGCTCTAGTATTCTTGACTTGAGAATCCCATGAACAGTATGGAAAGGCTAAAAGATAGGGCACTGAAAGATGAACTCTCCAGGTCGGTAGGTGCCCAATAAGCTACTGGAGATCAGTGGAGAACTAACTCCAGAAAGAATGAAGAGATGGAGCCAAAGCAAAAACACCCACTTGTGGATGTGACTGGTAATAGAAGTAAAGTCTGATGTTATAAATAGCAATATTGCATAGGAACCTGGGAAGTTAGGTCTATGAATCAAGGCAAATTGGAAGTGGTCAAACAGGAGATGGCAGGAGTGAACATTGACATTTTAGGAATCAGTGAACTAAAATGGACTGGAGTGGGTGAATTTAACTCAAATGACCATTATATCTACTACTGTAGGCAAGAATCTCTCTTAGAAGAAATGTAGTAGCCATCATAGTCAACAAAAGAGCCCAAAATGCAGTATTTGGATGCAATCTCAAAAATGACAGAATGATCTCTGTTCATTTCCAAAGTAAACCATTCACTATCACAGTAATCCAAGTCTATGCCCCAACCAGTAATGCTGAAGAATCAGAAGTGGAATGGTTCTATGAAGACCTACAAGACCTACTAGAACTAACACCCAAATAAGATGTCCTTTTCATCATAGGGGACTAGAATACAAAAGTAGGAAGTCAAGAAATACCTGGAGTAACAGACAAATTTGGCCTTGGAGTACAGAATGAAGCAGGGCAAAGGCTAATACAGTTTTGCCAAGAGCATGCACTATAAGATAATAACCCCATTTCCAATTTCCAGATTCAAATACTGAGGCTCATAGGGCTTGGATAACTTTACTTGTATCACATAGTTAATAAACGGCATAGCAGGATTACAATTAATATCTCTTCCTTTCTTCTTCCATGAGAACTGACACGTATCTCTTAGATACTTGCTGTAACCACAGTACTTAATGGACACTTCCTAAGCATTCTTCAGTGCATATTATTACAACTTCCTTTCTCAGCTGTATGTAAGACCTGACTATCTTTTTAATATTTGTTGCTAAATGAGCATAAGAGAATCTGTTTCTTGTATCCATTCATTATTTATTCATTCAGCAAATAGTTATGAGGCCCTACTAAGTTCCAGACACCAGTAACATGAGTGAGTAAATAAAAACAAAGATTCCTGTCCTTGTGGATCTTATTGTAAAGGAAGAAGTGATACAATAAGTAGTACATTCAATAAACAAACAAATTATTAAAGATGTCAGAGAAAGATTCATTGACTCAGAGCAGATGAATGATTTAAACATCCATGAAGCCATCAAAGGTAGGAATCATGACTGCATGGAATTAGAGTTTTGATCGGTACAATATTTTTGAAAATATTAAATTGATGTACTTTTCATTCATCTTAAATCATAATACCCTAGGGCTCTCCTACCCTAATGAGTTTCAGTGCCTCAGAGAAAGGGCATCATCTAGAATAACAAAACCTATGCTTTGTGTTGGCTGTCAAATTAGATTTATTTTGAGTCTATAACAAGATCATAGTTCTGATAGTTGGACCTTGTCAAAAAAGAAAAAAGAAGTTCTCAAAATTCCTTCTCCGTATCAACAGACAAATCTGGTGACTGCATATACAGGCTTTTCTATATGACTTTGGTAGAGAAAATTCAGAATAGAACATGACATAAGTTTCCATCAAAGGGAGATAGAGAATGCTTCCAAGGGCACCAGCAGTTAGAGTTCTTATTTCTCATCAATCCCTATCCACTTTTGAGGACCAGTCCTGAAAGGGAATAATAAAAACACAAGATACATTGACATGGAATGTCATAAGCAGGTTTCTACTTTCAACTTGAAAGAAAAAAATGCAACTGCCAAGGTGCTGAGAGTTGAACCATAAAGAATACTGAGCATCAAAGAATTGATGCTTTTGAACTGTAGTGTTGGAGAAGACTCTTGAGAGTTCCTTGGACTACAAGGAGATCGAACTTGTCAATCCTAAAGGAAATCAATCTTGAATACTCATTGAAAGGACTGATGCTGAAGCTGAAGCTTCAATACTTTGGCCACCTGATGCAAAGAGCTGAGTCACTGGAAAAGACCCTGATGCTGGGAAAGATTGAAGGCAGGAGGAGAAGGGGATGACAGAGCATGAGACGGTTGGATGGTATCATCGACTCAATGAACATGTGTTTGAGCAAGCTCTGGGAGTTGGTGATGGACAGGGAGGCCTGGCGTGCTGCAGTCCATGGGGTTGCAAAGAGTCAGATGCAACTGAGTGACTGAAGAACAACCAAAGTGCACCCTTTTAAGGTGTCAAAGCTCTGCAGGATATAATCGGCCACATGACATAGTCAAAAGGTAACTCCTTCAGGCTGATCCACCTTCCCAGAACTCAGCATGGTGTATAATGGATTGTCTATGATATGGGAAAGATTTTAAAGTGTCTCTTGGATATTACAAACGGTAGCTGAGAATTAAGAACCAAGAACCTGCCACTGATATGCTAATTTTTAGGTTCTCTTTTACACTTGACATGAGGACGATGAGCATCCATTTAATATTATCATAGCTGATAACAAGGAGAATCACCTGGGCCAGAAAGAGCCAAATGAGACCAAGTTCTAGAGTGTGAAATGGGAGGTGGAAAGGAGAGGAGCTAGGTCCCACTGTGTGGAAAGAACAGTTTCACCAGCTGTAAACTTGATAGACATACAGAGAACGATGTTCAGTCACCATGCTGGACAAGAATGATCTCAATGGAGCCCAAAAGAACCCAGGGGATAGTTAAGCCACCCATCCTCACTCGCTCCAGCTTTCCTTTCTGCATCATTGTGAGTACACAAAAGCTCTTCATCTATACCTAATGCCATCTTGGATTTTGAGGAAGGACAGGGAAACCTTTTGGGAGGAAATTAACACATATGAAAGTTACTTTCAAATATTAATTTATGAATACGTATCTAAAAGAAACTCAGACAATCTGACAGACTGTTTAAAATTAGCAGTGAAAGAAATGCCTAAAATTAAGCTATTCCCAGCCAACCATATGCAGCTAGAAACAATAAAGCTGAGTTGTAGTATATAAATCTTGATCCCTGGATAAAGATTTAGCTCCTGACTCAGCTATTAGGATTTATCCTGCCTTATTCTGTATGCACATAGAGCCAACTGATTTTACTTTGGCACACTTGGGGAGTGCAATTGCTATTTTGGTAGGTGTCCAGATATTGAGAACTTCTGTTTATGATTTCTGAGAGATGTATTTTGGAAGGAAGAAGAGTTCTTTTGCCTGTTGAAGTACTTACAAGCTCTTTGATAAAAATTGCTTAAGAAGTTACATTTAAGATTTACTTAAGAGAGAAGGAAGAACTTACCAGCAGAACATGGCTCAATTTCCTTCTTTTCTTGCCCATTTGTCACAAGAGCTCTCTCATTGGTCTAAAATTCTTCTTTGAATAAGCTGAAATCTTTCCCATGCTGGTATCTATTCTTTCCAGTGTCTACCTAGACACATATAGACCTCTTCCCAAATCATACGCTGACCTCCATCTGCTAACAGCCTTCCTCTCTGAGAATCACTCAGGTTTTCAAGTCTTTCTAATATTTTTTTCTGTAACAAGTTACTGTTGATAAACCATTTTCTTCTTCATGTGTGTTTCCAAATTTTAGTAAGTTTTATTCTAAATCTGACTCAGCAATTAAATCTGAGTGAAGAAAGCTTTAGCTATCTGAAAAAATTTCTTACATTCATTTTTCCAGAGAAGGCAATGGCACCCCACTCCAGTACTCTTTCCTGGAAAATCCCATGGATGGAGGGGCCTGGTATGGTGTCGCTACGAGTCGGACATGACGGAGTGACTTCACTTTCACTTTTTACTTTCATGCATTGGAGAAGGAAATGGCAACCCACTCCAGTGTTTTTGTCTGGAGAATCCCAGAGACAGGGGAGCCTGGTGGGCTGACGTCTGTGGGGTCGCACAGAATTGGACACGATTAAAGTGACTTAGCAGCAGCAGCAGCAGCAGCAGCAGCATTCACTTTTCAAGCCAAAGAGCAGCAGGGACACATTTTAATTGAGTAATGTTGTGTTTATTGCCTTATGGCAAGGAGAAAGAGCTCCACCCTGGGGAACACCATGGCTGAGGTGGGTGGGAGAAGTATTGAAAAGGGTTCATTGTAGGATTTGAAAATAGGTCATCTGGGAGATGATTCAAGGAAGTGAGACTTTGCTCTGCATGGGATGCTGCTAGGAAGCTGGGATAATTCTGTGATTGGGTATCTTAATAATTCTCACCTAGAATGTAAGCACCCAGTGATTTGTGAAAGAAAAAAAGCAGCAGTCACTGCTGCTTTAACTATTATGGAGAAATGTTTGGTCATTTTTCTGGTTTGGACAATGTTCATGTTTTTATCTGCATTCAAAAATGATTACAATGTCATTGTCTTGATCAGTTACAGTCTCAGAAAGGATGATGTTGATGTTTTGTGAAATTTTTTATGTTCAACAGGAGCAAATCGAGGCCCACCTCTGTGTGTTTGAGGCTAGTTTCTGCCTTTCAGGGCTGCTTTTCTCTCTTTATGTTCATTCATTCACTCACTAGATGTGGTTTTTCAAAAATTATAATTATTTAATTTGTTGTTTTGCTCACTTAATATTTTTTCCTATTCTTTATTCTAGAAAATAAGCTCTATTAAGATAGATATCATGACTAATTGGCTCTTAATTTTATCCCAAGTGACTTCAGAGTGCCATGGAACAAAGCAGCCAACAGACTGAGCAATCTTGGAATGTCGCAGATCAGACACAGATATCCATTTAAATCTTATGGCTCAGAGTTCTGAAGAAATGAGAATGGTTCAAAATCAGCCAGTTATTCCCAGCTTCAAAAAACAAAACTTACCAATGAAAAGCTTTTAAGATATGTTCTCAGAAGCTAACCATTAGGGTATACTTCTTTATTACACTATTTGTTTCAGATAATCTGCTAAGCTATTTAAAACATCAAATAATCAGAGTTCCATTATCCCCCAGAGAGAAGCCAGCTTGTAGGTACCTTGTAGGGAAATCATTCAGCTACGATAGTCGAGAGAGTCATGGGTGAACCAAAAAAATCCTTCATCAAGAAAAGTATTCTAGAATAGATTACTTTTCACACCTGATTTCAAGACATTTCAGTAACTTATGGATTGACATTTAACTCAGATTAGATTGTGTTGAAGAACAGTAACTTTCTCACATGTGTTAGACCACATTCGTATTTTGGTTGTTTTGGTGGATGGAAAGCTTTCTGAGAATAGATTTGTAATTAGAGAAGCAAAGGTCTTACTGACTTTTGAAGCATCACCACTAACATCCTAGTTTTCGATGACCTGTCACAGGGGTGACTAATTGATTCTCTCATCCAAATAAGACCCTCTGCATCAGATACTTTGTCAGATGCCATAGAAACAGTGCTGCTGCTGCTGCTAAGTTGCTTCAGTCGTGTCCGACTCTGTGCGACCCCATAGACGGCAGCCCACCAGGCTCCCCCATCCCTGGGATTCTCAGTAGTGAATAGTAGATGTAATTTTTGCCATTTGAGATTTGAGTCACAAAAGAAAGATTTCTAAACAAGGAATTTCCTGTGAGCTGAGTGTCACAAAAGGAGGCGTATACAGAAATCCCTAGAGCAATACAGAAGGTGTATCCAGACTCACAGGGTCACAGACAGAGGGAAGCAGCATAGGGTACCAAACAGGGAAAATAGCATTAGCTGAGATATCGTCACATGTCTTTAGACTTGTATATTTAAATCTTACATTTGTGATTCCAAATCTTAATATAGTCTTAAGGTTTCATTTCTTAATATAAAAAAAAATTGTCAATATCCCTACAGTGATATTAACTATAGTTTTACAAGATGTTACCATTGAGGGGAAGTGGGTAAAGGGTACACAGGATCTTTTGTGCGCAAATCTTTAAGTATCTCAAAATCAATGTTTGCTTTCTAAAAAAATGAAATATATTTTGCAGAAATGTGTTTCATGTGTTGGAGAGAAGACTGAGTTAGCAGAAACTTGGCCATCATAACTTCAAAAACTGCAATTCTCAGCTAGTAGGATGTCTGGCTCATATTAATTGTTCTTCACAGCTTTGGTGATTGAATGAATGACTGCAAATTTTTAGTGAGCAGGCAGTCTGCTAACATCAACTGCAAAGTCTTGGTCATTATAGTGAAATATTCACTTAATGTTTAAGAGGGACTCTTAGGAGGTCAGCCAGCCAATTCCATTTTCAGAGATTACACACATAATAGCTTCTGTGAGTCATGAACACTTTTTTTAACTAGAAATTGTAATTCAAGTCAGGATTGTTTATATTTCTCTCTTTAATATTTTATCCTTTATTCCTAACAAGGCCTGGCCCAGACATCAAGGGACCATGTAAATACAGTTGACTGAATTATTAAAAGGATCCTCTCTGAGCACCTCAAGGACTACACAATGCTTTTTTAGTTAACATTTCCATCTAGGCAAGGAAGGTCAGGACCACACTTCAACCACAAAGATTAGACTTGGCATAGTCAGCCGTGATAATATGAGCCCTGGGATTCATGGCTTGGTTTCCCTGGAAAATGTAATTAATAACCCACAGTTACTAAACCTCTAATCTAAATGTATTTTGGGATCTGCTTTTTTTCCTATATCTCTATATCCTACACTGAAAGCAGATGAACCTATGTTTTCTCCATTTCTCCAAAATGAGTTGAACTTCTGACCTGGGTTTTAAAAATGTTCACATTAATTAATTTATCAACACTGCCATCATCCACCTACCCATCCATCCATCATCATAGTGAGAAGGAGGAGGAGGAGGTAATATTTATCATCTACTCACCATATGTCAGGTAGTGTGCTGACATTTTTACAAAATTTGTATTATTTCATTTAACTTTTATAAAAAGGTATTATACCCATCTTATAGAAGATTAAATTGAGGTACAGAAAGATTAATTGCCTTGATTAAGATCACTTGGCCAGTGTTGATAATTACCAAATTTAAATCTCCCACTCTGACTTCTCTCTCTTGAGCTTTAGAATCATGCATCCAATTTCAGACTTGAACATCTCCACCTAATAAGCACCTCACAACCAAAATGCTGATCACCCTCATCTCTGCCTCCATGAAACCTTTGCTCCCTCCTATCCACCAATCAGTGATTGACAGTTAGTGACTGACAACCTACTCTCTCAGGCTAAAAACTGTAGAGTCCACCTGAACATCTCCTTCCCTCTCCCCTGACATCCTAACCATCAGCATATCCAGTCATCTCTACCTTCCACTCTCACCTGACATCCTAACCATCAGCATATCCAGTCATCTCAACCTTCCACTCTCACCTGACATCCCAAACATCAGCATATCCAGTCATCTCTACCTTCCACTCTCACCTGACATCCTAACCATCAGCATATCCGGTCATCTCTTCCTTCCACTCTCACCTGACAACCTAACCATCAGCATATCCAGTCATCTCTACCTTCCACTCTCACCTGACATCCTAACCATCAGCATATCCTGTCATCTCTACCTTCCATGCAGATCCAGAATGTGGCCATTTTTCACCATCTCTAGTGACTGGAGTAACTGGAGTTAGTAAGTGGAGTTACAGTTGGTCAGTGTGAAATCAGGAATAAAGCCTTTTAATGGCCTTGGAAAATAATAACCAGAAGTATTAACCGTCTCTAACAGATGATAAAGACTGTCTCAGGAAAAACAAATGCTACCCTAATCTAAATTTCAAAGATCTTGTTTTATCTATTTATCAGGGACTTATAGAAAGACAGAACATGAGCTGTTTTTAATATTGTTATAACCCCAGTATGTGGCACATAGTGTCAGTTCAATAACTATTTATTGAATAAATGAATTTTAATTCTCTTTATCTGTTTAGAAATGTTTATATTAGTCAAAAATTAGAAAAAATATAAATACCCAGTAATAAGAGATTGGATATATAATTTTTGGAACATTAATACAATGAAATAAAATCCCTGTTAAGTAGAAGTATATCTACTGGCTTGGAAGACACTCAAAGTATGCTGCTTCATTACCAAAGTAAACTGTAAAAAGTTTATATCTAATATAACACCATGTTTTAAATACAAGGACAGATGAATGGATAGACAGAAAGGAGGGATGGAAGAAGACCAGGAAGGAAGGAAAGGGAAGGGAAGGAAGGAAAGGAGATATTTAAAGGAAGAAAAACAAAACAGTAATCAAGAAGGGTATTTTCTAAAATGCTTTCTCCAGGTGATAGTTATAAATAATCTATTGTTTATTTTTATGCTTTTGCATTAGTAAAATGGATTACTGCATGCACAGTAATCTTTTTTTTTAAATGTCTGGTATAGAAAGTCAAATTTTATTGGCAACTTCATGTTTTATAAATTAATTACAATATATTGAGAGTAAGTAATTTTTTTCATTGCTGCAAATAACAAAAAATCCTCCAAACCAAATAAGCATCTATTTACTAGTATGTTCAACTATTGTCTCAGAAAAATTTCCACTGAAGTATATGCGTATGATAGCTTTATGGATTTTGCAAATTAGATTCAGTTCCTTTCTAAATGCAATTCCTGTACAACAGTAGGTATCCAATGGGAACTAGCAGGGTTATTTGAACAATGCATAAATATTTCATAGTGTGCAAAGAGCCACAAATGCTGAACTCCAAAATGTCTGCAAACATGCAAGATTTCCAGCTCCAAGAGTGTAATTACTGTCTTGGGATTTGTGGGGTGTCTTGTTGAAGACTCTTTTTATTTTGATAAAATGATGATCTTGCAAGAAAAATGATAGTCTAACTCTCATGTTAACCTCAATGTTCCTGATCAAGGAGAAAGATTCCTTTTGTAAATCATTTAAGAGAACACTACCTAAAGCTTTTTGTTATCCAATAAAATCAAAGAATTCCTCTCCAATGGGCCCCTCACTGTCTGGGAAAATGGGTTTATATCACAATAGACTGACAGCTTCAAAATCACATATTATTGGCAATGAGCTGCTGTCACTCTTTCAGTTCAGTTCAGTTCAGTTCAGTTCAGTCACTCAGTCGTGTCTGACTCTTTGCGACCCCATGAATCACAGCACGCCAGGCCTCTCTGTCCATCACCAACTCCCGGAGTTCACTCAAACTCACGTCCATTGAGTCGGTGATGCCATCCAGCCATCTCATCCTCTGTTGTCCCCTTCTCTTCCTGCCCCCAATCCCTTCCAGCATCAGAGTCTTTTCCAATGAGTCAGCTCTTCGCATGAGGTGGTCAAAGTACTGGCGTTTCAGCTTTAGCATCATTCCTTCCAAAGAACACCCAGGACTGATCTCCTTTAGGATGGATTGGTTGGATCTCCTTGCAGTCCACAGGACTCTCAAGAGTCTTCTCCAGCACCACAGTTCAAAAGCATCAATTCTTTGGCACTCAGCTTTCTTCACAGTCCAACTCTCACATGACTACTGGAAAAACCATAGCCTTGACTAGATGGACCTTTGTTGGCAAAGTAATGTCTCTGCTTTTGAATATGCTATCTAGGTTGGTCATAACTTTCCTTCCAAAGAGTAAGCGTCTTTTAATTTCATGGCTGCAATCACCATCTGTCGTGATTTTGGAGCCCCCAAAAATAAAGTCTGACACCGTTTCCACTGTTTCCCCATCTATTTCCCGTGAAGTGATGGGACCACGTCACTCTTCAGGCTAAATTAAAAGTAAATGACTATCTCATGCTCCTTTTCTCACATGCACATTACAGAATAAAGATTTTAAAAAATAATAATAAGACAACAATTCAGAAACCAATTTTGAAATCAGAGGGGAAATTCTAGTGAGAATGCTTTTTTATGCAGTTGGTCAGTCTTTTGACTTAAGAATAAATGAACATGAGAGGTAAGAACTGCTGTTTTAACATACAACCAAGAGACGGCAATCAGGCAATAGAGACATATAAAATTCATGGCTCACACTCATGGAATGAAAAGGCAGAGAGAAAGATGAGAAATCTGCAAATTGTGTGGACCACCCAGGAAACAACCTGCATCTCCAAGAAGTTCCAAACATAGGACCCTGGACACTTCCTTACATCTGACACTGGTGGGGTCTCTCTCCTGGATGAAGGCAATAATCAGTGTCCTCAATAACTGGGACTATGTTCTGGAAATGTCTGTGGTCACAGAACACTTTGGGAAAAGAGAGAAAGTGACCTTTGCTTCCCCTTCAAAAAGTCTTGATTCTGAACTACTAATCAGATCAGAACATCAGGTTATCCTCTACTTCCAGATGTCTTGATTGAGGACTGGCCATTTTAGTATTTATAAATGGGCTATGCCTCTTATGAACAGAGGAAAATCCCTTCAGGGCAGGAGGGAATGTGAATTTCAAGTATTTGGTGTTGGTTTTCTCGAATACCAGAATTAGCACTCAGCTCTGTAATGTAGATCAAGACCTGTGGCTAGAATTATCCACACTGGGCACTTCTGCTCCAGAAGGGATGTCTGGGTGGTATAGTTGTCCATCAGCTGGTACATCAGTGTTTAAAAAGACTGGGGGAAAAGCACAGCCCCCATAAGGACACTTCAAAGAATGATTATCAAAGTCCTCCCACTGGGGGCGTTTGTTGAAAACCCGCTCAAACTACAGACAATCAAAAGTTGTAAGAAACATTTTTCCTAGTCTCTGAATGACTAGATAGTTCTAGTGAACTCTGAATATGTGAGAGAAACTTGTATTTATTGACATAGGTAGGTATAATCTTTGAAATGGATAAAAGTTAAAAAATAAATAAAATTCACTTTTAAGCTCTGCAGAAGGCACTATCTCCATCTTCGGTCTCTTGTAAGGGCCAGGAGTGGTGATAACCTGCAAGATTCATACTGAATCTTTTGTGGTGAGTGAGCTGAATTGAAGAAAAAGCAGAGACCATGAGGAAACAGAAGTGGAGAGAGAAAAATACCAAACAAAGATTGAAGGAAGGCTAGTTGATAATGGACCAGAAGTAAGAAAACACACCAAAAGGAGCCAAGACCAGTAAAGCGGCTGAAGCCGTTAACTGCCACAGGGAAGAGGGAATGATGACAGAGGTTTGCAGTGATGCTCTGCATTCATCTCCATTTCTGGGGAACCTCAACAGTGTAATAGTGCCTGTTCAGATTCTTAGGAGCTCCCCATTAGCCTCACGGCCATAGTTGCTCCAGCCTGAATAAATCTGTTCCATGCCACTAAAAGAGCCTAAATTAAAGCAAGTTTACAATGAGAAAGAACAAAGAAATCACTTATAATCTCACTGCTCACACATAATGATCATTAGGGGGTATTCATCCATGGTGTTTTTGATGAATAAAAACATTTTAAATGATGTTCATATAAGATCTATAGAAAACAAGTAATTAAAATTCAAGTAATTGAAGCAAGGACAAAAGTGACGATCACCTAAAATACTTAACTGCTTGGAAATGAATAGGTGAGGGTTGGGGCTTGGTGCAGTTAAGTGCCTCAATTAATTTTCTTACTGCTTGCAATGCTCTTTTTGCCTAGACAGATATCTCCTCTGATTTGAGAGGCACTCAGTCATTTGGTATGTGTGTGACATAAGGCATGGCCTTCATACACTTTCATTCAGGCTCCTTTAAGCTCATAAGCATATTGCAACTACACAAAAAAAGAAATGAATGAAGGGAAATGGATGGCTATGAACTTCATTAATATTAAATATTAATCCCTCACAAATTAAGGTACAATTTTCCACTGAATGTTAAAATCATTCTTATAGCAGATCTAAAGGGCAAGTAGGATACCTCCTCCTTATATATGGAAAACTGGATAAACCAAGGGAGGAGATGACTTCTGCAATGTCAAACAGCAGCAGAATCTGTAAGCCAGGCCTCAATTTCTGTTAAACTTTAATTTATTCAATTCAGCCCTATATTTATTAGATGCTTCCAAATTAGTCAAGGCTTCCCAGGTGGTGCAGTGGTAAAGAATACACCTACCAATGCAGAAGACGCAAGAGACACGGGTTTGATCCGTGGGTAAGGAAGATCCCCTGCAGTAGGAAATGACAACCCACTGCAGTATTCTTGCCTGGAAAAGTCCATGGACAGAGGAGCCTGGGGGGCTACAGTCCAGGGGGTCGCAGAGAGCTGGACACTGATGAGTGACTAAAAAACAACAAGACAGTCAACACTGTATAAGTCTCTGGGGACAAAACATAAATACAATTCACTCCTACTTTGAAGGCTTTTACTGTTTAGTGGGGGAGGTTGGCAGAAACAAATCATTATAACACATTTTACAAAGGAAATCATCATCATCTTTGTCATTGTCACTATCCTCATCAACACTTATGTATACTGTAGCACTGTCCTGTTTTCTTCACTGGAATTCTATGTTTCCATCCTCAAACAACCAAAAGAATTTGGGCACTATCAATGGTTCCTGTTTACAAACATGGAAAAAAGACTTTGAGGGATTAATAACTATTTGATGTCACAAAGTTAGACCATGTCATGCTTAAAGCCTAAATCCAGGTTTATCAGCCAGCAAAGTTCAGGCTTATACTCACTTATATTGATGTGTCTCCTATATTTACAGAGAAGGCAATGGCACCCCACTCCAGTACTCTTTCCTGGAAAATCCCATGGATGGAGGAGCCTGGTAGGCTGCAGTCCATGGGGTCGCGAAGAGTCGGACTTGACTGAGTGACTTCACTTTCACTTTTCACTTTCATGCATTGGAGAAGGAAATGGCAACCCATTCCAGTGTTCTTGCCTGGAGAATCCCAGGAACAGGGGAGCCTGGTGGGCTGCCGTCTATGGAGTCGCACAGTTGGACATGACTGAAGTGACTTAGCAGCAGATCCTATATTTAAGGTTTATATAAATTGCTCCAGGAATAAAAATGAGGGACACTTTTAATTAGGAAATAGAAATAATGCAAAGACTCCTGATGGCTTATTGGTTTTTGTGAGAGCATTTTGGTATTTCGCTCTCTTTTATCAAACTCTGATGCCCAGTGATAACTAAGAGCCAAAAGACCTGGTCTCAGGTCCCAGCTCTTCCATTCAGCCTTCACTAAAATTGCTCAAAGGGCAACAGAATAAAATTCTCAAGGGCAACAGAGCAAAAATATCTCACAACATTTCCATGATGCTTATTTAATTCTGCTGATGGCAGTTTTTCTTAAATGATTGGGAGCCCTTTTTTTTTTTCCTCTGAAAGAAAATGGTACTCAGTCCTTCAGCTCTAATGTTGACACCTACTACTTTTCTATCCACTTGCAAGAACTGGAATATATCTAAGGGTTAAAAGGTTAACTTACTTAGACAATATCTTAATTGCTGCTCCTTCATAATATGTAACAAAACAGCATTTACTTTCAACAACCCCCTTGTTAAAATTCTTGGGACTTAAAATGGTGTAAAAGGAAAGCAATTAATTATAATTCTACTGAAGTGATCTTTTCTTTGTGGAACTGAATGTAACATCCTAGTTAGGTTTTCAATATTCTTACCACAAACTACAAGTTGGTTTCTGAATCAGCTTACAGAAAAGAAACAGAGAGGAAGAAAACTCACTGAAGGTGACTAACAGTCTATTAGCCTAGGAGTAAGAATCAGAGTCACAGGGGTCCCAGACTTCAGTGGAAAGTCAAACACCAGTTAATTTTATCCCCAGCGCCAACTAATAGGGAAGGCAGTAACTATGCAATCCCTATAAAGAAGAATCCAATGCTGGCCAGTCCCAACACAATATTGTATGCACAAGAAGCAGTCAGATTTATAGGTTTAAATAATATTCTAACAACAGCATTTATTGGCCTCGAATCTATCTTCAGTGACTACTTTGTTCCGTCTTCAGTCTTCATTCTTGCAAGTCAAATGTGTACCTTTTGTCAGCTGTCAGGTTCCTGGGAAAGGCCAACCATTTATGACCCAAAAGACTAATGTTGACAACAGAGGCATCTTGCTGCAACAATTTTAGGAGATTCAGAAATGGAACATCCTATATGTTGGAAAAAAAAAAAAAAAAAGCCCTGGGATAACAAATGCAAAGAGGTTTTTCAAGATTTAAGAAGCAATATTCAAAACCCAAGATTGAAGTAACTTTTCCAAAGAACACACACATTGTGGTTTTGAACCAGGTGAGGAGTCATATAGACTTGGATTTGAGTTCCAGTACTACCATGAAAAAAAAAAAAACTTGGGAATTATTTCAGCTCCTTGAGCCTCAGTGTTCTCACATGTACAATGGGGATAAAAATAAAGCCTTCATCACAGAGTGTGGGATATAAGCTTTGCCAGATGCTTTATGTACTTTTCTGTTCATTTTAGTCTCACTTTATCCATTTCACACAGGCACTTTCATTTTCTCTATTTTTACTCGTGTGGAAATTGAGACTTCAAGAATTTAAGTATTTGCTCAAAGTCAAATAGCCAGGAAATGTTTTCACTGGGATACAAGCCCAGGAATCTGAACCTGAGCATTAAAGTTTTGAGTTATATTCTGTACAGTCTCCTATGTATAGAGTGTCTGGCCTACAGAAAGTGCTTGAGAAATATATATCACCACCCTCACCCTCACCATCATCATTGCTACTCCTTCTGCTACCATCATTCTTCTATGGTTCCTGCCATGACTGCTGCACTGCTCACTACTGTCTCTACTACCACTACCACAACTAACACGTCCTTGGGGAAAAAGAAAGATTGCGCAAAAGATTGCGACACTCGTCCTTTTCTATTAAAAGGACATGGAAACATTTTAATCCAACAGAATTTCATAACCAAATCTTACTGGACAGTTTGAAACCAATATGCCATGTTTCACTGAGCAGAATTTCCAAGCGACATGTCTAACCTGGTAGTGCTATATTTATTCATACTTTTATGTTCTCCTTAGATAGAAGGTAAATAATAGAAAGGGAAAAAAGAATCAAGGGGTGCAAAGATTAGATAGATAGAGATAGCTATTTCAATGCTAAAAAATGAGAGCCAGTATGGAACCCCAGAGAAACCCACTGTCCCAATCCAGCGGGCTTTGCTCTTAGAGCCTGGTCCTGTCATATATATGCTATGAAATCTAAAGTAAATCAGTCAGCCTCAGTGAGTCTCTCTCCTTTTTTTTTTTTAAATCACGGAGAATATACTATCAGGGTGCTTCTAAGTCTAATAGTCTGTAAATCCATAAAAATGCTGTTTTTCTTATAATAAAGCCATAGGTCTAAGTCATCCTCATAGAACCCCACAACAAATGGAAAAATCTGCCAAAAGGAGGTCTCTTCGGCTGGTTTTTATTTTCTAATTAACCAAGAACAAGGATGGCCTGTCTGAAAATTTCCTTTGAAAGTCTAGAATTTAGATGCATGTCACTACACACAGGGTTTTCTCTTCAGAAATCCTTCTAATGAGCTGGGAGAAGAGTATATTATTCCTTTTTAGAAAAATTTCACTGGAGTTCTTTGTACCCTAAAATAAATAATTATTGCTGAAAACTGCAAGAATAGGATAATACTGCTCAGAATGCTTTATATTTGTAGCATCCTTTTCAGTTTCCCAATCTTTTGTATTTATTATGCCATGTGTTCCAAACTTCAGATCAAACCAGTGATACAAACTTTAAACCCATAATGTCCAGCTGTCTGTACACATCTCTATGCAGACATTCTACTCTGGGTACCACGAACTCCACAGTCCAAAACTGAACTTATTGAATCTGTAAGCACTCCTTTATGCTTATCTCAGTTAATGGCATTGCTGTTCATCCAGTTCTCAAGACAGAAATCTGACTCTTCTGTTCTTCTAAATTTGCCCTCAATCTGCTCTGCTGAGATGGCCACCTGCTACTACCACATCTGATAAGTGACCTGGCAGACTCCTCCTCATTATTTAAATCTCAGCCTCCCTCAAATAAAAACATAATAAAAGCAAATAATTAAGTAGTACTTATCATGTGCTAGGCTAACCAAGTTACAAGTATGAACTCATTCAATTTTTCCAATGACCATATTCACCAAGGGCTCTTTTTATTAATATTCTTATTCTCATTTTAATGTGGGAAAACTGAGGCATAAAAAGGCTAAATGACTCACTCAAGGTCACACATGTAGCAAATGGCAGAGCTGGATTGTGAATTCAGGTTGTCTGGCTCCAGAGTTCTATTCCTATCTACTGCCCTCACCTCCTCCAGCGTCTTCCATAATTTACCGACATCACTCCGCCCATCTTCCTGGTATGACATAGTTGCTTGTTTTCCATCCTAGTGGTTGATAGTGCATCTAGTCCATTGTTTCCCAAAGTGCAGTCCTAGCAACACCTTCATCAGAATGATCCAACATATGTGTTCCAAGATAAAGAATTCATGTTTCTCTTTTTTCTGAAAATCATCCCTAACATGCAGAATTTCATACCTCACTCCAGACCTACTAATTTGAAAATTCAGAGGAAAGAGACTGGATACATGCATCACAAATAATCTACATAGTAGAGTCTTACGTGTGACAATGTGGGGGATTAAATCAGCTAAGACATAGCAAAATACTTAAAAGGTTAGTCCTATGGTTATTATGGTTGTTTTTCACTACTATTTGACCCAAGGAGAAGAAACAGAACAACTTTTCTATTCACTAAAAAAGTCGGAAAGAGAGAAAGCTAGCCATGTAACTAACCATAACACGGGGGTCTCCCTTGATCAGACAGAGAAAATTTTGAAAGGAAATTAGTTTGTGGTTTCCAGTGCCATGTTCTTTGGGGCTTCTGACAGGGAAACCACAGGGGAAGAGAAGACACAGTTACACTTTTATTTTAGTAGCTCTGTTCCCGAGAATAGTGGCGCCTACTTAAGTAACATGACCCCAAGTACAGGAATTGGTGTGATTAAAGATTTAAAAGCTGAGAACCATCAGCATTGTCATACAATGATATCTCAAGCCTCAGAACAGCAGAAAGAGCCAGCTAATATAAACAAGAGGACTCTGAGCTAGAAATAGATGTCTAGTTCTGAAAGAGCAGATTTACAAGAAAGTTAACCCCATCAGGGCATGAAGATCCCTGATAGACAGAATGACATCTCAACTACAGTCATCCACAAGTTGAAAATCTTGCTCCACTTTGTACTTCTTATTTTGAATGCATCAGTTATGTAACTTATCTATTACCTAATAGTCAGTTCAAAATTTCTTTTTTTTTTATTTTTTCAAGCCAGGAGTGTTTGTCTGGTGTGGATTAGTTCTTAGTCTCTAGTTACCAGTGCCCAGAGCCAGCAGCCAATAATTTAATCAATTATGCCTACAAAATGAAACCTCCACAAAAATCTTTAAACAGTAGGGTTTGAAGAACTTCCAAGTTGGGGAACGCATGCAAGTATTGGAAAGTTAGTATACTCCACCACGGAGGGGATAGAGCTGTGCTCAGGACCCTTCTGGACCTCACTCTGTGTGCTTCTTCACCTGGCTGTTCATTTGTATGCTTTCTAATATCCTTTAAAATAAATTGTCAATGGGAAGTAAAGTGTTTCTTGACTTCGATAAGCTATTCTAGGAAATCTGCCAGTCTGAGGAAGGGGTTGTAGGAACCCTCAATGCATACCCAGTTGTTCAGAACTGTGGGAGGCTTGGGACTTTGAGCAATATTTGCTAGGGATGAGGAGCAGTTCTGTGGGACTGAGCCTTTAACCTTTATCCAAGCAGACAGCATCAGAATGGAACTGGGTTGTAGGATGTCCAGTAGGTGACCAGAGAGTTGGAGAACCAGTAATGGTGGAGAATATCTCACACAGTTGGTGTAAGAAGTATGGCTGAAAACACTTTCAAAAGGAATGAGTTTGAAAGACCACGAGTAAAACATTTAGGCATTAGGCAAGAAAAGTTGCTCAGTGACCCCAGTGTTGTGTTTATAAACAGAGCAACACACTGTGCTGCTGCTGCTAAGTCGCTTCAGTCATGTCCGACTCTGTGTGACCCCATAGACGGTAGCCCACCAGGCTCCCCCATCCCTGGGATTCTCCAGGCAAGAACACTGGACTGCGTTACCATTTCCTTCTCCAATGCATGAGAGTGAAAAGGCAAAATGAAGTCGCTCAGTTGGTATCTGACTCTTAGCTCAGTTGCTCGTTAGATGCCCCTCTCTCTAATGGGCTTCCAGAAAACTCAATGCACTGCTCACCATAGTCAATTGCTCTCACTCTGATTTAGAAAATCTTCTCCCAAAGATCCCATGTTCAGATTTAAGTGATTAAGTAAGACGCCAATTGGCAATCATCCTTGGTAGTCCCAAGTAAAACAAACTAAAACAAACAAAATCCCCTACAGTATCACTTCAGTTCAGTTCAGTCGCTCAGTCATGTCCGACTCTTTGTGACCCCATGAATCGCAGCATGCCAGGCCTCCTTGTCCATCACCAACTCCAGGAGTTCACTCAAACTCATGTCCATCGAGTCGGTGATGCCATCCAGCCATCTCATCCTCTGTCGTCCCCTCCTCATCCTGCCCGCAATCCCTCCCAGCATCAGAGTCTTTTCCAATGAGTCCACTCTTTGTATGAGGTGGCCAAAGTACTGGAGTTTCAGCTTCAGCATCAGTCCTTCCAATGAACACCCAGGACTGATCTCCTTTAGAATGGACAGGTTGGATCTCCTTGCAGTCCACAGGACTCTCAAGAGTCTTCTCCAACACCACAGTTCAAGAGCAACAATTCTTCGGTGCTCAGCTTTCTTCACAGTCCAACTCTCACATCCATACATGACCACTGGAAAAACCATAGCCTTGACTAGATGGACCTTTGTTGGCAAAGTAATGTCTCTGCTTTTGAATATGCTATCTAGGTTGGTTATAACTTTCCTTCCAAAGAGTAAGCGTCTTTTAATTTCATGGCTGCAATCACCATCTGTAGTGATTTTGGAGCCCCCAAAAATAAAGTCTGACACTGTTTCCACTGTTTCCCCATAAAACTCAGCAGTGGCCACAGGACTGGAAAAGGTCAGTTTTCATTCCAATCCCAAAGAAAGGCAATGCCAAAGAATCCTCAAACTACCGCACAGTTGCACTCATCTCACACGCCAGTGAAGTAATGCTCAAAATTCTCCAAGCCAGGCTTCAGCAATACGTGAACCGTGAACTTTCAGATGTTCAAGCTGGTTTGAGAAAAGGCAGAGGAACCAGAGATCCAATTGCCAACATCCGCTGGATCATCGAAAAAGCAAGAGAGTTCCTGAAAAACATCTATTTCTGCTTTATTGACTATGCCAAAGCCTTTGACTGTGTGGATCACAATAAACTGTGGAAAATTCTGAAAGAGATGGGCATACCAGACCACCTGCCCTGCCTCTTGAGAAACCTATATGCAAGTCAAGAAGCAACAGTTAGAAGTGGATGTGGAACAACAGACTGGTTCCAAATAGGAGAAGGAGTATATCAAGGCTGTATATTGTCACCCTGCTTATTTAACTTCTGTGCAGAGTACATCATGAGAAACGCTGGGCTGGAAGAAGCACAAGCTGGAATCAAGATTGCCAGGAGAAATATCAATAACCTCAGATATGCTGATGACACCACCCTTATGGCAGAAAGTGAAGAGGAACTAAAAAGCCTCTTGATGAAAGTAGAAGAGGAGAGTGAAAAAGTTGGCTTAAAGCTCAACATTCAGAAAACTAAGATCATGGCATCTGGTCCCCTACAGTATACCAGGTAGGTAAGCCAAAACTGAAAAATTACAACCCAACAACAATGAAAGTGATGGATACTGAAAGATACTTCCTGTCCCTGCTAGAGACAGAAGCTTTCTTGTCTCCCTAACTTACTTGATGGCTGTCATGATTTGGTTAAAAGACACAAACTAGCTGAATATATGACCAATAGGAAATCATTTGCTAAGTACACAATGCATACCTTTATACACATTTTTGCTCTACTCAACACGTCTAGAGTCACTCATGGCTCCTTTAGTGCAGGTCAACCACAAGGCAGGTATTAAAAATTCTAACCATGACAAGTGATAATTAGCTGAGATGTACATACCAAGGCCATCCTTTTTCTCTCTCAAAAATGCAGATATTTCCCAGAAAGAGTACGGAAAAAAGAATTTAAATGAAGGGGGGAAAAGCACTCCTAGAGCTTGCCTCATTGTCTTATTAAATTTACAACATGAAACAATTTTATCATCAAAATTATATAACAGCAGAAGCCAAAATAGGATACTTCTCAGGCAGGAAATAGAAAAATATACACACACATACACAAAATATTTCCAAGGAGTTAAGACCCTTTCTTGGACAAGTTATGTTACAATAAAATATTAATATGTGCTCATTTATCATGTGTTAATTAGCAGAATAAGCTGTAGGAAGTCCGGATTACCATGCAAATGTTAATTAGGTCATAATTTATGTTAAGCATTTCTAAGTTTAGGAGCACTGCGTCTCATTTAGCAGCAGTTGAACTTTAGAAATAATTTGCATGTGCAACTGCTCGTTTTCAATTTTAATATGACAGTCACTTCATTTTAATAAATACAAGAACCTGCATTTAAATAATAGCAAATTCAGAGCTAATTTGGTCACAGTCAGTACATTTCCCCAGGAGATGGAAACTCTGTCCTTTAATCACCACTCAGGTGAAAAAAAAAAAAAAAATGCTTCAGAAGATGCTTTTTCTAAATAGCTAAGAGACTGCTCCCTGCTTCCCAGCCACCATCCAGAATATTGATGCCCTACTTTTGTTTTGAAGAAATTGTGCACTTGGATGATTTCTACGTGAGCCAGCTTGACCAACTTGAGGTCCCACTTGATCACGTTTTCATCTCCTCATTTTGGTTTGCCGCAGGTACAAACATATAGCAACATTCTGTCAGTTTCCTCCCTTATTCTGTTTTTTTACATTTGAACTCAACTGTGTTCAATTTTTTTTTTTATTCTTTTTTGTTCTGTTTCACAACAATGAATTATCCCAGTTACTCCTGAATCTTTATAAGCAGGAAGAAACTCCAATTGAAAAGGTTGTTCTCACCTTCATACCCCAGATAGGAAACCTTGCAGTAAAAAACAAACAAACAAAAAGCAATCTCAGAACCTCCACAGTGGAAAATCTTTTTATTTACTGGTTCAGAGCCAGGCTTCTTAACTTTTCTCCTGTCACAGACCCCTTTGGCAATCTGGTGAAGCCAATGGACTCTGCTCAATGTAATCATTAAAACACTTAAAATATGGATTAAAAATGAAAGCACTTATTGTAAAATAGTATTTTTAAAATATGTGACATAGTAGTATATGTACTTCTTTATTAATGCATGGAAGAACATGAGTCTGCTAACTGCTGTGGTTTTAAGTATCTATTGTAATAAGTCTAACTATGACTTCCAGCCATTTGCATTTCAACAGTATGAAAATTTCCTGGGATTTCCATTGGTGACAAAGTCACAAGGGTAACACTTAAGCTTCTACGGTTTGGTAAATATTTCATAATTGAATGAAGTTTTACACTTAAGTTAGAGGATAAAAGAGATAAAGATACAATTATGTTTTTGCTCAAGTTCACAAACCTGAATTTTCTCTGCTTTAAACTACTGATTTGGAAGAAAATTTTTTTCTAAACTTTTAAAAATATTTTAATTAATGTGTCTCTAATTTAAAATTTTATGCTATAATATGAAGCATAATACATGAAAAAAATCTTTTTACACACAAAAATATCTTCATTTAATGCTTCCTGTCTGTGTGCATGCATCTTTTTACATATTTATAATTACAATGCATACAAAAATTATATCTTTTATCTTTTCCTATTATCAGTAGCAGGAGCATTTAAAGTCCACTCTTTGATGAGAGACCCCCAATTGGCTCAAGAATGGAGAGAATATAGGCTCATGATAACCTTCCCCCTGTTCCCCCACAGATCTAAGTTTATTTTACATGTGGGCTTCCAAATAAGCTTTGATTCACACTTTTCTTTTTGCATGTGCATGTGCTGCCAACATTTAAAAACCGTAACTTTCAAATAAAAACTAAAAACTTAGATTTCCAACTTCTCGTGGGCAATGCTGGTTCTGCATTCCCACATGGCAACAGTCCACTGGAACTGAGCCTGTTTTTCCATCCAGATACAGTGGACTCCTATCCAAATTAAGTTTTCTTTTTTGTTTCCTGTCTGGCCTTTAAAGACATTTCAATTGGCAACCCCCTGCTAGAGGATAAAACTCTTAATCCTCAGGCTGTCATTTAAGACCCTCAATAACTGGTGCTTTCAATGAATTATATTTACTGATCAAATTAATGATCAAAACAGTGTCACCATTGTCCCAGGAAAGGAATAGCCATCTTTCCCTACCATAGACTTATCTTCACTTAATTCATTAGGACTGCTTCTTCATTATGTTTTTGCTCTTAATCAGGTCATATCTATATTTCAAATCATAATTCAAATATTACCCACCCCCCCCAAGTCGCCTATCCTACTCCAAACAGAAATATGTGCCCCTACTCTCAATGTGCAGCTAACACAACACATAGTTTGATTTACTGTTTAGATTTTCCAGTGGACAAAGCCTAGGGTCCTGTACATACGTAGAAAGTAATTTCAGTTAGTTGTTTATTTTATGTGAGTTGGTTAGGCCAGGAACCTGTTTTTCTGTTTTGTTGATGCTTTGTTGTCACTCTCTGTTCATTTGCTGAACTTTTCCCTTTATCAGACTATTCTCCAGAAGCCACAGACTAAGGTTTTGGGGGCCTGTACAGCATTCCAAATGACAGAACTCTTCATTCCTTTGAGCATATTTCTGGCATCTCTATAAAATATTTGTACAGAATCACAATTTTGGGCCTAGAGCCCCATGTGGCAACTATTGGCTGAAAGTGAGCAACAGAAGCCTCCCTTACCAAAGGAATATGACCTCCAGTTTGCTACAGTCCTCACCATTCCCTATTGAAGTGCACTTGACCCATTTCAGGGCTTCCTGGGTGGCTCAAATGATAAGGAATCTGCCTGCAATGCAGGAGACCCGAGTTCGATCCCTGAGTTAGGAAGATACCCTGGAGAAGGAAATGGCAACCCACTCCAGTATTCTTGCCTGGAGAATTCCATGGAAAGTCTGATGGGCTACACAGTTCATGGGGTTACAAAGAGTCAGGCACAACTGAGCAACGAACACCTTGAGCCATCTCAGTAGTCTATATTATTTGCCTACTCACCTGCTCTGAAGCATCTCGATTTGAAACCACCTAGTCTAAACAAAGATAAAATTATCTTTTTAAAAAGCATAAGTGATAATCTACCAAGAGGCTTTGGTGGTTATAAATATAGTAGCAGCAGATAAATTGACAGCTTCCACAATAAAATACTACATTCTTATGCCTAGTGTGTGTATATATATATATATATATACATACATATATATGCTGAAAACATGAAAGTCTTTAATATGAATTTGAGAACAGAGACCAAATTGTTTGAGGTGTCATTTCTACACTTGCCAGAAAAGAGGAAAATCCCATTTTGATCAGGGATAAATGTCATATATTCAGGAAACATAAAAAGGGAGAAACCCTGCTTGACAAGTGGTTCAAGTTCCCCCTCTTTCCCAGAAGGGTGTTTTGTGGAGAAAAATGACCTCATCCTCAAAAAATAGAGATATTTCCTGAATGTTCTTAATGCACCTTGAATCATCAACTATAGTTTTATTCTTCACTTTTTAAACTGCTCTTCTTTGGAATCTATTTCTCTTTCAAGCCACTGTACATGATCAATAGTGCTTATGACCTGTGCCAACTGCATCCGTTATTCTGCATCTTAAATCATCACTTTCAAGCTTTGAACAAAACCTTTGGTTTTTAGGGATGTGGTAAACAAAGGCACATAATCATGCCTGACCCCTTTCTAATTCTGTGGATGTGTGTACATCCCTCCTCAGACCTACTATCCCTATGCTGACTTAGTGCTTTCTAGTCCATTCTCATAGAGAAACCATCTCATCACAGGGACCTTATTCAGTCTCTTTTCTCAGGACTGCTCCTGCTTTCCCCATTCTCCTTGAGGCATATCAGACTGAATGTAGAATTATTGATATGTAAGGTCCATATAAATAGAGAAACTTATCAAATACTATATTTTTTCATCGTTTTATGTCATTTTCATAATCAAGATATGAAACCTCTTAGCCTGAGGCTTAATAAATGTCCTCAAATTCTGCCACCAGACATAAGCCATCAGCACCCAGCATTGATGAGAAGGACAAACTCTTACATGCTGTGTCCCAGAGCTCTCCACTGGGAAAAGGTCATGGTCTCTGCAATGGCCATTGTCCACTCAGTTTAAGTAGATATTTACTCTCTACAACTCTTAGCTCTCTCTCCACAAAAGGTGAGAGAAACATCCAGAGAGAGAGCACACATACACACACTGCTAAAGAGGAATTTGAATCTGCGTCAAATCTGAACCAGTGTCAAAACACACTATGGGATGATGTTGAATCATCCATCTTGACAAGATGGCTTGTGACAGTGGGTCATGAAGAATCCATATTTTCATTATATAGAGTCTACCCGCTAAGAAGAGCAATCAAAACCCAGCTAATTGAATTATCCATGAGCCCATTTAAAGAAGAAATATTGCTCAATAAAATTATATAGCCTCTCTCCAGACTGCCCCTCCAACTCTTTTATCTTGCCTCTGAGGCGTATGTGTCTGACATCCATGACAAAGACCCATGGCTTAACGGAGAACAGGCCAGGACGTGGTCTCAGTCAAAGCCAGTTTCTCCACATTCATGCGAGCTAGGGCAATGTGATTCATAATCAAAATGGAAATCCACTATAAAAATACAATGTATAGATTTCCCAGGAAAGGCCCGGAATCTCACTGGTTGGTCTACCCATCAGCATCTCTATCTGCGATTCCCCCATTCTAGCTTCCCTCTTACAAGGTAAGGTATCATGGCCTCCAACAATACCTTTTGAAATAAAATATACCCTTCCTGGTGGTAACAACTTGAAGTTGCATTAGTCATCATACAGCCAACATCTGCACATGTGAATGCCAACCAGCTGGTATAAAAGCAATGATAAAGAGGGAACAAGGGAATGTGGGGTGCTATGTGTGTATGTAAACACACATACATATGGTTGCAATGGGGGATTTTCGAAGCAGAGGAGCACGCAGGTTAAAGGATAACATGGAGACATCAAAGATAAACTTCTCTTCCTTCCCAGTTCTGCTTGGGCAAGCCTTGATTATCAAAGGAGAAAGACTTCTTAAACATTCAGAACAAATTCTCTCACTTTAGCCTTCCAAATGGGATGTGAATAGCTACAGCATCCAGCCCCAACTTGAAGAAACCAGAACAAGTCTATGGAGCCCCACCCCCACCACCACTGACTCACAAAAATAGATTTATGTGCATCCAATAATTTAGGCTCAGGTGCTCTTCTAAGTAAAAACAATTACCTTCTCTCTGTCATGGCACTTGGGTTAATAATTACCAACTGAGTCAGTAAATCAAACAAACACATTTTTACCAAGACCTTATTTCCTCTGAATCTTTCATGTATTAAGTTAGTGCCATCCCTTGGCTAAACCATGGAATAGGTAAACATTATTCATGAGGCCTTTCTCTCAATTTGTTTCCCTACCTCCCAGATCCCATCTGTCATTGCACAAACATACGCTGAGTGGCCCTTGCTAACCACAGAGTTCAGGGACCCTATGATGATGTCTTACCTGACTGTGTATTCTCTACCCAGCATCCCCTTCTTTTCCTCTGAAAATTCACCTCTCCTGTATTCTGCTCTCTCAGAAATTTGTTCTCTAACTTTCGAGGTAGCTTATTAGTGAGTAGGAATGTAGACTCTGGGACCAGGTCACTTGGTTGAAATCCCACTTCTGACATGTAATAACTCTGTGATCTCTAAGTTATTTAGCTTTTCTGCTTCAGTTTCTTCATCTGTAAAGTTGGACAACTAATCATTTCTACTTTATCAGGTCATTGTGAGGAATAAATGTATTTTTATATTTAAAACATGGTTAGAGCAGTGACTGGCACTTTCAAAACACTCAATAAGCATTGCTGCTGTTATTATGAGTGTGAACATGCTAAGTCACTTCAGTCTTGTCTGAAGTGGACCCCATGGACTGGAGCCCACCAGGCTCCTCAGTCTATGGGATTCTCCAGGAAAGAATACTAGAGTAGGTTGCCATGCCCTCCTCCAGGGAATCTCCCCAGCCCAGGGATTGAACCTGGGTCTCCGGCATTGCAGGCAGACTTCTTTATCATCTTAGCCATCAGGAAAGCCCTACTATCATTATAAATGGCATCAAGTATCAATACAAGATTCCTCTTATCATATTGTTTATTTTTCAAGCCATTATCATGAATTTTCTTCAATGCTTTTTCTCAGCCTCCTGTAGGAAATATGAATTGTCAGGAAAGCAGGCATGTTGACATCATTCATACCCTGAAAGTGATTGGAACGATTACTTATTACTCAGCATGTGAGGATTTTATATAAAATAGCAAACTTCTCCACAATTTGGTCCCATCTTCAGCAACCACTGGTAGCTTCTGATCCTGAAACTTCTCAATTTATGACATTTTTTTTTTTTTCTGTCACCAGAGCTCACCTCGCTCGGTAGTCAGTGACTGAACTTAAATACAGAGCAGTCTTTTGGAAAATTATATGAGCCTTTTAATATGGCCTATTCATTAAAAGTAACCAAACTAAAAAGTTTTAAAAGTTGGGAAACTTAGATATCAGTATATAACTCTACCCAATAAAAGGAAGCCAACTGCATTCTGAGACGTTATGAAACGTGGAGCTTTGCATGTGACATTGTTGAAGCACATTTGCATTTTCTTTATCTCTGAAACTTTGCACTTACTGCGTCATATTTTCAACATCGACTCAGTACTGAAAAAGAGCACTGAGTTAGGAGCCAGTCTCAGACCTTGGGAATTTCCATTATCCCCTCCATGAGGCAGAGAAAAAGCAAAATAATCTCACAGGATTGATTTAAGTTTATGAGAACACTGTAAACTGTGAGATCATCACAAGCACAAAAATCATTATTTTTAGATTACAACAGTAATAGTCAATGTTTTTGAGTTTTCAGTATGCTCTAGGAGTACTCTTAAGTGCACTATATAGATTATCTTATTCAACACTCACAACATTATAAGACATATATTATTAGGACTCCCATTTTATAGGTGAGGGAACCAAGACTCAAAATTGTTATGTAACTTTCTAAAGGTCATATTGCAAATAAACTATAGAGCCATGGGACTTATTCAGTCCCTAGATTCTCAGCATCTACACTATACTTTCACCAGAAATACAAACATCTTTGCCTCTGCTCTAGCTCCAAAGATGATTATAATCTGTTTTACCCTATAAATTGGTTTCCTCTTGCTGCTGGAACAAGCTACCACAAAACTAGTAGTCTAAAATAACATAAATAAATGATCTTACAGTTCTGGAGGTCAGAAATCTGAAATGAGTCTTACGGGCCTAAAATCACGGTGTTAGCAGGGCTGTATTTTTTCCTGAAGGTCCTAGGGGAGAATTCATGCTTTGCCTTCTCCAGCTTCTAGAGGCTGCTTCCACTGCCTGGCTCATGACTCCTTTCTTTGTATTCAAGGTCATCTGGTCACATTACTCTGACCACTCTTCCATCATCACATCTTCTTGACTCTGACTAGAGCCCCCCTCTTAAGACACTTGTGATTACATTAGGTCTACCCAGATAATCCAGGATCATCTCCCCATAGCATGATCTGTAATTCAATCACATCTGCCATGTCCTTTTTGCCATGTAAGGTAATATATTTGCAGCTTCTGGGGATTAGGATATGATCATCTTTGAGGGAGCTAATTTTCTTTTTTTTTTTTTTTTTTTGCCTACCATACTCTTCCATTGTCAGGTTAACTGTCTGAATAATTGTTGTGCTTAGATGCTTCAGTCGTATCCAACTTTTTGCAACCCCATGGACTGTAACCCACCAGCTCCTCTGTCCATGGGATTATCCAGGCAAGAATATTGAAGTGGGTTGCCATTCCCTTCTCCAGGGGCTCTTCCTGACCCAGGGATCAAACCTGCATCTCCTGCGTCTCCTGCATTGGCAGGAGGTTTCTTTTCCACTAGCACCATCTGTCTCTAGCATATAAAAATGGAAAGGAAGTAAATTGTTTCCATCCTACCATCTTTTCTGTGACAAAGATCCATGTTTAGATGAGGCAGTTAAATTGATGTGGTCTCACAAAAATAGAATTATTTATGTGGTCAGCTACAGAAGAGTGAAGAAAACACATAGTGTCACCTCTCCCAACACTGATGAGAGGAGGCTGGCTTGGGTGGGGCTCCATTTTAAGTAATGGCATTTGGCCAGATGGTATAACTGACATCTCTAGCTCCAAGCCAAGTAGACACTACTTGAGTTATCACAGGGGCAAATCTGTAAATGATTTATTTCTATCTTTGCCTCCCAATTCAGGGTTGTGAACTATACATTGACTCTGATACAGGAAAGGATGCTCTGCCCTCTTTGGAGGAACACCTGGGACCAACACAATTGCTGGCCAAGAGGAAAAGAAATCTAAAATAGGCGGGAGAGGACAGAGATTATGGACTTCAATTGCAGCTCAAGTCTAAGAGCCAGGACTGAAGCTTTTCCCCATCAAATTTCCTGTATAAGTTGTGTCCAGCCAACCGTTTACTATACAACAAAGGCAACTTATCATGGGTCATAAGTGGATCTGAGTACTTGCAGGAGTGAAAGTTTTAACAAACATTGTGTTGCCTCACTCATATCCTCCCGATCTTTCAGTGTCTCCAGGCAAATTCTAGATGCCAATCTCTGCATTTTGGGGCCTGAAAGGCTTTTTTCCTGGAAATATTATACCAAGGCAGGTGGCTTAATAATGCTCCTTCTACCACCTGCCTTCACTTCCCTTTCTTATTTCCCCACTCTAGGGGGTGTTTTCTTTAACAGCAACAACAGAAAATATTTGCACCCAAATCCTTGCCTGAGAGTCTGCTTCAGGGAGATACTAAGCCAAAGTATGGAGGCAAAGATCTCATTACTAAAACTTTAGAGAACATTCTTTAATCTATCACCCCAAAAATTAAAGAAAGAAGGGAAAGATATTTAGTACCAAGTTAAGAATCTGGAGATCATAAAACTGTTTCTCCCATTGTGTTGTAACCCTTGATCTCTGGCACACAGTGCCTACTTATCAAATATGTGTTCAATATATGATATGAAAAACAAATGAACAAATGAAAAGATTCATTTCAGTTCAGTTCAGTTCAGTCGCTCAGTCGTGTCTGACTCCTTGTGACCCCATGAATTGCAACACCCCAGGCCTCCCTATCCATCACCAACTCCCAGAGTTCACTCAAACTCATGTCCATCAGGTCGGTGATGCCATCCAGCCATCTCATCCACTGTCGTCCCCTTCTCCTCCTGCCCCCAATCCCTCCCAGCATCAGTTCAGGTCAGTTCAGTCATTCAGTCGTGTCCAACTGTTTGCGACCCCATGAATCACAGCACACCAGGCCTCCCTGTCCATCACCAACTCCCAGAGTTCACTCAAACTCATGTCCATCGAGTCAGTGATGCCATCCAGCCATCTCATCCTCTGTCGTCCCCTTCTCCTCCTGTTCCCAATCCCTCCCAGCATCAGAGTCTTTTCCAATGAGTCAACTCTTCGCATGAGGTGGCCAAAGTACTGGAGTTTCAGCCTTAGCATCAGCCCTTCCAAAGAAATCCCAGGGCTAATCTCCTTCAGAATGGACTGGATGGATCTCCTTGCAGTCCAAGGGACTCTCAAGAGTCTTCTCCAACACTACAATTCAAAAGCATCAATTCTTCAGCGCTCAGCCTTCTTCACAGTCCAACTCTCACATCCATACATGACCACAGGAAAAACCATAGCCTTGACTAGATAGACCTTTGTTGGCAAAGTAATGTCTCTGCTTTTGAATATACTATCTAGGTTGGTCATAACTTTTCTTCCAAGGAGTAAGTGTCTTTTAATTTCATGGTTCTGCAGTGATTTTGGAGCCCCCCAAAATAAAGTCTGACACTGTTTCCACCATTTCCCCATCTATTTCCCTTGGAGTGATGGGACCAGATGCCATGATCTTTGTTTTCTGAACGTTGAGCTTTAAGCCAACTTTTTCACTCTCCTCTTTCACTTTCATCAAGAGGCTTTTTAGTTCCTCTTCACTTTCTGCCATAAGGGTGATGTCATCTGCATATCTGAGGTTATTGATATTTCTCCCGGCAATCTTGATTCCAGCTTGTGTTTCTTCCAGTCCAGTGTTTCTCATGGTGTACTCTGCACAACATCAGAGCTCCCACCAATTATGTAGCCCAAGAGTTGGCAAAACTGCCCTTAAAGGGCTAGATGGTAAAAAATTTAGGCTTTGCAAGTCCCATAGTCTCCACCTTCTCTATTGTTGCAATATGAAAGCAGTCACAGATAGTATGTAAATAAGTGAGTGTAACTGCATTCCAATAAAATTTAATTTACAAAAAATAAATAAATAAAAGTGGGCCAATTTGGCTCATAGGCTATAATTTGCCAAATCTTGATGCAAATCAAAATTAAAATCATATCAAAACTTCAAATAAGTGAGGTTTAGAAGAAATTCTGACTTATCTGATGGTTATTTTGGTACTTTTTAAAATATAAAATTATTTTTTAATGGATTTTCTCATTTTTGGTGGCCCTGCCTTTCTGAAAGCCATTTGGGTAATTCTATACTACACAAACTACTGTAAAATAAATTTTATGAAAGAAGAGCAGACATATTCCACTGCATAAAAATAAAATAAATACACCTGAAATTTATGTAATATTGTGAATAAACTATGCATCAATAAAAAAATTAATAAAATAAATCTTTAAAAAATTTATAAAAATAAAACTTCTCAAGCAATTGTAAATTAAACCTGCTCCTTTTTTACTTAGAGGCAACTTATTTAATCTCTCTATCTCTGCTAAAGATAAGATAATTAAAATTACATTAATAAAACAACAAAAATTTAATAGCTTTCTAATTTTACTGTTAAAAATAATAAACAGATATTTTAATTTTATACATAAAATTATACATTATCTTATGGAAAACATACTCAAAATTATAAGCAATCATTAATAAAATGTAAGACAATTCTTAGTACTGCTACATAGTTACTAATGTACTAAAAATACATAAAATAAAACTGTTAAAAGCTGTAAAAAAAAAAAAAATATGGACATCCAGTTTCAGAAGGGGTAATAAAAAGACATGGAGAAGACTTGTCAATACATCTAATTTTGTTTTTATTTCTAGTGAAAAAACTACCAATGGACTCTGCTAGTAGCCTACACTGATGCCATAAATATCATTTTCCACTTGTAGAATAAGTTATCACAGCTGTTAAAATTTAAATAGGTAATGTTGGGTGTATTACTTTACCCAGCTAAACAATTCTGTTACATCCTCTAGGTTCTGCCCTCTAAAAACTGCCCTCACCCAACCACCTACTTCCATAGCACACTGCTTTGTTTCTCAGTACACTCAAGACTCTGATGCTGGGAGGGATTGGGGGCAGGAGGAGAAGAGTACGACAGAGGATGAGATGGCTGGATGGCATCACCGACTCGATGGACGTGAGTCTGAGTGAACTCCGGGAGTTGGTGATGCACAGGGAGGCCTGGCGTGCTGCGATTCATGGGGTTGCAAAGAGTCGGACATGAGTGAGCAACTGAACTGAACTGAACTGAACACTCACCATTACCTGAAATGACTCCTTATTTGAACACTGTTCTAGTATTAACAGAAGTTGTGAAGACTTTAAAATGAATCAAGAAAGACTGCTGCAGAATGCTGAAGGATGTCAACAGATCCCTCAGAAATAAACTGATTAACATGGAGTGCACATCTTTGATTGTTTTTCACTAATCTGTTTTGCAATTGTGAGAAGAAAAAGTTAAATTTTAGATGATGCTGCTGAAATAAATCTTTTCTCTCTTGCTGGTGGCAAGGTAAATGCATATTGTCCAATAGAAATGATAAATCTCTATAAATCCAATTCTTATTTGAACCATATTATTGGTTCCCCCATTAACAGTCAAAATCTTTGGCATGTGTTCATTTTGCATTTGTGTGAGAGTCATGGTTTTATCTTTTTTTTTATTATCCTTTTTTTAATATAAATTTATTTATTTTAATTGGGGGCTAATTACTTTACAATATTGTAGTGGTTTTGCCATACATTGACATGAATCCACCACGGGTGTACATGTGTTCCCCATCCTGAACCCCCCTCTCACCTCCCTCCCCATCCCATCCCTCTGGGTCATCCCAGGGCATCAGCCCCAAGATTTAAAAGTCAACCAGATGAGGGACTTTGTGTTACTGTTACACCAGGCACACGGAAGGAACTTAATGAATATTTATTGGCAAAATAAATAAATGAACAAATAAATGGTGATGTCCCAACAAGAGAGAAAGTCAGGATACAAGCATAGCTACAATACAGCTTTCAGGAGTACCCTGTAAAATTATACAAATTGTGCAGTATTCAAGAGTTCTCAGTCAAGGCTCTGTGTACTGATTCATGGAATTTTCATGGGGTATATTCATGGGGTATTTTCTCTGAGTGGCTCAGAGGTTAAAGTGTCTGCCTCCAATGCGGGAGACCCGGGTTTGATACCTGGGTGGGGAAGATCCTCTGGAGAAGGAAGTGGCAACCCACTCCAGTATTCTTGCCTGGAGAATCCCATGGACGGAGGAGCCTGGTAGGCTACAGTCCATGGGGTCGCAAAGAGTTGGACACGACTGAGCGACTTCACTTCACTTCACTTCATTCACGGGGTATTTTCTCTGAGTAGGATGCCTTTCTTCGAGTAGCCCAAATGTTCCACATGGATTAGGGGAGGATGCAAGAACACTGTGAGGCCGTTTGAAGACCCAGAGTAGTCATGGAAACCTGCAGAGATTTAAATGAAAACTGAGCGCCAAAAGAAAAGAGACTGTCACTCAGAAGGGATGTTTGGTTGGAGATAGCCTATTTAGAGCTGTTTTGTTTTCTTTTAATAAAAATTCTCTAACAAATTCATCTGTCAAGTTGAGAATATATCAACACTTAAAAATAAGAGAAAGAAGAGGTCACGGTGATTTCTTGACAGTGAAGAGCTATTAACAATTACTCCAATGTGGTGAAATTCAGAACAGAAAGCATTTTGAATTGAGATAGTCCATTTCAAAAATCATACTGTCATAATATTGAGAGTTAAACAGGTATAAATAATAGCCTTGCACACTTCCCATTGCCAGATACCTTGGTAATTTATAGAGAAAGGTTTCTTTACATCACAACAAAGATGACAGATTTGAGAGGCTGTCTTCTATCATCTCAAACTGTCCTCGATTGATAGAAAGATATGGAATGTAAAGAACATCATTCGTATTGTCAAAAAGATTCCTCAACAGTTAGAATTGTTTTAGCAGAAAATAAAGTATGTGGTTTTGTCAACCAGGCATCTAGAGAATTTTTTAAATGATAATGTCATTCAAAAATATAATACTTTACACCTCAATCTATTTATCTTGACAAAATATTTCCATGCATCTTTTGGAAGCCTGTGAACCAGACAAATCATGATGACAATTTAAAACTCATGTGAAAAGTTGTGATAGACATATTGCCAAATGTTAGAGGGTAAAAGTTGAGAAGGGACATATTCTGTCTAAACCAGGGTTTCTTGACCTCAGCATGAGTGGTATTTTGGGCCACATAAGCTTTTGCTGTACAGAATTATCCTGTACATTGAGAGATGTTTAGCAGCATGGTGGCTCTACAAACACCAGTAGTTTCCTCACCCCAATTAAGAGGGAAGGAAGTTAGTCACTCTGTCGTATCTGACTTTGCGACTCAATGGACTGTAACCCTCTAGGCTCCTCTGTCCATGGGATTCTCCATGCAAGAATACTGGGTGGGTAGCCATTCCCTTCTCCAGGGGATCTTCCTGGCCCAGGGATCAAATCCAGGTCTCCTGCATTGCAGCAGATTCTTTACCATCAAGACATTGTAAAATCACTCCTAGTTAAGAACCACTGACCTAAGTCCACGCAGTTTAATAAGTTGCTCAAATTTAACTGGTAAATCTTTGTGCCAGATCTGAATCTCAGCAAGGATACCAAGAACTATCTTGTTATCTTTTTGCCCAAGTAGAGTTTCAGTAGATTCTTCCAATGAAAGAGCAGAAGAGTGATAGAAATCAAAATGAGTGTGTTGGAAACACTGAGTTCTGATTGTGTGTCACTATGCTAAGTATGGGACATGGAATAATCCATTTAATCCTCACAGCAACCCTATGGGGCAGTACTCTTACTTTTCCCATTTTATAGATGAGAACACTGAGATTTACAGAGAATAAATGTTTTGTGTAAAATTATCAAAGTACAAAATATAACCACTGGGATCCAAAACTTGGCAGGCCAACACAGATTCTAATATCACAGTCCATGCTCTACTGTCTCCTGCAAAGTAAACACTATTTTTTATTTCACTTTAGATAGTTGTGGAAAAGATAAACTGGCTTATGGGCCAAACAATGGTCCAAGAGTCAAATCTAGCCCACCACCTGGTTTAGCAAGCAATTTTTTATTGGAACACAGCCACACCCATTCATTTACATTTTGTCTGAGGCTACTTTTACTCTGGAAAAGCAAGTTGAATAGTCAAGACAGAGACTACAGGGCTCACAAAGATGAAAAGTATTACCATCTGGCCTTTTTTAAAAGATTTTTTTTTTATTTTTTAGCTTTTTATTTTGTATTGGGGTATAGCCAATTAACAATATTGTGATAGTTTTGGGGCTTCCCAGGTGGCGCTAGTGGTAAAGAATTCACCTGCCAATACAAGGGACCTAAGAGAGGAAGTTTTGATCCCTGGGTCAGGAAGATCCCCTGGAAGAGAGCATGGCAACCTACTCCAGTATTCTTACCTGGAAAATCCCATGGACAGAGGAGCTTGATGGGCTACAGTCCATAGCATTGCAAAGAGTCAGACACCACTCTTAGTGACTTAGCATGCAAACACATGATAGTTTCAGGTGAACAGGGAAGGGACTCAAACCATACATATATCTATTACATAGATACATGGTTACATACATATATAACCATACATGTATCTATTCTCCTGGCCTTTTGCACAAAAGATCTGTTGATGCCTATCCCTGCTTTAGAGGCTAAGAAGCTAGTCCCTCCAATGGTAAGTAGTATAAAGAGAACTCGGAGAAGGCAATGGCACCCCACTCCAGTACTCTTGCCTGGAAAATCCCATGGATGGAGGAGCCGGGTGGGCTGCAGTCCATGGGGTCACTAAGAGTCAGACATGGCTGAGCAACTTGACTTTCACTTTTCACTTTCATGCATTGGAGAAGGAAACGGCAGCCCACTCCAGTGTTCTTGCCTGGAGAATCCCAGGGACGGGGGAGCCTAGTGGGCTGCTGTCCATAGGGTCGCACAGAGTCGGACACGACCAGAGTGATTTAGCATAAAGAGAACTTGAACCTAGCCCAGGGACAGCCAGGCTCTAACCCACAGGGCTCTATGGATCGCAACAGGAATGGCAGCAGCACAGGGCTGGGGCTTACTATGATCCAGGCACTCCTCTCGGCAGCCATCTGCGGAAACTCATTTAATCCTCTGAATAACCCAATGAGGCATCATGGCATGTGACAGCAGATGCTGTTGGTGTCTTGCTCGTATTTCCCCAGCAGTCACATCTACACAGTGAGGGCTTTTCTTCCCTTGCTTTGGGAATATATTCGGCTCAAGCATGGGACAAGTGGGAAGCACCAGACAATAAATAACACACAAGCAACCTTCAACAGCTTAGCCATAAATTCTTCAGAGTCTTGGCCCCTGTTGTGGAATATATTGAGGTCTCTTCTATACTCATTCCCCAAGTTCCCTGTTTCCCACTGTGGTAACTGGTTTTGAAAACACGTCTTCTGTTGACTTTCTCCCTTCCCTCTTTCACTTGCCCAATTCCCAACCTATGTTCCCTAGGAACGCTTCCCAAATAAACTACCTATATCTGAATTCTTATCTCAAATTCTATGTCTGAGGGTATTTCAATTTCTGCCATTTTTATAGGTAGAAAACTAAAGCCCAGAGAGGTTATGTATCTAGCCCACAGTCACACAGCTGGTAATTGGTGGTGTGGGGATTTGAACCTGGCCATCTGGCTCCAGAGTCCACTCTTAACCAAACCATTCCCAAGTAATAGTCACTTATAGGGGCATTCTGGATATTCCTATTCTCCTTTCTCTACTATGCAGGAAAAAGAGATAGCTATCAACACTGTCTCAGAGTTTGTTTTGGGAGGGATAAAAGTCCTTTCAGAGAAAAACACACACACCTAACACACACACACACACATGAAGCCTTCTTTCTGCTTCTTCCCCTCCCTATCTCGGAGGGATAGTCCATTTCCCTGCCAGCACCCAAGAGTGAGGGACAGAGGCAAATTTTCCTCTCCTGAGCCTTAGAAAGTAACATCTATACACTCCCTTGCTTGTGCTCCATTATTGGCCATGGCCCAGAATATTCCCTTAAGCTCCAAGTAAACAATCAAGAGTTTCCAGGCCTTAGAGTAGCTATGAAACTCTGTGGAGATTCAGAATCCATATGTGGCCACATACCCAAATCACATATCTATTTCTCTTCAGTGTGGAAAACAGACTATCATTCTCTTTTTTATTAGGGATTAAAGATCACACATTTGAAGGATATACCACAACCGTAATTCTTTATACACAGCTCACAATCCTCATATAATAAGAATCATTGAAATCACGCTGTCTGTCAGGCATACATCCTGCCTGGTGGCTAAGAGCTGCTCCCCAAGGGGAGAAGTCCTTCTTTATTGACACCCCTGACTTGCCCTTACCTCAGGCATTACAGGCAAAGATTTGGGGATTATTTTCTAATAGCCATGTGCTATTAAAAGCAGATTTCTAAGAAAATGAATGGTCTCAGATAGAGAAAATAAGGAACCCAGACAGGACCAGCACATGTTGTACATTTTAGACTCTGTGATTGGTGCTCCTCACACTTGTACAGTGAAAAATCTGGCCAACTATACATGACAGGTCTGCCTTGAGCCTGTTTCCAAGGCCCATGAACTCTGATTGTATTTGTCCTGCCCAATATGTTCATATAATCAAAACTGTTGTATTATTTAGTATTAACGATTTTCAGAGTCTCAGAATGCTTCTACTTGGCAGCAACAGAGTACTCAACTAACAGCAGTTATATTTCATGGAGCAGGAAGAACAGAAACAGGACCTTGCAGTGTTGGTTACCTTAACGATTCCATGATATCAGGTTGATTCCTCTGCATTTACCTTAGCTTCTGCCTCTTGGTCATAAAATAGCTACCACAGCTCTCACAATCATCTGTCAAAATACTTGGCCAACTAGATTCATTTACTTAAACTTCTCAGGCTCTTACAGTAATTGTATGCCTGTTCCTGGGCTGGGAAGATCCCCTGGAGAAGGAAATGGCTACCCACTCTAGTATTCTTGCCTGGGGAATTCCATGGGCAGAGGAGCCTGGCAGGCTACAGTCCATAGAGCTGCAGAGTCAGACACAACTGAGCAACTAACATTTTTACTTTCCCTTGTAGTAGAGTGATGGAGTTAGAAACTTAGATTTCTATCACATATCTAGACTCATCCAAGAAGTTAAGAGGCGGTATCTTCCTGAAGCCTGGTTGCTTTGTTCCTTGGTTCTTCATCTATAAATTTTTCTAATATATTCCTATCCTCCATTACTTAAGTGAGCTTCTACTCTTTGTAACCATATTGCTATAACAACTCAGATGCTTGTTACAGGCAGAAAGGAAGGTTTCTCTCACTGCAGTTTGAATCCAATGAAGTTACATGGCATTCCAAAAGAAAGAACAGAATGTATGAATTCCTAGTTTATTCCAGAGATGAGGGCTTTCAGTTTTCATTAAAAGAAACTGCTACTCATATAAACTTCTCTTTGGGGTAAAATTTAATCCTTTGTGATGAGCTCTGTCTTGAATTTATTTTTCTTATATTGTCTGTATGTTTTATTTCAATTGGAAGATTGTTTCGGAATTGTTTCATACCTGAGTTCAGGGACTCAGATGAATTTATGCTGCTATCTGAAAAGGATCACTTTGAATCTCTACAGGAGTTTCCTATGTTGAAAAATGTGACAGTACCTCATATCACACCTTAGAATTATCTGAAGGAGAGGAAAACTGTTCTAAGTACATTATGAAACTAATGTGGGCAAACCCACAGCTTGCTTACCATCATGAAGATGGATGTATTAAGGACATAAAACTCTTCTAAATATTAAAACAGTTTTTCATAGATATTACGCTAGAATGACTAATGAAACAAAAGCTCTCCCCTACTTGTTAAGTACAGCACTTACATTTTATGCCTAACAAATTATGATACATCTGGTGCACTTTTACTTGTACTTTTCTTTTAAAAATCAATATTCTGTGTATGCTATTACTTACTAAGAATAAATTCATATCAGCAGGTTTTACCTTCTCATGTTTCACCACCCAGGATTCAGAATCAGTCTACCTACAGTAGTTCCTAGCTCTGCTACTGGTTGGCTGTCTAACCAGCTAAGTTACACAATCTCCTTGGATTTTGGTTTATTCATAAATTCACCTGGTGTACCTACCATATACAGTATTGTGTGAATTAAATGAGATAAGCCACAGGCCACATTCATCATGATGCTTGAACATAGCAAGCACTTAGTCAATATTTGCTATTATCAAAAAATCAATCTATTCAACATTGATCCTAACAATAAGATAATTAGACCCTTAATTGGTCAATTTTGTTGATTTATTTCTAGAAGGCTTACTTATAACTAATAAATTGCTTAAAAAGTTGAAAATGTATGATTGCAAACTCAATAACTGCTCCTAATCATGAAAAGAAAAGTTTTTTAAAAAGTTAAATTAAGTAAATTCTGAGATTAAGGAAGCTACAACTTCCAAAAGTCTACTTAGCCATGTCTTCCAAGATGAATTATTTTATACTCTGCAATTAGTCACTAAACATAACCTTATCATTAAAAGAAACAATATAAAAAATTTTTATCTAGACCCGCATTTCAATTTTTCAAGTAGTAGAGAAATTAAATAAAGATATGGATTTGTTTCAAATATTGAGAACTACTGCCAAAATAACTGTATCCCATCCAACATTTGTGGTTGCAAAAGCAAATATCCTCGATGGGAATATGGCTTACACAAATAATGGAGATAAGGGAAAAATGAAGGATTTACTGTAAGTCTAAGAGGAACTGTAAACCTATTAGGGAAAATGTGCTGCCAATGGGGCAAGTTAATTAAAACATGTAACTAAGCTAATTCCCCAAACTTGACTAAGTAGTTTATGACAATATCACTAGAACACTTCAGCTTATTTACAGCTCATAGTCATTTATGAATGAAATTTTCTCTAGAATACAAGGTGTCTCACCATAAGAATGTTGCCCTTTGAGAATTTTGGCATGTTTTCAAAATGGAATGAAACTTGAGAAAATAATAAAATGAATGATTAGATAGCTAAAAAGGATTTAAGAGATCATCTAGTAGCTATGTGATAAATAAATCATCATAATATATACAAATCACCTGTGCTATCACTCCCCTCTCTTGTGCCCTTGTGAAACATAATTTATAGGAGCAGACTGGTTTCACATCTCTGAGCTTCCCAGCCAATATCAGCTGACTCCCAGTTGTATCGGTGGGTTAGCTAAGATAAATCAAAGGTACCCCCAGTTACTCCACAGAGACTTGAAGGAAAAAAAAAAAGCTAATATTTTATGCTCTGAGATTATGTGTATATTTGTTACACAACAGCAGCTGATTAGTGTAATTGTGCTGCATATGATGATCATTATTACTATCTCAAATAACTTCTATATGTCAGGCATTTTGTCATTTTATGTCTAATCCTCATAACATTTCTGCAACAACAGTAGCCCCATTTTAGAGACTGAGAAATGAGATTCAGAAAGCCTTTAAATGGGCCCAATCCAACAACCACTAACTGGCTGGTCTATGGTTTGAATTCTGATGCAATTCCCAAAACCCATGACCTTTCTTAAACACCAGACTTATTCTCCCTCTCTTTCTTTGTAGCTATCAATATGAATATCAATATATCAATATGAAACCATACAACATTCCAGAAGAAAATATATATGCTTTTTAACCATAATAAAGCATAGCTCAATGCCGGTGTGCAAAGGTGAAAATAGGTAGTAAGACTAGAAATCAGGGAGATGACCAGGGCTGAGTTATACAGGGCCTCCCAGGTCATTGCAGAAAGTTCAGAGCAAAACAAAGGTCCAGCAAATGGGGGACAAAGAATGTGCTCATCCATATAGTCACTCGTGTGCTTGCTCAGTTGCTCAGTCATGTACAACTCTGCAACCCCACGGATTGTAGACTGCCAGACTCCTCTGCCCATGGGACTCCTCAGGCAAGAATACTGGAGTGGGTGGTCATTCCCTTCTCCAGGGGATCTCACACCCATGTCTCCTACATCTTCCTTCACTGGCAGGCATTCTTTACCACTGTACCTCCTGGAAAGCCCTGTGTATTCACTCAGTAGATATTCAACAGGCACCTTGATAGACTTTAGGTTTCCAATGGTCAGCAATAAAAGTACAAAAGTCTCTAGTGTCATTAAGTTTACAGTTCAGGGAATAAGAGCAAGATACTAATTAAAGAACCAAAAATAAAGGTAAAAAACAGAATTATCATAAATGCTAGGAGGATGAAGTACATAATTCTTTGAGATCCTGGAGTAGACAGTAACTAAACGAATGAATAAATGAACAAACTGATAGAAACAATTCCCATCCAAATCAAAGAATATGACATGTTTATCATCCATGGTACCAAATGAGGATCTTCAAAGGGTAGAATCCTAATGCTGAGGGCTATGAATTTTCTCACCTTTTTACCTCAGTGGAGGAGTGGCTGGAATGATGGGAAAGGGATTCAGGTCAGAAAACTGGAATGAGTTTTCCTTGAAAAATGTCCATATGAATCTCTTAGAAATACTCTACTTTGAAATGAATGCCATCAGCAGCAACCTAGGCAGGTTTTGATTCTGGCAAGCAGCATCTGTATAGAATGGCCCAAGAAGAAAGAAAACAAGAAGAGAAAAAAAAGTTTGAATCCTACAAGTAGCATCAGCCTCTTTTAGGATTCAGGGAGAAAAAAAAAAAAAAGCAAAACTCCAGCATTACTTTTAGATTCCAGAGAAAAAGATCTCATAGAAAATTCTATGAATAATGAACTCACATTTTTATTTTTCATGTGAAGAATTTGGCTTCTTCCACAGAAGCAAAAGTAAAATCAATCTACTTTGAAAAAGTCTGATACATATTAAGGGAAATGTGTTTAGTTTCTAAAATATAATAAATGCTTATGTGTTTTAGGTGGGCTAATCTTTTAATCATTTTTCTCCAAAACATACATTAAAATAAGTATTTCATCAAATACATACATCACCCAAAATTAAAATTTTGTGAGTAATTTCTTAGAAAATGAATAATATTGCCTATTCTATCTGGATAGTCTGTACTTTGGAAGGAAATTCTTTTAGCAAGTTAATCTTCCAATCAATTCTTTAAAACAATTCTTCTCTCATCCCAAATAGAAAAACTGTAAGAGATTCAGAGGAACTAGGTGAATTTAAAAGGAACGGAAATGAGAAATTACAGAGAAGACAATTTTAGCAGTTTCTTTTTCCCTCTAAAATTACCACCTTCCCCTATTTAAGCAAGCAGAGACAGAGTTACATAGCAAACAGTGAAACTAAAAGATACTGTTTTCACACAAAATACTCCACCTCCTTTTGTTAACATAAACTCAGAACAGCACAATATAAATTGTGATTGAAGTGGAAATTAATGTACATGTGAAGTTTAGGAACTAAAATCACAGTACAGTTTTCTGTATCTCTAATCTATAGAGCAGGAGAAAAATTATCTCTTACAAGAGATGTGAAGTGAGGGTTAAATGAGTATGCACACACATATAATGTACACTATAGACATTGCTGCATTTAATTATATATAAAATTCTGCTTCCATTAATCAAAATTGAAAACAATATTTGCTATGCATAGGAATATAACCCTATGAGTTAGATAAATGTAAAGGATTATTCTGATCTCAATTGCGACTATTTTACATTGATTAAATTCTCAGATCAGAAGTTGAGGTTATAAACAGAATACCCTACAAGCTCAAGGCAGCTGTTATAAATTAGGGCAAGAAAACAGTAGTCATTAAACAGGGAGTGATGGAGTCCATGGTGAATTGTAGCCAAATGTGGGAAAATGCGGAGAAGGCAATGGCACCCCACTCCAGCACTCTTGCCTGGAAAATCCCATGGATGGAGGAGCCTGGTAGGCTGCAGTCCATGGGGTCGCTACTAGTCAGACAGGACTGAGAGACTTCACTTTCACTTTTCATTTTCATGCATTGGAGAAGGAAATGGCAACCCACTCCAGTGTTCTTGCCTGGAGAATCCCAGGGATGGGGGAGCCTGGTGGGCCGCCGTCTATGGGGTCGCACAGAGTCGGACACGACTGAAGCAACTTAGCAGCAGTGGGAAAATGAAAGTTCATTGTGGCCAGATCTGCCAATTTTTTCAGAAAATCCAGAACCCTAGATCTTTCTTCATTTTGTAAATATTGGCAAATCGTTTGAGATTTTTTTTTAATATGATGACCATGTCTACCAAAATCTTTCTGTGAAATATGTTTGCCACCTCCATGCTAGGTCAACAGTATTCAAACCATATTCCATGGAATATCAAGAGCTACATTGGGAGATTAGGATTCATGGGGTGCTCTGTATTCCCTTTCTCCAGAATAACTCAAACATTATTTTCTAGATATTGAACTTCTAGATAAGATACAGTTTGAATCAGTGGGTTCCACCATTGTAAGAACTTGGAAAAACATTGGTGTGTAGCGGGGAATGCACTAAAGAGCATGGGTTTTGCCCGTCTTGGACTGGAAGCTCACTCTGTCCTCTTTCCTCACACAGCCCCAGCACCCAGCACAATGCCTAATATAGTAGACACTCAATAAATATTTTTTTTCCAATGAATAAATTATGTAATGGCAAAGTGTTCGATTTCAAACCTTTTCAACCTAGATTAATTTCCTGAGCCTTTCTACATTCGAGTTATTCCTATCTATTCATATTAGGAAAATGAAAGACCAAAAAAAAAAAATGTATCTTTCACGAGGACAGAGCAAAAATTCATGAAATCATCATCATAAGAATGTTTCCAGACAAGCTCAAAGGCATATATGCTGTACTCTTTCACTTAAATCTGTGTATAAACTCTTGGAATGCACATAATTGAATTCTGGTAAATCAAATAAGTTACTTTGTATTATTTTTTAAGCAAATCATTTGACAAGCAATAAATATGTTTTTATGTAGAAGAACCTCCACAGAGAGACTATTGTGAATGTCAACAATCCCATACAATGCTGGGGAAAGGGACTGGTATGAAAGTTTCAGGGTTTTGGATTACAGATTTCTTTACAGTGAGGTACATGCCTCTATAATTACTAGTCATGATATTTGAAAAATATAATCACATCATTTGATTAAAATAATTGAAAAGATATAACCATAAGATAATTTATTTTTGTGGTTACAATAATCCTTGATGTGCTGGGCGAAACAAAAGAATTGTCTTGATATGATTTTCAAAATAGCATTGCCCTCACGGTTGCATAGTCCATAAATATGTACAGATTAAAGGCACTGGAATCTTCATTAGTGATATGTTATTAAAGAAAAAAAAGAAGTTGTTAAATGGGAAGAAATTTGCTATTTTCCTCAAAAAAAAGAAATTTTATTTTATAAAAATTAATTGGCCATAAATACTTGGACTAATGTGAATTATAAACAGCTACAACTTTTATTTTAAAATTTTAGTGGCTATCAAAATCTTCTGAAGGGCTTTTTAAAACAGACTGCTGAGTCCCAATCCAGGAGAGTCTGAGTTGGTAGATGTGGAGGAGGGAGAGCCTTAGGATGTGAACCTCAAATAAACTCCCAGGTGATACTGAGACTATATAGTAAGGCACATGCCTGTATAACTACTAGCCATGATTTTGAGTTAGCCAAAAAGTTCATTTATGAGTCCCTGGACTAGAGGAAATCTAATACCCTTTTCAAAACGAAGCTGTAGTGGCTATGGATAAATCATTAATTCACCATTGGAGCACCAGAAAAAATTACAATCTGTTTAGTCGTACTAAAAAAGACATTTTCTTGGACACACAGGTTGCATTCAGCTCCAGAGTCACTTAAGTAGTGACTGCATTCTTTGACTCTATTCACTTGAAACCCAACCATAGGAGCAGTAAACTTCCCCTGGGAGAAGGGTACGGAGTTGGATTGCTTATCAGGAGGTCCAGAGTGTTTCAAGACAATTAAAGGAAATAGCTGACTCAGCAGGGGAGAAAGCTTAAAAGGAATAGAAACAGTTCTGCATAGAACTGAACAAGGCAGCAGGTGAGTAAGAAGACTGCCTTGCAAAAGTTTGCCACAAGAAAACACATCCAGTCAAAACACATGGTCCAGATAAAAGTATTAAAAGAATAATTTCAAAATTTTCCCCTAAAATACGTACTAAGATACAGACACAAACGTACAAGAAAGCATGCACAGGAACGTTGTAGCAGATATTCTAAATGCCCTGCCCATATTATTTCAGCAACCAGCATGCCTTCATGCTGACAGCTTCCTCCTGTGAGCACCTGATGGGGAACTTTCTAGAAACATGAATGCAGGGCCATGTTCAGCCCATTCACAGGACAGTCGGTCAGAAGTGCTGTGGAGTTAATATAATACATCTGGGAGCAGCCCACAGCCAATGACAAGCTCAAGTTGATGGATTCATACCTGTTTGTTAATCCTTCAATAGGACTTCTCAGAGACATATTGTGCACCATTCCCCAGAAGGTTGTAGTGAAATCGAGTTACAATTGTCTGGAGCAATGATCTGCTATGGAAGCAACACATATTGACCTCCTCCCCTTTTCTGAGAAACAATCACCTTCAAGGAAACTATCTGCCCTCCAATATATGCCTCAAGATCTGCATTTGACAGATCCTACTTGTTCACTGAAACATTGTTTTAAATGGTAAGAAAGAAATTGAATTGTCCATTATGATGTAATTATGAAATAAATTCCAGCATAATCACTGAGGGGGCCAAAATTTGTCAAATAGGAATAATGATATTATTTCAACTATACAAAAAACATACACATGAAATGATAGTATATGATTTTAGGAATGTCCATTTATTAGGTAAAAGTCAATAAGTGATCTGCAAAGTTTCAAATTAAAGAGAGGACCAAGATGGCAGCCTAGGGAGGCTCTGAACTCAACTGCTCATGTGAAAGAAACACATAAATTCCTAGAAATATACAATGTTCCAAGAAAGTCAGCAAGAAATAGAAAATCTAAACAAATCAGTTACTAGTGATGAAATCTGAATAAAAATTTTTTTTAAAAATCACATTAAGCAAATGTCCTTTTCCTGATGGCTTCACAGGTGAAATTTACTAAACATTCAATGAAAAGTCAATATCTATCCTTCTCAAATTACTTCAAAAAACTGAAGATAATGAAACAACTCCAGACTCATTTTACAAGGTTGGCATTTCTCTAATACCAAAACCAGACAAAGACACTACAAAAACAAAACAAAAATAACAGATCAATATCCTTGATGAACATAGATGCAAAAATCTCAACAAAATTTTAGCAAACTGAATTCAACAAGACATTAGAAGGATTATACATTATGATCTACTGGGTTTTATCCCAGACGTGCAAGAATGGTTCCGTATTTGCAAAAAAATCAACGTGATACACCATGTTAAGAAAAAATGATGACCATATCATATGGTCATCTCAATAGATGCAGAAAAAAAATCTGACAAAATTTAACATTCACCAAGTGCCATAGAGGGAACATGAAAGTGTTAGTCTCTCAGTCATGTCCAACTCTGCAGCCCCAAGGACTGTAGCCTCTGTCCGTGGAATTCTCAAGGCAAGAATACTGGAGAGTGTTGCCATTCCCTTATCCAGGGGATCTTCCTGACCCAGGGGTTGAACCTGGGTCTCCCGCAAGGCAGGCAGATTCTTTACCATCTGAGCCACCAATGAAGCCCCTCAGTATAATAAAGGTCATAAATGACAGTCTCATAGCTAACATTATATTCAATGGTGAAAAGCTATAAGTTTTCCTCTAAGATCAGGAACAAGACAAGAATGCCCACTCTTGCCACTTTTATTCAACACAGTACTGGAAGTTTGACTATAGCATTCAGATAAGGAAAAGAAATAAAAGACATCCAAATTGTAAAGGAAGAAGGAAAGCTAACATTATTTTCAGATTACATGATACTGTATACAGAAAACACTATAAACTGCACCAAAAAAATATTAGAACTAATGAATGAATTCAGGGGAGTAGCAGGATACAAAATCAGCATGCATAAATTGGTTAAATTTCTATACATTAATAATGAACTATGAGAAAGAGAAATTTAGGAAACAATCCCATGTACAAATGCATCAAAAGAATACTTATGCATAAATTTGACCAAGGAGGTGAAAGATCTGTACTTTGAAAAGTATAAGACACTGATGAAATAAACTGAAGAAACAAGTGGAAATAAACATGCTTATAGATTATAAGAATTTAAATTATTAAAATTAAATTAAATTAATATTATTTAAACAGTACCATAGTACCCAAAAAAGATCTTCAGGACCCAGATAATCATGATGGTGTGATCACTCATCTAGAGCCAGATATCCTTGAATGTGAAGTCAAGTGGGCCTTAGAAAGCATCACCACGAACAAAGCTAGTTGGAGGTGATGGAATTCCAGTTGAGCTATTTCAAATCCTGAAAGATGATGCTGTGAAAGTGCTGCACTCAATATGCCAGCAAATTTGGAACACTCAGCAGTGGCCACAGGACTGGAAAAGGTCAATTTTCATTCCAATCCCAAAGAAAGGCAATGCCAAAAAATGCTCAAACTACTGCACAATTCCACTCATCTCACATGCTAGTAAACTGATGCTTGAAATTCTCCAAGCCAGGCTTCAGCAATACATGAACCATGAACTTCCAGATGTTCAAGCTGGTTTGAGAGAAGGCAGAGGAACCAGAGATCAAATTACCAACATCTGCTGGATCATCAAAAAAGCAAGAGAGTTCCAGAAAAATATCTATTTCTGCTTTATTGACTGTGCCAAAGCCTTTGACTGTGTGGATCACAACAAACAGAGGAAAATTCTGAAAGAGATGGGCATACCAGACCACCTAACCTGCCTCTTGAGAAATCTGTATGCAGGTCAGGAAGCAACAGTTAGAACTGGACATGGAAAAACAGACTGGTTCTAAATAGGAAAAAGAGTATGCCAAGGCTGTATATTGTCACCCTGCTTATTTAATTTCTGTGCAGAGTACATCATGAGAAACGCTGGGCTGGAAGAAGCACAAGCTGGAATCAAGATTGCCAGGAGAAATATCAATAACCTCAGATATGCAGATGACACCACCCTTATGACAGAAAGTAAAGAAGAACTAAAGAGCCTCTTGATGAAAGTGAAAGAGGAGAGTGAAAACATTGGCTTAAAGCTCAACATTCAGAAAACGAAGATCATGGCATCTGGTCCCATCACTTCATGGCAAATAGATGGGGAAACAGTGGTAACAGTGGGTGACTTTATTTTGGGGGGCTCCAAAATCACTGCAGATTGTGATTGCAGGCATGAAATTAAAAGATGCTTACTCCTTGGAAGGAAAGTTATGACCAACCTCAGTCAGTCAATTCAGTTCAGTCACTCAGTCCAACTCTTTGTGACCCCACAAATCACAGCATGCCAGGCTTCCCTGTCCATGACCAACCTAGACAGCATATTAAAAAGCAGAGACATTACTTTGTCAACAAAGGCCCATCTATACAAGGCAATGGTATTTCCAGTGGTCATGTATGGATGTGAGAGTTGGACTGTGAAGAAGGCTGAGCGCCGAAGAATTGATGTTTTTGAACTGTGGTGTTGGGGAACTCTTGAGCGTCCCTTGGACTGCAAGGAAATCCAACCAGTCCTTCCTAAAGGAAATCAGTCCTGGGTGTTCATTGGAAGGACTGATGTTGAAGCTGAAATTCCAATACTTTGGCCACCTGATGCGAAGAGCTGACTCATTGGAAAAGACTCTGATCCTGGGAGGGATTGGGGGCAGGAGGAGAAAGGGACGACAGAAGATGAGGCGGTTGGATGGCATCACCAACTCAATGGACATGGGTTTGAGTGGACTCCAGGAGTTGGTCATTGACAGGGAGGCCTGGCGTGCTGCAGTTCAGGGGGTCTCAAAGAGTCAGACACGATTGAGCGACTGAACTGAACTGAACTGACAGAACCCAAAGCAAACTTTGAATTCAATGCCACCCCTATCAAAATAACCATATCATTTTTCACAGAACTAGAACAAATAATACAAAAGATCCAAATAGTCAAAGCAATCCTGAATAGGAAGAGACATTATCTGAGGAAGCTATAGGTATTTCACACCATGGTTTCAAACTATATGACAAAGCTACAGTATTCAAAACTGTATGATACTGGCACAAAAGCTGACATGTAGATGAACAGTACCAAATACAGAGCCTAGAAATGAGCCCATTTTTACATGGTCAATTAATCTATGACAAGGAAGGCAAGAATACAAAGACAAGAGAGTCTCTTCAAAAAACTGTATTGGAGAACTGGAAAGCTACACTTACTCCACATCAGATTTTAGCTTTTCCTTTTTTAAATCTCATCATTGTCTTCAACCTTTCAGTGGTTAGATCAATACTGCATCCATGCAGGCATTATTTATTCACAAAATTGACATTTACTGAGTTTCTGCTAGAGTCTATGTTCCATGCCACATACCATGCATTCAGCTATAAGCAGAAAGAGATGTGAATCCTAGCTTCATAGAGCTTACAGTCCAGGAAAGAAGACTGATTTATGCAAAGCATTTGGATAAATTATTATAATGATCTCAATAGAAAATTTTACATTGGTTCCAATGTAATTCTATTGAAATTAGACATTTCCAAAAATGTTGACTAAAGATTCCTATGACACAGAACCTTGGTTATCAAAAGCATTTAATTACTTGTCTCAATTTCTTTCAAATTCTTTCTTTCCCACCACCTTCCCAAAGTGACTCATGAAAAAAGTACAAGGAAGACTTAGACTCAGTGATCTATTGTTCTTAAATGTGACAATGACAGCCTTTAAAATTATGATAAAATATGATAAAGTATTCTACAAGGCAAAAGAAGAGTGCATTAAGCTAAATATATGTAGGCAAAATTCAGTACCACTGTGGAATTTCCTAATGCTTCTTCTGTGGTCTGTTAATGGTACAATCAGTTGAGAATCATGTAGAATATAATAATTCAAATGACATCAGGGTTTTATGCAATTATATGGAAAGGTTCTTTGTGGTTTTCTTTGTCTTTCTTTTCCTTGCTTCTGTGTTTCAGAGAGAAGGAACAAGAGAGAGACCACACAATTTTGTTCATATTGCATTCCCACCAGTAGAGTGAGAATTTGTTTTCTTTCTCTTTCATCCTATCTGGCCATAAGATGCTTAGAAAGGATTTGCTTAAATTAAACCTCCAGAGCAGTAAAATATATCTTGCTGGAGACCTTCCTTCTCCATACCGCCTCTGGAATGATCTTTCTAAAATCCAAATCTCAGTGTGTCTCTTCCCTGCTGAATATCACTTAAAAGGACCCCTTTCACCTAATGCAGAAAAGATAAAAATATTTATGGGCTGAATTTTTTTTCCAGTAAAACTGAAACTAGTTTTACCAAAGCCCAGGTATGCACTGTATATTCTTCCAAAAGTGGATTACCTACTTTACTGAACAGAAGACTGTCACTGGGAAAGATGGAAGTTGCAGTTTATCCATAGAAAGCTAATACCTGGATATTTTTGGAGGGCAGCTTTTTCATCTTTCAGCCTCAAACTGAATCATTGGGTTAGGTAGAATCAGATGGAACTTGTGCCTTATGGGATACTCATCACAGACTTGCAAGGTAAAAGTACAAATTTCTTGGCATGATACACCAGGCCCTGAAAATCTGGCCTTTTCCTCTTTGGCATCATCTCCAGACAGGCCCCTGTATATGTCACTTCCCAGCAATTCTGCACCATTGCATTTTCAGAAGCACACTGCACTTGTTCATGCTCTGGGGCTTCTCTACAAGTTCTTCCCTCTCTGGAGTGCCCTCTTCTCACCTTTTTTTTTGCCAGGATAAAACATACTCATGCTTAAAGACTTACTGAAGCTACCACCACTTTGGTTAATTCTTCCCTAACCTCCCCAAGGATTGGGGGCAGGGGCGGGGGGAGGTAAAGAAAACTAATCACTGCCTCCTAGTTCTTTGCAATTCGGCAGTTACCATGCTACATCTATCCATTGTATGTCTGCCCCACCTGACTATGAACTTCTAAGGCCAGGACTCAGTTTCACTTCCTAAGTTCCTGGCCCAGGAGTTGGCTCTTTGTGGAGCTCAACAAGTGTTCAATAAACGAATAAGAAAACAAAAGAAATCTAATATGAAAAGAAAGTATTCAAACTTCTGTTGATCCCAGAATGGCCACAGATGAGGTTTTTCTTTCTTTTTTTTCTCTAAAAACTGTAGTAGTTTGTATCTGTTAATTCCATACCCTTCTTTTGTCCCTCCCTGCCCTGCATTTTTGGCCATTCTAGTCACAGGATCTTGGAGATGGATTACTTGGAAACAGAAGGTGATATTCTAAACAGGTAATCAAAAAGTATTCATAATATGACAAAACAAGTTAATGGAGCAATGACATAGTAACAGTCAAAAGTTTTCTTTTTACCAAATATATTAAGTATTTAACATCATAAGGAAAATATGAGGAAATGTATACAAAGAGAGTCTGGGGTTTAAGACAGCATATGCTTACAGATGAAGTAGAAGTTTTGTGCTGATGAAATAGTTGTCAATGGACTTATGAAACCACAGGCTGGAATGAATCATAATCATCTGAAAGAAAGGTCTGAATTCATGTGATAAATCAGAGAGCTGCTTTGTTTCTTTAAAATCTGTCTGAAATAAGAAAAGATCTGGGAAAGGAATTAGAATTACGGGCTTTGAAAAACAAACCAAGCTAAGGTCCTGATGGAATGTGGAGAAGGTCCAAATTCACTGTTAGCAGCCTTAGGTAAATGTTGGGTGAGTGACTCAGAAACATAATCTTCAGGTAGAAATAGAGTCTGTGAATCAGCCCTAATATGCCTCCAACCTGGGATCCAGTTTGAGGATAGATGTGTAAAAGGTGATGAGTAGATAAGATGTCTGCCTTGGTATGTAGAATTTTTTATTTCTCCTTTCTAAGAAAGTGACATATATTAGCCAACCCACACAATCAGCCAAACTTTCCTCCCGGCATTCCTATCCTCACCAACCAATAATGTGCCCAGCTCTCTCTCCTCCAAACGCTCATGTGGACAGGGACAGAGGATCCTTGGGGCTTACATCTTAAAACAGAGAGTGTTCTCATTCACCAAGCAAGGACATGAAAGGATAATAGTGACTTCCTCATGCTCCACCCCAAGAAAGACAGGAACTAGAGGCTGAAAGCACCACTTCATAAAGGAATTCTCTGAAGTTTCCTATGATAGGCCAGGCTGGAGTAGCCCACTTAAGATCTTTTTAAGAGACTGGCATCTGGAATCAGACTGCTTGGGCTCAAATCCTTACCCCCTGCCCTCCACATACTGAATATGTGACATCATCCAGCAAGACAATGAAGAATTGTGTTGCAGGTTCCCCTTAAGCAAAATGGGGTTAATAATAGTAGTACTTTACAGGTTTATGGTAAGGATTCCATTTATTAACACAAGTAAGGAGGTTAGAATAGTGCTTAGAACACCATAATTTTGCATATTAGTTCTTATTGCTTTTAAGTTTCTTATTGTCATAATGAATAAGAACATACATCAAGTGATGGAAGTCTTCTAGGGAAACAAAGTCCCCCTTTATGCTAAAACTACACAGCTTGTTTGGCAGAAACCAACAAAACTGTGTAAAGCAATTATCCTTCAATAAATAAATAAATACATGACTTTATATATGCTATAAGCCAAAGGTACTATTTGGCTCAATCTATAAATGAGTTCATACCTGCATTAAAGATAGGCAAAAATGAAAGTATTAGTTGCTCAGTTGTGTTTGACTCCTTGTGACCCCATGGACTATAGCCCGAAAGGCTCCTCTATCCATAGGGTTCTCCAAGGAAGAATAGTGAAGTGGGTAGACATTCCCTTCTCCAGGGCATCTTCCCAACCCAGGCCTCAAGCATTGCTAGCAGATTCTTTACCATCTGAGTCACCAGGGCAGCCCATGGGTTAGCAAAGAGGCAGGACTATACTACAAAAGACACTGCTATATCTAGTTTATAGTTCAAAGCTGAGGGATCAATTCACATTGACTATCTTGCTTCTGACTATATTATTTTGCTTCTCTTTAGTCTAATGGTGTTGTCATTTGTTTTACACTGATATTGTCACCTGTCCGTCCTGCTATTAAAATGATTGATCTGAAGATAGCATCAAACTCCAAACCAAAAGTTTCCTTCAGAAACCCAAGCAGAGCATCTGTTTGTTCATCTTGTCTAACCCAGCAGAGACTGTATCGTATATTTCTAGCATTTACACACTAATAAACTTGTCCTCTGGTAAAGGTTTTTTGACAGGTAGACATGTTCCAGTTACAGTAAAGAATAAATACTGCCTGCTTTCAAAAAAATTCTTCAAATGCTAATTTTTCTATTCTATCTATTGCCTTAGTAAGGAAGTGTCCAGCATACGTTTAATCCACAAGTCATAAACTGGTATTTGTCATATTATATTGGCTTATAAATATACAAAAGCACTGGCTATCAGAGGTGCATTAAAAATTTGATGGAGAATATTCTTGTCTAAAAAAGAAACGTCTAACATATGATGTGATGTTAAGATCAATGTCAGATGCTAAATACTTGCATGATGAATGGTTTTAAAAACACACAGGCCAAAAAATCTATACAACTAAAAAATAAACACATAGTAATGCAATGCTCGTAAAAGAAAGATGTAAAGATGAATGTCTTTGAGACAGATTGTTCCAGATATCTCAGGTGTTGAAAGTAAAAGTGCAGTCCCCAGCTGTGAGGACAGAAAGAAGGTGAAGACTGGGACAGCTGAGCAACTTGGCAGAAAAGGAAGTGAGTATAAAAGCTCAGACGCAGAAAAATGTCTGGTTCCGCACTTCCATATGATCAAACAGTAACTAGGTCAATGGAAAATGTGGAAAAATTGCAAGAGATGCTATCGATTCCTGTTGAAATTGAAGACAATTTAGCCACTTTTTCATGATTGTAAAAGTGTTTCACAACTAGGCATTGCTCTCCTAAATGGTCGTTAAGTATATATTTTTTCATCAACTATATATATCAAATGTTCTTTCCTCTGATTTAATTTTGAAAGAAATAAAAGGATATTACCCACAGGGCTTCCCAGGTGGCACAATGGTAGAGAATCCACCTGCCAACGTAGGAGATGCAGGAGACTCGGGTTTGATCCCAGGATTGGGAAGATCCCCTGGAGTATCAGATGGCAATCCACTCCAGTATTCTTGCCTGGAAAATTCCATGGACAAGGGAGCCTGGACGACTACAGTCCATGGGGTCACAGAGAGTCAGACACGACTAACACACCTGCATGCATGCATTACAGACAGGAAAGAAAAGGAATAGAATGAAGAATTGGGAGCAGGAAAGGAAAACATAAAGGTGAGAAGGTGAAGAAGGCAGAGCAACAGAGCAAATGATGAATTTAGAAGTGCTCAGAAGCGTTAGGCATGTGAACAAAGATAACAAAAGGAAGACCCTTTTGCTTTGCTGGGCAGGATGGTATGAAGGTTAGTCTTCAGAGAAACAGATTTCTGTACTTGAGAAATGGCTTGGGATTCCCCCGAAGGAAACAGAGGAGTCTGGGAGGGTAGAAACAGAGGCAAGAGAGGAGAGGGAGGGTGAAGAGGGAAGCCAAGCCAAGTGATAGAAAAGGAGTAGTTTGGAGTTTGGAAAAACATTGACAAGGATCCAGGAAGCGGCTAAAAGGAGACTGGGCTGAAAAGGAGGATTAGAGCAGTCTCACTCCATGTTAAAAGGTACAAGTCCTTTTGTATTACCTCTGCAAGAGGTTGTGTGTCAGCCAAGGTGTGCATTAGCTTCTAAAACTTTTGCTCTCTGATTGGCATTTCTTTTTAAGTATGCTACTGCGATGAGACTGGCTTTTGGGTGGGAACTAGGTGTCCACAACTTGTCTGGGGTAAGGGACAGATGGAGGGAGGAAATAGGGATAAGAGATAAAAACAACGGCTTGACTAAACTTGCCCTTGTTTGACCATTTTAGCAGACTTATCTTCTTTCACGTTTCCTTTTCTTGTGTGTACTTGCTCACCAGAGAGATTTGTCTACCTTCTAGAACTCTATAAAAATACAAAAATATTGTGAGAGATCCAACTAGTGAAGCTCAGACACAGACCACATAAGCCCTTGGTTCATTCTGCCAAGAGGAGGCTGGTCAAACTCCCAAACATTCTGAAAAGACATGATGGTACCTGCCTGAGGCTTAAGATTAAAAACATGATGAAATCTCTTGGAAAAGAAAACAATCAGCACTCAATTTTCCATGTGTCCAATAAATAAATAAACCCTGCAGATTAGAGATGGAAAATCTATATGAAGATTCAAATAGGTATAATTTAGAGATTAAGTAGGGGAACTGTGGCTCCTCAATTCTGGCTTGATTTATCACAATGGGATATGACTCGCATTATGTACAGTAAGACTAAAAACAGAGACCACAGGAAATGTAACAGAAGACGCAAGTCACTGAAACAACTCTGAAAAAAACAGTATGGCGCTACTTTGTTTGGAATGGATGTTTATACAAAGGAGCCTGAAGTTTTGTTTTGTTTTCAACTTTTTGTATATAATTTTATTTTATTATATATAAATTATTATATATCATTTTATTTTATTTTATGGCTGCGCTGGGTCTTCATTGCTTTAAGGGCTATTCTCTACTTAAGGTGAGAGGGGCCTACTTTCTAGTTGCAGACTGGGGGCTTCTCATTGCAGCTTCTCTTGTTGTGGAGCACAGGCTGTGGGTGTGCAGGCTTTAGTAAGTGTGGCACGTGGGCTCAGTAGCTGTGGCTCCCAGGCTCTAGAGCACAGATTCAATAGCTGTGGTGCACAGACTTAGTTACTCCACAGCATGTGAGATCTTCCCAGATCAGGGTCTAACCCATGTCTTCTACGTTGGCAGGCGGGTTCTTTACCACTCAGCCACCAGGGAAGTCTGGGAGTTTTTTTTAAATCAAACTTTTTAAACTCCTGGTTTCATTTATTCATGACTTGTTTGAAATTATTGGCCACTCTGTGATGCTAGGTTTTGAGATTTATGACAAGTCCCCTAAACTAGGACGACTAGGCAAATGGAAACGATTATTCTCATCTATCTGTCCAGCCTACTTATCTGCCATTTACTCTACGAACGAGAGCCTCTCTCTAACCTTGGTCTAAATCCAGGTTAGAATCATTACTGGTTTCTCCTCCTCAAACCTCTGTTCAGTACTTCCTCCTCTTTGCCTTATATAATTGTTCCTTCTTTAGGCATTCCTCACTGCATTTTAAGAGCTTTGATCATGAGATCTACTTTTATTTCTCTTCTCTGTTGGCACCTAACAGTGTTACTACAGCACCACATAAATGTTGGAAGGATGAAATTGGAATACAGGTAGGACATAAAATTAGTCACCAGACATCCCACTAGAAAACTACCTGAATATCAGTCTCTCCATATGGATAATTCCAGGCCCCAATACCTACTGAATATTTATCCTTTTCTAATAATGATTGCATTAAAATATTTCCAACTGACTGCAGATTTCTGCTCTTAAATAAGCTTTTTTTCTCCCCTAAAATTTGCTGGGAATTGATTCTGAATAGGAAATTCTGAGTTAAGAAACAATTCCAAAGTTGAAAATTGATGCATGCCAGCCAAGTAGTAGCAACATGTTTTAGCTGCTTGACCATCTCAAAAGCCACAATAGTTTTTTTGGTGCAGTTCTTTCTGGTATTGAATCTAAGCTCTTGTAATGTGATATATAAGCTGACTTGTGGTCTTTTCAAAACCACTAAAAAAGGGCACATCCTTTCTCTTCCTAAGAAGGGTACATTTCAGCCTAGGATTGTTACTACAAACAAACAATCAGCATTTTATTTGGGAAACCTCCCAGGCAAACTGTACTATATAAAAGACCAATGGCTTAAAACGCCATTAAGATGTGTGCTGGTCAAGAAAAAGCATAAACTTGTTTTATCTTTATAACTTGTTTTACTGATGTGACATTACTGTTTGCTATTATTAATAATGCTATCCATTTTATTTCCAGTTACATTCATTCTCTTGACATTTTAACTATATTCTCTTATTTCTTCATCTTACAAGACATCAAGTTAATGTCCTGAAAAGAAGTTAATTAGACGAATTTACAAGGGCATTTAGATCATGCTTGATGGAAAGCCCAAAACAAAGTTCTGCCAAAGTTCTGAGCACAGTATTGCCGTAGATTAAATCGGCTTCATAGGCAAACATTTTCAGATGTATTTCCATTAGTTTACATCCCTATTATCCCAAACCAACTCCTGTCAAGTGGGACATAGATAGGGTAAGAAAACAAATGTGAATTCAGACAGAAAATCCCATGAGAGAGAGATACTGTCTCTCTTGTTTATTATTGTGTTTCCAATTCCTGACACACTATAGATGCTCAGAGATACTTGTATTGCAAATGAAAAACTTGGTGCCGCTTAAAGTTGTCAGCACTATAAGTCTGAGCACACTGGCTATTCAGTTCAGTTCAGTTCAGTTGCTCAGTCGTGTCCTACTCTTGCAACCCCATGAATCACAGCACACCAGGCCTCCCTGTCCATCATTAACTCGAGTATACCCAAACTTATGTCGATTGAGTCGGTGATGCCATCCAGCCATCTCATCCTCTGTCATCCCCTTCTCCTCCTGCCTCCTATCCCTCCCAGCATCAGAGTCTTTTCCAATGCACTGGCTATTATGCCTTCAATTAATAATTGAAGTAAGCTCTAGTGCTGCAATACACCAGCCACATTTGACTACTGAGCATGTGAAATGTGGTTAGTAAGACCAAAAATAAAGAGTTGCAAACTTTATTTATTTAATTTAAATTTTAAAACTGCTGTGTGATTTCTTACTAAGAAACTTCCAATAGTGTGGAAAAACTCAAGTATGTGAACCTATCTTTCCAACTTTAAATTTTACAATATCTAAATAGAAATCAAGTCTTTCTAATGAAAATTTGGAATCTAAATTGAGATGTGCTGTACGTATGGAACACACACCAGAGTCCAAAGACTTAGTACAGTAAAAATAATATCCAACTCTTTAAGACCCAATGGACTATAGCTTGCCAGGCTCCTCACTTCATGGGATTCTCCAGGTATGAATACTGGAGTGGATTGCCACACCCTCCTCAAGGGGATCTTAGCAACCCAGGGATCGAACCTGTGTCTGTTATGTCTCCTGCATTGGCAGGCAGGTTCTTTACCACTAACACCACCTGGGAAGCCCAAACATTGCATTAACAAGTCTCTATATTGATTACAGGGCTTCCTTAGTGGCTCAGGGAACTCACTCCAGTACTTTTGCCTGGAGAAGCCCACAGACAGAGGAGCCTGGAGGACTACAGTCCATGGGGTCTCAGAGAGCTGGACACGACTGAAGCAACTTAGCATGCACGGGCATGATATCTGGAGTGGACTGAATGGTGTTCTTCCAAAAGTTACATCAACAGCCTAATCTCCAGAACTGGTGAATATCATCTCACATGTAAATGAGGGAATGCTACCTTACACAGCGAAAGACATGTAATTAAGAACCTTGAGAGGAGGCTCTTATGCCAGATTATCCAGGTAAGCTCTCTTTCCAAACACAAGAGTCCTTCTAAGAGTAAGGCCAAGAGATATTTGACAGACTGCAAAGGAGGAGACAAGACGGACTGGAGAGAGGGGGCCACATGTCAAGGAGTACTAATATCCATGAGAAGAAGACACGAAGAAGGGATTGCTCTCTAGGGCCTCCCAATCTCTGGAAACTTGTTACACAGTTCATAGTTTAGATACATTGGGTTAAAAAATTATTAAAATTAATTTCTCTTTTTTTAAGCTTTAGAAATATGATTACTAGAACATTTTAAATTACCTATTTGGCTCTCATTGTATTTTTCCTGTACTACACTGCTACAGAATAAGCTCTCAGAGATTATCTATTTTTCCAAATAATATTTTGTGTGGAATTTCCATCTCTTAGGTCACATATGTAAGAAGCAGCTTAAAAATCCTAAATTCACAAAATGATAGCATCTTCTTAAATTCACAAAAATGTTAGCATCTTAGAATGTAGGATTATTTTATTCATGTTTAGGAAATAATTTTTTTAATATTTGTAGATATCTCTACTCGTTCAAAACCATTAAGTTTGGGCAGTTTAGTTAAAATATTAGATGGGAGAATTGTAATTTTGAAAGTTTCCAATAAGATGAAATAAAGGTTGAAATCTAACAAGATAGAAAGTAACAGGGACTCATTTAAAATCCACACTTGGGTCCAAATAGCCAACTGTGAAAACAGAGACTTGAGGAGATATGACTTCACTATGGCGTGTGAAAGAGACCTGGGGGTTTTCACTGATGATAAATTCAATCTGAGTTGGCAGGTTGGTAGGGCTGCCAAAACAGCTATTGTGACCTTGGGCTGTTTAAATAAAAATTGGGGTTCCACAGGCAATAGTCCTGTGTTAGCTCACAGCCGCACTATTTCATATGACAATCAATTAGCCTGGAAAAGGATGTCCTAGGAGAGATATACTGTCTTTACATCTAAATGGTTCTTTTATGGAAAACATATTGAGCTTGTTCTAAAGCCTACCACAGAACTAAAAACCATCCAGATGTTCTTCCCTAGGATTCTGCTAAGCATCATGGGGGTATAGAAATCTAATCATTTCAGCTATCCAATATTGAAACAGGCTACCACAAAAGGTAATCAACATCCCAGGTCTTACAAGAGACTCAGAAAAATTCTGAACCTATTGTTTGTTTTCCATAAGAGTGACATCCTAAGATAACTGTGCACCCCTTTCCTGAAATAAGGTCACACAAGTTAGAGTTATGACAGTCATAAACTACTGTCTGGGTCTGAACCCTAGCTCAGTCATTTGCTAGCTGTGTGACATTGAGCAAGTTACCTAACCTCTCTGAGCTTGTATTTATTTATCTGGAAAACTGAGATTATAAAAGTTCCTTCTTCCTCACGTTATTATCACAGGGTTTGGCCATGGTCTGTGGGCTTCAGACCAACCCCGGTGCTCACTCCTGTGGCCAATAGAGGCATGCCAATTCAGAGGATCAGGGCCAATGGATCTAGGACAGAATTTCCTTTTCAGCAGTGGACTGAATGCTGTAGCAGGTAATTTATGAACACTTAGTTTACAATATTTAATGTGGAGTAGAAAGAATGCTATTTCTCCCGGCAATCTTGATTCCAGCTTGTGCTTCTTCCCCCCCAGTGTTTCTCATGATGTACTCTGCATAGAAGCTAAATAAGCAGGGTGACAATATACAGCCTTGACGTACACCTTTTCCTATTTGGAACCAGTCTGTTGTTCCATGTCTGGTTCTAACTGTTGCTTCCTGACATGCATATAGGTTTCTCAAGAGGCAGGTTAGGTGGTCTGGTATGCCCATCTCTTTCAGAATTTTCCACAGTCTGCTGTGGTCCACACAGTCAAAGTCTTTGGCATAGTCAATAAAGCAGAAATAGATGTTTTTCTGGAACTCTCTTGCTTTTTCCATGATCCAGCGGATGTTGGCAATTTGATCTCTGGTTCCTCTGCCTTTTCTAAAACCAGCCTGAACATCTGGAAGTTCACAGTTCACATATTGCTGAAGCCTGGCTTGGAGAATTTTGAGCATTACTTTACTAGCGTGCGAGATGAGTGCAGTTGTGTGGTAGTTTGAGCATTCTTTGGCATTGCTTTTCTTTGGGATTGGAATGAAAACTGACCTTTTCCAGTCCTGTGGCCACTGCTGAGTGTTCCAAATTTGCTGGCATATTGAGTGCAGCACTTTCACAGCATCATCCTTCAGGGTTTGAAACAGTTCAACTGGAATTCCATCACCTCCACTAGCTTTGTTCATAGTGATGCTTTCTAAGGCCCACTTGACTTCACATTCGAGGATGTCTAGCTCTAGGTGAGTGATCACACCATCGTGATTATCTTGGTCATGAAGATCTTTTCTGTACTGTTCTTCTGTGTATTCTTGCCACCTCTTCTTAATATCTTCTGCTTCTGTTGGGTCCATATCATTTCTGTCCTATATTGAGTGAAGAGGTACTAAAAAGCCTCTTGATGAAAGTGGAAGTGGAGAGTGAAAATGCTGGCTTAAAGCTCAACATTCAGAAAACGAAGATCATGGCATCTGGTCCCATCACTTCATGGGAAATAGATGGGGAAACAGTGGAAACAGATCTTATTTTGGGGGGCTCCAAAATCACTGCAGATGGTGACTGCAGCCATGAAATTAAAAGACGCTTACTCCTTGGAAGAAAAGTTATGACCAACCTAGATAGCATATTGAAAAGTAGAGACATTACTTTGCCAACAAAGGTCTGTCTAGTCAAGGCTATGGTTTTTCCAGTGGTCATGTATGGATGTGAGAGTTGGACTGTGAAGAAGGCTGAGCGCCAAAGAATTGATGCTTTTGAACTGTGGTGTTGGAGAAGACTCTTGAGGGTCCTTTGGACTGCAGGGAGATCCAACCAGTCCATTCTGAAGGAGATCAGCCCTGGGATTTCTTTGGAGGGAATGATCCTGAAGCTGAAACTCCAGTACTTAGGCCACCTCATGTGAAGAGTTGACTCATTGAAAAAGACTCTGATGCTGGGAGGGATTGGGGGCAGGAGGAGAAGGGGACGACAGAGGAGGAGATGGCTGGATGGCATCACTGACTCAATGGACGTGAGTCTGAGTGAACGCCGGGAGTTGGTGATGGACAGGGAGGCCTGGCGTGCTGCAATTCATGGGGTCGCAAAGAGTCGGACATGACTGAGCGACTGAACTGAACTGAACTGAACCGAGAAAGAATGAGCTCTATTTCATGAGGTCCTAGAGTTCCTTTCATTTTTTCATTCATTTAGTTAATCAGCGTGTCTTAAGAGTCTTTTTTGTGCCCTATGATACATCAGGGACTAAGGTTGGTTAAAGAAAATCTATGTCCTTGTGGAAAGTGAAAGTGAAAGTTAAGTCGCTCAGTCGTGTCTGATTCTTTGCGACCCAGTGGACTGTAGCCTGCCAGGCTCCCCTGTCCATGGGATTCTCCAGGCAAGAACAATGGAGTGGGTTGCAATTTCCTTCTCCAGGGGATCTTCCCGACCCAGGGATCGAACCCAGGTCTCCCACATTAGAGGCAGACGCTTTAACCTCTGAGCCACCGGAACTTAGTTTTTAATGGGGGAAGACAAGTAATAAAGTTAACAAATAAGTGAATGATATATCAGTGTAAAAGGCCACAAATGCTACTGCGAAAGGAGAGCAGGGTACAGGATCTGAAGTGCTGGGAGGAGGGTGAAATAAGAATTAATATAAAATGGTTGTATGAGACCTCACACAGGAGGCAATATTCAAGCAGAAATTTGAAGGGGGTGAGGATGTACTCCATGCATATATCTAGGGAAGAACATTCCAGGCAGAGCAAGAGCCAGCAAACACAGAAGTTGTGTCTGTTTTTGAATGGAAAGCAAGGAGGCCAGTGGGGATCTAAGAGAATCCACCCCAGAGGTAACAGAGGAGAGGTGAGAAGTGGCTGGAGTCTGGGTATATGCTAAAGTTAGGGAATTAACAGTCTATTTTTTTTTTTAATGAGTAAGCTGAGTTATACTGTTGTGTTAGTTTCAGATCAGCATAGTGATTCAATTAGACGTAGACATATACTCATTCAGGAAGTATAGTCTTGCTGATGGATTGAACATGAAATTTGAGGGAGGGAGTGCAGGATGATTCCAGGGTTTTGATGAAAAGGATTGGGAGGCTAAAAGTGCTATTAACTGAGATGAATAAAACTATGGATGAGGATGGGGGCTTGAGAATGTGGGCAAATCAGTTTTATGATTGAAAGAATTTTATGTAGGTCAAAAAATAAGTCCTGATTTCTGAATGCCCCAACAAATCAAAGGACCCAACCAGTGAATCCATAACCACTTGGCAGGGGTTGTTTTGAGGCAAATGAAGTGTCCAAGGAAAGCTTGATCTAGACAACTGTTAAAGTAATTCCTCATTCTTAAGTTATCTAATTATTGTTTTTAAGTAATTTAACAATGTTTAATCAAGTGTGTCTGTGTGTACCAAGGAGACAGTCTTGAAAGTCCTTTAAAATCCTGACAAAATAATTACCTCAGCTTTATTCCACCTCTAAGAGGTAGGAATTTAGAGACTGAAGCCACACTTAACAGGACTAAACCTGATATGTGTTGTCTTCCTGAACCATGCATGGGAAATGCCGCTTGGTAGTGACATTTGTGACAGAAGTGTTGATGGACCAATCTAGTCTTCCTAATTTTTTCTTCTCTTCCTTTAGACACATGTTGGTGAATTATAGCTTTGTCTGCTCATCCACACACAGTTTTGTAGCCAATAAGAAAAACACCCTGTCTGTTAAATAACAGCTCCCAGGAAGCCTGACTCTTCCTAAAACAACTTTTTGTCAGCTGAGGCCACTGTGGATTATAAGAGCACCTAATTAAAGGAGGGAAGAGAGGAAAAATGTTACCATACTCCTAGGGTATGAAAATAAGTCATTTAGCACCTACAATTGCAATGCGCTATGCTATCAGTTTTCCCTAGCTTCATTAATTTTTTGTCTTCCAAAGTCAGCATCTGTCCTTACAGCCTTTCTCTCCTGCCTTCATCAGAGCATTTATATGCATTAATCCATGATAAATGGGTACATATGATCCATAACTGATTTCTCTGCCTGCCAACTAGGAACAGATACAGTTTTGAAAAAGGAAATAAGACTAAAAAATAACTAGGATAATATAAAAATAATATTTTCTTACTAAATATGCTTTATAAATGTTTCATCTAAAGCAAACAGCAGCCTCCCAGATGGTAGAGTAATGAATGCTTTGACTTTCAGGTCACTGGCAACAATTCTTAAAACAGAGGTCAGTTCACACATTGTGTGTGCTTGGGTGTGCTAAGCCGCTTTAGTCATGTTTGACTCTTTGCAACCCTATGGACTGTAGCCCGCCAGGCTCCTCTGAGGTGGACACTTCACAGATTAAGTTCAGTCACTCAGTTGTGTCCGACTCTTTGAGACCCCACGAACCACAACACGCCAGGCCTCCTTGTCCATCACCAACTCCCGGAGTCCACCCAAACCCATGTCCATTGGTGATGCCATCCAACCATCTCATCCTCTATCATCCCCTTCTCCTCCTGCCCTCAATCTTTCCCAGCATCAGGGTTTTTTCAAATGAGTCAGCTCTTCACATCAGGTGGCCAAAGTATTGGAGTTTCAGCTTCAACATCAGTCCTTCCAATGAACACCCAGGACTGATCTTCTTTAGGATGGACTGGTTGGTTCTCCTTGCAGTCCAAGGGACTCTCAAGAGTCTTCTCCAACACCACAGTTCAAAAGTAACTATTAGGCTCACACCAATGAGAGGGTAGAGGGAGGGAAGGAGAGAGAGTGGAGTGAGCAAGTGAGTGCTTTAGGTGTTTGCTATGGGAAAGGACTCAGTGGATAAGACTGCATGGTCTCTGATGGCCCCAGAGGTTTGCTTCACATTCACTTACATGGGGAGTTGGGCCCTGTGACACCCATTTGTTCAAAAGTCAGCTATGTGAAAACAGAACAAAACAAAACTTTAGGCTTGGTGTCACATTGCATCTGGTTTTGTTTTGCTATTTTAGATTAACTAACTGGATTATCATCTTTATAGACTGAGTAACTGAAATGTCTAGAGCCTTATCCAAATACTAAAATAAGCTGCTGCTGCTGCTGCTGCTAAGTCACTTCAGTCGTGTCCGACTCTGTGCAACCCCATAGACGGCAGCCCACCAGGCTCCCCCATCCCTGGGATTCTCCAGGCAAGAGCACTGGAGTGGGTTGCCATTTCCTTCTCCAGTGCATGAAAGTGGAAAGTGAAAGTGAAGTCGCTCAGTCGCGTCCGACTCTTCGCGACCCCATGGACTGCAGCCTACCAGGCTCCTCCGTCCATGGGATTTTCTAGGCAAGAGTACTGGAGTGGGGTGCCAATGCCTTCTCCGACTAAAATAAGCAGAGATATCTAAACTTGGATATCTAAGAATGAAAGGGCACTGTAACAAAGAAAATATTTCCTAGTCATTAAGGCATTTCACAGTTACCATGAAGGCTCTTCACTAGATATTTCCTGTTATTTGCCTTCTGGGAACATGATAGGGTTGTACTCTCTGGCTTTTTGCCATTGGGTTGAGCCATATGACCAGATCTGGCCCGTGAGTGGTGACATGCATCACTTCCAAACTGAAGCATTTATTTGCTAATGTTACCTCAAATTCTCTCCTCTTTTCTGCCATGATGACTGACAGATGCTGCTCCTAATTCTGGATTAACCATAGCACAGACCACAGTCTCCAGCCAACCCCAGAGGACAGTACCATAAGCAAGAAATAACTTCTGTGCTTTAAGCCATTGAAATTTGGAGCTGATTGGTCATCATAGCATCTTGTAGCCTCTTCTGAAACACATTCATTTCCTTCTTAATTTTGTCCATCACAGCTAAAACTAATGATACTGGTAGAGGCAAATAATTTTAGTGTTATAGACATGAAGAGCTTGGGATTTGGAACTAGATAAACCCAGTTTAAATCATAGCTTCACCACCTATTGGCTGTGTACTTTGAGCAAGTTATTCAAACTCTTTGAACCCTATTTCTTTCATTGGTAGAAAGAAGAGAACAAGAGTAGCTGCCTTCAGTGGTAAGTATAAGGGTTAATGAAATAATATGGAATTCTTAGCACACTGCCGGGCACATGGTACTTAGTAAAACTGTATATGTATCTCAGACAAGGAGGAGGAGTGCTAATTTAGCTTTTCCCTTCCAAAGTCAGCATATACTCTTTGTCTCCTATTATGTTCAAAACATTTAGATGTTTTAAAACATGACAAAGAGGTGCCCTTTCCATGATCTTCTGATCTTCTTTAGAGTTTTTTCATGCATCTTCTTTTCTGACTCCAGATGTTCATAATGCTATTATCTTTGCCTGCCTGGAATTCTTTGTTGTCCAAACTACATCTGTAACTCTTGGTCTCACCTTTTCCACTTTTTTAGGTCTCACTTAAAGCATCCTTTTCACAGAAGACTTGACCCAGATCTTAGACCTTTCCCCCGCCTAATATTCCCTCAAAGGAAGGAAGAAGAGATGAATAGAAGGTCTTGGAACTCCTCAGGATGCATAGTAGGACAATAGGGATGTCTGTTTTGGCAGAAACCCCACTTTATCTATTTAATACTGGATACAAAATTATAAATGTTATGTGAAGCTTCCACTTCCAAATGTTCTATTATAATAACAACTTTCTCAAATTAGCATTTTTATATTGCTTTCTGTTGATGAATAATACCATACCCATGAGAAAGAACTTTACCCCAGATCTTATTCACACAAATAAGTACATCAATAGAGCTTTCTGCCTACAATAATAATAAACTACCCTTAGTTGTTTTCAACAATTTAATTAAATACAATTAACTCTAGTTTGTTTTGGCAACCTATTAATGTCACTATTGAATATAAATAGGCTCATGGAAAGAGTATAATAAATCCTTTACACTACTGTAAAATTACTCTGATGCTCAGCTTGCCAGAAATACTTAACAGCATTTTTGAAGTATGTTAATGAGACAGTAAAAAAGAGATAGAGTTTTATCAAGTAACTCATCAAGAGTTCTATAAGGCTTTGACCTCTTCAGTAGAGAGCTCTTGGATACGTTGGATATGGTTCTTAAGAGACTCTTAAACAGTAATTGCAAATTTATCATCATCTTATAATATGTTTAATCCATGCTTCTAACTGCATAGGCTATTCTTTTATGTTAATTCAAATTCCCTGGAGTCTTAAAACATAAGAAACTGACCACTGGCACTTTATTTTGTGTTGCTGCTTTTACTAAGGCTCAAAATGTTAGACACCATGCTACTTAAGCAATCCTTAATACACAAAGAGATCATTTTGCATTCAAAGTAGAAAATATGGGTAACACATAATAATACACAAAAATGGTACCCTGGGATGAAAACTGTGGATGTTTAGGTACTGATGTGCAAATCAGTATACACCTGGGTTTCTTCCTTTATCAGTTGGGTCTTATGATGAAGAGGTGATGGGTTATTGGAAGGACAACACTATAAATGGAAAAAGAAACAACTGAGGAAATATGGATAAATAGTATAAGATTTCAGTTGACTGGTGGCTCTTTTATTAGGGTTTTAATACAATTATAACCCATTCTGAGAATCACAAAGAACCAATGCTGACTTTTAGACCATTTCTTGTTAATGAAATATTGGCCAGATGTTTTCATTAATTAACCAAACTTCCCTATTATTTGACATCATACAGACTCTACCAAACTCATGGATTAGAGCACCTCCTTCAGTAATTACCTACACAACCTGCTATTGAAAGGAAGTATACTGTGAGTATTAACCTGGTCATAATGACTTAGAACTAATGGCTAACCATTATGTATTCCAGAGTAGAGACTAGCTCTAAAATCCCTACCTTTTGACTGTTCTGAGTACATGAATTTTATTATCAGAATTCTCAGATGTATTCATAAAGTGAGTCAAATAAGCCTAAGTTATAAAATTTCTATATGCATCATCTTATAGAATAAAATATTATGGGTATACATGTTAGTATAAAGCAGTCCTTCTATACCATCTTTGCTGTGACATTCATAAATTTATATAATATAGTGAGATGCTTTGTTCTAGACAAGTACTATATGGCAGATATAGAAAGGATACCTTCTCTATTCCTTACGTAAGTCAGCAAGGTGGAAATTTTATAAACAGGAATCCCCATTTCATGAGTGAGGCAGGGAGAATTATAATGTCTAGTCCACACTTGGAGCTAGTAGTGATAGACTTAGGATGAGAACTCCTGGTTTGATTAGGATACCAAGCTACTCCAATTCCTACAGCTTCTTTGGCCAAGGATCCCAGGTGGCAAAAAGGGTAAATTCAGGTAAAAAACCTGCAAGCAAGTCAGCTCTTTATCTCATTCCCAAAGATGTACACAGTTGCTACACAAATGGGGTATAACTGTCTTGCTGCAGGTACCATCCTAAATATTTTACATGTTTATGCTTATTTATATCATTATTCTAAATGAATAATATATCCCATCTTGATGGGGACTTCAATTACATATAAGAACAGCATAGGTCAAGAATGGACAACTGTCTCACCTCAAAATTAAACAAGTAAGACCAGGTAAGAAACTTTGTACAGTATTTGACATTGTAGGTGCTGAATGATGATGGTTGTGGGGGTGGGGGTGGTGGTTGTTTTTGAAAGCATCCCTATCTCTTTTAACAGCTCATGATTGGAACACAGTGCTTGGAAGGATTCGGAGATTGAATCTAGGTGAAAATACAGAGTGTCATAATTGATTAGCAATCATATGTGCAATATATGGTTATAGGAAGAGTTGACTACGTTTCAAGAATTTGCCACCACTGGCCATGGGAACATTTTCAAACAAACAAAAGGATTTGTTTTGATGGTGAGAGGAATTTGAAAGGGAAACTTCAGGTCTGATTGTGTAAGCAATTTCTACCAAAAATGTTATTGAGTTATGAATCTGGCAAGTTTTATTTGAAAGATAGCAAATTCTATATTTTAGCAAAAAGATACTGCTGCAAATGATCAAACCACTTACCAGAAAGGTCAGCCCACTTTACAATATTCTAGATAATTTATAAAGTCTCAACATGATAAATGCCAAAAAATCTTATCAAAAAGTTAAACTGCATTTAGGCAGAATTCTTCTCCACTGTGAATGATTTATAACTTCATTTTAAGTAAAACAGAAAATCTACACTAAGACTGAGTCTAATAAATGTAGATTCATCTTATGCTGCTTCTTCCTCTGCTGGAGCACAAGCAAAGGGCCTCCAGAGTCTACAAATGAAAACAAAACATTATAAGACCATAGCCCTATAAAAGAAATACTTGAAAATGAGGTCCTGTTAATGCAACAAGCAAAGAAAGCATGCTTTCAGTCAAGCCTGTATGCAAAGAAATATGAACACTAAAGTTCTATCGAGCACAGGAAATTAAAATTATAGCATGATGTAGCCAAGCCTAAGACACAGAGCCTATTAATACAGCACAGTGCCCCACAACATAGAAATTTATTTTGTAATTATATTAAACCAAGACCAACTTGCTGATATTCTAAAAGTAGTACTTGGTTGTGATGGAAAGAGCACCTGAGTGAAAGACAAGATATAACCTAAGTTTCCCTCTCAGCTTTTAATTATTAGCCATACTTTGGGGCTTCCCTGGTGGCTCAGCTGGCAAAGAATCTGCCTGCAATGCAGGAGGCCTGGGTTCGATCCCTGGGTTGGGAAGATCCCCTGTAGGAGGGCATGGTAACCCATTCTAGTATTCTTGCCTGGAGAATCCTAGTGGACAGAGGAGCCTGGCAGGCTACAGTCTATGGGGTTGCAAAGAGTTGGACATGACTGAGCGATTAAACACAGTACAGAACCATGGGCCAGATGGGGCTTTCCTGGGTTGGTAAGATCCCATGGAAGAGGGCATGGCAACCCATTCCAGTATTCTTTCCTGGAGAATCCCCATGGACAGAGGAGCTTGGCAGGCTACAGTCTATGGGGTCGCAAAGGGTTGGAAATGACTGAGTGATTAATCACACGCACATGGGCCAGACACCCAGTCAGGGATCCCCAGACTGCTCAGTTCCCTACCTACACAGAAATGGTGATCCAATCAGGAAAGGCAACATTAAACCAGTGATTATAGTAAAGAGGCATTGCTATAACTATTGAGGAAATGTAGTTTTCTGAACCTAGTAGGCAGTTCATAAACATTTGTTGAATAACACATTAAATTTGTTGTCCATTAAAAATAAGATTATTATCCTTAGGTTTTGACGTAAGAGATATGTCGTTTACTCTAATGTAACAACCAGACTTTAAAAATCAGCAGAAGTAGCATATTTTGTCTTGTATTATTAAATGACTTGCTTTCCACATAGACTCAAACTGTGGATTCTGGGGCTTCTTTCTTCCATTTAACTAACTGTTCATCTGTGATCATCAGTGTACATTGACAAGGCAACCTTTAGATTACAAAACAATAACAACAACAAAATCTGGCTTTCCCTTTATCTGCAATAATATGAAGTTCTCCAACTAGTTTAGGGCCTATAGACCTTTAGGTCGCAGTCCTACCTTATCCCCCCTACCTTCCGCTAAGACTTTACTTGCTCTGTTTCCTCTGGTTCAGTGTGGTACCCTTGATCTTTCCCACTAGCTGACTTCCGACCCAATATTCAAAGCCAACACAAAATCCAGCTTTCTATGAGGGCTTCTCAAATCCTCTCTGTTCAGAATGAAGTGCTTCATGCTTTATGATCAAGCACCTAATTGACTAGAGCTCCTACGACAAGCAGCTTGTGTCCCTGACACAGAATAAGAGGAGAATGGGGAAAGTAATCAAAAATTTCTGGATTAAATAAAAAGAAAGTTCTGCAAATATTAGAAGCTGACAGAATGACTAAAGATCCACTACCTTAAACCATCATTACTAGACATGTGTGGCCATTTATATTTGCTTTAACCACACTTTGGATCTTTTTTTTTTTTTATGAACTGTTGTGCGGCATGCATTTTTGGATAGAAAAGGGATTCTAAAAATGGTCAATGAACCAGCAGGGACGGTCAAAAACTCTCAACTTGCTTGTGTCAGTTAATTAGTATGTGGTGTCCAGAGAAGGATTGAAAAAGATTCTGAAATCACATCTAGGCTCTGTGGGAACAATCACTGTGATTGATTCTTTGGCCTGTGATAGATAGAGGGTTGGAGATTGGCAGCGTGTATGCCATAAATCTGCTTTTTCTTCTAAACAATCCTGGGAGTAACTGTCAAAAATGCTGCCCTATAAATGTTCACCCAGTGACCTACTTTCTCAAACACATGTCCAGTCCATGGCATCTTGCATTTTCATCAGATAAAAAGTATAAGAAGCTACAAAAACAATTCGACTTAACAAGACCTCATCTGGGAAGCTTCCAAGTAGCCTCTTCTCCTGTCTTATATCTTATCATTTTATCTCAGAAAAAAAATGATTTTATTATTTTATTTTTTGCTTTGTCATATAGTTTTTAATTGAGAGTTCCAGTAGGTCTGGCCTCTAGATACAATTTCTTCAAAGAACAGTGGTGTTCAAATTTTCCTAATCTCAACACCCTGCGGAGGTGCAATATTCAATTTCTACCTGTTTCCACTTCCAATGGGAAAATACTTGGGTAATAAATACTTGGAAAGATGCATTTATGAATCACTCATTATTTTGGTAAACTAAGATGAACCTATTAATATGCTAGTATATTATGAAACAATGCCTTACAGACATAAAAATAACCCCCAACATGTTTCTTCTCTTGAGAATTTATGTTGCGTAGGTTCACAGGCAATATATAAAATGTTACTAAACTAGTGTCACCATACAGATAAGTTTTGACAGTGATACAAACACATGTTTTATGATAAGCATATCGATGAATCATTTCTAACCACAACCGAAGAATGTTTCAAAGTCTAATCCTTAGCAAATTTAAACCCCCAAGTATGCAGATATGCATTATTATAGACTATAGGGTTAATGAAACAACCCGCAGCAAACTTAATTGATAATGATGAAACTGAAGCAACACCAATTTATAGTTAAAAAGCAAGGACCACAGCAATGGAAAATCACTAACAACTCAAACAACACTCAAGATCCAGTGATAACAAATTATCCTTCCCCAAATTGCATGAGTTCTAATTATTTGCATGCAGGCACTTTGCAATGTTTCCCAGAGGCAGCAGCCAGTTTTCTTAGTAGAATACTGAATTAAGGAAGCTCAGTAAACCTTAGTTACATGTCATTTGGGAAGAATGATAACTCAGCCGGTGTATTAATAAGTAGCCTCTGTTCATATACAAAATGAATGTACATAAAATCTTAAATCATTTGCCTATAAGAACAACAACAAGAAAAAAAAAAAACACCTTGGGTTTCAAGATAAATTTATAATCCGCTAGTGGACTGCAGACTAGATTTTGAGAACTTTAATAAATAAAGAATTTTACATAGGCATCATTATGCTGTCTGATGCTTCCCTCTGTTTTATTACATTTACAGATTACTCTTTCTGCTTAGCTTTAATCTAAAGTTTAGTTAATTGACTTTTAGCTAAGATTCAAATGAGACCTCTGCTTAGGGCACTGGCTTCATAATACAAATGCTCTCTGTTCGTCAGACCCCCTAGTGATAGTAGTTCACTGTGTATAAAAGGCTCAGAGACACACAGCATTTTAACATGTTGAATTTAACTCAAAATAGGACTCATCCACGGGCATAATTTTAAAGCAGGCCAAAACAAAACAGATCTGCATTGAGATTCCCCTTTTGGCCCTACTGCCTTCACCTCTCTCCACTGTGCTCGCATAAATTCATTAGGAATCATAAAATGTTGGAGCCGGAGATAATCTTGTCTGAGGTCACCCACTGACAGCTTGCAAGTGGGATATAGCCCTGAGTCAAGTTTTGTTTGGCCCACTTGACATTTGAAAGATAAGGAACTTACACATAAAATTCTAGGTTTCTGACTTGCCTTGAAATACGGGATGATCGGGTCACACTGAGCCCGTCTCAGGTGTGGTGAAGTCTGCTGTGCCCTCTAGATGTGCGTATGCTCTTAAGCTGCCACAGTTCTCAGCATTCTGTAATATCTGGCCTCCAGGCTGATCCAATTATTTTTGTTAACTACCTGGTCTGTGAAGCTATTTGCCTTCTCCATCTATGAAATCATCCAGAAAGTTTTCAAATAGCTTTAGCAGAAGGCTTTTTAAATATACAAAGGTGATTTTGTACTGCTTCTTGCTCTATCAAATGGATAAAGGCAATGAATCAGTTCCTTGGGCCTCTTAAAGCTTTCTTATTTGGCAGGATATACTGTACTATTTGTGGAATGCATGGATCACCTCCTCGGAGTTGCTAGGAGCAATATTAAAACGGTTGATTCCTCCCAACCTTCTAATCTGGAGCTTTGCAATTGATAACAGAAGTGAGATGCTGAAAGCTCCAGTGTCCCACTCCTACTCTGGCTCTTTCCTCAACACCAGTAGGTATAAGAGACGGTGTAAAGTGGTGCTTCCCACCAATATGTGCATTTTTTAAGGATATAAAACTCTTGCCTAGTTGCTCAGCAAATATTGATTAAATATCTACATAGTATTTAATCCAGGGATAGGATGAACTGCTGGCCTCCTGTCAATTTCAGGAGCATTGAAATCCTTCCCCCCCCCCCCACCACCACCCCCCCTCCGCCCCCCACTCCCCTGCACTGTGCGGTAATTCATCTATATCTGGAAGCTGACATTTATTCACTTCAAAGCATGTGACTCAAGAGGTCCATTCTTCACCCACACAAGTGGGAAATTGGAAAACCCCTTTAGATATACACAGACTCAGCTTGTATTTAGTCTTGGGTACAAAGGAGATACATCTCCAAGAGAAGGTCTAGGCATGGTAACAGTAAACACAGGTAGTTTCATCAACAGAAGATGGCCTTTGCTGAGGATGTAGAAAGTCTTCCTCCCTTTTAGACTGAGGGGAAAGCTTGATTGGATTCCTGCCCTGCAAGGAGAAAGGATATGCTTAAGGAGTAGGCAGATCACTCTGATGTCTGTCTTCTGAGAGAAAGGTGCTGTGATATATCATTTTTCTTTTCTTTCTCTGGACATTTATTATATAAATTCGGGGAAAGAGAAAGAAACAGCAGGCCGAGAAGATTCCCTAAATGCTTTGAGGACATTATCTTTGGGAATCCACTTAGTTTATACAAATTGTTAGCAAAATAACTCTTCTTCTTCTATTTATCCCAAATAAATGATAAACTGCTGGTCTGGTGTTATTTTTTTCCTTCTGCAAAGATAAAGTGAATTTTTTTTCTTGATATCAAAAGATTTGAAAGCAAAAGTCCTTTTCCTATTTGTTAAGTGAAGTTTCCTTTTCAGACCCTCAAGAGCACACCTATAATATTTTCTAATCTATAGGAAAAAGTAAAAACTCATGCTGTGACTGAAAACCTTAGGGATTTGACTTTTTACTACAGCTATAAGTATGTTCTTTGGACCATTTTGATTAATGTACTGTAATATTAGTGTTAGTCACTCAATCGTGTCTGACTCTTTGCAACTCCATGGACTGGTAGCCCACCAGGCTCCTCTGTCCATGGAATTCTCCAGGCAAGAATACTGGAGTGGGTAGCCATTCCCTTCTCAAGGGATCGATCCAGGAATTGAACCCTGGTCCTGCATTGCAGGCAGATTCTTTACCATCTGAGCCATGGCTTTTGATTAATGTTAAATATTGAAGAGAGTCAAATATCTACCCAAAGATACTGCAGAGATACACACACAAACACATGCATATGTTACAGTGACAATTTGGTGTTTATACCACTCTCCATTACAAACACACATATAGACACACATGTACCCAACCGTATGCACACAAACACTCACACATAAGTAGGAAAAAATGAAGGAGAGTTTGATTCCACCAGAACAGTCATTCCTTCTTCTTTAACAATCTAACATATATTTTCTGAGTACCTACTATATGCCAAGTTCCTTACTAGAAATGAAAGATAAAAAGATGAATGTTACATGATTCCAGGATTATCTAGGCCTATACGTCTCAATGCATGTGATATGACTAGGCACTGTAGATGTTTTCCAAATTAAAAAAAAGGAAGTTTGGAAAATTTTAAACACAATCAGCAAACCTTTTCAGAATTTTCATACACTCACATACACTGCAAATCTCCAAGAGAAAGACACATCATACCGTGAGTGTTTCCGCAGCAGTTAATAGTTTTTCTCCAAAGAGCATCTTGAGGGGACAGTGTTTTTGAACTGGGAAATACTAATCTGAATATTTTATTGGATTAAGGCTCTTAGAAGGAAAAGGGCCTAATGATACTTTTGAAACCTACATTTGCTTCTTTTTTCTTAAACTGGGAAGGGACATTGATGTATTTTTAAGTTAATCATTGAATTCTCTATAGCTAAGACTTTAAGCTTTTCATTAAAGATCATTACATACCCATCCTAGAAATGAATTTGAAAAATTGTTCAAAATTAAAGGAAATAAAAAGTCAAGTCAATCCAATCCTCCCATCAGGTTTAACTAACAATGTATAAAGAATGTTTTTATCTTTTCTGATATTTTTTACGCATGTACAAACAAATATTTTCTCCAAACTATTTTGCTCCTATGGACAGAGGAGCCTGGCAGGCTATGGTCGATGGAGTTACAAGGAGTCAGACATGACTGAGGTGCCTAAGCATGCACGCACATCCCTTTTGATAGAGATGGAAACTTCCTTTAATTTTTTGCCATCAAAATTACTGTTTCAGTGACTAAACCTTAAACATACATCTTTTTAAACCTGTCCAATCATTTTGTTAGTATAAGCATCTAGAAATGGAATTGTGTCAGGACTTCCACATTTTACATTTTGGAAACCACTGCAGATTGTTGTTGTTGTTGTTGTTTTAATGATGTACCAATTTTTATACCCAAGCTTTGAATTTTTACACAGACTTCAAAATTGGAAGACTTTTAAAAAGCAGTTTTCATTTTAAATGAACTTTAAAGAGATGAACAACTGAAGACTACTGTTCATTAATGCCAGTTCTAAATATGTGTTTGCACTGTTGTATAAAACTAAGGCCATAGGCTTGAGGTCATAAGTAACAGTACTTAGACTGCATTGTAGTAATTCTTTTATAAATTCATGGGGATGTCAGAAAATCTTTATTTGCATCTTTACCTGATTTTGATTTTGAAAAGAAAGTGTGAAAGTGAAAGTTTTAATCATTCAGTCATGTCCGACTCTTTGTGACCCCTATAACCTGCTAGGCTCCTCTGTCCATGGAATTCTCCAAGCAAGAATACTGGAATGGGAAGCCATTGCCTCCTCCAGGGAATCTTCCCGACCCTGGGATTGAACCCGGGTCTCCTGCATTGCAGGTGGATTCTTTATCATCTGAGCCACCATCAAATGCTCATGCCTGCACTTTGATTCTGGGATGAGGTCAATATCATCAAACACATGATCAACGGATTATCACCAGCACCAGTTACACCAAATAACAGCCTGTCTGCTCCAGTCCTTAGGCCAATTCACTACACTTAGCCATCTAGAATTGGTACACATTCTAAATATCTAATATACAACCACTCTTGTTTTCACTATTTCTTTTATACTACAATCATAAAACAACCCTTTATTGTAAGGAAACTTGGTATTCTAATACATATTCCATAAGCAGCTTTCAATAAAGTAATATATAACAGTAAGGTAAAAATAAGTATAAGGTATACAAGAATGCTTTCCAATCTTTACAAAAACACTCACTTTAAAATGGATGGTAATGTTCAATATGTAATAATTAAGTCACAAACAAATACCTCTAAGTACAGTTTGCTTTATAAAGCTTTAAATCAAACCAAGTATAAGTTACACAGACAATTCTATTCAGTGTCATCTTTTTATACTTCCATACACCCTTGTCAATAAAATAGCAGTGACTCGAGAATAAATGATTCATAAGGCATTTACAACTTCTTGTCTCATGTAATTTATCTTTATAATTTTAAATTGCTAAAGAATCCCAAAGATCTTTTCTCACTAAAGTATTTTGAAATCATCCATATTTTATTAAATTTCAAGGACAACCCCTCACACCCACACCCATGTACCCTCACGCTTGAAATTAAGTAACCATTAAAATTGCTATCATAATCTTATACCCATAAGAGGAAAAAGTAATCCTATATCAGAAAGTTACGTTTAGCAAACCACTCATCTTTTTTCACCTGTCACATAATAACTGGTGATTATAAAGAACGGAAGCTGTTTATTTTAATTTCTGGAAACAATGAAATACCACTCTGAGTTTTCACTGTTCAGTCTGTCTTTTTAAAATTAAGTGTCCTTCTTCTAGCTTTAATGTACATATTTTTTAAAAAGGCATGAGTATTCTTCAAGTTATTGCACTAATTTTCTACATCATTCCCAAAATAAAAACTTGATTTAGCCAAATATTAAATTATTGATATTACAAATCTGTTAATCTATAGCACATTTTACTTATTTGTGTAATTTTAAAATTCACTTTCATTTGATTGACTGTTTTAATCTTCCTTAACTAGTGAGTCACTGAAAACAAATGGTCCATTCCTAATACTATAAATATGAAAAATAGGAAGCACTTTGGGACTGCAGGGGAATACATTAAATTCAGTCCGTTTTCTAGTTAACATATTCTCATTCTGTTTGTGTAGAAACAGCATTGAAAAGACAGATCACAAATTCACGACCTCACAGAAACAAGGTCCTAATACTATGGGCTGACAGCAGAAATCGGCCCAAATCTCTAACCATTTCCCGTAAAGGACTCCGGCTACCTGGTGCCATCCAGGTACAGCATAGTTTGCATGAGGGGAACATCCAGTTTCACTCATCTGTCAGTGGAGTGGATTATTTCTTGAGAGACTGAGATTGGCTGCTTGGGATCAGAGCACTATCCATCTTACAGTGTAGGAGATGATGGTGAAGCTACCTATAAGAGCCTGCAGAGAGGGGGACCAGACATTCTTAAGCAGACGAGGGGGCAACTGTAAAGCCTTCACTCCATCCAGGGCTCTGAGTGAAAGATGTGTCATTTTTCACATTTCCCAGACACTTGATATGCACATGGTGTCTGCCAGCTCCTACTTTATGAAAGAGGCGATTTTTCAAGCTTAGGCAAATGTGGCAAAGCTCAGAGTCTGCTGGTGTCTCATTTTTTCTCATCATGTCACTTGTTTTAACCGATTTGAGAAAATGAGATTATGTTTTTCCTTTTTGCTCATTTATCCAGCTATTTATTTATTTATTTGCTCATTGAAGGAGGGGATTGTCACAGATAACTGGCCCTGATTTCTCTCTTGTTTTCATACACATTTCATTAGTGTCCCTGAAGATTTAAGACCCATGAAGGGAAACATCACAACTCTCATCACAGGAAGCATACATTTTCCCTTAAAATCAAGACTGAAGATTGCATTAAAGGAGATTGTATTTCTTACTGAAATAATGTAGAATATTGCTGTGTCCAAGATCTATGACTTTAATCTTTGCAGCTATTGTTGAAAATCCAAGAAAGTTGAATAAACCTAATACATAGAAACATTGGACTTTAATATTATTTTCATCTTTCTGCATCTAGAAGGGAGTATTTATAGTTTCTTCATTTCATCAATGAATCTGAAATAGGTCTCAAACGTATAAGTACTTGGGGTTGAAATTGGTTTCAGTGCTGCAGTTTCTTGGAGTATTCGAGGTACAGATGAACCATGAACTGATGATAATAAGCAATTACTAAGAGTAAACAATGAAAAAAATACTGAATTTAATTGCAGAGAGAACCTATGATGTGTTTCCCAGTTTAAAATTATTGTATTTTGATAACAAGCCCCACAAAGACATAACTTTACTTGTTACATAGCCACAACCCTTCACCAAAAATAATCTAATATATTAATCAATTAACTGAGAGAGAGTCTATGTGAAAACTCATTGCAAACTGTGCCATATTTCTTGACTGTATGCATAGGGCACAAAATAAGACAGGTGGAATTTGGTGGTATATTCTAGCCAGGTATCACATAGTTAAAATTAACAGCAAGAGTAAAAACAATATTGTTATCAGTAAGGATAATTAGCTGTGTGAATAGCAAGACGTCACTAATTCAACATCTGCGACACACACGTTTGTAGTCTATTAAGTGGTGAAAGTGTGTTAGTTGTGCACTTTCTGACTCTTTGTGACCTCACTGACTGCAGCCCGCCAGGCCCTCTGCCCATGAAATTCTCCAGGCGAGAATACTGGAGTGGGTACCCATTCTCTTCTCCAGGGTATCTTCCCCACTCATGAGGCCAACCCTGGTCTCCTACATTGCAGGTGGATTCTTTACCATCTGAGTCACCAGGGAAGCCCCAGGATGTCAGTAATTACTGATATTTCTGAAGAGTTTTATAGTTTATGAAGTACTTTTCTGAAGATTAGTTTATTTACACTCCCCACAATACCCCTAAATGAGAAATTGGGCCCAGAGAAGAAAAGTGACTTGCCCAGGGTTATGTCACTAATGTTAAGTGACAGATGCAAAGACTCAGACATGACTGAGAGCACCTGTGAGCACTTACACGCACTCGTGCGCACACACGAACATGCACGCGTACTGATGGTCTGGCCTGAGTTCTGTCATCCCCACAAGCCACCCCTCACCAGTTCTGCCTAGACACCTTTCAGAATGCACTTCAAATGAGTCCCTGTATTGACATAACTGGAAAGTTTTCTTGAGTTACATGAAGGTTCTCACAAAGCTTCAAAAAGGCTACATGGCAAAATTGTTCTCTGCTCTTTGAGGCATTATTTCCTCTTTGGGAAACAGGCTCTTGGAGATGAAATCAGATCGAAGTCTCCAATGACAGATATTAGCTTTGTGAACTTAAGTCACCCAGACCCTCAGAACTTCAGTCTCCTGAGCAACACGGTGGGAAATCACACCTACCTGAATAAGAATTAAGCCAAGCAACGTGAATTAACCTTCAGAATCTGTCTAAAACACTCACATTAGCTGTTTCTGTTATGCATGCTTATCGTTAAGTATTATCATGACTAGAAATTTCTCACGTTATTTGTATGACTATGTAACAACTCAAAGACTTTTTTTTTTTTTTTTTTCCCAGAGCAGATTGGTCATCTACTGATTGGAGGTAACCTGCGGATTCCAAGATCCACGTTTGTTTTTCCTCCAACTCCGCACTGATGCCTCGGACTCTGGCAGTGGTAGATCCAGTCTCAGAATACACGTGGAGCAGAAATACCAGCGCGCAGCATCCGCAAAGCCGTTTCCATACCCACCTGCAGGGGCACCAACGCCCCCTCGCCATCCCTCCCTGACCCAGGGCGTGGAGAAAGGGCAACTGGAGCCCAGAGGCAACCCCGGGCCTCTGCCTCAAGCTAAGGCCCCGCCAAACCCCTCTTCTCGGGGCGGCCCAAGTTGCAGCATTCAGCAGGCTGGTGCGCTCGCCCGCAGCCCGCACGGGAGAACCTGGGCGGCAGCAGCGCTCTTTCGATCCCGCCCCCAGCCAGGAAGCAGAGCCCAGGAAAGCAGCAAGCAGCGCCCTGGGAGGCGTTGCTGGAAGACAGTGTCGAAGAGCCCAGGATGGGTGCCCAGGCCGGCTGCAGAGGCAGGGAAAGGCAAAGGCATAGACCCTGGACCACGCAGCTGCAGGAAGCCGGGCGGATGGGAAAAAGCCAGAGAGGGATTTGGAAGGGAAGGAGTGTGTGGAAAGCTGGCAGCGCTAGAGAACTAAGGATCCGGAGGTTGAGCGCGCAACTGGTCCCCAGAGCCCGGACCTGGCTATCGGATGGGGGGCGGGGGAGGGGATGGGGTGCGCTGAAGGTGGAGGAATAAGTGCAAGGGCTGAAGCTAAGCCGAAAATGGAAGGCAGCCTTTCCGAGAACCAGGACGCGTGAGGACAGTCGAGCTGAGGGAATAGTAATGAGAAAGCTGGAGCGGCGAAGGAGAGAAAAATACAGATTGAAGAGTGAGACCATGGAAGGGTGAGAAATATACTCTGAAAAGAAAAACGAAGAAAGAAAAATGCATCTGGAACTTAAAATTCGATATGGGGTGGGGTGGGGGGCAGTCACGCTAGAGAGAACTTGTCCCCGATACTGCCAAGAGAGATAGGGAAAAAAAATAAAAGGCACCAAGCATACCGGAAGAACAGAAAGTGAAGGAGAGGAGAAAAGAGAGGAGACAAACCAGACAAGAAATAGTAAGTTGCTGTTTAATTTTTTTTCATTGACAAACTACTTCCAAAGTTAATTTCGGCACTAACATGCGCACAAAATCCTTAGCCACATACACACCAAAATTATGGTATCTATGCTTCAGATAAATGCAGCCCAGGATCATGGACACACTTTCTCGATTGCAAATATCGTATTTTGCCTCTTTAAAAATTTTTCAAGTCTTGAAAGTTATCCCACCTTTTGCAGAATATTTCACTATTGGCCAAGGTATCCACAAACAAAAGACTTCTGCTTTATGCACCAAGGGATGGTGGGACTCCTAGACAGAATCACGTTTTCCGAACAGTTATTGGAAATACATCCACGGCATTTCAGTATCCCCCACACTCCCCGTAGCATCCAGCCAACAGTAAGTCTTGGAATTCCGAGGCAAGCTGCCCACACTGTAGCACTTTCTGTCACTTGCCTTCAACCATCTGTTAGAAGACCACAGTGAGGCTGGAGATTGGAGGCTACTGTGGAGCCAGCCTCCGACTTACCTGGTCGGTGCAGGTGATGCTGCTGAAAAGTGTGCTGAAGGGATCCATGGCAGAGCAGCACCGCGCAAGCACTTATCCACAAATACAGGACCCAGGACATCGCAGAGACCATTGCCATTCTCTAAAGAGAACATTAGAAAGGAAGAATTACCCCCGGCTTTGAGCCCCCAGCTCTGTCAGTCCCACTGATGAGAGAAGGGGTGTCTCAGACGTCATGTCCCTTTGCTACTTTGCTGGCTAGAATTAATGACCTGGCAGAGGTCATGGCATAAAGTGGGATTGAGAGAAATCACTCTCCATGAGATCATGAATCCATTTTTGAAATTCTGCAAAACCAAACTCTTAGGATAGCTGAAATACAGAAATAAAGTTTTTGACTATGTTAGGCAGTTTGAAACACTATACCCTGACTAAATATCCTCTTTTACACAATTATCTTTAAGCTATAGTTATTCCAGGCATTGAAAGGCTGCATGCTCCTGTTCATTCTAACTTCATTGCAAGTCTGACATAAGCCTGGAAGGAAAGAGTGGATTTTTTTTTTCAATTCTACAGTCATGAATTTTTAATTCCAGTGCTGTCTTCTAAACTAAGAAATCATTTCTCTGAGGCATGTTGTAATCTCCTGAAAGAACTGGTGTTTGGGGCTGGACTTAAAATCAGAAGGAATTGTCTTCAGCCAAAATGAGTTTCAGATACAAGATCTAAGATGTATGCATCTCTCCTAAAGCAAACCATAATTTACAATATTGCTTTGCCTCCTAAGATCTTATTGTGGCATTTGTTGAGTGTTGATGAATATGCATATACAGGTGGTATACGTATTTATGGACAAACATCCACCTTTTCTCAGGCGCTGAAACTCTGACAGTCTTCTCAGCACCTATGAGAATCTTAGGAGGTACAAAAGCTCAACTGCGCTACATATTGTCCAATTTCTCAAACAACACCTTATGCTGCATTTCATATTTGCCAAATTAATCAAACTTGAAGCATCGTCCTTACTCAGCCAGTGATACAGAAGCATTTTCTATATAAGAATCCAGTTAAGTGTATGCTTTTCTCTTAGAGCTTTGGACCCAAGATTGTTTCTTTTTTTCATCTTTCCACTGTCAAATCATATACTTCAAGTATTTAAACTCTACATTTAAAACCTCCTAGTGACCTCCCTGTGTGGCTTCTTTATTCGTGGAAATTGGCCCTCTTTCAAAAGCTGTGATGTTCAGTAAGCAAAATATATACATTATACCTCTGTGTGTGTGTGTGTGTGTGTGTATGTATACAGACAAAATACAAGATAATTTGTGGATTTTAGGAGAGAGAGACTTAGTCTTTAAGAAGGGTTTTAAAATTATAATAGACAAATGGTGACAACCATAATTAAGTGCAAAGTAGGAAAACATTATGTTCAACAGCATGATGCCTTTCATGCCCTGGTCTGTGATTCACATGGACCATTCACTTTATAATTAGTTTCACAGGCCAGTGTTTACTTTTGTGTATAACAGATTTAGCCTCATTGTCTTCAGAACTATCATTGCACCATAGATGCATTCTCTTCAGATAAAAGCAACACCCCTCCTATGAATTCTGAAATGAATGCATCTGGGTGCCTGCAAATTATAGAAAGGCAAAATAGAGCGGATGGTGGCATGCAAAGACTTTGTGAATTTCAGTTAAAATGTACTAGGAATTCATCTAAACTTGAAAAAACCCTACCAGGATAAAAACTTAACAGTTTTTCAATGACTGCTTTCTCTTCTTCACCTATACAAATCTTAGCACTCAAAATTGCTGTGGTTTGACATTTGCAATATTTTCCTTCTTTTTATTTTTTTTTTTCATTTAACTTTCTTTAATTCTTAACATTACTTCTAAGGCTCCTGCAAATAGCTCTCTTTGCTCACTCTCTTAGCAAGAGGTGAGCTCTATGTTAATAGGTGTTTCCCCCCAAAATAATGCATTCAGCCTTACATAGGTCTCTAGACCTGACTAAATAGATTTCAAATCTGCTTTCTGAATCTTAAATCCTTAAAGAGGCTTCTTACCTGAAAAATCCAGCCAAGAGCAGAGTACTCTATTAGTGTTCATTGGAAAGCTCTAACACTTTCTAAAATCCATCTGTGCCACAATTGGAGATTTTTTTTAAAAAGAGCTTCCCAATAATCTTCTTTATCAGGATTAAAAATATATATATATATGTTTTTCTCTTCCGATGTTACTTCCACGGTAAAGAAGACATTGGGTTCATTCAGACTGTATTGTCAGAAAAGGAACCAAGGTTTGAGGGCTGGAAACCTTGTCATTTTCACCTTTAAATCATCTCCTGGCGTCACCTCTGCCAGACGAGACCTTTGAAATGATGGTGAGATAATGTGCAGTTTCCTGATGAGAATCAGTTTATAGTTAATGACGGACCATCCCCACTCCAGAGCATTCAGGGCAGAGTAAGGCAGCAAAATGTAGGAGCAGGGCTGCTATACGGCGCTGTAAGTAGCAATAGTCTCTTTCAATACATCCCTCCTCTGTAAAGTATCACATGTCTTAAAGTGACATTACCCTCTATTACAGCTACAGTGAATTGTAATACCTGCCCACTAACTACTGAACAACTCAAGCAGCACTTTAACACTGTATTGCCCAGTACTTTCTGTTAGAGATTTTACTGATATTGTTCATTTACCAAAAGAAGAAAGAGGGAAGGAGAAACAAAAGAAAAAAGCATTCTGCAAAATACTGATAGTGTTAATGGGTGTCAGATTTCTAACAGCAAATGGGAAAGTGAAAAATATAAGCCATTTCTTACCTTTTAAGGTTCTTTTAACCAGTAAGTTAACCCAAAATATTGTTGAGTTTATACAAATTTAAGTCTGTCAATTATTTCAGCAGCTAAATGTGAGAACATGATCTACCTAGACTACAGTATAGATGTTTATAGGAGTAAGCCTAAAACAAACCTTCTGAGTTTTTTTAAAACATGTTTAATACATAGAAATACATCATTTTCAGCATTGAAGAGTGGGTTTTGACAAAGAAATATGCTCAAGACATTTTATAAAAATTTCCTTCAAATAATATGCTGGGGTGGGAAGAGGAAACACTCAAAAGTTCAACATTTTGTTTCCAGTGCTAGGGTTTAGACACTTTCTTCTTTGAAAATATAGATATGATGGTACCTACACATAAATGATGCATATGAAGTGACCTAGTTTTCACTTACAGATTGCACTGACAATGATTCACTCAAATAAATCAATCAGTTATCCACTTATAAAGCACCTACTATGTGTTAGATGCTCGGGAACAAGGGGGAAAATAACATTGATGTGATTGCCACTGTCATACATCATACTGTATAGTCTTTATTTATTTTTTTTAATTTTCAAAATTAAGGTAGTTCTTATAATATTCTGGCTTCAACAACCTCTTCAAGTGCCTCAGAGTACTCTCTGGGCTTTCACAGTCATTATAAAGAAAGTTTGATGTTGCAGTGCATCTTCAGAAGCTATCGTTCTCTCCATTTGCACAGAGTGAGACACTGAGACACCCTTCAAACACATCACTCTTCATCCCTGGTCCTGCACAGAATAGCTTGGACCCTAACATCTGTTTATTAAAGCTCATCATTAAACAAATTTCAAGATAACAGTAAATACAAATCTTAGAGTGAACGTAAGTCGAGTGCCAAAGTTCTAGGTGTGATTGTGTATTTCATTTCTATGGTTCATTATTGTTGAGTTGGTGAATATATATAGTAAGCTCACACCATTCAATCTCAAGACCAAAGTGATTAAAACTACAGTAGCAGTTGTTGGTTGGTCGCTAAGTCGTGTCTGACTCTTTTGCGACTCCGTGGATTGCAGCTCACCAAGTTCCTCTGTCCATGAAGTTTTCCAGGTAAGAATATAAGAATGGGTTGACATTTTCTTCTCTGCAGGATCTTCCTGACCCAGGGATCAGACTGGCATCTCCTGCCTTGGCAGGCAGATTCTTTATTGCTGAATCACCAAGGGAAGCCCACAGTAGCAGTAGGTAAGGTGTATTTAAACCCTCACCATGTGCTGATGCTACTCCAAAGTATGTTGTTTATAAGGTGTAATTTAATCCTTTTTACCAACCCCATAAGATAAATATCATTATTATTTTCTTCATTTCATGAATGGGGAACCAGAGAGTGAATAGGGAGATTAAGAAACTTACTCAAGGTATTATAGCTGCTAAGTGATAGGGCAGACCCCAACAATCTGGGTCAAGAGCCCATCTCCTAAACACTAGGATTAAATACTTCATAGAAAAAAAAAACAAAAAAATCTACCCTCCAAAATTAGCCATTATATTTTCTTATTTCTTTACAATTAATACAGTCTTCAAAAATTATTATATATTCATTCAAGACTTACATGCTGAGTATATTCCAGGCATTTGAAGTGTAGAAATATGAAAGGCAGTCTTTACCTCATGGCTTTTTGTTTTGTTTTTGCTCTGCTAGTGTGTGCGAGTCTGACTCTTAGCAGCCTTATGGACTGCAGCCCATCAGGCTCCTCTGTTCTTGGGATTCTCTAGGCAAGAATGCTAGAATGGGTTCCCATACTCTCCTCCAGGGACTCTTCTCAACCCAGGGATCAAACCCACATCTCTTATGTCTCCTCCATTGGCAGGCATGTTCTTCACCACTAGCACCACCTGGGAAGCCTTTGCTATGATAATGCATTAAAATTAGAAGGAAAGGGCTTCCCTTGTGGCTCAGCTGGTAAAGAATCTGCCTAGAATGTGAGAGACCTGGGTTCAATTCCTAGGTTGGGACGATCCCCTGGAGAAGAGAAAGACTACCCACTCCAGTATTCTGGCCTGGAGAATTCCAAGGGAGTCCCAGAGTTGGACATGACTCAGCAACTTTTACTTTTCACATTTGCTAATAAAGGCTACCATTTTGAAAACTGTACATTATATTTTTCATTTCTAGGGATTAGACTAAGGTTCAACATCATTTCTTATCTATGATTCAGTTTAATAAACTTGAAATACATACTAATGGATTATGTTCAAGGCACTCAGATAGGCATTGTTAGAATTTTTTAAAAAGATTGGAATAATGACTTTCCCTTTCAATCTTAAGTGGCTTCTATATTTGCATATGATGGAACAAGAATGTCAGACTAGCTCCATTTTCTTTTCTAAATACCCTGTCCATTGTATTGCTGCCAATGATCATTTTCCCTAATAATATAAGCATCAACAAATATTGACGCTTAAGGCAATTTAGTCCATTCTCCCAACGCAAAGCAAAGTTATTCTCATGCCTTTCAAAGAAGCCTTTCCACCTTTGGCCATCAAAGGACTTCATCACCTGATCACTTTCTTGTTGGATGGGCCATAATGTTTTGGCCAATGAGGTGTCAACCAGACTGATGGTATCTTTTTGAGGCTGAAGGACTGTTGAAGCAACACTTTTCAGATTGCTCTTTGCCTCTGGAACAGGACCCATCTTCCTGGATCCTTGAGAGACTGTAAAGAGCAGAGGTCCTCATCTTCACCTTGCCACTCACAACAGATGTAGATAGTAAATAAGAAATATTGTGTTCTTTAAGCAATTGAGATTTGGGGGCTATTTGTTACGGCAATATAACCTAGTCTGTCCTGACTGATACTTTAACCTATGTCAATCATGTATTACTTGAATTATGTTCCATTTACTTCCCTAAGCTATAGCAGAATATATACGTCAGGCCTAGTTCATGTCTTCACAGAGCTCCATGGTATAGATACCCATTGGAGATTTTTGATCAGAGCATTATAAATCCAAAGCATTGATTATTACAGCCAGTATCCCTTCAGATTCCCATAAACCAGGAGTTATAAACTGAACATTCACATGCCCATGGCCAGGCTGGTTCCGTTATACAAGCATGATATTGCAAAAGGCAAAGGTCTACCACACCACTATTATAGCCCTTCCAGTTACAGGACTTTAAGATACCTACTCAGTGGGGCCAAACTCCTAAAGATATAATGTCAAATACAGTATCTATGTGCATGTACATCTGTTTATGTAAAAAAGAGAGAAAATCATATTCACTAGAACTTCTCCCCATGGAAAAACCCATGTTTACTCAGGAGACCCAATGAAAATAATTGAGGGTAAAAGATAAAACTCAAAATGTTGACATAGCCAAGAATGTTCAGCATATTGCCCTGCATAATGAAAGGTATGGGATGGAGGAATGGAGGATAGAGGAGCCAGTAGGGCAGAAACCTGGAAAGCGGAACAATGGTGGGGGTGGGCAGAAAACAGAGAGAGAGAGAGAGAGAGGCAGAGGTTCTCTAGAGGCTCAGGAAGAGAAGGACTGGGGGCAACAGAAATCTCCAAAGGGGATTTCCCGGTGGAAACCTGCATCCTGTGGGGTGTGACTTCACCCTCGGTCTCTTCAAATGATTAAAAACAGTTTTAAAATACAAAAAATTCATATATACTTTGTGTTAGTAAGTTAATTGGGAAACGCATTAAAGGGGTAAAATCCTGGATCCAGGCCCAAAGTACCACCAGAAAATCTCTCAGTTCCCTGATTACCACACTTTCCATTTCTTGGCATTAGAAATAAAATCCATTTTCACTTTAGTTTAGGAACAAGCCACTTAATAATTTGGCTAATTTGAATTCACAAATGTGCAGGAAAAACACATTTGAGACATGCAAAATTTTATGTCTATGCATATTTCTAAATTAAAAAAACAACTAAAGGAATTTAAATAAATTACATCTGGACTGAGAAAGATGCCAAGTTTCAGTCCAATGCAAATGAAAGTGGTTTAGATGTATGCCATTTAGAGGAGTTCTAAGTATTTCCTGAAATAACACAATTTGGGTTGTGATTTCACAACTCTATTGTTTTTTTCTTGTTCCATTTCAGTTGGCTAATGGAAATGAAGTTATGGATGAGAGGATCATTGTCATTATCTCTAATCTAGATGCTTTCTATACTACTGAAACTCAGTTTCTCTTTTCTGTAGTCACTGGGGCTATCCATCAATTAGCTGACAACGTCTGTTTTCAGTCTCTGATTATGAGAAGACAATATACCTCTTCCCTTGGCTAAGTAATAATGCTACCCTATCTTTCTCCTGTAACACAATTGCATAAATTGTTTGTGTTACATCATGCTTTGTCTGGAACTCACTTAAAATTTTCCTGTCTCCCCTGGTGTCCTAATATGTGGCCCATATCAGATACACAACAACATCCCTAGCTTGTTAGTCTTACTTTGGGACCTAAATAAAATGTGTATACTTATCTTATTTCTTTATTTTGTACCTTGTATTGTTTTAAAATACATTGAAGATGAGGAAAAAATGAAGAGAAAGCAAATGAAGTACAAGAGAATATGAGTTACATAATATATAATATCTGTGATGATTGATGAACATGTATTAATAATGATGATGATGATGATGCTATTGTCTTAATACCTTTTGTCTAGAGAGAGGAATCTTTTTATATGCCAAGCCCCCTTAGCGTTCACATGCAGTGTCTCATTTAATACTCACAAATATGCAAATAGGTCTGTATTACAGTCATCTCTATTTTATCAGTGAAAACACAAATTTCAGAGAAGTTAAGTGATTGAACTAATGTCACACTTCTCATAAGGTTGAACACCTTTGATGCAAAGTCATATTTGATTTTCAGAACCGAAGCTCTAAGCAACCAAATTCTAGGCAAATGATATTGCCAAGAAATGAAAAAAAAAAAATTACAAAATAAAGATAAAAGCCACATAAGCTAAGCAAGATAAGCCTAATGAGAACTTTGAAAGTGAACCCCAAACCATCAAGTGACAGAGGAAGTACTAATTTGACTCCAAGCCTCCTAGCAGCAGAAGTGAAGAAGAGACAACTTATTTCATAAAAATGTACAGCATCCATAAGGTAAAAAGCCAAGCAAAAGCACACCCACGAAAAAAGCCAAAAAACTGCTCCAGAAATAAGACTTAATGAGCAGAGGCTGAATCATTTGGTGACTCTCAGTTTGGTAATTTGGATGTGGATACACAAGCCAGAGTTTTCAGTAACTGTAAGAAAAGGGAAACGGAAGGCAAGATTTCTCTTCGGCCAGAGGAAAAGATAACCTTCATGTAGGAGTCTCATTTTTCACCTCCAGCAGCCTATCTCTTCAATTACTTTATCAATTATAATTCCTCACTGCTTATCTTGTCTGTCTTCCAGGCAGCAGGAAAAGAAAGAATAAGGTCATTTCTTTTGTTCTTCCACATCTCATCTCCTTATTCTCTTTTTAGAACAGAAAGAAAGTTGAAACCACTAACAGCTTCACTTCCACTGCACCAATGAAAGTGATAAATAAACTGAACTTTTAAAGAACAAGTGGTCTCTTTATTATGAGAATATGAGTATATATTATGAGCACATAAAGGTTGTGAAAATGACTGCTTTGGTGATAATAATAAAAACAATAACATGATTTCTTTGGCTTATAAAACACTCAGATCCGTAGCCAGATTCATAGTCACTATCTCCCATACCCACTCTGATCTAAGAAATGGCCCTTCACAGACTCCGTGTCTTAAATCTCTCTACTTTCTCCCTGTCCATTCAAACATATACCCCCCAAATACCACCATCTTTCATTTGAATTATAGCAATACTTCCTTAACTAGTCCACTTGCCTTCAGATGTGAACATTCCATGCATCTCTTTCCCACTCTGCCACCAGAGGGAACGGGTTTGAGATGCATGTTGATCATGCCACCCAAGCAAACCTTGAAAACCTTTCAGTGATTTTCCCATTGTGCTTAAAACAAAGCCCCAATTGATGGCCATGGTTGACAGGGCTCTGCAAGAGTTGGCGTCCGTCTACTTCTCTAGGCTCATCTTTTACAAACACTCACTCAGCTCCTACTACACTCCTGGGTCCTTGAGTGGGATACGGTTTCTCTCAGTTGTCTTCTGGAATGCTCCAAACCAAATCGTCACCCTGACATGTGCTCTCACAGTATGTCATCTCTATAGCCTTAATTACCACTGTAAATAACTGTTTCTAGAATTATTTATGATATCTGCTTTATCTCTTTACTGTAAACACTATAAGAGGGGAACTAGCACCTTGTTCACTCCTCTATTGTCAGAATCAAAAAAATATATATTTATGTATATGTATATATATATACATATATATATACACACACACTGTGTAGCATAGAGACTCAAGTGTTTCTATGTGTAAATAAACAATAATCAATGAATCAAAAATAAAATATGAGGCCACTATCGAGATGGCATATATGATCAACTGTTTTTTCAGAAATAAGTATATTTTGTGCCCTCCTCCAAGGCTTTATTTGTTCTTTTTGGTAGTACACATGTATGAAGTAGCAATACATATTAAGGATGACTGCCTTGTTCTGTTTGAGACTATTGTTTTGATACTAAGTGAAAGAAAGTGGCCCATGTATTGTTTAAACCCTTACCTACCTGCCACTAAATCTATTTTGGATACTTTTTTTGGTTTGTTTTTGCTAGAAGAAAAAAAAAAAAAAACTGTCCTGAATTTTCAGCCCTGGTATTTAGTATCTAAATATGATCTGATGGTACAATTCACAGCTGACTCCTGAAGAATAACAAAAATCTACAAATGTTAAAAATTGAAAAACAAAAAAAACCACTTAGAATTTCATTACTTTAAACCTAGAAGAAATCTCCCCCAAACCTCCTTGTTCAGCCTCTCTGTTGTACAAGAAATAAAAAGACCTAAGAAAGGGAAGAGGCTTTCTTGAGGGAATACAGTGAGTTCACTGATGTGGGTCACATTAGAATACAAGTCTCCTCATCTTATATGCTCTCTTCTCTTCTCTTCTCTCTCTCTCACTCTCTCTTTCATAGCACTATCCAGTAAACCTTTCTCTGAGTCTGGAAATGTTCTGTATCTGTGCTGACCTAGATGGTAGCCTCTATCTTCATGTGGCTATAAAGTACTTGAAATGTGTTTAGTGCAAACAAGAAAATGAAATTTTTCATTTTAATTCATTTTAATTAATTTAAACTTAAATAGCTTCATATGGTTAGTGGAAACTGTACTGAACAGCACAGCTCTAAAATACGTTAGCTAGATTAAGGAAAATAAATGCAATGACATCAAATAATTTTTAGTAAGCTAGCAGAAAAATCTGAACTACCTCACAGTAACCTTCCATAATTAAGATAACATTAAAGAAGGTAAAATGAGCTTGGTTACAAGTAATAGGAAAAGTTCAGAAACAATGCAAACTGGAGTAAATAAAACGGAGGATGTAAGTTTTCTTAAAGGTGCCTTGTGCACAGGTGGGGCTCCCCTCCTGGTGGGTTTGACTCAGTAACTCCACTAAGCTATCAAGGAGGTAGCTCAGTTTCAACTTTCTCTCTGCAGTGCAAGGGGTCATTCTAAAGTACGTTTCCCATCATGGATGAAACACAGCGGCCAAAAGCTGTCTGAGATATGATCTTATTCATCCACGTATGGGAACAAAAAGGATTGTTTCAAGAAGCTCTCCTGAGATAAGCAAGGAAGAGTCTTCATTAGCTTCCCCCAGCAAGCCACTTCTCAGAGCTCCTTAGCTTGTCTTGGATCACTTGCCCCTCCCTGAGCCAGCTACCTTGATCAGGGGGAAAAGATCACATGGCTGAACTGAGGGCCACAGCATTAGTCCCAAACCCAAGTCAAGAGAGAAATTAACTTCCTCCAAAAGAAATGAATGGAATCGGGGAGGTCTGATACTTAAATGAAGTGAAAGTGAAGTCACTCAGTCGTGTCTGACTCTTTGCCACCCTGTGGACTGTAGCCTATCAGGCTCCTCCATCCATGGGATTTCCAGGCAAGAATACTGGAGTGAGTTGCCATTTCCTTCTCCAGGGGATCTTCCTGACTCAGGGATAGAACCCTGGTCTCCTGCATTGTAGACAGATGCTTTACTGTCTGAATCACCAGGGAAGTCACTTACATGAAAATCAGGACAATAATTTGGAAGAAAGGATGAATATTGAAAACAACCACAGTGTGGACAAAAGCTGGTGGTATTTTCATATATATTTTAGGACTAAAGTACTTTGCCATTTTTGTATTTTTTTCTACTTAAAAGCAGTATGGTTTTGTTTTGGAAAGGCAAGCTTCCCCTCCCTCTTTGAATCTCTTTCCCTCCTCCACGCCTATCAGAGAGTCCTGGTCTGTAAGTAACAGTGCAGATGGGGTAGGAGTAGTGTAGCTCCATCCCCAGCGAACTCCCACCTCTGGAGTCAGTGAGGAGGCAACGGTCCTTCTCAAGGAGTTGAGGAGAAAAAGAACAGGCGACATTGCAGAAGAACTGGGATGCTGAGGCCTTGAACAGAATTATTTCTGGAATTTCACTTGGTAGTTTCTTCCGTGAGGATATTCAAGGATGAATGGACCTGGAGCAACTGAAGCAGAAAGCTGCGAAGCTGCGGAATCAGATCCAGAGATCAAGTCCTGAGCCGTTGGAGTGGGAGGACTGACTCCAAGACCCTAGGCTACCAAAGAACTAACCCTGGGGAGTATCAAATAGTGAGAACTCACACAAAGGAAACCACTTGAATACAAGACCCAGCATCACCCAACCAGCACTAGCACCCTGTGCAGAATGCCTCATCTAAAAAACAGACAAAATGAAAATATAAATCCAATCATCAGCAGACAGGATTACCACCTCATTCAGCCTAGCCCATCAGAGGAAAAACAAACAAACAAAAACTCAGCACAAATCTCACTCTATGAGAAGCTTACACAAACTATTGGACCAACCTTAGGAAGGCAGAAAACAAAAGGAAGAAAGAATTCAACCTTGAAGCCTGGGAAAAGGAGACCTCAAGCACAATAAGTTATACTATCATGTAAGAATTGAATCACCAGTCTATATCTGACGCAGGATACAGCATGCTTGGGGCTGGTGCATGGGGATGACCCACAGAGATGTTATGGGGAGGGAGGTGGGAGGGGGGTTCATGTTTGGGAACACATGTAAGAATTAAAGATTTTAAAATAAAAAAAAATTAAAATTAAAATTAAAAAAAATAAAACAAATAATGAAAAGGCAGAGAAATCCTACACAAGTGAAGGAAACTAACAAAGACTAAACACAAAGAAAGTATATTGAAAGTATATTGAAAGCAGCAATCCACTCCAGGACTATTGCCTGAAAATCCCATGGACAGAGGAGCCTGGTAGGCTACAGTCCACGGGGTTGCAAAGAGTCAGACACAACTGAGCGACCTCACTTCACTTTACTTCATGGGCTTCCCTGGTGGCTCAGAGGGTAAAGCATCTGCCTGCAATGCAGGAGACCCGGGTTCGACCCATGGGTCGGGAAGATCCCCTGGAGAAGGAAATAGCAACGCACTCCAGTAATCTTGGACTTCCCTGGTGGCTCAGATGGTAAAGAATCTGTCTACAATGTGGGAAACCTGAGTTCAATCCCTGGGTTGGGAAGATCCCCTGGAGAAGGAAATGGCAATTCACTCCAGGACTATTGCCTGGAAAATCCTATGGACAGAGGAGCCTGGTAGGCTATAGTCCATGGGGTTGCAAAGAGTTGGACAAGAAGGTACGACTTCACTTCACTTCACTTCACTTCACTTCACTTCACTTCACTTCACTTCACTTCACTTCACTTCACTTCACTTCACTTCAGAAGAATTAAAGAATAAACATGCAGAGACAAATGACACAATTACTGAAATTAAAAATACTCTGCTGCTGCTAAGTCACTTCAGTCACGTGTGAAGTGTGACCCCATAGACGGCAGGCAGCCCACTGGGCTCCCTCGTCCCTGGGACTCTCAAGGCAAGAACACTGGAATGGGTTGCCATTTCCTTCTCCAGTGCATGAGAGTGAAAAGTCAAAGTGAAGTCGCTAAGCTGTGTCTGACTCTTAGTGACCCCATGGACTGTAGCCCACCAGGTTCCTCCATCCATGGGATTTTCCAGGCAAGAGTACTGGAGTGGGGTGCCATTGCCTTCTCCGAAAAATACTCTAGAGGGAATCAATAGCAGAATATCTGAAGCAGAAGAACAAATCAGTGAGCTGGAAGATAAAATGGTGGAAGTAAATTCTGAAGAGCAGAATAAAGTAAAAAGAATGAAAAGAACTGAGGATAGTCTCAGAGACCTCTGGGACAATATCAAATGCACCAACATTCGAATTATAGGGAATCCCAGAAACAGAAGAGAAAAAGAAAGGGTATGAGAAAGTTTTTGAAGAGATTATAGTTGAAAATTTCCCCAGCATGGGAAAGGAAATAGACAATCAAATCCAAGAGGCACAAAGAATCCCATACAGGATAAACCCAAGATTACTGTACCTGGCAAGGATCTCATTCAAAACTGATGGAAAAATAAAAGAGCTTTCCAGACAAGCAAAAGTTAAAAGAATTCAATACCACCAAGCCAGCTTTACAACAAATGTTAAACAGGCTTATATAGTCAAGAAATACAACAGAAGAAAAAAGGTCTACAAAATCAACCCCAAACAATTAAGAAAATGGCAGTAAGAACATATGCATCAGTAATTACTTTAAATGTAATTACTTTAAATAGATTAAATTCTCCAACCAAAGACACAGACTGGCTGAATGGATACAAAAACAAGACCCATATATATGCTGTCTACAAGAAACCCACTTCAGACCTAAAGACACATATAGACTGAAAGTGAGAGGATGAAAAAATACATTCTGTGCAAAAGGGAAGCACAAGAAAGCTGGAGTAGCAATCCTCATATCAGACAAAATTGACCTGAGAATTAAAGAATATTACAAGAGATAAGGAAGGACACTACATAATGATAAAGGGATCAATCCAAGAGGAAGACATAACAACTGTAAATATCTGTGCACCCAACATAGGATCACCTCAATACATAAGACAAACACTAACAGACATAAAAGGAGAAAATGACAGTAACACAATAATAGTAGGAGACTTTAACCCCCCATTCACACCAATGGACAGATAATCAAAACAGAAAATTAATAAGGAAACACAAGTCTTAAATGATACATCAAATGAGATGGATTTCATTGATATCTTCAGGACATTCCATCCAAATGCAGAAGAATACACCTTATTCGCAAGTGTGCATGAAACATTCTCCAGGATAGATCACATATTGGCTCAAAAATCAAATCTCAGTAAATTTAAGTAAATTGAAATCATATCAACCATCTACACTGACTACAATGCTATGAGATTAGATATCAATTACAAAAAAAAAAACCGTAAGACACATAAATACGTGGAAATTAAACAACACATTTCTAAATAACCACCAGATTACTGAAGAAATCAAAAGGGAAATCAAACATTTCTAGAAAAAAATGACAATGAAAACACAACTCAAAACCTATGAGATGCAGCAAAAGCAGTTCTAAGAGGGAAGTTTTTAGCAATACAATCCTACCCAAGAAAGAAGAAAAACATTTACTAGACAACCTATTAGTAGAAGGAAAGAAATCATAAAGATCTGAGCAGAAATAAATGAAAAAGAAATGAAAGAAACAATAGTAAAGATTAATAAAACTAGAAGCTGCTTTTTGAGAAGATAAACAAAATGACAAACCTTTAGCCAAACTCATCAAAGAAAAAAAGAGAAAAGAATCAAATCAACAAAATTAGAAATGAAAATGAGAGGTTACAACAGACAATGTAGAAATACAAAGGATTATAAGAGACTATTATGACTGTGCCAAAGCCTTTGACTGTGTGGATCACAATAAACTGTGGAAAATTCTGAAAGAGATGAGAATACTAAACCAATTGACCTGCCTCTTGAGAAACTTATACGCGGGTCAGGAAGCAACAGTTAGAACTGGACATGGAAAAACAGACTGGTTCCAAATAGGAAAAAGAGTACATCAAGCCTGTATATTGTCATCCTGCATATTTATGCAGAGTACATCATGAGAAATCCTGGGCTGGAAGAAGCACAAGCTGGAATCAAGATTGCCAAGAGAAATATCCATAACCTCAGATATGCAGATGACACCACATTTATGGCAGAAAATGAAGAGGAACTAAAAAGCCTCTTGATGAAAGTAAAAGAGGAGAGTGAAAAAGTTGGCTTAAAGCTCAACATTCAGAAAACTAAGATCATGTCATCTGGTCCCTTCACTTCATGGGAAATAGATGGGGAAACAGTGGAAACAGTGTCAGGCTTTATTTGTGGGGGGGGCTCCAAAATCACTGCAGATGGTGACTGCAGCCATGAAATTAAAAGATGCTTACTCCTTGGAAGATAAGGTATGACCAACCTAGATAGCATATTCAAAAGCAGAGACATTACTTTGCCAACAAAGGTCCGTCTAGTCAAGGCTATGGTTTTTCCCGTAGTCATGTATGGATATGAGAGTTGGACTGTGAAGAAAGCTGAGCGCCAAAGAATTGATGCTTTTGAACTGTGTTGTTGGAGAAGACTCTTGAGAGTCCCTTGGACTGCAAGGAGATCCAACCAGTCAATTCTAAAAGAGAGCAGTCCTGGGTGTTCATTGGAAGGACCGATGCTAAAGCTGAAACTCCAATACTTTGGCCACCTCACGGGAAGAGTTGACTCATTAGAAAAAACTCTGATGCTGGGAGGGATTGGGGGCAGGAGAAGAAGGGGACGACAGAGGATGAGATGGCTGGATGGCATTACTGACTCGATGGACATGAGTTTGGGTGAACTCTGGGAGTTGGTGATGAACAAGGAGGCCTGGCATGCTGTAATTCATGGGGTCGCAAAGAGTCAGACATGACTGAGCAACTGAACTGATTGACTGACTGATATATAATATGTTTTATATACAATTTATACAATATGTTTTATGATGTATTTTTTTTCTCTGAAAATATCACATTTTCCAATGTCAATAACAATTCCTCTAATGGTGAACTTAATCTAGATAATCAACCTAAAATATCTTTCTCCTTCTAAGCTTTCCACATCCCTTTATTGCTTGTAAATTGTGGTTACTCTTCTTACTTTTATGGCAGTAAACTTCTTCCTATGCAAGACAGAGAGTTAACAACAAAAAGATTTTTCTTTTCTCTGCATGATCATATATGATACCAATGGTTAACTGCAACCGAAAAGCATACATCCCTGCTGATTAGTGTAGGCTTAAATCTTGTGAACTTTATTTGACACTGTCGGTTTGTATCTGATCTGCCTTCAAGTAAATTTCTCTTCTGGTCTTTGCCCTATTTTTAATATGGCTGATTATCTATTCTCTTTTATCTGGTTTGAATTTTAATTATGAGAAAGAAATAATTTCCTGAAATGAAAAATGTATAGAAAAATAGATATGTATATCTTTTAATCCATATCTCCTTGGCATTCCCTTCTTTTATTTCTTTGCTTTTTGACTTGGTCAGAGAGGCAGCAAAATAGAAGGGCTAAGAGAATGGACTGTGGAGTCAGACATCTTGGGTCCTTCTTTCAGCAGCATCTCTTATTAACTGTCCAATCTTATTCCAGTAACTTTTCCTGAGTTGCCAAATACTGATATCTAATTCAAAGGATTATTGTTAAGATGCATATTAGAATATCAGGTATATTATAAGTCTCTGTAAACTTTTAAAATTAAATTTGATATCTAGGCTCTAACTAAGATTTAGTTCTACATTTTAACATGCTTTCACATGTCTTTGAAACCTCAGCTTTATAAATTTGAAACATTCTTGCCCCCCTCTTTCACCTCCACTTACCTTTCCTATTCCCTTTCTTTCCTCTAAATCAAATAACTTTTTAGAGTTAGTTCTAGTGCATTATTTTCCATGGACTTTTTGTTGGCCTCCCAAGTCTAGACTGGCCACCCCTCTATCTAGCGCTGTCCTATAAGACACACCTCAGTCTCTATAAGATTCCGTGCCAACCACATTTGCTACAGCATCTACTGCTCAGTGCTGTAGAATAGATGGAAGAATGTCCCAGAAGGAGGGAATAAATTGTGCAAAATCTTTGAGTCAAGAAGGCATTTTGTTTGAAGGACTGAAAGGCACTACGCTTTATCTGGGGATGTGAGAGATAGACTAGATAGTGATAGTGATCTTGTGATCACTAGATAGTTATTTTCACTTCACTAGTCTATCTCTCACCTCCATATCCCCAGATAAAGCATAGTGCCTTTCAGTCCTTCAAACAAATTGCCTTCTTCAGTCAAAGATTTTGCACAATTTATTCCCTCCTTCTGGAACATTCCTTCATCTATTCTTTTCCCAGATGGCTCTTTTTTTTATCCCTCTGGTCTCACAGAGATTTTCCCTGACCTTACCATTCCCTTTTTGAAAACACATGATGACTTTAATGTGGTTTAAAAACCACAGACCACAAGACCCAACACAACCAAAGTGTGCCTATGTTTTCAATCTACATATCATCCCATTCCTCCCTATCTACTCCCACATTCACTATGCTCTAGTCACTCTTAACTTCTCTCAGTAATACACTTTGGTATTCTTTCCTTTAGGATGCATTCGTGTAATAAGCCAAGTACAGAGAACAGAACTCAAGAACTGGTATATAAGATAGAAATTGCTCACACACTCCAAAAGCTTTCTAGCCTTTGTACCTGCTCTAAACTCCTGTTTTATTCATCACTGTTCGCTCACCCTCTGACAATGTACCTGGCACATAGTAGGTGATCGATTATTATTTATAGACGATGAATAAAGGAATGTGTCAGTGAATGAATAAACACAGCCATTTCTCATTCTCGTGTTTTAGATGTCTTATGAATTTGCAGCAATATTCTAAGCAAGTGGTTGGCGGTGGGCTGAGCAGGGAGGAGGCTGGGAAGAATTTCAGATGATGTGTCTGTATGTGTATGGGTGTTTGTGTGGGAATCTGAGTCTGAGAATGCCTAAATGTGCATCTCCAACCACAGCCCAGTGCCAGAAAGGCTTTTTGAATTGCTTCTTGTTTTTTCTCATCCACCCTTTTGTCCTTTTCTCCTACCACACCATATTGAAAGTAGGCCTTTCCCACTCTTAGTTTCCACCTTCACGTTCGTACTGTAGTGAAGAACATGTGGTATCTCCGGGAGTCCCAAGGCTAGGAGATCTAGCAGTTGCTAGTGTAGAGTAGAGGAGGAGAAAATTATAAAGAGGAGTTCAAGGGAGTCATCGACCATGACTAAAGCGGGTAGGATAGAGTAGTTGAGCACACCCACACTTGGATTCCCTAAACCAGAGGTCCGCAGTCTGACTGTGAGTTACAATAACCTGGGGAGTTTGTAAAACTCTAAATGCCTCGGACCCTACCCTAGATCAATCAAATCAGGATCTGTGAATGTGCGACTCAGGCAGCAGTACTTTCAAAGCTCTCTGTGTGGTTCCAACATGCAGCCAAGTTTGAAAGCCACTGCAGTAAAACAAAACCTTACTGCAGTGTTTGGTCACTATGGCAACCCCATAAATACCTGTGATATTTTGTTAATTAGTTGCCAACTAAGAGGCACATTCTCCCTTTTAACAGATTTAGGGTTAGGCCGGTGTTTCCAGTACCTCTTTATGGAAAGCTTACTATGTGCTTGATATGATAATATTTACCATATAAGACCTCTATTTCATTACTTTGTGATTTTTTTTTCCTACCTCATATTTAAGTGCATAGATTATGTGAACTTTAGGTATTCCAAGAGATGGTTAGTACGCACCATGATTGCTCCGCTTACATACATCCCCCCCAAGCTTGACTTTTTATCATTTAGTTACAATGTCCTGTGCTGAGCTAACTGGTTCTAGGAATCTCTTTTGTGGCTCAGGGTAGCCCCGTTCCCTGCCATAACCAGGGATGAGCACAAAAGTCAATCTGTGCCAATAATTACACGAGGATAGGTTTGCAGAGATCTCTTAGAAAGATACCTTTTTTCATTCATCCAAGACAGTTTTAGGAAGTAATTTTTTTTCTCTTCTCCAGACCTGAGAAAGGGAGCAGGTCATAGACTCAGTGTCATTATGAAGCAGTGCTAATCTTAGCATGAGACTGATACCATGAAAAGCAGAGGAAACAAGTATGGAAAAAATGTCCTTTGCTGAACCAAACTCTTAAGTCCACTCAGTGTTAGACTTGCCCTGTAATAGTTTAAGGCAGTTTGAGTGTGGCTTTCTGTTACTTTCAACCAAAAGCATCCTAATTAATGGAGCATGAAGAGACAGCCTGGGTTTCCCAGGTGGTGCTAGTGGTAAAGAATCCACCCACTAATGCAGGAGATGTCAGAGACGTGGGTTCTATCCCTGGATGGGGAAGATGCCCTGGAGTAGGAAATGGCAACCCGCTGCAGTATTCTTGTCTGGAGAAGTTCACAGACATGACTGAGCAGACATAAGAGACAGCCTGCAGCAGTGGGAATATAAAACTAAAAATACCCCAAAGATTATTTAACCCAAACTTTCATTTTAAAAATGAGAAGATTGAGGACTTTCCTTGTGGTCCAGTGGTTAAGACTATGTGCTTCCACTGTGGGCAGCATGGGTTCAGTCCCCAGTAGGGGAAGTTCCACATGTTGTGAGGTTCGGCCAAAAAGTAAAAAATGAGAAGACTAAGACCCAAACAGCCAAAATGACTCATGGGAGACAATGCGATCTACTGGGACTTATGATACTTAGAATTGGGTCTGGACTTCAAGTGTCCTCATTCCAGTGCATTGTTCATTCTACTAAAGGATGAAGTCTTTATTGTAAACATTTACTTTAATTTTCAAATGTTGCTAAATTAGCTGTGATGACCCTAATTTTTTAAATGTCATTAAATTTCCTTGGAAGGAACTCTCTCTAGAAATAGATATTCTCAGCCTTTTCTCAAAAGACATACTCAAAGCCTGTAGAGACCATTTGATTTTCAAATGCAGACGTCATGAAAGAATATGCAAAACTGTTGAAAATATATATCACACAAGCCACCCCCAACCAAAAAAAAATTTAAAGTTCTATCCAGCTAGGCTGCTTCAGTAAATGATGTTTCTGAATATATAAAATACTTGAATCTAAATTTAAAAATACTCCCCCCACCCCTTGATTAACCAGATTGTCCCCTCCCCTATATATAGGAACGCTATGTGCCTGAGCCCACTTGCCATCTGTCACCACATCTTCCAAACTTCTCTTCCACCTCCTCCTCTTACACAATCTTATCACATAAAAATATTAGATTTCAGGGATTTGTATAATTTCATTAAATTTTCTGAGCCAAGTAAAAATAGAGGAAGTACTGGTATCTCAAACTGACTCAGATTTTGAGTTGTCCAACGGATATCCATGGTAGCCAGTGATGACCTTTAGGCAGAGCTCATGTGCCTAGGAATAACATGAATAAGTCTTTTCCCTTAGTATGGCATTTCACATTAGGACTTTGCAAGTGTTCCCCATATTACAGAGAGGAGTCTGGATAGCTTCCAGCAAGTCCTGACTCATATACCATCTTATTGCTCTGTTGATTACCTTTTGTAAAGTTTTGTGAGTTTTCTCAGATCATTAAAAAAGTACTTAGAAGCCAGTTGGGAATTATCCATGTTGCTGCTTCCTCTTTCGCAGTTTGGGAAATGATTTGTAGCCATCTGAATACAGGGCACCTCTTCTCAGTTCGGTTCAGTTGCTCAGTCGTATCCAACTCTTTGCGACCCCATAGACTGCAGTACGCCAGGCTTCCCTGTCCATCTACTTAACCAAGTGTTTAAGACAGAAGTTTAAGTGCCTTCCTTGGTTGCTCTCTTTCTTGCTTCGCACCTACAATCTATACAAAACCTCTAGCAGTGCTTTTGTTTCCAGATCCCACAGGAGGTCTTTGTGGAATGCCCAGTGAGGTTGGCTATAAAGTATCAAGGCTACTACACAGTGAAGAATTGATAGAAATGGTTCTTTCCTGCTTCTCTGCATGTGTAGGAGAAATGAGGCTTATAAAGTGCAGCCTATTGTTTCTACCAAGTACTCCTTTTTGTCCCATCCCTACCCCAGGTGGTCCTGAAGGGTTTATCAGTCAACGTATCTGAACCATTCTCTGATGGCAGGGGTAGTCACATGACTCAGGCCTGACCAATCAAGAATTCCCAAGCCCTCTCAGCAGAGGTTGGTCCAAGTGTGGCACATTATTCAAGAGGAACATCGGGGAGAATGAGATTTGCTTCCTTTATAGCATAGACTTGGGGCTACTGGTGGCCATTTCTATTTGCTACAAGGGAAAATTGTACCTATGGTAGCAGAAGCACAGCCACACCCATAAGGGAAAGAGACAAACTAATATGGAAAGGTAGAAAAGGAGAAAGAGGCAGGGGATAAGAAGAGAGTCTAAATCAGGGGTTGGCAAACTAGGGTCTGCCTCCTGTTTATGGGAACACAAATACACCCATTTTTATTGTATCATCTATAAATGCTTCTATTCTGCCACGGTAGTGTTTAGTTGAAATAGATACCAAACCTACCTGACAATGGCTAAATAAGGACATATGAAGTATTTTGTCCTGTTCAAAGAGCTCATAGTTTATTGAAGGGTAAATAGAAAAGTAAATACATATGTATAGTATATAATGGGGAAAAAATATAATATAGAATAATACACCCAAAAACTAGCAAAGCAGCAATGGTCACAGATGATACTTATACTACTGATGATGGCATCTTCCATTTATTGACTGCATATTATGTGGATGCTTTACATATATTTTCACTCACCCTTCAGTCTTGTACAGTAAACATATCAGTAAGGATAGAACAAGTCTTGCTGCAGTAACAAATGAACCTGGTATCTCTTGCTGCACATCCTTGGTGGATCAGTAGCAGAGTGTGCTTAGTCTTAACAGCCAAGATCTCAAGGTGATGGAGGTTCCTTTTCAACACATGTTTTCATATTTGCTGCTCTGAGGGCAGGGACCATAGCAAATCTCACACTGCCTCTAGAAAAACTTCCATCTACGAGTAAAATATAGCACCTTTGCTCAGATTGCATTAGCAAAAACAAGCCATAAAGCCATGCCTATATTGAAAAGTGCTGGTGAAATGGATCAGAAGAAGAGCTGGAAATATTTAGAGAATACCAGGAATGTTTACCCAAAGAAATATTGGGTAAACACATTTCCAATGAGGAAATTCAGTAAGAGAAGTTAGCAGACTTCATCAAAGTTAGCGTTAATAAAGTAGCAGTGTTTTAATTGAACCTAGAGTCAGTATCGGAGAAGGCCATGGCACCCCACTCCAGTACTCTTGCCTGGAAAATCCCATGGATGGAGAAGCCTGGTAGGCTGCAGTCCATGGGGTCACTAGGAGTTGGACACGACTGAGCGACTTCACTTTCACTTTTCACTTTTATGCACTGGAGAAGGAAATGGCAACCCACTCCAGTGTCGTTGCTTGGAGAATACCAGGGATGGGGGAGCCTGGTAGGCCGCCATCTATGGGGTCACACAGAGTCGGACACGACTGAAGTGACTTAGCAGCAGCAGCAGCAGCAGAGTCAGTATGACTCTAAATTCTAAGTTCTTTTATGTTGTATTGTGTCAATATACTTTCCATTTGTGCTGGAAAACAGTAGTTTACTGAGTAAAGGAATAGTAGGTTTTTAAGGACCAAGAAAGAGATGTAAAATGTTTAGATGTGGTGAGCTTGCAAAAAAGGAAACCCTTTATTTAATCTTTTTGCTAAAGACATTTACATTATATAAGCTGTATTTAAGGAAGATATGAATGGCAGTTTCAACTAGTGAATTTAACCTGGAATGGGATGATTAGCAAGAGGAGAGTGCAGTATGGAAACAAGAATGAGACAATACAAAAAAAGAAGGGATTCAAAGGAGAGAAAGAGTAGCAGGGAGGGAGAAGTTGAGAGAGAGAGAATTAGTAGTGGCAGAGGAGATTTTGGACTGAGATCATCTCTGTTCTTGAGGTACTTTAAGTATAATTCTTTCCTAAAAGGTTCAGATTCAGATATTTATGAGACAGAGCTGCTGTTTCTTTTAGAGGCTTGTCAAGTGTACAAGAGGAGGAAAAATCTGTTTGTGAAAGGAGTTTACAGTATACTTAAAGTTTATTTTAAAAATAAATAGGACTTGATAGATAGGGCAGTAAACAACAGGCCCCACCAGGAACCTGCCAGGAGCACTAACAGGAAGCATCTGTAGGCTGCCAAGAGCCAGAAATAAGAATGAACAGCTCTTACCGTCAGAGAGTCACAGGAATACTCACAAACAGAAAGGATATTTGGGGTGCAGCATCTCTAAGCCAAGTTACTCCTGTCACGAACGCACTCACAGTTTACATAGAACATACCCACACAGGTAAAGCCACATCTGAATCAGATGTTGCTGGTTCCCTTTGCTATAAGTTCCTGGTTTTGTTTTAGCCTGAAATTGTGACATGACACAGAGAAATAGGTAGAATCCTTTAGAGAATTTAATATCATAGGGATATAAAAATGTGCATGATCTCAATAATTAAGAAGTATGAATGACCAGAAAAGAGTCTGTGTGCTCCCTCCATGATTTTATTATTTTAACATTTATATTTATTAACTTTGCAAAGGTCAGACTAATTATGGATATGTGCTTACTATGTGCTGAACATGATCACAGGAGCTGAGGATACAAACATGACGGAGAGAAACAACCTTTACCTTCTTAGAATCTCCTATTCTCACAAAGGAAGAAAATGAGAAAAAATGAATGAGGTGATTAAAGATTGGACTAGGACTAGTAATAAAAAGCTATGAAAGTAATGATATAATAGAAATCCTAGGGATAAAGAGTGGGACCAACATCAGGCAGGGTCCAGGTGGCCCTTTCGAGTGGGGAGCTTTGAGCTAGGGTTTGAAAGGTAATAAGCAAACTATGTGATGACAAAGCATAGTATATGCTTGATCCTGTTTCAATTAATAAAGGCTTTTTTTCTAGAGAAAAATATAATAGAGCTGGGTTATAAAGCTCATTGGATAAAGACTTAAGAGAACTGAATCTCTTTTCTGCCACTTAATAGCTGTATGCCCTTAAGCCAGTCATGTAACCTTTAACAGTATGGCTTTCTTCATCTGTGAGATGTGTGGGCTGGAGGATCTCTGAGGTCCTTTTCAGCAGTAAAAGTATATAGTATTCCTCTCCTGTCCCTACTGCATTTGTGTGCATAGCGCACTTGCACACACACAGCAGATGTAAGTCTTCTATTAATATTTTGTAATTGTTGTCTGGAATAAACTCTGAGCAAAATAAGAAATACTTATGCAACACAATCTCAGTATAAGTGAAAACCACCATACCTCCTTTTAGCATCTTCCCAAAGTTCAACCTTTCCATAAAGGTCTCTGAGGATAAGTGGGACCATATGTGGATATAGCCACACCCCATTAGCTTCTGTGATAGCTCAGTTGGTAAAGAATCTGCCTGCAATGCAAAAGACCTGGGTTCAATCCTTGGGTTGGGAAGATTCCCTGGAGAAGGGAAAGGTTACCTACTTCAGTATTCAGTCTTGGAGAATTCCATGAACTATACAGTCACTGGGGTCACAAAGAATCGGACGTGACTGAGTGATTTTCACTTCACACCCCTTTCTCAAACTATCAGTCTCTGACCATAGCCACTGATACTCCATGTATGTATGACTCTTCCTCCATACTCTCCCCTTAGCACAGCCCAGTCCAGCATCATCTGATTGGACCAGAAATAGATACCCAAATTGAGGAAGAATCAACTATAGGCTGACCACTGACCAGGAAAATAAATGGGAAAGGTGAGGTCAGGCTAGCCAACCCACTTCAAGGAAGCTGGATTTAGGACTGTAAAACATTTATGGGTTGGTGGCAGGGCAAAAATTTAAGGACATGTAAAAGGCACCAAAGCATTCAAAGGAAAATGGTAGCTTCTGTGGCTGTTGAGGCCCCCAGATCCTCCCATCTCCAAAAGGCCCTGGCATTACAGTATTTCCCATACCCTATTTCTATGAAATTTCTCAGTGTTCTATCAACAATCCCCATTTCTACTGAACTAGCTTCACTGGATTTCTTTCAGCCAAATTGCATTCACTAAAACAAAATGTGGCTCATTCAATAAATAAGCTAAACTCCATGGAGATGTTAATGGTGACCATATTTAGAAACAAGAGTAATAAATGAAAATGGGGGAAAGACTCTTTTTTTATGAAATAGAGGTTAGATGGTTATGAGTTGTTGGCCCAGGGAGAGGTGAAGGGCACCTGAAGCAGAAAGCGGATTCCAGAAAATATGGTGTTTAGGGGATGTTCCAAAATTGGTCTGGAAGGACTGAAAGGAGATGAGTAAGATGGAAACATTTGACCTACAATTTTGCTAATGAGCAGTGCTTAACTCTGTAGGAAATAAACAGCCCCCAAAGCTTTCAGATATATTTTCCTTTCTCTCCGTTCACCTTCCTCCCAGCACAATGCATAATATGTAGTAAAAAGAAAAAAAGATAATACTTATTAGTAAAGGCATCAAATTCTGTCTTTTAGGAACCACACAGGAAGATATTTTCTCCTAATCTCTCTTCAAAGAACTCTGTATTTTCCCACCCCTGCATAACTCTTCAGAAGTTTTTGTGAATTCTATGGCTTATGCTCCTCAAATTAGGGATCACAGGGAGACAAATCAAGCTCATCGTTTTTCAGAAGATGGTAAGGAGTGATCGTCCAATAGTCACTTCCAACTGCCATCTGTGACAAGTCTGTAAAACATTTCGTTTGCATAATATATGGGAACTCTATTAAAATACAGCACACTGCTACAAGAAGTGGGAATATTCTAAGTCAAATTATGTCTCCACATAAAACCATCCCCCTAGTATTGGCAACAAAGCAGAGTTCTCCTGTATTGCTTTAAATAAGAAAACCCACTGCTCAAGGAATTACTGAATAGACACTAAACCTAGTTGAATCCAATGCTGCTGACATGTTGTGAAGTTATAACGAGAAGAAGGCTGAGGGAAGGTCATTTAGCATAAAGATGCCTGTTTGGGTTGAACATCTTCTCTGCACTAGGGTAAGCAAGGACAGAACAGCAATCAGTTTATAAAGCAGGCACTGGGTCCCATCCATAATGAGACCTATATATCTGACCTAAAAAGGCCACAGCTCATGTTTCCAGAATAGAAAAATGTATATCAAATACCTTACCTTTAAAAAAAGATCTTTATGTTTAGTCAGAAGTGGGCCAGCAAACTGATATCTTGACAGCACATTGGAGATTCTAGCAAAGGAGAATGGCGGCTACTTGCGTTTTTCTTTTTCTCTGCCTCTCTAAAACACTGATGACTTCCTTGCTCTAAAAAGGACATTTTGTTTGTCTAGGTCCAGAATTTTTAAAAACATGCTATTATTCACACAGGTAGCCATTGCAGGAGATATAAGAGACATAGGTTCGCTCCCAGGATCAGGAAGAACCCCTGGAGGAGGAGGTGGCAACCCACTCTAGTATTCATACCTGGAAAATTTCATGGACAGAGGAGCTTGGCAGGCTATAGTTCGTGGGGTTGCAAAGAGTTGGACATGACTGAGCAACTGAGTACACACACACACATTATTCTCACGGCTTTAAACTGGATTGTGGCTACAGATATAGTTTTCCAAAGGCACCAAATGGTCAGCAAAGATCATGGTTGTTGATTAATGACCCTTTTGCATCAGCCCGACATCCTAGCCATACTTCAGTGACCAGGTGAGGAAAATCTGAGGGAAAAAAATAGGACAGAAGAAGATGGAAGAGAGTTTATTACCTTCAGTGTTTTAGTTAGCAGAGTCTATAAAGTCATTTGAATTATCAGTGACTTAAATTTCACCGGTGGCTCAGACAGTAAAGAATCTGTCTGTGATGAAGGAGACTCAGGTTTGATCCCTGGGTTGGGAAGATTCCCTGAAGAAGGGAATGGCTACCCACTCCAGTATTCTTGCCTGGAGAATTCCACGGACAGAGGATCCTGGTGGGCTACAGCCCATGGGGTCACAAAGAGTCGGACATGGCTGAGTAACTAACGCTTTTACTAAACTTCACTGTCAAAGCATTTCTATTGACAATGGAAGCCATGGAAATAACTTGAGGAAGTATTTTTAATAGTTTGGTTCAAACTCTGTACAGGGTGCTCAATCCGAGGCTGGTAAACATATAATGATTTTCCTTCCCAAATAATCTGAATGACAGCCAGGCCCATGTTATACCTCTCTCAAGACATATGGTGAGACTGCAGTTTACTGTTCAGTTTTAATTCACTGCTGTCTTTTGTAAGAGAGATAAACAGAGAGATCGCTAAAGAGAGATATTGCATAATTTTAGCAATACCAGGATGAAACCTTGTGTTATACTATGGGTCACTGCCCTGTAGTGTTTTGTGAAACTCCCTTTATATTTGTCACCCCCAAATTCATACCTGTCAAAAGTAAAAACTCTCCTAAAAGAGAAGGTTGTAATTTTCTTGGCCGTTCTTGACACAATGGTCCACCTTTTGATATGGGCAGGTGTTTCACATTTCAGATCTCTGGCTCATATTGTTTCCATAGCTCCATCTCTTTTATCCCATGATATCACTAAGAATAAGCAAAGATCTACCAAATTCAAAATCTGTCACCTCTGGATTTGTGTCTTCCCCTAATAGGATTAGTGAGTGCTGACTATGGACCAGCCGCTGGGCTACATGCTTATATTCTTCAGTGTCCATCTCATGACACAGAAAGGTTAATGCCATTTTATAGATATGAAAATGAAGCCTCAGGTAGGTTAGGCAACTTTTTCCAAAGTTATATGGCTCATTTATGGCTGAGAAGAAATGTTAACTTCAATATAAGTTTATGGCCTCACCTGCTAATCCACCTCACTAATCAGCTCTTTCTTTTCAATTCTATTATGCAAGGGTGTGCTTAAATACTGACTCTAAAAACAAGATCTGCTCAGCAGCAGCCTTACCTCTGACAGTCCAATCCAGGGTCTGTTTTGGTAAATTCCCACCTGGCTACTAAACACCTGTATTATTTTGTACCTACTAGATGAAAGGAACGGAGAAGGTGATGGCACCCCACTCCAGTACTCTTGCCTGGAAAATCCCATGGATGGAGGAGCCTGATGGGCTGCAGTCCATGGGGTCGCTAAGAGTTGGACAGGACTGAGCGACTTCACTTTCACTTTTCACTTTCATGCACTGGAGAAGGAAATGGCAACCCACTCCGGTGTTCTTGCCTGAAGAATCCCAGGGACGGGGGAGCCTGGTGGGCTGCCATCTATGGGGTCGCACAGAGTCGGACATGACTGAAGTGACTTAGCAGTAGCAGATGAAAGGAAATTGATTTTCTTTGGGATGAATAACAAGACACCTCAAGCAAGTCTTGTCCCATGAAAAAAGTGTCTGTGGTACAACCATGCACTCACTTACATTTTATCCCCTCATACAGTGCATTTTTGATGCATACAGTACATTTTGCACACTGATGCTTCTGACCTATGGTTTGAGAGAAGACTCTTGAAAGTCCCTTGGACTGCAAGAAGATCAAACCAATTAATCCTAAAGGAAATCAGTCCTGCATATTCATTGGAAGGACTGATGCTGAAGCTGACGCTCCAATACTTTGGCCAGCTGATGTGAAGAACTGACGCATTGGAAAAGATCCTGATGCTGGGAAAGACTGAAGGCAGGAGGAGATGGGGACACCAGAGGATGAGATGGTTGGATGGCATCACCAACTCGATGGACATGAGTTTGATCAAGCTCTGGGAGTTGGTGATAGACAGGGAGGCCTGGCGTGCTGCAGTCCAGGGCGTTGCAAAGAGTCAGACATGACTGAGCGACCGAACTGATACAGTGCAAGTTCCATAAGTTCACAGACCTAGTCTTGTATCCCAAACTTGGAGCCCAGAATGTAGCACTTGGGTATCCAAGAATCTCTTGAATGACTGAAGGAATGAGTGAGTGAGTGAGTGAAGAGCAATGTCAAGATCCAGGCACAAGAGACACCAGTGTAGGAGCTTTTTACTCCCTGACCTGCTTTCACCAACTATATTGCTGATAGCAGCCCATTTCCTGGATTCTGGCTTATGAACCCAATAAGATCCCCAGTTCTAGCGCTTCCCTTGAGTCTCTCGCCCTGAGAGAAAGCCCAGTCCACCTACAGGTTTATCATTAGTTTTAGAATGAACTTAGCATTTCTTGGGCTTCTCATGTGGCTCAGCTGGTAAAGAATCTGCCTGCAATGTGGGAGATCTGGGTTCAATCCCTGGGTTGGGAAGATCCCCTGGAGAAGGGAAAGGCTACCCACTCCAGTATTCTGGCCTGGAGAATTTCATGGACTGTATGGGGTGGGGGAGAGGGTATTTCATACTACCTTCTGCATGCCTAGCCTCCAGGGAGTGAAAAAAAAGACAAAGATTATTTTTGTGGTAATCAGACTTCTGGTGAAATGGCCTTGTTAAGCTATTTCATTTTCATTCATTCAGAATAGGTTTACTGAGTGGCTTCACTTGACTTCACTCACTTACTGTGTGCTAGGTATGTTGGAAGAGCTGAGGACATTGTGAGAATGAAAACAAAAAGGACAAGAATTTTTGTCATCACGGAACTTAAATTTCAGAGGAGGGAGCCAGACAGTAAACCAAATAGCTAAGTAAAACAGGAAGTTTGAGGAAGTGATACACAGCAAAAAGAAAAAGAAAAAAAGTGGGATAGAAAGTGCTGACAGTGGAATGCAGTGTTAAATAGGGTGGGTGTTAAGGGTTTAATTGTATTTCTCCAAAGAGGAATTCAAGTCCTAATCACCAGGACCTCAGAATGTGACTTTATTTATAAACAGAATCTATGCAGATATAATGAGTTAAGAAGAAGTCATACTTGAGTGGAGTGGACTCTTGGTCCAATATGACTATTGTCTTTTGATTAGAAGATAATGTTTAGACACACAGGGAGAGCATCATGTGTCTACAGAAGCAGAGACTGGAGCATTGCAATTATAAGCCAAGGAGCACCAAGGACCTCTGACCATCACCAGCACTAAGAAAAGGCAAGAAGGGATTGACCCAGCATCTGAGAGGGAATGTGGCTCTGCTGACACTCTAGCTTGGACTTGTAGCCTCCAGAACCCTGGGAGAATAAATAAATATCTGGTTTTTTTCAAGCCTTCTCAATAGTTTGGTATTTTATAATAGTAGCCATAGGAAATTAATATAATGGGCAAGGAAACCTCAACGTGGGGATGATATCTGAGGAAAGAGCTGAAGTTGGTGAGGGAGCACCCACACAGCTCCCCTGAGGAAGAGGGAGCAGCAAGTACACAGGCTCAGAAGCAGCAGTGGACACAGCAGGCTCATGTAGCTGCAAGGAGGCCAGAGTGGCTGTGGTCAGGTTAGGAAAGGGAGAGCATTCGGGTCCAAGTGGAACAGAATCTAAATACCAGGGAATCTTGGCTGACCTGTTAAAACACAGAGAGCTGGGCACACCCCTGGACCCTCAGTGTTTCAGCAGATCTGGGGTAGGCTCTGAGAAGATACGCGTCTAACAAGTTCCTGAGGCTGATATCGTTGGTCCAGGGGCCACGTTTTGAGAATCCTTGTCGTAGGACATATTGGGCATTGTAACAACTTAGATCTTTGCTGTGTGTGAGCCAAAAGCTATTCGAGGGTTAGATTAAAGGGGTGATACAGGGGACTTCTGTTTGAGCAGGATGCTGCTGGGGCATAGGGTGACCAAAGGGTGAGTGGTAGAAGCAGAGAAACCAATTGCACGATTATTAGAATAAAAAGTATATAATATGAAGCACCTGTTTAAAAGTACCTAGGGACCAGTATCGGAGAAGGCAGTGGCAACCCACTCCAGTGTTCTTGCCTGGAAAATCCCAGGGATGGGGGAGCCTGGTGGGCTGCCGTCTATGGGGTTGCACAGAGTCGGACACGACTGAAGTGACTTAGCAGCAGCAGCAGGGACCGGTATGTGTTGTTTGGGTGTTATTTGGATGGGGGGAGGAGCATTTGGGTTAATTCATAGACAACAAATACATAAATAAGAGATCTGAATTACCATGATACCTTGAAAGCCTAGCATTCTTGGAGAACAGCGCTTACTTAATAAGAGCTATATGACCTCTGCATGTCACCAGCTTCCCCTCCGCTCGTGTCCATGCACAGCCAGTTTAGAGACCAAGCACCTGTCAAGTCTGGAAATTCTTAATACACCCTATAGGGCATCACTTGAGAGTTGTTTTTTTTTTTTTTTTTTTTTTTACTGCCTTTGAAAGAAAAAAAGTGTCCCTTTACTCCATCCTAACAGCAACTCAGAATTCTTTGAATTTTAAGAGTTTTTGTTTCAGTAGCTAATGAGGACTCCAGTGAGCATGTCTGTTAAAGCTCTCAGATCACTCCCAGAGTGACCTTTACAAAGGTCCTAAAATAGGTTAGAATACCTATTATCTTTTTATATAAAGCCGGAATCTTACCATGGAAGAAATTTCCAATGTGAAGAATGAAACAAACTACTAGGGTTAATAATGACCAAAAAAAGTAATACTTAGAATCATACATTCAACCTCTTTATAGCCTCTTTCTATTAACACTTTCTTTTTCCACTTCCTGTGTGCTCTCGCCTTCTTATGGATTTATCATCTTGAAGGTAAAGCTCACAATAGCTACTGAGATGTCTTCAAAACATAATGGTTTTATTTCTTGGCTGTTTGTAAGGTTCTCAATTTTGCAATTTGTATTTTATAAATATCTTAACATTTTTTTTAAAAAAAGGTGAGTTTTGAAACAATCAAAATTCTAGATAAACACATAGCCTGCTGCTGCTGCTGCTAAGTCGCTCCAGTCATGTCCAACTCTGTGTGACCCCATAGACAGCAGCCCACCAGGCTCCTAGTCCATGGGATTTTCCAGGCAAGAGTACTGGAGTAGGGTACCAAAGACATAGCCTATGTCCTTTCTATTTCAAGGGAAAAAGTGAAGCATCTTCAAAGTGTTATTTAGACCACTTCAGTGGCAACCCACTCCAGTGTTCTTGCCTGGAGAATTCCAGAGACGGGGGAGCCTGGTGGGCTGCCATCTATGGGGTCGCACAGAGTCGGACACGACTGAAGTGACTTAGCAGCAGCAGCAGTGCTGATACACTGTATCATTAGCTAATGCAGAATTAACTTCTCTGTTCCTAGTTTCCATATCAGTAATTTAAGGGAGTTTGGATCAAACTCCAAAGTCCCTGGCAAGCTCTAGAATTAGCTGACTTAAATTGTACTATTGTATCCTAGTTTTATTTTGACTTTAGAAAAGGGAAGTCATGTTATTTTGTGTTCTTTCTAATACTGAAACTGAAATTCAAATCTTCTGGGGGCCAGACTGTAGTATAAGTGGGTGAAGCAGATGACGAGCAAGAAAATAGAGTCAAGGATCAAGAACTGGCATCTGTGAGGAGACCATGGACACCGATGAGGGGACCATGGTGATCTGTGACTGAAGAACATTGACACTATGCTCTAGCCTCTGTGAGCAATAAAGAGCTAGAGATGTGAGTTTATAAAGGTTTCCAGTATTTCAGAAGCTCAAAATATTCATTTTTGTTGATACCACCTTGATCTTTAAATTGACAAGCAATTCAAATTAAAACATCATCACTGTGCAGGCCAAACTCTGGTAGCTCAATCCTATCTAAAAGCTACTGGTTTGCATGATGAAAGCCATATTGGCTAAGATTTACCCCTCCAGGGTGTTATTGTTGCAAGCTAAGTTTCCACAGGGGAAGGATCCGGTAGCCTGAGTCCATATTAATTTTCTCTCTTTGAAAAAAAAAAAAAACTACTAACCTTTTCCCCTACAAGGAAAAGGCTAAGTAAAGCATCATAATAACCAGAGATTAAACTGACAGTGAGAAAGATAGACACGGGATACTGTACAAATGCCTACAGGGCAAGACAAACTGGTTTTGCAGAGGTGGCCTACCAACTGAGATTTGAGCTATAGCTCCATTGGCCAATTGGTGAACAGCACAAGTTATGGCTGGGCTGACTAGTCAATCAAAATGGCCACAGGATGAAAATTTGCTTTCTTTTTCTTCCCTCAAATGTATTGATATATCTCCCCATAGACTCTATTCATTTCCAGCTTCAAAGTGAGTTTAATCATTGGTAATAAATCACAAGAACTACACAAAAACCACACCTAGAAAACAGACAAGTGAAGACAGAAAACTATAAATAGGATTGTTTCTTTTAAAGAACTATTAATAAGATAAAGAAGTCGGCATCTTTAGGATTTCTAAGTTTTTATCTACTGATAATTCATTTAATACATGGAGGCCCATAAAAATTTCAAGGAAAGGTACGTAGGTTTATGGATTTTCTATATAAATAAAATTAGTTTTCTTTCAGTTTGTCTCCTTGCTGTTACATTATACAAAAAGAAATAATCTGAAAATTTCCACTAATATAGTTGTGAGGTCCAAGTGAAAATACAGGCTATGTTCTATTTTGGAAGTTGGATTCCTCCACAAAAGAGCCTGAGTCAAAGTCTTGGAAATTTATTTGAGAGATGATCCCAGAAGCAGGAAGCATGAAAGGAGAAAAATCCAATTAAGCTGGAATATTGAATTGGTGATGGTTTTAAGCAACTAGGTTCATTCCTACCGGGGGTCTCTGAGAACAAGGTAGAATATGTCTAGAATGCTCCCACCAAAAACCAAAGAGTCTGATCCATTTATAGATTCTTAGTCTCTAATAGTTGAGATTTACTGTGGGTTTTATCTTCCTTGTATATAATAACGCTCATGGCTTTAGGAAAAGTCTTGAAGCAGAACAGCAGAGAAATACTTGGGGGCACTTGAGATAGGACTCACCCGTCAAATTACAGGTACACTAAGATGTGTATAGATGCTCCCTGAGTCAGGAGAATCCCTTGGAGAAGGGAATGGCTGCCCACTCCAGTATTCTTGCCTAGAGAATTCCATGAAGATAGGAGCCTGGTGGGCTACAGTCCATGAGGTTGTAGCAGAGTCAGACTGAGGGACTCACACTTTTACACTTTTAAATTAAGAATACAAAATTAGACCACACCAAAAAAAATAGGATGTCACCCTTTAGAGCAGCTAGAAATGAAGTGGGATATAAAGAGAAATCCATGAATATGCCAAACGAGAGAAAACCTGGTACCCTCATATCATGACTGCCAGTTCCATTGGGTGCTGCCTGTATGCCTATGTGAGTTCTATGTGTTTCACATGTATCAATGTGTGTAATCCTGACCACAACTGTATGCCATAGGCACTACTTTTATTCTATTTTTAAATGATAAGCAAATTAATGATTAGGGAAATTAAGTCATAGTGTTTTAATATACCACAGGAACAGAAAACTAACCATGGTTCAAAAAGATGCCTCTTTCCCCCAAAACAGGCCCAAATCGAAAGTCATCAGGGAAGATATCTTGAATCTCAGGCATTGATTCGCTGCCTCATATGTGATAACCCTAGAGAATATTCTCAAGCCAGCAGTTGTAAGGATATATTTATTTAATTACGGTTTCTGATCTTAAGCAATGATCAGCACACTAGCAAGTCACAAATAAAAACTTTTCTCAACATCTAGTCAACTTCTCTGGGAAAATAGGACTCAAGTTAGAAATGTCTCATGGGTATTGAATTATCAAGAAACACACCCACTGTATATCAAAAGATCCACTCATATAAAACAAGTGCTTATGCAAGTGTACCTGAAAAGAAATTTACGCTAAAAAAGGAATTATGTTCTTTAAAAAAAAAAGGTGCTTTTTTTCCTCCTGCTGGGTGTTACCATTGTGTGTCTTCAGAACAGAAGCAGGTTTTTACAATTCGTTAACTCAGTACCACCACTGGAGTGCCAAAGACTTGTGTACCCCATGCAGAGACCTTATTTCTCTTTCATGGTAACTAATGACTTCTCCACCCTCTGCTTTCTTGGCTTCCAATACAGGTTTTGAATACCATGGGGAAAAAAAATGGAAAAAAAAAAAAGAGAGACAATGGAAAAGGCACTTCTGAAATATGAGTAAAGTTATATCATATCACAATGAGCATTTTTATTTTGATTCTTTTTTTTTTAAGCAGGTCAGGTGGGCAAATGTGGCCATGATTAAATGAGTCCCAGTAGGTGATATAGTAATTTGAAATACTCTTAATGATGCCAATCTGAACTGTTACAATGTGATTCTTGGCAATTAAGACATTTATCCACCCAGATTGGTATTACTTTTTTTTTTTTTTTTGCTGTTTATGATATATACCTTTTTGTGATTTGAGTTTCAATTTTGGCTCAAATAGAGGGATTTTTAAAAAACTGTATTCAGTTCTTTTCTATTAGTTACCTAGTTAATTCAATTTCCTTGGAAATGAAATGATACTGACAAGCAGATATACACACTGCCACATAATTTCTTTCCATGTTGCTTAAAAATATAACTGAATAAAATAGAAAGAAAAAAGTAGACACTTAAAAAATGTAGACATAAATGGTGATGGACTCGGATACAATATGAAAGCTGGCTTGTACAACCTGTTTAACATATGGTCAGAGATACCAGTGTCTTTCTGGGTTCCTTAATTTTTCTCAGAAGGTCTTAATTTTCAAAACATATGGTTCTGTTAATAACCGGCCAAAGAATATCAGCATGTGATTTTTTTAAAAAAAAATCAGAGCCTACAACAGTATGTTTCTCTCTTCTTCATGCTGTTATAATAAAGGGGAAATGGACATCAATGGATTGTTGTTTGGGCTTCAGACCTCCTTGACTTTCTTTGACATTGTGTGCCCAATTAGGGGTGGATATGATTTGGGGACAGGGGCTTCTCTGGCGGCTTGGTGGTGAAGAACCCACCTGCAATGCAGGAGATACAGGTTCGATCCCTGGGTTGAGAAGCTCCTCTGGAGAAGGAGATGGCAACCCACTCCACTCCAGTATTCCTGCTTGAGAAATCCCAAGGGCAGAGGAGCCTGGCAGGCTATAGCCCATGGAACTGCAAAAGAGTCAGACATGACTTAACAACTAAACAATAACAGCATCATCAGGGGACAGGGTCCATGGCTTTCCTTAAAGTCTTGGAGGGCCTTGAGACATTTCTGCACAGCACACACACACACACACCAAACAAACAAAAATACAAAGCAAAGCAAGATGAGGAGAAAATGAACTACAATGCTGAGACAATTAGACCTCTAATTGCTTTTCTTGACATCAAAGGATGTCAAAGAATCATCTACTCTGTTGCATAGTTTGATCCATGCCAGAAAAAAACTTTCTGTGTCTCTATTTCAGCAAAATGTTCTTCTGAACCCCTTGGCAGTACTCAAGTTCCGAAGTTAGACAGTCTTAAGGATTCCTTGAATAGTCCTCTGCGCCAAATGTATGGCTCATATGCAGCACCTAAACCGGGCTGTAAGATGTGTATTTCTGTGATCTAATTTAACCTTAGAATATAATTATAGCAAACTCCCACCAATATTTATATAATTATTCTGTGCCTTGTTTATTTGTATTGCTGTTCAGTCGCTCAGTCGTGTCTGACTCTTTGCAATCCCGTGGACCGCAGTACACCAGGCTTCCCTGTCCTTCACCATCTCTCAGAGCTTGCTCAAACTCGTCCATTTGTATGAGCTGCTTTAAATTCTCATGCAGATAATAATCATAAGGTAAACACCCGTGTGAGAAAAGTTAAATCTGGGCAATTATGTCATACTCCTGTCAGTTTTGCCCTGATCTTCCTTTATTTTCCCTAGGAGCGCTTACAGTTAACCAGCTGACTTTACATTAGGTGTTACTTTGTTTTTGAGTTGTGTCTGTCACCCCAGTAAAAAGGAAGTGCCATCAGGCTTTGGCAGGATATTGGCTAACATGTTCAGCATTATACCCCAGTTCTTAGAACAAAGTGTAGCCATAACAGAACCTTCGTGGAGATTTGCTGAATGAACTCGGTTATCTGAGCTCATAGAAAAGGTTATAGAGACCAAATGTTCCCCAGAGACCAGCCAACTGATTCGCTTCTCTGTGTTGTTTTGATTCCTCCTAATGAACTGTCCAAAGTGTTAAAACAGAATCATGTTTTAGTTCTGCAATCTCTTATGTTTAGACAGAAATCCATTCTTTATACATGAATGTTCCCTATTTAAATAACAATATAATTCTTAGCACTTGTTTTAAGTGATTCTAAAAGGAGGAAATCATTGGCTTTACAAGCATTGCATAATTGAAAATCTGGGTACATTTTAGCAAAGGCTAATGGGTACATATTTATTTTTCGGTGGAGTTGCTTTTATATAGTGTCTTGAAAGGAACTCTTATTAAACTTTTAATGATATTCAAAACAAGCTCTCTTTTATGTTTCTAAAGAAAATTAGCATGCTGTTTGCAGCCTTATACCAGCTTCAGTTTCATGGCCTTTAAATCATCATTTATATATTTCTAGTGTTCAGCAAAGAACAAAATACATCCCATAGAATTCATGGTTTGTTTTAAGGATGCATGAGAGTACAATTGAGAACCATGCAATTCATAACAAATTCAATCTAGACAAGACAGCGTGTCATTCAATGCAGCCCCACCTATTTCTCCTTTCCCACAAGAGACTGAAGAATGGAAGTCATTCGCTCAAATATGAAATTCATGAAACACTTTCATCCTCTGACAGCCATACACCAAGGACCAGAAAAATCATTTCATCTCATAATGTTTTAGAGACCCCAGGCAAATGTAAACAGTAGACGCTGTTAGACATTAAGGATTCATTACAACCGCTAAACAGCTACACTGAAAATCTACTGATTTATTTGGAATTCCACAGGATTCTGGTGGGAGACTTATTAAATTATTTATTAAACTTCAACGGAAAAAATTACTGTTTAGTAAATCTGAATATAGCACTTATAGGTATCCTTGTTTCATACCATGGTTTATATTAAGGGATAAAATACATGGTAAAATAACATTTACTATCTAACATTAATCCACCAGTAGTAATCCATTTTAATATAGGACTATAGTTCTTCAATAAGCTGACTCTATAGTGATTTGGTGTCTCAGACGGCAAAGAATCCGCCTGCAATGTGGGAGACCTGGGTTCGATCCCTGGGTTGGGAAGGTCCTGAAGGAGGGCAAGGAAACCCACTCCAGTGTTCTTGCCTGGAGTACCCCCATGGACAGAAAAGCCTGGTGGGCTACAGTCCATGGGGTCGCAAAGAGTTGGACACGACTGAGCTACTAAGCACAGCACATGGTCTTGTGATAAGATTTGCCTCAATACCGAGACTTGTCTGAGTCCCAGAGACCAAGGTTTGGTTTTTATACAGAGAGAATCTTCCTGTCAACCAATCTCTTCTGAGAAATCTATCTACACAATTTCATCATAACTGGTTCTATATCATTCACCTTCCAAACTTTTCAAATACCTAGCACAAGCACAGGATGCTGTTCTTAAGTGGGTGTGTTCTGTCAAATACTTATGCCCATAAATTACATATAATTATAGGTGTGTGCCTGTATCCACATTCAGATACTATGTACACCTGTTCACACAGCCAGATATCATGAGCATCTGTATACATCCAGATATCGTGTGTGTCTGTACACACACAGACATTGTGAACAACTGAACACGTGGCAAAATGGATATAGTGAACTCTAGGGATAGTAGAAGGGCATAGAAGGAATTATATGGAAAGGATGGAATGAGCAATGCCAGTTGGATGCAGAAAAAGCATCCAACTTGATACGTTCAAGTTTGTATTGTTTCAAGTATATGGGTTAGTCAAAAGTCCCAAGAGAACAGGTGACTAAGTGAACTTGATCTCAGATAAATCTGGTGGATAAAGCCTCTAGGATAAGAGTGGAATAGAATCAAATAAGCTATCTAAGCGAAACAACAGTAATTTAAAGTAGGACCTGTGACTACTAAAACTTGGTCACTGAAGAGATGTGAAGAGAGGGGTGTGAAAGGTGATCACAGGGAAGACAGGGACAGCACAAAGAAATTGTATCTCTTTAAGGAAGGCTGGTTCCATCAGGGTCCTGAAGAGTGGAAAAAAGAGACGAGAAAGACAGAGCACGTGTGAAAGTCAGAGGGAGAGATTTGAACATGCTATTCTGTTGGCCTTCAAGATGGAAGAATGGGGCCAAAAGCAAAAACATGCAGGCAGGACCTAGAAGTTGGCAAAGGCAAGTAAAGAGATTATCTGCTAAAGCCTCCAGAAGCACCCAAGCCCTGCTGACCCACTGATTTTTAACCCAGTGAGATTTCTGGTCTACAGAACAAATAACACATCTCTATTGTTTTAAGCCACCAAGTTTGTCTTAATTTTTTATAGCAGTAATAGCAAACCACTACACCCATTCTTGGGCTTTCCTTGTGGCTCAGATGGTAAAGAAAGTGAAGTCGCTCAGTCGTGTCCAACTCTTTGCGGCCCCATGGACTGTAGCCTACCAGGCTCCTCCGTCCATAGAATTTTCCAGGCAAGAGTACTGGAGTGGGTTGCCATTTCCTTCTCCAGGGGATCTTCCCAACCCTGGGATCAAACCCGGGTCTCCCACATTGCGGGCAGACACTTTACCATCTGAGCCACAACCTGCTTGCAATTCAGGAGACCTGTGTTTGATCCCTGGGTGGGGAAGATCCCCTGGAGGAGGGAATGGCTACCCGCTCCAGTATTCTCGCATGGAGAATTCCATGGAGAGAGGAGCCTGGCAGGCTACAGTTTATGGGGTCGCAAAGAGTTGGACATGACTGAGTGACTAACACACACACACACACACACACACACACACACACACTCTTACCAGAAGTAGCCAGTTTCCATGTGAATTTTATCAAACAATCTTTTATTGTACCCACTGGATCCAGTAAACTAGAAACAATATTTTTGGTTTAAATAAAATGTATTCATCTTCCATTCTTCCTGCCATCACCTTAAGTTAGGAATGAATGATTTATTTATTTTTGGAGGATTATTTTTCAAGCTAGAAGGATCCAAAGAATTCTTGTCATCTCCATATCAGATTTGACTGTTCAAATCAATAAGGCCAGTAGACCTTATATTAGTTCAAATACATTACTTAAGATAATTTTTTAACCAGTTTAATAATAAAGGAAGAAGTTGATTTTTTTCCTTCATTAGCAAGCAATTAAATTAATTCAATTTTCTTTTACCTAATTTTAAAGTTATTTAATCCATTAATACCAGGTCTGTTAAATTAAAGATCCTGAAATTTGTTTGATCACTTAATGCTTTTGTTGGGAGATAAAAGTTAAGCTCTGATGTCTCTAAACTGAGAAGAAGCAAAAAGTTAATTTTTCACAGTCCATTTGCTCCTTCAATCACTTTATATGTCCTGCAAGGAAGTATATCTATATATCTTGTCCATCATAACCCAGCTAATTCCTTATCCTGTATGTTTATTCCCAGTGACATGAATAGATCAAGGGCCTCTCTGAGGTGTTAGCCCAGGGCTCCATAACCATAAATCTTGGACTATCTCCTTTCTGTGCTGGCATTTGCTGCCAGTTAGAGTTTAGATTCAACAAGATGTTTCCAATCCACCTTCATTATAGACTAACCAAAAGTAGAGAGTTTGTATGTTGACACTTTACTTTAAAAACAACAATAATAAAACTAACAAGGAAAACAAAATACAAGATCAAGCCCACAAGTTTTGAAGTCAAACTAGAATGTATACATTGATTCTCAGTCTACCTGCGAGGGGACCTTGGACAACAAAGACAATGTCTTCCAGCTCTCATTTTCTCGCATATGTTTAGGAGAAGTTACAGTAGTTATTTTAGTTGCTTGAGTAATTGCTTACATGAGACACAATCTTCAAAGTTTTTGCACACCTCCAGCCTGTGGCAACTACTTAATAAAATGCCACTATTGTCTTGCTTCTCTTAAATAAGTATCTGGGTGCAAGACATGACTTTTAACTTTTTTGGGTGGCATCTTCTTCATCTGTTCATTAATGAAATTTGATGAGATAATAACCTATCATTTTCCCGTTAGTGGTGAAATTCTAAGAATATAAACATAAAGAACACAGTTGCAAAAGTGTATAAAAGATGTCAAAAGACAATAATGTTATTTATATATGTTTCTACAACTGTCTTTTTTCAACAATCACTCCCATATTAGCTATGAAGTTCTACTGTACCATAGATCATTTGGAAAATATTATGATCTTTGAGGTTTCTTCAATAAACATTTATAATATAATAAAATCTAAGATTTGTTGTTTATGACTGGCACTGTGCTGTGCTATATGTGTACAAACTCACTTGATCCTTGAAAAACTCATAAATACACACTCACACAAATTGGGAAAGCTGTATGTGTGTATATTTATAAGTATAAATATAGTTTATATTTATTTATAAGTATAAATATACATATAAATTTATGTATATGTATATATAAATATATTTATACTTATAAAGTTTATATATAATATATACATATTTAAGGAGATATATATCCTTAAACTAATACCTTAATACATATTATGCACATTATTATATATGATATATATTATATAGTTCTAATTGATATAAAATTCTAACCGATATATATTTATACATATATAAAAGGGAAGTTATATATTATATATATATATAGACATATATATATAGTTGATGAGGAAACTCAGCCAGAACTTTCTCAGTGTATTTATTCAGTAAAATTTTACTATATCATTAAATTTTTATCATTATCGTTACCATTTATCAAGTTCTAACCTTGCAGGATAAAACTGCTTTGTGATCTAACTCTCTCTCTACCTTTATACATCTTTTAGAACAAACTAGACTTTTAGGACCCATCTGAAATTCTAACTTGAAAATTTTTTCAAATATCTAGAAAGATTTTAATAAATTTTTAAATAGTCTAGAAGGTTCTAAATAAAAGTGTAGAATGCCAAATACAGGAAATAAACACATAATATGTTAATATGAGGCTTAAGTACTGGCATAAAATTTCAATCACTTTAAAAGGAAAATCATGTTAAATAAAGAGTGAAAAGAAAAATGATAATTCTTGGGCAGTACTGCTCAGTAAAAATACAGTGTGAAATATACATGTGAACCATGTATATTATTACTCCAGTACTCCTGCCTGGAAAATCCCATGGACGAAAGAGCCTAGTAGGCTGCAGTCCATGGGGTCGCTAAGAGTCGGGCATGACTGAGCGACTTCACTTTCACTTTTCGCTTTCATGAATTGGAGAAGGAAATGGCAACCCACTCCAGTATTCTTGGCCTGGAGAATCCCAGGGATGGGGAGCCTGACGGGCTGCCGTCTATGGGGTCACACAGAGTCAGACACGACTGAAGTGACATAGCAGCAGCAACCATATTTAAAAAACGTAAATAGATGAAATTAATTTACAATATATTAAACACATTACATTCAAAATATTTTCATGTCAACATATAATATTAAAAATTATTCATGAGCTCTATTACTTTCTGTTTGTCATATATACTCTGAAACCCAGTGGGGATTTGATACTTAAAGAACATCTCAGTTCAGACTATTTACTTGCAAGTGCTCAACAATTACATAGAACTAGTGCTTTTGAACTGTGGTGTTGGAGAAGACTCTTGAGAGTCATTTGGACTGCAAGGATATCCAACCAGTCCATTCTAAAGGGTGTTCTTTGGAAGGATTGATGCTAAAGCTGAAACTCCAGTACTTCGCCCACCTCATGCGAAGAGTTGACTCATTGGAAAAGACTCTGATGCTGGGAGGGATTGGGGGCAGGAGGAGAAGGGGACGACAGAGGATGAGATGGCTGGATGGCATCACTGACTTGATGGACGTGAGTCTGAGTGAACTCCGGGAGTAGATGATGGACAGGGAGGCCTGGCGTGCTGCGATTCATGGGGTCGCAAAGAGTCGGACACGACTGAACTAAACTGAGTGACTATCAAGGTGGACAATACAGAGTCTGTACAGACTGTGGCTAATGTCTAAGGCATTACAATAGGTTAATCTTCTAAAATCATGTATTCAATTTTGAGATTCAAAAATTATTTTAAGAAGGTATTATCTCTAGTTTATATAGAAATCACTGGTAGTTACAGGTGATAGGTGTCAGCTTTGCAGGTACTGGGACTGCAGGAGGGAGGAAAATGAACACTAGGGAGAAAAAGAGAGTCTAGAATCGAGTCTTGGCTTGATTAAGTCACTTAAAATGCACAGAGCTCATTTTTCTCACCTCTAAATTGGGGAATATTACATATTCTATGTACTTCTCTGCATCATTTTGAGGATACAATGAACTAACTTAATTTGTAGAGAATATGATGTAAAGAATGGTAACAATGGTTGTTTTTAAGATAATAGTGATGATTAGTGTTTGGTGAGGAAGAAGATGATATCACATTGTTGTTTTTAACCTAAAATCTATATTAAATAATCTTTCCACAGGAAAATTGTTCTAAAAATAGATATCTACTTAAATCATTAACATATAAAATTCTTAAGAGTAGAAATGTCAACCAGTTACATAATTATTAAATTTGTTTAACTGTTGTTCTTATTGTATTTATTCACCAAATTAGATCTTTAGCTCTAAAAATATGTCAAGAGATAAAGAAGTTCATCATGGGACATAGGGTACGACAACATAATGGGAATGATAATGTTTATTTCCATGAGCTATATTAACTGGAAGTATATTATAGGCCAGGGAAAAGTCATTTTGACTGTATTATCATAATAAAACTCTACATCAACATTCTGTGTCAACAAAACAAGTCAACTAAAGGGATTTTGTATTTTACCAGGAAACACAAAATTTTAATAAGAAATAGTTCAGTTAAGCACTATGATTAGCTGAATTTTTAACAGTTCATGTATTCTCGACTGGTTTATCACAAACATCAAATGCTCTTCTAAGTAAGAGTACAAGATTGCACATTAAATAGTAGTTGAAGAATTTTAGGAAAAGCTTGCAGTTAAAGACATAAATTGTAATTACCCTTTACTTTTGGTGAGAGAAATGTCAGGGACAGTATATGAGAGAAAAATTTGGATTCACTCACATATTTGTAGAAGTTTCTTCAAAAGTTTTGTGTATGTTAGTCAGAGTGAAGCAGTGAATATCCTGATTTGAAATAATATTAATAACAACAGTAAATCTTAAGTTTCTATATCAAAGAGCAATAAACAGGTTAAGAATTAGATATCTAAGGACAAGATACATGCTTCATACTTTGGTTTGGTTTAGTTAGAGAAAATGCATTCTCAAATGGAATATTTTGCAGAAACCCAATATGTAAAACAAACTAAAGTGATATCTTATTAAAATAAATTATTTGTATGTTCAAATTTGTATTTTCTTCTTAGTGTCCATCAATAAAAAAGCGATTGTGATCAATTAAAATATTTAGAATTAGTTTAAGATTATTATCAAGTTTTGGTTCTCATTATCTGTGTTTGTGCCTTTATATATAACTATAAATATGAGGCGAAGCAATGTAAAATTTCTGATATCGATTAATTGTAACCAACAAATATGAAAACATTGTGTAGTTCGAGGTAACAGTAGTCATTGTGTTTGTGTTTCTTAAGTATTTCCACCTGTGATATTTCCATTCTCTTTAATTTAGAGACCCAGAACTGGAAATACGGTGAACTTTGTTTTAAAGTTTAATCACTAATTATATCAAGAATTTGCTCACACACCCTACCATAAGAGTAAGAGCTGTTGTTGTTCAGCCACCAAGTTGTGTCCGACTCTCTGCGAGCACGTGGACTACAGCATGCCAGGCTTCCCTGTCCCTCAGCATCTCCCAGAGTTTGTCCAAGTTCGTGTCCACTGAGTAAAAGTTACACAACTACAGTTTAGTATGTTTTAGAAGTATCTTTGATATATGCTAAAGGATATATTATTGTTGTTGTTCTTGTTTAGTCACTCAGTCATGTCCAACTCTTTAGAGACCTCATGGACTGTAGCCCACTAAGTTCCTCTGTCCATGAGATTTTCCAGGCAAGAATACTGGAGTGGGTTGCCATTTTCTTCTTTAGGGGATCTTCTCAAAGGATGCATATCAAGCAGAAGAAAAATTATGTCACATGGAAAGGCTAAGAAATGTGATAAAATATACTGGTACATATGTGAGTAAATTTAAAAATAACTAACATTATAAAATATAATAATATTGTCTAATTTAGGAATAATTAAAACTGAAACTGGATAATGGTACTATTTAAGTTGGGAGGAGATAATTAGAATAAACAACTGTAAGGTTTTATATTATTCTGTAGTATGATAAAAATATTAACTTCAGATGTCTTTAAGATAAGCAGACATGTTACAACACCTTCAGTTCAGTTCAGTCGCTCAGTCATGTCCGACTCTTTGCGACTCCATGAATCGCAGCACGCTAGGCCTCCCTGTCCATCACCAACTCCCGGAGTTCACTCAGACTCATGTCCATTGAGTCGGTGATGCCATCCAGCCATCTCATCCTGTTGTCCCCTTTTCCTCCTGCCCTCAATCCCTTCCAGCATCAGGGTCTTTTCCAATGAGTCAACTCTTCACAAGAGGTGGCCAAAGTATTGGAGTTTCAGCTTTAGCATCATTCCTTCCAAAAAACACCCAGGACTGATCTCCTTTAGAATGGACTGGTTGGATCTCCTTGCAGTCCAAAGGACTCTCAAGAGTCTTCTCCAACACCACAGTTCAAAAGCATCAATTCTTCGGTGCTCAGCTTCCTTCACAGTCCAACTCTCACATCCATACATGACCACTGGAAAAACCATAGCCTTGACTAGATGGACCTTTGTTGGCAAAGTAATGTCTCTGCTTTTGAATATGCTGTCTAGGTTGGTCATAACTTTCCTTCCAAGGAGTAAGCGTCTTTTAATTTCATGGCTGCAGTCATCCTCTACAGTGAATTTGGCTTGGGTAATACTAAACGATATACAGCATAGAACTTTTAAACAAATAAAGTCATAAAGGAGAACTAAGGAAAAATCCATTATCAATATAAAGAGAAGAAAGAAAAAAAATAAAAAGACTGCAGTAAATCACATGATGACAACATACAGAATTGTCATACAGGTTGTAAAAAATCCAGCAGCTGTCTGCTATTTCCAGGAGATAGATCTAAATTTGAAGACTTAGGGGAATTGAAGATGATTCTTTGCAATCCTGTGGACTATAGCCAGCTCCTCCTCTGTCCAAGGGGTTTTCCAGGCAAGAATACTGGGGTGGGTTGCCATTTCCTTCTCCTGGGGATCTTCCTGACCCAGAGATCAAACCCACATCTCCTGCATCAGCAGGTGGATTCTTTACCACTGAGCCACCAGGGAAGCTCCATTCATCAGGTAAATATTAACTAAAAGAAAATGAGTATAGAAATCATAATATTAGACAAAATAGACTTTAAGACAAAAATAATTCATATAAATAGTAATATTTTGGTACTAAGCGCAATAGCAATTTAATTCACTAAGAAGATAAAAAATTCTAAACTAGTATAAACCTAAAATCACAACTTCCAAATACATAGAGTAGAAAATGTTGAGTACAAGATGAAAAATAGGCAATTTCACCATCAGAATGGAAGAACGGTGTGCATTTTGTACAAGCAGAAGACTTACTAGAGATACAAAATTTTAATCAACACAATTAACTAGCTTGATCAGATATCCTTAATATCTACATGGTCTTCTTGAATTCCCTGACCTCCTTTCCAAAGGAAAGGGAAAAGTCCATAGGTCCCTATGATCTTGAATTTGTTTAATCTCCTGTGTACACAGACTGCAGAAGTGTGGGAATGATGGAGAGTTTTTGATAAGCATCACGTGGATACACCGGTTTTTTTTTGAACAAAGGGATTATATAGTACCCCAAATCCATGACAACAAGTAAAGTTCAATTCTACATTCTATCAGTCTTAAAAAACTGCTGAAACTTTCCGGAACAGGACAGTGCCAGTGCACACCACACACGTTCTTGTCACCTCACTGTGTGCTGCTGGCCTTTCATTGAGCTTGTTCTTACCTGCCTGGTTTTAAATGAGCAGACAGGTGCACTTCTGAATTTTAATTCAGTGACACTTTGCAGAGTTAAACAATCCCTGTTTATCAAGACTTTCAAGCAGTGCCTACATATAGAAAAAGGGTGTATGTTTCAGAGAATGGGATGGTATTTCAAAATCTGCACAAAAAAAAGAGTTTGCGAACCTGGAATTTCAACATGTTTAAAACTGATTCACAGTTACTATGAAAGTGTATATTGGGTTTTATTAATATACTAGGTAGTTAAAAATAAAATCAGAATTAAAAGTACTAAGAACCACTGAGTAGAGGACCTTCAGCAGAGCACAGTTAAGAAAACCATGAGCGTATAATATAGACGATTGCTACAGAGATCTTTAAACACAAAGGAAAAGCAAAATACGGGTATTGGGTATTTCCTACTAAGGAGTTCATTTCAGCCATCATATGTTTCTTCATCATGCTAGTCATTGCAGGGTCATATCCCTGCCAGCAAGTATATAATCCAAGCGTGTTTGTGCTAAGTCACTTCAGTCGTGTCCGACTCTGTGTGACCCGATGGACTGTAGCTCATCAGGCTCCTCTGTCCATGGGATTCTCCAGGCAAGAATACTGGAGTGGGTTGTCATTTCCTCCTCCAGGGGATATTCCCGACCCAGGGTTCGAACCTGCATCTCTTATATCACCTGCATTGGCAGGCAGGTTTTTTACCATTAGCACCACCTGGGAAGCCCAATATAATCCAAGGACATGCACAAATAACCATCACACAGATACACATACAAACACACACCATGTAAGACTCAATGTGGTTAAGTACTATGTGCAGTAAAATTTTCTACCAAAACTTCTTGACTGATTGATTTAGTAATTCAGCTAAAACTTATAAAGCTTTTACCAAGTGTTGGGCACCATGGTAGACACAGGAGATGAAACACTGACAAAGATAGGCAAGATTCCTGCCCACATGGAGCCTGCATCCTAATTCAGGAGACAGACCAAATAAAGAAAAGAATGAATGAACAAGATAGTTTCAAAGAATGTCAACTTCCTTGAAGGAAATAAAAATCCTCAATCCAATTTTACAACTTCAACCCTACTGACAATATTGGGTCAAATAATTCTTTACGATGGGATTGGTGCTGTGCATTGTAGGCTGTTTAGTAGCATCTCTGGCTTCTATTCACTAGATACCAATAGCACCTTCTCAGGTAAAACAACCAGCGAAATCTCCAGACATTGCCACATATCCCCTTGCGGGGGGCGGGGGTGGCAAATTCCTCCCCAGCTGAAAACCACTGTACAAGAGTGATGGGAATAAGAATGAGATTTTTTTGCTTTTGTTTTTCTTGGATGGTCAGGAAAGACCTCTTTAAGACCAAAAAAAAAAATCCAACCATGAAATATTTTGGAAGAAAGCTTTCTAGGCAGAGTTGAACAGTTAAGTGCTAAAGTGATAAGGTGATAATGAACTTGAAGTCTTAAAGGAGCAGACAGAGGCTTATTTGACTGAAGAGAAGCAGGATATGGCATCAGAGAGGCAGACAAGAGCAGACAGAGCTTTACAGGCCATGGTATAAAGTTTAGATTTTTTTAAATGTGATAAATTTAGATAAAAAAGAGAATTTCAGATTAACTGTGAAGGAAGAAAGATTTCTAGTCAGACATTTAAAGGTGGAAAGACCTGGATTTTTACAGGCTAGAGTGAAAGACAGAAGTATTTGAGGTACTGATAAAAAATCAGAAAGGATAGAACCTGCCTGGAGTAGAGTAAAAGATGCGCAGAAATGGAATTGCAGAATTGTCAGTAAAGTAGAATCTAACTCAGGAGGAAGGGACTTTTGAGGGGAATCTTCTATTCCAACCACCAGCAGATGACAACTCAGAAAAATGCTCTCAAGGAGAGGGTATTCTAGGCAGCATACTAACAGCCACTGTGAGCTGTGGGACCCAATACATGTGCATGAATTCTGGCTCAATCCCGAACATGCCTCTTTAGGGAGGGAGGGCCCAAAGCCAAGAACAAGCCAAGCTAATGCCTAAGAGGAGCCAGAGACCAACAATCCAGGGACAGGCAACTAACAGTACAAAGCTGTCAATGGCTTGATTCTAATTTTGGATTGGCCAAAAAGTTCATTCTGGTTTTTCCCTATGCTGTTATGGAAAAACCCAAACTAACGTTTTGGTCAACCCAATACACTTTTCTTAGAGGTTTTTAGGGGCAACACTCTCAAACCAATAAAGACAAAAATAATGAACATTAGCTCTTTCTTCCAACTCCCTCATAGTTGTAGCATTGCTACCATTTTTAAAAATATTGGCATGCGTGAGGCATGTGTCTAAGTGACTTTCTCATTTAATCTTCTGAACAGTTCTATGAGGTAGATTCTCTTATTTCCAGCATTAAAAACATAAGGCACTAGAGCCTTGAGATATCCTGTTACTTGCCCATGGAATCTGAAACTTAAGTAGTTTTGACTCAAGTCCAATTTCTGAGCCAACACATAATACTCAGATAAATCAATCCATACCATATACTGCTCAGATGAAGTGATTGACAAAGGTGAAATCTCTTGCCAAAGGCCATACCCAGCTAATATCTGGTTGAGGAACAATTTGTAATGAATTGCTAACTTGTGAAGACCTACTCAGTCTGGGAGTTGGTGATGGACAGGGAAGCCTGGAGTGCTGCAGTCCATGGGGTCGCTAAGAGTTGGACACGACTGAGCAACTGAACTGAACTGAAGAGCCACTAATGCTAGTTATTTTTCTAGGCAATGTATATACATTATGTTGAATCATCTTCACAAAATCTACAATAAAGGCCTTATTAGCTGTCTTAAATTATAGATGAGAAATCGGAGGGCGAGAGATCTTAAATAACTTGTCCAAAGTCACATGGGTTTCCCTGGTAGCTCAGAGGTAAAGAATCCGCCTGCAGTGCTGGAGACGCAGGTCCACAGGTTCAATCCCTGGGTTGTGAAGATCCCCTGAAGAAGGAAATAGCAACCCACTCCAGTATTCTTACATGGAAAATCCCGTGGACAGAGGACTCTGGTGGGCTATAGTCCATGGGGTTGCAAGAGCCAGACATGGCTTAGCGACTAAGACCACCACCACCATCAAAGTCACACAAACAGCAAGTGGTAGAATTGAGATTGCAATTTAGACAGTCAAATGCCCAGGTCTTCATCACTACACTAAATATCATAGAACCCAGTTCTTTTCAGAAAACAAGAAACTTTTAGAAACTCTTATATAGTCTTATTTCTTAAAAATAAGACATATGATTTAAAATATTGCAACCTTATTTAAAAGAATTCACAAAGATGTCTGATAATGTTCTAAGCAGGGGCAATCCTTGGAAAGCCCCAATTACTGTGTTTCTGTTTGTGCAGAAGTCCTAAAGAAAATATGATAAATTCATTATTTAATTCATGTCACATGATACCTTAACTTCTAAATAGGCATAGGAAAAGAGGGCTTTGGGCACTGGTTCTACAGTCCCATTTAATGCACAGGCCAGTTAACGACCTCAGGTATGTCCACATTTCTTCAGGTAAAGACCTGTTCCTGTCTCATCTGCACTCGCATCTCCAGATCTTCTAACCAAACACAGTTTGAGGAATAAACAAAGACCTGGAGTTGCAGAAGCTAGTTTTACAATCCATGTATTTGCCTGACATCAGAATGGCAGACTGTTGCTACCTGTGTGTTAGCACACTTCCCATGGCATCATTGTGACATAAGAGACTGACCCAGTCTGTTGGTGACCCAGTCCGTAGAAAAGCAAGAAAATTGGAGGTATTAAAAGGTATTAAAAGGTATTAAAAGGTATCTGTGAAACAGTAGAAGAGAGGCAGTACTTGGCACCAGAAGTGGCAAATTTCAGTCCAGTGTTACCCTTTACAAGTTTTGTGGCCTTGGGCAAGTCACTACAATGGTCCTGAGATTAGGGCTCTTCATTCTGCAAGAGGCAACATGATCTTGACCCTGGCTACTAGGCAGGTTGCAGTGCAGATCAATAAAACAGTGTGTTGGGTAGTTTATGGGCTGTATAATGATGCTCTAACGGTAAAGGACAATGTTCATAACAGAGATAATTTTAACTAAACTAAACAGAGCACATCTCATTTGTCCTCAGGTCCTTCGGATGATGCCAGAGTACTGCAGCCAAGCTGACTCAAACCTATGTATTCTGGGGCTACAGGAAAGACGAAGTCGACAGGAATAAGATATGCATGCTGCTGGCAGCTTCCTGAGATAGAAACGGAAAATTCTTAGTCTTTCAAGGCACTAAATCCAACCTGACTAGGCACAACTAATGTGAATGAGACAACCTTTGCAGATTCTGTAGCAACTAGCTATGAAATCTTTAATATTAATAATACCAGTAACAATAATAGCAGTTCAGGTATCAGTTAATTACTTTTGCAAACAAAATACTCGAAGATTTACAGGCTTAACAACAATTGTTTATTCTTAGTTTCTCTAACTGCATGTTGGTTAAACTCAGGCAGCCCTGCCTGACTCAGAATGAGGCCCACTGGGGCTTGGCTTCTCATCCTGGGTTGGGCTCCTGTGTGTTCATTCTGAAGCCCAGGCAAAGGGGACAGCAGCTACGTAGCCTTTTCTGCAAAGCCTTTTCAGAGCAATGTCACAGGTCCCAGGGAACCCATGTGAGAGCTCATTTCAGACCTCTGACCAAATCTGTTTAAGTCATATTCACTAGGCACTTACTATGTGTTCAAGCAACTGAATGCTTTACCCTTTTTCTTTCAAATAATTTTCACACAAACGCTATAAAGCCAGGCCTATTTTTCTCCTCATTTAAAACAGAATGAAATGGAAGTAAAGAGAAATTAAGAAACTTTCCCAATATCTTGCTGCTAGTCAATGGCAGGGTCAGGATTCCTGTATCGGCAGTGGACTCCAGGGATTTGCCAGTATATTCTATTGTCTGCTTAAATCCTTAATCTATCAATACTGCAATTAAAATGAGACTAGTTTCAAAGTGTTGGATGTACCTGTGTTCCCATACCATGACCCTTAAACATGAATTTTATTTTGTTTATGTTATGTTATATTTGCTACAAAGTGTATATGTTGATAACATGCATCTACCCTGTGATGTCTAATAAAGTCAACACAGAAATCTGCCACCCAGAATCTAGAATATTGCCAACATCTTTGTGTGCTCTTTATGCCTCCTCCCTGAAGGTAACCACTGTCTCGAATTTTATATTAATCTCTTGCTTTTTTAAGCAGATTGATCATATGTGTCTGTGTCAAATAATTTTGCTTAATTGAAACATCAACTGTGCTGTCATATGTAACTACAGTTAATCTATTTTTTATTATTGTATAATAGTACACTTAGTGAATATATCACAATCTTTCAATTATGCTATCTGTGAATACTGGGTTTCTCCTAATGTATACACTATTAAAAATAATGCTTCTATGAACAATTTCAATATTAATGTATGGGGTTTTACTATTCCACCATCCTTACCAATACCTGGTATTGTCAGACTCATAATTTAGGGAAAGTAAAATAATATTTTATTGTGATATTAATTTGTGTTTCCTTGCTTACTAAGCAATTTTGGCACATTTTTCTTAGGTAATCAACCACATATGTTTTCCTACCTGAAAACTGCTTATCCATGACCCCGGCCAATTTTCCTACTGGGTTATTTGTCTTGCTTATTGATTCATATCAACTGTTTATATAGTTATTACATTCATATAAAAGTACCCATTAAATATATTACTGATACCTTCTGTGTCTTTTTATTCTTTTTATAGGAAACAGTTAAAAGATTTATCAACCTTTTCCTGCACAGTTGTACTGACTTGAATAGTGTCCCACTCAAAATTCACGTCCACTCAGCACCCGTGAGTGAGACTTTATCTGGAAATAGGGTCTTTACAAATAAAGTCACATTAAGATGAAGTTGAACTCAATTAGGGTGGGCCCTAAATCCTATCACTGATGTCTTATAAAAGGGAAATGAGGACACAGAGACAGAACAGCCACAGGGGAGATCGCATGACAACAAAGGCAGACACTGAAATAGGGTCACTGGACCAAAGCTTCCAGTAAGGACCAGAGCTGGGAAGAGTCAAGGAGTAATTCTTTCTTAAAGCATTCAGAATGTAGAGGTACCTTGTAGTTTTCAAAACCATGAGGGAATATATTTTTGTACTGTAAATCACCCAGTTTGCAGTAATTTATTACAGCATGCACAAGAAACTAATACAATTGTCAACCATTTTTGTATTATAACTTCTTTAATTCTAAAGCTACTAAAAAAAAACCTATATTTTAATCTAAAATTGTAGATACTTGCCTTCACATTTAAGCTTTAAATTCATCATGTACTACTTTTCTTTATGGGCATGAGATAGGAATCTCATTTTATTCTTTTGTTTATTTATTTGAATAATGAATTGTTCCAGTACCATTTATTGAAAGGTTCATTTTTCTCCATAACTTTGCAAAAGTTCCATTATATATGAAAATGCCACATAAGTTTGGCTTTCCTTTTGGGCTTTTGGGTATGTTCCATTGGTCAAATTGCCTATCATGCTATTCTTTATTGACTATTATAAATTTATCATAGTTCTTCCTATCTAATAGAGCTAATACTATCACATTCTTTCTCTTTCCTTTTTTGTTTTTCAGAAGTCTCTTGGTTGTTCTCAGGCTTCTGATCTTCCATTTAAATTTAAAATCAGCTTGTAAAGCTCTTTTATAAAACTCTGTTGAGACTTTTATATAATCTATACGTCAACTTGAAAGAATAACATTTTTATAATATTAAGCCTTCCTATCATAAAAGTGATTACATATTATTTATTTATATTTTAAAATAAAGTAATGCAAGTAATGCATGCATGCATGTTAAGTTGCTTCAGTGGTGTCCACCGCTTTGCAATCCTGTAGAGCCCACCAAACTCCTCTGTCCATGGGATTCTCCAGGCAAGAATACTGAAGTGGGTTGCCACGCCCTCCTTCAGGGGATCTTCCTGACCCAGGGATCAAACCCTCATCTCTTATGTCTCCTGCATTGACAGGTGGGTTCTTTACCACTAGTGCCATCTGGGAATCCCCAGATAAAGTAATAATGTGTTATAATTGCACACTTACTGTTGAATTTATTCCTAAATACTGTACATGCTTTGTTGTTCAGTGTAACATTATCTTTCCAAAACTGTGTTTTAAAAATTCTTTGCTTATATATAACTGCAAATTTTGATTGACAGTATTATATCCACCTTGTTATAGTTTATTAACTAATTTATATACACTTATTTATATATTTATGTATATTTATATATAATCACATGCCAAAAAAAAAAAAAAAAAGTGGGAGCTTGGGTTCTTCCTTTCCAGTTCTTAGAGTTTTTGCATCTCCTTCTTTCCTTATTGTACTTGCTGGGTCTCCAGTACAATATTGTACAGTAGCAGTAAAAGTTGGCATCTTTGTCTTGTTCCTAGTCTGAAATGTAATGCTTCTATTGTTTTAGTGTTAAGAATTATGTTTGCTGTAGGTTTTCATACTGTTTAACAGACTAAAGAAATACTTTAAAAAATAGAAAGACTCTTCTATTCACAGTTTGCTCAAGTTTTATCACAAATGAGTATGAGAAATATCAAGAGCTTATTTGACATCTATTGCAAATTTGTGGGTTTTATTCTTCAATGCATTAATGTGGAAAATATATAAATAAACTTATTTAAGAACCACTTAAGAGAGGTATGACTGACACATAAAAAGTTGTACATATGAAGGCAATGGCAACTCACTCCAGTGTTCTTGCCTGGAGAATCCCAGGGACAGAGGAGCCCGGTAGGCTGCCGTCTACGGGGTCGCACAGAGTCGGACACAACTGAAGCACTTAGCAGCAACAGCATACATCTAAATGTCGTTGGCGTTAAGTATACTGGTGGCTCAAGGGGTAAAGAATCTGCCTGCCAATGCGGGAGATGCAGGTGTGATCCCTTGGTCGAGAATATTTCCTGGAGGAGGAAATGGCAACCCGTTCCAGTATTCTTGCCTGGGAAATGCCATGGACAGAGGAGGCCGGTGGATTACAGTCCATGGAGTCACATAGAGTTGGACACAACTTAGCAACTAAACAACAACATTACATCCCTGAAACCACCATGACAATCTTTGCCATAAATAAATCCATCACTTCCAAACGTTTCCCCCACCCTTTTTGTTTATCATTAATTTTGAGTGTTGTAAAAACACTATGGCTGCACAGCACTGGAGCAGCGGCTGCATGGTACTGGAGGGGCCATGAGGAGATACGTCCAAGGTCAGAGAAGCCCCACAAGATGGTAGGTGCTGCAGCGTCAGCTGCACAACGTTGGAGCAACTTTGAAGAGATACCCCACATCCAAGGGCAAAGGAGAAGCCTCCACAAGACAGTAGGGGGAGTGAATTCATGTTTAGAATCAAACCACATTCCTGCCAGAGACCGGGACCCAGAGACCCCACAGAGACTGAGAAAGAACTGTGTTTGAGCATCTCCTGTGGAGGTGCGGGTCAGCAGTGGACTGCTGCAGGGGCACGGGCTCTGGGTGCAGCAGACATGGATATGGCATAAGCCCTGTTGGAGGAGGTCACCATTAATCACACCAAAGAGCTGCCAGAACTTACACAGCAATGGCAAATAGACCCTTGGAGGGCACAAGCAGAATCTTGTGGACACCAGGACCCAGGAGAAAGAAACAGTGACCCCACAAGAGACTGACCCAGACCTGTCCAGGAGTCTCCAGTGGAGGCATGGGTCAGTGGTGGCTTGCTGCAGGGTTGGGGGCAATGAGTGTAGCAGTACAAGCAGGCGACCTTTTGGAGGAGATTGTCATTATCTTCATTACCTCCACCATAGTTTTGCCCCAGGTAAATAACAGAGAGGGAACACCAACCCACCCATCAACACAAAATTGGATTAAAGATTTACTGAGCATGGCCCCACCATCAGAACAAGACCCAGTTTCCCCCTCAGGCTCTCCCATCGGAAAGCTTCTATAAACCTCTTATCCTCCATCAGAGGGCAGACAGACTGATAACCACAATCACAGAAAACTAACCAATCTGACCACATGGACCACAGCCTTGTCTAACTCAGTGAAACTGTGAGTCATGCCATGTAGGGCCACACAAGATGGGTGGGTCATGGTGGAGAGTTCTGTGGTCTCTCACAGAACTGTGGTCATGTGGACATTTTGGTCATGTGGACAAAACTGTGGTCCACTGGAGAAGGGAATGGCAGACCACTTCAGTATTCTCGCCTTGAGAACCCCATGAACAGTATGAAAGGCAAAAAGATAGGACACTGAAAGATGAACTCCCCAGGTCAGTAAGTGCCCAATATGCTTTTGGAGATCAGTGGAGAAAAAACTCCAGAAAGAATGAAGAGATGGAGCCAAAGCAAAACCAGCACCCAGGTGTGGATGAGACTGGTGGTAGAAGCAAAGTTTGATGTTGTAAAGAGCAATATTACATAGGAACCTAAATGTTAAGTCCATGAATCAAGGCAAATCAGAAGTTGTCAAACAAGAGATGACAAAAGTGAACATTTTAGGAATTCAATATTTTAGGAATCAGCGAACTGAAATGGACTGGAATGGGTGACTTCACCTCACATTACCATTATATCTACTACTGTAGGCAAGAATCCCTTAGAAGAAATGGCGTAGCCCTTCTAGTCAACAAGAGAGTCCAAAATGCAGTTCAGTTCAGCTCAGTTCAGTTCAGTTGCTCAGTCGTGTCTGACTCTTTGTGACCCCATGAATCGCAGCACACCAGGTCTCCCTGTCCATCACCAACTTCTGGAGTTCACTCAGACTCACGTCCATCAAGTCAGTGATGCCATCCAGCCATCTCATCCTCTGTCGTCCCCTTCTCCTCCTGCCCCCAATCCCTCCCAGCATCAGAGTCTTTTCCAATGAGTCAACTCTTCGCATGAGGTGGCCAAAGTACTGGAGTTTCAGCTTTAGCATCAGTCCTTCCAAAGAAATCCCAGGGTTGATCTCCTTCAAAATGGACTGGTTGGATATCCTTGCAGTCCAAGGGACTCTCAAGAGTCTTCTCCAACACCACAGTTCAAAAGCATCAATTCTTCGGCGCTCAGCCTTCTTCACAGTCCAACTCTCACATCCATACATGACCACAGGAAAAACCATAGCCTTGACTAGACAGACCTTAGTCAGCAAAGTAATGTCTCTGCTTTTGAATATGCTATCTAGGTTGGTCATAACTTTTCTTCCAAGAAGTAAGCGTCTTTTAATTTCATGGCTGCAGTCACCATCTGCAGTGATTCTGGAGCCCCCAAAAATAAAGTCTGACATTGTTTCCACTGTTTCCCCATCTATTTCCCATGAAGTGATGGGACCGGAAGCCATGATCTTCGTTTTCTGAATGTTGCGCTTTAGGCCAACTTTTTCGCTCTCCTCTTTCACTTTCATCAAGAGGCTTTTTAGCTCCTCTTCACTTTCTGCCATAAGGGTGGTGTCATCTGCATATCTGAGGTTATTGATATTTCTCCCGGCAATCTTGATTTCAGCTTGTGTTTCTTCCAGTCCAGCGTTTCTCATGATGTACTCTGCATATAAACTTGGATGCAATCTCAAAAATGACAGGATGATCTCTGTTCGTTTCCAAGGCAAACCATTCAATATCATGGTAATCCAAGTCTATGCCCTGACCAGTAACACTGAAGAAGCTGAAGTTGGAGAGTTCTATGAAGACCTACAAGACCTTCTAGAACTAACAGCCCCAAAAGATGTCCTTTTTATTATAGGGAACTGGAATGGAAAAGTACGAGGTCAAGAAACACCTGGAGTAACAGACAAATTTGGCCTTGGAGTACAGAATGAAGTAGGGCAAAGGCTAAGAGAATTTTGCCAAGAGAACACACTGGTCATAGCAAACAGCCTCTTCCAGCAACTTAAGAGAAGACTCTACACATGGACATCACCAGATAGTCAACACTGAAATCAGATTGATTATATTCTTTGCAGCCAAAGATGGAGAAGCTCTATACAGTCAGCAAAAATAAGACCAGGAGCTCACTGTGTCTCAGATCATGAACTCCTTATTGCCAAATTCAGACTTAAATTGAAGAAAGTAGCGAAAATCACTAGACCATTCAGGTATGACCTAAATCAAATCCCTTACGATTATACAGTGGAAGTGAAAAATAGATTCAAGAGATTAGATCTGATAGATTAAGTGCCTGAAGAAATATGGATGGAGGTGCCTGACATTGTACAGGAGACAGGGAGTAAGATCATCCCCAAGAAAGAAATGCAAAAAAGCAAAATGGCTGTCTGAGGAGACCTTAAGGAAAGATATACCCATTTGAATGCAGGGTTTCAAAGAATAGCAAGAAGAGATAAGAAAGCCTTCCTCAGGGATCAGTGCAAAGAATAGAGGATAACAATAGAATGGGAAAGACTATAGATCTATTCAAAAAAATTAGAGATACCAAGGGAAATGTTTCATGCAAAGATGGGCACAATAAAGGAAAGAAATGATATGGACCTAACAGAAGCAGAAGATATTAAGAAGAGGTGGCAACAATAAACAGAAGAAATATACCCCAAAAATCTTCATGACCCAGATGATCACTCAGCTAGAGGCAGACATCCTGGAATGTGAAATCAAGTGGACCTTAAGAAGCATCACCACAAACAAAGATGGTGGAGGTGATGGAATTCCAGTTGAGCTATTTCAAATCTTAAAAGATGATGTTGTGAAAGTGCTGCACTCAACATGCCAGCAAATTTGGAAAACTCAGCAGTGGCCACGGCACTGGAAAAGGTCAGTTTTCATTCCAATCCCAAAAAAAGCCAATGCCAAAGAATGCTGAAACTACTGTACAATTGCACTCATCTCACACGATAGTAAAGTAATGCTCACAATTCTCCAAGCCAGGCCTCAACAGTACATGATCGTGAACTTCCAGATGTTCAAGTTGGTTTTAGAAAAGGCAGTGGAACCAGAGATCAAGTTGTCAGCATCTGTTGGATCATCAAAAAAGCAAGAGACTTCCAGAAACACATCTATTTCTGCTTTATTGACTATGCCAAAGCCTTTGACTGTGTGGACCATAACAAACTGTGGAAAATTCTTAAGAGTTGGGAATACCAGACCACCTGACCTGCTTTTTGAGAAATCTGTATTCAGGTCAGGAAACAACAGTTAGAACTGGACATGGAACAACACACTGGTTCCAAATAGGAAAAGGAATACATCAAGGCTGTATATTGTCACCCTGCTTATTTAACTTATATGCAGTACATCATGAGGAACGGTGGGCTGGATGAAGCACAAGCTGGAATCAAGATTGCCTGGAGAAATATCAATAACCTCGGATATGCAGATGGCGCCACCCTTATGGATAAAGTGAAGAAGAACTAAAGAGTCTGGTGATGAAAGTCAAAGAAGAGAATGAAAAAGTTGGCTTAAACTTCAACATTCAGAAAACTAAGATCACAGCGTCTGGTCCCATCACTTCATGGCAAATAGATGGAGAAACAGTGGAAACAGTGACAGACTATTTTGGGGGCTCCAACATCACTGCAAATGGTGAATGTAGCCATGAAATTAAAAGACACTTGCTCTTGGGAGATAAGTTATGACCAACCTAGATAGCATATTAAAAAGCAGAGACATTACTTTGCCAACAAAGATCCATCTAGTCAAGGGTATGGTTTTTCCAGTTGTCATGTATGGATGTGAGAATTGGATTATAAAGAAAGCTCAACGCCAAAGAATTGATGCTTTTGAACCGTAGTGTTGGAGAAAACTCTTGGGAATCCCTTGGATTGCAAGGAGATCCTACCGGTCCATCCGAAGGGAAATCAGTTCTGAATATTTATTGGAAGGACTGATGCTAAAGCTAAAACTCCAATACTTTGGCCACCTGATGCAAAGAACTGGCTCGTTTAAAAAGACCCTGATGCTGGGAGGGACTGAATGTAGGAGGAGAAGGGAACGACAGAGGATGAATTGGTTGGATGGCATCACCCACTCAATGGACATGAGCTTGAGTAAACTCCGTGAGTTGTTGATGGACAGAGAGGCCTGGCATGCTACAGTCTGTGGGTTGCAAAGAGTCAGACATGATTGAGCGAAAAACACTGAAAAACACTATGTGCACGTGTACTTGCCAAGTCACTTTAGTCATGCTCAACCCTGTGTGACTATGGGGACCGTATCCCACCAGGCTGTTCTGTCCATGGGATTCTCCAGGGAAGATCACTGGAGTGGGGCTCCATGTCCTCCTCCAGGGGATCTTCCCCACCCAGGGAGAGAAACAGTGTCTCTTATATCTCCTGCATTGACAGGTGGGTTCTTTACCACTAGTGCCACCTGGGAAGCCCCCCAAACACGACACATTTTTACCATGTTCTTAGAAAATTTTTAAATATATAATACAATATAGTTAACTATAGATACTATGCAGTTCCCAAGATCTCCAGGATTTACTCATCTAGCATAACTAAAACCTTGTGTCCTGTGACTAATACTTTCCCGTTTTGTCTTTCTCCAGTCCTCTGGCAACCACTTTTCTACTTTGTTTCTATTAGTTTGACTACTTTAAACTTCTCATGTAAGAGGTATTCTGCAGTATTTGGTCTTCAGTGTCTAGCTTATTTCACTTAGTATAATGTCTTCCAGGTTTATCCATATTTTCACAAATGGAAGGATTTCCTTATTTTATAAAGCTAAGTAGTATTCCACTGTGGGTATATACCACATCTTCTTTATCCTTTCATCTGTTTGTAGACATTTAGGTTGTTTCTGTGTCTTAGCTATCACAAATAATGCTGTAATGAGGTTGCATGTCTTTTCATTAGTGATTTTACTTTGTTTCAATACACACCCAGAAGTGATACTGCTGGATCATATGGTAGTTCTATTTTTAATTTTTGGAGGAACCTCCATATTCTTTTCCAAAGTAGCCATACCAATTTACATTCCCACTAACAATGCAGGGGGTTACCTTTTCTCCACACCCTTGCCAACACTTGATATCTTTTGTCTTTTAAAACAATAGCCATTCTAAGAGGCATGAGGTGATATCTCATTGTGGTTTTGATTTGCATTGTTCCTGATGATTAGCCATGTTGAGCATCCATTTATATACCTTTTGCCTCTGTCTGCCTTGTTTGCAGAAATGTCTGTTCTGTTTTTCGCTCATTCATTTTCAAATCAGGTTATTTGCTTTTGCTATTGAATTGTAAGAATCTTTTACAATTTTTGGAATATTAACCCTTTAACAAATGCATAGGTTGCAATTTGATTGCATTCCATTCTACAGGTTGCCTTTTTATTTTATTGTTTCCTTTGTGATGCAGACACTTTTTAGTTTGATATAATCCCTCTTGTCTACTTTTGCCTTGGTTGCCTGTGTTTTGGGCAAGAAATCATTGAAGAAACACTAGAGGTTAACTTACCTCTGAATCCCTGGAATAAACTCAGTTTTGATACATTACCTTTTGTATATAGTGCCAATTTTATTTTGCTGCTATTTTGATTAATATATTTGCATTTATACTTATGAATGAAACCATTTCTTGTTTCCACTTTGGCTCATACAATGGAATTGTTGAGTAATCTCTCCTTTTGTATTCTGTGAAAGAATCTGCATGAAATTGGAAAGATTTGTTCTTTGACAGTGCTGTAGAATTTTCCTAGAAAGTCATCTTGGTCTGGTGCTTTCTTTGAATTAGTGAATTTATAAATTTATAAAAGATTTGAGGGAGACAATTAATAAGCCTGGCTCTCTAGAAAGTACAGACTAAACATTGCCTAACAAGTAAATGGGACACATTCTTCTTAGTGAACATGGAAATTTTATAACATAGTTTCATGTTGTATGCCAAAGAGTCAGACTCAGTTGTCTTCAAGGAACTAGTAAAATTGAAAAGATTAATAAAACAAATAATATCTAATACGATGAACATGTGCCAGCCCTTTGCTATAGAAATATCCTAATGTGATATTAGACTGTCTCTATGTTTCTAGCAACTTTGGCTTTATATTTTTTGAAGCTATTTTGTGAAGTGGAAACACGTTGAGAATTATTCCCTTTACCTAGTGAGTTGAGATTTTATTTTTTTATTTAATGACTTTTTATATCTAATAATCTTTGAATTAATTTTTTCTGTATATATTTCTTCATGAATCACAAATGTTTATTTTCTAGCACAGTTCTAATATCAAAGAGCTGGCTATACTGGATATAAAAATAGATTTTCCCTTGTCAAATATCTGCTTATTTTTGACAACTTTTAAAAGTCGGATGCTCATTTTTACTCCACCTTTTATTTCTTTAAATAGTTCATACTACAGCTCTTTGCATCCTCCTGTCCCATCATTCTCTCTAGCTACTGATGTCAAGATGCTTTTCTTCCAAGTTTTGATCAACCTGGTGCTGGTGCAACCTCACAGTAACTCACTCGTTTTGAAAGTTGGATCAGCTTCCAATATTTTATTCTTTGTACTTTCAATGTCATGAAATAGCCTCAAGATTTTTTTCAATGTGAAATTTTTGCCGGTCTTCACGTATCTCTTTCTTCTTTCTCCAGAATTTATCTAAGTCATGGCATGGGGTACCTACAAGAAGGTGGTTAATTCCTGAGCCTGTGAGGTACTTCATGTCCATGCAGCTACTTCTGACCTTGAGGACTGGGACAGGATGGATAAATGTGTCCTCATCCTTAAGATGGATAACTTAGGTAGGTCCCTAATCTATTAAGATTATTAAGATTAATGGCCTATATAAGAAGAGAAAGAGGAAGATCTCTATCTCTCTCTCCTTGTGTGCAAGCACACAAACAAGCATGGAAGCATACAATGAGATCACGGCCACCAGCCAAGCAAGAAAAGATGCATCAGAATGAAATCTACCCTGCCAGCACCTTGTTCTTAGACTTCTCAGCCTCCAGAACTGTGAAAAATAAATTTCTGCTTTTTAAAAACTCACCCAGTCTGTGGTATTTTGTTATGGCATTCCAAGCTGAGTAAGACAAGGTGTTTCATTTCTTTGTTAAAAAAGAAAAATCATATCAAGGGTAGTTTAAACTCTGCTTGTCTTCTTCTTTTACATCACAGGACTTATGATACCCAGCCAGCATCTTTTCTTGCCTTGGAAAATTGTCATAGCCCTTTCTAAGTACAAATCACATTCCAACATTTTATCCTTGAGTTTCAATGTCATGAAATATCTCCAAGAGCTCTTCTACTGTGAATACTTTTTCTGATGTCACTTCTTCTAGGACATCTTCATATTTTCATCACAATCCCTTTCCCTGTTTATGTTGATAAGTTTGCCTTCACTAAGTTCCTTTGACTGTACATCTAGATAGCTTAAAAGATGATATGATCCATGTAGGATCATTTGAATCCTACATCTGAAGACTATTAGCTATCTGGCTTGACAATCTACTTATTCTAATTTTTTTGAGTTTTAATGTCTTTATTTGTAAAATAAGGTTCCTTGATAGCTGGAGCTAATAACAGCACTTAGCATTGTTTTTGTTTCTTTCTTTCTTTCTTTCTTTTTTTTTTTTTTTTCGCTATCACTCATTAGGCATTCATATACCAGCTAGGATGCTAAAAGTATTAATATGGTAATGACTAGGAAACGTTATATTTAATGTTTCCTTTTCTTTATAGATGTTAGTGTTTTCCATGTTATTTGGTGAATGTGTACTTTTTAATTGAAGTATATTTTATTTATAATATTGTGTTAGTTTTAGGTATACAACAAAGAGATCCAGTTATGTATTTTCGTCAGATGATTGTCTATTACAGGTTATTATAAGATATGGAATATAGTTCCTTGTGCTATACAGTAAATCCTTACTGCTTATCCACTTTATATATAGTAGCTTGTATCTGTTAGTTCCAAGTTCCCAATTTATTCTTCTGTCCTTGCTTTTCTCCTTCAGTAAGCATAGTTTGTTCTCTATGTATGTGAATCTGTTTCTATTTTGTATAGAGTTTTTTTTTTGGTTTCCATATAAAAGTGATTTATATAATATTTGTCTGATTTCACTAAATATACCATTCCCTAAGACCATACACATTGCTGCAAATAGTAGTATTTCACTCATTTTTATGGGATTTTTTTTTTTTGCAGTCCCCCAAATGTGGCTTACATGTTTAAAAGATACTTGGCCCACACCAAATACTATTTATCCATAAGATAAGAATATCGTTCAGAAAAGTCATGACCTGTAAATGAATATGAGCAGCCTCTTTTCATATGTCTTATTTTAAAGAATAATTTAAATAATTAGTGGTTAACTGTACATGAATCAGTGTTTCTTGTGACGTTTCCACTAGGGTTACTATAAATGAACCAATGCCTATAATCAAATCAAAATAATATCATTTGAAAATGACTATATCTTTGATTTATAAAGCCTTTTGCAGCACAATATTTAAACTAAGAAACTCCAACTTTTAAAATCCTGCCATCATTGTATTTGTAGAGTAATACTGTCTTCCAATAATTTATATTATTTTAACTTTTTCTTATCTATTTATAATTTATTGAGCAATTCACAAAAATGCTATTATTGACTTTATAATAAAGTCATAATTCCCTAATCAAAAACTAATGAAAATGTAATTCGCCAAAAATCATATGCTCTCTAGAGATTTACTATTTTGATAAATAGCTTATTTTTTGAGATGCAAAAGGGGAACTTGCCTGTATCCATGGGCTTCTTCTTTAACTTAAGCATATGCTGAGAAAATGAAGCCACAGGTAGTTCTTCTACATAGAATTGTCTTAGGATTGTAATGCAAAAGACTGCTTTGAAAGGACTATTTTCTAACTTTAATTAGGCCTTGATCATACTTGGAAAGAAAACTCCAATGGAAAAAGAAGATTGTTATATTAAAATTTTGCTTTTTAAATGAATATATAGTATGGGTTAGTCAGTCCTAACAGTTTGATTAGGGAGATACAAAAAATAACACAAACCAACTACCATCACTTTTAACTTAAATTTATAATTTTAAATTTTTTTAATTTATAATTTTTTAACTTAAATTTATAATTTTTCTGTGTTCTATTTTTATGAAGGTGAGTTTCAGTATAATTCTGAAAAATAATATCTTCTCTCTTATAATATATATGAAACTTCAGTCTTACAGTATTTTAGGTAAGGTAACTATACAGGCTAAAAAAAAGTCAGTGGAAAAAAGATGAAAACATGAATGGTCCATGACTGAAAATTTCTACTCCTGGGTACATTCACAACAGAAGTGTGTGCATGTCCATAAAAGGTATGTATTTGAATATTTTAATATTCAGACCAGCATTTTTTAATAGCCCCAAACTGGAAACTACTCAAAAGTTCATGTCTCTGGAATGGATTCATAGCAGTATATTCACTCATCAAAAATGAGGATGAATCATCCGAATAACATACAGTCTCACAGACCAACTTGCCAATTCAGTGTTGAATAAACGTCAGACAAACAAAAAGACGTAGACCATTGATTCCATTCTATAAGTATAATGTAGGCAAAATTAACCTATCCTATCAAAATCAAAATAGTGGTTACTCTGGAGGTTGGGGGAATCATATGTGGACAAAAGCATGAGGGGGCTTCTAGTGGGCTTTTTCTGAGTGCTGCTCACACAGGTGTATACAACTTGTGAAGATATATTTAACTGTACACTTCTATGTGCATAAAGTGAAAGTGAGTGAAGTCGCTCAGTCGTGTCCGACTCTTTGCGACCCCGTGGACTGTAGCTCTCCAGGATCCTCCGTCCATGGGATTCTCCAGGCAAGAATACTGGAGTGGGTTGCCATTTCCTTCTCTAGGGAATCTTCCTGACCCAGGGATCGAACCCAGGTCTCCCGCATTGCAGGCAGATGCTTTAACCTCTGAGCCACCAGGGAAGCCCTATGTGCATGTCTCTTTATAAACGCTTGTGACAAAATAATTTCATTTGCTTACTTCAATTGATACACTGTTTATGTTAATTTTAAACAGCTAAGTGTACTTAATAACAAGACTATCGTCTTACTTGCAGAATATTCTTTACAAATGAACTAATGATACATTCATAAAACATGATGCAAAATCTAGTTCTTCCACAAAGTGGAGGAGCAGTGTTTTTGTAGCATTACAGTAGCATTGTCGTAGTTATGCCACTTATTTTTCTGTTAGACTTAACTATATTAACATACCTGAAGAATGCAGAATAAATATTTTGTACCCCACTTCAAAAAGCATTTTATTATACAAACATTAAAATTTATTTCTCCAGAAAATACTATATAGCATGGTTAACTGAATTTGTATATTACTGTGGATTAAGATCGGAACTTTGCTCTTAAAGAGTATGTAGAGTTGAAATTAGGGCTTCCCTGGAGGCTCAGACAGTAAAGAATCTGCCTGCAATGCAGGAGACACAGGTTCCATCCCTGGGTCGGGAAGATACCCTGGAGAAGGGAATGTCTACCCACTCTAGAATTCTCGCCTGGAGAATTCCATAGACAGAGGAGCCTGGTGGGCTACTGTCCATAGTGTTGCAAAGAGTCAGACATGACTGAGCTATCAAAACACACACACACACACACATACACAGTCAAAATTACCTTTGAAAATTCTCCAATAATGTGACAGACCAAAGATTGCATTACAACTCACAACCCTGCAAGATAATTTTTCCCCTCTAACACTAATTTGATCATTTTTCCCTCTGATTGACCATAAGGTAAAGGAGCTCTCTTACATTTAGAGCCATCTTCCTAAAAGGAAGCAAAAATATCAAAATCACATTCACCTAAGAGGCACCTGGAGCTGTAATAACCTGTGCTAAAGTAGGTTTGAAAGTGAAAGTGAAGTCTCTCGGTTGTGCCCAACTCTTTGTGACCCATGGACTATACAGTCCATGGAATTCTCCAAGCCAGAATACTAGAGTGGGTAGCCTTTCCCTTCCCCAGGGGATCTTCTAACCCAGGGAACGAACCCAGGTCTCCTGCATTGCATGCACATTCTTTACCAGCTGAGCCACAAGGGAACCCCAAGAATACAGGAGTGAGTATCCTATCCCTTCTCTGGATCTTCCTGACCCAGGAATTGAACCAGGGTCTCCTGTATTGTAGGTGGATTTTTTACCAACTGAGCTATCAGGGAAACCAACAGTAGGTTTACAGCTCTCAAATCAGGATTCCAGTAGGACACATATTTATTGGGTAAAATGGCTAGCTGGTTTATCCATAATATTTAAATCACTTTCTCTTTCATTCTCTCCCAATCCCCATATCTGGACCTTCCATGGCACATCCACAGTTGAAGTCACAAAAATTAATTCCAGATATGGAACTCCGCTGGGCAAAGGAAAGTCCTGAATGTTATAGCCACACAGATCTAGATCAATGGCCTGGTCTGCTACTGTCAGTCAACTGATGAAACTTAGTTTATAATAAAGAAAGTGGAATGAGACCTTACATTATAGCAGTAAACCTGAGAGATAAATGTATATAAATTAACTCTTGAGTTGATAGCATCCAGTGTGTTAGGAGTTCTCAGCAAATTATAACTATTATTATTGTGGTAGAAAAATATGAAAACAAATAAAACAGATGAAATTACTATGATACATTCCTCCCAAAACATTAAAATTACTCTTTTTTTAAACTACTTGGAAAATTAAATTTTTAAATTTAAATATATTCCTTTTACCAAACTTAGGGTCCTTGCCATAAAGCTTCAAGACCATGTGGCAAAAGGGGTTTCCTTTCTAGGACCCCTTCTCTTAGAAAATGGCTTTGAAGGCCCCCTCCATCACAAGATAGAGTCTACTTCTCAGCCCCTCGGATCCAGGCTGGCTTGTGGAGTGCTCGGCCAAGAGAATGCAGTAAAGGAGGCATAATGTCCATTCCAGACCTGGGCCTCAAGAGGTCACGTGAGCATCACTTTGTTCTTTGCCTTGGTCATGGAACAACCTCAGACTAGCGTGCAGGAGTTGGGAAGACCATATGAGCCACGGGCCAGTCAGCCCAGCTGATCCCAGACAGGCGTGAGAGCCCAAGCTAATAAGCAGAGTCAATCTGCAGCTTTCACGGTCACTCCCAAATGGCCACACACACATAAGGGGGACCAACCCACACCAGGACAGCCCGGCAGAGTCATGGACCACGCAAATGCTTGCTGCTTTAAGTTATCACATTTTAGGTGATTCTTTCTTCAACTGTACCTAACTGATACAGACTATGCATTTTTTCATCAATTCTTTAAAATTTTCTTTTTCAACTACAACTTAGTATTCCTTTACATTATATAGTATGTTCAGACAGCCCACAAGATTTCAATGACACATTCATATACACAGACCTAGAGGTGACTTACAAAAATGCCTCAACCTGCATTGGAACCTTCTACATTTCTTTTTCAATGGAACTCCTGTAGATTTACAGTGAGAAAGCCAACGCTTAGACTCTAACTAACAGTGATCTGGTCATTTTCCATCTATCACATTATAAAAAAGCAATTTAATCAACATATGTACAAGAGATTTTTGTCAAGATATTGGGCTAAGCACCTTACTATTGATGTATAATTAGGAGACATCTAATTGAAGAGATCAGCTTTACTATCAGCTTAGCCCCAGAATAGTTACGTAGGAGAAGTTACTTTTAATCTTGTTTTTAAATTTAAATAGGTACATAAAGTGAAAATTAAATTTGTCCTCTTCCCTGTGTCTCATTCTAAAGGCAATCTCATGCCAATTCCTATGCATCTTTTCAGAGATACTGAATGTTTGTATACATAATGTATTAATCTATGCAACATAGATACATTTTATGTCTATATATGCATTACATATAAGTGTATATATACATTACATGCATATATATTTATGTGTATACATGTGGACTTGCTCCCCTTCTTGCTCCTTTGCATTTTAGTTTATCTTAGAAATCACATCACATCAGTATAGACAGATTTTAAGGCAGAACCTTCAACCAGACAAGTCAGGGGATACAGATGTTAATGCTCTGGGGTGACTGTCATGACAAATCTGCCAGCATCTGGAAGACTGCTAAATACTTCAGATTTTTTACTCAACTTCCACATTTTTATTCCTTTCACCAAAGAAAAAGACAAGGTATGATTGCCAGAAAGTTGGCCATCCCTGGATCAGGAAGATCCCTGAAGAAGGGAATGACAACCCACTCCAGTATTCTTGCCTGGAGAATCCCATAGACAAAGGAGCCTGGTGGACTACAGTCCATGGGGTCGCAAAACGTCAGGCATAACCGAGCGAATAACACTTTCACTTGCCAGAAGCCAAGGCTTAACTAGTTTATCACCAGTTCATGGTTCATGAAGTGTGTGCTTAAGATTCAGTCATGGGGCTGTGGATCTGAAAGGGACCTGAATTAGGTCAGTCCTTGGTTTTACACGTGGGAAACTGGTGTCCCTAGAGATCATTCCTCCTCTTCCCTATAAATGAACATTTAATGAACTTACACTATGTATTGAGCCCGGCACTGATTTTAATAAATAAATATTCAATAAAATCACTGATTTTAATAAAATCAGCCTCAAAGGCAAAAACAGATTGAGTTTCAACTTGGATCAAGTTCTTTTAAGCATATAATTCTTTAAAAATATTTTATTGCTTTAATGATACTAGCAAGTCTTATGTTTTCTCAGAACGCTTATGTGAGAAATCAATCTATATCCTTAGATTTTAAGGAAGGTAGCTGTGCTACTGAATGTCAAAATGGCTGATTTATGGACTGAAGCCTGGAAATAATTAGATCTTTCAGGAAGTGATTGTGCCGATACAAACTCTCAGTTCAAAGATCAAAAACTATGCCCGCTCAGAAGCTAAGTTATACAGCTAAGGAATCTGCATCTTTCAGAGTGATGTTTGTGGGCTTAATGATTGCTCTTCTTGAAATTAGCTTTAAAAATAGTTTAATGCATCACAGACACATCTAAATTCCCTTAAGCACCTAGGACAGAAAGAAAAAACAAAAACAAAACAGTGATACAATTCCAAAACTTTTGAAACAGTTTTTAGTCTGTATTATATATTGAAGGGTTTCCCCAACGGCTCAGTGGTAAAGAATCCACCTGGAATGCAGGAGACTCGTGTTCAATACCTGGGTCAGGAAGATCCCCTGGAAGAGGAAATGGCAACCTACACCAGTATTCTTGTCTGAAAAACTTCATGGACAGAAGAGCCTAGTGGGCTAAATCCAAAGAGTTGCAAAGAGTGAGACACAACTGAGCAACTAAGCACCCACATTACATAGTGAAGAATACAGGTTATTTGGGTTTTCTTATTTGTTGGTTTTCCTTTTCCTTTTACCACCCACTTCAGATGATGCTAGCTAAGTCCTAAAGACATCAGGTCAATAAAACAGTAACAAGTTACTACAGCAAATTGAATCTGCAAGTGTTTCCTAAATAATCAGATTAAATTCTGGGTGTATAAAAATCTCAAAGTTAAAATCTGGGACAGATTTTTTCAGCAGTGTTACAGGAACTAATGTGGGAGGAAGAAAGATCAGGGAAGGTGAAAAAAGGGAGGGGAAGGAGGAAGAGGGGAGAGGAAAGAAAGAAGAAAGGATGGAGGAAGGCAGAAGGGAGCAGGATGAGGGTAACAGTGAAAGAGGAGAGAGGAAGGAAGGAACAGAAAGAACCAATGTAACTTACTCCCCAGACTTCCTTCCATGAAGAAGCAATTCTTATTTTAGAGAGAGACTTTTAGACTGCTCTGAAGATGAGAAAACACTCCTATCTGAACTTTAAATTGGAAGATGATTGTGTGTGCTGGTTTTATCACAGATGAGGCAGCAAATTTTCTTAGAACATCAGCAAATGGGCTTCAGAGAATTGCATACTGAAGGCACAATGACTGCTACAAAAATAAACAAATGCTTCTGGTTTATTTCTGATTAGATAAGAGCCTATAAAACACTCACCATTTCAAAAGAGAAATCTGATACAAAACTCCATCTGAGGAGACATTAACTTGAACATCCAGGGAGGTGGGGATGGGCAAGAGTTCACACTATTTTTTCCCCTCTATTATTTTCTCTTCCTGATAATTTTGGGAATAACATTATGTCCTATGTTCCTCCACTTACTATTAATGCACTGAACTTTCTGTTTCTGCCTGGCAGGGATCTATCAATCCACAGTCTTTCCGCTATTAAATCTATTTCTCAATATAGGTCACTTGAGTCAAAATTACTCAGTTATGGATAAAATATAACCCTCCACTAGAGGGACATATTTTTATCTCAACATTCAAAGAGTTGCCTTCTTAATATTCCCCAGTGTTAATGGAGGTTATACTCATAACTCTTCTGGAAGAGACTATAATTTAGAAATCTACTCTCCCCTTGATAATTAGGCATAACTTCTATTAACATAAAATGAGAATTATGTGACTTAGAGCAGGCAAGATCAGATCCTTTACTTTAAACTAATGGTAAAAGTTGTGATTTCTCCGTATTGTGAAAGTCTTCTCTGAAAGCAGGCCAGCATCTATGAAAATGCCATTATTACCTCCATCGCATTGCCTAGAGCCCAAACAATGAGAAAAAATATTAAAAGCAGCTCTATATCAAGTGTATATGAGAATCACTGAGAATCACCTCATTCTTTATTTTAGACAATGGCTTGCTGTATTTCCTAGTAAGGGAGATTCACTTTGCTATTATACAGCTGACCACAAGTGATAGATCCATTTTAAAAATAATTGTCTCATGGCAAATAGATGGGGAAACAGTGGAAACAGGGGCTGACTTTATTTTTCTGGGCTCCAAGATGACTGCAGATGGTAACTGCAGCCATGAAATTAAAAAACGCTTACTCCTTGGAAGGAAAGTTATGACCAACCTAGACAGCATATTCAAAAGCAGAGACATTACTTTGCCAACAAAGGTCCAGCTAGTTGAGGCTATGGTTTTTCCAGTGGTCATGTATGGATGTGCAAGTTGGACTATAAAGAAAGCTGAGCACTGAAGAATTGATGCTTTTGAACTCTGGTGTTGGAGAAGACTCTTGAGAGTCCCTTAGACTGCAAGGAGATCCAACCAGTCCATCCTAAAGGAGATCAGTCCTGAGTGTTCATTGGAAGGACTGATGTTGAAGCTGAAACTCCAATACTTTGGCCACCTGATGCAAAGAGCTGACTCATTTGAAAAGACCCTGATGCTGGGAAAGACTGAGGGCAGAAGGGGATGACGGAGGATGAGATGGTTGGATGGCATCACTGACTCAGTGGACATGGGTTTGGGTAGACTCCACGAGTTGGTGATGGATAGGGAGGCCTGGTGTGCTGTGGTTCATGGGATTGCAAAGGGTCAGACACAACTAAGCGACTGAACTGAACTGAACTGATAGCTATTTATAGCGGGACCTGGTGAACCATTTACCCCAAACCCTAGTTACATTTGAATTATTTTATACATTTAGCAACATAAAAATTCAAATTTGGCCATCAATCAGATGCTTAATGAAGACTATAACACTCAGACAGTGCTGATCAAAAACTAAGTTTTTATAATATTGAAAAATCCACTGCATACCCAAGTGGTATACTGTTGCTAGTTCTTAGGAATTGTTACCTTTAAATCCTCATATTTTCCTGTTCATGTCTTAAATAATCAAAGACAAGTCTTATCCATATCATTTGTTTTAAAAATGAAACTAACTAATACCTACCAGTTGAGCTCATGGATATATAAGACATCTTACAAGAAGAGTTCTTACAGATGGAGAAACTTTTTAACTCAATTCATATATGAAATTCAACTGAGGATGGAGGATTGGGGTAAATAAGACCCAAAACAGAATCCAGAGGCACTAGATGTGTAAAATAAGTCAGCTGCTATGGTTTTTCCAGTGGTCATATATGGATGTGAGAGTTGGACCATAAGGAAAGCTGAGTACCAAAGAATTGACACTTTTCAACTGTGGTGTTGGAGAAGACTCTTGAGAGTTCCTTGGAATAGAAAGAGATCAAACCAGTTAATCCTAAAAGAAATCATTCCTGAATATTCATTGGAAGGACTGATGCTGAAGCTGAAGCTCCAATACTTTGGCCACCTGACACGAAGAACTAACTCGTCGGGAAAGACCCTGATGCTGGGAAAGATTGAAAGCAGAAGGAGAAAGGGACGACAGAGGATCAGATGGTTGGATGGCATCACCGACTCAATGCACGTGAGTATGAGTAAGTTCCAGGAGTTGGTGATGGACAGGGAAGCTTGGCGTACTACAGTCCATGGGGTCACAAAGAGTTGGATGTGACTGAGCAACTGAACTGATCTCAACTGATGTATTTTACTCCTAAGAAAGCATACTCACTAATGACTTACTCTTATTTTATACATACTTTGAACAGTTTTAGTTATTTCATTTCTCTGTATAATAGCTATTGTAAAAAAAAAAAAAAAAAGAAAGGGAAGGGGAGCTGGTAAAACACACACTGAGCAAGAAGTGGTGTCTAACACTTAGGGAAAGAAGAGACAATAATACAGCATCTGACATAAGTGTTCAAAAGTCTGGCTCTCGTGGATCAGGAAGGACATCTCATGACAACACTGCTGTCCACAGAGTTCAATAAGAGCAAACAGATAACCCTAAGGTATCTTACATAAAACACAGTATTCTGTTCAAAATACTGTTGAAATTGGCAGAGACAGCATTAATTCAGTGTAGAAAGGCTTCATTTTATGGCTAAGTTTTTTTGTTATTTGTTATTGTTTGGTTATTGTTGTTAAGGTTTTACTCATAGAAGAGAGAACTATAATTAGCAAGCAAGTCACCTATGAGGACTCAGACTTCTAATTTAATAGGGTCAACAAGGTTATTGTATTTGCTCAGGTCATGAATAGGAATCTATTTCGTTCAACCCATATTGAGCCCCTATCCCCAGGCAAGATAACTGCTGTGGAAGATGAGTTGGGAAAGAATGACATTATTAAAAATACTGGTTAAAATTTCTCTTCCATTCAACTTAATTCATTAATCCAATCACTAATTACAATGGCTGTCATAAAACTTTTAAACCTATTCTATCAAAACACAGCATTAACAAGGAAAATGGATTACAATGATGATAAATACTTATCTAGCAGTAGGTAAGTTTCAGGCACTGATTGGCACCCTCTACATATTACCTCATTCAGTCCTCACAACCTTCCTGAAAAATAGGGACAATTATCACTGTTAATCTAAAGATGAGGAAACAGAGAGATTAGGAAATTTTATCAGGATCTCATAGACACTAAGTAGCAGAATCAGATTTTAAATGCCAAAGTTTCTTACAGGAAGGAGATAATCCCTATATCCATGGAGAAGGATTTTTAAAAAGAATTAATGAAATATTTTAAGTATCATGAGTGCCAATTATCCCCGATATGGAACAATCCAAATGGTATAATGCCTCCAAATTTGTCATAGTTTGTTCCAAAGGATTTGCATTGCCTAGAACCAGTTCAAATGCAAACTGCCTCAATGGGCCTGAATGTCACAAATATCAGATAGCCTTATATGCAATGGCCCAAGAATATTTTCTGTTTAATTTGATTTATCATGCACTATTCAGATTTAACCAACAATAATGGATAATGATAATTAAAGTTTCAAATACAATGAAAATTACAAACCATAAGAAATGAAAACAAATAATAAATATTGGAGAGGGTGTGGAGAAAAAAGAACCATCCTATATTGCTAGTGGGAATATAAACTGGTACAGCCACTATGGAGAACAGTATAGAGGTTCCTTAAGAAACTAAATATGGAGCTACCATATGAGCCTGCAATTCTACTCCTGGGCATATATCAGAGAAAGCCATAATTTGAAAAGATACATGCACTCCAATGTTCATAGCGGCACCATTTACAATAGCCAAGATATGAAAGTAACCCAAATGTTCATCCACAGTGAATGGATAAATACATATATATATGCTTCCCTGGTGGCTCAGTGGTAAAGAATTTGCCTGCAATGCAGGAGACCTGTGTTTGACCCCTGGGTCAGGAAGATCACCTGAAGGAGGGCATAGAAACCCACTCTAGTACTCTTGCCTAGAGAATCCCATGGACAGAGGAACCTGGCAGGCTCCAGTCCATAGTGTTGCACAGAGTTAGATATGACTGAAGCAACTAAGCAGTATATCATGGCATATTACTCAGTCATAAAACCATAAAAAGAATGAAATAATGCCATCTACAGCAACATGGAATGACCTAGAGATTATCACCCTAAGTAAGCCAAAGACAAATATCATATGATATTACTTATATGTGTAATCTCAAAAAAAAAATGATACAAATGAACTTATTTACAAAACAGAAACAGACTCACAGACATAGAAAACAAACTTATGGCTACCCAAGGGGGAAGGTGGGGGAAGGAATAAATGCGGAGTTTAGAAGTTAGCATATACACATTACCATACATAAAATAGATAACCAAGTATCTACTGTATAGTGCAGTGAATTATAGTCAATATTTTGTAATAACCCACAAGGAAAAAGAATATGTACACACACATACACATATACATGGCATCGCTGAGATTGCTTTATGGCCCTGCATTTGGTGTGTCTTGGTGAATGCTATTTATTCTATCAATTACCAAGGGGGCTACTGAAATTTTCAACTATACCTTCTACTACTCTGTCTATCCTTCCACCCATCTATCCATCTATTCATTGGATATAATATGTAGTAGTTAAGATCACAAGCTCTGGAACATGATTTTGTTAGTTCAAAATCAAATTCCAGAATGAAATTTATATAATCTTGAATAAGTTACTTGGTTTATGAAACCCTATTTTCCTTGCCTTTAAAATAAGTGTACTAGTTTGCATTCCTACCAACAGTTTAAGAGGGTTCCCTTTTCTCTGCATCCTCTCCAGCATTTATTGTTTGTAGACTTTTTGATTGGAGAAGGCAGTGGCACCCCACTCCAGTCCTCTTGCCTGGAAAATCCCATGGACGGAGGAGCCTGGTAGGCTGCAGTTCATGGGGTCACTGAGAGTTGGACACGACTGAAGTGACTTAGCAGCAGCAGCAGCAGACTTTTTGATAGCAGCCATTCTGACTGGTGTGAGATGGTACTTCATTGTGGTTTTGCTTTGCATTTCTCTGATAATGAGTGATGTTGAGCATCTTTTCACATGTTTGTTAGCCATCTGTATGTCTTCATTCGAGAAATGTCTGTTTAGTTCTTTGGCACATTTTTTTATTAGGTTGTTTATTTTTCTGGAATTGAGTGCATGAGCTGCTTGTATATTTGAGATTAATTCTTTGTCAGTTGCTTCATTTGCTATTATTTTCTCCTATTCTGAAGGCTGTCTTTTCACCTTGCTTACAGTTTCCTTCATTTTGCAAAAGCTTTTAAATTTAATTAGGTCCCATTTGTTTATTTTTGCTTTTTTCCATTACTCTGGGAGGTGGGTCATAGAGGATCCTGCTGTGATTTATGTCAGAGAATGTTTTGCCTATATTTTCCTCTAGGAGTTTTGTAGTTTCTGGTCTTACATTTAGATCTTTACTCCATTTTGAGTTTATTTTTGTGTATGGTGTTAGAAATTGTTCTAGTTTCATTCTTTTACAAGTGGTTGACCAGTACAGCCACTATGGAGAACAGTGTGGAGATTCTTTACAAAACTGGAAATAGAACTGTCATACAGCCCAGCAATCCCACTGCTGGGCATACACACCGAGGAACTCAGAATTGAAAGAGACTTGTGTACCCCAATGTTCTTTGCAGCACTGTTTACAATAGTTAGGATATGGAAGCAACCTAGATGTCCGTTGGCAGATGAATGGATAAGAAAGCTGTTGTATATATACACAATGGAATATTACTCAGCTATTAAAATGAATGTATTTGAATCAGTTCTAATGAGGGGAATGAAACTGGAGCCCATTATACAGAGTGAAGTAAGTCTGAAAGAAAAACGCCAGTATAGTATATTAACACATATGTATGGAATTTAGAAAGATGGTAACGATGACCCTATATGTGAGACAGCAAAAGAGACACAGATGTAAAGAACAAACTTTTGGACTCTGTGGGAGAAGGCAAGGGTGGGATGATTTGAGAGAAGAGCATTGAAACAAGTATATTACCATATGTGAAATAGATTGCCAGTCCAGGTCTGGTGCATGAGACAGGGTGCTCCAGGCTGGTGCTCTGGGATGACCCTGAGGGATGGGATGGGGATGGAGGTGGGAGAGGGGTTCAGGATGGGGGACACATTTACACCCATGGTTTATTCACATCAATGTATGGCAAAAACTACTACAATAGTGTAAAGTAATTAGCCTCCAATTAAATTAAATAAATTAATTTACAAAAAATAAGTGTAATAACAATATATGGTTTATAAAGATATTTTGAGAACTAAATGTGTATGAACGTTTTACCATGGTCTTCCCCAGTGACTCAGCGGTAAATAATCTGCCTTGCTAAGCGGGAGATACTTGTTCAGTTCTTGGATTGGGAAGGTCCCCTGGAGGTGGAAATGGCAACCCACTCTAATATTCTTGCCTGGAAAATCCCATGGACAGAGGAACCTGGTGGACTACACTCCATGTGGTCACAAAGAGTCAGACACAACTTAATGACTAAACAACAAAAACATAACCTATAATTGCTTTATCTTCCTGTTGCATTGATCTTTTTTGAATCAAATATCTCTCCTTGTCTCTATTAATCCTTGTCTTAAAGTCTGATTTATATGATATTATTATATCCATCCCCTTTTTCTTATGCTTACTTTTTGAATACTGAATTATTTACCATCATTTTCCTTTAATTTCTTTGTATACCCTATATATCTCTTATTGAAAGAAAACAGTTGGATCTTTTTTCTTTAATCCAAGTTTTGCCTTTTAATTAGAATAGGTAATCTATTTATAGCAACATGATTTTTGTACATCAATATTTTAATCTGCCATTGCAGTATGTATCTCCTAGTTTTCTCTCATTTTTGTTCCTCTCTTCTTTGGTTTTCTGAAAATATTTTTGTAAGTCATTTTAATCCCTATTAAATTTTGACTATATTTATTACATTATTTTTATTAGGTGCTTCAGAATAACAAAATACATTGTTATTTCATGACAATCTACTTTTGCCTGGCACTGAATTATGACTTTGATTAAAATACCAAAATCTTGAAACATTATAATTCCATTTACCCATTCTCATTTGTTCTTTAATTGTCATATATACTAATATACCTTAAGCATTCTACACTGCCTTTTTTAAAAAATTAAGAGAAAAAATTATTTGTATAATCTTTTATGTTTCCCCATATATGTACATTTTTCAGTGCTTCTCATTTCTTTCTGAACATCACTGCTACTGTCTGGTGTCAGTTCCCTTGAACCTAAAGATAGTTCTTTAATATTTCTTGAAATGCTAGTCTGCTAGCATCGTGTTTTGTAAATTTTTGTCAAAAAGTTCTATCTTATTTTCATATTTATAGAATACCTGTAGGAACTCTAGATTTCTTGACAGCCAGGGGTTGTTGTTGTTGTTGTTGCTGTTTGGTTGGTTTTGTTTGTTTACTTATTCTATATTTTGAATATGTAAGTCCAGTGTTTTCTTGCCCACATCATTTCTGGTGATAAGTCAGCTGTTGATCATATTGTTAGTTCTCTGCACGTAATGTGTCTTTCAACAGTTTCTATCTTTGGTTTTTCAGATGTTTTACTGTGGTATATTGAGATTGAACTATGGGGTGTATGTGTGTGTGTGTTTATGTGAACTTCACTGAACTTCTTGCATTTCTAAGTTAATGGACTTTCTTTTGCACATTTAATAAGAGTTGACCAATCTTTCTTCAGTTTTTTCCCCCCTTTTCTCTCTCATTTTGCCATGTGTGACTCCATCTGCACATATAGTAGACTGTTAAATATTATTCCACAGTCCTCTACAGTTTTTTTCATTTTTGCTAAATATTTTTCCCCCTGTTGTCCAGACTGGGCAATTCTACTGATACTTTAATTTCACTGACTTTTTTTTTCTTTTGCTATTTCTAATTTTCTGTTGAGTTCATAGATTGAGGTGTTTATACCCAGTGTAATACTTTATAGTTCCAAAATTTTCTTTTGCTTTTTTTTCTTTTAGCTTACATCTCTCTGTTTAAATTTCCTATCTGTTTACTCATTAATATTATACTTTCCTTTAATTATTTGACTGTATGTTAAATTGACTATTTGAAACCTTTGCTTAATGCATTGTCAGGGCCCACTCAATTTCATTTTCTATTGACTGTCACTCATAGTTAGGCAAAGAAGCACTCTGTTGCTTTGCATATCTAGTAATTCTTGCTTTGAAACTGTATCCTATAGATTATACTTTGGAGTGATGCTGGGATAGTCTGAGGATGACTGGGTTGTTTGTTTTATTATTTGTTCTAAAGGAAATTTTCTTGCCCTGAATCAAACTGTGAAACAGTCCTCCCTACAATGTGCAGCAGCTGGTGTTTGATCAATTTTCTTTGGCTTCCAGCTGCTGCTTATTTGGCTCGATCCCTGGGAGTCTCTCTGTGCCTGCATAGTTTGGCTGTCAGCAAAAATTTGCGTCTACTTTACATTTAGATTTTAGGATTCACTCTCAGTGGTTACTTTGTTTCTGGGGGGGGGGCGGTTCTCTAAATTTCCAGATGTTTTTCCAGTCCCAGCTTCATGCTTCTGATATTTAAGATAAAGAAGCATTCTCCTTTCTGCTGCTTAAGTTGTGTGTGATTTGGAGCACACACTCAGTCAAAAACACAGCAAACTCAAAAACCTTACCACCAGAAAGTTTTGAATTTTAGAGGCAGCAGATTCTCTAGTTTCTACTTGACATTTCCCCCCCCCCCACCCCGGGCTGTCTTAATTCCAAGCATGTGTAGTTTTGTGATCAATTAGGAATTTGAGTAGAGTTTATACTTAGATTTCGGACTTAAGCACCTTTGAAGCTTTTCCACTTTTGAAAGTTCTTCTTTGAAGCTCAGACATTTCTGTGCTCTGATCTATCATCTGATAAGGAAGTTGGGGTAGTTTTTGTTGAGATAATTATGAATTATGTGAAGTTGTAAGGAATAATTAAGAGAAATTCCAGGTATACTTTACTCAATTTTTCCAATAAGAACATTTTGGGAAACTGCAATGTAGTATCAATCACAGCCATGGTATCGACACTGATATAATACATTTATCTTCTCCACATTGCCCAGTTTCACTTGTGTTTGTGTGTGAATGTGTCTTATTCTATTAAATTTTATCACTTGTGTACACACCACCACGGTCAAGATACTCGACAGTTCTTTCATCACAAGGATCCCATGAACTTCCCTTTAAGGGCTACATCTACCTCCCTTAACACCTGGAAACAACTAGTCTGTATTGCATTTCTAGAATATTGTCATTTCAAAATATTATCTGAAGGGAATCAAACATTATATAATTATCTTGGATTTACTTTTTTCACTTAGCATAATTCCCAAGAGATTCATCAAAGCTGTGGACTATATCAATAGCTACTTTCTTCTTATTGTTGAGTAGTATTCCATAGAATGAATATATACACATTTTCTTTAGACTTTACCTGTTTGAGGGATATCTGGCATATTTCCAGTTTTTAGCTGTCATGGATCAAGCTACTATAAACATTTACATATAGTTTGCTATTTTTGTGGATGTGAACACAGGTTTTCATTTCTCTGGGACAAATGCCTAAGAGAATAATCACTGTATCATTTGGCAACCATAGGTTTAGTTTTTAAAAAAAAAAACTGCAAGCTCTTTTCTAGAGTTACTTTACCATTTCTCATTCCCTTCAGCATGAGTGATCAAGTTTATCCATCCCTTCATCAACAGTCTTATTTTAGCCATTCTAATAAGTATACAGTGACATCACATTGCGCTTTTAATGTGTATTTTGCTGTAGACTTATACCTAGGGTTTATAGACAACCTTAACAATGAATTAGAAAACAAGAAAAGACATGAAAAGACAAATCACAAAAGAGGATATACAGATGGCAAATTCTAGACATGAATCTTTTTAAACTATTTTCTTCAAGAGGGATTACCTGACACCTTCATGTCCCCCTGATGGCTCAAACAGTTTAAAAAAAAAAAATCAACCTGCAATGCAGGAGATCTAGATTCAATCCCTGGGTTGGGAAGATCCCCTGGAGAAGGGAATGGCTACCCACTCCAAGAGGAGTGGAGGGCAGGAGGAGAAGGGGGCAACAGAGGATGAGATGGTTGGATGACTTCATTGACTCAATAGACATGAGTGTGACCAAACTCTGGGAGATAGTGAAGGACAGGGAAGCCTGACATACTGCAGTCCATGGAGTCTTAAAGAGTCAGACATGACTGAGCCACTGAATAACAACAACAACCAGTATTCTTGCCTAGGAGAATTCCGTGGACCGAGGAATCTGGAGAGCTACAGTCCATGTAGTCACAAAGAGTCAGACGTGACTGAGTAACTGACAGTTTCACTCTCACACTGTCATGTCACCATTACTGTATTGCAATTACATAGAAAAACATGTATAGCAAAACTAAAATACAGAACTTCATTTCATATTTGAACATGGCACTGTATGAAACAAAAACAGGCTCTGTATACATAAAAGACTAAAAGGTATCAAAAGATATGACAGTTATCTTTGATGATACAAAACTTGAGTACTTTTTGACTACATTCCACTAGTGGGTGGTTAGAAAGCTATCCTCTATGGTTACTAAATTATTTCACATTTTTCTTAGCTTACAGCATAGTCTTGATCAAATGTTTCTCAAAAAGGTTAGTGGAAATTCCAACTTGAATATGGTCACAGAAATTTCTACCTATTCCTGAACTCAGCTTTGAAAAGGTAGTTCAGTTCAGTTCATTTCAGTCCAGTTGCTCAGTCGTGTCCGACTCTGTGACCCCATGGACTGCAGCATGCCAGGCCTCCCTGTCCATCACCAACTCCCAGAGGCTACTGAAACTCATCTCCATTGAGTTGGTGATGCCATTCAACCATCTGATCCTCTGTCATCCCCTTCTCCTGCTTTCAATCTTTCCCAGCATCAGGGTCTTTCCCAATGAATCAGCTCCTCACATTAGGTGGACAAAGTATTGGAGTTTCAGCTTCAACGTCAGTCCTTCCAATGAACATTCAGGACTGATTTTCTTTAGGATGGACTGGTTCGATCTCCTTGCAGTCCAAGGGACACTCAAGAGTCTTCTCCAACACCACAGTTCAAAAGCATCAATTCTTCAGCCCTCAGGTTTCTTTATAGACCAACTCTCACATCTATATATGACCACTGGAAAAACCATAGCCTTGACTAGACAGATGGCAAAGTAATGTCTCTACTTTTGAATATGCTGTCTAGGTTGGTCATAACTTCTCCTCCAAGGAGTAAGTGTCTTTTAATTTCATGGCTGCAATCACCATCTGCAGTGATTTTGGAGCCCAAAAATATAAAGTCAGCCCCTGTTTCCACTGTTTCCCCATCTATTTGCCATGAAGTGATGGCACCATATGCCATGATCTTCATTTTCTGAATGTTGAGCTTTAAGCCAACTTCTTCACTCTCCTCTTTCACTTTCATCAAGAGGTTCTTTAGTTCTTCTTCACTTTCTGCCATAAGGGTGGTGTCATCTGCATATCTGAGATTATTGATATTTCTCCTGGCTATCTTGATTCCAGCTTGTGCTTCTTCCAGCCCAGCGTTTCTCATGATGTACTCTGCATAGAAGTTAAATAAGCAGGGTGACAATATACAGCTTTGACATACTCCTTTTCCTATTTGGAACCAGTCTGTTGTTCCATGTCCAGTTCTAACTGCTGCTTCCTGACCGGCATACAGGTATCTCAAGAGGCAGGTCAGGTGGTCTAGTATTCCCATCTCTTTCAGAATTTTCCACAGTTTATTGTAATCCACACAGTCAAAGGCTTTGGCATAGTCAATAAAGCAGAAATAGTTGTTTTTCTGGAACTCTCTTGCTTTTTTGATGATCCAGTGGATGTTGGCAATTTGATCTCTGGTTCCTCTGCCTTTTCTAATACCAGCTTGAACATCTGGAAGTTCACGGTTCACGTATTGCTGAAGCCTGGCTTGGAGAATTTTGAGCATTCCTTTACTAGCGTGTGAGATGAGTGCAATTGTGTGGTAGTTTGAGCATTCTTTGGCATTGCCTTTCTTTGGGATTGGAATGAAAACTGACCTTTTCCAGTCCTGTGGCCACTGCTGAGTGTTCCAAATTTGCTGGCATATTGAGTGCAGCACTTTCACAGCATCATCTTTCAGGATTGAAATAGCTCAACTGGAATTCCATCACCTCCACTAGCTTTGTTCAGTGATGCTTCCTAAGGCCCACTTGACTTCACATTCCAACATGTCTGGCTCTAGATGAGTGATCACACCATCGTGATTATCTGGGTTGTAAAGATCTTTTTGTATAGTTCTTCTGTGTATTCTTGCCACCTCTACTTAATATCTTCTGCTTCTGTTAGGTCCCTACCATTTCTGTCCTTTAACGGGCCCATCTTTGCATGAAATGTTCCCTTGGTATCTCTAATTTTCTTGAAGAGATCTCTAGTCTTTCTTATTCTATTGTTTTCCTCTATTTCTTTGCATTGATTGCTGAGGAAGGCTTTCTTATCTCTCCTTGCTATTCTTTGGAACTCTGCCTTCAAATGGGTGTATCTTTCCTTTTCTCCTTTGCTTTTTGCTTCCCTTCTTTTCACAGCTATTTGTAAGGCCTCCTCAGACAGCCATTTTGCCTTTTTGTGTTTCTTTTTCTTGGGGATGGTCTTGATCCCTGTCTCCTGTATAGTGTCACGAACCTCTGTCCATAGTTCATCAGGTACTCTGTCTATCAGATCTAATCCCACAAATCTATTTCTCACCTCCACTGTATAATCGTTAGGAATTTGATTTAGGTCATATTTGAATGGTCTAGTGGTTTTCCCTACTTTCTTCAATTTAAGTCTGAATTTGGCAATAAAGTTCATGATCTGAGCCATAGTCAGCTCCCAGTTTTGGTTTTGCTGACTGTATAGTGCTTCTCCCTCTTTAGTTGCAAAGAATATAATCAATCTGATTTCAGTGTTGACCATTTGGTGATGTCCATATGTAGAGTCTTCTCTTGTGTTGTGGAAGAGGCTGTTTGCTATGACCAGTACATTCTCTTGGTGAAACTCTATTAGCCTTTGCCCTGCTTCATTCTGTACTCCAAGGCCAAATTTGCCTGTTACTCCAGGTGTTTCCTGACTTCCTACCTTTGCATTCCAGTTCCATGTAATGAAAAGGACACCTTTTTTGGGTGTTAGTTCTAGAAGATCTTGTAGGTCTTCATAGAACCATTCAACTTCAGCTTATTCAGCATTACTGGTCGGGGCATAGACTTGGATTACCATGATATTGAATGGTTTACCTTGGAAACGAACAGAGAAAAGGTAGTACATTTCTCTAAATCTCTCAAATCTATAAGCAATTTCAGATTGGAGAACATATAGCTTTTCTATTATTAAGTAATTGTTTGGATAATGCTTCCTGATATATTTCATGGAATCATTCATACAAATAACATGCACATCACCTATTATTAACTATAGTAGCATCTCATGAATAATTTGTGCAATTTTTAATCATTTTTTAAAATAAAGACTTAAAGAATAGCTTTCTAAAATATTGCAACTAGTATGAAATCAATTAAGGTGAAACACTTCTAAGGAATATTATCCAAATGTAAGATATTTCTTGAGTTGAACATTTTTAAAGTAGCTTCAAAATAAAAATTAAGTAATGAACTGTGATTCTATGAACATTTAGGCAAAGTCTCTTAGAATAAGCTGGGCCCTGGGCAACTCTTTCTAATTTGTTAAAGATGATACACTCAAGTTACAGTAAGTCAATTAGAATTTCCCGTAAATGCAGTGAACATTCTGGCTCTGCTTAGACAAATCTGCATAATCCATTTAAAATTTATTTTGGTTCATTTTCCCCCCAGGACTAACAAAAAAAATTTGTCTTCCCCTCAAATCAGTAAATCCTGCATATTAAATTCAGTCTTTTAGGCACAATTATTATATGCAACATACCAGAAAGTTTTGCTTTTAAATTTATAAAAATTTATAAACACCTATAATTAAAGAGAAGTAAAAATGATTTATTAGATAATCAAGCCATTCCTATGCCCAGATTGCAAAATTCTGAAATCCCTAGGTAGAATGCATAAACCTTTCATCTTCACCATAAGGCCATTAACATTTAAAAATTGGCAAGGCTGGCATTTCATGTAGTAAATAACTTCTAATGCTACTGTCCACACATCAATGCCAATGGCTCATGTTCTAACCTGACCTGCCTGCTTATTGAAATCGTTGAATATTACTTTTAAGATTGTTCTTTTTGTCTGGAATAGGAGTTGGAGGAAAATCCTTAGAGTACAGTATTAATACTGTGCTGATGATTAGTGTAGTTTTAAGAGCCCATAAATTAGAAGTTCAAGTCATGAATACTGCAAACACTCCTCCAACACACAAACTACTAAAAACACAGAAGGCCATAGTGAGAGAGTTGAGAAAGGATAGTTTTTAAAATGTATATATTATTCATTTCCCTCTTTTTCTTTTTAAATAACAAATGACTATGCAAAGGAAATAAGCTGTCAAAGAAAAGTTACAGTAAAATAATCATGGAGCTGGGACTAAATCAGGAACAAGAAAAACATTTATTAGTACTAAAAAGTTTGCCCTCAACAGATAGGAACAGTGGCCAGAATGTGGGAGCTCTGGCTTGCTTCCTCAGTTCCCAGCAGATGTCAGGCATTTAACTTGCTGCTTCTAGAAAACATTCTAAGTTATTTGTCGACAGGAGTGAAAATTGGCAATAAGGCTATACTGATGTTAGATACCTCAAACAGTCCTTCAAAAATTTCTCCAGCAGCCAATTGTTTCAATTTACTTCATCTAGTAAAACTGTTAGTTTCTGCATTAGGGACCTTATTTTCATTTGAAAACATCTCCTTTGATATTAAGCATGTATAATGATTTTATGCCTGAGAACTTTTTCCTCTTGATGCCATCTTCAATTAGGAAAATATGGTTGAACAGGTACATGTCATACCTTAGTAGAAATACCCAGCTGGCTGATTGGAATATAGTAGGTACGAGTAGGATGCATTAGTCTTTTCATCTTTTTCAGTGACACATTTTGCAGGGACAGAGTCAAAAGGTTGGGGATTTGTGCAAGCTCACTTCCAGTGTACTGAACTCTCTGCCTATAAACATTCACACTTATCCTCATTAGGGATGCCCAATGACCTAATGCTTGCATCCTGTAACACACGTCTCTGCTGCTGCTGCTGCTAAGTCGCTTCAGTTGTGTCCAACTCTGTGCGACCCCAGAGACGGCAGCCCTCCAGGCTCCTCCATCCCTGGGATTCTCCAGGCAAGAACACTGGAGTGGGCTACCATTTCCTTCTCCAAGGCATGAAAATGAAGTGAAAGTGAAGTTACCCGGTTGTGTCCGACTCTCTTAGTAACCCCATGGACTGCAGCCTGCCAGTCCTTTATCCATGGGATTTTCCAGGCAAGAGTACTGGAGTGGATCGCCAGTGCCTTCTCCGAACGCACTTCTCTAAGACACTCCAAACACAGATGGATGGTCTTTAAGCTCATTCCTTCACTTTCACACCATAGGCACAGTGACCTTATAGGCTTGCTGCCAGTGACTGCCCTGTTAAGATGAAATCTGTCACTTTTGCAATAATGTTCAGATGGCCTATAAACTCCTCATTAATGTTTGTGAAATTTAAAGTCAAAATTAAGAATTATCTGTTTCCAATCATGATCGGTGTGCTGTGCTTAGTTGCTCAATCATGTCTGACTCCTTGCAACTCCATGGACTATAGCCTGCCAGACTGCTCTGTCCATGGGGATTCTCCAGGCAAGAATACAGGAGTGGGTTGCCATGCTCTCCTCCAGGGGATCTTTGCAACCCAGGGATTGAACCCAGGTCCCCTACCTCTTTACTGTCTGAGCCACCAGGAAGCCTGTGGTTGGTAGGACATACTTTTTAAAAATGCATTCCCTCTTTATGGAGGGGTATTTAATCCTAGGGAAGCAAGACTGAGGAGAAGAATGAATTCAAGCAAAAAGGAAAGGCAACCAAGACCAGATGGTGAATCATTATAATGGCCTTGGCTTCCCAGAAGAACACAGAGCAGTCACCCAGTCCCTCATAAGCCATACTGGATGGCTATCAATAAGAACGACCCATCAAGGGCAACAGTAGCAACACTTCATCTGCTGGTTCATTTCCCTCTCCTGTCACTTACTGGCCAAAGTTCTCCCCATGGTCTATTATCTTCCTGCACATTTGGGTTACAGTACAAAGCCCTTCCTAGAAGCTACTGGGAAAGCCAGAGCTCTGTGGGTCCAGAACTGAGCTGGAACTGCTGTGGTTTCCACCACAGCAAGCACAATGCAATTCACACAGTAAGTAGTCCGGCTTTTGTCCCCAGAGGAAGGAAGACCAGAACCCTAAAACCATAAGATCAGAAGCCTCCACTGAGGGCTTTCCACTAATAGAACACAAGGTAAACAACTGACACCCACAGAAAAAGGTGTAGGTATGCTGAGCATGTAAGAGGAAACACGCACCCTGGATTTCATACTGTCACCCATAGATCCATAGAAAGAATACAGGGTGCATTCTCACAGATAGAAGAGTTTGGTCAAAAATACCTTTCAAGATATCTTTGAGCAGCAAAATGTCATCGTGATTAATTGTAACCAGAGCTAACTATCCTACTGTTTGGCCAGTTAAAATCCTAATATATGGAGAACTGCAGTAAGATGTCAACAGTCTTCTTGACTTGAGAATTTTTGACATCCAGAACTTCTTCCATGGATCTAGTGAATCCAAGCCAAGTCTGTCTGTTTCTGATGACTGTGGGGTATGGCTGCTTGGAAGCAAGGGATGGAGGCAAGTGACTTCTGCCACAGTACTATTTAATAAATGGTGCAGACGTTGAACCCTAAAGGAACAGGTAACACTCAGCATAAAATGTTCCACCAGCTGGTATCATGAATTGGTCCTTCTCTCTTACAATTTTTTTTGCTTCAAAGCCTCTCCCAGGTTTGGCTGGGCCAACAACCAATTGTGTTGTGCACCCGTGATCACTTCTCCAGCTCTCCTACCAATTAGGTATTGACCCCTGCCTTCTTTAGCAAAAATGCACTTGTCCTTAACCTCTGGTTGATGTCACCAGCTCACTGTTGTGTCTTATCAGCATGTTTTCCCTAGCTTCCTGCCAAAATCAATCCTTTGTGTAATTAGGAACTTAATACCTAATTTTAAACAATGGCAGAAAAGTAGCTTCAGTGTCAATGACAGCAATGAAAATGGCACTGAAATTGTTTGTTTCTTTTTATGTGTTTTGGCTTAAAAAGCTCCTCAGTGGCAGGAATGCTTTCTTGCTCAGCTGTGCATTCTCACTCAGTGCTGAAGCCAGAACCTGGAACTACTCGATACTTATTGAATACATGAATGGCACAGACAAGATGGAGAAGAGTAGCCCTTAGAAGCACAAACTTAGAATAATGGGAAGAAAACTCACATTTTCATTGTAATGTTATGTGGAATATTACATAAAATACAGCATGTGACTATGTGAATAAGCACCTTGAAAACTACACATTAACATGGACATTTGGTTTAAGGAGCATATAATCACAAATAAACGCATGCATACATATAGTGATAGGTAAGAGAGGACATTTAAAAAAAAATGTATCCAAACATAAACAAATATCTGAGTCCATTTTGATTACAGGTAATTTTTATTGTATTCTTTATATATTTTAGATTTTCTGAAATGAATATGTATTAATTATAATTTATAATCTGAAAAGTGATGCTATAAAAAGTCTGCCCCAAATTCAACAGAAAATAAAGGATAGGGAAGTAGAATACACCCGTGGCGTGTATTTTAAAATAAAGTAAAATAAAAATCAAAAAAAATAAAAACAAAAAATAAAATTCAACCAAGTTAATTTGAAAAAAAAGAGATATTTTATAATTTATCAAAATATAAGAACTGTACCTCTTAGAGCACCATGAATCAATATCATAACAAATATGATAAAATAATGCACTGGACCCTAGGGTGAGGCAGAGTAAATTCTTTTCCTCAAATACTCTTCTACTACATGGTTTTCTAACATCCCAAGACCTGTATCACAAGATTATTGAGGATAGAAGAGACTCCTCAAAGACTCCTGGAATGAGGATTGTGGAGAATAGTACCAGATGCTCAGTCACTGCTCATAATACACCCCCAGGTAGAGAGTAATTCAGTCTCCCTAAACACAGTCCTGCTGTTCCAGTGATAGAAAGCCATGCTGTGATCCTTGTCCTAAAATTCTTGCTCTGTGTAAATATTTGAAACCTTCTCCCTTTTTTCAAATGTTAACACAGAACAAAACCAAACAAGAGAAAGAGAAGGACTGTAGAATAGGCTACCTGACTGTATATGGGTAGTTCTCCATAGAAGTTAATTTTAACCCCAGGGGACATCCGGCAATATCTATAAACAGTTTTGGTTGTTAAATCTGGGGAGGAGGACAGGCTCTATGGGCATCTCATGCATAGAGGCTCAACATCCTACAGTGTACAGGACAACTCCCGGGACAGAATTCCTTGATTTAAAACATAATGCTACACAGACCCCAGACACTACTGCCATCACAACCACCGCTCTCAGGGCCACACCATGCTGCCTAGATTCATAATGGTGAGAAGGCAAATGGGGTATCCTTCACTCCAACCTGAAGCCACAAGCTCCTGATTACTCGTTGCAGCATCTCTACAGAAAATTCAAGAATTTTCTGTGGAGGCCTGAAGGCAGAAAGAATAGAACTTAGGAACTTTAGTCCAACCTAAACCAATAGAGCTGCTGGGGAAGGAAGGACCTACTGTTATAATTTTGCACTATCAAAGGAGGATAGAATGGAGACAAATGAGTTACTGTCGTGTATCTAAAAGATACTATATTTATATTCAAATGCTGTCAGTGTTCTCAGAGGACCTTTTATCATTCCTGGCTTTGTCATTCTGACTGATCACTCAATTGGGTGACTTCAGTTTTCAAGATATTTTTCTTCCAACAACAGCTCATAGAGTTATATTTCTTGATTTCTTTCATATTTGATAATGTCTCTCTGTAACCGTTCCCTTCTTCAGTATTCTTGCCTTGAGAACCCATAAACAGTATGAAAAGACAAAAAGACAGGACACTGAATGATGAACTCCCCAGGTCGTTAGGTGCCCAATATGCTATTGGAGATCACTGGAGAAATAACTCCGAAAAGAACGAAGGGATAGAGCCAAAGCAGAAACCACACCCAGTTGTGGATGGGACTGGTGATAGAAGTAATGTCCTATGCTGTAAAGAGCAATATTGCATAAGAACCTGGAATGTTAGGTCCATGAATCAGGGCAAATTGGAAGTGGTCAAACAGGAAATGACAAGAGTGAACATTGACATTCTAGGAATCAGCAAACTAAGATGGACTGGAAAGGGTGACTTCACTTCAGATGACCAATATGTCTACTACTGCAGGCAGGAATCCCTTAGAAGAAATGGAGTAGCCATCATAGTCCACAAAAGAGACTGAAATGCAGTACTTGAATGCAATCTCAAAAATGAAAGAATGATCTCTGTTCATTTCCAAGGCAAACCAATCAATATTACAGTAATCCAAGTCTACGCCACAACCAGTAACACTGAAGAAGCTGAAGTTGAAGAGTTCTATGAAGACCTACACGACCTTCTAGGACTAACACCCAAAAAAGATGTCCTTTTTAATATAGGGGACTGGATGCAAAAGTAGAAAGTTAAGAAACACCTGGAACTAAGTTGTTCTGAGATTCAGAAAAAGATGGCGGAGGAATAGGATGGGAAGACCACTTTCTCCCTCACAAATTCCTCAAAAGAACATTTCAACGCCAAGCAAACTCCACAAAACAATTTCTGTAGGCTGGCAGAGGACATCAGGCAACCAGAAAAGCAGACAATTGTCTTCAAAAACAGATTTTTAATCTTTGCTCTTAGGTTTTTGTTGTCAATTTTGTACATTTAAAAACCCAAACTTCACTACCCAAGTTTACCTGAGAGCGAGATTACTGGCTTGACCACTCTCTCCTCCTTTGGACTCTCCTTTTTCTCCACCAGGTGGCCTCTGTCTCTTTTCTCCCCCATCTCTTCTCTATCCAACTCTGTGAATCGCTGTGTGTTCCAGACGGTGGAGAACACCTAAGGAACTGGTTACTGGCAGGATTTGTCTCTCTCCTTCTCATTCCTCTCTCTTATCCTCCTGGTCACCTCTGTCTACTTCCTCCCTCTTCTCTTCCCCGTATAACTCCGTAAATACCTCTGAGCGGTCCAGACTATAGAGCGCACATAAGGAAGTGACTACTGGCTAGCTTGCTCTCTCCTCTTTTGATCTCACCGCATCTCATTCCAGTTACCTCTAACTACCCCTTCCATCTTCTCTTCTCCTTGTAACTCAGTGAACCTCTCTGAGTGTCCCTCAATGTGGAGAAACTTTTCATCTTTAACCTAGATGTTATATCATCGGTGCTGTATAGAAGAAGAAGTCTAGAGGCTACTGTAAAAATAAAACTGAAAACCAGAAGCAGGAGGCTTAAATCCAAAGCCTGAAAACATTAGAGAACTCTTGAATTCAGGGAACATTAAGCAATAGGAGCTCATCAAATGCCTTCATACCTACACTGAAACCAAGCTCCACCCAAGGGCCAACAAGTTCCAAAATAAGACATATCACTCAAATTCTCCAGCAACACAGGAACACTCCCCTGAGCTTCAATATACAGGCAGCTCAAAATTATTCCAAAACCGTTGATGTCTCATAACCCATTACTGGTCACTCCACTGCACTCCAGAGAGAAGAAACCCAGCTCCACCCACCAGAACTCCAACACAAGCCTCCCTAACCAGGAAACCTTGACAAGCCACTGATAGAACCCCACCCACAGTGAGGAAGCTCCATAATAAAGAGAACTCCACAAATTACCAGAATATAAAAAGGCCACCCCAAACACAGCAATATAACCAAGATGAAGAGACAGAGGAATATTCAGCAGGTAAATGAACAGGAGAGTTGCCCACCAAACCAAACAAAAGAGGAAGAAGTAGGGAATCTACCTGAGAAGGAATTCTGAATACTGATAGTGAAAATGATCCAAAATCTTGAAATCAAAATGGAATCACAGATAAATAGCCTAGAGACAAGGATTGAGAAGATGCAAGAAAGGTTTAACAAGGACCTAGAAGAAATAAAAAAGAGTCAAAATATAATGAATAATGCAATAAATGAGATCAGAAACACTCTGGAGGCAACAAATAGTAGAATAATGGAGGCAGAAGATAAGATTAGTGAAATAGAAGATAGAATGGTAGAAATAAATGAATCAGAGAGGAAACAAGAAAAACAAATTAAGAGAAATGAGGACAATCTCAGAGACCTCCAGGACAATATGAAATGCTCCAACATTCGAATTATAGGAGTCCCAGAAGAAGAAGACAGAAAGAAAGATCATGAGAAAATCCTTGAGGAGATAATAGTTGAAAACTTCCCTAAAATGGGGAAGGAAATAATCACCCAAGTCCAAGGAACCCAGAGAGTTCCAAATAGGATAAACCCAAGGCAAAACACCCCAAGACACATATTAATCAAATTAACAAAGATCAAACACAAAGAACAAATATTAAAAGCAGCAAGGGAAAAACAACAAATAACACACAAGGGGATTCCCATAAGGATAACAGCTGATCTTTCAATAGAAACTCTTCAGGCCAGGAGGGAATAGCAAGACATACTTAAAGTGATGAAAGACAATAACCCACAGCCCAGATTACTGTACCCAGCAAGGATCTCATTCAAATATGAAGGAGAAATAAAAACCTTTACAGACAAGCAAAAGCTGAGAGAATTCAGTACCACCAAACCAGCTCTCCAACAAATTCTAAAGGATATTCTCTAAACAGGAAACACAAAAAGGGTGTATAAACCCGAACCCAAAACAATAAAGTAAATGGTAACGGGATCATACTTATCAATAATTACCTTAAACGTAAATGGGTTGAACGCCCCAACCAAAAGGCAAAGAGTGGCTGAATGGATACAAAAACAAGACCCCTCTATATGCTGCTTACAAGAGACCCACCTCAAAACAAGGGACACATACAGACTGAAAGTGAAGGGCTGGAAAAAGATATACCATGCAAATAGAGACCAAAAGAAAGCAGGAGTGGCAATACTCATATCCAATAAAATAGACTTTAAAACAAAGGCTGTGAAAAGAGACAAAGAAGGCCACTACATAATGATCAAAGGATCAATCCAAGAAGAAGATATAACAATGATAAATATATATGCACCCAATATAGGAGCACCGCAATATGTAAGACAAATGCTAACAAGTATGAAAGGGGAAATCAACAATAACACAATAATAGTGGGAGACTTTAATACCCCATTCACATCTATGGACAGATCAACTAAACAGAAAATTAACAAAGAAACACAAACTTTAAATGATACATTAGATCAGTTAGACCTAATTGATATCTATAGGACATTTCACCCCAAAACAATGAATTTCACCTTTTTTTCAAGTGCTCATGGAACCTTCTCCAGGATAGATCACATCCTGGGCCATAAATCTAAACTTGATAAATTCAAAAAAATCGAAATCATTCCAAGCATCTTTTCTGACCATAATGCATTAAGATTAGATCTCAATTACAGGAGAAAAACTATTAAAAATTCCAACATATGGAGGTTGAACAACACACTTCTGAATAACCAACAAATCACAGAAGAAATCAAAAAAGAAATCAAAATATGCATAGAAACTAATGAAAATGAAAACACAACAACCCAAAACCTGTGGGACACTATAGAAGCAGTGCTAAGAGGAAAGTTCATAGCAATACAGGCATACCTCAAGAAACAAGAAAAAAGCCAAATAAATAACCTAACTCTACAACTAAAGCAACTAGAAAAGGAAGAATTGGAGAACCCCAGAGTTAGTAGAAGGAAATAAACTTAAAAATTAGGGCAGAAATAAATGCAAAAGAAACAAAAGAGACCATAGCAAAAATCAACAAAGACAAAAGCTGGTTCTTTGAAAGGATAAATAAAATTGACAAACCATTAGCCAGACTCATCAAGAAGCAAAGAGAGAAAAATCAAATCAATAAAATTAGAAATGAAAATGGAGAGATCACAACAGACAACACAGAAATACAAAGGATCATAAGAGACTACTATCAGCAGTTGTATGCCAATAAAATGGACAACGTGGAAGAAATGGACAAATACTTAGAAAAGTACAATTTTCCAAAACCGAACCAGGAAGAAATAGAAAATCTTAACAGACCCATCACAAGCACGGAAATTGAAACTGTAATCAGAAATCTTCCAGCAAACAAAAGCCCAGGTCCAGACGGCTTCACAGCTGAATTCTACCAAAAATTTCGAGAAGAGCTAACACCTATCCTACTCAAACTCTTCCAGAAAATTGCAGAGGAAGGTAAACTTCCAAACTCATTCTATGAGGCCACCATCACCCTAATACCAAAACCAGACAAAGATGTCACAAAAAAGAAAACTACAGGCCAATATCACTGATGAACATAGATGCAAAAATCCTCAACAAAATTCTAGCAATCAGAATCCAACAACACATTTAAAAGATCATACACCATGACCAAGTGGGCTTTATCCCAGGAATGCAAGGATTCTTCAATATCCGCAAATCAATCAATGTAATTCACCACATTAACAAATTGAAAAATAAAAACCATATGATTATCTCAATAGATGCAGAGAAGGCCTTTGACAAAATTCAACACCCATTTATGATAAAAACTCTCCAGAAAGCAGGAATAGAAGGAACATACCTCAACATAATAAAAGCTATATATGACAAACCCACAGCAAACATTATCCTCAATGGTGAAAAATTGAAAGCATTTCCCCTAAAGTCAGGAACAAGACAAGGTTGTCCACTTTCACTGCTACTATTCAACATAGTTCTGGAAGTTTTGGCCACAGCAATCAGAGCAGAAAAAGAAATAATAGGAATCCAAATTGGAAAAGAAGAAGCAAAACTCTCACTGTTTGCAGATGACATGATCCTCTACATGGAAAACCCTAAAGACTCTACCAGAAAATTACTAGAGCTCATCAATGAATATAGTAAAGTTGCAGGATATAAAATCAACACACAGAAATCCCTTGCATTCCTATACACTAATAATGAGAAAGTAGAAAAAGAAATTAAGGAAACAATTCCATTCACCATTGCAACGAAAAGAATAAAATACTTAGGAATATATCTACCCAAAGAAACTAAAGACCTATATATAGAAAACTATAAAACACTGATGAAAGAAATCAAAGAGGACACTAATAGATGGAGAAATATACCATGTTCATGGATCAGAAGAATCAATATAGTGAAAATGAGTATATGACCCAAAGCAATTTACAAATTCAACGCAATCCCTATCAAGGTACCAGCCATATTTTTCACAGAACTAGAACAAATAATTTCAAGATTTGTATGGAAATACAAAAAACCTTGAATTGCCAAAGCAATCTTGAGAAAGAAGAATGGAACTGGAGGAATCAACTTGCCTGACTTCAGGCTCTACTACAAAGCCACAGTCATCAAAACAGTATGGTACTGGCACAAAGACAGACATATAGATCAATGGAACAAGATAGAAAGCCCAGAGATAAATCCACACACATATGGACACCTTATCTTTGACAAAGGAGGCAAGAATATACAATGGAGTAAAGACAATCTCTTTAACAAGTGGTGCTGGGAAAACTGGTCAACCACTTGTAAAAGAATGAAACTAGATCACTTTCTAACACCGCACACAAAAATAAACTCAAAATGGATTAAAGATCTAAATGTAAGACCAGAAACTATAAAACTCCTAGAGGAGAACATAGGCAAAACACTCTCAGACATAAATCACAGCAGGATCCTCTATGATCCACCTCCCAGAATTCTGGAAATAAAAGCAAAAATAAACAAATGGGATCTAATTAAAATTAAAAGCTTCTGCACAACAAAGGAAAATATAAGCAAGGTGAAAAGACAGCCTTCTGAATGGGAGAAAATAATAGCAAATGAAGCAACTGACAAACAACTAATTTCAAAAATATACAAGCAACTTATGCAGCTCAATTCCAGAAAAATAAACGACCCAATCAAAAAATGGGCCAAAGAACTAAATAGACATTTCTCCAAAGAAGACATACGGATGGCTAACAAACACATGAAAAGATGCTCAACATCACTCATTATCAGAGAAATGCAAATCAAAACCACAATGAGGTACCACTTCACACCAGTCAGAATGGCTGCAATCCAAAAATCTGCAAGCAATAAATGCTGGAGAGGGTGTGGAGAAAAGGGAACCCTCCTACACTGTTGGTGGGAATGCAAACTAGTACAGCCACTATGGAGAACAGTGTGGAGATTCCTTAAAAAATTGCAAATAGAACTACCTTATGACCCAGCAATCCCACTGCTGGGCATACACACTGAGGAAACCAGAATTGAAAGAGACACATGTACCCCAATGTTCATCGCAGCACTGTTTATAATAGCCAGGACATGGAAACAACCTAGATGTCCATCAGCAGATGAATGGATAAGAAAGCTGTGGTACATATACACAATGGAATATTACTCAGCTGTTAAAAAGAATTCATTTGAATCAGTTCTGATGAGATGGATGAAATTGGAGCCGATTATACAGAGTGAAGTAAGCCAGAAAGAAAAACACCAATACAGTATACTAACACATATATATGGAATTTAGAAAGATGGCAATGACGACCCTGTATGCAAGACAGGAAAAAAGACACAGCTGTGTATAACAGACTTTTGGACTCAGAGGGAGAGGGAGAGGGTGGGATGATTTGGGAGAATGGCATTCTAACATGTATACTATCATGTAAGAATTGAATCGCCAGTCTATGTCTGACACAGGATACAGCATGCTTGGGGCTGGTGCATGGGGATGACCCACAGAGATGTTATGGGGAGGGAGGTGGGAGGGGGGTTCATGTTTGGGAACACATGTAAGAATTAAAGATTTTAAAATTAAAAAAATAAAAAAAGAAAAAAAAAAGAAAAAGAAACACCTGGAGTAACAGTTAAAGTTGGCCTTGGAGTACAGAATGAAGCAGGGCAAAGGCTAAGAGAGTTTTACCAAGAGAATGCACTGGTCATAGCAAACTGCCTCTTCCAACAACACAAGAGAAGACTCTACATATGGACATCACCAGATGGTCAACACCGAAATCAGATTATATTCTTTGATTGATTATATTCTTTGCAGCCAAAAATGGAGAAGCTCTATACAGTCAACAAAAACAAGACTGGGAGCTGACTGTGGATCAGATCATGAACTTCTTATTGCCAAATTCAGACTGAAATAGAAGAAAGTGGAGAAAACCACTAGACCATTCAAATATGACCTAAATCAAATCCCTTGTGATTATACAGTGAGAAAGAGATTTAAGGGACTAGATCTGATAGAACTATGGACGGAGGTTTGTGATATTGTACAAGAAACAGGAAACAAGATCTTCCCCAAGAAAAAGAAACACAAAAAGGCAAAATGGCTGTCTGAGGAGGCCTTACAAATAGCTGTGAAAAGAAGGGAAGCAAAAAGCAAAGGAGAAAAGGAAAGATATACCCATTTGAAGGCAGAGTTCCAAAGAATAGCAAGGAGAGATAAGAAAGCCTTCCTCAGCAATCAATGCAAAGAAATAGAGGAAAACAACAGAATAGGAAAGACTAGAGATCTCTTCAAGAAAATTAGAGATACCAAGGGAACATTTCATACAAAGATGGGCCCGTTAAAGGACAGAAATGGTAGGGACCTAACAGAAGCAGAAGATATTAAGTAGAGGTGGCAAAAATACACAGAAGAACTATACAAAAAAGATCTTCACGACCCAGATAATCACGATGGTGTGATCACTCACCTAGAGCCAGACATCCTGGAATGTGAAGTCAAGTGGGCCTTAGGAAGCATCACCATGAACAATGCTAGTGGAAGTGATGGAATTCCAGTTGAGCTGTTCAAATCCTAAAAAATGATGCCGTGAAAGTGCTGCACTCAATATGCCAGCAAATTTGGAACACTCAGCAGTGGCCACAGGACTGGAAAAGGTCAGTTTTCATTCCAATCCCAAGGAAAGGCAATGCCAAAGAATGCTCAAACTACTGCACAATTGCACGCATCTCACATGTAGCTCAAAATTCTCCAAGCCAGGCTTCAGCAATACGTGAACCGTGAGCTTCCAGATGTTCAAGCTGGTTTTAGAAAAGGCAGAGGAACCAGAGATCAAATTGCGAACATCCACTGGATCATCAAAAAAGCAAGAGAGTTCCAGAAAAACAACTATTTCTGCTTTATTGACTATGCCAAAGCCTTTGACTCTGTGGATCACAGTAAACTGTTGAAAATTCTGAAAGAGATGGGAATACTAGACCACCTGACCTGCCTCTTGAGATACCTGTATGCAGGTCAAGAAGCAACAGTTACAACTGGACATGGACCAACAGACTGGTTCCAAATAGGAAAAGGAGTACATCAAGGCTGTATATTGTCACCCTGCTTATTTAACTTTTATGCAGAGTACATCATGAGAAACTCTGGGCTGGAAGAAGCACAAGCTGGAATCAAGATTGCTGGGAGAAATACCAATAATCTCAGATAGGCAGATGACACCACCCTGATGGCAGAAAGTGAAGAACTAAAAAGCCTCTTTATGAAAGTGAAAGAGGAGAGTGAAGAAGTTGGCTTAAAGCTCAACATTCAGAAAACTGAGATCATGGCATCTGGTCCTATCACTTCATGGGAAATAGATTGGGAAACAGTGGAAACAGTGTCAGATTTTATTTTGGGGGGCTCCAAAATCACTGGAGATGGTGATTTCAGCCATGAAATTAAAAGACACTTACTCCTTGAAAGAAAAGTTATGACCAACCTAGACAGCATATTAAAAAGCTGAGACATTACTTTGCCAACAAAGGTCCATCTTGTCAAAGCTGCGGTTTTTCCAGTGGTTATGTATGGATGTGAGATTTGGAGTATAAAGAAAGCTGAGCACCGAAGAATTGATGCTTTTGAACTGTGATATTGGAGAAGACTCTTGACAGTCCCTTGGTCTGCAAGGAGATCCAACCAGTCCATCCTAAAGGAGATGACTCCTGGGTGTTCATTGGTAGGACTGAAACTGAAACTCCAATACTTTGGCCACCTCATGTGAAGAGCTGACTCATTGGGAAAGACCCTGATGCTGGGAAAGATTGAGGACAGGAGCAGAAGGGGACAACAGAGGATGCGATGGCTGGATGGCATCACCAACTCAATGAAGATTTGTTTGTTGGACTCTGGGAGTTGGTGATGGACAGGGAGGCCTGGTGTGTTGCAGTTCATGGGGTCGCAAAGGGTTGGATATGACTGAACTGAACTGAACTGAAGTGAACTCTGTAGCCATTAGAAATAAAAGCAACTTTGCCAGGTAATGTTTCCTTGGGTGGTACTCTGTCTGTGTCAAAACACCGTAGACATTGCTTTCTGTCTTCAGGCATTGGACATTGCTATATTCCAATGGGATGGTCTGAGGCCAGCCTGATTTCTTACCCTAGTACATGATTTTATTTTTATACATAGAAACCAGAAGGACTGAATGTGTTCGTGGATCAGTGTGTCAATGTGTGCTCATTGATCTGCAGCTGTAGTTCTTTCTTCATTTTAGGCTTTTTTTTTTCCCCTTTTGGAGGAATAGCCTCCTCAGAGAGATCAGCTCTTCTCACGTCAGCCATTTTAGTCTTATTCATCTGCTAGCATTCTTGTTGTTCTGCTCTCATCAGAATCCATTATGATTATGTCTAGTCTTTCCTCTATGCCAATAATTTAATTTTCAATTTTGATTCTGTCCCTTTGTATTTCTAATTACTGTATCTGTTCTGTAATAACACTGTTTTAGTAGTAGATTTCTTTCCTTGGGTCTACCATGTTCTTTCCTGTTTGTATAAACAACAACATGTGAAAAACGCTGTCCTCAACCAGTTACAACCATGAAAAAAGTTGGTCTAGTTGCTCCCATTGTCTCTCCTGACCTAGACTGCATGCTGGTCCTTTCTGCTTCCTACCTGAGCTGCTGGAAAAGTCTCTTAGTTTCTCCTAGCTTTCTCAAGTCATAGAGCAATCTCATTTCAGTAACTAAAGTCCAGTCCAAGGTACACTAAAGCCATTATAATTAGGGAACACAGAGGCTGTGGTTGGCTTCTCTTGTTCCTGTGCTCATTCTTCCAGAGTTTCTTCTGCAAACTGCTCTCTGAGGCCTGAAGAATCTAATCCAAGAAGGATGCCGTGGTTTAGCAGCTGAGCCTGGGGCATTCTCCAGTTGAGAGCTTCTGACTAGTGTTCCCATGACACTAGCTCTGCCTGTTGTCCAGCTAGCCGGCCACTTTCAACTTCCCTTCTAGCCCTGGACTTCTTACCATTCACCTCTGTCTGGGGTCCCTTCCTTAAAGTTCTCCTGGGTGGAATCTCTTTCTCAATGCCTCTGTAAAACCATACATTGTGCTTTATTCTTCTCTGTTTGAAGTAAGTGTTAGTCGCTCAGTTGTGCCCAACTCTTTGCAACCCCATGGACTGCAGCCCACCAGACTCCTCTGTCCATGAGATTTTCCAGGCAAGGATACTGGAGTGGGTTGCCATTTCCTTATCCAGGGGATCTTCCCAACTCAGGAATCAAACCTGGGTCTCCAGCACTGCAGGCAGATTCTTTACTGACTGAGCTACAAGGGAAGCCCACAGGTCTAATTAAAAAAAAAAAAAAAAGAGAGATGGATACCACAGTTTGGGCATTCCCCTTGTTTCCCATCTCGGGTTTAGATAGAAGGACACACATCCTTCCTGTCCTTGGTGGGGCAATGGTGTGAAAACAAAAGGGTGCAGCACACCCACACTTTTCTTCATTCTTCAACCTTAACTGCCAGAGGTGGTTATTCTTAACATTCTTAAAATCAGGTCTGCCATTGTTCTAAAGTTGTACCCAGGATTTAATTTAGAGTGGTCTGACTGAGTGATAACACAGAGAGGCCAATGCCAGGAAAGGAAGAATTTGGTGCTCACATTTCACATGAGAAGGGGACATACCACACTACAAAAGGCCAAAAGGGGAGCACTGAGGTGGTCAGGAGGCAGAAGACAGACAAAGGCAAGGGGAAAGTCTTGGCCAGAGCCTGTATTTGCAGTTTCTACAGGAAAGGCTAGGTAGCACAAAGTCAACAGCTTAGGGTTGGCAAAGTTTTAGTCATTCCAGGGGACTGTGGGGCATAGGGATGGTCCTTGGCTCTGGGATGGTTTACAGCAGGGGAAATCTTGGCATGGTTGTAAGAACTAGATAAATGAGGTGGTTGGGGCAATAGACTTGGGATTGGTGGGTTTGCACATGAGAAATGTGCTCCTGGTTGAGCTCCTGCTGTCTCTAAGAATTGGTCAGCCCTGAGAAGTGTATATCTCCCTGGATCTATAAGCCTCCCAGATGCCAAAGCATCAAGAATACAAAACATAAGAAAATAAAGTTACTTCAATTGGCCCTGTAACAGATGGATTCCAAACAGACAAATATACAATCTAAGAGAACACAGAACAACCAAGTCTCACAAGTCTGGCTTTGGTAATCTAGCTCACACCTCAGATTATGGACTAAAATCAAAATTTTAGTTGATAAGACTGCAAACATTTGAGGAGGTGGGGATCCCCAGTGTGAGGAACATCTCCTCACTGTGAACAGTGATAATCAAGGTGCCTATGAAGAATCCTCTGGCCTATGAAGAATCAGACAGTTTTTCCCAAATATATGAATTTTAAGTGAAGCAATTCAAAACTGGAACTCAATGCAGATCTTTCATCACATCTGAGGGGACCTGAAATGACTGGTCATTTGTCCACGCCTCCCAAGAAGCTGGCATTGATTTCTGTCCTTTTCTGAGGCTTCGGTAGGACCTATTCTCTTGACTTTTTGAATTATACCTTATCTTCCTAAAAAGTGTTTTTTTAACCCAAGTTAGTCGGACTCCATTTCTATTGATTTCTATCAAATAAATGTGATATCAAGTGTTAATATTTAACAGAAGCAAAAGTAGGGTGGGGGGAAGCTTTGAATGGTAATACAACAGTGTTGATTTCACAGTCAAGTTGTGTTTCTGTGTTTCTGTGACATATTGGATGCTAAGAATCACAGATCGATAACATTAATATCTTAGTAAAGTACAATCCTTCATTTTGCCACACTCAGGGAAGAATTCATTTTGTTTGGGAGAAGTCAGTGAAAGAAAATAACTAATAAAAAACCAGTGATTCCTTATAGTGATTTAGGTTTTTGCTGAATTTGAAATTTTTATGCCAATACTTCTTGGGTCACTGATTTAGAAAAATTAAAGACATAAATCATATGAAAGCTGTAATTGCCAGGGTGGTTTGGTTTTCACTTTATATTTATAAAATATATTTGTTTTGCTGTATTTTATTGTCTTTACCTGATTTTGTTTTAATGCTAAAACAGTTTCTTCCTTGGGATATCTATTTATCTAAGTGCTGCTTAGACACTGTGTTGAATCACAGTTGGGGCATGCGGGGCTTTTCCTGTTTGCCAAATAGTGCTAACATCTTTAAAAGGAAGCCAGTTTTTCTGTGGTAGCATTCATGACATTATCAGTCCATGGAGAAGTCCTTTGGGAGACATCTTGGTTAATAAGTACCTAGCCAGCATATTACAATGTAGAATTTTCCTTTTAAGAGATTTGTTTCATAATTAATGGTAATTATAAATAATAGCTACTTTATTAATTCTGGAACATTTATTAAACACTAGGTAATGATAAAAAATTTAATTTATTTTTGATAGTAATCATATGATTTAGGAATTTATCATGCTCAATTTACAGATAAGGGATGTGAAACTTAGGGACTGTAAGCTTCAGCATCACACAGAGATAAAACTAGGATTTGAAACCAAATCTGCATGACTCAAAACTCATTGCTTCCAACAACTCTAGCATTTTGGCTCCTCCTCAACTTTCCATTTACCTCCTAAATGATTCAAAATGTGTGTATATTCATATTTTACACTTTCAACAAAATGAAAGCACACATTTTTCTATGAGTTATCATGGAGAATCCAAAAATCTCTCTCAGTACTCTGGGCCATCCTACCAATTTCAGAGTGGTTGGTTATATATTTATGGTGGACACTCTTAAGTCTTTATTAAATCAGTAAATGAATGGGAAGTGTTGAATAATCGCTTTGGGAACAACTCTCATGAAGGTATGTTTTCCAAGCATCTGTGAATTTGAACCATTGCTCCACCCACTGTCTCCTGTAGGGCAACAGGTGGGAGATTCCAATGAATAGGACTGATCTTTTTCTCGACTGAATCATATTCACAGAAGAAAAGAAAGTTAAATGATAGAACTTGAGATCTGAGAAAGATGCTCAACACAGTCCATCCTTTCATTTTCTATATGATGAAACTAAATCATATTCAATCAATGATATACGTTCTTCTTAGCAATTTGTTCAGTTCAGTTCAGCCGCTAAGTCATGTCTGACTCTGCAACCCCATGGACTGCAGCACATCAGGCCTCCCTGTCCATCACCAACTCCCAGAGCTGACTCAAACTCATGTGCATCGAGTTGGTGATACCATACAACCATCTCATCCTCTGTTATCCCCTTCTCCTCTCACCTTCAATCTTTTCCAGCATCAGGGTCTTTTTAAATGAGTCAGCCCTTCATATCAGGTAGCCAGAGTATTGGAGTTTCAGCTTCAGCATCAGACCTTCCAGTGAATATTCAGAACTGATTTCCTTTTAAGATTAACTGGCTGGATATCCTTACAGTCTAAGGGACTCTCAAGAGTCTTCTCCAACACCACAGTTCAAAAGCATCAATTATTCAGTGCTCAGTTTTCTTTATAGTCCACTCTTACATCCATACATGACTACTGGAAAAACCATAGCTTTTACAACACAGACCTTTGTTGGCAAAGTAATGTCTCTGCTTTTTAATATGCTGTCTAGATTGGTCATAGCTTTTCTTCCAAGGAGCAAGCGTCTTGTAATTTCATGGCTGCAGTCACCATCTGCAGTGATTTGGAGCCCAAAAAAGTCTCTCACTGTTTCCATTGTAGCAATTTGTAGATGCTTTTGTTTCTACTAATGTCCATATATTTGTGTATTTATAAACGTGACATGATGGAATACACTTCTGAACTCTGAACACTTGGACTGCTGTTCTGGCTTTGTCACTTATGAGTTGTATATCCTCAGAGCATTTACTCTAACTGTTCTGCACCTAATAAGTTTTACAAAAGCTATTAAATTACTATAATTAATAAATGTTAGTTATTACTTTATTTTGTCCATACATTCACATATGTATCAAATTGTTAAGAGAGCATTTGATACTGGGAAAAGCATGATCATAAAATGACTTCCAAAAAGATACACTATAACACATAATAATGTATCGGCTTTGACGTTCGACTCAGATATCAGTTAGCTCAAGCTAATTTTTACCACCATGCAAAACAATGCCAAAATCTCATCGGTTTACAATAGCGACTTAGCAGCAGCAGCAGAATTTAAGTTCTGGATTGCACTTCATACTGATGTCAGTAGAAGTAAGGCTGGGCTAAACAGAATCTCAAGTATGCCTCATCTTTGAAGGAGGAGTTCATGTCTGGGACTTGGCCAGTTTCATGGAGGAAAAAAGAGAGCACTGGAGGATCAATGACTTTCATAATTTCGACTTGAAAACAATTTATATCACTTCTGCAAGGCCTAACCTAACCTCAAAGAATCAGGATTGTAAAATCATCCCACAGAAAAGAGGCCAAAAAAATTTTGAAGAATACTATTGCTACCATACCTAATAATGAGTAGTGTTTATTGAGCAACTACAATATGCCAAGAATTACTCTATATGCTATTAGATACATTATATCTCACCTCCACAAAATCCAAGTAAGATCATTGTATTTGTTCCTTCTCTATAAATGAGGAAACTTGCACACAATAACGGCACCCCATTCCAGTACTCTTGCCTGGAAAATCCCATGGATGGAGGAGCCTGGTAGGCAGCAGTTCATGGGGTCGCTAACAGTCAGACAGGACTGAGTGACTTCACTTTCACTTTTCACTTTCATGCATTGGAGAAGGAAATGGCAACCCACTCCAGTGTTCTTGCCTGGAGAATCCCAGGGACGGGGGAGCCTGGTGGGCTGCCGTCTATGGGGTCGCACAGAATTGGACACGACTGAAGTGACTTAGCAGCAGCAGCAGCAGCAGCAGCAGCAGCAGCAGCACACAATAAAGTTTTATTTATTCAAGCACAAGTCTTACATTAAGCTCTGTAATATGCTTTGCATTACACCTCACTGTGGATATACATTGATGACCAGAAGAGTCAAGACCTTTACCTTCAGGGAACCTGACATTAGCAGTGGAGATGAGTTAACAAATAATTGTTTGATTGCAATTGTGGCCAGTACTCAAAGTAGAGGTACAGAAGGATATGAGAATAAATGCAGAAATGAGTCAAGGAAAGTGTCTCTGAGAAAAGGATCTTTGAGCTGATGAACACAAGGCTGTAGGCTGAATGTATGAGCAGACTTCTTGTGCATAAGGCCTGAGGAGGAAAATGACACAGACCTGATGTCCAGCAGCTTTCACATGATTGATTGATGGAAACATATTGGAAGTCACAGGCAGAGGATAAAAGTTCTTTCAAGAAACGGAAAGGAGAGTCATGTGCCATGGAGGTCAGGAGTACAGGTTTTGAACCCACCTTACCTGACTCCAAATCCTTATTTTCCCACTTACCACCTCTACAAGATTTAGGCAATTTATTTAACCACTTATTGTCTCACTTATCTCAATTACAAATGGGGACAGAAGCAATACCTATTTTGAATTTTGTCAAATGAGCTCATTTTTGTAAGGTACTTAAAACTGTGCCAAACACACAATCACTAAGTTGCTTCAGTGGAGTCCGACTCTTTGTGACCCTATGGACTGTAGCCCACCTGGCTTGCTGTCCATGGGATTCCTCCAGGCAAGAATACCAGAGTGAGTTGCCATTTCCTCAGTAAATCTTAAGTTTCCATCTTGTTCCTATTGAAGCACACAGAATGGGAAACACAGTGGCATATTGGTTAAGCAATCATGTGTCAAGGTGGCCCGATAGGACAATGAGCCCAAATAAGAACAACCATCATGGCTTCAGTCGCTCACTATGATAGTGCAACTGAGATGCAAAAGAAGGGTGCAGGGCCCCGATAGTTCTCCTGCCCCTCAAGGAATTGTAGTAGTTGAAGGTCACGTGGACACAATGTACATAGTGGGGGGAATCATTTCATCCTGGAGCCCCAAACAAAGGCTCCAGAATCTTTCTGGACCATGGAGTAAGGGAAGGCAGGCAAGAGAGAGGGACTTGTGTGCCAAGTCTGGTGTGGAGAGAGCAACAACCTGCTGGAAAAAGTCTTATCATTGGTCTGAGAAATCATACACTGAATTTGGCCTGGAACCAGACTTCTTAATATTCATTCAGAGCTGTAAATTTTTTAGACTTAAATTTTTCCAGCTGCTTATCATGCCATGAGTGGAGTAAGAATTGCAGCAGGTCAGCTGGAAGGGTCTGCTTATCAGCCTCATTTTTATTTGTGTGTTTCAATAGGCCTCTGGCTCATCTCAGTGATTTTGGAGACTGACTTTTGAGCATGTGGAAGTCGTTGTTAAGAGCCTTGCGCCTAGTTCGGTATCGCGCACAATGAATTCCCCAGGTATACCAGCCCCCTAGCAGTCTGGGGCTTCAGATTCTCTAGAGGCAAATCCTGAAACTTGTTGCAATAAAGCAAAAAAGACCAGTTACGACTGAAGTAAAGTTAAATGGAAGCTCAAGATGAGGCTGGAAGATAGTAAGGGACCAGATCAAAGTGTAAATGAATCAGCCAATGTCATACAGTTAAATCAGTTCAGTTCAGTTGCTCAGTCATGTCCGACTCTTTGCGACCCCATGAATCGCAGCATGCCAGGCCTCCCTGTCCATCACCAACTCCTGGAGCTCACTCAGACTCATGTCCATCGAGTCAGTGATGCCATCCAGCCATCTCATCCTCTGTCATCCCCTTCTCCTCCTGCCCCCAATCCCTCCCAGCATCAGAGTCTTTTCCAATGAGTCAACTCTTCACAGGAGGTGGCCAAAGTACTGGAGTTTCAGCTTTAGCATCATTCCTTCCAAAGAAAACCCAGGGCTGATCTCCTTCAAAATGGATTGGTTGGATCTCCTTGTAGTCGAAGGGACTTTCAAGAGTCTTCTCCAATACCACAGTTCAAAAGCATCAATTCTTTAGCACTCAGCTTTCTTCACAGTCCAACTCTCACATCCATACATGACCACTGGAAAAACCATACCCTTGACTAGACGGACCTTTAAATCAAGAGGGAGTCAAAACTCATAGCCACATGTGCCTGGTTCCCAAGCCTTGTTCAATGTACTGAGTCAGATCTGGAAAAAAAAAATCATTTGAAAATGATGGTTGAGCAAACTGTCTCGATATTTCTACAAAGTCATACCTGGAGCAAAGGGAGGACACAGTGCTATTAAACATAGTTCACTGTCAAGAACAGGGAAAACTTTGCTTAAGATTCTAGAATCAAATTTTGATCTTTTGGTCTTAACAATAGAGAGTGAAGCTTGGGGATATCGAGCTGATGGAAGCTGACAGACCAGATGAGCAACCTGAATCCAATAGCCTATCAGTCCAGATGTGACTCATACCCTCTCCAGCATTTAGTTTATCCATGTAACACATTGAGGGAAAAAGTAAACCTGAGTCAATGCTCATAAACTTCCATTTGTTAAATATGAGGCAAAATTCTGACAGCCATAAAACAGGGTGAACAGTTGTGTGTTTGTATTAAAATATCTTTGAGATAAGCAATAACCAGCTACCCGAGCAAAGGAACATCTGCGATATTATCGTGCTATTTCTGGCTGAGTCATCTCATGCTGAGAGAAAACAGAGAAATGGAGATATCATTGTGGTATTCTTAATTGAGTGAAGAAAGGGCTCTTTTTTCAATCTTGCCAGGGTGGACCCTAGAGATGCAACAAGTATCATTTAAAAATTAATTTTTAGCTGATTGCTATAGTTGCCTGCAAAACAGGCATTGCAACCTATTTTTAAAATATTTATATATCTGCCCTGACAATTCCTGGAATAAAATGTGAACGTGCAAAGTCTTATAATTAATGAATCTGCCTGTAAGTTTTTAGTTTTTGGAAGGACTTCTCTTTTTGACCTCTGGAGAGGAGAATAGTACGCTAGACATATTTGATGATACTGTTTCTCAGATTCTTTTTATTTTATTTTATTTTTTAATGTAAATTTATTTATTTTAATTGGAGGCTAATTACTTTACAATATTGTATTGGATTTGCCATACAGCAACATGAATCTGCCACGGATGCATACGTGGTCCCCATCCTGAATCCCCCTCCCATTCCCTCCCCATACCAGATTCTTAATTACTAGGCAAAACCCCCTCCATAACAAGTCCTAATAAGGGCTAATTTATTCACTAACCCCCTTGAACAGGGATGAGACCAAGAAAGGCACTCATTACACTGAAGTACACTGAATTATATCCTATAGAAAAGCAATGAATTAATGGAATCAAGATATTGTATTATTGCAGGAAGCCTTAGAAGTAACTTACTGAGGACCTTTCATTATACAGTTGATAAAACTGTATCTACAGAAATGAAATCTCCTGCCAGGTCTATATAATTGTCAGATAAGTTATTGAAAAGTTACAGAAAAACTGAGTCTAACATGCCTAGATATAAACACTGGATTTTTGGCCTTGAACAAATTCTGTAATCATTCTGAACTTCAGTTTATTCATTTATAAAAGGGGGAAACATTACAGATTCTTCTTTTGTAGGATTCTTACAGCACTCTTCTTCCAGTCAATACTCAATAAATAGTTATTTTTACCTTGAAGAGAGCTGGAAAAAAGTACAATCCATATAGTCAGTTTAGTATATCAAGTTACTTCTGCACATACAGTAAAAAGAGAGAGACAGAGAAAGAGAAAGAAAGAGAGAAGAAGGAAGGAAGAAAGAAAAGAAAGGAAGGAAGAAAGAAGAAGAAATCTAGATCTTAAAACACTTCATCAGTTTTTCTGGATATATTTGCCAAGTCCATGAGAAGCACACTACCAATGCACCTAACACAGAAATCACAAGTTATTTAGCAAGACTTTTTTCAACCCAAGTGATAAAAAGGACAAAGCAAACAACCTGAGGACTGACTGAGTTCAAAGATCTGACTTGATTGATCAGGTGATCCTGTTGCTTAACTTATCTAACTGGTAGGGAGGAAGAGATATTTTTATCCTTATTCCTGATGAAGTAAATCTTACCAGCTGGTTTTGCTATAGCCATGCCTGATATTCACAACATCTGATTCACAGAAGTCCTCCGCCTTCCTCAATGCCTATGAACAGAGCCTAGAAGAATCCTTCATACAGGCAAATTCAAAGTCAGACATGCAGACAGAATGTGAACCAAAGTTTAAAGAAAATGATCAGTGTGTTCCTCCATTAGATATATGAACCCTTTAGAAAATTATCTTCAAACAGGGAAATACAAAATAAACAGCCGATGATTTGAAACAGAAATTTGCTTGCAAGTAGCACAAACTCAAGTCATCAATTTAAATTTGTGTTCTTTAATAATATAAGCTATAAGTTTGTTGTACTGTACAAACTTATAGCTTATCTACACTTTATTGATCAGATAGCACATTAGACGTATAAAACATTAAACAACTCATTAGAAATACTGAAGGCTTAGAATGCAACCCTCATATTTAAATATAAACTACTCGATTCTTCAAAATACTCAGCCTCTTTACCAATAAGTTGGTTATCATGATATTTCTGTAAAGTCTGAATGCACTGGTATTATACCTTCATATTCTGTGTTGGGAATAATTACTTCCCAGTGTGGATGATATTCATCGGAGCACAGTGGAACTGGCACCCCCTGGAGGTGTGCAGCATGGCAGCCCTGTTTGTTTCCCAAATGGTGGCTTCCTTTTAGATATGTCTTTTTCCCTGTAAACCCTTGTTTTAAAATGGACAGCATCTTTTTTTTTTTGCTTCTTATAAGTTCTTATAGGTGTTGATTTCAGCTAACACCTGCGAGATATCTGGCCTTCAAGTTCCAAATACATCAGAGATATCTCTGCTCTTTCCACCAAAAAAAAAAAAAATCAGAATTATGCAACTCTATCAATACATCAACTGAATATCAAGAGTTGACTGAAAATGAGTCATCCCTACATGAAAACTTAAACTACCTTTAAAATATCACAGGACTCATACATCTAGTATATGCAGCCCTATAAGGGATTTATAGTCAGTTGCTGGTATCTATAAAAATTTGAACAGAAATTGGCAGGAATATCACCGGCATGCGTCCTTTAGACATTGATGGTTTGGTATTAAGTATTACTTTGGATTTTTATAAATACATTATTTAACAGCACATAAGAACCTATTTGTCATCTTTAATTATAGTTTACATTAGTGTTTATGTTGATTGGTTTTTGATTGACTCTGAATGCTTTGTCCAGAGGAAAAAAAAAAAGTAATTTCAATGACAATGACAAATGCTATTAGATACTTTCTGTGCTGTTTAAAATGTTTTTTTAAAATGCATGCTTTTATGGTAACTGGGAAGCCATCATTTTTAACCTCTAGTTATTAGGTTATGTGAGTAAAATAATATGTTTTATATGTAATTTCTAAAATAATATAGAACCTATATTTGCCAGTTGGTGTTAATGTTTAGAAGGTCTGATTTTTCCAATAATGGAATTTTTAGTCTACATTATCTTAAAATGTTTGAATTTGAACCCAGTGAAAAAGAAACATGAACTAACACATTTTTCCACATACAATTTGGAATTTCAGGGAGATGCTTATTATAAATCATGGGCCCCTTTCCAGGGCTAATGAAGCAAATGCTATAAATGTTATTGTGATGAATTAGTGTTTGGCTTTAAAGATTAATGATGATGACGATGATGGTCATGGTGGTGGTGCGACCAATTTTAAAAGTAAGGAAACAGAGTTTGGGGAAGTTAAGAAACATGTCCTAACTCACTTTGATACTGAATAGCACCCCACTCCAGTACTGTTGCCTGGAAAATCCCATGGATGGAGGAGTCTGGTAGACTGCAGTCCATGGGGTCGCTAAGAGTTGGGCATGATTGAGCAACTTCACTTTCACTTTTCACTTTCATGCATTGGAGAAGGAAATGGCAACCCACTCCAGTGTTCTTGCCTGGAGAATCCCAGGGACGGGGGAGCCTGGTGGGCTGCCATCTATGGAGTCGCACAGAGTTGGATACAACTGAAGCGACTTAGCAGCAGCAGCAGCAAAACTTAAACCTATGTATGTCCAACACCAAAGCCTATATGTTTGCCAACAGATTTTCAAGATAAACTAAACTTAAATGAAATTTCTGAATGTATACAGATTTAAATGAAAGATTCACAGAGAACATGGGTAAGGCAAACAAAGGAAATAATAAAAACATTGAAAGGCTGGGAAAACAGAAAAGGAAGTTTTTTCAAGACACTATAAAGAATTCTTATTGACCCCAACTGTAGTTTCCTGTTGGGTTTCAAGGGTTAACTCGGGCAGCAAGCTCCACATTGGAAAACATCTAGAATGTCAGGTTGAGGAAAGGCCAATAAGCAACCTAGTGGTTTCTGGATGGTGATTTTTAATATGCTAGTGGTTTTTAAGGATGCTAGTCAGTCTACTTCTCTGGACACCCTCACTTAAGACCACCATCACCTATCAACTGGACCCCAGCAGCATTCTCAGCAGGCTCACTGCCCTCAGTCTTGGCTTTCCCAGTGTACCTGTCATGCCGTATTCATAGTGCAGTCTTTCCAAAATGAAAATTTCATATCCTTACTCTGCTTAAAACTAATCTTGAACTCCCATGACCCTCAGAATAATGGAACACAGGGTGTTTACCATGCCTTCCCCAGCCTTTTAAAATCAGACCCCATCCACACCTCACCTCTTTGGTCTCCACCTCTAATGATGCCTTTACACTGATTCCATCTCCACCCAGGCTCCCCCTGACCCATCCCACTCTGACACCAGACCTTCTTTCATTTCTTCTCAAAGTCATGATCTTTTTTCCCACTTGGTCTTTACATATCCTGGTCCCTCAGCGTGGAACCCTTTTATATCATCTCTAAATATTTCACTGCTAACTCTTATCTAGCCTTCAGATCTCTTCAGATCTCTGCTTATACACCATCTGCCTCTACCCCAAATCCACCTGTCTAGGCACATTGCATATCATTCCTCTCATTTATTCTAACATTTATCTCAGTATGTCATAATGAGCTTTGTGATTTTCCAAAAATCCATTAGAGGTATTGTTCCCTTAGGGTGAGTTCAAGCTCTGTCTTATTGACTAGGGAATTCCTAGTGCTGACTACACTGACTGCCAGTAATTGCTCAACAAATATTATTTGTCAAATAAATGAAGAGATGGATGGATAAATGAACTATATGGAGGAATATGACAGAACAGATGAGAAAGCGGAGACGTGACAAACATAACAGGGCAATTTAGTCACCTCCGATACCAGAATCAAGCAATAATATATTAAAGACCGCAATGTAAGAAAGTATTTTTTAAGGAGAAAAAAAATGATCTGTATCTTCTTGTTTCTCTAATAGCATGTCCATAAAGTCTAGAAACACAAATAATACTTTATTTCCTTTAATTTGAAGATTTCTTTAATAATATTATATAATAATAGTGATTAATCCCATTATTTCTAGTTTTTTGGGCACCCATAAACACAAGCATTTTGCAAATGATTTTCACAATCCTAATTGCTCCAATTTCTGCCTGATGTGGGAACAATTTTAGCTCTTAATCAGTGAAAGGGGAGAATCAGTTGGTAGGCAGAGGTTGATCCAGAATGTTTTCTTTATTTGGAGCATGCTACCTGTGGGATGGCCTTTTCTATCTATGAGCTTGTCCTACTTCTTTCTTTAGGGAGTTCTTGTGAGAGGTTGAGGGAAGCAAACTATTCAAGAGAATGTCTTCAGTCTCACACAGATTTAGGTTCAAAGCCCAGCAGGGTTAGTGTGACTTTAAAACATTCTAAGTGTCAGTTCTCACACACAGTCCTCCACACTCAAATATTTTTGCAACACCCATGCACTGGGAAGTGGCCCTGACATGACCACTATAAAAAGAACCATAAACAAGATGATTTTCCCCAAAGTCTCCTCCTAATTTTCAAAAGTCATCTTTAAAATGAAATTGTAAGTTACTGTAGAGTGAATGGACAATATCAGCTTCCCTGGTGGCTCAGGAGTAAAGAATCCACTTGCCAATGCAGGAGACTTGAGTTTGATCCCTGGGTCAGGAAGATCCCCTGGAGAATGAAATGGCAACCAACTCCAGTATTCTCGCCTTGGAAATCCCACAGACAGAGGAGCCTGGTGGGCTATTGTCCTTGGGGTTGTAAAAGAGTCGGACATGACTTAGCAACTAAACAACAACAATAAAGGGGTAACATGGAAGAAAACAAATTGAATAAAAGGCTTGCCTTCTTAGAAATCAGAGCAGTTATTGACCACAGAACTAGAGGCAAACAGGAAATAAAGATCTAGAAATTTCCAATAGGGAAAGAGAAAATCTTATACGTGAAAAAAAAGCATTCTAGTACGAATGCTACGAACTCAATATAACCACGTAAGACTATACAGAAATCACTGCTAACTGTAGTTATCCTAGTGAGGGGAACAATTTTCATGTTAGTTTCACATAGCATTTACATTTGTTACTTTGACAATGATTGAAAGTGAAAGTGAAGTTGCTCAGTCGTGGCCAACTCTTTGCGACCCCATGGACTGTAGCCTACCAGGTTCCACTGTCCATGGGATTTTCCAGGCATGAGTAATGGAGTGGGTTGCCATTTCCTTGATTACCATTATTTAAAACAAATGAAAAGTGCTGGGGTGAATTGTTCTGTAAAAGTAGGGACCTCACTCTATTCTTAAGCCCTTTTGCTCTAGGCCTAGAAATCTTTCCAGAGTTTTGTATTTCTGCACTTTTGTGGCAGGATAATCCCTTTGAGGCATTATGCTGTATATTAGTTTCTTTAAAAATAACCTTTCTCTATCAAATATTAAATTCCTCAGCTTTTTGTTAATTTTTAGAACATTTCAGAATTGGGGGTTATACTGCCCCTTTTCAAAGGAAAATCACTCTTTGCATATTTTGCAGTTAGGGCAGGAAACACACTCCTCTTCAAATTGTCTTTTTTTATTTTTTAGTGTTGTGTTACAGCACAACCCTCTGTGTATAGCATACAAATGATAGGTGGTGAAGATATTGCAGAAATGCATGCATAAAAAATATGGTTTCATTTCAGTAGTTGGTGAACATTTCATAAAGCAAGAGTAGAAAATGGGACAATTTGAATATTTGGGGAGGCCTCAATATATATTCATTGTGCATGCATATATATATTTACATACAATTTTCAGCACTCTATTTATAAGCAAATAGCCAAAGAGGCAATTATTTGTATGTGGGCCAATATGACACAGTCAATGGTTTGGAAAATATAGGCTAGTTAACTGACTCATTATTGTAAGTAGAAAACGCAAGTAAGGTATATCAGCTCATTTGAAACATAAGCTACTGAAGACAGAGTAATTTCTTGAGAATCAAATTCAAGAGCTATGTTTAGATATAAGTCTCTTATTTTTGTAATATTTAAGAGAACAGGGAACTATGAAGCATTTTGAAAAAGACATTTTAGAGTAAAACATGACCCAGTACCTTTCTACAAATTCAACACATTCCTTGTGATTTCACATTTTAATTCCTAGGAATAGGATGTTAGTTGGGCTACGGTTTCTAATGCAGCTAGTCACCTGAATCACAAATGATTGTACCTGTGGAAAGTGGTAAAATCAACCTAATGAGCCCTTATGTGAGTGTCAGAGTCCCTGTTGAAGTCACATATTTGAAATTACTCAAAAGACATATCAAGAGGAGACAGACATACAACAGGACGGGCTGTTTTGATGAGTTAAGGTGTCATATGCGTGCGACGGTTGCCGCCAGTGCTCCATCAAGGCTCATCCTGCTAAAAACAGTGAATGAAAATGACTGATCTACAATTTGCATCCTCTTTTCAGTCCATCAACAGAACATTATTAAAACCAGTCAGCCAAAACCCATTAGAACAGCACTCACGTATGAAACAATGCCCAGGTCCGCTTGTTCTCCATTTTTATGCACTGCTACAGGACTATAAATATTCATCGTAATGTAACTGAAAATTATTGAAGTGAGAAAAAAGAGAAACAGGGAAGCCATTTGCTTCAATTCATAAACAGCATCTGTTGGGAAGTTATTCATAGATTGCTTCAGGGCCTGCCGAGCAGCAAGCCCACGGAAAAGGATGCCATTGCAAGCAAATTGGCACAAACTGCATGGAGATGCTATTAGACATGATTCACTGACAGCCAGGGAGAATGATCAGGCACTGGGTTGTTTTATGTGTTCTTTTATCACTAGGACACAGAACTACCCTCCAGCCAAAGTCTCACACAGTTCAAATTAGAAGAGCAACCTTCTAAGTGTATTAAGGCCTAACTAGTGGCTAGAGAAAGTTAGAAGCAGCAGCTAAACTCCAGGTGATAGAACTTGTTCATCTGCCCATACCTTAGGCACCCTTCAAATCCTGCCTGTACAACCTGGCAGATTTGAATGGCCCTGGTAATGCTGTGTCCATCAAAAATTAAACAGTAAAGAAAAAAAGTTTCTCTAATGTTGACACTGATTTTGTGGTGTATTACCCTGAACAGAATGAAACTGAACGGTTACTACTTACCAAACCAATGTTAAGAAAAAAAAAAATTAGCAAGGAATGTTTTCCAATCTGGCATTAGTAGCACAATGAGTTGTATTTCATTAAAAAATGGATTTATGGCTTCCTAGTCAAAGCCCCAAATTCAGCTCAAAGAAAATAAACACAGCAAGAGCTTTCAAATGTGAAGTGATCATGAATAAAATAGATGGGTTGATTTAGTAACTGTTTATACTTGTATATTGATTTATGTGTTTGCGGTAAAAAGCCATCTTCAAGACAGAGAAAGAAAATATTTATCTCAGATTTGGGGTTTTATTTTGGGAAACAATGAATGTCATCCATTTCAGGCTGAACTCTCTGATCAATCTTAGTATCAGTAAAAGAAAGAGAACCAGACAGAATATGTTCCATAATAAAAGACCCATGTGTATGCACATATACACACACCTGCACATACAGAGAACCTAAAATCAGATCAAGGCTTTGAATCTGATTATCACTGTACAGAAAAAAAAAAAAAAACCTGGGGACAGGAGAACACATCAGTAATACCATGCAAGAGCAACCAGCAAAATCCAAACTATGGAAAACTACAAGTGACCTGGTTTCCCTAGCAAACAAATCACAAAGAAAATAAAGATGGTGGGGAAAGAAAGAGGGAACCTATAGATTTTAAAAGAGTCTTAAGAGATACATCAAGTAAATGCAATGAGTAGCTCTTGTTTGGACCTTGATTTGAATAAAACAATTCTATACCCCCTCCAATGCATATATATAATCACCAAAATGTATATATATAATCAGGTAAATTGGAATACAGGTTGGATAGTTGATAATTTTAAGAAATTGCTATTAGTATTTTTTGTATTATGGTTTTCTGTTTAAAGAGTCCTTCCCTTTTAGAGACATTGTAGTACCGGTTTCAAAATAATTAATTTGGGGATGAAGGAGCAGGTGGAGTACAGATGAAACAGGAATTTGCCTGGTTGGATCATTACTGAAGCTAGTAATGGGACATGGGAGTTTATCAGCCAATTCTCTCTGCTCCTTGAAACTCTCCATAATAAATTTTCTTATTGCTAGAGTTGGCTCACAATAGTCCTGAGAATTGACCATTAAATTTTTTACAAGCCCATTTTTAAACCAATGGTAGCTTGAATTCAGACATAGTGGGTATATGGAGATAAGCTAACACTACAGTCAGGTCTTTTTGTTTCTGAAGAATTAACTGTTGAACATTAAGCAGTATATCACTGCTTATGATCCCAGTGAACTCTTTATGTATGCTGGAAACTTTATCAACAGTAGTACAAGAAGCTGGCTTTTCACCTTACGTTCTTCTCTGCTCTCCCTCCCCACTGCTACCAGCTTGTTTCTGTTGCTTTTTTTTTTTCGCCTCAGATCCCAAGGTGTGGCAGTTCATGGGCCCACTCTGAAACACTTCACCTGGGCTTCAATCATTTCTTCTCTCTATAAGCCCTTAGCTTTACTCCTTCTGTCAAACTTATCCAATCTATGGCCCGTCTCCTTCAGGTCTTACTCTGACATAATATAGTGCTCGAATTTCTTTCTAAGTAAGAAGAAACCTGAGTCCTTCAGAAATAATTTTCTTTGGAAATTTCTCATCTCTTAGCAGGCTTCATAATCTTTAGTAATTCTATAACTCTAAAGCTCTTTCATACACACTGGTTTGTTTACTTATTTATTTATTCCTAATATTTACTAAGTGACTACTTCTTATATACAAGAGAAACTCTCATTAGCACATTGTCTTGTTAAATCCTCTGAATAAACACATGAGCTAATAAAGAGGCTGACGCTTTCCTCCTTTGAGAAGTAAGGACATAAAAACTTAAGAAAAGTCAAATGTATCAAAGGCCATCTGGTTAGAGACAAACTCAAGATTGAGCCTAAGATATTTGCTATCATGATTCAAGGATTTTTCTACAAACCACAAGCTCATTGACTGGGTGAACAGAGTAGATTTTTTCTCCTCTGCAAGGCAGATTTGTATAAACATGTGGTCCACAAAGAAATTTTTTCTCAGCAGCATATTTTTATTCTCATATACAGGAGTGTGAAGGCTACTAGCTACTTAAATCCAATCTATAAGCATTTATTAAATGCCAATAAAGCACCTGCCATATGATATCAGCAAGTAACAATCTCCTAGATTTTAGGAGAACAGGAAGTCAGCTCCTCTGACTTATAGATAGCCTGGATTCCCAAAAAGGTGTGTTTTGCTTGAAATACTATGATTTGCAAAATTATGTGTCTGTCATTACTGGTTTCTTCCTGCATTTCCACAGAAGCCAAATCTGCCCCAAACTATTTAGGAGGCTAAGGCTGTTGTTCCACTGACATCTAAATTGACTGCATTTGTGTCTTTCTCAAACTAGATAAGACAAACAATACCATCAACTCTTGTGGTTTCCTTCTGTTTTTCTGTAACAATTAATTCTGACTCAATCTTTCAACAGATAAAATGGTTGAGTGTTGGGGCAACACTAATGCTAACACTAAACATAGAAGACATATTCTGTCCCTATGCATTCCTGGCAGAAATTTGAGTAAAAATTAAGTGTTCGTAATTGCACATTAATTCTATTATCTCTTTTTTATTGGTGCATTTGTCTATTTTATTACTGACCACATGTAAATGCCAAGGACTGCAATAAAAACATGGGCTATACAGTGAAAGACCTTGGCCCCAAGTAGCTCACAGAGAAGTCAAAGGGAGACTTACACGTAAAGATGCAGGCATATTAGAGCATGCAAAATGCTAAATACCAAGCTGCTCGATGGGAAAACAGGGCAGGAGAGTCTCATCTTTAGCCTGGGATGAAAAGAAACATTCTTAAGGACTGGAACATCTAAACTAACACCTGTAACACAAAAAGAATTTTTTTAGTGAAGTCACTGAACTTTAGGCCTTGCAAGAACATACGCTGAGTTTGGAAAGATCCCACTGTGAGACATTCTGATTCAATATGTCTGAAGAGAAGCCCTAGAAAATAAGTTTTTAACAAACATACCCAAGAGATTTTAAGGCAAAAGATTAAAAACCTTAAGGTCAGAGGCAACATGGTAGTCTGAACCAATTCAGAATGTGGTCATCCAGGAAAATTTGGACAATGTGTCTCAGGTATCCACACAGGTCCTTCCTTGGCACCATTTATATCACCAGCTCGAGCTAGGGGGATTATGCATGTGTTATATGTAAGTGTGGGAGGCAGCCAAAGTAGAGGGAAGGGCCAGAAGAGTGGTACAAAGGAGGAATATACCATAAGATGTAAAACATGAAAGGAAGTTTTCCTGGGCTGCAAGATGCTGAACTAGGATTTGTAGAACAGGTGGAACAATTTCAGGCGATTGAGATTTACAGTTTCAAAGTCTGGACTGAATCTAGGTTTAGCCACTTCCAAGCTGTGATATTCATCAAGTTGCATGACTTTGTTTCACTTTCCTCATGTGTAAAATGGAAATGATAATCATTTCAACTTGCACCTATGAAAAGCAAATTAAATAATCTGTTGAGTAAAATATGTATGGATTCTAGTGCATAGTAAGTGCTCACTGCTGCTGCTTCTGCTGCTAAGTCACTTCAGTCGTGTCCGACTCTCTACTTACTGAATTAACAAAAATGGAAACTAATTCTTATTACTTTTCTCTCTAGGAGTCCCAATTTTACTACAATCTCAATAAGTATACTCAATAAGTGTAAGCAATGACTTGATATTTATCAATGATCTTTCGCTTCCCAGGTGGTGCAGTGGTAAAGAATCTACCTGCCAATGCAGGAGACACAAGAGACACGGGTTTAATCCCTATATCAGAAGATCTCCCAGAGGAAGGCATGGCAACCCATTCCAGTATTCTTGCCTGGAAAATTCCTTGACAGAGGAGTCCGGTGGGCTCTAGTCCATGGAGTCGAAAAAAGCTGGACACGACTGAGCACACATGCATGCACATGATGATTTCTAAAAACTTGATATCATCGACCCCTTGAGATCATTTGGTTCCAGCAGCTCTATATTTTTCACATAGTAAAGGACAGGAAAGCCTGGCGTGCTGCAGTCCATATGGCTGAAAAGAGTCGGACACAACTGAGCCACTGAAAAGGCCAGAGATTTTGGAATTAGATTATCTAAGTTTGACTCTTCACTATTTGCTAGTTATATAAACTTGAACATGTTTCTCAAACTCTCCTAAGCTTGGTTTATTCAATAATACAATAAACATATAACTCTCAGGATTGTTACGGAGAAAGCAATGGCACCCCACTCCAGTACTCTTGCCTGGAAAATCCCATGGACGGAGGAGCCTGGTGGGCTACAGTCCATGGGGTCACGAAGAGTCAGACACAACTGAGTGACTTCACTCTCATTTTCATTTTCATGCATTGGAGAGGGAAATGGCAATCCACTCCAGTGTTCTTGCCTGGAGAATCCCAGGGACGGGGGTGCCTGGTGGGCTGCCGTTTATGGGGACGCACAGAGTCGGACATGATGATGCAACTTAGCAGCAGCAGCAGCAGGATTGTTAACAAGCCTCACTGATTCATTCAGTCAAAAAAAAGAAAAAGAAATTGAGTATTTGGTACATGTGAGAAACTGTTTCAGCACCTGAGGATTAGTAGTGAAAAAATGAGAGACCTTTGCCCTCATCTAGTTCACACAGAAAGGAAAAGATAAGTGTATTATTTCCCTAGGGCTCTGTAACAAATTACTATGAACTGGATGACTTAAAGAAATATATCCCCTTATTGTCTGGGGGCTAGAAGACTGAAACCCAGGGGTCAATAGGTCCATGCTCCCTCTAAGGCTCTAGGAAAAGGGCCCTTCTTTGAGTCTCCTAGCTTCTAGTGGTTAACGAAAATCCTCAGTGTTACTCAGTTTATTGACCCATCACTCAAATCTTTACTTTCATTGTCACATGGCATTTTCAAAATGTGCCCATATATCCAAATTTCTCTCATCTTATAAGAACACCAGTCATTGGATTTAGGTCTCACCCTAATCCATTGTGACCTTATCTAATTATATCTGAAGAGATCCTATCTCTGAGTAAGGTCACATTGACAAGTATTAGGGGTTAGGACAATAACTTTTCTTTGGGGGAGACAAATACACATCAGTTCATGACAGTATGTAATAGACAAACTGACCACATAATTTCATGGTCAGATCACTGACCCTGATCCCAAGATCATGACTTCCAGGAGGTCTTCAATGAATAATGGCTAAAATGAGACAAAATATTTCACTCACATTTTTCAGATAAGGTCACTGAATTTGTCTGGTTCATCAAGAATGACAAAGTATAATGGAAACCAGAAACCTGGTCAAATAAATCCCAAAGAGGAAGGCTCTTTCCAAATAGCAGTGTCTCACAAAATAGATTATTCATACGCCTTATGGCTTCTAAAAAATTTTAGGTGTTAACTGTGCAAACTTTATTTTTAATAATTATGTATTTATTTTAATGTGTGTTAGAAGAAATATTACCAACAATTAAAACCCATGCTTTCACAGATAACACTTTTTATGATGTACTTAACATAGATTTGTCATTTAAAACAATTAGGCATTTAACGTGAATCAATTCATAGAAAAAGTAAGAAAAAAGTAGGTAAGCGGCTATAGCAAAAAATACCACAACAGTACTTGGTGACTCAAATTTCAGAAATGCCACACTCCCACGTGATGTTTGTTCAATCTGTCATACAAACTAGGATTCTGGCTGTAGGTCTTGACATAGACTCAAGTGGCAAAATGCGGTTTGGGAAATTCCCCAGTTGAGGCACTGAACATAAAAATTATAATGTGTCTTTGTTTCAGCTGTCTGTTAAACTGGATCCCTTCTCTCAAGTCCATACCTTGAATGCTTCTGAAGCCCAATTTCAAAACTTAGCATAAAGCTACAGAAAGCAAGGCTGTGTGGTGACAGCATAAATATATATATTTATATAGATCAAGGAGAAAGAATTAAGAATCCAGAAATAAACGCATAAATGTCTGATCAATTGATTTTAAACAAGGGTCAACTGACAAAGAAGAGTCTTTTCAACAAATGATATAAAGACAACTGGATTATCCACATACAAAAGAATGAAGGTGGATAACATTTCATATCATATACAAATATTTTATTACATCATATATCAAAAAGGGTATAGTATCCATTGTGTGTGTTCATGCAAATATTTTCTTCCATTGTGGGGGCTATCTTTCTACTTTCTTGATGCTATTCATTGATCTGATTTTCTTTGGTTCCTTGCACTTTAGGTGGCATTGCTAAGAAACCATTGCCTAAGACAAGGTCATGAAGCTTTACATCTGTGTTTTCTTCTGTTTTATAGTTTTAGCTGTTACATTTAGGTCTTTGATCCCTTTTGGAGTTAATTTTTGTATACAACATTCTTTCAAATTTATGTTACAATGATTTAATTTCTCCTTTATTTTTGAAGGATAGATTTAATGAATTTATTGGTTGACATTCTTATTCTCTGAACACATTGAATATACCACCCCCACTGCCTCTGCTGTCCATGGTTTCTGATGAGAAATCAGGTTAATCTTGTAAATGATTAGTTACTTCTCTATTGCTGCTTTCAAGACTTTCTCTGTCTTTGCATTTCAACAATTTGATTATGTTTTGTCTAGGTGTTACTCTCTTTGAGGTTATCCTGCTTGGAGCTCACTGAGCTTCTTAGATATGTGGATAAATGTTTTGTTTTTATTTTATCAAATTTGGGATATTTCACCTGTTACTTCTTCACATATTCTTTCTACTTCTCTTGCTCTATTCTCTCCTGGGATTCCTATTATGTGTGTGTTCATACATTTGAATACACTACAGACCTCTAAGGCTCTGTTAACTATTTTTCTTCTTTCCTTTTTCTTTCTGTTCCTCAAGTGACCTATCTTTAAGTTCAATGGTTGTTTCTTCCACCTTATCAAGCCTGCTTTTGTGCCCTTCTAGTAAGTTTTTTTCACTTACTGTATTTTTTTGCTCCAGAATTTCTGTTTTGTTTTTTTTTAATAACTTTTATATATTTATTGGTAGTCTCTATTTGGTGAAACATTGTTCTCATATTTTCTTTGATTTCATAAATAAGATATTTTTAAGTTATTTTGAATATATATTTTAAATAGTTGATTTAAAATCTTTATCTACTTAGTCCACCATCTGGGCATCCTCAGGGACAGTTTCTATCATGTGCTTTTTTCCTCTGTTTGGGCTATCCTTTCTTTCTTTTCATGTCTCATAATTTTTGTTGAAAATGAGACATATGTGGAAACTCTGAAAATTATATTCTCCCTCTTTCTCAGAGTTTGTTATTATTGCTGATTGTTATTTGTTTAGTGACTTTTCTGAACTATTTTTATAAATTCTGTATTCTCTGTTTTATTTGGTAAATGAAATGTCTGCTCAGTTACCTTGAAGTGAAGTGAAGTGAAGTGACATCGCTCAGTCGTGTCTGACTCTTTGCAATCCCATGGACTGTAGCCTACCAGGCTCCTCCATCCATGGGATTTTCCAGGCAAGAATACTGGAGTGGGTTGCCATTTCCTTCTCCAGGGGAACTTCCTGACCCAGGGATCAAACCCAGGTCTCCCGCATTGTAGGCAGATGCTTTACAGTTAGCTTGCTGCTGCTGCTGCTGCTAAGTCACTTCAGTCGTGTCCAACTCTGTGTGACCCCATAGACGGCAGCCCACCAGGCTACCCCATCCCTGGGATTCTCCAGGCAAGAACACTGGAGTGGGTTGCCATTGCCTTCTCCAATGCATGAAAGTGAAAAGCAAAAGTAAAGTCGCTAAGCTGTGTCCAACTCTTAGCGACCCCATGGACTGCAGCCTACCAGGCTCCACTGTCCATGGGATTTTCCAGGCAAGAGTAATGGAGTGGGGTGCCATTGCCTTCTCTGACAGTTTGCTTAGTAGTTGCTAATTATTAAACAGAAATTTCTTTAAACTCTTAAAACCAGTAGGTGTCTCAGTCTTTGTTTAGAATCTTGGTGTGCATGTTGGGGCACATCTTAACACTCAGCCAGCCAGCTGACAACTTTACCTTAGTCTTGAGTTCAGATTTATATAGAACTTCAAAGTGAGCCAGAGATGAGAGCTTAGGACATTTATCTCAGGTCTTTCTCAGCACTCACAAAGCCCTGAGCATGCACCTAGCCCTACACATGTCTATGACTTTCTAAATTCCAAGAAACAAGAGGAATTTTTCAGAGTCTTTATAAAGGGCATCTCATTCCCTAGATTTTTCTTTTAAGTTTTTTGGTTTGCCTATGTTTGCCCCAATTGTTGCCCATTGCCTCAGACAGACATAAAGTTAAACATTTTTCTCTACATATTTTTGACAAAAGCCCCATGGAAAAGACTTTCTTCACTAAGGCTCTCTTCACTCAGTGAGCTGTAAGTCAGGTCAAATAAGGATGGCTTTGCAGGTGGGGTTTTCTCAGGAACCATTGCAATGAGTCGCTCAGTTGTGCCCAACTCATTGTGACTATATGGACTATAGCCCATCCAGCTCCTCCATCCATGGAATTTTCCAGGCAAGAATACTGGAGTGGGTTGCCATTTCCTACTCCAGGGGATCATCCCAATCCAGGGATTGAACCCGCATCTCCTACATTGGCAGGTGGATTTTTTATCACTGTGCTACCTGGGAAGACCCAGGAACCATCATACAGGTCAAATAATGACAATTATCTGGGAATGTGACTTTGAAGAAGCTCCAATCACATTCTATCTTCCCATTCTTTCACAATAACTGTGATCTGTTGGTTTTCAGTGCTACTGTGGAGCTATTAGGAGGGAGATGGAAGCCAAGCAAGTTAAAGTGCACCAATGCTCTCTCCTCTGATGAAAATTCTCCAGTTTTTCTTGAATGAAAACTTTCCAGGTTACAAGTCTTTACTCATTTCCAAAGTGCTGAAAAAGTTTATTCAGACAATGCATCCAGTTTTGTCATTGCTCTTATGAAGGAGGAAACTTTTGGAAGTCCTACTCCATCATTTTCAGTGATGTCACCTCTATGCTTCTTTCCTCATCTACAAGTGCAAGGTTGACTTATAGCCTGCACTATGCTGGTTTTCCCATCTTTCTTTCTTTTTAAATTTCTCCCTTATTTTACTTCTGGAAAAAATGAAGTGTCAAGATTGGGAAAGATGCCAGTATCAGATTTTGTAATTGTTTAGAAGATAAGGAGCGTTGAAGACTAAGCCATTTGTTTATTCATTTCACCCCATCCTAAACAGTGATCATCCTTCTAACTACAGTGTTATTTACACTAAAATAAAACTACCTACTAAAGCACATATGTTAATTGACGGTCATGTCCTGATCTTCAGAAGCAAATGTATAATGAGACCATTGCAAATGCTCAAACTGATAAGTGCAGGTTGGTGGCTTCCTTTTCAATCACATCAAGAAACACATGCTTCCTCTGCATGGCTTTACCCCACCAATAGTCCACTTTTCAACTTACCTCATCTTTACCTTCACTTGGTAGCCATTTTCCCAAAGAATCTAAGTGGCTATTAGTTTCAATTTTAATCAATGGATAACTATTACTAAATATAGGAAACATCAACAATATCAAAGTCTCATTGAAATTTTGAAGGTGGGCAGTTAGCTGAGTTCATCACTAGCTAAGTGACACATTCTTTCACCTTATCTAAGAAGCTGAAAATGATTACCTGTAATGAAACTTTGAGGTCACCGAGGCTTATCTTAAAATCTGAATTTTTGAAAAACAGAGACCAATACTTCTATACAAACTTCAGAACTTTCTATAAAAATAAAAATGCTTTCTAGCATATGAAATAGCCAACGATTCATAAAAACAAAAGTAGTATTCACCAGCTGTTACAAATGCCCTTTCCCATCAAACGTGACCTTTTCCTCAGTGCTTCCCTAAATTCCAAATTCTTTTCTGCCTGAGGGAAGGAAAAGCATTTCCTCCTGCCAGCGACAGCCAAGACGCTGCAGAACCAACAGCTGGCCAGAAGTGATTTTCCCTTTCTGTGGAGCAAGCCAAGCCATAGAAGTGTATCATTATGTTTCTAGGTGAAAATCCCAGATTGGTAGTTCTTTGGTCTTTTTTTAACTTCTTTTGTTTGATGAACATTTAATATGCCATTTCTTTACACTCTAAAATCTCTAGCATTTATGTAACCTAACCAGAAATATCTCTGACCAAATAGGATAATTAAAACTGTATCAGTTGAGGCAAAACCTGTACCATAATATCTTACTACAATTAACCCACAAAAATATACACAAAATAAGGACAGTTATAGTCCTGAGGTCTCACTGGCAGCTGGGAAATGGAAACTTGTGTTTTAGTATAACAAGTACTCACCAAGTGGAAACTTGGTGTTACAAATTTGTCCATAGTTTCTGGTTGCATGGGGAATTCACTTACCCCTTATTACCTAAATGTTTATGATTTAGAAACTGTTAGTATTTGTTCTTTTTAATCTTTGGACTAAATTGTGAGCAAAATTTATTCATTGGCTTTTAAACTTTTGTTTTAAAAGAAGGGTCCAATTCCCTATCATAATCATAGAAGAGTCCATGTATTTCCTAACTGTTCAGTGAGGCTATTTTGATGTGCCAAAGACAAGGTCACCAGTACAACTAGTGACTGCTCCACTGGACATGTTTGTCTGCCTTCGAGTCTGGTCTGAAACATCTGGATGGGACAGAAACTCACAGCCACCTTACTCATGGCTGCAGACAGGTTCTGAATGATATGGATCTGGGGAGGAAACAGACACCATTGTCTTGGCCACTTATTTTAACTTGAAAGGGAGATAAGGAAGTAATAACCTTTCTCCTAAAGTGAATTCCAAGGAAGGAGGTAAATAAATTTTGCCTCTACTCTATCTGCACCACTATTAATCTATACAAATACTGGTCAGTTAAATTAGATTGCATTTATAAAGTGCTTGGCACCTGGGCCCAATACATAATAAGGTTTCCAGTAAATCTTAATGGCAATTAATAATAAATCATATTCAAAACTACTTATATTTTGCATGCATTTAAAATTCTAACAGACAAAATGACCTCAGTGCAAAGACATCAATACAAAGTACTCTTTGTAAATACATCAGACATTATGCAATATTTCACGTGTCTGAGGAATTGGGTGTTCTGCTTTTGCACATGTATGAACATTAAGTGAGTCTGTTTGGGGAGTATAAAAAGAATACTAGCAACTAAGAAAATGAGGTGTTGAAAGCATATGATCACTTAATGAAACTGAAATGGGAAGTGCCTTCTACTTATCTCCTATGTGGATATGGTACAGCCAATGAACCAACCAATAGCATTTGGATCTTTATGGATTAAACAATGACATACTACTTTGTCTCAATATCCTCTGTGAAAGAACACTAATTTAATTTCTGCTTTGATATTCATTTCAGGAAAATCATTGCCTTTATAGATTAATATATCTGCTTTCTATTTTAGAAATCACACTTGAGTCAATTGTTATCATTCTTTTGTTACTTTAGCAGTTTTAGAATTATACCTAACTTTATCATTCAGGTGGGTAAAATCTGTTCAACCGATATATGGAGTGCTAAAAACATCAACTCCTTCTGTCTTCTCCAGATGGTTTGGAGATACCTTACCCTACTCAGTGCTTCAAACTGCATTAGTATATAAAGATATAAAAATAGCAAAAAAATTAAAAAAGCATTTACAGGATAGCATTCATAAGAGAGCAATGTGGCATAACTGTGGCTAAGTGCTATAGTGAAGTCACTCAGTCGTGTCTGACTCTTTGCGACCCCATGGACTGTAGCCTATCAGGCTCCTCTGTCCATGGGATTTTCCAGGCAAAAGTGCTGGAGTGGATTGCCATTTCCTTCTCCAGGGGATCTTCCCGATCCAGGAATTGAACCCAGGTCTCCTGCATTGCAGGCAGATGCTTTACCGTCTGAGCCACCAGGGAAGCTATACATGTTCAAATATCTGGAGGTTCAAATCCTACTTCCATCAATTACTTGCCTCTTTGGTTTCTCAACATCCATGATCCTTTTTTGGTCTTTGCTCCTTAATTTGCCTGGTCAGAAAGTCTTCCCTTTTCTCTCAAACCAAGTGATCTAGTCAAAACCTTCTAGTTCCACCTTCTTGGCAGGTCTTTTATCTGTAGACAGCTTGTATCAATTACTAGATTTCTGTCCCTCCCAGTGAATTGCTCAGAACACGTGACCACAGATGGCTACACCAAAGCAAAGTGTTTTGGCACCTGCCACTTAGGCTGGGATAACTGAGGAAGAGAAAATCCCTTCTCATAAACACAGGACATTCTGGTTGCCATCTTGTTACCCCAAAGGAAGAAGTTATCTGAAATCAGTGTCAGTACTGAGGAAAAAAGTTTCAAGGTGGAGATACATATACTTTTGAGTACTTGGGTCCAATCGTGCCTGAAGCCTTATACCAAAAGACTTTTGCATTATATTGAGTAATAAGCTACTTTTCATGGTCACGCTTACCTGAGTTACATTTCCCTCACTTACTGTTAAAGGTCTACTGACTAACAGTATTGCCTATAGCTTTCTCAATGCTGGGAATTAAATAGTAATCCCACTCCACTGAATCAACATTCTTGTGAGAGGTATCAATGAATCAATGAGTCATAACAACTGCTAACAGAGGATAAATACGGGGAGATATGAGAGCTCTCAGCAAGAGCACTGACCCAATTTAGGGGAATCAGGCAGAGAAAGACTTTTCAGAAGGGACACCATCATATGGATGTCCCATCATCTGTTCTTCAGGGGTTAATTTAAAGATGTTACATTTTCATCCTCAAACTGAGTGTATAGTGAGTAATAATACTGACACCTAGCCATAGGTATTATCATTATAACTCTAAAACTATCACTTTTCCTTAAAATTCCCACCCAGTAAGACGTTATCCCCTCATTCTCTTTTAATAGCTAAATTTGCATTATTCATGATTATTGCCTCTAAAACATAGATTATCACAGCTGTTCAGCCATCACATATTTAGTTTCCAATCCCACCACCCACTCCCAATCAGAATTTTGGCCATAGCCCCAGTTGGTACTGAGAGAGAACACATAAACGTTAAATACTATAACAATCTGTGGTATAAGGGGGGTGGAAATCAGCAGCTGACAGTGCTGTAATATTATAACCAGGAAAACAAAAATATCTTATGCAAGTGCCCATTTTTAAAAAGTGATACATTCTGACACAGCAATTCTTTGATAGGTTTAGTGAATCCATCCAAAATCTGATGGAATGGACTCAGTAAAACCTTCCTTTTATGAATTCCTCGCTTTAAAAAATAGAGTTTGATCAGGATTTGAGCAGTAGATTAAATGTCAGCAACCAATGAAGGACAATATAAATTTCCAAGCCTATATATAATTTTTAATTATATACCAGAAATTATAAGAACTTAAAATGTTAAACTTAGTAAAACACTTAGTTAAAATTTTCAAACAAGTAAATACTTCAAACAATAATATTAGATTGTTCAAAATCTGCTCTTACAGATTTTTCCCAATTTATTTGCTCTTTGTGGTTAACTACAAAAGATTTTGTGAGGAATTACTCCCTAAGAGATTCAGGGTTGAATGCTGTCAAGCTGTGCTTCAAAACACCCTTATAAAGTGTGAAGGAAAAAATAAAACTAAAAAAAAAAACACCCTGAAATATAGAATTATGATGAAATTCTCCTTGACTAAGATGCTTCAAACTTGGAGGACTATTTGAGACATGAATCCACAAGGGTAGCCAGAAGACATGTGATAGCCAGCCCCTGGGACAGTCCCCAGTGTTTCTTGCCTCCTGGTGTTAGTGCCATTGTGTAGTCTCTTCCCACAACGAATAGGACTGGCCTGTGAAACCAATAGAATATCACAAAAGAGAAGTGTGGTTTCAAATAAAGACACTATGGCTTTTGCCTTGCTTGCTCTCGGACCAGTCACTCTGGAGAAGTCCAACTGCCATACTACAAGGACACTCAAGTAGCCCTCTGGAGAATCTTAAGTGGGAAGAAGCTCAAGCTTCTCACCAATAGCTGGTACTAACTTGCCAGCCATGTCAGTAAACCACAGAAACAGATCCTCCAGACTCAGTTAAGCTTGGACAACTGTAGCCCTGGTGGATATCTTGATTACAACATCATGACACACTGCGAGCCAGAACTGCCCAGCTTAAGCCACTCACAGAATCCAGATCCACAGAAGTCATGCAGTCAGAAATGATTATTGTTGTTCCCAGCCAAATTGTCTGGGATAATTTGTTTTGCTATGACATATAACTAATTTACTAGGCATGCTTGTGCATGCTAAGTTGCTTCAGTTGTGTCCCACTCTTCAGGACCCTATGGACTGTAATCTGCCAGGCTCCTCTGCCCATGGGATTCTCCAGGTGAGAATACTGGAGTGGGTTGCCATTTCCTTTACCAGGGGATCTTCCCAACCCAGGGACTGAACCCCGGTCTCTTACGTCTCCTGCATTGGCAGCTAGGTTCTTTACCACTAGCACCACCTGGGAAGCCCAATTTACTAGACAATTAATTTCTTTATTCTCTAGACTGTAAAGCTATTGTTTATTTAATAATTGAGTGAAAATTTTTCTACATATCTGTTAATGCTGATTACTGTTAAGAAATGAAGTGCATAATATTCTTTCAGTGATCTATGCACCTCAAAGTTGGGATTTGCCTAAGGCTGAAGAGGTCTATCTGTTCTTCTACTTGGTATATATCTAGTTACAGGGTGCTTTGACATAGTGAACAAATAGCCCACCTACTCCTTCTGCAAGGCACTGTGTGTGAAAAGATGCTCATCCTATCCATGCACCTAGAATGACTCTCTGCACCTTGACCTTCAAGAAATCATAAAGTAGCAAAACTGATAAATAAATAAATATGCTCAAATTAAACACCTCTTCAGCATGTCAGCTATACGTTTTTCAAGATAAACCTGAACTCTTTCAGTGATGGTAACTCATTACTCATCAGAATTCAATCAAAATCTCAAGCAAATATACCCAAGCGAAATCTCTTTCTTCCTCTGGATTCCAAATACTGGCCTCGGACACTAAGTCCTGTTTCACTCTGGTCAGTCCTTCAGATAGCTAAGGAAAATTTTCTCTTCCTTTTGAGTTCTCTTCATGTAGGATAAAGTATTTGGCTCCAACTATTCCTCCTAAGACATGATTGAAACCCTGATACTCATGATGCTTTTCTCTGAAGTTGGCCCAGTTTCTTTTTAATCAGAACCCAACAACTAACAGTCTAAAAGGTCTGCGGATGCCTTTTTGTTTTGTTTTTGTTTTTCCAAAGATTGAATTTGGTACTTTTAGATGTAACAAACCCTCTTTAGTTCCCACAAACCCCACAATGCCACTTCCTGTCACCCATTTCTTTCCTATCTGGTCAATGGTTCCCATAATACAACAAATATTCCTAATGTCAAAAGGCTTATAACTGCTGCTGTTCATGTTGCATATGCCACAGGTAGAGCTGATACAGAAAGCATCTTGTGGTTATTATTGGGAGGGAATCACGGCTTCATCATCTTCTTGCCTCATTCTTAAGCATACCAAGTTAACAGGTACTGATCAAGCATTTCCTGAACACCTCAAACCAGAGATTGTATTGAATAATTCAGGAGAAAACTGGTCTGTCTATTCCTCAAAGATGAGAAGGAGCTCCCCTGCATTAACCTAGCACATAAAGATGACTCAGAGTGTGATAATAGAGGAGAAAGCAGGAGATATGCTGCTTTAACTGGGATATCAGTCTAACAACCAGCAAATCAAAATACAAGCAATAAAAACTTACAAATTTTAACCAGGGGAAGAGGTCTGCTCCTGGTGTAGTGAAAGGAGGGAATGTAGAAGGATAAACTCCTCACAGGACAATTAGTAATCTGCTCTGTCCACCTCAGGAACCTCTCAGGAGAACGACCACTTTGGGTGTGTTTAATCAGTATCTGGCAATGGGTACCTCTGCCTTTGCTTCCCTGTGTTGGCAGCCTTTAGGACTAGACGATTTGGTGGGTTGAATACTGTGTGATTTAGTTATGATATCTAAGGTCTCTTTACCTTTCTATTAAGGAAAGTTACAGTGGGTCAAAAATATAGACAGTGTGTTGTTCTCAGAGAGGACTATTATGGGGAAATAAATAATCCATGGCACACCTCCAGAGGTCTGTCTTTATTGTCTGTTTCACAGTACACACTTCTTTGCAAGCCTCAAGGAGAATAATTACTTCTCCAAATATCAGCTAAAGGGGGGACAAAACCCAGCATACAATAGCACTCAACTTTTAATTCCAGTGACAGCCAAAACACCATTAAACTTTACTTCAAGTCTTTGAAGTTCTAAAAATTTCAGTCAGAAATTAATATATGGTCAAATATCCAATTTAATAGCTAATGCAGTTCCCTCTCTGTCTAGTTGAAAAGAACATTCAAAGTATGAAAGAGTGGTGCAGGAAGCTTTAAAAACCCAAAGGAAAGTAGCAATTCTTTCAGAATAAGTCAAAAGAGAATGTGGACATCATAACCTAGTTCCACTTGATCACTGTTATCCAATCATATTAGACACTCTTGAGAGGCAGAAGCAATTACTGGTTAACACTATGAGCTTTCTTCAAGTTCAGAGAGACCTTAGTTTACCTCCTCCTCTGAAGTCTGTGTTGTCTTGACTCAACCACCTAACTTCAGTGACACTCAGCTTTTTCATCTGAGATTGCAGGTAACAGTAGTACTTACTTCACTGAGAGTTTGCCATGTGCCAAACTCACAGCTAAGTGGCACATTTTCTTTTTTAATCTTATTTTGTATACCCTTTACCACTTGATAGAGAACACTGAATAAAAAGCAAATTTGAGGGGGAAATTACCAATTCCATTTATGACATATAAAGTTTGAACTATTAACAGGCCAGAGAGAAAAAAATGTGCTTTATCTTTGTGTCTTTGAGCAACATTTCCTGATCTTCCTTAAAGCCAGCTTAGAATTTTGGACTTGCCTCAACTTCTCAACTGCCTTATGAAAGAAGTTTACATTCTAGATATAACCTGATAATACTGTATATGCAGTGGCTCAAGGCTTAACCTAAGATTGTATCATCTAATAAGCAGCTGCATTATATAAGCAGTGCTTGTCAGCTAAGATCTCTACTTTTCCCCTCATAAGTAGATTTTAATCCAGATCATCCTGATAACAACTCTTGGATTTTTTGATGCCTCTGAAACTTCACTGTAATCAGAAATAATCTTAAGGGAATTGCTCACCTTTTAGCTTGTCACTTTAGATTTTTGTTTTCATTTTGGCATTTTTCACTGTAGCTCTCCCTCCCAACTTTGATATTATAAGGAACCCTTCATGATGGACTTTAAGCCCCACCACCACTTCCCACCTCCCTCAACACAAACCTCTCAGTTCTTGATGAAAAGTAGTGGAGAAGCATTTCTAACATTACCTGGGATGTCGCAGCAACTGACTTAACATGTCCACACAATTTTCTAACATGATCCAGTGTAGAGCAACTGATACTTTGTCTACCTCAGGCAACAGGATAAAACCTTTGCACTTCTGTCTATCCAAGGATTAATACTCAGGCCATGAAAGAAAATGTACAACATAAAAAATACCAGAAATTTATGTTTCAATGGCCTCTAGTCAGCAAAGACAAATAGTTATAAAGCAAAAAGTTGGCATCAGGTACTCCCTCATTTGAAAGTCTAACTTTGTATACCAAGTGCTATTTAGTTTCTGCAGTTGGAAATTGCTAATGGAAAGCAGATTTCACTATTAGGCTCATAAGTCTTTCCTGTGCAAGTCTAGCCTTGTGTAACTACTCCACTTTGGATATGGGCAGATTCTCTTAGGATATTAAATGCACATCTTTTTGTTTCCCATATCCTGCCACAGAAATAAAACAGGAAGGTAAGTCAAGAATATGTGAGAAGAAACTTATTCATCAAAAATTTTCATGTGAACTGTGAAGCCAAAGGTTTTCATGCAGAAAGAGTAATTTCCATTTTCTGTAGGATGACAAAGTACTATGTTCATAGCTACTATATAAGGACAAACATTATTTAAAATAGTTAGTCCCATACCTCACTAGATATTCAGAAACAAAGGTATGAAAGAATTAAAAACAGATATTGGTTGCAAAATTTAATCAGTAAAGTTATACAGAGAACATACCAAAGTTTTTTTGTTTGTTTGTTTTTTTAACATAGAACAAAAACAAATGCCTAGGAGTGTGCCTCAAGCTATGAATTTCAGAGTGTTCACTGTCAAGGACTATTACGGGATATAATGTTTAGAAATTTACATGGGATTTTTAAAAAATCTTTTTATTTATTTATTTATTTCAGTTGGAGGCTAATTACTTTACAATGTTGTAGTGGTTTTTGCCATACATTTATATGAATCAGCCATGGGTGTACATGTGTTCCCCATCCTGAACCCCCTCCCATCTCCTTCCCCATCCCATCCCTCTGGGTCATCCCAGTGCACCAGCCCTGAGCACCCTGTATCATGCATCGAACCAGGACTGGTGATCTGTTTCACATATGATAACATACATATTTTAATGCTATTCTCTCAGATCATCTCACCCTCCCCTTCTCCCACAGAGTCCAAAAGACTGTTCATACATCTGTGTCTCTTTTGCTGTCTCGCATACAGGGTTAACATACATATCCTGTAACAGGGTAACATACGTTACCATCTTTCTAAATTCCATATATATGTGTTAGTATACTGTATTGGTGTTTTTCTTTCTGGCTTACTTCACTCTGTATAATAAGCTCCAGTTTCATCTACCTCATTAGAACTGATTCAAATGTATTCTTTTTAATGGCTGAGTAATACTCCATTGTGTATATATACCCGAGTTTTCTTATCCATTCATCTGCTGATGGGCATCTAGGTTGCTTCCATGTCCTGGCTATTATAAACAGTGCTTTGATGAACATTGGGGTACATGTGTCTCTTTCAGTTCTGGTTTGTTAGCCCTTTGTATGTCTTCTTTGGAGAAATGTCTGTTTAGTTCTGTGGCCCATTTTTTCACTGGGTCATTTATTTTTCTGGAATTGAGCTGCAGGAGTTGCTTGTATATTTTTGAGATTAACTCTTTGTCAGTTGCTTCATTTGCTACTATTTTCTCCCATTCTGAAGGCTGTCTTTTCACCTTGCTTATAGTTTCCTTTGTTGTGCAGGAGCTTAGTTAGTTAGGTCCATTTGTTTATTTTTGCTTTTATTTCCAATATTCTGGGAGGTGGGTCATAGAGGATCCTGCTGTGAGTATGTCACAATATTGTTTTGCCTATGCTTTCCTCTAGGAGTTTTACAGTTTTTTGGTGTTATGTTTAGATCTTTAATCTATTTTGAGGTTATTTTTGTGTATGGTGTTACAAAGTGTTCTAGTTTCATTCTTTTGCAAGTGGTTGACCAGCTTCCCAAGCACCAATTGTTAAAGAGATTGTCTTAAAGTGGGCCAAAGAACTAAACAAACATTTCTCCAATGAAGATATACAGATGGCTAACAAACACGTGAAAAGATGCTCAATATCACTCATTATCAGAGAAATGCAAATCAAAACCACAATGAGGTACCATTTAACACCAGTCAGAATGGCTGCGATACAAAAGTCTGCAAGAAATAAATGCTGGAGAAGGTGTGGAGAAAAGGGAACCCTCTTACACTGTTGGTGGGAACGCAAACTAGTACAGCCACTATGGAGGACAGTGTGGAGATTCCTTTAAAAACTGAAAAGAGAACTGCCATGAGACCCAGCAATCCCACTGCTGGGCATACACACCGAGGAAACCAGAATTGAAAGAGACACATGTACCCTAATGTTCATCACAGCACTGTTTATAATAGCCAGGACATGGAAGCAACCTAGATGCCCATCAGCAGATGAATGGATAAGAAAACTCTGGTACATATACACAATGGAGTATTACTCAGCCATTAAAAAGAATACATTTGAATCATTTCTAATGAGGTGGATGAAACTGGAGCCTATTATACAGAGTGAAGTAAGCCAGAAAGAAAAACACCAATACAGTATACTAACACATATATATGGAATTTAGAAAGATGGTAACGTTAATCCTGTATGCGAGACAGCAAAAGAGACACAGATGTATGAACAGTCTTTTGGACTCTGTGGGAGAGGGTGAGGGTGGGATGATTCAGGAGAATGGCATTGAAACATGAATATTATCATATGTGAAACAGATCACTAGTCCAGGTTTGATGCATGATACAGGGTGCTCAGGCCTGGTGCACTGGGATGACCCAGAGGGATGGGATGGGGAGGGAGGTAGGAGGGGGGTTCAGGATGGGGAACATGTGTACACTTGTGGTGGATTCGTGTTGATGTACGGGAAAACCAATGCAATATTGTAAAGTAATTAGCCTCCAATTAAAATAAATAAATTTACATTTAATAAATAAAAAATAAAGAGATTGTCTTTTCTCCATTGTATATTCTTGCCTCCTTTGTTGAAGATAAGGTGTCCATAGGTGCATGGATTTATCTCTGGGCTTTCTATTTTGTTCCATTGATCTATATTTCTGTCTTTGCGCCAGTACCATACTTGATGACTGTGGCTTTGTAGTAGAGCCTGAAGTCAGGCAGGTTGATTCCTCCACTTCCGTTCTTCTTTCTCAAGATTGCTTTGACTATTTGAGGTTTTTTGTATTTCCATAAAAAGTGTGAAATTACTTGTTCTAGTTCTGTGAAAAATACCATTGGTAGCTTAATAGGGATTGCATTGAATCTATAGATTGCTTTGCGTAGTATACTCATTTTCACTATATTGATTCTTCCAATCCATGAACATGGTATATTTCTCCATCTATTTGTGTCCTCTTTGATTTCTTTCATTAGTGTTTTATAGTTTTCTATATATAGTTCTTTTTTTTTTTAGGTAGATATATTCCTAAGTATTTTATTCTTTTTGTTGCAATAGTGAATGGTATTGTTTCCTTAATTTCTCTTTCTGTTTTCTCATTGTTAGTGTATAGGAATACAAGGGATTTCTGTGTGCTAATTTTATATCCTGCAACTTTACTATATTCGTTGATTAGCTCTAGTAATTTTCTGGTAGAGTCTTTAGGGTTTTCTGTGTAGAGGATCTGGAGAAGGCAATGGCACCTCACTCCAGTACTCTTGCCTGGAAAATCATATGGATGGAGGAGCCTGGTAGGCTGCAGTCCATGAGGTCACTAAGAGTCGGACACAGCTGAGCAACATCACTTTCACTTTTCACTTTCATGCATTGGAGAAAGAAATGACAACCCACTCCAGTGTTCTTGCCTGGAGAATCCCAGGGACGGGGGAGCCTGGTGGGCTACTGTCTATGGGGTCACACAGAGTCGGAAACGACTGAAGCAACTTAGCAGCATGTAGAGGATCATGTCATTTGCAAACACTGAGAGTTTTACTTCTTCTTTTCCAATCTGGATTCCTTTGATTTTTTTTTCTGCTCTGATTGCTGTGGTCAAAACTTGCAAAACTAAGTTGAATAGTAGTGATGAGGGTGGGCACCCTTGCCTTGTTCCTCACTTTAGGGGAAATGCTTTCAATTTTTCACCATTGAGGATAATGTTTGCTGTGGGTTTGTCATATATAGCTTTTATTATGTTGAGGTATGTTCCTTCTATTCCTGCTTTCTGGATAGTTTTTATCACAAATGGATGTTGAATTTTGTCAAAGGCTTTTTCTGCATCTATTGAGATAATCATATGGTTTTTATCTTTCAATTTGTTAATGTGGTGTATTACATTGATTGATCTGTGGATATTAAAGAATCCTTGCATTCCTGGGATAAAGCCCACTTGGTCATGACGTATGATCTTTTTAATATGTTGTTGGATTCTGCTTGCTAGAATTCTGTTAAGGATTTTTGCATCTATGTTCATCAGCGATATTGGCCTGTAGTTTTCTTTTTTTGTGGCATATTTGTCTTGTTTTTGGTATTAGGGTAAATGAGATGAAAAACACTCTAGAGGGAACCAATAGTAGAATTTCAGAGGCAGAAGATAGGATAAATAAGATAGAAGATAGAATGGTGGAAATAAATGAAGCAAAGAGGAAGAAAGAAAAAAAAATCAAAAGAAATGAAGACAACCTCAGGGACCTCTGGGACAATGTGAAACACCCCAATATTCTAATCATAGGAGTCTCAGAAGAAGAAGACAAAAAGAAAGACCATGAGAAAATACTTGAGGAGAAAATAGTTGAAAACTTCCCTAAAATGGGGAAGGAAATAGTCACATAAGTCCAAGAAACCCAGAGAGTCCCAGACAGGATAAACCCAAGGAGAAACACCCCAAGACACATATTAATCAAATTAATAAAGATCAAACACAAAGAACAAATATTAAAAGCAGCAAGGGAAAAACAACAAATAACGCATAAGGGGATTCCCATAAGAATTACAGCTTATCTTTCAATAGGAACTCTTCAGGACAGAAGGGAATGGAAGGACATACTTAAAATAATGAAAGAGAAAAACCTACAACCCAGGTACTGTACCCAGCAAGGATCTCATTCAGATATGAAGGAGAATTCAAAAGCTTTACAGACAAGCAAAAGCTGAGAGAATTCAGCACCACCAAACCAGCTCTCCAACAAATGCTAAAGGATATTCTCTAGACAGGAAACACAGAAAGGGTGTATAAACTTGAACCCAAAGCAACAAAGTAAATGGTAATGGGACCATACTTATCAATAATTACCTTAAATGTAAATGGGTTGAATGCCCCAACCAGAAGACAAAGACTGGATAAAAGGATACAAAAATAAGACCCCTATATATGCTGTCTACAAGAGACCCAACTCAAAACAAGGGACACATACAGACTGAAAGAGAAGGGCTGGAAAAAGATATTTCATGCAAACAGAGACCAAAAAAAAGCAGGAGTAACACTACTCTTATCAGATATAATAAACTTTAATATAAAGGCTGTGAAAAGAGACAAAGAAGGACACTACATAATGATCAAAGGATCAATCCAAGAAGAAGGTATAACAATTATAAATATATATGAACCCCGCATAGGAGCACTGCAATATGTAAGGCAAATGCTAACAAGTATGAAAGGGAAAATTAACAATAACATAATAATAGTGGGAGACTTAAATACCCCACTCACACCTATGGGTAGATCAACTAAACAGAAAATTAACAAGGAAACACAAACTTTAAACGATATAATAGACCAGCTAGACCTAATTGATATCTATAGGACATTTCACCCCAAAACAATAAATTTCACCTTTTTCTCAAGTGCACACAGAACCTTCTCCAGGATAGATCACATCCTGGGCCATAAATCTAGCCTTGGTAAATTCAAAAAAAATTGAAATCATTCCAATCATCTTTCTGACCACAGTGCTGTAAGATTAGATCTCAATTACAGGGGAAAAAAACTATTAAAAATTCCAGCATATGGAGGCTAAACAACACACTTCTGAATAACCAACAAATCATAGAAGAAATCAAAATATGCATGGAAACTAATGAGAATGAAAACACAACAACCCAAAACCTATGGGACACTGTAAAAGCAGTGCTAAGGGGAAGGTTCATAGCAATACAGGCTTACCTCAAGAAACAAGAAAAAGTCAAATAAATAACCTAACTCTACACCTAAAGCAGAGAAGGCAATGGCACCCCATTCCAGTACTCTTGCCTGGCAAATCCCATGGACGGAGGAGCCTGGTGGGCTGACGTCCATGGGGTCGTGAAGAGTCGGACACGAGTGAGCGACTTCACTTTCACGTTTCATTTTCATGCGTTGGAGAAGGAAATGGCAACCCACTCCAGTGTTCTTGCCTGGAGAATCCCCGGGACGAGGGAGCCTGGTGGGCTGCTGCTATCTATGGGGCCTCACAGAGTCGGACACGACTGAAGCGACTTAGCAGCAGCAGCAGCAGCACACCTAAAGCAACTAGAAAAGGAAGAAATGAAGAATCCCAGGGTTAGTAGAAGGAAAGAAATCTTAAAAATTAGGGCAGAAATAAATGCAAAAGAAACAAAAGAGACCATAGCAAAAATCAACAAAGCTAAAACCTGGTTCTTTGAGAAGATAAATAAAATTGACAAACCGTTAGCCAGACTCATCAAGAAACAAAAGGAGAAGAATCAAATCAATAAGATTAGAAATGAAAATGGAGAGATCACAACAGACAACACAGAAATACAAAGGATCATAAGAGACTACTATCAGCAACTACATGCCAATAAAATAGACAATTTGGAAGAAATGGACAAATTCTTAGAAAAGTATAACTTTTCAAAACTGAATCAGGAAGAAATAGAAAATCTTAACAGACCCATCACAATCATAGAAATTGAAACTGTAATCAGAAATCTTCCAGCAAACAAAAGCCCAGGACCAGATGGCTTCATAGCTGAATTCTACCAAAAATTTAAAGAAGAGCTAACTCCTATCTTACTCAAACTCTTCCAGAAAATTACATGGGCTTTTAAATGTTTCATTGGCTCACTCCCCCTAACAATTTGTGGAAAAGAGTATCTGACAAAACTTGTGACTTACAGAATTTTTTGCTAAAAACCATTATTTGTGACATTTTTCTAGAATCATTTTCCTAAGAATATATCATGGGCCAATCCTTCCTACTTCCTCTAAGCTCAGTAGAGAATAGCAGGACTTTGTTTTCAATCATATCAAGTTTTGACCCAGAACTCAACAGCTTTATAACTCTTGATCTGACTCAAACTCTATAAGCCTCTGGTTCCTCATCTGTAAAATGAGGATTGAAGTGGTTTTAGACTCTTCACAATGTTTTAATAGAGAAAGTTAGCTCTTTTTCTTTTTTCTTTATGAAATTCAAAGATCAGGTCTAAAATTTTCCTTTCACTTCCTGACACGGTTTCATTTAAGTTCATGATTTTGAAGAAAAAGCAACTTTAGGGTTGATTGCCAAAAATTTGCATGTGGCTTTGACACATTCCTGTCAATTGTTAAAAAACAAGAAAAATGAATGTTTACCAAAAAATAGTAAGAATAAGAAGGAGAAAATGGAAAAGACAGCAGAAGAATCAAAGAAAAGTAGAAGAATTAGGTAAGATTTTCAAAAAGCTCTGGAAGGTTAGTTGTTACATAGGGACAACTTCCATAAAAGATTGAAAACCATCTTCCCAGAAAAATCCAGATATCCAGGCTCACAGAAGGATCACTGGGCATAGCACAGCTCATATAGACTAGAGGATCAGTGAGAGATTGAGTCAGCATCCTCATCACTAATTGTGCAGCCATTGTTAAACAAGAAATGTGTCAGTTGACCTTCCCTGAAAGCCAAAAGAACAGAAGATCACCTATAAACCCAGCAGGAGTAAAGTGCTTACTTATGGAAGAAGAATTGGTATATTTCACCTGACTGTCCCTTGACACCCCATGAATACACCACTTATCTCTTAAGGAACCTATAAGTCCCTCAAATGATAATGAGTCTCTGGACATTAATTCAGGTGATGATGGAAAAATTATACCTGTCTGCACTTGGTGCATAGGTGAGGTGAAGTTAAACTGAATAAATCCAAGATTTTTACACTAGATCAGTGATTGCAGATTTCATATTCATTCCTACTTCATTAAGTTCTTGGCAAGATTAAGTGAAATTATGTGAAGTTCTTGGTATTGTGAGGATTTAAAATGGTAGCTATTTACATCACCATTACTGCAGCTGCAGGGTCTTCCTATGTTATGAGGCATTAGGAAACAAAGGCAGAAATAAGAAAGGGAGGTTAGTGGCAGGGCATACTCTGGAAAATGGTAAGAGTTAGTCTTGGTCAGCAGGAGTGGTCAGCAAATATGAGAGATCATAAGGTCATTGAAAGAGAGGCTGTTGCAGACTTTTACACTTTGACCTCAAAATAACCTTGAGATCATCTAATTCAACCACCTAGAGCTATAGAAGCACAAACATCATTGAGAGGTTGAGTTTCTAAAGATATGTTTTCAATAACTAATTACTTAGATAGGCTAGATGACATATACTCCTGACTTTCACCAATCTAGGTCTGAGGGCTTTGCTTTCTAAAGAATAAATTCCATTAAAAAGTTTTTTTAATCAAAATGTATTAATCAAGACTCTTCTGAATTGCAAGGTAATGCCCACTCAAACTAAATGAAGTCGAGAATGTGCTGGCTGACATAAGTGAAACAGAGCTTCAAGGAAGAAAGGATTCAGATACTCACACACAATCTTAAGACCTCAGTTTCATTAGTTTTCTTTCTTTGGGGGTGGGTTCTCTTCTTTGGATGTTAGTCAATGCAGAAGCCCTAGTTAAAGAATAACTTCTCTCTCCCAATAATTAGACCAAAATTCCAAGAGTGAGTGTCCTCACCTATCTTGGTCTCTGTGTTCCATCTCTTGAGTCAAGCATTGTCACCAAAAGAAAATGGTCTATTCTGATTGTCACATGGCCATTCCTGGCAATGGAAGAGTAGCCCATCCTAACACAAATCCAATGAATGAAGCTAGGAAGTTACTCCCCAGAATAAATTTGGATGCTATTAGGAGAAAAATTAAAAAGGCAATAGATGCAGGGCAAGCAAAACCAGCAGATTCCCACTAAAACTAGTTTTATGAGGATAGAGAAAGTTACAAAAGACAACACTCAAGTTTAAATTCAGAGTTCTTTAGGATACATTATTCTTGTTTTCAGACCACAGGCAACTGTCCAATTCCTAAGGCACTTCCAAAGAATGAAAAAGGTCAGAGATCTGCAGACTCTTGTCTCTCATCTTTCTTCATAGACTTAAAAATACTAAAGCAAGAATTTACACTTAAATTGCAGTTCTCTTACTAAGACCAGTTTTAAGCAATCAGATTGGTCATTCTATTGATCCCACTCAGAAAGATAAGTCAAACATCAAATTGACCTTTTCAGTCTAGAATTTCTATAAGTCCTAGACAATGTCTTCTTTGTTCTCTTTTATAGTTTTCTTATCCATTTTTTATTCTGCTTTTTTTTCCTTTTTCATTCTTCTCCTATTCACCCTCATTCGTATGTATGTTTTCATATCAAACCCCTGGATTCAACTTAAGTTCTCCTTTATTTTCTGTGAGTAAAATAAAGATCTTGATTAAATTTTACTCTATTCCAGTCATTCAATAAATACCTGAATTCTAGATACTATTTTAGGTACTTGGGTGACAAGCATAAACAAGGTAGACAAGATTCCTATTCTCATAGAATGCACACTCTAGGGTGGGGAAAATGTTATCACCTACTTATGCTTCCTTGTCTGCTGTGATCCACCAAGACCTATGGTCATCATAAACTCTGGGTACCTTTCAAAGCACATCAGATTGAATCTTCCTAACTCACTGTGGGAGATAGAGTTAATTTCAAGGACCCTATTTTATAGATATCATTTCAGTTCAGTTCAGTTCAGTTCAGTTCAGTCACTCAGTCGTGTCCGACTCTTTGCGACCCCATGAATCGCAGCACACCAGGCCTCCCTGTCCATCACCAACTCCCAGAGTGTACTCAAACTCATGTCCATTGAGTCAGTGATGCCATCCAGCCATCTCATCCCCTGTCGACCCCTTCTCCTCCTGCCCCCAATCCCTCCCAGCATCACAGTCTTTTCCAATGAGCCAACTCTTCGCATGAGGTGGCCAAAGTACTGGAGTTTCAGCTTTAGCATCAGTCCTTCCAATGAACATCCAGGGCTGATCTCCTTTAGAATGGACTGGTTGGATCTCCTTGCAGTCCAAGAGACTCTCAATAGTCTTCTCCAACATCACAGCTCAAAAGTATCAATACTTTGGCACTCAGCTTTCTTCACAGTCCAGCTCTCACATCCACACATGACCATGGGAAAAACCATAGCCTTGACTAGATGGACCTTTCTTGGCAAAGGAATGTCTCTGCTTTTTTATATGCTATCTAGGTTGGTCATAACTTTCCTTCCAAGGAGTAAGCGTCTTTTAATTTCATTGCTGCAATCACCACCTGCAGTGATTTTTGGAGCCCCAAAAAATAAAGTTTGACACTGTTTCCACTGTTTCCCCATCTATTTCCCATGAAGTGATGGGAGCAGATGCCATGATCTTAGTTTTCTGCATGTTGAGCTTTAAGCCAAAGTTTCCACTCTCCTCTATAATATGCCAGGTATTATTGGGCTGGCTGAAAATTTTGCTCAAGTTTTCTGTAAGATGTTACAGAAAAACCCAAATGAACTTTTTGGCCAGCCTGATATTTCAGGTTTTGGATAAGTAATGGAAGGAATGATGCTAAAGCTGAAACTCTAGTACTTTGGCCACCTCATGCGAAGTGTTGACTCATTGGAGAAGACTTTGATGCTGGGAGGGATTGGGGGCAGGAGGAGAAGGGGATGACAGAGGATGAGATGGCTGGATGGCATCACTGACTTGATGGACGCAACTCTGAGTGACCTCCAGGAGTTGGTAATGGACAGGGAGGCCTGGCATGCTGCAATTCATGGGGTTGCAAAGAGTCGGACACGACTGAGCAACTGAACTGAACTGAAGTGAACTGAATATTGACCTGCATTATCCTCTTGAGTCTAGTAAGGGACATCAATAAATAAAATAAAAACTTAAGAGTAAATGATGTCAAAACAGCAAATTAGTGGTGAACCTAAAATAGTTTTCAGCCTTTCTGTCTTGATGTATAATAACACAGCTCTGAGCAAATGATCACTTGACCAAAGCCCCTGAGAGGATGTGGCATCAGCAACAAAAGCCATCTTCAGTGCCTGCTACACAAGGCAAACTAAAGAATTTCATATTTCCCAGTGAAGATGATGCTGCAACTTTACAAGGATCTCCACTGATCTGCCTCTTTCAAACATGTCTACTATTCAATCTTGTACTCAAGGTCTTCATGAATGCAGTGTGATAAGATAAGGTGGACAGGACAGGATATGATAGGAAAGCAGCAATTCAGCTTCCATTTCAGGCAGTCTAGTTTCAGAGACAAATATTCTAACCATTCTACTATGCTGCATCAAAGAAGCCCTTAATAAAGAGAAAGTACAATTCACAAAAGAAAGAACAAAATTCACCTGAATGAAAAGTATCAACTTAAAGATAATGTAAAATAATATGAACAAGTAACAGAATACAAATAGTTATTTGTAATGCATACACAGTTAGGAAACAGTGTTCAGAACAGATTAAAATGTCCACTAATGGGAGTTCCCTGGTGGTTCAGTCATTAGGATTTGGTGCTTTCACTGCTGTGATCTAAGTTCAATCCCTGATCTAGAAACTAAGATCCTACAAGATGCAAGACATGGGCAAAAGAAACAAAAAGCCCACATGTGAGTTAGAAAATATGAGCCAAACATGTGGACAAACAAAAATGTAGAAAACATTTTTGGTCCCAATAGGGCAAAAAAAAAAAAAAAAGAGCTCAACTTCAAGTAGAAACCTAAAGCATCACCTACTAAAGTAACAACAGAATACCATTTTATACTTCTCAAATTGGTTGGAAAAAAGGGCTGACCTAATGAAGTAATGACAGTGTAAACTTCTGGAAGCGACTGAGTTGCTACAACCACTTCTAAGAACAATTTGGCAACAGATCAGTAATTTTTAAAAGGGACATAATTTACTACCCAACAATACCATTTTTAAGTATGTAACTTATAGAAACTATTGTTGCGTCCCAGAAGACTGTTTGAGAATGCTTACACCAGCATTTGTGACATTATATTATAAACAACCCAAACACCCATCAGTAGAAGGAGATAATTAAGATGGGATGCAGTAGAATTTTAAATGAAAAGCCATATGTATGTGATTCAACATGAACAGAGGTCAAAAACATAATGCTGAGTGAAAAAGGTACCCTGTAGATTATTAGAGCATAGTATAATTTCTGAATATTTTAAATATTCAATATTATACATATGTATACAAAAATTATCTAGAAAATTATTTCCCAGAAGTAGAGAAACATGATGTGAAGTTCACCTCTCTAACTCAGGAGAGGGTAGGAGAGCAAATGGGCACAGGGTGGGATAAAGGGAATGAACATTATATATTACGCTTTGTTTATTTTACATTTAAAAAAAAAACATGAAACAAGACTGACAAAACAAAACCTTTATCGATGTGAAAATCCTAGGGCTATACAATTTTTATAGTTTTATGTTTTCTTCATTCCTCAGCATTTTAAAAGAAAACTCCATATGCCCGCTACTTCCCATCTCTCCCTCTTGTTCTCCTTCCCTTCCTCTGCTTCGTGGTTCCAGATTGGCAGAAGAACAGAAGAGTAGGGGTTCTGATCCCCACTAGGGTTTAAAGCACTTGTGCTCTTGCCTGGACCATCTTCCACTCTTACCCAACTGTAGTCCTACTCTACAAAGTGGCAAAAAGAAGATTTAATAAGAGCAACTCACACCACTTAAAATCTCTAAGAGTTGCCCACTGACTTTCAGGTGCAGATGAAAATCCTGCCTATAAATATTGGAGTTTTTTTTTAACTAAGCTGCTCAGTCTTGTACTAAAGAGCTTTCCCTTTCATTCTCTCTCACTGGCCCCAGTAGCCTTTCTGTCCTTTCAACATACTACTACCCATCTGGCCCAGACATGTATCACATGGTCAACTTTCTGCTAGGACTGCCCAGCCCTGGCCTTGACTCCCCAGTCCCACTTATCCCATAGAGCCCTCTCCACACATAGTATCTTTAGGGAAGCTTCCACAACAGATGCCTGGCCCACCTTAGATCAGATGATGTGGTTCAGTGCTCTGGGTGCAATCTTGATTCTTTCAGAACATCACTTGGTCAGGAGGGCTTAAATTCTATTGCCCAGTATATCTGCTGATTCACATTCATGGTGAACTGTTTCTTTATGAGCTATCTGTGAGAATTGTCCCCTCTTGCTCCACAAACAAAGCTACCAGATCTTCATTTCACGCTCCTCTCTTTTGTTTCAGTTTGTTTTTTTCTGGCCTCTGAGAGTTTCATTGACTTTTGGAGATGTTCAATCCCACCTATGAAATGTTTCTTACCATATTTCATCCAGTGTTTGGGATATTTTGAAACTGGAGAAATTCTTGTTATCCTATTAAACACTATTACAAGAAATGTAATTTCTCCAACTAAGAATGTCAATATGCTCTTATGTTATTGAAAGTGGGGTCAGGCTATTGGCCACTTGAAAGCCAATAAAGAGGCAAGACTGGTTGGAAAGGAAACCTTCCTTTATTGCGGAGGCTGGCAACCTGGGGCAGGGGACTCCCCCTACTGATAATCAGTGGGCAAGAGCTTTAAAAATGGGAGTTTGAAGGGTATATAGGTGGAGCGAGGAGCTACACTTAGAAACTACACAGTCAGCTCTGACAGTCATCTTGAAATTGGTCTTTTGAGGAACATCTTGATTCCTTTGAGTAGCATAGAGCTTCCCTTGTGGCTAAGTTGGTAAAGAATATGTCTGCAACACAGGAGACCTGGGTTCGGTTCCTGATTTGGAAAGATCCCCTGGAGAAGAGAAAGGCTACCCACTCAAGTATTCTGGCCTGGAGAATTCCATGGACTGTATAATCCATGGGGTCACAAAGAGTCAGACACAACTGAGTGATTTTCAATTAAATTAAGTCTTCGGTTCCAGGGTTGGTTTCTCAGTTCTTTGAAATAAGTTCCTGGAATTATGACAGCTTATATCATGGCTACAGTCTGGTCATCATGTAGTTAACTTCTTCCACTTGGTGGGGGTTTCAGTATCTACAGAACAGCTCAAAGAATATAGCTCAGAATATTACCAATAGCTGTTGAGGAGGAACTAAAGGTCCTTGACTCTGCTTAATGACTAAACTGTTATTATTTGGTTTTGTTTGACTCTTTTTCTTTGCTTTTCTCCTCTCTCCTCTGATTAAACTTATTCTGTAGCTAAAGTTTTTCTACAGACAAAGACAGGTTGAGGAGATAGAGGGGAGGGGAGGAAAGGACCATAGTGCCCTGCTCTGTTTCATTTACTTTCTTATTTAAGAAAACTCATCCATTTCACTACACTATAATCTCCCTGAGAGAAGGCAAATATATGGGTTTTGACTTGTCACCATTTTTTTTTTAACAGCGCTTCCACAGAGTAGATACTCAAAACACATTTGCTGAATGAATGAACAGATCAGAGCTGGAGGGTAGGGGTTTCCCTTGGAGCACCTTGCTGGAGAGCAGGCTGATAAAACATAACCAATAGGTGATACAACAAATTCCAAGATGTTCAACATTCTCCCAGGCACTGGAAGATGAAAGCCTCAGAGTCTTTGATCACCAGAAAATGTGGCTCCCGCAGTAGTCTACTGTCATTAATCTTTAATGCATGTTTCACTCCATCCATCCCTCACTTAAGTTTCCATATTCTTCATTAATTCTGACATCAGCAGGCTGAATTCCTCTGAGGCCCAAGGCACTAAAGCTTTCTCTTCAAATACCAAAGGCACGTTTTTTAAAAGACAGGCATAATTTTTGCCTACAAGATTTTGTATAACAATATTACCAATTAGCCTCTTGTACCATCCAAATAAATTGCCTACTAGTCATCACTTTAAGGGATTAATTGACCATGCAAATACTGAGAGGCATAAAATTCTGCTGCCAAACAGAAACCTAGTTAAGCCCTTTTAAGTGTTCCTCCTTGGGAGCGAACTCCTTTATATTTTAATCATATTGTATCATTTGAGTGAAACAAACTCCACTTAAGTTTTCTGTCCACAGGATGATCCTCAATATATTTGTCCTTTGCCATTTGGGATTAGCCTTTCTTCAAACAGTTCACACAAAGCAAGTAGGATGTTAGAAGGTAAATGTTAGAATTCCAGCCTGTTTTCCATATCTCTTCTTGAACCTGGGAGAGACCAACCATGGCAGAATCCCACCTGAATTATCTGACCTATGGATAGAGTCAGAATGTTGATAATGGGAACCATATTCCTTAAATATCCTCTAATTCTAAAGAAACATTAGGGAAGTGTATAAGGCAGTGTTGCTTAGGTAGGGTCCCAGCAGGAAATAAATGGCACAAATAGAAAAATGAAGAGAGTTAAATAAAGGGACTATTTACAAATGGTATAAGAAAACCATTAAAGGCTATACTAGTGCTCTGATGTTAGTGCCAACAGAGCTGTCCCCTCTGCTTAGCTGAAAGGAGCTGGGAGAGGGTGCAGTTATGGGAACTTGGACAGAAAGAGACATATGGAGAGGACCACCTCCCAAAGAGCTGTGATCTTTGGGCAAAGTGACAGCCAGTCCAAAGTTATCCCTTAAGGAGACAGCCAAGGGAATACAATGTCCCAGCCTCTCCCTTCTTCCCTCTTCCCATATCCTGGCAGGACTTCCCACTGGCTGCTCCCAACAGGAAGGCAGAAAGTAAAGGAGTTCACCAAGACTGTCCACAGACCCTGGCCTCTTGAAAACAGAACAGAACATGTTAAAAAAAAATTGAAAAGTTGAGTATACATCTGGAGGGTAAAACAGAAGATATCCAATACAGCAGGGACCAGAGGCACCTAGGAAGGACTCAAAAACACAGATTCCACAAACTCCACTCTCCCTGAATCAAATCGTAGCAAAATTCATAGGCAGATGAATTTTGAGCAAACTGTATAGGCTATTATGATGCACACCTGTCATTAAGATTATGCAGCATTTTTTATTTAAAACCCTGATATTAACTTTCATTTTATACTTCTTATTATTTCAGAAAAATAAAAAATCTTGGTGTTGCAAATTTGGCTTTGTATAACATCATTTTTTATTGATTATCCAAAGAGAAGGTGATATTAAGGAACCTAGTCTTTTAACTTGGGTACAGAAATCCACCCTGTTCACACTGATATTGTTGTGCCCATGGTAAATGCTTGTTTGTTGGTAAATAGCCACTATCCTCAGCTCCCAAGAATCCAACGTCTACCCTGGTTGCCCAGAACTTCCTCAATCCAGCAACTAAAGCATTAACACTTCAATAGACTAATACCCCAACATCTAGCATGACTAGCTATTTTGAATATCATATTTCAGTTTTCAACAGATTTGTTCTACTCTTCAACCAACTTTCCCTTTTATTCAGGAATTCTAAATTTTCAAATTTGGTAAATCTCTAAAGTAATTTTTTTTTTGAGAATTTTTAAAATTTTTATGCAGTTCAAATCAGAGTGCATGGTTCATTTTATATTGAAGAATATTTGGAAGAATAGTTGATTTATAATTTTGTATTCGTTTCTGGTATACAGCAAAGTGATTCAGTTATACAAATATATATATATATGCTTCTTCATATTCTTTTTATTATGGTGCCATTACAGGATATTGAATATAGTTCCCTGTGCTATACAATAGAATCTTGCTGTTTGTTCATTCTATACATAATATTTTGCATCTAGCAGAAATATTAATGAACCCAGCAGCCAAACACTATTATCAAAGAGACAGAGGGCTCTACCAATCAATCAGCTGGATGGTTTGCCACCAAATTAACAGCAGTGAATTATACATTTTTTCCTCTATATCAGTTTTCACTTCAAAATCCAATAACTCTTTATCTTGAGTCCAAGAATAATCACAGGAGCATAAATCTAAGAAAATGGCATTGGCAACCAGAATCCTGTGTTCATATTCTTCTCTGTCACAATCAGCTGGTTGATCTTGGTCAAGTTATTTAAACTCAGGTCTCAGTTTCCCTGTTACTTAAAAATCAAATACAAATAAACAAACAAAAGTCCTACTCATAATGTTTCTGGTCAAAGTACCGTTATTCAAAACAGACCTCGTTTTTAATCAGTGAGGAAGAACAAAGAAAAGAAGAAAACAAGAAAGATAAAATGAGCAGAAAAAAAGTGTTAACATATTCTAATGTATAATCATATAAATAATGACACCTCCCATGTATGAAGCTGTTATGTCACCAAGCACATAGCAGTGGTATTGCAAACATAATTTTCACCCAAGTCCTGGTAGGTAGTATTCTTAAATCCACTGCACCAAAGGGGAACTTAAGCTCTGAAAACAACATATTTAAGAGCACCCAATAACAGTCCAACAACTTCCTGGACTCCCAAGAGACACTCTGAACTGCTACCCATAATAATAAAACCATCAATGTACAGTCCCATGATTGTCAGTTCAGTTCAGTTCAGTCACTCAGTCGTGTCCAACTCTTTGCGACCCCCTGAATCACAGCACACCAGGCCTCCCTGTCCATCACCAACTCCCGGAGTTCACTCAGACTCACGTCCATCGAGTCCGTGATGCCATCCAGCCATCTCATCATCTGTCGGCCCCTTCTCCTCCTGCCCCCAATCCCTCCCAGCATCAGAGTCTTTTCCAATGAGTCAACTCTTTGCATGAGGTGTCCAAAGTACTGGAGTTTCAGCTTTAGCATCATTCCTTCCAAAGAAATCCCAGGGCTGATCTCCTTCAGAATGGACTGGTTGGATCTCCTTGCAGAAACAAGATATTTAAAATTGCTTGCCAATCAATCATTTACATCTCGCTCCAGTAAAACAAAAGGAAATGAGCATTGGTTTTTAATGAGAGACTCTTTTGAGACTGTAATATTGAGAAAGGTACATTTTCTGAAGACCTCTGTATTTACCTGGATGGGCTAAATTCTAGAATTTTAATACATCAGAAAGAGTCAATCTTGTAAGTAATTTAGAGACGTTCTAAAAAAATGAATAAACAAAAAAAACTATTGATTTCTGTTCCTGCAGAGTTTGTTTACATGTTTATTAACAGGATCAATATCAAAGTAACTCATGTCTCAGGAACTTTAGTTGTAGTTGTAGCAAGCAGTTTCTCAGGAGACTGAAGGTGTAATCACACGATTTTAGGTCCTTCCAACTCTTCCTTCACAACAGTAGGTAAATGATTTGATCTTCAATCCCCCATCATATCTTGGAAAATGACCTCATGGGATCTAATACGTACTATTTAACGAAAAGACCACAATGGTGACAAGAATAAAAGCCCGTTCATTGACTCTCAAGAATAGAATAAGAGGAAAATTTTTAAAAATCAGTCTTTTTCTGTTTATGAAAATACACTGACTGTTTCCTACATTTTAGAATTTGTAGAAAATGTATCACAAAGACCCATTTTCATCTAACACAGGGCTCTAGAGTCCCCAAGAGCTCTTACCTCCTAATCTCAGGAAGTACCCACAAGAGCAACAGAAAGGCCATGTTATCACTGCCCTGCTCTTCCAGAAGGTGTAGGCATTCTTCTGAGTTGGTAATTCTAGTGATGGCTGCTTGTTAGAAAAGCAGGAACTGGAGCTTCACTTCAACCTCCTGAATAAAACACTTGGGGGTTTTAATAAGTTCTTCAGGTGATTCTGATTTAGGCTCAAGTCCAAGCATGGTTGCTCCACACCAGATGTCTTAGATTTGCCTGATAAGCTGGTGAAATGGATCAGCCTCTGAAAACCCCTCCAAAAGAAATTCTGTCTCAGTGAGTCTCAGATCTTGTTACCAACTGAGTTATTTCCCTGTTCCAAAACTTATATGTTGAAGCCCTAACTGGCACACCCTCAGAATGACTTTATTTGGATATGTGACTTTAAAGTAGCAATAGTTACTTGAGTGAATGAGACTGTTAAGGTGCGTCCTGGTTCAACTTGTTTGGGAATAGGACAAACAGAGGGACACCAGGGACAAACAGGCACAGAAAAAAGAACTTGTGAAAAGGCAACAGGAAGGCAGCCATCTGCAAGACAAAGAGAGAAGCCTCAGAAGAAGCCTAACCCTACTAACCTTCATCTTGGACTTCCAGCCTCAATAACAGTGAAAAATAAATTTACGTTGGTTAAACTAGCCAGTCTGTGGTATTTTGTTTCAGCAAAGTATCTGTGTTTTCAATCACCACCAGATATTTCTTCTAACCAGCAAGCTTGGGAAACTCTATCCTTCACACTTTCCACTCAGATGTGGTCCTCAAAATAACAGTCTTGACACTGCATCCACTGAATCAAATTTCATAGTTTAACAAAATTCCCAGGTGATTTACATCCACTGTAAACATTGCTGTGTACCACAGCCTAGGATTACCAAATCTAGCAAATAACTATTTACAATAGTTGGGATATACTCACCCATACATATATAGGTAGTCATATTTATACTAAAAAAATATTTTTACTGGAAATTCAAGTTTACCTGGGCATCTTATATTTACCTGAAGGAAACCAGATACGTTTACCAGAATTTCAAGAAAAGGCATCCAAAGACTCAATTTTGGTTTCTGAAAGCAGACTTTAGGACTGTACGTTTCTTATCCCAAAACTGACTAATGTAACAACATTCAAAAGGACTGACATTTCCATTAGTTAAAAAAAGAGCAAATCTCAATGATCTTGTCTAATCTTAAGGTACTGAAATTTCTCACTGGAAACATCTATATCAATCTTTGCCCTTAAAGCCAACAGCTTGTTTTTGGAAGGCAACCCTGAGTTCAGAGCTCCTCATGACCCAAGCGGCCTCCAAAACATCACATGACTATATCTTGTGGGGATGCCATACCCTTCAAAGAAGTTCATTTATTTTGTTTTGTTTTTAAATCACAAAATGTTAGCACTGGAAATTTTCTTATAAAGTTGTGAGCTTAAAAATTTGTTTAAATAAATTTATGAGCTTAACCTTTAGGTACAGTGATAGTAATCCTAACAATTAGTATTTATAGAGCAGTTACAAAACATCAGAGAACTTTACAAACATTTTTTTTCAAACTCCCCAAAGAATACATATGACCTCATTTTCATAGCAATAACACAGCTAACATTAGTGATTATTTACTATATGCTGGGCACTGTGCCAAAGTGATTTACTATATTACACTGTCTATCCTTAAATTAATTCTCTAACATAGATATTATTTGCCCCATTGTGCAGATGAGGCAAGTTATTTTCCCAACATTCAGAGACCTGATAAACAACTGAGCTGAGATTCAAACACAGGCAAAATATCTCCAAAGCTCTCATTGCAAATTACTGACATCATATCATCTGATACAGGAAGCATCTCACATTCAAGAATTGAATCTATTTCCCTAATGTCAGAACTGAACAATTGAACCCATGCCTGTGCTTTTAAATACCATTTTTATGTAAACTGGAAGCCTTAAGTGGCTGAAGGAGCACAGTATGGGGTGTTTCAATGAGCAATGCTAGGAGTCTTCCCTGAAAAGCTTCAGTTCAAAGACTTCCCCACTATATCAATATGGCAGATGGACAGGAGAAAACAAACACAGCAAGGTCACCTGGCAATCCACAGTTGTCATGATTGATCAACTGGATCTCTAGTTGGTGATATTGTTTAGAAAAAGCAGAACCGGACCAGGAAGAAAAATCACAAGAGGACACAGAGAAGTATGTCATCAGTGCCTGGGTTCAAGGACTAACTTTCGCAGGGCATTGGAGTATCCGTACTGGAACATATTTACTCATTCAGTAAGCACACACTGAATGTCCTTTATTCACCAAGCATTCATCTACTCTTTACTAGTTGACTTCAGTTTCAATAAAAGCATACTTCAGACATACCTCTGACCACAATGGGAAATATTCCCTGCACATCAACAACAGTAGTAACAACCTCTTACTTTAAGAACTTCTGCATTTACAATTCAGTAAGAGGTACTTCTTTATTTAAGTTTTACACCACCATATTCCACATGTATTATTATATCTTGGCTCTACTGCCTACTAACAATGTGGATCTAGGCCAATTAACTTCTCTGAGCCTCAATTTCCTCATCAATAAAACATGGGAACAAAGAATATCTAGCTCATATGGTGACTGGTGGGATTGAGTTAGTCAATGTGTCTAAAGTAGAAGGAAGGGTATCTGGCACACAGTAATGGCTATAAAGTGTTGCCTATTTCAGACAAGCAAATTGAGGTTCCCGGAAAAGAATTTCAAGTATGGTCCTGAACCACCTAAGTCAAAATCCCTTAGGGTGCCCATGAAGAAAAGCAGATGCCTGGGCTTATCTAACTGTATCAAAATGTCAGCTGGTTATCATGAGCCCTCTTTGTCCTCCAGGTGATTCTTATGTACGTAAATGTTTGAGAAGTTCTATCTTGGAGGATAAGGAGGCTGTCTTTGCCACTTGACAGTACATACAGTAGACAGGTCCATTAGAAAGGGCTCAATCCCTTGCACATATCAAAATGCCAACGAAAATGGAATTTTAAGCGGTTTTTCCAAGGAAACATGTTACCCTAGTAACAAGCAGAACCAGGATTTTGATGTACATTGTGACTGTTTAGGTCTGCTCTCAGCCACCCTACCAGCAGGAACAGAAATGTACCCAGAAGAGACTTACCTGCCTCTGAAGTTGGAGTCAAATGAAATCTCTCAGAATATCTTGTTCTGTGTCGGACTTCAGGCCACCTTGCGCAATAAACCGGAGTGTCATTTCTGGAGCTAATGTAGAGTAGTCTTTCTTACTCTAAGGAAAGTTTCAGTTCAGTTTAGTTCAGTCGCTCAGTCGTATACGAATCTTTGCGACCCCATGAATCGCAGCACGCCAGGCCTCCCTGTCTATCACCATCTCCCAGAGTTCACTCAGACTCATGTCCATCGAGTCTGTGATGCCATCCAGCCATCCCATCCTCTGTCGTCCCCTTCTCCTCCTGTCCCCAATCCCTCCCAGCATCAGAGTCTTTTCCAATGAGTCAACTCTTCACATGAGGTGGCCAAAGTACTGGAGTTTCAGCTTCAGCATCAGTCCTTCCAAAGAAATCCCAAGGTTGCTCTCCTTCAGAATGGACTGGTTGGATCTCCTTGCAGTCCAAGGGACTCTCAAGAGTCTTCTCCAATACCACAGTTCAAAAGCATCAATTCTTCGGTGCTCAGCCTTCTTCACAGTCCAACTCTCACATCCATACATGACCACAGGAAAAACCATAGCCTTGACTAGACGGACCTTAGTCGGCAAAGTAATGTCCCTGCTTTTGAATATGCTATCTAGGTTGGTCATAACTTTTCTTCCAAGAAGTAAGTGTCTTTTAATTTCATGGCTGCAGTCACCATCTGCAGTGATTTTGGAGCCCAAAAAAATAAAGTCTGACACTGTTTCCCCGTCTATTTCCCATGAAGTGATGGGACCGGATGCCATGATCTTCGTTTTCTGAATGTTGAGCTTTAAGCCAACTTTTTCACTCTTCTCTTTCACTTTCATCAAGAGGCTTTTTAGCTCCTCTTCACTTTCTGCCATAAGGGTGGTGTCATCTGCATATCTGAGGTTATTGATATTTCTCCCGGCAATCTTGATTCCAGCTCGTGTTTCTTCCAGTCCAGCTTTTCTCATGATGTACTCTGCACAGAAGTTAAATAAGCAGGGTGACAATATACAGCCTTGATGTACACCTTTTCCTATTTGGAACCAGTCTGTTGTTCCATGTCCAGTTCTAACTGTTGCTTCCTGACCTGCATACAGGTTTCTCAACAGGCAGGTTAGGTGGTCTGGTATTCCCATCTCTTTCAGAATTTTCCACAGTTTATTGTGATCCACACAGTCAAAGGCTTTGGCATAGTCAATAAAGCAGAAATAGATGTTTTTCTGGAACTCTCTTGCTTTTTCCATGATCCAGCGGATGTTGGCAATTTGATCTCTGGTTCCTCTGCCTTTTCTAAAACCAGGTTGAACATCAGGAAGTTCACGGTTCACGTATTGCTGAAGCTTGGCTTGGAGAATTTTGAGCATTACTTTACTAGCATGTGAGATGAGTGCAACTGTGCGGTAGTTTGAGCATTCTTTGGCATTGCCTTTCTTCAGGCCATGCCTATGGGGCAATCCAAGATGGGTGGGTCATGGTAGAGAGGTCTGACAGAACGTGGTCCACTGGAGAAGGGAATGGCAAGCCACTTCAGTATTCTTGCCTTGAGAACCCCATGAACAGCATGAAAAGGAAGGTTTAGTGAAGAGCAAACCTCTGTCAGGGCTTCCCAATGGCTCAGTAGTAAATAATCCACCTGCCAATGCAGGAGATGCAGGAAACTCAGGTTTGATCCCTTGGTCAGGAAGATCCCTGGAGAAGGAAATGGCAAGCCACTCCAGCATTCTAGCCTGGAGAATCCCATGGACAGAGGAGCCTGGCAGGCTACAGTCCATGGGGTCACAAAGAATAGGACACGACCGAGCGACTGAGCACACACACACACACACAAACTTCTATCAATAGCTAGCTAGTGCGAGGCTGCTCTATAGCACAGGGTGTTCCCAGCTCTGTGATGACCTAGAGGGGAGGAATGGAGAGGAAGCGTGAGAAGGAGGACCAAGGGGAAGGAAACTAACACAACATTGTGAAGCAACTATATTGCAATCCAAATAAAATAAGCACAGCCCTGAATCTCTGCTGGAAGGGTGAGGCCTCCCCAGCAGCCAGCCAAAGTTAACCTTTATATTTCAAAATACCTGTCTACCAAGTAGAGCACCATTCTGGAGCAGTCCATACTCACTCCAGGAGGGCTGTCTACAATCAGGATGACCTTTGGGCCCAATAATGTCACTTCTGAGCATTTTCTTTAAAATAAGGTAGGTTTGGGTTTGGTTTTTTTTTTAATGGTGAGAAGGTGAAAAGATCAACTAGCTCTGATGCTTCAACAAATCAGTATTAAAAATGGGAAACAAAATTAAGGAGGGGCTGCTTTAGATGGAAAAATACTTAAGAAACAATAACACCCAAAGGTAACTCGGGTTCATGATTGGGTCCTGCTTTAAAAAAAAAAAAAAATACTGTAAAAGATGTGAAAGGCAATTTGGAAAATTCAGAAAGTTTAAAATAAATGTGTTAGGTGATTTTAGGGTATTATACTTAATTTTCTTATATATAATAATGATATAACAGGCATGCTGGAAAATGTTTTTATGAGACACACTAGGATTAGAATAAAATGTCATGATTGATGTGTTTTATTTTTAAACATTCAAGAAAAGCACGGATCAATCAAATAAAGCAAATGCTAACAGGATAATTACAAGTGCTAGCCATATATTTGTGTGCATTATACAATCCTTCCTAATTTTATTTGGTTTGAAATTCTTCATAGTATAATGTAAATTTAAAAATACTCTTGAATGGCAAAGTTTGGGCCCAACAAATATACTTCTAGAAGTTTGTAAATATTCATTTGTTCATTGAACAAATGTGCCAAATAGTAAGAAAATAGTTAGACAAATATTTAAGTTTATTGCAATATTACATGAACAAGTAAAAATTAATTTTTTAAAAGCTAACTATTCAACATTTAGAATCTATTAAACAATCCATAGTTCATGTGTATAATGCAAAGGTGTGCATCTCATAAAGACAATGATAAAAGTGTCTGTATCCAAAGTCATATGGAAATATGTTCAGGGTAAAATTATGTGGAAAAAAAGTAGTTACAAAACAGCATGCACACTATTTCTGTAAATGAGACCATTTTTATAAAAAGAATGATGTATTTATTTAATAATAAAATTACAAGCTAATGTGCATTGAGAACTTACTTTTTCTAGTCCCTGGGCTGCATTATAGAATTATTTCACAATTACCAGCATTTTCCAGATTGGGACGTTGAAGCGCAGAGAACTGCTCAAGATCATCCAATTAAAAGAAAATTTAAACCTGGCGTGTGGGATTTCCAAACCTGGACTTTTTATGCTCTGCTCTGGGGTTCACCCAAGCAGACAACAGGACCTAGCCAACACCAGCACATGTACATTGGCTCTGGACCTATGGTGGGATGATGGGTAACTGTTTTCCTGTTATGTTTCCCTATAGCTTTAATTTTTTTCCCTATAACATTATTACCTGGCTCCTTTTATAAGTTTAGGAACAAATCATAAAAATGATAGGAAAAAATGCAACAATGAGCAGAATTTTCCTGCTCTGGGTCCAGACATTCATTGTCTTCTGGCTGGATGATGCTGTCTGCTTATTCTGCTGCAACTCCAGGAGGCTGTTTCCAGTTACCTGCTCTAAATTTCTCCCTCTATTTACTTGTGCCTGGCTTAAACCCAGAGCCCAATCTATTTTTATCAAGCCTTCTTGCCTTGATGAACTTCCCCTGTAGTAATATTTTCCACTTAGTTGTGGATCATATTTTCCAAAAATGACTTCAATAACCTTTCTCATCCTATATGCTTTTTTTACCTATGTGACTTATATGTGACTTTGCTCCTTCCCCAGCAAGAGTGGTGTCTATACCCCTTCTGTTAAAGGGATTCCTGATTTGATCATAAGTATGATAAAACTGATTCTGTGTGACTTCACAGACTCAATCCATGAAAGATGATACAGCTTCCACCTGATTCTTTCTCTTAGGACACTTGCATCTGAAACCTAGCCAATCATGCTGTGAGGAAGCCTGGGTCACATGAGGCCATGTGTTGATGTTCTAGTTGACAATGCCAGCTAAAATCTAAACCAAGAGCCAGCACATGTGAATGAAGAAGTCTCTGAGGTGACTCCAGTCACTGCACTATCTGACTGCAGTTATGTGAGAAATTCAAGCCACCTTGAGAGAAAGTATCACTGATTCCTTACGTTCAACCATCAGCATGTTCTAGTAGTTCCAGCCTCAGAACACATGCAGCACTCCATCACTTCTCCCAGTCTCTTCTGGTCCAAGCCCCAAACATCACTTTCTGGAATTAGAGCAATAGTCCCCAAATCCTCCCCCACTCTGCACTCACTAGCACATAAGTCTACTTTCCATACATCTGCAGAGGCGATCATACAACCACATCATGTCACACACATCTTCTCAAAAGCCCAGTGGCTCCTCACGCCACTCTGAGTCCGTGCTGAAGTCCTTATAGTAGACAGCCAGTTGTATGTGCATGATCTGGCCTCCGTTATCTCTCCCAATTCTACTCAGCTACTTCGATTCTTCTCTCTTGTTCACTCACCTTCTGCCTGGCTGACCCATCTACTCATCTTCTATCCTCCACCCCCCAACACTTGCTGTTTCCTCAACCTGCAAGACTTTTTCTCCAGTCTTCTCTCAGGCTCATGCCTGCTCGACCTTAAAGTCTTTGCTCAGATAGTAGCCTTAACTGAGGCATTCCTGGCCTATCCTATGAAATTGGCACCATTCTTGTTCCCCAGCACTTCCTATTCACCTCCTATAATTTACTCTATGGTGTTCATCTCTTGGATGTTCCATATAATCAGTCTGTCATTTGTTTATCTCCACCCACCCCCACTAAAGTATAGCCTTCATGAAGACAGATTTCTGCCAATTTTGTTTATTCCTAATATCCCAGATTCAAGAACGGTACCTGGCATATACTGGATGCTCACTAAATATTTTTTGTTCATGAATGAGTGCCTGAAAAATGGTAAAAGCTTAGAGTGTAGTTATTGAGAATTCCCTGGTGGTCTGGTGGCTAAGACTCTGCATTCCCAATGCAGGGGGCTCGGGTTGGATCCCTGGTCAGGAAACTAGATCCCAGATGCCATAACTGACAGTTCATAAGCCACCACTAAAAATTCCACATGCCGCAATGAAGGTCTCACCCCTGTCCATCAAGCTCTTTCCTGCTGCAACTGAGACCTGGCACAGCCAAATAAAAGCAAATAAAAATAACGTGTATCTATTATCATACTATTAATTGAGGTTAAAAACCCGAGTTTTCTGATTCTGTATCTACTGTAGTAGGTTGAATGGTGGCTCCAAAAGAAAATATGGCCAAGTCCTAAACCCCAGACATGAAAAGGCAACCTTACGTGGTAAAAGAATCTTTGTAGAAGTAGGTAAGAATCTCAATATGAGATCAGGAGTCCCTATCAGAAGAGAGGAGGATGATATGAAGAGGGTGGCATATACTGCAGTGGTGCTTCCGCAAGTCAGGGACCCCCGCGGTTGCCAAGCAGGCTCCAGAACCCAGGAGGAAAGGTATGGGATGAAATGTTTCTCAGAGCCTCCAAGGGAAACCCACCCTATAAACACCTTGACCTGAGACTTGTAGCCTCCAGAACTGAGAAATATTAAATATATACTGTAAGTCATCAAGTTTGTGATGATTTCCTATGGGTACACTAGGAAAATAGTACACCCACTATAACCTGTCTCCCTGGATGCTAAACTGGTGTGCAGTCTGGCCTAGCAATCTGGACTTGACCTTATTTTGCCAGTAGGCCTCATCATTAACTACACACCCTTTCCATGTGGACAAGTATGGCTTTTGCTCTAGCATGGGCAGTGCTTTGCTCTTTCCCTCACCAGCCCAGCCTGGCCCCTCATTTGGATCCTTCTTAGCTGGCCCTGACCATGATTCTGTGCTGCAGCGAGATACTGATTAGGCTCTTTCGTCCCATCTCTCTGCCTGTATTCCCGTCTCCAGACCTAAGCGGAGTGGGTGAGACACAGCATCCAGAGCCAGAATAATTGCCCTCCTGAGCCCCAGCCTGTCTGTGGGGCTGGCGAGGAATCACCCCAGGCTCCATACCTGCTGGTGATCGTACTGCCTCTCAGACCCCATTGGCCAGACTGCATTAGTCAAGTGCTGGAAGTGCCTTAAGTTCCTGTAACTTTTTCCAGCCTGATGTTTAATTTATATCATAAGAAATAAAAGTGCGCTCCTTCCTGCTTAAAATGTTTAGATCAGCAGAGACCTGGCAGTGCTCTTCCTGTGCTATGGAGAGAGAACATCAGGAGGAAGACTGTCTGTCTGAATCCAGAAAGGTTTAACATGTTCCTCCCAACAGGTTTGAGCAGCAGCATCTCAGATTTCCCTAAACCTCTAGATAAATGAATACTCCTCTACACAGACAGGTAGCTAAATTTCAAAACCCCTTTCGTCTTAACTTGCAAACAGGGATTGGCAGTGACACAGATTTTAAAATGTCTTTTGCTGCTGCTGTTACTGCTGCTAAGTCACTTCAGTTGTGTCTGACTCTGTGTGACCCCATAGACGGCAGCCTATGAGGCTTCTCTGTCCCTGGGATTCTCCAGGCAAGAACGCTGGAAAGAAAGTGATAGTGAAGTTGCTCAGTCATGTCCGACTCTTTGCGACCCCGCGGACTGTAGCCCACCAGGCTCCTCCATCCATGGGATTCTATAGGCGAAAATACTGGAGTGGGTTGCCGTTTCCTTCTCTAGGTGATCTTCCCGACCCAGGGATCGAACCCAGGTCTCCCGCAATGCGGGCAGACACTTTAACCTCTGAGCCACCAGGGAACCCCGGACTGGGCTGCCATTTCCTTCTCCAATGCATGAAAGTGAAAAGTGAAAGTGAAGTCGCTCAGTCGTGTCTGACTCTTTGTGACCCCATGGACTGCAGCCTACCAGGCTCCTCTGTCCATGGGAGTTTCCAGGCAAGAGTACCAGAGTAGGTTGCCATTGCCTTCTCCAAAAATGTCTTTTGCTCACTGTTAATTAAGCTTCTATGCCTTCCTTCCCCAACCCACGCTAATTTATGAAGTCATCTCTCAATCCAGGCAAGAAGAAGTAAGGACATTCACCTTCTTCCCACAATTCCTTACACATTTGCTGAGAGGTAACCTAGTCTTTCATAAAAATAAACAAGCAAAACACTCATCAAAGGGAGTATCTATCACCTTGAATAGGTGAAGGCTAAGAAAAATACTTTCCTATTTGTGTTGAAGATTTTTCAGTCCAAAAAAGGAATTCCATTCAATGGAACTGAGATGTATTGAGTACTCCCACACACTCTGAAGAGTACAAGAAAGGTCAGCTCATCCTTGCATGAAGGCTTCTGAAGACAAGGATGTTTATCTGTGCTCAGTGTACCCCTAGTGCTTTGAACGGTCCAGGCCCATAGTAAGTACTCAGTTACTACATGTTGAATGTTGAGTCTTAGGGAAGAAAGTAACCAGAGAGTCTGAGAGAAACTTCAAAAGGTATCCTAAAATTCCAAAGTAGCAAGACCTCTCTGGGATTATCTAGTATACAAATGAATTTTTTTTAATGATCACAATAGCCAGCACTCCTTGTTGAGTGCCAGTCACTGAGCTAAGCACTTTAAATGTAGTGCCTTATTTAATCCTTTCACTGTTCTCACTGTGGGCTTCCCTGGAGGCTCAAACAGTAAAGAATCTGCCTGCAGTGCAGGAAACCCAGGTTTGATCTCTGGATTGGGAAGATTCCTTATAGACGAGAATGGCTGCCCACTCCAGTATTCTTGTCTGGAGAATTCCCTGGACAGAGGAGCCTGGCAGGCTACAGTCCATGGGGTCACAAAGAGTCAGACATGACTGAGTGACTAACACATGCACACACACACACACACACACACTGTCAGTTTACATATGAGGAGATGAAAGATCAGAGAGGGTACATAACTGACCCATGAAGTCACACAGGTGATGAATAGCCAAGTCAGGATCACACCCAGTGATTCTATAATTGTATTCTATAATTCTATAATTCTGTGCTACGTTGTCCCTTTTTACAGTTTGGTAAAATGAAGCCAAGAAAGAGGAAGAGGCCACCCTAATTTATAAAACTAAAAAGTAAAATAGCTTAACTTGGCATTACTGGACCTCTAACCTAGTATTCCTGGTATATCGCCACATTCTCTCTTGCTGCTGCTGCCAAGTTGCTTCAGTCGTATCTGACTCTGTGCGACTCCATAGATGGCAGCCCACCAGGCTCCCTCGTCCCTGGGATTCTCCAGGCAAGAACACTGGAGTGGGTTGCCATTGCCTTCTCTGACATTCTCTCTTATCACTAGTGAAATCAAGAATTTTTAAAACTTTAGCATTTCTCAGAAAAAGTGCTTTCTCATCTTGATACTCTTCCTCCTAGTGTTGAGAAAGAAATCTGTCTTGTGCCTTTAAAGAAGAAATTTTTGAAAAATCAAAAAACTCCCTGGGGAAAAGGCAGCATGTTTGATTACCAAAAGAAAAAAAGACTTTTATTCACATAGAAAAAGTTAACCTGTTTCAAATATTAATACAGTGTTTATATACTGCCTTTCTTCCAGGAACTGAAAGAGTTTAATACAGTTCATTAATTTTTAGAGTATTTCTGTGAGAGAAGAAAGCAAGCATCATTATCTGTATTTTAATACAAGGAAACTGAAGCATAGCCTCAACTGGAGAGTAGGGAAATGGGACAAATTCAGATTCTAAGCCAAATGTGAAAGACAAGATCATTTTGTCAAGTTATATCTGGGATGTTTGCTGGATGTGAATCACTCTCTGAGGTATGTTGATCTTTGTTGAGTAGTAAATGTCCTGAGAAGCCCTTGGAATCATAGCACTAATCAGTGAAACCTGTAATTTATAGCATTTTTCTCAAAGTAGATGTCAAAATAAGTGATTCTCAAGCTTAAGCATGTATTGGAATCACTAGGAGGGAGAAAACACACATCACTGGGCCTCTGCCCCCAGAGCTGCTGATTCAGTAGATTTAGACTGGGATCACAATTCTGCCCTCCCACAAATCCCAGTACATGGAACACACTTGAGAACCACCAGTCTAGAAAGGTGTGCTTTAGCAGAGGGCCCCAGAAGAATTCATCATTTAGACCTAGACGCAAACCTGTGAAGGTCTGAGTCCTGGCTCTGCTAATTTCATAATTATTTCTTGTGTATTTCAGGATTTTTCTTTTGGGAAAAAAAGTGACATGGAGATGGGGATAATAATAATTTAACACTGTGTGTGGCAGAGAGAGAGCATTTTCAGTAATTGTTGACTAGCCTCATTTTGTCATGACTCAGGCTACAAGTGCTTAGCCATCTTCTTTGATGCTACCTCATAATAAGGTATATAAATTAGGAAATATCCCTTCAAAGAAGCTGGGCAGTCTTTAGGGAAATTAAAATCAGGCAGAAATCTTCATTATGAAAATGATCATGAAACTTGTAGGTTCAAAAACTTTGATCAACGGGTACATTGCTTTAGGATATAAACTTCCAAGATGTGTTTTAAAAGTCCCATCAGCAAGGGGACTTAGAAACCCTAATTTTGATACATTTCCAAAAAGTTAAGTAATGAATTATCAAATTTTAATGATGCTGGCAAGGATAACCATGTTTGATGGAGGTATGTTCAGTAATACTTGTCTGAATTTTACCAGAAGGGATTTTCCTCCATTGGTAGGTTACAGTTTTTCCCCACCTAGAAGAAAGGATGCTGTGTGCCCGCTGAATGATAACTGTATGCTGAAATGTTTACCCAAGTCTCCACAATTTTCCCAGAGAAACAGAGATTTAGTACTATGTATTAATATTTAAATCAAATTGCTTAAAATCTTCATTGCTTGAAAGCATAATGGGGAAATTATTCAAATAATTTATGCTACATATGTATCTCAAGTAGTTGATGGGTTTCACATTGTTCCTGGCGTTTTACAAGTACAAACAGGTAATACTGTGTATTTTTGAAAACAGTTTGTCGAACAGTGCTACTTCAACATCTCAAAATGTCCAGTTCCACACCCATCTTTCACTCACATTCTTCTCCAGCCAACAAGGATGGCTGCACACTCCATCTCAGGGCACCATGAAAAATTTCACATCTTTGCACACAAATTCTCAAAGGAAAGTGCATAAATTGGTTCTAAGTTATTATATACAGAGCTGACATATTAGACTGTAATGGCCTCTAATGAAGGATACTCCAGGTGTTCATACCCATGAGTAGCCCCCTCCCCTTAAACCTGGACCCTCTCTGTGACCACAAGAATGTAGCAGAAATGATGACGTGTTTGTCTTAAAAAAGCCTATGGCTTTGGCTTCTGCACTCCGGGGGAAGCCCCTGTCGGGTTAGCTCTGACTCTCCTAAAACTGCCTTGCTGGGAGAAGTCCAACCTAGTCATGTGGAGTGACACACGAAGAGAACTGAGGCCCCAGCCAGGAGCTCCAGTCAAGCTCCCAGTCAACAGCCAGCAGCACCTTGCCAGCCATGTGCCTGAGGCCATCTTAGAAGTGGAGCTTCCAGCCCCAGTGGAGCAGTCCAGCTGTGATATGGGATCAAATAAATAAAATGGGTTTTGTTTAAGCCATTGAGTATGATGTATTTCATTAAGCGTTAACAGATAAACCGAAAGAGCTGACTTGAAGAATGGCCCAATCCTGCTCAGCACGTAGTGAGTGAAAGTCACTCAGTCATGTCCAACTACTGGAGTCAGTAGCCATTCCTTTCTCCAGGGAATCTTCCCAACCCAGGAATCGAACCCAGGTCTCCCACGTTGCAGGCAGATTCTTTACCAGCTGAGCCACAAGGGAAGCCCAAGAATGCTGGAGTGGGTAGCCTATCCCTCCTCCAGTGGATCTTTCCAACCCAGGAATTTAACCGGGGTCTTCTGCATTGCAGGTGGATTCTTTACCAACTGAGCTATCTGGGAAACCGCTCAGTATACATGTTCTATATAAAAATTTATCTTGATACAGCATTCCCAGTCCATAGCATCTCTTTCTGCTGGTTTGTACAACATATTCATTCCAAATGAGCAATTATGCATACATTAGTTGATCCCAGTTGCTAATAATGTTCTTCTTTTACTAATCTATTCTCACCCCTTTGGGTTTGACATTTGTATCAGGAAGAAACCCAAGAGGAACTATTTTGTTATCTGATTCTAATAGTCCAATAATCGAGGCCTGGGATTAATTACTTTTCATATTCATTTTTACCCTGGGAGCATCAGGAAAAAAACCTGAATGGTCAAATATGCAAAGGTCATAACTTAATTAACACAGAGATTTCAGTGTGTTGAAAGTTGCAAGCACCTCATTGCATTTGGGGGTGATGATAAAAAGAACTGACTCTAATGTGACCCATTCCATCCTTCAGCCTTACATCACCTGTCTTGGCAGAGCTACACATTTCTGTAGGTTATGGGTACAACTGTGTACAGCCAAAATTTCTAACATTTCATCTGGAATGCCATTCACTTTCATACCTAGTCTTTCCAAAATGAGAGAAAGCACACAAAATCCAGATGTTTAGATCAGCAAATTGTCAGTAGTAGGAAACAGTAGGAAAATATTTTGTAAAATCTAATTTCATTCTTTTTTAAACCCTGAGGAAATACTTGTATATATCCAGTTGTAACAATCAGAGACTTCCTTTAAAAGGGCCTTAATTCTCTATGGAACCATTTCTCCAGATTTCACATCCCCTTTAAATCTTTCATCTCTCCAGAGAACCAGGTGGTTACATCAACTGTTTGCTAACTCCATTCTGCAACTAGGGAAACTGAAATATGTATAAGATTTTGTGTTTACCTTTGCAACAGTGGGATTTTTCAAAACTTCTGCAAACAGATACTTTAACCTCATGAAAGGTTTCATGGGAATTGAATACAGAGAGGCATACACATACAAGGGAAATGAACTGCACTGTTTGCATAGCACATTTGTCAGCTGCTGCCTACTGGGAGGTGCAGGGAAGGTGGACTCATGCTGGGTAGAGACTCAGACAACTTGCACTTAGACTGCAATTGATTCCATAGCTTCTTGGGCAAATTATTTCGTATTGGAGCCTCAGTTTTCCCATCTGTAAAAAGAGACTAGAACTACCTCGATATGAAAGAAACAAAGTCAACAAGATGTATAAGAAAGCACATTGACATGTGCTCTACATAGAGCTGAAATTGTCACTATTAGTGTTATTATAACATTCTAATTTCCCCTCAATTTTAAGAACAGCCACCGTTTGTGGACTATTGATTAAGCACTTTTTGAATAGGAACATCTTTTCTTGTAATAGTAATTCTATAATCATGGACAAGTTATATTTTCCTCCCCAAGGTTTTGCTTCCTCCCCACCTGATGTGAAGAAGTGGTCATGAAGGCTGAATGAAAAGACCTCAGAATAAATCCCTAACTACTGCAGCACTCTCCTCTGATGGATGATGATCCATGATTCTGAGTGCTTCAGCCAGGACTCCCTTACTACAGAAGATTCCCCTGCTGTTTTTTCTTTTAGCACCCAGGTCCCCAACATGGAGCAGCTGCTGTTGATGCCCCTTCACCCTGCCCCATATCCCCTAGGCCTAGTACTGATGTGACTACAGCAAGCAATTCTTGTCACTCTGGTAACCTTCCATCTCTCTTGTGTCTTTTTACTTTGCCTCCTGGGACTTTCTTTGGTGGTCAGGAGCTCACGTGGCCCATGCGCTGGGAAAAACTTCAACCAGTGATGTATAGAAGTTGGTGGCTAAATAGCCCAACTGAGGCTCTTCTTGCCTGCTTTCTAGAAGCGTTCTTAAACAGTAGTCAGGAAGATTGCAACTCATCTGTTTATAGCTGTAATCTGCTCATCAACATTCCTTTTAGTGAGCTTTCTCTACCCTCCCCCTCACTTTTCTATTCCTCCCCTTGAGCTACTAGGGATTACTCCCCAAATAAACAAACCAACCAAAAACCATGCCTCAGGGTGAGGTCTTGGAAGATCCAAAACCAAGAAACCACTCAAAGCCTGGAGTGGGCAGCCTGATAGACCAAGTTTGTCTTAGCCCGTGCTTGAACTTGTAAGGCAGACTGGAAACTTGAGCTCCTGACAGGAGCAGCTTCTATAGTGAGAGTAATAACATCAGTTCTACCTTCATGGCATTCTTATTTTCTAAATTTTCTGAGCACCTGAAATCTATTTAGGTATGTGTACTAAAAAGTTTAAAAAAAAGTCTGCTACCAAATGTTTCTTTTATCACCAGAAGGAAGTACACCTCACTTCATATTTCTCTGGCATGTAAAGATGTTGTGAAAACTTAAACATTGTCTTTATCTCTACTTCTGTGCTTCTAAAAATTTGTTCATGAGCCCTCATAGTCCCTCATCCCCCTCCTGTATCCACCTGAGATTTCTGGGGCCTTTATTATTTGATGTTGTATTCAACTAGCAGACCCACTGTGTTCTAATCCAAAGACTAGAAAATCAGCCCTCAACTTGCCTCCAGTCAAGTTAAGGAGACAATCTTGGGAATAAATAGCTCCAATTGAAGGCAGACCCTAGCTTAGATTCACACATAACTACAAAAAGTAGGAAACAGGAAAAAAGAATTTGTCTCCAATGAAAGGAGTAGAGAAAGCTTGGGCACTGAGCCATGCACAGACTCTGTGGCATCTCTCAGAGATGGGCAACGTGGCCAGCAAAAGCATAAGAACTAATCTGAAACATGCAAAGGGCATTTCTGGGGCCCTGTGAACCATCTGTAGCTGCAAGAACATTTATATGAGTGACATAGTTTGTTACAGATTTACAGGGACTTCTCTGGACAACTGTGCCAAGTGGTTTTCCAAGTATTTCTGTGATTAAAGGCAAAGTCAGGGAGAGTTCAAGAAGGGAAGATGGGCTTGTACCAGACAGTGTTGAGGCTCTGGTCAGACAGAGAGTTTGTTCAGGAGATTTGCACTGATGGTCATACTCCATTTCTTGTCTTCATGCTTGGGATAAGGCAGTGTTTTGATGCATAAAGATAGAGCTGATTCATCTTGGTGAAGTGGTATTTTCTCTTTTTTAAGAGTCACAGCTTACAAGCACAATGTCAGGATCTGTTTTCAGATCCCGGTTCTAGTTCATCATCATATATCCCGTCAGTTGGCAATCCATGCAGATTCTATCCCTACAAGGGACCAGTACTCATTCTCTCCCAGCCATTGCTACCTTCATCTCCCTCATTTTAGTGTTATTGGACCACATTTGGACTTTTGCCATCTCATCTCCCTGTGTCTATTACCAGTTTTTTCTTTCCAATCCAGTTTTTTCTGAAGCCTGTTTTGAGCAATATATTGGTGTGATTAACAGAACAGGCTCTGGTATAGACAGACTTGAGTTGGTTTTGTAGATTAAAAGACACTAATGGGGGTGATGACCTACATCCAGGGGTTGCAAATAAATTTTTATTGGAACAAATCCACTCTTACTCATTTACATGTCATCTATGACTGTTTTCCTCTACAAGGGCAAAGTTGAGTAGCTATAGCAGAGATTGTACAGTCAACAAAGTCTAAAATATTTACTGTGTGGTAATGATAACAGAAAAATAATATATAATAGCTATAAAGATACATGCAAATACTATTGTACTTGACACACTGTATATGCTTAGTAAATGTAAGGTATTATCATTATCATTGCTTTAATCTCCCTATTCACTGACCTCCATGCCAATTCACCCAATTAACCAGTGCTCTCCACACCTTCGGTATTACATAATGACTAATGCTCAGGGCACAAGGAAAATGCTCAGTTAGCAGATTGCTCCTCACCACAAAACTATTCTCCTGGAGGGAAGGAACTTGGGAACCACAACGTTGAATCTTTATGCATTCTAGTGTCTTCCATATCTCCATTGTCTGCTATTCTGCTTCAATGTCCGATATTCTAATACAATAGATCTCAAAGTATATTCTTTTATCGTCTCTTCCAAACGGGCTTTTCCTCCTGAATCCCAAATTTCTATCAAATGTACTACTACTGATACAGCCTGGAGTTAAGCTTAAAGAGTTAGAATGTTAGAACTCATAAAACATAGAATTGTGGGCTTTAAACCTCAAAGAGGATCGTGTAGTTAAGCAATTTTGTTTCTTACAAATCACGAAGTTTTGCTGCTTCATTCAGTGCATCTAGTTGTAGCCAAGTTGGATTTATTCTTCTTTCTAAGTTTCTTTTTCATATCTATTTATACCCTTCCATGTGTACTAGCCCCTTTCATGCAAAGATTTATTCCTTTATCCACTTGTTTCATCATTCATTTATTCCTCTGCTATTTACTGAGCATATCATTAAGTGGCATATATTGAAAGAGTCACTGGGGATCTGAGATTGAATAAGTCCCAGCATCTTTCCCACAAAGTTATAATAACTATCATGTAACCTAAATTTTCATTTGGAATAATGAAAGCAATTCACTTTTTCTCCTCTACAGCACTTGAATTCAGTTTTCGGGGGACCCCATATGCTTCACACTGGATAGGATATATCTATTTGTCTCTACTATGAGGAAACAGATCTTCTACTTGTACCATGAGCTTCTCACAGTTTATCTTTAATGTTGCCACTGATGGTTTAGTTTTAGCCATGGTTTTCAAGCAATAAACTATAGATTTCCTGGTTTGCTACACTGCTTCTTCCTCAGGGTGGAAAAGGAATGGAAGCAAGTAGATGGACTTCTCCCTGCAACCACAGTTACCTTTTACTAGTCATGCTGTATTAACCCTTTATAGTAGTTTGAAGAATGAGGCTCCATAGTTTTTCCAAAAAACATTTTAAAATAACTGAATCTCCTATTTATAATAAAAATCCAGTTTTCATTCCAAATTTCTCAAAAATAATCAAAATCAATAGGAAAAGTGATAATATAGGGAAGTATACTCAATACTTTATAATAACCTATAAGGTAAAAAGGATCTGAAAAAGAATATACATATATATTATTTATACACATATATGATGTATATTCAGTTTATATATATATGAACTGAATCACTGTGCTATATACCTGAAACTAATACAACATTGTAAACCAACTATATTTCAATAAAAAAATAAAAATGATAATAAAAGCTCCTTTATAAGAGCTTGCAATATGCTTTTAAATCCTCAACAACAGCATGCAGTGGGTATTCTAATTATGTCTGTGTATTCAAGAGAATAAGTTTAGGGTCTGAGAGGTGAAGCCACTTTCCCTGAGTCTCATAGGTAGTAAGGCAGAGCCAAGAAACAAATTCCAAGATATCTCTCTCAACACTATTGTCTTTAATTACCCTGCTATCCTGTCTTCTATAGTCTATATACTGCTTTCCCCCTTTTTACCACTCTGAGTTATTGTTCAGTCTTTTTTTTTTTTTTTAATTCTTTTCTTTTGAAATAGCAGATTCAACAGTCCTTTGTTTTTCATTTACTTTTTTAAAACTTGCTTATTTGGCTTGGGTTATTATTTGTTTTAATTAAAGACTTCAAATGTATTTGCATGCCTCTCTGGTCCAATCCTTCACCAATTTGTCCCACATATTTATCAAATTAATCCATTCCAAATACAATTTTTTAATTTCTTTTCAATATTTTATTACAGTCTTCTGATTCTTTCTACTTCCTCCAATGGCATTAATCAAAATGTGTTCCTCAAGATGTTGGTAGATAGTCTGCTTAAATAAAAGGGAAAAAAAGACTACTTGGTAACACTTAGCATTTCAGTGCTCTTCTTGGAGGAAAAAGAAAAGAGAGAAGAATCTGGATTTTTAAAAAAAAGCACTGTAATTCCATAAAAGAATTTGGGGAAATGTTTTCTGGAAAAAAATAATTTTCTTCTGAATAAACTAGACATTTTTGGTTTTATGGCTGAGGTTTTGTGAAGAACACTTCTGGAATGATCAAACTGAAATGTTACTAGATTTGTTATTTTAAAACCTTTAAGAAATCTAAAATATTATTAGCTACAACCTAAACATTTTCTTGGAATGCAATAGTTTAGCATCAAAGAGATATGTTTCTTCCATTATTATCCAAATTAATGCTGTAGTCATTCAGTGCGGTAAGAAAAGGATAAGAGGAAAAATATCCTACAAGAAAAAAAATAACTTTAGTGTTAAAGATGGCTTCCTCATGAGGGCAATGGTGTTAACCATTAGAAAACTTTAAAATAGTAGTAATTTTGAGACCATGTGTTAAAGATGATGAAGTTACAATATGGAAAAGTCAGAGTCCACCTCCCCATACACACTCCTTAGGCTGAAATAAATGAGAAAGAAATTTTCATTTTATTAAATCACTGAAATGCTGAGGTTGTCTGGCATTGCAGCTAACATTACTTACCTTGACAGAAACCAAGGTCCAGACATGTGGCAAAATGTTTAAAGTTCCACAGTGAAATAAGGGCATAGCAATTCAGTACCCAGTTCATAGCAATTCTTTCTACCCAATGATACTGCTCTATTCACAGAAGACTTCATTTTTTAATCTCTCTTATTATTAAAAACTAACTTGTAAAATTTCCTGTTTGTAAGTAATCATTTGTTTCCTTTCATACCTTATCTCAGGTAAATGTAAAAACTTCACTGTACCAGCAGGACATTAAACCAAGTCATTATATCATAAAATTGCAGTGGCAACTACTCCAAAACATTTAAACCAGCTCTGTAACACTGCACATTCAGATAAATGAAGAGACATTACTTAGATTTTCTACTTTTACCCAGTAATGGGAAAGGACAACCTGACATGACACACTCAAAGGGTTCTAAAGTCTTAACAGTAAGAATTTTATGTAATTTAGAAAATGCTTTCTCCTCCCTCACACCAATTTTTCTACTCTAAATTTAATTATTTGGATATTTCTTGCTTTAACAACCCCACAATGTAGGGCATAGTGTCTTTAAACACAGTCCTAAATAGAAACCCTAATAAATCACCGTTTGGTTTTTGTTTTTTTTTTGTTTTTTTTTTTTTGATCAGAGCCTTGTGTATTGTATAAATTGGAATGGAAGATAAATGATTCTGCAGAGGGACATTCACCTAAATAGCTTTATCCTCAGTAACAATGACAGTCTCCTACCTGGGCTGTAGGAATATAATGGAATCTCTGGGGAAGCTGGAAGGGCAATATGTCAGTAAAGTGAAGTCAGGCCCTTCCTATTGAATAGCCATGCCTAGACTAATCTTGACCAAGAGTCAAGGATTTCAAGAAGAAGACCAAGCCATGAAGACATTAAGAACCCTTTTCTTACTTCCTTTATTAAGGTAAAGCTAAGATTAGGATAGGGCTTCACAGGTGGCTCAGTGGGTAAAGAATCCACCTGCATTGCAGGAGACACACATTTGATCCCTGGGTCAGGAAGATCCCTTGGAGGAGGAGGTAACAACCTCACTCAAGTATTCTTGCCTGGAAAACCCCTTGGACAGAGGAGCCTGGCAGGTTACAGTCCGTAGAGTTGCAAAGAGTTGGATACAACTGAAGAGATGGAGCACAAAGACACAAGACTAGGATAAATACTTGGACATTCATATCTACACAGGGTAAAGTCAGTAAGCAAAAGGCAAGAGTAAGGACACAAGTGGTCAGATTTTAGGATGGACATGGAGACCAACAGACTTTAGGCCCAAGAGACTATGTAAAGGAGTGAGAAAGATACTCATGCAGACAGAACTTAGGACTTTAACTTTGAAAACTTAGATTCAAAACAACTTTACTATATTTACAAAGTCTATTTCTTCATATATATTATTGGAATACAGAATTGTGTGTTATTGGAGTTTAGCTTATGCAAACTCAAGTGTAAGTGCCCAGAGAGGGAAACAGTATCTCTCATACAAGAGTTTTGCTATCATTAATGGCAATGACTGTGTGTCGGGGGGACCTAGACCATTGTTGCTGCATTCTGTGTGCCACTCTGGTTCATCACTGTATTCCCAGTGTATAAAATAATATGTGCCAGGTAGGAGGCCATAAAATTTAGGGAAGGAATGGATGGAGGGAAATACGGAAAAGAAGAAAAAGGAATGAAGAAAGAGTGAGCATCTTGCTGTATTGTGTCTCTGTTTTTTGATATGGCGTGATCCAAAAGAGAAGTCATCCATTTTACGAATTGTGAGTAGAACAGAGTTGTGGATCACAACACACTGTGGACAATTCTTCAAGAGATGGAAATACCAGACAACCTGACCTGCCTCCTGAGAAATATGTATGCAGATCAAGAAGCAACAGTTAGAACCAGACATGGAGCAACAGACTGGTTCCAAATTGGGAAAGGAGTACATCAAAGCTGTATGCTGTCACCCTGCTTACTAATTTATATGCAGAGTACATCATGCGAAATCCCTGGCTGGATGAAGCACAAGCTGGAATCAAGATTACCGGGAAAAATATCAATAACGTCAGATATGCAGATGATACCACCCTTATGGCAGAAAGTGAAGAAGAACTAAAGAGCCTCTTGATGAAAGTGAAAGAGGAAAATAAAGAAGCTGGTTTAAAACTCAACAGTCAAAAAACTAAGATCATGGCATCTGGTCCCATCACTTCATGGGAAATAGATGGGGAAACAATGAAAAGAGTAACAGACTTTATTTTCTTAGGCTCCAAAATCACTGCAGATGATGACTGCAGCCATGAAATTAAAAGACACTTGCTCCTTGGAAGAATAGCTATGACCAACCCAGACAGTGTATTAAAAAGCAGAGACGTTACATTGCCAACAAAGATCCAGCTAGTCAAAGCTATGGTTTTTCCAGTAGTTATGTATGGATGTGAGAGTTGGACTATAAAGAAAGATGAGTGAGAAAGAATTGATGCTTTTGAACTGTGGTGTTGGAGAAGACACTCAAGAATCCCTTGGACTGCAAGGAGATCAAACAGTTATCCTAAAGGAAATCAGTCCTGAATATTCATTGGAAGGACTGATGCTGAAGCTGAAACTCTAATACTTTGGCCACCTGATGCAAAGAACTGACTCATTGGAAGGACCCTGATGCTGGGAAAAATTGAAGGCAGGAGAAGGGGATGACAGAGGATGAGATAGTTAGATGGCATCACTGACTCGATAGACATGAGTCTGAGCAAGCTCCAGGAGTTGGTGATGAACAGGGAAGCCTGTCATGCTGCAGTCCATGGGGTAGCAAGGAGTCAGACATGACTGAGCAACTGAGCTGAACTGAACTGAATCAAATAAGATACAACTCTACTACAATAATAATCACAACAATGCATGCAAAACCTAAATCATCGGGCTCATATAAGGACATAATAAGATTAAAATATAGAATGGTATTATTCATAGTAATGGTAGAGTGGGCAAGAATAAAGTCATAATAATTTGTATCATTATCTGATTTCACCTAATAGTATATGCTGTTGTATGGAACTCTGTTATATAACACAACTGCTGTATATAGCTTCTGTAGTTAACTGGCAAAAGAAATTTCTACAGTTGAAATACTGGAGATGACAATACCCCAAAGGACAGGAAAATTAGCCAAGGAAGAAAATAACTGCTGTTCATTACATCAACCAACTTAGCCTTGTAGCACTATTGACATTCCCATCTTGGCTCTGTGGGGCTTGTCAATGGAGATGCTCACAAACACTTCAAAGCTGTTGCTGCCATTGTGAAGCATGTAAGCATGTATTCATTACTATTTGTGAGATGTTCGATAATCTAATGACAACTCAGTTGGTCAGTCACTGCTAAAATCTTGTGGGCTTGGGGTGAAGGGAGCCACCTGTGTTTTCAGATGCACCTAAGCTCGGGTTCTCCACTTATTTATCATATAACTTGAACAGATCATTTAGACCTCTCTTTGTTTTTTCTTTCAAATTGCACAATATCATGCCCCTATGTATCTCAAACTTGAGAGGTACTAATAAGAGCTCTTCTGTTCTCATTCTAATGCTCATATTATAGTCCTGTTTTTGAATATGGCATCTGCCCCCAAATGATTAAGACAAAACCTTAAGCATCATCACTGATGCCTTTCTTACCTTTTATCACTACTAACATCCAAACATGACCAAGGTCTGCAGGTTTTTCATCAAAAATATTTTTGGAAATATTTTCAACCACACATCAGTAAAACTTTTTTGAATTTCAGTAGCTTCCTAACTTGGTTTATTTTCCTCTCTTACCCCTTGTCATGATGATTTTTTTAAACCTCAAATCAAAACATGCCACTACATTGCTCAAAGTCTTGCATTGACTTTGCCTTTCATCTCCATTAGTATAAAACTCAAATTCCCATACCGTGTTCTACAGAAAGATTTGGCATATAACCATCATCTTCCTCTGTGAGTTCATCTCCTATTCTTTCCCCATCTTCCACTACTGTCCAGGTAGACTATTCTGTTCCTCACATACATCAAACATTCTCCCAGCCGAGGTCTTTGCCATTGTTGTTCTTTCTTTTGTCTGCAATGGTCCCCTGGGCATTTGTCAACCCTCACCCTTCAGGGCTCAGTCACCTCCTCAGGACAGTTTTCCCTGAAAACCTTCACAGAAGTCTTCTTCTCCTTGTTGATCTCAGTAATCCCAATATTTCCAGAAAGTATCCCAGTTTATAATTATGATGTTTATCTATTTAATAATTTTCTTATACAGTAGGAAGTAACTTTCATATGATCAGAGAACTTGTCATGTTTCCATGCTAGTATATGACACATAAAATGTGCTCAATAAATATTTTTGACCAATAGAATGAACAATATAAGAGATAGAAAAGGGAAGCTGGCTAAGTTGTATGTGTTGAAGGCTGGGATTCTCAAAGGTAACTTTAAATATATATAATTATGGAGCCTATCTCGTAAATTAGATATAATTCTACTGCAATCTTTTCTATGAAACCTAAGTTATTACACTTATAGAATCTCAATGAGATTAAAATGCATAGCATAGTATCCCAATGTTCATTGCAGCACTGTTTATAATAGCCAGGACATGGAAGCAACCTAGATGCCCATCAGCAGACAAATGGATAAGAAAGCTGTGGTACATGTACACAATGGGGTATTACTCAGCCATTAAAAAGAATGCATTTGAATCAGTTCTAATGAGGTAGATGAAACTGGAGCCTATTATACAGAGTGAAGTAAGCCAGAAAGAAAAACACCAATACAGTATGCTGCTGCTGCTGCTGCTGCTAAGTCGCTTCAGTCATGTCCGGCTCTCTGCAACCCCATAGACAGCAGCCCACCAGGCTCCCCCATCCCTGGGATTCTCCAGGCAAGAACACTGGAGTGGGTTGCCATTTCCTTCTCCAATCCAATACAGTATACTAACGCATATATATGGAATTTAGAAATATGGTAACAATAACCCTGTATGCGAGACAGCAAAGGAGACACAGATGTATAGAACCGTCTTTTGGACTCTGTGGGAGAGGGAGAGGGTGGGATGATTTGGGAGAATGGCATTGAAACATGTATAATATCATATGTGAAACGAATCGCCAGTCCAGGTTTGATGCATGATACAGGATGCTCGGGGCTGGTGCACTGGGATGACCCAGAGGGATGGTATGGGGATGGAGGTGGGAGGGGGGTTCAGGATGGGGAATACGTGTAGACCCTTGGTGGATTCATGTTGATGTATGGCAAAACCAATACAATATTTTAAAGTAATTAGCCTCCAATTAAAATAAATAAATTTATATTAAAAATGCATAGTGGGCAAATTTTAAAATATTATGCACTCTGCAGATGTTATATGTATTTTATTATTATTGTATTTTGATTCTCTTTATATCCTTTTATGTTAAAAGTGGTATATTACATAACAGGGGCTTTCAAGGTGGCACTAGTGGTAGAGAATCCACCTCTCATTGCAGAAGATAGGAGACACAGTTTCAATCTTTGTGTTGGAAAGACCCTCTGGAGGAGGCATGGCAACCCACTCCAGTATTCTTGCTTGGAGAATCCCATGGAAGAGGAGCCTGGCAGGCTACAGCCCATAGGGTCACAAAGAGTCGGACACAACTAAAGCAACTTAACACACACTCAAGTTTAACATACAGAGTATTTATGTAATAAAACAGTTTTAGAGACAAGGAACAGAAGGTCCATTTCAACTCTGCTTAAATGATAAAGAGAATTTATTGGCTCAACATATGAAAAATCCTACAGATAGGGCAAACTAACCAGGACCCAGAATCTATTACTTTGGGATTGTCTTGTTCTTTCGTTTTTCTCTGTTGACCTCCTCTTTGAGCTGGCAGTGAAAAGGCTACTATAATCTGTCACGACATTGTTCACAGCCAAGGGAAGTCATCTTTTTGCATGACTTTCTCTTTTCCAAATGCCCTCAGCAAACATCCCTTCCTGTCGCCTTTGCTTACACGGAGTTACATGCCATTTTCTGAACCAATTATTCTGTCCAGAAATGGTTGGCTATCTTATGCTTGAGTCCCTACACCAATTACTATCAAAGACATAGGAAACAAATCAGACTTATTCTGGAGTTGAAAACAGGTTTGCTTCCTCTTCAGCACTGGTGTTACAAGGAGTAAATGTAAAGTGTTATCGTTGTTGTTTAGTCACTAAGTCATATCTGATTTTTTCACAACCCCATGGACTATAGTCTGCCAGGCTCCTCTGTCCCTGGGATTTCCCAGGCAAGAATACAGGAGTGAGTTGCCATTTCCTTCTCTAAGGAGTCTTTTCGAGCTGGGGATTGAATCCTTAACTCCTGCTTGGCAGGCAGATTCTCTATGTAATGTAATTGCAGCAGCAGCAGCAGAAAGGGCAAATCAGGCAGGAAAGTACCTGATTACATCCACTCTGTGTATGAAAACTAAATGACTGAAAGCAGGTAGAAGAGCACTTGGACAATACCTGGGATATGGAAAAATGCTCAATAATATTAACCACTCTTTGGCTGGGAGAAAAGCAAATCTTTCTAAATAAAATTCTAAAAATTTCAACAACAAAGAAGTGATGTCAAACCAAGAGAAATTATACATATAAAGAGAAAACACATATAAAGTATTTTGTAGATTTTTTTTACTTGACCTGAGATTAGTTATTATTATATATTTTCCATTTGGACTTTGGTCAATCAATATGCTTTAATATCTACACTGTGAAAGACATGATTTTAAATGCTGCATATGACATGAAGCCTAAAATATAGTTTTCTCTAGGAGCTTGGAAGCTAACACATGACATATGTTCTAAGTCAATGTACAATAATATTTTAAGTTAAGTACTAAATAAGTTGAGTTATATCAACATGCAAAAATAGTATATGTTAAATACTAATATTTGAATGGATGTAAAGTTGCACATATCATATATTTATGTAATAACAAAAGTACTAAATTAGTGATTGACCACAGCAGTGTTTAAGAGCCTAAACACTAACTGCTGCTGCTGCTGCTAAGTCGCTTCAGTCGTGTCCGACTCTGCGACCCCATAGACGGCAGCCCACCCAGCTCTCCCGTTCCTGGGATTCTCCAGGCAAGAATACTGGAGTGGGTTGCCATTTCCTTCTCCAATACATGAAAGTGAAAGTGAAATCGTGTCCGACTCCTAGCGATCCCGTGGACTGCAGCCTACCAGGCTCCTCCATCCATGGGACCTTCTAGACCCACGCAAAATAGTGTTTGGATCCTAACTCTTGTATTAGTATCTGGGATCAGTACTCCTTCCCTAGCTTTAGTCCGCTCACCTGTATAATGTACCTATCTCATTGGGTTGTTGCAAGGGTTGAATTAAAAGAGTTGATCCAAATGAGTGATGTCACTGCGTCTGACACGTGGTGAGTGCTCCATAAAAGATAGTTACTCTTAGAACCACCATCTTTGTTAAGATTAGGTTTTACAGAATTCTGGAAAAAGAAATCAGTTGAAATAGAAAGGATTTGCTCTTAGTCTTAAAGGAAGTGTAGGATTCAAACAAGAGATGAGATAGCTGGCCATGCAATCACAAGCCACACTTGGGAATTTGGTAAATAGCCCGAACTGTCTAGGAGCTGGAAACCCAAGTAACAACAGATTGTATTTGCACATCATCTCACAATCCTTCCATTTTTACATTTAAATAGCTATTATCTCCCATCACTCTCTTTCACAACTCAATTCAATTCACATCTGCTTTCTTTTTAACAAACATGGAAACTGAGACCGGTAATTAAGTACCTCAAATCCCTTTTCAGAATGAGGTATGTCCCAAGAGGGAAGAGACCTATTAGTATTAGCTATTGAAATTTAAGAACGGACCACAGCGCCTAACACTCCCGCTCCCCGGCCGCCGGGGGGCGGGCCCAAGAAGAGGGTCACCCCCTACTTCCTCTACGCCGCCAAAGCGTCGTGCTGCGCCCCTAATGGATCGAGCGTGGGCAGTTGCCGTCCTCGCCGCTGGCTGCTCGGGTGAGTCGGGCCACCGGTGATCGCTTTCCCCCTTCCTCACTTCTTGGGTTTCAGCCGCTGCGAGGCGCCCACGCCCTGCGCCCCGCACCGGGTACGCCCGGCTCCTTGTGATTGCTTCTGGGCTTCCCTGGTGGCTCAGCTGGTAAAGAATCCGCCTGCAATGCGGGAGACCTGGGTTACATCCCTGGGTTGAGAAGATCCTCTGGAGAAGGGAACGACTACCCACTCCAATATTCCATGGACTGTACAATCCATGGGGTCACAAAGAGTCGGACACCGCTGAGCGTCTTTCACTTCACTTTACTTCTCATGAATAATTATTGAATGGCAATGATGGGGTAAAAATAAATATGTTAATAAACTGACTTGCTTAGAGTTATCTAGCTAGTAAACAGCAGGGATGAAACTGGACAAGGACTAGTGCTTCCTAGTTTCAAAATTTTTTTTTTATGTTTCCTATGACACTTCACTCTTTCCACATAAAGGAATTAGGAGAGAGGAGATTGGAAGGAACATCTCTGGAGAGTGCAGTGATCAGAAGTTCAGGTGAACACATAGGAATTGGTCCATTATGTTCTAAGGGTAACCACAGTGTAGTGCGGCAGTGCACAGGTCAGGTTAAAAGCTCGGTTCCTCCTCTTATGTGAATTTGAATGTTGTTTAACCTTTCTGTATCTCATTTCCCTCAGCCATTAAAAGGGGATAAATGATAGCTTTTATCTCATAGACTGATAATGATTAAAGGAAACAATGTGTGTACACTAAATGTACACTGAACTGCTTAGAACATAGAAAGCATTCAGTAAATGTTAGCAATCATTATGGAGAAATATGCAAAAACCTATCTTTTAGAATATTTGCTCTTTTTTATTCATCCACCCCTAACTCTGGCCCTTTGCATCTGAGTGCATGCAACTCATGGTTCTGTTGTTCCTTTGTCAAGGCCTTTGATGTTTGTTTTTCCAGCTGCAGGAAAAGTGCTCTCAAAGTATGGAAATCACTGAAATCACTCCAGGAAAGCAATCACCTCCCTCACCATCAAACCAAGGAAAATGGCCAGTATTCCATTTCCATGAGTCTGACACTTGGGACTGACTATACAATGTGTGGAGCCCAGTGCAAAATGAAAATGTGGGACTTCTTGTTCAAAATGTATTAAGAATTTAAAGACAGCAACACAGCATTAAAGCATGTATGGGGCCCGTCTGAGCCCATGTACAGTTGCACACCCATAAAGCCAGGTCTGCAGATGCTTTAGACTTTCTACTCTTTTTCGTCTTCCTTTGCAGTCATCTTTTCGTGACTCTTGCCCCAAACACCCGGCAGAAAGTGTTCCTCTTGCCCTTGATCTTGGCATTAAACGTGCTTTGCATTTTGGAATCCAAATGCCTGGATTCAGACTTGAATTCCACCCTTTACTGGCCTATATGCTCACAGGTATGATGCTTAACTTTCTTCATCTCTCTTTTCTCATGTGAAAATTGAGGATAGCAATAATAATAGCAAGTATGCAGACATTATGAGGATTGAAAGAGCTATTAATTTAAAAGCTTTTAAATAGCATCTAATACGGTGGTTCTCAACCTTGGCTGCATATTAGAATCATCCAAAAGCTGTTCAGAAGTAGCATTTCCTGGGTCCCAGCCATGACCAATTAAACCAGAGTCTTTGGGGGTAAGGCCAGGACAACTGTAGTTTTAAAAAGCTCCCAAAGATATTTGAATAGACAGGAGGATTGTGAACTACTGGTCTTGTACATGATGAGTGTTCAATAATAAATAATAAGAATAAATAATAAATGCTATAATAAAAAATAAAATTTAAATATAAATAATATAATAATAAATAATAAATGTTGGCCAGTTATTATTACACAGCATAGCTACACAAGGAAGTAACATGCCCTATATTTCAATTTTTCCCCTGGATCAACTCTGCATTTGACTTCTCTCTCCCACTCTCATGTGCTTTGATCCAGCATGTAGCTGCAACCAATATAAATCAATACCAAAGATGTCTTACCATGCTCCCGCTGAGACAAATGTACCTCTGAATACAGGTCTTCCCATTAACCTGGAGATGAGAGGGGAAATGTCAACTCTTTCAACAGGGGTTCTTCCTTTGATATGAGGGTGGTGTGTATTCCAAAAGCTCAGCACTCTGTGGGTTTCGGGGGGCAGGGAGGCCTTCAGTCAAGTCACCAGAGATCCCTAAATAATGCAAAGCAAAGAGAGACAAGGCAGTGGTGAGAATGTTAATTTCTTAAGCTTGTGTTTCTCTCCCATCAGAGTGGATAATCATCTTTCTGAAAATGTCCTTTTGTCGTATTTATGATGGTGACACATCCATTATGAATACAGTAGCTCATTTGCAATATATCCTGACAAATATTGATGTGTTCTAGGCTACATTTAATTCCAAGGTAACTAAAATCGTTTGTGTTTCTTAGTAACTGAGAAGGATTCTGATCACATGATCACACAAAGCTTAAAATATGAGGGTCCTTTATGAATCGTGCTTCACAGTGAATCTACTGATCAGGACCTAGACTGGAGTTAAAGTAGGAGCTGGAGAAGAGGTCAGTTGACTCAATTTGACCTTGAGGTCTAGAGGATCTCAATCTCAAGCTGAGGTTCACAGACATATTGTTGGAGGGGAGGTAGCTGTTAGTCATAGATAGTTTCTTCACCGACACCCACTGACCATCTCCTCCAGCTCAATAATAGGCTTACAGACTCAAGGCTCTTGGGACTCAGAATATGAAAGGTGATTGATGGAGACCCTCAGAGGCCCCAGTTCCAGCATCCAAGAGTCAAATACTTGTTATATTCCTGAGACCATGGGGCTAAGAGAAAAGCACAGATCCTACCCAGAGCTATTCAAGTTCTGGTTGGCTTCCTAAATTCTAAATACCTGAGAAGGCAACTCTTAAGCAATATAATAAGATTTTAGGTCTTAACAATATCCTTGAGATGTGATGGAAGACCCAGATGAACTATTTGGCCAAACCGATAGGGGTTTCCCAGGTGGCGCTAGTGGTAAAGAATCCACCTGCTGATGCAGGAACCTCAAGAGACAGGGGTTCAATCCGTGAGTCAGGAAGATCCCCTGGAGTAGGAAATAGCAGCCCACTCCAGTATTCTTGCCTCAAAAATCCCATGGACAGAGGAGCCTGGCAGGCTATAGCTCATGGGGCTGCAAGGAGTAGGACATGACTGAGCACACACACACATAACATAGATTCAGAGGATAAAAGAACCATCATAGTCAGTACAATGTTTTTAATAAAATTTGAAACCATTGTGAGCCCTGAAGTTAATTTAGTAGGTCAAGTCAAACATTCATCTTTATAATAGAATAGATTAGTTCGAAGTAGAATAGATCTAAGTGCTTTCGTTTCAGTTAAGTCTATTGTTAGTATTGAGCATTATTTTCTAGAAAGTTTTGCTTCATTTATCTGTGTTTATGCATGTGTATATTAGGTTTCAATGTAGAATGGAATTTTTGCTGTGGTTTAAGGTCCAAAAGAATGAAATTCACCATATTAATGGACAGTGTCTGTTCAGAGCAGTGTTTACAAATTGGAGATTCGCAGGATGCATGTGGTCCATCAGGAATGAGTGAACTGGGGGCTTTATTGTTATTATTACTTAGTTCTATGGTTCACAAAAAGAAGTTGTGAAAAAAATATGAGTTGATAGCCAGCATTTTAAAGTCAGGAAGTTTTTTGAAAAGACAGATTTTTTAGTTTCTCTTCAAATACCAGAATATCTAGAAATAATGAATCGGCATTCCCTCAGCCCAGGAGAGTCCAGGCAAACTGTTTTCCCCAAAATGAAAAATCTGATATGTCGAATGGGTCCATTTGTATAGTATTTTCTATCTCTGGATCCTTTGACTTGACAATGATTTCTTATCTGCCATATGCTCCTGCCTCAACCTACATTTCTGGCCTTATCCCTCACTCATCTTCTGTTCTAGACAGGAGAATTAGAAACCTAACTTATCCAAGGATATTCCCACCATCCTCTGATTATATGGCACTCTTTTCTCCCCAACCTTCTTTTGAAACTTTTACCAAAACCCAATTTAAATACATAGTTCCAGTTAGCCTTTCTTTCTCTTCCTTTATCTCTGGTTGTCCCCATCTCTGACTTCTGCTTGCTCATTGTACTTCTCTGCTGGTCATACAACACTCACAATTCTCTAAAATATATCATCCTAATTTATCATCATCTGTCTCTCTGAATAGGTCATAAGCTCCCAGAATGCAGAAACCATGTCACATTTGTCTCTGCTTTCCCAACCCATTCCTCAGAACAGTGAATTGCATAAAGCAGATACCCAATAGTTGTTTGATGAATTAGATTACAAAATACTTCAATATAAGGTTATTCATTACAACATTGTTTGATATAGCAAAAAATTGAAAACAATCCAGTTGTCTATCAGTTAAGGTTGAATAAAGCAGTTATACTACCTCAGAATATTCTGAGGCTATTAAAAATGATTTAGATCTGTGTTTGGTGAGGCAGAAAGATGTTCAGGACATACTACTAAATAAGAAATCAATTGAAGGAACCATAGAGAGCATTATCCAAATAAGTTTTAAGTAGACCCTTGTATGTACCAAATAGATCTAAAAGGATACTCACTCATTCACCTTACAGATGTTTACTGAAAGCCTCCTATGAGTCAAGGACTATTCTAAGATCTGCATATATGAGAATAAACAAAGCAAAATTTCTATGCACATGAAGTTAGCGTTCTAGTGGGGGAGGAGGCAGAGTGGAGAGACTGTATTTAAGATAGTAATAAGTGCAACAAAGAGAAATAAAACAAGAATATTGAATAAAGAGTGATAGGGCTGGTGCAGGGAATATTTCAACATTATATAAAGTAGTTAAGAAACACTTCTCTGATGAAAAGTTATTTCCCTAAAAGCCTGAAGTAAGACAATAAGTCATGTAGTATGTATCTAAGGGACCAAGATTCCAGCAAGAGGGCACAGCAAGTGTAAGGTCCAAAGTACTCGGTGTGTGGGATAGAGTAAGTAAGAGGAGAGGAAGTAGGAGGTTAGATAAGCACATCAGTGTGAAATCATGTTATGTAGTGGCCCTGTAAGTACTCTTTTCTGAATAGAATGCAAAGACTGGCAGAAGAGACTGGTAATCGACAGGAGTTCCAAATGGGTGATAGAGAGTTGGGTACATGATATAGAGTTCAAGAGTGTATTCTAGACTGGTTTTATAGATTTGAACTGGTATTTAAATCAATTTTCTAATCAGGTAAAACTACCTTGAAAAGAAGTGTGGAAGTCAAAGAAGTCTGACTACTGAGCCACGTATTCTTTTGTTTTTTACATCATAGAAGCTTGAGTCCAGCAAAACGTAGGAGAGACCACTGAGCAAAGAGATAAAGGAAAAAGCTACATGAACAAAGCCTAGTGATGAAAGTATGATACCCTCAAGAGGAGGATAAGATAAATTCTATCAAATTCTCCTGAAAGGTTGAATAAGAGCAGGACTGAGAAATGACCATTGAATTTTGTGACATGAAGATCACTGGTGACCTGAATAAAAGAAATCTTGGGAGAATGATAGGGACAGAAGTCAGTAAATTAGGATCTCAAGAGAGAATGGGAGGCAGGGCTGACAGTGAGTTTATACAACTCTTTCAAAGCCCTTTCAAAATTAAGTAAGAAATATCAGATGAATTGAGACTCATTCTAGAAATCAACTAGCCTCTTCTCCACAAAAATGTCAGTGTCATAAAAGATAAAGAAAGTCTGAAGAAATGTTCCAGTTTAAAAGAAACCAAAGAGTTATGTGCACTAAATTCTATACTCGATTCTTGATTGAAACCTGGATTGGGGGGAAATTGTTATAAGGGACATTACTGAAAAAAAAATGACAAAATCTGAATACAGATTTCATTTTAAATTAGGATATTGTATCAATACTAAATTTTCCCAATTTGATCATAGAAATATAGATATGTAATGGAAGGTCCTTGGTCTCAGGAAATATATCCTGATAAACTTAGGCCTATGATACATATGATATCACTTAGGCATATGATACACTTAGGGTATTATAATTGCAATTTTCAATCAAATGATTCAGAAAAAAATAAACATAAATATATATACACCTATGTGTGCCCTTGGAATACAGAATGAAGCAGGGCAAAAACAATAGAGTTTTGCTAAGAAAAGGCACTGGTCATAACAAACACCCTCTTCCAACAACACAAGAGAAGACTCTACACTTGGACATCATCAGATGGTCAACACCAAAATCAGATTGATTATATTCTTTGCAGCCAAAGATGGAGAAGCTCTATACATACAACAAAAACAAGACCAGGAGCTGACTGTGGCTCAAATCATGAACTCCTTATTGCCAAATTCAGACTGAAATTGAAGAAAGTAGGGAAAACCACTAGACCATTCAGGTATGACCTAAATCAAATCCCTTATGATTATACAGTGGAAGAGAGAAATAGATTTAAGGGTCTAGATCTGATAGATAGAGTGCCTGATGAACTATGGAATGAGATTCATGACATTGTACAGGAGACAGGGATCAAGACCATCCCATGGAAAAGAAATGCAAAAAAGCAAAATGGCTCTCTGGGGAGGCCTTACAAATAGCTGTGAAAAGAAGAGAGGCAAAAAGCAAAGGAGAAAAGGAAAGATATAAGCATCTGAATGCAGAGTTCCAAAGAATAGCAAGGAGAGATAAGAAAGCCTTCCTCAGCAATCAATGCAAAGAAATAGAGGAAAACAACAGAATGGGAAAGACTAGAGATCTCTTCAAGAAAATTAGAGATACCAAGGGAATATTTCATACAAAGTGGGCTCAATAAAGGACAGAAATGATATGGACCTAACAGAAGCAGAAGATATTAAAAAGAGGTGGCAAAAAATAAAAAAATAAAAAAGAGGTGGCAAGAATACAGAGAAGAACTGTACAAAAAAGATCTTCATGACCAAGATAATTATGATGATGTGATCACTAACCTAGAGCCAGACATCCTGGAATGTGAAGTCAAGTGGGCCTTAGAAAGCATCACTACGAACAAAGCTAGTGGAGGTGATGGCATTCCAGTTGAGCTATTTCAAATCCTGAAAGATGATGCTGTGAAAGTGCTGCACTCAATATGCCAGCAAATTTGGAAAACCCAGCAGTGGCTACAGGACTGGAAAAGGTCCGTTTTCATTCCAATCCCAAAGAAAGGCAATGCCAAAGAATACTCAAACTACCACACAATTGCACTCATCTCAAATGCTAGTAAAGTAATGCTCAAAATTCTCCAAGCCAGGCTTCAGCAATATGTGAACCGTGAACTCCCTGATGTTCAAACTGGTTTTAGAAAAGGCAGAGGAAATAGAGATCAAATTGCCAACATCTTCTGGATCATGGAAAAAGCAAGAGAGTTCCAGAAAAACATCTATTTCTGCTTTATTGACTATGCCAAAGCCTTTGACTGTGTGGATCACAATAAACTGTGGAAAATTCTGAAAGAGATGGGAATACCAGACCACCTGACCTGCCTCTAGAGAAACCTGTATGCAGGTCAGGAAGCAACAGTTAGAACTGGACATGGAACAACAGACTGGTTCCAAATAGGAAAAGGAGTACGTCAAGGCTGTATATTGTCACCCTGCTTTTCTAACTTATATGCAGATTACATCATGAGAAACACTGGGCTGGAAGAAGCACAAGCTGGAACCAAGATTTCCAGGAGAAATATCAATAACCTCAGATATGCAGATGACACCACCCTTATGGCAGAAAGTGAAGAGGAACTCAAAAGCATCTTGATGAAAGTGAAAGTGGAGAGTGAAAAAGTTGGCTTAAAGCTCAACATTCAGAAAACGAAGACCATGGCATCCAGTCCCATCACTTCATGGGAAATAGATGGGGAAACAGTGGAAACAGTGTCAGACTTTAATTTGGGGGGCTCCAAAATCACTGTATATGGTGACTGCAGCCATGAAATTAAGACGCTTACTCCTTGGAAGAAAAGTTATGACCAACCTAGATAGCATATTCAAAGGCAGAGACATTACTTTGCTAACAAAAGTCCATCTAGTCAAAGCTATGGTTTTTCCTGTGGTCATGTATGGATGTGAGAGTTGGACTGTGAAGAAAGCTGAGTGCTGAAGAATTGATGCTTTTGAACTGCGGTGTTGGAGAAGACTCTTGAGAGTGCCTTGGACTGCAAGGAGATCCAACCAGTCCATTCTGAAGGAGATCAGCCCTGGGATTTCTTTGGAAGGAATGATACTAAAGCTGAAACTCCAGTACTTTGGCCATCTCATGCGAAGAGTTGACTCATTGGAAAAGACCCTGATGCTGGGAGGGATTGAGGGCAGGAGGAGAAGGGGACAACCAACGATGAGATGGCTGGATGGCATCACTGACTCGATGGACGTAAGTCTGAGTGAACTCCGGGAGTTGGTGATGGACAGGGAGGCCTGGCATGCTGCGATTCATGGGGTTGCAAAGAGTTGGCCATGACTGAGCCACTGAACTGAACTGAACTGAACTGAACTGATGTGTGTGTATATACATGTATAAAATAAATTACATATATGGGAAATAATAGATTTTATATATGCAGAATGTAGAATATATATATTTCTCTATATATATATGCAATCTAGGTGAGGGGTACATGAAGTTATTCTGTATTATTCTTACAACCTTTCTGTAAATTTGAAATTATTTTGTAATAATGCATTTTTGAAAATGCTGTAGTGTTTTTTTCTGAGTAATGAAATAATGGGTGTTTTTTCTATCTCCTTATCCTATTTTCTTTTTCAGCAGCAGAGATTAGTTTTTTTAAAACATAAGTATTTTAATGACATTTAAAGTATTCAGAAGACATATCAATTAACTTTATCAACCACTCAAAAGGATAGTGTTTTAATGAGCTGAGCAAATACTAACTTCATGAGATATATTTATCAGATTTTTTGAAGTTATAGAACAAGATTTACAACAGATCTCTAACAAGATATTATATACCCACATACAATAATTTATGGGCCAATGTTCACTTCTCAAGTAAAAGAAAGTTAATATATATGGATATTGCTTGAAGTATTTTAATGTTAACTATAATGATTTGGATTTATTTTAGGACTTAAATTATTTCTGTGTTTTATGTACTGGCTTTACCACCACAAAGGAGAAATCTCCAAAAGCAATAAACTTTAGTCTCCCTGAGAATTTGCTATAAGGAACCTGTAAAAGAAGGTGCAGGGTTAGAGTAATCATAGAAGGTATGTTTAATCAGATTCTCACCCCGTGGAAGATCTGGTTTAACATCCCACTGCTATCAGAACAAGTTTGCCATTATCACATATCAGATTTGTGGTGGAAACTCAATGGCCACTTGTTGATTCATTGTGAAGAAAGGGAAGAAAGCTTATATTAGAGACAACTTGACTTTGCAAAATCTAGCAAGGTTACCACCAACTCTCACCTACTCAGAATATAAAGTGTTGACCATGGTGTTAGGAAACTGAGTGGGATTTTTTTTTTTTAATGTCAATCCCTCTAACAAGAAGAATAAGATAACTTTGTTGACCACAAGCCTTAGAGCACTTTATTGACTTCACAGCCAAGTAAGAAAGAAAAATGAGGGGGTGGGGGAAGGAACTATTTAAGAAGATAGAGTGATAATATTTTGCTATCAAGATTGGTAATTCAATTGAAATAATTTATTTATGGCAAACCTTTAAAAATTATTATAGAGGTATATTTTAAGAATTAGTATAGGTATTTTTGAAGGTGTTTAAATATATATATATATATATATATATCTGTACCTGTATCTCAATTTCAGTTTCTGGCACCAGGGCAGACTAAATAATCTAACCAGTTCTCAATTAAAGTAAGTTAAAGTATGAATATCTATCTAGGTTATTGCTTTGACAAATTGATGAGAAGGTAAGAATGCTTCAGAGACCTACAGTTAAAGGAAAACGGGAGCACAACACGGTAAGCCGAGGACCAGAGTTCACCTTTACCCTAAGGGCATCTTCTGAGCCCAGACAACTCTGAACTTTACTTTGCATGGCCTCACAGAGAGTGAAGGCATAAGAAAATCTTTCAGAGTGGGAAACCTGCTAGGAGCTTCCACACATTTACCTGAACTAGAAAATTATACCTTCAGCAGGCAAACTAGAAACAAAACAGTACCTCTCAGGAGTAGAAAATAAAAGTAGCCATCTAAACCTTGTGTCTGGATGGAAGCCAGGAGGAAATATTTATAAATTAAAAAGAACAGAGTACACATATACAAAAAAAAAAAAAAGTTTCCATATAGGATAAAAGGTGAAATATGTAAATATCACAAGATACCATTTGCAACAGCACCAACAAATGAATTTAACCAAAGATGCATGAAACCTTAATGACATCAAAAACCTGTGAAACTCTGTTGAAACCACTTAAATAAGAGCTAAGTAAAGATGGACCATGGTTCATAGATGGGAAGATTCAGTACTGTAAAAATGTCACTTCTCCCCCATATGATCCATATTCTCCATCTGAATAGTTTTTACTTTGGAACATGACAAAAAAGATTGTGAAATTTAGAGGACAAAGGCCAAAAGTAGTCTAAAGAGCCCTTAACAGGAAATATATACAGGAAATACTTGCCTTACCAGATATCAAGAGTTATAAAATCTAATATTTAAGATATGATTATAGTGGTCCAGGGATAGATCTCAGAATATACTGGTGGAACTGAATGGAGAACTCGGAAATATATCCATACAACTATGGAAGTTCAACTGACAGATTAGTGGGAAGCAGGAATTTTTCTATAAATAGTTCTGAAACAAAATTAACTCCTAACTGAAACAATTCTATAGGAATTAAAGATCTAAACATGACAACAAAAGTATAAAAATTTTAGAAGGCAACATAAAAAATGACTTTACCATTCCCTCCATGGAATTCTCCATTTTTTCTGGAGTTGATCTGTAGTAGAGATAGTACTCTTGCCTGGAAAATCCCATGGACAGAGGATCCTGGTAGGCTATAGTCCATGGGGTCGCTAGGAGTCAGACACGACTGAGTGACTTCACTTTCACTTTTCACTTTCATGCATTGGAGAGGGAAATGGCAACCCACTCCAGTGTTCTTGCCTGGAGAATCCCAGGGACAGAGGAGCCATTGGGCTGCCGTCTAGGGGGTCGCACAGAGTCAGACACGACTGAAGCAACTTAGCAGCAGCAGCAGCAGCAGCAGATAGATTTCTTAAATATAGTAGAAGTAGAAAACACAGAGAGAGTTAGGTTCAATTACATTAAAATTAAGAGCATCTGTTCATATAAAGCACCATGTGGTAGAAACCGTGAGTACTCCCAAACATCAGTGTGGGAGCATTCTACACTTCCCAGCCTCCTCTGGAGCTGCATGATGAGATGCAGTTTGGACAGGAGTGACAGAAACCACTTTCAGGTCTCCCACTTAGAAATCACCTACAGAAGCCCCAACGTTCCTTCTTTTACTGTGTGTTTTCTAAAGCATAGCTTCAATATCGGGGATCACCTACTAACATCAGCCTTCCTTATTCACTGACAATCAGAGTCTGTTACCTTAGTTTCATGTATCCTACACTCATGAATAAACACCATGAGAAGTGACAGCTACAAAATGGAGAAACCATTTTCAGTACATCTACTTGACAAAATATGAGCATCCAATACATTTTTAAAGTTCTATGAAATAGTAAGGAAACTATAAACGTATCAATGGAAAAATGGGCAAAAGATTTGAACAGCCTCCTTCATAATGTCAATAACCACATAACAAGATAGCCATTCTCCTTAGTAAATGAAAAAATAGTACCTCACAATTTTTATTCCCATCAGTAGCACAAATTTTTTTTGAAGTCTGATCCTACCCAATGTTAACACAAATAGGGAACAATAGAAATTCTTATTCACTGCTAATGGAAGTAAAAATCAATACAACTACTTTGGAAAACATCTTAGCATTACATAATAAAGTTTAAGAAGCTCATACTCTTCTACCCAGCAGTTCTGCTCTTGGGTATGTACTCCAAGCCAGTGCTGCTCAATAGAACTTTGATGATGCTGGAAATATTCTATAATCTTGCTGTCCAATATAGTAGTCACATGCCCCATGTGGCTAACTGAGCACTTAAAATGTGGCAACTGAGACAGCAGAACTGGATGTTTTATTTTAATTCATTTTCAATTTTAATTAGAACACTCACTTGTGCTAATGTATTAAACAGCACAGGCCTAGGCAAAAGAAAAAGAAAAGAAAGTAGTGGGCCATTTACATTTCTGGGAATAAAGAGTAGAGGCAGTTTTTCTTATTCTTCCCACTAAATGTAACTAAAGTCCTGCTGGGGTTAGGGGAAGATATATATATATAACTCTACAAAGTTACATCAATAACCTCAGATATGCAGACAACACCACCCTTATGGCAGAAAGTGAAAAAGAACTAAAGAGCCTCTTGGTGAAAGTCAAAGAGGAAAGTGAAAAAGTTGGCTTAAAGCTCAACATTCAGAAAACTAAGATCATGACATCTGGCCCCATCACTTCATGGCAAATAGGTGGAGAAACAGTGGAAACGGTGGCTGACTTTATTTGGGGGGGGCTCCAAAATCACTGCAGATGGTGATGGCAGACATGAAATTAAAAGACGCTTACTCCCTGAAAGGAAAGTTATGACCAAACTAGACAGCATATTAAAAAACAGAGACATTACTTTGCCTACAAAGGTCTGTCTAGTCAAGGCTATGGCTTTTCCATTAGTCATGTATGGATGTGCGAGTTGTACTAAAAGGAAGCTGAGAGCAAAAGAATTGATGCTTTGAACTGTGGTGTTGGAGAAGACTCTTGAGAGTCCCTTGGACTGCAAAGAGATTCAACCAGTCCATCCTAAAGGAGATCAGTCCTGGTGTTCACTGGAAGGACTGATGCTGAAGCTGAAACTCCACTACTTTGGCCACCTGATGTGAAGAGCTGACTCATTTGAAAACACCTTGATGCTAGGAAAGATTGAGGGCAGGAAAGGGGATGACAGAGGATGAGATGGCTGGATGGCATCACTGACTGGATGGACATGAGTCTGAGTGAACTCCGGGAGTTGGTGATGGACAGGGAGGCCTGGCGTGCTGCGGTTCATGGGGTCGTAAAGAGTTGGACACGACTGAATGACTGAACTGAACTACAAAGTAAAGAGAAGCCAAACTGGCTGGGATCTAGGGATCTTACGGAGAAGATTTAAAGACAAACTAAAGATAGGGAGATAATATTTGCAAACCATACATTCAACAAAGTTCAACTAATCAGAATGCTTAAAGAACTCTTTAAGAACAACATTTAAAAAGCAAACAATCTACATAGAACACAGGCAAAAGACATTTCCTCTTGATGAAAGTGAAAGAGGAGAGTGAAAAAGTTGACTTAAAGCTCAACATTCAGAGAACTAAGATCATGGCATCCGGTCCCTTCACTTCATTGCAAATAGATGGGGAAACAAAGGAAACAGTGACAGACTTTATTTTCTTGGGCTCCAAAATCACTGCAGATGGTGATGGCAGGCATGAAATTAAAAGATGCTTGCTCCTTGGAAGAAAAGTTATGACTAACCTAGACAGCCTATTAAAAAGCGGAGACATTACTTTGCCAACAAAGGTCCATCTAGTCAAGGCTATGGTTTTTCCTGTATGGATGTTAGAGTTGTACTACAAAGAAAGCTGAGTGCCGAAGGATTGATGCTTTTGAACTGTGGTGTTGGAGACTTTTGAGAGTCACTTGGATGGCAAGGAGGTCCAACCAGTCCATCCTAAAGGAGATCAGTCCTGAATATTCATTGAAAGGACTGATGCTGAAGCTGAAATTCCAATACCTTGGCCACCTGATGTGAAGAACTGACTCATGGGAAAAGACCTTGATGCTGGGAAAGACTGAAGGAGGGCGGAGAAGGGGACAACAGAGGATGAGGTGGTTGAATGGCATCACTGACTCAATGTACATGAGTTTGAGTAAACTCCAGGAGTTGGTGATGGACATGGAGGCATGGCTTGCTGCAGTCCATGGGGTCACAGAGTCGGACATGACTGAATGACTGAACTGAACTGAGCTGAAAAGACATTTCACCAGAGAAGGTATATAGATGGTAAATAAGCAGATGAAAAGATGTTCAACATCATTTGCCATTATGGAAATGAAAATAGAAACCATCATCTGATTCCACTGTACCCCTATCAGAATAGGTAAAATAAAGTGCAATGACAATACTGGAACCTGGCTAGGATGAGAAGAAACTGAATTATTGAAGCATGCTAGTGATGTCGGAGAAGGTGATGGCACCCCACTCCAGAACTCTTGCCTGGCAAATCCCATGGATGGAGGAGCCTGGTAGGCTGCAGTCCATGGGGTCACTAAGAGTCGAACACGACTGAAGTGACTTAGCAGCAGCAGTGGGTATGTAAAATGGAACAGTCACTCTGGAAAACCATTCAGCATTTCTTAGACGACTAAATATGTAATTATCATATGAACCAGCAATTGCTTTCCTGGGCATTTAACATAGAGAAATGAAGAATTGGATTTATACCAAAACCTGGACCCAAATGCTCATAGTAGCTTTATTTATAATAGCCAAAAACTGAAAACACCAGATGTTGTTGAACAGGTAAGTGTTTAAACAAACTATGATACATCCATACCATGGAATAGGCCTTCGCAATAAAAAGAAATCCATTTACAAAAAATTCTTGAAAAGAGAAAATTATAGAAATGGGAACTAGATTATGGGTTGCTTTGGGTTAAAGACAGAGGCAAGGTTTGCAGAAAGTGAATATGGCTACCTCTATACTACGCCAAAGCCTTTGACTGTGTGGATCACAATAAACTGTGGAAAATTCTGAAAGAGATGGGAATACCAGACCACCTGACCTGCCTCTTGAGAAACCTATATGCAGGTCAGGAAAAAACAGTTAGAACTGAACATGGAACAAGACTGGTTCCAAATAGGAAAAGGAGTACGTCAAGGCTGTATATTGTCACCCTGCTTATTTAACTTCTATGCAGAGTACGTCATGAGAAACACTGGGCTGGAAGAAGCACAAGCTGGAATCAAGACTGCCATGAGAAATATCAGTAACCTCAGATATGCAGATGACACCACCCTTATGGCAGAAAGTGAAGAGGAACTCAAAAGCCTCTTGATGAAAGTGAAAGTGGAGAGTGAAAAAGCTGGCTTAAAGCTCAACGTTCAGAAAACGAAGATCATGGCATCCAGTCCCATCACTTCATGGCAAATAGATGGTGAAACAGTGGAAACAGTGTCAAACTTTATTTTGGGGGGCTCCAAAATCACTGTAGATGGTGATTGCAGCCATGAAATTAAAAGACACTTACTCCTTGGAAGGAAAGTTATGACCAACCTAGATAGCATTCAGGATACAGGATGCTTGGGGCTGGTGCACTGGGATGACCCAGAGAGATGGTATGGGGAGGGAGGTGGGAGGGGGGTTCAAGATTGGGAACACGTGTACACCTGTGGCGGATTCATGTTGATATATGGCAAAACCAATACAATATTGTAAAGTAATTAGCCTCCAATTAAAATAAATAAATTTTAAAAATAAAAATAAATTAAAAAACCAGAAGCAGAGACATTACTTTGCCAACAAAGGTCCATCTAGTCAAGGCTATGGTTTTTCCAGTGGTCATGTATGGATGTGAGAGTTGGACTGTGAAGAAAGCTGAGTGCTGAAGAATTGATGCTTTTGAACTGTGGTGTTGGAGAAGACTCTTGAGAGTCCCTTGGACTGCAAGGAGATCCAACCAGTCCATTCTAAAGGAGATCAATCCTGGGTGTTCATTGGAAGGACTGATGCTAAAGCTGAAACTCCAATACTTTGGCCATCTCATGCGAAGGGTAGACTCACTGAAAAAGACTCTGATGCTGGGAGGGATTGGGGGCAGGAGGAGAAGGGGACGACAGAGGATGAGATGGCTGGATGGCATCACCAACTCGATGCACATGAGTTTGGGTGAACTCCAGGAGTTGGTGATGGACAGGGAGGCCTGGCATGCTGCAGTTCATGGGTTTGCAAAGAGTCGGCCACGACTGAGCGACTGAACTGAACTGAACTGACGTTCATGGAAATATTCTGTATCTTTCTTTACTACATCAATGTCAATAGGTACTAGAGTTTTACAAGACATTACAATTGGGGAAACTGAATAAAGGTTATGTGAGACATCTTTGTATTTTTACAACTTCATATGAGTTTACAATTATTGCAAACCAAATGTTTAATTTTAAAAACACTGGAAAAAACTCAAAAATTCATCAACATAAAATGCAGAAACAAATTGTGATATATTCATATACTCATTGGAATGCAAGCAAAAGCAAAGATGATAAATTCAATAAATGGTGTTACTTCTGAAGAGGAGAGAAAGAGATGATTTCAGGGGTACTTAAGGGGATTTCAAAGGTAATATTTCTCCCCACAAATTGAGTAATGGATACACAGGCATTCATTATATCATTGTTCTTTATTCTTTACAAATATTTTAAAAATTTAAAAATAATTTACATTTTAACATTCCTTTCAAAGTAAGGGGAAAAATTGTATTTTATTCTGTTTTAAAGGATATCTTAATTGCACCAATAAACTAGAAATTGAACAGTCCACACCGCTCAGTGATATGTGCTAAATACTTCAACAAAAAGTGGTGTATTTAACAATTAAGATTAAAATTTATATTCTCTTTCTGAATAAATTGTGTCAGACAACAGAAAATGATTAGATGATAGAGCCAAAGTAAGAGTGAAATGTGAGATGACAGATAAAGGGGAAACACATTATTCATTTATTTATTTTTATTATATATTTGGCCATGCTACACAGCTTGTGGGATGTTAGTTCCCCAATCAGGGATCAAACTCAGTGCTCAGCAGTGAAAGTAACAAGTCTAAACCACTGAACACAAATGGAATTCCCAAGGGAACTCATAACTTGAGGTTAAAAATGAGAGGATCACTTTCTAAATTCATGTCATATAATGATGTTGGGCTAGGTCTTAGAACAATGGGCAAAGTGAAAATTTGTTGAAGCTCAAAAGCAGATGAGGGCTTTACTATTTTGGATGGAGAGGACCCAGGAAGCTCGGCCCATCAATCAGATGTACTAGCACTTCAGTATATGAACGGATTTAAGGAAAAGGATGGGCATTTCAGAATACAGCACTCAATGAAGTAAGCACCTACAGAATTCTGTGAATGATGCAAAACCAAATCACTGGGACAGAGGATACTAAAAACAGAAATTTAATGTAAACGTCTGTAAAAAAAGTTCTTACAAAGGAGTAAGGTTAAGTCCACAGGTGGCATTGCTTTTGGAATTACCAAATGAGACTGACCCTAATAGCACTTACTATATGTCAGGCCTGGTGCTAAATGATTTACATGCATTTGGTTCATTTGATAATCATGGAATTCTTCTGTAGTGGTACCACTATTTTCCTAATTTTATAGGTGAGGAATCTGAGACTCAGTGAATTTAAGGGATTACCTAAAGTCATGTCACTAAAGGGTGGAAGAACCAATACAAAGACCTAGATCTGTCTGTCAGACTCCAGAGCCTATGCTCTAAGCCTAGCCATGCTGCTGCAGCATCAATAAATAGAAAGAGCAAAGGAAAGTTAATATTAAGGACACCCCCTGCTTAGGAGAGGAATTAAGGCATATATAGCAGGCATACAAATAACTTAATATTGGTCCATCTTTGTCAATTGCAACAAAGTTCAACAGCCATAAGCTTTCAATTTTTGAGGTGTTTTCATGACTAAGATTCCCACTGTTCATTCTTTTTCATTTGCTGCTCTCTGTACCATGATGCAGATGGTGAAAAAAATAATACATACTCTTTTTGCGCACATGTTGTTATACATTAAGCAAATGTGAGAAGGGGAGAAGTTTCTCCTTATATTACAAGAGAAGAACCCAAAGAGTATCAAATTGCAATATTCTTGCTGACTCCCTGCAAGAGGACTTAACCATGAGGAAGGGTATCCTGATGTGATTTAGGAAAAAAAAAAAAACAACTAGGATTTCTAAAGCAAAGCACTTAACTTACGCATCTGTGCGAAGAAGAGCATACATCATCTTTTCTAAAAGAGGGTAAAAATCCAACTTTTTATGATTGTTTGCAAAATGAAAAGACATTTTCCAAAAAACATCAGCAGCCTGAAAAAGTAGTTCTGCTCCCCAAAAGGGCAGAACACTTTCTGAGGGCACACAACTAGCTCGCCCTTGGTGTAATTTAGCAATGCCTCTACCCATTGGCAGAAATAGCATCGTATTTCTTGCAGATCAAATTTGCAATTTCTCTCAGAAAATATCTTGGGTTTTATATATGCATATTCATAAAATGAAAATAACTTGATTCGTTGGCATTCTGAGCCTGGAAGCAGTGGGGTTTGGGGAAGAAATCATCCCAGGGGTTGAAGGAAAAAGAGTAGGGCCAGAGAAAGCAAGAGAGTGAAATGAGAATACAGGACAGGGCTTTGGAAAGGGCAGGAACATACAGATGTTAATGGTGTAGATATGCTAGGGAAATAATGCAGCTTTTCTACTCAAGATATGATCATATGAACTTGAAAACCCCAGTTGCCTGACCCAGATGGTGGAGATTCTCTCCTCTGCCAGTGCAGAACTGAAGGTGTGTCTGCATGCGAGCTGGCTGGGCCTCCAGCCAGGGAGGCAGAAGTGAAGCTGGGAATGAAGAGGAGGCATTCTGATCTTTTCTAACAGAAATGCCCTTCAAAACAGGATTCCTGTCTACTTTGGTGGCAGCAGCTTATAGAAAAGCAGGGGAGATATCCTGTATCATTTTTTGGCCCTCCAGTTCCACTTTCTCCCTTCTCTATTATTAGTAGTGGTCGTATTTCTATTATTATTGTTGATGGAAGGAGGCGACTTCATCACATTTATTCCCCAGCTCCTTCTCTGCTAGGCTGTGAGGACACAGGGGCTGTGTTCTTCCAAGACTACTGCTGGGATTGGGCAACAGTAACTGCTCCCCGCTGCTGCTAGCCGTGGGGTGCTTCACCGCCTTTCCTGGTTTCTCTTAACACTGCCCATACTTTTTATAACAATCCCCTCATAATACTCAACTCAAATACCCCATTTGAATGTTTTATCTATTTCCTGCAGGACCCTAACTCGGGCATTAGATTTGTTCTGGCAATGAGTTCTAGAAAGGCAATTCGAAGAGAAGGAAAAAATAGTAGTAGATCTGATGGGAGAGCAACCTGCAGGACGACATGCTGTTTGTGGTCCTTGGCTGTCCTCTAGGAAAGCAGCACTACTACTGTAGCCATCTGGCTTAGGTTATGGTGCTGCAGAAATTAAGAAAATGACATTGAGTGTCATTGGGAGCTTGGGAGGCAGTATGAGGTTATATTAAAAAAAAAAAAAAAAACAGGCCTGAGGTCACACAGACCTGATTCTGTTAGTACTTTTGTAGCCCAAAGAAAGTTACTTAAATCTCTGAGCCTTGTTTTTTTCATCTGTGTAAAACATAATAGTACCCACATCTTGAGGATTTTGTGTGACAATTATTACGGCAACAAATATAATGCATCTAGGATGGGATTCAGAACATTGCGGGTTCTAGGTCATTGTTAGTTTCTTTCTCCCTTCGCTATTTCACAACAACAGGACAAGTGATGGGAGGCCAAGGCCTAGGAAGGCAGATCTTCTGGTAGGGAGATGTGATGATGGTGCTGGACAATTGCTTTGCCTGCAAAAGGCCATGGTACCCGGTGGAAAGTGCACTGTACCAACGTTAGGTCTGGATTCAAGGTTCAGATCATCCACACAGTCAGTCAACTTCATGTAAAAAGTCCTCCTCTCTGAGCCCCAGTGTCCCATCAGGAAAGTGAAGCCTTTGGGCTAGATTAGCTCTTCCCAATGTGTGGTCACAATCTAGAATTGAGAGGGAGGCTAGGGAATAAGGAGTGGAACACATGTCCCCCTAACTTCCAAAAGGAAAATAACTAAAGCAATAGAAATGAAAATAGTTAAATTACCTAGATTAGAAATGAGGTATTGGCAGGCCATAAACTAGACCTGTGTGCAGATGTATTTTCTTTGACCTTGTATGGTGGTGTTTTAAAATTTCACACTATTAGACAGGTTTTAAAAATCAGGAGACATCATATAAAAATTCAGAACACCAGCTTACTTTGAAGGTCTGGCTATACTATCCCACCCCCACCCCCACCACCATCACACAATTTCTATAGGGTAACGCTGGCCAGAGCTGAGTGACCTCTGCCACCCTCAGGGAGAGTGCACCTTCCTGTTGGCCACAACCTTCACCTGAACCACTTCATTCATATGTTACATGCCAGGTGGCTGGACACATTGGGTGCCTGGCACCAAAAAAATGAAGAGATGTTAGTCTTGATATTAAAGGCTCTATGATAGCTTAAAGATTGCCATTTACTGTCACTAAAATAGAAAATAAAAGTTAAAACCAAGAGCACATTGGTACGATGCAACTGATAATTGACTCAAGGGCCAATTCAATGATACAATTTTGCCAGCAAGATTTTGACTGTGTCACCTCTTATATTGTTGGTCACTTTTACCAGAGGAATAGCCACATTATTTTTAGAACCAGTAAATGAAAGGGATTCTGGAAAAGACTCTGATGCTGGAAAGATTGAAATTGAAAGGAGAAGAGGGGCAGCAGATGATGAGATGGTTAGATAGCATCACCAACTCAACGGACATGAATTTGAGCAAACTCTGGGAGATAGTGAAGGACAGGGAAGGCTGGCATGCTGCAATCCATGGGGTTGCAAAGAATTGGACATGACTTAGCAACTGACCAACAGCAAATAAAAAAAAATGAGAGGGAAGAAATCAAAAATATACCCTATCTTTCTTAAATGAACTCTATTTCCAGGTATCAATAGTTGATAAGGGAAATTTTCCCTTTACAGAGAAGTATTTAAGCTAAAAATTGCAGAAGGAATGCTAGAATTGGGATTTCATTGTTTTGTAACACCCAATGAAATAAGGACTTTGATAACCACCGTGCATGCTTAGTCACTCAGTCATGTCCTACTCTTTGTCACCCCCTGTGCTAGAGACCAACAGGCTCCTCTGTCCATGGGATTGTCCAGGCAAGAGTACTGGAGTGGGTAGCCATTCCCTTCTCCAGGGGATCTTCCCAACCCAGGCATCGAACCCAGGTCTCCTGCATTGCACATGGATTCTTTACTGTCTGAGTCACCAGGGAATCACTTGATAAGCATCAGTCATGGCTAAGTCCACAAAATAAGCCAAGACCAGATGATTATACACACTCCTGATAGACGCACACAATACCACCTAAAGTATTCTCACCAAAAAATCAAAACTGTCTTATCAAAACAATCTCACTACCCACTCAAAAATACAAGCAACAAACTGATTAAATGATACCATGAAGATACAATCAGCAAAATCAAGACTTCAGAAACTCTAAGTTGATTCAACATAGATACCAAGGAAAAAGTAAAGGAAAGAGGGGATAATCTATGGATTAAAAGAGATTATATGAATCAGTTAATGGCAACATATGGACCTTATTTAGAATCTGACTGAAGTAAACTGAAAATCAAAAATAAATTCATAAAGCAACCAGGGACATGTAAATATGGAGTGGATGTTTGATGGTATTTGGGAATTACTGTCATTTATTTGGTATAAAAATCATACTGTACTTTTTGTTATGGTATTCTCCAGGCAAGAGTACTGGAGTGGGTTGCCATTTCCTTCTCCAGGGGATCTTCCTGACCCAGGGATCAAACCCAGGTCTCCCTCATTCCAGGCAGACGCTTTAACCTCTGAGCCACCAGGGAAGCCCCGGGAATTACTGTCATTTATTTGGTATAAAAATCATACTGTACTTTTTGTTATTAATAAACTTTAATTTTTAGAGCTGTTTCAGATTCACAAAATTGAGCAGGATATATGGAGAGTTCCATACACGTACAACTTCCTCTGCTATGCACATCCCTCATGAGAATCCTACACTTGTTACAATAAATAATTCTCTGCTGATAAATCATAACCCACAGTACATAATATACATTACAGTTTACCTTTGTTGTTATATATTTTATGAGTTTGATAAACATAAAATGACATGCATCCACCATTGTAGTATCACACAGAATTGTTTCACTGTCCTAAAATCCCGTGTGCTCTACCTATGCATCTCTCCCTTCCCCTACTCCCTGGCAACTACTAATCTTTTAACCATTTGTAAGTATTAATAATTTTGCCTTTTCCAGAAATCATACAATATTTAGCCTTTTCAGATTGGCTTTATTCACTTAATAATGTGCACTTATGTTTCTTCCATGTCTTTCTGTGGCCTGATAGATCATTTATTTTTGGCACAGTATTCCAGTGCATTTTCCAGGTGGCTCAGTGCTAAATAATCTGCTAGTCAAGCAGCAGATGGGAGTTTGATCCCTGGATCAAGAAGATCCCTTGAAGAAGAAAATGGCAACCTACCTTAGTGTTCTTGCCTGGAAAATCCCATGGAAAAAGAAGCCTGGCAGGCTACAGTCAATGAGGTTGCACAGAGTCGGCCACAACTTAGCTAGTAAACAAATATATCACAGTTTATCCATTCACCTATTGAAGGGAATCTCAGTTGTTTCTAAGTTTTAACAATTATGAATAAAGTTCCCAGTGCAGGTTTTTGTGAGGGCATAAATTTTAAATTCATCTGTGTACATACCAAGGAGCATGATTGCTGGATCATAGGTTAAGAGAACGCTTAGTCTTGTAAGAAACTGCCAACTGTCTTCCAAAGTGGCTCCACAATTTCGCATTCCCATAAGCAATGAATGAGAGTTCTTCATGCCTCGCATCCTCACTGCCATTTGATGCGGTCATTGCTTTGGGTTTTTACCATTCTAACTGATGTGAAGTGAGTGGCATCTCATTTTTTTTTTTTTTTTTTAGTTTTCATTTCTTTGATGTCATAGGATGTGAAACATCTTTTCAAGTGTTTATTTACCATCTGTATATTCTCTTTGGTGAGGGATTTGTTAAGGGCTATGATATATTTTTTAACCAGAGTATCTTTTTTGTTGTTGAGTTTGAAAATTTCTTTGTAGATTTTGGACAACAGTCCTTTAAAAGATGTATCTTCTGCAAATAATTTCTCACAGGCTGTGGCTTATGGTCTCATTCTCTTGACACTATATTTAGCTGGACAGAAGTTTTTGATTTCAGTGAAGGACAGCTTATTATTTCTTTAATGCACTGTGCCTCTTTGGAGGTGTGTATCTCAAAAGCCTACAGTATACCCAGGATCACCTAGATTTTCTCCTGTGTTATCTTCAAGGAGTTCAACGGTTTTACATTTTGCACTTAGGTCTTGATGCAATTCACTTCATTTTGTCAAGAATATCAGGTCTGTGTCTAGATTCATTTTTTTGCATACAGATGTCCAGTTGTTCCAGCAACATTTTTTGTAAAGACTGTCTTTGCTCCATTGTGTTGCCTTTGTTCCTTTGTCAAAGATCAGTTGCCTGTATGTATATAGGTCTATTTCTGCCCTCCACATTTTGTTCCATTCATCTATTTGTCTATCCTTTCACTAATATCGCTCTCATGATTACTACAGCTTTACAGAAGTTGTGCAAGTCTGGTGGTGTCAGTCCCTTAAATTTGTTCTTCTCTTTTAATACTGAGGTAGCAATTATGAATCTTCTGCCTCACCATTTAATTTTAGAAACAGTTTTATTTCCACAAAACTATTTGCTGGCATTTTAATTGGGATTGAATTGAATCTAAAGATTAAGCTGAAAAGAACAACCTGATAGTATCAAATCTTCCTGCCCATAAATATGAAGTACTTCTCCTTTCACATTTAGTCCATCTTTGATATGTTTCAACAGAATTTTATAGTTTTCTTCATATACATCATATACATATTTTGTTAGACATAAACCTAGCTATTGTATTCTGGAGGTTATTAAGAGCCCCTGGAGAAGGAAATCACAACCCACTCCAGTATTCTTGCCTGGGAAATCCCATGGGCAGAGGAGCCTGACAAGCTCACAAAAGAGTCAGACATGAGTTAGTGACTAAACAATAGCAAACAATGTCAATAATAGTGTGTTTCTAATTTCAGTTCCACCTCCTCATTGCACATATATAGGAAAGCAATGTATTTTTATATATTAACCTTGCTATAATCACTTGTTACTTCCAAGAGTAATTTTTTGTCAGTTTCTTCAGATTTTCTACAAGAGGATATTTTTATCTGTAAACTTTGAGGACAGAGTGGCAGCTTATAAGATCCAGACCAGAGACTGGAAATCTACTTTGTTTTTAAAAGTGGTTGTTATCTTTTAATGATATATGCAGAGATACTTACAGATAAACTAATATAATATCTGGGATGCCTCAAAGTAATCTGAGAGAATAGAGATACACAGGAAACAGGACTGGCCATCAGTTGATCATTATAGAGTTAGTGTTCAGAATATCATTCTCTATATTTTGAATTCATTTTCAAGTTTTCAATATTTCTTTTTCTTCGAGAAACTTTCAATAGCTATAACTCTCCAAAAGTCAGATCCATCTCTCTTCCTCCCTCACTCCTTCTCTCTTCTCCCATCCTTTTGTTCAAATACCTTGTAAATTTTGAGCACAGCTTAATGATGTCTTAGGAGAAAGAAAAATAACTAAACCTTAGCAGTATTTTTCATCCTTCAGTCACTCACATTTACCTATAACTTGAGTACCCCACGCTATTATCTTCATTAATTCTTTTACATTGGCTCTTTCTTTAACTGTGCCTTAATTATATTATCAATGAAGTTAAAAGAAAAGAGGTTCTAACAATGTTTAGGTCAAATATCGTTAGAGATGAAACCAGTCAATCCTAAAGGAAATCAGTCCTGGATATTCACTGGAAGGACTTATGTTGAAGCTGAAACTCCAATACTTTGGCCACCTGATGCAAAGAACTGACTCATTGGAAAAGCCCCTGATGCTGGGAAAGACTGAAGGTAGGAGAAGAAAGGGACGACAGAGGATGAGATGTTGGATGGCATCACCGACTAGATGGACATGAGTTTGAGCAAGCTCTGGGAGTTGGTGATGGACAGGAAGGCCTGGAGTGCTGCAGTCCATGGGGTCAAAAAGAGTCGGACATGGCTGAGTGACTGAACTGAATTGAACAATATTTAATAAATATAAAAATGAATGTCTGGCGACTTCCCTGGTGATCCAGTGGCTAAGACCTTGTGCTCCTAATGAAGGGGGCCCAAGTTCAATCCCTGGTCAGTGAACTAGAGCCCACATGCCACAACTAAAAGATCCTGTGAGCTACAGCTAAGACCCAGCACAGCCAAATAAATAAATATTTTTAAAAATAAAATAAATGAAAGTTTAAAGAAAATGAATCTCTAAGCAGTAAAACAAAATGCATTGATTAATGTACCTCTTTAAATCAATTTGCATTTTACCAGGAGATTTGTGTGCTATTCTCTGGGAAATACTGTGCTAGCATGAGTGCTGGTAGCCCACAAAAAATATAAGTCATGTTATACCTCCTGTTTCCTGCTCTAACATTTGGATGATTAAGTGGCAGAATTAGAATCTCGTACTTCTCCAGTATAGCAGTTTGTCTTAAATCTGAATTTCTAGCCAGGTATTACACCTGCTTTACTATGCAGATTACTAGTAGCTTCAGAGAATTCAATTGTTGTCCTAGCTGTCCATCAAATGAGGGGGGTATAAATACATGTTTGCATCCTGAGAAATGTTTGCTTCTTCAGAACTCTAGCCAAAAGAGAGAACTGTTACTTTGGATTCACTTTGTTTTTATTTATCTTAAAAGAGAACTGAAAATGAATTGATCACAGAGGACGGTGTTTTGTTTCTGAATGCAGTCATGTAAAAATCAATGTACATATAATTGTGGCAATCCATATCAACTGTGCCTGGAGTTTTGGGTTCTTTTTCACTTCCTAGATTAAGTTTTCTTTCATTGAATCAGTGTTTTAGAGACCTTGAGGGTAAAAAAAAAAAAAAATAGAAGAGTGAAAGCTTAGACTCCGATTAAATCTCACAGAACTTGACAAATGATAATTCTTTGTTTCTTTGGTCATTGCAATACAACAGGACCAGTATCTTACTGATTACAAGAAAATAAATACACCAATAAGTTGGTCACCACCTCCATTAAAATCTGAGCATTTACTGCTGGGAACCCAACAAAATCCATGCAAGAAAATGCTTCTGAAAATTGAATGACTATTAAATATTGGATCTTTATAAAAAGCAACCAGAAAAACTTCTATAAATGCATCAGGCTTTTAAATTAGCCTTAAAATAATGAATGTCAGTTTTAAACCTTTTTAGGCCATATTATATAAAAGAATATGATGAATGTTGCAATATCACTTTTTACTCTGGTGCAAAAAAGTATTATTCTCTGTAGACATTACAACATAAAACAAAAATGCTTTTATTACTAGTAGCAATGATGTGACAAGCCTGATAAATGCAAGTTTGAGATTCCTTTGGGTTTTGGCATCCCTCACACTTATTGTCAAGTTACTAACAGATTCTGTAGGCTTGACTGGCCATCATTTAAGAGTGTCATTTAGTTTGAAATGACAGAAAAGTAAAATGTTCTTAAATGTTCAATTTTTCTCTATTCCCTGACTGAGTTGCTAATGACTAAGAGTAATATCTTTTATTCATGTTGCCTGAGTGATGAAATGGTCATTGCCAAATGATGAATATCAAGCAGAGATGTTTTCATTTAACACTCTTGGAAAAAAAAACCTTCAACAGGAACCTGACTGCCCTGTTTTAGTTGCTTCTTTTTTTGAGTCTCGGATTGACAGATAAATTCTTCCAACCGAACAGGCCTTAAATATCCCTCATGTAAAACCTAGATGTGTTATATAATGCTTGCTACAAATGTTTGGATTACAGGCTAATTAGTGCATTGAAGACCAAAGCATTGTTTAACTATTTTCTCTTACACTAGAGAGAGGTCTCTAAAATAGAGACATTTGGGGACCTACATGTAAATAATTAATGACTAAATCTATTACTTTCAAGCAGCATTTTCTGTGAAAGCTACATGATCACATTGGAAATATCACAGAACAGCCACATTGGGTATCTCTGGGCTGGTTACCATGAATTTTGAAATGTAAATAGCCTGCTCAGATCCCTTACAGTGTCTTAGAGGCTGAAATTTAATTCAATATTTTGATGTGCCATTTGGCAAGATATGTTTTTTTCTTTACAAACAGTTCCAAAGAAGCGTTAGGTGTCTCAAAACATGTACAAAACAATGCTCATCACTGTTGGAATTCTTCATTTATTCATTCATTCCTTCATTTATTAATTAATTCCAATGTTTTTTCTTTTTAGTTCCAGCTGTATAACAAGCACTGTGTTACACACAAGAGGAACAATGGTTAACAAGGCAGACAGAATTTTCCTATGAAGACTATACCAATGGGAATTTTAATAATGAATGATACATAAGGCAGATTCTTATAGTGAGAGACTGACAGAAAAGGATAGGAGGGTGGACGCAACTTTAGATAGAGGGGTCAACAAAGAAATCAATGACTAGGAGTAGTGATACTGAAAATGAACTTCATGGACCAGCAACAACTGTGATACCTGAGATCCTGACAAAAATGGACATTCTTGTGTGTCCCCCCGTCACTCCCTCTCTTGACCTACTGATGCAGAAACTCTGGAAGTAAACCCAGCTGTCCTGTTTTAATAAGCACCATCTCTCACTTCCCAAGTGATTATGAAACACTTCTGCACCTCGAAGTTCCAGGGGCTCTTAAATAACAGTTTACCTTCTTCTGACCTCACATCTGTCTTCTGTCTTGAGTTTCCATTTCTTTGATCCTCAAAGAGAAGCTAATTCCTTTTCTCACAATCTTTCTTAATCCTACTCCAGTCAAGTTTATGCCCATACTACTATGTCAAAACTGCTCATGCCAAGATCCCCAGTGACCTCACTTTGCTCAATCCAAAGGATTTTCAGTGTATGTCTTACTTGAGTTACTCACAATATGTGACACAGTTGAACTACCTCTCCTCCTGAAGCACTTTCTTCCCTTGGTTTTCACTTGTCTTGCTAACAGATTCTTTCTGTTGGACCCCTTTATCTACTCCATTTGTAAGTAGCAGGGCTCCAGAGCTTAGACCTAGGACCTCTTTTTGGTCTACAATCACTTCCTCAGTGATCTCGCTTAGTTTCATGGATTTGAGTGTCAACTATATGTTTCCAACTCCCAAACTGAGATCTCTATCTTTGACTTTTCCTTAAACTTTCCATTTTCATGTATAGATATCCAGAGGCATCTTAATAAGACCTTAACAGAAACAATTTTCTCCCTGAAACTTGCTTCTCCATCTTGATACATGAAAACATCTCCTGAACTGCTCTAGCCCTATATCTTGCAGACATGCATGACTCTTCCTTCTTGTTCACCTAACATAAAGTCTTTCAGTATATCCCTTCTTTGGCCTTCACTCTCATAATACATCTGTTGTTGTTTAGTCGCTAAGTCACAGTCTGACCCCATGGACTGTAGCCCACCAAGATCCTCTGTCCATGGGATTTCCAGGCAAGAATAGTGGAGTGGGATGCCATTTTCTTCACCAGGAGATCTTCCCAGATCAGAGATCAAACCTGCATCTCCTGCATTACAGGTGGATTCTTTACCACTGAGTCACCTGGGAAGCCCTCAAATACATCTAGAATCCAGCTATTTATCATCACCACCACTACTACCATTCTGCCCCCAGCCACTGTCCTCTTTCATTTGGATTATTGCCCTAGCATCCTAATGGGTATCCCTGCTCCCTGTTAGGGAAATTAAATAGTCTTGTTTGGGCTTCAGAGACAAAGCAGAGCAGGCCTCTGACCTTGCTTCTCATCTGCCTGGACACTGCCCTGACTGTGAGTGAATGTGACTGCCTACTGTAAGTGCAAGACTTTTGCACCATAGATAAGATAGGGGGCAAGTCTTGAGATTCTTGAGCCCTTGGAGGGGCCCTGGACAACCAAGCCCCAGGCTTAATCACATTCCAAGTTTTGTAAGACAAAACAAACATCATTAGCATGACACTGGTGCTGCAATTTGCTCACAGACCGATGATATCAATTGGCATCCCATTATAAAGGGAACCTGAAATGCAGTCTCTGAAGTCTCACCCACAGAGCTGATGAGCGGCCTGGGACCTTTTCCCAGTTGGGACTCTAGATGTGCTGTGACGCAGGACTTCCTAGCGCCAAGTCTGGATGTCGGTCAAAACCTAATTTGGTGTTGTATCCTCTGCTGTTTCTATTTCTCTTTTCTTTTAATGTTAACATATTGAAAGTAAGCGAGATAATTCTCTAACAAATATTGGCATTATTTATTTTTATATAATGAGTGGCTTATTTTGTTAACAAATTCTTTGAACCTGAGATGAAAGTGAAAACTTTTGACAAAACACTCAATACAGTCTGTTTCACACAGTCAGGGTCATCCATCTGACTGGAAGAAAAAGGCGACATTTTTACCATAAACTCCAAAGCCCCATGTGCTCTGGCCCCCTGCTACTTCTCAGGGTTTCTCTTCTACCACCCTCTCCCTGTTCACTCCTCTCCATTCACCTTGGTTTCCAAACTTTCCTCACACTGGTGGGCACACTCCTGCCTCAGGAGAAAACGCTTTTGCCTTTCCAACAACCTGGACTACTCTTCCCCAAGATATTCTCACCTATGACTCCCTTTAGAGCCTACTCCAGTGACTTCTTAGCAAGGACATGTGCCCTATTTTACTTTTCTACTTTATTTTTCTTCATAGAATGCACTGCCCTTTGAGATAGTATATAATTACTTACGTAATTTTTTTTAATATCTATCTCCCCTCACTAAGAATGAGGGCAGAGACTGTCAGTTTTGTACACTCTTTCAATTGTAGTGCCTAGAACATAGCATATTTTTGAACTAGAATTTGCAGAAAGAATTAAATTTATGTTTCAATTCTTAGATCAAATATTCGTTTTCCTAGGATGGATTAACCTGTAACAGGAGGGAAAGGGGCAGGGTACAATTTTTGAAAGAATGTCATAGTCCAGTTTGGTTCAGTCACTAGTTGTGTCTGACTCTTTGTGACCCCATGGACTATAGCATGCCAGGCCTCCCTGTCCATCATGAACTCCCAGAGCTTGCTCAAACTCATGTCCATCAAGTCAGTGATGCCATCCAACCATCTTATCCTCTGTCATCCCCTTCTCCTCCTGCCTTCAATCTTTCCCAGCATCAGGGTCTTTTCCAATGAGTCAGTTCTTTGTATCAGGTGGCCAAAGTATTGGAGCTTCAGCTTCAGAATCAGTCCTTCCAATGAATATTCAGCACTGATTTTCTTTAAGATTCACTGGTTTGATACCCTTGCAGTCCAAGGGACTATCAAGAGTCCTCACCAAACCATAATTCAAAAGCATCAATGCTTCAGTGCTCAGCTTTCTTTATGGTCCAACTTTCACATCCATACAGGATTAATGGAAAAACCATAACTTTTACTAGATGGACCTTTGTTGGCAAAGTAATGTCTCTGCTTTTTAATATGCTCTCTAAGTTGTTCATAGCATTTCTTCCAAACAGCAAGCATCTTTTAATTTCATGGCTGCAGTCACCATCTGCAGTGATTTTGGAGCTCCCCAAAATAAAGTCTGACACTGTTTCTATTGTTTCCCCATCTATTTGCCATAAAGTGATGGGACCAGATGCCATGATTCTCATTTTCTGAATGTTGAGCTTTAAGCCAACTTTTTCACTCTCCTCTTTCACTTTCATCAACAGGCTTTTGAGTTCCTCTTCACTTTCTTCCATAAGGGTGGTGTCATCTGCATATCTGAAGTTATTGATATTTCTCCCAGCAATCTTGATTCCAGCTTGTGCTTCTTCCAGCCCAGCATTTCTCATGATGTACTCTGCAAAGAAGTTAAATAAGCAGGGTGACAATATACAGCCTTGATGTACCCCTTTTCCTATTTGGAACCAGTGTGTTGTTCCATGTCCAGTTCTAACTGTTGCTTCCTGACCTGCATACAGGTTTCTCAAGAGGCAGGTCAGGTGGTCTGGTATTCCCATCTCTTTCAGAATTTTCCACAGTTTATTGTGATCCACACAGTCAAAGGCTTTGGCATAGTCAATAAAGCAGAAATAGATGTTTTTCTGGAACTCTCTTGCTTTTTCTATAATCCAGCAGATGTTGGCAATTTGATATCTGGTTCTTCTGCCTTTTCTAAAACCAGCTTGAACATCAGGGAGTTCACAGTTCACGTATTGCTGAAGCCTGGCTTGGAGAATTTTGAGCATTACTTTACTAGCATGTGAGATGAGTGCAATTGTGTGATAGTTTGAGCATTCTTTGGCATTGTCTTGCTGCTGCTGCTAAGTCGCTTTCCGACTCCGTGTGACCCCATAGACAGCAGCCCACCAGTTTCCCCCATCCCTGGGATTCTCCAGGCAAGAACACTGGAGTGGGTTGCCATTTCCTTCTCCAATGCATGAAAGTGAAAAGCGAAAGTGAAGTCGCTCAGTCTGACTCTTAGCGACTCCATGGACTGCGGCCTACCAGGCTCCTCCATCCATGGGATTTTCCAGGCAAAAGTACTGGAGTGGGGTGCCATTGCCTTAGGGATCCTCAATTGCAATCTAAATGACACACCCATGACAGTTCCAAGGCACTGTCAAAAGACCAGAGAGTGGGCAGTGGGTGGCTTAATTCGTGGAAATCTCCACCCCTTTCCAAAAATACTTGGAATAATCTTCCCACTTATTAGCATATGAAATTACCCAGCCTATAAAAACTAACTATGACACACTTTGCAGCTGCACTCATTGCCTGTGATGGTCCACACTGTTTGTAGAGTGTGCTTCTCTCTGAATCTGAATAAATCCACTTCTTGCATGCTTAGCTGCTCAGTCATGTCTGACTCTTTGTACCCCATTAAATGTAATGCATCAAGCTCCTTGTCTATGGGATTCTCCAGGTAAGAATACTGGAATAGGTTGCTATTTCCTTCTCTGGGGGATCTTCCCGACCCAGGGATTGAAGCTCCATCACTTATGTCTCCTGCATTTGCAGGCAGGTTCTTTTCCAGTCATGCCACCTGGGAAGCCTCATGTCACTTTTTCTCTCACTGAATTCTTTCTGCAGTGAGACTTCAAGAACCTGAGCTTCATTAGGTCCTAAAACAGGTACCGTGTGTTTTGACTGGGTTCCAGTCCCAGCCACGTGGGTTCAAGTCCCAGTCTGAGGTAAACGGTTTCAAACCCATCAAAAATACCTTTCCACAGCCCCATCCTTTCACCTATCACTTATTTCTTCACAGTAATCATGAAAATCTGTATTATCTTATGTATTTGTGTTATGTATGTTCTTTACTTGAATATTACACCTTTCTCCCAGACACAGTAGGTTATAAACCCCAGGACCACATCTTTTCTCATGATGCTTAACATAGCACCTAACACACTGATGCACCTCGAGTATTTTTCCTACAAGCATGGAATGAAATAAGGTGCTTTCTCTACCTTGTCTTGATATTATCCTATTTTTATCTTTATATCAAACTCTGAGGTATATGATGTCATTTCCTATTTATGAGAATATCAAAGCTCACAGGAAGCTAAATTGCCTAAAGGAACTTTTAAAGTCCCACAGGAGCTTCCCTAGTGGCTCAAATGGCAAAGTATTTGCCTGCCAATGCAAGAGACATGGATTTGATCTCTGATCCAAGAGGATCCCACATGCCACAGAGCAAATAAGTCCTTGCACTATGACTACTGAGCCAGTGCTCTAAACCCTGGAAGCCACAAGTACTGGAGCCCATGGGCCTTTAAGCCTGGGCTCCACAACGAGAAGCCACTCTAATGAAAGCACTATGCAATACAACCAGAGAGCAGCCCCTGCTTGCCACAACTAAAAAAAGAAAGTTCATGCAGCAACAAAGCCACAGCATAGCCCAAAATAAATACAAATAAATACATAAAATTATGTTTTACAAAACCTGAGGCAAATTCAAAAGTCCACTCTCTCCATGACGTTGCTCCTCAAGGAAATCAGTCAAAGGGTCAATAGGGTTTCCTTGACATAATACCCTAATTTGATGAAAAAGATATCTTGTCTAAGGTGTTAATAATCAATAAAGCCTTTATATCTACCCCTACTACTTTATATGTTACTTTAAAAGATAATTCAGTATTTTAACCCAAGTGAATAATAATGATAGACCTATGACAGAAAGATATATGGGAAAGTAAATCTTTTGTTCTCATTAATGACTCCAAATGGTAGCTAGTTTTTTTTCTGGACCACATCTAGGGGATGGTGGGATTGGAGGGAAGTATTAAATTTAGAATTCAGGTCTGGGCACAAATCAGACTTTAAGAAGAATTATGTTCCCTCTCAGAGCAGCAATTTTTCTCATTTAAAAAGTGAGAATAGTTTCTGGTCTTACGTTTAGATCTTTAATCCATTTTGAGTTCATTTTTGTGAATGGTGTTAGAAAGTGTTCTAGTTTCATTCTTTTACAAGTGGTTGACCAGTTTGATACAGGATACAGGATGCTTTGGGCTGGTGCACTGGGATGACCCAGAGAGATGATATGGGGAGGGAGGTGGGAGGGGGGTTCAGGGTTGGGAACTCATGTACACCTGTGACAGATTCATGCCAATGTATGGCAAAACCAATACAGAATTGTAAAGTATAAAAATAAAAATAAAAAAGTGAGAATAGTATCTGCTTTGAAGAACTACAGAGATAAAAGTAATGACAAAGTATGCCAATTGTCTGTTGTCACCTTGACATCACTGTCATTCCCTTGTAGGGTGCCCTCTACATTGCACAGAAAGTTCTAGAACAATTCCCACAATCCTTTTCTCAAAGCCTCTCCAGGTTGGATTCTCCCAGGGAAAATCAATGGTACAAGTAGTGGTGAACAGAAGCTGAAAGCAGGTGATTACTAGCGTGAAGAGGTACTGCAACAGCTGGGAGGTCTGCAACCACTTCTGGGTGCACCCCACACATCCCCTGCTTCAGTGCTGTAGGTATGTGAGGTGGTGGGCGATGTTTTCTGGGCTCTTTCCCCTAGGTCGTGCAGACTGAACTAGTCACTTCCTGGAGCTGTTGAAAGTAACAGCAGCTTTCAGGGAGTGTTCACAACAACCAGCCTGTTAGGGCTGCAGGCTGAGATGATTAGAAGTGGCTTTCCTGACCTTTCCTCCCTCACAACTTCCAAAAATTGCACACGCCTCTAATTCCCAAAATTCAGTCACTTCATAATGAAATACATAGAGTAATTTCTGTTTATTCAGTGAAACCCTGAATGCCAAACAATAGTAATCACATAATCATATGAAGCACTTTTTAGACCCAGCACAGAGCTATGTGCTTTCAGTTGTCCCATCTCCTTGAATTCCTACAATAGTTCCGTGAGGTAGAGACTGACATTGGGTCCACTAAACCTACGTGGAATCTGAGGCTTAAAGGGGTCACTTGGACACAATTAATAAACACCACACTCAGGTGAAATAAGTGTCTTAGTTCAGGTTGCTATAGCAAAGTACCATAGACTGTGTGACTTGAATAACAGAATTTTGTTTCCTACAGTTGGGGAGAATGCAAGTCCAGGATCAGGATGTCCACCTGGAGGATTCTGGTGAGGGCCTCTTCCCAAGAGGACTTCTTCTACCCTCATGTGGCAGAAAGAGAGCGGGCCAGAAAGCTCTCTGGAGTCCCTTTTATAAAAGCACAAATCTGTTTCATGGGGGCTCCATCTTATGACCTAATTACTTCCCCAAAGCCCTACCTCCTAATACCATCACACTGGATGTTGAGATTTCAGCATATGAATTTTGGGGAGCACACAAATCTGTAGTCCATAATAATAGGAAAGTACATTATAAACGGAAAAGCATTGCACAGAAAACACAGGTAACCATATAGTCTTTCCAGGAAGAGTTTCTCGCAAGCATGAGAACAGATTCTTCCTTCTGTTCTTTAAAGTTCCTCCATGCTGGACTTTCTCAATCTTGGCACTACTGATATATTGGGCGGGGTAATTCTTTGCTTGTAGGGAGGTTGTGGTCCTGTGCATTGTAGGCTATTTCACAGGATCCCTGGTCTTTACGAGCTAGATGCCAGAAGCATCCCCTACAGGTGCAACAATTGAAAATGCCTCCAGGCATTGCCAAATGCCTCTTGAGGGCAAAAACACAGTCTCCCTGCCACACCCTCCCAGAACCACTGAGTTGAAGGCTTCTTGCTCAGAGACTAGAACTGTAAAGGCCACAGACTTATTCTCTCTTTTTTTCTCAGGGGATGATGTAGTTTTTATTGACAAGGGAATATTTGCACAATACATTATTTTTTTTTAATTGTGGCAATAAAACACATAAAATTTACCCACCCAATAATTTCCAAGTATACACTATAATATTGTCAAGTGCTTGCATTGTTGTATAACAGAGCCCAGAACATTCTCCCATTCTGCATGACTGGAACTCTTTACCCACCAAAGAACACCTCCTATCTTTTTCTGCCCCCAAACCATAGCAACCACCAATCTACCTTCTGCGCTATGAATTTGACTCTTTTAGATACCTCACCTAAATGGAATCATGTAGTATTTATCTTTTTATGACTGACATATTTCACTTAGCATAATATCCTTAAGTTTCATTCATGTGCCACAGCCCTATTCTTTATTGTGATGCCCTCGCCAGGTATATCCATGTTCTGTAAGAGCAGACAGACCCCACAGGGAAGTGCATGCTTTTACAAAACTTGAAAAGAAGATGCAAGTTATTGTGTTTCATACACTATTTGGTGAAAAAATAAAGAAAAAAAATGACATTGAAACAGCAGAAGATAATGAAGATGCTCACATTCATTACATGAAGTATGTTGGTGGAACAAGAGTAGGAGAGATGATGAGATTTTGCTAAATGTGTTCCTTTTGTGACTTGACCTATTAGAATGAGCAAAACCTTTCCAAGTATTTTTTCAAATAGTTTTATCAATTATAATTAGGCAGTAATAACTAAAGTACCCAGTACATGCAGACCCGCAGTTACATGTAGACACATGGAAGAGACCAAGATGAAGCATATAAAGTCCCGTCCTGAAGCCACCAATTCCTTTTGGAAAGATCAGGAGGTTTGAAAAGCAAAGAGAATGTTCTCAGAATGTTCTAGAAATATTCTCTCTTGAGTGTTCAAGGAATGGGGTCTCAAGGTTGTGGGCCCTAAAACAAAGCATCCATCATTACCCTGATTGCTAACAGTCCCCTAGCATATCTTTTCTTGATTACCTTGTAATAGAGGTAATCACCCTGCAAGTTACCCAAATCATAGGCAACAGGACCTTCATTCCCTATGTTCAAAGAGCTAAAAACCCCCTCTCCCTACTTATTCCTTCCTTTCTTCAACCATCTTGACTCCTGCAGAGACAAGGTCAGTTCTGCTCCAATAAAAGCAGAACAAACCACTGATTCAATGAACATTGTCCTCCAGAGATATAAGTTCTAGGACTGTATTACTCAACTCTAGAAGCCTATAAACATTCAGTACCTTTTTCTAACTAACTGAATAAGATCACTGGGATCCACACCAAACGTGGGTCTGAATGTGAGAGCAGGAGTAGTGGTACAGAAATGCAATTTTCAACGACTCCTCAAGGAAATATCTTTGCACAGAAAGCATAACTTATTTTATACACTGTGCATTCAATAAATATTTTTTAGTCATTTTAAAGTGACTCAGATGAAACCAGTGACTCCTTCTTGAATGCTGAAGAATAAAGAATTGAAAAAGTGAGTTTTTCACTGCGTCATTTCCCTTCCACAAACCTCTGTGATTCGGGTAAAAGCAGATCCCCTTTCAAATTAAAGAACAGTCAGAAAGGCCTTTAGAAATGGATATTACTTCAACATCACAGCAAATGGCCCCAAATTTCAGTTGCCTTTGGGATTTAAGCCTAACATCTGAGCAAACTATTAGTCTGCTCTATTCCTCTGATAAGTGTATGAGAGCAAATGATTATTAAAAACATCACCGAAAGGTCATTTCATCATCTTCCTAATTTCATTTTAGAGGATCTAAATTTCCTTTTACCTGCATGTCTGCCTGGAGCAATCATATCATCTCCGTGTCAGCCAGGTGAAGGCTACTGATATGTGAACATACTTCTAAGGGCATCTGAGCTTTCAAGTTTTGAGTCACTGAAAGTTTCAAGCCATGTTCCAACTCAGAAGGGATGTGCTGTAAATTATGATGTGCAAGAGGGAAATACAGGTGTCTCTTTAAACCAAGTCTAAAAGGAAAATGGCTAAAGCCAATGAAAAAGAGATTTTCAGCATGCAATAAACAGAAGGAAACAGGTTTAAAACAGTAAATAAACATTAATTAGTCATTATAGAAAGGTTGTTAAATTAAATCTAGACCGAAAGGATGAAATTTTTGGAGAATGATACACTAAAGACCTCATTTTAAATTGTAAATTTTCATCTAAAGAGCAAATTGTATTAAAGGCCCAATTTTATTACTCAGCACTGTTTTCAGTTTATGGAATATTTTGCATTACATTTTAATTAAACTTATAATTACAGAACTAAATATAATTAGCTTCTTTCTTTCAAAGAAATTAGAAATGAACTTACTTTATTAAATTTTCAATTTGTTTCCTGCAATGTTACATAGTTTATTCTAATTAATTGAAAGAGAGCTCATAAATATTTTATCAACATGGGAATGTGATTAAAAACTCAAGAATTTTTCCCTTGTGGTTTTGTTTGGGTTTTTTTTTTAGTGATTTTCTACTCTTAATTTTTGGCTTGTGCTCAGATGTGTGCAGATGACATAGAATGATGAAGAAGCCCTCTTGATATATTCATTCTGGACCTGATGCTTAGCATCCAAGCTGGTTGCAGCATTTACTCCACTTTATTTATTTATTTATTTATTTCCTTTGGGTCAGCATTTTGAAGTATTCCCAAAGGAGGAAAGGGGATTGGCAGCCTGAATTCATCTTTCCTGAGTGGCTAGTGGATACTGTATGATATCTCTGCCTGCCTCCACTTCCCCTACAAACCTTCTAAACTATAAATTGCACCAGGACAGTTACTTTATTTGTTTTGTTGGCTGTCCACCCATAGCACCAAAAACAGCACCCAGCATAGAATAAGAGTTCAGTAAATGTTCACTGAGTACATGGACCCAAATTATCCAAAATTTGTCCCTTTAAAGATTATTTCTAAAAGATAAGAAAATATTTGTTTAAAGATATTCATGTCAAGTAAGGGGTATACTGAGCTTATTATTATTATTATTGTACTTCAGTCCAGCTCTTTGCGACCTCATGGACTACAGCTTGCCAGGCTTCCTTGTCCTTCACCATCTCCCAGAACTTGCTCAAACTCATGTCCATTGAGTCGGTGATGCCATCTAACCAGTCACCACATTATACATTTGACCCTCAGACCTTATTCATCTTAGAGCTAAAAAAGGTACCCTTTGATCAGCCTCCCCCTATTTTCCCCATTCCCAGGCTCTGGTAACTACTTTTCTATTCTCTCTTTCTCTGAGTTAAAAAAAAAAAAAAAAAAAACTATAGAAACACACTTAGTTTCTTAACAGAAAGCCTTCCAGGAAGGGGATCAAATATATACTATTACCCATTCTTATTTGACCAAAAACAACTTTTTTCCTCTCAGAGCTATCTTATGAAACTAGTGTTTTGTAGAACATGCATTGGGAAATGCTGTTGCATGTTTATGGGATCTTGGGGGGAGGGGGAATGTTTAACCCTAAGTACTTGACAGTACAGTCAGTAGTATCTCTCAGTTTATGTATATCATCTTCACTGCCCCGTAGTGCAAGGTTCCCACTTTGATCAACTGACTGATCAATTCACCTCTAACCCATTTCCTTTTTGTTGCCCCAAAGACAACCATATAATTAGGTTTAATGTGAATACTTTTATTCTAATATATTGTCATGTTGGGGTGGGAAAGGAGTGGAGAAGAAAAAACTGATATCTGTGAATATTATTTTTTAGTTAGACTAAAAAATAGTTTTAATTAGACTAAAAAAATTTTTACGCTTTCTGAAGGCTTTAATCTCCTATGTATGAATATATGTGTTTGGGCATGCTAAGTCACTTCTGTGGTGTCCCACTCTTTTGGACCTCATGGACTGTAGCCTGCCAGTCTCTTCTGTCCATTGCATTTTCCAGGCAAGAACACTGGAGAGGGTTGCATTTCCTCCTCCAGGGATCTTCCCAACCCAAAGATCGAAACTGCATCTCTTAATGTCTCCTGCATCAGTAGGCAGTTTTTTGTTTTTTTTTAACACTAGTGCCACATGGGAAGCACCATATATATACAAATATATATATAATGTACACATATGCATATATACAGAAGGAAAAGAACACTAAAACAGGAAGTCAACTAAACAACATAAATTCAATTGTTTTTCAAACAAATGCCATAACTGCCCTTAAGTGGAACAGGAGAGACAGGAAGGGAGAAAAAGAAGGAGGGAAAGAGAAAAGAAGGAATTAATCCTTGTAACTAACTATACACCCTCAGTTTGTGGCAGAATGGGGTGAGGGTAAGAATTGCAAACAAATCTTGAACTGTTTTTAATATGGCTTGCTTTTTGTAATGCAATGGGCAAAAGAATTGTGAAACTATTTTAGATGTGTTGTAAGATGGAGCAAGTAAGTAAATTTGGGAGCCAGTTTTATCAATCAAGAAGAGGGAACATAAAAACATAAAATGGGAAAAAACAAGAAAGAACCCCTTAAGGAAGGTTTGGAAACGGGATATTGATGTGAATTCTTATTTAGAGATATGTATATGTATGTGCATATGCATATATAAGTGCATAGGTTTAAGAATATATGTATGCAAGTGTATGTATGTAAATGTGTTTATGCATGCATATGGTTCCAACCTTTATGCACTGAAGGGGCCAAAATGCCACACTCCAGGTGCAATGAGCACACTCAGTATCAAGAGCTAGGATTTAATATCATTCCCCCCTAAAATCAACCAGAGATCCTTAGAGCAATGGCCAATGCCAGGGTTTGGGTGAATAGGTACGAGACTTTGGAACACCTTGCTATGTCATAAAGTAAGTGTTCAAACTTATTTTGGGGACATGTCCCAGACACAGAAGCCAACTTAAAAATACTCCCACTATCAATATGGGACAATTTCAGTGCCAAATAATTAACTCTATGTAGTAATATACCAAAAGCCAGTTGGAAGGAAAAAAGCAATCCATTATTCCTTATTGGTAATAAATAGAAAGAAAGGGAAGGTTCTTACTTACAATAGAATGCCATGTAATACTTAATAAATGTGGAAAGTGTACTGGGATAGAAAATCAGCATTTTGCAATAATAGTAGTAAGAAAAACTGAAGCTGGCAAGATTTATGTGCTGTGCTGTGCTTAGTCACTCAGTCGTGTCTGACTCTTTGCCACCTCATGGACTGTAGCCCGCCAGGCTCCTCTGTCCATGGGGATTCTCCAGGCAAGAATACTGGAGTGGGTTGTCATGCCCTCCTCCAAAGATGCTAAACCCTAGGAGGGAAGCTTGATGAGGAGCAGAATCTGTACATGATTCCAAAGTGTCTCCCCACAGGTTGTTTCCATGTTGCAAGGGAAATATATATATATATATATATATATATATATACACACACACACACACACACACACTATTCAGTGGAGAAATCAAGCAATAGCCTGACTAAGTGTTCAAAATAAACACCCCCAATTATGGGTAGATGAGTGTTCTACTTCCAAATATGACATCTGAGAAGGACACACTGCCATCATCTATTCAGTATTCTGGTCAAGAATACATAACTGAATACAATAATGAGGAAACATTAGACAGAGTCCAAATGAGGAGAATTCTATGAAAACAAATGGGTACAAAGGAGACGCATAATTATTTATTTATTTTTTTTACTTTATTTTACTTTACAATACTGCATTGGTTTTGCCATACATTGACATGAATCCACCACGGGTGTACATGCGTTCCCAAACATGAACCCCCCTCCCACCTCCCTCCCCATAACATCTCTCTGGGTCATCCCCGTGCACCAGCCCCAAGCATCCTGTATCCTGCATCGGACATAGACTGGCGATTCATTTCTTACATGATAGTATACTTGTTTCAATGCCATTCTGCCAAGTCATCCCACCCTCGCCCTCTCCCTCAGAGTCCAAAATTCCATCCTACACATCTGTCTCTTGCTGTCTCGCATACAGGGTCATCATTGCCATCTTTCTAAATTCCATATGTATGTGTTAGTATACTGTATTGGTGTTTTTTCTTTCTGGCTTACTTCACTCTGTATAATCGGCTCCAGTTTCATCCATCTCATTAGAACTGATTCAAATGTATTCTTTTAATGGCTGAGTAATACTCCCTTGTGTATATGTACCAAGCTTTCTTATCCATTTATCTGCTGTAGACATCTAGGTTGCTTCCATGTCCTGGCTATTATAAACAGTGCTTTGATGAACATTGGGGTACATGTGTCTCTTTCAATTCTGGTTTCCTCGGTGTGTATGCCCAGCAGTGGGATTGCTGGGTCATAAGGCAGTTCTATTTCCAGTTTTTTAAAGAATCTCCACACTGTTCTCCATAGTGGCTGTACTAATTTTTTAAATTGTCAGTATCAGGCAGTCCTCAGATGGAGGAGGAACAGGATGGGGAGACCACTTTCTCCCCCACAAATTCATCAAAAGAACATTTGAACGCTGAGAAAATTCCACAAAACAACTTCTGAATGCCAGCAGAGGACATCAGGCACCCAGAAAAGCAGCCCATTGTCTTCAAAAGGAGTGCTGTATAGATGGAGAAGTCTTGAGGCTACTGTAAAAATAAGACTGAAAACCAGAAGCAGGAGGCTTAAATCCAAATCCTGAGAACACCAGAGAACTCCTGACTTCAGGGAACATTAATCAACAGGAGCTCATCAAACGCTTCCATACCTACACTGAAACCAAGCACCACCCAAGGGCCAACAAGTTCCAGAGCAAGATGTACCACACACATTCTCCAGCAACACAGGAACATAGCCTTGAGCTTCAATACACAGGCTGCCAAAAGTCACTCCAAACCCAATGACATCTCATAACTCATTACTGGACACTTCATTGAACTCCAGAGAGAAGAAACCCAGCTCCACCCACCAGAACACTGACACAAGCTTCCCTAACCAGGAAACCTTGATAAGCCACCCATACAACCCCAACCACAGTGAGGAAACTCCACAATAAAGAGAACTCCACAAACTGCCAGAATACAGAAAGGCCACCCCAAACGCAGCAATATAAAAAGATGAAGAGACAGAGGAATACCCAGCAGATAAAGGAACAGGATAAATGCCCACCAAAACAAACAAAAGAGGAAGAGATAGGGAATCTACCTGATAAAGAATTCCAAATAATGATAGTGAAAATGATACAAAATCTTGAAAACAAAATGGAATCACAGATAAACAGCTTGGAGACAAAGACTGAGAAGATGCAAGAAAGGTTTAACAAGGACCTAGAAGAAATAAAAAAGAGTTAATTTATAATGAATAATGCAATAAATGATATCAAAAACACTCTAGAGGGAACAAATAGTAGAATAACGGAGGCAGAAGATAGGGTTAGTGAGGTAGAAGATTGAATGGTAGAAATAAATGAATCAGAGAGGAAAAAAGAATTAAAAGAAATGAGGACAATCTCAGAGACCTCTGGGACAATGTAAAACACCCCATATTCGAATCATAGAAGTCCCAGAAGAAGAAGACAAAAAGAAAGACCATGAGAAAATACTTGAGATAATAGTTGAAAACTTCCCTAAAATGGGGAAGGAAATAATCACCCAAGTCCAAGAAACCCAGAGAGTCCCAAACAGGATAAACCAAAGAAGAAACACCCCAAGACACATATTAATCAAATTAACAAAGATCAAACACAAAGAACAAATATTAAAAGCATCAAGGGAATTTCCCCTAAAGTCAGGAACAAGACAAGGGTGCCCACTTTCACCACTGCTATCCAACATAGTTCTGGAAGTTTTGGCCACAGCAATCAGAGCAGAAAAAGAAATAAAAGGAATCCAAATTGGAAAAGAAGAAGTAAAACTCCCTCTGTTTGCAGATGACATGATCCTCTACATAGAAAACCCTAAAGACTCCACCAGAAATTTACTAGAGCTAATCAATAAATATAGTAAAGTTGCGGGATATAAAATCAACACACAGAAACCCCTTGCATTCCTATACACTAATAATGAGAAAGTAGAAAAGGAAATTAAGGCAACAATTCCATTCACCATTGCAACGAAAAGAATATACTTAGGAATATATCTACCTAAAGAAATTAAAGACCTATATATAGAAAACTATAAAACACTGGTGTAAGAAATCAGAGAGGACACAAATAGATGGAGAAATATACCATGTTCATGGATTGGAAGAATCAATATAGTGAAAATGAGTATACTACCCAAAGCAATCTACAGATTCAATCCAATCCCTACCAAGCTACCAGCAGCATTTTTCACAGAGCTAGAACAAATAATTTCACAATTTGTATAGAAATACAAAAAACCTCGAATAGCCAAAGCAATCTTGAGAAAGAAGAATGGAACTGGAGGAATCAACCTGGCTGACTTCAGGCTCTACTACAAAGCCACAGTCATCAAGACAGTATGCTACTGGCACAAAGACAGAAATATAGATCAATGGAACAAAATAGAAAGCCCAGAGATAAATCCACACAATAATGGACACCTTATCTTTGACAAAGGAGGCAAGAATATACAATGGAGAAAACACAATCTCTTTAACAAGTGCTGGGAAAACTGGTCAACCACTTGTAAAAGAATGAAACTAGAACACTTTCTAACATCATACACAAAAATAAACTCAAAATGGATTAAAGATCTAAATGTAAGACCAGAAACTATAAAACTTCTAGAGGAGAACATAGGCAAAAGACTCTCCAACATAAATCACAGCAGGATCTTCTATGACCCACCTCCCAGAATATTGGAAATAAAAGCAAAAATAAACAAATGGGACCTAATTAAACTTAAAAGCTCCTGCACAACAAAGGAAACTATAAGCAAGGTGAAAAGACAGCCTTCTGAATGGGAGAAAATAATAGCAAATGAAGCAACTGACAAAGAATTAATCTCAAAAATATACAAGCAACTCCTGCAGCTCAATTCCAGAAAAATAAACGACCCAATCAAAAAATGGGCCAAAGAACTAAATAGACATTTCTCCAAAGAAGACATACAGATGGCTAACAAACACATGAAAAGATGCTCAACATCACTCATTATCAGAGAAATGCAAATCAAAACCACAATGAGGTACCATTTCATGCCAGTCAGAATGGCTGCTATCCAAAAGTCTACAAGCAACAAATGCTGGAGAGGGTGTGGACAAAAGGGAACCCTCTTACACTGTTGGTGGGAATGCAAACTAGTACAGCCACTATGGAGAACAGTGTGGAGATTCCTTAAAAAATTGCAAATAGAACTGCCTTATGACCCAGAAGTCCCACTGCTGGGCATACACACCGAGGAAACCAAAATTGAAAGAGACACTTGTACCCCAATGTTCATCAAAGCACTGTTTATAATAGCCAGGACATGGAAACAACCTAGATGTCCACAGCAGATGAATGGATAAGAAAGCTGTGGTACATATACACAATGGAGTATTATTCAGCCACTAAAAAGAATACATTTTAATCAGTTCTAATGAGGTGGATGAAACTGGAGCCAATTATACAGAGTGAAGTAAGCCAGAAAGAAAAACACCAATACAGTATACTAATGTATATATATGGAATTTAAAAAGATGGTAACAATAACTCTGCATGCGAGACAGCAAAAGAGACACAGATGTATAGAACAATCTTTTGGACTCTATGGAAGCAGGCAAGGGTGGGATGACTTGGGAGAATGGCATTGAAACATGTATAATATTGTATGTGAAACGAATCACCAGTCCAAGTTGGATGCAGGACACAGGATGCTCGGGGCTGGTGCACAGGGATGACCCAGAGAGATGGTATGGGGATGGAGGTGGGAGGGGGGTTCAGGATGGGGAACATGTATGTGTACACCTGTGGCGGATTCATGTTGATGTATGGCAAAACCAATGCAATATTTTAAAGTAATTAGCCTCCAATTAAAATAAATAAATTTTATTTAAAAAATAAAGATGTAGAAATTAAAGTGACATTATTTTATCTATACAAAATAATAAATAAATAAATTAAATTAAATTAAATTGTCAGCATCTTAAGTAGCAAAGACTGGAGGAATGTTCCATACTATAGGAGACAGAAAGAGGTGAAAATGTAAATACTACACCTGACTCTACTCTAGATACTGTAATGGAGAAAGAGAAATGCTATAAAATACATGTTTTGGTCAACTGATATACTTGGAACATAATAAAATTCTATCAATATAAATTTATGAGATTAGTATATGTTTATATATGACTGTATCTTTATTCTTAGGAAATACATGGTGAAACATTTGGGGGTAAATTTCCATAGTTGGTATAAATTATCCTCAAGTTGTTCAGAAAAAGAAAATGTTACAGAGAAGGAGAGAAAATGTGCTGCACTTGTGCCAATGACAAACAAAAAGGAATAAAATTTTAACAGTAAGTGAATCTGGACAAAGGATTCCTGCATATTCTTCACACTATTCTTAGTCTTACTTAAAATTATTCTATTTTTATTATATTACTGTATATTAGTCTATTCTTTTCTTATATGAAATTACTTCCAAATGAAAATGTTTAAATACTATGTTCCCTAAAGGAATTTGTCTTTCCAGAATGGTAATAATATTGAAGTTGGGTAAAGGGTATGTAAGAGGACTGATTTCTATTCTGTTCAGTTTGTAAACATTTTAAGTTAATTTTTTTCATAACAAAGATCTCTGCTTTTTCAAAAATTATTTGACTTGGTTTTTGTTTAAAGCCTGATTTCATGTGTTGACCACGGGCCATTTCAAAGGGCTACACTTTTGAGATCTTATAGAAACTCTCTGGCACTGGACAAGTGAGTGTCCATACCACGTAAAGTATGCCTTCATACCTGCAGCTTACACCTCTCTAGGTTCTCTAGTCCAACGCTGGGACTCTCTACTCTTTGTTTTTATCTCACTGAGTCCATTCAACTTCTCTCGCCTTCTCTTCCTCCTTCCCTTTCACTACGAAATTTAGAAACACTTGTTCTTTTGGGCAACCCACAGTGATGTGATAGAATTGGACACCTTCCAGCTTCCTCTTATCCAGCTGTTTATTCACTTTCTTCTGGATTTTTTTCATCTATTTTTTTTCACTTGTTTAATATCCTCTACACCAATAACATAACTATGGATTTTCAAAACACTTTTACACACAGAAAGGCATACTATCTGTAACTGATGTGAACAGATATACATAACGATGCCACCTTGAACCAGCAAAAAACCTAGAAAGGTAGTTGGTGCATTTAGAGTCACCAGGGAGCAGGGATTAGAACCCAGCCTGTTTTCCTCTATACGACACACTTGCCCGATTAACAGCATACTACATCATGAAGTCTGAAACAAAGGGCAAAATGATGCATGGTCCCTGCCTATTAATAGTTTCTGGTAAGATTTTAAATAACAACACTGGGCTTGATTTTAGCTGATGATCCATTCTGACACTGTGTCTTTTTCTGCTGTGACTATGCATAGCCTGGCATTCCCAGTCTTGGAACTGTGTCTTTTGCATGTGTCCATATTGATTTCACTTCCATATGAAATATTTACATATGTTTATCACTTTGTCATCATTTAGCATGGCATCTGTTTGCTGCAAATGAGTCAGGTCTCAGCCACAGCAGCTTGTCAGATTTGTGTATCTGAAGAGAAGGGGAAAATGCCTTTGGGTAGATTCCTATAAAAGTGGGTGACTTTATTAATCATTGCCTGACAGTATTTTACACTCTCAAATGTGTTCCTGCATTCTTCCCTTCATTTCAGGCTTATAACAACCATGTGAAATATGTAAAGCAGCTTTGATAATCCTATTTGACAGCTGTGAAGTCAAAGCCCTTGGAAGGTGAAATGATTTGGAAAAGGTCAGACTGAATCCACTCTGACCCAGGTGTCCTGATTCGTAGACCCTGCGATCTTTACATCAAACGTGCTGAGTCACATCATTAAAACAAGCAGTAAAATGTGCTGGCTTATCAAAGATGTTAGAAACTAATTTTTTAATTTAATTAACAGCTACCACTTAATGAGCATTTAAGTATTAATTTAAATATGCATATACAAATTATTAGGCAGAATGTTTTCTGTGACTTCTAGAAATTAACTAAGTCCCAAAGAGGCATAGATAACCCCTTATTCAAAAAAGATGGCCAAACTGGTCCTTTGACCCTCACACCCATCACTGATTCAGACTGTATAAGTAGAAGACTAGAGTTAGGACAGACTGGTTAAGCCAGGATGGTTGTTGACACCAGTAGCCATTCCACAAACCAAGTGAAGAAGTTTTCAGTAAGAGATTGGGGACTGAATATAAGATAAGGGGATTAGGGTCTCATTCCCTCAGTCAGTTCAGTTCAGTCATTCAGTCGTGTTCGACTCTGTGACCCCATGGACTGCAGCACGCCATGCCTCCATGTCCATCACCAACTCCTGAAGTTTACTCAAACTCATGTACATTGAGTCGGTGATGCCATCCAACCATCTCATTCTGTCATCCCCTTCTCTTCCCACCTTCAATCTTTCCCAGCATCAGGGTCTTTTCAAATGAGCCAGCTCTTTGCATCAGGTGGCCAAAGCATTGGAGCTTCAGCTTCAGCATCAGTCTTTCCAATGAATATTCAGGACTGATCTCCTTTAGGATGGACTGATTGGATCTCCTTGCAGTCCAAGGGACTCTCAAGAGTCGTCTCCAATACCACAGTTCAAAAGCATCAATTCTTTGGAGTTCAGCTTTCTTTATAGTCCAACTCTCACATCCATATAGTCTCATTCCCTAGCAGATTGCTTTCAGGTCTACAAAAATCTTACAATTTCCCACTATTCTCCCCATCCCTCTCTATACAAAGCTCAGTGACAAGACTCAGGAAAAAGTTTCACATGTGTCCCCTAAGTTTGGGAGCATTTGTGAAACAAGAAGCTGACATTCATTTCCTGTTAAAGTTTTCTAGAGCTGGAAGGGAATGCTGGCTGGAAACAGCCTCAACAAATGGGGAGAAGAGGCAGCAGATAGTGAACATTACCAAACCCTCAACCAACAGGAGATGAACAATGTTGAATAATTGCTCCCAATGTCCCTGTATCAGATCAAGTTCCCTAGAAGCAGAGATTGAGACAGGTATTTTAAATGTGTGAGATTAAGCACTGTAGACATATCAGGAGACACTAGTAAGGAAAGGAAGGAAACAGAAAAAGTAAGGGGAAAGAATCAAGTTAGGTATAGCCACAGTCAGGCTAGCCTTGGCCTGTCCATGGTGAAGAGGGCTCTGTGCCATCAACCATGCAGCAGAAATGTTTCCCTGGAGGTAAAAGGCTGGCTTTTGTATCCCAATACAAGTCAGTCAGTGCTACTGGCAGCTGGGATAGAAAGGTCCTTAAGCAAGGACAACACTCCAGAGAAGGGGTAGGGAGGAAAGGCTGTGAGAAACCCAAAGTTCAGAGTAACTAGAGACCATGTACACTAGGTCAGTAAAGGGATCCAGTTCAGGAATCACAAGCATCTACTATGCTCACCTTTCTCTAAAGACAATGTTCTAAGGTCTGTTGCATGTGGAATTTCAGACATTGAGCCCTCGTTACTCAGAGTAGTGACCTGTTCATACAACACTTTTACTAATAATTATTTATTTCCTCTCTCCCCATTTCTTCACTTATGCTACTTTGAACCACCTTCCAGATAGGCTGTGTATTAGTCATTCAGTTGTGTCCAACTCTTTGTGACCCCATGTACTGTAGCTCACCAGGCTCCTCTGTCATGGAATTCTCCTGGCAAGAATACTGGAGTGGGTTCAGTTCAGGTCAGTCACTCAGTCGTGTCCTACTCTTTGCGACCCCACGAATCGCAGCACGCCAGGCCTCCCTGTCCATCACCAACTCCCGGAGTTCACTCAGACTCACGTCCATCAAGTTGGTGATGCCATCCTATCCTCTGTCATCCCCTTCTCCTCCTGCCCCCAATCCCTCCCAGCATCAGAGTCTTTTCCAATGAGTCAACTCTTCGCATGAGATGGCCAAAGTACTGGAGTTTCAGCTTCAGCATCATTCCCTCCAAAGAAATCCCAGGGCTGATCTCCTTCAGAATGGACTGGTTGGATCTCCTTGCAGTCCAAGGGACTCTCAAGAGTCTTCTCCAACACCACAGTTCAAAAGCATCAATTCTTTGGTGCTCAGCTTTCTTCACAGTCCAACTCTCACATCCATACATGACCACTGGAGTGGGTAACCATTCCCTTTTCCAGGGGATCTTGCCAACCCAGGGATTGAACCCAGATCTCCTGCATCGCAGACAGATTCTTTACCCTCTGAGCTACCAGGGAAGCCCAGTAGGCTAATTGCACCCAAATTCTTGTCTTATAGTCCTTTTGTAGGGGTCAATCCAAACTAAGATAATTACAAGGAAGACATTATTCTTATCACTCAATGTTACTTATAGCCATGGTTCCAACTAGATAACCTTATGGAATAAGGAACTGAAAATTGTGTTTGGAGGAAAAAATAAATGATGCTCTTTCCTGTTTTTACCTCCCTGAAATTTAAGTTGGTTAATAAACTGATACCCATTAATTATCTCATTTAATCTTCACAGCAACTCTCTGAGGTAGATATAATTATCTCTACTTTATTATACATAGGAAAACAGAGGTTCAGAGAAAGTAAGTGTGATATTCAAAGTTTCTCAGCTAAGATTCAAATTCAAGTAATGTGATTCTAAAGTCAGTGTTCTTGCTTATTAAACCAGATCACTTTCCTCAAGTTTTCAGAAACATGACATAGATATTTGCTTGCTCATTTCTAAAATTAAATGTTGGGCTCCTAAAACAAACTCTTCAGACAGTGGTAGTGGAAAGTACAATTTTTAATGTGGTGAAGGGGTGCACTTTTCCTTTTTCTAACATAACCAGGAAGATGAAAGGAGCAGATAGCATGTTCTGCTGTTAAACTGACAGCATTATTGATATTTTTCAAATTATTACAAGAAAGACCCAGGCTTCACATATTTTATTTAAACCAGTTCCTGCCTTGTTTAGATATTACATTATTTATGTCAAAAATGGTATATTGGATGAACATTTATTCACCCAATAACATTTGCTAGTTATAACCAAGCACTTTTAAGACCAGAATAAAAGATTGGAAAACAGAGGGAAATAAACCAGTGTCTTATTTCTCTGGCACTCTCCTTTACATGTGGACATTTTGTTCAAGTTATAAACTACATTCCTGATGTTTGGTCTATAGGGTTGACACAACTCTCTAGGCTGCTAGCTTCTAGGAATGACTATTAAATCAGCCAAGCAAGTGGAAAGATGTCAACCACAGTTTTCATTCAAGAGGCCACATTGTGCAGTGATTAGGGTACAAACACAGGTATCTGACTTTCTTTGATTTGACTAGGTTTTGACACTTACATGTTGTACAATCTTAGACCAATTAGTTATGCTCCTTAAGACTCAATTTTTCCAGTAGAAAACTGGAAACAATAATAGGTGGTCCCTGATGTGGTTTGGAAAGAATCCACTACATTATGTCTACAAAGAGGTTCCATGGTATCTGGCAACAGAGCAAGCACTCACTAAATGTTATTTATCTATAATCCATAAAATATTTTTTTCTGATTAGAATAGAGTATAAGAAGCATGAAAAAAGTCCTATTTGCTTCACAAATATTTGGCCTAGGTAAGCACACCAAACTTTGTTTTAGCCACCAGCTAGAAGCTATACACAAATTCACTGTTTAATGCACACTGGAATGACTGCATTGCTGACACTGTTTACCTGGGACAATGCCACCTACAACATTACCCTAGGGGGACCTTTGGGGGATTAACCCCTTCCCCTGGAGAAACAGCAGAAGTAGAGAGGAATTGAAATCACAGTGGAGAAAGAATATATGTCAATTTGGAGTGCTGTAAATGTACATTACCATGAATCTGGGATGACAGCATAAGTCACAGGAAGAGAAGCATCAAATGAATTACACAGCCCTTCCCTAAGAAGTGGCAATAAAACAGTGAAGGACCCTTTGCCATCCCATATTTCATGTATGCCATAAAAATTCAACTCAAATTTTGTCTTAATTTTTCCCCACATTTAGCCTCTTTCTTACTCCCTTTGCCATGGGACTCTGGGACTTATTCTTTCATTTGACATGTATTTATTGAGAGCCTTCTCTGTTGTATAGAAGTATCTACAGGGCATTGTCAAGCTATAAGTGCCAAGCTATAGTGGTTATTTCCATGGATATATCACAAAATTAAATTGTTTTCCTATTATTTAATATAAAGTATGCAAAAAGGTAAAAGTAAGTGCTTATTATTATGTAATCATTCTCTAGCCAACACCATTATCTTATGTAAAATCATAGTAAATGTCAACCTATTTCATGGCTGCACTTTTGAAAATGCTACATTCTAACAAGGAAGAACACTAGAAAATCATCCCTCAGTAATTTGCTGAAAATGCGATGTTGATTCCTCATGGGTGTCTGGGGTGGGGGGTGCTCATAATTATTTAAATATCAGGTGAGCTAACTTCTCAGGTCATTTTGGAGGCCCATCATTTTCCTGATTGAGAGATGCAGAAATGCAACCCATGATTAACCTTGTACACACATACACATACGCTGATGACTGATCACTTTTACCCAGTGAACGTTGATATTGACTCAGAATTCGTCTCAATACAGCATTTCAGGAAATGACTTCCACCGTCAGTCTGGACACATGAATTGTATTTATCAAGGATATAGCAATCTTTAGAGCTGATGGGGAGGGGATCCTTTTTCAACTTTCTGACATACTGAGTCCCTCAATTCCTTAAATTTGTGCTTTTGGATACACACTTCACTTACAATTAAAACAAAAAGTGTTTTGAATTGAGAAGGCTTGCATTTAGTCTCCTGATTTTAAATAATTTTTAAGACAGATTTATTTGTATATTCCATGAAGATTTTCATTCGGCTTTCATTCATCAGGGAACTAGAAAAAAGTTGGGGCAGTTATTGTTTACAAAAGGAGTACTTGTACCAAGCAATCTTTACCTTGGCATACCATGAAAGTGAAACTCCTAATACATCAAATCCTAGCTTCTGATTCTGAGCCCACAGACTCAAAACTAACATAACATTTTTAATAAGTTCCAGAACAAAGTGAAGGAACAAAAACATTTTCTATTTAAGATAAAGTTCTTGCTTGTTTATCCAAAAAGAAAGCATATCCTTCAAAACCCAGTTCAGATATCATTCCTTGCAGATAGCCATCTTTGCTCATCTACTCTGACAATTATTCATCTGTTCCAAGAGGTTTTGTCCATTTCTCACACAGATACCCTTATCATTCTGCACTGTGTCCTCTACCAGATGGGGAGTCCCTTGAAGGCCAGGTGATATCAGAGCCATTTCCTTGCCCTGAGCACCCTGCAGAGTTCCTGGCCAAGAGGCAACACTCACTAAATGTTGTCACAATGAAGTAAGCAATATGCTCAGTCACAACACGGAGAGTCACCTTTATAATCATATTTTCTTAGGAGATATCAGAGATGGTGGAAATGTAAAGAACAATTAATATAAAGAAGGTCAATAGCATAGAAAAGAAAGATTTAATCATCCATTCAGTTCAGGAAGTGTTTAGTATAGAAAAAGGAAGAGAGCACAGAACTCCTGCTTGGTTGGAAATTATCTACAATCCATCACAAGTAAACAAGTTTTCCATTACCACTCACAAAGAAACTTAAGCATTAAGTATAAAGATGAATTTTTGAGACTGGAGAGCTAATCAGCATGAACAAACCATGTCAATGATCATAACACTATAATGAGCTTATTTCTGAATATTCTATTAATTGTTGACAATTACACAAGCTTTGACTTCAAGCTCAAGAGTCATAAAAACTCTCAAAATCACTTTATGTCTATTGTTGCAGGAAGATGTTTAAGTGAAATGTTCACCTTAGCACCATGAAGAAAAGTTTTATATTTCTAAATGCACTTAGAAAAATTAAATGTAGTAATATAATCTTTCATATTTACTGATAAATTAATTTTTAGTATATCATGCTTGTAAGCTTTTGCACGTTTCAAAACCAAGTGTCTCCAATGTCTCTAATAATTGGCAAACATATACACAAATGTGGCATGTGTGTGTGTGTTCACATTGATATAGATACCCAGACAAATAAACAGAGCAAGGGCTTTCAAGTCAGTTGTTGTTGTTCACTCACTAAGCTGTGTCCAACTCTTTGCTACCACATGAACTGCAGCACGCCAGGCTCCCCTGTCCTTTTCTGTCTTCCAGAGCTCGCTCATATTCATGTCTGTTGAGTCAGTGATGCTATCTAATCATCTCATCCTCAGCCACTCCCTTCTCTTTTTGCCTTCAATCTTCCCCAGCATTAGGGGCTTCCCTGGTAGCTCAGACGGTAAAGCATCTGCCCGCAATGTGGGAGACCCGGGATCAATTCCTGAGTCGGGAAGATCCCCTGGAGAAGGAAATGGCAATCGACTCCAGCACTCTTGCCTGGAAAATCCCATGAATGGAGGAGCCTGATAGGCTACAGTCCATGGGGTCGCAAAGAGTCAGACACGACTGAGCGACTTTACTTCAAGGTCTTTTCCACCGAGTCGGCTCATCCCGTAAGGTGGCCAAAGTATTGGAGCTTCGGTTTCAGCATCAATCCTTCCAATGAATACTCAGGATTGATTTCCTTTCTGTAGGTCATTATTTCAATTCTAGCATGGTTCCTCTCCAGTGGTGTGACTGAATAGAAAATTACTTCACCTCCTCAAGCCTGTTTCCTCATCTATTTGCATGGCTGCTTCAGGAGCCACAAGAAAATCATACACCCTAATAGGTTGCTGTTTGGTATTAAGATCTTACATGTCTTGAACAAAGAACTTGACATATGGTAGAATCTCAACAAACAATAGCATAATAAAAATATTGTTACTGTAACTACGATATGTTATATGTATGTATAATATATATGTATATATTTATGTTATAAATATATTAACTGTAACTATGATATAATATGTAAATATGATATAACTATAATATTATATATAATATACTGTAGCTATAATATAATAAATGTAATAATATTCATGTATCTTAAGCCACTCTACCTCTACCATCTAGCCCAACAACTCTTCTCCTGTCCCCCAACAGTCTGTAATACGTCATGATGAATGGAGAAATCACTAACAGCTGGTGAAAATGGGAATTGAGGGTCCGTTAGAATGACGACAGCATGGATATTAATAACAATTTTCAGGTCACTTTCATGGACAAAACTAATAAATTCATGTAGTAACTTCTAATAGTGTAAGATCCCTCATTTATAAATTAGAGATAAAAGAATGCCTTCTTTGCAAGGTTATTTTGAAGACACCTTACAATGATTATAATTTATCTAGCACAGCTTCTGCAACATAGCAGACACTCAAGGATGGTAGCCATAACTATAAATACTATAATTTATACTATGAGCTTATTGTTCCCAGGATGAAAACAATGATCAAAATTTATCTCTATTTCGAAACATTCCCTCTGATGGGATGCATGATGGAGGTGTGATACTTTCTTTTTCAGTATCCTCACATCCTTTTGTAGCCCAGCTCATCCTGTCCACATTAGTAGTTCTAGGACATCAAAGCAGGTCTGGGAAAGCAAACAACCTCAAGGAGAACATCTTGCAAATCTGGATGGGATATTCTATAAGCAGCTATAAGTACACAAGAATCCAGGCATAAAATGGGCTGCTCAACTCATAGAAAAGACTTTTGATTCCTTATATTTTTCCTTTAATCCCTGTGGCTGTGGTTGTGGTTTTAAGTAGAGCTGAGTCATGTAGAATTTTAACAAAAGTTTCTTTGAAAATCCAAAAGAACTATACTATCTGTTATTATGTAGCATCTTTTGTGAATTTATTACATAGAGGTATCTAGTTAAACAGAAATTGGTCTTCTCCAAATTAGTACAGAACATACTTACCTTTTTTTTTTCTGCAAAGTTTCTAAACTTCTCAAATTGTGGTTCATTTAGCCCAATTATAATTTCACATAAAGAAGACAAACCACAATATGAAAATAAAAGACTGGAAATGTAGCATACAGCCACTCTAGAAAACACTTTGGCAGGTTCTTTAAAAAACTAACCATGGAACTACCATATGACCTAGAAATTGTACTCCAGTAGAAATTTTCCAGAGAAGTGAATTTATTTTCACCCCAAAAAACTGTACACAAACATCTATAGCAGTTTTATCTATGAGTCAAGAATTGGAATCAGTCCAAAAGTTCATTACGCAAACTGTTAAATAGACTACAGCACAACCATGCCATGGATTATGACTCAGGAGTAAAAGAGATAAACTACTGATACAAGCAACCATTTAGAAGGATATTAGGGAATCATGTTGAGTGGAAGAAACTAATCTCAAAAGAGTACATACTATTGATTCCATCTTTTGTAACATTTTTGAAATGGCAAACATTTTCAAAATGGAAGGCAGATTCGTTGTTGCCCCAGGGTAGAAGTAGGGTGAAGGACATGTGCAGGGGGCAGGGGGAGGGACTGACGTGGGAGGGATGGAAGGAGGAAGGGAATAAGTGGGAGGTGGGTGTGATTATAAAAGGGCAACGTACAGGACCAGGTGACTTCACAGGTGAATTCTACCAAAAGTTTAGAGAACCCATCTTGCTCAAACTCTTCTAGAAAATTGCAGAGGAAGGAAAGCTCCCAAACTAAATCTATGAGGCCACAATCACCCTGATACCAAAACCAGAAAAGATGCCACAAAAAAAAGAAAGAAAGAAAGAAAACTACAGGCCAATCTCACTGGTAAACATAGATGCAAAAATCTCAACAAAATTCTAATAAACAGATTCCAACAACACATTGAAAGCATCCTACACCATGATCAAGTGGGATTTATCCCAGGGATGCAAGGATTCTTCAATATAGGCAAATCAATCAATGTGATACACTATATTAACAAATTGAAAGATAAAAACCATATGATCACCTCAATGTAAGCAGAGAAAGCCTTCAACAAAATTCAATATCCATATATGATTTTAAAAAAAAAATTCTCCAGAAAGTAGGAACAGAAGGAACATAACTCAGTATAATAAAGGCCATATATTACAACCTCACAGCAAACATTATCCTCAGTGCTGAAAAACTGAAAGCATGTCCTCTAAAATCAGGAATAAGACAAAGGTGCCCACTCTCACCACTATTATTCAACATAGTTTTGGAAATCCCAGCCATAACAATCAGAGAAGATAAAGAAATAAAAGGAATCCAGATTGGAAAATAAGAAATAAAACTCACTATTTTCAGACGACATAATTCTCTAGATAAAATACCCCAAAGATGCCACCAGAAAATTACTAGAGGTAATCAATGAATATAGTAAAGTCACAGGATATAAAATTAATACACAGAAATCCCTTGCATTTCTATACATTAACAATGAAAAATCAGAAATAGAACTTAAGGAAGCAATCCTATTCACCACTGCAACAAAAAGAATAAAATACTTAGGAATAAATCTACCTAAAGAGACAAAAGACCTGTATGCAGAAAATTATAAGACACTGATGAAAGAAATCATCAGACACTGATGAAACATCTAAACAGATATTTCTCCAAAGAAGACATCAGATGGCTAAAAAGCAGATGAGGAGATGCTCAACATCACTCATTATTAGAGAAATGCAAATCAACACTACAATGAGGTACCATCTCACATTGATCAGAATGGTGCTATCAAAAAGTCTACAAACAATAAATGCTGGAGAGGGTGTGGAGAAAAGAGAACCCTCTACACTATTGGTGGGAATACAAACTGACACAACCACCATGGAGAACAATATGGAGATTCCTTAAAAAACTAGGAATAAAAATACAATATTACATAGTAATCCCACTATGGAGGCTAATTGAAAAAGACACATGTACCCCCAGTGTTCACTGCATCACTATTTACAATAGTTAGGACATGGAAGCAACTTAGATGTCCATCAGCAGATGAACGGGTTAGGGAGTTGTGTTATCCATACACAATGGAATATTACTCAGCTAGAAAAAGGAACTCATTTGAGTCAGTTCTAATGAGGTGAGTGAACCTAGAGCTTAGTATACAGAGTGAAGTAATTCAGAAAGAGAAAGACAAATATCATATATTAATGCACATATATGGAATTACAGATAATCCTATGTGCAGGGGAGCAAAGGAGACACAGATATAAAGAGCAGACTTTTGGACACAGTCGGGGAAGGAGAGGATAGGATGACTTGAGAGAATAGCACTTAAACATACACATTACCATATGTAAAACAGAACACCACTGGAAGTTTGATGTGTGGCACAGGGAACCCAGTCAGTGCTCTGTGACAACAAAGAGTGATAGGGTGGAAGGGAGGTGGGAAGGGGGTTCAAGAGGGAGGGGACACATGTGTGCCTATGGCCCATTCATGCTGATGTATGGCAGGGGCCATCACAATATTGTAAAGTATTTATTCTTCAATTAAAAGAAAAAAATAAATAAAAGCATGACATAAGAGATCATTTTGTGCTATTGGAACTGTTCATGACCTGACTGAGGTGGCAGATATAAGAACATATACATATGATGATGAAGCTGAAGCTTCAGTACTTTGGCCACCTGATGCAAAGACCTGACTCATTGGAAAAGACTCTGATGCTGGGAAAGATTGAGGAGAACAGGACAACAGAGGATGAGATGATTAGGTGGCATCATCGACTCAATGCACACAAGTTTGAGCAAACCCTGGGAGACAGTGAAGGACAAGGAAGCCTGGCTTTCTGCAGTCCATAAGGTCACAAAGAATTGGACATGACTGAGCAACTGAACAACAACAAATACATATAATAAGTCTGTATGTATGCATGCATGCTAAGTCTTTTAAGTCATGTCTGACTCTTTGCGACCCAATGGACGGTAGCCCCCCAGACTCCTCTGTCCATCGGATTCTTTAACAAAAATACTGGAGTGGTTTGCCATGCCCTCCTCCAAGGGATCTTCCCAACCCAGGGATCAACCCTGTATCTCTTATGTCTTCTGCATTGCAAGTGGATTCTTTACCTCTGAGCTACCAAGGAACCCCATAAGACTGTACAGGACTCACAAATGAGTAGAAATACAACTGGGAAAATGTGAATCAGATTGCTGGATGGTATCACTGTCAATACACTAGTTACCATATTATACCATAACTTTGTAAAATGTTACCATTGGTGAAAACTGAACATGATGTACCCAGAATCTTTCTATACTATTTCTTACAACTAATATTAGTCTACAATATCACAAAAAATTTTCAATTAAAAATTAAACTAAGTGTGTATAGCACAGGGGATTATAGCCATTATCTTATAATAACTTTTAATGCCATGCAATCTAAAAATACTGAATCAGTATGCTATATACCTGAAATTAATGCACTATTGTAAATCAACTACACTTTAATAAAAATTTAAACTAAATGAACACACTAAGAAAAAAAATTATACAATGTCAGTATTGAAAGGAAATTATACAGTTCAAACTCTTAGAAAATTCTTGAATTATTAGCTAGTGATTGCTTAACCTCTATTTACTTGGACCAAAAGAAAATTTACCTCCTCCTGAGGTAATCAGTAACAGTTTTCCTCAGTCTGAAAAGTTCTTCCTGAAATTGAAAATGGAATCTCTTTTAAAGAAGCTGCATCCATTGTTCCTACAGAATAACTTTAAGCCCTCATGCACATGGTAAGCCCTTCAAAATCATGAAAAGAGCTCAATTTTTTATTTTTGCTCTGAGTTTGATTTTCTTTATAACATTTTCAGTTATTTTTCCACATATATCATGCTTTTATGGTCCTTCCCCATCCTAAACAGCTCTTCTCTAAACACATTCCAGTGTCACTGTCTTTTTTTCCTTAAAGCAAAAAAGGTAGTGTTTTAAGTGTGACATAAACAACAGGGCTATGGTTGTCATTAAGATCAGGGAGTAGAGTAAGGGAAACAGGGGTATTTGTAAGGACCACCTGAAAATTACGGTAAAATCCGTAATGGAATCCGTGATGGAATTGTTTTGAAGCTTGACTGAATCTAGGCTAATAACTTAAAATATGATGCCGTATAGTTCTGTAAGAGGTTATCATTTGGAGAAACTGAGTAAACTGTACCCAGGATCACTCTGTATTACTTCTTTAAGCTACTTAAAGAAAGCTACTTATTTAAAAACAAAAAGCTTAACTAAAACAACAAAGTAGGAAGGAAGCAGAGACTACCCAACTTCTTCTTCAGTCATAAAAGGCTGAGCACTTGTAAAAACAAAGCAAAGCAAACAAAAAACACCCAAACCCCAACCAACTCTGAGTGATTGACATAACCAGATGTTAACATCTGTGAGTAAATACGCTGAAGTGGTTTATGCTTGGCTCCAAATTGCATACAAATATATATATGAACTCCGGCATCTGAGTATTAGAGAAATATACATATTTGTAGTATGTGTTTGGAGAAGTATTGCATTGTCCTCATACTTTAGTTTTCCAAAACTTTATCTAAACACACCTAAAATCTTGGAGTTTTCCTTGATTGTTCGCTTTTTTTTTAATACCTCATACCCAATCTATCAGCAAATTCTGTTGTTTCTGTCTGCAAAATACATCTAGAACCTGACCACTTTTTCATTGATTTCACTGTTACCATTATCTATCACCCAATTATTCTAATAATATCATAAATGGCTTCTACTAGCTCCTTATTCTTCTGTGGTCAATTTTCAGCACCTGGAGTGATCCCTTAAAACATGTCAGAGCATGGCATTTTTCTCTTCAAAACCTTTCAATGGCTTCCAAACATAAACACCATCATAGAAAAGGTCAGCGCTTTCCATGTCCTGCATGGTCTGACTCCCACTGTACCCCTCTGACCTTGCACCGCCTATACTTCCCTCCCTCCATCTTTCAGTGCAGCCTTACTGGTCTCTGCTATTATTCAAATATGCCAGTCAAATCCCGGCCTCAGGGCCTTTGCACTGGCTGTTCCCTCTATCTCGGATGCTCCTCCTCAAGATATTCACATGACTAACTCCCAAACCAGGTCTAGGTGTCTGCTTGAATGTCATGTTCCCACTGCTCCCTATTCCTTTCTCCACATTTTTTTCAGAGAACTTAACACCATCTGCATATTATTTATCTTATTTATTAGTCTCTACCATTATGGCAGAAAGTGAAGAGGAACTAAAAAGCCTCTTGATGAAAGTGAAAGTGGAGAGTGAAAAAGTTGGCCTAAAGCTTAATATTCAGAAAACAAAGACATGGCATCCGGTCCCATCACTTCATGGGAAATAGATGGGGAAACAGTGGAAACACTGTCAGACTTTATTTTGGGGGGCTCCAAAATCACTGCAGATGGTGACTGCAGCCATGAAATTAAAAGACGCTTACTCCTTGGAAGAAAAGTTATGACCAAACTAGATACTATATTGAAAAGCAGAGACATTACTTTGCCAACTAAGGTCCGTCTAGTCAAGGCTATGGTTTTTCCTGTGGTCATGAATGGATGTGAGAGTTGGACTGTGAAGAAGGCTGAGCACCAAAGAATTGATGCTTTTGAACTGTGGTGTTGGAGAAGACTCTTGAGAGTCCCTTGGACTGCAAGGAGATCCAACCAGTCCATTCTGAAGGAGATCAACCCTGGGATTTCTTTGGAGGGAATGATGCTGAAGCTGAAAGTCCAGTACTTTGGCCACCTCATGCGAAGAGTTGACTCATTGGAAAAGACTTTGATGCTGGGAGGGATTGGGGGCAGGAGGAGAAGGGGACAACAGAGGATGAGATGGCTGGATGGCATCACTGACTCGATGGACGTGAGTGTGAGTGAACTCCAGGAGTTGGTGATGGACAGGGAGGCCTGGCGTGCTGCAATTCATGGGGTCACAAAGAGTTGGACACGACTGAGCGACTGAACTGATCTGAACTGAACCATTAGTATATTTGCTCACCAGCATTAGAATATTGCCTTCAACATAAAGGCACTCTACACTTAATGAAAAACACTAATGAATATGTCAGGAAAATGAAGGACTAAGGCATTTTCATAGTAGGAAATATTAAATATTTTAATAAAATTCCCTTCCTTCCAATCTAAACCAGAGTCCTCCTCCACCCTGCCTGTTCCTTTCCACAAAGTACAGCTCCTTCACTGAATTCATAAATTCCTCCACAACAGTCACAGCTTGGTTTTTGTTCTAATTGTTCCATATATGACTTGTCCCCTCAAGTAAATTAGAAGCTCAAGAGTAAGAGCCATGTTCTGGTTTTTCAATCCTCTCTCATGACTGGCAGAGAACAAAGCACCCCACAGGTATTCATGAGATAAACATTTCTTGACTTAATTCCGTCTCTGCATTTCATGACCCCTCCTATATTATTCTCACTTTGATATCTATTTTATAATACACTGTAATCTTATGATGATTATGTCTCTTTTGCAAATGTAATTGAGTGCTGTCTGTACCCTGGCTGCACAAGATTTTCCAGTGATATGATTAAATATAACCTTTCACCACCTACCTCACTAACGTTCCCCAGCAGTAGAATCTGTCACCATGTTCTTACCATTAGTTGATTTGGAAGGTAAAGGCTGTCACCAAGGCTATGTAAGTCACATATGAAAGAGATTTCATGAGAAGTTCATCATCACGGAAGGGGAAAATGTTTTGTAGCTTGCAGAAATAAGGAAAGGTTTTCGATTAAATCCTCCTGGCTGAGGGAATTTTACCTTGCCATGCATAATAACTGAAGCAACCATTTCCACTAAGCTTTAGAAATGCAGATTCAGAGAATTCATTTTAGAGCAAATCAGAAACTTATCTTTTTATCTGACTGTTTCTATCCTTAAATGTCACTCCAAGTTTGAAGCTCTTGAATATTGTTTTATGTAAAGTCCTGAGAGATAACTTTGTATATTGCAAATTTGGTTTGTATAGTACTGAGTTTTAAGAAAAAGACCAGGGCAGTTTGAAAAACTACAGGTAATGAAAATTCACAAACGTGATTCTACTGATAGAAAAGGGGGCAAGCAGGAAAAAAACAAACCCCATTTTGTGAAAGATAATAAAATACTCTAAGTGTAGGGTAGATCCTAAAAGTCATTTATTTCAGCCATTTTATGAAATGCAGGCAAGTACATCTGTCCAAAATGGTGAAATAAATTGTGGAAAGGTCACACTCTGGTTAAGGACAGAAATACAATTAGAATCTAGCTCTCCTATCTCCCACCCATTTTTTTTTTCCCTGTGTTATCAGGGTTTCTCAAGCTTGGCACCACTAATGTTAGCAAACGTGTTAGTCGCTCAGTCATGTTCGACTCTTTTCAACCCCATGGACTGTAGTCCACCAGGCTCCTGTGTCCATGGAATTCTCCAGAAAGAATACTGGAGTGGAGAGTCACGCCCTCCTCTAGGGGATCTTCCTGACCCAGGGACCAAACCCAGGTCTCCAACATTGCAGGCAGATTCTTTACCATCTGAGCCACCAGGGAAGCCCTTTGGGGCCAAATAATTTTTTGTCATAGGGGGCTGTCATGTGCATTCCAGGATACTTAGCATCATCCTTGGTTTTTCTCCACCCATGTCCCCTCCCCAGTTGTAACAAACAAAAAATGTCCTCACACCTTTCAAATGTTTCCTGGAAAGAAAACTGCCTTCCCTCTAATGAACAGTGGTGTCAAACCACTGTTCACCACAATCAATGAACAAGAATAATTGAGAGGTTTCCATTTCCAATACAATGATCTTTATGAGATTCTATGCTCAACAGGCACTTGTGCCAGTCAAAATTGAAATCTGGTTGAAATGCCAGGAATCTATCTGAAACTAATTTAGACAATGTGATAATTTATTGACTTGCATGAACAAAGCAACAAAGGCAGGTCCTAGGCTGTCTGGAAGTAGGAGTACCCAGTATTTCTCTACTGACACTTTGCTTGTTTCAGTTCTCCCTTGCTGACCTTATTATCTTAGACCCTTTGTTTAAGAGTGGACATGGCCCCAATAGATCTGGAGTCACTTCCTTTCTATATTCAACACTTAAGGTCAAGAAGCAACAATCCTACCACCTTCAGTCAAGAAAATTCTAGAAAGACATCATGGACCCAGAATGATTATGTGTCTGATCCTACAGTCAGGACATGGTTATCAGAATAGGGGTGGATGTTAGGGGGAGGGGTAAAGAATGCTGATTTAAAGTATAATAATGGCAAAGATAATAATAATGTCCTCTATATTGCTTTGAAAATCATTGGAAATAACTATTCTAACTTACTTTACTATTTCCTTTAAATCTATATGTACTACAACTTAAGATGAAGGCTCTTTCAAACCAGATGGAACACTCATGTCCAATGCTCAATTTCTTAGCATGAATACTTTTACTGTTAACAAGCTCTGCCTCTAATATTGTCCAGGTCCAGAGTAAGATGACTAACAGAGCTAAATATTTCAATCTCACATTGTGTTAAGTAAACACAGTCTCTCTTTTTACATTGACAGATGTTGTTGTTGTTGCTGTTCAGTTGCTACGTCGTGTTCAACTCTTTGCAACCCCATGGATTGCAGCACACCAGGCTCCTCCATCCTTCACTGTCTCCCAGAGTTTGCTCAAACTCATGTCCATTGAGTCAGTGGTGCTATCGAACCACCTCATCCTCTGCTGTTCCTTTCTTCTTTTGTCTTGAATCTTTCCCAGCATCAGAGTCTTTTCTAATGAGTCAGCTCTTCATATCAGGTGGCCAAAGAATTGGAGCTTGACAATAAATTTGTGAGTTCATACATTGACAAATATATCATTGTAAAGACCTGCAAGGTCAGATTTGAATTTAGAATTATCAAAGTCCTTGTTGTTCTAAAGCAGAAAGGGTAGCCTGAGAAGAGCCAGCTTCCAGCTGTCATGCCAGGCCCTGCTCACCTTTGTTTCACACACACAGCTCCATCTCACACTGTGAGGTCCTGCATGTCCAATCCCAGCCCACTTCCCGCAAATAACTGCCTCTCAAATACACTCTCGTTCTAGGTATTCCAAACTGTCAGCTTGATCTGTCCTGAGTGGGAGAGATTCAGAAAGAAGTTCACACAGGCTTTGTAAGTAGAATCTAGAAAACTCTAGGTCTAGGTACAGAGAGCATTTTCTAGAAGGTTGCACAAGCACTTTCTCCCTAACCACATAAACTCTACCCTGAGGAGTGCCAGAGATGTGTCTACTAAAGCATGGGGCCCAGGATATCTTTTGCCAAGATCTAAAGGGAGTACTTGGTGGAAGATGACACATGTGGTCTGAACAAAACATCTGTGTTCTATAAAACAGTATATTAAAAATGATGCCTTTGTGGGAAAAACAATACAGTTATGGGTACACCAAACCCTATTCAAGTTCACAACCAAATCAACAATGAAACAGTCTGTACCTTGGAAGAGAATCCGAACAGCTCAAGAAAGCAGCAGCATGAGACTTCCTTAAAGGAAATAGAAATGAACAAGAAACAATACAGTGCTAATGATGGCTTAAGAGCAGAATCAATGTTGATGGAAAGAAAGTTCTGAGTCAGTGGGGCTGCTGCTAAGGTGGGCACGCCAGGAAGTGCAATCTGCTGCAGACAAGAGCCAGGCACTGTGGAGGTGCTCCTTTCTAGGGAGAATATTGGATGCAGGCATTTATTTTTATCTTTCTTTAACATGTAGTTAATGTACAGATATGAGTTGGATCACAAAGAAGGCTGAGTACTGAAGAATTAATGCTTTGAACTGTGGTGCTGGAGATGACTCCTGAGAGTCTCTTGGACAGCCAGGAGATCAAACCAGTCTATTCTGAAGGAAATCAACCCTGAGTAGTCATTGGAAGGACTGATGCTGAAGCTGAAGCTCCAATACTTTGGCCACCTGATGTGAAGAGCTGACTGACTAGAAAAGAAGCTGATGCTGGGAAAGATTAAAGGCAGGAGTAGAAGGCAGTGACACAGGATGAGATGGTTGGATGGCATTGCCAACAAGTGAACATGAGTTTGAGCAAACTCTGGAAGATAGTAAAGGAAAGAGAAGCCTGGCATGCTGCAGTCCATGGGATTGTAAAGAGTCAGACATGAATTAGCAAGAGAAACAACAACAACATGGAGTCGAAAAGTCTCCTGCATGAACAACAGGTGACATGAAAGTCCATCCTTTTCTGCTGAAGTTTATAATTCTACTTCCATCATTCCAGCTTTCCCTGCCTAAGGAAATGCTTGTGCAACTCCAATATCACTTTTGTGTTAAGTTAACATCATTACTTATTAACAATTGTATGTGAACTGATGAGCATTATGGAAATATGTATAACAGAAGAGCTCATTTATTTTTATTATAAAAATTATTATTTCATTGACAATTATTGAAAGAATGAAATACAGTCTGTCAACCAATTGAAAAATGTGTATTCCCAGCACACAACTGTGTGCCACACAATCCACTCCTTGTTCAAAACCGCATCCAAATGCCACCTATTCCCACATACTTTCTTTTTTGTATGTTACAAATATAGAGTGATCTCATCTGCTCCTGCAAAATTTTATATCCTCTCCCTATATGTTCTTTAAGTTATTTATACAGGTTTATTGTCCCCTTGAGAAAAAAAAATTAGGCTGCCTTTATCTTTCCACTGTATCTCATTCAGGGCTTGGCTATGAGAGTTCAATAAATGCTTAATAAACAAATAAAACCTTGAATCTGGAAACCACATTGATCAAACTCAGTCTTGAATCATGGAAATGAAATGATAACCCTTATCTCAACTGTCTACTCACTCTGTTCCCCTCTGTGAGGCTGAACATAATATAGAAAAAATATACAAAAGTAATACAATGTGATAATAATTATTTTAGCATTTTTAGAAAATCAGGCATGAAGCTAAGTACATAATGTACATTAACTCATTTAGCAACCATCCTAAAGGTAAATGGAAGTACCCTTATTACATAAAGAAGGAGAAGCTGATGTTCAGAGAATTTAGGGAATTTGTTCAAGATGGCATAGTGGAGGTGATGGATTTCATTGGTAAATCCTCTGTATCTCAATTCCTCATTTATAAAATCAAGACAAATATTTTCCCTGCTGACCTCACAGAAGAGTTGTGCAGTTGAAGTGATCTGCAAAAATCTCCAAGAAAAAATCCTATTTTTTACATCTACAAAAAGTATTAGTGTTTTTTTTAAATGTTTTCACATGCATCTAGCACTTTAAAAGCCTTAGGGTTCCATATAAATGTAAAGCATTATTAATCTCTTATGCTGTTTTTACTCCCAAGCTCGTTTTATGCCCTATAAGGTAATAACAGTATCAAGAGCTAATATTAAAATAGGCTAAGCTCAGTGCTAAGAGTTTTATACTGGTTGTCTTAATTTATACTAAGAAAAAAGGTTACTATTCTTAATAACCCATTTTGAGGTAAAAAAATATAGAAATTAAACAATTTGCATAATTCATTTTTAGTACATTAGCAGATCAGGATTTAAACATAACACTACTTTGAAAATAATATTTCATAGTAGAATTCATCCAAGGTATCATTGCAACATTGTGTAAAATTCAATGTATGTGTACTTGTTATTGATAATGATAACATACAAGTATGGTTGGTTAGGAGAGATGCTTATATTTTGAATTAATTGTGCCATCTAAAGCATCAAGAAAAAAAACACTTAACTGAATTCTTTTTAAAAATTATGAATATATCAATCATTTCCATTAAGGAGTGTCTCAATTTGCAAGAAAATATTTGTAAATAAAACAACATCATAGATAGGTTGGGTGGAGCAATTCTTTTGAAAACTTAAATACTATTTTATGAAATAACAGCTAAAATGTAAATTAGTCTTCTAAGCTATGTGCATGCATGTTAAATCGCTTCAGTTGTATCCAACTCTTTGCAACCCTGTGGACCATAGCCGGCCAGGCTCCTCTGTCCATGGGATTCTCCAGCCACGAATACTGGAGTGGGTAGCCATTCCCTCATCCAGGAGATCTTCCTAACCCAGGTAACAAACCCGTGTCTTTCACTTCTCCTGCACAGGCAGGTGGTTTTTTTTTACCACTCTCACCACCTGGAAAGCTCTTCTAAGCCATACCATAGATTAATATCATTATGTATAAAATTTTCTCAGTGATAAGACACACTATAATAAGTGTTATTCTTTTTAAAATATAATTTTAATCAGAGGCTAATTACTTTACAACATTGTAGTGGTTTTGCCATACATTAAAATAAGCCATGGGTGTATGTGTGTCCCCCATCCTGAACCCCACTCCCCCCTCCCTCCCCATCCCATCCCTCAGGTTGTCCCAGTGTACTGGCTTTGAGTCCCCTGTTTCATGCATCGAATTTCGACTGACAATCTATTTCACATATGGTAATATACATGTTTCAATGCTATTCTCTCAAATCATCCCACCCTCTCCTTCTCCCACAGAGTCCAACAGTCTGTTCTTTATATCTGTGTCTCTTTTGCTGTCTCACATATAGGGTCATCGTTCCATCTTTCTAAATTCCATATATATGCATTAATATACTGTATTGGTGTTTTTCTTTCTGACTTACTTCACTCTATACAATAAGCTCCAGTTTCATCCACCTCATTAGAATTGATTCAAATTAATTCTTTTTACTAGTTTAGTCATATTCCATTTTGTATAGGTACCACAACTTTCTCATCCGTTCATCTACTGATGGACGTCTAGGTTGCTTCCATGCCCTAGCTGTTGTAAACAGTGCTGTGATGAACACTAGGGTTCATGTATCTCCTTCAATTCCGGTTTCCTTGGTGTGTGTGTCCTTTCTGGATCATATGGCAGATCTATTTCCAATTTTTAAAGGAATCTCCACACTGTTCTCCATAGTGGCTGTATTAGTTTGCATTTCCACCAACAGTGCAAGAGGGTTCCCTTATCTCCACACCCTCTCCAGCATTTATTGCTTGTAGACTTTTTGATAGCAGCCATTCTGTCCTGCGTGAGATGGTACCTCATTGCGGTTTTGATTTGCATTTCTCTGATAATGAGTGACGTTGAGCATCTTTTCATGTGTTTGCTAGCCATCTGGAGAAATGTCTGTTTAGTTCTTTAGCATATTTTTTGACTGGGTCATTTATTTTTCTGGTATTGAGTTCCATGAGCTGCTTGTATATTTTTGAGATTAATTCTTTATGAGTTGCTTCATTTGCTATTATTTTCTCCCATTCTAAAGGTTGTCTTTTCACCTTGCTTATAGTTTCCTTCATTGTGCAAAAGCTTTTAAGTTTAATTAGGTCCCATTTGTTTATTTTTGCTTTTATTTCCATTACTCTGGGAGGTGAGGCATAGAGGATCCTACTGTGATTTATGTCAGAGTGTTTTCCTATGTTTTCCTCTAGGAGTTTTATAGTTTCTGGTCTAACATTTAGATCTTTAATCCATTTTGAGTTTATTTTTGTGTAGTGTTAGAAAGTGTTCCAGTTTCATTCTTTTACAGGTGATTGACCAGTTTTCCCAGCACCACTTGTTAAAGAGATTGTCTTTTCTCCATTATATATTCTTGCCTTCTTTGTCAAAGACAAGGCATCCATAGGTGCGTGGATTTATCTCTGGGCTTTCTATATTGTTCCATTGATCTTTGTGCCAGTACCATACTGTCTTGATGACTGTGGCTTTGTAGTATAGCTTGAAGTCAGGCAGGATGATTCCTCCAGTTCCATTCTTCTTTCTCAAGATTGCTTTGGCTTTTGGAGGTTTTTTGTACTTCCATACAGATTGTGAAATTATTTGTTCTAGCTCTGTGAAAAATACCGCTGGTAGTTTAATAGGGATTGCATTGAATCTATAGATTGCTTTGGGTAGTATACTCATTTGCACTATATTGATTCTTCCAGTTCATGAACAGGGTGTATTTCTGCATCTATTTGTGTCATCTTTGATTTCTTTCATCAGTGTTTTATAGTTTTCTATATATAGGCCTTTTGTTTCTTTAGATAGATTTATTCCTAAGTATTTTATTCTTTTCATCACAGTGGTGAATGGAATTGTTTCCTTAATTTCTCTTTCTGTTTTCTCATTGTTAGTGTATAGGAATACAAGGGATTTCTGTGTATTAATTTTATATCCTGCAACTTTACTATATTCATTGATTAGCTCCAGTAATTTTCTGGTGGTGTCTTTAGGGTTCTATGTAGAGGATCATCTGCAAACACTGAGAGTTTTACTTCTTTTCCAATCTGGATTCCTTTTATTTCCCTGACTGCTGTTGCTAAAACTTCCAAAACTATGAATATTAGTGGTGAGAATACACACCACTTGTTCCTGACTTTAGGAGAAATGCTTTCAATTTTTCACCATTGAGGATAGGGTCTGCTGTGGGTTTATCATATATAGCTTTTATTATGTTGAGGTATGTTCCTTCTATGCCTGCTTTGCTGCTGCTACTGCTGCTAAGTCGCTTCAGTCGTGTCCGACTCTGTGCGACCCCAGAGACGGCAGCCCACCAGGCTCCCCCATCCCTGGGATTCTCCAGGCAAGAACACTGGAGTGGGTTGCCATTTCCTTCTCCAATGCGTGACAGTGAAAAGTGAAAGTGAAGTCGCTCAATTGTGTCCGACTCTTGGCAACCCCATGGACTGCAGCCTACCAGACTCCTCTGTCCATGGGATTTTCCAGGCAAGAGTGCTGGAGTGGGGTGCCATTGCCTTCTCCCATGCCTGCTTTATGGAGGGTTTTTATCATAAATGGATGTTGGATTTTGTCAAAGGTTTTCCCTGTATCTATGGAAATAATCATATGGTTTTTATCTTTCAGTTTGTTAATGTGGTGTATTACATTGATTGATTTGTGGATATTGAAGAATCCTTGCATCCCTGGGATAAAGCCCATTTGGTCATGATGTATGATCTTTTTAATATGCTGTTGGATTCTGTTTGCTAGAATTTTGCTAAGAATTTTTACTTCTATGTTCATCATATTGGCCTGTAGTGTTCTTTTTTTGTGGCATCTTTGTCTGGTTTTGGTACTAGGGTGATGGTGGCCTCATAGAATGAGTTTGGCAGCTTACCTTCCTCTGCAATTTTCTGGAAGAATTTGAGTACGATAGGTATTAACTCTCCTCCAAATTTCTGCTAAAATTCACCCATGAAGACATCTAGTCCTGGGCTTTTGTTTGTTGGAAGATTTTTTTATTACAGTTTTGATTTCTAGGATTGTGACGGGTCTGTTAAATTTTTCTGTTTCTTCCTGGTTCAGTTTCGGAAGGTTATACTTTTCTAAGAATTTGTCCATTTCTTCCAAGTTGTCAATTTTATTGTCATATAGCTGCTAATAGTAGACCTTTGTATTTCTATGTTGTCTGTTGTGATTTCTCCATTTTCATTTCTAATTTTGTTGATTTGATTCTTCTCCCTTTTTTTCTTGATGAGTCTGGCTAATTGTTTGTCTATTTTACTTATCTTCTGAAAGAACCAGCTTTTAGCTTTGTTGAATTTTGCTATAGTCTCCTTTGTTTCTTTTTCATTTATTTCTGCCCTAATTTTTATTATTTATTTTCTTCTAGTAACCCTGGGGTTCTTCATTTCTTCTTTTTTTAGTTGCTTTAGGTGTAAAGTTAGGTTATTTGTTTGATTTTTCTCTTGTTTCTTGAGGTAAGACTGTATTGCTATGAACCTTCCCCTTAGCACTGCTTTTACTGAATCCCATAGGTTTTGGGTTGTTATGTTTTCATTTTTTGTTTCTATGCATATTTTGATTTCTTTTTTGATTTATTCTGTGATTTGTTGTTTATTCAGAAGCATGTTGTTTAGCCTCTGTCTGTTTGTATTTTTAATAGTTTTTTTTCCTGTAGTTGACATCTAATCTTACTGCATTGTGATCAGAAAATATGCTTGAAATGATTTCATTTTTTTTTTAATTTATCAAGGCTAGATTTATGGACCATGATGTGATCTCTCCTGGAGAAGGTTCCATGTGCACTTGAAAAACAGGTGAAATTGATTGCTTTGGAGTGAAATGCCCTGCTGCTGCTGCTGCTGCTGCTGCTAAGTCGCTTCAGTCATGTCTGACTCTGTGCGACCCCGTAGACAGCAGCCCACCAGGTTCTGCCATCCCTGGGATTCTCCAGGCAAGAACACTGGAGTGGGTTGTCATTTCCTTCTCCAATCCATGAAAGTGAAAAGTGAAAGTGGAGTCGCTCAGTCGTGTCTGACTCTTAGCGATCCCATGGACTGCAGCTTACCAGGCTCCAACATCAATAAGCCTAACTGGTCCATTATATCATTTAAAGTTGTGTTTCCTTGCTAATTTTCTGTTTAGTTGATCTATCCATAGGTGTGAGTGGGGTATTAAAGTTTCCCACCATTATTGTGTTACTGTTAATTTCCCCATTCATACTTGTTAGCATTTGCCTTATTATTGTGGTGCTCCTATGTTGGGTGCATATGTATTTATAATTGTTATATCTTCTTCTTGGATTGACCCTTTGATCATTATGTAGTGTTCTTCTTTGTCTCTTTTCATGGCCTTTATTTCAAAGTCTATTTTATCTGATATGAGTATTGCTACTCCTGCTTTCTTTTGGTCTCCATTTGCATGAATTACCTTTTTCCAGCCCTTCACTTTCAGACTGTATGTGTCATTTGGTTTGAGGTGAGTGTCTTGTAGACAGCATATACAAGGGTCTTATTTTTGTATACATTCACCCTGTCTTTGTCTTTTGGTTGGGGCATTCAACCCATTTACATTTAAGGTAATTATTGATAAGCATGATTTCATTGCCATTTACTTTGTTGTTTGGGGTTTGAGTTTATAAACTTTTTCTGTGTTTCCCACCTACAGATCCTTTAGCATTTGTTGAAGAACTGATTTGGTGGTGCTGAATTCTCTCAGCTTTTGCTTGTCTGTAAAGTTTTTGATTTCTCCTTCATATTTGAATGAGATCCTTGCTGGGTATGGTAATCTGGGTTGTAGTATTTTTCTTTTTCATCACTTTAAATATGTCCTACCATTCCCTTCTGGCCTGAAGAGTTTCTATTGAAAAATCAGCTGTTATCCTTATGGGGATCCCCTTGTGTATTATTTGCTGCTTTTAATATTTACTCTTTGTGTTTGGTTTTGTTAATTTGATTAATATGTGTCTTGGGGTGTTTTGCCTTGGGTTAATCCTGTTTGGGACTCTCTGGGTTTCTTGGAGTTGGGTGGCTATCTCCTTCCCCATTTTAGGGATGTTTTCAACTATTATCTCCTCAAGTACTTTCTCATGCCCTTTATTTTTGTCTTCTTCTTATGGGACTCCTATGATTCGAACAATGGGGCATTAACATTGTCTCAGAGGTCTTGCCTCAGTTATTCTACTGTTGATTCCCTCCAGAGTGCTTTTGATCTCAGTTATTGCATTATTCATTATTCATTGACTTTTTTAGTTCTTCTAGGTCCTTGTTAAACATTTCTTGCATCTTCTCAATTCTTAACTATAGACTATAGTCTCTAGTCTATTTATCTGTAACTCCATTTTGTTTTCAAGATTTTGGATCATCTTTTCTATCATTATTCTGAATTATTTTCCAGGTAGACTCCCTATTTCCTCCTCTTTTCTTTGGTTTGGTGAACATTTATCATGTCCCTTTACCTGCTGAATGTTTCTCTGCATTTTCATTTTGTTTAGATTGCTGTATTTGGAGTGGTCTTTCTGTAGGCTGGAAGGTTGTGGTTCCTCTTTATTGCAGAGCTTATTCTCTGTGGTGGGGGTGAACTAGTGGCTTGTCAAGGCTTCCTGGTTAGGGAAGCCTGTGTCTGTGTTCTGGTGAGTGAGCTGGATTTCCTCTCTCTGGAGTGCAATGAAGTGTCTAGTAGTGAATTTTGAGGTATCTATGTATTTGGCATGACTTTGGGCAGCCTGTAGTTTAATGCTCAGGGCTGTGTTCCTGCATTGCTGGAGAATTAGTGTGGTATGTCTTGCTCTGGAACTTGTTGGCTCTTGGGTGGAGCTTGGTTTCAATGTAGGTATGGAGGCTTTTGTATGCGCTCCTGTCTATTAATGTTCCCTGAAATCAGGAGTTCTCTGGTGTTCTCAAGTTTTGAATTTAAGCCTCCTGCCTCTGGCTTCCAGTCTTATTCTTACAGTAACCTCAAGACTTCTTCATCCATACAGCACAGATGATAAAACATCTAGGTTAATGGTGAAAAAATTCTCCACAGTGGGACACCCAGAGAAGTTCACAGAGTTACAAGGAGAAGTGAAGAGAGAGGAGGGAAATAGAGGTGACCAGAAGGAGAAGAGAAGGAGTCAAAAGGGGAGAAAGCAGTCTAGCCAGTAATCAATTCTCTATGTGCTCTCCACAGTCTGGAACACCCAGAGAGATTTACAGAGTTAAGCAGAGAAGAGAAGTGGGAGGGAGGAGATAGAGGTGACCTAGGGGAGAAAAGGGAGAGTCAAAAGTGGAGAGAGCAATCAAGTCAGTAATCACACCTCTAAGTGAAAATGGATATTGAAGATTAGATTCTTAAAGGTACAAAATTGATAATAAAATAGCAAAAAGCAAATATTTAAAATCTAGAGTTTAAATTCTCAAAAATACAATATTAAAAGTACAAAACAAAATCAATCACAAAAATTATAAATATATATATGAAATTTGCTTTAAAAATAGGGTCTTTTTTCACAAGGTAATAGTAGGTTATAAAATGAAAATTTAAGGAGTAATAAAGAACTTAAAAATATAAAAATAGAAAGTGATAATAGTAAAAATATATCTAGGAATTTCTTTGGAGCTGTTGTGGGCAGTGTAGTGTCAGTTCAGTTTCAGATTGTTCCTTGTTCCAGCTTGTATTTCTTCTCAAGTTCTATAGGCCCCTTCCAATGCTTAGTCAGTGTTAACTATAGGGTTTTAACCTGTTACACCTGTCACTTCCAGAGTGGTTCCCTCTTCTTTGTTTATTTTGGCTTCCTCTGTTTGCAAGTCTCTTCAGTGTCCAAAGTCTTTGACTGGGTGGATCACAATAAACTGTGGAAAATTCTTCAAGAGAAGGAAATACCAGACCACCTGACCTGCCTCTTGAGAAATCTGTATGCAGGTCAGGACGCAACAGTTAGAACTGGACATGGAACAACGGACTGGTTCCAAATAGGAAAAGGAGTACGTCAAGGCTGTATATTGTCACCCTGCTTATTTAACTTCTTTGCAGAGTACATCATGAGAAACGCTGGACTGGAAGAAACACAAGCTGGAATCAAGATTGCTGGGAGAAATATCAATAACCTCAGATATGCAGATGACACCACCCTTATGGCAGAAAGTGAAGAGGGACTAAAAAGCCTCTTGATGAAAATGAAAGAGGAGAGTGAAAAGGTTGGCTTAAAGCTCAACATTCAGAAAATGAAGATCATGGCATCCGGTCCCATCACTTCATGGGAAATAGATGGAGAAACAGTGGAAACAGCGTCAGACTTTATTTTGGGGGGCTTGAAAATCACTGCAGATGGTGACTGCAGCCATGACATTAAAAGATGCTTACTCCTTGGAAGGAAAGTTATGACCAACCTAGATAGCATATTCAAAAGCAGAGACATGACTTTGCTGACTAAGGTCCGTCTAGTCAAGGCTCTGGTTTTTCCTGTGATCATGTATGGATGTGAGAGTTGGACTGTGAAGGAGGCTGAGCGCCGAAGAATTGATGCTTTTGATCTGTGGTGTTGGGGAAGACTCTTGAGAGTCCCTTGGACTGCAAGGAGATCCATCCAGTCCATTCTGAAGGAGATCAACCCTGGGATTTCTTTGGAAGAATGATGCTGAAGCTGAAACTCCAGTACTTTGGCCACCTCATGCGAAGAGTTGATTCATTGGAAAAGACTCTGATGCTGGGAGGGATTGTGGGCAGGAGGAGAAGGGGACGACAGAGGATGAGATGGCTGAATGGCATAACTGACTCGATGGGCATGAATCTGAGTGAACTCTGGGAGTTGATGATGGACAGGAAGGCCTGGCGTGCTGCGACTCATGGGGTCGCAAAGAGTCAGACACAACTGAGCAACTGAACCGAACTGAACTCAGTGTCTAATTTCCACCCTGACACAAGAGGGTGAAGGTGGTCACTCATTTAGGCTCACTTGTTCAGTTGTGTTGTAGGGAGGGAGGAACACTGCAAACAAATATCACTGGTGTAGGGGGAGGGGGGGGCGGAGGGCATGCTCACAGTGTATGGACCACACTGGGCTTGCCCCAGCTCATAGTGGCATGTGCTTTCTGGGTCTACACTGTTCAGGCTCCAGGTTGTTCTGCAGGGGTACTGTCCAAAGCAGGCCCTGCATTTTGTGCACTTCCCAGGTCTAAGCTGCTCAGGTTCAGGTTCTCGGGTACCTTGCAAGGACACAGACTCTGTTGGGCGTGCGTTTTCTGCCCTTCCCAGGTCTGAGCAACTCAGGCGACCAGGTGCTTGGTGAGAGCACTGTCCCAGGTGGACCATGCATCTTAATTACCTCCCCAACCTGGCTGCTCAGTTTCCCAGGTGCACCACAAGAGCACCGTCTCTAGTGTATCGTGCGTCTCCTCTGGGGAGCTGATCTCAGGCTGCGACCCTCCTGGCAGATGTAAACCATCTAGGATCCCAGGAAGACTTTGTTAGCAACTGAGAGCCTGCTCATAGTTTGGTGGAGGATGCCGGTCTCTGGGGCAGAGATTGCCCATTGCCTCCTGGCTCTGGCTGTTGCCTGCCTGTCTCTCTGCCTCCGGTAGGGGGAGGGGCCTGTACGCAGCCAACTAGCTCTCCTTTGGTATTCACTCAATCCTTTGTTCTGTGAGCAGGCCAGGCTGCGTGTTAGGTAAGAGCTTTTCACGGGAAAATTCTCTTATTTTTCTCTCTGGCTATCCCACAGTTTGGGTTGCTATCTCACGTTTGCTCCCTCAGATTGTCCCCAGGGCATATAGGCCTGGTCCTTTACCCTAAGCATTCAGCCCGCGCCTCCCTGTCCAGCCCCGGCTCACTGGTGGTAGACCCCAGCGTCTGGGCTACTTCTCCACTGGGAGTGGTGGTTAGGAGCCTATTCTGTGGGTTTTTGTTTTTGTTTTTGTTTTTCTGGTTATGTTGCCCTCTGAGATTCCAAAACTCCCCACAGACCCACCAATGGGAGGCTTTCCTTCTGTTTGGAAACCTCCTCCTTCACGACTCCCTGCCCAGGATGGGTCTCCTCATTAACTGTTTTGTCTCTCTTTTTATCTTTTGTCCTACCTCCTTTTGAAGAAAATGGGCTGTCTTTCTGGCTGCCTGATGTCGTCCACCAGCGTCCAGAGGTTGTTTTGTGGAAGTTGCTCAGCATTCAAATGATCTTTTGATGAATTTGTGGGGGAGAAAGTGGTCTCCCCGTCCTAATCCTCCACCATTTCGGGACCACCCTCAATAAGTATTATTTTCAAAGCAGCTTTTAATTTACAGAACAAATAAGCAGATAGCACAGGGAGTACCCATATCTGCCCACCGAGCCTCTGTAGACTGTTACCCCTATTATTCATGTCTTACATGAATGGTACATGTCTTACATGTCTTAGAATGGTATATTTGTCACAATTAATAAACCAATGATACATTATTATTAGCTAAGTCCCAAATGTTATTCAGACTTTCCTAAATTTTACCTAATGGCTTTTTTCTGTTCTAGAATCCCACCCAAGATACATGTTACATTTAGTCTGTCTGTCTCCTCTAGACTGAGACAGTTTCTCAGATTTTCTACGTTTTCATGACCTTGACTCTTTGATGAGTGCCTGTCAGGTATTTTGTACAATATCCCTCTATTGGGCCTTTTCTGATATTTTTTTTGTAATTATACTGAGGCTTTGGATTTAGGGGAAAATACTATAGAGATAAAACACTATTTGCATTAAATTATATCAGTTTATATCCATGTGATGTGTAGCTGTTGATGTTGACTTTGATAACCTGACCAAAGTAGTGCTTGTCAGGTTTCTTCACTGCACTTTTTTTGCCCCACTCTTCCACAATGTCTTTGTGGAGGGGCGAGGGGGGGTGGGTGGAGGAAATCACTACATACAGCATCTAAAGTTATAGATATTTCTCCTGGAAATCTTGATTCCAGCTTGTGCTTCTTCCAGCCCAGCTTTTCTCATGATGTACTCTGCATGTAAGTTAAATAAGCAGGGTGACAATATACAGCCTTGACATACTCCTTTTCCTATTTGGAACCAGTCTGTTGTTCCATTTCAAGTTCTAACAATTGCTTCCTGACATGCATACAGGTTTCCCAAAAGGCAGGTCAGGTGTTCTGGTATGCCCATCTCTTTCAGAATTTTCCACAGTTTATTGTGGTCCACACAGTCAAAGGCTTTGGCATAGTTAATAAAGCAGTAGATGTTTTTCTGGAACTCTCTTGCTTTTCTGATGATCCAGCAGATGCTGGCAATTTGATCTCTGGTTCCTGTTCCTTTTCTAAAACCAGCTTGAACATCTGGAAGTTCATGGTTCACATAATGCTGAAGCCTGGCTTGGAGAATTTTGAGCATTACTTTACTAGCATGTGAGATGAGTGCAGTTGTGTGGTAGTTTGACCATTCTTTGGCATTGCCTTCCTTTGGGATTGGAATGAAAACTGACCTTTTCCAGTCCTGTGGCCCCTGCTGAGTTTTCCAAATTTGCTGGCATGTTGAGTGCAGCACTTTCACAGCATCATCTTTCAGGATTTGAAATAGCTCAACTGGAATTCCATCACCTCCACTAGCTTTGTTCATGGTGATGCCTCCTAAGGCCCACTTGACTCTGCATTCCAGGAAGTCTGGCTCTAGGTGAGTGATCACACCATCATGATTATCTTGGTCATGAAGATCTTTTTTGTATAGTTATCCTGTGTATTCTTGCTACCTCTTCTTAATATCTTCTGCTTCTCTTAGGTCCATACAATTTCTGTCCTTTATCGAGCCCATCTTTGCATGAAACATTCCCTTGGTATCTCTAATTTTCTTGAAGAGATCTCTAGTCTTTCCCATTCTATTGTTTTCCTCTATTTCTTTGCACTGATCACTGAGGAAGGCTTTCTTATCTCTTCCTGCTATACTTTGAAACTCTGCATTCAGTTGTGTATATCTTTCCTTTTCTCCTTTGCTTTTCACTTCTCTTCTTTTCATAGCTATTGGTAAGGCCTCCTCAGATAGCCATTTTGCTTTTTTGCATTTATTTTTCTTGGAGATGGTCTTGATCCCTGCCTCCTGTACAAACCTCCATTCATATTTGATCAGGCACTCTTGTCTATCAGATCTAGTCCCTTAAATCTATTTCTCACTTCCACTGTATAGTCATAAGGGACTTGATTTAGGTCGTACCTGAATGGTCTAGTGGTTTTCCCTACTTTCTTCAATTTAAGTCTGCATTTGGCAATAAGGAGTTCATTATCTGAGCCACACTCTGCTCCCAGTATTGTTTTTGCTGACTGTATAGAGCTTCTCCATCTTTGGCTGCAAAGAATATAATCAATCTGATTTCAGTGTTGGCCATTTGCTGATATCCATGTGTAGAGTCTTCTCTTGTGTTGTTGGAAGAGGGTTTTTTGCTATGACCAGTGCATTCTCTTGGCAGAACTCTATTAGCCTTTGCCCTGCTTCATTCTGTACTCCAAGGCCAAATTTGCCTGTTACTCCAGGTGTTTAACTTCCTACTTTTGCATTCTAGTCTCCTATAATGAAAAGGACATCTTTTTTGGGTGTTAGTTCTAAAAGGTCATGTAGGTCTTCATAGAACTATTCAACTTCAGCTTCTTCAGCATTACTGGTCAGGGCATAGACTTGGAATACTGTGTTGAATGGTTTGCCTTGGAAATGAACAGAGATTATTCTGTCGTTTTTGAGATTGCATTCAAGTACTGCATTTTGGACTTTTTTGTAGAATGTGATAGCTACTCCTTTTCTTCTAAGGAATTCTTGCCCACAGTAGTAGATATAATTGTCTTCTGAGTTAAATTCACCCATTCCAGTCCATTTTAGTTCGCTCATTCCTACAATGTCGACTTTCACTTTTGCCATCTCCAGTTTGACCACTTCCAATTTGCCTTGATTCATGGACTTAGCATTCCAGGTTCCTACGCAATATTGCTCTTTACAGCATTGGACCTTGCTTCTATCACCAGTCATATCCACAACTGGATATTGTTTTTGCTTTGGCCCTATCTCTTCATTCATTCTGGAGTTATTTCTCCACTGATCCCCAGTAGCATATTGGGCCCTTACTGACCTGGGGAGTTCATCTTTCAGTGTCCTATCTTTTTGCCTTTTCATTCTGTTCGTGGGGTTCTCAAGGCAAGAATACTAAAGTGGTTTGCCTTTCCCTTCTCCAGTGGACCACATTTTACTACCTTGCTATAATCACTTAGTTTCAGGATTTTTGTTGTTGTTGTTTTTGTTCTTTGGGATTTTCTAAATAGAAATGTTCACATGTCATCTGCAAATGAAGACAGCATTTTTCTTTTCCTTCCCAATCTGTGTACCTTTTATTTCCTTTTTTGTTTGTTTGTCTTTTTACTAGCTAGTACTTCTAGTAGGGTGTCAAAAAGTGTTCCTTTAATTAAGCATAGTTTATAAAATTACATTTAGACTCGTTTCTTGGCATATCAATTGTATTTTCTTTTTTAATATTTTAGTTGTTTTTCTATAGTTTGCAATATGCCTTTATAAGTAACCACAACCAATGAACACAGTTATGCTTCCTGAGCATTGAAAGTCTCTCATTCGTGTCCAACTCTTTGCTATCCCATGGACTATAGCCTTCCAGGCTCCTCTGTCCATGGAATTCTCCAGACCAGAATATTGGAGGAGGTAGCCATTCCCTTCTCCAGGGGATCTTCCTAACTCAGGGATCGAACCCAGGTCTCCCGCATTGCAAGTGGATTCTTTACCAACTTGAGCCACCAGGGAAGCCCTCCTGGGTAGTGCAGTCACCATATAATAGAGCACTCTCACTTCCTCCCTCCAGCCCCTTTTACCACTGCTTTCATTTACTTCACTTATCTACAGGATATATTTTACTTTAATGCGGTCTTTCAATGCTCTTCCATTCTTTATGTAGATCCAAGTTTCTGACCTATATTATTTTCTTTCTTTTTGAAGATGTCTCTTAACATTTCTAGCAAGGCAGGCCTAGTGGCTGAGATGGAAAAGAGTCTGCCTGTGATGCAGGAGATCTGGGTTTGATCCCTGGGTCTGGAAGGTCTCCTGGAGAAGAGAATGGCTATCCATTCCATATTTTTGCCTGGGAAATCCCATGTGCATAGCAGCCTGGCAGACTTCAGTCCATGGTGTTGCAGAGTCAGACACAACTGAGCAGCTAAGCACATTTGAGAGCACAAGCCTACTGGTGGCAGTTTCACTCAGTGTTTATCTAAGAAAATCTTTATATACCCTTCACTTTTGAATAACAAGTTTGATGGATACAGAATACTAGGTGGGACCTTTTCTTTCAACAATTTGTATGTTTTATTCATTCTCTACTTCCTTGCATGGTTTTGAGGTTTTTGATAAGAACCCTGATATAATTCTTAGCATTATTCCTTTACAGATAAGCTTGTAAACCCTTTGTAGCTTCTTTCAAGATTATCTCTTTGTCTTAGATATTCTCCAGTTTGAATATGATATGCTTACATTTAGATTTTTGGTATTTATCTTGCTTGCTGTTTTCAGACCTCTGAATCTCTGGTTCAGTGTCTCTCATTAATTTTAGAAAATTCTTGGCTATTATCACTTTAATAATTTTCTCTATTTTCTCTATCATATATTCCAATTATGCATAAGTTATACCTTTTTCAATTGTCCTACAATTCTTGGACATTCTTGGGTGCTATTATTTCCATTCATTTTTAATTCTGCATTGAAGTTTATAAAGTTTCTACATATATAACTTCAGTTTTACTGATTATTTTCTTGTCTGTGTCCAGGCTACTGATGAGATTATCAAAAGTATTCTTCATTTCTGTTTCAGTGTTGTTGTTTTTTCTTTTCTATCATTTCCTTTTGAGTCCTCCTTAGAGCTTCCATCTCTGTTCATATTACTCATACATTCTTGCATACTGTCTACTTTTTACATTAGAGCTCTTAATGTCATTCAGTTCAGTTCAGTTGCTCAGTTGTGTCCAACTCTTTCTGACACCATGGACTGCAGCATGCAAATTAACATCATTAATCATAGTTATTTAAAATTCCCTACTGAATTATCCTAAGTTCTGTCATATGTGACTTTAGTTCTTGCTTTGTCTCTCCAGACTACCTTGCTTCTTACCTTTTAGCATGTCTTGTAAGTTTTTTTCTAAAGTCAGATGTGATATATCAGGCAACGGGAATTAAGACAAAGTGGTCTTTACTGTGTGGTTTTATGTTAACCTGTCTAAGAACTGAGTTATGTGTAATATCTTCTGTAGCTATGCATACCAGATGCTTCAGTTTCCTCTCGTGTTCTTGTTAGCTTCTTCCACTATTGGATTTTCCTTCTTAAACAAAGTCTGTGTCCCATAGCTCCTTCTGTCGTAATTCACTGTTATTTTTGTGGAGTCCTTGTTGATGTGGTGGTAAGTTGTGTGTGGGTAGAGGGAGGCATTCTACAATATTGTTATGAAATGTCAGTCTGTTAATGGGCCTGAGTCCCTGGGTTGTGACCTTCAGAAGTATTTTTCTTAGGCTTTTTTCTTTTTTTTTCCTTCCTTTAGGTGACACTTGAAGATTAAAAGGGCCTTATAGCCCTCTTCCCAAGTCAAATAAAGCTCCAATACCCTTGAAGAGTAAGTCTTTTTTTATGGAGAATGTCCTGAAAGTACTTCAAAAGGGTAGCTTTCCCCACTTGGCCAAAACAAGAGGGCTTTTCCCTAGGATCATTACCATGGAAATTTGGTGAGCTTCCTCAAGTTCAAACTCATGAGAGTGTGAGGGTCCCCTTAAGACTGTGCACTGAAAGTTTCTTACTCTCAAGTTAATTCACACTCAGTTTCCAGCAGTTCATTCCTACCGATTTGTGACTCTAATGTCTTCTGCTCCAGGTAAGTTGATCTTGACTGAGATTCTCTGTAATGTTCCTCTGTCTCTCCAGACTTTCAGATGGTGATTTGCCCTGGGGCCTCAGTTCTCTGATGCAGCTAAGAAAGCTCATTGATTTGTCAGTTTATTTAGCTTTTTTGTCATTGTTGTAAGGATGAGATTGTTTGGAAAAGATTGCCAATCACATTACACGTTGGAGCTGAAATTGGAACTCCACACCCTACACTTTTAGAGCTCTCATTTGGAATCTTTATTGTGCATTTCTAATTCTATTTCACAAAGTTGCTGATTTGGTGAGGGTGACCCTGTAATTAACTTGTAAGATCCCTTTTAACTTCATGATTCTAAGATTAAATTATGTACTATAAATCTACTAAAATTTTATTACAAATGAGAATGGTAAATTTCAAAAAGTTAACCCTAGAGAAGATGCTAGAATCTGTAGGATACTATGGGTTTATTGTCCACCAGTCTTGGCTCTGCATACTCTTAAGGTGTATTTTTGGTCTATAATTTCCTTTCAAAACAATGTGAGTTAGTAAAACTGCATATCTAGTGCACTTTGTATTAATATTTTATGTTGTTGAAAAAATCTACATGATCCAATATCAAACACAGTCATGGTCCCCTTCTTTGGAGACTTTGCCAACTTATAATTAATGAGAAAACCATTTTAATGTACTAAATTTTACTTTTTGCTAAAGTAAAAAAGACTATGAATTAAAATATAAAATACTCTTTTTTTTCAATTGAATATATCTCCATTTTATATATTCAGGAGTCTGACTTCATTTCACTGTCTTTTAAACAATAAGTACTTTCTAAAAACCCAAGTGGCTATTTATTTAGTCTGTAACTAGGAAAATTGCTGAAATGATAAACATTCATGTTGGTAATGTGTACAGTATATAGAGAGAACATCAAAAAATGTATGGAAGAACATGCAAACTAAGCCAGCAGTAGGCCTTTGGAAAGGAGAATGTTGATTTGGGGCCTCTGATCTGCACGCTACCCCATTTCTCTACTGACAAGATGTTCATTTTTAGGCACCTAAAAGTCTGAACTATTAAAAAGCTCTACTTCAGAATCAATGTTGGTTTTGTTCCCAACTCCTTCACAGACAGACTTTCTTTGAAATCAATTCCTCTTTGGGGCTAATTGTTTAAAAGCCATGACATCATTTCCAGGTTAAATACATGCCTGTACTATTCTCAGAGTTAAAAGGAGAGGGGAAAAAAAAAAAAGAGTCTTTGAATACTATGTTCAACATACTGAAAAATGTCTAGAATACTAAAGCAATTCCACAGGCAAATGTTTGGTGTGACAGATGCATAATAACATAGGCTGAAGGGTCTGAGAAAAGCATCCTGTAGCTACTTTCACAAGAGTACTGAGTATCATCTATAATTCATGCAAGTGTATTGAAACTTTCTGCTGCCATCCAAGAAAGATGGTTTTCAAAGCTACAGAGTGCAATAATCCAATATTCCTTGTAGAGAGTTCCATACATCTCATATAGATTTTACACTGGAGATCATTTCCATGCTGAAATTCTCAGGAACACAATGTTATATTTTCAGAAAACACAGATTTATGCTATGTGTTATATCTGGAGGTTTGGAGTGTAGCCATTAGATCATCAAGTTGAGGATATATTTCTAGTTAGCTTCCTCAACATTGCAGAGGTCACTACAAAACAAACAGGTGTCCAAATGCTTTGAGAACTTCATTTTTTGTGTTCAATATATTTTTCAATTAGAAAATAAGTTTTACAATTAGAATATACTCCTGGTGAAAGGCAAAATAACCCAAGAGTATAATTCAATCATTTCTTTTACAGAATGAGACTTAAGAAATGAGACCAACTTCTGTTGAATTGTGTTGCAGACCCAAAATGGTGAGCTTCATAAAATGGTTTATTTGCTACTTTCAGAAAACAGCAGTGCTATAGTCAACCAGAAACAGGTAGTCGTTATAAGTTCTGAGTAACACTACAAAGCATTAGATTATATCATCAAAAAAGCAAAGTAATTTTCAACAGACCAGTCAGTGTATGCAATATAATTTATAATCAAACTCCAATTAGGGAAATTCTCTATCCACAGTAATCTTCCAGTTGCCACCACCCCCTCCAATACTTCTCTCCTCTCATTGCACTGCACTTCACTGCCCTAGAATTTTGGACTACCCAATATAGTATACAACTTCTTCCCTAGGACTGTGCCAGTCACTAGATGCCCATTGTAGAGCTGAGGTATCATTACAACTAGGACTGTACCACCACAAAGAATAGACATGAAAGAATATTTGTTGAACAATTAACAATTACCAGTAAACAAATAAGCAAACAAATAAACAGATGAACTGATAATTAGTAAATAAATACGTTTTCTTCTGACTGGCTTGCTCTTCCCACTTTTTATTTCAAGCCTAGAGAAGTTTTTTTGAACAGTGATTTCATTATAGAACGGATTTAGATTTATGAAAAAGGTACTAAGATAGTAAAAAGTTCTGATATATCACATATCCCTCTCCTATTATTAACATCTTACATCAGTATGGTATGTTTGTCACATACCATATTGATGTGTTATTACCAGCTAAATTCCATACTTCATTCAGATTTCATTTGTCACCTAATATTCTTTTTCTGTTCTAGGATTCCACTTCCGGTACCATATGTACTTGTAACATCTAAAGATTCTAAAGAGTTAGGTTCTTCTTGGCTGGGACAATTTCTCAGCTGAGCTTATAATGATCTCAAGTGTTTTGAGGAGTACTATTCAAGTGTGTTAGAGAAGGCAATGGCAACCCACTCCAGTATTCTTGCCTAGAAAATCCTATCGACGGAGGAGCCTGGTAGGCTGCAGTCCATGGGGTCGTGAAGAGTTGGACACGACTGAGCGACTTCACTTTCACTTTTCACTTTCATGCATTGGAGAAGGAAATGGCAACCCACTCCAGTGTTCTTGCCTGGAGAATCCCAGGGATGGCAGAGCCTGGTGGGCTGCCATCTATGGGGTCACACAGAGTCGGACATGACTGAAGTGACTTAGCAAATTCAAGTATGTTGTAGATTGTCCCTCTATTAAGCTTCATCTGGTATATTTCTCATGATTAGACTGGAGCTAGCTACAAGGTTTTTGGAAGAAAGACCATAGAGGAAAAATGCCATTCTCATCATATCATATCAAGGGTACATGCTATCAGCTAGACTTATTACTTATCATTTGACCTGGTTCACTTGGCTGAGATAGTGCTTGTCAGGTTTCTCCACCATGTTATTGTGTTACTCTCCCCCTTAATACTGTCCTCTTTGGAAGCAAGTTACTGTGAACATCTCACATTTAAGGGGTGGGGAGTTATGCTCCACTTCCTAGAAGCAGAGTGTCTATATAAAGTATTTGTAGTTTTCTGCAGAGGAGATTTGTATATTTCTCCAGTTATTTTAATTAATTATTTATTTATATCAGTATAGACACACTGATATTTATTTTACACTTTGGATTGTAATCCAATATTACTTTATTTTATTCCTCAAATAGTTTCACTTTTGGCCATTAGGAGCTCTTTCATTTCACTTCTGTGTCCCTTTGACACACCCCATCACTGTGGGTTTTTTCCTTTCATTTTTCAGAGCACTTAATTTCCTGATTCCACACAAAGGTCCAGGCTAAATCTTGTTTATTTTCTATTCCAGTCCTAGAATCAGACATTTTCCCCAGAAACCCTGGTTCCTTTTTTGAAGAATGGCATTAGAAACAAAGGCCTTGGCACAGGGTTCTATAGGGGTTTTTTTCCTGTTGTTCTTAGTTTCCATGTTTGTTCACAGGATATTGGTAATGTTTTCTCTGGTGGTTCCTATATGTAACTTTTGACAAATTACCTGGAAAATAGGTATAATAATTTGTGTATTTTAAATGGAGTAACTAGCACAGTGTCATGAATAAAAGCAAAAGCAACAGTAGCTCTAAGTGATAATTACAATGTAATAGAAATGAAGCAAATGATAATTTGCTCCCCAAAGCCAATTTCAATTCTCTAGAGGTTGTGTTTTTGTTTTGAGCTATTCTTATTGTCTGTTTGAGCTTCCCTTGTGGCTCAGCTGGTAAAGAATCCACCTGCAATGCAGGAGACCTCAGTTCAATCCCTGGGTTGGGAAGATTCCCTGGAGAAAGGAAAGGCTACCCACTCCAGTATTCTGGCCTGGAGAATTCCATGGCCTGTATAGTCCAGTTCAGTTCAGTTCAGTCACTCAGTTGTGTCCGACTCTTAGTGACACCATGGACTGCACCATGCCAGGCTCCATCACCAACTCCCAGAGCTTACTCAAACTCAGGTCCATAGAGTCAGTGATGCATCCAGTCATCTCATCCTCTGTCATCCCCTTCTCCTCCCTTCTTCAATCTTTCCCAGCATCAGGGTCTTTTCCTATGAGTCAGTTCTTTGCATCAGGTGGCCCAAGTATTGGAGCTTCAGTTTCAGCATGAGTCCTTTCAATGAACATTCAGGACTGATTTCCTTTAGAATGGACTGGTTGGATCTCCTTGGAGTCCAAGGGACTCTCAAGAGTCTTCTCCAGCACCACAGTTCAAACACATCAATTCTTCACTGCTCAGCTTTCTTTACAGTCCAACTCTCACATCCATACATGACTACTGGAAAAACTATACCTTTGCCTGGGCAGACTTTTGTTGACAAAGTAATGTCTCTGCTTTTTAATACGCTGTCTAGTTTGGTCCTCTCCTATTGTGGCTCAGATGGTAAAAGCATCTGCCTACAATGCAGAAGACCCGGGTTTGATCCCTGGGTAGGGAAAATCCCCTGGAGAAGGAAATGGCAACCCACTCCGGTACTCTTGCCTTGAAAATCCCATGGATGGAGGTGCCCGGTAGGCTAAAGTCCATGGGGTCACAAAGAGTTGGACATGACTGAGCAACTTCACTTTCAGTTTCTAGTTTGGTCAGAGCTTTTCTTTGAAGGAGCAAGTGTCTTTAATTTTATGGCTTCAGTCACCATCTGCAGTGATATTGGAGCCCAAGAAAATAAAATCTCTCACTGTTTCCATTGTTTCCCCATTTATTTGCCATGAAGTGATGGGACCAGATGTCATGATCTTAGTTTTCTGAACGTGGAGTTTTAAGCCAACTTTTTCACTCTCCTCTTTCACTTTCATCAACAGGCTCTTTAGTTCTTCACTTTCACCATAAGTGTGGTGTCATCTGCGTATCAGAGGTTATTGATATTTCTCCTGGCAATCTTGATTCTAGCTTGTGTTTCATCCAGCCTGGCATTTCTCATGATGTACACTGCATGTAAGTTAAATAAACAGGGTAATAATATACAGCCTTGACATACTTCTTTCCCAGTTTGGAACCAGTCAATTGTTCTATTTCCAGTTCTAACTGTTGCTTCCTGACCTGCATACAGATTTCTCAAGAGGCAGGTCAGGTGGTCTGGTATTCCCATCTCTTTCAGAATTTTCCACAGTTTATTGTGATCCACACAGTCAAAGGCTTTGGCATAGTCAATAAAGCAGAAGTAGATGTTCTTCTAGAACTCTCTTGCTTTTCTGAAGATCCAACGGATGTTGGCAATTTGATCTCTGGTTCCTCTTCCTTTTCTAAAGCCAGCTTGAACATCTGGAAGTTCACGGTTCACATAATGCTTAAGCCTGGCTTGGAGAACTTTGAGCATTACTTTACTAGCATGTGAGATGAATGCAATTGTGTGGTAGTTTGAGCATTCTTTGGCATTGCCTTTCCTTGGGATTGGAATGAAAACTGACCTTTTCCAGTCCTGTGGCCCCAGCTGAGTTTTCCAAATTTGCTGGCATATTGAGTGCAGCACTTTCACAGCATCATCTTTCAGGATTTGAAATAGCTCAACTGGAATTCCATCACCTCCACTAGCTTTGTTCATGGTGATGCTTCCTAAGGCCCACTTGACTTTGCATTCTAGGATGTCTGGCTCTAGGTGAGTGATCACACCATCATGATTATCTGGGTCGTGAAGTTTTTTTTTTTTTTGTATAGTTATCCTGTGTATTCTTGCTACCTCTTCTTAATATCTTCTGCTTCTGTTAGGTCCATACAATTTCTGTCCTTTATTGAGCCCATCTTTGCATGAAATGTTCCCTTAGTATCTCTAATTTTCTTGAAAAAAACTCTAGTCTTTCCCACTCTGTTGTTTTCCTCTATTTCTTTGCATTGATCCCTGACTTTCTTATCTCTCCTTGCTAGTCTTTGAAACTCTACATTCAGTTGTGTATATCTTTCCTTTTCTCCTTTGCCTTTAGCTTCTCTTCTTTTCTCAACTATTTATATGGCCTCCTCAGACAACCTTTTTGCCTTTTTGCAATTCTTTTTCTTTGGGATGGTCTTGATCCATGCCTCCTGTACAATGTCACAAACCTCTGTCCATAGTTCTTCAGGCACTCTGTCTATCAGATCTAATCCCTTAAATCTATTTGCCACTTCCACTGTTTAATCATAAGGGATTTGATTTAGGTTGTACCTGAATATTCATTGGAAGGACTAGTGCTGAAGCTGAAACTCCAATACTTTGACCACCTGATGTGAAGAACAGACTCATTTGAAAAGACCCTGATGCTGGGAATGATTGAAGAGTAAGAGAAGGGGATGACAGAGGATGCAATGTTTAGATGACATCACTGACTCAGTGGACATGAGTTTGGGCAAGCTCCGGGAGTTTGTGATGGACAGGGAAGCCTGGAATACTGTAGTCCATGGGGTCACAAGAGTCAGACACGACTGAGTGACTGAACTGAACTGAACTGAACTGATCTGAATGGTCTAGTGGTTTTTCCTACTTTCTTCAATTTAAGTCTGAATTCATCAATAAGGAGTTCATGATTTGAGCCACATCAACTCCTGGTCTTATTTTTGCTGACTGTATAGAGCTTCTCCATCTTTTGCTGCAAAAAACATAATCAATTTAATTTCAGGATTGACTATCTGGTGACGTACATGTGTAGAGTCTTCTCTTGTGTTGTTGGAAGAGAGTGTTTGCTAAGACCAGTGCATTCTTTTGGCAAAACTCTATTAGCCTTTGCCCTGCTTCACTGTGTACTCCAAGGCCAAATTTGCCTGTTACTCCAGTTACTGTATAGTCCATGGGGTCACAGAGTTAGACAGAACTGAGAGACTTTCACTTTCACTTTATCAGCTATTTGAACAAGTGGGAAATTAGAGATTCCCGTTCTAGCTCTGCTTGTTAAAACGGATTTAATCAAGTCATCCAGTGTATCCTTTTCTATAATGGGTATAATAGTGAAAGTTGCCTAGTCATGTCCAACTCTTTGCAACCCCATGGACAATACAATCCATGGAATTCTCCAGGCCAGAATACAGGTATGGGTAGCCTTTCCCTTCCAGGGGATCTTGCCAACCCAGGGATTGAACCCAGGTCTCCTGTACTGCAGGTGGATTCTTTACCAGCTGAGTCACAAGGGAAATCCAAGAATACTGGAGTGGGTAGCCTATCCCTTCTCTAGAGGATCTTCCTGGCCCAGGAATTGAACTGGGGCCTTCTCCATAGCAGGCAGATTTTTTAACAACTGAGATATCAGGGGAGCCCGAGTATAATATGGATTGGCTCAATATAATGCCACAGGATTAGTCTGTATGTAAAACTGATGCAAATCAATGTTTATACAAATATATACTGGTGATGTTATTATGATTTTTGTCAGTATCATTAACCTCTCACTCTTTTATTGTTATTTTACCATTTGACTTTTTTCTCTCATTTCCCTGGTGGATCAGATGGTAAAGAATCTGCCTGCAATGCAGGAGACCTGGGTTCTATCCCTGGGTGGGGAAGATCCCCTAGAGGGGGAAATGGAAACCCACTCCAGTATTCTTGCCTGGAGAATCCCATGGACAGAGCCTGGAGGACTACAGTCCATAGGGTCACAAAGAGTCAGACACATCTAGGCAACTAACACTTTCAGTTTGCCCAAAATTATTTACCATACTATCTTGAATTCTTCCCTTAATTATAAATTTAAATGATACTGTTTTTAAAACCAGTATCCAAATTCAGATGTGACAATTGCTTTCAAATTCTATTGCAGCAAATACACATTAGATGCTTAAAATTTAGCTAACATTTTCCTAACTTGTCCACAGGTAGTATTTTAAGGTAATGAGCCCTCTTGGTTCTTCTTTAAGGAACTTAAACCAGATGTACTAAGTCCACTGATTTATGCCATAATGAATGTACAAAGATAGATGTTTGGCACAGCAAGATATGACAAAAAAGTATAGCATCTCAAAAATGTCCTTATATCCAATTATTGATGCAAAGCAGTTGACTACTGTCCTAAGAGGCAGGGCCATCAACTGTCTAGACATGATCAGATATTAAAGTTGATGGGTTTTGCAATCTGATCATCTTGTTTTCCTTTTACCAAAGTAAAGGCCAGGAGCTTCATGACATCTGATAGACTAACTGCAGTATCAGTACACCCACAGGAGTGAACTTGGCCTCCTAAGCCTGTGTCAACCTAAAGAGATTGATGCTATTTTTTTATCAGTCTGTTTGTTGGGAAGGATGGATAAGGCAGGATAAGTATTTATCTCTTAATCCTTTGAGCTTCTCTTCCTTCAAGATACCAGTCATATCCCATGCAAAAACACTCTAGATGATCTTAAGACCTGATGGAAACATGTTGAGGAGGAGAACTGAACTAGGCTTCCAAGCTTATGTGTTAAAAGTCACTGCCCCCTCACTGATTTATTTTCATGGACAACAATTTAACTATTTGTAGGCAGCATTACTATAAAGTACTTTCAGATGTTCAAGCTGGATTTAGAAAAGGTAGAGGAACCAGAGACCAAATCGCCAAAGAGAGATCATACGAAAAGCAAGAGAATTCCAGAAAAAAAATCTACTTCTGCTTCATTGACTACACCAAAGCCTTTGATGGTGTGGATCACAATAAACTGTGGGAAATTCTTAAAGAGATGGGAATACCAGACCACCTTACCTGCCTCCTGAGAAATCTGTATGCAGGTCAAGAAGCAACAGTTAGAACCAGACATGGAACAACAGACTGGTTCCAAATCAGGAAAGGAGTACGTCAAGGCTGTATGCTGTCACCCTACTTTTTAAAATTTCTATGCAGAGTACATCACAAGAAATGCCAGGCTGGATGAAGCACAAGCTGGAATCAAGATTGCCAGGAGAAATATCAATAACCTCAGATATACAGATGACACCACCCTTGTGACAGAAAGTGAAGAGGAACTAAAGAGCCTCTTGATGAAGGTGAAAGAGGAGAGTGAAAAAGCTGGCTTAAAATGAAACATTCAGAAAATTAAGATCATGGCATCTGTTCCCATCACTTCATGGTAAATAGATGGGGAAACAGTAGAAACAGTGACAGATTTTATTTTCTTGGGCTTGATAATCACTGCAGACAGTGACTGCACCCCTGAAATTAAAAGACACTTGCTCCTTGGAAAAAACGCTATGACCAACCTAGACAGCATATTAAAAAGCAGACACATTACTTTGCCGACAAAGGTCCATCTCGTCAAAGCTATGGTTTTTCCAGCAGTCATGTATGGATGTGAGAGTTGGACTATAAAGAAAGCTGAGCACCAAAGAACTGATGGTTTTGAATTGTGGTGTTGGAGAAGACTCTCAGTCCATTCTAATGGAAATCAGTCCTGAATATTCATTGGAAGGACTGATGCTCAAGCGGAAGCTCCAATACTTTGGTCAACTGATGCGAAGAGCCAGCTCATTAGAAAAGACCCTGGGAAAGATTGAAGGCAGGAGGAGAAGGGGATGACAGGGAATGGGATGGCTGGATGGTAGCACCGACTCGATGGACATGAGTTTGAATAAGCTCTGGGAGATGGTGATGGACAGGGAAGCCTGGTGTACTGCAGTCCATGGGGTCACAAAGAGTCAGACATGACTGAGCGACTGAACGGAACAGAACTGAACTGATGCAGTGACCAATGTTTTTATTATTTACATAAAATCTATTGCAAGTCATCAAAATGGTTAATAAAATATTTCTTATGCATATCTGATCTCTTGATCCTTTAGTATATCTGATTTCTAGAGTCAAGTATATTAAAAATCCTAAGCCAGATGTGTTCTTATCAATTGATGCATGTCTATTTCTATTTTAACTAATTTGTCATTTTCTATTTTTTACTAGTTTCCTAGCTACCTATTTTTTTTAATTTATTTATTTTAATGGGAGGCTAATTACTGTACAATACTGTAGTGGTTTTGCCATACACTGACATGAGTCAGCCATGGGTGTACATGTGTTCCCCATCCTGAGCCCCCTTCCCACCTCCCTCCCCATCCCATCCCCCTGGGTCATCCCAGTGCACCAGCCCTGAGCACCCTGTCTCATGCGTCGAACCTGGACTGGCAATCTGTTTCACATATCCTAGCTACCTATTTTTTTAATTTACACATGACTCTTCTACCAGCATACACTTCAAAGGTGACTTAATGATGAGGCCATATAGAAAGGAAAGGGCTTAAAAATCCACATATCAGTGTTTTACCTGGAGGTGAATGGTAGCTTTCAGAAGAGAGTAGAAAAGACATTTTCTCCCACTGATGCTAAGTGTTTTGTTTGATTTAGATCTTGCTGTTAATGGCATGGAAGAAAGAAAGAATTTATGAAGTTAGGAAATTCCCTGAAGAATCTGAAAGCCTAGAAGTCCCACCACTTGCTTTTTCACGACTGAAATCAGTGATGCATTGGTTTCTTTTTCCAGGCTTCTAAAAGATCATTAAGAACCAACCGGAGGATCATCAGAGTCTGGTGCACAGGGGAGCAACATTTGACAATGCAGTGCATACTATGGCAACCTCCTCTGAAAGACAAATAGAGAAAGTCAAATTGAGAGGATAGAAAGTGCAGGGAGGGACTTCCCTGATGGTCTGATGGTAAAGACACCCAATGCAGAGAGTGTGGGTTCAATCACTGGGCAGAGAAGTAACATGCCTCATGGCAAGTGTTACTTATCAAGTACTTCTATACACTATGCTAGTTTGATTGTAATGAAATTTTTTTTAGAAAAAGAAAATCTAGGAATTCAACCATGCAGCCCATTTCAAGTTAAATATCCCTTCCCCTCTAACCAGCCTATTTTAGCAGGGAAGGGGGCATGACCTGTGATTCTGTCTGCTTACCTGATGAACTTGTAGTTCATAACAAGGGCCTATGTGGTAGAGTCAGAAAAATTCTTCACTGTTCAACTAAGCCATAACTTCCGGGCTTTCCCCTTCATGGAACAGCAAGTGTACAACTGTTTTGGGGTCCAGATTAAGCATCTCAGCTAAGCTATGTTCTTTTTTTAAAAAACCCACAGTTTTAAGGGAAGGAGTCCTAATTCAAATACACAATTTAAAATGTATTGACGTACCTACATTTCCTCAAAACAAATTCACATTTGGAATATGTGAAGAACTTCTTAAAATCAATGAGAAAAAGAGAGCTAACCCAATAGATAAATAAGCAAAAGACTTGGACACTTCATCAGAAAGGATATCAATAAACATAAATAAAAAGTTATCAACCTCATGAGTCATATGGAAAATGTAAATTAAAAGCACAATGCAGTATTGTACTATTCCTAGCAGAATAATGAAAATGAGTAAGATGGAAATACATCAGTGCTGAAGAGAAAGTGGGTCAATCAGAACTCTTCTACATTGCTGAAGGAAGATCCACTTAGGAAAATGATTTTGTACTATTGAATAACACCTAACGTGTATCCCCTGTGATTCAGGAGTTTCACTGTAAGGTACATACCCAGTAGAAATGTGGGTATATGTATTCACCAAAAGACATGTTCAAGAATCTTCATAGCATTATTATTCATAGTAGGCAAACACTAGAAATGTCCATCAACTATAGGCTAAATAAATTGTACAGATATGCACATCAATAATCTAAATCTACAGACAACAGCAAGGAAAAATGTCATAATAGAACACTGGATGAAAGAAGTCACATGAAAAGAGTATATAATATATGATTAAATTTCTACAAAGCTCTAAAAGAGAAAGAACTGATATATGTTGGTAAAATTCAAGATAATGTTTACCATTGGGAAGTTGAAAAAAGGCAAGAGGTAGGGGTTTGGGAAAACTGTACACATTGCTTTCTTGACCTGATTGTGCCTATTTTTTAAAAAGCTGGTCAACCTGTAATTATGATTTTTGAATATATGTAATCAACAGTTGGTTCTTACACCTGGAATACCCAGGGTTAATCCTCAGAAATGGCTCCATAGATGCCCTCTCTCTCTCTCTCTCTCTCTCTCTCTCTCTCTCTCTCTCTCTCTCTCTCTCTCACACACACACACACACACACACACACACATACACACACATTATCTCTTTCTCTCTCTCAGTAAGTCTGCCCTGTTTTCTTCACTGGTTGTTGTCTTCAACAGGGTGTCCCTGGATGCTGCCAGAATGTCCAATAGCATCCCCAGATTTACATGCTATCCAGTAGGAAGCATAACAAAAGGAGAACTCGTCCACTCTTTCTTACTGTGAAGATCAAGGAACTGAGTGTCACCAGACCAAACTGAGATGCATGTGCATCCCTATCAGTTCAGTTCAGTTCAGTCGCTCAGTCGTGTCCGACTCTTTGCAACCCATGAATTGCAGCACGCCAGGCCTCTCTGTCCATCACCAACTCCCAGAGTTCACTCAAACTCACATCCATCGAGTCAGTGATGCCATCCAGCCATCTCATCCTCTGTCGTCCCCTTCTCCTCCTGCCCCCAATCCCTCCTAGCATCAGAGTCTTTTCCAATGAGTCAACTCTTCGCATGAGGTGGCCAAAGTACTGGAGTTTCAGCTTCAGCATCATTCCTTCCAAAGAAATCCCAGGGCTTATCTCCTTTAGGATGGACTGGTTGGATCTCCTTGCAGTCCAAGGGACTCTCAAGAGTCTTCTCCAACACCACAGTTCAAAAGCATCAATTCTTCGGTGCTCAGCCTTCTTCACAGTCCAACTCTCACATCCATACGTGACCACAGGAAAAACCAGAGCCTTGACTAGATGGAACTTTGTTGGCAAAGTAATGTCTCTGCTTTTGAATATGCTATCTAGGTTGGTCATAACTTTCTTTCCAAGGAGTAAACATCTTTACGAAGCAATATGTGCAGGTTGGTGGAACATAGTGAAAGGCTAGGACTATGTCATATGCTCATCCCATCATCTCCCATTTTTGGAGATTACTGCACTCAGCTAGGTTGTTCTTCCTGGGGATCTCACAACATGGTTGCAGTCAGATAGATTTTGTCTGGGCTGGACTCATCTTGAAGACTGCCTCCTCATAGATCTGCGAGAAAAGACTTGGGCAGCTGGGGCTACTTCTGCATCTCCTTCTTCCTCTACTTAGCCTTTCCTCATGGCCTCTCTAGCAAGGTGACTTCAAGGCAGCTGGACATGGTGGCTTGAATGGAGAGTAAGACGCCATAAAAGATGTGCAGACATCAAACATATGGAAAGGTGCTCTACATTGTATAACAGGGAAATACAAGCTAAAACAACAATAAAATAAACTATTTATCTACTAGAATGGCCAAAATCCAGAACACTAACACTACCAAATGTTGGTGAGGATGTGAAACAACAGGAACTCTCATTTACTGCTGGTGGGAATGCAAAATAATACAACCACTTTGGAAAACAGTTTAGCAGTTTCTTACAAAACTAAAACACACTCCTAATATACCATCCAGCAACCGTACTCCTTGGTATTTACCCAAATGACTTGAAAACTTCATCCATATAAAAACTTGCACACAAATGTTTACAAAAACTTTATTCATAACTACCAAAATTTATCCCTCAGTAGGTGAGTGGATAAATAAACTGTAGTACACTCAGACAATGGAGTATTTCTCAGTGCTAATAAGAAATGAACTGTCCATTCATGTGAAAAGACATGAAGGAATCTTAAAAGCATATGATTAAGTGAAAGCAGCCAGTATGAAAATACTACGCACTCTACAATTCCAGCTATACAGCATTCTGTAAAAAAAAAAAAAAAAACCAAAATTACAGAGACAGTAAAAAGATCAGTTAGTACCAGGGCTGGGGGAGTTGAGGATGAACAGGTGGAGCACAGAGACTTTTTAGAGCAATGAAACTCCTCTGCATGATACCATAAATATGAGAGATAAATATCATTATACATTTGACCAAAGCCACAGAATGCACAACATCGAGAGTGAACCCTCATGTAAACTATGAACTTCAAGAGATTATGATTTGTCATGGTAGTTTTATCAATGTAATGCAATAAGTGTACCACTTGGTGAGGGAAGTTGATCATGGGGGAGGCTATGGATGGAGCAGGGGGTATGTCAGAAACATCTGTACCTTCTGCTCAATTTTGCTATGAACCTAAAACTACTCTAGAAATATTGTCCTTTTAGATTGAAAGAGAAAGAAACAGCACAAGTCACATCTTTTATGACCTAATACCAGAGTTGGCTAACTATGACCTGTGGGACAGTTCTGAGTCTTCATTTAATCTTACAAATTTCCATCTAACACAGCCAAGCCTGTTTGCACTGCCAATCACAACAGCAGAGCAGTATAGCTATGGCAGAGACCAGATGGGTATGGCCTGAAAAGTCAAAAATATTTACTAACTGACACTTTACAGGAAAACTTTGCTCACAGTCTCATTTCTGCAGCAAATAAGCCCCTAAGGTGAGCCCATGCTCAAGTGGAGAATTAGTTGACATGCACTAAAGAGATCATCTGGTCCCATCACTTCATGGGAAATAGATGGGGAAACAGTGGAAACAGTGTTTGACTTTATTTTTCGGGGCTCCAAAATCACTGCAGATGGTGATCGCAGCCACTAAATTAAAAGACGCTTACTTCTTGGAAGGAAAGTTATGACCAACCTAGATAGCATATTCAAAAGCAGAGACATTACTTTGCTGACTAAGGTCCATCTAGTCAAGGCTCTGGTTTTTCCTGTGGTCATGTATGGATGTGAGAGTTGGACTGTGAAGAAAGCTGAGCACCAAAGAATTGATGCTTTTGAACTGTGGTGTTGGAGAAGACTCTTGAGAGTCCCTTGGACTGCAAGGAGATCCATCCAGACCATTCTGAAGGAGATCAGCCCTGGGATTTCTTTGGAGGGAATGATGCTAAAGCTGAAACTCCAATACTTTGGCCATCTCATGCGAAGAGTTGACTCATTGGAAAAGACTCTGATGCTAGGAGGGATTGGGGGCAGGAGGAGAAGGGGACGACAGAGGATGAGATGGCTGGATGGCATCACTGACTCGATGGATGTGAGTCTGAGTGAACTCCAGGAGTTGGTGATGGACAGGAAGGCCTGGCATGCCGCAATTCATGGGGTCGCAAAGAGTTGGACATGACTGAGCGACTGAACTGAACTGAAAGAGATCAATAAAATAAACAATTCCTTTGACAAAGGAGCATGGCGGGCTACCTTCCATGGACTCACAAAGAGTCAAACATGACTGAGCAACTAAGCACACACACACAAGATCAAACCAGTCAACCCTAAAGGAAATCAACCCTGAATATTCATTGGAAGGACTGATGCTGAAGCTGAAACTCCAATATTTTGGCCACATGATGCAAAGAGCTGACTCACTGTAAAAGACCCTGATATGGGAAAGACTGAATGCAAAAGGAGAAGGGGGAGGCAGAGAATAAGATAGTTAGTTAGCATCACTGACTCAATGGACATGAATTTGAGCAAACTCCAGGAGACAGTGAAGGACAGGAAAGCCTGTTGTGCTGGCAGTCCATGGGATCTCAAAGAATTGGCACAAGTTAGCAACTGAACAACAACAAAACTACCACCCAGAGGTGGCACCACTTAGTACATATACATTGAGAGGACAATGAGGGTGCTATTGGTAAAAGAAGGACTCAAAGATACTGAACTGCCCTGAACAAGAACCCGCTGTGAGGTGAGACAGTATGCTTCTAATTCTCCAGGCTGGTTAACTGAGTGGAGAAGGTACAGATAGTACATTCTTTTTTCAAGCTAGTTAACACCATTGCCCACACCAGGGTGGTAAGAACAGAACTTGTTTCTCTCCGAAATTATGCCTATTGCTCAGGGGCAGTTATGTTGAAGTCATTCTGACAATTTTACAATGCTCTAATTGAACTGCCTGGGCACAGAAGGATTGCTTTTTGCAGAAGAAAAATAGTTGGGAGAATTACAAAAATGGAATATCAGAAAAAGTGCAACATATTCTTGGGCTTTTGAAATGTCAGATTTCTGGGCACCAATTTATCTGGCTTTTACATTACAGCACCACAAACACTCAGAAACTCTTTTCTGCCATTTTTCACAATAAAAATACATTTCTAAGTGCTATTTTAGCTAATAATGATTGTACAGATCAATTTATTTTGCATTTATGTGAGTGTATGTTGGGAAAGGGGTGGTTCCCTAAGTAATACCTTGCCTTTGGCAATGTTGGGCAACAGAGGAGAATGCATTACATTAATCAGATTGGACCACTCGCTTAGTGAGAAGACTGTAATCTGAATTTTAGCATAATACAAAACATTCAAAGTCCACATGTAAAATTAAGCAGTCACTGAGTTCCTTCTATAAGAATATGTCACTGACATCATCTCTCCTGCTCCAGAGTAACTGAGGAGGCTCAAAGCCAGTATTATAGTCATGAAGAAATTTCTTTTGATTGTATTATGCCCAGAGAGGCAGCTTAAAAGGTGGCTTGGAAATGAAGGGGGGTCTATGACTGCAGGAGAATAGTAGACTCCTTTATCAGCCATACTTCTCACACCAGGAGATGCATAAATAGCATCTTAAGAGTGAAATACTGACCAGCACAATTTTATGAAACATAGAGGGTGTATTGGCAGAAATTGTATTTTTGTCACCTACATTTCAAGCGTTGATATGAAGAGATTTTTCAAAATTACCTTTCTGCAACTAGCGCTGTATCCAGTGAGAGATGTGGGCAACATGCACCACAGGTTCTAATTCAAGGCACAATGTGAAGAAGGCCTGCCACACAGCAGGTGCTCAACAAGTACAAGTTGGGTGAAATCTGACATTTATTTAGGGCTTATCCATAGCAACCAATATGGTAAAAGGTTTACACATTTAATCTTCACAATAAATTTATTGACTGCATATTATTACTACACTTATTTTAAAGGCAAGGAAAATAGGGCTTTTTAAAGCCAACTAACTTGTTCAAGATCTCATAAATCTCATTTTGGAACCTGATTATGAACTAATGAAATCTGATTTCAGAGTTTGTAATCTTAACTACTATGTATTATAACCAATGAATGAATGGATGTATGGGTGGGTGGATGGATGGGTGGACTGACAGATTGAATAACAAAAATATTTTGATCACTTAGGGGAAGGAGTAAGTACATCTGAGTAGCTAGGAAAGAAGGCTAAACAGAAGTGACGTTTGACCTCAGTCTTACAGACAGATGCTTCCAGGTGGGGACAGGGAAATGGGCTTCCCAGGCTGGCAGGGGAACATGAGCAAAGACATAGACATGCAAGTCTCCATGAATCTAGAGGCTGATAGGTAGTCCTGCACAGCTAGTGCACAGGTCATCCAGGCCAATAGCCCAGAGAAGAGGCTGCTGATGGGTCTCTATGGTGTAAGAGTTGGAATTCTGGGTTGAGTTTGGGTTTTCTTCTGCAAGAAGTTGAAAACCTCCAAAGATATATATATTTAATGATGGATAACATTTACCAAGGACATAACTATCTGAGCTGTGAAGGGTTAAAATCCTCACACTTGCCTAATGTTATATAGTCTAGAACTATTTGTATCTGTATTTGGACCCAAGCAGTCCTCCATAACTACAGAGCTAAACAGAGCAAGAGAGAGACACGATTTTTTCTGTGTTTGTGTTTAAAGAGACAGACAAAGCAGCAGTGTGGATGAGCATGAAACTTAGACAAGAGAACCCGGAGAAATGAGCTAAAGCAGGGCTCCTTGGTACTATTAACATTTTGGGCTGGATAATTCTTTTGCTGTGGGAGCCTGTCTCGAATATTGTAGAATGTTTTGCAATGTCCCTGGCCTCTACCCAATAGATGCCCCATAGTATCCCCCTTCAATATGCAATAAAAATGTCTCACCAGAGGACAGACTGTCTCTATTGAGAAAGAATGAGTTAAGGTATTTTGGGGGGACTGGAAAACAGGGGATATTTCAGAAATACAGTTAAAAGAACCAAGTAATCAAAAGGTGGAAAGTGGAAATGTGTAACATAGTCTTGGTCATAGTCAAGGCAATGATAGACCCAGAATTCAGCTCAGGATCTAAATTAGGCAGTGAGTAAAGTAAAAGTCATTCAGTCGTGTCCAGCTCTTTGCGACCCCATGGACTGTACAGTCCATAGAATTCTCAAGGCCAGAATACTGGAGTGGGTAGCCTTTTCTTTCTCCAGGAGTCTCCCCAACCCAGAAATAGAACCCAGGTCTCCCCCATTGCAGGCAAATTCTTTACAAACTGACCACCAGGGAAGCCCAGGTTCAAAACCCAGTTCTTTCATTTACCATTGGGCGAACTGGAGAAAATTACTTACACACTGCAGGTCTTAGAAAGAAGATCCTAATAGTATTTCTCTCCAAAAGTTGTTGTGAAGGTTTAAACAGAAACCACTCCAGTTCTCTTGCCTGGAAAATCCCATGAACAGAGAAGTGTGGTAGGCTACAGTCCATGGGGTCACAAAGAGTCGGACATGACTAAGCGACTTCACTTTCACCATGAGTCAAATGCTTTGCAGCACGCCAGGCTTTCCTGTTCATCGCCAACTCCAAGAGCTTGCTCAGACTCACATCCATCCAATCAGTGATGCCATCCAGCCATCTCATCTTCTGTCGTCCTCTTCTCTTTCCTTCAATCTTTCTCAGCATCAGGGTCTTTTCCAATGAGTTGGTTCTTTGAATCAGGTGGCCAGGATATTGGAGCTTCAGCTTCAGCATCAATCCTTCCAATGAATATTCAGGACTGGTTTCCTTTAGGATTGACTGGTTTCATCTCCTTGTAGTCCAAGGGACTCTGGAGAGTTTTCTCCAACACCACAGTTCAAAAACATATATAACATATAGCAGTGTTAATTACTGTATTGTAATTAACTTTGTAGTTATCATGTTAAACATTTTTTCTTACAATTTTTAGTTTTTATAAATATGCAGCAACAGTTAGAACTGGACATGGACCAACAGACTGGTTCCAAATAGGAAAAGGAGTACATCAAGGCTGTATATTGTCACCTTGCTTATTTAACTTCTATGCAGAGTACATCATGAGAAACGCTGGGCTGAAAGAAGCACAAGCTGGAATTAAGATTGCTGGGAGAAATATCAATAACCTCAAATATGCAGATGACACCACCCTTATGGCAGAAAGTGAAGAGGAACTAAAAAGCGTCTTGATGAAAGTGAAAGTGGAGAGTGAAAAAGCTGGTTTAAAGCTCAGCATTCAGAAAACGAAGATCATGGCATCTGGTCCCATCACTTCATGGGAAATAGATGGGGAAACAGTGGAAACAGTGTCAGACTTTATTTTGGGGGGCTCCAAAATCACTGCAGATGGTGACTGCAGCCATGAAATTAAAAGATGCTTACTCCTTGGAAGAAAAGTTATGACCAACCCAGATGGCATATTGAAAAGCAGAGACATTACTTTGCACAAAGGTCTGTCTAGTCAAGGCTGTGGTTTTTCCAATAGTCATGTATGGATGTGAGAGTTGTACTGTGAAGAAAGCTGAGCGCCAAAGAGTTGATGCTTTTGAACTGTGGTGTTGGAGAAGACTTTTAAGAGTCCCTTGGACTGCAAGGAGATCCAACCAGTCCATTCTGAAGGAGATCAGCCCTGGGATTTCTTTGGAAGGAATGATGCTGAAGCTGAAACTCCAGTACTTTGGCCACCTCATGCAAAGAGTTGACTCATTGGAAAGGACCCTGATGCTGAGAGGGATTGGGGACAGGAGGAGAAGGGGACGACAGAGGATGAGATGGCTGAGGGGCATCACTGACTCGATGGACGCGAGTCTGAGTGAACTCCGGGAGTTGGTGATGGACAGGGAGGCCTGGCGTGCTGCGATTCATGGGGTCGCAAAGAGACGGACACGACTGAGCGACTGAACCAAACTAAGCAAATGCTTTGCAGAGTTTCTGGTACTTAGTAATTGCTCAATATATGGTATTACTAGCAGGCAAGGGAAACACAAGGTAACTTCTTCAACCCCAGATTGTGGAATTCATGGTTTGAGAGTTTTTATTGAGTGGACACTGTGAACTCTGTAAGCAATTATCTACTCGGTAGAATATCTCTCCTAACTCATTAAAGTTAAGTTGAAGAAAAGGATATGTAACTGAATCTGGTTTTATATAAATTGTTTGCTGTATGTATATAAGTGTGTGTGTGTGTGTGTACTTCTGGGTTTCTAGGTATACTTGTGCATATACATATATACATACACAAATTAACTTTTTGGAATGACACTAAAACATTAACACTAATTATACTGGATGTTAGACGATGAGTGAATTTAACTTTTATCTCTATTATTTCTATTATCCTTTTTATTTTGTTCTATAATGAATAAGTATGATTTTTATAAATAAGGAACAAAAGTAAATGTTCTAAAATACCTTCTTTTAAAATGTACAGATTGAAATCTGACTGTGTGTCAGGTATTGCACTAAAACTAAGGATACAATAGTGAGAACTCCTACCCTCATCCTACACCACACACACATACACACACAGGGGAACAGCAAAAGCGACAGAAGTCACCTTAAACCACATGTTCATGTACCGGAAGGCTGGAACTTGGAAAAATCAAGTTTAAATGTAACTGTGCTACTCCAGAAGCAACAAAAATAACGGGCTTCTGTGACATCATCCTAATCATGTTTTTTAAGTCTGACAGAAGATCCAAAAGAATTTTCCAATTCTCCTACTTTGCAAGGGTTCAGTAAGAAACTCCACTGTTCCCTCCTTTTTAAGATTTTGCTTCCCCTTATTTAGTAATTCCTGTCCTGAGGGAATATAATACAATTTTGCTGTCCAAATCAACCTTGAGTCTAATTAGTAGGGATAGCTCCCCTGGAAACTATGATTCTTCACAGGGAGACTTGTTTCAGTAACAAAGGCTTTCCTCAGACGGTATATAGGGGTTTTCTATTTTAAAGTACAAATCCTTTTCTTCCTGCACATTCAGGGAAATTTAGAACAGTATGCATGTTTCTGAGCTCCCATAGATTTACAAGAATAATTTGGGCCTCTGGAAAACCGCAACATCCTGACTGTGTGTGTCAGTGAGATGGATATGCCTGCCTTCGACTCACTGTAACAAGGAGATTCTGGCTCAGAATTGTCACTCTCAGTTCCAACTGGTGTCTGTGTGAAGAGTAATGGAAATGATCAATTAAGGATGTTCACTCTACCCTCCACATCCTTTTTAATTAAGTACCTACTGAAATGATGGACTTTACACAGATGACAGTTTTAGGCATTCTGTGTCTGCCCCCTGTCATTCATTCTCACTGCGTTTCTGGAATTAGGATTCATGTTCTGTCATCTTGAATATTTTAATATTTTACTGATCTCAAACGTGTTTAGCCATAGGAGGACAGCAGTAAAATAAAATTTTATAGCCAACAAAGTCCTTTATACCTAAAGTTTATTGCACATTTTATATTTTGTTTAACAACACATGGCTCCTTGAGAATCTGAAATAAACATAGCTTCTTCAAGTCACAGTGGGCTTATGCTGTTTCATTTCTTGTTAAGAGTTGATTCCATCATTGGGATAGAAAGAATTCCTCATAATTGGCCATAGAAGCTGCAATTCTATCAGGCAGGTGCTTCTTTCTCTAACAGTATTAAGACAACCTTAAAGTTCCTTGTGTTAGAAAAATGCCCCCCCTTTTCACTTTGCTCTCAAAATACAGCTAGTCAAAGTGACCTTTTTCAATGGAATCCCTGGATTACATTCTGTTTTAACCAGTAAGTCAGAGATCAATCAATTGAGAAGACGTGAAGGAGTCTGTTGACTCCTAAAGTAGTTGATATTTTCCAGCAACAATTTTTCTCACTGTTTGGCTAGGGCCTGTAAAATTTTAAGATAATGACAAAACTACTGTTTTGTGTAGTGATGGTTTCTTGTAGTAATTAAGACTATCTTATTTGTTTTCTTTGGTTTGCAAAGTTGGCATGGTAGACCAAGGAGCGAATAAAGAATTTTAATACCGTGCAGGACATGAGAGTAGTTTCTTTGGTTCCCTGATTGAGCCAAATAACTGGTTTGGGGGATTTTTCAGTTGTTGTTTTTGTTGTTATGTATAGGAATTTAAATGGCAACCCACTCCAGTGTTCGTGCCTGGAGAATCCCAGGGACGGGGGAGCCTGGTGGGCTGCCGTCTATGGGGTCACACAGAGTCGGACATGACTGAAGTGACTTAGCAGCAGCAGCAGCAGCAGCACAGGAATTTAAAACAAACAAAAAAACCTCCAGGGTTTTCCCATAAGACAAACTGCAGAGAGAACTGGCATCCCAGTAGAGTAAAATATAAGGAAAATATCACTGAACTAGCTTCATAGCTTCAGTTCCCAGTTCTGATACTATTATTCTTGGGGGAGCTGGGGGTGGAGGGCAAGAAGGGAGCAAATTATTTTTTTGCTCCATGAGTTTAAAACTGAGTTTTTAAAAATGGATTAGATCCATTTCTTGAATGAACTCCAATTTTCTGTAGTTCTAAATAAAATACATTAAACCTATTTATACCATTTGTATCATTGTCAAAATTTCATCTGTTCATTCGCTCATTTGTATCTCCTACCGAGATTTATTAAACAACGAACATTCATTGAGAACTCAAATATCTTGACCTTGTCTTTTCCTCTAACACTTCCAAACAGGACATACTATAGGACAGGATATTTTGGAAACAAAGAGTTAAAAAGAATGGTAACTGGCATACAGAAATAAAACGCTGATCTCCTTGGTCTTACTGAGCTCTTGACCTATTTTCCTGCCTGAATGGCCAGGAAGAAATTTCAAAAGGCTTTAACCCTCCTCAAACTCAGAAACAGAATCTAAAAATATAAACACCCTATAGAAGTTCCTTACCACCTCTTTTTATCTTCAAAGATGAGATCACTGGGCCTTCAAATGAGAGTGGTGTTGGGGGGGGTCAATATTTCTGGATGCTGACTTCAGATTTGCAGGACTCTTGGGCCTTTGCCATCAGATGCTGAGTTTCTACAAGGCCATCTTAAGAACTGAAACATACCAGAAAAAGTGGAGGTTAGTCCTTGGATTTTTTTAATGACTTGTTTCCCCTGATATCCTGGTGGTCAGGAAGTTCATTGTACTGTCTACGTTTTTTGGCTTCAATTTAAAGTATGTTTTCTAGTCTGTCTTTTACTGAGCTGGAAATAATGCATCCTATGCCCCTTTGAACAGTCCTTCTTACAGCTGAATATGATTGCTAAGGTGCCCTTCAACTATCATTACTGTAAGCTATGTATCCTTTGCGATAAACATAATTAAAAACTGCTCCAGGGTCTTCTTAAAGTTATGTGAGATTTTAACATTTTTATGCCTGGTATGGGTGATGTTTAAAAAAACAGTACTGGGATGGGAAAGCAGGAGGGATGTCAAAAGATACCCTCCATCTTTAACGCTCCCTTGATGGAAATGACAGCCTTATTTGTTTTGTTAACCAGTGCATAATTAAAAGTCAATATTCAAGATCATAATAAAAATCTGTATAACTATTCATGTTGTGAGACTGAGGCTTGGAAGGAAAATCCATTAAAACACAGCCATGTGTAATTTACAAGAAATCAGTAATAAAATGTTTGCTCTCGACATTATCTGCAAAATGGTCTGTATATTATGGGAATAAATCCATATAACTTGGAGGCTGTAGATAAACATCCATAGGCAAAGTTCACATTGAGGTTATCTGCCTTATGCTCTGAACTGGGGAGTGCTATTTAAAGGAGATAAATTGTGGTTTACTTCTCCAAGTCTCAAGTACATTGTGCAGAAATGAGTTTAGTTCCTGAGAGGGTATCTGTCGTATCCAAATAGGAAAAGAATGCCATTGCAGGGTTGTACCCATTGCAGAAAGACTATAACTTTTGTCCTCAGTGGGAAACAGAAGGAAGCTTCTTAACACTTAGAAGTCCTGAATGAACCTTCTGTTCATACAAAAATGGGAGATATTTGATACTTTGCAAAACACTGATTCATTGGGCAATAGAGTGACGTCTTATTTTAAGTCATCAGTAAATTCAGTGCTCAAATATGTGAAACTTTCATGAAGCTAGATCTTGGATTCTGAAGTAAGAATAATTCTTTATGCATAGGAGAAAACCTAATAGCAATAGGAAGAAGTACTGAAACACCATAGCAGAAAAGTTTTCATGACAGAACGGATACCTTTCAAGGCAAGAAAACGGGCACTGGCTTTGGATAATATTTGGTTCCCTGGCCTTTACTAAGGATCGTTGCTTCTTGCCAATTAAATTAGACTCTAAGGTTAGGGAGAGGCAGCTGGTCTCTCTTTTGCCACTTTTTTTCCTGTCCCACCTCTCTGTCACCTCTCTCCAGCAGCAGAGGTGACTTCAGATCTTGTCTGGGGATGCCTACTAACATTTATTTACAGGAAAGACCCAGTTTTAGAACCCCAGGCTTTGCTTTTGATATGGAAATGGAAACTCTGAAATTTATAAATCTCCTTTCTCTCCTGGTACACTTGATCTTGAGGAATTATTGTCCTCTGGGAGGGGGGCAGCAGTTCTCAAAACCAGCACCATCAGTGTCACCTGGGAAATTATCAGGAATGAAGTTCTTGGGTCCTACCCCAGATCTTCTGAATCAGAAACTCTGGATGAGATTTTGGAATGAGGCCCAGCAATCTATCACTTAGCAAACACTCCAGGTGATTCTGATGCTCGCTAAAATTGAAGAATCAGTGCTGTAAGGAGTCCAGGATATTCTCTCTGAGGCTCAGAGTTCAACAATGATTTCTTTGTCCTGAGTGATAACTGTCTTTTCCCTTAAGCCAATGAATGCTATGGATTCCATTGATGGGGAATCACAGAGCAATACAATTCACTTAAATAAAAAATGGACTTATTATATATCTCAGAAACCTTAACCCCTTTACACAGCTCCTATTTTCTGTCCTGAAAAAGAACTTTGGTAAGTATATTTAGGTAAGACTATTTCTTAAAATCCTACTTAAAATCCTATGTCTCATTCTCCTCATTGCTTTCAGAAAACAGAGGCTGGAATGCCATCTGAAGCTCTAGACCAATTTCATATTAGTCTAGTTAGAAAATACTATGTTGTACAGTACAGTGAAGATAATATCAGTATTCTGACAACATAAATCTATAAACTGGGCCTCAGTGAACTCATGAACTAGAACCATGTTAGTAAATAATTGTGGTGAGGACCTCAAGACTTAGAAGTGCTTCCAAATCATGAAAAAACAAATACATCAAGCCATGTTGACTCTGCACTCAAGTAATAAGTGTATTCCGTTATCTTCTCCAGATTTAATACTTCATCTCCATGGACGTAGTCCAGTTCAACACAACTGATCTTGATTCAGCTTACTGGCAACAGTGTCCACATTCTGACTGCAAAATCCCTCATTCCCTGTTCAAACCTGAAAACAGGACGTGGGGATAGAGGCCATGGATAACACTAGGAGAAGGTTCTTGTACCAAAGTGAACAGGGGAAAGACCGCTAAGGTCCTGGTTCCCAGACTATGCACAGGGCACTGCAACAAACGTAAGAGTGCTACAGGGGATTCTAGACTTGTGAGAGAAACACAGCGATATTCCAGATCCACCCACACTGCATGAATTACTAGCTTGCAGTATTCCACAGCTTCAACATTACCTCCAGCTCCTTTCAGGACACCCTACCTTCTCAAAGTTGGATTTTCAGAGGTTTCTGTGATGAAAAGCTGTTATTGTTGTTCAGTTGCCCAGTCATGTCCGACACTTTGTGACCCCATGGACTGCAACATGCCAGGCACTAAAAAAGTGCCCTGCAAAAATCACTGTGTAACTGCAAATAAGGATGTCAATGTTCAATCCGATGCCAAGATTTGAAAAATTGTGCAGTACTCAACAAGCACACACACCCATCAGAAAGTAACTGTGGTTATGAAAGAATGGAAGGAATATTTTTTTTCATTCAAGTACATGTGTTTTTTTTTTCAAATGGCTACTAAGTTGTTAGGATGCAAATTCATTATCTATTTTAATCTACTTAACAAACAAAACTGTTAGGCATTTCTTTTGGCCTACAAGTATTATGAAACAAGAAAATTTGTGAATCTCTGGGTCAGGGGATTCTTCTTATCTGGAACTACAAAGAGTAAGATATTCACCTAAGAGGTGAAGGCAGAAATGGTAGGAGCCAAAGGCTGTCAGACAGAAGCTTCCAGACAAGGTCAAGAATGTGGGACTGAAGCTGTCCTGAGTCCTCCTTTGGCCCAAAGCTTATACTGCCAGCATGGCAACTGTTTTCTCTCCCTTGTATTATAATGAAATTCTACACATCAATTTCTTCCATTAGAATGTATATTCGAGATCTTTCCTTATTTGTTTCTCTATTTTCCCAGCACAACATCACAAACGCTTCCTGAGAGATTATCTTGGAATTAAACAACTTTTCGATTCAGTTGAGGACATCCTTTCAGTCTAACTCTTTGGTTTTTCTTGGATTTCTCAGATTTCAAGTGGATTCAACACCTGTGATGAGGCCTCATGATACTTCCCTGCACACTGGGGCTTGAGCAGATGTCAGAATTTAATGTTTACGTAAGCTTGGGGCTTGGAGGCTGGCTGTCCCCACCTTTCAGAGTCTTGGACCTGTGTGTCTCAGTGAACGAAAGGATGAATGAATGAGTGGATGAAATCCTCGAAAGACTGAACTGTGTTTAACCTCATGGCCATTAGTCTTACAAGTCAGGAAACCAAAGGTAGCAGACAAGGGCAATCAGGACTGCTTGTCCACACCCCTAGGAAGTTCTCTCTTGAGAATTATGTTCTTTTAAAGGACTTCTCCAAAGCCATCAGCTCAAAGAGTCTGCCTATCTTAAGAGTCATTAAGATCTTTTTGTCTTTATGAAAATAAGATCTCCTGATAATTCCCTGGACAAACGAACACTTTCTTAATCTCTCCTCTATACTCACCAGGAAGGATAGTGAGTTCTGTTTAGCATGGTCCTCTCTACATCATCTGTACACATAAACACTGTTGACCCAACTCTTATATGTATGATCATATCTGCTCTGACTTTGCTCCAGGTAGATCCTTAGTTATTGAGTAGAGGAAGAAAACTAAATTTATCAAAATGGTTCCGTGTAATTAAAGTTCATTGACGCATCTGCCAGATTGCTTAGCAGTGTGGGCTTGTGAATGGATTGTATTTCAATGGTCCATTTGTAAACCAGTTATGTGGAACATGAAATTCATTTTTCCATTAAAAAAGGTATTTGTAAAAGGTAGTTACTTTTCCAGCTTAGCCCTCAAACTCATTTGGCCTGTAATTTTGCTAGAATAACGTATATTCACAAGGATGTTCATACAGCCTTGGTGTTTATTGTTAAATAAAGAAGTAAAATTAAATAATAAGTTTCTACTTTTAAATGTCTCTTGAAGGCTCATATTTTGGCAAATACAGCTTTAAATAAAATGAATGTGACAGATGAAAACTTTTAGAAAGATTCTGAAACAAATTTCGTGAAAAATCTGAACCTGTAGAATCCCATCCCAGCAACAGCAGTACTTAACCCAGCAACAGCAGTAATGATAGCCTTGGCATTCATGGGAATAATTCTCCCCAGACCTCATTCTTTGCATTACCACCTCCTCCATACGTAACAGATACATGTCAATCTATCCTTCTGGCATCCCTTCCCCCTTCATCAGGTGATCATCATTGATCTCAATATTCCTTCAGAGGAAAAAATTCTACACTCTCAGTTTATGAAGTTTACTGACTCTATCTCTGAAGTTAAGAAGCATTCAGGGAATTCAGTCCTGGGTTGGCTAATCAGAGCATTTCAGCCTTCACCTTACTGACTGGTCCAGAGATGAGCACGTGATCTTAGCAGTTCTAGTCAGGACCAAGGTGCATGACTTTACTTAGACTCTAAGGAAAAAGGCCTTCATTCCCCTAGAGTTTCTAAGCTTGTAAGAGGCAAGCCTGATGCTGCTTATAAGACAACAACAACAAAAAGCAACCACTGAGCCTACTTGGAAATTAAGCCAACACAGGAAGGTAGAGCCAAGGAACATAGAAAATTAAAGTTCTGACTACACATTTTAAACACCTGTGTCTCAAGCCTGTTCCTTAAATACATGAGCCAATGATTTGCCCTTTATATTTCAGGCATTTTTAGTTGGCTTTCGTCACTTTCAATCAAAAGAGCTGATTTATTTTACAACAAATGTCAACTTATAGTTTATGTTTTAGAATACTTCTGTAAGGATACCAAAGAAGACCCACACAAGCTGTCTCCACATTCTGATACCATGTGGGCTGGTTCCAGAGATTTCCAAAATCCGAATTAGAGGTCACTAATTATTTTGTTCACGTTTCTCAATTTGAGTCTATTCTACCATTGATCATCCACTGTTAAGTTCAGTCGCTCAGTCACATCCAACTCTTTGTGACCCCATGGACTGCAGCATGCCAGCCCTCCTGTCCATCACCAACTCCCAGAGTTTACTCAAGCTCATGTCCATTGAGTTGGTGATGCCATCTAACCATCTGATCCTCTGTCGTCCCCCTTTCCTGCCTTCAATCTTTCTCAGCATCAGGTCTTTTCCAATGAGTCAGTTTTTCACATCAGGTGGCCAAAGTATTGGAGTTTCACCTTCAGCACCAGTCCTTCCAATGAATATTCAGGATTGATTTCCTTTAGGATGAACTGGTCAGATCTCCTTGCAGTCCAAGGGACTCTCAAGAGCCTTCTCCACACCACAGTTCAAAAGCATCAGTTCTTTGGTGTTCAGCTTTCTTTATAGTCCAACTCTCACATCCATACATGACTACTGGAAAAACCATAGCTTTGACTAGACGGACCGTTGTTGGCAAAAGTAATTTCTCTGCTTGTTAATAGGCTGTCTAGGTTAGTCAAAGCTTTTCTTTCAAGGAGCAAGTGTCTTTTAATTTCATGGCTGCAGTCACCATCTGCAGTGATGTTGGAGCCCAAGAAAATAGTCTGCCACTGTTTCTATTGTTTCCCCATCTACTTGCAATGAAGTAATGGGACCAGATGCCATGATTTTAGTTTTCTGAATGTGGAGTTTTAAGCCAGCTTTTTCACTCTCCTCTTCCACCTTCATCAAGAGGCTCTTTAGTTCTTCCTCACTTTCTGCCATAAGGGTGGTGTCATCTGCATGTCTGAAGTTATTGATATTTCTCCCAGCAATCTTGATTCCAGCTTGTGCTTCATCCAGCCCAGTGTTCCTCATGATATACTTTGCATATAAGTTAAATAAGCAGGGTGACAATATACAGCCTTGATGTACTCCTTTTCTTATTTGGAACCAGTCTGTTGTTCCATGTCTGGTTCTAACTGTTGCTTCCTGACCTGCATACAGATTTCTCAGGAGGCAGGTCAGGTGGTCTGGTATTCCCATCTCTTTCAGAATTTTCCAGAGTTTGTTGTGGTCCACACAGTCAGAGGCTTTGGCAAAATCAATAAAGCACAGTTCAGTTCAGTTCAGTTCAGTCACTCCGTCGTGTCCGACTCTTTGGGACCCCATGAATCACAGCACGCCAGGCCTCCCTGTCCATCATCAACTCCCAGAATTCACTCAGATTTATGTCCATCAAGTCAGTGATGCCATCCAGCCATCTCATCCTCTATCTTCCCCTTCTCCTCCTGCCCACAATCCCTCCCAGCATCAAAGTCTTTTCCAATGAGTCAACTCTTTGCATGAGGTGGCCAAAGTACTGGAGTTTCAGCTTTAGCATCATTCCCTCCAAAGAAATCCCAGGACTGATCTCCTTGAGAATGGACTGGATGGATCTCCTTGCAGTCCAAGGAACTCTCAAGAGTCTTCTCCAACACCACAGTTCAAAAGCATCAATTCTTTGGCGCTCAGCCTTCTTCACAGTCTAACTCTCACATCCATACATGACTATTGGAAAAACCATAGCCTTGACTAGACGGACCTTAGTCAGCAAAGTAATGTCTCTGCTTTTGAATATGCTATTTAGGTTGGTCATAACTTTTCTTCCAAGGAGTAAGCGTCCTTTAATTTCATGGCTGCAGTCACCATCTGCAGTGATTTTGGAGCCCCCCCAAAATAAAGTCTGACACTGTTTCCACTGTTTCCCCATCTATTTCCCATGAAGTGATGGGACTGGATGCCATGATCTTTGTTTTCTGAACGTTGAGTTTTAAGCCAACTTTTTCACTCTCCTCTTCCACCTTCATCAAGAGTCTCTTTAGTTCTTCCTCACTTTCTGCCATAAGGCTGGTGTCATCTGCATATCTGAGGTTATTGATATTTCTCCCAGCAATCTTGATTCCAGCTTGTGTTTCTTCCAGTCCAGCGTTTCTCATGATGTACTCTGCAAAGAAGTTAAATAAGCAGGGTGACAATATACAGCCTTGATGTACTCCTTTTCTATTTGGAACCAGTCTGTTGTTCCATGTCCAGTTCTAACTGTTGCTTCCTGACCTGCATACAGATTTCTTAAGAGGCAGGTCAGGTGGTCTGTTCTTTGGAACTCTCTTGCTTTATCAATGATCCAGTAGATGTTGGCAATTTGATCTTTGGTTCCTCTGCCCATTGTTAGTAATGTTTTATTCTTTCCTCCTCTGTTCCCAGGAAGATTATAGAAATGTAACAAAAAGAAAGAAGAAATCATAGAAATATAATAAGACTTTTTCTTTGGTTAGAGAACTGGAATTCTTCTCTCTTTTCACTGTCAACATGCATATCTTAACAAAATCACTTTAATCTCCCCAGGTCTTGTTCCCATATTAGTTTAAGAAGAGAATGTGATTTTGAGATTTCTAAAAGTAACTGAAGTTGTAAGGGAAACGAATTGTGACCAGAGTTAAAACAAAGGCATGGGCAATCCTGCTCTTGCACATATATCCAGAAAAGACAAAGACTCTAATTTGAAAAGATACATACACCTCAGTGTTCATAGTGGCACTATTTACAAAGCCAGACATGGAATCAAGCTAAATGGCCATCAACAGATGAATGTACATGCATGTGTGCTTAGTCACTCAGTCGTGTCCAACTCTTTGTGACCCCCATGGACTGCACCCTGTCAGGTTCCTCTGTCCATGGGATTCTCCAGAAAAGATATAGGAGTGGGTTGTCATTTCCTTCTCCAGGGGATCATCACAACCCAGAGATTGAACCCAAGCTTCCCACATTGCAGGAAGATTTTTTACCATCTGAATGTACATATATACATAGACACATGGAATATTACTTAACCATAAAAAAGAATGAAAGCATGCCATTTGCAGGAACATGGATGAAACTGGAGATTATCATACTAAGTGAAATAAGACATATAGAGAAAAATAAATATCATATGCTATCACTTACATGTGGGATTTAAAAAAAGTAATACAAATGAAATTATTTTACCAAACAGAAGTAAACTCACAGACATAGAAAACAAAAGGATGGTTACCAAAGGGGAAAGGGGGGATAAACTAGGAGTTTGGGATTAAGAAATACACACTACGAGATATGAAATAGATAAACAAGAAGGACCTACTGTTGAACAGGAAACTATATTTAATATCTTACAATAATCTGTAAGGGCAAAGATTACACTTTGCTGTACACTTGAAATTAATATTACATTGTAAATCAACTATACTTTCGAAAAGTTCACTTTAAAGAGGTAAATTTTATAGTATGTAAAAATCTATCTCAATAGCCAATTTTAAAAACCTGGGAACCAGTAAGAAAGTGATTTCCTGAGATGAACTGAGCTGAGAGCAGTGAAGAATGGAAAACTGGGTATTTCCTGGACACAATCCCAGTGAAAGGTAAGACAGTGCTTGGGAAGAAAAACTGAATCAAATGATTCCCCATGGGACTCCACGAAGTGGACCATCAGTCTTCCAAGCACAAGGCACTGCAGATTAAAATTGCTCCATAGACAAATGGCTGTAAGTTTCTCTTCCATGAATGCATCCACGCAGACTATGCTTAATATATCTGGTCATTTATACCACCCCTATAGTAAAACCCAGATAAAATAACACTTAACTTCTTATAATAGGGAGGTGAGAGGGGAGGAGAGATATTTCATAACAGAAGACTTTTATTCCTCTGAAAATGAATATAATCCTGGTTAAAAATGAGCAAGGCTTTTTAACTTATTTGAGTAATTAGTTGACATTTGATTATAAAATAAGACAATTTTACAGTGCTGATTTCTGCCTTTTCTACAACATTAATGTCCAGGGAAAGGTTTTAACTCCAAACAGAATGGGTTGCTGGCAGTATGCTAACAAGATACTCAAGATTTAAAAAACAAACAAACAAAAAATGTCATAATATGCACAAATTTAAAGGCAGCTGTAAAAGGCCAGCCCTGAATTGTAAAATATACAATATATTTGTCAACATTTCCTTTTGGGAGACTTATTACCAAAGGCTGTTTGACACTGGTTCTAGGGTGTTCTCTTGACTCAGGCAACAAACAAATGAAAAGAAACCTTGTGTTTGTTTTCTCTAATCTAGAGAAGCCAAGATGCACCTTGTGATAAATTAAAAAGCATTAGCCATTAAAATGACAGTTTGAGGGATTTTCATGTCAGGGAAGATGGAGTAAACATACTTTTTCCTATTCCTTGTGTCAACTACAACTAAAAACTCTGGGCATTACACATGATAGAAACATACAGAGATTGAAAAAAGTAGAAAAGGAAGACAAATGATCTGGGGGTTTGGGGAGTCAAGGAACAACACAGTGGTAAGTTCCCTGGGTCGGTATGCACTCATTTCACATGCTAGTGAGGTAATGCTCAAAATCCTTCAAGCTAGGCTTCAAAGGTACATGAACTGAGAAATTCCAGATGTACAAGTTGGATTTAGAAAAGGCAGAGGAACCAGAGATCAAATTGCCAACATCTGTTGGATCATAGAAAAAGCAAAAGAATTCCAGAAAAACATCTACCTCTGCTTCATTGACTACATTAAAGCCTCTGACTGTGTAGATCACAACAAACTGGAAAATTCTGAAAGAGATGGGAATACCAGAACACTTGACCTGCCTCATGAGAAACCTGTATGGAGGTCAAGAAGCAATAGTTAGAACTGGACATGGAACAACAGACTGGTTCAAAACTGGGAAAAGGGTACGTCAAGGCTGTATATTGTCACCCTGCTTATTTAACTTATATGCAGAGTACATCATGCAAAATGCAGGGCTGAATGAAGTGTAGGCTGGAATCAAGGTTCCTGGGAGAAATACCAATAACCTCAGATATGCTGATGACACCACCCTGATGGCAGAAAGTGAAGAAGAACTAAAGAGCCTCTTGAGGAAGGTGAAAGAAGAGAGTGAAATAGCTGGCTTAAAACTCCACATTCAGAAAACTAAGGTCATGACATCTGGTCCCATCAGTTCATGGCAAATAGATGGGGAAACAATGGAAACAGTGACAGACTTTATTTTCTTGGACTCTAAAATCACTGCAGATGGTGACTGCCACCACGAAATTAAAAGACCCTTGCCCCTTGGATGAAAAGCTACGACAAACCTAGACAGCATATTAAAAAAGCAGAGACATTACTTTGATGACAAAGGTCCATATAGTCAAAGCTATAGTTTTTCCTGATGCAAAAAGCTCACTCATTGGAAAATACCTTGATGCTGGGAAAGATTGAAGGCAGGAGGACAAGGGGACAACAGAGGACAAATAGGTTGGATGGAATCATTGACTCCATGGACATGAGTTTGAGCAAGCTCCGGGAGTTGGTGATGGACAGGGAAGCCTGGCGTTCTGCAGTCCATGGGGTCACAAAGAGTTCGACACATCTGAGCAACTGAACTGAAAAACCTACAGATTCAAAAACTCGAGCAAATCCCAAAGAGTGTAATTTTTTCTTTAATCCACAGCAAGTGTATTTATCTGCTGAGGCTACTGTTACAGAATATCACACACTGGGTGACTTGAATAACAAAACTTAATTTTGTCACAGTTCTGCATGTTAGAACTCTAAGATCAAAGTGCTGGCAGAATGATTTTCTGGTGAATCCTTCCTTCTTGGCTTGTAGAACAGCTGTCTTCTTAGTATGTCTTCTCATGACCTTTCCTCTGTGTGTGCATGGCAGAGGGGTGTGGATGGGAGAAGGGGAGAGAAAGAGAGGAAAAGAGAGAGAGATCTCAAGTCTCTTTCTCTTCTTATAATGATATGAGCTGTATCAGATTAGCACCTCATACTATAATCTCAATTGACATATAATACCTCCTAAAAGGAGTGAATATATGAACTGACTGGTTCAGAATTGGGAAAGGAGAATGACAAGGCTATATATTGTCACCCTGCTTATTTAACGTCTATGCAGAGTACATCATGAGAAATGCCTTGCTGGATGGATCACAACCTGGAGTCAAGATTGCAGGAGAAAAATCAGCAATCTCAGATATGTAGATGATATCACTCTAATGGCAGAAAGTGAAGAGGAACTAAAGGGCCTGTGATGAAGGTGAAAGAGGAGAGGGGAAAAGCTGCCTTAAAACTCAACATTCAAAAAACTAAGATCATGGCATCTAGTCCCATCGCTTCAAAGAAAATAGATGAGGAAAAAGTAGAAGCAGTGACAGATTTTATTTTCTTGGGCTCCAAAATCACTGCATTGACTGCAGCCATGAAATTAAAAGACGCTTGCTCCTTGAAAGCAAAGCCATGACGAACCTAGACAGCATATTATAAAGCAGAGGCATCACTTTGCCAACAAGGGTCCGTCTAGTCAAAGCTATGTTTTTTCCAGTAGTCATGCATGGATCTGAGAGTTGGACCATAAAGAAGGCTGAGTGCTGAAGAATTGTGGTGATAGGGAAGACTCTTGAGAGTCCCTTTGACAGCAAGGAGATAAAACCAATCAATCCTAAAGGAAATCAACTTTGAATATTCATTGGAAGGACTGATGCTGAAGCTGAAGCTCCAATATTTTGGTCACCTGATGTGAAGAGTCAACTCACTGGAAAAGACCCTGATGCTGAGAAAGATGGAAGGCAAAAGGAGAAGAGGGCAGCAGAAGAGATGATTTTCACTGACTCAAGAGACATGAATTTGAGCAAACTCCAGGAGATAACGAAGGACAGGGAAGCCTGGTGTGCTTCAGTCCGTGAGGTTGCAAGGAGTCAGGCACAACTTAGCCACTGAACAACAACCTCCTTAGAGACCATATCATAAAATATGGTGACATTGTGGGTTAGAGTTTAAACATACAAATTTGGGGGCAACATTTCATTCTGCAGCACCAAGAAACATCCATCACAACAAAACTTCTGAAAATTACAGACATAAAATTCCTCAAGACAGCAACAGAGTAATGACACTTATAAGGAAAACAATTTGGATGATAATGGATTTCTCATCAGCAGCAATGGAGCTCAGGAAGCATTCCAACACCATTCATTGATTTAAAGAGAAAATAAACCACAATAATATTCCCCCAAGGAATGGGGGAACTGAGCTGATATCACATCCCAGAGCCTGAGCAGCCTTGGTTCCCAAGGCAGGACTGGGGTGGAGCCGAGAGGGAAGGACAGTACCTGCCAGCAAATTAGCCCCCTTTGGACCTGGAGGGTCTGGTCCCTTGTAGATGGAACCCCAATCTCTAGATACAGGCAAGCTCTCCAACAGCTCAACTAAACTTAGTGCATTCAAAGGACAGTGGACCCTCAGGGCTGGAAGAGCTTTGAAAAGTCCCCTGCTCTTCAAGTCTCCTGTTGGTGGGGTTCCCCCTGGCAGGCGACTTCCTGGGAGTCACCTCCCCTAAGTATGACAGCACCCTCAACATAGTGGTCTCGGCGAAATGCTTGGAATTTGTCTTTGGAGTGAAGGGTAAGGGGGATGAAGTATGAGACATGAGCCCGGGGCTGTTTCTTCTAGCATATTCCACCGTAATCTACAACCCAGTAACAGGACTTTGTCTTTAACTTTCCTTGTCCAAGCAACCTGAGTGGGGCATCAAGAAATGCTGCCGCCTTGTGGACGTTTTCTGTAACAACTTTTAAACTGGTGTTTCTGAGCACTTTATTATTTCTAAGGCTTGCAAGTCAGTAAATCACACCTGCCCTCAAGAAATGTCCTGGAGTAGATAATTGGAAAACAGTTCCAAACAGGGCAGACCTTCAAGAAGCCAATTTCAAGACGTAAATTAAATGCGCACTGTTTTGCTTTTTTTTTATTTTAAGTCCATGAAAAATGCTCCACATAGCTCATTATTCAGTCAGTTCAGTTCAGTGGCTCAGTCGTGTCCGACTCTTTGCGACTCCATGAATCGCTGCACGCCAGGCCTCCCTGTCCATCACCATCTCCTGGAGTTCACTCAAACTCACATCCATCGAGTTGGCGATGGCATCCAGCCATCTCATCCTCTGTCGTCCCCTTTTCCTTCTGCCCCCAATTCCTCCCAGCATCAGAGTCTTTTCCAATGAGTCAACTCTTGGCATGAGGTGGCCAAAGTACTGGAGTTTCAGCTTTAGCAGCTCATTATTAGAGAAATGCAAATCAAAACTCCAACAAGGTATCATCTGGAATGAGTCAGAATGGCCAGCATCAAGAAGTCTACAAACAGTAAATGTTGGGGAGTGCATGGAGAAAAGGGAACCCTCTTAGGCAAATATAAAATGGTAACATCCGTGATGGAAAAGAGGTTCATTTTAAAACCTGAAAATAGAGCTACTGCATGGTCCAGCAATCCCACTCCCAGGCCTGTGTGCCAAGAAAAAATACAATTCAAAAAGACACATGCACCCCCAACATGCACTGCAGCACTATTGAAATAGCCAAGACATGGAAGCAAGCAAAGTGTCCACTGATGGATGGATAAATGTGGTACATATTTATACAGTGGAATATAGCTCAGCCATAAAAAAGGATGCAATAATGCCTTTTCCGGCACTGTGGATGGACCCGGACATGATCATACTAAGTGAAAGAAGTCAGACAGAGAAGGACAAATAGCCTATTATATCACTTATTAGAGATGTAAACTCGTTTACAAAACACAAATAGACTCACACACTTAGAAAATTAACTTATGGTTACCAAAGAAGACAGTTCTAAGGGATGAGGAGTAAAAAGGAGGTTGGGATGAACATTTACACAGTAATACATTTAAACAAGGTAATCAATAAGGACCTGCTATATAGTACAGGAAACTCTACTGAACACACTGTAATAACATGTTATTGTTTGGGGAAAGAAATCCGAAGGAATAGTGTGGTCTCCTTATGTGTAAGTGAATCAGGATTGCCTTACAATGAAAAAAAAATTTTTTTAATCAACTATATTTCAATATAAAATAAAAATCAAATTTAAAAAGGAAAATGCCCATGGTATTCCCCTCAGGCCTGGCTGACCTGGGCTGGTGTCATATCACTGGAGCCTGAGCAGCCTTAGCCCCAAGGAAAGGATATGCCAGCAAATCAGACGCCCTGGACCTGGAATGCCTGGTCCCATGTGCATGGGACCCCAATCTCCACATCCCAGGGGGCCCTCCTACAGCTCAACCAAGCCTAGTGTTCCCAAAGGATGGGGGATCATCTGGGCTGGATTTTCTGGGAAGTGAAGAGTAAGGGGGACGAAGCAAAGAGACACTAGCTCTGGGCTGTTTCTTCTGACACGTTCCACTCTAACCCACAACCCAGGAACACGACTTTCTCTAGGGCTCCCCAGTGGCTCATCTGGTAAAGAATCTGCCTGCAACACTGGAGACCTGGGTTCCATCCCTGGGTTGGGAAGATCCCCTGGAGGAGGGCATGGCAACCCACTCCTGTATTCTTGCCTGGAGAATCCCCATGGACAGAGGAGCCTGGTGAGCTACTGTCTATGGGATCACAAAGAGTCGGACACGAAGTACAGGCACTATGGAGAACAGTGTGGAGATTCCTTAAAAAATTGCAAATAGAACTGCCTTATGACCCAGCAATCCCACTGCTGGGCATACACACCGAGGAAACTAGAATTGAAAGACACACGTGTACCCCAATGTTCATCACAGCACTATTTATAATAGCCAGGACATGGAAACAACCTAGATGTCCATCAGCAGATGAATGGATAAGAAAGTTGTGGTACATATACACAATGGAGTATTACTCAGCCATTAAAAAGAATACATTTGAATCAGTTCTAATGAGGTGGATGAAACTGAAGCCTATTATACAGAGTGAAGTAAGCCAGAAAGAAAAACACCAAAACAGTATACTCACACTTATATATGAAATTTAGAAAGATGGTAATGATGACCCTGTATGCGAGACAGCAAAAGAGACACAGATGTATAGAACGGACTTTTGGACTCTGTGGGAGAAGGAGAGGGTGGGATGATTTGGGAGAATGGCATTGAAACATGTATACTATCATGTAAGAAACGAATCGCCAGTCTATTTTCGATACAGGATACAGGATGCTTGGGGCTGGTGCACGGGGATGATCCAGAGAGATGATACGGAGTGGGAGGTGGGAGGGGGGTTCAGGATTGGGAACTCATGTATACCCGTGACTGATTCATGTCAATGTATGGCAAAACCAATACAGTATTGTAAAGCAAAATAAAGTAAAAATAAAAAAAATGTTTTTAAAGAGTCGGACACGATTTAGCGACTAAGCACAGCCCACCGGCTACCCCAGGAATCCAAGAGGGGCACTGAGAAGTGCTGCCACCCTGTGGACGTTTCCTGGAACAACAACTTTCAAACCATTGCTTCTGGTCACTTCATATTTCCAAGGCCTGCGGGGCTGTAAAGCCTATCTGCCCTTGTGAAATGTCCGTGGGTAGGTAACTGGAAAAAATGTTCAAAACAAGCAGCCCGTCAAGAAGCCAATTTCAACAGGTAAATTATACGCACACCAGTTATATATATATATATATATAATACATGAAAAGATGATCCACATGGCTCATTAACAGAGAAATGCAAATCAAAACTACAAGGTATCACTTTCCACCAGTCAGAATGGCTATCATCAAAAGTCTACAAACAGTAAATGAAGGAGAGGGCATGGAAAAAAGGCAGCAGTCCTATGCATTGTTTTAGGGAGTGGAAATTGGTAACAGCCAAATGGAAACTAGTGTGGAGATTCCTTTAAAAAAAAAAAAAAAAAACCTAAAAATAGAGCTACTACATGAAGTGGCAATCCCACTCCTGGGCCTGCATGAGGAGAAAAGGTATAATGTGAAAAGACACGTGCACCCCAAATTTCATGCACTCTTGACAACGGCAAAAGCTGAAAGCCAGGAAAATATCCATTGACAGTTGGATGGGTGAAGAATATGCGGTACATATTTGCAAAGGAATATTACTCAGCAACTTAAAAAAGAATGAAATAACACCTTTTCTAGCAATGTGGATGAAGCTACACATGATCATACCGAGTGAAAAAAGTCAGACAGAAAAGGACAAATATCCAGTGATATCACTTATGCATGAAACAAAAATGATATAAATGAGCTCATTTACAAAACGGAAACAAACTTGCAGACTTAGAAAACAAACTTAATGGTTTCCAAAGGGTTAAAGTGGGAGGCAAGGAGGGATAAACTAGAGCTTGAGATTATCTTATACACTAATATATTTAAACTACATAATCAACAAGAACCCGCTGTATAGCACAGGGAACTCTACTCAATATTCTGTGATAAAGAATATGGGGAAAGAAGCTAAAAGAGAACAAATATATAAATTACTGAGTCACTTTACTGTGTGCCTGACACTGACACAGCATTGTAAGGCAGTTATGCAGGTGTGCTCGGCCGCTCAGTCGTGTTCACCTGTTCGCAACCCCTTAGACTGTAGCCCGCTAGATGCCTCTGTCCACGGGATTCTCCAGGAAAGAATACCAGCCTGGGGTGCCATTTCCTCTTCCAGGAGATCTTCCCAACCCAGGAATTTAACCCGCACTGGCAAGCAGATTCTTTACCACTGAGCCACCTGGGAAGCCCCAAGTCAACTATACTCCAATGTAAATTTTAAATTTTAATTTAAAAAAATATACTGGTGTGATATTGTACTATAGCTTTGTCATGTTTTACCATTGGGGGGGAAATTGGGGAAACAGTTCATTTAATTTCTTGCAACTGCATATGAATCTACTTTTTTATGTAATCATAATCATCTCAAATTGAAAAGTTTAATTAAAAAAAGACACTGATCATTAGTATGAATGCAGCCATCTGCTAACAATGATAAGAGTGTCTACAAAATGTATACTTAGCTCTAGTTAAAAATGAAATAAAGGACAATGTGGATCTAAAATACACACATCTTTCCACAAATTAAATACTGACAGTCCTGAGTATATTCTTGGCTGTTTTCAACACAAATTTGAAATATCTGAATCCACAGATTATGAGTCCAACATGCACTTAAAATGGTTTAATTAAACCTTAGACCACTTCTCTCTTTTGTTAAATTATATTTTCTAAATGACCTGCCATAAAAATTCATGTGTAATATATATTATCTGATTGCCCCATAATTAGAGCAACCATGACAAACCTGTTCCTTTGACACACACCTCAGAATTACACATATGGTAATAAGTCAAGTGGGTTGATTGATGAGACCCTGTAAGGTGGAACCCTTGGGGAATAACAGACAGCGATTTTGTCAAATATTCCCCCTGCCTGATTCCTGGAAGCAGCCAGAGGGAGAAGCCAGAGTAGGAAGGAAGCCTCGTTTATCCTCCATGCTACGCTGTCTTAAGTACACTTTGCCTTAGCCACCATGAAGCCCTTTCCGAACACTGAAACTCTGGCAGTAGTGCACTAGCTAATGTCTTCCGAGAATTTACTATGTGCTGGACACTAATGAACATACATTTAGTGTTAATATTAGTAGCTGCATATGCCAGATATTATTATTTTCTACAGTTTACAAAAGAAAAAGGAAGGAAGGAAAAGAGGGTGGGAGGGAAGAAAAAAGAAAGAAAAGGAAAGGAAAAAAAAAAAGAACATTCAAGTTCAAAGATGTTGAAAAACTAGACCAGAGTCATGTGGTAAAGTTGGCATTTGAACTAAGATCTGATTTTAAAGCTTAAGCCTTTGGCCATTACTCCAGTGGTTCTCAGCCTTTGCTGTACATTAAAATTGATGGTGATTTTTTGTTTGTTTGTTTTAATATTCGTGCTGGGTAACACTGCACATAATGGAATTAGAATGTCTGGAATAGAAACCAGCTTCAGTATGTTTTAAGAGATCACATGTGCATTCTAATGTACTGCCCATTTGGGAACCACTTTACTATTAACTAGCCTTTTGATTAAAACTCTAGCCCTCCAGGCACGTCCCATTACCAACCTTCACCCCAAAGCTCTGCCTTTTCCACCTTCAAGGTCTAAGTAGACCCTGCTTCATTGAACGCCCTCATCCTGAACCTAGCCTGAGAAACTAGTTAGAATTTTTTGATTACCCAGGAGACTCTTCTACCCTAGGGTTTAGGTTAATAAAGGCTCAATACCTTTCTTCTCTGATATAACTGTTGCCTTGGATGCCTCAACCCCAGAACACTATAGAAAATATAGACATTTGGGGGCCCTGAAGCTTTACAGATGGAAGCCAACTTCACAGCAGAATTAGAAACAGCATACCTGAATAAAGGAATATAGCAAATTAGACAATATGAACAGAATCCCCAACACGTAAGCCATTGACTCTCCTAAATAAAAACCTCAGAAATGGCTTGCAAACACTCTCAGTATAAATTGTGTATGAGTTAAGTTCTTCACGTTGGCAGAATAGACTGCAGATGATAAAAATGAGGCACCAACAGCAGAACAAGCAAGGCCACCCAGCTAGTGTGAGGAGTGCCACTGCGATCACTATCCAGAAGGACACTGCTATTGTAAGGACAGATGGACGAAGGTGGTACAGTTTGCATAGTGCCTGCTCTATGTATATTTGTCCATGGACAGTCAACAGACATCACCTGGGCCATTAGTTGTTGTTGTTGTTGTTGTCGTTGTTGTTGTTGTTCAACATCTTCACAGACATGACAAAACCGGAGACACATAGGTAATGGATGGGCACAAAAGTTGGTAGATAGAGAAAAGAAAAATAGAGATGCAAAGAGCTAATAAATTCCATGAATCCAAAAGCAAACTATCTAAGTCAATGTGTACAGCCCAAAATAAGTTGCATATCTGAAACAAATGGAATTTAGCCCCACTCTGTCTGAATCCACATTTGAGACCAAAGTTGACTGGGAGACACATGGAACCCAAATACATTCTGACTGTTCTTGCCTGTCTCATATCCCCAGCAGGAGCAGTTGAACTCATTAGCTTGTTAACAGTGGCTTGGAGAAAGTTGCTATCTTGAAAATTTTCAGAACAACGTTGGCAACTCCCTGTTTACAAATTACCCTAGAAGCCATTTCTTACAGGGTTTACACTCTAGGTTTCCTTGTCCCATTCAGTGACCTTGTGTCTGTTTTAAAATTTTGTAAGAATAACCTTCTTGACACTTTTTCTTTTACATTTAATAAATGATAAAGTTCTGAGAAACATCTGCCTCCCAGTAACTGAATTTGCCTGGGTTGGTAATCAGAGAAGGAAATTGTTTCCTTCAAGCAGCTGTTATATGGATGGTGTGGAGGGGATCACAGACAATGGGAGGGTCAGGATTCACTGCTCAGCAGCCTCTGGCAATGCTCCTTTGAGGCTAAGACTGGAAAATCCAGCTTCTGAAGGGGGTCTCAGGCATACATCTACTCTTCTCAAGCAAACTTCAGGCTCACTAAGTGATAAAGAGACAAAGCTGAAGGAAAATGCTCCAAGGTAGAGAGAAACTACTTCAGTTCAGTTCAGTCGCTCAGTCATGTCCAACTCTTTGCGAACCCATGAGTCGCAGCACGCCAGGCCTCCCTGTCCATCACCAACTCCCGGAGTTCACTCAGACTCACGTCCATTGAGTCCGTGATGCCATCCAGCCATCTCATTCTCTGTCGTCCCCTTCTCCTCCTGCCCCCAATCCCTCCCAGCATCAGAGTCTTTTCCAATGAGTCAACTCTTCGCATGAGGTGGCCAAAGTACTGGAGTTTCAGCTTTAGCATCATTCCTTCCAAAGAAATCCCAGGGCTGATCTTTAGAATGGACTGGTTGGATCTCCTTGCACTCCAAGGGACTCTCAAGAGCCTTCTCCAACACCACAGTTCAAAAGCATCAATTCTTCAGTGCTCAGCCTTCTTCACAGTCCAACTCTCACATCCATACATGACCACTGGAAAAACCATAGCCTTGACTAGACGGACCTTAGTCGGCAAAGTCATGTCTCTGCTTTTGAATATGCTGTCTAGGTTGGTCATAACTTTTCTTCCAAGAAGTAAGCGTCCTTTAATTTCATGGCTGCAGTCACCATCTGCAGTGATTTTGGAGCCCAAAAAAATAAAGTCTGACACTGTTTCCACTGTTTCCCCATCTATTTCCCATGAAGTGATGGGACCGGATGCCATGATCTTCGTTTTCTGAACATTGAGCTTTAAGCCAACTTTTTCGCTTTCCTCTTTCACTTTCATCAAGAGGCTTTTTAGCTCCTTTTCACTTCTGCCATAAGGGTGGTGTCATCTGCATATCTGAGGTTATTGAGATTTCTCCCGGCAATCTTGAGTCCAGCTTGTGTTTCTTCCAGTCCAGTGTTTTTCATGATGTACTCTGCATATAAGTTAAATAAGCAGGGTGACAATATACAGCCTTGATGTTCTCCTTTTCCTACTCCTTTCAAGGCACTAATTGAGGATGCTCATGAAGGAAGCATTAACTCCACATCAGTCCCTTTAGCTGCTCCTTCATAGAATAGTTACTATCTGCTTCAAATGTGGCCACGTTCTACAGAGCAGAAGGAATAAATGTTCCTAATAAACATAACATGATGGGGACTTCCCTGGTGGTCCAGTGGCTAAGTTTCCACGCTCCCAATGCAGGGGGCCTGGGTTCAATCCCTGGTCAGGGAACAGATCCCATATGCCGCACTTAAAGAATTACCATGCTGCCACTAAAGATCCTGCACCCACAACTAAGACCCAAGACAGCCAAAAAAGAAAAAATAAATAAGTAAAAGTGAATATAACGTGATACATTGCTCTCAAGTCTTATTATCATGCTAATAGAGTTAGCAAATATAACCAGTAGTTCAGCCAATAAATTCACTTATTTTGAAAAAAGCAGACATCTCAGTAGAAGTATACTCACGCATCCTGAGATGTGAAACCAACCTGTGTTTGCTATCTAACAGTGCCTAAGAAATTATCCCAAAACAGTAAATTAAAATAACAAGGATTTATTATTTCATAGTATCTGACAGTCATGAATCTGGGCACAGGTCAGCAGGGCATCAAGGCCTCACAAGGGTGCATCAGCTGGGTCTACAGTCTTCTCACACTTTAACTAGAGGAGGATCGGAGGCCAAGCTTACTTATACTACTGGCTGGCCTCATGGCCTTGATGTTTGTTGGCTGGACGCACAAATTCCTTGCCACTTGGACCTCTCCAAGGGATTACTCATAATAATAGCAGCTTATTTTCCCCAGAGCAAGGGCTACAAGAAGAAGTAAAAGAGGTAATAGCAATATGGAAATCACAATGTTTTATAATCCAATCTGAGGTAACAATACATCATGTTTTTGTTTTTGTTTCCCCCTCTATTCTATTCATAGAAACCATCTAGACTAACCCAGGCTCAAAGGCAGAGAATTATATAAGGGCATGAATACTCATAGGCAGGGATCATTGGAGCCATTTTAGAGGCTGCCTGTCACATAATACAATTCCTTCTCCCCATATTACATAATCTTAAGTGGGGTATGTTTCCTCTACAATAAAAAATACCTAGAACAAACAAATATTACCTAGAGGCTTACTCCAAGAAATACCTGATCTTGGAAGGTAGAGTGTAAAATAAAATACAAAAATAAATACTTCAAAGAAATTAATATTACCCAGAGGCTTATTCCAAGAAACACCTGATTTTGCAAGGTAAGAGTGTAAATTAAGATAGTTTACTCAGCAAGACTAACATCTTTCTCGTCAAGCTGTCTTGAAGACCCTCATGTCGCTCTGTTCGCCAGCCCAGAGCTGTCAGGCCACAGACTCTGCCCAATCACAGTTTTCTTCCTTGGAAGACTGCCCGTAAAATCGCCCAGCAGGTGCCCTAAAATGCTATAAATGTCCTCCTCTAAATTCACATTTTCAGACAGCACTAAGACTTTACAAATGTGGTCATCTCTCTTAATTCAGTAGGTTTAGGAAAAGCTTTGCATAACCAACATATTTGTTTCTGTGGGTCTTCTCAGATGTCAGGAGTCAAAATTTCAAGTATAAGAACAATTATTTCAGTTTCCCATCATCCCTGAAATGTTGACAAGTCATTTTAGTCAAACTTCTCTTGGAAGAAAGAAGAAGTAGAATTATAATTTACCTCTTCAAGAAAAGGTACTATGACCTACTATGTATTCATGTATTAAAGCTAGATCATCTTACTAGAAGAATACACTGGATACTTTATGGATAGAAAAAGATCCAAATTAATGTCCATATTTTCTTCTCATCATTTGTACTTTCTTAATTCTTTATGGTATTGGGGATTTTTCTGCCCTTCCCTCACATCCCATGAACAGGGAAGGACTGCTGAACTTTCACTTTACCACACAGGCAAAAATTTCACAAGATTCATCATTCACAAAATAAAATTCTCTCACAACACAAAATATTAACTTGGTATTTCAGTGTTTTTAAGCTATTTGTAATAGTAATATATTTAGAATCCTCCCTACCTTTTAAAAAATTATAATTAAAGCATCAAGGTCTCTATTCTATATCCAGTGTTAAGAGCAAACACCCCTGTGATTCACAGCACTTATCTCTAAGCTTAATTAAAATGAAAGTGTTTTGAGGGGAGGGGTGGGGTGTTTTGTCGTTGCTGTTAGCCTGTGAAAATTAATGGTGTTACTCATGTGAAAATAATAGTTCCTACTTAGAAGTCTACTTCTAAGTAATCCAAAATATAAAATCTGATGTCCTTCAGACTGCATCTTATAATATTTCTTTCAGGATATTCATCATTTTTAACCTTATTATTTTACTTAGATTTATTTGTAAAGTGGAATTACAGAAATAATAGAATTCAAATTCTATATTTGAATTCAAATTCAAAGTCTTTCCAGTGAATGATGATGATACTGATTTCCTATTGGCAAATATATTCTTTCAGTGGCACTGGTGGATTTGTATTGATTGTTGTTGTTTACCAACTAAGTTGTGTCAGACGCCTTGCAACCACATGCAACCTCTGGCAGCCTGTCAGGCTTCCCCGTCCTTCACTATCTCCCTGAGTTGGCTCAAACTCATGTTCATTGTGTCGGTCATGTTATCTAGCCACCTCATGGTCTGCCACCCTCTTCTTTTGCCTTCAATCTTTCCCAGCATCAGGGTCTTTTCCAATGATACTTTTTCCCTAAGTTCTTGGGTCAGTTCAGTTCAGTTCAGTTCAGTCGCTCAGTCATGTCCAAAACTTTGGGATACCATGAATCACAGCATGCCAGGCCTCCCTGTCCATCACCAACTCCCGGAGTTCACTCAAATTCATGTGCATCGAGTCCGTGATGCCATCCAGCCATCTCATCCTCTGTCGTCCCCTTCTCCTGTCCCCAATCCCTCCCAGCATCAGAGTCTTTTCCAATGAGTCAACTCTTCGCATGAGGTGGCCAAAGTATTGGAGTTTCAGCTTTAGCATCAGTCCTTCCAATGAACACCCAGGACTGATCTCCTTTAGAATGGACTGGTTGGATCTCCTTGCAGTCCAAGGGACTCTCAAGAGTCTTCTCCAACACCATACTTCAAAAGCATCAATTCTTCAGCACTCAGCTTTCTTCACAGTCCAACTCTCACATCTATACATGACCACTGGAAAAACCATAGCCTTCACTAGACGGACCTTTGTTAGCAAAGTAATGTCTCTGCTTTTCAATATGCTGTCTAGGTTGGTCATAACTTTCCTTCCAAGGAGTAAGCATCTTTTAATTTCATGTCTGCAATCACCATCTGCAGTGATTTTGGAGCCCCCCAAAAATGAAGTCAGACACTGTTTTCACTGTTTCCCCATCTGTTGGCCATGAGGTGATGGGACCAGATGCCATGATCTTCGTCTCCTGAATGTTGAGCTTTAAGCCAACTTTTTCACGCTCCACTTTTACTTTCATCAAGAGGCTTTTTAGTTCCTCTTCACTTTCTGCCATAAGGGTGGTGTCATCTGCATATCTGAGGTTATTGATATTTCTCCCAGCAATCTTGACTCCAGCTTGTGCTTCTTCCAGCCCAGCGTTTCTCATGATGTACTCTGCAAAGAAGTTAAATAAGCAGGGTGACAATATACAGCTGTTCTCTGCATAGAAGTTAAATAAGCAGGGTGACAATATACAGCCTTGACATACTCCTTTTCCTATTTGGAACCAGTCTGTTGTTTCATGTCCAGTTCTAACTGTTGCTTCCTGACCTGCAAATAGGTTTCTCAAGAGGCAGGTCAGGTGGTCTGGTATTCCCATCTCTTTTAGAATTTTCCACAGTTTATTGTGATCCACACAGTCAAAGGCTTTGGCATAGTCAATAAAGCAGAAATAGATGTTTTTCTGGAACTCTCTTGCTTTTTCCATGATCCAGCGGATGTTGGCAATTTGATCTCTGGTTCCTCTGCCTTTTCTAAAACCAGCTTGAACATCTGAAAGTTCACAGTTCACGTATTGCTGAAGCCTGGCTTGGAGAATTTTGAGCATTACTTTGCTAGCGTGTGAGATGAGTGCAATTGTGTGGTAGTTTGAGTATTTTTTGGCATTGCCTTTCTTTGGGATTGGAATGAAAGTGTTCTCTTAGTGCATCAGAGAGTACTGTAATTTGTAGTCATGGAACAGCAAGAAGGTGAGGAGCCCACAGGAAAATCAGATTCCTGGCTTTTTCATTCATTAGACATTACTGAATGCCTACTATATATCCTGAATATAAAATAAGACACTATCCCAGCTTCACTGAGTCCCTATCACTACTAAACAGTTGAAGTGTTTCAACTAATCTGAAGCACATAAAAAGTGCAAAAAGTAACACTTTAGGATATTCATCTTTACCTAACAGCAGGATTTCCTCTACTCTGAGCTGCAGGTTCAGTGGTAATGATGGAGAAAATATTTTTAATATATAAGAAAGTCATCCTTACATGCACTAGTTGTCTTCTAATGATGATTAATGCTGCTAATCTGGAGTCCAACTGAATTTATGAACCTTAAAGTTTGGTTTTACTGTTTAAACAGCCACAGAGACCACCCATGCAATTAGCCATGGGGAGTGGAGGAACAATTACCTTGTCAGATGATCAAGCATTTAATAGATTAAAAGAAATTACATATTTCAATTTTTTAACTTTTAAAATATATGTAGACAGAAACCTAGATCTTTATCTCAAGGTAGGGACTTTTGATGAAAAGTATATACTAAAGAAAGGTCTTATTATGTTAGAGTAACTTGAGACCTTCCTAAGATAGTTTCCCTCTCATTTTAGATCAAAACCATGCCTGCAAAGCTCAGAATACAATCTCACTGAGAATTTGGGACCCAGCCAATACTTGTAAAGAAAAATCACTATTTTCTCAAGTCCTAGTATATTTTAGTCCTTGCATTCTAATAAGTAATTAGTACCACTACCAACCTATTAATCACACATATGGCTTCTTTATAAGTAATTTTTCTGTGACTATAGCTTAAAGATTATGATTGAAATGAAAATGCCCCTGATCTATCAGTTTATTGATATTCTTGATGAATTAATTCAAGTCCCATGTTTTCATGTATTTGGAATTGGTTTCACAAAATAAATTATGTCATTTTTTATAAATGTTGGTACTCATTCTCATGTTCAATATTCAATCTAATCAAGCATTACAATGTGAAATATTAAGATTCAGCAAAAAGTCTAATGTCAACATTTAGCAGCATAAATCATTTTAAAAGTATAAATCTTTATTTTAACATGAATCACTGTTAATTTACAAATGTGCCTCTAGACAGAGAGTTACATAGATATTTAATGTATGTATAATTTCTTCAACTATAGAAAACTTTCCCCACCAGCCTTCAGTCATCCTGACTTTCATCTGAGGAATCTGTTAGTCTAAAGAAAAAAGTCAAGTTCTAAGCCTATTTCTTTCTCGAACTGAGGTTCTAAAAAGAAAGGACAAAAGCTCTTCTTTTTCCCTCTGTGAACTGGTATGTATCTGCCTAATCACCACTAACAGGATTAGAAGGGATTAGTTTAGAAATGTCTAACTTTTCATTATAACTTCTTTCCAGTGTCAACTTCCCAAATGTACTTATCTTTCCAAACCATAATTCTGAATCTAAATCACCATTCATAATCTAGGGCTTCCCTGGTGGCTCAGATAGTAAAGAACCTGCCTGCAATGCAGGAGACCTGGATTTGGTCCCTGGCTTGGGATGGACCCTGGAAAATTGATAATCTAATGATTTTAAAATTCAAAGCAGTCAAACTTTGATTTTAAAAAAAAAGGAAAATAAAAAATGTTCATGTTATATGATTTAAAATCCTCCCTTAGCACACTCTTTTCTCCTTTCCTTTTCCATGGAGGTTGTTGTTCAGTCACTCAGTTTTGTCCAACTCTTTGTGACCCATGTACTGCACCATGCCAGGCTTCCCTGTCCTTCACCATCTTCTGGAGTCTGCTCAGACTCACGTCCTTTGAGGCACTGATGCCAACCAACCATCTCATCATCTGTCGTCCACTTCTCCTCCACCTTCAATCTTTCCCAGCATCAGGGTCTTTTCCAGAGCTGACTCTTTGCATCAGGTGGCCAAAGTATTGGAGCTTCAGCTTCAGTGTCAGTCCTTCCAATGAATATTCAGGACTGATTTCCATTAGAATTTGACTGGTTTGATCTTGCAGTCCAAGGGACTTGCAAGAGTCTTCTCCAACACCACAGATAAAAGCGTCAGTTCTGTGGCACTCAGCCTTCTTTATGGTTCAACTCTCACATCCATATATGACTATTGGAAAAACCATAGCTTTGACTATATGGACCTTTGTCATCAAAGTAATGTCTCTGCTTTTTGATATGCTATCTAGAATTGTCATCGCTTTCCTTCCAAGGACGAGTGTCTTTTGATTTCATGGCTGCAGTCACCATCTGCAGTGATTTTGGAACTAAAGAAAATAAAGTATTTCACTGCTTCCCCCATCTATTTGTCATATTTCCCCCATCTATTTGTCATAAAGTTACAGGACCAGATGCCATGATCTTCATTTTCTGAATGTGGAGTTTTAAGCCAGCTATTTCACTCTCCTCTTTCACCTTCATCAAGGGGCTCTTTAGTTCCTCTTCTCTTTCTCCTAAAAAGTGGTATCATCTGAATATCTGAGGCTATTGATATTTCTCCCTGAAACCTTGATTCCAGCTTGTGCTTCATGCAGTCCAGCATTTTGCATGATGTACTCTGCACAGCAGGTAAAAAAGGAGGGTGACAATATACAGCCTTGACATACTCCTTTTCCTATTTGAAACCAGTCCATTGTTCCATGTCCAGTTCTAACTGTCACTTCTTGATCTGCATACAGATTTCTCAGGAGGCAGGTCAAGTGGTCTGCTATCCCCATCTCTTTCAGAATTTTCCATAGTTTGTTGTGAACTACACAGTCAAAGGCTTTGGCATATTTAATGAAGCAGAAATAGATGTTTTTCTGGAACTCTCTTGCTTTTTCTATAATCCAATGGATGTTGGCAATTTGATCTCTGGTTCTTCTGCCTTTTCCAAATCCAGCTTGAACATTTGGAAGTTCTCAGTTCATGTACTACTGAAGCCTAGCTTAAAGGATTTTGAGCATTACCTTGCTAGCATGTGAAATGTCTTTGACATTGCCCTTCTTTGGGGCTGAAATGAAAACTGACTTTTTCTAGTCCTGTGGCCACTGTTGAGTTTTCCAAATTTGCTGGCATATTGAGTTTAGCACTTTCACAGCATCATCTTTTAGGATTTGAAATATCTCATCTGGAATTCCATCACCTCTACTAGCTTTGTTTGTAGTGATGTGTCCTAAGGCCCATTTGACTTTGCATTCCAGGATGTCTGAATCTAGTTGAGTGATCACACCATCTATCCAGGTCATTAAGATCTTTAAAAAGATCTTTAAAGCTTTAAGATCTTTAAAAGGCTTCTACTTCTTTTAGGTTCTTGCTGTTTCTGTCCTTTATTTTGCTCATCTTTGCAGGAAATATTCCCTGGTATCTCCAGTTTTCTTGAAGAGACCTCTAGTCTTTTACATTCTATTGTTTTCCTCTATTTCTTTGCAGTGTTCACTTAGGAAGGCTTTTTTTTTTTTAATCTCTCCTTGCTATTCTTTGAATCTCTGCATTCAGATGCCTGTATCTTTCCTTTTCTCTTTTGCCTTTTGCTGCTCTTCTTTTCTCATCTATTTGTAAGACCTCCTCAGACAACCATTTTACCTTTTCACATTTCTTTCTCTTGGGGATGGTTTTGATCACTGCCTTCTGTATAATGTTACAAACCTCTGTCCAGAGTTTTTCAGGCACTCTGTCTATAAGATCTAATCCCTTGAATCGATTTGTCACTTCCACTATATAATCATAAGTGAATGGCCTAGTAGTTTTCCCTACTTTCTTCAAGCCATGGTAGTAGTCAACCTTATTTTTTTTTAAGCTTTCAGACATTTTAAAACTCATTTTGAAAATACATATTTATATATTTATGCAGTGTTTTTAGTACTAGCAAAAGATTAAGAAAAAGTTTAATATGTATTACTACAAGACCAATAAAAGACTCATCCATTTAATAAAATTCTCTGAGGCAGCAAGCAACAAGTCAGGAAAATTTATGTATAAATGTGGACAGGTCTCAAATATACTCTCAAATGAAAAAAAAACAAGGTATACAACACTGTGTAAAGTATGTGTCCATTTTTATTAATTTTTTTGTCGTTCAGTCTCTAGGTTGTGTCTGACTCTTTGCCACGTCGTGGACTGCAGCACGCCAGGCTCCCCTGCCCTTCACTATCTCCTGGAGTTTGCTCAGACTCATGCCCATTGAGTCAGTGATGCTATCTAACCATCTCATCCTCTGCTACCACCTTCTTCTTCTGTCCTCAATCTTTGTCAGCATCAGGGTCTTTTCCAGTGACTCAGCTCTTCGCTTCAGGTGGCCAAGGTATTAGAGCTCCAGCTTCAGCATCAGTCTTTACATTGAATATTCAGGATTGGTTTCCTTTAAAACTGACTGGTTTGATCTCCTTGCAGTCAAAGAGACTCCCAAGAGTCTTTTCCAGAATCAAAATTTAAAACTATCCATTTTTTGGCACTCAGCCTTCTTTATTTTTTAAAACGCATTTATTTTTCTTTATTTATTTTAAATGCATGAAAATATTTCTGAAAAGGTTAAAAAGATTAAACAAAATTGATAACCTTTAGGGAAAGGAGTCAGGTGGCTGGGACAGAGGTGAGAAAGAGTTTCAAAACAAATAAGCTTTTGTACATTTTTAATTTAAACAGGTAAATAACATTTATAATGAAATTAAAATTTTATCCATAAACAAAAGAATTTTAGTTGTAAAAAAATTAAGTTCTTTTTGCTTGTTTTTTATATTAATGGTATTTCACTATATGGATTATTCTGCATTATATTTTTTAATGTAAAATTCCTTACTGATTTTTTTTTCTTTTCTATACATAGAAGACTGCTGAATTCTTTTTCAAAACTGTACATTATTCCAACACAGATAAACCAAAGTTTATTTTTTAACGCTTCTGTTAATATACTAAATCACTGGGTTGAGGACCAGTCAATAAATATTTCATGGCCCAATTTAATTAGGCTCTCTTATTTACTGTAGAGTCTCCCTGTGGTCGACTAGTAGATGGGAAATATAAATAACAAATATGTTTAACTTTAGTAATAATCAAATTAAAATTAAAATAGCAATGAGAAAATTTCATTACTTGCAAAAAAATCCATTACTTGTGAATAAGAGGGTATCATCTTGCATTTCTAGTAAGGTATAAAATGGTACATTTTGAAAAGCAATTTGGTAATTTGATTGAAAGCACTAACATGCATATATATTTCTCCATCAATTCTATTGCCCGTTATTTTTTTTAATTAAGCAATTGTACAAGTTAGCCAAATTAAATGTGCAATTTTTATTATATCAGTTTCATGAAAGTAAAAAATAAATGAAGACAATGTGAATATATATTAATAATAGGTGATCAGTCAATTTATTATGGTATGCCCATACAATAAAGTACCATAAAGCCATTTAAGATAAACCTGTGGAGAATTATTTATGGAAATTGTGAAAAGAAAATCAGATTGCAAACAGTATATGTCATTATCTCGTTTAGAGAAAACCATATACTTGAATAGAAAAAATTCTGAAAGAATATATACTCAAACATTAAACAGCAATTTTTCCTCAAACTGGAAGCATAGGTAACCTTTTATTCCTTTCCTAATAAATCTTTTATAATTTTTCTGAAATTGACATGCATCACTTATATTGCCAGCATGTTTTATAAAAAAGTGATACAAGCTTCAGTAATTGTTTAATAATCAAACTCTATCTTCTGTAAGTTGAAACATATCAAAGGTCAAAGCATAGAAATAATGGATTTAACAACCTTCTATATTTGCATTTAAACACCTAAAACTGGCAACTATTTGTGTATGGTGCCCTTTGTTGAAAAATACTAATAACAAAAATAGCCACTAAATGATACAAACTTTCAGTTACAATACTAATAAATTCTAGGAATCTAATGTATAGCACAGTGACTGTAGTTAATTATGCTGTATTACGTACTTAAAGTTGCCAAGAGAGTAGATTTTAATGTTCACACCACAAAAAGAAAATGGCAATTACGTGACATGATAGAGGTATCAACTATGGTGGAGTCATTCTGCAATATATTAATACAGTATACAATATATTAATATCAAATCAACTTTGTTCATTTAAATGTACACAATGTTATATGTCAATTATATCTCAATAAAGTTGGAAAAAATAAAATATTGCTGCTGCTGGAGAGCAGACAAACAATGAGTCCGACTCTAATTAAGGACTGGACTGTAGTCATCCTCCCAAATGACAAGACCTATTTTCTTGAAACAATCTGTAACTGATTTTGCAAAACGAGAAAGCAACTCTTAGAATTCAGCATATCAGCTAGTACCACACAAGAAAAAAAATGAGGAAGAAGAATATGAGCAATACTATGTGCGAAGCTTACCCCTAATAAACAATATGGCATTTTTCCTCATAAATATTCTGCGATGCTCTGTGAAGGTTTTATAGGGACTCCCTGTGCCTTGGCCTCACCCCACTAATACTCAGAGCAAAGCATTTCCTGCACCATGTCTGTTACTTGTGTAGACACGCTTCTCCCCATGGACTGCATGTGGAGTCTGTGAGAGACTCTGTGTCATGGCCTTATGCCAGATATTCTCTGAAGGCTTCCTTTTCGCTGTCTAGTTACTCTGTTTTTGTGTGGAGCTTTAGACAGATTGACAAATCATGTCCCCAGCTGGAATCTTATCTTCACAATACATTTTTCAGAGGAAAAAAATATTAACTTACAAACAGTATAGATTACAGGATCAGTAGGATACCAATTTTTGTAAAAAGCATAGGTAATGTATAAAAGGACACCTTGCTATCCAAATGTGATTTCTGTTAGGGGGAGTTTACACAGAAATTTCCTATAACAGGGCATTCTAAGTTATCTAAAATCTATTTGGTAGCAGCACTTTGGTTAGTGTGAAATTATCAGGAAATGTCTCCTGGGTTCAAATAGGAGCACTCAAAATTTAATTAAATATTGAAAGTTACATCTTAATCATACACACTGAAGATGAGATTTCAGGAGATGAGGTGATTTTTACTTTCTTCTCTATTACCTCTATCCTCTGGAAATTTTCTAAATCGAACTGGTGTGTTTCATTTTCTAAGGAAAGATTTCACATAATGACTCACATTTCAAAATTTCTTTAAGGAGAAAAGATCTAAGTCAGCTCAATGTGAATTTTATGACTGACCATCAGTTTGTTGCTCCTTCAAAAATTAAAAGCATCACACAGAGGCACCTTTTTGATCCAAACAAGCTTTGCAATCACCTGAATACATGATGATTAAAAGATATATTCTAGGAAAATAAGAAACATGCTACTAACTGCCTCCAAACAATTCTGCGCAACTCTAAGTAAAATTCATCTTCTTTATTTACTATATTAAGCCAATAAATTTTTGAAGGAAAAAGAGTCTGTAATGAAATAAGAAAGAAAATTATTTTCCTCATAACGACTATGTTTTTTAATCAGGTCACTGTGAATTCAATAAAACCAATCTATTTTTGTTTCGCCTGCCTTGTTGAGATCAATTCTTCAACTGTAAAACGAATAAAAAAAATTTAATGTCTGAGTTACAATCAATATAATCTATTCCAGAATCCACTCCCATTTTCTTCAAATGATGTACCTAAGATCTTTGGACATGGCAACCCACTCCAGTATTTTGCCTGGAGAATCCCCAAGGACAGAGGAGCCTGGTGGGCTACAGTGCATGAGGTCGCAAAGAGTCTGACATGACTGAGCATCAGCATCAGCATCATCAAGGTCTTTGGACATGTACCTCCATGTCCACTGATGTGAGTGTAAAAATAAAGTGTATCCTAAATAGAGCAATGCAATAGGCTTCCCTGATAGCTCAGTTGGTAAAGAATCCACCTGCAATGGAGGAGACTCCGGTTCGATTCCAGGGTCAGGAAGACCTGCTGGAGAAGGGATAGGCTACCCACTCCAGTATTCTTGGGCTTCCCTTCTGGCTCAGCAGGTAAAGAATTTGCCTGCAATGCGGGAGATCTGGGTTTGATCCCTAGGTTGGGAAGATCCCTTGGAGAAGGGAAAGACTACCCACTTCAGTATTCTGGCCTGGATAATTCCATGGACTGTATAGTCCATTGGGTCACAAAGAGTCGGACAGGACTGAGCAACTTTCACTTTGACTTTCACTTCACTTTAAAATACAACAGTGGCAGCAAAAAACAATGAGATGTATATGGTCTGTGGTATGTGGGGTATTTTGAGAGGCAATAGAAATGCAAACTTCTGTGATATAAATATGTAAGACATGAATCCTATGTCGCAAAGCTTGTGCTCCTTTAGAGGTCAAATGGGCTGTTTGCACAAAAATATATCATTTAGGGCAGTTATTTATAATAATGATCCCATAATGAGTGCTCATTAAAGGACAGAAATGGTATGGCCCTACCAGAAGCAAAAGATATTAAGAAGAGGTGGCAAAAATAAACAGAAGAACTACACAAAAAAGATCTTCATGACCCAGATAATCACGATGGTGTGATCACTCACCTAGAGCCAGACATCCTGGAATGTAAAGTCAAGTGGGCCTTAGGAAGCATCACTATGAACAAAGCTAGTGGAAGTGATAGAATTTCAGTTGAACTATTTCAAATCATAAAAGATGATGCTGTGAAAGTGCTGCACTCAATATGCCAGCAAATTTGGAAAACTCAGCAGTGGCCACAGGACTAGAAAAGGTCCATTTTCATTCCAATCCCAAAGAGAGGCAATGCCAAAGGATGTTCAAACTACCGTGCAATTGCACTCATCTCACACAATAGCAAAGTAATGTTTAAAAGTCTCCAAGCCAGGCTTCAGCAATACGTGAACCGTGAACTTCCAGATGTTCAAGCTGGTTTTAGAAAAGGCAGAGGAACCAGTGATCAAATTGCCAACATCTGCTGGATCATGGAAAAATCAAGAGAGTTCCAGAAAAACATCTACTGCTTTATTGACTATGCCAAAGCCTTTGACTGTGTTCAGTACAGTTCAGTTCAGTTCAGTTCAGTCTCTCAGTCATGTCCAGCTCTTTGGGACCCCATGAATCGCAGCACTCCAGGCCTCCCTGTCCATCACCAACTCCCGGAGTTCACTCACACTCACGTCCATCGAGTCAGTGATGCCATCCAGCCATCTCATCCTCTGTCGTCCCCTTCTCCTCCTGCCCCCAATCCCTCCCAGCATCAGAGTCTTTTCCAATGAGTCAACTCTTCGCATGAGGTGGCCAAAGTACTGGAGTTTCAGCTTTAGCATCATTCCTTCCAAAGAAATCCCAGGGCTGATCTCCTTCAGAATGGACTGGTTGGATCTCCTTGTAGTCCAAGGGACTCTCAAGAGTCTTCTCCAACACCACAGTTCAAAAGCATCAATTCTTCAGCGCTCAGCCTTCTTCACAGTCCAACTCTCACATCCATACATGACTACTGAAAAAACCATAGCCTTGACTAGACGGACCTTTGTTGGCAAAGTAATGTCTCTGCTTTTGAATATGCTATCTAGGTTGGTCATAACTTTTCTTTCAAGGAGTAAGCCTCTTTTAATTTCATGGCTGCAGTCACCATCTGCAGTGGTTTTCAAGCCCCCCAAAATAAAGTCAGACACTGTTTCCACTGTTTCCCCATCTATTTCCCATGAAGTGATGGGACCGGATGCCATGATTTTCATTTTCTGAATGTTGAACTTTAAGCCAACTTTTTGACTGTGTGGATCACCACAAACTGTGGAAAATTCTGAAAGAGATGGGAATACCAGACCACCTGACATGCCTCTTGGGAAACCTGTATGCAGGTCAGGAAGCAACAGTTAGAACTGGACATGGAACAACAGACTGGTTCCAAATAGGAAAAGGAGTACATCAAGGCTCTATATTGTCACCCTGCTTATTTAACTTATATGCAGAGTACATCATGAGAAACGCTGGGCTGGAAGAAGCACAAGCTGGAGTCGAGATTGCTGGGAGAAATATCAATAACCTCAGATATGCAGATGACATTACTCTTATCACAGAAAGTGAAGATTAACTAAAAAGCCTCATGGTGAAAGTGAAAGAGGAGAGTGAAAAAGTTGGCTTAAAGCTTAACATTCAGAAAACGAAGATCATGGCATCCAGTCCCATCAGTTTAGTTCAGTTCAGTTGCTTCAGTCATGTCCGACTCTTTCACTTCATGGTAAATAGATGGAGAAATGGAGAAACAGTGAAACAGTGGCAGACTTCATTTTTGGGGACTCCAAAATCACTGTAGATGGTGACTGCAGCCATGAAATAAAAAGATGCTTACTCCTTGGAAGAAAAGTTATGACCAACCTAGAGAGCATGTTAAAAAGCAAAGACATTACTTTGCCAACAAAGGTCCATCTAGTCAACGTTATAGTTTTTCCAGTAGCCATGTATGGATGTGAGAGCTGGACTATAAAGAAAGGTGAGTGCCGAAGAATTGTCCCTTGGACTGCAAAGAGATCCAACTAGTCCATCCTAAAGGAGATCAGTCCTGAGTGTTCATTGGAAGGATTGATGTTGAAGCTGAAACTCCAGTACTTTGGCCACCTGATGCGAAGAGCTGACTCATTTGAAAAGACCGTGATGCTGGGAAAGACTGAAGGCAGGACAAGAAGGGGATGACAGAGGATGAGATGGTTGGATGGCATCACTGACTTAATGGACATGAGTTTGAGTAAACTCTGGGAGTTGGTGATGGACAGGGAGGCCTGGCGTGCTTCAGTCCATGGGGTTGCAAAGAGTTGGATGCAACTAAGGGACTGAACTGAACTGAACTGAACTGAACTGAACTGAATGAGTCACATTCCCTGTGCCCATGCTCCATTGTCACTCCTGTCATGAGGCCGAGTCTATTTAGTTACTCAGTTAAATTTTGGCAAGTCTTTTAACTTTCTTCACCAGTAGAATATGGCAAATGTGACTTTGCACATGTTCTAGTCTGCCTTTAAAAGGCCTTACAGCTTCTGCTTTCACTCTTTGAAGCCCTGAGATCACTGTGCCTGACAAAATTAAAGAATATGAGATGAAAGAAAAAAGGAAAAAGAATATGAGATGAAAGAATGTGAACAGAAAGAAGCTCAGGCACCCTGGCCATCACAAGGGAGACTACACAGACCACCCAGAGAGAACAGCAGAATTGTCTGACCACCCACCAAGCCAGACAAAGAATTCAAGGGGTTTGATTTCAGCTGCTTCATTTTGGGGTAGTTTGTTAGGCAGCAATAAGTAAAGTAGTGCTTCAGCTATTTATCTATCCAACAAATATTAATGTATGGAGTGCAAACTATATGCCAATCTCCAGCGGTGGACAAACAGGTGTACATCAACAATGGTCCCTTTTTCCAAGGCCTTTTACATCTACTGCTGAGGGTAAGGAAGGGAAAGACCGATTATTTAAATATGGTGAAATGAATAATAACTTTACGTACAAAGAGGCAATGGCTGTGAGAAAAACAAAGCAGGAAAAGGGAGAGTGACTGAGGTGGGAAGAGACAAAGAAGACTTTCAGAGGTTTTCTGGGTTTTTTTTATGTTTAATTAGAAACCTGAATGTTGAGTAGAAATAAGCCAGGCAAAAAATTGTGAGGGAACAGCTTTCTATCAATAAAAACTATCTGTCAACACACATGAGATCAGGCTTCCATGCCTTGGGGACATCAAGTTTGGGGGCAAGAGGGCAATGACTTCAGGAGGGTGGCTGAAGTTGAGTTCCGAGAAACAGGTGCTGAAAAGATCTCATGGGACCTGGTGCACCATAGTAAGAAGGTCTGTTATATTTGACATAGTGAGAATTTTCTTCACTTTTAGCACTTAGTATATCCATTGCTAGAAATGATTCAACCAACACAGCAACAGACTCTCCTCTTAACCTCTAATAAGGCCCACCTGTTGTAATGGCCATTTTGTCCCTTGATTTAAAAACAAAATCTGGGACTATCCTGAAGGTCCAATGGTTAAGATTCCATTCTTTAACCACAAGGGGTGCAGGTTGAATCCTTGGTTGGGAAACTAAGATCCCACATGCCATCTGGCACAACCAAAAAAATTATAATAAAATCTGCATCAGTATGAGCTTTAGAAATTGTTGCATGGATTCACATTTGACAAGCAAAAAGTCACCGCTGGGAGTCATGTCTTTAAAGTAGCTTGTTTTTATCCCAGAAATGCCTGACATTGGAGCGAAATGATATTTAAATTTGGGTCCAACGATTAGGAGTTCAGAAATCAAGTATCGTGAGGACAGTTCTGAAACTGAAGAAGCTGTCACTCAGTCAGAAACTCAGAAGGAAAGCTGAGGCAAGCAACAAAAGCCTTTTCAGGGCTCCTTGTGCTGTGCAGTTGAAACAGTGGTTGATTTTATAGCTAATAAGGCATTAAACTGAATCTCTTAAGCTTTTCATATTGAAAGTAATTGTAAATTGAATTTGCTAAAATAATAACTTAAAGAGGCAAGACTTGAATGTTGTCGGAGCAGAGCAAATGATGTGGAATTTAAAGAACCACTGAAACAAGTGTCTTCGAGTACTTTATTGATCTGCCAGAAGCAGCTACTGTTAACCCTGAGCTTTGCTTGGCAAGTAGAATTATTGTGCATTGATTATTCATTATGGAATCAGGCTATCAGACTCCAGCTCCAGGTGGGATGGTCATTTACATTTCAACACTTTGCCTCAATAGAAATAATGCGTCTTGGAAAGAGCAAAGAGATAGCATGTCACCCAGGTAGAGGGGCTTCATTCTGTGGTTTGTAAAAGCATCAATCCTATCTCTGTTATCCCATATGTGGGTGTCTGTCTCCAAAAATAAACTTTGTATAGGGATTACCAGTCACACTGAATCAGAGCCCCATTAAGGATCTCATCTTAACTTGATTATATTTGTAAGGACTCTATTTCCAAATAAGGTCACACTCTGAGATACTAAGGGTTAGGACTCCAGTATATGCATTTTGGGGGAAGAGAGACACAATTCAACTACTAACAGTGATAGTCCAAAGGGTAACAAATGACTTAGCATTCTCAGTCTTGGCCATGCCTCATCATCTCCTGGCAAGCTTTGAAAAAATTAGCTCTGCCTGGTTCCCACTTTCATTTTCTTTGATTTAATTGGTCTGGGTTAGGAGCCCAGGCATAAATATTATAAACAAGCATCTTAGGTAGTTCTAAAGTGTAGCCAGATTTTAAAACTATTCATTAAATATTTCATTTATTAGAATATTTAAAAATAGAATCTACTCATTCAGAATGAAAACTGTAATATAGATCAATTATTTTAAGCACCATGAGGGAAGAGACTCTCTTCATCGATCAGCGACATATCCCTAGCAGTATCTTGTCTGTGGTAGCTTTCCCATAAATATTAATGGAAGAATGAACACGTAAATAAATTCAATATACTCACTGAGTATCTGCCATATGTTAAGCATTACAGTGAGCACTGAAGACATATAAATATTTTTTCAGTAAGTTAATGAGTGAATGAAGGAATGAGATTATATCCAATATTCTCTTCCGGTATAGGAAACGGGATTTTTCAATATAGGGGTTAGCATTTTCAGTATGCTGGAAAAAATCCACTATAACAAAAATATTTATTTTAAATCAATTAAACAGCTTGCCTTTTGCCTAGAAATTTTTGTGATTTTTTTTTTCTTTTCTTCTTTTCTTTTTGTAATGGTTCTTACACAGCTAAACCTTGGGGCCATTCTCTTTTACTGAGTATATACATATTTAGGTAACATCTGATAGACTCTTTATTGACACATTTCAGTATCACTGTATAATGTTTAAGAGTTGGCATTACTATAGGAGAGAAAGACGGATGGTATACACAGAATTATCATAAGAAATTCTTGCATTCAAATATCATTTAGATATCACTGCCAATGGAGTAATACAATCTAAGATACAGATGTCAAAGTTTATCCTTCACAGCATTTGTCAGAGATCAATTAGAATAAAGAGATGAGCAATTACTTGTTGAATCTGATTAGTTTTGATATCTAGACTAGATAGTACTTTTAGCCCAGTGGAAAAGCTTCTTTAGCTTTTTTTGTTTTTTAAGAGTCCTAGGAATTATGGGGCGGAGAAGGCAATGGCACCCCACTCCAGTACTCTTGCCTGGAGAATCCCAGGGATGGGGGAGCCTGGTGGGCTGCCGTCTATGGGGTCGCACAGAGTCGGACACGACTGAAGCGACTTAGCGGCAGCAGCAGCAGCAGGAATTTTGGGGAACTTCATTCTCTTGTTTGTTTATCCACCCATCCAACCAGGTCTGCTATTACCAGGTACAATAGCCCCTGTGGAAATTGTAAAAAGGGGTCCTCTTTGGTAAATAAATTACAAAATAGCTGCCCTTCCTTAGGTCGACTACAGATCTACATCAGGGTACACACCATGGCAAGCTGGATTTCACTGCACTGCTTCCCTTAGCTAGATGTTTTTGTAAATGATGCTAGTCATCATATAAAGAAACCCTGCATCCAGCAAATGTCTATGAAGGACCTACCATGTGCCAGGCCTGGGCTGGGCTCTGAACGTACAAAGATGAATGAGATATGGTCCTGCCCTTCTGAAAGTCCAGAGTCCACTTAGGCAGACCCAAACCAAAGGAATAAGTTAAGATAATGTAAACAGTGAGGGCAAGAGTCAAGTGAGAAATATAGCCAAGACCTCATGGAGGAGGTGATATTGGAAATGAGGCCTTGAAGGTGAATAGGACTTTATCATGTAGAAAAAACTAACAAACAAAAACAGAGAGTGAATAGTAAATGCCAATGTGTGATCACAGTAAGACATAACTAGGGGAAGTCAAACAACCCTAGAAAGACGGGGAAAAGATTGAGGGGATGGAAATAGCTGGAAAATTAGCTGGGAAATGGACATTGTCAATAGACAACTCATATTAGCTGGATAATAGATACAGATGGATCTTTTCATTTAAGACAGGAGAAAAGATTTGGGTGCCTAGAGTAATGTTAGAAAGCAAGAAGGATTAGGCAAACCCATACTGGGAGGAAATGCACTTGTTCATCTCGGAAAACAGGAAATTTTCACTATCATATGGCTTCTGTTCCTTAAGACATGTCTTTGAATTATTAAATCAGATAAATAGATTTTGAAATGTCTCATGTTGTATTTCATTTAAACTATATTTTCACTAAAATGAAATTGAAGCATCAACCCAGATAGGTCAATGTATTTTGGTTTACATCCTTAAATTCAAGGTACAGGATAATTTTCCAATATTTTTCATCTGCAAATAAAGAAACTCAAACTGTGTGACTTCTGTCAGCATCGAGGAGGGGTAAAGACGCTGTTAATCCTGGGGTACTCATTGTTCTGCCCTGAAGCCAGCAAATATTTTTCGGTAAAACTGCATACACCTCTTTGAGTCTTTGGCTTATAACCATCTTTTGTTTTCTTCCCTGTTTGACCTCTGCACAGCTATAAAAGTTTGTAATAATTAACCAACCCAGTTAATGATTAGTAATGATTTGATATTACATGGTATCATAACAATCTGTGACTGCCCAGTTTCTATGAAATTTAAATTTCAAACATAGCTGTAGTCTATGTTCTTTTTCTTTTTTCAGATGCTTATATTTTCCTAGTGCCTTCAGGCTCTGTAAGTTCCTACTCAGCTAAAATAACATGGAATCTAACTTGAAAAATTCAGTGGAGTTTAACTATAAATCGTTCTGTGTTTTATTCAGACTAGAGGTTTTGAAATTGATCACATCAGCAATGTGTGGCTCTAATTGCATTAGGTTATCTGATAATGTTTTAACATAACAATTTTCGAAGAGTGTTGCTTTAAAGATATTTCTTTGGAATGAATGGCAGCATCAGGCACTGAACGCAAAAGGAAACTGTGAGACTGAAAATCAGTTATGGTCATACATAGGGCTAAATTAATTGCCTTGTCAGACTATACAATTGATGCATATCATTGCAACTCTGTGAATTGGGAGGCTTTAAGTATTAACTGTTTTTTACCATAGTTCTGATTTGCTATATAAAAATAATTTCAGAACACTTTGTGAACTCCTCAAGGGTAAATTAAACAGGGCTCACCTTTGCATCTTTAGCATTTGGCCTATGTCCAGTATAGAGTAGGTATTCAAAACACATTTAACAACCAAATGAAGAACAATGATAACCTCTTCCTAGATACTAAACTCCATGTAGATTGTTTTCTGCGAATTTGCTCATTAAGACTTCACAATAGCACCATGAAATCATTGCTGCTGCTGCTGCTGCTAAGTCACTTCAGCCGTGTCTGACTCTATGCGACCCCATAGTCGGCAGCCCACCAGGCTCCTGCATCCCTGGGATTCCTCAGGAAAAAAAAAAAAAAAAAAAAACTGGAGTAGGTTGCCATTTCCTTCTCCAGTGAAATCATTCAGTTCAGTTCAGTTCAGTCGCTCAGTCATGTCCGACTCTGCGACCCCATGAATCGCAGCCCGTCAGGCCTCCCTGTCCATCACCAATTCCCAGAGCTCACTCAAACTTATGTCCATTGAGTCGGTGATGCCATCCAGCCATCTCATCCTCTGTCGTCCCCTTTTCCTCCTGCCCCCAATCCCTCCCAGCATCAGAGTCTTTTCCAATGAGTCAATTCTTCTCATGAGGTGGCCAGTAATGAAATGAAAGTAATGAAATCATTACCATTGTTAACCTTACAGAATATAAACAGAGGCATCAAAAGTTCTCAGAGCTAGTAAAGGATAAAGAATGTGTCTTGGTGGCTCTAAACTCCCCTTTCTTAACTGCTATGCTATACTAGATGAGTACTTAGGAAGTTTAAGCAACTAGTGACTGACCTGTGTGAATCTTCATTTCTACAGTGTGACGATAGCATCAACACGAACATGGGATTCTGTCTAGAAAATTAAATTCTCATCTATTACACTCATAAACTTTGACCCCAAATGGGAGGAAAGGGGAATTCCCCTACACCAAGCAATAGATGTAGATGTCCTACAATTCACTTCAGTGCTGACACTAACTGGAGTTAGTGTAGATCCCACAGGTTAAAGTAGGGAACTAGGAGGAGAAAAAAAAAAAGAAGAAGAACAAAAAGAAAGAGGAAGAAAGGAAGAGAGAAAATATCCCAGGGTTTTGTTGAGGTCTAAATGAGATATAGTTGTAAAAGTACTTTGAGACAGAGAAAGCAAATGTGCAAGGGGTAATCACAGAATAGTACTGGTAACTATCAGTAAGCCTTGGGAATGAAATGTCAATACCAGTGGAGAAAACAACAGTAAATAAGACACTATAAAGCAAAGTAAATTAAAAAGAATGACTTGACTGGTTATTTTCTGAAATTATTGGCAAAATGCACTGTCATAACCCAGTTAGCAACACAGAAATCTTCCTCTCCCCTCTGTGTATAGAGGATGAATGTGCTTTAACTGGGGAAAACCCCTCCTGCCACTTCATTCACAGCACAAAATGACAGCACAGAGAACCTGGCTTGAACCCATTGGCATCAAATAGATCTAGGCATTCTAATGTCACAAATAGCCCAAAAAGACTATTTCATGACATTTACCAGGCAGTTCATACAGCACTGGACCACCCTAAAATAATCCTCCTATTTCCTCTCTACCATTCACAACAAAGAAAAGAAACAATCCAGGTTCAAAGAGTCACTTGGAGATACAATCAGTGACTACAGGTGAATGAATTATATTTCACTCAAAATGATTTATCACCCACAGCAGAAACATTCAACACAGGGGGAAATGGGATATTTGGAAGCAGTAAGTGCTAAAAACAAACAAACAAATGCCTTAGAAGGACATGAGTGGCAGGCTGTTTATCTAGTATTCTAAGCAAGATTTCAAAAGTGATCCTTAAACTGTGGGACAATTCACCAAGGTACCACAAGTGCCTTGAGAAACGGGATCTGAAAAGTTCATTTTGTTCTTTAAGCCACTGTTTAAAAGCCACTTCATCAGAAGTCTTTTAATCTTCAGGCTAGACTAGGTCCTCTGTATACATTATCAAGAGAACTCTGTTTCTTTACCTCAAAGCTTTTATAGAAATATTAACTTTTTGCATTTTTGTTACAACAAATTAAAAAATAGTCAAGAATGTTCTCTGATATACTCAACACTCAGATTCAAAAACTGTTGTAATTTACTATGTTGCTTCATCTACCCCTTTCCTTCTCTTTCTTCTTTTATGTTCATGAAATCTTTATTTTTATTTTCTTTATTGAAGTACTGTTAATGTACAACATTAAATAAGCCATAGGTATATAATATAGTTGCTTCACAATTGCAAAAGCTGTACTCCATTTATAGTTATTACAAAATACTATCTCTGTTTCTTGTATTGTACAATATATTATTGTAGCTTATTTTATACATAATAGTTTGAACCTCTTAATTTCTTACCCCTGTGTTGATCCTCCTCACTTTCCTCTTCCCACTGGAAACCACTAGTTTGCTCTCTCTATCTGAGAGTCTGTTTCTCTCTTTGTTATATTCACTACTTTCTGTTGTTTTCTAGATTCTACGTAAAAGTGCTATCATACGTCGTTTGTCCTTCTCTGACTTATTTCACTTAGTATGACCCATCCTGTTGCAAATTACAAATTTTCATTCTTTTTTATGGCTGAGCAGTATTCCATTGTGTGTGTGTCTGTGTGTGTTTATATCACATCTTCTTTACCCATTAATCTGTTGGACACTTAGGTAGTTTCCATCTCTTGGTAATTGTAAATAATGCTGTTATGAATATTGGGGAGTATGTATTTTTTTGAATTAGTGTTTTGTTTGTTGTTGTTGTTTTGGGTATATACCCAAGTGGACTTGTTGGGTCATATGGTAGTTATATTTCTGGTTTTCTGAGAAACCTCCATACTGTCTTCCACAGTGCTTGTATATTGATGAAATATTTAAAGCCAAACCTAGGGATCATGTCATTTCATCTCTGAAGTCTTCAAAATGACTGCCTCAAAAATGATAAATTTTTTCACAACCACTGTATCCACCAAGGTTCCCCCCAAAAGCAGAACCTAAAACAAAGTCTTGTATGCAAGTCATCTCTTTGGGAAGTGATCCCAAGGGAGAAAGCAGGGCTGGGAAGAATGGAATAGGCAAGGCAGGAAAGCCAACTCAAGATGCATTACAAGAGGATCAGCCCTGGGGACACCTGGGGGTTGATTCTGTGGAGGAGTCCTTGACAAGCTGTTGAATTATATTCAGATTGTGCATAGAGTGACCAAAGTGGGGAAAGGGGCTTATCCAACAGTTCCCATACTGCCTATAGTCAGGGATTCCCCATGGGGTAGGTATTAACTTTTTTACACTCCCAGGTTTGCAATGGAGTGCTTCAGAATAAGACAGAAGGGCTGGAAATGTAGCTACTGGTGATCTGCAGGAGGCAGAGAGAAGCTCGGAGCAGAAGCTGGGTGGTCTGTGAGGCACTTTGACAGAGGTGTTATCAGTTTCCACCTGTACAGCTCTGTGTACCAACAGGAACAGCTAGATAAACACAGAGCTGAGAGGACCAGATCTAGGACACAAGAGGTGCCGGACACAACTATAATGCCATTGCCACAGCTGACTAAATTCACTTCAATTCCTTAGTATCATCTAATAGTCTAAAGTCAAATTTCCCCAATTGCCTCAAAAATGTCTTTTAGAGCTGCTTTGGCCTAATTAGTATCTAAACAAAGACCAAAAATTATGTCTTTAATTGGTTAAGGATACTATGTCCTCAAATCTCTTTTATTCTAGACTAGTCCTCTCTCACCATTTTTTATGCCATTATACAAAAAGAAAAAAAAAATGTTAGTTTATAGATTGTTCTGCTTTGGTTTTGACACATTTGAGAGTCGTTTCACTTATTTCTCTATCCCCAATATTTTCAGGAAGGATCATAACTCTACAGGCTTTATTATACTCAGATATAACTTTTGTGGTAATAAAACATGACAAGTGATGCCATGTGCTTCATAGCACATCCCAACAGCAGACACATGTAGTGGAAAGAATGTGGTCCCCAAAAATATGTTTTTCTAAAATGTAATTCTACATTGTAATCCCCAGAATCTGTGAATATTATGTTATATGGGGGGAAAATGTGATTAATTTAAGGACTGTAAAAAGATGAACTTATCCTAGATCATTTGAGTGGACTGTAAATGCAATCACAGGTATTCTCATTAAAGACAGGCAGAGGACATTTGGGACAGCCACAGAGAGCCTGTGAGAAGATGCATTCAGAGACTGGAGCGATGTGGCCACAAACCCAGCAACCAGAAGCTGGAAGACACAAGGAAGGATTTCTCCAGAGTCCCTGAAGGGAATGCAGCAGTGCTGGACTTCAGATTTCTAGCCTCTAGAATTCTGAGACAGTATATTTCAGGTGAGCAAATGAATGTATCAGCCTGATCCCTTCCTCATCAAGTTCCCCAGGAACTTTCCTTCTAATGGTTCTATTCGTTGATGAGTGTGATCTGTATTACTATTTAAGAGTAATAAAATGGTGCTTTGTGAATTCCCTTATTCTTTTCCCCTTTATTAGTAAAAGCCCTTTTATAAAGAATATTCCCTTACTAGGTTGGACTCTTTGCTTATCCTAAAATGCTGTTCGTACAAGAAACACTAAAGATAAATACTTAATTCTTCTGTTTTAATTGCTATTCCCCAATTAAGGAAATGGTCATGATAATTTTTTTTCATTGGAAGACTAGTTTTTTTTCTTAGCAATTGCATTTTATTAAATTTTGTTTTTTTAGTTCTTTAACTGAAGGATAACTGCTTTACAGAATTGTGTGGTTTTCCGTCATACGTCAACAAAAATCAGCTACAGTTCAGTTCAGTAACTCAGTCGTGTCCATCTCTTTGCAACCCCGTAGACTGCAGCACTCCAGGCCTCCCTGTCCATTACCAACTCCCGAAGTTCACACAAACTCATGTCCATCGAGTTGGTGATGCTATCCAGCCATCTCATCCTCTGTCGTCCCCTTCTCCTGTCCCCAATCCCTCCCAGCATCAGAGTCTTTTCCAATCAGTCAACTCTTCACATGAGGTGGCCAAAGTATTGGAGTTTCAGCTTCAGCACCAGTCCTTCCAAAAAACACCCAGTACGGATCTCCTTTAGAATGGACTGGTTGGATCTCCTTGCAGTCCAAGGGACTCTCAAGAGTCTTCTCCAACACCATAGTTCAAAAGCATCAATTCTTCGGCACTCAGCTTTCTTCACAGTCCAACTCTCACATCCATACATGACCACTGGAAAAACCATAGCCTTGACTAGACGGACCTTTGTTGGCAAAGTAATGTCTCTGCTTTTGAATATGCTATCTAGGTTGGTCATAACTTTTCTTCCCAGGATAAGCGTCTTTTAATTTCATGGCTGAATCACCATCTGCAGTGATTTTTGAGCCCCCAAAAATAAAGTCAGACACTGTTTCCACTGGTTCCCCATCTATTTCCCATGAAGTGATGGGACCAGATGCCATGATCTTCGTTTTCTGAATGTTGAGCTTTAAGCCAACTTTTTCACTCTCCTCTTTCACTTTCATCAAGAGGCTTTTGAGTTCCTCTTCACTTTCTGCCATAAGGGTGGTGTCATCTGCATATCTGAGGTTATTGAGATTTCTTCCAGCAATTTTGATTCCAGTTTGTGCTTCTTCCAGCCCAGCGTTTCTCATGATGTACTCTGCAAAGAAGTTAAATAAGCAGGGTGACAATATACAGCCTTGACATACTCCTTTTCCTATTTGGAACCAGTCTGTTGTTCCATGTCCAGTTCTAACTGTTGCTTCCTGACCTGCAAATAGGTTTCTCAAGAGGCAGGTCAGGTGGTCTGGTATTCCCATCTCTTTCAGAATTTTCCACAGTTTATTGTGATCCACACAGTCAAAGGCTTTGGCATAGTCAATAAAGCAGAAATAGATGTTTTTCTGGAACTCTCTTGCTTTTTCCATGATCCAGCGGAAGTTGGCAATTTGATCTCTGGTTCCTCTGCCTTTTCTAAAACCAGCTTGAACAGCTGGAACTCACGGTTCACATATTGCTGAAGCCTGGCTTGGAGAATTTTGAGCATTACTTTACTATCATGTGAGATGAGTGCAATTGTGCGGTAGTTTGAGCATTCTTTGGCATTGCCTTTACTTGGGATTGGAATGAAAATGAACCTTTTCTAGTCCTGTGGCCACTGCTGAATTTTCCAAATTTGCTGGCATATTGAGTGCAGCACTTTCACAGCATCATCTTTCAGGATCTGAAATAGCTCAATTGGAATTCCATCACCTCCACTAGCTTTGTTCGAAGTGATGCTTTCTAAAGCCCACTTGACTTCACATTCCAGCTTCACATGTCTGGCTCTACATGAGTGATCACACCATCATGATTATCTGGGTCATGAAGATCTTTTTTGCACAGTTCTTCCGTGTATTCTTGCCACCTCTTCTTAATATCTTCTGATTCTGTTAGGTCCATACCATTTCTGTCCTTTATCAAGCCCATCTTTGCATGAAACATTCCCTTGGTATCTCTAATTTTCTTGAAGAGATCTCTAGTCTTTCCCATTCTGTTGTTTTCCTCTATTTCTTTGCATTGATCGCTGAGGAAGGCTTTCTTATCTCTCCTTGCTATTCTTTGGAACTCTGCATTCAGATGCTTTTATCTTTCCTTTTCTCCTTTGCTTTTCACTTCTCTTCTTTTCACAGCTATTTGTAAGGCCTCCCCAGACAGCCATTTTACTTTTTTGAATTTCTTTTCCATATGCCCATAACCCCTCCCTCCCAGACCACCATCTCTCTCCACATCCCACCCTTCACAGGCCATGTGGTAGTGCCCCTCTTTGAGTTCCCTGAACCACACAGCAAATTCCCACTGGCTATATATTTTACATATGTTATTGTAAGTTGCTATGTTACCCTTTCCATACATCTCCCCTTCTCCCTCCTCTCCTCTCACTATGCCCATAGATCTGTTTTCTAGGTCTGTTTCTCCTTTGCTTCCCTGAAAATAAATTCATTAGTGCCATCTCTTCAGATTCCATTTGTATGTGTCAGTATACGATGTTTATATTTCTCTTTCTGCCTTGCTTCACTCTGTATAATAGGCCATAGTTTTTTCCGCCTGATTAGAACAGATTCAAATATGTTCCTTTTTATGGCTGAGTAGGAGTCCATTGTATATATGTACCACAGCTTCTTTATCCATTCATCTGTCGATGGACATCTAGGTTGCTTCCATGTTCTGCTGCTGCTGCTGTTAAGTCGCTTCAGTCGTGTCCGATTCTGTGGGACCCCATAGGTTGCAGCCCACCAGGGTTCTCATCCCTGGGATTCTCCAGGCAAGAATACTGTTCCATGTCCTAGCTATTGTAAATAGTGCTGCAGTGAACATCAGGGTACATGTGCGTAAGACTTTTAAAGAGCAGTTTTAGGTCCACAGCAGAATTGAGAAGAAATTATAGTGATTTTGCATATACCTCTTTCTCTCACACATGCACAGCCTATCCCACTATTAACCTCCCCCACCAAAGTGGGACATTTGCTGCAATCAGTGAAACTACAATAACACAGTATCTCCCGAAGTCCATAGTTTATGTTAGGGTTCACTCTTGGTGTACATTCTATGGATTTGGACATATATATAATGACAAGTATCCACCATTATAGTACCATATAGAATAGGTTCACTGTTCTAAAAACCCTCCGTGTTTCACCTTTCATGATAGTAATTTAAATTCTTGTTTGTGTCATTGTTTAATATCTATCTCCCCTGCTAGAGTTTCAAACTGCACAAACAGAAAAATATGTCAACCTTCTCACTGCCTAATCCATCCTGCCTGCCACAGGGAAGGAACACACCTAAGATATTTTCATAAACAGTACCTTCTACTATCTTGAGAAACCCAAGAGCTCCAAGAGGACTGTGGACCTCTCCCCCTACCATTTCTGCTTGCCCTTGGTCACAAAGCAATGAAATTACTTTATGGGATTTTTTCCAAGACCTTACTTAAAGCAAGGAAGTAAAACCCTCCGAGGTAACATCAGCACCTCCTTGTGAAGACAACTAAACTTTGAAGGGAATGGATCTCAGAGATGTTTTGGTGACGTTTTGGGCATTATTTTACTCATCAGAACCATCTGCTAGGATGTCAAAGTGGAAAGGGACTTCAACAATCATCTAGTCAAGTGCTTAAAGAATGAAATTCAGAACAGCCACCACTAAAATAATAAGAGCAACAGTAACAGTGGTAATAATATATCCTACAAAGCCCTAGGATGACTGAATCAACAGCTTCAGGAACAAACCTAGGAATCTCTAAGTTTTTCGAGTAGTTCTGACATAGCTCATCTTAGCCTTGAGCTTGGAAATACTGCTATAGTTGCAAGGTTTTCAAGTTGATAGTTAATAACAAAACTTTTGGTAAAACTTCAGTTAATGTACAATATGTTTTTCAAAAATTAATTCATTCTAAAAATGGAAAATAAATAAATAATTTATTCTAAAAGTACTGAGAGCCTACAAGGTGGCAGGGACTATTCTAGAAACTGGGGAAACAGAAATAAACAAAACCAAAAGGCCCCTGTCCCCATAGAGCTTATATTAGGAGAGAGGGAGTACATAAAGTGAGCTAAAAATAAATAGTAAACATATCCATACATAGCATAAGAGCTCATGTTTTAGAAACCTTAGGGCTTCCTGCTCTTGAAATATACCCTCTCTACAAGCATGCAGCTGTGCCGAAACAAGTGTTACCCAAGGTCACAGAGCTAGACCCGAGCAGGGTAAGACTATAGAAAATGTCCCTTTGCACCTTATCTGTGCAGGGTTCTTGGATGGTTTGTTCACTTGACTTGAGTTTTCACAACTTAATAAGGTTCAAGAGAGGAGGATCATTACTTTACAGGAGAACAGACGTGAACCAGACTCCATGCTGCGCAGCCCCACTCCAAATCATCAGCAAGGAGGCACAGAGATTCAGGGGCAACAGTGTGTCTGAAGTGGCATTTAGTCCAGGGTTGCCAAACTGAATTAGTATTACTTAAAGATTCAGTCAAGCTCCTGAGTCCTAGAATCTTATTCTCATGTATTCTCATTTGTTGGGATGGGGATGAGGCCTGGAAATATGTATTTTTAGAAATCTCTGCATCGGAATGTGTGTGTGTGTGTATGTGCACGTGTGCAAGTAACAAATAAAAACAAACTCTTTAAAGCAAAAATAAATATGTTTGGTGTAGCTCAAAGAATCAAAGGAGAAGTTAAAAACACAGGCCATAAAATGTATAAGAACTGAAACAGCTCCAGGGTCCTGTGTAGCAACAATTAAAGGTAGGATTCTCCACAGGCCTTAGTTAGAAAGAATCAGCTTCTGGCACCATCCACACTTGGGTCACTCTACTGAAGATTAAATTACAATGGGGCTTCCCTGGTGGCATAATGGTAAAGAATCCTGCCAATTCAAGAGACATGGGTTTGATCCTTGATCCAGGAAGATCACATGTGCTGTGGGGCAACAAAGACTATGTGCCAGAATCTCTTAACCTGTGCACTGGAGCAAAAGGCAAGGGAGAAAGGGAAAGGTATACTGAACTGAATGCAGACATTCAGGGAATAGCAGGAAAAAATAAGAAAGCCTTCTTAAGTGAACAGTGCAAGGAAATAGAGGAAAACAATAGAATGGGAATGACTAGAGATTCCTTTAAGAAAATTAGACACACCAAGGGCACACTTCATGCAAAGATAGGCACAATAAAGGGCAGAAATGACGACAAAACAGAAGCAAAAGAGACTTAAGAAGAGGTTGCAAGAATACACAGAGGAACTGTACAAAAAAGGACTTATGACTTGGATTACCATGATGGTGTGGTCACTCACAGACAAACTGAGGTGTGAAGTCAAGTGGGCCTTAGAAAGCATTGCTAGGAACAAAGCTAGTGGAGGTGATGAAATTTCACCTCAGCTATTTCAAATTCTAAAAGATGATGCTGTGAAAGTGCTGCCCTCAATATGCCCTCAAATTTGGAAAACTCAGCAATGGCCACAGGACTGGAAAAGGTCAGTTTTCATTCCAGTTCCAAAGAAGGGCAATGTCAAACAATTTTACACTACTGCACAATTACACTCATTTCACATGCTAGCAAGGTCATTCTCAAAATCCTTCAAGCTAGGCTTCAGTAGTCCATGAACCAAGAACTTCCAGATGCACAAGTTAGATTTAGAAAAGGCAGAGGAACCAGAGATCAAATTGCCAACATTCACTGAATCATAGAGAAAGCGAAGGAGTTCCAGAAAAATATCTACTTCTGCTTCATTGATTATGCTAAAGACTTTGACTGTGGATCACAAAAAACTGTGGAAAATTCTTAAAGATATAGGAATACCAGACCACCTTACCTTTCTCCTGAGAAACCTGTATGCAGGTCAAGAAGCAACAGTTAAAACCTTACATGGAACAATAAACAGGTTCAAAATTGGGAAAAGAATACATCAAAGCTGTATATTGTCACCCATATTGTTTATTTAACTTATATGCAGAGTACACCAGGCAAACCGCCAGGCTGAATGAATCACAAGCTGGAATCAAGATTGCTGGGAGAAATATCAATAACCTCAGATATTCAGATGATACCACTTTAATGGCAGAAAGTAAAGAGGAACTAAAGAGCCTCTTGATGAAGGTGAAAGAGGAGAGTGAAAAAGCTGGCTTAAAGCTCAATACTCTCTGCCTTTTCTAACACACAGCTGCAAATGACTAGATTAGTTATATTTGTTAGAATAAAGGGTGCAGCTTATTCATACACACACTGAAGCAAAGCTGTTTGCTTTGTCAGGTTACAGAGAGGTAACCAGGATCATGGGCCCTGAGTTAAACTAGAAAGTGGCTCATAATGTTATGTCCATCACAGTTTTCAACAAGATATCAATGTCTCAGGGCAGGCCCACATAGAAGAATAAAACGGGTTTCTACTTAGGTTTCACCTTCCTAACTTCTTTTTCCTCCCCCTCAGCATTTATATTTAGACCTACTCCTTACTCTTTCTGATCTCCCTTCTATTTTCTTTCATGTCTAACTCAGGGGTTGGCAAAGCACAGCCTACGGGCCAAATTCAGCCAGTTGCCTACCTTTTCATAGTCTTCAAATGAAAAATAATTTTAAATGATTACACTTTAAATGATTATAAACATATCTGTATAATTGCCTTCATCTTACCTCTTTGCCTGCAAAGCAAGAAGTAGTTATAAACTGGGCCTTCAAGAATAAGTTGTTTGAACCCGGTCTAGCTCACAAAGCAGCATTCGTGGACCAGAAAGTTTCCAAAAGAGTGCCCATTTTTACTTACAGTAGACTTTTTTAATATGGCTGTCATGGACTTGGGAATACATGCCATATGAATGTCCGGATGTGATCAAGATGGAATCTTGTGTCCTGAAAAGGCCTCAACAAGCTTTCTCTTTCAGAATGGGCTCAGATGTCTTTTCTCGGGATCCACGAAACTCTATTTTTGAGCTGGTAGTGGATTTTTATTCATCCATTTGACAAACATGTGCTAAGTGCCCAGTAAAGACGTGCCAGGCCCTGTAACAGAGACTGGATATGCTTAAATGAATGAAATGCCTAAGTTCAGGACCTTGTGGAGATTGCAGTTCAATCATCCTGTGCAGAGAGTCCAGATGTCTGTGATGCTCAAAGGTGGTCTGGGACCCAGTAGCATCAGCATTACCTCCAAACTTATTAGAAATACAAATTCTGGGGAACTCCCTGACAGTCGAATAGTTAGGATTCAGTGCTTTTACTGCCAGAGCCCTAGTTCCTCCCCTAGTTGGGGAAATGAGATCCTGTAAGCCATGCGGCTTAGTCAAAGAAACAAAACAAACAAACAAAAAACAAATTCTGGGGCTCTAGAGTAGACCTCTTGAATCAGAAATCTGGATGGTGCTAGCCATGTTTGTTTTTGCCAGTCCTCCAGGTGATTCTGAGGCTTGTTTAAGTTTTAGAACTACTAAGATAAAACCAGCAAGGTTTGTGCTGGGATAGTGGTTTTATGAACCAGGTTTTAGGAAAGTATTTAGCCCTTTACAGTGCTAATGTCAGAAGATACTTGGGCCACCTTATGTTAATTATTTATTTTTACTAAAGTTATAGAAAATAGTAAAAGTAAGCTACTGAATGCATAGGTGGCTGAACATGTGCAGAACAATGAGGTAGGCACTACAGTGAATGTTCAGGAAATAAAGGCTGCTCGGCTGTCTTCCAGTAAAAAAGGAAACAAACCCATAGTATCAGCATACATATATACCAGGGATCAGCAAACATTTTCTGTAAACGTCCAGATGAGATATTTTAGGCTTCATAAGCATATGGTCTCTGTCCCAACTATTCAACCATGCTATTGTAGCACAAAAGCAGCATATCTACAGAAGATATATAAATGAATGAGCATTGCTATGTTCCAATAAAACTTTTGTTTACAAAAGCAGGCAGCAGGCCAATGGTTTGCCTGCCCATATTATATACCATAACATACCATATACTGCTACATATGATGCCATGAACCATCCTGTACTGTTTTATTATATATTTCATCCTGTTCATATTTTTTACACAATTCTTCTTATAATCTTGTTGTATCTGATCATTTAAATTTGGCCCTCCTAACTGTATTAATAATGCAAAATTGTTCAGGGCAGTAACCTTTAAGGTACAGCCTTACCCCAGTGAAAGAATGCCCTGCTTGTTTACTATCCCAGTAATATAAACTACTGACCAAAAAAACCCCTGAAGGTAATATTATTATTTTAGAGGTTAGAAACTAAATCTGAAAGAAATTAAATAAATTATTGAAGTTCATATAAATACTGAGTTTCAGAACCAAGGGACAAAATATTTTTTTCTGACACCAAACCAATTACTGGGAACTGCCTCTATATGTACTGAATGTGTAACCAGAAATTTGGTTTAGGGTACAAATGCATTATTTATATTGGCTATTTCTGTCCTTAACTCTTTATGATTGTGATCTTAGTTTCAGGGCAATTAATATACTTAAGTCTTAGGACAATCACAATTAAGTTATAGGGGGGCCATAATCCAAAATCCTAAGTGAAGTAATTCTAGAATAGTAGACATTCTTTAACAGCTCCATCACCAATACAGTATCTTTTGCAACCTGATTTTACAATTATTTATCCAGGATCTAACCTCCCATGTGACAGTCAGCAGATCTTTCCCCTTCTAGTATGCTAATTTTTTCCATCTGAAAATAAGGGTCTTAGTCTATATATTATCAAGAAGCTTATCTTTGAACTCAAATTCTAATTCTATATCAACTTGACATTCTTCCTCCAAGTTTTTCACTCTTATAGAGACAATCCCATGTGTTTTTCTGTGGTTACAGAATGCACACTTCTTCTGTTGATACATATGTTAAACCAAATGCCCGGTTTTGTAGGATATACAACCTTAAAATTTAAGGTAAGAATCAATGCCAAATGTACAGTATAAATGAATATCTTCTTAAAAAATTATAAACAACACCATGGATGGCAAGATTTTCAGGGAGTTCACTTGTTGTATTCTGAAAATGGGAAGGCAAAATAAGGCATGCTAAACCTGAGAATGTGAGCAGATATGTACAGATGGGAACATCAGTGAACAAGCACCCATATGCATGTTGTCAGGTCAGATGGAGAGCCACTGAAAATAGATCAGAAAGCTGTAAACCTGACAAAAAGATGCATTTAAAACAGCAGAATTTAAATTTAATCTCAATGGGAGAAAAAAAAGAGTCAACATCATTCTACTTCCCTAGTAAGATATAACTGTTACATGTTGACCATTCAGAAAACAAGAGGCACACAGCCAAGGAGAGAAACATGGTTTTGGACAAGCACATCAACAAAGAAAGAGTTCTAGGCCTTCCTGAGAATTCATCAGTCCAACCAATGCCTGCTTCAGATGAATTGTTTTTACCATTCATAGAAAAGTGAAAAAAAGTAAGAACTTCTTTCACAAGCTGTATTTATTAAATTTAAATGACAGTATTATTTTCTTGGATTACGTATTTCCTTTCTTTTGTCATCATTGCAAAAATTCCTTTCTTTTAGATAAAATAATAGAGAGTAAATGATAGTTGAATTGACTTTCTTCTTTAGTGTCTTAACAAGATAAAAGTAAAGTTTATCAACTTTCTATCAGCTCTGTCAAAAAAAATTAATTATCTTAGTTCATGAAATCCAAAATGCTTTATTTTGGGGGGCTCCAGAATCACTGCAGATGGTGACTGCAGCCATGAAATTAAAAGACGCTTACTCCTTGGAAGAAAAGTTATGACCAACCTAGATAGCATATTCAAAAGCAGAGACATTACTTTGCCAACTAAGGTCCATCTAGTCAAGGCTATGGTTTTTCCTGTGGTCATGTATGGATGTGAGGGTTGGACTGTGAACAAGGCTGAGCACCGAAGAATTGATGCTTTTGAACTGTGGTGTTGGAGAAGACTCTTGAGAGTCCCTTGGACTGCAAGGAGATCCAACCAGTCCATTCTGAAGGAGATCAACCCTGGGATTTCTTTGGAAGGAATGATGCTAAAGCTGAAAGTCCAGTACTTTGGCCACCTCATGCGAAGAGTTGACTCATTGGAAAAGACTTTGATACTGGGAGGGATTGGGGACAGGAGGAGAAGGGGACGACCGAGGATGAGATGGCTGGCTGGCATCACGGACTCAATGGATGTGAGTCTGAGTGAACTCCAGGAGTTGGTGATGAACAGGGAGGCCTGGCGTGCCGCGATTCATGGGGTCACAAAGAGTCGGACACGACTGAGTGACTGAACTGAACTGAAAGGGGGCTGACTTGTCTGACACTTGGGCATTATCTCTTTGTGAATCCTCACAACTTCACTGTTGAAGGTCTATTTGAATCATACATTTACATTTGTTATTTATAATCATCCCCTGGATCGAATCATGCCAGATATGTATCACCATTAATAGTTTACGAATGAGGATGCTGAAGTTTGTAGAAATCAAGGGATAAACTTAAGATAAACAGCTATTAAAATGGTCATCTCACTTCCCATAACATCAGGGAAATGCAAATGAAAACAACAATGAGAAATCACTACACACCTATTAGAATGGACAAAATGCAGAAAACTGACAGTACCAAATACTCGTGAGGATGTAGAGCAAAAGAAACTCTCATTCACTGCTGGTGGGAATGAAAAATGATACAGCCACTTGGCAGTACAGTTTGGCTGTTTCTTTCAATACTAAACATATCCTTACCATAAGATCTCAGTTGTGTCCGACTCTTTGCAACCCCATTGACTGTAGCCTATGGGGTTACATAGGCTCTTCCATCCCTGGGATTTTACAGGCAAGAACCCTGGAGTGAGTTGCTTCTCCAAGCAATTGCATTCCTTGGTGTTTAACCAAAGAATTTGAAAACCTACATATACACAAAAACCTGCATATAAATGTTTACAGCAGTTTTATTTATTTCTAATTGCCAAAACCAGGAAGTAAACAAAATAACCTTCAGTAGATAAAGGGATAAACTGTAGTAATCCAGACAATCGACTATTATTCAGTGCTAAAAAGAAATGAGTTACCAAGACATGAAAAGTCATGAAGAAAACTCAAATGCATATGACTAAGTGAAAGCAGCCAATCTGAAAAGACTATATCCTGTTTGACTCAACCTATAAGGCATTATGAAAAGGCAAAACTACAGAGACAAAACTAAAAAATTAATGGGTGCCAGAGTTGGGAGTGTCGGGAATGAATAGGTGGTGCACAGAGGATTTTTAGGGCAGTGAAACGCCTCTGTTCATAATGAGAGATACACATCACTACACATTCATCAAAATCCATAGAATGCACAGAGGAAACTCTCATGTAAATTATGAACTTTGGGAGACTATGATGCGTCAAGGTAGTTTCATCATCATTATGTAACAAATGTACCACTTTGGTGGGGATGTTGATTATGGGTAAACTATGCACGTGTGGTGGAAGTGGGTATGTGGGAAATATCCATACCTTCCCTTCAACTGTGCTGTTAATAAAACTGCTCTAGTTCACATAATTCAATACTGAAAATACACACAAGCCAATAAAAAATGGACAGAAGACCTAAATAGGCATTTCTTCAAGGAAGATATATAGTTGGCCAACAAGCATATGAAAAGATGCTCAACATTGCTAATCATTAGAGAATCGCAGATCAAATTCCAATGAGGTATAACCTTACACTGGTCAGACTGGCTTGTCATCAAAAGGTCTACAAATTCTAGAGAGAGTGTGAAGAAACAGAAATGTAAATGTGTTGGTGCGAATGTAAAGTGGTGCAGCCACTATGGAGAACTATATGGAGTTTCCTTTTAAAAATCTAAAGACAGAACTACCATTGTTGTTCAGTCATTCAGTCATCTCCGACTCTTTACGACACCATGGACTGCAGCACGCCAGGTTTCCCTTCATTCACCATCTCCCGAAGCTTGCTCAAACCCATGTCCATTGAGTTGGTGATGCCATGAAACCATCTCATCCTCTGTTGTCCCCTTCTCCTTCTGCCTTTAATCTTTCCTGGCATCCAGGTCTTTTCAAATGAGTCGGCTCTTCACATCAGGTGGCCAAAGTATTGGAGCTTCAGCTTCAGCATCAGTCCCTCCAATGAATATTCAGGATTCATTTCCTTTAGGATGGACTGGTTTGGGCTCCTTGCAGTCCAAGGGACTCTCAAGAGTCTTCACCAACACCACAGTTCAAAAACATCAATTATTTGGCTCTCAGCCTTCTTTATGATTCAACTCTCACATCCATACATGACTACTGGAAAAACCATAGCTTTGACTAGAGCTACCATATGATCCAGCAATTGTACTGCCAGGTATATACTCAGGAAAGATGAAAACTCTAATTCAAAAAGATACATGCACCCCAATGTTCATAGTTGTACTATTTACAATAGCCAAGAAGTGGAAACAACCTAAGTGCTCATCACAGATTGTTGGTTTAAGATGTGGTATATGTGTACAATGGAATATTGCTCAGCCATAGTGAAGAATGAACTATTGCTATTTGTGGTAACATGGATGGATCTAGAGAATATTTAGAGAAGTAAGTCAACTATTATATGCTGCTGCTGCTGCTAAGTCACTTCAGTTGTGTCCAACTCTGTGTGACCCCATAGACGGCAGCCCACCAGGCTCCCCCGTCCCTGGGATTCTCCAGGCAAGAACACTGGAGTGGGTTGCCATTTCCTTCTCCAATGCATGAATGTGAAAAGTGAAAGTGAAGTCGCTCAGTCATGTCCGACTCTTAGTGACCCCATGGACTGCAGCCCACCAGGCTCCTCCATCCCTCAGATTTTCCAGGCAAGAGTACTAGAGTGGGGTGCCATTGCCCTCTCCCAACTATTATATATATCACAATATGCACAATCTAAAAAATAATACAAATAGACCTATATAAAAAATAGAAACAGACTTTTAGACATAGAAAGCAAACTTATGGTTACCAAAGGGGAAAAGAAGAGAGGGAAGAATGAATTAGGATTATAGGATTAATAGAAACAAGCTACTATACATAAAACAGATAAGCAACAAAGATTTGCTATATAGCATAGGGAATTATAGTCAATATTTTGCAATAACTTTTAATGAAAACTAATCTGAAAAAATATGTGTATAACAGAATCACTCTGCTATATACATGAAACTAACACAATGGTGTAAATCAACTATACTTAAATTTTTAAAAAGGAGCGGCAAGTGAAAGTTTCCTTAAAAAAAAAAAAACACTACCCTAAAACATTAATTATTAATGTTTTTAATGGCTGCCCCTGATAGTTCTGTCCTTCCTCATAAACAATGCAGCCTCAGACACTTGATCACAAATGGCAGAAATCCAACTGAAAATTGGCAAAACTCATTCTTCAAAGGAAAGCAGAAAGTAATCAACAGACAGACTCTCATACTTACCAGCAACCTCCGTGACGCAAACGTTAACATTTTTCCCAAACAGCAAAGAAGATGCAAGTGATTTTAAATGTTTATGTGTCTTACTGTGGCTCAATCTATCAGAATACTTCATAGCATTTTGGATATACTCCACATTGGAAGAGCTGGAGAAACAGTTGGCAGTGTTTTGTGTGTTTCATTTTAATTTGGAGGGGGGACATTTGAGATTAATCTGCAATTAAAAAGAGGTTTGGCTGTGATGAACTGATGTAATTCACAATTTAGCTTATTTGAGGAAAATAACAACACTCACATTTGCCATAGGCAAAAATGGGATGCACAATTCGGAAGGGGAGTACCAGCTTGTTGATAGTACTATAGATTAGGAATTAAAAGGACAGGACAAACATCTAGGGGCAATCATTTGACATTCTGTAAAATAAAATGGAGGCTTTGCTTAGCAACCTTTTCAAAGAGATTCATCCAAGAAGCTTTGATACTGATACCCTTAGTGTAGCTACAGCCTAATTATGGGTGCAGTTTTGAAAGAAGGAATTATTTTATATTGAACTGTTAAGAATGTGAGCTGGAGCCTTGAGTAATATGAAAGACGTGGAACTAGTAATCCTAGAGGAAATCCTTCAATTCCATTCTTACATAGGAGAAAACTCAAATTCTCATGGTTTAAAATTTTAAATCCTGGGGAAATTATAAATGGTTCAGTTTATTTGGTGAGTCACTCTGGGTTTGCAAAACCAATATTTACCCTTTGAGTGGGTTTCTAGAAAGCCTATGTCCTTCCTTGTGAGGCTTAGTGCAATATTCCCTCTCTAAAAAATTCTCTAGTATTACAAATGAAAGAAACAATGACAAAAGGTGCTTTCCTCCCAAGCTTTGGGGCCTAGAAAGGAGAATAAAGTTAAGATTCATTTCACAGAAGATGAACTCCAGCTAAGGCTCAATGTTCTGAATATTTCATCCAATCAGTAAACAAATATGGAGGGAATGAAAGTTTTAAATATCAAACTGTATTTTGCTTCTCTGAAGAAAAATGGTTTCCCCCACCCACAGCCCTTCTGCCATGACAATTAGGCCAAGAAGTTGAGGTAGTTTAGTTCAGGGAAAGAGAGACCAGATCTTTCCAAGAAGAAAACTAAGAAGCTTTGGCAGAGTGGACAGGAGGAGTCTTGGGGGAGATAAAAAAAAAAAAGACAAGAATTCATATCCTTGTGTTTTCCCAGCCATGTCTGGTAGATACAACTTAGGATGCCAACATGCTATACACAGACAAAACAGATAACACATGCTATATACAGACAAATCCAGAATTAAGGACTTTCACCTCAGACACCAGAATGTTATGGGGGCGCCACAAAAGGGCTTGCTCCAGGAAGAGAAGTCAGAGAAGTGGAGGACAAGAATCCAGTACAGTGCTGTCCAACAGAAATAAAAAGGAAACCACATATACAACTAAAAATTTTCAGATAACCACATTGTAAAAGTAAAAATAAACAGGTAAATTAATTTTAATAATGTAGCTTATTTAATCTGACACAATCGAACATTGTCATTTTGGTAACTAATCAATATGAAATTATTAATCAGGTATTTTAAATCCCTGAAAGCCAGTATATATCTCACAGGATTTCATTTACAGCACATCTCACTTCAGACTGGACACAGGAGGCACTAACTAGCCATATGTATCGGATAGCACAGACCTAGAATAAACTGAGTGCAAATCCTGGGATAGTTAAAAATGGAAGAAACCAAATGACTCTGACTGGACCACTCTACTTAATTTTTGACAAATCTGTAACAACGTTTACCGTGTATAAGAGACTGGGCTGAATAAGACACTGAATCCCTCACGAAGCTCAGAGGTGGGCCCACAATAAAAAAATAAAGACATAATATAGAAATAAAAAAAGCAACAGTGTGGGAACCAAGGAAGGCAGTCCTTAATTTTTCTTGATTTATCTAGGCTGTAAATTCCATGAGCACTGCAACCAAATCTGTCTTATTTGCCATTTTCTCAGTAGTAGCCAACAGAGGGCTCCATAAAACTTTGGTGAAAGATGGAGCAAGTGAATGATTTCTGATTAGAGAGAACTAGGGCAGGAGAAGCCTCTCATTGGACATGATGTTCAAAATTGGTTTAGAAGAACAAATTGTTCTTCACCTTGGACAGTGGGATTCTTGAGACCAAACATCTGAATGTCCTGGAAGGTGAACATCTAAGGCACATTCAGTCAATGATATTTGACTTCGGAGGCAGGACTGTAGGTGAGGATGGAAGATGAGATGGGAAAGATAAGCTGGGGCCAGATGGTGAAAAGTGTGGAAGGTTTTTTATGAATTATTTGTAGCATCAGTCTATTCTGGTCACCTGCTGATAGCACTAAAGTGTAGAAAGATTCCCACGATGCTAAAGCAGACTTCTCCTGCAACATATTGATCTCCTGTTTTTTGAGTTTTCAGAAAGCAATCAACAATCAGACAGCCAGATGGCTGTAAGCAGCAGCATATATTCTTTGAGCCTACTATACACTGCTATTGAATTCTCCCCATCTCAGTTAACCTTTTTTTTCCCTCTTAAATAAAGTTACTGAGAGAATAATAAAAGCAAGGAATAAGATGAAAATGGGCTGGTTTACATTTCACCCCAAAATAATAGAATGAGTTTTTTTTTTAATAGGAAGAGAAGTGACAATTTTTGCTCACTGCTATCATCAAGCCTCCTTTCAAGGATTTCTTATCTACTGAAGTAATATCAAACACACCATCCAACTGGTGATATTAATGCATAAATCGCAGTAATACATCTGGAAATGTTTGTGCTGTTAAAAAAAATAGAATGTTCCTGAGTAATATGGTACTTTATAAATTCAATGTGCATACAGCAATAGCAAGTTTAGAGAGTGGCAATAAACAAAACAAAACAAAAAAAGGAGGGAGGTTAGTTTATAAAGCTTATAAAGGCATTTATTCCAGCATTTGGGTAATTGGAAATTTGATTATTCCCGACCCAATTTGGGTCCATGTTAACACAGAGATGGAGCCATGTAATGATTAATAAAATAAACACTAGAGTCAGATTAAAAAGGACTCCATTATTGGCTCCTTTTCTTGCTAGAAACTGACTTAATTATCTGTTTTTCTTATTTTTTCATCTGCAAAATGGAATAGCAAAAATAGTATCTAACTCCAATGGTTCTTACGAACAGTAAGCAATATTTTAAAGAAATGCCTGACACACAGTAAAAAACTCAATAAAAGATAACTGTTGTTTTAATTTTTGTCCATTAAGCAATTATTGAACAGCTACTATGTGCAAGATCCCGGAAATTCAGAGGTAAAAAACACCTGGCTTGAAAAAGTTTATTAAAAAAAAAAAAAAAGAAAGAAAGAAAAAGTTTATTTACTCTAGCAAATATTTTTGATGAAAGCATCCATCATTACCCAGGCTTAGACTATATGCTTTCTACAGTGATGGCCATGCTTTCTCATGCTCTTTCACATTGCCCAGGGTTTCTCAATCTTGAAACAATTGACATTCAATAATATTTTTGCTGTGGAGAGCTACCCTTCACATTGTTGAATGTTTAGACACATCATTGGCATCTACCCACAAGATGCCAGTAGAAGCCCCAGTTGTGATAACCAACAACGTCTCCTGACATCGCCAAATGTTCCCTGGGGTTCGGGGAAGGGTGCAAAGTCTTCCGTGGTTGAAAACCACTAGCCTAGCCTGATGGGGAATGTGTTCCCAAGTCTTTGTAAATAGGTAGGTATAAACTGACAGAACTAAAGATAGAAAATATTCTATCACCTAAGTTAGGGTTTCTAATTCTTATTTGTTAAGGACCCATTGCCTAAATTAGCCAGCATAGTTAAGGTTCTATTTAGTCATCAAAACTGACTCCATATAGAACAGTTTCGTAGTATGGTCACTTACCACTACAGGGTCTTCTGAATCCTGCCCCTCCTCTGTATTCCTATAGTCTCTTTCCTATTTCAAGCATTCTCTCCCTTCACTAGAGCCACTGTACCCCTTGAGCTGGGCTCCAGCCTCTTGTTGTTCCCAGCTCACCCTACATACAGTAAGGAGATTGATCTCCTCCAAACACAGCTCTGGTTAGATATTCTCCTTTTCAAAAACTTGTTCTAATTCGGAGCCATATTTTATAACTGTTTCACTGGCAGCAAGAGTAACTAGTTCTTCCCGTTTTGTTCAAGACTTTCCCAGTTTTAACATTTTAGCATTGAAAGACAGAAGAAGCCCCTGTCTCAGGCGAACTAGCATGATGGGTGACCCATAGCAGGGAGCCCTGTTTATTTCCAGACAATTCTTGGAACTCCAGAATGTATACAACAGATATGAGTCTTTGGTTCAAAGACAGATGGTGAAATTTGTCATAACTGCTAATTTTTGTTATTTTAAAAATAATTTAGCCTAAGTTCTGACTTCAACTTTCTGACTGCACTTTATTTTTTAGAAGGAAAGAAAAATCTTGTCTAACCTATGACCTCGCCTCCACAGACAGCCTCAGTGCTGGGATTCTAAGCAGAGCCCCAGGTGAGTGGTAAAGGGACTTCCCTGGCCCTGAGTCAAGTGTGGTGCTAGGGAAGCAGCTGCTGAGTTCTTTACTGTCCCTGTGCCTTAGGCCCCTTCCAGTGCTGAAGCCTCTGCTGCTTCTGGGTCATGTCTGCCTTTACTCTGAGGCCCTGCTTCCTCTGAGCAGCCTGGATGGGGGGAGTTCAGGGGCTTCATAAGCCATGCTTTTGGTCCCTTCTCACTGCAATTGGGAGGAATTTCCCCAACTTAGGGGGTAGAAAAGGGGAAGTTGCATTTGTCCCCTTGCTTCTTTAGCACCTTTTAGTCGGACACGACTGAGCGACTTCACTTTCACTTTTTACTTTCATTCATTGGAGAAGGAAATGGCAGCCCACTCCAGTGTTCTTGCCTGGAGAATCCCGGGGACAGGGGAGCCTGGTGGGCTGCCGTCTATGGGGTTGCACAGAGTCGGACATGACTGAAGTGACTTAGCAGCAGCAGCAGCAGTATACCTATAGATTTTTGCATTAAAAAAATTTTTTTTTATTGAAGGATAATTGCTTTACAGAATTTTGTTGTTTTTCTGTCAAACCTCAACATGAATCAGCGATGGATATACATATATCCTCTCCCTTTTGAACCTCCCTCCCATCTCCCTCCACATCCTACCCCTCTAGGTTGATACAGAGCCCCTGTTTAAGTTTCCTGAGCTATACAGCAAATTCCCATTGGCTATCTATTTTACATATGGTAATGTAAGATTCCATGTTACTCTTTCCATGCATCTCACCCTCTCCTCCTCTCTGCCTTGTCCATAAGTCTATTCTCTATGTCTTTCTCTGCTGCTGTCCTGTAAATAAATTCTTCAGTACCATTTCTCTAGATTCCATATATGTGCGTTAGAATATGATATTTATCTTTCTCTTTCTGACTCACTTCACTCTGTATTATAGGTTCTAGGTTCATCCACCTCATCAGAACTGACTATAATGCCTTCCTTTTATGGCTGAGTAATATTCCATTGTGTATATGTACCACTACTTCCTTATTCATTTATCTGTCAATGGACATCTAGGTTGCTTCCATGTTCTAGCTGTTGTAAATAGTGCTGCAATGAACAATGGGATACGTGTGTCACCCAATCCCTGCCTTCCTCACCCTCCTCGATGGGCAGGGGGGAAAGACAAGCGAGAGGGCCCGCAGACGGACCGAGAAGAGCGGACACGTTCACTGGGAATGCCTGTCCCTCGTCTGGCACGGCTTAGGCTCAGCCCAGGAGAGCATGACCACACCACATCGATCAGTTGAGCCAAGGTGGGCGGGGGGGAAGCATGGTGAGGACAGTCACCAGAGGGGCTCGCTTTAAGCCTCACCAGCAACCTCCACCTCCCATCTCGCCTCAGGCGAGAGCGGCCAATGACCCCAAGAGGAGAACGCCTGACATGTGGCATGGAGCCCACAGGGTGGGGGTCGTCCCAGCCACCACCGGGTGCCCGCAGCGGGGAGTGCACAGGGTAGAAGACCCATGCCGCCTCGCCCCGCCGCCCTCAGGTCGCCCAGAAACCGGAGGTGGCACCACAGGTCGGGTCAGCCACAGGAGCCAGCGCACAGGCCCAGGCGGGAGGCTCCAGCGGCAAGGGCCAAATCAGGCACCAGCTGGCGGCCCAAAGGCCCAGAGCCCGGCGTGCATTCAGAGACCCAAAGTCCTCAGCGGCAGACACTGAAGGAGACCATGTCAGCTGTAAATAGTGCTGCAATGAACAACGGGATAGTGTGTCTTTTTCAATTTTGGTTTCCTCAGGGTATATGCCTAGGAGTGGGATTACTGGGTCATATGCTGGTTTTATTCCTAGTTTTTTAAGGAATCCCCCATCTTCCACAGTGGCTGATTCAATTTACATTGCCACCAACAGTGCAAGAGCGTTGCCTTTTCTCGACACCCTCTCCAGCATTTATTGATTGTAGACTTTTGATGAGGGCCATTCTGACTGGTGTGAGGTGATATCTAATTGTAGTTTTGACTTGCATTTTTCTAATAATGAGCGATGTTGAGCATCTTTTCATGTGTATTTTAGCCATCTGTAGAGTCAAACACGACTGAAGCGACTTAGCAGCAGCAGCAGCAGCATTCCTTCTTTGGAGAAATGTCTGCTTAGGTCTTTTTCCCACTTTTTGATTGTTTGTTTGTTTTTCTGGTATTCAGTTGTATAGGCTGCTTGTATATTTTGGAAATTAATCCTTTGTCTGTAGTTTCATTTGCTATTATTTTCTTCCATTCTGAGGGTTGTCTTTTCACCTTGCTTATAGTTTCCTTTGCTGTGAGAAAGCTTTTAAGTTTAATCAAGTTCCACTTGTTTACTTTTCTTTTTATTTCCACTACTCTAGAAGTGGATCAAAGAGGATCTTGCTTTGATTTATGTCATCGAGTATTCTGCCTATGTTTTCCTCTAAGAGTTTTATAGTTTCTGGCCTTACATTTAGGTCTTTAATCCATTTTCGGTTTATCTTTGTGTATGGTGTTAAGAAGTGTTCTAACTTCATTCTTTCACATTTAGCTGTCCAGTTTTCCCAGCAACATTTACTGAAGAGGCTGTCATTGCCCCATTGTATATTCTTGCCTCCTTTGTCGAAAACAAGGTACCCATAGGTGCATGGGTTTATTTCTTGGTTTTTTATCTTGTTGCATTGATCTATATTTCTGTTTTTGTGCCAGTACCATACTGTCTTGATGACTGTAGCTTTGTAGCATAATCTGAAGTCAGGAAGTTAGATTCCTTCAGCTCCATTCTTCTTTCTCAAGACTACTTGGCTATTCAGGGTCTTTTGTGTTTCCATATGAATTGTGAAATTTTTTGTTCTAGTTCTGTGAAAAATGTCATTGGTAATTTCATAGGGATCACATTGAATCTGCAGATTGCATTTGGTAGTATAGTCATTTTCACAATATTGATTCTCCCTACCCAGGCACATGGAATATCTCTCTAACATGGAATATCTCTCCATCGGTTGATGTCGTCTTTGCTTTCTTTCATCAGTATCATAATTTTCTGTGTATAGTTGTTTTGTATCCTTCAGTTCAGTTCAGTCATTAAGTCGTGTCCAATTCTTTGCGACCCCATGAATTGCAGCACGCCAGGCCTCCCTGTCCATCACCAACTCCCAGAGTTCACTCAAACTCACCTCCATCGAGTTGGTGATGTCATCCAGCCATCTATCCATCTATTTGTCCCTTCTCCTCCTGCCCCCAATCCCTCCCAGCATCAGAGTCTTTTCCAATCAGTCAACTCTTCACATGAGATGGCCAAAGTACTGGAGTTTCAGCTTTAGCATCAGTCCTTCCAAAGAACACCCAGGACTGATCTCCTTTAGAATGGACTGGTTGAATCTCCTTGCAGTCCAAGGGACTCTCAAAAGTCTTCTGCAACACCACAGTTCAAAAGCATCAATTCTTCAGCGCTCAGCCTTCTTCACAGTCCAACTCTCACGTCCATACATGACCACTGGAAAAACCGTAGCCTTGACTAGATGGACCTTTGTTGGCAAAGTAATGTCTCTGCTTTTGAATATGCTATCTAGGTTGGTCATAACTTTCCTTCCAAGGAGTAAGTGTCTTAATTTCATGGCTGCAGTCACCATCTGCAGTGATTTTGGAACCCCCCACCCCCAAAAATAAAGTCTGACAGTGTTTCCACTGTTTCTCCATCTATTTCCCATAAAGTGATGGGATCAGATGCCATGATCTTCATTTTCTGAATGTTGAGCTTTAAGCCAACTTTTTCACTCTCCTCTTTCACTTTCATCAAGAGGCTTTTGAGTTCCTCTTCACTTTCTGCCATATGGGTGGTGTCATAGGTAAGTTTATTGCTAGATATTTAATTCTTTTTGTTGCAGTGATGAATGGGATTGATTCCTTAAATGATCTTTCTGATTTTTCACTGTTAGTATATAGAAATACAAGTGATTTCTGTGCATTGATTTTGTATCTTGCAACTTTGCTAAATTCACTGATTAGCTCTAGCAATTTTCTGACACTATCTTTAGGGTTTTCTATGTACAATATCATGTCACCTGCAAACAGTGAGAGCTTTACTTCTCCTTTTCCAATATGTATTTCTTTTATTTCTTTTTCTTCTCTGATTGCTGTAGCTAGGACTTCAGAACTATGTTGAATAATAGTGGTGAAAGTGGACACTCTTGTCTTGTTCCTGATCTTAGGGGGAATTCTTTCAGTGTTTTGCCATTGAGAATAACGTTTGCTGTAGGCTTATCACTTAATGGGAAATAGATGAGGAAACAGGGGAAACAGTGTCAGACTTTATTATGGAGGGCTCCAAAATCACTGCAGATGGTGACTGCAGCCATGAAATTAAAAGACACTTACTCCTTGGAAGATAAGTTATGACCAACCTAGATAGCATATTCAAGAGCAGAGACATTACTTTGCCAACTAAGGTCCGTCTAGTCAGGCTATGGCTTTTCCTGTGGTCATGTATGGCTGTGAGAGTTGGACTATGAAGAAGACTGAGCGCCGAAGAATTGATGCTTTTGAACTGTGCTGTTGGAGAAGACTCTTGAGAGTCCCTTGGACTGCAAGGAGATCCAACCAGTCCATTCAGAAGGAGATCAACCCTGGGATTCCTTTGGAAGGAATGATGCTAAAGCTGAAACTCCAGTACTTTGACCACCTCATGTGAAGAGTTGACTCATTGGAAAAGACTCTGATGCTGGGAGGGATTGGGGGCAGGAGGAGAAGGGGACGACAGAGATTGAGATGGCTGGATGGCATCACGGACTCGATGGACGCGAGTCTGAGTGAACTCCGGGAGTTGGTGATGGACAGGGAGGCCTGGCGTGCTGCAATTCATGGGGTCGCAAAGAGTCGGACACGACTAAGCAACCGAACTGAACTGAACTATCATATATGGCCTTTGCTATGTTCAGGTAGGTTCTTTCTATGCCCATTTTTTTGAAGAGTTTTAATCATAAATATATGCTGAATTTTGTCAAAAGCTTTTGTCTCCATCTATTGAGATTATCATATGGCTTTTATCTTTTAATTTGTTAATATGGTGTATCACAATAATTGATTTGTGTATATTGAAGAAATCCTTGCATCCCTGGAATAAACCCAACTTGATCATGGTATATGAGCTTTTGATATGTTGCTGAATTCTGTTTGCTAAAATTTTGTTGAGGATTTTGCATCTATGTTCATCAGCGATATTGGCCTGTAGTTTTCTTTTTGTGTGTTGTCTTTTTTTGGTGTTGGTATCAGGGTGATGGTGGCCTCATAGAATGAGTTTGGAAGTGTTCCTTCCTCTGCAATTATTTGAAAGAGTTTTAGAAGAATAGGCATTAGCTCTTCTCTAAATGTTTGATAGAATTCTGTGAAGCCATATGGTCCTGGGCTTTTGTCTTTTGGGAAATTTTTTATCACAGCTTCAATTTCAGTGCTTGTAATTGGATTGTTCATAAGTTCTATTTCTTCCTGGTTCAATCGCGGAAGATTGAACTTTTCTAAGAATCTGTCCATTTCTTCCAGGTTATCCATTTTATGCCACTTAGGTGTTCATAATAGTCTCTTATAATCCTTTGTGTTTCTGCATTGTCTGTTGTAACCTCTCCTTTTTCATTTCTAATTTTATTGATTAGGTTCTTCTCTCTCTTTTTCTTGATGAGTTTGGCTAAAGGTTTGTCAATTTTGTTTATCTTCTCAAAGAACAATCTTCTAGTTTTATTAATCTTTACTATTGTTTCATTTCTTTTTCATTTATTTCTGCTCAGATCTTTATGATTTCTTTCCTTCTACTAATTTTGGGTTTTTTTTATTCTTCTTTTTCCAATTGTTTTATGTATAAAGTTAGGTTGTCTAGTCAATGTTTTTCTTGTTTCTTGAGGTAAGATTGTATTGCTATAAACTTCCCTCTTAGAACTGGTTTTGCTGCATCTCATAGGTTTTGAGTTGTTGTGTTTTCATTGTCATTTATTTCTAGAACATTTTTATTTCCCTTTTTATCTCTTCAGTAATCTGGTGGTTATTTAGAAATGTGCTGTTTAATCTCCATGTGTTTTTGTTTCTTACAGATTTTTTTTCTTGTAATTGATATCTAGTCTCAGTGTTGTGGTTGGAGAAGATGGTTGATATGATTTCAGTTTTCTTAAATTTACTGAGGTTTGCTTTGTGACCCAAAATGTGGTCTATCCTGGAGAATGTTCTTGTGCACTTGAGAAGAAGGTGTATTCTTCTGCTTTTGGATGGAATGTCCTGAAGATATCAATGAGATCCATCTCATCTAATGTATCATTTAAGATTTGTGTTTCCTTATTAATTTTCTGTTTTGATGATCTGTCCATTGGTGTGAGAGGGGTGTTAAAGCCTCCTACTGTTATTGTGTTACTGTCAATTTCTCCTTTTATGTCTGTTAGTGTTTGTCTTATGCATTGAGGTGCTCCTTTGTTGAGTGGATAGATATTTACAATTGTTATGTCTTTCTCTTGGATTGATCCCTTGATCATTATGTAGTGTCCTTCCTTATCTCTTGTAATATATTTTTTTTAATTTTAAGGTCTGTTTTGTCTGATATGAGGATTGCTACTCCAGCTTTCTTTTGCTTCCCATTTGCATGGAATATATTTTTCCATCCTCTCACTTTTAGTCCATATGTTACTTTAGGTCTGAGGTAAGTTTCTTGTACACAGCATATATATGGGTCTAGTTTTTGTGTTCATTCAGCTAGTCTGTGTCTTTTGGTTGCAGCATTTAATCCATTTACATTTAAAGTAATTATTTATATATAGGTTCTTACTGCCATTTTCTTAATTGTTTGGAGTTGATTTTGTAGATCTTTTTTCATCTCTTGTATTTCTTAACTATATAAGTCCTTTCAACATTTGTTGTAAAGCTGGTTTGGTGGTACTGAATTATCTTAGCTTTTGCTTGTTTGAAAACCTTTTTATTTCTCCATCAATTTTGAACAAGATCCTTGCCAGTTACAGTAATTTTGGTTGTAGATTTTTCTCTTTCAGAACTTTAAATATATCCTGCCATTTCCTTTTGGCCTGCAGTTTCTGCTGAAAGATCAGCTATTAAGTGTATGGGATTTCCCTTGCATGTTACTTGTTGCTTTTCCCATGCTGCTCTTAATATTCTTTATTTGTATTTAGTCTTTGTTAGTTTGATTAGTATGTGTCTTGCATGTTTCTCCTTTGGTTTATCCTATATGGGACTCTTTGTACCTCTTGGACTTGATTGACTCTTTCCTTTTCCATGTTGAGGATATTTTCAACTATATTCTCTTCAAAAATTTTCTCATACTATTTCTTTTTCTCTTCTTATTTTGGGACCCTTATAATTCGAATGTTGGTGTGTTTGATATTGTCCCAGAGGTCTCTGAGACTACCCTTGGTTCTTTTCATTCTTTTTACTTTATTCTGCTCTTCAGAAGTTATTTCCACCATTTTATAACCCATCTCACTGATTTTGCTCTTCTGCTGCAGATATTCTGCTATTGATTCTTTCAAGAATATTTTTAATTTCAGTAATTGTGTTGTTTGTCTCTATATGTTTATTCTTTAATTCTTATAGGTCTTTGTTAATTGATTCTTGCATTTTCTCCATTTTGTTTTCAAGGTTTTGGATCATGTTTACTATTACTCTGAATTCTTTTTCAGGTAGCTTCCCTATTTCTTCTTCGTTTATTTGGACTTCTATGTTTCTAGATTGTTCCTTCATTTGTGTAGTATTTCTCTGTCTTTTCATTATTTTTTTGTAACATACTGTGTTTGAGGTCTCATTTTTCCAGGCTTCAAGGTTGAATTCTTTCTTCCTTTTGGCTTCTGCCCTCCTAAGGTTGGTCCAGTGATCTGTGCAAACTACATATAGGGTGATGTTTGTGCTAAGTTTCTTGTTTGTTTGTTTTTCCTCAATGGGCAAGGCTGAGTGAGGTGGTAATCCTGTCTGCTGATGATTGTGTTTGTATTTTCATTTTATTTGTTGTTTAGATGAGGTGTCCTGCACAGACTGCTACTGGTGGTTGGGTGGTGCTGGGTCTTGTATTCAACTATCTTCCTTTGTGTGATTTTTCACTATTTGATAATCCCTAGTTATGGAAGCCGGGTGGACGTCATGCCTGAGGGGCAGCGGCCAAGAGGAGCTACCCCACCTCCGAGGTCAGGGGCGGCGGCCGGATGGAGCTACCCAATGACTGAGGTCAGGGGCATTGGCCAAGAGTGCCAGGCTGCAACAGCACAGGAGCAGCTGAGAGGAGCTACCCCACGTCCGAGGCCAGGGTCAGCAGCAGCGGGGAAGAGCAACCCCATGTCCAAGGAGAGGTGGCTGTGCAGGCGCAGGAGGGCCTAGAGGAGCTATTCCACGTTCAAAGTCAGGAGGGGCGGCGGTGAGGAGATACCCCTCATCCAAGGTAAGGAGCAATGGCTGCGCTTTGCTGGAGCAGCTGTGAAGAGATACCCACGTCCAAGGAAAGAGAAACCCAAGTAAGATGGTAGGTGTTTCAAGAGGGCATCAGAGGGCAGACACACTGAAACCATACTCACAGAAAACTAGTCAATCTAATCACACTAGGACCACAGCCTTGTCTAACTCAATGAAACCAAGCCATGCCCGCGGGGCAACCCAAGACGGGCGGGTCATGGTGGAGAGGTCTGACAGAATGTGGTCCACTGGAGAAGGAAATGGTAAACCACTGCAGTATTCTTGCTTGAGAACCCCATGAACAGTATGAAAAGGCAAAATGATAGGATACTGGAAGAGGAACTCCCCAGGTCAGTAGGTGCCCAATATACTACTGGAGATCAATGGAGAAATAACTCCAGAAAGAATGAAGGGATGGAGCCAAAGCAAAAACAACATCCAGTTGTGGATGTGACTGGTGATAGAAGCAAGGTCCAATGCTGTAAAGAGCAATATTGCATAGGAACCTGGAATGTCAGGCCCATGAATCAAGGCAAATTGGAAGTGGTCAAACAGGAGATGGCAAGGGTGAACATCGACATTCTAGGAATCAGTGGACTAAAATGGACTGGGATGGCTGAATTTAACTCAGATGGCCATTATATCTACTACTGCAGGCAGGAATCCCTCGGAAGAAATGGAGTAGCCATCATGGTCAACAAAAGAGTCTGAAATGCAGTACTTGATGCAATCTCAAAAATGACAGAATGATCTCCGTTCGTTTCCAAGGCAAACCATTCAATATCACAGTTATCCAAGTCTATGCCCCAACAGGTAATGCTGAAGAAGCTGAAGTTGAATGGTTCTATGAAGACCTACAAGACCTTTTAGAACTAACACCCCCAAAAGATGTCCTTTTCATTATAGGGGACTGCAATGCAAAAGTAGGAAGTCAAGAAACACCTGGAGTAACAGGCAAATTTGGCCTTGGAATATGGAATGAAGCAGGCAAAGACTAATGGAGTTTTGCCAAGAAAATGTACTGGTCATAACAAGTACCCTCTTCCAACAACACAAGAGAAGACTCCACACATGGACATCACCAGATGGTCAACACCAAAATCAGATTGATTATATTCTTTGCAGCCAAAGATGGAGAAGCTCTATACAGTCAACAAAAACAAGACCAGGAGCTGACTGTGGCTCAGATCATGAACTCCTTATTGCCATATTCAGACTGAAATTGAACAAAGTAGGGAAAACCACTAGACCATTCAGGTATGACCTCAATCAAATCCCTTATGATTATACAGTGGAAGTGAAAAATAGATTTAAGGGACTAGATCTGATAGACAGAGTGCCTGATGAACTATGGACACAGGTTCGTGATATTGTACAGGAGACAATCCCCGTGGAAAAGAAATGCAAAAAAGCAAAATGGCTGTCTGGGGAGGCCTTACAAATAGCTGTGAAAAGAAGAGAAGTGAAAAGCAAAGGAGAAAAGGAAAGATAAAAGCATCTGAATGCAGAGTTCCAAAGATTAGCAAGGAGAGATAAGAAAGCCTCCCTAAGCGATCAACACAAAGAAATAGAGGAAAACAACAGAATGGGAAAGACTAGAGATCTCTTCAAGAAAATTAGAGATACCAAGGGAACATTTCATGCAAAGATGGGCTCGATAAAAGACAGAAATGGTATGGACCTAACAGAAGCAGAAGATATTAAGAAGAGGTGGCAGGAATACATAGAAGAACTATACAAAAAAGATCTTCACGACCAAGATAATCAGGATGGTGTGTTCACTCACCTAGAGCCAGACATCCTGGAATGTGAAGTCAAGTGGGCCTTGGAAAGCATCACTATGAACAAAGCTAGTGGAGGTGATGGATTTGCAGTTGAACTATTTCAAAACCTGAAAGATGATGCTGTGAAAGTGCTGCACTCAATATGCCAGCAAATTTGGAAAATTCAGCAGTGGCCACAGGATTGGAAAAGGTAAGTTTTCTTTCCAATCCCAAAGAAAGGCAATGCCAAAGAATGCTCAAACTACTGCACAATTGCACTCATCTCACACGCTAGTAAAGTAATGCTCAAAATTCTCCAAGCCAGGCTTCAGCAATACATGAACCATGAACTTCCTGATGTTCAAGCTGGTTTTAGAAAAAGCAGAGGAACCAGAGATCAAATTGCCAACATCTGCTGGATCATGGAAAAAGCAAGAGAGTTCCAGAAAAACATCTATTTCTGCTTTATTGACTATGCCAAAGCCTTTGACTGTGTGGATCATAATCAACTGTGGAAAATTCTGAAGGAAATGGGAATACGAGACCACCTGACCTGCCTCTTGAGAAATCTGTATGCAGGTCAGGAAGCAACAGTTAGAACTGGACATGGAACAACAGACTGGTTCCAAATAGGAAAAGTAGTACGTCAGGGCTGTGTATTGTCACCCTGCTTATTTAACTTATATGCAGAGTACATCATGAGAAATGCTGGACTGGAAGAAACACAAGCTGGAATCAAGATTGCCAGGAGAAGTATCAATAACCTCAGATATGCAGATGACACCATCCTTATGGCAGAAAGTGAAGAGGAACTCAAAAGCCTCTTGATGAAAGTGAAAGAGGAGAGTGGAAAAAGTTGGCTTAAAACTCAACATTCAGAAAATGAAGATCATGGCATCCTGCCCCATCATTTCATGGGAAATAGATGGGGAAACAGTGGAAACAGTGTCAGACTTTATTTTTTGGGGTCCAAAATCACTGCAGATGTTGACTGAACCCATGAAATTAAAAGACGCTTACTCCTTGGAAGAAAAGTTATGACCAACCTAGATAGCATATTCAAGAGCAGAGACATTACTTTGCCGGCTAATGTCCGTCTAGTCAAGGCTATGGTTTTTCCAGTGGTCATGTATGGACGTAAGAGTTGGACTGTGAAGAAGGCTGAGTGCCAAAGAATTGATGCTTTTGAACTGTGGTGTTGGAGAAGACTCTTGAGAGTCCCTTGGACTGCAAGGAGATCCAACCAGTCCATTCTGAAGGAGATCAGCCCTGGGATTTCTTTGGAAGGAATGATGCTAAAGCTGAAACTCCAGTACTTTGGCCACTTCATGCAAAAAGTTGACTCATTGGAAAAGACTCTGATGCTGGGAGGGATTGGGAGCAGGAGGAGAAGGGGACGACAGAGCATTAGATTGCTGGATGGCATCACTGACTTGATGGATGTGAGTCTGAGTGAACTCCAGGAGTTGGTGATGGACAGGGAGGCCTGGCCCACTTTGATTCATGGGGTGGCAGATTCAGACACGACAGAGAGACTGAACTGAGGGTTAGTTCTCCAGTAGTCTAGCTTCTTGGAGTCAGTGCTCCCATACCAAAGGCTCGGGGCTTTGTCTCTGGTCAGGAAGAAAGATTCCACAAGTGGTTTTTTATGGCATTAAGTGAGATGAAAACAAACACCAAAAACAAGAAACCGAAGATGAACCCCAGACAAATGGCAGTTACCAAATCAAGCAAGTATTAATTAAAATAATGGAATATACACATACACATATACACCCATAAGCAAAGTGAAAACTGTCCACCAAAAAAAAATTAAGTACAGTAGATTGACCCAATGAACAAAGTAGTTAAAAATTATATTTACCATTTAAGAACAAAACTAATTAAGCACAAACTGAAAAGCTAAACTAAAGCAAGGACCAAGTGGGAAACAAAGCACTGTAAACAAATCTAACAAATATGCAGAGGAAAGGAATGAAAGAATAGAAAGAAATAATAGATACGTAAAGTTAGATAGAGGTAGATGAAGAAGATTTATACATATTAAAGATTAACTGCAAGGGAAAAAGAACACCAGGAAAAGCAAACAAAGGAATAAATGTAGACAAAATAATAATAAGTTTAAAAATTAAAATTAAAAATAGAGAAAAGAAAAAAGAGAGAGAGAAAAGAAAGAAAGAAAAAAAAAAAAGACTCCAGAGAAATGCAAAAGCCCAATGTAGAGGCAGAGGTTTATAACAACAACAAAAAATGTGACTGAGAAAAAAAAGCTCAAAAGCTTAATTAGATTTCATAGTGCCAATAAAGTTGACAACTACAACGGGGCAGGGGGAGGAAATAAATCCAAAAGAATCTACAGAACAAGTCAAAACTTAAGAATAATAAATGTTTTTCTTGAGTCACTGCTCTCAGAGTCCTTTCCCTCTTTGGGAGTCACAGTCCACCTCACTTCCTTAGGATGCCCTCCAACACTGTGCTCATCTCTGGACCTGCTGTGGTGGCATCTCAGATTCTAATTGGGTCCTACTCCTATGTGTTGTTGCCTCCAATGTCCACAGCTATTAGAACTACTGTGTTTTCTTTCATGGGAGCTTTCAGTGTTTTTTTATATATTCCATAGCCACAGAGTCTGCCTAGCTGATATTGTGGATTTAACCTCCAGCATGTACAGCTGGTGGGAAAGTTTTGGGTCTTCTTCCTTAGCCCCACTGCCCCAGGGTTTCAGTTGTGGTTTTATTTTCACCTCTGCATGTGGGTTTTCCACTGGGGTTTGCTCTCATGGCTCCCCTGGAGGACTTGGGTTTGCCCCTGTGAGGGCCAGGTGTGGAGGTGGTGCAGCTGCTTGGGTTGCAGGGATTCTGGCAGCACCAGGTACTCAGAGGAGTTGGCGGCTAGGGCAACAGGAAGTATAGCGCTCTAGAAGGGTGTGGCAACCAGTATTAGCCAATACGCTCCAGAATTCTTCCCTGGAGACCCGCCCTGACAGAGAAGCCTGGCAGGTCACAGACTATAGGGTCTCAAAGAGCTGGACACTACCAAAATGACCTTATGTGCACAGATGCAAGATTTTTTTGCCTGTGGCATGTCTGTCCTAGTGAGAGTTGAGTGTGAAGGTGGCATAGCCACTTGGCTTGCAGGGACCCTGGTGGCGCCAAGGGTGCAGGGACATAGACTGCCTTCACTGCAGGAGTTATGGCCCTATAAGTCTTTTTTTGAGCCTCTTATAGCTGGAGATCAGAAGGCCTCTTTGGCCAGTCTTTCGCCATAACCCCACCCATTCAGGCACTTAGAAGTTCCCTTGTCTGGGGTCCTTCTCTGTTCAGCATGTCAGGAACTTAAAGGGTCACCCTGGGTGGGGTCCTACTCTATAGTTTAAAATATCAGTCACTTAAAGGAGCACTTTGGGTGGGGTCCTACTCTGTAGTTCAGTGTGTCAGGCATTTGATGGGCCGCCTCTCAATTGTTCAGCTTCAGATGCTGGCCTGTTGGGGGAGAGAGGCTATGGTGATGGCTCCAACCCCTACTCGTGACTCAGCAGTATTACCTTGCTTCCGTGGCTGCCTGGCTTTCCTCCATAGGCATTTCCCACCACAATCTCCTCCCTCAGATCTCCCTGATCCGTCTCTCCGCAGTCAACAGCAGCCCTCACCCTGGGATTGCCCCACAATCCCTAAACCCCAGCTCCCAGCTTCTGTGCCTTCCAGGGAACCTGCATCCCTGTCTGGGGTATGTATGGCTACAGCAAGGACTGTCTGATTCTCATTCCATTTAGGCTGCCACAGATCAGCTGTTTCACTCTCAGTCTTAAATGTTTCTCCTCTGACTCAGACAATTGCCCCAATGTGGCGATTGAATCCCTGCTTCAGTTCCCCTACCTGACTAGTAGGTCCAGTCCTACTAAAACTCCTGCTTTTCCCGCTAGTTCCTTTCTCCTACCCAGTTTTGTGTGGTTCTATATATTCTTTTCTGCTGGTCAGGTACTCCTGTCCACTCTCAGCTGGTGTTCTACTGTTATGCCCAAGTCGCGAAATCTCCCAATGACCACCAGGGAGCCGATATCCGATGCAAAAGCAAGAGAGTTTTTATTACCAAGCTCAAGCTGGGGCTCCCACTGATACCAATGCAGCAGCTATAGGGAGGAGCACTGAGCTCTGGGTTACATTGCTTATATAGGGTATTATCGCGCGAAAAATTCAAAAAACGGGAGTCTCCGGGTCTGATTGGTCACCTTCTGGTGAAGGATTAGGTGTTGAGTTCTGATTGGTTCCCCTTTCCTGGGCTTGACTCGAATTTCCCAGGCTGGCCAAGGGTTCTGATTGGTTCACAGGTGGTGGGGTGAGGTCAGGGGATTTCCAAAGGCTCTTTTCCTGGAACCTTACAAAATGGATTGATTCTTCACTACATGCACTTCTGTGCCTGAAGGTGTATGTCCTGATGTACCCGTAGAGAGAGATATACTCCATGTCCACCTACTCCTCTTCCATCTTGTTCTTCCCAGATTTTTGCATTTTAAAAACTTTCTGCCACCTTCTTCACCCAGTTCTTCCAAAGTTTAGTCCACAGGAACTGAGAAACAGCCTGCAGATAATCCTTGTGTGGCTTCCTCATGTGTTTTTCTTTGTTGTTTAAGTTTAAATTTGAATTCTTTAAAAGAGAAAAGTGCTCCCCAGTTTTCCACAAACCTCATAACTCATTGGTTATTCTGCACCCAATCCACTTGATCTGTTCCCACCACCTGTCTGCTCTTTCTAGGCAATTTACGCTTCAAACATGTGTCTCCCACTGGAGAAACAGAGCAGGCAATGAGCATAGAGCAAACTTCTATTTGAATGGAGAGAAATACAGAGAGGGAAGATAACAGATTTGTATCTCCAAATACTGTCTTAGCCAAATATGGAAAGACAAAGCAGTTGAGGTGTATATGGGATGTCCAGATCACTGACACACAGCGTCCCAAGTTGAAAAACCCCAAGTCTGCTGAACGAATGCAAATCTTTACAACAACGTTCTGGCCTGCTCATCATATGACAACCAGCTCCTTTTGTCATCCCAGCTCTCTCTCAGCCTCACAATCAAACTGCATAACTAGCTCTTCTCTGTATCTTCTCACTTTGCCCTCAGTGATTCAGCTCATTATGTTTCCTCCATCTCCGAATGTCCTTTCTACTGATTTCTAGTCAGAAGCTTAATTATCCTTCAAGTAGGAGCTCAAATTCTATTTTCCTATGCTTTTACAAAAGGTTCTTGTCAACTTTTCAAGCTTTCTCTATCAGCCCATTAGCTATAGAATTATAGCTATAGAATTCTTCAAGAATTCTAGGTCCACTCCTTTGATCCCACCGCCCCCCCCCTACACCAGCACAACAATCTCACTCATGACCACAGCTTCAATTACAACTATTTTGCAGATGGCCCACACATGTATATTGCTAGTCCAGTAGTGACCACATATTTAATTGCCTTTTGAAATATCTTTTTTAAATATTACAAAGGCATCTCAAAATCAACTTAACTAATGGTCTTTCTCTACTAAACCTGAGCTATTTTTTCAATGAGTGAAGGTTGCCCCCAACCAACCATGCTGTTAGCAACCATAAACCTAGGAATCATCCAGGATCTTCCCTTCTCTCTTCATCTCCACATGTAAACCATCAAAAACGCAAGTTTTTTACAAGTAGGGATGACCTGATCAGGCCAACTCAAAATGGTTTTTTCCAACTACTGCAGCGTAAATTGTTGGTATTTGAATTTCCTTCATCAGTATACTTTTGGAAAGCATCACTCATCAACTCTGGGCCATTAATAGTTTGAATTTCAAAACTGGTCAGGCTGAGAAGGGCATCATGCAAGCCAATGATACAACTTCCAGTTAGATTCTGAGTCCAAATACAAAATTTGGAAAACACTGATGTCTCAGCTTGAGGACAGTCAGGCAGAGAGAATTCTTTCTCACTTAGCCTTTTGTTCTACTTGGCTACTTTTTTTGTTGTTGTACTTTCTTATTTAGCCATTTGTTCAGTGAATTGCATGAGGTCTACCCACACTGGGGAGGGCAATCTGCTTTACTCAGTCTATGGATTCAAATGTTAATCTCATCTAGAAATACCCTCAGAGATACACCAAGAAATAATGTTTAATCAAATTCTAAAGATTCCTTGGTCCAGTCAAGTTGACATATAAAATTAACCATCACATAAGTTAAATTTTGACATTTTTCTTCTTACCTGGCCTTGCCTTGCTAATTCATTGGCTTCTACCCTCATGTCACACCAAGTCTGGGTCTACTAAATGAGTACACACCCCTTCTTTTCCTGATCAGAACAAGGTCTGTCTATTCCCAGAAGCAAAATGTTGTGATAGGACCATTAACCATTCTCCAAAAAGAAAAAAAAAGTTATTAAAAATGAAGCATTTCTGGAAGTTAATTTTATGGAATGCCAATCTTGTAAGATACACTGGGAAAAAAAAAGAAAGGATTTCTTGACAATCAAGTGCTATATCCCTCTATTAGTTTTCTATGTTACATAACATACTACCCATAAACTTAGCAGCTTAAAGCAATAGTCATGTATTATCTCACTGTTTCTGTGGGTTAGGAGTCCAAGCAGGTCCTAACTGTGCTCTCTACTCAGATTCTCACGGGGATTCATCATAGTATTGGTTGGGCTGTGTTCTTTTCTGGAGCTCAGGTTCTTCTCCAAGCTTATGCAGTATGAGGCAGAATTCAGTTCCTCTTGGAGACTGCCCTCAGCAACTAGAGACAGCATCTCTCCATGGGCAACCACACATGGCTGCTTGTTTCTCAAGGTCAGCAGGACAACTTCAGTCCCTTTTAGAGACTTTCTCCTGGTTAAGTCAGGTTCATCTGGGATCATCCCATTTTTTATTAACTCGAAGTCAACTGTTTTGAGAACCTTCATACTTTCCAGGTGGTGACACTGGTAAAGAATCCACCCACCAATACAGGAGAAAAGGGTGAGATCCCTAGGTTGGGAAGATCTCCTGGAGGAGGAAATGGCAACTCATTCCAATACTCTTGCTGGGAAAATTCCATGGACAGAGGAACCTGGTGGGCCCATGTAGTCACAGAGAGTCAGACATGACAGAGCACACACACAAACACACACAGAATCATTTGCCATGTAATGTAGCCAAAACATAGGCATGATATCCCATCAACTTCGCCAATCTGACCTTCACGCAAGGGGACAAGATTACACTGCACTCAAACACTCAGGGGTAGGAATCTTGGGGACGACCTTAGAATTCTTCTTTTGACAGCCCAGATCCAGCTTGTGAATTAGCATGTCATGATCTCTGAAAAATCCTAGAGGAAAGAAATCTGGTTGACTTTCTTCCCACCTATTCACCAAATTTATTTGGCCTCGATGAAAACTTTATTTTCACATAACACCATCATTGTCCTTGAAATTAGTGTTATGTTTTATCTACGTCTTGGGATATACTGAAACAGGAAAAAAAAAAAAAAAACTGGACCACAGTCAGTCCAGGATTCAAATTTCCATCCTGTCACTTCCCTGTGTTTCTCCAGCTTGGGCTTGTTCCCTGAACTCACAGTGACTTGCTAAAATGGCTGCAGAAGAGCAGTGTACCTGCTTTTGAAGGCTGAAGACATGTAGGTAGTTTTTGTATTCTTCTTAACTATGAAAATAACAAAAATATGAAAACTTCGGGGTTACTGTCAAAGTTGAATAGGTTAAAATTGATGGAGATGTCAAAAAAGTGTCAAGTACTACTCCTTTTATCAAGCAAACTAATACGGAAAGCTTTCAACCATACAGTGTAAAATATAAACTACCTGATAACTTTGGAACAAGTGCCAAGTTTTTAGTTTGTTTGCTTCTTTGCTTCAAATAAGTTTTATTTTTAATAGAACCTGTAAACAACCTCAATGTTCATTAACAATTGATGGATAAACAAGTGTATACCATCCATACACAGGGAAATATTACTCAGCAGTAAAAAGGTATAACCTATTTATATTCATAACAGTAAATAATCTCAAAACAATTATGCTTACTGACAGAAGGTAGGAAAAAACCTCGTACTGTATTGCACTTATAAAAAATTCTAGAAAATGTAAACTAATGTGTTATGAAATAAAACAAATCAATAGTTGCATGTAGATTAGGGAAGGACAAGAGGAAGAGATCATTAAGGGGCATGAGAAAACTTTTGGGGGTAAAGATATATGCATTACCGTCATTGTTGTGATGGCTTTATAGGTACATACCTATGTCAAAATTCAGCACATTGTATAATTTAAGTGTTATTGTTGTTCAGTTGCTAAGTTATGTCCAACTCTTGCAACCTCATGGATTGCAGCACACCAGGCTCCTCTTTGTCCACGCGATTTCCCAGGCAAGAATACTGGAGTGGGTTGCTATTTCCCTCTCAAGGGGATCTTTCCAACTCAGGGATCGAACATGCATCTCTTGCGTGGCAGGCAGATTCTTTACCACTGAGCCACCTGGGAAGCTCCACAATTTAAGTAAGTGCTGTTTATTCAATTCCAATTATAAACCAACAAAGATGTTAAGAGATAAAATGGGCCTACATAAAAATCTGGATCTCCCAGTTCTTTGGGAAAATCAACCAATCCTATATATCAGCTCAGCCATCTCCCACTTTCCATGTCTTGGTAGGGTCAAATCTGCTGCAGAAGCAGCAAAAGGTGGAGAAAATTAAGACCCTGGCCACCTAAACACTGGCTGGGTCACAAAACTCATCCAAGACTACAGAGACACTTTCTTCTCTGCCCTAGACTTCCTGCTTGTGCAGTGATGGCCATAATGTCAACAGCCCAGGAAGATACAGGAATCCAGAAAACCTTTAGATTATTTGTTCTGAGACTGACCTTGGTCACAGGAGAAAAAGAGATCTGTAGGTCCCAAGAATTTCTGTATACCTTTAACCCACAGAGCCATAGTCACATGAAATTTGTGTATGCCCTTCAGAACAGATACATAAATTCTAGTTTTCCACAACCTCCAAACTCTCTACTTCTTAATGTTTTGTACACATTATGTTTTTTTTAATCTATGTGTTTTATTAACTGTTTTAAAGTTTCCTTTTTTCTCTAAGATACAGTCAAACACACTTTAGGATTTCTAAGTAAAACATCATTTACCAGAGTTAGCTTTACTAAGTGTTAAGGCTTAAAATTTGAGAAAATAGAAAAACAGAATTTATACGTTTAACCCTTAACTTTTGAACATCAGCAAAAATAACATGATATGCGTGAGAACAAGAAATATATCAGTTAGTTTCCCACTTAGCCCCTGTATGGCTTATCTACCACTAGATTCTAAACTCCACAGCAGCTATGACTTCTGGTTAGGTCTTAGGAGAAAGCAATCAACAGTGCTGAAGATTATGTGACATATTCCCTGGGGAAAGGGGACTTAGCACATGCTATTTCTAGAAGCACTGAAAGTTGTCATGCCAATTACCCCTTCATCAAGGTTAGCATAGGGATCATAGGAGATTCTGGCATTGAGGTCAAAAGCTCAGTCTCACAAGTGAAGTGAAGTGAAAGTCACTCAGTCATGTTCGAACTTTATGACCCCATGGACTATACAGTCTATGGAATTTTCCAGGCCAGAATACTGGAGTGGGTAGCCTTTCCCTTCTCCAGGGGAGCTTTCCAGCCCAGAGATCAAACCCAGGTCTCCCACATAGCAGATAGATTCTTTACCAGCTGAGCCACAAGGGAAGCCCAAGAATACTGGAGTGGGTAGCCTGTTCCTTCTCCAGTGGATCTTCCCAACCCAGGAATCCAACTGGGGCCTCCTGCATTGATGGGAGATTCTTTACCAAATGAGCTATCAGGGAAGACCTCAGTCTCAAGAGGCTGAACAGTTTTTCTTAAGACAGATTAGTCACCATTGCCAATTAGGCAAAATTAGGTTGAGAGCTAATTCATTGGAAGGGCCAGTGAATATTCATTGGAAGGACTGATGCTGAAGCTAAAGTTCCAATACTTTGGCCACCTGATGCAAAGAGCTGACTCATTAGAAAAGACCTAGACACTTGGAAAGATAGAAGGTGGGAGGAGAAGGGGACAACAGAGGACGAGATAGTTGGATGGCATCACAGACTCAATGGACATGAGTTTGAGCAAGCTCTGAGAGATGGTGAAGGACATAGAAGCCTGGTGTGCTGCAGTCCATGGGATCACAAAAAGTTGGACACGACTGAGCGACTTAACAACAACAAGACTGAGAGCTGTTCTCTGCCATCCTGCTATTTTCTCTGAGACACATAAAGTTTGGGGCTCCCAGAAAAGGTGTTCCGTCTTCATGCTTGCAAAGACCATTTCTTTTTAAATAATTTTTATTGGAGTATATTTGCTTTACAATCTTGTGTTAGTTCCTGCTGTACAGCAAAGTGCATCAGCTATATGTATACATATATCCTCTCTTTTTTGGATTTCCTTCCCATTTAGGTTACTGCAGAGCACTGAGTATAGAGTTCCCTTCGCTATATAGTAGGTTCCCATTAGTTATCCATCGTTTTTCTTTTTTAAAAAAATTTCAATTCAGTTCAGTTCAGTTCAGTCGTTCAGTCATGTCCGACTCTTTGCGACCCCATGAATTGCAGCACACCAGGCCTCCCTGTCCATCACCAACTCCCGGAGTTCACCCAAACTCATGTGCATCGAGTCGGTGATGCCATCCAGCCATCTCATCCTCTGTTGTCCCCTTCTCCTCCTGCCCCCAATCCCTCCCAGCATCAGGGTCTTTTCCAATGAGTCAACTCTTCGCATAAGTATTGGAGTTTCAGCCTCAGCATCAGTCCTTCCAATGAATACTCAGAACTGATCTCCTTTAGGATGGACTGGTTGGATATCCTTGCAGTCCAAGGGATTTTCAAGAGTCTTCTCCAGCATCACAGTTCAAAAGCATCAATTCTTCAGTGCTCAGCTTTCTTCACAGTCCAACTCTCACATCCATACATGGCCACTGGAAAAACCATAGCTTTGACTAGACAGACATTTGTTGGCAAAGTAATATCTCTGATTTTTTAATATACTATCTAGGTTGGTCATAACTTTCCTTCCAAGGAGTAAGCGTCTTTTAATTTCATGGCTGCGATCACCATCTGCAGTGATTTTGGAGCCCAGAAAAATAAAGTCTGACAATGTTTCCACTGTTTCCCCATCTACTGGCCATGAAGTGATGGGACCAGATGCCATGATCTTTGTTTTCTGAATGTTGAGCTTTAAGCCAACTTTTTCATGCTCCTCTTTCACTTTCATCAAGAAGCATTTTAGTTCCTCTTCACTTTCTACCATAAGGGTGGTGTCATCTGCATATCTGAGGTGATTGATATTTCTCCCAGCAATCTTGATTCCAGCTTGTGCTTCTTCCAGCCCAGCGTTTCTCATGATGTGCTCTGCACAGAAGTTACATAAGCAGGGTGACAATATACAGTCTTGACGTACTCCTTTTCCTATTTGGAACCAGTCTGTTGTTCCATGTCCAGTTCTAACTGTTGCTTCATGACCTGAAAATAGGTTTCTCAAGAGGCAGGTCAGGTGGTCTGGTATTCCCATCTCTTTCAGAATTTTCCACAGTTTCTTGTGATCCATACAGTCAAAAGCTTTGGCATAGTCAATAAAGCAGAAATAGATGTTTTTCTGGAACTCTCTTGCTTTTTCCATGATCCAGCAGATGTTGGCAATTTGATCTCTGGTTCCTCTCTGCCTTTCCTAAAAGCAGCTTGAACATCAGGAAGTTCATAGTTCACATATTGCTGAAGCCTGGCTTGGAGAATTTTGAGCATTACTTTACTAGCTTGTAAGATGAGTGCAATTGTGCAGTAGTTTGAGCATTCTTTGGCATTGCCTTTCTTTGGGATTGGAATGAAAACGGACCTTTTCCAGTCCTGTGGCCACTGCTGAGTTTTAATAACATTCTATTTAGCCCAATATACAGCAAACAGCTTTTAACATATAGTCAGTTTAAAGATTATTAGGTGTTTTACACTCTTTCTTTCTCTTTTTTTTCAAACTGTCTTGAAAATCCAGTGTACATTTTTTGCTTGTAGCACACCTTAGCTTATTTCAAGTGCTCAATAGTTATTTGTGGCTAGTGCCTTGTTGTTGTTGTTTAGTCACTAAGTTGTCCCACTCTTTTGTGGCACCATGGACTGTAGCCTGCCAGGCTCCTCTATATTTCCCAGACAAGAATACTGGAGTGGGTTGCTGTTTCCTTCTCCAACTGCTAAGTTTTAGAGACAAAATGTTTGACATTTAGGTTAACTTGCAGGGCAGGGTCTGTATGCAAGACTAAATAGGATGAATTATTAAGGAACAAACTGATAAAGCTTGTGGGTAAAATTTAAACACTATAATGATTGTGTGCCCTTTAGCCCAAAGTTTATCCTTTCTAAGTCTCAGTGTATTTATCTAAAAAATGGGTATATTAATAGCATCTGTATCATAGACATATTATAAGGGCTTCCCTTTTGGCTTAGCTGGTAAAGAATCCACCTGCAATGCAGGAGACCTGGGTTGATCACTGGGTTGAGAAGATCTCCTGGAGAAGAAAGGCTACCCATTCCAGTATTCTGGCCTGGAGAATTCCATGGACTATACAGTCCATGGGGCCACAAAGTGATGGACACTACTGAGCGACTTTTATCATCATCATCAAAGGCTTCCTAGGTGGCACTGGTGTTAAAGAACCCATCTGCCAATGCAGGTTAGGCTTAAGAGACATTAGTTTGGTCGCTGAGTTGGGAAGATCCCCCGAAGAAGGGAATGGCAATCCATGCCAGAATTCTTGCCTGGAGAATCCCATGGCCAGAGAAACCTGGCAGGCTACAGTCCATAGGGTCACATAGAGTTGGACACTACTGAAGCAACCTAAGAAATAGATAAAAATAGAGTAGTGTGTGTCACTTCAGTGTGAAGTTAACTATTGTATAAGCTTAAATTATCATTTGATCTCAACTATTGTTGTATTGTGCTTTTAAATCCTTGAGTGAAAATACGGTGCTGAATTCTGAAACACCCAGAAAACTTCAGATTGATGTTCATGTTGGACCTCTTATTAAAAGGAAAACAGCATGCTTATATTATTCAATGTCATTAGTCATTCATAGGAGGGAGAAAAATGCAGAGAATATATTGAAGAAGGAAATTATAGGGCCTGGACTCCATCTTAGGCCTGTTCATGCTGATCATGCTCAGCCACCTTTCCAATGGACTCTGAACTCTGTGTTTAGTGCCTATGAAATCAACAACAGAAGGATAAGACCCCCTCCAGACAGGGGAACCTTGAAGATCATATCTAGGTTACTCATTGCCTAAGAGAAAACATACACTAATCACCCCTTCCTTCAGACAGGCCATAAATTTTTCTGTATCTATCAGAGTGTAATCTCAGGTTTATTGATTATTGGCTAATTGTTTGACTGTTTGAGCACATGAGCACATACCACGTGAATGACGGGGTTACTGGGATTGTATTTTCCTTGGTTTATGTAAGTCTCAAGGAATTTGGAGTGGTGGGTTCAGACATGTACACGTGGGGTATAAAAGATTTTCATAAATGCTGGTCGGGGTCCTTGACTAAGAGGAGACTCTGCCTTGGGCCCGCTGGTGTAATAAACTGCCCTCCATTATCTGCATTGTCCTTCTGAGTGAGTTTGTTTCCTGGAATGCATGGCTACAACAATATTACTCATAAACAAAATTCTTCCTAAAAGGAATACGTTGCAACACATCCCATGAGGCATCTGCAGATCTTTAGGGACACAAAACAATTTATTGAAACTTCTGTACAAAGTGAAACTCGTATTTGGAGCAATGCATTAAAAACCTACAGATCATTTATTCATGCTCTTCACTGAAGGAATTGCAGACATCACTTCTTTTACGCAAATGCTCCTTTAGTGATTAAAATTCCTTCTGTCTGGCATATGGGTGGAAAAGAAAGAAAGGCAAGTGAATAAGAAATGCAACCCTCTCTGATGCTGATAGATAAACTGCATATATTTAAGAACAAGGAATGTAGTGTATGCTTGTTATAGTATTAAAAAATAAAATATATTGGGAACTCCTTGAATTTCCTTCCCAGTAATGAGTGGCAAGGGTGAAAATGTCACTTACAACAATTTCATTGGCGTACCATCAGTGAGGCCAGAGTGGATAGTTGAAATAGACGTCAATAGGGTATCATTTTGATATTACTTCTGCAAACACAACTAGGAGAATTAATGTCATTTAAAACTGCATGTCAACACTTCAAAAGAATCACGACAAATAAAGGAAAAAAATCCTTGCAATTTAACTAGTTTTTCCTGGAGCTATCTTTTTCAGGTATTATCAAACATATAAGAAAAAGATGCTGGCATTTCCCAGGTCCACTAGGTAAGCTTGTATTAATTGTGCACACAACAACACCAAAGGGGCTGGCTTCAGAGTTGCAGTACAGTATAAAACATATAATTGAGAGTTACTCAGAGTTGGGTGGAACCTGACTTTGCCACTTAATACTCAATTTCTTTATTAGTCAAATGGGAATAAAAATACCTACCTTTACATTAATTATGGGAATTGAATAGGTTAATGTATAGGAAACAACCCAATATGTAGCAGATGTGCAACAGTGGTCGTTATTACAACTTTTCTAGTTAATGTCTGTCTTTGGCTTTCCCAATAGTAGCCTCTTAGACAAGTATTTGGGTGCAAGAAGTTTATTAAGAAATTACAGAAAGCACAGGGGGAAAGGAGTTGGGAAGGGAGACAAAGAAGGGAAGGAAGACATTAGCAGGTGATTTGTTGACCAAGTGGCTGGTAGCGGTAATGGGCTCAATTCTTCAGGGGAACTGTAAGAGATCAAAGCAGAACAGCTTCAGTATTATCCCCACCTAAGAGGTGAGAAAGCTAGGGTATTTATCCTATTATTGGTTGAGAACTGTTTCTGGAGACATTAACCTTCCTGCCCTGCATGCTAGACCAGTCTGTTCCCAAAAGCAAATGACCACAGGCAGAAAGAATCAAAGGGATTTCAATAACTGGCCTTTCAAGTACAGAAGTGTGCACACAGGGGATATGGGTAGAGCTCCAGCAGGATCTGGATCTCCACTACTTATGAGCTAAGTGATCAGGTATCTTAGTTCATCTCTCTGAGCCTAAATGTCTCTTTTGTAAAAAAGAGTACAGGAAGACTTACCCCACAGTATAGTGACAAGAATATGAAATATAAATGTAATTTATACATTCTTCTTAACCCAGACTTTATTAATCTCCTTAACTCCTTTATGATGATCCTACTTTATGATGTTATTATAATATAGGTAAAATCTTTCAAGCTATATTCTTAGGCATCTGCTTGTCTGGAAACTGTAGGCTGACAAGATTAGAGTGTCAACCCTCTTGTTGATTGGACTTAGAAATTTGAACTTGGACAATCAGATTTTATAACAGGGTTGGTTTGGTAGACATTCTCACAGAATTTACTATTGGAGAGATTGGACATACACAAGTAAAAAATTTAAATTTAGAAATTTAAGGTACCAAAGTAGATAGTAGGTGCGGTATAGTTTTCTAAGTGAGATGTGAGGTTTTGTCACTGGGAAAGCTGCTGAAATTCCTAATGCTTTCAACTAGTATCATTTCCCATTTCACTTTGAAACTTCAAGGGATCTAGATAGGGCACACACTTACTTAGTGCTGACTTCTTAAACTATCACCTGCGCGGCTCAGTAGTGAAATGATACATGATTTTGTGAAACGGAGTAAAAATGGCCAAAGACTGGACATGTGCTAGGAAACAGAATTATTCTGTTTCATTATTTTTAAGAGGAAAAAGAGCAGGAAATGGGCTATTTCCCAACTGCGGCATAAAGAACGCATCAAAGCTGGAGGCAAGACTTTTAAGTGAGAGTTTAAAATTGGAAAACATCTTTTGAATATGTAAATTTTGCTAATTAAAGTGAATAACAAGCAATTACTAAGTGTCAAATTTGTGTTCTTAGAAAGATGCGGAGGGTGAAAACAGCACAGAGTTTGCTGAGGGAAAAATCTGAGATCTAAGCTCCACTACTTATGAGCTAAGTGATCAGGTATCTTAGTTCATCTCTCTGAGCCTAAATGTCTCTTTTGTAAAAAAGAGTACAGGAAGACTTACCCCACAGTATAGTGACAAGAATATGAAATATAAATGTAATATGATACATAAAAGTGATCAAATCCATCAGCTGGTGAACAGATAGACAAATTGTGGTACCCCTATACAACAGGGAGTTACTCAGCAATAAAAATGAATGAACTAGTGCGTGATGCACAAAACAACATGGATTAATCTCAAGCTAAGTCAAAAAGCAGAGTATATATTGAAGGATTTCATTTATATAACATTCTAGAAAATGCAAAGTAATCTACAGTGACAGAATGCACTTAAGCAATTTCTCGAGGATGGAGGAACCAGAAAAGGGAGAAAGTGATAGGTAAGAAAGAGAAACTTCTGTAGTGATGAAGATGTTCGTCATCTTGATTGCTATAATTGTTGAATGGATGTATACATATGTCAACATTTCTCAAAGTTATACTTTAAATATGTGCCCTTTATTGTCTTATAATTATACTTCAATGAAGCTGTTGACAAAAACTGTTACTGACACAGAAGATTCTCAGTAAATGTAATTTTCCTTCTCTGAATGTGTTTGGGCTTCCATCATAGCTCAGTCAGTAAAGAATCTGTTTGCAGTGCAGGAGACCCGGGTTTAATCCTGGGTGGGGAAGATCCCCTGGAGAAGGGAATGGCAACCCACTCCAGTATTCTTGTCTAGGGAATTCCATGGACAGAGGTAATCAATCATAGAGAACCAGTACTTTGGCCACTCAGGGATAACTTATGCAGGAAACATCAGTGCTGTGTGGCCAGCCCCCAGCTTCCCTGGGCTATGCTGCAAAAGGCTGGTACCTGCAACCTTCCTCAGAGGCTTGCATTCGGGCTGCTAGAGCTGCCTCACGTCCAGAGAGCAAGAGCTGAAAGTGTCTAGGAGATTATACCCTCTCAGGGCAACCTGTAGCTAACTTACTGGTACATAGGTGACAAGCCCAGCTTCGCTGCTTCCACACAGGGACAAACTTTGACATGCAATTTATGGTCCAGAGCTCCCTGTTGGATCAGAAGGAGGCTGGCACTTCATCTGATATTGTAGCTTTGGCAGACTCTTTTCCTTCCTTTACCCTGTTTCCCCCATTTGCTTACCATTTTCCACAGGGAGAATTTCTTGGAGAAAACCACTTGTACTTGAACCCAATCTAAAATATCATGGCAGTCCTTTCTGGCCACAGAGATGCCAAGAAATGGAACTGGGACACCAGAACGCCTCATCAGAATCTTTCAGATATTCTTTTAGAACTTGAGTTAGGGAATGAGGACTCTCTTTCCTCTATAATCCAGAGGCAGTAAGGATGTGATATGGAAGCTCCTGTTACCCACTTCTTCATCTTGTGAAAAATGATTTTAAAAGCCAAAGTGAGAGAAACTCAAACCATGATGATGATGATGATAGAGACAGAGAGAGACTCCTGTGCTAAGTTGCTTCAGTTGTGTCTGACTCTTTGCAACCCCATGGACCATAGCCTGCGAGGTTCCTCTGTCCATGGAATTTTCCCAGCAACAATACTAGAATGGGTTGCCATGCCCTTCTCCAGGGGATCTTCCTGACTTGTATTTCTTATGTCTCCTGCATTGGCAGGTGGGTTCTTTACCACGAGCCCCACCTGAGAAGCCCCTTCTCATGATATTTAGGTCCGAACAGTTATATTTCAGAATAGATACTCTTTCCTTCTGGAGTGTTTTATATTGGCCAATAAATGAGTCTGGTTTAAGATTTGTCACTTGTAATAGAAGAAGTCTTGATCAAAATTTCTGGTTAAGCAATGGAACTAGGGCTTTCTGCCCTTGCCATGTGAAATGCACAGGTTAGAACAAACTGGATCAAACAGGTGGACTACTCTTATCCAGTAAGGCCATAGGCAATAAAAAATATTGTGTTCAAATTTTGCCTTTCAGAATTAGGGTTCAAATAGATTTCATATTTTTCCCCCTCTGGCAAAGAAATACAACTTGTATTCTGAGGTACGATCAAATACTTTGATAATATTTTTCATACTGTATGGCAACTGTTTTTAATAATTCAAACTGATTCTCTTTAGAATGCAAAATTCTCCCTTTGCACAGACTGATGATATAAAGTCACTAAGGGGGAATATGGAGGCTGATTTTACGTTTGTTCCATTAAAAAATATACTTTTCCCTGAGACACAGAATGATAACATAAAAACCCATTTACCAAAGGAGAAAAAAAAATGATCCTAATTGCACAGACTAACAGTAATAGTATAAAATGACTTCCTGGGAAAGTTTAGCTCACAAATGCTCTGAACTTTTACTAAATCAAATGAATAACAGGACCATCAACTGCTTGGAGAACTTTCAAATTGTAATTTTCTATTTTGTGCAGAATATTGGAATAGTACTTACTTGGCTTGGCTAAAATCAGACTAATGACTTGAGAGTTACTATTTTAATTCATTTAATGATTGCTTGATGACTTACAAAGTTTTTGCTTCCCTTTTGCTATGGCTTTTTAATGAAATTAATCTATGAAATGATTAGATTTATAAAACGAAAGTTTTGTACAATAATCTCTGTTGCTCTCAGTTTGATAATTGGAAAATTGGTGGAAGAAGAGATGTATCTAGGATTATGAATGTCCATGGGGAAATGACAATATTATATTGTATTAAGCAAAACAATAAGTATTGCATTTCTGCTCTATGAATAAGTATTTATATCAGTGGTACAAATATTTATACTACAGGAGATTTTGCTCCCTCTCCTCCTCCATTAATACCCCACTCATCTCAAGGACATTTGGCAATATACAGTAACAGATTTGATTGTTACTATCAGTCATTTGCTACTGGCATCTAGCAAGTAGAGGCTAATCTTGCTAATAAATATTCTACAATGCACATCCTAAAAATGTTAATAGTATTGAGGTTAAGATCCTCTAACTTATACGCTTGCTACCAAACATTCTTTCTTTCACTGCTTCTGAGTTGTACACTGCAGTGGTTAACTCGTTAACGCTTGGAAATGATCTGTGTTCATTGTTAAACATCTGGATTGGACTCTGGATTGAAAAGTCAGCCCTGCCCCCTTGTAGCCATATAACCTGAGGCAGATCCATATAACCTGCCCCTATGTCTTTTTTCTAATCTGTAATAGAGGAATAGCATTCATCTCACAGAGCTATTTTGAGAACTGACTCAGGTGGACACTCTTAGTAAATGTGCTTAACACACTGATTGCACATATTTTAGATCCAACTCAATTATTGTTGTTTTTATTACTATGAGAAGAACTTGGGTGGGGTTATGGTGGATGAAGCAAGGTATTTTGTTTGGTCTGTTTTAATGAAGCCATTTTGGCACTACAGATATTCTGATATAACCTAAAATATAAGACACTAGAATTTCATTTTAAAAATTATTGCATAACTTCTACCACAGACACCCTTAGTCCAGTCTTCAATCCCTAAGTGTATTTAGGATTGAAGAATGGACTATTCTCTCCCTTCTCCCTAAGTCTGAAACATCTTGTCCATCTGTCATTTTCAACCTACCCCCATCCCTATTTTGAACCTCAGTTCAGTTAAGTTCTGTCACTCAGCCGTGTCTGACTCTGCAACCCCATGGACTGCAGCATGCTAGGCTTCCCTCCCCTTCACCAACTTCTGGAGCTTGCTCAAATTCATGTCCATTGAGTCGGTGATGCCATCCAACCATCTCATCCTCTGTCACCCCCTTTTTTCCCTGTCTTCAGTCTTTCCTGGCATCAGGGTCTTTTCCAAGGAGTCAGTTATTTGCATCAGGTGGCCGAAGTATTGGAGTTTGAGCTTCAGCATCAGAGAATCAGACGGTTAGATGGCATCACTGACTCATTTAGGCTTTCTTGCTTTGTCTTCTAAAGGAAACCAGATTTTCCACCCATGACAGTAGATGCTGTGGGAAGATGATGCTGTCAAAAGGACTTAGGAATGCAACTGGGAAGAGCTGGGTGCTTCAGGCTCAGGTTGTGAAGGATGGCATTCTGGACAGGACAAAAGCTATGACTAAGTGTGCCAAGGCAGAATTTATAAGGCCTTTCCTGAGGACAAAGAGTTAATATCCAACTCTGGCTGAGCAAACCCCTCATGAGGGAAGCCATTGGGGAGACAGTTAGAAACAGGTATTTAAACCAGTGGTTCAATAGCCTTAAGCACTGACTGGAAGAATTTAATTTAATTTATAGTGATGGGAAGTATCACATGATTTAAAATAGGACATATAAGTGACAAGATGAAAAGGATCTTTTGAGTCCTTTAGAAATATATTATTTTTTATTATAATATGCATTAATTATGATAAATTTAGATAAAAATAAAGAAAAATCACCCCAATTCTACTTTCTAGATTTCAAATTATTTATGGTTATATATGGGCTTCCTGGGTGGCTAAGTGGTAAAAAATCCACCTGCAATGCAGGAGACACAAGAGATTCAGGTTTGATCCCGAATTCGGAAAGATACACTGGAGGAGGGCACAGCAACCCACTCCAGTATTCTTGCCAGGAAAATCCCAGTTAGATAGTGTACACCTGGAGTAGTCAGCAGGGCAGCCATTAGCTATGAGTAGCTATTCAAAATTAAATGTAAATTAATGAAAATAAATTTAAATAAAGAATTTATTTTCTTAGTTCCACTAGTCACATTTAAGTCCTCAAAAGCCATACATGACTGATGGCTATAATACCAGACAGCCCAGATAAAGAACTTTTCCCTCACTGCAAAAAGATCTATTGGATAGTGCTGGCATAGATTCAGTCCCAGATTGATTGAGATTGGCCTCTTCCTAATCATTATCTCAGGCAACTTACTCTCTTCCATGAGACTCAGTTTGCAAATCTGTAAAATAAGGCTGTGGGGTGGGGACTAAGTTCTGTAAGGCTTGGAGAAAGCACATACCTATTTAATAAAAGTTGGGAACAAGAGAGAGAGGTTGGGGAGAGGTGGATCTTGACGGTATCTAAGAACTCTAAAGAACAGTGAAGAAACCCATTAGTGTTCCGTCTAACACTGGGCAGGTTTTTTCCCTTCATGGACCTCAACTTCCATTCTTATTAGAAGGTATTGGCAGATTTCTAGATATTTTTGAATCTTTGAATTTTCTTTTTAGGGTGATTTTCGCACTGGTTTCATCTTCATTTTGTTATCCATCTAGCCAGGATTGGTTGAGTACCTCCTGTCTTCCAGGCACTGTACTGGTTGCAGGGTCGTAAGAGCAAGGAAGACATAGTCCTTGTCATTGTGGATTTTTAGATTTATAGCAGAAACTAACACATCATTGTACAACAATTATACTCCAATATAAAGAAAGAAAGCAGCAGACAAGAAACCACTGGGGTAATTGCCTAGTGATAACCACCAAGATGACTCCCAGCCTTGCCTTCAGGGAAGCTTCCTGAAGGGGATGGTGACTGAAGAGGAGGGATGAGATAGCCAGAGTCTGGTGGACAATAGGGAAGAGTTGTTTCTGGCAAAGGGAACAGCATGGAACCTTCTCTTGGAGTTTCATTCCATACTGTTTGATCTCATGTAGTAATTAGATTTCAGGGAGGTAGGGAAAGGTTAAGGAACATACTAGAAGTGGGGTAAGAAATGGAAAAGAAAATGAGCGAGAAAGAGAATTGGATGACTGCTTTTTTCTCTAGCCTACTCCAAGTCCCACTTTCTGGGTCAGTGCTTCTCCAGTCATGGTAACTGGATCACCAACAATACAGATGGTGGGGTGGGAGAGGTACTTATAAAAATACAGAAGGGCTTACTGAATCAGAACATACGGAGGATATGGTCCCAAGGATATAAAACAAACAAACAAACTAAACCAAAACGGGATTCTATTAAGAACTCTGCTGTGACTGCTTATTTCCCAACAAAGCAGGGCATTTGAAATGGAATGTCTTTAATTTTGTTATTTAAATAAAGGATATGTTGATAATAGTGAAAGTGCTAAATTCCACAGCTCCCAATGGCAGTGGGAATGCAGATTTTGTTTCTGAAGAGAATTTCTTTCCCACAGTCTGGTGCCAGTTTTCTCTTTCAGTACATGTTTCTTCATTATTTTTTGTATAAATGTTCCTCACTTCATCCATTTCCTAATTTCCTGACCAGTAGAATGACATTGCCTTTGTTTTTATCCTTATATCTTATTCTCCACAGCTTTTCAAGTGACCTTCTCCCCGAATGCTCCCTCTCTGAGTTTCTAGTCCTTACTCTTCCTTCTTTTTCATCTTAACTTTGATCTGTTACTATAGCTCAACCTTGCCTCCCCCAAATTTTCTCCAGGATACAATGAGAATTCCTCTTCAGTTCATTGCAGTTTTGTCAAAGAAGACATATTTAGTTTCAAATCCCTTTTCTTCTGTGCACCTTATCATTTAAATAAGCTGCTCAGAAATGCCATCAAAATTAATCATTTTAATGCATTATTGAAGAGGGAAAAAAATAACTTCAGCACAATGGCACTTCTTTCTGTGCCATTGGCAAATAACAAAATCGAAGCATTGGTTAAAATGGCTGTCACGAACAGCAACAGAGATATTACCTATATACATAATGAAAGGCCAAAGTTTCTTTGTCTGTGAATTCAAGAAATCTGTTATCCATTAAAGAAGAAATAACCAAACAAAATCCACAAATGCCCTTTATTTCATCACCATAATAGTGATTTTCATTCCTGACAGGGAGCAGCATGAACTCAAACACATTATTCATGGAAATTAGGGTTGTTTTGTAAAAAATTCTATTCAGTTCTACTGGTTATAACGAGTTTGTATTTGTCAAGTGGTTTTTATGCTTAAATGAAAAGGTAATGATAAACAACACTGGAACTGCTGGATGCATGATCCCTGTGCTAGGTTTCCTGACGTGCCTCTCTGGCAAATCGGTGCCTCACGAGTAATCACTGTGGATATGAAAATGAGCACATTATTTCACTGTTAACATGCATTGCTAAGATTAAGAGAGGGTGTGTGGGCCTACTGATGTTTTTATTTGCCTTCCTGGAACAATTAACTCAATAAGAAATAGTGTAGGCCATTTGTTCTAAATCCAAAGTTTGATCTATGAGTTTTGGAACTTAATATTTTCAGTGTGTGCAAAATTTATGAGAAGTGCTACATTGTTGAAATAAGGTGCTGTCATACTTGGCCTTCATTTTACTAATGGGGAAACAGGCTCACAGACGTAAATAGTTAACTAACAAACATGAAAAAGGATTTCTTAGTCAAGTAAAGAAAGCCTGGTGGCTAACACCCACTGGGAACTTGATAATGCACTTGTAATAGGGAAGAACCTTTTGTATTCTATCAATATTCTAAGTTAGTTACTAAAGGGATGTTGTCCATAAGCTTAAGTTATACATAATGACCAATCTCTGGGAACCCTGCCTCCCAAGTAATGAGCATCAAGCTAAAATACCTTTGTTCAGCTCTGGAAACATCCTGACCAGGTTCAACCGGTAAATGATGGCAAGGAGGAAGAAATTAACAAATCCCCTCCAGAAGGTGACCAGAACCAGGGAATGCCTGACATTACTTCTTCCCCTTTTAGTAAAAGAAGCCTGAATTCTAACTTGCACAAGATGATTCTTTGAGGCATGAGTTCATTATATTGTCAGTTTGCTGGCTTTCCAAATAAAGTCACTATTCTTTGCCCCGATAGTTTGTCTCTCAATTTATTGGCCTGTTGTGTTTGTGTGGTGAGCAATACGAGCTTGGAGTCAGTAACACACTGGCAAACTACATACTATTATAACCCCTTTTTCACATATAAAGGATTGAGACTTGAAATAACTGCCCCTGGGTCAGAACTTTTAAATTACAGAGACAAAAGCTGAACTCAGCTTGTCTAATGTCTCCCTCTGTGCTTCAATCTGATAGCAGACAGCATGGAATACTTTTGGTGGTGCTACTGCCTATGGCCACAGTTACTACTCAAGCAGTTCACAATTGCAAAATTGATCGAAAAAAGAATAGAATCACTCTTTATTCACCCTTAGCCAATGGTTCCATGCATCAGGGCTGACCTAGGCCCCTGGTAGAAGATAGGTCTTGCACCCACATGTCAAGAATCTCTAAGAGCAGCATTTAGTCATCACCTCCATCTACGATTCATAGGGTTTTCAGTCTACACTAGGAACTCAATGGAAGAACAAAGGGTAAGCTGTCTCTTGATTCACTGGGAAAGTTCTTGAGCGTTTACCACAATGGTTTGATTTGTTTGCTGCTTTTCTTTTTTTCTAGTTTTTGAACTAAAGAACCTTTTGAGAAAATTATTTACAAATGCAGATCTCAGACTCTATCCTAAATGATTCAGTAGGTCTAGAGTGGTGCCTAGGAATCTGTATTTTCAAAGCTCTAGAAATGTTAAAGGTTCCCTGACCCCTATCCTCCACCCTCTTCCAGGAGGCAACGACTTCAGACTCTTAATAGTTTCATCTGGCATGTACATACCTCTGCCCTTGTCCAATGCTATCAAGGTAAGTTACAAAGTGTCAGGGGTCTTATAACCCATATCTCAGATTGACTCTGGTGTTTCACATTAGATATCAAATAAATATTTATTAAGAACTTAGAGGAAGAAACATAACTTTTTCTTTTTTAGTTTTAAACATGAGGTTAGACTTTATTATTTAATACATTAATAAAGAAGGACATTTACCATATTAACATTGTGTTTTTTAACATTTTGATAACTATTCTAAATGTAACTAGTTTCTTTTACCATTCCAGGCACTTTTTTTATGTATTCAAAAGCATTGTTTAGAAAAGGGGTCATGGGCTTTTCACCAGGCTGCCAAAGGTGTCCATGGGCCCTGGTTACATACACACACCCACACACACACATACACACACTGATCCTTGATCCTCGTTGAGAGTGGGGTCAGTCTTTCCCTGGAACCAGAGCCCCTGCCAGGTCCAGGCAGCCCAATTCTCTGAGCATGTTGAGGAAAGTAAACCACTCCTGACACATGACCAAGATACTGCTTTAAGAAATATAACATTTATTAAGACCCTATTATGTGCAAGGTCTTTACACACATCTTATTGAATACTTACTATTGCTGTATGATGCAGGTAGCTCCTCAGATCACAGATTCATAGAAGACAGATATGGGGTTTGAACTCAATCCAGTTTCACAGAAAACCCAGTGCTCATCTCAGTAAAGTACGGTGTAGAACTCTGGTGGAATCCTTGACCTCAAAGAGCTTCCTATTTGGGAAATAAAAAGGGTAGAAGATAGGGAGAAGTCTTAGGAGGTACTCCAAAGTGTAAGTCATCCTACATGTGTTTATTTCAAACTTTCTCTAATCCTGGCCTAATGCTAAGCACTGGAAATACCATATGAAGGTCCTTATGCTCTATAGTCCCCAAACTCTTGGCTGCAGAGATGGCAGAATGAGAGAATCTGGATGAAGACACTGAAAACTTGCAGATGCAAGATTTATGCTCAAGAGCTGACGACTAGCCAGTCTTCCAATTGAAACAGGAAAACTCATATGACGCTCCCCAGCCCAAATAGTCACTAGTAGATAATGAAGCAAAGATTGCCACATATACTTGAATGGTAATCAGAAAGCTTCTGCCCACTCCATTTCTAAAAACTCTACCCCTATAGAAAAAAATTCCATCCTAATAGAACACTCCTCAAAGACTGTCTAAATAGGTTCACCTTCTTCTTTATAAAGTGTACTCTTTTTTTCAAACCCTTTCAAGTCTCGGCTGGAAAGAAAGTGATAGTAACCAACTGCTTTGCCATAGACTGTCTGAATAAGCAGACTTTGATGAATTCTACAGGTGGTCTGCTTCCTTCTGTCAACATGTTCAAAGCTCTCACCAAGTTTAAACATTCAGTCTGCAAACATTAATAAGAGTCTTTTCTCCATATTGACTAGATGGTAGAACTCAATACGAGTACTGAGGATGAAGTGGGAATTCAGATCGACTCATGTTAAGAGGAGGGTATGGTCAGCTTTGGGTCACGCTCCCAAGCTGTGATCCTGGGCAAGTTACATTTCTTTCATGCAGTTACCCCTCTGGTACAATGAGAATAATAGCATCATCCTTTACAGGGTTCCTGTGAGAATTAAATGACCCATATTCAGAGGCAGCTGAACTGAGTACATGTAAAGGAACGAACATAGGTTTGACAGTGAAAAAAAAGGGACCTGTAAGTTGATACTGATACAAGTGAAAACAAGAATAAATAAAGAGGGATTTCCCTGATGAAACAGTGGTTGGGAATCCGCCTTCCAGTGGGGCAAATAAGCCCCCATCAGGAAGACCATGAGATCTGGAGCCTGCCCTCCACAAAGAAAAGATCTTGTATGCCGCAACTAAGATCTCAGGTGTACCAACACCCGACAGAGAAAAAAATAAATATTAAAAAAAAGAATAAATAAACGTGGGGGACAATAAAGCTCTTCTGAGTAGAACATAGACTATAGAAAATCTAGAAAGGAATGGAACTAGACAATCATGATTTTACAACCATCACAGTAAAAACTGATATAAGAAATAATCATCAATGGATAAGAAATCTAGCCAGTAAAACTACTATAAAGCTACATATCTTTATCTATTAAAAACGGGGATTGAGGCAAAATGTAAACAAGTGCTATCAATAAATCTGCATAAAGGATATTTGGGGGTTTGGGGATAATATTCTTGCAACTTTTCTGTAGATTTTTTTTGGGGGGGGGTCAAAAAAAAAAGGATAGCTCAGTTGGTAAAGAATCTGCCTGCAATGCAGGAGACCCCAGTTGGATTCCTGGGTTGGGAAGATCCCCTGGAGAAGGGAAAGGCTACCCATCCCAATATTCTGGCCTAGAGAATTCCATGGACAGTAAAGTCCATGGGGTTACAAAGAGTGGGACACAACTGTGTGACTTTCACTTTCAAAGAAAACTAGCAGAAATAGTTGCTCAGTTCTGTTAAATTTGTACCTTTTCTCATGATCACAGGCTCAAGAATAAAGTAAGGTTAAAAATTCGAAAATGACACTTTATAGGAGAAGAAAGCATGAGTTTGAAACTCTTTCAGTCCTTATCAGATCTGTGACCCTCAATAAGCAAGGAAACCTCCTTGTGTCTCAGTTTTTTCTTCTGCAAAATGGGGATTTTTTCCATTGGTGCCTACTGGAAAGCTTGCTATGAACACTAAATGAGTCCTTATTTGTAAAGTGCCTGCCATATATTAAGCATATTTGCTAGCTATTTTTATTCCACAGACAGTGCTTAGAGCTATATAAACTCCAAGTAAACTCTTGGTCTTACTTGGGCGACTACACGTTTAAAATCCTTCAATACCTTTGTCTAAATCTTCACAAAGAGACAAAGTCTCACTAAAGGGTAGAGGGCCTCCACTGACCTCTTCAGGCCCGCTTGCTTCTCCCTTACTCCCTCAAGGTTCACCTCAAACACCGCTTCCCTACAGGAGCCCCTGAGGCCCCAGGACCAGAGCAGAGGCCTATCCCTCGCTTGGCATCCCATACTGGCCGCTCCTCAGAGCACTCCCTGGAACCGGCAACAGGCACTGGCCTCTCGCTCCAGGGCACTTTAAGTCCACAACCGCTGGGCTCGGGGTGGGTTTTCGCTCACACTGTGACCCGCGGTAGCGCGAAGAGGAGGCTCCAAATGCTGAAAGTGAATTTGGGGCCGAGGTGGCGGTCGTCGTGGGGGACGCAGGGCTTCGACAGGGGCTCCCTCAGGAGTGCGGCCGCGTCCCAGGGTCACCAGGCGCGCCCGGGCGGAGGGGGCGGGGCAGGCGGTAGGCGGCGGGCGGCCCCGCCCCTTCCCCCTCCCTTCCTCTTCCAGCCCCCTCCCGCCCTGCCGGCACCCCGTCAGGATCCCCTCGCTGGCTTCCTGGATAAGATGGCGGCCCCCGTGGGAGCGCAGGCCCGGAAACTTCTGAGAGACCTGGCGCTCCGGCCCCCGCTCCTGGCGGCTAGGTCCCAGGTGAGCGGACCCCTTGGTGGGGGCCTCGAGCAGCCGTTGGTCCCCTTCCGTCCCCTTCTGTCCTCCTCTTCCTGGTACCGGGTGCGCGGTCGCCGCGGCGCCACACCTGTGGAGAGGACGCGCGGTGCTGCGTCTGGGGCGCACGAGGGACCCCAGCACCCTCTGCTTCATGTGTGGAAAGGGGGTCTCGGGCTGAGGGGTTAATGACAGCCGGGGCCACCTCAGAGTGAGAGCCACCCAGCTCCCAGTTGTCGCTGACGTGGATTCCCTCAGCGTCGGGAGGGCGCCGGGCCCTGTACCTGGCGCTGCACAGGCAACTTCAGGAAAAGTTCCTGGAAACGGGGTTTGAGGTCCTGAGGTGTTATGGCGTTGCCAGCACACACACACACAAACACAACCAAAACACATGTTGCCAACACACACACACAACACCAAAACACAACCTAAAAGTTGAGAAATACTTTTTTTTTGAGGCATTTATTGAGGACTGTATCCTGAGGAAGTTTCTGGATAGCTCTGAGGAATTGTTGGAAAGAGGTAGGGGAGGAGCCAGGATGTACAAGAGTTTTTGCTGGAAAACAAACAAAACACAAACCTTGTTGTGGAAGCTTAAAAGGTTAAGACTAATCACAAAATGTAGAAATGGCAAGTTAGTGATTTTGATGCTTTTCTCCATATGGAAGCTGTAAGAGTCTGGGTATATTGAAATATTCCTTTGATATGCATCTTAACGTTATCTGCTGCTGCTGCTAAGTCGCTTCAGTCGTGTCCAACTCTGTGGGACCCCATTAGATGGCAGCCGACTAGGCTCTTCCATCCCTGGGATTCTCTAGGCAAGAACATTGAAGTGGGTTGCCATTTCCTTCTCCAATGCATGAAAGTGAAAAGTGAAAGTGAACTCGCTCAGTTGTGTGAAGTCGCTCAGTTGTGTGAAGTCGCGACCCCATGGACTGCAGCCTACCAGGCTCCTCCGTCCATGGGATTTTCCAGGCAAGAGTACTGGAGTGGGGTGCCATTGCCTTCTCCAGTTCCCCTCAGGGTGCACTGTATGGGGCGATTGCAGTGGCTACTGATTTGATGGTAGGCAACATTACTGTTTACTATAATGGTGGGAAACATTTTTTTCTTGTCTTCAGTTACCTGTTCTGAGGTAACTGCCTGTCCTCAGTTGCCAGTCCTGCTTTTGAACCCATTTGTTAGGCCATGTGATAAAGGTACCTAGAAACCCACCCCAGCCTTGCTGGTTTAGTAACTCACTTCCTGGAATGAGCTGCCTGCTCTTGCCAACTGGCAGGGTTGGGTATGGGTGTGGGGTGCTGAGATGGTGAAATGAGGCGGTCAAGGAGAATGATGGGAAACGTCTTTCCTCAATTTAGTGAAAATTCAGTCCTATCATTGGAACACATTTGAGTATTGACCTTGTCCTCTTTCTCCTTGTTTCTAGAGAATAAAATCCTAGGAGGGCCAATGATGGACACTGAATAGCTATTAGAACTTGGCCTTTAGGAGATTTTACTTTCTGTAGATGGCAAGAGCCATAGTAGCCAGAAGGCCTTTGGGGAGTTATGAGTTGGTGATGACTCTTGGAGAAATGACTCAAGTACTCAACTTTACATTCTCTGTTAGAAATATCTCTTCCCTTTTGAAGAAAACAATATGGAGCTTGACCACAGCACAGCCTTGTCCTTGTCCTTTTCCCCATTTTTAATTGATGAGAGACAATTAAAATGATGATCATTCCTGCAGTTTTATCTAGGATGTGCATAGTATTTTTTTTTTTAATTGAACGATAGCTACTGATGATTTTTGGAGTTACTCTAAACTTTGGTTAATTATGACATCTGAGTTATTCTTTTCTTCTTTTCTTTTCCTGACTTCTCATTTGTATGTTTGTGTTAATGCAAATTTAAAAGGTGCTAATAACATTACTGTAATATCTTTAACAGGCACTTGACAATATGATAGGATAGCAAAGGGAATGGTGGCTTTTGTCTAATTAAAATCACTAATAACTGTTGTAGTAGAGTAAGGGGAATACCTCCAGGTGATCAAGTTCCATTCATTAAATGTTAGAAAAAAACCAAGAACTGTGGTGCTAACTATGAGAGTAGACTTGAATTGATGAGCAACATGAGGCCTAAGGCAGTGAAAATTCAAGCAAAAGAAGTAATTGTATAGAAAAATCCAAGTGTTTATCTGAAGTATGATAGGGCTTCTTGCCTTACCAAGAAATGGGAGCCTGAATACAACACTTTAGAAAATCTGGGTGGGGGAATACCCTTGGTTTTGCAAGAAGACTGGGTAAAAGAATCTTCTGCCTCACTCTATCTGAAAACTTTGATTTACTTACTTGTAGATGAAGTGTTGTCCTGTGAACACAAACTTAGGAGATGAGAATTCTTTTTTTTTTTTTAAGGCAAGAATAGTACACAGTGTTCAAGAACTGGAAATGGGCATTAGCAAGCATCTGATCCAAAAAACTCATTTCACAGGTCGAAAAATGGAGCACTAAAGAAGTTCAAGGACTTGTTCAAGGTTATAAAGAGAGTTTGTGGCAGAGCTGATTCCAGGTTAAAGGTTTTCTTTTCAGTTTCCATTATACCAATTTCTGGTATAAGTTTCTTCATGAAAATACATTATATCAGCATGTAAGTTGGTCTGCAGAGCATAGAGTAAGTAACCATGACCAACACTACTGATTGATTTTAATTTTCTTCTTTGTAAACATCTTAGAAAAAATAAATGTTATGTAAGGAGCCCTTTTCATATTATTGGGTGTTTCTTTGTATCTGCTCCACCTGTCTATGCATTTATGTTGTGTTTGCTTACTCCCTTGCCCAGGGCAGACATTACACTTGAATAGGACCCTGTTTTTCCAGAAAACTTTATAATCCTCCCGAAGTGACTCAGAAATTGGTTGCTATTCTTGGTTCAGACCTACTTTGTGCCATCCCTTGTGCAAAACTTTTGTGTGTACAGAGATAAAAGACCCAGTTTCTCATATATGCATCAATATATGATACATGTTTTTCTGACTTACTGCACTCTGTATGCGGAGAAGGCAATGGCACCCCACTCCAGTATTCTTGCCTGGAAAATCCCATGGACGGAGGAGCCTGGTAGGCTGCAGTCCATGGTGTCACTAAGAGTCGGACACGACTGAGTGACTTCACTTTCACTTTTCACTTTCATGCATTGGAGAAGGAAATGGCAACCCACTCCTGTGTTCTTGCCTGGAGAATCCCAGGGACGGTGGAGCCTGGTGGGCTGCCGTCTATGGGGTCCCACAGAGTTGGACACGACTGAAGCGACTTAGCAGCAGCAGCACTCTGTATGACAGACTCTAATGATGACCTAGATGGGTGGGATGGGAGGGGGTAGGGAGAGCTAAGAGGAAGGGGATATATGTATACATAGAGCTGATTCACTTTATTGTATAGCAGAAACTAACATAACATTGTAAAGAATTATACTCTTTAAAAAAAAAGACCCAGTTTCTGCTGTGAGAAGTAACTTCAACCACTCTCACAGAGTGCCGTAGAATGACACTATCTATCCCCTCCTCATAGTTAAATTTGCCACATATTCTTAGGGCTTCCCTTGTGGCTCAGCTGGTAAAGAATTCGCCTGCAATGTGGGAGACCTGGGTTCGATCTCTGGGTTGCGAAAATCCCCTGGAGAAGGGAAGGGCTACCCAATTCAGTATTCTGGCCTGGAGAATTCCATGGACATATAGTCCATGGGGTGGCAAAGAGTCGGACACGACTGAGTGACCTTCACTTTCACTTTCCTGATGCTTAATGTCATTGACAAACTGGAGATAGTGAAGGACAGGGAAGCCTGGCGTGCTGCAGTCCTTGGGGTCATAAAGACTCGGACACAGCTGAGCAACTGAACAACAACAAATGTTGTTGACATTTTGTTTTCTCTGTTGTTGGACCTCACATAGTTAGCACCACAGTTCTTGTTTTTTTTTCTAACACTTAAATAATGACTTTTATTTGATGTTACATCCTTAAAGTGTCACCCTTTTGCCGTTTATTTTACATATTTTTTTCTATTCAGTTTCTACCGGGAAAAAGGCCTTTGAAGTGCTGATATTTGGGGATGGTAAACAAGACAGGTAGAGATCTTGGCCACATGATACTGTATTTTAATAGGGGTGGGAAATGGCTAGACTGTACTTACATAAACAGTAATGAAAATGACTTCAGCCAGTGACAGATGCTATGAAGAAAGTAAAACAAGGTCTTGGGGTAGAAAATGAATAGTCTAGCCCAGATGGTGTGTCATAGATTAGTTTATCAAGGAAAACCAATTTGACAACTTGTTCTTTTTATTGTTTTGGTTTAATATTTTTATTGGAGTGTAACACATATACTAAAAATATACATGTTATAAGTGAACAGTTTGAGTTTTCACAAACTGAACGTGTCCAGGTGATCAGATCCATATCAAGAAATTAATCATGTAGCAGCAACTCAGAGAACATCCTTGTGCGGTTACAGTATTCCTACCGAGAAAAGAGTAACTGGTCTCCTGAATTAAGTCACCACAGACTGGTTTTGTTTTGTACTTTAAGTAAATGGAATTATATGCACTCATGTAATCAATATTATGAGATCCTGTAGGTGGCATTTTCACATTTGAACTGAGACCTGAGTAATGAAAAGTAGCTAACCAGGTGACTTGACATTCTGGGGAAGAGAGGACAGCAAATGCAAAGGCCTTTAGGTATGGCCTAAACTCAACATATCCAGACCATTAAAGAGGTGGAACGTGATAGTACTAGTCATGGTGTGTAAGGTTGGCAGGGCCGGGATCAAGTAGGGCCTTGCAGGGACTGGTAAGGAGTTTTTAAAAACTTACAGTTCTTGCATGACCTACCCACAGTTTTTCAGCTAGTAAAAAATAGCTGAATCCCAGTCTGGCTGCCAAAGGCCAGGCATGTAATTATAGTGCGCTCTCTATTATAAATAGCACAATATAGCAAGGCACAGCCTTATTGGGCACTAAAATGAGCCGGTTACATTAGTCATGTCTTAGGAGAAGTCTTGATTGGGGGCACTGAGTTTAAATGTTTAATGGTGATCTAATCATGGTATTTAGCTTTTTAGTATGTTTACCCTCTCATAATGGTTGGGTGCAGTTAACAGAGCTGTTCTGTTGTAGGAGAAGCACATTGTGGGAAACACTGTCCCTAAGACCCCTAGCTGTACAGTCCTTGGTGTGTGGTTCTCTAAAAAGCCCACAGCTTCTGTCCAGGAACTCAGGGAGGAATGTGCCTTGTTGAGGGAAATGGAAACCATGCCTCTGCTCTTGTATACCTTACAGTAGCTGACTCCAGCTTGATTTTCTGCTCTTACCAGAAGTGGGAAAAGAAAGATAGATGCCTGGCTTTTAGAAGGGAAGGCTGAAGCTTACATGGAAATTTTTAATCAGCTAAATATGGCTGTGGAGCCTGCGTTGAAAGTTGTGACTGACCTTTATCTGCCTTCTTGCCTAGAAGAATAAATATCTGACTTTTTTTTCTTTTTAAAAAACTGCAATGTCCTTAGAAAAGGAAATTCATGTCAAATACTTTAGATGATAAACTACTGATTTCTGTGTGGGGAAGATCTTTTAAGTGATAGCTCATCCCAAGTTGGTTTCGTTTACTGAGAAGGAAGCATTTCTTTCATGTATGAGAGATGGAGTACACAGACCCACGGTCATGAGAATCTTGCTGCCCTTGTATCCTGGCCCAATTCTATAGACACAATGCCCAGAAACTCACTGACATATCTTGTAGTTTGGGGAGGAAAACCAGTTATATATGCAACTTCAGATCATTTGTCTTTCAACTTGTTTTACTATTCACTCAGTCTGGTATTGTCCTTTGCTAGCTACATCCATCATTCTCTGTTACTTGATGAAAACGTTTGCCCAAAGAATTTGAGCAACTTCTATACATTTGAGCAAATAATAAAATCAGTATGTGTGTGTGCTGGGTGTGCTCAGTCGTGTACAATTCATTTGCAACCCCTTGGACTGCCAGGCTCTCAGTCCATGGGATTTTCCAGGTGAGAAAACTAGAGAGAATCGCCATTTCCTCTTCCAGAGCATCTTCCCAACCCAGGGATCGAACCCACGTCTCTTGCATCTCCTGAACTGGCAGGCGGATTCTTTACTGCTGCAACACTTGGGAAGCAGTGCAGAAAGTCAGCATATTGATGAAATTTTGGGAAATGACAGAATTAGAATTAAAGAGGATATAGGAGAAGGCATGCCAGGTGGAGTGGATTATGGGCCAAGGCAGAGGAGAGAGAGATGGGGAGATTAGAGCAGTCATTGCAGCAGACATGAAAGCCTGGTAGAGATCTTTTAGGCAAATGAGGAAGGAAAGAAGGGCTCTAGAAAGGCCAGAATTTGCCATGATACTGAACTACATAACTGAACATCAAGCACATATTGTTCACTTAGTAAATATTTTCTGAATGCTTAGTCTTTGCCCAGTGCTATTTGTTGTAAGCTCCCTGAAGGCAGAGACTATTTATAGGGAAGACTATCTTCCCTATAAATTTAGTGCTTTAGAGAATGTACCATGAGTGCGGGAGTGCAGGAAGAGGACACATAGCCCTACCCTCAGGGGGCTCATTGTCTAGTGGCAAAACTGATGTGTAAACCAATAATCATACTGCAGCGTTGTGAGATCAGTAGAGCTATGTTTTTAGTCCTCTAAGACACTGTTAGAGGCACTTGCTTTTTCCTCTGCCTGAAACGCTATTCCCTCTGATTTCATGCCTTGTTCTCCTCTCCCATCATTCAGCTTGTCATTCAACTTTCTGATTCTAAGTAGTCTTCCAACAGGGCTTTTGCTATATAAGATAGTATCTGACTAACCTTCTCCCCTGAGACTATTTTCTGCTTCTCACCTGCTTTTTAACACTTTGTGCTGTGCTTTGTTGCTCAGTTGTGTGTGACACTTTGCGAGCCCATGGACTGTCACCCGCCAAGCTACTCTGTCCATGGGGATTCTCCAGGCAATAATATTGGATTGAGTTGCCATGCTCTCCTCCAGGGGATCTTCCCAACCCAGGGATTGAACCCAGGTCTCCCACATTGCAGGTGGATTCTTTACCACTTTTTTTGGTAGTTTATTATGTGTTTTTATTTGTTTGTTTTATTATCTGTCTTCCTTCCTTTCCCACAAATGTAAGAATGTAAAGTCTGTGAGGGTAAAGACTGTTCTTATACACTCCTATTTTACCAGTCTGCCTGACCAAGTGTCCAGTAAGCTTTTGTGGTTTAGATGAATTCATGGAGTGCAGAGAACAAGAGACAGGTAAGTAACAGAGAAATTGAGGACTGATGCCCCTGTGACTTAGTGGGTAAAGAATCCACCTGCAGTGTAGGAGATGTAGGAGATGCCAGTTTGATCCCTGGGTTTGGAAGATCCCCTGGAGGAGGGCATGGGATCCCAGTCTAGTGTTCTTGCCTGGAGAATCCCATGGACAGAGGAGCTTGGCGGGCTACAGTCCATGGGGGTGCAAAAGAGTTGGATATGACTGAAGTGACTGAGCACGCACACACACACACACACACACACACACAGATAATTTAGGCAAGTGAGAAAGGAAAAGTCTGGTGGTGAAAGGGCTTTCATAATAATAGTACTGTGCTTTCATATGTGACGATTTTTGTGCAGAGTGATTTCTGTGCATGATTTCCTTAAACCTTACATGTTACTGCAGGCAGATTGTACTGTCTTCATATTGCATGTAACAGAGCAGAGGCATGGACCAGTCACGTAATAACCTGCTTAAAATCACAGGGCCTGGGAGTCACCTGCCTCATGATGATACCTGTTAAAACAGTAAGTTATGTTGCCAGATGGTCTTGTTTGACCTGAACTGTTTAATTATGCTGATTGCCTACTTCCACATCTTTTTGTCCCTGAGGGATGGATACCTTGGTGTTTGAGCTTATGCTAATTTATTGTTGTTCAGTCACTAAGTTGTGTCTCACTCTTTGTGACCCCATGGACTGTAGCCCAGCAGGCTTCCCTGTCCTTCACCATCTCTGGGAGTTTGCCCAAAGTCATGTCCATTGAGTTGGTGATGCCATCCAACCATCTCATCCTCTTTTGGCCCCTTCTGTTCCTTAATCTTTTCCAGCATCAGAATCTTTTCCAGTGAACTGGCTCTTTGCATCAGGTGGCCGAAGTATTGGATATTCGCCTTCAGCATCAGTCCTTCCAATGGATATTCAGGGTTGATTTACTTTAGGATTGACTGGTTTGATCTCCTTGCTGTCCAAGGGACTCTCAAGAATCTTCTCAAGTACCACAGTGTGAAAGCATCAATTCTTCAGCACTCAGCCTTCTTTATGGTCCAAGTCTCAAATCTGTACGTGACTACTGGGAAAACCAAAGCTTTGACTAGATGGATGTTTGCTGGCAAAGTGATGTCTCTGCTTTTTAATATGCTGTCTAGGTTGTCATAGCTTTTCCTTCCAAGGAGCAAGCGTCTTTTAATTTTATGGTTGCAGTCACCATCTACAGTGATTTTGGAGCCCAAGAAAATAAAATCTGTCACTGTTCCCACTTTTTCCCTTTCTATTTGCCATGAAGTGATGGGACTAGATGCCTTGATCTTAGTTTTTCGGATGTTGAATTTTAAGCCAGCCTTTTTGGTTTCTTCTTTGACCCTGATCAAGAGGCTCTTTAACGTAGATGGACTAATCAACTTTTCATGATTGTCTTCTTATCTGGCTCTTTTGTTGTTCTTTAATAGTTCAGTCGTGTTTGACTCTTCACGACCCCTTGGACTATAGCATGCCAGGCTTCCCTGTGCTTCAACATCTCCCAGAGCTTGCTCAAACTCATATCCACTGAGTGGGTGATATCATCCCTCTGACTCTTATCAGGCTCTTATCTGACACCCTCCTTCCTAGGCTCCAAGGTCTGGGAAGCAGGAGAAAAGGGTATGATTTCTGTATTAAAATAGGGCTAAATTCAAATTCTAGGTCTGCCAAATTCTAGCTCTACAAATTATTGAACTTGACTGACTCTCAATTTCTTGTTCTCTAAAAGGAGATACTTCTTACAGATGGTTACAAAGATTGAGTGAGATGATATGCATGACATCTGACGTTCTGGTTAGATGGTAGGCTCAGAGTCATTATTTCTCTTGAAGTGAATTTTTGAAGCTAAATTTAGTTGCTTTATAAATTTAGGCTTTATTAAGTCAGAATAGTTTTCCTTTCCCAGATTTGGTACATATTTATCATTTGCTGCCATATCAGGGTTAGGTACTGCGTTGGCATTTCCAAATGTTTTATTTCACTTAATCCTGTAGCAACCACATGAAACAGGTGATTATTCTGTTTACATCTAGGGATCTTGAGGCTCAGAGAATTGAAGGCCTGTCTCCTGGGCCCCAGTTCTCATTGCAAAGATGGGGTGAAGGTCTGGTGAGGCTTAAGGTGGCAGTAGGGAAGGTCACATGGGGAGCTCAGTTGCACCATCCTGGATGTTGCTTCATTCCAGAAATGTTTGCACATCTTAGTGTTGACTTAGTAGCTATGGTTTCTGGACCTCATGTGCGTCAAAGATTTGAGGTGGGCAGACACCCAAACACTAGGTTACAGTGCTTGACATGTACCCAGGGGCAACTGGCATATGCCCTTCACTGTCTGGCGAGCACACAGCACTGCCTTTAGCATTTCAGGAATACTGAACGAATTGTGAAACTGGCTTTGGAGAGTGAGTTTTGGGGAATGGTGATAGAGAATAGAGTTTTCTAGTATTCTGAGTTCACACTTCGATCAATGTGCTGATTATGTTGCCAGCTTTTGTCCCTTTCTAGAAATGAGTCCAATAATACAGCACCTGAATACTAGTCACAAAAGCATAAATTTCTAACGTTTACCTCTAAAATTTATTTTTATTTTAAAATGAAGGAGTTTGATATAATGTTTGAGTTGATATTTGAGACATGGCAAAGCTTAAGGAACAGGTTTGTGTAAGTTTGGGGCATAAGAATGAGGGTGGAATAAGAGGGGCTGGATCTTCTTCTACCCTCATTTCTCCATGAGCTTATCCCATTTCCATTTCTAGGCTGTCTTAGGTCCAGGGTTGTGACTCAAGGATCCTGAGGAATTGGATAAGGTGCCTTGTGAAGTTAGAGGTCAGGGAGCAGTGAGAGACAAGTTTGGAGACATAAGCAGGGGCAAAATTTTGCTAATCTTGTGAGTCTGGTAATGCAGTTAAGATTAGTTCTTGAGGACAAGGGGAGCCATTGAAGTATTTTAGACAGTGGGGTGGCAGGTTTAGAGTATTCCTTCTGCATGTAGTGTGGAGAGGGTTGGAGGGATATAAGTATGGAAATCATTCAGGAGATTGTTGTACTGTTTGAGTGCTGGTAGTAATTATGCCCAGGATAATAGACACAGACCAGGACTGGACTCACACTGCGTGAGTTTGTCTTGCCCTCAACACTGGTTATCTTTGTGATGTGTGAAAATTATTTACATATGATATTACAAGATTCATTTTTTTTTCTTTTTCACATTTTAACACCTCTGAAAACTGAATGTGTTTGTACACTTGTGTCACAGATTGAGGGACAGTTTTTTGTTTTTCCCTAGAGTGGTGAAAGTGAAAAAAGATGAGGGTTTTGGATCAAAATCAAGGTGATCACATAATTTATTGTCAAATCAGGATACTTTTCAGAGTGAATGTGAGCACTGTGAATAATTACACCAGCACATGTAAGAGAAACCTAAACTGTGCCTAGAAAACTGATATATGGTCCTTCTAACTAAAATGGACTGAATGGTGACAGTCAGGATAGAAGAGAAGCATTGGCATTATTAAGGAAAGAGACTGAATAAGATTCATGCTTTCCCTGCTGGATCTCCATTGCTGGCTTCTTTTCTCCACTACTGTGTACTAAAAAGGTGATAAAAGGCTGTTTACTGTTCCTTAGCAGAGAAGGTGTGAGTTGCTGTAGCTATGAAAGATCCTTACTTATCTCTGCCATGGAACCAAGTGCTCTGTCCTTATGCTCAGGTGTTCTCTGGACATGTTGTTATGGCCTACAGAACAAGAACAGGTGAATAAAAGAAGAGAAGTATAAAGACCCATAAATTTGCCAGGCTTGCAAAGCACAGGTTTCTAAACTTGAGCACAATGAAGAGCTTTCCCAAGTCCCAAGTCTACCTTATCCAGTATTCACAGCATTCTGGGCCCTGTGGAATCTTGCCATCTGGCTTAGTTATTTCCTTTTGCGCTCTCACTCTTGTATGAACGATGCAGTTGGTTGTTATACCTTCTTTGGTTGAGAGATCTCCTTGGACTTATCTCAAGGGGGTAAAAAAAGAGAAAAGTTTATTGAAAGGGACACATACCAGAACTCAAGATTAATCTTCCTTGATGTTGGCTCCTCTGTGCATCTTCGTTCTCTATAACTTCCACCTGCCCATAACTTTGTCCATTTTTTGGTCCACTCCAGCTTCATAACCCTAACACATCATCCATCCGTGTCTCCCAGAATGTTATAGTTTTAATAACAAGAACATCTCATTGATCTAGCTCATCATTTTGCTCTAATGTTCAAGTCACTGACCAGCTGCAAGATTGGATGCTGCTTTGTAAAGTATGCATCTCTGCCCTTCCATTTGTGGTTGAAGTAGGGAGGTCTTAGAAAGGACCAGCATCATAGCCCCTTGAGTAGGAGGTCTCTGGGTGCGGTGTTGGTGGGGTGGCCTGATCCATTTAGAATTCCTTTATGAACTGCTGCTAACTTGTCCATCTTCTTCTCCAAGTTCACATGTTCACTTTTGGTTTGTTTCCTTTTTTGCATTTTCAAATTTCTGAAGATTGTCTCACTTTTCACTTGGCTGATCTTAGGCTAATTTATCGGAAATTAAGGTGAGGATGAAATAGTTGGATAGCATCACCGACTCAAAGAATATGAATAAAAGCAAACTCTGGGAGATGGTGAAGGACAGGGAAGCCTGGCATGTTGCAATCCATGGGGTCACAGAATCAGACACGACTTAGCGACTGAACAACAAGGTGATGTAGTGGGCTTTGTTTTAGACCATTTTCTTATGATCATAATGAAGTAATTCTCTGGAGAAAGTTATTAAGTAGGAAAAGGGTTATCATGGCAATCATCCAAATAGTCAAGTGAGTGTTTTCAAGACAAATGTAGAAAGCAGGCTTTATGTGGCCCTGGAATACTTCTCAGCTTTGTTTGGAGCAATAATCTGATTTGAAGTAACCCAACTTCTCTTGGGTTCATCTCCACTTTACACTTCCCTAAGAGGATTTGTTTGGGTTCTTTTGCCATCACTCAATAAAAACCTGCCATATTGGGCAGGACTTCCTTGAAGCTATCTGCAGAGGGTGCTGGCTCTGACATTAATCCCTGGTGCAGTCATGTGGGACTCAGGGCACCGGATTTATTTCATTTAAACCATAAGTAGGAAAACTATATTTTATCCTCCAAAGTGGGACACTTTTGATAGTTAAAGGGAGCACTGTTAATAATTGTGCCAGAATACTAGGTTTCCCAGGTAGCCCAGACAGTACAAAATCTGCTTGCTATGCAGGAGACCTGGGTTTGATCCCTGGGTTGGGAGGATGACCTGGAGAAGGGAATGGCTATCCATTCCATTGTTCTTGCCTGGAGAATTCCATGAACAGAGGAGCCTGCTGGGCTACAGTCCATGGAGTAGCAAAGAATCAGGACAAAACTAAGCAACTTTCACTTACTTACTTAATGGGCATAATTTGGAGATGGAAATGGCAACCCACTCCAGTATTCTTGCCTGGAAAATTCCATGGACACAGGAGCCTGGTTGGCTGTAGTCCATGGGGTTGCAAAAGAGTCAGACACAACTTAGCAACTTAATGACCACAACAGACATAAACCAGGACTGGAACCAGGCTGCCTGTATTCATTCTCACTTGTGACACTTAGTAGATTTGTGGTCTTGTGAAAATTACATATTTTATTATAAGACACTTTATGTTTTTCACATTTCAGCATCTCTGAAATATAGATGTGTTTTATCCTGTGTCATGGATTGATTGGCAAGTTTTTCCTAGTGGTGCATTAAAGTGGTGTGAAAAAGTTGCTTATTCTTGAAACTTGATGAAATTTCTCTGTTTTTGGTTTTCTCTTCTATAAAGTGTAGACAGTTACAGTAGTCACCTCCCAAAGTTATACTGAGGATTAACTGAGGCCCTGTATACCCTCTTAGCATCATGCCATAGATGATCAATAAATTGTAGTTATTGGTTTTTGTATTATATTCACTGACTTTAATAAATTATATTTAAATCATAGTTAATTAAGTCATATTATATAATATGATTAAATTTCATTTAACGTAAATGTGTTCATTAAATATATTATCTAAATAAATATATTAAATAAGCTATCAATTAAAATGTAATAATTAAAGCAAATTGATGATGTTCAGTTAAAATCACTACAGATGGTGACTGCTGCCATGAAATGAAACAATGTTTATTCCTTGGAAGAAAAGTTATAACCAACCTAGACAGCATATTAAAAAGCAGAGGCATTACTTTGCCAACAAAGGTCCATCTAATTAAAGCTATGGTTTTTCCAGTAGTCATGTATGGATGTGAGAGTTGGACTATACAGAAAGCTGAGCACTGAAGAATTGATAGTTTTGAGCTATTGTATGAAGAAGACTCTTGAGAGTCCCTTGGACTGCAGGAGATCCAACCAGTCTCTCCTAAAGGAGATCAGTCCTGAATATTCATTGAAAGGACTGATGCTGAAACTCCAATACTTTGGCCACCTGATGTGAAGAACTGACTCATTTGAAAAGACCCTGATGCTGGGAAAGATTGAGGGCAGGAGGAGAAGGGGATGACAGAGGATGAGATGGTTGGATGGCATCACCGACTCAAAGGATGTGAGTTTGAGTAAATTCTGGGAGTTGGTGATGGACAGGGAGGCCTGGTATGCTGCAGTCTGTGGGGTCGCAAAGAGTCAGACCTGACTGAGTGACTGAACTGAACTGAATTAAAATATTATATTAACTATGTATAACAAATATACAGTTAAGTTCTGGCTACATAAGTAAACAGAAGGGCTTTATTTTTATAATAAACCTCCTATGATGTTTTCCTTGCTTTCCTCCTAAATCCCCTCAATATTGCAACTTGAAAGGGAGATGAGCAATGTAAGCCAAGTCAGATATCAGAAGAATTGAGGTGGGGAAATGGCAGGTAAGGAGAGAGAGAGGTTCCCTGTAGTGTCATGCTGATGTCAGGAGGGCTATAAGGAAATCTGCAAGGAAATTTCTTGGGGTAAGGACTTTCTTGCACTTAGCCCCAGACTGGGAGTGGAGACCAGCCTTTTAGATTTTTTTTTTACTTTACACTTTTTATTTCGTATTGGAGTATAGCTGATTAACAATGTTTTGATAGTTTCAGGTGAACAGTGAAGGGACTCAGTCATACACATACATGTGTTCATTCTCCCCCAAACTCCCCTCCCATCCACGCTGCCACAATGAGCAGAGTTTCATGTGCTGTACAGCAGGTACTTGTTGGTTATCCATCTAAAATATAGCAGTGTGTACACGTCCATCAAGACTCCCTAAGTATCCCTTCCCACCAGCAACCATAAGTTCGTTCTCTAAATTTGTCTCTTTCTGTTTTGTAAGTTCATTTGTATCATTTCTTTTTTGATTCCACATATAAAGGATGTCCTATGATATTTTTCCTTCTCTGACTTACTTCATCAGTATGGTGGTCTCTAGGTCCATCCACATAGCCGCAGATGGCATTGTTTCATTATTTTTAATGGCTGAGTAATATTCCATTGCATATGTGTACCATTATCTTCTTTATCCATTCCTCTGTCAATGAACATTTAGGTTGGTTCCATGTGTTGGCTGTTGTAAACAGTGCTGCAGTGAACATTGGAGTGCATGGATCCTTTTGGATCATGTTTTTCTCATATGCCTAGGAGTGAGATTGCAGGGTCATATAGTAGTTCTAGTTTTAGTTTTTAAGGAACCTCCATACTGTTCTCCATGGGCTTCCCAGGTGGCTTGATGGTAAACAATCTGCCTGCCAGTGTAGGAAATGCAGGTTCATTCCTGGGTAGAGAAGATCCCTTGGAGGAGCAAATGGCAGCCTACTCTAGTATTCTTGTCTGGAACATCCCATGGACAGAGGAGCCTGGCAGGCTATGGTCCATGTGGTCATGAAGAGTTGGACATGGCTGAGAATGCAGAACAGTATTTGCCATCACTGTTTAGTTGCTAAGTCATGTCTGACTTTTTTGCGACCTCAAAGACTGTAGCCTGCCAGGCACCTCTGTCCGTGGGATTTCCCAGGCAAGAATACTGGAGTTGGTTGCCATTTCCACCTCCAGGGGATCTTCCCAAATGAGAAATCGAACCTGTATCTCTTGCATCTCCTGGATTGGTAGGCAGGCTCTTTACCACTAGCGCCCCCTGGGAAGCTCCTGTTTTCCATAGGGGCTATACCAGTTTACCTTCCCACCAACAGTGTGGGAGAGTTTCCTTCTTTACATACCCTTTCCAGCATTTATTGTTTATGGATTTTTTTGATGATAGCCATTCTCCAGCCATTTATAATCAGAAAATGTTACAGTTTTCAGCTTATATGTGGAGATATCATTACATTTTTATAAGGAAACGATCTTTATCTTTTGTTTGATGTTACCATCTATGCTAGTGTTCTCCTAATTGCTGTCCAGATGACCACTTGGACTTCGAGGGACGTATTTGGGTTAACATAACTTTGAAATGAAGGGCAGAAAAACCACGTTTAATATGCAGTCTTATACCAGCCTTAGGGCTTACTTACATAGGTCTTTAATAAGTAATATAAAGAAAGCTGAGAGTTATTAATTATTTTTGATTAAGTGTATAAACTATTAATGGTGAGTGTTTGTTAAGATTCAGAACTTTTTAAAAGTGGTTGTAAACCAACAATACAGAGAAAGAAAAGACTTCAGGTTTTAACCTTTTTATAATTAGCATGAAAAAATAAATGTGCTATTTGGTTAGTTAGAAAAACTAAATAAATTTTAAGATAGTGAAATTATAAACAAATTTTCCTTATTAATTTAAAAATAATGAAAAAAATGATGAAGGACTGAATGGCTGAGTGTGGAAGAGATAAGTTTCAAATGGAAGCAGAAGTCTTGTGACTGGTTTAGGGGAATGCTGAGCCTGAGGGCATAGATTCTAACATCAGTTTCAATGTATGAGTTTTTTAATACCACCAAGCAATTCTCGAGCAGCTGGGTGTCCTACAATGACACTAAAGTCTGACACTGTTGACATGGAAATAGCATTAGATTCACAAGTTAACGGCACAATCCAACATGACTGCCACCATCCCACTTCAGAGACCGATATCAAATCTAGGGTGTCACATGTACTACTGATCCACTGGTTATAGATTGGAGGTTCCCATGACCCCCTCCTCAGGTTTCATTAATTTGCTAGAGTGGCTTACAGAATGTAGAGAAAGATTTTACTCATTAGATTACCAGTTTATTGTAAAAGGCTATAACCCAGGAGCAGTCAGATTGAAAAGATGCCATAAGCAAAGTGTGCAGGGAGGCTTTATGGAGTGAAAAACTCTCCCTCAGTCTCCACATGTTGACCACACTTCTGCTCTCTCAATCTCCTGGTACACAGATTTTTATTACAGAGCCAGGACTGATTAAATCTTTGGCCTTCAGTGATTGAACTTAATCTTTAGCCCCTCTCCCCTGCCTGGGGTGGAAGGGTGAGACTGAAAATTCTAACCCTCTAATCACTAGGTTGGTTCCCCGGGCAACCAACCCCCATCCTTAGCTTGAAAGTGGAAGTGTTAGTCAGTCCTGCAACCCTGTGGTCGGTATCTGTCCATGCAATTTTCGAGACAAGGATACTGGAGTGGGTTGCCATTTCCTTTTCCAGGGGATCTTCCCAAGCCAGGAATCAAAGCTGAGTTCTCCTGCCTTGCAGGCAGATTCTTTACTGAGCCATCAGATAAGTCCTATCCTTAGGATCAGTTCAGTTAAGTTCAGATGCTCAGTCGTATCTGATGCTTTGCGACCCCGTGGACTGCCCAACACCAGGCTGCCCTGTCTATCACCACCTCCTGGAGATTGCTTAAACTCATGTCCATCGAGTTGGTGATGCCATCTAACCATCTCATCCTCTGTTGTCCACTTCTCCTCCTGCTTTCAATCTTTCTCATCATCAGGGTCTTTTCCAATAAGTCACTTCTTCGCATCAAGTGGCCAAAGTATTGGAACTTCAGCCTCCGCATCAGTCTTTCCAATGAATATTCAAGACTGATTTCCTTTAGGATTGACTTGTTGGATCTCCTCACAGTCTAAGGGACTCTCAAGAGTCTTCTCCAACACCACAGTTCAAAACCATCAATTCTTTGGCGCTCAGCTTTCTTTATGGTTCAACACTCATGTCCATACATGACCACTGGAAAAACTATAGCTTTGACTAGATGAGTCTTTATTGGCAAAGTAATGTCTCTGCTTTTTAATATGTTGTTTAGATTTGTTATAGCTTTTCTTCCAAGGAGCAAGTGTCTTTTAATTTCATAGCTGCAGTCACCATTTGCAGTGATTTTGGTGCCCAAGAAAATAAAGTCTGTCACTCTTTCCATTGTTTCCCCATCTGTTTGCCTTAGGATACCTAGTGGCTTTTCAAAAATTGTCTCACTTAACAAAGACACCTAAAAAAAATTTTTTTTGAGTTTTAATTGGAGGCTAATAAGTTTATAATTTTGGGGTGGTTTTTGCCATACATTGGCATGAATCAGCCACAGTGTACATGTGTCCTCCATCCCAGACGCCCCTCCCACCTCCCTCCCCATCCCACATCCCTCTGAGTTGTCCCAGTGCACTGGCTTTGAGTGCCCTATTTCATGCATCGAACTTGGACTGGTCATCTATTTCACATATGGTAATATACATGTTTCAATGCTATTCTCTCAAATCATCTCACCCTCGCCTTCTCCCACAGAGTCCAAAAGTCTGTTCTTTATATCTTTGTCTCTTTTGCTGTCTCACATATAGGGTCATCATTACCATCTTTCTAAATTCCATATATATGTGTTAATATACTGTATTGGTGTTTTTCTTTCTGACTTACTTCACTCTGTGTAATAGACTTCAGTTTCATCCACCTTATTAGAACTGATTCAAATGCATTCTTTTTAACAGCTGAGTAGTATTCCATTCCATTTTGCATTCCAAGGAAAAGAAATGCAAAAGAGCAAAATGGCTGTCTGAGGAGGCTTTACAAATAGCTGTGAAAAGAAGAGAAGTGAAAAGCAACGGAGAAAAGGAAAAATATACCCATTTGAATGCAGACTTCCAAAGAATAGCAAGGAGAAATAAGAAATCCTTCCTCAGTGATCAGTGCAAAGATATAGAGGGAAACAATAGAATGGGAAAGACTAGAGTTCTTTTCAAGAAAACTAGAGATACCAAGGGAATATTTCATGCAAAGATGGGCTCAATAAAGGACAGAAATGGTAGGGACCTAACAGAAGCAGAAGATATTAAGAAGAGGTGACAAGAATACATAGAAGAACTATACAAAAAAGATCTTCATGACCCAGATAATCACGATGGTGTGCTCACTCACCTAGAGCCAGAAATCCTGGAACGTGAAGTCAAATGGGCCTTAGGAAGCATCACTATGAACCAAGCTAGTGGAGGTGATGGCATTCCAGTTGAGCTGTTTCAAATCCTGAAAGATGATGCTGTGAAAGTGCTGCACTCAATATGCCAGCAAATTTGGAAAACTCAGCAGTGGCCACAGGACTGGAAAAGGCCCATGTTCATTCCAATCCCAAAGAAAAGCAGGAAGGAAGGAAAGTTATGACCAACCTAGACAGCATATTAAAAAGCAGAGACATTACTTTGCCAATAAAGGTCTGTCTAGTCAAGGCTGTGGTTTTTCCAGTAGTCATGTGTGGATGTGAGAGTTGGACTATAAAGAAAGCTGAGCACTGAAGAATTGATGGTTTTGAATTGTGGTGTTGGAGAAGACTTGAGAATCCCTTGGACTGCAAGGAGATCCAATCAGTCCATCCTAAAGGAGATCAGCCCTGAATATTCATTGGAAGGACTGATATTGAAGCTGAAGCTCCAGTACTTTGGCCACCTGATGCAAAGAGATGACTCATTAGAAAAGACCCTGATGCTGGGAAAGATTGAAGGCAGGGGGCAAAGGGGACAACAGAGGACAAGATGGTTGGATGGCATCACCGACTCAATGGATATGAGTTTGAGCAAGCTCCGGGAGATGGTGAAGGACAGGGAAGCCTGGCATGCTGCAGTCCATGGGGTCACAAAGAATCAGGCACTACTGAGTGATTGAACAACGAGCAGACGAACTCAGGTGGAGGGTGGCAGGTACATACTGAGACCCTAGACTGGTTGGAACCAGAAGGTTGATGAATGAGATTCCTAGAATACTATTCTTACCACACCACTAACGAGTCAAAAAGATACACCCTGAAGCCATCACGTCAGATGTAGCCTTAAAATTACTTCCCTGAAAGCCATTGAGGAATTTAGGTCTTTTGAGTACAAGCCACTCATCCTTCTTGCTTGGCCCTTGCCATAAACCTTTCTTTACTTCGAACTGCAATGTTTTGGTTTGTTTCGCCTCGTTGTGCATTGGTCACATAAACTTGGGTTCAATGACGTGTCATGTTATTCTTCCTTTTTCAGGGTGGTTAATATATGCATATGTGCATATGTAACATTTTGTTTTATGTTGTTTCATCAATGGGCCCTTGGATTGCTTCTGTACGTATGTATATGTCATGGTCTGCGTGTGGGTTGGAAAAGAATTGCCAAACGTGAGGCAGAATAAGAGGAGAATATTTTATTAGAGTGGGAGGCACTGTTAGAACAGTGGGCTGGCTCATGGAAGAGCCGGCCCCTAGCATATTCAAAAGCAGAGACATTGCTGACTAAGGTCTGTCTAGTCAAGGCTATGGTTTTTCCTGTGGTCATGAATGGATGTGAGAGTTGGACTGTGAAGAAGGCTGAGCGCTGAAGAATTGATGCTTTTGAACTGTGGTGTTGGAGAAGACTCTTGAGAGTCCCTTGGACTGCAAGGAGATCCAACCAGTCCATTCTGAAGGAGATCAACCCTGGGATTTCTTTAGAAGGAATGATGCTAAAGCTGAAAGTCCAGTACTTTGGCCACCTCATGTGAAGAGTTGACTCATTGGAAAAGACTCTGATGCTGGGAGGGATTGGGAGCAGGAGGAGAGGGAGACGACAGAGGATGAGATGGCTGGATGGCATCACTGACTCGATGGACGTGAGTCTGAGTGAACTCCGGGAGTTGGTGATGGACAGGGAGGCCTGGTGTGCTGCAATTCATGGGGTCGCAAAGCGTCGGACACGACTGAGCGACTGAACTGAACTGAGCCAATTTTTACAGCCTCAAGACAGAAAATTTCTACTGGAAGGGTGGCATTAGGTAATTGGTTAGGATGCCATAGGATGGGTGCTGCTGCTGCTGCTAAGTCGCTTCAGTCGTGTCCGACTCTGTGTGACCCCATAGACGGCAGCCCACCAGGCTCCCCTGTCCCTAGGGTTCTCCAGGCAAGAACACTGGAATGGGTTGCCATTTCCTTCTCCGATAACATGGGTAATAAGATGGATATTTTATGTAATACGGGGTCGGGAAACTGTCCTGTTTAGATCTGGAGGCTCATAGCAACAGTTGCTATGGGGCTGAGTAAGTTCCAGAGATTTTTGTCCTTTGAGCTTGGTACAGGGCTCCACAGTATACATACAGTGTGTGTATGTATAACATTTTGTTTATATTGCTTCATCAGTGGACACTTGGGTTGTTTCCATCTTCCCATACCCAGGCAAAATGTCTGTTAAGGTTAATATTTCATTAAATTTTCATAACCATTTATCCTTCTGTCAGGTATTTGTTAAATTCATAATAGGTACACTGTTAGGCCCAGAAGATAGTGGGTTGGTAGGAAGCTTGAGCATATGAAACTGCTACTACCTTCAAGGAACATATAGACTCACATGGTGGAGATCAGTGGTAAATAGACAATTACAGTGAGAGGTGTTTGGTGTTACAAGCACTCCCCAGGGCTCTCTGGCTACACAGCTGTACTGCTTCTCTTGGACTCAACTACATGGTGGCTATGAATAGTGTCTGCTGGAGGATCGGAAGTTAGTCCAGGTAGAAATAGACACTTGCCATTTCTCAAGCACATTCCTTAGGCCAGGCCTGGTGGTGTGCTCTTGAAGAGAGTCATCTGTTTGAGTCCTCACAGCCCCCTTAGGAGGTCAGCACTCTTACTGCCATCACTAAGCCCACTTTAAAATGCAACAAGCCTTGGTTCAGAGTCTTTAAACAACTCTGTTGTCGTAGCTTTGGTTCTGCACAGCTCCTTGCTATGCCACTCACACTAGGTCTCTTCAGTTGTGCCTGTTATTCAGTGAATTGTGTCTTCTCCAAAATTCATACCCTGAAGGCCTCACCACCAGTACCTCAGAATGTGACTTTATTTGGAAATAGGATGTTTCTGGAGATAATCAAATTAAAAGGAGGTCATTAGGGTGGGTCCTAGTCAGGATTAGTGTCCTTATAAAAAGTGGACATTTAGACTCAGAAATGCAGACAGGGACATTACTATACGAACATAAAAAAAGAGATAAAGGTGATGCTTCTACAAGCTGAGGAACACCAGAGATTACTAGCTAATTACTATAACCCAGCTGAGAAGCATAGTTACAGATTCTCCCCCATAGTGTCAGATGGAACCAACACTGAAATCAACCCATGATCTCAGACTTATGGTTTCCAGAACTGCGAGATGATTGTCTTGCTTTAATAGGCTTCATATGCTTGTTGTGGTACCAAAATATTGCTTCCCATTGTTCTATTCACTGGTGTTGGACTTGAGAAGCTCTGATTATTTCTGAAAGTGAAGTCAATTTAAAGGAAGACGAAAAGAATGTTTTAGGTATGGGGCACAGGCTTTGATACCAGATTCCAAATAAAAGTTCTCAAAATACCTTGAACAGTAGCAAGAAATTGGAATAAATGCACAGCCTTACTTACTCAGATATGTCAGTTCAGGTATTTTTCATTTTGGTTAAAATAACAGTAAAGCTCATTATTTTTTGAGCTCATCCAGTTTCTAATGATTCTTTTTATTCAGACAGCTCATCCAAGGTTAAATAAAAAACTACATTTTAAAACTTGTGTTACAGATGTTTTAAAAAACAGTTACATAGCTTAATCCAACTGATTTCATAATCAGAAGCATAACGCCAAGTACTGTTTTTCTTCACTAGTATAAAGTTTAAATTTAAGAATAATCAGCATGCAATCAAATGCTGATTATAAATGAACAATAATGAACTTAAAAGTGAAATCAGTTGAGGGTTATAATGAAAGAAAAAAAGGAGTAATAACAGTATTCAAAAATAGGAGAGTAATAAAAATTGAGTATCATAATGCTGAAAGGAAAATACTGGGTGAAAATCAGCCTGCAGTGATGTTCCATGAACGTCTCAAACAGTTTTGGGAAGAATGGGGGAAACAGACAGTATAAGAGAGTGAAAATCTATATACTTATATTGATTTACTGCCATTGATGAAGTCACCTAGGAAACATCAACAGTGGGTTTTTAGGAATGTGCCTCTTGATTCTAGATGCTGGCAGATGGTATGGAAAGACAAGGTTCAGTTCAGTTCAGTTCAGTTCAGTTGCTCAGTCGTGTCCAACTCTTTGCGACTCCATGAACTGCAGCACACCAGGCCTCCCTGTCCATCACCAACTCCCGGAGTTCACTCAGACTCACGTCCATTGAGTCTGTGATGCCATCCAGCCATCGCATCCTCTGTCATCCCCTTCTCCTCCTGCTCCCAATTCCTCCCAGCATCGGAGTCTTTTCCAATGAGTCAACTCTTCGCATGAGGTGGCCAAAGTACTGGACTTTCAGCTTTAGCATCATTCCTTCCAAAGAAATCCCAGGGTTGATCTCCTTCAGAATGGACTGGTTGGATCTCCTTGCAGTCCAAGGGACTCTCAAGAGTCTTCTTCAACACCACAGTTCAAAAGCATCAATTCTTCAGCGCTCAGCCTTCTTCACAGTCCAACTCTCATATCCATTCATGACCACAGGAAAAACCATAGCCTCGATTAGATGGACCTTAGTCAGCAAAGTAATGTCTCTGCTTTTGAATATACTATCTAGGTTGGTCATAACTTTTCTTCCAAAGAGTAAGCGTCTTTTAATTTCATGGCTGCAGTCACCATCTGCAGTGATTTTGGAGCCCCCAAAAATAAAGTCTGACACTGTTTCCACTATTTCCCCATCTATTTGCCATGAAATGATGGGACCAGATACCATGATCTTCGTTTTCTGAATGTTGAGCTTTAAGCCAACTTTTTCACTCTCCTCTTTCACTTTCATCAACAGGCTTTTTAGTGCCTCTTCACTTTCTGCCATAAGGGTGGTGTCATCTGCATATCTGAGGTTATTGAGATTTCTCCCAGCAATCTAGATTCCAGCTTGTGTTTCTTCCAGTCCAGCGTTTCTCATGATGTACTCTGCATAGAAGTTAAATAAGCAGGGTGACAATATACAGCCTTGATGTACTCCTTTTCCTATTTGGAACCAGTCTGTTGTTCCATGTCCAGTTCTAACTGTTGCTTCCTGACCTGCATACAGATTTCTCAAGAGGCAGGTCAGGTGTTCTGGTATGCCCATTTCTTTCAGAATTTTCCACAGTTTATTGTGATCCACACAGTCAAAGGCTTTGGCATAGTCAATAAAGCAGAAATAGATGTTTTTCTGGAACTCTCTTGCTTTTTCCATGATCCAGTGGATGTTGGCAATTTGATCTCTGGTTCCTCTGCCTTTTCTAAAACCAGCTTGAACATCAGGAAGTTCATGGTTCATGTATTGCTGAAGCCTGGCTTGGAGAATTTTGAGCATTACTTTACTAGCATGTGAGATGCGTGCAATTGTGCAGTAGTTTGAGCATTCTTTGGCATTGCCTTTCTTTGAAATTGGAATGAAAACGGACCTTTTCCAGTCCTGTTGCCACTGCTGAGTTTTCCAAATTTGCTGGCATATTGAGTGCAGCACTTTCACAGCATCATCTTTCAGGATTTGAAACAGCTCAACTGGAATTCCATCACCTCCACTAGCTTTGTTCGTAGTGATGCTTTCTAAGGCCCACTTGACTTCACATTCCGGGATGCCTGGCTTTAGATTAGTGATCACACCATCATGATTATCTGGGTCGTGAAGATCTTTTTTGTACAGTTCTTCTTTCTGGCCCATGAATCAAGTTTGTGGCTTTAGGTAAGACATTCAGCTTCTCTAAGACTCAGTTTGCTCATAAAGCTGTTTAATATTTTTATATATTGATCATGTACCATGAATTATGGTATGTGCTAGATACATAAACAGTTTTCAAAGAGGCTACTAAAGCAACACTTCCCTAGTTAAGTGCATGCCACTTGCACTACACAAGACCAAGTAACTTGGGGACATCTTTCTGTTGTCAGATACCAGTGAGTTACATAGTGAGGAAATTGCTTTTTTAAAAATATCTTTGAAACCTTAAGATTTTGTCAAGGAAAATTATTTAGTTCTGTGCCAGTGTGTTGTTGTTTTTTTTTTTTTAAAGATCTTCTGCTAAAGACTTTCTGCCTAGACTGGCCAGAGTTGAATTTCTTTTATTTTTAAATTGTACTGGCATCACCTTTTTATAATACAAGCAGAGTAGGTAGTGATATACAGCCACCTTTTAAAATAAAGTTCTTTATCTTAAAACTAGCTACATAAAGAACTTAATAATAGTATTAGTGTTCTGTGACTATGGCAAGAATTGTGTATGAGTGATTATCATTTGGGGAACTCTGAACCAGTGTAACCCATGGATTTCTCTTAGTTTGAGTTCCCTGGTAACAGATCGTGAGAAAAGGATTCATGTGATAGTGATTTTGGGGGAAGGTATTCCTAGGGCAATCTGGAAGGATTGGGAAAGCTGAACCAGAAGGAGGAGAAAGCTGAGAAGGGTGTTACTTAGCCGTTTCCAGAAGATAACTTCTTTATTTCTACAGGGCAGCTGCGGAGAAAGTACATGACAACCTCAGAGTTGTCACCATTAGGGGAAGAAGAGCTGGAGTGTTTATACACCCTCATCCCTCCCATCAGAATGTAAATTCCCAGGCATTTCTTAGGGTCTTCAGGTCTGTTGGCAAGTTGGCTTCAATACCCCATGGCAGAGGATCACAGGGTTTGACTGTTGGAAATGAGCACACAGAGTCTGTGTGCAAAAATGGTGGAGGAATCTGAGGCCATAGGTGGGGCACCAATAGAATTTATGTGACCTGTGAAACAGCAACCTTATGTCTTACACTTTTGGTTTAAGCCTTTGTGTCTTGATTTCCTCATGTTGGCTAGTATAACAGTTGAACTTGTCTCTGGGGTTTTTATGGTGTTTAAATAACAGTATTATGGATTTACTATTTTTCTGTAAATCCACAGTTAAGCTGCAGCTGAAGCAACAATATCCTTGAAATTATGAGCTTGGTAAGTAATTGACATATATTTCTTTCCTAACATGTTAACAAGCACACAGAGGAGAGTCTTGATGCAGAAAAAACACTCATGTCAGAATTATCATCTCTTAACTGAAGATATCTCTCCTTTTCTCCAGATGCATGGCTGTTCTGCGTTTCTCAGCTTGCCTTGCAGCTGGACATAGTCCTGTGACTGAACCGTAGACCAGTGGAATATGCCTAGAGGTGTGGGCCAGTCTAGCTTATCATGAATTCTTGTATGGTTCCTTTATGTTCTTGTGCCTTGCCTGTTGACTGAAATGGTGATGTTGTAATTTGGAAGCCCTGTGGTCAAGATGGCAGAACCTCTGTCACCTAGGTTTCTGAGCTCTTGTGGATAAGAACTCCCTCCCTACCTGTTTGCCCTCCCAGAACTGACTTTAGCAAAAAGGACACTTTTGTTGTGTTGAAGCACACTGTGTTTGTATGTATTTGTTACCTTAAGTTCTTGAACCTGAACTAGTACAGAGCTCAAAAAATGTTAGCTAAAATCCCACATAGGACCTTGAGCAAATCAGTTTACCCCATTTGTAAAATTGGGATAGTTAGTCTGACTTCAAGGGTGGTTGTGAAGGTCAGAATGGAAATGAAGAATGTTTGGTGGATAGTGAAGAGCTGCACATAGAGAGGGGTTATTGTGGTCTTTCAATTTGTGCCCATGAAAAGGAGGGAACCGAGGGCAGTGTTACTTGGCTGCTACTCTCACTGCTGAGATTTCTCTCAAACTTAAACATATTGACAGGGCTCCTCATTCCTTGTGACCCCCGAATTACACTGGGAGTGGTGAACGGGAATGGAGAGGGGTCCAGAGGAAAGGCCAGAATTTGCCTTGATGTGATATACAGACAGTTGGTGGCATCAAGGCTGATATTTGGGATACTTTGGTGAACATGCTAAATGTTCAATTATAAATGCAACTTACAATTGAAAAATCTCTCTCTCATTCTAAACATGTACTTTCATATAATTGCTTGAGGTGAGGTTCAAGTAAGTATTTGAGTAAAACATAGATAGTAGGCTTAAAAAAATAAGTATACTTCTGGTAAGGAGCTGTAGCAAAAATCAAGGAAGTTGGATTTGCAAGGTACTATAATGATAGAGAACAACATATATGTCATTTTTAGTTCATCTGTCTTTAGTTTATTCATTGAGCAAGTAATATGCAAGTACCTGCTATCATTTAGGAACAATTTTAGTGACCAGGGATATAACAGAACAAAACAGACAAAAAATCTCTGCCACCTTTCTAGTGGAGAAAGAGAGACATTAAACAAAGAACATGTATGGTGAGATAGATGACAGTATGTGCTATTGAGAAAAATAGGGCAGAGAAAAGACAGATTGTGGGTAGTGGTGTTGCACCTTTAATTAGGACTGTCAGTGAGGTAGTCATTGATAAGGTGGTAGTTGAGCAAAGATCTGAAGGTGGGAGAGCTGTGGAGAAGTCCGGGAGGTGAGAGTTCCAGGTAGGGAAGGGGCAGGTGCAGAGGCCCTGAGATGGGGTCATGTACCTGGCATGTTTGAGTAACAAGTAGCCAGTGTTATCTTGGGAGAGAAAGGAGCTTGGTGAGATGGACAGAACTGTCATAAATTACCACCAATGAGGTAGCTTCTGAGTTCAGAAATTTTTTTTTTCTCTTTAGAGTTCTGGAGGTCAGAAGTTCTGAATCTAGGGGTTGGGAGAATTTGCTGTCTCTAGGGTTCTAGGGGAGAATCATTTCTTGCCTCTTCTAGCTGCTGATGACTCCAGGCATTCCTTGACTTGCATCTGCATAGTTTCAGTCTTCCCCACCATCTTCATGGGGCTTTTTCCTCTTCTCCTGACTACCATCTTAGCTTTTTTCTCTTACAAGGAAACTCATCATTTGAATTATGGCCCACCTGGGTAATCCAGGATCATTTCTTCTCCAAATCTGTGTTGTAATCGAATCTGCAAAGATCCTTTTTCCAAAGAAGGTCATATTCAGAGGTTCTTGGATGTGAATGTTGCAGATGGAACCATCATTCAAGCTTTTACAGGCAGAGTATTACACATCTTTAAGGACTTGTAGGGAGTTTTTAAGACTTTAGTTTTTACTCATAAGTGAAATCTTTGAAAGATTAGACTTAGCTTTTAAAGAGACCTAAAGAAGGTCCTTTTTCTGTGAAAAGCATATACTGTGTGTGTGAGTAGGGATCAAACCCAGGTCTCCTGCCTTGCAGGCGGATTCTTTACCAGCTGAGCTACAAGGGCAGCCTGTGAGCAGGGAGACCAGATAATAATCCAGAGAAATGAAGATGGCTTGGACCCCCAGAGTGTTGGATATAGATGATAAGAAGTGGTAGGATTCTGGAAACATTTTGAAAAGAACATTGAAGGATGACTCAACTCTCCTTGCCTAATTGGCAAGATGGAATTTAGTTACCAATTTACTCAATACTGAAAAGTTTCTTAGAAGTCTTCTTTCTTAAACATTTTATTTTAAAGTAAGTATAGATTCACAAGAAATTGCAAAGATAATACAGAGAGATCCTGTAGTATTAATACAATTACGATATTACATCTTCTTTAATTAGAAGTTTGTTCCTAAAACCAGGAATTTTATACTGATATAAAATTTGTGTATTCCTGCATGGCATTACATCACACGGTAAATTTTTGTAACCACTACCACAATCAAGACACAGAACTGTGTCATCATCACAGAGATCTTCCTTGTCCTAATCTTTTATAATCTTCCTTAACCCCCCACCCGCCACTCTATGATGCCTAATTCCTGGCATCCTGAAATCTGTTTCCTATCTCTGTAATTTTTTCTGGAATTTGGAACTTAGATATCTTTGATATCATCTGTTGCAGTTGATAAAGCAGCTGAATTGCGTAGAAGTTAAATGTGGGAGACCATTTATACTGCCTTGCTCAAAGTGGGAACTTGAACCCTTGTCTTATGACTCGCATTACAGGGCACTTACAGTTTCTAACTCCAGTGAAGTAAAAGTGTTTAGGTGTTTGGATAAATTTTGTTTATGATGTAAGCTCGGTTGTTTGTGTCTTTAGATGACATTGTTAATAGTTTAGGACCATTTGAGATTCTGGAAAGAAAAGTTTTACATTTGTGCTTAAATTCCCATAGGCTCTGGGCTAAAGAACCCTGGCAGAGCTCATCTATCCACCTGCATTAAAAATATTTTACCTTAAAAACTTGGTATTTTGGTCAAGTCAGTTTATATATTTTCTGTTTAGAAGCTTTCTTCCTACAGTTTTGTAGTGTAATAGACCACAGTAACCTGGAGAATGTATCCATCAGTGATAGTCTTGGTAACATTTATAATCTGTTGATCAGATAAAAATCGTTGAAATGGGTTCAGGTGATGTGATGACAACAGATTTGTTTCAGCTTCCTTTCTCTGGTTCTCTTAGGAAAAAAATTGCTGGAAACTCGAGTTTTCCTTGACTCTTTATAGAACCCCACACGTAGATTGTAATTCTATTTTGACAGTGTTTTATAGAATTTTAGGACTGTAGGAACTTTGAAAATGCTTCAGTCCTAAGTACAGAAAATCATGGCATCCAGTCCCATTACTTTGTGTAAATAGATGGGGAAACAGTGGAAACAGTGAGAGACTTTATTTTCTTGGGTTTCAAAATCACTGCAGATGGTGACTGAAGCCATGAAATTAAAAGATGCTTGCTCCTTGAAAGAAAAGCTATGACCAACCTAGAAAACATTTTAAAAAGGAGAGACATTACTTTGTCAATAAAGGTCCATATAGTCAAACCGATGTTTTTCTGGTAGTCATGTATGGATATACATAAGTACCTAGAGTTAGACCATAAAGAAAGCTGAGTGCTGAAGAATTGATGCTTTGAACTGTGGTGTTGGAGAAGACCCTTGAGAGTCCCTTGGACTGCAGGGAGATCAAAGCAGTCAATCCTGAATAATCTTTGGAAGGACTGATGCAGAAGCTCCAGTACTTTGGCCACTTGATGGGAAGAGCTGACTCACTGGAGAAGACCCTGATGCTGGGAAAGATTGAAGCAGGAGGAGAAGGGGATGGCAGAGGATGAGATGGTTGGATGGCATCACTGACTCGAGGGACATGAGTTTGAGTAAACTCAGGGAGTTGGTGATGGACGGAAGCCTGATGTGCTGCAGTCCATGGGGTTGCAAAGAGTTGGACACGACTGAGCAACTGAACTGAACAGTAGATGAAATTTAAACAAAGAAAGTAAGATAAGAACATTTTGAGGTGTGAAGTTCCTGGGCTAGTACAGAAAAATGAAGGATACTTAATGGAATATGAACACACTGAGCAACTGAACTGAACTGAAGCCATTGCATTTAACATGGGCAATGAAAGCTTGATTATGGTCACCAGGAACAGAAAATCTGGTGTTTTTTTTTTTTCTTTTACACTAGAATATGACTGTTACATGGAATCAAATTGGTGTTTAAAAGCCTTTGTTTTTATTCATTTTCAATAGCAAGTACTGTAACTAAAGACTCTAAAAAAGTATTCATAGTTTGGTGGGTTAAACCATAGACATGCTGAGTTGGGGGGAAAAAGGAAGAGGTTGGTAAAAGGGTAAAAACGTTCAGTTTTAAGATGAATATAGTCTGAATATCTAATTGTAACTCGGTGACTATAATTGATAACCCTATTGTATGTTTGAAATTTGCTGAGAGAATAGAACTTAAATTTTTTACCAAAAAAAAAGAAAAGGATAGTAAATATATAAGGAGATTGACATGGGTGTGTTAATTAACTTGGTGTTAATCCTTTCAGAAAGTATACATACACAGGTTATCATATACTTAAGTATCTTGCCTCAATTTGGAAAACTCAGCAGTGGCCACAGGACTGGAAAAGGTCAGTTTTCATTCCAATCCCAAAGAAAGGCAATGCCAAGTAATGCTCAAACTAAGGCACAATTGCACTCATCTCGCACGCTAGTAAAGTAATGCTCAAAATTCTCCAAGCCAGGCTTCAGCAATACGTGAACTCTGAACTTCCTGATGTTCAAGCTGGTTTTAGGAAAGGCAGAGGAACCAGAGATCAAATTGCCAACATCTACTGGATCATGGAAAAAGCAAGAGAGTTCCAGAAAAACATCTATTTCTGCTTTATTGACTATGCCAAAATCTTTGACTGTGTGGATCACAATAAACTGTGGAAAATTCTGAAAGAGATGGGACTACCAGACTACCTGACCTGCCTCTTGAGAAACCTATTTGCAGGTCAGGAAGCGACAGTTAGAACTGGACATGGAACAATAGCCTGGTTCCAAATAGGAAAAGGAGTATGTCAAGGCTGTATATTGTCACCCTGCTTATTTAACTTCTATGCAGAGTACATCATGAGAAGTGCTGGGCTGGAAGAAGCACAGGCTGGAATGAAGATTGCCGGGAGAAATCTCAATCACCTCAGATATGCAGATAACACCACCCTTATGGGAGAAAGTGAAGAAGAACTAAAAAGCCTGTTGATGAAAGTGAAAGAGGAGAGTGAAAAAGTTGGCTTAAAGCTCAACATTCAGAAAACAAAGATCATGGCATCTGGTCCCATCACTTCATGGGAAATAGATGAGGAAACAGTAGAAACAGTGTCAGACGTTATTTTTTCAGGCTCCAAAATCACTGCAGATGGTCACTGCAGCCAAAGATGTTTACTCCTTGGAAGAAAAGTTACGACCAACCTAGATAGTATATTAAAAAGCAGAGGCATTACTTTGCCAACAAAGGTCCGTCTAGTCAAGGCTATGGTTTTTCCAGTAGTCATGTATGGATGTGAGAGTTGGACTGTGAAGAAATTGAGCACCAAAGAATTGATGCTTTTGAACTGTGGTGTTGGAGAAGACTCTTGAGAGTCCCTTGGACTGCAAAGAGATCCAACCAGTCCATTCTGAAGGAGATCAGTCCTGAGTATTCATTGGAAGGACTGATGCTGAGGCTGAAAGTCCAGTACTTTGGCTACCTCATGCGAACAGTTGACTCATTGGAAAAGACCCTGATGCTGGGAGGGTTTGGGGGCAAGAAGAGAAGGGGACGACAGAGGATGAGATGGCTGGATGGCATCACTGACTCGATGGACATGAGTTTGGGTGTACTCCGGGAGTTGGTGATGGACAGGAGGCCTAGCGTGCTGTGATTCATGGGATCACAAAGAGTCGGACACTACTGAGCGCCTGAACTGAAGTATCTTGCAATTTTATTCATCAGTTAGACCTCAATAAAGTAGGGGAAAAAATACAAATTAAGCAATAGAAAGGCAAATAAACAGAAGTCATATATGGCTATGAGAATTGGACCATAAAGAAGAGTGAGTGCCAAAGAATTGATGCTTTTGAATTGTGGTGCTGGAGAAGAGTCTTGAGAGTCCCTTCAACTAGAAGGAGATCAAACCTGTAAATCCTAAAGGAAATCAACCCTGAATATTCACTGGAAGGATTGATGCTGAAGCTGAAGCTCCAGTATTTTGGCCACCTGGTGTTCAAAGACTTTGATGCTGGGAAAGATTGAAGGCAGGAGGAGAAGGGTGTGACAGAGGATGAGGTGGTTGGATAATATCCCCAACTCAATGGAAATGAGTTTGAGCCAACTCCAGGAGATAGTGAAGGACAGGGAAGCCTGACATACTGCAGTCCATGGAGTTGCAAAGAGTCGAACATGACTTAGCAGCTGAACCACAACAACAGCTACAGGTAGCCTTCTAGCCCTGGCCTAACTGTGTGTTCTTAGGCAGGTAGTCTGAACTCTCAGAACTTTATTTTCCTTTTGTGTCTACTGCGGAAATAGAAAAAGGAAGTTGTAAACACTTAAAAGGTTAAAACTTCAGAGTACATAGTGAGTGCTCAGTAAATGGTGGTGATGGTGATGATATTAGTAGTACTAGTTGTTTTGTTAGGAATTATAAAAAGAATGAATTTTGTTTTCAAAGTTTAATAAGTTGAACATTTTCTTAATATATCATTTTACATATAGGGATGTTATAAGGTTGGATTATATAGTATGCTTTCTTAAAGTAGCAAGCTAAATAACTTAGGCTGTAACTGACCAGTTTGGAAAGTAAGCATCCATTCTGTTGATTTTCTCTGGATCACCAGAAGCCTGTTGCAGAAAGTAATCTTGGTCCCACGGTGGGTATTGGCCACATTCTCGTTTCCTCTCCTGACTCACTGTGAGCCTCATCCTCTTTCTCCTCCTGTATGTGGACTCACATGCAAACCCAAACTCATGTTAATATGACACTGAACTGTGAGGTCCCTTCAAACATTAGACTTGGTTGTCCTCGTATTTTTATATATGATGTTTGCTGTGCAGAAATGCCATTTCCTAACATCTCTGTTGTCTTTTAATATGTAGCCCGAACGGTACTTCTTGTTATGTTTTCTGTTTCTCACTGTTAACTTTTCTCCCACCCACCTCCAGTGGCCGAGTCTCTTTAATCTTTGTGTTTTCAGCGTCTAGCACACCGAAGTTCTTAAGAATGAATGTGTCCCATCTCTGGTTAACAGAAGCTTACACTTACTTGAAAGCAAGGAGTTTTCTGCTTCTGATGAATAATTAATTACTTTAAATTGTCCAGGAGAAAGTGTGGGTGTCTGGAAATCATCATCAGAACTTGGAAATTTGAGAGACTAATTCTGTTTCTTAGTTAATAAAAAAGTGCCCATGAATAACCAATAAAAATTTAATTGAAAGAATAATCAGATATTGCTTCCAGCCATTCTCCCCTTCCCTCTCCACATGTGGAAAACCAATTACTTCACTTTTTTACCTGAGGAACTATTTAATCAGTGTGATTTGGAATAGATTGTAATGGAGAAGTTGATAGTTTAATATCTGATCTTAATTTTCAAAACTTGGAAGCTTGGTGCTATGCCCGTAGTTGATGCTTTAATATTATTTATATTTATTAGTGTGTTTTTTCAGTACATTAAAATTTATTGTATTAAATGGCAATATTGCACATAAATGTGGGCATAGCTGGAAAAGTTTTTGGTTCTAATGTGAGGTCAGCTTTACAGAGGACAATATATTTGATTCTGCTTGTGGTGGTGGTGGTGGTGGTTAGAATCTTAGCTTTTTATTTACTGTCCAAAATTTATGTGTTACTCACATTTTAATTTATTTTGTGGCATAAAATGAAGGAATGAATGACAACAAGATAAGAAACAATTTGAGGGGGATAGTAGAGCCAAATATCTTGTCTTTTCAAAAATATTTCATTTGGGTATGAAAATTATTTCAGGGAAATCCTTTGATTTTTAAAAAATATTATTTTGTCACCTGGATATTTTGTGCCTCTTTGCCCAGCACTTCTGGTTTATTCTGTGACTAGTCTGTTCAGGTTTTTATTAACCATCTCAAAATTAAATGTCTTCTAGCTTGACAGATCCCTGGAGAAGGAAATGGCAACCCACTCCAATATTCTTGCCTGGAGAATCCCATGGATGGAGGAGCCTGGTAGGCTACAGTCCATGGTGTCACAAAGAGTTGGACACGACTGAGCGACTTCACCTAGCTTGACAGATAGCAACTGGCTCCATATCAAGCTTCAGTTCTGCTAGGAATCTGAGAATATTTAAAGAAAACTTTTTTGACAATTAAGTAATATTTTGAAGGTATCAAGTTGCTGACATAAAATGATTGATATAAGGCATAGTCTTGGAGAAAACCTATAGTGATCAGATATTTTAAATGTTATTTCTGCATAAGAAAATTTCAGTTGCCACTTATTCTAAAAAAATCTCGGGAAGCCACAGAAAAATGTTGAAAGGCCATAAAGATCCCTGCAACTAACTATGCCTTAGAGAAAGCCATCGTGAGCAGTAGTGCGTATCGTTTCATTATTTTTGTACATGTATCCCTTATGTACATACATGGATCTTCTAAACAAAGTTAGGGTCATACTGGTTAGATAATTTTGTTTTGTGATTTCTCTCCCATTTTGCATAAAATCATAGGTATTAACCTATGCATCAAAAATTTTTGCAGATACTGACGCCAAAGGTTTTGGAGAAAAAGAAGTTGTGCTCACATAGATTTCCTCATCTATTTTGCTATTTGCTTATTAGTGGGCATTGGTGTTATTTTTGATGTTCCTCTCTTTTAATGTTGTGATGAATATTCTTAAACATAAATTTCTGTTTATTAATCAAATAAATTATTAAGATGTTTTATCAAATTGGCCTCTGGAAATGCTTTACAAATTTACACTCTCTCTGTGGTGATTAGTAATAACAGCAATAATTGTGGCTTCTATTTATTGTATGTTATATGGTACATCCTAGTCTAAGCACTTTGTGTGAATTACCTAATTTATTCTTAACAAAACAGTGGCCTCCTTTCAGAGTAAGAAAACCAACATGGAATATATGTGAATGTAGGGTTTTTTAATCGCTTGACCAACATCAAATATGCTAATTTTTTTTTAATAGATGGGAAATAACTTCTCATTGATTCAGGCTGTTTGCTCTGATACTACAGAGATTGTACATTTTTTTGTCTGCCCTAAAATAAACACTATTATCTTCCTCTGTCTTAGGAAGAAATTTGTTTATGAAAATCACCTAAGACAAGTTTTAAATTCTTATGAGTCAAAAATACAGTTTTTAACTCCTGATTTCAATAGGAAAAATGCATTGAATGCATTTTGAATGCATTCTTGACTTATAAAATTAATACTATTTTATGCTAAACAATACTAAGCCCTGTTAAAATGGACACAGTTTCTTTAGGAATTAAAGTCAACAGTGGCCACATGACTGGAAAAGGTCAGTTTTTATTCCAATCACAAAGAAAGGCAATGCCAAAGAATGCTCAAACTATTGCACAGTTGCACTAATCTCACACGCTAGCAAACTAATGCTCAAAATTCTCCAAGCAGGGCTTCAACAGTACGTGAACCGAGAACTTGCAGATGTTCAAGCTGGATTTAGAAAAGGCAGAGGAACCAGAGATCAAATTGCCAACATCTGTTGCATCATAGAAAAGCAAGAGAATTCCAGAAAAACATTTGCTTCATTAACTATGCTATAGCCTTTGACTGTGTGGATCACAACAAACTGTGGAAAACTCTTCAAGAGATGGGAATACAAGACCCCCTGACCTGCCACCTGAGAAATCTGTATGCAGATCAAGAAGCAACAGTTAGAACCGAACATGGAAAAACAGCCTGGTTCCAAATTGGAAAAGGAGCATGTCAAGGCTGTATATTATCACCTTGCTTATTTAATTTGTATGCAAAGTACATCATGCGAAATGCCGGATTGGATGAAGCACAAGCTGGAATCAGGATTGCAGGGAGAAATATCAATAACTCCAGACATGCAGATGACACCACCCTTATCGCAGAAAGTGAAGAGGAACTAAAGAGCCCCTTGATAAAAGTGGAAGGGGAGTGAAAAAGCTGGCTTAAAACTCAACGTTAAAAAAATTAAGATCTTGGCATCTGGTCCCATCACTTCAATGCAAATAGGTGGGGAAACAGTGGGAACAGTGACAGATTTTATTTTCTTGAGTTCCAAAATCACTGCAAATGGTGACTGCAGCCATGAAATTATAAGATGCTTGCTCCTTGTAAGAAAAGCTATGACTAACCTAGACAGTGTGTTAAAAAAGCAGAGAGATTACTTTACTGACAAAGGTCCATCTAGGTAAAGCTGTGGTTTTTCCAGCAGTCATGTATGGATATGAGAGTTGGAGCATAAAGAAAGCTGAGCATTGAAGAATTGATGCTTTTGAGCTGTGATGTTGAGAAGACTCTTGAGAATTCCTTGGACAGCAAGGAGATCAAACCAGTCCATCCTAAAGGAAATCAATCCTGAATATTCATTGGAAGGACTAATAGTGAAGCTGAAGCTCCAATACTTTGGCCACTTGATGCAAAAAACTGTCTCACTGGAAAAGACCCGGATGCTGGGAACAATTGAAGGCTGGAGGAGAAGGGGAGAATAGAGGGCAAGATGGTTGGATGGTATGACCGACTCAGTGGACATGAGTTTGAGCGAGCTCTGGGAGTTGGTGATGGACAGCAAAGCCTGGCGTGCTGCAGTCCATGGGGTCGCACAGAACTGAGCAACTGAACTGATCATGACACAACATAACACGATGGTTTCCTTTCATTGTTTGCTCTGTAATGGGTCTGTTCTCTGAACTCCTTCAGCCTTTGTTTAGCCGTATATTTTGTTGTTCAGTCACTCAGTCATGTCTGACTCTTTGCAACTCCATGGATTGCAGCACACCAGGCTTCCCTGTCTTTTCATGGCTGCAGTCACCATCTGTAGTGATTTTGGAGCCCAAGAAAATAGTCTCTCACTGTTTGCATTGTTTTCCCATCTATTTGCCATGACGTGATACACGCTTAATATTCTTTTTAGCAAGTATTCATTGATTCTCACTGTTTATGTAATTGAAAGTTTAACACAAGCTCCATTCAAGAAAACCATAAAGCATACAGAAAAAAATCAGTGAAAACAATGCAAGCAGTACATGAGATAATTAGTATGTATTATGAACTACCACCCATGAGCACATATAAGGCTGCTTGCATGATATTTCTTGTTTTCAGCTTTCGGCTGCTCACAAGGCATGAGGTACCAAAAATTGTCCTTATAAAGAAATGCCATGTCAGTTGAACCAGATTTATTAAATGAAACTCCTCATTAAGTTGAATTCTTGTAACTTGATGGATATATCTCAGGGTCTTACTGTATTATAAATAATTGGGGAGAGGGAGGGAGTGAAGGTTATTTCATGTCATGTAGCTCAGGTAAGTGTTTTAATTGAGTTTCACAAATGAAGGTTTTGGTGCAAGGTGATTAGATTTCAGTTTTCGAAGTATCACATTGACTATTGGATGGAGAGTAAACTGCAGCCAAAAAGGTATAGAGGTAGTCCTGAGTTAGGAGGCTGTTTGGAGAGTCAAGTGGAAAGGTTCAAGTGTGATTCTTAGATCATTTGTATCAGGATCACCTGGGATACTTGTTTAGAATGCTGATTCCTGGGTCCCCATGTATATAATCTATAGTTAAAATTCAAAAATCTGCAGTGTATTAATGTTTGTCTCATTAATGTTTGAGAATTAGCGATCTAGAGATCTGTAGAATCTGTTTTAGCCCTGTATATGAAAGAAAACACTCTTTGGTCTGTTTTATGAATTTTTGAATAAAGGAAAATAAATATACCTTTCGTAAGAATTAATTTTGATACTATGTCTTGGGAAAAAAAGGATCATTTATTGGATATTTAATAGTTACCAGGCATTGTCCTAATTGCTTTTGATATCTTTTTTTTTTTTTCCTTAAGCTTTCCACAACTGGGCAAATTCAGCATTAATAACACAATTTCTAGATGATAAACTGAAATTCCTAGAACCTGAAGTTAGAATACTTTTGGCTGCATGTAAAAAAGTCTTGACTCAAACTGACCTAAGTAATAATTTTTTATCGTAATTATCAGGGATTCCATAGTAGGTTGTGCCTCAGGTTGGTGAATTTCAGTGGCTTATGTATGTTATTGAGACTCCAGGATCTTTGCTTTTCTCTGCTGTGAGGGTGTTGGCACTGGTTTTACCTTTTGGAAGCAAGGTGACTTTCACATTTCTGGGAGAGAGAGATTCTTCCAGAGGAAGAATAGAGATGTTCTCTTTTTGTTATTTTTCTGAAGGGAGGAAGTTCTTCCCATAACCCTCCCATCAGGCTTCCTTTCATATGTTTATGGAGAGAATTGGGTTACATACTCATTGCTGAAGCCATTGAGGTGGGATTCCCATCACTGGCTGGGACTACTGAATGATTTAGAAAAGGTACTGGAAGTCACTTACAGTGTCTACTATGGTCAGACTGCTGGTGAGTGGCTGAATTAGGATGTCAGACTACAAAGTCTTCTTGGTTCTTCCTGATTCCGAGTTATGTTTCAAGTATTCATTTGCAAGCCTTCCCATTCCTAGGCTGTTGAGGGCATCTCCAGTTGCTGGAGCTCATAGCCACGGTAAAAGGACTACATTTACTTTCAGCTTTCTGCTACCCCAGGGCAGTTTGAAAAGCTGTGTACTGTCCACTAAGAGGGGAAAGGTCAAATGTTACTACCAGCTGGAAATGTATTGATGTGTGTCAGCCTAGCAATGAGCAGTGATGTGGGAGGTAGTTTCTGAGCCTTTACAGAGACAGCCCATCCTTTATAGGGCCCACTAAGTGCCAGGTTAAGCACTCTAATTGTGTTTTCTACTTGACACAGCAATATCATGAAGTATGTACTATTATTATCATTATCTGTCATTTTCCTTATTTTACAAGAGGAAACTGAAGCTTCCATGGGTTAGTTTGCCTAAATTCACCCAACGTGTGAATGGTAAAGAGTCCTGATTTGAATTCACTTTTACTTCAAAGATTTTTACACTTACACTTGTATTTAAAGATTTTTACAATTGTGAAGTATAGCATAAAATACTGAAAACAAATCTGTACAATTTATGTGTAGTTTAATTTGTAATTATAAAGTGAATATCACTCCCTGGACCAAAATAGAAGGTTATCAATACACCAGAAAATCCTTATCTCACTGTTTCTACTGATCAGCTTCCATTACTACTTATTTTTGTGGTACTCTTTCAGTTGTGAGAGTTATACTCTTAATTACTCTGCTTAATTTTCCTTCTTAGGAAAATCTTAGGGCTTCCCTGGTAGCGCAGCTGTTAAAGAATACGCCTGTTATGCAGGAGACCCTGGTTCGATTCCTAGGTCAAAAATTCGCCTGGAGAAGGGATAGGCTACCCACTCCAGTATTCTTGGCCTTCCCTGGGGGCTCAGACGGTAAAGAATTCTCCTGCAATGTGGGAGACCTGGGTTTGATCCCTGGGTTGGAAAGCTCCCCTGGATAATGTAATGGCAACCCACTCTAGTATTCTTGCCTGGAGAATCCCCGTGGACAGAAGAGCGTGGTGGGATACAGTCCATGGGGTCGCAAATAGTTGGACACATCTGAGCTACTAAGCACAGCACAGCAAGTCATAAAATGGCATAAGGGGAAGCTAGATGGACCAGAAATCAGAGGCATTGGTGTTCCCCTTTTGTAATTATATTTACATTAATTAATTATATATCAGCCAAGTCATGTCTTCAAAACGGCAAATGTAAGGCCAAATAACTTCTAATAACCATTATCCAGATAAAGAGTTGGTTGACTAGGACTTGAAAACCAAGTTGGAGGGCAGGTTTTGCTTGCTTTTTTGTTTGTTAATTTAGTATTATTGGTTTTAGAAACCCTTAACAATTCGGTGGTATACATCACTCATTTTGAACAGCAAGTATTTTGTTTGCTATGTAAGTCAGTAAATTGCCCTTGCACCTTATTGATTAAAATGTCCTAGCTCTTGAAGGACTCACAAGTATAATTTCTCTAAGACAGACTGTACTTATGTTTTTTAAAATCCACCATTGAGGTCTGTCCATGATAAAGTGGAACCAAGTGATTATTAATTTTTCATTGAAATCTTCTGAATAAGTGTTTTTTTCTTGGTTGGTTTCAAAAGGAGTCATATTCCTGAATCTAATTAGAGGCAGTTCATGTACTGTAGGCTTATTAAGATTCAAGGCACTTTTTTATTTTAGCCTGTCTGATATCCCTTTTTAATTTCACTTAAATTTGAATTACTCTAAGCATCGTGTGGGCATATTGAAGATACTCAGGGTTATTAATAGTGATGATGTTGACGAATCTGTCCCATCTTACTCTTCTCAAGTTCCATAACCTTATTCTTGATCTTGGCTTGTGAATACGTGTGACTGTGCTGCTTCCCTTTTCTTCCTGTGGCAAACATCAGTAATCAATCATGACATTATTCTAGTGGGCCCAGACAAAGCCCATCGACTGTTTTCACATAGCACACTAAGCAGACAGTTCCATTTGGCCAGTTAGCAGGCCCTTTGCCATTCCTGGTCCTGATATTGGTTGTCTTAGGTCTAAATGTGTGTATCCTTCTTTATGACCTATTGAGTAAGTTGCTCTATCAGCTGTTTTTTTCTTTTCCCTCAGTTTCTGCCTTGGAGTATCATTTTTCTCCTTTTGAATGAAGATCTTTCCCTTTACTATTCAGTTGAGTCGCTCAGTTGTGTCCCAACTGTTTGCGAGCCCATCAATCACAGCACGCCAGGCTTCCCTGTCCATCACTAACTCCCAGAGTTCATGCAAACTCATGTCCATCAAGTCAGTTATGCCATCCAGCCATCTCATCCTCTGTCATCCCCTTCTCCTGCCCCCAGTCCCTCCCAGCATCAGAGTCTTTTCCAATGAGTCACCTCTTCACATGAGGTGGCCAAAGTATTGAAGTTTCAGCTTTAGCATCAGTCCTTCCAATGCGCACCCAGGGCTGATCTCCTTTACGACGGACTGGTTTGGTCTCCTGCAGTCCAAGGGACTCTCAAGAGTCTTCTCCAACACCACAGTTCAAAAGCATCAATTCTTCGGCACTCAGCTTTCTTCACAGTCCATCTCTCACATCCATACATGACCACTGGAAAAACCATAGCCTTGACTAGATGGACCTTTGTTGGCAAAGTAACGTCTCTGTTTTTTAATATGCTATCTAGGTTGGTCTTAACTTTCCTTCCAAGGAGTAAGCACCTTTTAATTTCATGGCTGCAGTCAACATCTGCAGTGATTTTGGAGCCCCCCCCACAAATAAAGTCTGACACTATTCCCACTGTTTCCCCTCTATTTCCCATGAAGTGATGGGACCAGATGCCATGATCTTCGTTTTCTGAATGTTGAGCTTTAAGCCAACTTTTTCCCTCTCCTCTTACACTTTCATCAAGAGGCTTTTTAGTTCCTCTTCACTTTCTGCCATAAGGGTGGTGTCATCTGCATATCTGAGGTGATTGATACTTCTCCCGGCAATCTTGATTCCAGCTTGTGCTTCTTCCAGCCCAGCGTTTCTCATGATGTACTCTGCATAAAAGTTAAATAAGCAGGGTGACAATATACAGCCTTGACATACTCCTTTTCCTATTTGGAACCAGTCTGTTGTTCCATGTCCAGTTCTAACTGTTGCTTCCTGACCTGCATACAGATTTCTCAAGAGGCAGGTCAGGTGGTCTGGTATTCCCATCTCTTTCAGAATTTTCCACAGTTTATTGTGATCCACACAGTCAAAGGCTTTGGCATAGTCAATAAAGCAGAAATAGATGTTTTTCTGGAACTCTCTTGCTTTTTCCATGATCCAGCGGATGTTGGCAATTTGATCTCTGGTTCCTCTGCCTTTTCTAAAGCCAGCTTGAACATCTGGAAGTTCGCGGTTCACGTATTGCTGAAGCCTGGCTTGGAGAATTTTGAGCTACATGTGAGATGCGTGCAATTGTGCAGTAGTTTGAGCATTCTTTGGCATTGCCTTTCCTTGGGATTGGAATGAAAACTGACCTTTTCCAGTCCTGTGGCCACTGCTGAGTTTTCCAAATTTGCTGACATACTGAGTGCAGCACTTTCACAGCATCATCTTTCAGGATTTGAAACAGCTCAACTGGAATTCCATCACCTCCACTAGCTTTGTTCGTAGTGATGCTTTCTAAGGCTCACTTGACTTCACATTCCAGGATGTCTGGCTCTAGGTGAGTGATCACACCATTGTGATTATCTTGGTTGTGAAGATCTTTTTTGTACAGTTCTTCCATGTATTCTTGCCACCTCTTCTTAATATCTTCGCTTCTGTTAGGTCCATACCATTTCTGTCCTTTATTGAGCCCATCTTTCCATGAAATGTTCCCTTGGTATCTCTAATTTTCTTGAAGAGATCTCTAGTCTTTCCCATTCTATTCTTTTCCTCTATTTCTTTGCATTGATAGTTGAGGAAGGCTTTCTTATCTCTCCTTGCTAATCTTTGGGACTCTGCATTCAGATGCTTATATCTTTCCTTTTCTCCTTTGCTTTTCGCTTCTCTTGTTTTCACAGCTGTTTGTAAGGCCTCCCCAGAGAGCCATTTTGCTTTTTTGCATTTCTTTTCCATGGGGATGGTCTTGATCCCTGTCTCCTATACAGTGTCACGAACCTCCATCCATAGTTCATCACACACTCTGTCTATCAGATCTAGTCCCTTAAATCTATTTTTCACTTCCACTGTATAATCATAAGGGATTTGATTGAGGTCATACCTGAATGGTCTAGTGGTTTTCCCTACTTTCTTCAATTTAAGTCTGAATTTGGCAATAAGGAGTTCATGATCTGAGCCACAGTCAGCTCCTGGTCTTATTTTTGCTGAGTATATAGAGTTTCTTTATCTTTGGCTGCAAAGAATATAATCAATCTGATTTCAGTGTTGACCATCTGGTGATGTCCATGTGTAGAGTCTTCTCTTGTGTTGTGGCAAGAGGGTGTTTGCTATGACCACTGCGTTCTCTTGGCAAAACTCTATATTTGCCTTTGCCCTGCTTCATTCCATATTCCAAGGCCAAATTTGCCTGTTACCCCAGGTGTTTCTTGACTTCCTACTTTTGCATTCCAGTCCCCTATCCCCTTCTCAGTGTGTGCACCTCAGAACAAAGTACTGGGCGTACCTTGACTAGTCTTTGTTCATTTCTTTGGAGTTTGTTCTTAAAAGTGACTCCTTTCTTAAGATGAGGACTCTTTCCTGTTTTAGTAGCATGAACTCATAAAGACTATCTCTGGTTGAATTCCTACTGCACATGTATCAGACAGTCTCTGTTTGCAGCATGGCCATGTAAACTCCTAACTTTGGCCACCGGATGCAAAGAGCCAGCTCATTGGAAAAGACCCTGATGCTGGGAAAGATTAAGGGCAGGAGGAGAAGGGGGCAACAGAGGATGAGATGGTTGGCTGGCAACATCGACTCAATGGACGTGAGTTGAGCAAACTCCGGGAGATAGTGAAAAACAGGGAAGTCTTGTGTGATGCAGTCTGTGGGGTCATAAAGAGTTGGATGTGACTGAGTGACTGAACAACAAAAATAAAGTTCTTAACAGGCTGAACTTTCCATAGCTACTGACTATATGTTCTGGACAAAATGCAAAAAGACAGAACTTGAATGTTCTGGAGAGTGAAGAAAAGCACAGGGATCCCAGAAGAGAATTGAAATTGGAAGAGACAGGCATACTGTATTCCCAGTTTTTACTTCCAAGATTTTTCTTGATAACAGGTCACACCCCAATCCAGGGGTCAAACCCAGGTCCTCCCTCATTGCTGGTGGATTCTTTACCATCTGAGCCACCAGGGCAGCCCAAAAGCAGGTCACAGTGATATGTAAAACTCCAGTAGAATGCTTCTAGTCTTTCTGCTCTGAAGAAACAGAACAGAGTTAAGGATAAGGACAGCAACCAGAAAGTAGGGGTGGGGTATCCTGAATAGGAGAGAGACTAGGGGTGAGTCCTGGGTCCTGTGCATAAACTGTGCAGATCAGAAGGTTCCCTCTGAAGGATACATGCTGAGTGCAGGTGGCCCAGCTAAAGTGAAAAGGCTGAACTAAGATCTGAACTGCCGCCAAGAGGGAGTTTGAGTCTGAGTCTGAATGTGTCACCAGTGAATCACTCTTCTCTGAGAACTCAGCTTTTTTTTTTATAACCTGTGTCTGATACACACAATGTAAATATGCTTCTTTTCCCACTGCTCAGTTGCCTGTCTGAGTTTTGTGTGCTTCGTTCAGAATTCACAGTTTTTGGGCTTAAAAGGCAGGAAAGAGATCTAATATATTTAGAGTTAGTGGAAAGCCTACCAAGGCAGGAGTTTGATATGAGATTTTTAAGAATGATGGTTCTGCCACAGTTCCCACCCACTTCTTATGCACAGTTACTAGTGTGTTGTGAAGATTGCCCCCATGTGTACTAATGCCATGGTTACCTCCTTTGTTGGCTCTTCAGCATGGTGTTGGTAGCAGTGTTGACTATATTACAAAAATCACAGTAATAATAAGTGGTAACAGCTAATATTTTCTGAGCTCTCATTACACAACAGGCACTGTTCTAAGCACTTTATATAGTAACTGATTTTATTCTTTTGGTAATCCTTTTTTATTATTCTTATTTTATAGTTGAGGTTGAATTGTTGTTTAGTCGCTAAGTCGTGTCTCTTTATGACCCCATGGACTGCAGGGAGCCAGGACCATCTGTCCACGAAATTTCCTAGACAAGAATACTGGAGTGGGTTGCCATTTCCTTCTCCGGGGGATCTTCCCAACCCACGGATCAAACTGATGTCTTGTGCGTTGTCAGGTGGATTCTTTACCACAGAACCACCACCAGGGAAGCCCCAGGGGTTGGATATATATCTATAAAGTGGTAAAGCCAGGAGCCAAGTGAAGAGGAAGATAGGTTGGTATGGTATATACACATGTACACACTCTCGGAGAAGTTTGGTTTGAATTGGGAGATGGGTATCGTCTGGACCGAGTTCCAGTAGACTCCTCAGCAAAGCACATGTGACAGATACCGTTTTCCTGCCACTGTGTCCTGTCAGGTTTACTGGCATGATGTTGGTAGGGATAAGATTAAGAAATACTTGTGTTAACCCAAAGATTGAAGCCTAATTTAGTTAAAGAGATAATTAACCAGTGAGTAGTTAGCCTGTCTTAGTTAAGTTAGATTCTATCTAGGCAACAGTTTTTTGACTCTTGTGACTAAAGTACCAATGAAATTTTTATTTGTATTGAGCAAATTATTGAGTATAGTCAGTTAGAATGAAAAGAAGAAAAGAAAGTAAGAGAAATAATAGTTCACTTTGTTTAGGCTAGAGTTTTGGATGTCTGCTCACAGGCTTACAGAACCTTGATGATGGTAGTGGTCCTGAAGTCAAGAATTGAAAAATGTACCAAAGAGCTTTTATGATACACTGAGCACTGAAAGTTACTGATGAGGTGACTCGGGGTCTCTCTGGATACAAAAGGCTTACATAACTTACAGAGGATGTCCAGGATGGAGATGTGGGGTTTCTTCTCTGTTCCATATTGTGCAGACCACGTCTGAAACTTTGTCTTCTTCTGAACACCATGGTTATAGAATAGACACTTCATCTAGTAATGGAGTAGCTAGTATTGGACTAATGGGTAAAATTTAAAACAATGATAACTTGTTGACAAAATAGGAAAAAAATTCAACAGTATTAAAATATTCGATGATGTTATTGACAAAGTGAGGAAGAGAGAGAATTCCATACGGGAGAGAATTCCATCCTTTAAGGAAGGGAAGTGCATGAGTAAGAACCACATTTATACAGCTTTGCCTTTGAAGGCTCCTCCCATGCTACCCAGAGCATTAAATATCTGTCTATTGAAATCTTATTTTTGTGTATTTGCCTAGACAAGTTTGTGTTGTGCCATGCTTAGTTGCTCAGTTGTATCCAACTCTTTATGACCCCATGTACTGTAGCCCACTAGGCTCCTCTGTCCATGGGGATTCTCCAGGCAACAATACTGGAATGGGTTGCCATGCCCTCCTTCAGTGACTCTTCCAAACCCAGGGATCAAACCCAGGTCTCCCACATTGCAGGCGAATTCTTTACTAACTGAGCTACCAGGGAAGCCCTAGACAAGTTTAGGCTTTACTATTGCCGGGAAAAGTTGTTGACACTGATAGGAAGCATTGTTTTTTAACTGATACTGATTACAGCTTTCGCTATTACAACTAAATGTTTTCCTGGCACTTCATTATGGAATATGTCCTTAATTTCATGTATACTTGGGGATTTACACTATTCCATAGGTTATAAGACATGAGGAAATCAAATATACAGTGAAGGAGTCATATGGATTTTGGTTTAGAACTTCCTTTATGAAAACATGCAAAATTCATGTGCTGTTTCTGTATTTTAAAGGTTTGACCTCTGTGTAAATGACTTCACTTCAGAAATTGATTGCAGTGTATTGCAATGTTTTTGAATATTGATATAATAAATATTTAATGGATACATCTTGATAGTAAGTACTCCATCTAGCATGGAATTAGAGAAATTTTACCTGAATCAGCCTGTAAAACAGCCAGAAAAACATAATCATGTCCTTTTGAATAACTTTAAAAACATTTAACTTTTCATTATTAATTTGTCCTTGCTTTTTGGTTTCTGGCTTAAGCTTATTAATTGAAGAACGTGGTACCTGTAAATTCATCTCTTTACATTTATGGGTTCTAGGGGTAGAGGCAGTGGAAAAGAAAAACCATACAGCTCAAATTTGTATTTGAATGTGAAGAATTATGAAGCATTTTTGTACACATCCGTTACATCTGTGGAGTACCAAACAGATTCTTTTATTGACTGTAGATGTTTATGACAATATAATAGTCATAATAGTAAAAGCATTTATTGAGGGTCTTCTTAGTGTTAGGCACTATGACTCATACTTCAAGGGGAGGATCTCATTAATGACAGATGGTAACCTGACAGGATAGTGATTAAGCTCATGAGCTCCACAAATTTGGTTAGAATTCTTGAGACCTTGGAAACATGTCTAGTCTTCTGTGCTTCAGTTTTTCACCTGCAGTTGGGGATAATCCTCTTCCTACCTTCCTGTTTCTAAATTTATGTACTGGGACAGTTATCTCTGTGGTCACTGCCTGTTAGTGGTCATGGTCATCAACATAGTAGGGCAAGGGCTCAAAAGCAGGTCTTTGCAGAGTTCATGACCTTCCACCATCCTCTGTGTCTAAGCATGGCTGACACATAGTAGGTGCTAAATAAATGTACTCTGAGGTACATCTTCCTTGTAGAGTTTGTGTTTGTTTGAACTGCGATTTGTATGTAATATATGGCAAAATGTAGAAAGAAACTTTTCACTGTTGTAGTCTTAGAGATAAGTGGTGGGCTTGTAGACTGAAAATTGGATCATTCTGAAAACATGAATACTGAACTGCTTGGAGAAGGAAATGGCTTAGCTCAGAAAGTGCCTGACCTTGTCTAATTTAGCTTCACAAGAACTGTTGTTGTCTCCTATGAAGGCAGTTTGGTGGCCCTGGTTTAAGGTTGAGATCATTTTATCTGTGGTCTTTATATCTAATAAACTGTTATCACTCTGCCAATACTTATGAAGTGCTTTGTACATACCAGGACTGACCAGGCACGAGGGATGCATTGGTGAAGCCATCAGGCCTGGTATGTGCCTTTGAGGCCATCATAATTTCTTGGGATGCCCAAACATTGACAGATCACACAAATATGTCATCACTCGCACTTTGAGAGATGCTGTGAGGGAAAATGATGGACTTCGGTGAGAAAGATTAAGCTAGAAGTGAAATGCTGATGTAGGTTTTAGGTTAGCAAATATTTTCTCTAAAGGACCATATAGTATATATTTTATGCTTCTGCTCCTTACATTCTTTATTGGAACCACTCAACTATTATCAACTGTAAAGTGAAAGCAGCCCTTGACAATATATAAAAGGATAGATGTGGCTGTATGCCAATAAAACTTTATTTACAAAATTGGCTGGTGGGTAGATATGTCCAATGGACTGTGGTCTGCTGAATCCTGATTTAGGAAATCGGGAAAGGTATTCTGGAGAAAATTACTCATTTGAAAAAGTAGTTTATGCCTTTGGTACAGAATTAAAATCATTGGGTGTTATAACAAAAATAAAATCTCCTACACCCTGTGCCCTTCCTCAGAAGAGAGCACCCTTGCTAGTTTGGGGTGTAGCATTCTGTGTATAAAGTTTACTTTATAAGCCACACCTATAAATTTAAATAAACTATTTAGAGGTTATTTATTGAATAAGCTGAGTTAGGCAAGTTTTGTGTGGGGGAAAAAGCTGGTACTGCTGCTGGATCTGCTGCTGTTCAGTGATGAGATGAGGTTAGGGAACTCTGCTCATCATTAGTCTTCCTTTTCCATCAATAATGGGACGCAGTCTTTCAGTTCTTAATACAGATAAGGATTTGTGAAAATTAGTGTCTGCTCTTGAGACTTTCTGATCATAATCTGATATTAGTGGGAGGAGAAGGAGCACCTCTGGAATTGCTGTAGAAAGGCTTAGCAAAATAAGATTTACAGTCTGGAGCTTCTCATGCTCCTTCTACTTGTGCAGTTTTAGAGAAGGAACTATTCTCAAGGAAATTGACTATATGTGGTACTCTGCAGAAAATGTGCTCAAAACTTGGATTTGATAGCTTCTGGGTGAGAATTTCCATCTTATTCCCTGTAATGGAATCACATGTTGAGTTAATTCCTGGCTGTTTTGCATTTTCTCAGTTGGGAAATAAAACAGCATACCCACAATACCCCTCCCTTTTCTTTTGCCCTGTCCCTCTACAAATAGACCTTTTATTCCATGATCTGGGCTGGTGAGAAAGGACATTTGGGCTAACAAAATGTTTCTGATGCCAGTCAGAAAGACTTATCAAAATCCATAGCTTGACTTTACTTAATGAAGTAGTGTCTTACTGTATCTGCCCTGGAAAGCCTCATGTATGCTTTCTCTTAGCTAGTGAGGTAAAAAACTCTCCTGTGGGACTCTCAGCGCTAATGATAGAGGGTATGAGGATGCAGTTTCCTTCTCTGGATTCTCAAGTAACCTGTCCTCATCTTATATTGAGGACAGGAGTCATCAAATTGTTTCTTCAAAGACCATCAGTTCAGTTCAGTTCAGTTCAGTCGCTCAGTCATGTCCGACTCTTTGTGACCCCATGAATCACAGCACGCCAGGCCTCCCTGTCCATCACCATCTCCCAGAGTTCACTCAGACTCACGTCCATTGAGTCCGTGATGCCATCCAGCCATCTCATCCTCGGTCGTCCCCTTCCCTCCTGCCCCCAATCCCTCCCAGCATCAGAGTCTTTTCCAATGAGTCAACTCTTCGCATGAGGTGGCCAAAGTACTGGACTTTCAGCTTTAGGATCATTCCTTCCAAAGAAATCCCAGGGCTGATCTCCTTCAGAATGGACTGGTTGGATCTCCTTGTAGTCCAAGGGACTCTCAAGAGTCTTCTCCAACACCGCAGTTCAAAAGCATCAGTTCTTCGGTGCTCAGCCTTCTTCACAGTCCAACTCTCACATCCATTCATGACCACAGGAAAAACCATAGCCTTGACTAGACAGACCTTAATCGGCAAAGTAATGTCTCTGCTTTTGAATATGCTATCTAGGTTGGTCTTAACTTTCCTTCCAAGGAGTAAGTGTCTTTTAATTTCATGGCTGCAGTCACCATCTGCAGTGATTTTGGAGCCCAAAACATTAAAGTCTGACACTGTTTCCACTGTTTCCCCATCTATTTCCCATGAAGTGATGGGACAAGATGCCATGGTCTTTGTTTTCTGAATGTTGAGCTTTAAGCCAACTTTTTCACTCTCCTCTTTCACTTTTATCAAGAGGCTTTTTAGTTCCTATTTACTTTCTGCCATAAGGGTGGTGTCATCTGCATATCTGAGGTGATTGATATTTCTCCCAGCAATCTTGATTCCAGCTTGTGTTTCTTCCAGTCCAGCATTTCTCATGATGTACTCTGCATAGAAGTTAAATAAGCAGGGTGACAATATACAGCCTTGACGTGCTCCTTTTCCTATTTGGAACCAGTCTGTTGTTCCATGTCTAGTTCTAACTGTTGCTTCCTGACCTGCATACAGATTTCTCAAGAGGCAGGTCAGGTGGTCTGGTATTCCCATCTCTTTCAAAATTTTCCACAGTTTATTGTGATCCACACAGTCAAAGGCTTTGGCATAGTCAATAACCATATAGTAGGTATTTTAAGCTTTGTAGCCATGCATTCTCTCTTGTGACTACTCAGCTCTGCAATTGTAGTGAGAAAGCAGTAAGAGACAATATATAAACAAGAAAGTTCATCCCAAATACCTTGTCAAAATATTCCTTCCAACTATATATCAGGGTCTTCCTGAGAGATTTTGGGAGTTGATGTACCTTTGTCCATCTTGAATGTCCACACATGACATTCATTCCATAAAAAACTGAATTGAGTACTTGCTATGTATCATACAGTGCTCTAAGCACTGAACAGTCATCTGTGAACAAACAAGTTTGGGCCTGATGGACTTGACATTCTAGCCCTATAAACATATATTATTAGTTACAGATATGGAGAAGAAAATGGCAGCCCACTCCAGTGTTCTTTCCTGGAGAATCCCAGGGATTGGGGAGCCTGGTGGGCTGCCGTATGTGAGGTTGCACAGAGTCGGCCACTACTGAAGCGACTTCGAAGCAGCAGCAGCACAGATAAGGAGTCATCAAACGGGAACAGCATTGTCTAAATTTCTCTGTATTCATACTTTTCCACTCCTGCTTTTTTCATTTGGAGTTCAGTCAACTACACTAGTTATTTTAACAAGAATAATTTAATGTAGCAAGTTGATTAAAGAAATGTTGGGAGGACTGCAGGGACAAAAGCGAACCCTGACGAAAGCAGAGATTGTAATTGTAGGAAGCAGCTACCACCCCTGGAATAAACTCTCCAAGAACTTGGAAATGGGCAGGAGGAATCCTGCAGTGCTGGGATCCAGAGCATTCAGGAAGAGGCACTGCCTGGCTGGGTTCCAATGGCTCTGAGGCTAGTCTAGGAATATAGGCAAAACCTTGTAAACTGAAAGCAGGTGCTCTTGGAACCAGCTGATACTGCCAGGGTGAAGAGCTGTGGCTCGGAGCTCTCATGAAGGAATATCATACCCTGAAAGGAGGGAATGCTTTCTCCATCCTCCAGCCTTCTCATCTTGCAGTGGTGCCATGTATTGGCAGAACATAATGGGAAGCTGGTTGGCAAAGGAGAAACTTGATTTGCAGAGTTTCAGTTAGCAGAGTGGTGGGCACCTAGACGGGAGGTTTCAGAACTGATTAAAAATAGCTTAATAACTGGCACATAGTGATAAGGCTGAAGTGTGGGTCCTCGTTCTGCACTGAATCCCAAAGAGGTTGTGCAGAACAATAAGATAAGTGGAAATACCTGAAAAAACAAATATATACTTTCACACAAAGGTGAAACAACTCCTGTTTCCTTCCATCGGATATTATGGTTAGTTGTGTACTTGAATTTTTTTGCAATCTATGGTATTTCCTAAGGGAGTAACTAGTTCCATGGGATCTAAAGCAAATGTCAAGTGAAAACTGGTTTGGGGAAAACTGTGAAATATATCTAAATATGCATAATTTTAAATGATTGGACTTCTCAGAACCTTTAGTAAGATAATGTGTGTTGAGAATATGTAAGTAATGAAGTAAAATGGTGTATTTGGCAGATATTTGACCATGAACTTCTGTCCTCCAGTTTCTAGTTCACTAATTTATCATCTGAAAATATTTATTTTCAATGGATCTCTTCTTGCCTGTTTTTTTTCCACTGATCAATAAAAAGTTTCAAGATCTTTAGATAAATTTTTTAATTGCTACATTATTCTGTGACATGTCTGATGTATTATTTTTTTAAGGCACAGTTTTGTGCTTTGTTCTATATGAGTTTTTTCTCTCAGATATTAGTTATTTTCTTTGTTTCTCTTTCCTGATGTTGGTGAGCTTCCACTGTTTATTGCTGACTTTGTTCTTACAGCACCCTGCTGTCAGTGGCTGTGGGGAGTGGACGAGCATGTATCCCCATGGAACGTGCCAGCAACCAGTCTCTTCCCAAGGTGTCAGGGGGCACCCGGGCCACTGTGTCAGCCCTTGGGCCCAGGTGCCCCAAAACACCACTTTTTGTCTCACATATCTTGTACTACCTGACATCAGTTAAGTTACCCTAATAGTTGCCTTATGAAAAGGCAAAATGATAGGATACTGAATGAGGAACTCCCCAGGTCAGTAGGTGCCCAACACGCTATGGAGATCAGTGGAGAAATAACTCCAGAAAGAATGAAGGGATGGAGCCAAAGCAAATAAAAATACCCAGCTGTGGATGTGACTGGTGATAGAAGTGAGGTCCGATGCTGTAAAGAGCAGTATTGCATAGGAACCTGGACTGTCAGGTCCATGAATCAAGGAAAATTGGAAGTGGTCAAACAAGAGATGGCAAGAGTGAACTTCGACATTCTAGGAATCAACGAACGAAAGTGGACTGGAATGGGTGAATTTAACTCAGATGACCATTATATCTACTACTGCGGGCAGGAATCCCTCAGAAGAAATGGAGTAGCCATCATGGTCAACAAAAGAGTCTGAAATGCAGTACTTGGATGCACTCTCAAAAACGACAGAATGATCTCTGTTCATTTCCAAGGCAAACCATTCAATATCACAGTAATCCAAGTCTATGCCCCAACCAGTAACGCTGAAGAAGTTGAACGGTTCTATGAAGACCTACAAGACCTTTTAGAATGAACACCCAAAAAATATGTCCTTAGGAAGTCAAGAAACACCTGGAGTAACAGGCAAATTTGGCCTTGGAATGCAGAATGAGGCAGGGCAAAGACTAACAGAGTTTTGCCAAGAGAACGCAGTGGTCATAGCAAACACCCTGTTCCCACAGCACGAGAGAAGACTCTACATATGAACATCACCAGATGGTGAACACTGAAATCAGATTGATTATATTCTTTGCAGCCAAAGATGGAGAAGCTCTATGCAGTCAACAAAAACAATACCAGGAGCTGACTGGCTCAGATCATGAACTCCTTATTACCAAATTCAGACTTAAATTGAAGAAAGTAGGGAAAACCACTAGACCATTCAGGTATGACCTCAATCAAATGGCTTATGATTATACAGTGGAAGTGAGAAATAGATTTAAGGGCCCAGATCTGATAGACAGAGTGCGTGATGAACTATGGATGGAGGTTTGTGACATTGTACAGGAGACAGGGATCAAGACCATCCCCATGGAAAAGAAACGCAAAAAAGCAAAATGGCTGTCTGGGGAGGCCTTACAAATAGCTGTGAAAACAAGAGAGGTGAAAAGCAAAGGAGAAAGGAAAGATATAAGCATCTGAATGCAGAGTTCCAAAGAATAGCAAGAAGAGATAAGAAAGCCTTCCTCAACTATCAGTGCAAAGAAATAGAGGAAAACAACAGAATGGGAAAGACTAGAGATCTCTTCAAGAAAATTAGAGATACCAAGGGAACATTTCATGGAAAGATGGGCTCAATAAAGGACAGAAATGGTATGGACCTAACAGAAGCAGAAGATATTAAGAAGAGGTGGCAAGAATACACAGGAACTGTACAAAAAATATCTTCATGACCAAGATAATCACAATGGTGTGATCACTCATCTAGAGCCAGACATCCTGGAATGTGAAGTCAAGTGGGCCTTAGAAAGCATCACTATGAACAAAGCTAGTGGAGGTGATGGAATTCCAGTTGAGCTGTTTCAAATCCTGAAAGATGATGCTGTGAAAGTGCTGCACTCAATATGCCAGCAAATTTGGAAAACTCAGCAGTGGCCACAGGACTGGAAAAGGTCAGTTTTCATTTCAATCCCAAAGAATGTTCAAACTTCCACACAATTGCACTCAGTTCACACACTAGTAAAGTAATGCTCAAAATTCTCCAAGCCAGGCTTCAGCAATACGTGAACCATGAACTCCCTGATGTTCAAGCTGGCTTTAGAAAAGGCAGAGGAACCAGAGATCAAATTGCCAACATCCGCTGGATCATGGAAAAAGCGAGAGAGTTCCAGAAAAACATCTATTTCTGCTTTATTGACTATGCCAAAGCCTTTGACTGTGTGGATCACAAAAAACTGTGGGAAATTCTGAAAGAGATGGGAATACCAGACCACCTGACCTGCCTCTTGAGAAATCTGTATGCAGGTCAGGAAGCAACAGTTAGAACTGGACATGGAACAACAGACTGGTTCCAAATAGGAAAAGGAGCACGTCAAGGCTGTATATTGTCACCCTGCTTATTTAACTTCTATGCAGAGTACATCATGAGAACACTGGGCTGGAAGAAGCACAAGCTGGAATCAAGATTGCCTGGAGAAGTATCAATCACCTCAGATATGCAGATGACACCACCCTTATGGGAGAAAGTGAATAGGAACTAAAAAATCTCTTGATGAAAGAGGAGAGTGAAAAAGTTGGCTTAAAGCTCAACATTCAGAAAACGAAGATCATGGCATCTGGTCCCATCACTTCCTGGGAAATAGATGGGGAAACAGTGGAAACAGTGTCAGATTTTAAATTTTTGGGCTCCAAAATCACTGCAGATGGTGACTGCAGCCATGAAATTAAAAGACACTTACTCCTTGGGAGAAAAGTTATGATCAACCTAGATAGCATATTCAAAAGCAGAGACATTACTTTGCCGACTAAAGTCCGTCTAGTCTAGGCTATGGTTTTTCCAGTGGTCATATATTGATGTTAGAGTTGGACTGTGAAGAAGGCTGAGCACGGAAGAACTGATGCTTTTAAACTGTGGTGTTGGAGAAGACTCTTGAGAGTCCCTTGGACTGCAAGGAGATCCAACCAGTCCATTCTGAAGGAGATCAGCCCTGGGATTTCTTTGGAAGGAATGATGCTAAAGCTGAAAGTCCAGTACTTTGGCCACCTCATGCGAAGAGTTGACTCATTGGAAAAGACTGATGCTGGGAGGGATTGGGGGCGGGAGGAGAAGGGGACCGACTGAGGATGAGATGGCTGGATGGCATCACTGACTCAATGGGTGTGAGTCTGAGTGAACTCCGGGAGATGGTGATGGACAGGGAGGCCTGGCGTGCTGCGATTCATTTGGTCGCAAAGAATGGGACACAACTGAGCAAGTGAGCTGAACTGAACTGAATGGTTTCCTTGGCCCCTCCTGTGCTCCCTGTGTACTAGCCTTCAAGTTAAAAGTATAATCCATTACTTCCACTTCTGGTACAATTCGTTTCCTAGTTGTTTTAGATGTGGGATTCTTTCAGTCTAGTTCCTATTTGCCTGACATTCTTCAGGGATTTTTCTCAACTTCTGGTCTACGAAGTGTGCTGCCTTCACTATTATTTTCTCCAGTGCTGCTTTGACTGTTTTCTTTAGACATTTTGGCCCAATCATGTGTTCTTCCTTTCTGCGTCCCTACTCTGTTTAGCTTTTGTTCTAGCCTTGTAGAGTAGGTAATGCTTACTAGTCTGATTGCTTTTGTGAGGGGACTTTGTCTCAAGGTGGCAGGTCACTTCTCCAGCCATCATTTTGGCAGTATTTCCTTTGGATGTTTCCTCTGCCTTGGGAAGGTTGGGTGCCTCAAATGTGCCAAGATCTGTGGAAATCACAGATATCCAGATCTGAGGGGAATGTCCTCCACTAGAGACAAAGGAGGAGGTCCTCCAGAAAAGAGCTTGACAACCAACAAGGGAAAGGACTTATTATTATCTTTTTGTGATATTTATTTATTGGGATGTACTGGGATTTAGTTGTAGTATATAGGATCTACTCTCGAGACCAAGGATTGAACCTGGGCCTCCTGCATTGGGAACTCGAAGTCTTAGCCACTGGACCACTAGGGAAGTCCCAAGGGTGAATTATTTAGGCTGTTTATCCTGGGATAGCCATTGGATGCTGGCTGAATCTGGCCACATGGAAAGTAATGGAGCACCGTCTTCTCATTTCTTGCCTTTCTGTGTTGTTTCTTGATCCCAGATCAGATTGAAAAGGGATGTCATAGACGTTGTTCATTTTTTTCTTTTTTCTACAGCCTTGTAAGTTTGTAATGGTTGATAATTTTATTTAACTCAAGAAGATATAAAGTCATCTACCAATGAACAGTAGGGCAAAGATGGACCACCAGATCTTCAGCTTCACCCTTTTAAGCCCATTTCTCACTGTCAGCTCCTGAACCCTTCATCACAGAATTACCAACCAGTACATCATATTTTGTAGTTCTATTTCTCATCTTCTCTGTTAACTTTTAGTTTCGACCAGATGTTTACTTGTAGTAATATTGTATAACATTTCACTCTAGGTTCTTGAAAGAAAAATAATTTGGATTAAACTTTCTTGAGATTTCTTAGGTTCTTTTGAATCCCTCAATTTTAAGAGGATATAGAATGATTAGAATATTATTTTCTTCGCTGCTCAGATATTGTGTCATGTTGTCTATTTTGCAAGTCCTTTCGTCTGTGTGCGCTTTTCAGGTTTTTCTATCATCATGACATACTTTTCAAATGAATGACAGTATTTCTTTCAAAAGTTTCCTGGAACAAAGTGAATGTCATGTATCCTATGCTGTGGGATAAATTGTCTTTTCAGGAATTATTTTGAAGTTTCATTTTCACGTTATCTAATTTTCTGAAAGCTTGCCTTGAAGATTCACTTCTGTGGATTATTTATACAGATATAGGTAAAATTTAGCAATCTCTGCCTTTCCAACTCTGACTAAAGGAACTCAGATTATTGCAAGAGAAGAGATGACTAATACGAATCAAAAGGTCTGGTGTCTATCTTTCTAAGGAGGACATTTATATGGGATATTGGGCAATCAGATTTAACACTTGAGACTGTAGTTTCTCCTAAAGTGGGAATTCTGTCAGTGGAAACATGAAGAAAGGGATACTGTATGTGTTGATAACTTTCTTAATAGACAATTCTAAGATCTCACTCCCCAGAGTAGTAGTATTTCATTCATCAACAAGAATGAAGTCTCCTTCTAAACACAAATAATGCACTTGGAACCTTGCAGACACGAATTATCATTCTGTACAGCAAACCTTCAAAATGTCAGACGATCTCAGGAATTTCAGAAGCAAAGGTTGATCATTTACTACACTCCGAGTCATTTCTTCAGTGTGCCAGGGTGGCAGGTGAACCTGTGAGATTGAGTTAGCTAGGTCACTCAAAGTTGCTGCTATAAAGAAGCCATGAGAAGTTTATTTCTATCACGTAAATCCCATTAAACTCAAATGTATCCTAAAAAGTGCTATTAGATTGTTAGAAGGAGCACAGGTGTGTTGATTGAAATAAAGTTGGCCCCTTGCAAGCTTTCAACTGAATTTATTGGAAGGGACTTCAGGGAATAATTTAAGGAGAGCTGACAAATTGGGCAATGAAGGGAATGGAGTGGGGAAGGTGGCAGGGCTCTATTGGGGAGCTGAATCTGAGTTGATACATGCGACTCATGGTAATGGCCATGCTGAATACATGTAACAAAACACCTTCACAGACCTCCTGTGTTTATATCCTCCCAGCAATCCTGGAAGATTTGGTGTTCTGCTTCACTAATATCTCTGCTTTACTTACTCAGGGTCACAAGCTCATTTGAGGTGGAGTTCTTGTAAACAGTCTTCTCACACCTTTGGGCAAGGTTGCTGAAGAAAAGTATCTTAGCATTTTCTCTTTTCTTAGTATTACATGTAATCTCCTCTGGTGGCATGTGTAAATGTATAAAATGATTGGCTGGGATTAGCTGAGTAATTAATGGCCCCAGAATACAAGGCTGAGCACTGGCTGTTGTGTTATTCCACTGTTCTGAATTTGTTTTCCAGTGAGCACTTTGCATGAAGACTATTCTTGGAACCCCAAAGCCACAGAGACTACCACAGAGACTCACTTGCATGAGTGAAGTATCTCTCTCTCTCTCTCACACACACAAACACACACACTTTTTATGAGGTGAAACAGAGACCTGATTTTCAGGAAATTACTTCTAGAGTTACTCACTCATGCTAGAAATGAGCAGAAAGACAAGTTTTATGAATGTGAACCTGACATAAAAGCAAGCCACCTGGCACAGCCCTGAGACAGTTCATGGATGAAAAGCTATATCCTCCCCTGCTTCCCTGAGCTCACCTGTTCTGCACAGCTGTAGTGCTGGTGTGCTGGAACGGCCTGAGCACGCGGGTGGATGCTTCATGCTGGCTTGATAAGGCTGTGACAGCTTGGCAGCAGGGGTAGAAGTCCTCCAGAGCTCAGTTACTCACGTACAGTGTGAGCTATTGGCACAGCATGATCCCAGATTTCTTTTAGATCTGATTTTTTACTTCTGATGAAGATTATTTCTGGCTTGTTCTTTTGTATTTTATTGATTAATAAATCCATCTTAACTCATGGAATTAGGCATAGTTATTAAATTTATTCTGTTAAGTACATAACTATTTAAAAAATGGGTAATGATGAGATTACTATCAAGTCATATGTGTGTCAAATATGAAGAAGCTTTAAATGCTGCTTTCTTTTTGTGTTAAAAATGGGTAATGATGAGATTGGGAGAAGGCAGTGGCACCCCACTCCAGTACGCTTGCCTGGAAAATCCCATGGACGGAGGAGCCTGGTAGGCTGCAGTCCATGGGGTTGCGAAGAGTCGGACACGACTGAGCGACTTCACTTTCACTTTTCACTTTCATACTTTGGAGAAGGAAATGACAACCCACTCCAGTGTTCTTGCCTGGAGAATCCCAGGGATGGGGGAGCCTGGTGGACTGCCGTCTAGGGTCGCACAGAGTTGGACTCGACTGAAGCGACTTAGCAGTAGCAGCAGCAATGATGAGATTACTATCAAGTCATATGTGTGTCCAATATGAAGAAGTTTCAAATGCTGCTTTCTTTTTATATTTGCTCAGATAATGTTTAAATAGGCTTCCCAGGTGGCACTGTGGTAAAGAATCTGGCTGCTAAGGCAGGAGACTCAGGTTTGATCCCTGGGTCAGGAAGATCCCCTGGAGAAGGAAGTGGCAACCCACTCCAGTATTCTTGCCAGGAAAATTTCTGTGTACAGAGGAACTTGGCAGGCTACAGTTCATGGTGTCGCAAAGAGTTGGACACGATTAAGCACATATGCACACAATGTTTAAATAAAGGTCATAAAGTGTACTTGATTCTGTTGAGGTCTCTTGGTGCCCCTTCCCCAAACTCATGTCTCTCTCTGACTGTCTAACTTAGTCACTGTTCTAAACTTGGTATGCCATTTTTTAAACTATTTTGATATGTTAGCTCACCTTGTTGCAGAAGGAAAAACTTTTCCTCTACCCATCTTCGGTTCATTGTCTGGGTTCCTTCAAATTAGGCTGAGAAAAAAAAAGAGAAAAACAAAGTTTATTAACAGGTGCAGTGTGCACACACATGGCAGCACTCAGTGATGAGTAACTTAAAGAGATGATCAGAATTCAGGCTTTTATAGCATCTTAACAGAACAATCAATTTGTAGGGGAGTGATAGGATGAAGGAAAAGGACTTCTAGGGGGAGCAAATTGTGGAAGGTTAAATAGATGGGGGATATTGATGGGAGGTAAGGACTAGTTAGTAGGTTCCTTGAGTTGATCCCTCTGGTGCTGTTTCTGTGGTGAGTCTAGATTTATCTTCCCTGATTAAGAATCATTCTACCCTTGGGAAAGGAGTTTGGGGGAGAATGGATACAAGTATATGGAAGACTAAATCCCTTTGCTGTCACCCTGAAACTATCACAGCGTTGTTAGTTGGCTATACTTCATATAAAATAAAATTGAAAGAAGGATCATCCTGTCCGTCCTTGTTGTGCATGTGTGTGTCAGGGACAGGAAGACAGAGAGGTAGTTGGGAGCAGAGAGTTTTTCTTGTGTCTGTTTCTTTCTGTTTACTTTTAGCTTAGAATAATCCTTATGCCTGAATGGCATATTTTGGGGGTAGCATGCTCTGAACCCCTTTATCTCCATAAAATTGTTTAATATTATTGTTTTTCCTGTTTAAGTATGCATACTCTTATGTGTCCCTTCTTGACTGTCATTTGCTTTCTTTTCCCTCTCTCTATTTTGCTTTGAAAATTTGTTTGTGTTGATCTATTTCAAGAGCTGGCTTATTCATTCGAAACATTTTAAGAAATTCCATTGGATATGCTACATTTTATTAATCTTTAGATTTTATTTCTTCTTCTTCTTCTTTTTTTCTTTTTTTTCTATTTCTGCTTGCTCTCTCTTTAATCAAGGGAGGGCTTCTGTTTTCTCCTTGGAGAGAAGCTGCATATGGGCCACTGTAGCAGGAGAGTGCTATAGGAGGGCCGTTTGCCTGTTGCCCACTGGGATCTATATTAAATAATGGAAGAAGGTTATAAGATCAAAGACCCAGCAGCTCTGATGTTGTGAAATGATGTACAGAAGTGTCAATAATTAAGTGTAATGCAAAGGCCAGTTTGGGCAAAAAAGTCCAAAGTTAAGATTGTTTCTAAAGAAATGCTTTTTTATGAGTAGCAGGTACATAAAACTCACCAGGCTTAATGAACGAACCTTGTAAAGAGTGTGTTTTTTGGGTGCATGTGTGTGTCTAATACTAGATTTCTTTTTACTTTATTCCCCACATCTAATCCATGAGGAAGCTTTGCTTAATTACCAAATTCTGCCTCCATTTCTGTTTCCATCTCCACCACCTTCTCTGTGGTCTAGTTGAGGATTCTACAAACTGTGGCCTGCTAGCCACATCGTTTTTGTAAATAAAGATTTATTGGAACACAGTCCTGCCCATTTATTTATGTATTATCTAAGCCTGCTTGTGCTACAAAAGCAGAGGTAAATAGTTGCAACTGAGACTATCTAGCCTCAAAGCTTATAGTATTTACTATTTGGCTATTTACAGAAAAAGTTGCAGGCTCTATTCTCGTTTAATATTGCTCTCATAATTGGTTTCGTTCTGTTAAACAGAAGACACAGTGATTTTTCTGAAATGTGAATTTGATCTTCTCATCCTCCCTGTGAGTGAAAATAATCTCAACTCCACTCTGTAGCTTAAAAGCACCTGCATGGCCTGGTCCCTGCTCACCTTTCCACCCTTATCCCTTTCAGGATTCCCCCTTGTTCTGGTCATACTGAGCCTTTCCTGCATCAGAACAGTCTGCTTGAATTCTCATGGTTACTTCACATGTCTCCCTGCTTTCTGACTGTAGGTTTTTGCATGGATGACATTTCCTCAGAGGTGACTGCTCAATCTGCAATTGGCCTCCATCATTTATTGTGCGTATTTTATTTCCTTCATAAGCTTCTTTGTAATTATACTCTTCATTTATGTGCTCACGTCTTTCTTCCTTGCTTCCTCTCTTAGGATGCAAACTCTGTGATGGCAAAAAACATGCCTGTACTGTTGATCTTGGTTGCCAAGCATAGTTACTGCCACATTTTAAAGTCCACTGGAAAATTGTTGAGTGAATGAACAAGGTATAGCTTCTGCCTAATTCTTTGGTAGGAGTTAAAATGCAAGCATATGTTTATGCTACCTAATTTGTTTTCTTTCTCTATATAAATAAACTTGCCCACTTCTGTTCACAGTGTAAACTTAAGGTGATTTTCCTTCAAAACATAATCAAACTGGCATACTCTTCACCAGGAAACAGGCAGGCATTTTGAAATACTGTTTCTCAGGATATTTAGAGCCTTTTATACATTTGTTTCTGCTGTTATGTTAATATGCTAATATTTTTGGAGGTTGTATTTTTTCTCTCCCTTTCTTTCTTGCTGCTGGCAGAGCAGCAGTGTGGAGTTACGGAGTGAAGCCCCCTTTGGGCATCTGTCCTTACTACAAAGAGTTTTACATTTCTTTGCTCCTTAAAAAAAGTGCTGCTTTTCTGCTGAACCTAGGATAAAAAGAATGAAGCAGTATCTTTGAGCATCTTAATTCTTTTGACTTAGTGAAATCCATTCAGGAACCTCTCTCTTATTTTGAGCTTCTCATTTTTCCCTTGAACCTCCTTTCAGCTCAGTACTGTTCTACAATGAAATCCACAAAACAGAACCTCCCGCTTCTCCTCTTGTCCCAGTTTATTTCACTGCCCAGGACCCACTTTTGTGGGCTGGGAGGCCATTCAGGATTCTGCCTTACTAAAGAGCACAGACTCTCGAGTCTGACACACACAATCCTGGACTAGAATGCGGCTTTGCCTGTAACCACTTAGCTTTCCTGAGCCTTCACTTGCTTATGTGTAAAATGGGCTTCTGCTAGTTTGTTTCCTTGTAGAGTGATTGTGAAAATTAATTGACATAGTACTTTTCTAGTATCTAATACAGTTTCTGCAGCTTCGTGGCACTTAACAATGGCCAGCTAGTATTTGGTGTAGTCATAAAATATTATACTTTGTCGAGGTACTCACAGAAGAATTAAATCTAAAATAGCAACCGTATGTGATCCAGTGTCTGGAGAGTCTGAAAGGGCAGCTTTCAATTCTTCCCTGGTAGGACAGATTATTTTATTTTTGTAACAGTTGCTGCCCCCTTTACTGTGGACCTTAGAGAAGATGTACTATCAGAGATGTATTGCAAGTGAGGCGTGAATAGCCTCAGGCTGCTAGTCTGATCCTCATCTAATAGTTTATTGTAAAGAAGAGTTCAAGTATTACTTCTCTTGATCACTTTATGGGCAGGCCACTCAAGATGGCTGTTCTCTTGCTTTCTGTCCATCTCCTGTCTGACCAGTGCCTGCTTCACCTACACCCTACTCACTTGACTGACCTTTCTATGAACTTGCCCCATGTCCCAGCTATTGATTGTTCTTATCAAAGGGGTAGTAAGGAGCATGCCCCTCTCTGGTTTCCGTGGTAACTAAAGAGCCCACCTGATGTCCATTCCCCTCTAACTGGTAATCTCCTCCTCCCCCCAGAAGCAATCCACGTCCTGCCCACTGTCCCCACACACACAATGGGGTGTTGTTGCTCCAGGACCCTGCTTCAGACACATATGTTCCCCATCTTTATTGTTTATATGGTCACCTACTATTTTTATTCTAATGATTGCTCAATGTCTCCTTGTCACCCTTTTCTCCTGATTTGTTTTTCTACGTTAAATAATAGTAGCTAACCTCTTTTTGGTGCTTATGATACACTGGGCATTGTTCTAATTGATTTGTATTTAGTTCCTCAGTTCAGTTCAGTCGCTCAGTCGTGTCTGACTCTCTGCGACCCCATGAATCGCAGCACACCAGGCCTCCCTGTCCATCACCATCTCTCGGAGTTCACTCAGACTCACGTCCATCGAGTCGGTGATGCCATCCAGCCATGTCATCCCCTTCTCCTCCTGACCCCAATCCCTCCCAACATCAGAGTCTTTTCTAATGAGTCAACTCTTCACGTGAGGGGGCCAAAGTACTAAAGTTCCCTACAGCAACCTATAAGGATTGGCCTGTTCGTTTTCTCCCTTGTAAATGAGGAACCTCATTTCAGCTGCCATTTCTCTCATCCATAGAGGGTAGCTTTCCTCTCTACTTCTGTTAGAGTTTAGGGACTCAGGCACAGGGGACTCGCTAATTGCTTAATTAACTTCCTTACAGTGTGCAAAATGGGAATAATGTGAATGGCACGTGGCCAGTTCTGGACAGAAAGGATGCTATATTTTCAAAGGTTACCCACACGAAGGCCCCACACTTTAGCTTGAACACACAGTAAATATAACAGTGTCTTGGTACTCACTTTCCTGCTCTTTCTTCTGACATTATTCTTTCCTTTCCATAGGCTTAGGCTTCAAATCATGATGCTGCTCTTCTTTATCTGTTTCTTTAGCATGTTTTCTTTGTGAAGCAGGAGTTGACCTGCTGGCATTATCACATAAAGGGCTAAATAGAAAAGTGCTATTACTATTATTATTGTTATGATTATGTTATGATTATATTATGTTATAAACAGGTTCCACTTAATCTCTTTTCCAGGGCATCAGTGAAGTTGCTACTTCATCAGAGTCTGTTTTAAGCAAGCAGACCTTTTTCTTTATGGTACTCTTACTGAGACACATCAAGTTATATCTGTCTTTTCATTGCACCAACATGTTTATTTGAAGTCTAGTATTTCCTAGGTAACGTGACTAAGGTAGATTTATGGGTCCTAATTTGCATACAGAATAACATTGGCAAAAGCGAAAATATAGCAAACGATACCAACTCTTGGCCTGCCATAGCCCACCGCGCATCTGCCTTCCTTGCCTGTAATGAGAGGGAAATGTATTTTCTTTCGAGTTTATGGTTAATTCCTTGTTTGTATTCCACTCTTGTCAATGCTTTTGAGAGCTCAAAATGAGGTTTAAGAGCCTCTTCCTGCCTAATAGCAGGCGTATGTGTTAGAGGTGGTAGTTCTGTGTCATAGAGAAAGCAAGCCTTTGCTTTCCTACCCCAGTTTCACACCTCACTTGAAGAAACCCTGCTACATTTAAGTAAGCAAGCAAACCCTTCATTGTCTAGGCAAGTGAGGTTATACATTTGGGTTAAAGCCTAGGTTTAATGACTTCCTCTCAGTGTTTTTGAGTAAATTGATTTTCATTCCACAAATAATGAATTTTTTGTCTGTTTTAAATTTAAATTAGGTTAAGTCTTTCTTTGATCACCATGTTTCTGGTCTGCCCCCCTCAGATTCACTGGCATTTCAAGTTTGGTGAACTTTTTCTGGCCCTTTTCTTACATACCTCCTTATTCATATGTTTATCCTTGAAAGATACAGAATATTTCTTTGTGTGTGGACACGTGTGTTTGAAATATATATGTTATTCTACTTTGCCATTTTCTTCTAGTAACGTGTGTTGGAAAACAGTCAGTGTTAGGCCTCCATACTTATGAGGCTAGACTAGTCAATGAGAAAGTTATTCTCGAGATCTAGATGGTCAACACATCAAAGGTTTATTTCTTGTTCATGCAAATGTGTGACTCTTAGGCAGGGGTCCTCCACATAGTAACTCAATGATCCATGCTGTTTCAAACCCTCAGACTCCGCTGTCTCCACATGTGGCTACCAAGTCCTTGTAGCCATCAGAAAAGGGCCCTGAGGGGTTGCACATGGTTGCTGCAGAGTTTTGGCACAGTAGGTACAAGAGAACTGAGAATGGAGGGAGCACATGGATACCAGTGGTAGTGTGTTGCCACAGGAGCTTTCAGTGCTTCGTATAGCTTGAATATATTGTGGTTTAATCAACTAGTCTCCTATTTGATGAGCATTTAGATCACTTTCAACTAAACTCTTTATCATGTACACCACTACACAGAAGAGCCTTGTATGTATCTCAGGTACACATGTGAGTATTCTGCTAGTTTAAGCGCTCAAGAAGTAGACGTCCCAGTTCAGAGAATGTGGGTGTTTTGGTTACTGCCATCGGTGCTGTCAACATTGTTTTTGGAGTTGGTCACTCTGGTGTTTGATCACCAATGACATTATCAGACCTTCATTGTTTTGCCCCATCAAATGGCATCTTTGTTACTTTTGGCAAAACGGCTTCTCCTTTTTGTTGTAGGTTGTATTTTCCTGGTTAGTAGTGAGTTTTCTGCTCTTTCTCGGTCTCTGTTGTGCTGCCTTCCTGAGTGAAGCAGGACCATGGACGGTCAGGCTGAAGAAAGACAGGGCGTGTGGAGAGCCCGTGGGCAGATGTGGCTCGTGTGTTCTCTCTTTGGGGATGGGGGCGCCCAGCTCAGTGACATTTCTTTCTATACCCCCTTTATTGTGTTTTTTTTCCTCCCATGGTGTTATTTCAGTAGTCTCTACACTTCTAATTTTAAAACCATGGGGAAAGATGCTTTCTTGGTCGTGTCATTTTTTTTTTTCTTCTGTGTAGCTGTCTAATTTTGTGCTTTGAGTTTTCTCATGAATTTTTGCCTGCTTAGTCATTGGCTTTTTATCTCTTGGTTCTCTTTGTCCTTTCCCTCATTTTTCATTCTTTTTCTTCTGCCTCTACTCCCTTATTCCCATAGGCCCTTAAATCTTTATGTGGTGCTTTTCTTTTAAGTTGTATTTTCCTCTTCCCCTCCAAGCTTAGAAATGCTTGCTTTGTCAAAGAAATGCAGAAGGGAAGGGAGCAACAGAAATCTGGAAGGAAACCAAACCCAGGTGCCCACCCATTTCAGCTGTTTTGAGAATATGGTGCTGTCCCTGATGTGGTCACTTTGCCAAAATCTGTATGAAAGAAGGAAAGAACACTGAAATTAGTCCCTTTCACAGTAGGGTCTCTGGGCACATTACTTCCTATCTTTAGGTCTCAAGTTTTTGAATACAAAATGAGGAGGCTGGACCTCAGTAAGGCTTCTCTAGTGGCTCAACAGTGAGGAATCCACTTGCCAATGCAGGAGACACAGGTTTGATCCCTCAGTTGGAAAGATCCACTGGAGAAAGAAATGGCAACCCAGTCTAGCATTCTTGCCTTTTAAATTCCATGGACAAAGGAGGCTATTGGGCTGCAGTCCATGGGGTTTCAGAGTTGGACACGACTGAGTGCGCACACAGACACAGTTGCAAAGAGCACAGGAAGTGATTTGAAGGCAAACAGGCAAATTTGAAGGCAAGCAGGCAGAAACAACTAAAAGGCACGGGGTCACATGATCTTTAAACTCTCTTCTGTTACATTCCAGAGTTCATAGATTCCTTCGGAGATTCTTAACTTCTTCAGTGAAGATAATAGTATAGGGTTTTAATAGGTCATTCCTCTTAGGAGACAAAACAAACTACTTACACCATTTTAGAGTCTTAGGTCAGCATCCACTCATACCTTCTCTTCCCTTACTGCAAAAACCTGGAGCAGCTACATTTTTCCTTACATGCACTGTGCCAGCATTTCATGAGGATCTAATTTCTGGTAGATTGTTGGCCTTTTGAAGACAGGAATATGATCCTGCTTATATCAATCTCAGTCTTTATTACCAAGAGGCTTCTGGGAATGTGGGGCCAGAATATAGTCACAGGGCAGTACCATTGATCAGAGAAGCTTTGCTGTGTTATAGACATCTGTCATATTGGGGCAGTGGTCAGCCCTGCAGCCTGGGTTTCCTAACTGGTAAGATAGAGTTGACTCATTGGAAAAGACTCTGATGCTGGGAGGCATTGGGGCAGGAGGAGAAGGGGACGACCGAGGATGAGATGGCTGTATGGCATCACAGACTCGATGGACGTGAGTCTGAGTGAACTCCAGGAGATGATGATGGACAGGGAGGCCTGGCATGCTGCAATTCATGGGGTCGCAAAGAGTTGGACACGACTGAGCAACTGAACTGAACTGAACTGAAGATGGTTTTTATTAGGACAGGTTCGGTGCTATAGATGGGCTAAGTTCTTCAGCAACAGCAAATAGCTAAATGTCAATGGCTAAAAGTCCACAAAGGTTTATTTTTCACTGCACATTCATTGTGATCCACCTGGGGATGGTCAGTCCTTTCTCTAACCCCTAGCTCATAGATCAGCTGCCATCTTGAATACTGACAATCTCCAGGTCATGAGAGAGAGCCTGGGTGGGTAGCAGATTGACAATCAGACGCTGGACCTGATGTGTCATGTACCATATGTACTCATGCGTTATTACCTGGATCTAGTTGCATGGCCTCACCTAACTTCAGCTAAGGCAAGGAAGTGCCTGGTAGGAGGACAGTTTGGAATATTTGTTAGTTAGCATTAATGGTAAGTACAGAGATAGATAATAATACTTCACTTTTCATGATTTTTTGGCTGTTAGATAATATGAATACTTTTAATGCCTAAACCATAGAACATGCTCAGTCAATAATAGGTGGAACCTTTATTATTATTATTGTTATTATTTAGCAGTTGATTACATTTCCAGCGTTCTTTACAACATCCTTCTACTGAGAACGTCTTTCTCTTCTTTTTTCTTCTCATGAAAATGCTAAAGTAGACTCAACTTGTTTGCCTCTAGACATATCACAGATTCTTAACTAATGAAGTTGAGTTAATGAAGTTTTAGAGCAAGACAGGGGCCCTAGTTTAGAGCTGACAGATACAGGTCATTATTCTGTAAGATGATCACTTTGTGAAGTGATGGCTTGAATATCAGCAGTGGCTTCAGAACTATGTTCACTGTGTTGGTTTTCAATTTAAGAGCCACAGACTCTAAACAGCTTTTCATTTTGAGTCAGTGCAGAAACCGTCAATATGTATTATATGTCTATGAAGCTGGTCTCCGGATCAATTGCAGTTAGTTTGCAGCAGATTGCATTAACATATCTAAAATTAATACAGCGAATGTTCTGATGAAAAGAAATTGACCACAACCACACTGTGGCTGTTTTTAGTCTCTCAAATGTTTTTTTCCAACAGTATTTCTATTCTTCTTTTGTTAATGGCTTTAAATTGGTATGTCAACTTAGACTTAATGTATTGATCCTTCCCTAATTTGCCTTTTAAAAGTGGTCCCAGAATATGGCACATTACTAATGTTCAATCATTTCTTTCTTTAGGGGACTTTTACTAAATGCCTTAAGCTTGAATTTTTTTTTTTTTTGTCATGTTACATGAGGTGCTGTTAAGACTGCTAAGTCAACAAGTACATTAATTTTTGAATTATGTTTTTCAAATTACTAATGTTTCATCAAGATTTAAAAATTCAGAAGTAAGATTAACAAATTATATATAATTAACAAATTATATACAGTAAATGTGAGCATTATGTCTAGTAGTTTATTTTTATCTTAGCATTTTCTGTTTCTAAAGAAGTAGTGCAGGCAACTTCAGTTTTAATAACATCATTACCAGTATTTATAAGGATGGAACAAAGAGACAGCTTGAAGCTTGATCATGTTGAAATGTGAATTTTTTTACAAGTGTGTATAAATTATGTTATGCTTATTTTAGATCTGAAGGAGTTTTACTTTTTTTAGAGCAAGTCAGTTTCTGGAAATGAAAATTATCTGTATCAGGGGACAAAAAGACAAAAGGCAAAATTTATTCATTTGGCTATCTTACTGGTATTTTTAAAAATTTCTTCTGTATGCCAAGTACCATCACATTCTTCATACAGATGCAAATAAGTTGAAGACACACTCTGCCCTTGAGTAGAACCCAGTCTTGCTATAAGGTTCTGGAGCCATTTTGGAATGCCTCCTATCCAAAAGAGCTTCATGAGTGCATTGTAGCTCGGAGATGCTAAAAGAACATGCTGTTTTAAGGACACATTAGAGGTCTTGAAAGCTACTGGCTCCACGTGGTAAAGCCCTGTGGATCTCAGTTTATGGTCTGTGTGTTGTTGCTCAGTCACTCACCGAGGCCCTTGCCTGGAGTTTCTAGGAGGTGTTTCCGGTGATCTTCCACCACCAGTCTAGTGATCCAGTTGTGTGACTGATTCTTTGGTTGGCTTGTGTATTAATGGCATTGTTATCTTGCCTCCTGTGAACCGTGGTTCCTTTGTATCATAGCCATGGATACATGGATATGGATACATGGATATTTCATTTCATGGATAGAAATGAAACTAAGTGTGTTTATTTTTTCTTTTCTTTTAAAAACAAGGCTTATGAATTTAATGGGCTTCCCTGATAGCTCAGTTGGTAAAGAATCCGCCTGCAATGCAGGAGACCCTGGTTCAATTCCTGGATCGGGAAGATCCACTGGAGAAGGGATAGGCTACCCATGCCAGTGTTCTTAGGTTTCCCTTGTGGCTCAGCTGGTAAAGAATCTGCCTGCAGTGCGGGAGACCTGGGTTCTTTCTCTGGTTTGGGAAGATCCCTTGGAGAACGAAAAGGCTACCCACTCCAGTATGCTGACCTGGAGAATCCCAAGGACTGTATAGCCCATGGGGTTGCAAAGAGTCGGACACTACTGAGTGACTTCAACTTTCACTTCACTTTCGTGAATTTAATAGATAATGTTATTGATCTTATTGGATAGAATGAGAAGAGTTTTTCATGTCATTCTATCCTTTGATCCTTTTCTTTCAGTACAAATGAAAGCTTACTGATCAACGCGTAACGGAAGACAACTTTCATATGATTCTTAAGCAGTTACTTTAATATACAAATTGCAGTTTTTAGGAATTAGTAATTTAATTAATGGTGACTATTTCAGATTACTGTACTCAACTTTGGTGAGTTGGAAATAATCTCATTAAACACGTAATGGAATCCATTAAAAACCACAATAAAATGGATTAGTCTGTGGCCCATTGACCTCAAAGAGTTAAAACAAATTTCCTGAGTTACCTTAATGTTTAATGATGTATATAGTTATTTAAATAATGGTATGAACTTTATTTGTTTGGAGTGGAGACAGGGAAAAGCATATGCTGTACCACAGAGTCCTTAACAGTTTTAAAGGTAATTTTTAAATAAAGTCCTTATAGACACCCAGGCAGCTGCAGAACTAGTGCAGCAGTCCCATGTCCTCTTCACCCAGTGTCCCCTCGTGTTGACTCTCACATAGTTAAACTCTAATATCAAAATTAGGAAATTGGCCTTGACTGAGCCTACAAGCCCCCTATTAACTAAATTTAGACCTTATTCATTTGGGTGTATGTGCAGTTGTCCTTAACAGTTTTGATTAGAAAAACAATTAAGCATGGAGAATTCATTATATATATATATATTTCTTTGCCTCTAAGATTTCTGTTGCTAACTGATGTTTGAGGGTACCTATAAGACTGGCCCTACCAGTTGACTGTTACTTTTCTTTCTGTTTTAAGTCTTCTTATCTCTCTTCCCCAATTTCTCTAGGTGGTTCAATTAACATCCAGAAGATGGCTGAACCTGCAGGAATACCAGAGTAAGAAATTAATGTCTGACAACGGAGTGAAAGTTCAAAGATTCTTTGTTGCCGACACTGCCAGTGAAGCTCTGGAGGCTGCTAAGAGACTAAGTAAGCTAATTCATAATGGGTGAAATATGCTTGGCCAAATTAGTGAATTCACAGGTAGTGGTTTCCCACTAGTTAAATTTTTCAGTTGCAGGTTATAGTAACAGTGACAGGTACAGTGGAGAACTTTGAGTTGTGAGGGCAAAATGCCCAGTTAAGAAAGCTTTATTCTTTTACATGAGACAGAAGCATATGTGGTTCCACTCTATAGTAATTTTTCCATGTTTCTCAGCCACCATTTCACCTAGTTCTCTTATCTGTGGTTTAGTGGCTATGAGAAAATTGGTTGAAGGGTATAAAGTGTCAAAGAGAAGCCTGTTGCAGGGTGAGTCAGGAAAGACAGTTGGCATCCTTCATTTAAGCCTCTGAGAACATGGGGAAAGTTCCCTCTGAGTGAATGGAAGAGAGAAAGGGAAGAATCTGCATTTCGAAATTCTGCTGACTTTGGTTCAGTGTTTTGCCCTTTGATTTATCAGCTCTATAACTTTGCGTAAATACTTTTTCTTTTCTGTCCCTCTTTTTGTTAGTCTGTAAATCAAGGCTAATATGTTTACCTCCCAAAGCTATTTAGAGCCTTTAAGGGAGCCTTCAAGGGAGACTGCATAGAGCTTCCCTGGTGTCTGAGTGCTGAAGAATCCACCTGCCAGTGCAGGAGGCACAGGAGAAGTGGGTTTGGTACCTGGATTGGGAAGATGCCCTGGAGTAGGAAATGGCAATTCATTCCAGTATTCTTGCCTGGGAGATCCCATAGACAGAGGAGCCTGGCAGGATACAGTCCGTGGGGTAGCACAAAAGTTGAACACGACTTACCAGCTAAACAACAACAATAAGGGAGACTGCACACTAGTACATGGTAGAAAATCTAGTTCGTTTCCCTAGTTATGGATTGAGAAATGAGGACTCAGACTTTGATGTTCTTCAGTGAACATTCCTTTAGTGCCATGTAGACTCTCTTGTTGTTGGTCTGGATAAGCACCATCCATTAGAAATGTGAGCCACACAAATATTGTTAAATTTTCTAAGTCACCTTAGTAAAGGTAAAAATAAATAGGTGAAACAAATTTTAATAATATATTTTGTTTACTCCAGTATATCCAAAATACTATCATTTCAAAATTTAATTAATATAAAACAGTTTTCAAGCGGTTATTTTATATTCTTTTCTAGTGCTCAGTTCAGTTCAGTTCAGTCACTCAGTCCTGTCCGACTCTTTGTAACCCCATGAAGCACAGCACCCCAGGCCTCCCGGTCTATCACCAACTCCCGGAGTCCACCCAAACCCATGTCCACCAAGTCGGTGATGCCTTTGAACCATCTCATCCTCTGTCATCCCCTTCTCCTCCTGCCCTCAATCTTTCCCAGCATCAGGGTCTTTTCAAATGAGTCAACTCTTCACATCAGGTGGCCAAAATATTAGTTTTAGCTTCAACATCTGTCCTTCCAATGAATACCAAGGACTGATCTTTAGGATGGACTGGTTGGATCTCCTTGCAGTCCAAAGGACCCTCAAGAGTCCTCTCCAACACTACAGTTCAGAAGCATCAATTCTTTGGTACTCAGCCTTCTTCACAGTCCAACTCTCACATCCATCCAGACATGACCACTGGAAAAACCATAGCCTTGACTAGATGGACCTTTGTTGACAAAGTAATGTCTCTGCTTTTTAATATGCTGTCTAGGTTGGTCATAACTTTCCTTCCAAGGTGCAAGCATCTTTTAATTTCATGGCTGCAGTCACCATCTGCAGTGATTTTGGAGCCCCCCAAGATAAAGTCAGCCACTATTTCCACTGTTTCCCCATCTATTTGCCATGCAGTGATGGGACCGGATGCCATGATCTTAGTTTTATGAATGTTGAGCTTTAAGCCTTTTTTCACTGTCCTCTTTGACTTTCATCAAAAGGCTCTTTAGTTCTTCTTCACTTTCTGCCATAAGGGTGGTGTCATCTGCATATCTGAGGTTATTGAGATTTCTCCCCAGCAGTCTTGATTCCAGCTTGTGTTTCTTCCAGCCCAGCGTTTCTCATGATGTACTCTGCATAGAAGTTAAATAAGCAGGGTGACAATATAGAGCCTTGACATACTCCTTTTCCTATCTGGAATCAGTCTGTTGTTTCATGTCCAGTTCTAACTGTTGCTTCCTGACCTGCATATAGGTTTCTCAAGAGGCAGGTCAGGTGGTCTGGTATTCCCATCTCTTTCAGAGTTTTCCACATTTTATTGTGATCCACACAGTCAAAGGCTTTGGCATAGTCAATGAAATAGAAATAGATACTGCTAATGCTCACAAATCTGATTTATATATTACATCTCCAGGACATCTCATTTCACATTGACCACATTTCAGGTGCTTGAAAGACACATGTTGTGGCTACCCTGTTTTATAGTACAAATCTGGACAATAGAAAGATGTGTCTGTGCATTCTTTGGTTGCAACCTTGGAGAGTGTTGTTTCCCATTAACGAATAAAGAATAGAGCATCTGCTCACTGGCATTGCCCAGGCAGTTGTAGCAGAGTTTGAGAGTACAAAACAGGCAGGTCCTGTATTTCAATTTTTCAATTTTCTTTGCTCTTTTAAGAGTAAGAAGTGAGGTACTTCAGCTAGTACTTGTTGTTTTACCTCCCTTTCAGAGTTCCCCCAGATGCTTAAATGCAGCTCCTTTATTATGTTAATTGGAATATATATGTATTCTTTCTTTCAACAAATATTTATTGTCACCCACATGTTGTAGGCACAGTGGATGCAGCTGTGGAGGATGAGCGAGCCCCTTTTCTCCTTTGAAGTTGCATTCTAGAAAGAAATGGATTTGTACTTTTCAGATGCTAAATGTAGAAACTGAGAGCAGTTTATATTTTAAGAAACGAAAATTGGTTTTATTTTCAAGAACTATCAAAATTGGTTTTTATGGTGGAAAAACATTAGACCTACACGTGGATGAGAGTGCCTCAGTGAACTGTGGTAATAAACTTGGTAAAGTTAGTATTGCAACATCTTTACATGAAAGGGTCATTTTTGTTTTATACTCCTGTGGTTTGGGGATTGGATAATGAGAGCAAGAAATGTAAAGTTCAGGTTAGTCTTTGCTCTTCATTTCCCCCATTATTTCCTCAAATGTGCTGACTCACTTGTAGTCCAGGTTGAAGAATCTTTCTTAAGGGAATTCGAGAAGCCAGCTGATTACTTCCCACCCGTTTAAGTGGAGCACAGCTAAGAGGACTTACCTTTCAGATTTTCATAGAGATGTGGAGTTAACTAATTGGCTTCTTAGCCATGGATTTGTTTTATAAGCATTTATTTAGCCACCACTTTGTGGTTGGGGCTTGTATACTGTGTCAGACAGGATTTTTGTTCTGGAGGAATTAACAAGGTGATTTCCAGTGCTAAGGGAGGGAAAGAAATGAAGAGTGAAGCAAGCTTAAATAAAAGAAAACTAAAATTCAGAAATGAATATCACCTTTTAAAGAAGGCAGTGTGGTACTTGAAGAGTGGTTCTTAAAAGAAAATGAAAGTGAATTGAGAGTGATATGGCTGTATGTGTGCCTTGGCCAGTGCATACCCATGATAATTCTTAGATGAGGTGGCCACAGGAAGGCCTTCCTGTGATCTGCTTAGAGCTAAAAGGGAATTTAGAGAACTAACAGAGCACCTCATTTGCTGCATGAATGAGTAATCCTCCTCTTACTCAGTGAGTAGTTTTGGTGGAAGGAAGAGCTCTGATTTTTGTTGTTTAATAGATACTTTTGATCAGAACAGTAATTTATAGTATTGGAGGAGGAGGTGGTACCAAGTCTAGTTGATAAAATGAAAGAAGTTAATAGTGAATATGAAAGGAAGTATGCATATCACTGAGATAGTTTGGAGAGAGCAAAACAAGAAGAATCTTGCAAAATTCCATAGTATTTTTTATATTCTTATCAGTGTAAATTGATAAGCATCAACAGCACAATTGAGAGATTCACCGAATAAATTTGAAGTTAAAGCTGGATCACACATATATGTTGCCAATTGTCCTGAAAATGGGACCTCTGCCTTATAATTATAGTATTTTAATAGGGAAAAATTATGTAGAAGAATAACATGTATAACATGCAATACCTGCCTGAAAATGGGACCTCTGCCGTATAGTATTTTAATGGGGAAAAATTATATAGAAGAATAATGTGTGTAACATGCAATAAACACTCTAGAAGATATTACTGTTGCCATCACAGGTGACAGCAGAGGCATGTAATTCTAAACGGTTCACTACTGTCATGAGGTAAGGTCACAGACAAATCAGAGACCTATGATAATGAGTATTTTGTTGATTGTATGTTCAGAGAGTTCATATTATAGTTTGCAAAGTTTGTAAGTGACTGAAATGTATTAGCTTACCTTTCTGCTTTATTGATATTTGGATATATTTTGAAATAAAATGACATTTTGTAATATATTAATATTTTGAAGACAAATATTGATATTAGCCATGTCTGTGATTTCCATTGTAATCTCTGTGTGGATCAGCTCACAGATCTCTTTGTGTTTAAACTCACACTGCTGGTTTTCTGTTTGCCATCCACTTATGGTGGTCTCCTCCTTTCCTGGCCCACGTGGAGCTTGTCATCTCTTGGTTGCTCTGAACCCATTCTCCCACTTAGCTCTTCTACTTACTCAGCTGAGATACACCTGTGTCATCTTAAATGCTTCTCATGTCTGTCATATTCATGCCTTTGCCAAAGCCTGCTATTTTTAGCACAGTATTGTTATTTTGCTAAAGCAACTAAACAGGTAGGAAAAGGTTAAAAACAGCTAATGATTGACAAAGATGGGATTTTTACCCAGGCAGATTAGATTTAATCTCCTCCTCAAACATTTTTGCTCTTTGCTAACTTGATGATGTTGTTCTTAGGAGATTTTAATAGATGGATCAGCATTTTTAAGATAGGAAATGCATACTAACAAAATTAGAAGATTGAATTAAAACTAGACGTGGCAGGTTCTAAGACAATTTATAGAAACTCTGTAATCTTCAGATATTTTCTTAATGATTCATTTTGTTGTATCTATTTGGGAAATAGAACTTTTTGCTGTGTAGTGATGGAAATCTTGTTAATTTGAACATTTGTTTCAAATGGGTAATACAAACCTTTTGTTTCTGAAACAATTAATAATGATAAGATATTGAGTGAGACCCTCATTTTCTTGCACAGAAAATGGACTTGTGTCTGATTAAGAGTAAATTTGGTTTAGGGATGTAAGTTTTTAATATGTGGATAATATTCAATTCTGCGGCATTTTTTATGAGCTACCTTTTGTAATCACGCTTTCAGGAAGGAATTGTTTCCCTTGCGTGTAATTTTCTCAGGAGACTTACTCATTATACAGATTTCTCCTGTATGGATTGCATTTAATGTATACAATCAGCAAATAATTACAGAATACCTACAGTGTGCATGACTAATTTCTGTGTTGTCTTTCAGGTCACTTTAGAAATGAAGACATACATATCTCACATAACTCTAAACTCTTAAAGGCCTGTCTTAAAGGAGATGTTTATAAAAGAATAGATGAAACTTACTTCAGACCACCACTTGTTAGTTTTTGGAATCTCCACAGTTGTTGCTTTTTTTTTTTTTTTTTTGCCTTTTTTTAAAAAATACCTTTATTTATTTGTTTGTTTTGTCTTTGGCTACGCTGGGTCTTTGTTGCTGCGCAGGCATTTTCTCTAGTTGCGGCAAGTGGGGGCTTCTCTCTAGTTGCAGTGCGTGGGCTTCTCTGGTTGCAGAGCACAGGCTGTAGGGCACATGGGCTTCAGTAGCTGCAGCTCACAGGCTTCAGAGCATGGGCTTGGGCTTAGTTGCTCCACAGCATGTGGGATCTTCTCAGATCAGGGATAGAATCCACATCTTCTACATTGGCAGGTGACTTCTTTACCACTGAGCCACCAAAGAAGCTCTTCCCTCCACAGTTTATTAATTATTCATTTCATGTTGATATGAGACTCTTGATATTTGATTAAGCAGGAAGACTGTATTTTGCAAACTCACAGTTTTATTTTTTGCCAGGAAAGAAATTAAAATATGAATGGAGAAATTAATCTTTTCTGAGCTAATGACATGTATCCTAAAATGGAGATAAGGAGCTCTTATTGAACTCTGCTAGCTTTGAATTGCTTTCAGCTCCAATGTATTTCCATTTGTCAATATGATAACTTATTCTTTTCCTTTTATATAATCACATCCTAAAACCTGGTGAATTACTTGTACCATTAAGGTATTGTATTTTATATAAAAAGGGAACTGCTGTCCATTGACTACAGATTGGCATGTACTGTTTATCCTGTAGGCAGTTAAATACATCATAAGCCTCTTTGTTGCTTTGTCATATCTGATTATGTGGTGAGGATCTTGCACAAAGATCTTAAACAACCTTTGTGTTGAGATGGTGGTCATTATGCTGTTATAACGACAGGTGAGGATAACACTGGATGCTCTGTAGTAAATCTTTTTACCACTGTATCAGCTGTCCACTATTTTGAATCTGCAGTCAGGAATGCAATTGCAAGGGTGATGGCAAATACAGGCCATTAGAGGTTAAAGCAGTGTCTGTTTTCTGGGAATCATGGTGGTGAGTCATCCAGACAGAGGTGTTTATGGTAGGTTCTGAGGCATAGTGAATGTTCAATAAATATTATTGTTGCTCACAAAATTTTCATTTGCCCATGTTTACTTAGAAATGCTCCCTAAAGGAGCATCTGAATTGATAATAAAATCTGTCCCTGACTGTGTTTATTAAGACTATGTTTATCCCATTCAAAAAAGTAGAGCCTTTAGTAATATTTCCTACTATATATATTTTGTAAAGAGATTCCCCCACTTTTATAAGCTGTTCTTTTCTATTTTTCCAAAGATTGTACATATAAACGGGCTTGTCTGGTCATCTCCTTAGAATTCCTCTTTGCTAGAATATCTTTTCCTGGTTATCTTGTGCTGCTCAGTGAATAAAAGCAGGAGGAAACCCATCGAGTGAAGGGTAAGATCAGGACAGGTTGTGGGCAGGCAGGGTTTATGGGAGTGAACATGAAGCTTCCTGTCACCTTCCTTAGAGAAACAAATGAGAACAGAGCTTTGAAAGTCAGTGCCTCAGCTTGATTTTTGTCTATGTAATAAGGTAAGGATTAATTCTTCTCACATTTTAATCAATAAAAATAATATTGGTGGGATTTAACCTTTGGCCTCTTGCCATGTTCCTGGTATCATGGTGAGCATTTTGCAAGTGCAATATCATGTCCTCAATTAAACCAAAGGGAAGGCTTTCCTTTAGGAACTGGTTCCAGATATTACTGGATCCTGTGTGTCAGTGATTGTGTATCCACGGTGACCAACAATTTCATTCAGTCTTTTCAATGTGTTTTTAATGGAGTTACTTATTAATTTGTTTTTAAAGCTACCTCATTGTGAATGAACAAAGAAGTTATGTGCATTATCTCATTTTGCATGTCTTTCCTATGAATAATTTGTGCCTGGGGGTCTTTGACTCACCCCAGGGTATGTTACGAATTCTAAATGTCCAGAGGGTACTTTGTAGGGGGTTGTAAATGTAGAAAAGCTTTGCCTAGGGTACGTTGGCATAAAAGCTAGCTTCTTATTGTCCATCTATCTGGACATACTGGTCTTTTAAAAGAAACCTTAAACATAAACAAAATGACTGCAGTGGAGACTGCAGCCATAAAATTAAAAGACACTTGATACTTGAAAAAACAGCTATGACAAACCTAGACAGCGTATTAAAAAGCAGAGACATTACTGCCTTCATTGGCAGTGGGAAGATCAAAGGAGATCAAACAAGTCAATCCTGAAAGAAATCGACCCTGAATATTCATTGGAAGGACTGATGCTGAAGCTGAAACTCCAATGCTTTGGCCACCTGATGCGAACAACTGACTTGTTGGAAAAGACCTGATGCTGGGAAAGATTGAAGGCAGGAGGAGAAGGGGACAACAGAGGATTAGATGGTTGGCTGGCATCATCGACTCAATGGACATGAGTTTGAGTAAACTCAGGGAGATAGTGAAGGACAGGGAAGCCTGGTATACTGCAGTGCATGGGGTTGCAAAGAGTCAACATGACTTAGTGACTGAACTGAACTGAAACATAAACAGATAAATCTCTTCTGATTATCAAAGGAATATTTTGATTTTGAAACTGAAAAAGCACAGAGACCTATAGTCTCATTACCCAGAGAGAACCTGCTTTCAGTTCAGTTTAGTTGCTCAGTCATGTCAGACTCTTTGCGACCCCATGAATCGCAGCACACCAGGCCTCCCTGTCCATCACCATCTCCCGGAGTTCACTCAAACTCACACCCATTGAGTCCGTGATGCCATCCAGCCATCTCATCCTCAGTCGTCCCCTTCTCCTCCCGCCCCCAATCCCTCCCAGCATCAAAGTCTTCTCCAATGAGTCAACTCTTCGCATGAGGTGGCCAAAGTACTGGAGTTTCAGTTTTAGCATCATTCCTTCCAAAGAAATCCCAGGGTTGATCTCCTTGAGAATGGACTGGTTGGATCTCCTTGCAGTCCAAGGGACTCTCAAGAGTCTTCTCCAACACCACAGTTCAAAAGCATCAATTCTTCGGTGCTCAGCTTTCTTCACAGTCCAACTCTCGCATCCATACATGACCACTGGAAAAACCATAGCCTTGACTAGATGGACCTTTGTTGGCAAAGTAATGTCTCTGCTTTTCAATATGCTATCTAGGTTGGTCATAACTTTTCTTCCAAGGAGTAAGCGTCTTTTAATTTCATGGCTGCAGTCAACATCTGCAGTGATTTTGGAGCCCCCCCCAAATAAAGTCTGACACTGTTTCCACTGTTTCCCCATCTATTTCCCATGAAGTGATGGGACCGGATGCCATGGTCTTTGTTTTCTGAATGTTGAGCTTTAAGCCAACTTTTCCACTCTCCTCTTTCACTTTCATCAAGAGGCTTTTTAGTTCCTCTTCACTTTCTGCCATAAGGGTGATGTCATCTGCATATCTGAGGTTATTGATATTTCTCCCAGCAGTCTTAATTCCAGCTTGTGTTTCTTCCAGTCCAGCGTTTCTCATGATATACTCTTCATATAAGTTAAATAAGCAGAGTGACAATATACAGCCTTGACATACTCCTTTTCCTATTTGGAACCAGTCTGTTTTTCCATGTCCAGTTCTAACTGTTGCTTCCTGACCTGCATATAGGTTTCTCAAGAGGCAGGTTAGGTGGTCTGGTAGTCCCATCTCTTTCAGAATTTTCCACAGTTTATTGTGATCCACACAGTCAAAGGCTTTGGCATAGTCAATAAAGCAGAAGTAGTTGTTTTTTTGGAACTCTCTTGCTTTTTTGATGATCCAGCGGATGTTGGCAGTTTGATCTCTGGTTCCTCTGCCTTTTCTAAAACCAGCTTGAACATCTGGAAGGTCACGATTCACATATTGCTGAAGCCTGGCTTGGAGGATTTTGAGCACTACTTTACTAGTGTGTGAGATGAGTGCAGTTTGAGCTTTCTTTGGCATTGCCTTTGTTTGGGATTGGAATGAAAATGGACCTTTTCCAGTCCTGTGGCCACTGCTGAGTTTTCCAAATTTGCTGGCATATTGAGTGCAGCACTTTCACAGCATCATCTTTCAGGATTTGAAATAGCTCCAGTGGAATACCATCACCTCCACTAGCTTTGTTCGTAGTGATGCTTTCTAAGGCCCACTTAACTTCACATTGCAGGATATCTGGCTCTAGGTGAACCTGCTTTAATATCAACTTATTTCCCTCCATTTTCCTTCTGCATTCATTGAGTCAGCGACATTAGTTTCTGTGCACAAATTTACATAAATATAATTGACAGTATGTTTGTTTTTAACTCTAGGAAAACACTGTGCATATAGTTTTGTGTCCTGCATTTAAAAGTCCACATAATAACATAAGCATGACCTAAATATTAAATAATGTTTTTCATAAATATTAGTGTGATAGTTATAATCCCTAGATTGACTGTTTCCTATTGTTACTTACTTAGATTGTTTTTTCTGTGTTTGCATGTTAGGTAGGGAATGCTAATTTATAACTGCCCAATTTTTGATGGATTAACATAGTAAGGAGTTTTTAGTCACATATGGGTTCAGTATGGTGTTCCTGCTCCTGCTGCTGCTAAGTTGCTTCAGTCCTGTCCAGCTCTGTGTCACCCGATAGACGGCAGGCCACCAGGCTCCCCCCGTCCCTGGGATTCTCCAGGCAAGAACGCTGGAGTGGGTTGCCATTTCCTTCTTCAGTGCATGAAAGTGAAAAGTGAAAGTCAAGTCGCTCAGTCGTGTCTGACTCTTAGCACCTCCATGTACTGCAGCCTACCAGGCTCCTCCATCCATGGGATTTTCCAGGCAAGAGTACTGGTGTGGGGTGCCATCGCCTTCTCCAATGGTGTTCCTGGTTTGCCTCTAATTGGTGACTCACAGATTTCGACTCCTTCATCATCTCACTCTGGCCTCTTCAACACATGTCTCTCAAAGACGACCTGAGGATTGTGTCTGTTCCAGCCACGTAAGAGAGAAAAAGAGCTAGGAGTGTTATGTGTGGAGATTGCACAGAGTGTATCACATTCAATTGCTGAAATTCATCAGATGGTCACAATGAACTGCAGGTGAGGCTGGGAAATATAGTCCCAATGTGTGTGAACGACGAAGAGGAAATGGGTTTGGTGATCATGGTAGTGGCTTCTGGAGCTTTTAGAATTTGGGGGAAATTTGTTTCTTTGCTTCTTGACTTAGAACCAGCATGGACTCTACAGACAAGACATCATCCCATGTCTACTTTGATTACCTAAGTCACAATTTGCTTGACTATAAAATTGAGGCTAATGATACATGCATTAAGGAATGATTTGGATTAAAAAATAGAAAGAAACAAAGCACATACCTCATTTACTCACTGATTTACCTTCTTTCCTTCCTTTTATTTATTTATTTTTTTGGGTCTGAACTGAGTGAATGTAAGCCATCATAAAAGGCATATAACAACAGCTATTAAAAGCATCAACAGCAGATAAAAAAATAACAATGATCAGTGCCTTTGCAGTAAAAGCAGAGTGTTTACCTATGCTTATTGCACAGCTCATCAGATGATTTGGTAATGAATATATTACTTGTATACTGTTGGTTGATATTTTTCTTGGGAGATGAAAGTATGTGAAGTCAAAAGTTGCATAATTTTGAAAGAAAATGAAAGATATTCTTTCTTTACATTCCAGCAGAATAAATATTACCTAGGGCATTATGCTTTTTAAGATGCTACTCTGTTCCCTAAGGTGGTGGTTACAGGAGTTGACAGTGTTTAACAGCTGTTCATAAATAGTACTAAGACTCCACTTGAGTTTTCTAGGTTACTTACTAAGGTCAGGTATGGAATTGAAAAAACTTAAAAAATTTCTTGATCTACCTTAGGATACAAACTAGATGAGTAAATAAGCTACTTCAATTATGTATCTTTTTTTCCCTTTCATTCTGCGTGGAACAAGCTAACAGGTTTGTGAGTCCATTATTTTTCTCAAATTAAGTGTGGGGCAAATATTATAATTTTTTTGTCTTTAAGCTTTTATTTGAGCAAATATACCAGTCACTTCAGTATGGAGGAAGAAGAAGCAGATGGGATGTGGATAACAGGGGAAAAATAATAATGCTAAAAATGTTCGATAGGCAAAAATCAAACTGTTCCCAGAGTCTTCAGGTGTGAGATGTAAAACAGCTTTGTATAATCTAAAAAACAGCTTTATATAAACATATATTATCTTTATAGGTAACCTTACTCAGAAGCCCTTACTACTCTTTCTTGTTTGTGGGTTCACAACAACCAGAAGTTCCCTTTATTTTGGTTTACTGAGTGTTTTTTCAAGTCATTAATTGACACTGAATACTGTCATGCATTTTCTGCACCTGTGTTGAACATCGCCTGTGATATTACTCTGTTAATCCATGTATTGCAGCTTGTGTGCATGCTCAGCGTGTCCAGCTCTCTGCAACCCCGTAAACTGTAGCCCATTAGGCTCCTTTGTCCATAGGATTTTCCAGGCAAGAATACTAGTGAGTTACCGTTTCCTCCTCTAGCAGATCTTCCTGAGGCGGGGATTGAACCTGTGTCTCCTGCAAATCTCCTGCCTGGCAGGTGGATTCTTTACCACTGAGCCACTGAAGAAGTCTTAATTCATGTTCTTTTCTTTATGAGTTATTAATGTAGTGAATTATGTTGGTTGATTTTTGAAGTTTGAACCAGACTTGCATTCTTAGAATGGGACCTGCTTGGTTAAGGTGTATTGTCTTTTATTTATTATGGGATTGTGTAATATAATATTTTGTTTAGAATTTTTGTGTCTATATTTCTGAAGGGTGTTGGTCTATCATTTACTTGTTTTTTTAATATATGTCTCTGGTTTTGCTATTAGGATCATGTTGGCTTTATAAAATGAAAAAAATAAAGATGGTTCCCCGCCCCCACCTCCCATATTCACCTCACCTCCTCTGGCAACCACCAATCTGTTCTCTGTATTTTTGAGTGTATTTGTTTTTTAAGATTCTACGTGTAAGTGAGCTTATGTGGTATTTGTCTTTTTCTGTCTGACTACTTAGCGTAAGAACCTCAAGGTCCATGCATGTTGTTGTAAATGTTGTAAATGTAGTATTTCCTTCTTTTTTTTATGGCTGAATAGTATTCACATATCCTTTATCTATTCATCCACCGATGGACAGTTAGTTTGTGTCCATGTCTTAGCTGTTGTAAATGGTGCTGCATTGAACATGGGAGTGCATATCTTTCCAAGTTAGTTTTTTCATTTTCTGTGGATAAATACCCCAAATGGAATTGCTGGATCATATAGTGGTTCTATTTTTAACTATTTGATGGCCTTTCATAACTGTTTTTCATAGTGGCTGCCCCAATTTGTGTGCCCACCAGCAGTACAGATATTGTCATCTTATTGCTGTGGTTTTTGCTGTTTATGCTTAGTGGGGTGCTCCACATATCAGTGTACAGGTAGTGGCAGTAGAAGCTATCATTTGACTTGTGGTGTCTTCTTTTTCAGAAAGAGAAGGCACATTACTTACGAGACAGTTTGTATGCTGACCTTTCCACACAATACTGTTCATACAAAGAAGAGATTATATGTGCTCCTGTAAACCAAGACAGGTTTCAAGAGTCATCTGGAATTTACCATTTTCTTAAGGGTCTTTAAGCATAGTTGACCATCACTGTTGGCTTGTTTGGATAGACTTATGATATGAAGGCTGTTTTATGGAACGGAATATGACAGCCTTAAGTATTGCCATATTAATTCATGTAGCTTTTGAATGAAGGATGAAGAGGAGATGGAAGGGTGTCCCTGATACTCTTAGGGATGGTGACAAGGAGCCAGAGTTTAAAAACAGTTGCATAGGATAAAGTTTGATTCTTAGTTTCAGGGCCAAGGCTGTTTCCCACCCATCGTTGCTCTCCTGGCATCCAGAACATAGTATGGGTTCAATAAGTGGTTACCGAATGGAAAAACTAGTAAGAGAACAAACCCTCCAGTGAACTTTCCATCTAGTTTCACAATTGCCAAGCAGGACTTCTGTCATGTACTCACCCAGTGGGTTTTCTTTCATGCCACTGGGTCATGTCTTTAAGCTGGGCTTAGGAAGAAGGCAAAACTAAGGGAGCAGCAGTTCCATGGGCCATGTTGATAAGGTAGGAGGTCATGATGGGGGATGTTAACTTGATGGCTTCATCCTTTGCCAGCTTTCTGGCAGAAGTTAGTTTAGGATTTTCTTCAAGCTGGTCCTCTATTGCCACAGAATAGCTCTGGTTAGTATGTGGGGTTGGTCAGGTCTTCTGATATTGCCAGGAACGAGTCTTCTTGGACAGTGTCAGCTTCACTTTCTCTCAGGTTCTCTCTGAGCTCATGGTAATGGTAGTCCCTATTTACATCACCCACTTCTGCTTTCAGTTAGAGCATCAGTGGATATTTTTCCATTTTCAATTGAAACGTACCTAACGAATGCTTCATTTCAATGCCAGTTTTTGTCACTTCATCTGCCTACTGATGGAAACAAAAATAAATATTGCACAGTATTAGCTAGTAGCTTTCCATCCTTGCCATAGTGCTGTGTTTATTACCCTTGGACAAAATAAGAGAATGGAGTATAAGGAAACAAAGGGAAGACTGAAAAACACCTGTAATTTAAGTAATCGTTTCTATGTGATGTTAATTCATCTAACAGTGATGTCTAAAATCATTTAAGCACTGAATTTGGTTGGGCACATGGATGACCAAGAATAGTTGCTGCTTCCAAGATGTTCACTGCGTTGTAGAGAGACTGATGTATAAACATCTAGGAATGCAGTGATGGTGGAAGTATGGCTTAATGGTATGGGCACACAGAGGGGAAATGGGTACCTATTCCCATTGTGGATGCTGAACAACCAGGGAAGACATCCTGGAAGAGATGAAAATTACATTTGTTTTTCTGACCCTATGAAATCTAATATATGTAATGAACAGAGTTTATTCTGATCCTAGAATAGAAACTTTGGTCTTCTTTACTTCTTCTTGTTTTTTTTTTTTTTTTTTGTCTTTCTTTGGTTCTAATGGAAATGATGTCTCAAAATGATTGGTGAGGTATTGGCAATACTAACTCTGAGGAGACAAGTCATAACTTAGATAATTTTGCTATTTGTGCATCAAGGTAGGAAAGAGAGAAGTGTGCTGCCTGAGGGAAGTGTGCTGCCTTCCAAGATATGATTCTGTGGATAGTGTACCAAGGGATACTTCTTTGAGTAAACCTCAGGCCTCTGCTTACCTTTGTAGGTTGTAAACTTTTGGGAACCTATTCAGAATTTATCAGACTGAAGAGACTGAACTCTCACAAACCAAACTTACGAGAATGATGCATAAACCAAAACCAAAAATGGAGTGTTTCTGTTAGATTGGAATGTTCATATCTGCCATCCTGATTGATGTCTTAGAACAGTGGTCCACAACCTTTTTGGCACCTGGGACTGGTTTTGTGGAAGACACTCTTTCTGTGAACCAGACTGGGGGAGATGGTTACATTTATTGTGCACTTTATTACTTTTACATCAGCTCCACCTGAGATCATCAGGCATTAGACCCGGAAGGTTGGGGACTCCTGTCTTAGAAGGGGATGCTTTGTTTTACCTTTGCGCAGGTTTTTTTTTTTTTTTTTTCCCCCCTTTTTTAAGCAGAAGACTATACTAAAACAGCAGAAGCTGAGACTTTCGTTTACTCATGTACTCAGTAGAAATTTATTGGGTAAATGCACTAGGTGGTGGAAAATACAATGACTAACATAGTCTTGAGAACTCCATGTATGTTTAACAACTCTGTTAAATGCTTTGCCTGAGTTTTCTTGTTGAATCTTCATAAGACATTTCTAAGATATGTCATTGTCCTTATTTCTAGTTTATAGAAGAATACTCTAAGAGGCCAGCACAGCAGCAGCAGTAGCAGCAGCCTCTAAGAGGCTCTAAATTATCCACATTGGCTAGACTCATACCTTGAACTAAGTGGACTTTACAAATTCCAGACTAAATGATGAACCTCTGAGTGATAGAAAAGCAAAGTCAAGGGCCCTTTACTTCTGAGCTCAAAGTCAAGGGACTAGGACCTCTAGTCTCCTGAGCACTGTTCATAAAGTTGTTTGTCTTCACCCAGGGACTCTAATTCATCTTTTCATACCTTCTTGCTCCCTAAAGCTTAGTGTAAAATGCCTTAGACTGGGTAAGCCCCAACCAGAGCCCTCCCTTCCTGCTTGAGGCCAACCCGACCACCCATCTCCTGGGTTGATTTTATTAGTCAAAGTTCTCAGAAGTCCTGGTGTCTCCCCCTTCCCTTCATGAATACTGTAAGCATCACCCATTAGCTGAACAAGGAACTGAGTCTGTTGTATTTCACATTACAGCGATACTCTCAATATAGAAATACATCCACTGTCATGATCCAGTGCCTTTTAACTTCACAGTAGTTGAAGTTTAAAGGCAACTTTTGTGAACATTGAAATCCCTAAAGAAGGTGGACAGCTAAAGTTTACCTCTAGGCCAATAGTATGGAACTATAGTGATGGAGAATGATTCTTTCATTGCTTCTGTTTTAACTTCTGTAGCTAAAAGGTCAAACAATTTTTATTTGTTCAGCTTCCTTCAGTTTAAACAAAGTAGTTTTAGAAGTGGTGGAGGGTTGTTACAAGGTTTTGTTAATGAGGTTGTCTTTCATTTGGAAAAAGCAATGCAACTAAAGTATAATTCTGTCTGGTTTTTAATAAACTTATATCCAGCTAACACTCCTCCCTCATTAAATCTGTTTGGACTTTTCGATGGATAAACATAATCTGTAGCACTACTATCATAGCGATTTTCACTTTCTGTTGTCAATAATAAAAATCTTTTACACTTCAGACCAGGACAGTTTCAGATTAGTAGATTTTCTGGACCACTGGGTACCATTCAATTGATATTGAGTAACTTACAAAATATTGAATATTTCAGCTAGGTTGAGATACAGAGTATGAACAAATTAAAAAATTAGTTACAGAATGCAAAAGGTGCAGTGATAGACATAAACAAGTGGTGAATCATAGAGGACTTAGGATGATAAAGTCTTTGAGGAGGTGATTTTAAGTTGGCATGCAAGGATAAAAAGGAGCCAGTCATGAGAAGAACTGGAAGCAAGGTGTTCTAGGCAGAGGCAGCTGGTGGGTCAGAGATCATAGGAGACCAGTGGGACTTATAGACAGTGCAATGAGGGAGGTGAGAGCACAGATCATGCAGAGTTTTGTGAGCCAGATAAGTCTTTTTGGATCACTTTTTCTTTTGGCCATGCTATGCAGTATGTGGTGTAGGATCTTAGTTCCCCAACCAGGATCAAACTCATACCCCCTGCATTTGGAAGTGTGGAGTTTTAACCGGTGGACCACCAGGAAAGTCCCAGTATTTTGGATTTTATTCCAGGTGGAATGTGAAGCTGTTGAAAGATTTTGATAAAAACATACCTGAGCTAGGGATTACTTCAGCAATTCTAGATGCCAAACCATCTCCAAGCTTCAGTGAGTCATTTGTTCTTGCTCAAACATCTGCATGCATATTGGCTTCTGTATAGAGGTCTCACTGAGTTTGGCTGTAAGCTACTATTGCGGGCCACGTCTGCTCCATATGTCTTTCATCCTCCTTGGACTATTTGGCTAGCTGGGGCAGACCTTCACAGGGAGATGTCCCAAATGCAAGAGAGCAAGCCCAACTACTAGCATATATCAAGCCTCTTTGCACTATCATCTGCTGATATCATGCTGGTTGAGCCCAAGAACAGATGACCCAGATCTCTGGTGGAGTGAACTGCAGGGGCACATGGCAATGGGTATGAATTCAAAATGGGGCCAGTGATTCATGTGACCACAAGTAGTTGCCTGATTTTATCTGTTTTGTAAAAAGTTCACAGTTGAACTAGGGTGACCGACTATCTTGCTTGCCTAGCAATGAATAACTTCCTGGGCTTCAGATCTTTCAGTGCTAAAAGTGAGAAAGTCTCAGGCAAACTAGGATGAGTTGGTTACCCTATAATGGATTGTGCTGTGGTGAGTTGATTAACAGAGCTGCAGAAAAAGTAGGGAAGAGGTAGACTGATATGATTATCCAAGTGAGAGAAGATAGTGGTTGGATGGTAAGGATGGCAGAAGAGCTAAGAAGAAGTGGATGTCTTGGGGATGTATTTTGGAGATAGAGCTCATGGGTCTTGCTGATATATGGGATATGGTGAATGAAGAAAGGTGTTGAGGATAAGTTAGACCAGCTGAATATATTGTTTTCTTGAGTATGATGATCTAAGCTAAAAAGTAGTGTCACAAGTTTTAAGAATATGATAATAAGCTAGTACTTGCAATTGCATTCTATATTGAAGTCACACAATATGGTATTTCTCTGGAAATTAGTGGAATAAATGGGGAAGTTGCTATATCTAGACCCAGTCCTAAACTAATGAAAATAAGTTGTGTCAGAAAAAAAGATGGCTGCTAACAAAGAGCAACTTCCTAATAGCTTTCACTGGCTTCCCAAGCTCAACACAGCACTTTGCTATAGTGAGCAAGCAAGCCATGGATGTTGGACAATGCGTGTGTTCTCTTCATTCTGATTTGTCAGTGGCTCATCACCTCATGATTTATAGTTTACTTTGATGTTGTAACACTGTCTTGGGTGATAGTGTGCCTAATGTGGTGGAAAGCAGGTTAGAACAGGATTCAAAAGGTGTAAATTTGAGTTGTGGCTTTCATATTCACCATTTTCTTATCTTTTCTTTTTTTTGCAGGGATGGGGACATTACATGGAATTGTGATTAGGCACTGCCAATTCCTTTTCCCCACCTGTTTAGTTTGCTATCTTAAGTGGTTAGGAGAACCATTTCCCCAGAACATTCAGGGATGCTGTGTGAATTAACATTGAGTTAATACTACTTTTCATGAGGGTAGTGCCACTAAATACTTTGGTGATCTGAATGACTTACTTGGCATATTTGGACTCTGTAAGTTCTATGTGAGCTGGGAACCACAATTTAAGTGTGTTGTGAGGATCCTGTGAGAGATTGTATGTGAAGGTGCTCTGTGAGGTCCTATCAATAATATGCTCTTTTCCATCAAGGCAGTCAATTTCCAGGCCTGAATTCATATTGGCTTCCTTTTTTTTTTTTTTCCATCCACTGTACCAGTACCCATCCATTTAGTGGTGATGAAAATGTATTTTTTGGAAGGCATGGCAGAGAAAATATCTCCTTTCTAATAGTTCTTGATTCTTCTACTTACCTCTTGGCTGCCTTTGTGAAGCTAAATCTCCTGAATTCTTCTATAATTTTTTTTTACATTAGATCTTGGAAAGGTGCTTAATCTCCATGTGCCTTAGTTTCCCCTTCTAAAGGACTAATAATATTTCTTACTTCAGAGACTTGTTGTCTTCTCTTCATGTTATTAATAATTGTAATAATGTGTTATGATTAGAACAGTGGATAAAAATTATAACTATTCAGTGAGTGTTACCTCCATTATTATTATTGCTGTTACTACTTACACGTAAGTTTCCTGCTAAATTTACTTGATTTGTAGACCTAAGAGTGAGATAGAAGTATCTGGTTATATATTGATAGAAAAATGCAGTCTCTGTGTTATGAACTCTAAGGGGTACTTCAGAATAGATTTTCAGTGTTTATTTTTTGGTGATTTGTAGTTTTTCTGGTGGTTAGTGAACCCCATTTGATGAGTTTATTGTATTGTGCAAAGTGGTTTTGATCATATAAAATGCAGTCTTTCTGAATCTCAGCCCACTGAAACCTTATTTTGTTTTCTCTTGTTGTGTATTGGCCAGAATCCGTTTTAGTTTTTACTGCACTTTGGCCAGCTCTCTGCTCTTCTTAAGTATTTGAGTTTTTCTTTCTTTGTCCTAGCTTCTTTATGTGTTCTGTTTGTGCTCTTGATTTATTAAATCTCTAGGGTCATCCTTTCTCTGGGATGGAAGCAGAGTCTTTTGGACAGACAGCCTGGGAAATCTAACACAGCCTCCAGGGTGTACTTCATGTTCAGTTCACTCCAGCAACTGATTAGAGATCAATAAATGCACAGTGCTGCTGTATATTATGTGCTTTTCCTGGAAAACAGATCTGTATTCAGTGGGCTAAATAGTAGAAGAGGCATGTTTCAGTTGGCATGGCTTTGTAACTATAAATAACTATAATTCTAGAAGATTTTTTTCTTAAAAAATAAAATTCTGTTTTAATGTTTAAACTCATGGGCAGTCTGGTATCTTTTTCCTTTTGGAAGGATGTAAAACCTTGAAGGATAGAGAAATAATTTTATGAGTACTTAACACTTCGAACAAATGAAATGAATATTAAAACTCTGTCTAACTCAAAAGTTTCTCAAGGCCACAGTAGCTTTGAGATTGGCAGTGGAAATTTTCATGGTCTTCACTTGGCTGAAATATGTATGGAGGCATATTGAAAGGAATGCAGTGATATTACATTATACTTTCTATAGGTAGTTATGTATAGTCTCATTTGTTCTTTACATAATATGGGAGGCAAGACAGGAATTACTTCTCTTTCTCTGATGACAAAACAGGTTCGTAGAGATCAAGAGATTTGGTCAAAGACTCACAGTGGCAGATAGGCCTACCCCTAACATTTGTAGGAGTGGATAGAAACCCACATCCCATATGTTCAAATACAGTTATAAATCAAGCTAACAGTTTATCGCAAAGAGTGGGGCAAAGAGTGGGACAAAGAGTTGGACATGACTGAGTGACTAAGGACAAACAAGCAACAGTTGATCAGATCAACTAACATATACCCAAAATGGAATAAAATGTCTTACCTAGACAAACAGTGGAGAAGGCAATGGCAACCCACTCCAGTACTCTTGCCTGGAAAATCCCATGGACAGAGGAGCCTTGTAGGCTGCAGTCCATGGGGTCGCGAAAAGTCAGACATGACTGAGCAACTTCGCTTTCACTTTTCACGTTCATGCATTGGAGAAGGAAGTGGCAACCCACTCCAGTGTTCTTGTCTAGAGAATCCCAGGGACGGCGGAGCCTGGTGGGCTGCTGTCTATGGGGTCGCACAGAGTCGGACACGACTGAAGCAACTTAGCAGCAGCAGCAGCAGCAGACAAACAGACTTTCATAATGACCTGGTAGATTTGTCGTGAATCTTATATTTCTGAGTTTTGTTTTGTTTTTTCCCCTGGCCACACTGTATGGCTTGTGGAATCTTGTTGCTTGACCAGGTTGATCTTGTTCATTGACCTTGGCAGGGAAAGTGCAGTGGCCCAACCACTGGACCATGAGGGAATTCCACATATTCTGGACTTTCCTGAAAGAATGTACAGTGTAAGGATTACCAAACCCTGGCCTGTGGTTTCTCTTTTCACACCAGCTCCATCCAATATTGTAAGATGTCTCATGTACATTCATGCCCAGATCCATCCTCCTCTCCTGCATATAGCCATCCCACAGGCCGAAGAGTATACATAGGGACACCATATTCTTCCCTTAGAAGGCCAGGTCTTGAGAAGAGACCCACACTGGATCATTTGGGCACAGATTTTAAAGAGATAGACGCTGGGCCCTTTTATTTTATGGACTCCTTATCCCATCCTGTCATGAAGTCTGATGATGAGGCTAATAGTGGAGTATCCAGTATACAAGTTGGATTCACAAGGATTGTTTGTCCGCTTCAGTCACGTTATTAGTAAGTTTAGAGGAAAACAAAGTTTGTTCCTTCATTCAGTATGCTTTTACTATGTGCAGGTACTTGGGGCTAGAGATGTAGCTGTGGATAAGACATTTCTTTGGAATAGTTTTATATTCTAGTGGGAGGAGATAGAAAAATAAACATGTAAATAATTGTAAAATAATGTCTGAAAATTATCAGTGCCATGAAGAAAATAAAAGAAGATAGTGAGCTAGTGATCTAAGGGGAGGAGAGGGTAAGGGGGCGATGGTCAAGGAACCCTTCTCTGAAGAAGTGACATTTGCAATGTGAATGCTGAACAGCTGCAAGAAGATCTAAGGGAAGAGTGTTCTCAGCTGGTGGAATAACGTGGGCCTTGGCTGTTAGATTGGAAGCTTCAGGGGGACAGAAAGACCATCATGGAAGCTTGGGTGTAGTTGGTTGAGGAGAGGAGAGAGTTGAAGCTGTGGAGAAAAAAGAGCTTCTAGGAGGTCACTAGGGTGTTGTCAGCCCTGTAAGGGATTTGGGTTTTTTCTGGTAGGAACTTTTGGATGATATTAAACAGGGGAGTGACAGTAAAACTTTAACTCAAAGTGACCTGTCAAAATTTTAATTAATTTTCCAATTTTAAAGGAAGCCTCCTGCCATTCAGAATCCCTCCTGTCTTGAATGTCATAGGTATATTTTGTGGACATTTTGAAGACTTAAACATCAGTGCTCCTGGCAAGTAATGTGAAAAAAAGATGGCCATATATTTAGCTATCAAGTTTCATGTCTTTTGCTAAAAATATAAAACCAAAAGAGCTTTGAGCATAAATATAAGCATGCTCTTGGTGTTGGTTATTTCATAACTATTCTTAGGTGCCAGATGTCTTCATCTTTGTGCGATTTATAGTAATGTAAGTAATGTGTTGGAGACTAACAAATCAAAATCTCATTTCAGAAATGTGACACAAATGTTGTGTGTTGACTTATTGTTTCATGTGTTAGATTTCTGATGCACTTCCTAAAATACCTTCTTGAAAGGAATAACAGGAAGAAACAATTGTGGTACCAGATATTCTGCTGTATGTACTTTCTTATTGGTAAGAGATTGCTAATCAATTCTTAATTGTGTTTAGTAACGTATTAGTGTACTTCAGTGTAGGGACATGCAGCAGTTTAAAATCTTTTGATAGCAAGGCACTGAGAAGTAGTTTGATGCTTGTTAAAAGAGAACAAAGACCAATTTTAGTTTTTATTATAATGAGGTTTTTTTTTTTACCATTAAAGATGTTTTCTCAACAATAATCAGATGTGTAACATAGAAGCAGCTGCATGAAATTTTCATTTTTATGCATAATATTAGAAATCTTAGACAAGGTTTACTGTATGTTTGGAAAATGAAATGATCTTTTCCTAGTCTGAACAGCTGTGTAAAACAGAATGAAAACATCTTCTCCTGTCTCCAAGTGACCATCTGTTTTTATGGGACTTGACAGGTAATTTATTAATTTTAAGAGGTTTGTTTTAGTGAAATGTTGGCAAATGTGCTGTAGCAGATTTTTAGGAAATACTGTAAAGCTCTGGAGTTTTTAAGGGCCATTCTAAAGGTCTGGGAGAATCTTTAAAATCTTTTTTCCTATGTTTTGATAGATAAAAATATTTGCCAATGAATGATAGAATAGGGACTACAGGCTTCAGCGACACATTTGAGTGTTTTGTTTTGCTTTTGGCTGATTTTAGGAATATTACCCGTTCCATTAAGAAAGAGTCTATTTAAAAAAATAAAGAGTTTATTTAATTTTTCTTTCATGTGTCTGTTCTTTTTAATAGAAAAATTAAAAAAATAAGTGGCAAGTTACTTTTAAAACTCTGTCATCCTCTGTTCTAGCTGTCACTACACTTTGTTAGGGTCCTCCTGGCATCTTCTCACATTTTGCAGGAGATGTCAGCTCTTTTTCATATTCATCTGTCGCTTTTAAGGTGTCACTGAATTACCCAGACTGAATGCAAAATGTTATGAAATGCCATCGTTATTATGCTGAGTGCAGACGCATGTGGGAATTCTTTATGATAGGCCCTTACTCATGTCTTCATACTTTATTTATTCCAGTGTGCTTAGCAAGCCAGACTGACCTTGTTTCTCTCCAGGTAGATCAAATGGCTAGAAACTGTCCTACCTATTTTTTTGGGGGGGAGCTGAAATGTTTTTAAGATTAGTGCTCATGGTGGATGAATAGAGTCAAGCTTCATCAGTTCTCTCTCTGCCTCAGTCACCAACTAACTCTAGAACTTAATCATCTTTAGCTTAATTCCACAATCTGCACAGTGAGATTTATGTCACTGAGATAGCATTAGAAAAATGAATTGAATGTGGTGACTGTTTTTTGGAAAACTTTTGCCTAGTGTGTCTTTTTAGACTTTAAGATGTGATCAGGTAAACAAAACAGTTTAGATTATTGTCTATAATACGGCTCTCTGATAGTGGGGATGAGGATAATGATGATGGTGGTGTTGGTAGAAGAAAAAGAGTGATTATTATAAATGGGAAACATCTTAGACTAGTGACCAAGCTCATGGACCGTGGAGCCAAACTGTCTTGATTTAAGTCCCTGTTATTTACTAGGTGTGACATTGTACAGGAGACAGGAATCAAGACCATCCCCCCAAAAAAGAAATAAAAAAAAGCAAAATGGCTGTCTGAGGAGGCCGTACAAATAGCTGTGAAAAGAAGGGAAGTGAAAAGCAAAGGGTAAAGGAAAGATATACCCACTTGAATGCAGAGTTCCAAAGAATGGCAAGGAGAGATAAGAAAGCCTTCCTCAGTGATCAATGTAAAGAAATAGAGGATAACAATAGAATGGGAAAGACTAGAGATCTCTTAAAAAAATTAGAGATACCAAGGGAACATTTCATGCAAAGATGGGCTCAATAAAATGGAACTGTACAAAAAAGATCTTTACGACCCAGATAATCCCGATGCTGTGATAACTCACATTCACCTAGAGCCAGACATTCTGGAATGTGAAGTCAGGTGGGCCTTGGCATCACTATGAACGAAGCTAGTGGAGGTGATGGCATTCCAGTTGAGCTATTTCAAATCCTGAAAGATGATGCTGTGAAAGTGCTGCACTCAATATGCCAGCAAATTTGGGAAACTCAGCAGTGGCCATAGGACTGGAAAAGGTCCATTTTCATTCCAATCACAAAGGAAGGCAGTGCCAAAGAATGCTCAGACTACCACACAATTGCACTCATCTCACACGCTGGTAAAGTAATGCTCAAAATTCTCCAAGCCAGGCTTCAACAATATGTGAACCATGACCTTCCAGATGTTCAAGCTGGTTTTAGAAAAGGCAGAGGAACCAGAAATCAAATTGCCCACATCTGCTGGATCATCAAAAAAAGAAGAGAGTTCCAGAAAAATATCTATTTCTGCTTTATTGACCATGCCAAAGCCTCTGACTGTGTGGATCACAAAAAACTGTGGAAAATTCTGAAAGAGATGAGAATACCAGACCATACGACCTGCCTCTTGAGAAGTTTGTATGAAGGTTAGGAAGCAACAGTTAGAACTGGGCATGGAACAACAGACTGGTTCCAAATAGGAAAAGGAGTATGTCAAGGCTGTATATTGTCACCCTGCTTATTTAACTTATATCCAGAGTACATCATGAGAAATGCTGTTCTTGAGGAAGCACAAGCTGGAATCAAGATTGCCAGGAGAAATATCAATAACCTCAGCTATGCAGATGACACCACCTTTATGGCAGAAAGTGAAGAAGAACTAAAGAGCCTCTTGATGAAAGTGAAAGTGGAGAGTGAATAAGTTGGCTTAAAGCTCAACATTCAGAAAACGAAGATCATGGCATCTGGTCCTGTCACTTCATGGCAAATAGATGGGGAAACAGTGGAAACAGTGTCAGACTTTATTTTGGGGGGCTCCAAAATCACTGCAGATGGTGATTGCAGCCATGAAATTAAAAGATGCTTACTTCTTAGATGGAATGTTAGCATATTAAAAAGCAGAGACATTACTTTCTCAACAAAGGTCCATCTAGTCAAGGCTATGGTTTTTCCAGTGGTCATGTATGGATGTGAGAGTTGGACTATAAAGAAGGCTGAGCACTGAAGAACTGATGCTTTTGAACTGTGGTGTTGGAGAAGACTCTTGAGAGTCCCTTGGACTAGGGGGAGATGCAACCAGTCCATCCTAAAGGAGATCAGTCCTGGGTATTCATCGGAGGGACTGGTGTTGAAGCTGAAAGTCCAGTACTTTGGCTACCTGATGCAGAGAGCTGACTCATTTGAAAAGACCTTGATACTGGGAAAGATTGAGGGCAGGAGGAGAAGGGGACGACAGAGGATGAGATGGTTGGATGGCATCGGACATGGGTTTGGGTGGACTCCGGGAGTTGGTGATGGACAGGGAGGCCTGGCGTGCTGCACTTCTTGGGGTTGCAAAGAGTCAGACACAACTGATCAACTGAATTGAACTGATTTACTAGGTGTGACCCGGGCAAATTACTTAAATCTCTGAACCTAATACTTCAGTTTTGGGATTAGGACCTACACCTGCCTTGGCTTGAGTCCTAACCCCTGTACAATGTTGCCTTAAAATAAAAACAGAAAAGCCCTAGAACATGTTCTAGAGCATTTGAAAACATCTTCTGACAGTTTAAAAATGGGAGAAATCAGAGATATTATTATATTCTTTAAAATACTCCTTAAAATTTAAACAGTATCTCATAGGCGTCCCTGGTGGCTCAGATAGTAAAGAATCTGCATGCAGTGCAGGAGACCTGGATTGGATCCCTGGGTCAGGAAAATCCCCTGGAGAAGGGAGTAGCTATCTACTCCAGTATTCTTGCCTGGAATATCCTATAGACAAAGTAGCCTAGCAGGCTACAGTCCATGGGGTCTCAAAGAATTGGATATGACTGAGTGACTAAAATTTCACTTCACTTCATAGGCTTGTGGACCGAAGCAGGTAGATTGACTCCCTGAGGACTGAAATTGGCATATTGTAACTCTGCTACAAAGTTTGCTTATTTCTTGTCTCTTACAATCAATGAATCTTGCTATTAAGAATGGTTCTTTTATTTTTTTATTTATTTAGGTAAAGCACTTCGTTTGCAAAAAGAAATTATTGTTCTGTGCATTCTAGGGTGTTTTGGTGGCTTGTTGAGAAATAACTTCCCAGGTGGCTAACTGGTAAATAATTTGCCTCAGTAAATTGGTAAAGAATTTGACTTGGGTTCAATCCCTGGGTTAGGAAGTTCCCCTGTAGGAGGAAATGGCAACCCACTCCAGTATTCTTGCCTGGAGAATCACTGGGACAGAGGAGCCTAGTGGGCTGCAGTCCATGGGATCCCAAATAGTCAGATAAGACAGATAAATGACATTTCTGAGGTTAATTGGTACTGTTATCTTAACGTGGAAGTTTCTATCCTGTTTATCTGGTAGTGCAGTTTTGGCCATAGTTATGAAGGAGCCTCTCTAGAGTGTCAGTAGCTACAGTCTCTTAGAAAGTCATTGAGATTTATAAGTAACATACTCAGTATGTGTGTGAGCGTGGTCGGTCGTGTCTGACTCTTTGCAACCCCGTGGATTGTAAACCTCCAGGCTCCTCTGTCCATGGAATTTTCCAAGCAAGAATACTGGAATAGGTTGCCATTTCCTTACTCCAAGGTATCTTGCCAACCTAGGGATTGAACCTGCATCTCTTCTACCTCCTGCATTGACAGGCAGATTCTTTATCACTGTGTCACCTGGGAAGTTTTTAAGATACTCTGTCTTTGTAACAAAAGGAATAATAAAGAGTCTGATGAAAAAGTGGAAATAAAAGTTTTTTTAAAAATTACACTGCAATTTATTTCACTGCACAAGTGGTTCTTATAAAGCGGGGACAATTTTTTGTTATTTCAAGATTGAAGTTGTTTGATTTTGGCATTATTTTGCAAATGTTGAAGAAAATCTGTCATGGAAATAATTGAAATAACTGGGCACTCGGGAGTGAGAGCAGCAGCATGGCGAAAGCATTGATAAGTGCATCCCTGGTGTAGTCAGCTAGTGACTCTAGAAGCTTATTGGCATTGGTGTTAGCTGGAGAAGGATGATGTAGTGATAATGTTTCGAAGAATGTCCTTTGCTGTCTAAGTATCACAGTGGTCAACCTTTATCGTTGTTAACAATATGATCATTTTTTCCTTATACCTTTCCTTACCCTCCTAGGAGAGCAAAAAGGAAGCCCTGAGTGTCCTCTTCCTGTTACTACGGTCAGCGCCATGTTGATTCAGAACTGATTCCAGAGAGATCTGGATCCAAAGCAGTGATAGTCTCGTTCAGAGGGTTGAATTGGGCAGGATAAATTAAAAGTGTGCTGAGGCTTGAATGTGTAGGGACTAGTCAGGAAATAGTAAGGAGGTCAAGATGGCAGAAACAAGCTAATGGGAAAGAGAGCACAGTAAGAAATGAGGTCACATTGGGATACTGGGAATTCAAATTGTGTAGGACCTTGTAAGCAGGTGGAGGAATGTTGACTTTAAATCTGCATAAAAAGAGATCACTTTGCAATGGGTTTATTTGTTTGTAACTTTTATGAAGTTTATTGAATCATGTTTTACGTATCATTAAATTTACTCACGTCAGGAGCGCAGTTTAACGACTTTTACTACATCAACATAGTCCTGTTTAGAAAATTTTCATCCTCCAATATGATCCCTCATGCCTTTTTACTGTTAACTCCAGCTGCAGACAACCATTAATCTACTTTATTTTCCTATAGATTTGCCTTTTCTGTAAATGTAATCGTATAACATGTAGTCTTGTTTCTGGTTTCTTTCACATAATGTGATTTTTTTTTTGAAGTTCATTCATGTCATTAAATGCATTAGTAGTTTCTTTTTTGTATTTCTGAATATTTTTTGAATTAGTACCCATTGTATGGATATAGCACATTTTATCTATTCACTTGCCAGTAGGTGGACGTTTAAGTTGTTTTGAATTCTTGGCTGTTGTGATTAGTGGTGCTTTGAATATTTGTGTGCAGATTCTGTGTGGAATGTGTCTATTTCTCTTGGGTAGTGTGATGGGCCGAATTCTGGCCCCATGACCTTCACCCCTGGTGTTGTACCCATGGGTCTGGGACTTGCAATGGCAAAAGGCATTTTATGGTTATAATTAAGGTTACTGATTAGTCAACCTTAATATAGGGAGATTATACTGGGTTAGCTAGGTGAATTCTGTGTGGTCAGTTCAGTTCAGTTGCTCAGTCATGTCCGACTCTTTGTGACCCCATGGATTGCAGCACACCAGTCCTCCCTGTCCATCACCAACTCCTGGAGTCTAACCAAATTCATGTCCATTGAGTCAATGATGCCATCCAACCATCTCATCCTCTATCATCCCCTTCTCTTCCTGCCCTCAATCTTTCCCAGCGTCATGGTCTTTTGAAATGAGTCAGCTGTTCGCATCAGGTTGTCAGAGTATTGGAGTTTCACCTTTAGCATCAGTCTTTCCAATTAACACTCAGGACTCATCTCCTTTAGGATACAATGGTTGAATCTCCTTGCTGTCCAAGGGACTCTCAAGAGTCTTCTTCAACACCACAGTTCAAAAGCATCAATTCTTTGGCGCTCAGCTTATAGTCCAACTCTCAACATCCATAAATGTCTACTGGAAAAACCATAGCCTTGACTAGACGGACCTTTGTTGGGAAAGTAATGTCTCTGCTTTTTAATATACTGTCTAGGTTGGTCATAACTTTCTTTCCAGGGAGTAAGCGTCTTTTAATTTCATGGCTGCAGTCACCATCTGCAGTAATTTTGGAGTCCCCCAAAATAAACTCAGCTGCTGTTTCCACTGTTTCCCCATCTATCTGCCATGAAGTGATGGGACCAGATGCCATGATCTTAGTTTTATGAATGTTGAGCTTTAAGCCAACTTTTTCACTCTCCTCCTTCACTTTCATCAAGAGGCTCTTTATTGGAGAAGGAAACGGCAACCCGCTCCAGTATTCTTGCCTGGAGAATGCCTATGGAGCTATAGTCTATGGGTCATGAGAGTAAAATGAAAAAAAAAAAAAAAGAGTCTCTTTACTTCTTCTTCACTTTCTGCCATAAGGGTGGTGTCATCTGCTTAGCTGAGGTTACTGATATTTCTCCTGGCAATCTTGATTCCAGCTTGTGTTTCTTCCAGTCCAGCATTTCTCATGATATACTCTTCATATAAGTTAAATAAGCAGGGTGACAATATACATCCTTGACATACTCCTTTTCCTATTTGGAACCAGTCTGTTGTTCTATGTCCGGTTCTTACTGTTATTTCCTGACCTGCAGATTTCTCGAGGCAGGTCGGATAATCTGGTATTCCCATCTCTTTCAGAATTTTCCACAGTTTGTGGTGATCCACACAGTCAGAGGCTTTGGCATGGTCAATAAAGCAGAAATAGATATTTTTCTGGAACTCTCTTACTTTTTCCATGATCCAGCGATGTTGGCAATTTGATCTCTGGTTCCTCTGCCTTTTCTAAAACCAGCTTGAACATCTGGAAGGTCATGGTTCACGTATTGTTAAAGCCTGGCTTGGAGAATTTTGAGCATTACTTTACCAGCGTGTGAGATGAGTGCAATTGTGCGCTAGTTTGAGCATTCTTTGGCATTGCCTTTCTTTGGGATTGGAATGAAAATGGACCTTTTCCAGTCCTATGGCCACTGCTGAGTTTCCCAAATTTGCTGGCATATTGAGTGCAGCACTTTCACAGCATCATCTTTCAGGATTTGAAATAGTTCAACTGGAATTCCATCACCTCCACTAGCTTTGTTCGTCGTGAGGCCTCTGCCCCCATATGATCACATGAACCCTTAAAAGCTGAAGAGGAAGGTAGAGGAGTTCAAAGATTGGAACAGTGAGAAGGATTTGATGCAGTATTGTTGGCTTGAGAATTAAGGATCATATGTGAAGGAAAGGAAGACCTCATCCAATGATTGATTGTAAGGAACTGAATTCTGCCAATAACCAGTGAACTTGGAAGATGACCCTGATCCCTGAATGAGTATCATGCATGTGTGTGTGCAGAGTTGCTTCAGTCCTGTTCAACTCTTTGAGATCCTACGGACTGTATCCCACCTGGCTTCTCTGTTCATGGGATTCTCCAGGCAGGAATTCTGGAGTGGATTGCCATGTCCTTCTCAGGGCATCTTCCTTACCCAGGGATTGAACTCATGTCTCTTGGGTCTCCTGCATTGGCAGGTGGGTTCTTTACCATTAGTGCCACCTCGGAAGCCCAGTGCATATCACAGTCCTGGCTAATATCTTGATTTTAGCCAGGTGAGATCCTATCACACTGTGCTTGACCTCAGACCCACAAACACTGTGAGATAATAAATGAATGCTCTTGTAAAACATAATGTTTGCTGTATCTGTTACAACAGCAATAGAAAACTTAAGAGAGTAGGTTCCTAGGATGGAATTGCTGGGTCAAATGGTAAGTTCCTACTTTAAGAAACTTTGCAGCGGTTTTGAATGGAGCAATGAAATGATGTTTTGAAAGGATCCTCTGGCCATGCTGAATTAGGCCTGTGGAGGGACCAAATGAGGACACGCTTGAGTCACAGTTATTACTTTATTGTATGCCCTTCTCTTTTAGAAACACACTTCGCCTTTATTCTCCTAAAGAACAAGTCTTTTTTGGGCAAGTCACTTGTGATTGACAAACCTCCCAATCCTTTTGACAAACAAATGTGGGAGAGTATATTAAGTTGAACACAGTCTATTTTGTGTCACGTCTGGTTGCTACCATCCTTTTTAGGAGGAGACAGCCACGCACTAAGCACTTTTGGTCTTGTGCCTTCCTAGTTTAGGGGAATATTTGGAGTTTGCTCTTGAAAATAAAACTGCTGTGGGGAAGTCTAAAGATGGTGCTAACCAGCATTGGTTAAATGGCTTACTAACTCCCTTTGTATCACTGCACAGGGATATGTGTATGAGAAATGTGTTTATTAGAAATGGACTGGACAATCATGTATTTAAAGGATAAAATAATCTTTTGAGGCAGTTAGCATGGTTTAATGTGCAAGATACTGTGGAGGGGGAAAGCTTTGGTTTCAGGAGCACAAACTCAACCAAATACACGGGATCTTCTTTTCAGAGGGTCTTGTCCAGATTTCCTGTTCATGCACCTATAAATTTCCACAAACAATTCAATTTTATTTGACATTTATTGGGTTACACTTGACATTTCCAAGTACAGCAGACATTTTTTTTTTCTTTCTGACAACTCAGTTGTGAAATTATGATTGGCACTCTGTAATGCTCAGCTCAATTGTGTTCAAAACTGACCAATGGTGTTACAAGATGAATCAGTTTCAGATTTTGTGATCCATGCATCCTCACCCTACAAGTGGAGCTAATGTTAATTGTTAATCAAAAGGCTGTCTCTGCTAGTGTTCTGGTATCTTAGACTTCATTTCTGGACTCAGTACTTTGGCTAGTCTGTATATGTCTCTCAGTGTCCTCTGAGGAGCACTGAGCAAATATTGGGTTAAATAATGAATATAGCTACTTTATATCTTTCATTATCTTTAAATTAATTTATTTAGCACTTTTCTCCCTCAAAAAAAAGATCAAGTGGAATTATGCCACCCAGAGATTTCCACTATTGTCAGTTTGATTTATGGCCTTCCAGACTGAGGTGTGAATGTGTAAGTGCATATACATAGCCACAAAATATGGCTTATAATGTACCTAACTATTCATTTCAGTTAAGACATGATGGCTATCCATGATGAGGGAGTAACAGTCTCCACTGTAAATATATACACTCATTATTTGCTGCAGTTTACCTTATCTAACCAATCCTGTTTCTTAGGCATTTAGGATGCCTTTTTTCCCCTTTTATGAACACCCCTGCTGTGAATATCCTTAGTCTATATATCCTTGTTCACTTAGGTGTTATTGCTGTAGGAGTGGAATTGCTTGTTTCTGAGTATATGACCCTTACTGCCTGTAAAATGTACCAGGGAGCCCCTTTGGAGGTATTTTGGTTTGGAATTTAGCCACAATAAATTTATTAAAATCTATTGAGATTTTTTCCCCCTTTACTTTATATTAAACACAGTATGAATGATAAGGTGTTTTTTTTTTTTATTAAAGTGATGAGAAATAAAACCTTTTGTTCTGAAGGGTGAGGTATTAAGCAGTGATGACTGTGTCAGTCTCATCCAATTTGAGGATCTCAGAAAAACAAAGTTCTCTGAGCACTTGGCATTAATTAAGTTAGGTGTAGAGAACATATCTCTCACTTAAATTAATGCCACTTGACATTCTAAATTCTTCTACTCTTAATCTTGTAATTGCCTCATTTTGCCCTGATTTATAAATTGTGAACTTGGATCCTTTATCCTACTGAAAACTCAATTGTAAAAGGATCTGTTAATGAGAAGCAATAATTTTATTTTCAGCTTTAATATACATTTGGATGTTACATACAACTGTAACTTCTAATTACTTCTTTTAAAGAACATTTTAGGATTTCATAATTTGAGTTTCAGCCTTTGGAAAACATCAAATCTCAGAAGGTACCTTGGACGAACCTTAGGATTTTCTGTAAGGGCAGAAATTCTTGGACATTTTCACAGAAGCTCAGCCTTCCCTGTACCTCCTCATGCTCTGGGTCTGAGTGAATACTAGTCTCCTCTGAGGCCCAAGCTGAATCACACCAGACCCTCTGAGGCTCAGGCTCCTCCCACCAACTTTTGGCAAACTTTAAACAATAAGAGAAAGGAGATGGAAGACAGAGGAAGCCTGCAGATAAATCTCTTGCTCTGCTTTTCTGCCCCATCTCATCCCTTCCTCCTCCTACATGGCCTGTTCCCAGATGCAGTGATACCTGTGGCCTCTCTGGAGACATCCATTCTCCATGGCCAGCCATCCAGCTGAAGCAGTAGCCACCTTGGCAGTTGCCACTTTGGATTCTTTTCCCTCATGCCTACCTTGCTGCCCTGTTCCTCTCACCCTGGCTACCCTGATATTCTACCCTCAAATACAAAATACACTTTGCATATGTTTTAAAAAATATGCTCTTGTTTTTTAGATAAGACAGTCTAAGATGTTTTGAAAGCATAAAATGTCACCATTATTTTGTGTAAATGTTTATTGAGTTACTGGATAATTTCTACAGACACAAGCTCTTATTCTTGATTAGGTGACTCAATATTTTACCTCTTACATACAAAAATAGCCTTTAAAATTACATATGTATGAAATTTATATTACTATGTATTGATTATATTATTGATTTTGTACTATTCATTGCAAATAGTGTATATTAATTGCATATATAATTAATTATATAGCAGTGTATATATTAATCATCTTAATGAAAAGTAGACTTGTGATTTTGAAGTGGTGTAACCTAATAATATTATTTTATGACTTTATCAGGAAGAAAAGCACAAAGAGAAAGGAAGAGTAAAAAAATAATAACCCCCTGGTCTTTCCTTACCCCATTCACTCTCACCAAGGTCTGTTCAATTGATTGATGATTTTTTTTTTTTGAAAATCACGTTTGATGGGTCATTCTCCTTTCCCTTCCTCCAGTTGTTCTTAAGATAGAGAACTATCCTTTAATTTTGGCCATTGGGTCTTTGGGAAAATGGAGATTTGATTTTATTACTTAAGATAAAACAGAGAAAGTGTATAATGTCTAGCATAATGGCTGGCTAGACTATAATGTGGCTGGCCCTCTAGAGTAGAGCTGTGTCTAGCCACCCTGATTGCATAATTCTCTCTTCCCATTCCTGCCATTACTAGAAGAGAAAGATCCAGACAAAACAGAAGCTTTGGTGCAGCTTCTTGACAGTCAGATATTTGCCCTGAGCATCAAAAGTTATTTTAGGTATCATTGATTTTAATGCCACCAAGTTTTGAGTCTCTGCTCTATAATAATACTGAGTCTTTTAGTTAGCATTTAGTAGCTATGAAAAGTTAATGTTGAAGTCAGATTTTCTTCTTACATGTCATTTATTTTCCATGTGTTCTTTACTTAATCTCACTTAATCTAACTTTTTCTAGCTCTTAATTCTACTTAAAATTAATAACCAAATTGTTCTGAATCTTAATTCTTTTCTAATAAAGAGTATACCTTGTTCTTGTAAAAGTCTTTATTTTTGACGTTGGATAGCTCAAAGTATACTACTTGTTTTATTTTTGTTTATGTTATGCTCACCATGGGCTCTTTTTCAACTGTTCTTTAATTTTCTCCAATGTAAACTCTCTTCTTAACAGCTTATTTTTAGCATAAGGTGAACTTTACTCTTAACTGCTATAGTTATCTTAATTCTTTACCATCCAACTGGGTTGGGTCACTCAGGTGACATCCATTGTGAGTTTTTGTCTCTTTTTAAAATCACTATTCTGGTATTGTTAGTAAAAGTTCATTTGATCAATTTGGTTATTAATCCTTAGAATGGATAAAGAATTTTCTGTCTTCTCAACCTGTATGCTCTACCCCCTAACCCATTTGGTATGAGATATTTATTTTTAGTCGGCAGGGAGAAGTAATTCTCAACTGAAATTCTCTAAAATCAACAATTGGGAAAAATGAGGCACTCGATAAGGTTCTCTGAGAAGGTTTCTATTTTCCTTGAGATAGTCTCCATGTACATAGCACAGCAGTTTTCTCAAGCAGAGGATGTTCTTGACATTTTACCAAACTGTCGCAACTCCTCAAGATTGCTCTGGGAATTTAAATAGGTTTATCTAAATCCATCTATTTACTATTTAAAGAGGAGAATGTTTCAACACATTTGTGTATGGGGAATACTTCTTAAAACTCTGTTCGATTCTAGAATCAGGAAAATTTCCTGTCTACCTTTTTCCTCTGAAAAATTTACAGATTATTTAGTAGAACACACCCACTCCAATATTATTGCCTGGGAAATCCCATGGAGCTTGATGGGCTACAGTCCACAGAGTTGCAAAGAGTCAAATATGACTGAGTGACTAGAAAACAACATGAAATGCTTTCATGTTTTTCTTTGTACAAACTGTATCCTAGCATAGTTTGTTTCTTCTTCAAAGAGAGTCTCTGGGTTATGAATGAACAATGTCTGTGTAAATTCAGTGAATGTGTCATGAAAACAAGACTTGATCTGTGATTTTGTTGAATTTTTTTCTCTGCTATTCTGTTGATTGGTAAATAATCAGGTTATTTATAGTTATGGTCACATCCACATACAACTTTGGTGTCAAAATAGCAAGGGAACACATTTTCCCTTTAATTATTCATTTATTCGTTCTTCTGTGTGTTCCTCCACTTGCTTTTATACATCTATGTGGCCATCTTTACATCTGTTCTCTTATCCATCCAAAACATATGAGTTAACACATCCAACATGCCAGGTGTGGTGTTAGGTTTTTGGGCTTGAAAGGGAAAAGTTATGCCTCTTGTCTGAGGAGTTCACTTTATCACAGAAGGTGGTGGGAGAGACAGAGCCAGAAGCAAACAAATTAAACCTTTTTAGTTCTCAGATGTAACATGCACAGGTCTGTGCCCTTAATCATTTCAAGTATTGATCAATTTGTAATTTTCTGGGAGATGGTCTTATAGTAGGGAGTTGCTTACCTGTTGGTTAACTTTACCAGGTGCTTATGTTCAACTGACTGCCCATCAGTATCATTACTGAATTGCTTGGTTTATTTTCTTTGTCATTGCCTCTAAAGTATTTCTCATGTGTGATATAAACTTTGTTTCTTGATATAAAATGGACACCAGGAAAATCTACTATGTGTGATGGTAATGAAGGCAAAGAGGGGAAAAAAGGGTCATGGACAGAGAAGACAAATTTTACATAGAAATAATTTTTTGGCAGCTCATATTTATGACACCAAGAAGTCATCTATCTGTTCTGCAAGAAATTAAGAAGAAGCTGATTTAGAAACCTGATTTTCCCAGTGTTCCAATCATTAAATTTTTTTTAATGATTTCATCATACAAGGAAGATTAAGTGACATATAGTGAACATTAAACCAATGCTTACTTTGGTCCAAAAACTTTGCTAAATCATTTTAATATATGACTTCATCTCTTCTGTAAATAATTATGAGGGGTAAATTGTAATCACTAGTTCAATTTTACAAATTAGGAAATTGGGGGCCAAAGGTTTAGAAGTTTGCCCAGTGTCAAACCCTGGTGGTTTATAGGGAATGGGCATTTGAACACTGACCCTTGGAATTTAGGTGCTGTCTCCTCACTCTTTCTAGAGTTGTCATCTCAGATCTGGGGTTTCACCCTGAGACTCTCAAGTGTCTAAAGCAGGGGTTTTAAAAATTGAGACCACTGACCCTTTGGATTGGGTAATCCTTTGTTGTGAGGGTGTTGCTGTGCTTTGTAAGATGTTTAGTAATATCCCTAGCCTCTACTCCTAGAATTTAGTAGCATCCCTAAGTTGAGACCACCAAAAATGTGTCCAGACGTTGTCAGATATCCTCTGAGGGACAGAATCACCCTGAGTTTAGAACCACTGTAACTATTAGGTTACATTGTACTGTGGTATATACTGAAAGAAATCATAATGAATGGTTTTGGACACTTAGGAAAAAATGTTATTGCAGTGGTAATATCTGAAGTTTCATTTCTAGCTGGGGTTAGCCAAAGTGCAGAATTAGAGGGCACAGTCTCCAAGAGTGTCTTTAATTCTGACACCAACTTCCAAGTTTTGGGGTTTCCAGAAACTACTCTCAGATTTGTTTGTTTGCTAAGAGGACTTGTAGATCTCACTAAAAGGTGTTAGGCATACAGGGAAAGGATATGGATTAAAAGCAGGCAAAGGAAGACATGAATAAAGCAGAGTTTGGGACGGTTCCATATATGAAATTCCTTGTCATTTTCCTATAGAGTCAGCACACATTACCATCCCAGCATTAATGTGTGATGATGGCCTCAGTTTGGTGATCAGCATTTTTACTGAAGCTCCACTGTGTAAGCTTAGTTAGTTAGTTGTTTGGTTGCCCATGTGATTAGTTTCAGCTTCTGTGTGACCCGGATCCCCGACACTGAATCGTACTGTTGTTTTTTTCTGGCGTGGCCAGCCTTTATCCTAAGACAATCCTAACAACCCACCTCCTGAACAAAGACACTCCATCAGATATGACACAGATTACTTCCTGGAAGCTGAAGACAAAACACAGACCACTCTTTGCGCAAAGCCAAACTTAACAACAGAACCCCTGAGAAAATGATGGCATGTACTCTTGTTGTTGGATGGCATATATTCTCAGCCATTAGCAATTTTGAGATAGAGTAAATGGCAGGTGTTTTGGTTTACTAGGTCTGCCACAATAAAATGCTGTTGCCTGGGTGGCTTAAACAAAAGCAATTTATTTCTCACAGTTTTGGAGGCTAGAAGTGTAAGTAAGGGTGAAGTGTTGACAAGGTTGATTTCATTCTGAGGCTCCTCTCTGAAGGTTACAGAAGGTCACCTTCTTACTATATTCTCATGAAGTCTTGTCTCTGTGCCCACCAATCCATGGTGTCTCGTTTTTATAAGGATACTAATCGTAATGAATCAGGGCTCTACTCTCATGGCTTCATTTTAACTTAATCACCTCTTGAAAAGCCTTATTTCTAAAAATGGTTGTTTTCTGTGGGACTGGGGTTGGGACTTTAACATATAAATTTTGCCAGGGACATAATTCAGCCTCTGACTTTCTGTCCTCTAGCCTTCCACACTCCCAAATTCATGGCCTTCTTTCATGTAAAAGATATATCCCATCAACCCCAAATGTATCAACTCATTCTAGCATAAACGCTAAGACCAAGAGTTCATTTAAGTATCTGTATCAGCCATGAGTGAGACTCCAGTACGATTTATCTTGAGGCAAAATTCCTGACTCTGAACCTTTGAAACCAGGCAAGTTATCTTCTTCCAAAACACTATAGTACTACAGGCATAGGCTAGAAGTTCCCATTCCTAAGGGAGAAGTTGGAATGAAGAAAGGGATCATGATTCCAAGCAAATTCAAAACAAGGCACATTCTGTTAGATTTTAATGGTCAAGAATAATCTTCCTTGTTTTGATGATGCCCTGTCCTCTGAGCCCACTCGAGTGGCAACCCTGCCTTCTGAATTTACGGGGGCAGTCTTGTTGTTCTCTCATGGATGGGCGAAAGCTTTGCCCTAACAACTCCTGGCTAAAGTAAATATGATTAGATATGAAAAATACTGTGTTTTCCTTGATCCTTATATGTTTAAAAGCTGCAGTCAAGATGGGTAGGTAAGCATCTTAATAGACAGTTGTAACAAATTAATAGTAAGTTCCATGAGTTTCAGAGAGATTTTGTATTAAGAGTTAAAACATTCTCATCTAGGATATCCTTAGGAATATTTTGAGATTTTTATTAACCTCATTTCTTATGACTGAACTAATGAATCATGAAAGGAGATAATTAATGCATTTGCTTTAGTAACTTTGATAATTTCTGGATCCCCTGTAGCTTTAGGGATCATAACTGGAAAAATTCGACAGTCTGGTCATCATTCCTTAATATATTTCTAATATAGTTTTAGCTTCCATAATCTTTCTTCAGATTTAGAAATGTTTTCCCTAAATAGCTCTGAGTTTGATCTGAGTGCTTTCAATATTTATTTTTAAAAGCTTGCTACTGAAGAAAGAGGCCAGATAATTTTAAGGATTCAAACTTTGTATTCAGAAAATATTTGTGATATGTCCTTAAAAAAGAAGTTACTTTTCCCCTCAAAAACTTGCCCATAAATGTTTATAGCACCTTATTCATAATTGCCAAAACTTGGAAGCAGCCAGGATATCCTTCAGTAGATGAGTGGATAAATAAACTGTAGAATATCAGACGACAGAATATTTTTTAGCCCTGAAAGGAAATGAGCTATCAAGCCATGAAAAGACATGGAAGGAACTTAAATGCATAGTACTAAATAAAAGAACTCAATCTGAAAAGGCTATATACTACACGATTCCAACTGTATGACATTATGCTGCTGCTGCTAAGTCGCTTCAGTCGTGTCCAACTCTGTGCGACACCATAGATGGCAGCCCACCAGGCTCCCTCGTCCCTGGGATTCTCCAGGCAAGAACACTGGAGTGGGTTGCCATTTCCTTCTCCAATGCATGAAAGTGAAAAGTGAAAGTGAAGTCGCGACCCCATGGACTGCAGCCTACCAGGCTTCTCCGTCCATGAGATTTTCCAGGCAAGAGTACTGGAGTGGGTTGCCATTGCCTTCTCCAGTATGACATTATGGGAAAGGCACAATTTTGGAGACAAAAGATTAGTGGTTGCCAGGGTCTAGCAGGGAGGGAAGCATGATCAGATGGAATACAAAGGATTTTTAGGGTGATGGAACTATTTTGTATGATACTATGATGATGGAAACATTTGTCCAAACCCACAGGATATATCCAATACCAACAATAAACTCTAATATAAACTATGGACTTGGAATGATTATGATGTTTCTCTTGATTGGGTTCATCAATTTTAACAAAGGTAGTACTCTGGTTGGGAATGTTGATAACACTGAGGCTGTGTATGTGTAAGGATAGGAAGTATAGGGGAAATCTCTGTACCTTCCAGTCAGTTTTACCGTGAGCCTAAAACTGCTCTAAAAAAATAAAATATAGTTAAAAGAAAAAGAGAAGAGAAAGAAGTCACTTAAGCTTTCTGTAAGACCAAAATGGAAAGCATTTTTTTCTCACATTTTCTCTCATTTGCCTCTTTTTGTGTTGCTATGGAATCTCAGGCTTACATTAGGAGCAAAGAATCATATTGATTTTTAGACTTTATTTTTCATTCTTTACTACTTTAAATTTTATTTGATGTTTTTCCTTCAGAGTTGTAGCTGGCTGTATTCCACCATTTGTTGGAAAACTATGTCCAGCCCTTTTTTTCTCATTTGAGGATCCCTTTGGATTCTCATTACTCTGTTGCCTTTTGTGTAACATAAATACCATTTTCTTTAACATATTTAAGCCCAGCAGTGATTTTTTTTCCCCTCTAATTAAAAAATGTTCAGTGACTCTGATACAGGTTCTTTTACGGCCGTAATCTCTGTCTCAGGTACAGTAGTCACAGGAGGCTGGCCTCTACGGTGCCCATGCTTTGCGTTTTGATGGAGTTTCAATTGTGCCTTCTGTTCTTGAAAGAGCTAATCAACGCTCATCTTTCTTCTGTGCTGAAGTGGCTAATAGTGTTGTCATTATCATCTTTTCTTTTCTCCTTTACACTTTTTGGTGTTATGTCAGTTGAAGTAAATTTCCCTAGCAATAGTTCCGAAAGCATTTTCTCAAGAACAGAAAGACAGATTTTCTTTGTGTATAAATAAAGAAGATGGTTTATTCTAGGAGAATAAAGAATCTTTAATAAAACATTGCCCCTCCTCTACTTTGGTTCAACTGGGAAAAAATCAATTTTAGGTTCTTCAAGTGCAAAGAAAGACCAAAAGAAAAAACTGAAAGTCTCAACAGAGGGCAAGCTGGGATGCTGGATTTGAGTCCCATCTCTCTTGGTGGACTTTAAGCAAACTCTTTCCAAATGGAATAAATTAAAGAGACTAGAATTTTCTTCTCTGGGAGTGGGAATAAAGAGTGATATGAACACAAAGATTGTCAAAATGTTTTTGGATTACTCTTTCAGTCTTGAAACTCTTGACAAAAGAAGCATAGTTCTGTCTTAGTAAAATGCAGTACTACCTTATATTTAAAAGTATAATTTCATTGATATTTCTTCCTCCTATCCAGAAGATGTTAAACATATTGCAGTTATACAGCATTAAAAATGCAGAGTGTAAGAAATTCATAATTATAAATGTAATCATTAATCTTCAAAATCCTAGATAATTGTATCTTTCAAATTTCTTAAAAATTCATTGTATTTGCTATGAAGAGAATCATAGTGGCTCATTTGTGTATGTGTTTTTAATGTATACAGTTCAATTAAAAGTATAAAAAGTATAATAGTGGATAATTGTGGAAAAAGTGTTACTTTTTTTTTCTTTATTTATTTTTTATTTTTTTAATTTTAAAATCTTTAATTCTTACATGTGTTTGCAGAAATCTAGTATAATTATCTGTTAGGGACACGCACTTTTTACTTTAAAAAAGTACATTATTTTCAGAATTTCTATAAGTAATGCTTGGTCCTGGTAGAAAAAGTTTGAAACCAAAGAGAATTATGAGGAAGGAAGTTGGACTTACTCATTTATCTTGTGCGCTGAGAGATAATTTAGATGGTCCCTTTTGGTTTTCTGAATGCAAGTATATACATATATTAACTATTTTCAAATAGCCTTGTTTCAGAAAATTTGATCATAGTTTATATAAATTGTAGTCTTTATATATTAACATGAAAGTGAAAGTGAAGTTGCTCAGTCATGTCCGACTCTTTGCGACCCCGTGGACTGTAGCCTACCACGCTCCTCCGTCCATGGGATTTTCCAGGCAAGAGTACTAGAGTGGGTTGCCATTTCCTTCTCCAGGGGATCTTCCCGACCCAGGGATCGAACCCGGGTCTCTCATGTTGTAAGCAGATGCTTTACCATCTGAGCCACCAGGGAAGTCCTGTATATTAACATAGTATACGAGAAATGTCTCTTGTTAAACAGTTCCCCCGAGTGTAATTGTAGTAATTATAATAAAGTCCATCAGTTGATGAATTAGCATTTTTTAAACCATTTTCCTCCTATGGCATTTTCAGATTGATTTCTCTAAATTGACTCTCAATTTACAGTCTAGGGGTAAAGACATAACTTTATAAGGTCAGGGACCATTGGAATGTTCACCATCTTCAGAGAATCAAAAAATTCATTAAAGAGGCTCATCAGCTGCCTGACACTGGAGCATCTCCTTGCAAATGCTTGCTTTAAGTTGAAAATCTTGTCTTGAGTGGACAGGTGTGTGGTTCCTCCCAGCAGGCTGTGCTCTCTCTGACTGAAGGAGCCAAGGTTGTCACCACAGTAACTGGAACAGAGTACACCTCAGTAAAGCAAAGATAGAGAAAGGAATGGTTTTCAGATATGATAGACAGTTGAGGTGGACAAGAATTTTACAGCATTTCTGGTTTAAGCAGTGAATATGCTTTGTGGAACCGTGGAGAACATTGAGTGATAGCTGCCTTGTAGGGTTTCATTCACCCTCTGTCACGTGCATTCAGCAGAGCTGTATCTAGTGACTGAAGCATGCCAGGCACTGGGGAAGGTTCTGGTGACACACCATGAATGAGGCATAGTTTCTGCACCCAAGGAGCTCCCAGTTTACAGAAGGAGACATAGCTTTAGAACAGTGAGAGAAGTACATGGTAGAAGTATGGATAAGTTATTGTGGGAAGGTGGAGGATTACACACCTTAAGAAGCAATTGGGAAGACTTCTCTGGGGCAGTGGTATTTCTCATGCTGATTAATTATGAAGGGTATTTTTTTATATACCAGTCTTAAATAGTTTGGACTTGAGCCAGCAACCAGTGATACATGTTACATTTTTAGAAACATGGCACATTTGTATTTTAATAACTAATATTGGATTACAGAGTTGGATATAAGACTGAAATCATAAAATACCTGGCTTTCACATGGATACCCCCCAAGGGATCCTGTGATGACTATTAAAAAGAAAATTATCCAATATTCAGTAGAATTTTTATTGCTAACTCTTCATAAAATCAGGAACTATTGAAGAATGTCTATGTCTTTATCAAATAGTTCGTGAAATTATTTTTGGAATGAACCACCACCCACCATTGGACTTAGGACATGAGCCCAGTGAAAGCAATGACCTTGTTTATTATATTTACTTCACTATCCCCAGCACCCAGCATAGTACCTGGCACATAACACATATTTAATAAGGCAGTAATGTCACTTTCTGTTTGAGATAATTTTGACTGATTCCATTAGGTTCCATTATTTTGATTTTCCTATGCCACAGTTTGAAAATCTAATGCATGTACATTATTTAAAAAAAATCCTGTGGGAAGAAGTACTATAATACAAGATATATTTTACAAAGGAAAAATGTTGCTCTAAGATTACAAATAGCAGTATATGTTTCTTTCAATGATTATTTTTTTTAAAATTGTTACACTTTCCTACTGGAGTACCAGGATTTCAAGCTCTGACTGTTTTGTGCAGATTCTGAACCTGATAGTTGAGACAGGGATGTAAAGGGCCGACAAGAGAAGATTTCATTTAGGAATTGCTATTCATTATGGTGAATATAGAAATTATGATTGTGGTGTTTGGTTTCTTCCCAGTTTCACTAATATAACCTGCCACGCCAACTTATTCCTTCCTTATTTTGGCAGACTTCTTTGTAGGTTGCAGAAACTCTAAATTAAGTTCCAATATGAAATATATACTGGAGTGAATACTAGCAGAAAAAACAAAACAAAAGCCAGTGAGCCCTTTAAATCAACTCAACACAGTGTCTATGCTGGAATTTCAACCTTCACATATAATATTCCAAGGAGAAGAAATCTGTCCAGAGACTGTTTACTTCTGATGCTGGCAGTGTGCTCTGTTTACAGAAAGGAAAAACATGTGAGGTTGGTCAGGTTACACTGCCATTACAGATATGCTGTTTTTCTAGTAGGAAATATTTTTATAATCTTAAAGTTTTCATCTTCTTATTCTTCCCTTTATCCCTTCATACATATTAATTGACAAAAGAAAACTTCAGGGACAGTTAGTACTTTCTTTTCTAACATCTGCTAATAGTTGAAAATGCAGGTTGTCTAAGTACTTCTGCCAGGCTTGGTCAGCCTGAAAGGTGGAGTATTATACATTCTCTTCTGTACTTTGCCTTTTTTCCCAGAACAATGCGTTGAAGATCATTATGTAAGGAACTTCTTTATTCTTTTCTGCCAGTTTGTAGTATTCCAGTTTATGGAAGTACCATATTTACTGAACCAAACTTTTTAGCCTAATAAGAATAATATTCATAGCAGTAATAGGAACCACCACCTGCTGAGCACTTAGTTTGTGCCAGGTGTTGTCTTGTGACATTGGGACAGTTTATAAAAGTCAAATGGTTTTCTTTTTTTTTTTTTGACCATGTGGCTGGGCATGAGAGATGCTATTAATATAATATGTTCCCTACCAGGGATTGAACCTGTGGACCTGTGTCTCCTACAGTGGAAGTGTAGGTTCTCAACTGTAGACCACCATGGAATTCCCAAATCAGAGCATTTTAATTCTTCAGCCACCTTATAAGGTGAATGATGTTGCCTTCATCTTACAGGCAAGGCAATTGATGTTGAAATGTTTGTGTAATTTGTTATGCTCCTGACCATTAGTATCATACTGCTTCCTTTATACATGTAATTGAGGTACTTGGGTTCTTTGGGTGCACTTTAAAGGACAAGCATGGAGGAAAACCTCCAGTGCTGAAGATTATAGAGGGAGGAGTTTGCAGTGAAAATGTATGTGCTCTGTTCGTCAGCTATATGGGAGGGTACTGAAGGGGCAGGGTGGATTTAATGAGCAGTGGCTTTTCATCCTCTTACTACATGTTCTTCTTACTGCAGAAAATGAAAAGGGAAATGGAGGCAGGGAGTAGGAACAGGACTAAAACCTTGGTGAAAATCACATGTTGGTCTCGCCTAGTCCTGAGGCCTAATGTGATCTGAGTCTCCTGGATGATTGATAAACTCTGTGTGTGTGTGTGTGTGTGTGTGTGTGTGTAATGGGTTGCTGTTAAACTCTGTGTGTGTGTGTGTGTGTGTGTGTGTGTGTGTGTGTGTGTGTGTGTAATGGGTTGCTGTTTCGTACTCCAGGGGATCTTCCCCCACCAGAGATTGAACCCATGTCCCTCTTGTGTCTCTTGCATTGTAAGGTGGATTCTTTACCACTGCACCACCTGGGAAGCCCAATATTTACAGGTTCAGTTCAGTTCAGGTACTCAGTTATGTTCGACTCTGTGACGCCATGAACCGCAGCACACCAGGCCTCCCTGTCCATCAACAACTTCCGAGTCCACCCAAACCCATGTCCATTGAGTCGGTGTCCAACCATCTCATTCTCTGTCGTCCCCTTCTCCTCCTGCCCTCAATCTTTCCCAGCATCAGGATCTTTTCAAATGAGTCAGCTCTTCGCATCAGGTGGCTAAAGTATTGGAGTTTCAGCTTCAACATCAGTCTTTCCAATGAACACCCAGGACTGATCTCCTTTAGGATGGACTGGTTGGATCTCCTTGCAGTCCAAGGGACTCTCAAGAGTCTTCTCTAACACCACAGGTCAAAAGCAATTCTTCGGCGTTCAGCTTTCTTTGTAGTCCAACTCTCACATCCGTACATGACTACTGGAAAAACCGTAGCCTTGACTAGACTGACCTTTGTTGACAAAGTAATGTCTCTGCTTTTTAATAATTACAGAATTATAATTATGACCTTCAAAAAGTGGAAAATTGGGTTTTGGAAACCTCTATAATGCGATAGCAGACTAGTAACCACTGGGTTTATTTACCCAAGTATGTATCGTGTGTATGTGTCTGCACTTTAAAATGATAAAGAGAGGAGTATAGAAACCCAGGATGCACATGATAAATACAGTTATTTCATTTCATTGGAAGTTTGTAACATGAAACTCTAAGAATTTCGTGAGTCATTTCATGGAAGTGGTGGGAATAGGGTGGAAAATAGAGGGAAACTGAGAGGAAATGATAGATCATTAAATATTGAGGGGGGAGGTGTTTGATCAGACTTGTTTTTTTAATATTTATTTTTGCTTGAATATGAAAATATACTTAATCTTTCAAACTCATTTTAGTTTATATGGCTAGCAGAGCAGGTTGGATGCTGCAGCGGTTAAGCTTCGTGCTATTCTTTTGTCAGCCATGAGAAGATTTTTGAAAAATAGTTGTCAAGAACTTAATATTTGCTGAGTGTGAAACACCACATAAAATATTGTCTTAACATTGACAGTGTTTAAGCTAAAATTAATGCAAGGAAGCAAAAGATATCAAGGAACTGGCTTCATTTTCTTGGTGTTCATCAGTGTCCACAAACAGAAGGGTGAATGGCTGTTGTGTTTAGTGGTTATTAACTTCTTATAACAAAAAGTAAAAGGCATGATGCTTATAGTTTTTGCTCATTACATTTGTAGGAGGCATTAAAAAAGATGCAAATAGCCTCTGGGAATAAGACAAACCAAATATAATACTAAATGACCGAGAAGGTTGTATCATTCGTTGTAGGAAAAAAAAAGGTTGGCTATCAAAGAGAATTTAAAAAATATTCTCCAAGCATCTGGCAGGGTCAGAAGTCTCCCATCCTAGATGAGCAAAATATACAACTGTGTTAATGTTAATTTGCTGATTTTATGTTTGTGGTGCTATTTTTATATTCACTCCGTGAGTGTAGGTGAAGGCAGAAGGGAAAAAAAAATGGGGCTAGGTGGGGAAAACTTTCTAGTATTAATAGTTATCACTGCCACCTAGGACATCTCAAGGTTGTTGAAAGACTAGAATATGGAGGTTTTGCTATTTAGTACCTTCAAAGAAGAAAAGAGTTTGTTATTCCAGGGATGTGAGAAGAGAGCTGGGCATGACAGTTCAGGAAAGTTGGAGTTACTGAGAGGAGACACTGGAAAGTCATTGGGGGTTATCCTTCAGTGGTGGAGGCTGGCTTACTCTAGGGGGTGAAGGTGGAGATGAGTAGTGTGGGAGTACACTGCAGTCACCTGCGTTGCCCTCACATAGAGCTGTGAGGAGGGTGCTGCTACTACCAAGTTGTTCTCACATAAAAATTTGATGAGTTTAGAGTTGAAAATAGTGAAAGACTAATAAAATGGAGGATTTTTATTTTCTTTCACACTATGTTGAACAGTCTTGCTGTGTTTTGCTTTGTTTTTTAACCTCTCAGCTGATGATTCTGCCAAAATTGGACTCTTAGGAATTGACAGTTATACCCTATGCTAAGTGTAAAAGGGCCATCCCCTTAGTTTCCAGAGGGAGCGTTTCTTTCCCCAGCCCTCCTCAGCCTAGAATAATTATATTCACTGCTTGAAAAAAATCACCTGCTTTCAGTGGGACTGTGTATTCTCCTCCTGGCTTGGGCAGATGGCACCGTTGTTTCAGACATCACCTTTTAGAAATGGGTCAGTAGAAAAGTTCTACTACCAGAAATCACTTGTTTCAAAAGGAAACAGTTCTTTCAGTCCAGCTCACTGATGTGAAATGGACAGCCCAGCACTTTCTCACAGCTTCCCTGAGACACTCCACCAGAGGAAGAGCGATGAGGAAGTAAACAGGCAAAAAGCCAGGTGGGACCTCAGCCCTCACCTAGCCACTGCCAAGCTAGAAGATGGAGTGTCGGGACATAATTTTGGAAAGTGGGGCATCTTCTTTCTAGAGAGCTACAGATGCTGTTGCAGTTTCAATTTTCTCTGTGGCATTTAGACCGTATGATTTTCTTTTTTTTAGTGTCAAAGAATAGAAAATTAGTTTTAATTGTTGCTTATGAGGCACCATATGGCTACTCTATAATTCTGGCTTCCCATGGAGCTGCATGTGCATATGGAAAATGAAATTAATTGGAAATCACACCCTGAAATCTATTATTAAGTTAATATAGCTAACAGCTTGTGGGGTGTCCTCATACTCAGCATGATGTAATTGCACATAACAACAAGTAACGATAAACTCATAGAGGAGACCAGGAGGGATAAACAGAGGTCAAAGGGACAGCCTTTAGAAAGGAATGGCATCAATAATGGATGCTACAGCAAACATCTTGGTTCCTCACTGTCCACAAACCCAGGGTACAAGGAAGCAGTTTAATCATATTCAAATGAATTAATCAGCAGTCTTGTGAATTTCACAGCCCCAAGGGACTTATTTTTATTTTGCCAACTAGTGTTTTAGTGAGCTAAGTTCACTCTTGGTGGAATTAGTGATGGTTGTTCAAGTCAAAAGTTCTCAAACTTACCTGTGTATCAGAATCAACTGAAAAACTGTTAAATGAACTCTGAGCCTGATTCTTGGGATTTTGATTGGTTAGTTCTGGATTTCTGATTTAAGATTGCCATAAGTATTCTGATATACCTCAGACACAGACCTTGGAAAACACTTATTGACGTGATAAGCCATCACACATGGCTCGATATATTTAAATGATGAAGCCCACAGTTAGCATGCATTCAGTTTCCCTAATTTGGTTCCTAACTTTGAAACACAGTAAAATAAGTTAAAGTAAAAACATAACCTAAGATTCAGTACTTCATTTGTAAACCTAGAAATGCTGAACAGTTTTTTATCATACATGCTTTTTATTCATTAGTTTACATTGTCCTTCCCAAGCCTGTGGACTCGGTAAGGGCAGTTATTTTAGTCATCTTGGTGTTCAAGGCTCAGTGTGGAATGAATTCAGTATATGTTGATAGACTGTGAATTTGAATGTGAAAAGAGGCAAAGTATTCATTTTTAGAATTAATAGCTGCATGCTTTCTTCATAGTAAACATTGGACACAATTGCTATTCATCATAAATTGACATGAACAGATATTATAAATGACAACACAATTTGTGATATTAGTATTTAAGTGCCTAGCCTTCTTTAGGTCATTGAGGAAAGAATCTGCAGATTTGAAACTAGGAATGATATTTTTTTCCGTTGTCTTTATTCCTTTTTCTATAAGTGCTAGGTCTGCAAACATAAGTTACATTGATAAGAGCAGTGTCTAGAATTCTAGTTGAGAGACTCATTGATTAGACTTTCTGGAAAAATACAAAGTCCAGGTAGGTTGTTTGCACTCGTGGTGGATCTCTGTGCTTGTTGTACAGGTCCCCCAGGGCTGTGGCTCTGAAAACTCGCTCTCCCTTCTGTTTTGTTGTCTACATTTTGTGCTGTCACATGTTCCCCACCTTGCCTGAGTTGTTCTCCAGTTTTCTTGGCGTGTTGCTTCCATTCTTCTGCTCCTGCTTAGTTTCAGCCTCAGAGCAGATTTGTGTCAAGAAGCTCTTAAATGCTGTGCAGATACTATGATGTTGAAAACACCTTCTTATCTGCCTGAGAATGTTACTGCCTTTGGTAACCGTGACCAGTTTGGAAATAAGGTGGGTTGGAATCTTACTGATGGACCAGAGGAAAAGGTATGATGTTGCTAAAGGAAACAGCTAGAGCAAGACCGTGGGAAGAAAGATGATGACTGTAGAGCTGAACAGAGACAAGGAAGGTATGCAGATACAGCAGCCTGATGTGTGGCCTGACCAACAGGGGCCCCTAGCTGTCTCTCACTGTCAGGACTCTCCTTCCTGAACAACAGACCTTGAGGGTTTTTTTTTTTTTTTTAATATAGTATTTTGAAATAATTTCAAACTTGTGGTGAATTCTAACTTCCATATCACTTTCACCCCAATTCACCAGCTGTTAACATTTGAGAGCAAGTTGCAGACACAATGCCTCTTCACACTAAACATTTTAGTGTGTACTTTCCACATCATTACCATTCTACCCTTCAAATCAGGAAGCCCTGGTTATTTTTAGTGGAGGTGTTATTTGAAAACCACTTGGCATGTGACTGTACTCATTATTATTGAGGTGTCATTGCTTTTAGATCATCTTAAGAGACAGTGGGGTACATATATGCACATAAACATATATGTGTGCATGTACATAGGTACAAATATATAGGTATGTAAAATTATATATTTATTCTGCTCTGTATACTACACACATTTACAAACAGTCATATATCAATAACCATTTCTTTGTCTGTGTATGTTACAAAAGACCTTGTGTTTATGTCAGTAATTCTAATCCAAACCTTGATTCTTTCTAGCTTCCCCTTTCCATGTTTGGAAATACCCTTCTTCAACAGAGAGAAACATGGCTCTCATTATCTTCTATATAAATTTGTTTCCACAGTTGATTGTGACCTACGGATATGACAGATGGAACTCTACTGTTTGACCACTACCTGACACTTTCCAGTGTCTTTAGTTTGGGGTGCTGTCAGGTACCCTATTGACTGTCTGTTTGGGGCGCCTCTTTCCCTCCTTCAGTAACTGTGTGCTCGCGCTCCAGCAGGAATGTGCCAGTGCCTCCTGACATTCCTCCTCTCCCCTTCAGCACTCCTTGTTTTCGGGTACCTGGGGGCTACTTAGTGTTTCACTAATAAGCACATGGCTACCCGGAGCAGAGACTGTGTTTCCCAATCTCTGGCAGAACTGGCCAACTATATAGGCTTATAATTTGCTTACAGCCAGTGACTGCCAGTTTGACCATGAAGTCAAAGTGATATGTTGAGGGACTTGTGATGGTTGTGGAATTGTGATACCAATTCTTAACAACTCTCCTTGGGACTTTCTGTGAGAGAAAAATAAACTATCTTATTGAAAATTTCAAAATTATTATTTAACATTTTTTGGTCCCTGAACAGCTAAGCCAAATTCTAACTAATACTACCTCTGCTAGGCAAGAAAGAAAAAAAGAAAGTCTGAATTCCATGAGACAGTAAAGAATTGTGTAAAGGAGACCAGGACCAAATTGATAGAGGTCCAGTGAGTGCTGAATTTAGTCTCCTTGAATCAAGTGACAACGTTTATAGACATTTAAAAGAATTAGAGTAGAATATAAAGGATCTTATGGAATGGCATTAAAATCCTCAGACAATAAAAAGGCAACTGAAATTCCTAAAAAGGTTAAAAAAATCCAGAAATGTAAAACACAAAACCATATATGTAGTCAGTGAAAATAATAGTTAAAGCCCTACAGAAGGTGGCCAACTTCTCTCTGCTGAAATCAAATGGAATTCAGCAGAATCAGGTTGGTGGTATTACCTGAGTGATTCTGGGTTACATATATAGTCCACGAGACCACCCTGCTTGGGATCCACATTTCCCTTGGCACCTATTAAAAATAGTTCCATCCTGCCCATCAGGAGTACATGAAAAATCGCTCCCACCCTGACTAAGAATGTAACTTCAATTCCTCTGGGTTGTTATCTCATCTGTGACATGGGATCTGAAAAGTATTTCCTTAGTCGTTATGGTACTTTTAAGCCAGGTAGATAGATACCTTAGCAAACAGGTGATGAAATTTCTAAAACCCATATGATTAATCCTAATCAATTATTCATTATCTGTATATATTGTTTTAGTTGATGTGTTTGTAATGTTTAAGAGAATTTGACATATTCAAGTAACAGTGTAGACATTAATTCTTTCTTATAAGTTTAATTTAGTAATTGAAATTGCTTATAAATTTTATGTTGAAAGATAAGGCTTTTGACAAAGATTGTAAATAGTATTGCAGTGGTTTTAAGATCCAATGAATCTTTTATTTTAATTTGTTAGGGAACTGCTGGTGCAGTTTAGTACTTGAGAAGGTTTTACTCATTGAGTCAGACAGTTAAAGTGCTTGAGAAAAGAAAATGGATACATTCAGTTTATAAATTTAGTTTAAAATGTTTAAGAAAAATTAAATGTGTAAATGATACTGATTGCTGAGGAGCAATTTAGTATGTCCAACTTGAGTTGTTTGAACCTTAATCAAAGCCACCTTGAAAGTAAATGTTAAATTTTTAAAGTAGTAGAATGTTAAGAAGTAGAAGTTGAACTCAAAGCCTTATAAAAATGAGTTAAAAAAAAAAGCAAACACCTGTCACTTTAGTAAAGCAAATGTTTCATTTAATCACAGGTGGACTGTTTGCAGCAAAGGCACCCTCAGTCTCCCCAAAACACTGACATGATGAGCCTTTCACCCTGCAGTGACTATAACTGAAGATTTGTGTTGGACAGGACTGTGGTTCTGGCAGAGCCTGGTTGCCAAAGCTGAATTCTGGCAATACCCCCTGGGCCATGGAAAGACTGGAGAACTGTCAGACTTCAGAAGATGGGCAGCTGTCCTGGGCAGCAAAATAACAGTCACATCCCCTTCTTGCTTGGGATGGAAAACTGTAAGAGGAAACGCATGGCCTGGAGGTCATACTCCATAACACATCACTTAAAACTTTTGAACTCCATTCAGTGTTTTCTTCTGTAGAATGGGGACAGCTATTTTTAAATTTTGGAATTACTGGAAGGATTGAAGATAGTAGATGCAAAGCACCCATTATATTGCTTGCTGGCTAGCAGAGGCTCAAACAGCAATGACATTTGGTAGAGAGAAATGTGAAGGCTAATGGATTTATTTAGGGAATGTGTGAGACCAAATCAGAGGATGTAAGTCATCAAACCTATAGTAGGTCACATGCTTTAGTTACTTGCTGTATTGCCAGGTGTTGTTTAAAGTATTCACATGGATTGCACATTTGAATTAACCCAAGAGATTGACTGTTATTCTGTCTGTTTTACAAAGGGAAGTTTAGAGAAGTTAAGTAACTTTTAAGATTATATACAACTAAATAAAGGAGTCGAACCGTAATTTGAATGCTAGGGAGTGAACTCCGGTGCACATGATGGCCTTTCTGTGTTATGTACAATCTCTGTCTCCAGTAGCAGTGCCTCAGAGAAGGAAGGACCAGTGTTGCCTTTGACCTTATAGAATTTCTGTCTGACTTTTGCACCCCAACAACCCAGACTACTGTCTTTTAAAAAAAATAATAATGATAAGAAAAATACAGAAAAATACACTGATAGAGTAGACTTTGTTTTATTGGAAGATAATCAGGTATCAGTTCAGTTCAGTCACTCAGTTGTGTCCAACTCTTTGTGACCCCATGGACCGCAGCACTCCAGGCCTCGCTGTCTATCACCAACTCACGGAGTTTACTCAGACTCATGTCCATTGAGTCGGTGATGCCATCCAGCTATTTCATCCTCTGTCATCCCCTTCTCCTCCCACTTTCAGTCTTTGCAGGCATCAGGGTCTTTTCACATGAATCAGTTCTTTGCATCAGGGAGCCAAAGTATTGGAATTTCAGCTTTAGCGTCAGTCCTTCCAATGAATATTCAGGACTGATTTCCTTTAGGATTGCCTGGTTGGATCTCCTTGCAGTCCAAGGGACTCTCAAGAGTCTTCTCCAACACCACGGTTCAAAAGCATCAATTCTTTGGTGCTCAGTTTTCTTAATAGTCCAACTCTCACATCCATACATGACTACAGGAAAAACCATAGCCTTGACTAGATGGACATTTGTTGGCAAAGTAATGTTTCTGCTTTTTAATATGTTGTTGAGGTTGGTCATAACTTTTCTTTCAAGGAGTAAGCGTCTTTTAATTTCATGGCTGCAGTCACCATCTGCAGTGATTTTGGAGCTCAAGAAAATAAGATCTGTCACTGTTTCCACTGTTTTCCCATCTATTTGCCATGAAGTGATGGGACCAGATACCATGATCTTCGTTTTCTGAATGTTGAGTTTTAAGCCAACTTTTTCACTCTCCTCTTTCACTTTCATCAAGAGGCTCTTTAGTTCTTCACTTTCTGCCATAAGGGTGGTGTCATCTGCATATCTGAAGTTATTAATAATTTCTCCCAGCAATCTTGATTCCAGCGTGTGCTTCATCTAGCCCAGTGTTTCTCATGATGTACTCTGCATAGAAGTTAAATAAGCAGGGTGACAATATACAGCCTTGTACTCCTTTCCCTATTTGGAAAGGTATAATACATCAGAAAAACATTTGAGTGTGTAGACAGTTGAAAGGATTGTCCGTGAAGCTGTTAATCCTTGTGAGCTACCTGATGGGCATAGCCTTTCCTTTGACTCAAAATGGGCAGTTTTTCTCATTATTGCTCTTATTGGGTCATCATGTTTTCTTCTTTGTACTTGACTGACCCCAGAACTCATGGTCAGGGATTCTGGTCACATTGGAAGTGGTTGGCTTGCCTTCTCCCTGACCGTTATCACATCACATCCTCACAAGCTCATTCACTCCTGCAAACGTGAATGGGCAAGGATAGTAGCAGGTCATGCTCAGATGGCGTTGGTGGATCTCCTCTCGCCTGAGCCTGTGCTCTGGAATTTACAGCTGTGTGATCTTAGACAAGGGATTTTATTTCTCTGAGTTCCAGTGTCCTGATAACCTAGAATATTATCTTATGCAGAGAACTAATGTGAAGATTAAATGAGATGACGTGTATAAAGTCCTTTGAATAATTCTTGGTAGACAGTCAGTGCTGAGAATTTGATGTCTTTAAGACATGTACAACAGCTTCGACGTCCATAGTAACAGTAATCACAATAGCAATAATGACACTGAAGGACAGAGAGCTATGTGTCCTGCCACTGATGTACAAAACGCCAGCCAAACTCCATGTCTAGCTTGCTTCCAGCTTATTTTCCCTCCCCTGCAGGCTGCCACAGGGTTGGAATGGACCCAGCATCAATGCTGGGGGAGGGATGTGCTGTGCTGGTACAAGCCTCAGCCTGCTAATGAGGCCTGAAGTTGAGCAACTCCAGATGGAGTCAAGCGACATGTTCTCTGCCAGGAAATGTGTAGCTGGGCCAGGGCCACTCATTCCAGGCAACAGTCATGGATATCAAAAAGCAAAAAGTAAGGAAGCATGCAGGCGTTGGAACTAAACAAACTATCCAAATGTAAATAAAAACACAGTGTGCATTTGTGGCAGGGAAATTCTGTCTGGGATCCAGAGATGGTTTTCTTACAACAGCAGTAGTCCATCTGGGACAGGAGAGGGAAGTGCTAAATGTCTGTAAATGTGAGCTTCTCCTGAACTTTTCTGACCTTTCAAAGCTTGATTTGAGCTAGTATGTTCTCATCAACCATGAGTACATTTTATTGATCATTCTGAATGATTGAAAAAATAGACATTGATATCTTAACACTTATAAAAGTTGGTAAGACTAGATTTCTTACTATGAAATATTTTTGCCCAATGTACAGCATATTCATCTTTATCATCATCATCTATTATTTATTTGAAACTTAAGATGTGAATGTAAGTGAGAATGTAAGTCAGATATTGTGTTAAATAAGTAACTTAACATACCTTATATACTCCTCTCACCCCCTTCTCCCACACAGTGCTAACTTCCTAGCATTTAATACTCATAGAAACTCTCACAGGTAAGGGCTACATTTACGAACTTCATTTCATAGATGAGAACATTGAGGTTCTGTTTTCTTCAGCCAAGATCACTCAGTTCGCTGGTGAGGAAAAAGGCCCGAGTTGTGATCCAAGGCCATCTGACCAGTGGCTCATTAACTTACCCATGTACTCTGATCATCTCCAACATGTTTTCTTCTTTGGATGGAGCTTAAGACAGTTGGTAGATTAAGTACATAGAAAGAAGATGCTCTAATTTTCCATACATGCATCTGAAGGGCACTTCAAGAGGGCACTTGACCCCTGTATGTAGCCCTTAAGGAAACTGGTGACTTGAGACCCAGTGACTCATCCTGAATGTCACAGGGATGAATCTTCATGTTTCTTGCATGGATCCGATACAGTTAATTCTGGAAAGCACAGATGTGTGAGTCTCCAGGCCCCAAGGAACACCATGGCTGACTTTGAACTGGAAGATTAGTTGCTGCATTGAGAAGTGGCTGAGTCTTGCCTTCATCCTCAATTCCAAGCCCATACTGCTTATGAAATGAAGAAAGGGTGCTAAAGCCCAGTAAAGCTGAATGACAGCATTCTGTGTACATTTCAGGCACCAGTGTAATCTAATGTGTGATAAGTGTGTTTTAAAAATGAACTATTATTTCCCCCGTTCTTTGTAGCATATCTGTAGTCAAAAAGAAGAAAAAAATTACTGGTAATCTCCCCCTCTCCAAATAATCAGTTAATAGTTTGGTATATTTTCTTTGTAGCATATCTGTAGTCAAAAGAAGAAAAAAATTAATGGTAATCTCCCCCTCTACGAATGATCAGTTAATAGTTTGGTATATTACCTATATACATATTGGTATATATATATATTTATTGCAAAAGCTTTATGCCTCTTACCCCCCCACCCTACTTAGCAATGATAATATTGTTCTTATGAGGTCACATAAATATATATTTTATTTAAATCTGAAAATAATTTTCCTCTGATTATAAAAGGCATAAGCAGTCATTGTGAAAAGTATAGGTAATATCATGACTGTAAAGAAGGAAGTAAAAATCATTTGAAACTTGACCCCACAGAGATAACTGTTGATATAGACTTCCTGTCTTTTAAGACTTAAAAAAAAATTTTTTTTATATGTATTTTTCACAGTTTGCAAATTAGTAATGTACTCTAGGTTATAACATAGATGTGTTTTGCCTTTTCTCTTCTAAATACTTTCTAGTGGTTTTCTTTCAAAAACCTTGGATGCTTAGGGAAAGTCTTGAATCCCAATATGTTAAGCTTCAGGCAGTGACAGTGACATTGATGGCCTAGAAAACCTTTGGGTTGAAGATAGTCCTTTTCATCACTCCATCACTTAAGCATCAGACCAAGGCTTGAAACATCATCCTGACTTTTCTGGAGGTTGCAAGAATACCCAAGAGAATTCACTTCCCTTTTCAAAATGAAATAAACACTCCAAAATATCAGGACACACATGGTGCAAGCAAACACCTTTGGTGCAGCTATTGTTGGAAGTGTCCCTGACCTTCCAAAATATCAGTGCTGGAAAAGTTCATATTTTAAAATAATTAATTGTTTTCCAAAAGTTCTATATGTTCGTGGTAAAAAACAAACAGAAAAAAACACCCTCTCGAAATCAGCGCTTTACATGCTACTAACTCTGACTAGGAATGTTTCAAGTAGAATTGATTGCTTTTTATACTCCCTTGAATAGTCCAATACCTGTTGGTGGCCAGACATGGATCTTTGTGCTGAGGTGTAAGAATTTAACATTTTGTTATGTTTCAATGAAAATTCAGTAAGAGACTTAACATCCCCATTGGCAGTGCTGCTCTATTTTGATATTTTGTCCCAAAGACACTTTTGTAATATGCTCTCATAAATAACAGTATATTTCCTGATTGGGAAACAGTATATTTCCTGACTGAGTCACACAGGTAGATACATTTGTCAAAATCTATGGAATAATACATTTCAGATTTGGGCATTTGACTGTGTGGAAATTTTATCTCTTGCCAAAAAGGAACTGTAAACAAGTATCAGCTCTAGTCATTGATAGCTCTGCTGAGGGGAACTGCTTTGATGCCTGCAACTTACTTTGAAATGCTTGAAAAAATAAGATGAACTGTGATAGATGCAGAGATTTGGAATAAAGTAAATGTAGTTAAATGTTAGCAGCTAAAGAATTCAAGTGGTGAGTATGCAGATGTTTACTTATAGTTCAACTTTATTTTAAAATGGGATTGGTAATTTTTATAACAAAATGTTTGGGAGGAAAAACCCAATAACAAGGCTCTATGTAGAAGAACTAAAGCACAGTCTATAGAATTATTTTTCTTGCTGAAACATTCTGACTCTGCTTCTTACTAGCTATGTGACTCCAGATAATTCAGCCTCGGTGAAGTTGTTCAATGTGAGTAATGAATACACTTAGCACAAATCTTACTCTACAGTAAACACCTGATAAATACTGTGATGATAATTCCACAGTGCAAAAGAAGTGGTGATTATAAATGAATGACCTTATGCTGAGGGCACACTGTGTGTCTGGTACTCTCGCTTGGTCATTTCCAGAGGAATGAGGCCATCATTCTGAATCACGATGTGTGTAGCAACAAACACTAGAGAAGGTGTGAGGAGCATGACTGGGCAAACTGAGAGTGGCTTCACTAAGTGTGACACAGCTCCTCCCCAGCTCTGTGGCTCCCCTTCGGTATGGCATTTGCTGTGAACTAGAAGGCTCTTCAGAGGAAAGGTAGCATCTGCTTTGTTAGACTTTGTAGCATTCCCGAGTTGACGTTGACTTAATTCATCACAAAAATCGCTCCCTTTGTGTACGGCCAAGGCATTCTATTTTGAGGTTGTCATGTTTTAGCTTTATGGACAGATACTTGGGAAATTCATCTAGGGTGGTATGATCTCCTTTTGTCCCCACAGTGGAATCATGTTTATGCATTATGACAGCCTGTTCCAAACTCCTGCTGGGAGGCCAAGAGAAAGGGTCAGGGACCTGGAAAAAGCTGCAGCTGGATTTAGGAGCACCAGCAGTGGGGGATGACAGGAACAGTTCAGGTAATTCTGTGGATGTGCTGTTTATTTCCAAGTGTCTAATATCATACTCCTGAAAATTAAAGTAAAAAACAGTAAAACAAAAAACCCCAAAAACTGCGCTAGTGAGGGAGAGTGGGGGAATAGAACAAATGTTGGCTACATTTTGAAGGGGAGGTTGGTGGGCAGGAGGAATAGACTTATTCTGCTGACTTTCCAGCTGCTGTAATGAAATCTGAATCTTGATCTAAATGTCTCCTAATGATTGGGATTCCAGAGGGTATCCTCATATAGGACTGCTTGCTGGGTGAAACCAAGTGTGAAACAGGATTTGATTTGTCTGCCACCCTAATACCTTTGGAGAGCTACTTAAAACCTGCCAGAATTTTCTTTTACCACATCTTGATCCCAGCTCTTTTACCACTTACTGATGCCGGTATTTTACTATGTTTTGGGGTTTACAGCGCCAAACTCAACTCAAAAGACTGTGTTATCTCTTTTCTCCAAGAAGTAAAATGCACATCAGCTTGTTAATTCTTTACTTTCTTCTTTTTTACATTGGAGGATAATTTACAGTTTGTTTTAGTCTTTGTTGTTGTCCATCAATGCAAATCAGTCATAATCACTAAGTCACTGCTAAGTCACTTCAGTCATGTGTGTGTATATATATACACACAAAATATATATATATACATGTATGTGTATATATATACACATGTATGTATATATATACATGTGTGTGTGTGTGTATATATATATATATATATATATATATATATATACACAAAGCTCTTCTCTCCATGGTTCTTCTGTTCTGTCTCCTGCCCTGTTTAACTTGACACTGTTTCCCTTTTTCACTGTCCTTAATTCTTGTCATTTATGAAAGCATTTGTATTTTTCAGTAATTCTTTGTTTATATCTCTTTATATCTCTTCAGTCATGTGTGTGTATATATATTTATACCCCCTCCCTTTTGAGCCATCCCCCACATTCCATCCCTCTTTATTGTCTTGTTTGTAATACTTGGCCTGGATCATTATGATATGAATTCTTATTCAAACCAGGCATTTTTTTCTTTAATGATTCAGGAAGTTCCAGAAGAGACCATCCTAATTTGAATGCTTCAATGATCATCAGAAAGGTTGTTCTGAAGACAGTCTAAGAAAGTAGTTTCTGGCTCTGTGGCTTCTGAATATGTGTTTATTTGCAGGTTAGGAGGGGGTGGACATATACTTAACTCTTGCTATCATTAAACAGCTGCTTAGCTTGAATCTCATTGACCCCTTGGAAGCTTTCACAACTCTCTTTGAAAGTGTGCCTGATTGGGGGCTTTTTAAAAACCACCATGAGAAAATTATTAGAGATGTTAAAAGCACTTAGGACAAAATAACTAAATTTAAAAAAGATAATATATGTGTTTTTTTCACTTAAATGCTTTTCTTGAATATGGAGAAATAAACTTTAATATGTAGAGTTTTTCTGAAGATCTGATATAAGAAATTTGAGTGCTGAATCCTTGGCATGCTTGACTGGTTTATTTGAAGCAGTGCTATAGTGGTTTCTAATTTAAATAGGTAACTGCAACAGCCAAGTAAGTATAGCAGAGTAGCCTTTCTTAGTTATTTACCTGTTGGTCTCTTCACTCCCTGGCTTTATCTACCTAGAAAACTCAAAGCTCTTCTCTCCATGGTTCTTCTGTTCTTTCTCCTGCCCTGTTTAGCTTGACACTGTTTCCCTTTTTCACTGTCCTTAATTCTTGTCATTTATGAAAGCATTCATATTTTTCAGTAATTCTTTGTTTATATCTCTTTCCTTCAGTAGATTTTAGGTTTCTGAAAAGCAGTGACTATGACTTTTTAAAATCTTTGTATTTCCTTAGGTCCTCAATAGATGTCTTAAAAAGGCAAAACATTTTTCTTTTGCTGTTAGTTTTCTTGCCTGACACTTAGGAGGTCACGTTGTAAAATTATGAGCCATGTTTCTTGAAGGTGTTTTCTGGAGGCCTGCTCAAATATAGACATCCCTGACCCCACAAAGAAAAACTATAAAGGCTCATATAGAAAGGAACATTTAAATATTCAAGACAAACCACTATAAATAACTGCCTATATTTATCTCACATTTTTAAAGTCTCAGTTTTATTTTTTTATGACAGCTCATGATAATTGCAAAAAATTTACATCAGTACTGAAAGGTACCAATAATACTCCTCCTTACCTCCTTAAGATAACCTTAGTTAATAATTTGATTATTGTCCATTTAGATTTCATTATGACTATATAACTATTCACAAAAGTGAATATTTATTTTTAAATATTGTTAGCTCAGTTTAAAACTTATAGTGTCTGTGGACATTTCCCTGTGTTTTTGCATAAAGATTTACTTAAACCATGTTGTTGTTTAGTCACTAAGTCATGTCTGACTCTTAGCAACTCCATAGACTATAGCCTGCCAAGTTCCTCTGTCCATGGAATTCTCCAGGCAAGAACACTGGAGTGGGTTGCCATTTCCTACTCGAGGGGATCTTCCCAACCCAGGGATCGAACCCACAACTCCTGTTTGGCAGGTGGATTTTTTACCACTGAGCCACCAGGGGCTCTAATAAATATATATAGTATTTGTATTATTTCATCATGTGGATATGTACAATTTGTTTTTCCAATCCCACATGTTCAAATACTGATGGGCATTTTGGTTGTTTTCACTGTTTCCCTCTTACAGTTACATTGCAGTGAAAATTCTTATTTCTGTAGTCGATTTTCACAGAATTGGGATTGCTCTACCAAAGGGTGTTCTGTGCATATTGGACAGATGGACCTCCTAATTGTCTTAGAACATTCCAGGTTTCTTTACCATCATGAATTTTTCAGAAGCAGAGAACAGATGCCCAGTACTATTCCTTGATTTGCATTGGACTTGGAGGTCTGTGAGAAGGATTTTGAATGTATTTTGCAATTGGAAAATCAGGGCCTGTCTGGAGAAAGGGTTTCTAAAGAGCGGAGTGGCTTAGAAAAGTGCAGGGCTCTTGTGAGGTCTCTGTAAGGAAAGGGGTTGGCTGGGCAGCAGTAGCTACAGCTCCTAGGGCACACAGGATTGTCAGATTTGATTGATCCTGGTCTCCTCTGGAGACTGTGTCCTCTGGGACAGAGATTATGCTGAAAAGGAAAAAGCTGTCTCACCAGGGGCTCCACCACTCTGCTTTAGAAGTTCTCCAGAGGGGACCCACCTGTGAGAAGTTGGGGAATCTTTCTTGAGTAGGGGAAACTGGTGACAGTGTGGCCAGTAGACCATGGGCAGCAGAATGAGAACAGCAAACAGGCAGTGGGGCTGATTCTGGACAGTGGTGCTTGGGACCATCTCTCACCAAGTAGAGAGCCAGATAGAGGAATGGATTTAAATAAGAGAAGATAGTGAACAGACGAAGTTTCTAATCATGAAAGTGAAAAATCTCAGAATACTAGTAGTGTTGCTCTGAAAGTGAAGGAAACATTTTTAAATGTGGATACAGACAGGCAATGTATATGTTACATACATTTTAAATGTTATAGTCTTTCCACTTGGCTCTGAAAATAAAACCTTTGTGAGTTTGTCTTCCCATATCAATTCCAGGCATCGCCACCTTTTCCTCCCATTCATCACTGGTTCAGATCAACAAGAGATACCCTTATGTTATGTATTATCAGGTAGCTTCCAGTTGTCTGCCTCTGAAGCTGGGATATACTCTTGCCCAGGATAGGTTCTCCAAAAACTGTCAAAAATTTTAGTTCTGAACCTGCCAACAGTCATGGTCTTTGCCTTGTGATGCCTTTATTATTAGCTCTGGTGATTTATACTGTGCCAGCGTGGTCAAGGTAGAACTCTGTCTTGCAGAATCTCCTTCCCTGTGTAGTTCAGGTTAGAATTGGCTAGATATGGGATTGCACAGAATTTGGAATGCAGCTATTACTCTGTGATACAGTGATGGGCTGATGTAGACATGCTGCCAAGAGGGTCCAACCTGTCTTTGCTGTTCTCTGCTCCATGTCTAGCAATTTTTCTCCATTGCTGACTTTGCTAATCAACATGAACACAAACCCACTTGGCAACAAGTCCCATCCCCTTCTCTGTGAATCTTGGATATGCTGGTTTCTCTGATTGGCTGGTTGGTGACTCTTGTGATCCTTCAACTTCCACTTTCACACCTTCCCTTTGTCAGTATCTTTTACAAATTCAGCTTTAATTGCTATAATGAATCTCTTATCCATAACTCACGGTGGTTCTGCTTCCCTAATTGAACCCTGACTGAACATATCTTTGCCTTAAAAGTCAGGGAAAAAATGATTTTTTTGATAGCTAGTTTTCTTTTATCATTCCTTCCTTTCAAATGTACTGCAAAACACTGTAGAAATGCTATTGATATTCATAAACGCTTTTCATCATCTGTGACTATTTCCAGGATATGTTGAAGTTACAAATGTTACACAGGTATTTTTATTACTAGTGTATATCATTAATCCCTACTATAATTACATAGAGATTTCTTCTGGAGATTTCTTTTTCTGAAGAAACTTGTTTGTTCTGAAAGATTGTCTTTTTTTTTCCCAAGTGGTTTCATTTGCAGAAGGTTTGCTTAATGTCCTGTGGTTTCAGTCTTAGAGTATTAGACTTTTTTTTTTTCCTTACTACAGGTACTTAATAAGGTCATGTTAATTTTGCCATCAGTGACAGGAAGTTCTATCCTTAACCTTTCTTTTAGAAACATATCTTTTAATCTAGTAGGCAAAATGAAAGATTGGTTTATAACTGTTAAAGGATAGAAAGGTAAGATAGCAACTGAATAGAGCCTTTCTGGAGGTAATTTTTTTCTAGCTTTGAAATTTTTATCACAAATGGAGTATGTATTAATAGTTATGAAAACAATTAATAGCACCAGTGACAAGGTCAGAAGAATAGGCTAATTTATCATTATAGATTTTAATGAAGCCTGTAACATGGTATTATATATATAGTATTTTTAAGAGTATGGCAGTTTGAAAAAAAACAATGATTTATCAAACTAATTTAGGGATTGTTCATGTGTGTGTGTGTGCGTGCTCAGTTGTTTCTGAATCTTTGCAACTCCATGGACTGTAGCCTGCCAGGCTCCTCGCTCCATGGACTTGTCCAAGCAAAAGTACAGGAGTGGGTAACTGTTTCCTCCTCCAGAGGATCTTCCAAACTTAGGGATCATACTGTGTCTCTTGCATCTCCTAAATTTGATTTTGGTCATACCTGAATGGTCTAGTGTTTTTCCCTACTTTCTTCTATTTCAGTCTGAATATGGCAATAAGGAGTTCATGTTCTGAGCCACAGTCAGCTCCTGGTCTTGTTTTTGTTGACTATATAGAGCTTCTCCATCTTTGGCTGCAAAGAATATAATCAATCTGATTTCAGTGTTGACCGTCTGGTGATGTCCATGTGTAGAGTCTTCTCTTGTGTTGTTGGAAGAGGGTGTTTGCTATGACCAGTGCATTTTCTTGGCAAAACTCTATTAGTCTTTGCCCTGCTTCATTCCACATTCCAAGGCCAAATTTGCCTGTTACTCCAGGTGTTTCTTGCCTTCCTACTTTTGCATTCCAGTCCCCTGTGATGAAAAGGACATCTTTTTTGGGTGTTCATTCTAAAAGGTCTTGTAGGTCTTCTTAGAAGCGTTTAACTTGAGCTTCTTCAGCGTTACTGGTTGGGGCATAGACTTGGATTACTGTGATATTGAATGGTTTGCCTTGGAAACGAACCAAGATCATTCTGTCATTTTTGAGATTGCATCCAAGTACTGCATTTTGGACTCTTTTGTTGACCATGATGGCTACTCCATTTCTTTTAAGGGATTCCTGCCCACAGTAGTAGATATAATGGTCATCTGAGTTAAATTCACCCATTCCAGTCTGTTTTAGTTCGCTGATTCCTAGAATGTCAACGTTCACTCTTGCCATCTCTTGTTTGACCACTTCCAATTTGCCTTGATTCATGGACCTGACATTCCAGGTTCCTATGCAATACTGCTCTTTACAGCATCAGACCTTGCTTCTATCACTAGTCACATCCACAGCTGGATGTTGTTTTTGCTTTGGCTCCATCCCTTCATTCTTTCTGGAGTTATTTCTCCACTGGCTCCAGTAGCATTTTGGGCACCTACTGACCTGGGGAGTTCCTCTTTCAGTATCCTATCATGTTGCCTTTTCATACTATTCATGGGGTTCTCAAGGCAAGAATTCTGAAGTGGTTTGCCATTCTCCAGTGGACTACATTCTATCAGACCTCTCCACCATGACCTGCCCATCTTGGGTGGCCCCACAGGCATGGCTTAGTTTCACTGAGTTAGACAAGGCTGTGGTCCTAGTGTGATTAGATTGACTAGTTTTCTGTGAGTATGGTTTCAGTGTGTCTGCCCTGTGATGCCCTCTTGCAACACTTACCATGTTACTTGGGCTTCTCTTACCTTGGATATGGGGTATCTCCTCGCTGCCGCCCTCCCTGAACTTGAACATGGAATAGCTCCTTTAGGCTCTCCTGCGCCTGCACAGCTACCACTCCTTGGACGTGGGGTAGCTCCTCCCAGCCACTGCCCCTGGCCTCGGACGTGGGGTAGTCCTCTCGGCTGCTCCTGCGCTGTTGCAGCCTGGCACTCTCGGCCCCCGTCCCTGACCACGGATGCGGGGTAGCTCCTCTCGGCTGCCGCCCCTGACCTTGGACGTGGGGTAGCTCCTCTAGGCTGTTCCTGTGCCCTCCTAGCCTGGCCCTCTTGGGTGCGGCCCCTGACCTCGGATGTGGGGTAGCTCCTCTCAGCCGCCGGTCACAGCACATACGTGTGTCACTTTGACTGTGTGGATCACAATAAACTGGAAAATTCTGAAAGAGAAGAGAATACCAGACCACTTGACCTGCCTCTTGAGAAACCTATATGCAGGTCAAGAAACAACAGTTAGAACTGGACATGGAACAACAGACTGGTTCCAAATAGGAAAAGGAGTACGTCAAGGCTGTATATTGTCACCCTGCTTATTTAACTTCTACACAGAGTACATCATGAGAAACACTGGGCTGGAAGAAGCACAAGCTGGAATCGAGATTGCCGGGAGAAATCTCAATAACCTCAGATATGCAGATGACACCACCCTTATGGCAGAAAGTGAAGAACTAAAGAGCCTCTTGATGAAAGTGAAAGTGGAGAGTGAAAAAGTTGGCTTAAAGCTCAACATTCAGAAAATGAAGATCATGGCATCTGGTCCCATCACTTCATGGGAAATAGATGGGGAAACAGTGGAAACAATGTCAGACTTTATTTTGGAGGGACTCCAAAATCACTGCAGATGGTGACTGCAGCCATGAAATTAAAACACGCTTACTCCTTGGAAGAAAAGTTATGACCAACCCAGATAGCATATTGAAAAGCAGAGAGTCAAGGCTATGGTTTTTCCAGTGGTCATGTATGGATGTGAGAGTTGGACTGTGAAGAAAGCTGAGCCCCGAAAAATTGATGCTTTTGAACTGTGGTGTTGGAGAAGACTCTTGAGAGTCCCTTGGACTGCAGGGAGATCCAACCAGTCCATCCTAAAGGAGATCAGCCCTGGGATTTCTTTGCAAGGAATGATGCTAAAGCTGAAACTCCAGTACTTTGGCCACCTCATGCAAAGAGTTGACTCATTGGAAAATACTCTGATGCTGGGAGGTATTGAGGGCAGGAGGAGAAGGGGATGACAGAGGATGAGATGGCTGGATGGCATCACGGACTTGATGGACGTGAGTCTGAGTGAACTCCGGGAGTTGGTGATGGACAGGGAGGCCTGGCATGCTGCGATTCATGGGGTCACAAAGAATCGGACACGACTGAGTGACTGAACTGAACTGAACTGAACTGAAGTTAATTGACTATCATATTCAATGGGAAATTAGGATTTAGGACTTACATAAAAAAGCCTTATCAGTGACGAATGTTTTAAGGTAAAATAATCTCTCCCTGGACAACTTCCTATTTATATCATAAAACCCCTGTACTGGAGAGTCTTATTTTCATCTTTTGCTTCTATTTGTAAATCACTGCTGTATGTACATGTAATTTAAGTCTTTGATGTAATTTAAGCTAAGTAGCATACTGATACTGGAGAAGGCAATGGCACCCTGCTCTAGTACTCTTGCCTGAAAAATCCCATAGATAGAGGAGCCTGGTGGGCTGCAGTCCATGGGGTCATGAAGAGTCGGACACGACTGAGCGACTTCACCTTCACTTTCATGCATTGGAGAAGGAAATGGCAACCCACTCCAGTGTTCTTGCCTGGAGAATCCCAGGGATGGGGGAGCCTGGTGGGCTGCCGTCTATGGGGTCGCACAGAGTCGGACACGACTAAGCAGCAGAAGCAGCATACTGATAACAGAGTCAAGTATCTCCAATTCTGTTTCATCTAGGGATGTAATCAATGGTGAAATGACTTACTCCAACATCTCATATGTTTAAAATTCTCTATCCTAGTGTTTGTGAGCCCTTGTCAGAGTTATCGAAAGTTGAAATAGTTGTTTGGTCTCAGAATCAGTCTTCTTCTCAGCGAGTGACCTAGTCACAATCAAAGGAAATAGGTAAGTCAGTCTATAGGAGATATTACAGTAATGAGTGAAGATGGGTAATTCACCAATTTCAGGTTCAGGTTCTGGAGTTGTAACGAAAACAGGGATGTTAGCTCATTTGTTTTGGGAAATTGCCACTTGAGTCTCCATTATCACCCTATAATTGTATGTTCTTTATTAAGATTCATCTTTTCATAGTATTTTTCAGCTTTTCTCTTGCCTCCCTCTCCCCTTTCACCATGCCTTCCATTTGTAATAGGTAAATCTGAAATACATTTACTTTCTTCTGTTAAGAATTCCATCAAACCTCGTGAAAGGTGATCACTAGGCTCAAAATTACACAGTGCAGTTGTGCTGAAAACTAAATGTTCCAATATTGCTTATCAGTCAATCATAGAAATCATAGTTCCCCCAAAGCTCCAGTGTTATTGACTCAAAATAGATGATCATGGTGGTAGTCATCTCGCTGTAGTATTGCATGTAGAGTAATACATTTTGTGTTTAGAAAGTATTATACTTTGAAAGAACAATGCTGAATAAAACCAGTTCAATAATACAAATATTTGGTTCAATACCAAACTGTTTAAATAAGGATAGCTGAAAATAGCTTACTCTTACTGATATTCTTGGCTAACATTTCAGCTGTTCACTGTGGCCCATTTGTGTTTCGGTTTTGAGGTATATCTTGTAAACATTATTTTGCATTAATATATTTTCAGAATTCCATCTCTGAAAAACAAAGTGAACTAGTTCTACAAAGCTTTTTTAATTAAAATGTTTTTTATTTATTCTATTTAGGCTTTGTTGTTGCTGTTCAATCACTCAGTCGTGTTCCACTCTTTGTGACCCCATGGAGTGCAGCACGCCAGGCTTCCCTGTCCTTCGCTATCTCCTGAAGTTTGCTCAGACACATGTCCATGGAGTTGATGATGCCATCCAAATATCTCATCCTTTCTTGCCTCCTTCATCTGCTGCCCTCAATCCTTGTCAGTGTCAGGGTCTTTTCTAATGAGTTGGCTCTTTGCATCAGGTGGCCAAAGTATTGGAGCTTCAGCTTTTGCAGTCCTTCCAATGAATATTCAGGGTTGATTTCTTTTAGCATCAACTAGTTTGATCTTCTTGGAGTCCAAGGGACTCTCAAGAGTCTTCTCCAGCTCCACAGTTCAGAACCATCAATTCTTCAGCACTCAGCCTTCTTATGGTCCAAATCTCACATTCTTATATGACTACTAGAAAACGGAAATCAGTCCTTTAGGACTGTACTATAATTATACAATTACAAAAAAAAAACTGTATTATAATAACACTCATTGTGAGGGAGAATGAGAGGAAAACAGTGAGAAAGCATTATTTTAATGCAGCTAATAGAATGAAATAAAACTGTGGCTTAGAGAGTTTCCTTTAGGTTTTCTTAATGGCTATAAATTTTGTTCTCTTAAGTGATAATGTATTTGGAAGTATTACATGTATATTCAGTTCAGTTTATAGTCGCTCAGTCGTGTCTGACTCTTTGCGACCTCATGCCCAACAAATTGGTGATGCCATCCAACCATCTCATCATCTGTCATCCCCTTCTCCTCCTGCCCTCAATCTTTCCCAGCGTCACGGTCTTTTGAAATGAGTCAGCTCTTCGCATCAGGTGGCCAAAGTATTGGAGTTTCAGCTTCAGTATCAGTCCTTCCAATGAATATTCAGGACTGATTTCCTTTAGGATGGACTGGTTGGATCTCCTTGCAGTCCAAGGGACTCTCAAGAGTCTTCTCCAACACCACAGTTCAAAAGCATCAATTATTTGGCTCTCAGCTTTCTTTACAGTCCAACTCTCACATCCATATATGACCGCTGGAAAAACCATAGCCTTGACTAGATGGACCTTTCTTGGCAAAGTATTGTCTCTGCTTTTTAATATGCTGTCTAGGCTGGTCATAACTTTCCTTCCAAGGAGTAAGCGTCTTTTAATTTCATGGCTGCAGTCACCATCTGCAGTGATTTTGGAGTCCCTCCAAAATAAAGTCTGACACTGTTTCCACTGTTTCCCCATGCATCTGCCATGAAGTGATGGGACTGGATCTTAGTTTTCTGAATGTTGAGCTTTAAGCCAACTTTTTCACTCTCCTCTTTCACTTTCATCAAGAGGCTCTTTAGTTCTTCACTTTCTGCCATAAGGATGGTGTCGTCTATATATCTGAGGTTACTGATATTTCTCCCGGCAATCTCGACTCCTACCTGTGCTTCCTCTAGCCTAGCATTTCTCATGATGTACTCTGTGTAGAAGTTAAATAAGCAGGGTGACAATATACATCCTTTATGTACTCCTTTTCCTATTTGGAACCAGTGTGATGTTCCATGTCCATTTCTAACTGTCGCTTCCTGACCTGCATATAGGTTAAGGTTATCAAATATGTCTCTTATAGTGCTTTTTTCTCCATATATATATATACATATATATATATGAATGATAGTAAACCAGTTTCCATCAAACCCAGTAGAAACCTTACCCTAAGCACTGTTCATTATCAGAAACTCACTGGGAAAGAAACAGAGTAAAGCAGATGTATTGTGTATTTAGGCTACTTTATGTAAGAGTATCATTTAAGAGTCAGGAATTTGGAGTTAAGTAGACTTCAGTTTTACCAGTAATATGGTTATTAATGTATATATGCAATCCATATCTAGACAAAATCCATTGGAGGAGAGTTTTACCCCCCCCCTCTCTTTTTAGCTTTATATCCTATAATACAGTTAGATCACATGCAAAAATTGAATTTCCTCATTGAGATATCATTTATTTATTTATTTATTTATTTATGGCTGTGCTGGGTCTTTGTTGCTGCATGCAGGCAATCTCGAGTTGCAGTGAGTAGGGACTACTCTTTCTTTGTAGCTTGCGGGCTTCAGTAGTTGTGGTACATGAGCTTAGTTGCTCCGTGCCATGTGGAATCAAACCCGTGTACCCTGGATTGGCAAGTGGATTCTTAACTACTGCACCACCAGGAAAGTCCCTGGAATATTCTTTTGTAATTCTCTTTGGAAACAGTGAGGTAATGTTAAAAAAGAATGGAAATTTGTATGAGTTTTTGGAGACGTTAGATTTTTAAATAAAATGGAAACAGTGACATTAAGTATGAAACCATTTGGTAAATACTAAATGAAAAAGCCAGTTACTGTTCAGTAGAATCTGGTCTCTTAATTTTCAACAGTTTGAGTAAATAATCACATGAATTAAATTACTTTATGTGAGTTTCCCACAAGACAAGACAAACTTATTTTACTTTGGTTAGTGACATACTGCTTTATTAACATTTGAGAACTACCCAGAAGAGGTGATTGTAATGAACTTATTTTTAACCTGCAAAATAAATTGCAGAAGATACACCTAGATTTGACAGTCTTTTTCTTTCCCTCTTTCTCCATGCCCTAGTATGTGTCTTCACAGTCTCCAAAGTGGTTGCTTGGTCTACCAGCTGGGTGGCATGAAGTCCTTTGATAAGTGATGTGAATAATGGACAACACTTTTATTGAGCTTACAACTTTTTCTCTGTCTTGATGGTTAGTGCCTAAAACTTAACTACTCAAGCCCATGTAATGTCAGTTAACATTGCCCATTTAGGTAATCTGCATGGCTTTGAAGTTTTGCTGCTGGAAAGCTTGGAGAGGAAAGCATCTTTTTTTTTCAGATTCATGAGGTTATGAAAAATGATAGTGGCAATGGAATGCTGGCTATTTTTAAAGAATTTGAAGAAAATGCAGTTAAAAATTGAGTAAATAGCAGAAGTCTTTTTTCCACTTAATATCTTCAAAGGGAAATGGGAAATTTCCTTCTGAATTCTACTTTTGCTGAATTGCTGAAAATAATGATGGTACTATAATAGCTATAATATTTTGACTCTTTGTTTTAAATATGCCAGACTATGAGATGAGTACTTTACCTACTTTCTTCATTTGTTTCACATCATTCTAACACTGTAAATTGTTATGACTATTTTATAGTTGGACGTGTTACTTTTACCTTTCTGAATCTCATTCTCTTCTCAATAAAGGAATAGGTAGAATTGGAGATTTTAACTAAGTCTGTTTTATACCAAAATTCTTATCTTACTACTACTTCTACATGCACTAGCCTAAATGCACAATAAATTCATTTTACTTGGTTTCATTCCTAGTAAGGATTTGATAATAAGCAGTAACGATAACTTGGCTTCTACTCAGTTTGATGGGAACCAGTTTATTCTAAGACATTGTTTGACTGATGTTGTGATGGTTCATATCCAGGGCAGAAACTGTTGTCAGAGGTTATAGAAGGCAGCAAAGAAGGAGCTGTATTTGCTTCTGAGAGAAAGTGAACCTGATTTTTTGAGTGTGAGCAAAAGAAGGATGACCAACCAATAAGATTATGAACCTTTACGATCTGATTATATCAGCTAGAGTGACTGTTTTACCCAGTGCCTTCATAGTGTCAAATCCTTCCATAGCTCTTCCATTTCCTTCTTGAAAATACCTGTGGCTCCTTCTCTTTGAACCTTTGCCTGCTTGCCTATGAGTAGTAGTAACAATGGTAGTACTGGTTAAAATAGCCAACATTTACAGACCGTGCATGAATGGTGGCAGATTCCATTACTTTTTTCCATTTCTGCTTGAAGAGAAATAATCATTTTGGTTCTTCACAATATACAAAGATAGTAAAATGAATTAATTGATCATGGTGATAATTTTTCATTACTGATAGGAGTTTTTAGGCTGTTAGGATAGTCACATATATTTTCTAATTTAATTCTTGAAACAGCACTGAGTGTTGTATCATAAAGACATTAGGTAACTTGTCCATTGTCACACAGCTGGGCAAAGGCTGAAGCCTTGATTAAAACCTGGGTCTGCAATTTTAAACCTGCTGTGCCAAACTAGAAAACTATTAGAGCCATATCAGAGATTGTCTGATTTCATTCTCTAATTTTAGATAAAACTGAATCACATACGGAGAATGATAATTGTGGCTGGAGGGTGTGTACTGTTTGGTTTATTAAACACATTTAATTTGTGGGCTGCCTCTTTTTTTTTTTTTTTTTTTTTCATTTTGTTGATTGGATAGGGGAGCATTCCTATTGGCTGATGGTCCTTTCTCTATCACTGGGCTGCTTCACACACCCAGCTTTCCCACCAGGCCCATAAACATGTTTGAGTTTATGACTGGTCTCAGATGTCAGGAGCGGACCATTCACTCTTTCCTTGAGTGTTTTGACAAAGAGAGAGTCCACAGCCACTTTGCTCTGGGATATTCTGTTACCCTGCCAACACTGATAAAATACTGCTTCCTTTTAGCTTTAATCCATTTCTTCCTCCCTTACCCAACCCTACTGATACATAGAACAACTGGTCAGAAAACTGTTGGTGTCTAAGAAAACAGCTATTAAATACTCCCTTTACAACTTTTCTTTAAAACTTTCCTCCAAGTACACCAGTCTTCCCTCTGACATCTCAGATGGCTGACAGGTAGTTAGCTCCTCTGACTGGCAGATTGGTGTCTCTGTCACATGGGAGTGTTGTTATGCAGTAGAATTAATACTTCCAGCCTGGATTTATTTAGCATCTTCTGACACTTAGAAGAATAAGGGAACACATGCCTTGTTCTCCCTTGGGATGTTTGAGAATTAGATTAAACTGGCAGGAAATATTTGAATGTCCACAGTAAACAGACTTTGTATTTAGGTGTATTGATGTTTTTTTGAAGTTCTCTATTGCCTTCATTTTCAAAGTTGTTTTGAGAGAGCTTTTGCCAGTCACTTTTGGAAGTTATGTCATTACCACTTGCTGGTTGCTAAAAAAAAAAAGAAATTTAAATCAGCTGCTAACTCTGGATTTTCTTTTGCAGATGCAAAAGAAATTGTTTTAAAAGCCCAGATCTTAGCTGGCGGAAGAGGAAAAGGTGTCTTCAGTAGCGGTTTGAAAGGAGGCGTTCATTTAACAAAAGAGTAAGCGTGGAGGTTTTAGTTCCTTATCTTTGGGCAAAGCAGTTATGGAAGATGCTGCTTATGATGGAGAGGAGCACTGAGACAGGGAGTAGGAACAGAAGGTCCCAAATAAATGATGTAGACAACAGGTAGAGGGCTCTGCAGTGTCCCAGTTTTCCTTCTCCTGTAAAAGGATTTTTGTTCACTAATTGGTGAAAGCTTGACACCTTTTCTGTTCTAGACAATCAGTGAAAACACTTTCCTCTCCTCTCCTGTCACATACCTTTCAGTGGTTTACTTTGATCCTTCCTCTTCCCTTTATCCCCATCTTTGGGCATTACTTCCCAAGTTGCCCACTATCTTACCTAAGGCTGCTGTGCATTTCAGCATGGTCTCTCTACTATGACTGTAACTTATTTGGGGGGAGGGGAGAACAAACTTAAGCAAACTTATTTTCATTTCCCTCCCCTCCTCTTCCTTCTACTCTTACTCATTCATTCATATGTACTTTGGACTCAGGGAGCGTCTGCTACACTGCTAAGCACCTGGTTTATAAACAGAAAGTACCATGCATTCTGTGAAGGTGGAAGGTGGGCCAAGGCAGGGTGGATGTGGAGGTATAGTATGGACTGTGTCTTAAAATTGTTTTCAGTATAAACATTGACTTTCTTTTCTTTCTTCTCTCTCTTTTTTTTCTCCTCTCTCTTAGCCCTAAAGTTGTGGGACAGCTGGCTAAACAGATGATTGGATATAATCTAGCAACAAAGCAAACTCCAAAAGAAGGTGTGAAAGTTAAAAAGGTAATGTGAATGCTTTTGGCCATCTTCTGTGTATGTGTTAAAAAAAAAATCATACTTCAGTTTTGACAGAATCTAATGAAGCAGTACACTTGGTCTATGTGTGATTTTTTTGAACCTCACGTAGTTTTTGGTGTAGTATGACTTTGAGGAGAGATAAAAAAGGATTCTAAATTAGTAATACTGTTTATTATCATCAGAATTTGGTAACGATGGGTAATGATTGAAATAATAATTTTTTTCTTTTAGAACACAGACACATTTTGTTTAAAAAAAAAGGACTTAACATGACAGTTCCTAGAATCAGTGAGGGACATTCTCTGCTTCCTCACAGCCCCACCCTCATCCAGTGCATCAGAATTACTGTGCTTGTTTTGGTGGTTTTTCTGAGTTCCCCTATAACTTATTTTGAAGTTATTACCATTTTGACTCACTGTTATTACTGGGAGTATGTCATATTAGTGGGATCTGTTGGGATACCCAAGTGTGTACAGGGCACATACTTGTACACACACACACACAGAAAATAAAATCTAAAGCAAAGTGGCCCACCGCAGCCATGAACCGTGACTGGTAGATCTGAGAACAGAGCCTAACTTGCCCTCCTATTATTCTGTTTAGCTTTGTTGAACTCCCTGTTATGTATCAAGGCACTGGAACTGACTGCCTGATTTGCAGGATCCAGTACAAAATGAAAATGTGTGATTCTTGTTCATATTTCAAGTTGGCTGCAGCAGAACATCAAATTAGAGACCAAGAATAGGACCCTCTGGCATGCAGGCCTGGACGACCGCACAGGTCACTCACTCTAGGCCTGGGAGCTACAGATGACTAGAAGGCCCCATCATGACATTGTAACAGCAGATTAGGGTCCAGCATTTTGGGGAGGCAACTGTCTGCTCCACAGGCACAGCATCACGTATGGATTATCACATGATAATCTCTTCCAGAGTTCCATTCTTCAGGCAGCTGAGGCAGTGCATTCCATTTTTACATTTCAGAAGGAATTGTCTGGAAAACTTGTGATATGACAGCCCCCAGAAATCACCAGCTGGGTCTTCTTAGCATACTTAGCTTACCAAGCACACTGCCTTGGTCCTGAAAAGGACACTGAGCTGGAGGGAGATGGGGATACTGGTGGGTCATTAGCCCCTTCCCTCTAAGAACACAGAGTCTTTCTGAAGGTTGAGGAGATGCACAGACAAAACTGACTCTGGTTATTTCCCTTTCCCAGTGTCTTGCAGCTAGATACAAGAACTGTTTACATTTTACAGTGGTTTTGAAGAATTATTTTTGTTCAGCTCAGCACCGTACTTTTATTTTCCCCTTTAAGCTGGTTATGAGCCTCTACCTATATAACTTGTTCAAAATTTGTTTATAGGAGATATGATTAGTGGTTTTGGTTGTAGGAATTTATTGTTTTTTATGGACACATGGAGTTTGAGATTAGAGTTTGTGATACCTTTGAAAAGCATATAAAATACACACAAGAAGATTCACACACAGACTATATATATATGCATAAAATTAGTTCATAGATAGGTTCCTGAAATCCTGGGGATAAGTGCATTCTTGTAAATAAAATCATTGCCAAGAAATGACCAGAGTGATATAGTTTTAAGTATTTATTTCCCTGAATGCAAAAATGATTAACATGAGAAAAATTCCAATAGTACAGAAATATAAAAATCAGAGAGTAAAATTTTCTTCTATTCTCACCTTCTAGAAATAATTGTTAAATATTGTTTCTGGTCCTTTTCCCATGTAAAATATGTATTACCACATACTTGAAACAGTAACATTATATATACTTTAAGGAAACTGCATTTTTTTTTTAACTTTTTAAAAAACATGTTTATTGAGGTATAATTTGCATACCATAAAATTTACTCATTTAAAATGTACAACTTCAGTAGTTTTAATAAATTTATGGAGTTGACAGCTATTACCACAATCTAATTTTTGAACATTTCCATCAACCAACCCCAAAATCTCCCATCCATTTGCAGACAATTCCTATGCCTACTCCCAGCCTGGGGAAACACTAATCCAATGTGTGTGTATTGATTTTCTCTTTAATATGATATAATTCATATACCATAGAATTCATCCATTTAAAATGTGCAATTAAGTAGTTTTTAGTATATTCTTGGGTTATGCAACCATGACCACTATCCAATACCAGAACGCGTTCATCACCCTGAAAAAGAAACCCATACCCATTGGAAGTCATTCTCCATTGTCTTTCCACCCCTTGGAAACTATGAAACTATTTTCCTATATTCATGGATTTGCCTATTCTGGATATTTCATATCAATGGAATGTTTCAAGCCTTTTTTGTCTGGCTTCCTTCACTTAGCGTATTTTCAAGGTTCATCCATGTTGTAGCATATATCAGTACTTCATACGTTTTTATGGTTGAATAATACTGATTTGTATGACTATAACACATTTGGCTTATTCATTCATCAGGTGATGAACAATTAATTGTATTGTTTACCACTTTTGAGCAAGCATAAACTTTTGTGTATACATTTTTGTGTGAACATTCATTTGTATTTTCATTCTTCCTGAGTAGAGCTTTGGGGGTGAAATTCCTGGGTTAAACGGTAATTCAGTGCTTAAGTTTTTCTGGAACCATCAAAATGTCTTCCTAAGTGACCATGCCATTTTACATTCCGACCAGCAGTGTAGGTTTAGTCGCTCAGTTGTGTCCAGCTCTTGCGACACCATGAACTGAGTCCAGCAGGCTCCTCTGTCCATGGGATTTCCCAGGCAAGAATATTGGAGTGGGTTGCCATTTCCTTCTCCATGCATTTGTAATTTATGGAATCTTGGCCATCAATCAGAAGCCCCCAGATGATAGAAACTTTAGGTCTTAGTTTGTTTTAGAAGCTATTTAAGCATATTACCTACATCTGTTCACATTGGGTTTTTTTTCCTAAGTCTGTGTTTGTAGTGTTTTCCTTGGGATAGTGATAGGAGAGGTGAGACAGTGCTACTACACATGTGCTCCACGGGTCACTATCAGTAATGGTTCCTGTTCCACAGAGAGTGACTGAGTACCGTTAATCTTATCTAATTGCTGTTCTGTTACAAATAGTTTGTGCACCGGCTCTCATCCACATACTATAGTCTGACTAGCATGATATATAAAAAACCAAACAAAATGAACAGACAGTAAGAAACATGAAAAACAGATTCATTGCTCAAGAGTAAAGTACCTTAAAAAGATTCTCCATACTGGAAGACGCCACGAAAAGGCTGTGCTGATACAGTTTCTATCCATCACAGTTAAAGATGGTTGAAATGTGTTTAACTGAGCTTCTCATGACATGAGAGTTCACAGAGTCCCTTTAAGTTCTCTCTGTCACAATTCCTAAAAGGATTTCAACATCCTGGGTCATATAAAGGCCATCTCAATGTCCGAAAATTTGTCTGTATGTAAAAGTCCATGAATTGTCTATTGAAAATCATTATTTTCTTGGGAATGTTTTCTTAAAGAGTAATGGGCTATTTCTACCAAGCAAGAGCTGTTTGAGACAGCAGCTGGTCTTTACAAATAGAAATTTGATAGAATATAGAGCACATCTGTCAACACTTGAGAAAATTAAGAATAGGACACTTGAATGACACTTATCCTAAAAACTTGTTATAGTAACTACTGAAAGTTGTTAAATCTGGTTCGTTAGACTAGCTGTGTATTAGAAAGTGAGCTTGAAATAAAAATGGTTCTATGAAAATCCTAATACCATGTGCCAAGAAATATTTCTTACAAACTCATGAGCTACCATTTATGATAGAAAAATCACTATGAAGCCCTTTCTAAGGTATTCTATTTTTAACTAGTCATAAATTCTATAGAGGTGTGAAATGAAGGAGTTAATTGTATTCATTACATTATAGCTTTCTAGGTCGTCATATATTTATCCCACTTTATGTGACTTAAAAATTAGTGCTTTTGTGGCTTCTAGGGAGCTAAACTCTATTATTATTTAATCAGGAACATTTTTGGTGAAACATATTACTGAATTCCTTTTTAGGAAAAGCAATGTATGTGATTTTATTATTTTTACTTCTAGTGCTAATTCTTTATAGATGTTCTTATTTTCTTTTAAAAAGCATCCAAGACATTTTTTTACTATTTTTGTTGGTAGTGTAAGTTGGTCCAGCATCTCTCTCCAAGGAAATTTGATAGTACTTATCAAAATTTTAAATATGAAGAATCTATTGTAAAACCTAGCCATTTTATCTTTATATTCCTTGACCAGGGGGATACTAAAACAATGGCACAAAGGTACACATACAGAAATAATCACTGAGGTAGCATCTATAGAAACACAAGTCTACATAAATGTCTGTCAGCCAGGACAAGGTCAAATAAATATTGACATATAAGTACTATGTAGTCACAATGAAGAGAGAAGACCTTGTACAGTCTAAGTTATAGTATTAAGATAATAAACAAAAAGGAAGAAAAAGAGGCATTTAAGCATGTGTAATATTTATCTGTGTGCAAGATGATTCCATGTTGGTAATGCTTACCGATGCATAGGGAAGAGGTAAAAGTTAGTAGTGGATTTTCCTGGTAGAGCTGCTTCGTGCCTTTGTTAAGGTTGTGCAGAGCCAAAGGGACCTGGCTGGAGCATGCGTGGAGAAGGAAATCCATCTGTCCAGTTTGCCTCCTGCCCAGTCATTGCCCCGGAATGTGACTACATCCTCATATAGAAAGGGATGTTTTTTTTTCTGATCATCACAAAGGTTCTGCTTGGGGCCCAAGGGGTATGTATGTGCAGGAGGGGACTGCTTTCACTGTCCCCTCTATATACTTTTAGTATTGTCAACATTTATTTTCAAACAAGCAAATATTGTGTTTGTAATTTAAGAGCAAGTATAAATTGAAATAAAAATACAGTGATCCAAGAGACAGAAGTATCCAAACATAGGAAGCATCAGACACACCATAAAAAGAATCCTTCTTTGGCAAGCAAACTTGGTTTCCCACCAGTGCAATCTGAGAAGAATCAGTGTAGTAATATATATGTACTGCTAATGCCGCAAATTAAAATAACATCTGCTTCCCTAGAGTTTTTCTCAAGTGTCAGGGTTTCTGAAGAAGAAAAGGAAGATTAAAGTGGGAAGGTTCCTTGAGGCAAACTGAATACCTGTCACTTGAAAAGTTAACAGGATCAATTAAGGAGGTGAAAATGGGCACTGTGCACCACGAGAGCAGAGCTCTCAAATCTCCCTGGGTTTAAAGAGCCTGAAAATGAAGCTGTTTGATTTGTGTAGCAAGTTTATATAGATTTCCAAGTGGAAATCAGCTCGATGCTGACTTAATTGACTTTCCCGCTAATGTGGTAGGTGATGGTTGCGGAAGCCCTGGACATTTCCAGGGAAACCTACTTGGCCATTCTGATGGACCGGTCCTGCAATGGCCCCGTGCTGGTGGGCAGCCCTCAGGGGGGCGTTGACATTGAAGAGGTGGCAGCTTCGAATCCAGAACTTATTTTTAAGGTATGTTTAGATTCCTGACTATGTTCTGTTCATGGATTGTTTCTGTACACGCTGTTAAAGACTGAATATGAGCCTGATTTCTGAGTCTGGTGTACTGTTTCTGGGATTTAAGGCATGAAGATATTGAGTCCTTTTTCATACTGGATATCCAGTAAGAAAAGGTTGGGTAGATCAAAATATGTGCTTTTCAAGATCTTTTCTGTGCCCTTCTTCTCCCTGTAGTTTCTTTCCATCCAACTTGCCACAAGAATTAACCAATGGCAGAGGAATGTGAAATTTCCATTTCCTCTTGGTTAATTCTACCTCATTTATAAATATGACCCAGAAATTGTCTCCTGGAAATCAGATGTGAACTAGAAACTTCCTCGATGTCTTTCAGTACTGGTAATAAAGCGACTTAGCACAGTGCAAAGTAGAATCTTTCTAAGGCCCAGATTGTTTGTTTCAATCCTTTAAATCTTTTATGTGTAGTTTGTTGTTGTTGTTGGGGTTGTCCTTTTTTTATTTTAGATGTTAAGATTAGTTTCTAGTCAAACAGACCTGGGGTCAAATCCTAACTAGCCAATAAGTTTCTCAGTTTTTTGAGTCAGTAAATGAAAATGGGGATATTCCCTCCCTATAGAATTGTGGAGATTAAATTAGATAATATATGCAAAGTGCTTCTCAACCTACCTCAGCTATAAGAAGAAAATCCTAAGGTCTTTAGAACTATAACCATAGCTTTTAATTCCGAGTTCTTAGTGTCAAAAAAATCACACAAAAATTTTCTGGTAAAAACCTTTATTATTTCTTTTAGAAAGTGATTTTTTTTCCTTCTAAAAAGCGAGAATTTTATTTCTTGAAACTCTTCATTTATAAGTTACTAATACTTTGAAGATTGGTTTTAAAATATTTTCACCAATGTTGCATATTTAAGTTAACTACTTTGGAAGTTAAATTGAGACTTTACTTGCTGGCTTACCAGTAACACCTACTTTTTTTTTTTTGGAAACAAGTCATTACATTTGTTAAGAGAGTACATGAAATAATATATCTAAACAACACTCATTATCTTGGAGGGAATAGCCCTTTGTAGAGCTTGGATATTATTAATAATTGTCATCATCAACAGAGTATTTAAATCATAAGGTAATATTTAACCTATATAAGACAAACTCTGAACTTAACAGCAATATTAGGCAGGAAAAACTTACTTTGGAAGCCTTCCAAAAACATGACATAAAAATTAACTGACTAAATATTCGTCACTGCCATCTGTATAGTAATTAAAAGTGAAAACTGGCATCCGATCATCTTGTCAGCATGCCACACTGAAGAATTATATGGTTTTGAAAAGGCTGTTTTATAGATGGTGTGCTAATTAAAATATACCCCATAGGCAGCTGTGGTGGCCCAACTCAGAGATCTCTGGAAAGGTGCCACACTTTTAATTACTCATTTACACATAAATACTAAGCATTTTCTTTTGAGGTTGTAAATCTTTTCATTTGATTGTCTGAATTTTGTTGATCTGATTCATTTTTACTAGGAGCAAATTGACATTATTGAAGGGATAAAGGACAGCCAAGCTCAGCGAATGGCGGAAAATCTAGGCTTCCTCGGGCCTTTGAAAAACCAGGTACTTGAGCAGTTGGAGGCTGGTTTGTCTAACATGTTTCAGAAAACGTTCGGGAACTTTGCCTAATTGTGTCTAATGTTTGTGATTATCAGGATTTAAGGCAATTTATTGTTTTCTCTTTTTTTCCTGCAGTTGTTTATGGTGAAAAAATACTTCCCTGGTGTTCCAAAGAGAATGTTTATGACGCATGTGTTTATATATATATATATATATATATATATATATAGGTGTGTACATGTGTAATAAGAGTGTGTTGCCTGCAGACACATACAGCTTGTTATGTATGTTAGTTTCTTTGTTAGTTATGTATGTTAGTTTTTTCTATAGCAGCGCATCTCCAGCACATCATTTATAAGATGCGTTATACTGGTTAGAATCACAGGCTATAGAGTTAGGCAAACTGAGTTTGAATCCTGCACTGCTACCCAGTACATGTGTGATTCAGACCATCTGAACATCACTTTCATAGTCTGTAAAATGGGGGTGATGAAATCCTAACTGAGAGTGTTATTATGAGGATTGAGTAACCTGATGTGTGAAAATACATATTCAGTACTCCAGAAAGGTCACTTCTTATTATTAATAATAATATTCATTATCTAATTAGTTGCTGTTCTTTTATAGCTAATGGGCATTTGAGAGGAATACTAATTACACAGAGGTGATACTTGACTGAAAACAGCTTGAATTATGCCAATTTAGTAATTATATCCCTTGGTTTCAAAGATAGGAAAATTGTTCTGTGAGCTATTAAGGGAGAGAGTCTGTCTTGAGCATCACAGTCCTGTACTGCCTTTGGTCCTGCCCATGGAAACTGATTTTATGTCTATGCAGGCATGCTTCCTTGTCTCATAATTAAATCAGAAAAACTTACTGGCTGTTGTTTTCCTCCTCTGTCACTAACATAAGCCGCCTTAATAACCCTTCATTGTATGTCTGTGTGTGTGTGTTGTCTTAGGGTTCTGGGATTCTTGTAGTTTCCTTTAATTTAGTTGGGCAGCATTCCTCCAGTAAAACAGTCAATTGCACACTCTTTATTTTATGTCTTTACCTTTTCTTTTGATTAAGTCTAACTTTAAAAGCTTAAGGGTAACATGAAAGCAAGTTATGGAAAGGTGAAGCACAATAAGACTTTAAAATATATTTGTTTAAATTAAGAGAGGATGGCACTTACTTGAAGATTGCAGGAAAAGCTCCAGTGGAAAGCAGAGGGTTCAACACGGTAGTAGGAAATAGGATCATCTGGGACTAAGCTGCAGGAGGAGATAGAGCCAGGATTCAGTGGACAGTTAGAGGAATTAGCCGTCATTTCGAGACTGGTGAAGAATGCCAGGTTAGTGACCTGCTGAAAGAGAGATACTGGAGGATTCATGGGTAAGGGCTGCAGTGGTTGGTGTCGCTTCCTGAGAATAAGGCCCTGAAGTATATTAGCTACTGACTATATTAACTGATCATTTGACATTTATTAAGTAACTTCTTGTGTATTGGTGGTGGTCACAGAGAGCTATAGTCGCTGTGTTCTAACCGTACCATCCTACACTCAGCTCCAGCATATGCCCTGTAACTTTGTTTATATCCTCTATACCTTGCACATCTGTATTTCTCTTGGACATTTGCAGTCTCGTTTGCTGGATCTTCATCTGCATCACGGCAGGGACTTGGTTGGTCTTGTTCACTACTGTGTTGCCAACAAAGCGTTTGGCAAATATATTAGATGTCCAAGAAATATCTATCATATGCATGAATAAGTGAAATAACACATCTGAGGTGTCTAATTGGAAGAAATTCCGGGGGAGTCAGGAATGAGTAGTTGTAAGTGGCAAGAGAATAAATTTGGAGTGGATAAAATCTACTCACCATGTGGTTTGAAAGCTCAAGAGGTAAATATACATGAAAGTTCTAGAGAAGGCAGTAGCAGCATTATGCATGTCACAAGTTCCCCCCAACCCCAAACATAATGTAAGAGACAATTAACAGTTATTTATATAGCTCTTAAATGACTAAATCATGTTTCCTGACTAAATCATGTTTCCTGACTAAATCATGTTTCCTGAGTACCTTAAATACGCCAGGTTTTAAGTGAGTTATCTATGGAAGGAAGATGAACCTGCAGATTCTCAGGGATTGGTAGTAGCTATATTGTCATTATATTTTTGATTTTATGTATCTAGGAAGGTAAAGAAGTCTTTTAATTCATGTATTTTGTATTATCATTGCCAATTATACGAAAGACTTTAAATCTTCATTTCCTCAGCAGGTTGAACCAAGCTCATTTGCTGAACCCTGTTGAACCGAGATGCTAAGAGCAGAATTGTTCCCCAGGGGCTCACAGGGAAGTGGTCCACCTGCTGACAGTGAACACAGGAAGAGGGGATGTGAAGGAGTGAAAATGGCGGGGCGAGGCGGGGGTGATAGGAGAGACAGTGATCTCAGCTGCAGTTGTGTCAGAATTTGTTCATCTGGGGACATCCATTTGTATTTGAGCAGTAGAACATGAAATGCATGGCACAGGAGCACAGGGTAAATGGGTGCTATAGATTTGGGAGTCTGTGTTTTATAGTGCTTCCTCCATACATGAGTGGGCAGTGTGCATTGAGCATAGGGGGTGCCTGAGGGGAGAAAACATTTATTTAAATGATCAACCATTGGTGATCTTTTGATAAACAAGTGGTATTGCCCCCTCGATTCAATGTGACTTTGAAAGTTACTTAATTTTCAGCTAGGATGTGGTTTGGTCCTTTGGAAGTGCCTTAGTCATGGATGAACAGTATATAAAATGATTCTCTTATAAAATTAATATCTTTCCTATGACTCATGCCTGATGTCTTTAAAATATGATGTATTAATATTAGATTTAACCAAAAATAAACATCACCTTGCATAAAAACCTACAAAATACATGTTTCTGGTGAAAATATATTTCAGCAAGAATTGGCTGAAAAGACTAAAGCCATGAGAAAACTGAATATGACTAAAATCCACAAATTCCTCAAGGATGTCTTAATTATCATCTATACTATTCATTTCTGAAAACGTAGGCTCCATGAGTTGTCAGCATGTGCCTCCAGTATTTAATCAGCTAATCAGTATCTGATCAGCCAAGTTAATACTAGCTCACTAACCCTTCTAGGTATGGTTTATATCTCTGGTTAGCTTTAAGAACCATATTTCAATAGTGCAAGTGTTAGTTCCTGGGATGCAATAGAAGTTTTTTCCAATTTTATTTTAACTTGTTAAAACATTTTTGAAGACATTGGTAAATGTGTCAGAGTTTCATGTGCACGGCTCCAAGGATGTTTGATTTTAGGCTTAATTTTTTAATTGCTTAGCATATAACCTTGACATAACATTAATTGTGGCAAAAGAATAAATATTTGAACAGCATGGTTCCTGAGGAAATAAGTGGCAGCAACAAACTGGTTCACAGCACATTAACTAGCAGAATGTTTCCTTTGACTGGTGTTTAATCTGTTTTTTAAATTGGAACACATTTAGAAAGTAGAAGAGCCAACCTCAGCTTGCCATAGGCCCTGCTATTTCCTGCTATTACACCTGGGCAGACTGACCCATTTTGCCTGGATGGCCTTTATAGTCATTTGGTGTATAGCCTCTGGAATAAGGCACGTTCTGTCTGCAAGCCAGACTGGTTCTCCCTTGTGGATATTACAACACAGATTTTATAATGTTTACCCCTTCCAGATCTTACACCACAGATTTAGTCTTACTTCAAAAAATGTTTATAGTCGCCTTTGCACAATAATAAACAGTTGTAATAATGGATACCCCCCAAGTGCTGTGTTAATGTATAACTACAGTGGCAGTAGCATGAGAAAATTCAGGCTTCATGCTAAGCGACATTAATATAGGCTTTAGAAGTTTTGAAGCTACGGAGGTGTTCATAGACAAGTAAATGGATAAATGGAATATAGTATATACATACAATGGAAGATTGTTTGGCCTTGAAAAAGAGGGAGGTCCTGACACATGCTGCATTGTAGTTGAGTCTTGAGAACATTGTGCTAAGTGAAGTTGTGTGTGTGTGCGCGCTTAGTCAGTCATGTCTAACTCTTTGTGACCCTGTGGACCATAGCCCGCTCCTCTGACCGTGGAATTCTCCAGGCAAGAATACTGGAGTGGGTAACCATTCCCTTCTCCAGGGGATCTTCCCGACCCAGGGATCAAACCCATGTCTCCTATACTGGCTGGCGAGTTCTTTACCACTGAGCCACCAGGGAAGACCTGAAATTTATGTTATGTGTACTGAAAAACAAAAACTTTTTGAAGTAGCTAGGATAAGACCTTATACTTGTATGCACTCAGAATTTATTTCTGTTATGAAGTCTCTCCATATTATTACATTAATGATTATTTCTACCGTTGTTTATTGTATTGACTGTGTAGAGAGGCTGTGTAGGTATAGTGATGCTATGGTGTCCAGAATAGACATCATGCTTTTGTCATGCAGCTCAGATTGCACATTTGTTTGATAACCTGGGAAATCTCTAAAAATGTAAAAAAGTTTCAACAATGAGTCACTTACCTGCTTTACACTGTAATTCAAATAAAATCCACTTGGATTGTACCCCTCCCCCCCAAAAAAAGTAAACATTAAATAAAGGAAATCTTAAGGTTTTGAAAAAATAATGATAGAGGTTGGGACCAACCTTTCCCAAGTCTGACACAAAGCCAGAAGCTATAAAAGAAAAGAATGACATTATTATTAATATTATTAGATTTCCATGTGGCAGAAGTAACAAAACATGGGCAAAAAAACAAATGTTAAAGGACAAAAAAAATTGCTATTTCTATGACATAAAGAGCTAAAATCCTTCATGTAAAAATGCCTCCTATACATTATATATATGAGAGACATCAAAAATATGTGAATTTTTCCTATGCAGAGTTCATAGCATAGGAAATACAGATGTCTCACTCTCATAGAATACTCAGGTCTCTTCATAATTAGAGTCTTTCAAATTAAAACCATAAATGAGATACCCAAATAGCTGATGATTGTGAGTTAAAAAAAATAAAAATCTCTATAATGCTGGTTTGTAGGAGGGGACATTAGTGAAAGCTTCAATTTAAGATAAGAACAAGAACAATTTCAGATAATCTTTTATTATGTAAAAGGCCCACCCCTTGTTCTCCACTTCAGAGAATAGATCCTATAGATTTTTAATCACTGTAGGATATAAAGAGATATATATATATAGATAGATAGATAGATATAGATACACACACAGATAAGGCAGCATTTGAAGTAATGTCAAGCTGCTGGAAACCAGATGGCCATTATTTAGGAGACAGGTTAAATGAACTATGATACATCCATACAATAAGATATTTATGTGGTCATTTACAAGATCGTGCTCTTTGTTTTGCTGCTGAAGGCTCTCTAAAATCTATCAGTAAAGAAACAAAGTGTAGAACCAAGTTTATTTTTTTAAAAAGATGAATGGAAAATGTGTACACTTGGATTTGTATAGCTGTATCCCTTAATGAACCAATAAAGTGGCTGCTACAGAAGGACATATAGGGGGCTCTGTTGCTGGGGAGTCTAGTGAAGATTCTGAGGGAGAACCTTGTGTACCTTGGGGATTATGTATTATGTACATGTACTACTAGCCACAAAAAATTAATATTATAAATACTCAGTGTAACTCATTATATATATTTGGTTATATCCACTGGCTTTCAAATTAGGATTTAAGAAAGTTTGCACATGTACATCAAACAAAATAGGGTAAAATGAATTACTTACATCTCCAAGAGTTGTTTAGTTAATACCAGAACAGAGAAATCACTCCTAGTGGTTACCACGTGCATGTGTGCTAAGTTGCTTTAGTTGTGTCCAACTGTTTGTGATGCTATGGACTGTAGCCCCAGCATGCTCCTCTGTCCAAGGAATTCTCCAGGTGAGCATTCTGGAGTGGGTAGCCATGCCCTCCTCTAGGGGATCTTCCCAACCTAGGGATTGAACCCTTGTCTCTATGTCTTCTGCATTGGCAGGCCGATTCTTTACCACTAGTGCCACCTGGGAAACCCCAGTATTGACCAGAGTGGGACTTTATTCTAGGTAATCAGTTAAGTAGGTGCTATGAGAACTGAGAAGTTTCAGAGTGACAGAGAGGCAACACAGAGAGCTAAACAGCAACAGAAAGTGGTTGCCACCTGTGTGCTCAAGGAGCAAAGTGAGGTGGTAGTGTCACTGGACTTTGAGATACCGAAGTTGGGACCCTGATGGGAATTAAAGTGAGAGGATGCAGAAAGAGAGGAGTAAAAATATCCTTTCTTTGTCCTTCTTCCCAGCTCCTGTCTCCCACTGCTGCTTCCCACTGGCTGAACTGAAGCCAGCTGGCCCAGGAGCCTTGAAAACCCTGCGTACAAGTGTCAGCTCCCCTGATAAATAGAGTAGAAATGGGGAAAAACTGGAAAGGAATCTGAGGGCAAATAATGCAGGATGGGAACCATGAAAAAAAATGTGGAAATGGGGAAAGCATGGCTGGGAAATAAGTTGGAGCTAAGAATAAGACTAAACCCCAACATTCAGCCTTGATTGCACATTACAAAGTCTCACTTTCCTGTGTTAATGGTGAACAGGCTGTGTTTACTGCAGGTGCGAGCTTTCCTGGGTGCTGTCACACCTCATTTGTGATCCTCCCCCTAGCCCCAGATCACATAGTGCCAGCCTCCTGTGACATGAACAATTAATAAATGTTGGTTGAAAAGAATGAATGAGCCAGTGAATTTCAAGCAGAGTGAGAAAAATGAAGTTAGGGTACAACACCAGGGAACTGTTGAATATTCTGGTTCTTTGTGGCGTATGCCTTTGTGACAAACTGTTTTCAGTTTGAATTGTGCTATTCAGTAAGTGTACTGTTTAGGTCTTCCATCTTCTTGTTTGCAGCCATTTCCACAGATACTCAGTAATTGTTGTTTCACAGATTATAGGTTTGGATTGATGAATATAATAGCAGTTTATTCCAGCATAATAAGGAAAAACTCATCATTAAAAATTCTCAAAATCATGTTTACCTTTTACTTAAATGGAGTTTTTTTGTATTAGTAATTGTAGCTCATATTGCAGTGTAGCTCAGCTAATAGGGACATGATAATTTTCAAAAAGAGTCAACAACATTTTTTGGCCATACTGAAAATATTTTGTTTCTTGATGATGGTCTTTTCTACTGTCTGGAGGAAAGTTGAACAATTCCTTCTAATGAATAGCAAGAAAATTAAAACAGTTATGCTTCTCTTTGTTTCCTTTCAGAAAATCTAACTGAAAATAGACAGCTTGTTATTTTTTAAGATTTCATTAATGTAGCAAAATAATTTTTTCTACTTTTATGAAATTTCATTTCACTTGATCACATTTAGGCTGCAGATCAAATTAAGAAGCTGTACAATCTCTTCCTGAAAATTGATGCTACTCAGGTGGAAGTGAATCCCTTTGGTGAAACTCCAGAAGGACAAGGTAAGAGAAAAAGAGAGAGAGAGAAAATGAATGAATTTAATTATTTATGCAAACTATAAGCTGTACAAAAGACTATAGAGCAGCCTTGCATTAATTTCTTTCAGTAATTTAATTCCTACCGTAGTTTCAAATGTTCCCATGATGCAATTGAACATATTAGCACTTGAATTTGTATCCAAATGCCAAGCCTCATGGGAAGTTACTTTTTATTTTATTTAGAAACATCCATCTACCACCATCCCCTGGTTTTCAGGTCCCTCCTTGTTGCTATGATGGTAAAGATTTAGGTGTGAACAGGAGCCACAGTGCTTGGGTGTGATGAATACACCAGCTTTTATGGAACTGGAACTTTTTAGTTTCTCTGAATCTGCTAATTTCACATTGTGTCTTCTACTGAAGTTATGTCATCATGGTAGAATCCCTAATGCCCCATCATCGATCTCTTTCACCCCTTGGTTAGCAGCTTTTGCTTCAGGTGGGAGAAGGAGACTTTTGTGGGGAAGGTTTTATCTTTTCACTGGGTACTTGTAGTGAATCAGTAACTCTCTTACATCTCAGCACCTACCACAAATGCACTGTCTTGCATATAGCAAGTATTCAGGAAGGTCTTATTAATTTGAGAGCAAAAGCTTAAAGATCTGCATGTTTAGGGTAGGAGGTAGACTATCAAGGAAATAGGATAGTGTTACCAAAATGTACTGGTAAATTCCAGGAACCTTGCCTTTTAAAATTTTATCTCAACCCCGTTTCTTACTTTTTGCTTAGCATATTGTGGGCCACCAGTAAATAAGGATTTACCACTGGACTGATAAATACCCATTATGTGCAAATAGAAATACGTTGTAGACCAGTGTGGATGATACAGTGCTTTCTCTCTAGTATATTTCAGAGACTATATAGTCAGAGTCAGAAAATCTAAAATATCATGTCCCTGAAACCTAGAGAGGCCTGGGATTACCATGTTCCAGCCACGTACATGGGCTAAGCCTCAGGGATTTTTTTGTTTTTGTTTATAAATCCAAAACAGTGAGTAAAAACATGATAACCTATCTTGTAGGGCAGTTTTCCAAGTGAAGTGACTGATGATTGTATAATAAGCATAAGCATCCAGTTTCAGACACAAAATAGGCTAGTCCCACCCATTCATAAAATATAGTTGTTCTTCTCAAGTAGTATAAAAGTAGTCCAGGAAAGGTATAGATTTTATATTTTTATCTGTTTATTTTTGTTTTGTTTGTATATTTTTGAAGGTTTCAAATTAGGACAGGCAAAGAGCTCATGTTTAAGAAGCCATTGAAATTAATGTTTCATAGTTTACACAAGTGACCTCTAGATAAAATTTTGTGGCTGGTGGTTTATAAGCAAACTACCTGTATAATTAAATATTTTTAAAATTGCTTTTGACTGTAAAATAATCAGTATTTTCTAGAGAGAGGGGAAGAAAATTGTTTCTTGATCTCATACATCCGGTGCTGTGATAAGTGTACGTGTCTTCATTTTTATCATTTAACATAAACCTGCAGAGTTAGGAGTTGTTATCCCATTTTATAGAATACTGAAAGATGAATTTGTTTTCCCCAAGGGCAGCTAGATACTAGAGCTGGGATTCAAACCCTTGTCTTTCATAGTCTGGTATGCATGTTGATTCTGATATGCCAAACTAACTTATGATGATCTGCTTTCTTTTCTTTTCTGTTTTTTCCTTCTTAAGCTATTAATTTACTTTAATCAGAGTGATCTAGAAATAGTCTCCAGTTTGAAAGTATCAGTTAAAATTCATGCTGCATGGAGTGGCTGATAATTAAATCCAAGAGAGGAAGTTCACTCTAAGTTCTTAAAGGTCATACATAGATTGCTTTTTAAGCTAATATGCATAAGCAACCTGGTTATTTCATAGTAACAAAAAATGGGAACTGAGCCACAGAATGGGATAAAAATGGTATTTTCATTTAACCCTTTGGGAAGCTGTCAGTCACAAAATGGTTTACAGCAGGGAAGAGGGATATGAGAACCTTTTCCTAGAGAATGTTTGTAAAACCTCATGAAATCTGAAGTTTTCTTTTTAATTATTAAGATAAAATATAATTATTGAGCTTCTTTGAAGGAATCCCCATAAAATACATTCCATGTATACAATTCATTAAAACATAAGTCTTATATGATATTTTTAACAGGAAAGTTTAGCTATCAATTTGTTCATTGTACCATAAAGGTTCAGCTATTGAATTATAATCACAGTTAAATGAATGTGTTGGTTTATAACTCTAATGAGCAGTAGTCAAATTAAACTCAATTAGGAAACATTGATTACTGACCAAATGTACAAATTAACTTCATCATTGTTACAGTTCCCTAAAACTTTCCTTTATTTAGGAGCTATAAAAGCAGTCATATATTTTAGCAATATTAACAATATTTATAATCAGCATATTTAAAGTTTTTCCTTTTAGATCAATAATAGGAAAATATATAGCAACCACTAATGCTGAAGAAGCTGAATGGTTCTGTGAAGACCTACAAGATCTCCTAGAACTAACAAAAAAAGATGTCCTTTTCATCCTATGGGACTGGAATGCAAAAGTAGGAAGTCAAGATAACTGTGGAGTAACAGGCAGGTATGGTCTTGGAGTACAAAATGAAGCAGGTCAAAAGCTAACAGTTTTGCCAAGAGAAGACACTGGTCATAGCAAACACCCTGTTCCAGCAAACAAGAGATGACTCTACCCATGGACATTATCAGATGGTCAATACCAAATGCAGATTGATTATATTCTTTGTAGCCAAAGTTGAAGAGGCTCTATACGGTCAGCAAAAACATGACGGGGAGCTGACTGTGGCTTAGATTATGAACTTCTGATTGCAAAATTGAGACTTAAATTGAAGAAAGTAGAGTCTTCCCTGGTGGCTCAGATGGTAAAGCATCTGCCTGCAATGCGGTAGACCTGGGTTCGATCCCTGGGTTGGGGAGATCTCCTGGAGAAGGAAACGGCAATCCACTCCAGTACTCTTGCCTGGAAAATCCCACGGATAGAGGAACATGGTAGGCTACAGTCCATGGGGTCGCAAAGAGTCGGACACGACTGAGTGACTTCACTAGGGAGAACCACTAGGCCATTCAGGTGTGACCTAAATCAAATCCGTTATGATTATACAGTGGGAGTGAGAAATAGATTCAGAGGATTAGATCTGATAGACAGAGTGCTTGAAGAACTATGGACGGAGGTTCATAACATTGTACAGGAGGTAGTGACCAAAACCATCCCCAAGAAAAAGAAATGCAAACAGGCAAAATGGTTGCTTGAGGAGATATTACAAATAGATGAGAAAAGAAGAGAAGCAAAAGGCAGAAAGGAAAGGAAAGATATACTCATCTCAATGCAGCGTTCCAAAGAATAGCAAGGAGAGATAAGAAACACTTCCTAAGTAAACGATGTAAAGAAATAGAGGAAAACAGTAGAAAGAGAAAGACTAGAAATCTCTTCAGGGCTTCCCAGGTTGCTCAGTGGTACAGAATCCGGCTGCAGTGCAGAAGACACAGAAAACACCATGGGTTTGATACCTTGATTGGGAAGATTCCCTGGAGGAGGGTAATGGCAAACCCATTCCAGTATTCTTACCTTGGAGAATCCCATGGACAGAAGAGCCTGGAAAGCTGCAGTCCATAGGGTCCTACAGAGTCAGTCATGACTGAAGTGACTGAGCATAAGCATGAGAGACCTCTTCAAGAAAATTAGAGATGCCAGGGGAACATTTCATGCAAAAATGGGCACAGTGAAGGACAGAAATGGTATAGACCTAAAAGAAGCAGAAGATATTAAGAAGAGGTGGCAAGAATACACAGAAGAACTGTACAGAAAAGATCTTCACAACCCAGATAATCACGATGGTGTGATCACTCACCTAGAGCCAGACATCCTGGAATGTGAAGTCAAGTGGGCCTTAGGAAGCATCACTATGAACAAAGCTAGTGGAGGTGATGGAATTCCAGTGGAGCTATTTCAAATCCTGAAAGATTATGCTGTGAAAGTGCTGCACTCAGTATGTCACCAAATTTGGAAAACTCAGCAATGGCCACAGGACTGGAAAAGATCAGTTTTGATTATAGTCCCAAAGAAGGACAGTGCCAAAGAGTGTTCCAACTATTGCACAGTTACACTCATTTATATGTTAGCAAGGTCATGCTCAAAATGCTTCACGTGAGGATTAAACATTACATGAACTGAGAACTTCCAGATGTACACGCTGGGTTTAGAAGAGGTAGAGGAACCAGAGGGTCCAACCCAGTGGCCAACATCCACTGGGTCATAGAAAAAGCAAGAGAATTCCAGAAAAATATCCACCTCCGCTTCATTGACTATGCTAAAGCCTTTGACTGTGTGGATCACAACAGACTGTGGAAAATTCCGTAAGAGATGGAAATACAAGACCACTACCTGCCTTCTGAGAAAACTGTATGCTGGTCAAGAAGCAATAGTTAAAAGCAGACATGGAACAATGGCCTGGTTCCAAATTGGGAAAGGAGTATGTCAAGGCAGTATATTGTCACCCTGCTTATTTAAGTATGCAGAGTACAGTATACGAAATGGTAGGCTGGATGAAGCACAAGCTGGAATCAAGATTGCCAGGAGAAATATCAATAACCTCAGCTATGCAGATACCACCACCCTTATGGCAGAAAGTGAAGAGGAACTAAATAGCTTCTTGATGAAGGTGAAAGAGGAGAGTGAAAAAACTGGTTTAAAACTCAGCATTCAAAAAGTTAAGATAATGGCATCTCCATTCCCATCCCTTTATGGCAAATAGGTGGGGAAACAGTAGAAACAGTGATGGACTTTATTTTCTTTGGCTCCAAAATCACTGCAGATGGTGACTGCAGCCGTGAAATTAAAAGACAGTTGTTCTTTGGAAGGAAAGCTATGACCAACCTAGATAGCATATTAAAAAGCAGAGACATTACTTTGCTGCAACAGGTCTGTCTAGTCAAAGCTATGGTTTTTCCAGTCGTCATGTATGATTGTGAGAGCTGGGCTGTAAAGAAGGCTGAGTGGCAAAGAATTGATGCCTTTGAACTGTGTTGGAGAAGACTCTTGAGAGTCCCTTGGATTGCAGTGAGATAAAGCCAGTGAATCCTAAAGGAAATCAATTCTGAGATCTGTTGGAAGGACTGATGGTGAAGCTGAAGCTCCAATACTTGGCCACCTTATGTGAAGAGCTGATTCATTGGAAAAGATCCCGATACTGGGAAAGATTGAAGGCAGGAGGAGAAGGGGATGACAGAGGATGAGATGCTTGGGTATCATCACCGACTCAATGGATGTGTTTGAGCAAGCTCCAGGAGATGGTGAAGAACAGGGAAGCTTGACGTGCTGCAGTTCGTGGGATCACAAAGAGTTGGACATGACTGAGCAACTCAACAACAAGCAAAGTATATTACCTTTCCCATTAAAACTTTGTGTAACAGTTACTCTTTTAATTTAGAAGTTTAAGCAAGTTGGCATTATACCAGACTTTTTACTTAAAAAATTTTACTTTAAACTTATTTATTGTATAGTTCCTTTGTAAAAACTTTCTTCAGTCTTGTCTTACTTGTTGAATATTTTTAACAAATCCAGGATACTGGTCCTGTGAATGGTACATAGTGGAATAAAAAGCATTGGCCTCGATAATATCTATACTGCTCAATCTCCCGTGGGGAATTTTTGGTAAGAAGTACACCCAAAGAATGATTTTTTCCAGTGTGATTAATAGTCTGGTTCAAACATCTAAGTTGGTACTACTGACTGTAATGTAGTTTAGTGTCTGCTAGTTAGGATTATAATGGTTGTTAGTGACAGAGACCTGCATCAGCCTGATTTTTGTTAAAAAGCCCCCTGAGGATGAGGATTCTCATTTTACTTGTGTTACGGAGAAGTTTAGGAGTGAACTGGCTAAAGGAATGAAGGGAATCAGGAATTCTCTGCTTCTCCATGGCTGCTTACTTCTAACTCTGCATCTTTGTCAGTCAGCATCTCTGGAGCTGTCAGTGAAGATGGTTCCCAGTGCCCATCCTCCTCCTTCAGCAGCCTTTAACAGTCTTTTCAGATGATACTCATTGGCCCTACTTGGGTCCTGCTGGAATCACAAGGTGTCAGAAAAAGGCAGTTTCTCTGGGGAAAAAGGACATTGAGTCAAAACATGCCTATGAAAATGACCTAACTTTTCTTGAACTGAAAGCAAGCTATGAATTAAATAGAGAGAAATGGACTGTTTTCCTTACTGTCTAATTGCAGTACCAGATTTTATTCATTAAGTCTATAGCCAGGTAAAAAACAGGGTTTTTAAAAAATATTTACCTATCTTCATTCATTTACTTATTTTGTAAGACACTGTGAGTTTATGTCCTGTTTCTTTTTGCCCCACTTTCAGTCAGATATGCTGCACATAGACGCTTTTCTTTGGTATCTTTAAAACAATGTTTCTCAGTGGCAAGGATGGGCATCGTGTTTCCCAGGGACTCTTTGGCAATGTCTAGACACTTTTTTTTTTTAACTAAAATATAATTGACATATAACCTTATGTTAGTTTCAAGTATATACCATAATGATTTGATAGATATCTGTGTCTGTATCTCTTTAGCCAAATGATCACCATAGTGAATCTAGTTAGCATCCGTTTTTGCTTGTTGCAACTTGGGATGTGTGATGTTACTTGCTTCTAGAGGATAGAGGCCAGGGATGCTACTAAACATCATATAGTACACAGTGCTGTCTCTGTCATCAGAAAATGATCTCACTCAATATGTCAATAGTCCTGAGATTAAGAATTCCTGCTCTAAGGCATTTTCATCTGTTGGAGACCAAATTCATTCACTGTGCTAAATAAATTAAACCCAATTTAAAACCGAGACTCTCTGGCCAAGATTCCATGGGAATTAAGGCTGGGTGATCCAAAGTTAAATGACATATCAAATTCCTTTCTTTCTTCAGATTAATTTCCCTAAATAACTACCCTGTTGCTCTGTGCCCATGTTGTTGGTGGGTGTTTCTCTGTATTTCTCTCTTTATACATAACTCTATTTTCGAGAACATTCTCAGTTCTTTACCTCCCTCTGAAGTTCCCTCCCGCCTAGTATCTATTTTTCTCCTTTCATAGCAACTAAAGAAAAGTATACAACTCCTCAAACAGTAACATTTAACAGAAAGTGGGACTAACTGGGACGTATCAGCGTTTTAAGGCCATCTTGGCAAAGTGCATTTCTGTAGCACGTTACGGTTATTTATCATAAATCAAATTCAGTACATTGCTGAAGACAAGTTATTTTTCAAACTAATTATGACAGACTTATTTCCTGTTGTGTTTATGTTTCTTTTATGTGTGAATCTTCCCCTCAAATGTATTTTTCTTTTGTTTAATTCTGTGGCACATTATTCTGTTAAAACTCTAGGGTCAGAGGCCGATAACTGCCAGTCACGTTGTTCATTGCAGTTGTTGAATTAGCAGCTCACAGGATCTCACACCATTAAACAAAATGACAAAAACACCCTATGAATATAAGTACCACAGCTTTCTTTGATATTTGTTCAGAAGGAAAATTCATTTGTATAATCTATCAAGCATGTAACCATGTGCTTTTGATGGTGAAAATTGTTTTATAAATATTAATAGGTGTGTTTTTTCACCCACTTTGTACATAGAATGGCCTTTGTTCAAGTTGAATTTTCTATAGAATTGAAGTGTCATTAATGTGACATTGAAAATTTTAATGTCTGAACCAAGCTCAGCACCTCCAAAAGTATATTTTACCATAGTGTATTGTTTTATTAAATGAAAAAGCCAAGGTCTGAGCAAGGAAGTTTATTTTATTATGCTCTTATTGACATAAACAATCCATTTTTAATCCACCAGTTCTGAAAGTGTTCTTGGAGGAGGTCTTACAGGGGGAAATTAGCATATAAGTATCAATCAGTGTTCAGGGATTGATCTCTTCATTTTGTGTAAGCTGCAGGTTTTGGTTTAGTTTGTTTGTTACACTGTTTTGTTTTCACATTACTGTGATGCACTTTTCTAAGTTTCTTTTTCACTAATACATATATGATACCTGTGTCTGTTTTTTCAGTTGTTAAAGTAGGATATGGATGTGATGCAAACTGGAGCTTTGTTGGGAGTGGCAACCTGTTTCTGTAAAGTGACAGTAAATATTAGGGGGTTTGGAGGCATTATAGTCTCTATTGCAGCCACTCATCTCTACTGTTGTTTTGGGATAGCAACCAGAGAGGTATGTAAATGAATGGTTATGACTGAATAACAGTAAAACTGTGGTTACAAAAACAGGCAGTGAGCTGGCCTAAGGGCTGTACTCTACCCCCACCTGACTTAGAGTCTCACTTGGGGCTTTTTTATACCCACCCTATAACCACCCTGACCTTATGCAAATGTATGCTGTGATTCAAGCATCACCAAGTCATCTCTTTCAACATCGCCCTTTAAGAAAAATGTCCTTCTCTGTCAGTTCCAAAGCCTGGAATGCCAACCATTAAAATCTTTCCTATAGGAAAAGGTAATCTGTACATGTGTAAACTTCAGTAGGCATTAGTTTAGATTTACTCTGAACAGAAGTCTAGGATTATAAGGGAGAGGAACAAGTACAGGTCATTTTCGGTGATAGGAAGAGAAGAGAATCCTGTATCCTGGGCCCTAAGGACCTGCCCTGTTTCTGAAGCCCCAAGAAAGCACTGTGCATGTAGAAGATGGCAGTGGTAACAATAAACATCACTTGTAAGTGCCAGCTGTTAGTGAGGCTAAGCGCTTGCCTGCATCCTGCCCTTCCAGCAGTGCAAGGCAGGAGAAAATGCTCTGTCCCAATTGACTGATAAGACCACTGGACTTAAGAGAGACACTGGCTCCCCGGTTAGGAAGTATGGTGGCTGTAATTCCTCCCCGGGTGTTTTTGATACCAGAGTCTACATTAAGTGGTCAAGTTCAAGGGAAAACTTTCAAATGAGGTAACATTATAAACAGAGATTGTGCTGGAAAGCACTTGTTATGTTTGGGACCATTTTAAAAATACTGAGCAGATTTAACAAATGTGTCTAACAGACTCCATGTACCTCAAAGGCCTTATTTCCCCTCTGCCACCACCCTCCCCAGAAAAAATTTAGGTATTAATGATGGCAGTTCAGTTTTGGTTATCTTTCTTTACTCTTAAGTTGCTTTATTTACTTCCTGTTTGTGTAGTGTTTTTAACTTCTAAAAGCACTTGGATATATATACATTTGACCTAATTATGTTGTTTACTTTTCTCTACAGAGAGAGAATGTTTGGCAAGGGCCCATACACCTTTTTCTTACCTACAGATAACCCTGTCATCCTGCTGTCACTATCTTTAAGTTCTTGGTTAACTCTAAAGTTCTCTCAAGGTGGTCCCCAAACAGTGAACTCTTTTCTGTACTAGGCATACATGCCATACTACAGGAAAAAGAGACTTTTGGAAATCTGACTTTGCAGACATTTAGCTGAGACTGCTTTCTGAGCTTTGCATACATACCTATTAATTATACTCTCTCTCAAGTAGCTTATAGTCTTTGCAAGGAGCAAAGATCAGCCTGGACCTATTTTGATATACTGGTTTATTGATCTTGACCAAGAATTCTTTTATTTGAAACTCTTCACTTAGGAAGTCAATTTCATAGCATTTGCCCATTCATTCTGAACATGTTGGTTCCAAGTAATCTTGACAATGAGTAATGGAGAAGCAAAGATTGCTAATAAATTAATTAAAGTATGTTTATAAACCCAGTGGAAAGCCAACAGTGGCATTGTTTCCTACTGGTTGTTATACAAGTCATTAATTGCTGAGACAGTGCTACTGTAGCAAGCAGAGAACATTGGCCAATTCCTTTGCTAACTAGAATCCTGTCATTCAGATTTCTGGAAAGTAATTACTCATTTGCTCTGTATATTCATAGTATGTGGGTAAAGTGGTTGGACATTTTGTGGGAAGACAAAGGACTCAGGCAGACATTAAATTCCATATAAAATTGTCCCTTGTCAATCATTGCTACTTTAAGTACTTTGTGGTTTGGACTTTTATTTATGCTGAGAATTCTTCAATGTTAATATGCCAGTTTTGCACAGATTTGTACCAAAATCCTTACTTATTGTGGTAAAGATACTTAAAAAAAAACCCTTTCTCTGGGGTCTTTAACTCCAGGATGCTACAAGGTAACAATACTTTCTTTTCATAAGAAGCAGGTGGTATTAACAAACCATGGTCATTACTTTCCAGTGAAATGCACATAGGTGATTGTTTTGCTGAAAAGACTAGGTGCCTATGGCAGTGCTGGTGGAGAATGAATAATATCTAAATTCATGGTCATAGATCCCTGCCTGTCGATATCCCAAGTGAAGTAGAAGATTATTATAGAGTATCATCCTAGACAATAATTTCTGCTCTAAAGGATGTAATAGAAGAGATCAGATCCAAGACACCAGAATGCCACCTCTCCCCACCGCAGTAGCTCCCTGATTGCACATGTGGAAGATCTACAAGTCAAGGAAAACTATCTGTGGTCCATTCCTGTCACTAAGTGAGTTTCACTGTGTCCGGGGCTCCTCTCCAGTAGGAGAGTTAGAGATTCCTGCCGGCACCAGCGGGTGGAGACTGTGCTGCTAATAATGCCTGGCAGCCTTCCCTTGTAACAGTCCAGTCTTGGCCACTTACTGTTTTGTAACTTTAATCACAAGAATATAAGATGGTCCTGCTCACATCAAGATCATGGTGTACTTTTAGCAGACCCCAGAGTAAGTATATCAGCAGTCTGGGGATTGTCTTTTTCTACTTTTCAAATAAGAAAACTGAGGTCCAGCAAGAAAGTAGGTTATTTTTATCAAGTTTACAGAGTTAGTTAAGGATCAAATAAGTTAAAAAATCTAATGATTCTGACTTGGCATTCTTTCCACTAAATCTTCTAGACATATTAGTGAGGATAGTGACTAAATAAAAACTTCATTTTGCACCATCAGAAGAAGGCTGTAGGAGGACAGCAATATTAAGCATTATTGTCTAGTCTCTCTTTGCACTGACACGAAAGGTTAACTACTAAAAATAGGAACTGTAATAAAAATTGCAAATCAAAGCTATATTTAGCTATGCCAGTGTATAGCTTTTAAAGAGTGATGGCAACTTATATTGTCATTCATAGAAAACCAATAGATAAAAATTATTATGCTTTTTATTAGAACGTAAGTCCCTTGAAAACAGGGATCGTGTCATATTTGTCTTTGTAGCCTTAAAGTTTAAAGATAAAGCCTTAACAGCATCTTCTGTCTGAAGCTTGAGAAAAAATGACAGTGTTCGATTTTATTTCTCTTGCACTTTTCAGCCTGGAGAACTTACTGGATTGTCCAAAAAGTTCATTTGAGCCTTTCTGTTACATCTGACAGAAAAACTTGAACTTTTTGGCCAACCCAATAATTTATAGATCCTTAGGAGATACTTAGGTATGTTTGTGTTTTCTTTATTAGTTGTCTGTTTTGATGCCAAGATAAACTTTGATGACAACGCAGAATTCCGACAAAAGGATATATTTGCTATGGATGACAAATCAGAGAATGAGCCCATTGAAAATGAAGCTGCCAGATATGATCTAAAATACATAGGACTGGATGGGAACATTGCCTGTTTTGGTAAGAAAGCATTATATCAATATAATAATTTGTGAATTTTTGCAGAGTTTAGAGACCCCTGGTTTCTAAAATGTTATTCCCTAATTGCAAGTGAACATATGAGATTTTTGTAGCCAAAAACTCTTAAAAAAAAAAAACACAACATAAAATTTCTTTCAAAAGTTCATTTTGGCCTGTGGTCACTGGTTTAAGGTAGGGTTTCTCACTTCTTGCCCTATGGACATTTTGGGTGGGATAATTCTTTGCTGTCAGGCTCTTTCCTTTGCTGCATTGTCACCAGTTGTGACAATCCAAAATGTCTCCAGACATTACCTTCTGGTAAGCATAGTAACCCCAGTTCAGAACCAGTATTTTAAAGCATCTCAGTTAAATTTTGACTAGTAAAAGTCAGAACCTTTGCCGAAATTTGTGTTTAAAATACATTGCTTTCTTAGAGGAAGTTGAAGAGAATGCATGCTTTAATCATTATACTAAAGTTTGAGGTTCTGTGCAAACCAAATGATCAAATGTTTACTCCATTATGTCCGCTTATTAATAAGACAATTGATTTTATCATAGTCATCTAAATTTGTGATACTGGCTTATTAACAGAAATAAGAATGAGTCTAAAGAGGCAATACAATTTCTGTTATTGTCCACAGCATATAATACTGAGATTTAAATGCTTCTATGTTTCTGGTGGAATCAATTCATTGCACTTGAAACAGAGGTCTCAATCTTAATGGAATTAAAATAAAAAAAGATTTGTAGCTCATTAAACCAACAGTATCATTATATTCAGAACTGAACAGACCTCATCTAGTAGTTTGCTGTTCATACAGTAGAAAATGACATCCAATTACAAGTGATACCAAAAGCTCTTTCTTTATATTGGAGCAAAAACTCTCATGTACTAGATCACTCACATCATTCTTATCTTGATAAGCTAATATGCTCTCAGTATTTGTAGGCATTTAGAAAGGGGAAAGATTTAATGGTGTGTTTAGAGCAAATTAAATGCATATTCTTTGTAGCCTCTGTAGAAGTATGCATGATTTGGTCAAGGTGGCAGTCTCAAAAGGTAGGATTAATACATTTCACATTGTTTTAAGATCATATATAAATTATTTTTATATTAGTTGTCCCAGGCTTAGTTAGTCACAGTTCACAGGCATTATCTGAGAAATACAAAGTCAGAAAATGTGAAAGGTACTTTACCTGAAGAGTTTCTATAATGTTCAGGAGACTTTTGTGTGTGTGTGTGTGTGGAGGACTTTCTAACTAAGGAAAATAATTTCCTATAATTAGGCATAGGAAGCAAAAGAAGTGCAATTGATCAGTAAAACTTAGCTCTGGAAAATAAGAATTTTGATGTTAAAACTCGTTTTTTTTTAAAGAAAGCTTCTAGGATGTTGGCGTATTTTAGTTCTAGTTTTAATGATCAGGTTGCTAGTGAACATTTCTTACGTTAATTTGAAACAGTAACAGTGCTTAGGAATATTGTTTTGATGCTGTCATTTGTTCATTTGTTTTCTTCGTTTCTCCAGAGAACACATAAACATGCATAGTTGCACTGATTGTTAAAAAAGTGTTTCAGTCCTATTGAAGTTGGAACCCCTATGGTTCAACCCCCCGAGGGATGCCACATTCAAAGGAGCGTATTCACAGCAAGCAAAAATGGAAAGAAATCACATTCTTTTCTCAAATCTCTTAAAGAATATTAAAAATGATGTAATTCATAGGCTCTAACAACTTTTTATAGCCTTTTCCCTCTCTCCCAAATCTCTTAAACTTTATACTGTCTAGAACCTGAAACTCTTCCCTCTACTAGTAGTCCAAATTTATTACTTACTGAATGAAGCTCTTCGCTTTGTCTTTCCCAGATTGACTTAACTTCTCAATAAATCCTTCTCCCCATTCCTGGGTATTTTTTGTTTATTCTTTGTATATTTTCTGTTTCTGTATTTTTAAAGTCTATAAATTTATCTGGTTGAATAGAATGTCAAGTAGGCTGGAAACAAATAAATTAATAAACTGGCTTATTAATGTCGGGTTTCTCTTTTAGTAATATGGAGAAGGGCCAAAGTTTATGCACCCTTTGATGTTGCTATATTTATCTTGTGTTGTGTACCATTTGCATTTCACAGTTAACGGTGCTGGACTTGCCATGGCTACCTGTGACATCATTTTCCTGAATGGTGGGAAGCCAGCCAACTTTTTGGATCTTGGTGGTGGTGTAAAGGAATCTCAAGTATATCAAGCATTCAAATTACTCACAGCTGATCCTAAGGTAACTTCTCTTTTTGTAGGAGAGGTTGCATGGTGTAATGATTTCTCACCATAATGATCTGCCTTGTTCTTGCTGCTGAGGATTGATAAGCCAGCACATGTATAATACTTTCCAGCCCCAGGTGCAAATACTGTCTTATATCACACTGGAATTCATGATGGCTTAAATCATCTTGGTAAAAGGCTTATAAGTACCCCTAGGATCTTACTTCAGGGCCTGTGCTTATAAAGTTCTGAGAGGCACAAGGATATTTTTTTAAACAGTGTCATGTAAATAAATATTGGTTGGCATGAAATATTTTTTGTGTGTACTTAACAATGAAGTGATTAGTTCTATGCTTATGTGAATTAGAGAGGACTGAGTCTCAGATTCCTTCCTCAAAGGTGCTGAGGTATTATAAGATTAAGACAGAAGAAAATTACAGGGTTATAATATTATGTATTACTGGAAAATGATGACCTCGCATCCTTCTATATGCTTTTTAATTTTCATCTCTAATGATTACATGTGTTACAGCTTGTGACATATGCTCTAAGTACATATAATGTTATTCCATGGGCATCTTTTCTTCTTAACTAGAATGTAGCTGTCATGCTAGGTGCATAGTAGGTACTTGGTAAATACTTAATCAGTTCAAAGACCAGTATGATTTGCATCCATTGTAGCTATTCAGTTGTCTATGATAAGATATCATTATATAGAAAGACTAATATTTTTCGAATATGTATTCAAATGTTGTCTGAACTTAATATGGAAACTTCCCATTCATAAGTAGACTGGCATTTTGGGCCTCCTGTGTATACAGTTTTGTCTTAGGTTAGTGGTATGCTTGTCTGTTTTCTTTATGACTTAGTTGGTAACCTTACATTTTTGTTAAATCTTTTTCTTATAATTACACACACACACATAAAATGGTTAAACATTATCAGCAACTTATCTTCATTTCTGCACTGCTGTTCAGAAATAGCAAAGTGACTGAAGTCCAAAGTCACTCAGCCATGAATTGTCCACAGGTGATTTTTCTGTTAATAGAAGCACCTTGTTTTCATTGATTAAGTATCAGAGGCTCCCTAATCATTTATGAATTCATTTATCCCTCTTTTCTACTCCTTTCTAAGGGAAGAATCATTTTTATCCGAAAGATTTTCAAAGCAATTGAAATCTGTAAATACCATGTACATAAAACACAGCTATTTCAACTGCTTGAACCACAAAATACCCAGAGGACAAGCAACTGTAATAAAATACTGCACATTTAGTGTTGACTGAAATTCAGTGCTGAGCATTAAAGAGAGCCAGGAAGGATTAGATCTACCAGGACAATCATATTGCATTTTCTTTGGAGTATCTTTTCTTAGTGGCTGATCCTAAATTTTAATTTTATTAAAGTACAGGAAGGGAATGAAAAATCACTTGGAAAGCTTTGTTTTTTGTTTAAAACAATCTTCAAAAATGTTGACTCTTCCTATTTTCAAGTGCTGGGAGTATTTAAACTTTTTTGAGATTGGCTGTCATCTTGGGTAGATAAAGGTATGTGGGAGTTATTTTATTTTTCTCATGCTATATCAGGAAAATAAATGCTTGGCTCATCTCACAGTACATTTTCCAAATCTTAAAATTTCAAAGTCAGTTAAAAAGCATAGAAATGTAATGGGTATTTTCAATCCTGGCGTTGTTTCACAGATTTCAGGGAACAGAGGCTAAAAAATAGTATCGATGAATTGATTGGATCTTGCAAGGAAACTGGTTGTAATTCTGGCAGTAATTATTTCAAGTAGAACCCCATCCAGTTGCTCAGAACTAGAGATTCCCCAGAGCCCAAAGCTAATTATTTCAAAGGTATTGATTTTCTTGTTAGATATAAGGATTAGTCAGTTGAATACACTAAAACTAAAAATAACAGAAGGCCCATTGTTGTTAAACTTAAATCAAGTGATAGTAGCAACTGCTTGTTTGTTATATGTTCAGGCTAATTCTATTGATCAAGTAATAAACATGCTCATTCACGAAAAATATTATGCATTGACATATATTTCCACTCATAACGTCTGCCATGGAGCTGAGACTTACATTTATTTCACTTGACTGTTAGTCCATTGCTGATTTTCACTGGGACCTAACACAAGTACCTTTATAACTAATGTGTCCCTTATTTGTTTGTAGTATATGTAAAATGAAGTTCCTGTGCCAAACTGATTAAAACAAGAATTTTTCCAAGATAGCGCACTTTCTAAACTGGATTCCCATGAAAAGTATCATTAAATATTTTATAATTCTCTTATTTTCCAGCTGGGCTTGAGATGAGAGAAAGGTAATAGAGTTTTTTCTGCTGGTGGTAGAATAGATACAGTCTCACCCTCATCATTTTAACTTATAAGATTCTAAACATAGGTGTTCTTAAAATTATAGGGAGTAAAATTGTTTTAGAAAGTAGAAGTAGGATTCTGTGCCAATCTATAAAGAATTTGAGCACATTTAAAGGAGAAATACTATCAAGAATGTTAGCATTATGTTTTTATTTTCCTGAGTCGTGCTTTTGACTTTTGTTTTTAATTTTGAACTTAGAATTCCAAAGGTATAAAAAATGAGTACAACATCATGTGGATTATGTAGAACATGTTGCATAAATGAATTAAAGGAAAAGATGGTTGATATGAATCTCAACAGTAACCTCTGCTCTGTTGTCCAGTTAAGCCAGTCTATTGCCCTCTGGAGGCCTGATTTTTGAAAAGCAGTAGCTTATGACTTGTGAAGTCTGTTCTCTTGATTTTACTGTGCTTCCTGGTTTAGGTCCAGCGTAGAGTCCAATATTCAAAGCCTTTTAGGAAGGAAATGTGCTATATAAGCACCAAATACTTGAAGAGATTTTTAGTGGGGCTCAGGTGCCAGGCAGCCTGGGTTCTATTTCTATCTTTAACATGTGTTAACTGTGGCACCTTGGGCATATCATGTAACTTTTATGTGTCTTGGTTTCCTATTTTATAAAATAGAGATAGTAATAGTACTTATTATCTCAGAGAGTTACTTCATGGTATGAATTGAGATACATATATTTCTCATTTAAAGGGCAATGGTTTCACGTGACAGTACTGTCTAAAAATTTTAATAAACTTTTATTAAAATAATAGATTTCATAAAGAACACTGTACAAACTTACTATCTACATTGTAAGTAGATAGTTCAATGAATTATGACAAAGTGAACATATTTGTGGATCCTCTGACCGCATCAAGATACAGGACATTTCCAGTGTTATGGACTGAGTATGTTTTCTCATAATTTATATGTTGAAATCCTACCCCTCAGTGTGATGGTGTGAGGAGGTGAGGCCTTTGGGCTGTAATTAGATCATGAGAGTAGAACCTTCATGGGTGGGATTAGTGCCCTTATAAAAGAGATTCCCAGAGAGCCCACTCACCCCTTCCTTGGTGTGAGGACATTGCTGGAAGATAGCCACCTGTGTACTACTTAGCAGCCACTGAATGTGCTGGTGACTTGATCTTGGACTTGCCAGCTTCCAGAACTGGGAGAAATGAATGCTTTCTAACCCCCCAGTCTATGGTAGTTTGTCACAGTTTGAATGCACTAGGACCGTCACCGTCCCAGCAGTGCTTTATACCTCCGCACTATCTCCCTCAACCCCGCTTTCTTCACAAAGCTAATATTCTCCTAGCTTCTACTATCAAAGATTTGTTTTGCCTGATTTTGAGCATAATACAAATGGAATCATGCACTGCATATACTTTTGTATTTGTCATCTTTCATTTGACTTTTATCAGATTCAACCATATTTTATGTAGTAGTGGTTCACTTACCCTTATTGCTATATAGCGTTTTTATGTCATTTTCTACTGATAGACATTTGTGTGATTCTCATTTTTTACTACGATGAATAATGTTGCTATGAACATAATCATACATGCCATTTGGAGCATATTTTTGTGGTGTATATGCTTGGATGTAGAATTTGTGGGCAATAGGGTATGCATATACTCAGTTTGAATGTATACTACCAAACAGTTTTCTAAACATGCCAATTTACATTCTGATAGGCGTGTGTGGGAAACCCTCACGGACATTTTTGTTATTCTGGTAGGCATGTGGTAGTATTTATTGTGGTTTAATGCCATTCCCTCATAACTAATCAGGATGAACACCTTTTCATGTGTTTATTAGCAATGTGAATATACTCTTTCAACTTCTGTCACCTCATGAATAAAGTAGACATGAAAATAATACCCCAAAGCATTGTTTTATTATCATTTAAGATACATGTAAAGTACTTGGCAAACCTTTCTAAAGCATGATGAAAACTTTAGTTTGTATGCTTTTTTCTTGAGTGTTCATTTTGATTATCATTTAAAGGCTTAGATTTAGAATTATTGAAACGGTGGGGAATAAATGGTTGTCTGCAGAAGTGGGAACTGTCTGAAGCAGTTCATTGATACCAGTGTTACTGCCTGGGTTGTTTTGAAATTGATGAAATGTGTAAGCAGTTTCAGTAGTGTGCAGTGATTCTCCCTCCAGACAGCCAAGGAAACAGTTTAATAAAGGGAGGATTAAATTCATATTTTAGGAGAACCACAAAATACAATTTGGTTTAAATTTGAGGAGAGGCCAGCTGGTTTAACTCTGTGGTAAGTACTTGAAAAGTCTTTAGAATTTGAGGCCGAGGATGTAAAACTGTGCTGTATTTTTGATAAGGGGTTTATGCGAATGCCATGAATTGTTTTAAGTATATTTTTGGATTAATGACATACTAAACGCCTTCTATATTGTTAATTATCATACAATTAGAGTTTATTTAAAAGCAAAACACAAGATCCTCTTTTTCCCTTAAATACATGCTTATATCAGAGGCATGAAACAAAACTCATTTTATCATTTACCACATATATTTGCTGAAATGCCTTATCTGCAAGGGAATATTTCTTTTGGGAATTAATAGAATTCTTTCAGGGATTTGTTTTCAGATATAAGGTCCAGGACTTTTTAAACATGAGCATTATTTTTTGAAATGATTACTGTGCATTTCTATTCTTACAGGCCAGTTTGAAAACTAATTTTACTTTCATATAGAGTTGAGAAGCAGCCATTCTTTATGATAATCAGCTACCTGATAGCCTAGTCTGAAGAGAGTAAAAATGGTTTTGTGCTTCTGGATCCACAACCTGTCATTTGGTTTCACCCCTTGTTTCATGTTACCACTGTGCATACTCGGGAACATGGAAAACCGTCCTCCCTGTGCTCATTTCTACTCGCAGGGATTTTCCTATTGTCATGAATTCATAAATGCTGACATTTGCTTTTCTTTTCCTGATGGCCATTTGACCCAAATTTCCAAGACTGTCTGGCTCTCCATGCCCAACTTACCTGCCAGTACTTCCCAGTAAGAGCCAAGTCCTGGCAAAGGCAGTTGTTTCTGAATCTCACACATGATCAGTGTGTCTGATAGCTACCACATTTTCAAAGCATCTGTAATGTAACACTCAATCTATTTTCATGCTCCTTGCTGACATACTCTCAGAAATAAGTAAAAAAATAAGATTTGTACTCTTTGCTCCACTTCTCAATATCCAGATTTTAATGGACCTGACTTTGTTTCATTGTAAGCGATTTAAAGAATTTAACAGATTTGGGGATATTTTAGTAAATTTTATGATTAATCTCAGTATGCTCAATAATTCATTATGAATCCTATATGAAGAGGCCTTTGTAGACTATTAAAGAGAAATGGACCACTAATCAAGTTGTAGTATCATATAGGTTGGAAATAATATCTACTTTATTAAATGTTAAGAATTTTTTTATTCTTAATTTTATTGCATTGAGAAAGGAAGTAGTTGACCTTAGCAATTAGAAAATATAGAAAATAGTGTATATCCTAGCAAGTTGAACAAATAATAGCTGAGATTAATGTCAGGCATCTCTGAATCTTAAGAATAATCTTAGGATGGATGAGTGATCAAGGCATCTGAAGGTTTTACTACTGTTATTTTTGAGGTATTGTTTTAGAATCTAAGGGATACCCTGGTCGCTCAGACAGTAAAGAATCTGTCTGCAATGTAGAAGACTTGGGTTTGATCCCTGGGTCAGGCAGATCCCCTGGAGAAGAGAATGGCCACTACATAGAAATGGCAAACTACATAGAAATCCACTCCAAGTCAAGCCAATTTCTTCAGCAAGCCCACATGGACATGTTACTCACTTAGGAAGTAGACAATGAGACAGTAACTCCTAATTCTCTGGCAGTGGTTGCAGGGTGAGGGGACACGGCATGGCAGGAAGAAGAAAGAGGATTCAGTGTCTTCAATCCACTCCAATATTCTTGCCTGAAAAGTTCTAGAGACAGAGGAACCTGACAGGTCCATGGGGTTGCAGAGAGTCCGACACTACTGAGTGACGTCACATTTAGAGTGCAAATTGCCTGGTAGAGGAAATCCCTGGATGTGGAGAGTGAACTGAGTAAAATTATTCTGGAGAACAAGGTTAAAAACCTTTGAACTGTGAATTTCTCTAGTTCCTTTGCTCTGCAGAAGTGAACTGTAGTCTGGTGGGATAAGCCCCAGTGGGTTCAGGAAATTGAAGACACTAAATCCTCTTTCTTCCTGCCATGCCGTGCCCCCCGACCCTGCCGCCACTGCCAGAGAATTAGGAGTTACTGTCTCATTGTCTACTTCCTAAATGAGTAGCATGTCCATGTGGGCTTGCTGAAGAAATCGGCTTGACTTGGAGTGGATTTCTATGTAGTGTGCCTTTTCCCCTAATTATTGAATTAGGGAAACATAAAACAGAAAAGTACAGAAATACAGTAAATTTTATATATGTGAGTGTCTTGATGAATAATATACCATTTTTGACAAAACTATTTTAAATAGTATAACTGACTATTATATAGTCTTTTTTCACTTTTTATGCACTTTTTGCGTGTCTTAGTACAGTACTAACATTTTCAGCGGCTTAACAGTGTACACATGTATAGATATATGTTTACTTAAACAGTCCTTTGTTTGGTAGTCAGGGTGTTTCCAATTTAATGCCACTGTGAACCCCCTTATATTCATAGCTTTAGAAACAGGTGAGATTTATTTACGTAAGATGAACTTATAGAAGTATGAGGGTAGAGATGAATGCAGAGGTTAAGTTTTTCACAAATTATCTCAGTATCAGTTGAAGGAACGTAGAGGGTTTTCATCAAATAAGTTTTCTTACATCCTGGCCATTGTTACTGTGACTGTTTACGGTCATGAGAAGTAACATTTTAAGTTATTTTTCTTTTATTGAACATTTTTATCACTTTTGTTATGATCTGCCTATTAATATATTTTGCCCATTTTCCATTGTGATGTCACTCTTTTTCACATTTAAAATACAGGCATGTGTGCGGTTTTGGAAATCAAAGGAATGGGCTCTTTTATATATCTTGCCACACTTTTTTTCCATGTCTTTAAATTGGTCTATATAAATTTTTATTATTTCATTGTATGTATGTCCTCCTGAAATAATATGAAGTGAGACCATTTAATGCATGTTTTGGGGGGCTATTATTTACTTAGTTTTTCATGAAACTTTTAGTAAGACTTTTTAAATTTGTTGCTTCATGAATCACCATATTAAGGTACAGTTGTAAGTGGAAGCATGGTACTCACAACTCCTCCAAATGTGACTTAAGGCAAGATGAATGTTGTTATTAAAATGGCATAGTTCTCTAGTTCTTAATAAGATTCATAGTTATTTTCAAGGAATGTTTTTCAAAGTATTGAAGGAATTTCATTGCAACCTAGTATGCATTTTTTTTCAGCCAGGATTCTTAGTACAGTTGATCCCACTCTTTGTAGGTTCAGTATTTGCAAATTTGCATATGTGCTAAACTTTATTTATGATCCTATAATTAATACTCGGTGCTTTCACAGTTGTTTGCAAAAATACACAGAATTTGAAAAATTTTAGTTACGTGGTACACTGTTCTCAGTGAATGTCAAACAAGTCAGCTTTTTCCTTTCTTATCTCAGTGCTCCTACAGTAAACAAGTGTCATTTTCATAATGTATTTAATGCCCCCTTTTTCATGTTTTATCCTTTTTGATGTGTGATTTTGCTGTTTAAAACAGACTCACATGTAGTGCTAAAGTACTGTCCAACGTGACCTGCCTTATAGAGAAAATACAACTTAGATAAGGTTTCTTGAGCCATGATTTACAATGTTGTTGGCCACAATTACACAAAAAACAAGGTTATATAGTGATAAGTTGACAAAAATGTGAACAAAAGCTCTCAGGAACCTAACCCTATATTTCCCCTAGGAGCAATGGTTCAGTATTCATTAATTCAGTGTTCACTGCAACTTATAGACCATATTGCTCTGAATAATGTGAATTGCCTTTATAAAGTTTTAGATAATTAGGACAGCTCTTCAGAATTACTTGCTAGAAACCCTCCATTTTATCTTTTCTAAGAAAGGACATTTAGGAACTCCTACTATAAAGTAAAATAGAAAACAAAAACTTTTCATAATTTACATTTATGTGTTTCCTAAGGGAAGTATTTTGATTATGAGAAACTTTGAAATGTGTCATAAATGACTTTTGAGACATAGCAGCTTTATAACTTTGGATTAAGTGAATAAACCTTGAGAACATTTTAATTTAGTTTTCACGTTTCAGTTAAGGTGATTTCCTTACCTGTTTAAATCCCTTCACTTTATGCTTTTTGACAGTTTTCTTTACATTTACAAAATTGATCATTTTTTACTTTTATAAATTTACCTTTCCTACTTCAAGTATAAAATTTTTAAAAAATGGCCCTAACTTTATTTCTATAACAGAACTGCTGTTACAGTTTGTTAAATTTTCTTCCAGCATTATCTATGCCTATCTTCTTTATAAGGTTATAACTAGAATGTTCTTCCTTTTGATGGTTTTTTTTTATTAGTCCAATATTACATGATAGACATATTCTCATGTTGGTCTCTCTGCCCATGAATTTTACTAGCAATATTAATAATCAGCTTATTAAAGCTTCTTTTTACTTTAAAGATAATTTAAAGAAGCATTCTATTTAAAATCTTTTTCAGAAACTATATGAACTTTGTAAATCAGATTTGCTAAATCAGAGTAAAATATCATAGTAAATGCAGTAATAACAAGCATAAAAAGCTTTATGGTACAAAACAAATTTTTATAACATCAAAAAAGAGAATTAGTATAATCCAAAACCACATTAGATACCTGTTCAGTGTTCTGTGCAATTACTACTTTCATGCACTGCTAATTTGAGTTTAATTATCTCAGAATTAATGGTGAATTGTTCATTAATATTTGATACAGTCATTCTGAATTGCCTGGACTTGAAGTAACCTAAAAATCCTAGAGGTGGCCTAATGCCCTTTCCTGTTTACTCAGCTCAGTATCTTCCTGATCTGCTTGCATGTGTGCTCAGTCCGGTCTGACTCTCTGTGACCCCATGAACTGTAGCCTGCTAGGCTCCTCTGTCGAGGGAATTTTCCAGGCAAAAATACTGGAGTGGGTTGCCATTTCCTACTCGAAGGGATTTTTCTGACCCAGGGATCCAACCCACATTTCTTGTGTCTCCTGTCTCCTGCATTGGCAGGTGAATTCTTTACCACTGCACCTTAACAATGAGTATTTTTAGCTTCCTGATATCTTCATGTTATATACAATTTAATATGAAAGGGAGTCAAGAATGAGACTTGGCTAGAAGTAGGAAAATAAACTCACCTTTATTTTTTAGTGCTTTTTTGGGGCGGGCGGGGGCGGGGCGCCCAGGATTCCCTAATGAATTCTTTTGCTTAAGAACTTCATGAGAATCCATTGATTTCTATTTGCATTCTCTGTAAAGGAATAAGACACCTCAGGCAAACTTCTAAAATAGGTGTTTTTTTAAATCTTTATCACCCTCATCAGATGCCACCTTGGTGATAATTTGTCCCAACTTCCCTTTTCTATATGATATTTACAGTTATAGTTCTCACCACTCAGTAATCTCCTTTATTCATTCATTTCTCTAAAGTCTCATAAAATTACCTTGAAATACTCTTTTCCACCCTCCCACTTCTTACTGATTATTCAGTAAACTTTCCATTTGCTCATATTCTTTATAAATAGCTACAAATACAGTCTCCTTGAGTTGTTTTTTTCAGTCCATAGTTTTGTTCAACTATTATTATATTTTCATTATTTCTAGCCACCCATCTCATGTGTAGAACATAGTAAGTTCTCCAAAAATGTATTTTTAGAGCAAGTTCATATCGACAATTCATATTTGTTTCCATATGCATCATCTAGCCAAATGTTCTCAGTCTGAAAGAAGAACATAATGAATCAATGAGTTGTCTTTCTGAAACAATTCATTTCCTAAACTGGACGCTAATGTCATGTTTGGCGAGACCTTAATTGGAAAGGGCTGCCTGATAAGGACCATAATCTAGAACTAGACTTTGTCCTACAAGGTCAAGTAAATGATGGAAGGAAGGAACTCATTTCAGAGGGTGGGATGAGGCTTTATCCAACTGCCAGATGCAGGAGAATAGTTGGTTTTACAGGGAGGATTGTGAGTGTGGGTAGCAGATCTTACCTGAAAGCAACATGTTAGTAGAAGACAACAAGAGTACAAAGATAGGGAGGCAATTCCTAAGTAGTATTTAGGGTTTTCTATTAACAGGTAGCCATTTCCACAGTTCACAGGCCATAGTGCAGCGATCAGATGCCATTTATGCACGATACCTTGTAAATAGAAGTTTGGTTGTACGGAGACTAGCCTACCAGGCACATAGCTAAGGCAAGAACTCAGCTAGAAGTACAAGTCAGAATGTCAACCATGAGGTTGGCAAAGGCTCATCCAACAATAAGAATGATTTTATTGAAGAGGGAGATATCCCCAGCCTGTTGGAAGCAGGTCTTCAAAGATCCCTTCTGAAGTCAAGACTTGTTCCTGAGACCACAGAATGACTAAGCTGGAGTGTTCAGAAATGTCAGCCAAACAGGAATATACCCTGTCTCCCTGGGGAGTGAAGGAGAGAAGGGATTTTGTACTCTGATAATCCAGATGGAGATATCTTGTGGTTTAAAGCAAGTATCCCACCAAAAGCAATTCATATTTCAGCAAAATTATTTCAGGTTAAAACAGAAAAAAAGGGAATATATTGTGTCTATATGCCAGGCATTCCTCTGGGCACTAAAGATAAAGCAGTGATTGAAATAGAGTCTTACTCTCTCGGAGCTGCCGTGTTAGAGGTGATAAATAGATAAATGAGTAAATTCACAGCCCAGTGAATGAATAAATCTATAATATAGAGCAAATACCTTATATATTATGTAATGATATTCAACTAATTTGAAAAATAAAATTGAAAGGGAGCCCTGAAAATGCCAGGAGTTTTTTTTTTTTTTTTTTTTTATAATAGATTGATAGGTTTGTCCAAGAAAGCCTCTAGATACATTTACGTTGGAGAACAAAATGCTGTAGCTGTTGCATGAGTTGTGGTCTAGGTTTGTGATGGTGTATTTGCCGCTAAAGAGGGAGGCTCTTCCACATCTACATCCATTGGAGTTGCCCTCCTTTCCTTTATCTTTACTCACTACTTCTTTGCCAAAGTGTTCTAATCAACATTTCTTGCTTTATTATGGATCTAAAATAAGATTTTGCTCACTTGAATAGTTTATGCTGCGACTTTAATAATTTGGGTGGCAACTCTCTTGCAATTAGAGGTCCTTTGTGAACATCGATTAATATTTTATCTACATGTCTAAGACCCTCTCCTGGGATGCTCTTTTTACCACCTTTGAGGTCTTATGAAACAGAGCACTTGAAACACATGTATTAGTTCGCATTCCCAATGGACAGCTGGCACAAATCCTAGTTAATCATTTTTCTTCCAGCTTATCTGTGAGTTCTTTCATTAATCATTATATGTAAGCATTCTGGGCACATCCCTTTTTTCTCAATTAGAGCTCCAGTAGAATATTTTTTGAGCACACATTTAGGTGTCTGCTCAGAGGCCTTAGGATCATAAACTGTGAACAGGAAATCCATTTGGAGCTTTAACCCATGACCTTCTAGATTCACTTGCTCGTTAATCCCATGCAGTACATTTTGAGAAGAGAAGGAGACTTAAGTGACTTAGAATCTTCACTATGTCAGTGTGGTCCAAGAATATTGGCACTTGGGTAGCAGTTTGGCAGGGAAATGTCCAACTCATACTGTATTTATATGATTTCAGATATTTTTCTGTACTTTGTAATCTATGATTAGTTGTTTTACTTTATAAATGGAGCTTCTTCATGAAGATGAATTTCCAGATAGCTAATCCAAATGCTCACAGCGTTAAGCATGTTCCAAAGAAGAGATGTTTGATACTCAAATGAAGAGAGAAAAAGAAGCAAAGGTGAAAATACAAAAGCCAAGAAACATGAAAAGATGTTTTACTGAAATAATAGATTCAGTCATTCCATTTTTTATCTCCAAGTATAGCATTAAAACACTACCTATTGAAAGGTGTATCAGTTTATCAAACAATGCACAATATCTTAGGAAGAATAACTGGACAGAAATTAGAGCCTCATCATCATTAAAAAAAATCTATTATTCTTTTCCCATCATGTTTTCTCATGATTCTTTTGTTCCTTTAAGGATTCTTCTCCTGTTCCCTGTGCTCTTGGGAATGCCATCAAATTCAGTGCCTCCTCTGATGCTCTGTGTCTCTGCTTGGATCCTCTGTTCCCTCGCCTGCCCATGGGGTATCCTTAACTAGGAGTAGGCCACTTGCTTTACTGCATCCCTGAAAGCAGATAACCCTGAAAGTGATACCTTAGCACAGGCCCCTCAGTCTAATCAGCTTTCCTCCTAAAATTCATGGAAAAGGCCATCTATCTCTGGGGTCATGAATGAAAACAATATGGCTGAGGAGGTGCCCTCCCACCTGGTAAAAGTCTGAGTAAGATTCAGGAGCAAACCTTCATGATGGAGACTCCCTCGGCCTTAGGACCTCATTCCTATATAGCCTGTTTTCTGTAACTCAGTGATTCTCAAAGTGGTTGACCCAGCAGAAGTAGTGTCACCTAGAACCTTTTTAGAAATGTAAATTCTTGGTCCCATTCAAGCATGTTGTATCAAAAACTCTGGGGTGGGGCCCAGTACTGTGTTTTAACAAGTCTTTGTGTTGATTTTCATGTTTCCCTAAATTTGAGAACAATGACTATTATGATTCTGCAGCTTCTCTTTACTTCTTTGAGCTGCTCTCCCTTTCCTAGCTATGGGCCAAATCATTTTTTTCCCCCTTCGAATTAGATTTCATTTTATGACACTGACAACCCAGCAAGTCTGCTTAATATACCATACCTTTAAAATTCTCACCAGACTTGAGAGCTTGTCCCAGCATTCTCTTGTACCATATACTGGCTCTGGGCCCATATCTGTTAACACTTCTATTTAGTTCTTTCCCCATGCACTCTACACCCCCATGTATTTTAACTTTTTAGCCTCTTATTTTTATGTCAGAATCTCTGTGAAACTCAGAGAAATTTTATCAATCCTAAAGTGACTTTTCTATCCCAATGAGAATTAAGGATAATCTCCTAGTTGATAGGTAAAATTCATCAACTGGGATTGTAAATGCATTTTTCTGAAGATCAACTCCCTTGTGGAGAACTTTTATTTCTCTTCTCTCTAAGAGTAGAATACAGCAACAAGTTGTGTAATTTTCAAGTGACTTTCTATAAACTTTATGAAATCACCTAATCTTGAGCTCAGTCATTGAAGAAAATCTAATTCACTTTTGTCCCGATTAAGTTACCATCAACTACTTCTCACAAGAGATTTCCTTTCCTATTATTGTTCTCTGTGCCTTTAATCTCTCTTGGTACTTTTCTTCTTCTCTCTTGATTTGTAAGTGTTTTGCTGTGATTCAGTCTCCTGTCTATTCTTGTTACAAAATACAACCTTCATTTGCTATGTGGGTTCCTAGTGCTCTTTGGAAAAAAGGGAAGTGGTCAGATCTTTCAGTATTTGATAAAAATTCTAATGTAGAGTGTTTCAAGATGGAGATGTTGAATCGAGTTTTATGTTTAGTCAAGAAAATGGATCCATGATGGTATGTGACATGAGGAAGGTCTTTACTGAATTTTCTTTTGGTTTACACGGGGTGTGAAAAAAATCATGTAAAACTATAATATAATGTTTCTTTATCTTGATGTCTCTTTGTGAAAACTCCTTTTACAAGAATTCTTTGATCAGAGAATAAGCATATAACTTGCCCGTACCATTGGATAAACCATCTTTATGTCAACCATCTTTGGAGAATTGAAATTTACCTGCTTTTCTTTTAATTTGTATGTTCAGTGTCATGGTGAAACCTTGTTGCTGATTCTTCCACCCATGAGGTTGTCACCATGAGTGCTTATGTTATTGAATGTTCATGTTACTCTTAGAGAGTGGACTAGGCAAGAAATGGGGCAAGAAATGGCCTTCCTTAAACAAGAAATGGGCTTTCCTGGTGGTTCAGTTGCTAAAGAGTCTATTTGCCATTCAGGAGACCGCCTGCAATGCGGTCTGCCGTTCAGAATCCACCCACCATTCACGAGACCTGGGTTGGATCCCTGGGTCAGAAAGATCCCCTGGAGAAAGAAATGGCGACCCACTCCAGTATTCTGGCCTGGGAAATCCCATGGACAGAAGAGGAACCTGGTAGCCTACAATCCATGAGGTCGCAAAAGTCAGACATGGCATAGTGACTAAACCATCACCGTCAGGTCATGAGCTAAGTTTTATTCCTCTGTGTGATTCCCATACATCTCTAGCTCACTGCAACCACTACATTGTGGAGTCATAATCCATGTACAGGTGAGGCTCTAAAGACAGTTCATAAGGCAAAAAGTACAATAAAAATTAGCTTTGAAAGTCCTTTAAGTTACCCATATATCTTAACATCTTTAAGCACTAGAGTCCCTGTAGTGTGGTGAGATGCCCATCCATTGAGCATTTGGGAGTGAGCAATGAATCTCAGTCCCTCCCATCTCCCTCAGGGACTCAGGTCCTTTGAATGAAATGGCAGTGGGGTCACCCACTAGATTTTACTCACGGATTTCAACTCTTTCTCACTTACTTATTCTGTCCCCATGCCTGTAAAGGCAGATTCATATAAATTAAATGTGTTTATGATGTGACTTTTTGCTGCATGAGATGAGATTAAACAAGAGTGAAAAACAAGAGCCAAGAAGTTGTTTCAGGGTGTTCTTGTCAAGCATGTTAAACTGAACTCTTAGAAGGGTCATCTGTGTGGTCATTAAGAGCTTATACTTGATTGGCAGACAGAGTTCAACTGAGATTCATTTCTGTCAGTTCCCAGCTATGTGACCTTGGGCAAATTGATTCACCTTTCTGTGCCTGCCATTTAATCCATAAAGTGGGGTTGATAATCTGTGGTACTAGATGAAATAACACATGAAGTACTTTTAGCCTGGAACTTTAGGCAGTCATTCCATGAGGGCAGTGCCAGTGGTGGCTATCCTCAGGCAGTGGTTGCTGTGGTGGTCGTTAATATAATGGGGTAGTTGGCCCCTATTATGTAGATGAATTCCATCAGAATCGCTTGGAATGGAGACAGACTGAGGCTGCAGGAATTTTTAAGTTCTCCTTGTGAGTCCACAGTGCATCCAGTTTCAGAAAGAATGATGGAGAAGGCACTATTGTGGGAATGTGAGCTAACTAGCAGATACAAGGGAGTTTGCATGCATTTTCAGATTTAGGAATCATTCAGGAATATTATAAGAAGTTGTTCTGATCTTAAAAGCCTCTTTGAGTTAATCTCAAGAATAATGCCCTTGACTATTCTGTAAGACTAGATTCAGAGCTAGAACCAGTTACCCTGGGTTTTCTGAGCTTAGTATTATTTATAATACCCCCCCCCCCCAATAAAAATAGCCATGAGTTTCAGTTTTCTCTCTTTTTGCTTCCATTGCTAAAGCTTCCAAACATACTGGCTCATACCATCTGAAGTCATCAGGTTTGGTGAATAGTCTAGCTTGATGTGCTTAGAAGAATGTTATGAGACAAACCTGCTCCCTTACATGAATTTGGACATGACTCTTGATCTCTTAGAAGCAACAAAACATTTAGGGTTAAAATTGGATTTATAAATTATGTATAAATACACATAAATTGAATCCCATTAAAATCAAGTAAATGGGCAAAATGACCTTTGCACTGAGACAGAGGGAGAAAATGTATATTCAAGTTATATAGTTCTCAGGGAGATTTTTCTGTACCATAATCATTGAAGTTATCCTTCCAGACAGTATTTCCGTTTCATAACTATGTGGACTTTCAAATGGAAAAAAAAAGCCTATTATAAAGGAGTAGATGAAGGCAGTGCATGTGCACAGCATATCAGAGTTGGTGATGGACCTGGAATAAGGCTTCCCTTGTGGCTCAATGGTAAAGAATCTGCCTACCGATGCAGAAGATGTAGATTCCTTTCTTGGGTCAGGAAGATCCCCTGGAGAAGGAAATGGCAGCTCACTCCCGTATTCTTGCCTGGGAAATTGCATGGACATTGGAGCCTGGTGGACTGCAGTCCATGTGGTCCTGAAAGAGCTGGACACAAGAGACTAAACAACAACAAAACAGCAAATAGATGGAAGCAGTGCATTTGCACAGCATATCAAAGTTGGTGATGGACTTGGAATATTTCATGCTTAGCAGATCACTTTATGCAAAGTTTTTGGACCAGAGGCCTGTCTTTTCATTGCAAATTTATAATAGGACAAATTGCAGTGAGCTGGCAAGTTCCAGGACCTCCTTGGAATTGCTGGTTCCCACTGCTTTCTATTGGTCATTCTCTTGAACTCTTCTCTGGGGGACAGTGCTTTCTGAATTGTGGTAGATTCAACTTTATCAGAACTTGCAAGTCCAAAGCTTCTGTTACATGGAAGAGAAACTCAAAAAATGTTTCTCTTCCCACTGTTAAAAGGATGAAAGATAACTCAGTTTTGGTATTTACATATGAAAGATATTTTCATTGGTGAGTTCTTAATGTCTGAAGTTAGCTATTGTTGGTATTATTTTTCTTCTTTCTCTTTGACTGATATACAGTAGACTTAACTAAACTCTCATGTTCTGTCCGGGGTTCATTTCCAACCCGTGACTTCGGCGCTCAAGGTAATAGTCTTGATGATGTTTTGTCCATTATGCATCCCATTTACTTCCATAGCACTAATACAAACAGCATGAGTACTTGGACTTTAGTACTTGTGTTTTTATTCACTGCTTGGTGGCACACTTCCTCCTTTTCTAGCTCTCATCTTTTCAGACCTGGAAAGAAAATGGTGTTTGGCACTGGATGTGCTTGCCTTGTTACTGTCAAGGGTGAGCAAGTCTGAGGACAGGGAAGGCAGAGCTCATTATGTGTGAGTTTTAAGGAACACAGAGCTCAAAAGAGATGAAGTTCCAATCCACAAGCCCCTATCTCTTACACTTCCTAGGCCTGGGATAGGGGTTTCCTGAGGGAGAAATCTCGCAAGTGGAAAAGGACCCAAGAACTGTGAATGACCTGGATGTTTGTATGAGGGCATCAAAACAAAGAAACAGATATACAGTAAAGGTAAATTAAAGGACACCTACATTAAGCCAGTAAAATCTTGTGTTTAAATTTGAATTTAAGAGAATCTTCTTTAAAAATCTGTTTTAAAACTTTCTGTGTAACAGTATTTTAGAATTGGGTGAGACCTTCTAAATATGATAAAAGCAGTATCTTAAGGCGAGTTAAATTTGAGCAAATATAGGATGATTTGGCATGTTTTCCTGAAAGGGGGCCAAACCTGTTATAGTCACCCAGCAAATCAAGTCTTGCCTCATATTTGTTAGCTTAGTTAGAAATCAGTCTTAGGAATCATCTTAGTTTTAGAAATCAATAGAAAGAGACCAGTAAAACCATAGCAAATAAGCTGCCTGTTTGGGCTTTGTTTTGAGATATCGCAACACAACATTCCTGTCTTCAGTGTAGAGAAAATATAAATTCTAAGAATTTTAGTTTTCAACACTTCCCAAATCTCTCATAATTTCTTTGGGCCATGTAGTCTTAAAATGTAATGACTGCTCAAAGATGCCCGTGCCTTTTTGCCATTTTCTGTCATCCCCAAGGATGTCAGCAGTAGCCCCCTTTAGAGAAGAGCATACAGGCCTGACAAGTCACTATGGACTCTTGTTCCATTTACTTTCTAATTTGTTCCAATTACAAATGATTATAATTAAACACCATTCACAACTTTAATGTGCTTAGCAAGTCCAGACTGGTCCCGCTGCTACTCAGAAATTATTCTGTAGGAAACAGCCTTTTGTCTTTTCCAAACAAAATCTTTTAAAAATAAAGTTGGGTCAAAACTCAAAACTCACCCCCAAATAAAGTGTGCAATGTCTGTTCTTACACAGTTTGTACTTTGTAGTTAAAGTTCTTAATGAGCACCTGGGAACTTGGTACAGAAGGCTTTTTCTTTTTGTAAACAATGTTTAAAACATACCTTTTAACAGTCATTCTTTTTGGAGTCATAAATTAATTTACGCATCACTAATACTTTTTAAAAAAGCTTGAATTAAGTGTCTGAGAGATTTATTTCATTTTCTAAATAACTGTTCCATAGTTTAATCTGTGGTCAGTATGGAGTATTTGGAATACAGAAAAGCACACAAAATAAAATAAAATCACTCATGATATCTTAGCTCAGAGATAGCTATTGTTTAAATTTGGCCTGTCTGCTTCCAGTGTTTTCTTTTTACTTCTTGTATAAATACATATGTATTTTAAATTAAATTGGAATCATACTGCCTTTTCCACATAACAATATACTGAAATCATTTTACCACATCATTAACTTTTTTCCTACAACAAGAATTTTAACATGTGTGTTATATCCCATTGTGTGAATACATCCTTATATTTTTAGACCTTTCCCTATTAAAACATTTAGCCAGTTTCCTATTTTTTGATGTCACCATAATGTGATCATCTTTTATAATTTTGTGGTATTTTGTGCATGGAATTGGAATTGTAGTGTTGTTTCCTTCCCCTTCAGAGACATGGCATTATATTAAATATATTTTTAAAATTGATTATCTGTGTTTGTGCTGGGTCTTGTTGCTGTGCTGACTTTTCACTAGTTGTGATAAGCAGGGGCTAACTCTATAGTTGTGATACGCAGGCTTCTCATTGCGGTGGCTTCCCTTGTTGCTGAGCACAGGCTCCAGGGTACACTGGACTTCAGTAGTTCTGGTGCATGGGCTTAGTTGCTTTTGGCCATGTAGGATTTTTCTGGAACAGGGATCAAACCCATGTCTCCACCATTGACAGGCTTGTTCTTTACCCGTGAGCCACCAGAGAAGCCCCTAAATGTTTCTTTTTTAAAAATTCTGCACCTAAATATGAAATAATTTTATTTTTGTTGTCCCTCCTTAAAATAATACTCTGAGAAGTTCATTAATGAAGTTCACTGAATGAAGTGTTTTACTAAATGATCCCACATGTTAAATGAAAACTGATTAACAAATAGAGGCTTAGATATTAACAGATGTCTTCAGGAGGTCTGCATATAATTAGAGGAAATAAATCTTACTCTGATAGTGACAGTTTGGTAAAAACAAATTATTAGCAAGGGCATTTCATTGTAAGACAATCCAATAAATAGAATATGTATTAAAAGTCACATAAAAATCTAGTATATCTTGTAATAAATATGTGGTTATCCGATTTTAGATCTGTTAGTAAATATATTATACTTTGTGGTTGCTATAGACTGCCTCCAGTAAGAAAAGAAACATAATCCTTTCTAAAAATAATTATTTTCTTAAACTATAATAGTAGAATATGAACATGGGTGTTTTCTAGATTTTACCTTTTCCATATATTGAAGAAATTAATACTACTGAGTTGAAACTGCATCAAATTAAAGTCCAGGAAACAGCTTTTTTGCTATGTTCTTATTGGACTGATTTTATAAATTTTCATGGATGGACAAAGTAGGTAATTGATGTGAAACTCAGCTTGATTTTTTTCAGTGATACTATTAATTTATAATGTAACATTGAATTATTTTCACTTATTTTTTATATTTTAAACCAAGGCCCTCAGGCACTATAAAGATATATTTTTTTAATTGGTAGCATTATGATGATTTTGTAAGTATTTGTGTGTGTGTCTGTGTTTTTACTATTTTCTTTATAATCACATTATGGCCTCTGGAGGGACAAGTTTCTTACATGTACTTTTTCCTCCTAACTGCTGTAAGGAGGAAGAAAGCCATGAATCAGATTTGTTTCATTAACATACATTTTGTTTGTCAGTGTCTTGGTGGACGGAATCACAGTATCCAGTTAAAAGATTTGAGAGCCCAGACTTAGTATGGTCCGTTTTGAAGGTCCTGCCTGAGAGTAACAAGAGGCCAAGATTCTCCCTCAGAGCTGTCTATATTACCTTTCCTTATTGTCCTGTTCATCATCATCATTTCTACCCAGACGTCTTCTTCTGTATTCAGCCCCAGAAAAGGCAGGACCAGTATAGAGCAGACCATTTGCTGAGTAAATACCATATGATCTCTGTCTCTCTGTCTCCCTTTCTTGTGACTGTGGAACAGTGAAGTTTCTGCCTTCAGTGGAGCAGTAACTTAAGAAACTTGGATTTAGTGCTTTGGAGTGGTGTACAGGGGAGGAGAGAGCTATGATAATGTTCTAATGTCATTGACCTATTCGGGATAAAGAAGCCCCCAACACAGTCATTCGTAAGATTTGGAAGCTCTTACCACAGCTAATAATAGAGGTCACATTGCCTTTCCTTACTTTGTTGGCATACTGTCCCATCATTGGCCTTGTGTGGCCACCTCATACTCAAGGCCGAGAGACTTCAGACTTCCCTGGGTGCTCTGGCCAAATGTCATTTCTATACCATCCTAAAACAGCACACTGGCACTATGATTTTTAATAATTATCGCTAGAGCAATTCTTATCTTAGAAAATACACAAAAGCAAACACGCAAAACAGATGAAGACCACCCAGATCCCAATACCGTTAGCATCATGTTGGATTTTCTTCAAGTTTTCTTACCACAATGATTCGTGCTTCAGAGAGCAATGTCCTGACCTCCCTTTTTACACAACCCAACACCCTCCCAGTCTGTAGGCCTCTGCGTAACGAAGGAATGAAGTATTTCAGATCTGCAACAGCTGTGCTTGGGAAGAGCTCTCCATTCTTCAGTGTGTCAGGTAGGGATGGCACTGGGCCTATGTACAGATATCTTAATAATAGTCATTAAAAATACTTGGGTGTTTTAGAGAAAAGCATGTAAACGAAGTAAGTAAATACAGTTATAGACTCAACAGAAGCAGAAAGCTGAGGCAGAAGCTCAAGTATAAGAAACTCATTATATCCACATCTTTAGTTAACTTGGGCCTGAGAAAGCCATGTGAAATGTGAAAGAATTCATTGGCGTTTCTTATTCAAACTGTGTCATTCTTTTTGTTTTCTTTTCTTTATTGAATTTAGCCACTTTCCACTCCCCAGATTATGTCAGATTTACATGTGGACTCTGTACTTAAACTTGTTGTGTCAGTGGTAAAGCTTGAATTGAGAAAGTTAATTCCCTGGACACCATACACAATTTTTTTTTTTTTAAACCAAGATGCTTCTGGACATCTGAGGCCTATGTTAAGGCTGTTTTCACTTCAGGACATCCTGCATTTGGATCTCTTAAGATCTCATGTCCAGATGGATTCCCCATTGATTCTCCTTGAGACCTGCTATGTGACAACAACAACCACAGATCTGTCATGTCTCTTGTTTGGCTCCCATTGCTCTCAGGATACAGTTCCTAGCACCCACTGTGACTTACAAGGCTCCATGTGACCCAGCTCTCCAGGCCAGCTCCTGCCCTTTTATCTATTTGGTTTAAATTGGTCACTGTCCTCCTCTCTCTTTCCAGAATGTATGAGCACATCTCCATCTTTGGAACTTTAGCTGGGCTGTTCTTTGTGCCCCAAGCTGTTTCCCTTTCATGTTTTTCTTTCTTCTAGTCACTTCTTATGTCTCATCCTAAATGTTGTTATGCAGAAAGCTTTCCACAAACCCCTCCGACCTCGTTGAAGCCAAGGGTATTACTGGTTATGATTTCTTCAATCATACTATACTACTTTTCAATTATGGAGTTGTGTTGGTGATTTGTATTCAATTCTGTTATAGTTATCCACTGCTTCCTAACAAACCACCACCACCTCACCCAGCACCCAGTGTAGTGGCTTTAAATAGCAGCTTATTCTTATTTATTCTGGTTCTGTGGGGTATTTGGGCTTGGCTGAGTGGTCTTGCTTGGATTATGTCATGAAGCTTCACACAGTGGTGGCTGGGGCTGGAGCCACACTAAGGTTCCTCAGGGCCAGAAGTTCTCAGTCGCTCTGTCACCTATTTGGGACCTCACTGTTCCTTGATCCCTCTCTTTTCTTTTTCTCCACATCAGACCTCATCTCTCCATGTGGTCTGGCCTTTCATGGTGGTCTCAATATGATTTTGTTGACGACTGGCTTCCAGGAGGCAGGAAATGGATGCTGCCAGGGCAGGACTAGTACTGTGTCAGTTCTGCCATATTCTGTTAGTCTGAAAAGTCACAGGTCCTGTTCAGATTCAAGGAGGGTAGAGAAATAGACCCTGTTTCTTAATGTGGGAGTAGCAGAACCACATTATATATGGTGGGAGACGCTGCTTCACCATCTTTGGAGACTGCCCAACCTCCACTGCTCAACTATGAAGTCAAAGTCCAGGTCTTACACTATATTGGCACATAGTAGGTGCTGAAAATATGTTTTTGAGCAAATAAATGAGTAATAACTCCAGAGAAAAGTCTTAGATAAATATGAGACCAGGAAACAAATCTCAGTGATTCAGATCTCTTGGCTCTTCCTGAGTTGAACCCCATTTTCTACCTCCCCCATCCTCTATCTTAGAATTTGTGAACATTCAGCATGCTTTTATGTTATACATTTGCCTCTCATGTAGGGGCAAATCAATAGAAACATTTCCACTTGGCTGAACAACTGCTTTCTAGTTATTTCCCCTCCCACTTGTTTCCCCCAGTGAGGTTTCTTGAGACTGTATATTCTTTAGGTGCTTAGCTCAATGTTAGATCACACAGTGGCCGGTAATAACCTGGGCCACTTACACATGTACCGGGATTGGAGTTCCATCTCTTCGTTCTTAGCTTTGTGACCTTGGTGAGTGACTAAACTCCTCTAAGACTCATTTTTTTCTTGTCAGTAAAGTGGGCTATATTTCTATATCAATAGAAACATTTCCACAGTAGTGTTACAAATACTCAGTTCAGTTCAGTTCAGTCACTCAGTCGTGTCCGACTCTTTGCGATCCCATGAATCGCAGCACGCCAGGCCTCCCTGTCCATCACCATCTCCCGGAGTTCACTCAAACTCACGTCCATCTAGTCAATGATGCCATCCAGCCATCTCATCCTCGGTCGTCCCCTTCTCCTCCTGCCCCCAATCCCTCCCAGCATCAGAGTCTTTTCCAATGAGTCAACTCTTCGCATGAGGTGGTCAAAGTACTGGAGTTTCAGCTTTAGTATCATTCCCTCCAAAGAAATCCCAGGGCTGATCTCCTTCAGAATGGACTGGTTGGATCTCCTTGCTGTCCAAGGGACTCTCAAGAGTCTTCTCCAACACCACAGTTCAAAAGCATCGATTCTTCGGCGCTCAGCCTTCTTCACAGTCCAACTCTCATCCGTAGGAGACACCATAGCCTTTAATTAGACGGACCTTTGTTGGCAAAGTAGTGTCTCTGCTTTTCAACATGCTATCTAGGTTGGTCATAACTTTTCTTCCAAGGAGTAAGTGTCTTTTAATTTCATGGCTGCAGTCAACATCTGCAGTGACTTTGGGGCCCAAAAAAATAAAGTCTGACACTGTTTCCACTGTTTCCCCATCTATTTCCCATGAAGTGATGGGGTCAGATGCCATGATCTTCGTTTTCTGAATGTTGAGCTTTATCCAACTTTTTCACTCTCTTCTTTCACTTTCATCAAGAGGCTTTTTAGTTCTTCTTCACTTTCTGCCATAAGGGTGGTGTCATCTTGATATCTGAAGTTATTGATATTTCTCCCGGCAATCTTGATTCCAGCTTGTGTTTCTTCCAGCTCAGCATTTCTCATGATGTACTCTGCATATAAGTTAAATAAGCAGGGTGACAATATTCAGCCTTGACGTACTCCTTTTTTATTAAAGTACATAATAAGACTTGTAAAGCTCTTAGCACGTACCATTGTTGTTGTTTAGTTGTGTCCAATTCTTTATGACCCCGTGGAATGTAGCCCACCAGGCTCCTCTGTCAATGGGATTTCCCAGGCAAGAATACTGGAGTGGGTTGCCATTTCCTTCTCCAAGGGATCTTCCCAACCAAGGCATTGAACCTGCATCTCTTGCACTGGCAGGTGGATTCTTTATCACTGATCCACCTGGGAAGCCTGCATCTACCCTTAGTTATTGTGTATTCCCAGTAACTGTTGGGTGTCATGTTACACTGATGTACTCATCAGTTAGCAGAGATTTGTTAGTAAATAAACATATTAGAAGTTTTGAATACTTCCTTTTAAGACATGCTACTCTGTACCCATTCAAGGGAAAATTACAGTTTAGGTTTCAAGACATAATCCTTCTACTAAAACTCATTTTGAAAAAGCTGTCATTCTAGGCCTTGCCCTTTGTTTGTTTGTTTTCATATTATAAGAGGGCAGTAGGGCTGGATTTTTCCTCACTTCATTTGTCAGAGTTGTCCCCTCAAGAGCTTACATAGGTATAATACACGCTTTGACTCAACCCGTTGCATTTGGTAAGAAAATTGTGAGAAACTGAAAAGCTTCATATGCTTCTGTGCTTGTGGTTAGAAAAAATGTAGCACAGCTATTATTTTGATTTGCAAAATTTAAGAGATTCTGACTAGAATAGCAAAACTTAGATTTCAGCTGGATAATTATGTAGGTAAGTGTATTTATCCATTGACATCAAGATTTAAGATAAAAAAAGTTTTGGACAACATTTGAAGTTCTACAGATAGCTTTGCAGGCCAGAGGTCATTAACAGTAAGAAAGGTCCTTGTTTCTGAATTCATATCATTGTGGATGGTCCCTTTCTCTATTCTTAAAAACAAATTAAATATTCTTACTTTTCAAAATCCTGACTTGTATCTCATGTTATGATAGGCTATATTTAATACATTTACCCTAAAGAAAAGAGGGTACTTTTAGAGTCTCCTTTAGAAAGGAGACTTTCTGCTGCCTGCCTTTTATAAGCTGTAAAGCAGGTTACAATATGTTTCTTTATCTTGGCTGTTCCACCAGGTAATATTTCATACCTGACCATCCACCAGTTTCTTGATTGTAATCAATCCATTCTGTCGTTATCATACTTGCTTGTACTATGACTCAGCCACCACTTTTCCCCAAAACCTTAGCATTGCTTCGAGGAGATCATGCTGTCTAATCTTAAAGGAAAAATAGGAGAACAAGGCACAGGTATTGCCACACAGAAATCGATAGCTGCAAACTTCAGAGCCGTTTCATCCTGCCAGATGCCATCTTGATAGCACCACTGCTTTTCCTTGTTAGTAATAGCAGAACATCAGATTAAGATTCCCTCGCAAGAGAGCGATATAAACTGAGAAGTTAATTTTTATTGCCTAAAAGCTATAAAATCAGTTGGATATATGGAGGCAGTCAGCCATGTTCAAGTCAATGTTTTAGAAATTCTTTTGGGTTACCTGTTAAGTTAATGTTAATTTATTAAATCCATATTTTAAAAAAATAGATGTGAAACACTGACCAGTGTTTAAATTCATTTGTTAAATCAGAGTACTTAAGCAGGGATACAGTTTTAAGGGTTGTGTGTTTATTAAATGTACTGGTTCCTGAGAAATGCACTGGGATTTTGTAAGGTTGAGTCCTGATTCTTACTCTGACTGTAATTATCTATATATTATTAGGTCCTTGTTTCTCAAACTTGAGTATATCCCAGAACCACCTCAAGGGCTTGGTAAAATACAGAATGTGGGTTCCATTTTAGATCATGTTTAGTGGTCAGTGCTAGGAGGACAATAGAGCAGGATGAGGTTTTGCTGAACTTGTAGATCGGGGTCGCAGACACCACCAAACCAGGATTCATATGCAAGGCTTTTGTTTGGGGAAGTGCTTTCGGTGGAAAATGAAGAAGAGGCCAGGAGAGGCTGGGAGGTCCTCCAGACTGTGATGGAGATCTGACTGTGAGTGAGGGAGAAGGGGAAGGAGGAGTGGGAGAAGTGTCCCATGCTGACAGGCAGAGTGAGGAACACCTGGCAAGGCTGTAGGGGTGTCCTGGAGCTAAAGTCACCTGATAGTGAAGTACCCCCCTCTCACAGGGATGAGTCAGGCCTTGTGTCCCTCCAGGCCCCCGTTATGGCTGGGAGCAGGGAAGCATGGCTCTCAAGTTGCAGATCCAAGGTGCATTCTCATGGCCTCACCAGCCAGTAAGCAGTTATTTGAGATGGAGTGACCATAGGGGGCTTCTCCCTGAGACATGTGTGCTGAGACCTGAATGATGCCAAGGAACCTGTGTTGACTTGGGGCTTAAGGAGAGAGCCGGGGTAGCAAGTGTGGACTTCAAGGGCAGAGCAATGGAGGAGAACTGAGTGGAAAGTGAGAGAGAGTCTGCGGCCAGTTCAGGAATTGCTTGTAGGCCCAAATGGAAAGTTTAAATTTTATTCTAAATAAAATAGGAAGCCTCTCCAAGTCTTTAAGCACCAAAATGATGACATCAGAGAAGGAGATAGAGGTGTGTGTCTCTCAAAGGGTAGAGAGAGCAGAAATCAGGTAGGACTTTCAGTTCAGTTCAGTTCAGTCACTCAGTCGTGTCCAACTCTTTGCGACCCCATGAATCGCAGCATGCCAAGCTTCCCTGTCTATCACCAACTCCCGTAGTTCACTCAGACTCACGTTCATCGAGTCAGTGATGCCATCCAGCCATCTCATCCTTGGTTGTCCCCTTCTTCTGCTGCCCCCAATTCCTCCCAGCATCAAAGTCTTTTCCAATGAGTCAACTCTTCGCATGAGGTGGCCAAAGTACTGGAGTTTCAGCTTTAGCATCATTCCTTCCAGAGAAATCCCAGGGCTGATCTCCTTGCAGTCCAAGGGACTCTCAAGAGTCTTCTCCAGCACCACAGTTCAAAAGCATCAATTCTTCGGCGCTCACCCCTCTTCACAGTCCAACTCTCACATCCATACATGACTACTGGAAAAACCATAGCCTTGACTAGATGGATCTTAGTCGGCAAAGTAATGTCTCTGCTTTTGAATATGCCATCTAGATTGGTCATAACTTTTCTCCAAGGAGTAAGCATCTTTTAATTTCATGGGTGCAATCACCATCTGCATTGATTTTGGAGCACCCCAAAATAAAGTCTGACACTGTTTCCACTGTTTCTCCATCTATTTCCCATAGAGTGATGGGACTAGATGCCATGATCTTCGTTTTCTGAATGTTGAACTTTATGCCAACTTTTTCACTCTCTTCTTTCACTTTCATCAAGAGGCGTTTTAGCTCCTCTTCACTTTCTGCCATAAGGGTGGTGTCATCTGCATATCTGAGGTTGTTGATATTTCTCCCAGCAATCTTGATTCCAGCTTGTGTTTCTTCCAGTCCAGCGTTTCTCATGATGTACTCTGCATAGAAGTTAAAGAAGCAGGGTGACAATATACAGCCTTGACGTACTCCTTTTCCTATTTGGAACCAGTCTGTTGTTCCATGTCCAGTTCTAGCTGTTGCTTCCTGGCCTGCATACAGATTTCTCAGGAGGCAGGTTAGGTGGTCTGGTATTCCCATCTCTTTCAGAATTTTCCACAGTTTATTGTGATCCACACAGTCAAAGGCTTTGGTTAGGACTTCAGTTAGCATTAATCTAGGCAACCCCAAACTATCTTTTGAATAGTGTTTCCTTATTGAAAATTATACCTTTGAATTACCCCTTTTTTCCTCCATGTCTTTAAGGATCCTGAAAATATAGTGAGTAGTCTGCTGATATCTGGGAAACAATTGAAGGTCCCTGTTTTCTCCCCACCTGTCTTCCATAATGTATTTCAAGCTGTGTTTTTGTCCACCCACAGTTCCAAAGAATGTTCAAATTACTGTACAATTGCATTCATATCACATGCTAGCAAAGTAATGCTCAAAATCCTCCGAGCCAGGCTTCAACAGTATGTGAACCATGAACTTGCAGATGTTCAAGCTGGATTTAGAAAAGACAGAGGAACCAGAGATCAAACTACCAACATCCGTTGGATCATCAATAAAGCAAAAGAGTTCCAGAAAAGCATCTACTTCTGCTTTATTGACTATGCAAAGCCTTTGACTGTGTGGATCACAACAAACTGTGGAAAATTCTTAAAGAGATGGGAATACTAGACCACCTGACCTGCCTCCTGAGAAATCTGTATGCAGGTCAGGAGGCAACAGTTAGAACTGGATGTGGAACAACAGACTGGTTCCAAATCAGGAAAGGAGAAGGTCAAGGCTGTATATTGTCACCCTGCTTATTTAACTACATGCAGAGTACATCATACAAAATGACAGGCTGGAGAAGCACAAGCTGGAATCAGGATTGCCGGGATAAATATCAGTAACCTCAGATTTGCAGATGACACCACCCTTACGGCACAAAGCGAAGAAGACCTAAGGAGTATCTTGATGAAAGTGAAGGAGGAGAGTGAAAAAGTTGGCTTAAAACTCAACAGTTTAGAAACATTCAGAAAACTAAGATTATGGCATCCGGTCTGTCACTTCATGGCAATGGAAACAGTGATAGACTATTTTTTTGGGCTCCAAAATCTCTGCAGATGATGACCACAGCCATGAAATTAAAAGGCACTTGCTTCTTGAGAGAAAAGCTATGACAACCTAGATGGCATGTTAAAAAGCAGAGACATTACTTTTCCAACAAAGTTCCCTCTAGTCAAAGCTCTGGTTTTTCCAGTAGTCATGTATGGATGTGAGAGTTGGCCTATAAAGAAAGCTGAGCGCTGAAGAATTGATGCTTTTGAACTGGTGTTGGGGAAGACCCTTGAGAGTCCGTTGAAATGCAAGGAGATCCAACCAGATCCAACCAGTCTATCCTAAAGGAAATCAGTCTTGAATATTCATTGAAAGAACTGATGCTGAAGCTGAAGCTCCAATACTTTGCCTATCTGATGCGAAGAACTGACTCGTTAGAAAAGACCCCGATGCTGTGAAAGATTGAAGGTGGTGAGAAAAAGGGATGACCGAGGATAAGATGGTTGGATGGCGTCACCAATTCAATGGACACGAGTTTGAGTAAGCTCTAGGATTTGGTGATGGACAGGGCAGTGTGGCATGCTGTAGTCCATGATGTCACAAAGAGTCGGACATGACTGACTGACTGAACTAACTGACTTCCAGTTCATGCCATTGGCTCTCACTTCTCATGTAATCGCTTTCCCTACTCTGTGGTCCTTTGGTTTTTGACACCAGGTGATAACATGTAGCCTCATGTTTTTTCCCACAAACATGGACCATCACATCCAAACCATCTCATTATCTTTCTGTGTATGGTCTCAGAAATTACCTGCAGTACCACTCTCAAGGGTAAAATTGAAGCAAGACATTGGTTAATATATGGAGGCAACTTTTAGAAGAAAACAAATGAGTGGAATTTGGCTAAATTTGATTCATATTAAATATTAATCAAATATTTGATTTGACTGAAATGTGTGTTTTGTTTTGGAGGTGAGTGGTGGTGTCTAGATTCCTGTTCCACCCCTGGGCACTTTGGTCTGCTTGTACCCAGTGAAGTTTTTTGACATGAACTCTTCTTCCCTGTGCCTCCTCATTGTGTTTTGAGCAGCCATGGTGAACATGGAGTAAATCCTAGCCACAGTGCCTGCAATTTGGAAACATATCTCTGGGAATGGGGATATCCCCATTTCAGAGGGGTGCCGGCTGGGAAAGTGCTGTTCCCTAGAAGGGTGTGTGCTCACAGGCTTGTAAAAGTCCTCACTCCCATGAGGACTTCTCACTTTTTTCAGTTGTGAATTTTTCTGTTCTTTAAGTAGGTGAGGAGCTCTTGCAGACCGGGAGTAGTTGGTGCTTAGGCTTTAAGTAAAGTGCTGATTGCCCTGTCAATCAGAGCACCGACGAACTAGGGACTTCTAAGATTGATTCTTGACAGAATAATTAGAAAAGTGTCAGTAACTATTTGAGCACTCTGTAAAGGAATGGGCCCAGGCGAGGTCTCTACTGTCCACATCCAGAGGTTAAATTTTCAGAAAGACAAAACACAGTGTGTCATGGGAGAAAATTGCCTCCAGTGTGCAGGATAGGATGGCCCTCTAACTCCGGAACAACAGTGCCCAGTTGTCTGGGTGTTTGCAGATGTGTTTCCTTGGCCTTCTTCCAACACTGCTGCTGTTTCAATACCTGCTTGAAGTTATTTCTTTCTCTGTCCATTGTTTGCCTTGGAGGGAAGTGCAGACCGCTGGCAAGGCAGTTTTCTCCTTGACCTTTTTGTCAGGATGACCCTTTCCCCTCAATTCAAGAAGGCTGGCCCTTGCATAACCAGAATCACAAAACTGGTTTTTTGTTTGTTTGTTTGTTTGTTTGTTTTAACTCAGACAGTCCCAGGTACTTGATCAGGGCAGTGTTTCAAGACTATCTTAAGTCTAGGGGCACATGAACATGTACTCAGAGGACAAGAAAAGAGTGGCCTCATGGACCAAACTAATTGCCTCAAGAAAAGGTAAAAAAAAATTAGTTTATGTTTTCTCCTTTTATAGGAAAATACAGCTTAGGGAACTTAAGCATTTGTAACAAAATACATGGAGATAAAGAAAAATACCTCCTGTTTTTTTATCCTTTGTCATATTTTCCTTTTTTAAAAAAATAAATTTTGGAAAGAAAGTAATTCACTGTGCACATCTGCATGTTTATACAGATATTTTTAACACATCCCAGATTCCAGAGTTTATTGGAACAGATCTGAGAAATGCTGACGTCAGCCATCATTACCCTGTCTTCCTTTAATAATCACAGCAGCAGTAGTGATAACAATGAAGAATTAACATTGCTTGGAGTACTTTGAGGCAAAGTGCAAAATGCTTTCTATGTGTTGAAATATCTCTGTTTTAAAAATCAGAAAAATTTCAGTGGTGTTTAGCTGCTTTGTTAAGTAGACAGTTTAAGGGGGAAGGGGCATTGTCATTTCTTCATCTCCTGGTTGAATTTACTGAAACCAGTAAAAGGCAGAAGCCACAGCAGCATGCCCTCTAGTTCACCTCTTAGGACTGGCTTTTTGTCACTGCTCACAAACCTGAGTTGATCCTCATTTTCTGCAGACAGAATTCTAAACTCTTGAGACAGATTCAGAAGCTATGTCATCAGGCAGAGACCCTTACCTTCCATTGCTAGCATATTCTACCATCTGTTCTAAGTACCCTTGTCTAAGAAGGTCCTCCCTACTTTTCCTGCTTCAGTTAGCACTACTGCCTTGCAAATCTTCCCATGTTGAGTGAACTGGAGGACATTTAGCATATCATTGGATCTCAACTAGAGGTCATGTTTCCCCCCAGCCCTCCCTGGCCCATGGCACACATGGCAACATCTGGAGTCTTTGTCCCAATGATTTGGGGTAGTTGTGACTACTGGCATCTAGTGAGAAGAGGCCAGTGGGTGCTTCTAAACATCCTGCAATAGTCCTGCACAGATTTATACAGCCCAAAGTGACAACAGTAATCAGGTTGAGAAAACTTGTACTAGATGTAAGGTCCTCTCATTTGATTTATCACCATCTTCTCAGTGTTTGATGCATAGAATGGGATTAAAAGCATCTTGAAATTAATATACATACTCCTTCCTTCCCAGAACACCAACTTCCTTTATACTTCTTCTGTTATACAGAAATCTAATTACATTTTATGTTTTTACTTGCCAGAATACCAGAGTCACTTAAACATATAATCTACACTTAAGATTTCAAGCAGACTTACGGAGTTGGCAAAAGAAAATGAGAATGAATTGGCTTCAGTGCATTGCAAATGTTCAAACCCTGAGTTTTGTTTGCGGTGTTAAATTCGTGTACAGCATGGTAATTTGTTAATAGTCACATTTCAGTTTTCTCTATCTTCCTCCTTGAAAGAGAAACATATAAATGCATTTTCTTAAGAGCACAGTAAAAGAAAGGGTGATCTCTCTGTTACAGAAATTTCCAGGCGTGCACATACATGGGATGTCTTATAGAAGGAAGGTTAAGACTCATGAATATGCTGGGTCACTGAATATACAGGAACCTTGGGCAGAGTGGACTTGAGTCCTGGCCCCCTGGCTTAGAAACTTGAGGCAAATTACTTAATCTGTCTCTCTCCATGTTCCCTTCCCCATCTATAAATCTTGATCAGAAAACTCCCAGAGAGTGCACACCAAAATGTTCACGTTGGTAGTAGTATCTTTGATTGGTGCTTTGTGGGAGTGAGTTTTACTGCTTTTTGGCATTGTACTGATTTTTCCTTCCAGTGGACATGTATTATTTTGACAATCAAATTGGAATTACTATTAATACATAGTCAGGATGAGAAACCAGATTTCCTAACTCTACCTCTGGGCCCATTAGGAGTCAGTGAGTAAAAACATTATTTTTTACAAATAAAATTCTACCATTAGTTTGAAATTACAGTAAATTATAATTGTAGTAAGTTGAAGCACTCTTAATTATTTGAACCTTAGTTTTATCAACTATAAAATGAGAGTATTAACGACCTTATCAAGATAATGAATAGCACCAGTATGATCAGAGGGGCACTGGTGGCATTATAGCTCTGTCTCTTCCGAATAATGTATAACCTTAGAAAAGTCACTTCCCAACTCTGAAGTCAGTGTCTTCTCTGTAAAATGGAGTTACTCAAATCCTTGCAAAGTTGTTATGAAAATTGGTTAAAATAAGGTATGGCATCAGTTAACATAAAACATGATTTTCAACAATTTGTATATAGTGTACTATTTTCTGATATTAGAAATAATTATTAATATTATTGTCATTTTTATTGTTACTATAATGTATTATGTGAACTAAATTATAACTTTTACTTGGAATTTTTTTTTAGATTTATCATTAGCACTCATTATTTTTAGCTATATGTCTGTCATTGGAAATTATAAGACCCCAATCAGGAATAATTTACTCTCAAGACATTTATTGGTATAAGGCAGAGACTCTTTGTTCTGGGATATCAAGTTTCAGTTCATTAATTCTTCTTTAGTAGCAGCATCTCAACAGAATGTCAGTCAATTCTGTGAATGTTTTTTAGCCTTTCTTTCAGCTAGATAGAATTATGTGACTGCTTTCTGGACATTGAGATATAAACCAAAATGTAGTGTGGGACTTCTGTCAAAGCTGTTTTTAATAAGCTGAAGCAGTTGGAAAAGAAGCCCTTTTGCTTTTTCCCTGTTCTTCCCTGCTGCTTGGAATGATTTGGTTATGGCTGGAGCTCTAGCAGTACTCTTGGACTCAGAAATAAACTTAGTATGGTAGTTCTGCATGGTGACAGTGAAAGATCAAGGGGGTCTGAGTGTCTGATGGGCTTCCTTGATAGCTCAGTTGGTAAAGAATCCACCTGCAATGCAGGAGACCCCGGTTCGATTCCTGGGTCAGGAAGATCTACTGGAAAAGGGATAGGCTACCCACTCCAGTATTCTTGAGCTTCCCTTGTGGCTCAGCTGGTAAAGAATCCTCCTGCAATGTGGGAGACCTGGGTTCAATCCCTGGGTTGGGAAAATCCCCTGGAGAAGGGAAAGGCTACCCACTCCAGTATTCTGGCCTATAGAATTCCATGGACGATATAGTCCATGGGGTCGCAAAGAGTTGGACACGACTGAGTGACTTTCACTCACTCACTCAGGTCTCTGATTGACTTTAGGTAGTGTCAAACCAGTCCTGGCCTACCCACCACCAGTCTTCTTTCACATGAAAGAATAAATACTTACATGTTTTAAGTTCATGTATTTCTTTGTTCTTGACTGATCCAGTTTTGCTGCTGAGCTCTTTGCCAGAGTTCCTCATATTTATCATGGAATACTTCCAGTGTTTTTGATCTTCCCTGGTAAATTTCTCTTCCAGTATAAAGCAGTTAGATAAGTTAACTCCAGTTTAAACTGGACCTTTGAGCAAATCAACAAACAAAAACTTCCATAGGAGGTGCAAAGACAAATGTACGCTGTTCCTTGACATGCATTTTAGGCTTATTTGGAAGATGAAATATTTTTTAGAGAAAGCAGTGCTTGGCTTGAAAGTCTGCTGCCTGCATTCTGTCTGTATGTGGTGTCCCAGTCCAGTTGTTCATCTGGTAGTTGATGCTACTTCAGTGCCAGTGGAAATGCGTGGCATGTGATCTGGTGTTCTAGAGGTGGTACCAGTATTTCTGTAAAGCTGTTACAACGTTTTCCTTCAGATAGATGGTTGTAGCATGAATCTGGTGAGTTCTTTGTATACATTAACTAGAGAAAGGCCATGGAGAATACATTTTTATTCTAGAAAACAAAGAACATTTAGTGTTTGTTCTCTCTTTTTAAATGTACTTTGTCAAGCAGGGCATGCTAGTTTAAATAGTAGAAGTAGAGAAAGCTGTCCAAATGTGGTAAGTAATTCATATTAAAACACACACGCACACACCACAGCTGCCCTTTGAATGGTTCACTGGCCACCAAGATCAGGTGCCTGCTGAATTAAGAGCATTTGGATAATTGACCTTCCATGTGAATAAATTAGAATAGATTAGAGTTGACTGACCACATAACAATTTAAGTCATAAAAAAGTCCCTTTCTCCTTCTCAGCTACTTTGTTGTGTTGAATCTCAAAGGTGATTAACTGTGTCGTTTTTTTCGTTGTTGTTGGAAGACTTTCCTAATCACAAATTAGCAAACTTGAAAGGAATGGTAATACGTCAATGTGCCATTTCTATTTTAATTAAAGGCCGCAAAGGACTATATGACAGATCAAGTTGTTTAAAGACATTCTAGAAGGGCAGCATGGTTAGGGTGTTTTCATTTGCATTCAGCCTTCCCTTCCAGCCTGGAGTGGTTACTGTGATTCCAATCACTGGGGCAATTAAGCTCTGATGTTTTGGAGGTTCTTTTTACCCTTTTGACCTTTGCTCAATTGAGGCCACATGTTTGTGCATGGGATGTGCTTTGATGAATGAAGGCCATGCTGTATAAACAACAAATAATTATTACTTTAAACAGTCATGAAATTATAGAGCTGGCAAGGAGCTTAGACAGCCATGGGTTCACTTGCTTTTCTTTATAGATGAGAGGCGACACAGGCCAGTAAGAGGAGATGTTCAGTCCTCAGATCAGGAAGAAAGGTACTGGATGTAGCATAATGTAAAGAATCATTCTTATACACAAAGCCTTAGCCCTAGCTCCTGCATATACTGGTGTGTGGTTGTATTCAAATTGGATAAACATTCCTATAGAAAGAGGATATTTTTAGTACCTAATTTTAGGGTTTTTGTGAGATTGAAATGAGACAGATGTCTATATAGAACTGTTTTGGTTGCTAACTGCTGTGTAGCAGACCATTCCAAAATTTAGTGGCTTAAAACATTAATCATTTTGTTTCCTCATAATCAGCAATCTGGGTTGGGATCAGGTGGCCACTTCTACTCTTCTCGCTGTTCACCCTCTTGGCTGCATTCAGCTTGCAGGTTGGCTGGTGTTGGGGCTCAGCTGTGATGCAAGGGCCGTTGGGCTCTTTGCTCATCCCCACGTTGTTTGAGGCCTCTACTTCTCCACATGATCTCTCCACACGGTCCCTTCTTATGGCCTTCCCAGCAGAGTAACCACACTTATTGCATGGCACCTCAGGGTTTCTACCTGAGACTGCCATGCCTTTTTCAGACACAGGTCTAGAACTAGTGGAGCATCTTTTTTTGGTCACATTTCTAGCAGTTAAGGCAAGTCACAGGCTCAGCCAAGATTCATGAAGAAAGCATTATAGGAGATCATATATTAATTAGCGTTGACATGGCTCAGAGTAGGACACCAATCCAGCAGATCTTGACAAGGACCCACCTCTAAGCCTGATGCATGCCAAAGACACAATAAATGTTAGCTGCTCTATTTTGATGTAGTTGTAGTACTGAGAGTTGTCTTTATTGTTTGTTGTTACTGTTGTAAGTAGCCATAGGTAGAAAACAGTTCAGGTAGAAGTTTTGAAAGATGAAAAAAAATCTTATTTCTAACATCTTTTAGTAACCAGAGTTTTCCTGGGATTCTTCTGTGAAACTACAGATGGAAACATACTATTTGCAGTAGGCACAGAATAAATTTCCTAATTCAATAATTCTCCAATAAATTCCTCAGTTCTCTAATTCAAGCAGATGTGAGTTGTGGCCAGAGAGTCTGCATTTCTGATCAGTGTGACACTGAGAATAATACAGTTAAAGTTGTTCAAGTTAGAAAATTAGTTCTATAATTTCTTCTCATCTGTAAATTATTTTATAGTTCATATATATATATCACTTTAGAGCACTACATATTTTGGAGCAGCAGGAAATTAAAAACCTTTGCTTTTCCTCCAGTGTGATCCTTCACCTTTCTCCAGATCATTTTCCTGCTGTTGACGTAGAGAGCCATACTTGGAGAAGCGAGGCTCCAGTCTGGGACTCAGAGATCTTGGCCTTTACTGTTATTGTTGTTCAGTCTCTTAAGTCATGTGCAGCTCTTTGCAGTTCCATAGACTACAGCATGCCAGGCTTCCCTGTCCTTCACCATCTACTGGAATTTGCTCTAGCTTAAGTCCATTGATTCCATCCAACCATCTTATCCTCTGTTGCTCCTTTTTCTTCCTGCTCTCAATCTTTCCCCTTTCTTTTCCAATGAGTTGGCTCTTTGCATCAGGTGACCAAAATATTGGAGCTTCAGCATCAGTCCTTCCAGTGAATATTCAGGAGAAGGGAATAGCAAACCACTCTAGTATTCTTGCCTCAAGAATCCCTTGAATAGTATAGAAAGGCCTTTATTGTTAGCAGCATTTAAAAATGAGTATCTTTAGGAGGCTCCATTCTTTCATTAAGAGCAAGTTAACTATTTCGTTTTGTAGAGGCTATTTGGGGAATATTTGGATTTGATGAGCCTTCTGTGTCTAATGTTTATACTACATTATTATATAACTCCTTGAATGCTTTCTTTTTTGCAGAGTTCTTTGTCTTAATTTAAAAATTGTTCATACACAATTTAAAATGGTTAAAGCTTGCATAAGGGTATAAAGAAGAACAGAAAATAAATTGATAAACTGGAGTCATACATGTTAGTATTAATATTTTGGTGTGTATTATCCCAGACTTTTCATTTTAATATTCCATCCCTCCCCTAACACTTGTTCCTATCAGGCAAATATGTGAATTTGCTTTTAAATATTCACAATTGAAAGTCTTCAAGAAACTTTCAAGTTTAGTCATTTTGCTTGAGAGAAAGAGATAATCTGTTTTTGCTAATACATTTTAAATTTCACATTATTTATAATTTCTCCTTAGAAGCTTGAAATTAAGTTTTCTTTCCTTACTGATTTTGATTCTTTGCTGTCTGGCTTACATTGATTTCACCTCTCTGTGTTTCTAGTGAAGCCTGAGATTATTACACTCTAGTTGAGATGAGTGTGTTTTTTCTTGTGTCTTCACCTACTATGGTTAACATAACAGCTCTCTGTTCCTGTTATCAGCTACACCTTCCTCTGTTGTCTACATTCAATCCAATGTTCCAGAAAACCTTAGAATGAGAGTTTATACTGCGACTGAGCAAACATCTTGCTTAGTAACATTGGAGGAGCATTGGTTTCCTCCATAGAGGATCCTATTTTCCTTTGGTTTCTCTGTTATTCCCTCTATAAGACCTTCCTGTATTATGACCTTTGCATGCAGTGGGCCATATATTTTTCATTCAATTAATTTTTATTTTGATGGGTAATAAGGGTGATGAATCCTGTGTAGTTTTATTTAAGATATTCATATTTTGGGGTGGGGAGTGACATAATGGCCAGACGATATGAGATGTCCTACACTGTGCTTTGGTTTATATTTCACTACCCAGAAAATATTGACTTGATTCCAAGTTGAAAAGGAGGGTGAAAAATATCATAGAATTGGTATTCTTTTGAGATTCTGCAGCTAAGGAAAAAGTAAACAATCCGTGCTGGTACCCCAGTACCCCTGCCTTATACCAGTTAATGTCTTGACAGTGAATGATCTCTGATGGAGGTCTTATTACTTCTGGTGGCTTGATGGTAGACCAAAACAGTACCCTTTACACCAGATATCCCTAGGACAGAGTGAGAATGCCATGTGAGGACTGGGGACATTGTGCTGTTCTCCTTGGGATTGGAACACAAAGTAAGAGGACAGAAATGGAAAGACTCACCCTTTCTGGTGCCCATATTTGAAAACCTTCAGTCTTCAGGTTTTCACTTTCTCTGCCACATTTCCTAATAAGATCTCTACATTATCAAATGTTTTCCTCCACACTGTACTTGGAGCACATAATAGTGTTTTTTGATTAGAGTGATAATGCTAACATTAAGAATTATAAACAGAAGTTGTTTAAGTTAGAAAATTAATTTCTTCATACTGTATCAAAAGTATTTTACATTTCCAATTTGTATCACTCTAAAGCATTCCAGGCAGGAAGAAATTAAATATTCTTCATTTTCCTTCAATTTGATTATAGAAAACAGTCTCCCGTTTTAGTCAGGGGTTTTAAAATGAATTGGTTAAGCAGTCGTAAAAGATGCTTGTAGTGGTTTATGCCCCAGATCCCAAGTGTATGTCAAGTGCAGAATTATCCCTAACCCACATGACCTCTGCTTACTGAAAGGATGGGACCCATGAGCCAGAGGTCTCCATAATGTTCTTTAATCGTAATTCATAGAGCTCAGTTTCAAGTTACAGGTTTAAAAATACTTGATGTAAGTCAGACACAAATGGAATAAAATATATAAAAGATAGAAAATTTGAAATGAGTGAATCTTAAAAACTGACTATAGGTCCTAAGAACCACATACAATGTGTGAACTTTAGTAGATCCTGTTTGTGTATCTGTGTCTATAACACATTTTTGGGATGATTAGGAAAATTTCACTATGGACTACATATTAGATAAAATAATAGGGAATTATGATAAGTTATAATAATACTGTGATTGGGTGGTAGATTGTCCCTATGTTAGGAAATGCATCCCAAGGTATTTGGGGCAGAGTCATTAAGAAGGTAAGTTACTTTGAATGGTTCAGCATAATATTTACATGGAGACACAGATAAAGCAAATATGGCAAAATATTAAAAACTATTAAATGTAGGTAGAGGACATAACAGTGTTATATGCAATTATTTCAGCTTGTCTATATTTTTCTAGATATTTAACGTTTTTTGCCCTTCAAAAGGTGAAAAAGCATTGCTTAGTAAACACCAGTACAAACAACCTGTTGCTCATGGTATTCTCCAGTTCCCAAGCTGGTGTTTGATTATCATTTATTAAACATCTGCTATACCTGCCAGATACTCTTCCAAGTGCTAGAGATAAAAATTAGTAAGAAATTGTCTCTTTACTTCAAGAGCTAATAATTTCATATGTTTCTTTTGCTTCTTTTATTTACTAATAGTTCTAAGCCAAATTTCTATAAAATCTTGGGAATTAAATGTTTAATCTGCTTACACCTAAAAATTTTTTTAAGCAGTGTATATTAATCTAAGGTTGTTGCCAGTCAGACCTGTAACATCAAATTTTTTGGATAAGTTTTGTGTAATAACAATAGGCAGTAATGAATATTTTTAAGGTGTTTGAACATAAAAATGTGCCATTGATAACCTTGGGGGGTTGCACAAGTACATGGTGACTTTCTGGACAAATTTGGACGTATTTCCAACATTTGCAGGCTTCTCTGGTAGCTCAGTCAGTAAAGAATCCGCCTGCAATGCAGGAAATCCAGATTCGATCCCTGGGTCAGGAAGATCCCCTGGAGAAGGGAATGGCAACCCACTCCAGTATTCTTGCCTGGAGAATCCCATGGACAGAGGAGCTGGCTAGCTATAAAAGAGTCACAAATAGTCTGACATGACTGAATGACTTTAACACTGTTTCACTTGCAATATTTGCCATTAGAGTTATGTTTTAACAGGATAATGTCATTTGTAACCAGTGTGCATGTGACCACTTTTTCCAAGAGGCAAAGCCTTCTTAAAAGCCATGGGCTGATATGGATCCTCCATCAGAGAATATTAAGAGTTTCCCACTATCTGGAAACAGCTGTGTTGAAACATATTTTTTCCTACTTTCTAATTGTTATCCAGGTAACCAGAAAGGAAAAAACAAAAACAAAATCCACTGTCACTGTAAATATTTTCTTTGCATTATTCCTTCGAAGAAGAAAATGTTCACATAACTCAAACATCATAGCATTTGAAATCCAGTGTTGCAAGTCCTGGCACGTCAACTCCAAGGTAAAGAAAGAGAGATATATTGAGAATGAAGGGCAGTGCAGAAAAAAATAAATGAAGGATTTCAGGATTATACTTATTTTAAGGAATTTAAAGGCAGGTCTTCTGTGGACCTTCATCTGTGGTTCCCTTTGAAAAGGAAATAATACTAGAGGCTTCCTTTCAAGGACATTAGATCTTGCAGTTGGAAATGTAACTGATTTAGCAAGAAGACTCTTACACGTATCCACCAGATCCGCAAAATTTAAACAGCATTTGTGACTTGTAAACAAAGCTACTAGTTGACCTATAAGTTTAGAATATATATCTGAATAGAGATTCAGCTGCTGAATGACAATCAGATGAATTTATTAGATATCTCTGAGATGTAGAAAGGTCTTGGATCGGATTTAGTAGCCTCTATAAATATTTGAATGGAGAGATGGAGGAAAGAAAACACGGAGGATGGAAGGGGAGTGGGAGGGCAAGCAGGCCAAGATAGATGTGGGATTATCTAGTTAACGTGATAAGGAACTTGTGATAATTAATTTAGAAACTTACTGAAAGTAACCTCTTTTCTCTGTGTAAGAAAGAGTTGGATAAACTAATAGAAGGAAAAATAGTTTAATTTGTTAAGTGAACTGTTTAAGAGAACATTGCCAGTGTGTTAAGTAACACAGAAGCACTCATTTAAATAAAATCAGTGCACTAATTGCAGGTCTGTCTCAGTTTTGTAAAAGCAGGGCCAAAAGCTTAGAAAATATTTCAATAGTTATAATTCATGGCTGCACGTGGAAAGAGATGGGAATACCAGACCACCTGACCTGCTTCTTGAGAAATCTGTATGGAGGTCAGGAACTGTTAGAACTGGACATGGAACAACAGACTGGTTCCAAATGGGAAAAGGAGTATGTCAAGGCTGTATATTGTCACCCTGCTTATTTATCTTATACACACAGCACATCATGAGAAACTATGGGCTAGATGAAGCACAAGCTGGAATCCAGATTGCTGGGAGAAATATCAGTAACCTCAGATATGCAGACGACACCAGCCTTATGGCAGAAAGTGAAGAAGAACTAAAGAGCCTCGTGGTGAAAGTGAAAGAGAACAGTGAAAAGTTGGCTTAAAGCTCAGCATTCATAAACTAAGATCATGGCACCTGGTCCCATCACTTCATGGCAAATAAATGGGGAAACAATAGAAACGGTGGCTGACTTTATTTTTGGGGGGCTCCAAAATCACTGCAGATGGTGATTGTAGCCATGGAATTAAAAGACACTTAATCCTTGGAAGGAAAGTTATGACCAACCTAGACAGCATATTAAAAAGCAGAGACATTCCTTTGCCAACAACGGTCTGTCTAGTCAAGGCTATAGTTTTTCCAGTACAAGGCTACTTGTTTTTCAGTCGCTCACGACTGAACGACTGAACTGAACTGAACGTGGGATATACTTGAAACTCATAAAATTTTAAAATATTATGCTAATTTGTACGGTTGGTTGTTGTTCATTTCCTCAGTCGTGTCCGGCTCATTGTGACCCCTTGGACTGCAGAATGCCAGGCTTCCCTGTCTATCAACAACTCCTGGAGCTTGTTCAAACTCATGTCCATTGAGTGATGCCATCCAGCCATCTCATTCTCTGTCATCCCCTTCTCCTCCTACCTTCAATCTTCCCCAGCATCAGGGCCTTTTCTAATGAGAGGGCTCTTCACATCAGGTGGCCAAAGTATTGTAGTTTCAGCTTCAGCATCAGTCCTTCTAATGAATATTCACAATTGATTTCCTTTAGGATTGACTGGTTTGATCTCCTTGCAGTCCAAGGGACTCTGAAGAGTCTTCTACAACACCACAGCTCAAAAGTATCTATTCTTCCGCTTTCAATCTTGTTTATGGTCCAACTCTCACCTCTATGCGTGACTACTGGCAAAACCATAGCTTTGACTATACTGACTTTTGTCAGCAAAGTGATGTCTCTGCTTTTTAATGTGCTGTCTAGGTTTGTCATAACTATCCTTCCAAGCAGCAAACCTCTTTTAATTTTGTGGCTGCAGTCACCATCTGCAGTGATTTTGGAGCCCAGGAAAATAAAGTCTGCCACTGTTTCCATTGTTTCCCCATCTATTTGCCATGAGTGAAGGGACTGAATGCCATGATCTTAGTTTTCTGAAAGTTGAGTTTTAAGCCTACTTTTTCACTCTCCTCTTTCAGTTTCATCAAGAAGTTCTTTAGTTCCTCTTTGCTTTCTGCCATAAGGGTGGTGTCATCTGAGGTTATTGATATTTCTGCTGGTTAGTGTGTATTTTGTTCATTCCCCAAGTTCATATAAAAGGATGGGTATTTCCTATAGACACCCATGGAGTGGGAAAATGAATTATAGGAATTCCTGAATTTAGTTGTATTAAAAGCACCAGGGAGGTTTTTTTCTGCTTGTTTCTCTTTATGGAGAAGGGGAATTTCCAGAGATTATTTTTTGATTGCTCTGGAGTGAGGCTAGGCAAAGCATTTTTGCAAGTTCCAGCTGACTCTTTAGGACTGAGAATAACTAGGTTAGACCAGGAGGCAGTTTTCCTGGCTTTTAGACTAGATACTGACCTTTTTTTTCCTGTGACCTTGAACAACTGATGTAGTTGTTGTTTTAACTCCTCCTTTGCACTTTTTTCCTTTTAAAAAAGTTGAAGTATGGTTGGCTTAAAATATGGTGTTAGTTTTAGATGTATAGCAAAGTGATTCAGTTATATAGCAAATAGATTTAGTTATATAATTCCTTTTCATATTCTTTTCCCTTTTTTCCCCTCAGATTCTTTTCCTCTATAGATTATTATAAGATATAGTTTCCTGTGCTATACCATAGGTCCTTGTTGTTTACCTATTTTATAAGTACTAGTGTGTATATCGGAGAAGGCAATGGCATCCCACTCTAGTACTTTTGCCTGGAAAATCCCATGGACGGAGGAGCCTGGTAGGCTGCAGTCCATGGGGTCGCTAGAGTCAGACATGACTGAGCGACTTCACTTTCACTTTTCACTTTCATGCATTGGAGAAGGAAATGGCAACCCACTCCAGTGTTCTTGCCTGGAGAATCCCAGGGATGGGGAAGCCTGGTGGGCTGCCGTCTATGGGGACGCACAGAGTTGGACACGACTGAAGCGACTTAGCAGCAGCAGCAGCAGTGTGTATATGTTAATCCCAAACTCCTATTTTATCCCTCTCCCATCCCTTTCCTTTTGATAACCTTAAATTTGTTTTCTCTATATGTCAATCTGCTTCCATTTTGTAATAAGTTCATTTGTATCATTTTTTTTAGATTCTGCATGTAAACAATATCATATGATATTTCTCTTCCTCTGTCTGGCTTATTTTAAAAATCCTCAGAGTGTTGGAATACATGAGTAGTGTTAGATATTTAGGAATTTTGTGGGCAAGTTGTTAAACTGTTGCTAACTTGAAATTGGCTATGGTTAGTTTATTTACACCATGGAACTGAAGTTTATACCCCATCACATAGCCAGTTTGCCAGTTATTCACAGACTCTATTCTGTCATTAAAGTCCTTTCAAAATTTAAGGCTCCGTTAGTTAAAAATCAACCTTATATCATAGAGATTCTGAGAGATTTAACTATGATTTTAAATTAACTCCATGATATTGTAGGTGCAGAAACATTTTCCATTCTCTACCAGGTTCTTTGGTTGATCTAGTAAATAAATTGACAACAGGAGCAAACCTTATTTCATATGCACAAGATCCCAATAAAATATAAGAACTACCTGCATGTCAGGCAATAGAGGCTTATATCCTGAGCTAAGGGATAGGATAGGAGCCTAGAGCTTCAAAAGGAAGGAGGATAATTCACAGGATGATAAGAGGAGGAGTTTTTCCTGCCACACAGATAGGTCATTCATATAAGTCATTTTTTGTGGTAATAGCTCCCTTTCTTGGCCAGATCACCTGTATAAATTCTTTTAGGTTAGGGGAGAAGTAAAAGTTGTTCCTAAATCTGCTTAATTGCCTTCAGCTCAGAATGACAAAATGGCACATTTTGAGGTGGTTTATTCTGCTTCTCTTCAGTATAATTATCCCCAGAAATTTAAAAAAAAAACCTAAGGAAGAGGATAGAATTTTGTATCTATTAAAATAGTTATTTTAATAGAATACCCTTTTGTTGATGATTGTATCAGAAACTGAAAAAGTCAAGGATACCAGAAAAATGATGCTTGCTAAGGCATAAACATAATATGAAGTCACTAATATCTAGTTTACCAGTGTTAGAAGTTCTGCCCTGTAGATTATTTAGAATCTCCTGGATTCCTTTCCTATAGCTAGATGTTAGAAATAGTTTCATCCTAGCTGTCTAAAGACTAGCTTATGAAAGTAAATATTTTTTATTTCATGTAGTTCATCCAGTAGAAATTGTGACCTTAGGAGTATTGTTTTATTTATTAAACTCTCACTTACTGAAATGTTTGATCACTTGTCACTGAGGAGGTAAAATTTAAATTATGTCTAAAAAATGAGTAAGATTGAATAAAGGATGTGTAGGGAATGCATTCAAGCAGCTGAAACCAGTAGTGTTAGAATAAATACATGAGGTAAAAAAAAGGCTGCTACAAAAACGAGCAGTGAGTAGAATGGTTCAATTATAGAACTGAAAATCAGGCAGATGTGGGCCAATTTTTAAAAATTTTCTCTGCTACCATTTGCTTGCTATAAATCTAGAGTGGTAGTAAAACCTTCCTTATAAAGCTCTTTTGAAGGAATATGAAATAAGCAGTTGAATTTCCTAGGACCAAACCTACCATATAGTTAGTGCTCAGTGAACACTAGCTGCTGAGTTAATAAGATCAAGGGGTGAATTATGGTCAGGCCAGAAATGGCCTTTTATGTCATACTGAAGTCTTTAGGCTCAGTGCTATAAGGAACGGAGATTGCAAATGGTTTTGTTCAGACAAGTTGTGCACTTGTGTGTCAGGAACTAGTTAGAGGAGAACAAAGATGAGAATGGGCCAGATACATTGAGAAGCCATCCCCGTGAGCAAAGGAGTTACTGAAATGATCATGTTATCTTTTAGAACCTTGTTCCCCAAATTGTGGATTAGAACCTCTCATGATTCTTGAGAACTCTCTTTAGGTGGTTAAATAGCTGCATTAAATAACCATGACTCATGAACAAAGGGATGGAAAAGTTTAGGTTTGTGATATGTGTGTGTGTGTGTTAGTCACTCAGTCATGTCCGACTCTTTGTGGACACAGAGACTGTAGCTTGCCAAGTTCCTCTGTCCATTGAATTCTCCAGAAGTATGTGATAAATACAGTAAATTCTATTATTGGTGAACTCTTGATGAAGAGTACATGGATGGTCTCTGTTCGGTTTTCCTTCTTAAACCTTTTCTATATGCTTGAAATATATCACAGTTGAAAAAAATGAGAAAGTTTGTTCACTCTTTAATTCTCTTTCAGTTGTTGAAAATCTCAGTTTCTGGGTGCAGTAAGGCATTAACACTATGCCTTGGCTCAGGGCGAATGAAGAGGTTTTTGGTTTCTAAACTTCCGCTGGTCACTGTTAAGTTTCTATATGTGGTGAAGGGTGCCTGTGTTCACATTTCTTCAGAACATTATAAAAGCCAAGCCCCAAATAAAGCTTACTGATTTTCTAGTGCTTATAACATGACATCCTTTGTGTGTTCTGTGGAACATTGGAATATTTCCTGGGGAAAATGTGTATGTATGTTTTCTGTAAATAGCAAAGAGCCGTTTAATTTTAATGATTTGCCAAGTAGGGCCTGGACCTGATATAGTCTGTCTTATCAGTGTTACTTCTTATTGATAGAATTTTCTTCTCTTAATAGAATTTTTAAAACATAAATTACATTATTTCTACAAAATAAGTATACAAAAATGTGTTTCTGTAAAGGCAAAAAAGCAAGAGATATTCAAGGTAGTGTTTTTATTTACTTCTGTCTCTCTATTGATAGGATTTTATGTTCATTACTATCTCAGTGGAATATAAGTTGTTTTTTCTTTTTTTCCACTACCACAATCAATAAGAACACAACCAGTCAGAATAACTGGAGTTTACCCACTAAAAGGGAAAGCTTTGGGGTTTTTTTCCCCCCTTTCCACACATGACACAAGAGTACCGTATTCTCATGCACTGTTTAAACAATTTAAAAGTATATTGTTTTCCAGGACCAATTTCAGTCAGAATTTAGATTTAAGTTTTCTCACTCACCACTTTGAGGTGTTTGTATGAATATACATATTCATACATATGAATATACATATATATTCATGAATATATATGTATATTCATACAAACACATGATTCTAATTTGTTCTTTAAATAAATGGACCCATCTTATAAATATTCTTCTGTGATTTGAATATTTCACCTAGTCATAGATCTTAGAGAGCTTTTTACGTTAATATACATGACCTTACTTAATTTGTTTTCATGACTGCACAGCATTCTGTAATATGAAGGTTTGGTAACTTATTACCAAGTTCCTTCATGTTGAATATTAGGTTATTCATAGTTTTTTAATTTTTTCCCCTGTGACCATCATTAATATGAGTGTTTGTGAGCATTTGTGTATATTTTTGATAAATTGTTAGAAATAAAATTGCTAAACAGTGAATGAATATCTTAACTTTAGCTGTTTTTTTAAACTGTCAAATATTTATGAATATAAATATTGATTAGAATATTTTGATTTAGAATATATTTTATTGGTGATCTAATAACCCTACGATGGGAATCAAAGTTTCTTGCTCACGTTTGCTCTGTGTGTACATTGCATTGTAATCTGTATCCATTCCCTCCCTACACACCACATTCCTTCCAACCACTCCACCCATAGATTGTGAGCACATTCAAACCAGAAGGACTGATATCTATAGTTTACTCCATCTATCTCAGTACCTGCCATATAATAATTGCCCAATGAATATTTAGAAGACAATGGGAAAAAAAACCCACTCTTACTCACTTATAAAATCATAATAGTTTTTATATTCAGACAGTTGCTTTCCTGTAATGACTTGGTAACATTTCCTCTCATTACAGTTCAAGTTTATAGTGAATTTTGTATTTAATAGCGGCATTTTATGGTACTTCTAGTATTATTACATTTGGGAAATGAGATAGAAATCCTAGAAGGGAGTAAATAAAACATTTCTTAAAAAATTAAGTCAGTTTTATAGACCTTGAATTTTAGCATGTTACCAGTTGAGAGTGATTCCTGTTAACACATACGACTTAATAATACACATTAAATAAAACTAGTGAACGAAAGTACAGTGTATTTTCATGAGCTAATTGCTACTCATGATTTTTTTAATATATCAAAAACTAATATTGATCTTTAGATTTTAATTATTTTCTTCCCTGAATATAGATGACTATTTAAAAATTTGCATCTTATTTGAAAATTATTAATAGAGGCCTATAATTAACAGATAACCTGATTTTAATAACTCATAATTGCAAATAGTTAAAATGAATAGTGATTTTAGATATGTGTGTAAATGTCCTTTTGATGGCCAACATACTTTAAGTATCTGGCATTGTTTTGCCTAAAAAGATGTGCGCATATGTACATACTGGATAGATCTAATTATTATTTATGTATGTAACTCTTTTTATAACGAGAATGGGGTACACATTGTGTCTTTGTATTTTGTCTGAATTAGGATTGGGAAATGATTAATTGTAGGGCAGTATTTCTTGTCAAGTTGTGAATAAATATGTTTAGCATTAGTATAGCTGTTTACAAGCAAGAAAACTCATACTGCTTGCCAAGCATTTGATTAAAAAATGCCTTCAATTCATCACATAGTCTCTCTGTAGGAAAGATCTTTACATTTGTGTGGCTTGGCATTTAGTAATTAAATCTCTTTAAACATTGTAATTAGGCTGAAGGCCACCCAAAGCCTTTGCTCTCATTTTGAAAACACTTTCAGCTATAATAGGCATAAAGCTGTAGGACAGCCATGGTCCCTTTCACAGGAGTCTTAAAGCAATGCTTTTCATACACAATCGTGCATAAAAATCACTTGGAAAACTTGTTAGAACACAGATCCTTGAGCTCCACTTCTAGAGATGCTGGTTCAGTATTCTGGGGTGGGATCTTCTAAGGAACTCTAGGCCTGTCCTCAAGCTGCTGATCCTTGGACCATACTTTGGGAACCACTCTACTAGGAAATTCTATTGTGATTTGAAAGTAGACAACTTTATTGATCTTCTCTAATGATTTTTTTTTTAAACCAAACTTTTTAAGAGTCTTCCATTTGGCAGGTATTTCAGATATGTCCAAATAAGATACTACTGAGTAATAAAATGGCAAAAGTGTTTTTATAGAAGATTTGTGAGGAAAAACAGAAGCAAACACTAGGGTTCCCTTTCCATTTCTCTTCATTTCGTCAGGAGCAGGGGAAACATTCTGAAAATAGTCTTAGTTCCCTTCATGCCTTCTCCAACTTCCTAACAGCAAATGTATTGATGTGGTTGAAAGCTTGACCTCTACCACTTCTTAGAAGTTACTTCGTTTATTAGTTAGCTATCTGTAACAAAATACTCCAAATTTAGTAGCTTAAAGAAACATTTAATATCACTTGACACTTTCCAAGGTTCAGATAGTCAGTAAATTTAACTTAACTCATCATTTAATTTAGCTTTGCAAAACATTAAGGTTTCAGGTTACTAAAACGATTTGGGGAAACTATTTTAAAAGTTCACCTAAAATTGTTCATCCTGATTACATCTATTTAATTTGCTTGTTTGTAGCAAACAGTCTTCACAAAAGCTTTATTAGAGATTAGACGATATCACCCTGGTTTTTTTTTTTTTTTTTTTTTTCTGACAAATTTTAGAACAGATTCTTGAGCTTACTTGATTAATAAGCCCAGATTGAATAAAAGTTTTCTATTTAATGCTGATAACTATTAGGATAAAGACATGCCTATCTTAATGAAGCCAGCAACCTTAAACTGCCTTTTATACCAAATATTTTCTTAAATCACATGGGCCTGAAATTCATTTCTGTTAGTTTTGAGAAATTCTGTTATTTCTGAGAAATTAATTTACATAAGTGCCTAATTTCTTTAAGCCAATTTTAAAAAGCTCTTTTAATTTTAGCAACACCATGCCGAGGTAGAAAATATCATACGTCTACACCACATATATATAGACACACATAAATAGACACACAGAGACCTTATAGTTTTGTTCTAAAATTTTAGTCGTGAGATGGGTAGGATAATGCAAAACTCACTAGCTTATAAAAGAACAGTTGGGATAAGTTTAAATTTATCTACTCAGATGTTTAAAGCTTTTTAGAAGATACTTAAGATTTGTATATTTGTCCTTGACAAGTAATCTTAATGTAGTTCTTCCAAGAAGGATTTTTGGTTTCCTAAGGCCAGAAGTTTTATAATGCTTGCAAGGCTTTTGAGATAAATAGGGGTGGTTTCCGGATTGCTATAAAGGAATAGGTGAAATTTGAACTTTCTCTAGAGCTGTATTTCCAGTTTTGCAAAGATGTGTAAGGTTAAGACAGTTGTCCCTCACTTCAACCTCAGTTCCCAAACTGGGTTATAGCCTGGCTGATAAAGGACTGATGTACCCTTCCACCTTTGTTGTAATGTTTTCTTTTCCTCTGGATACATTTAGCTTAGAGGAAAAGGCCTTATAATTTTTCGTGTTAGGCTGTGAATGTCAGCGTCTAGTTTGTTCAAATTTCTCGTCATAGAGTTGTTAAATTCTTTTAGATATATTGTCAGGTTTCAGATAAGACAGACAATAAATATTTACAAACAGTATTAAACAACCCCATGGACCCACGAGGTGTCCTCAAAGAGGATGCAGAGTTTATTACCTTCCCAAGCTCCAGAGTCACTCTCAGCAATAGCCAAAAGAAAGAATTGCCAGCCTGCATGTATGCCAGGCAGTTGGAAAGCCAAGCTAAGTTCTTAGAACACAAAACAACACAAGTGTGAAGGCAATATTTATTCCTAGGAGGAAAAAGATCAATAACCTATGGGTCTAGAGATGGAAAAGAAGGAACAGCATGAAATTGTATTTTCCTCTCTCAACTAGGCACTAGAGATTGAGGCCTAGGGAGCTGACTCTGGCTAGAATTTTCACCCTTGGCCTACTGGTGCCAGTTTTCCTAAAATCTCCTCTGTGGACTCCAGTGTCAAGATTTTTCATTAATTTTAGTCATTCTTGGCTGTTTAAAGGAATAATGTAGCAGTTTACCTGTATATCACTCAGTTTTGTCAACTCTGGGAGAGGTCTGTACAGAGGCTCTTCTTTGAAGGAAGAATCAGATTCTCTTAGGCCAGTAACTCAATGGACTTTTATTTGTGATTGTGTAGCCTTTTCAGCCTGGAGAAACAATTCAGACAAGTTATTACTTGAATGAGTACTCAAGTAAAGTAGCAGTAGGAGTTATTTCAGGCTTAGTTTTTTGTTTTAGATACATCTTAATTTTTCATTAGCCTTTTGCAACAAATCTTTCAGTGAAACTATTTTGGGAGATTGATGCCTTTTCAAGGCTTTTGCATGCCAGGTAAAATAGGTACCCTGTTCTGTTTATTAATTTGGCAGCTCCTGCTTTCAATCTCTTGATCTTAACTGATCTTCTCTAATTGAAATGTTTCTCATAATGGCCCTTGTAATTCTAGGTTGTTTTCTGTAGATATGTATAGCTTCCAAAACCATAACACTAAGACATAAAATAAGTAGGTGTGCTAGAAGATATCCCACTTAACCTTTGATATTTTAAAGATCTTATTATTAGCTAAAGCTTTGGGTCTCTTGGAGCCAGAGTAATATGTAAAGGAATGTGCTTTTAGGTTGAAAATTGTATGATGTTTTGCAAAGAAGTTTTCTTGAGATCGAGAGGTGACTTACAGCCAATCTAACCCATTCCATGACGAACTTTGCCTGACACAGGAGTCTTTAGGTTAGGTGGCACACACTCCAGCAGCTTTGAAATACTCAATGCATGCCCACCAGTTTTTTTGTTGTTGTTGTTGTTATTTGATTCCAAGACTTCCATTAGCAATAAACTTAAAGCAAAATTTTATTCACCCAAGGCTTTGCACTAGACTCAGTCCAGGTTAAATAGGCCTGGGTTCCATCCCAAGCTCAGTCTGGTTTTTAAGTTGGACCCAGTTTGACTCCGGCCAGTAGTCACCAGCAGTTTCCAGTGTGTAGTCTGGGGATTGGTAAAAAGATTGAACAGTAGACCTCAACAAATGGGGACTGCATGCTGGGAGCTCTACATAAATGGGAACTGCAGACTGCTGTCAACAATTCCCACATGGAACTTAAGGCAGAATTAAGGTCTGCATGTTTCCAATCAGATGGAACATTGTGACAAGTCAGTCAGATTGGGAGCTCAATGCAGAGAGAAGAACTCAGAAAGAGGATTAATTTACCACAACCCTCAGAAACAGGGGAAAAGACAGTGAACTCAGTCGGTTTGTGGGGTGCTACACCTGGGTTTCTCATTTTTTATTACTATCAGAAGTTTGCTTTTAAGCCCAGTGCTGCCACCAAAATTGTTAAATAACAAAATTCAGCTGAGAAAATTTAAAAATCAACTTGGCTTTTATTCAGTGATTTTTGAATTAGGTAGCATCCTATCTCACAAATGGAAAGAACCTCCAAGGAACTGTACAAAATGCAAAGCTTTTATAGATAGAATGGCACAGGGACAGGGAAAAAGCAGATTTTTTTCTTATCTTGTCTGGGGGCTGGAAGGTGGCAGCAGAAGGAGTCTATCAGGTGGATGACCTTACTAGTACTGATCACAGAATTTCAGACTGATTAAGCCTACATTTTGGGGAGAGGCTGAACTAAATGGCTGTTGTTATTGTTCAGTCACTTAAGTCGTGCCCAACTCTGCAACCCCAAGAACTGATGAATACCAGGCTTCCCTGTCCTTCACTATCTCTCCAAGTTGGTTCAAACTCATGTCCATTGAGTCGCTGATGCTATCCAACCATTTCATGCTCTGTCATCCCCTTCTCCTGCCCACAGTCTTTACCAGCATCAGAGTCTTTTCCAATGAGTCAGCTCTTCACACCAGTGGCCAAAATATTGGAGCTTCAGCTTCAGCATGTCCTTCCAGTGAATATTCAGGGTTGATTTCCTTTAGGAATGATTGGTTTGATCTTTTTGCTGTCCAAGGGACTCTCAAGAGAGTTTTTCAGCATCGTAATTTGAAAGCATAAATTCTTCGGCAGTCAGTCTTTATGGTCCAGCTCTTTCATCCGTACATGACTACTGGAACATGGCTTTGACTATACCGACCTTTGTCGGCAAGGTGGTATATCTGCTTTTTAATATGATGTCTGGGTTTGTCATAGCTTTCCTTCCAAGGGGCAAGCATCTTTTAATTTCATGAATGCAGTCACTGTCTGCAGTGATTTTGGAGCCCAAGAAAAGAAAATCTGTCACGTTTTCCACTTTTTCCCCTTTTATTTGCCCTGAAGTGATGATACTGTGTGTCATAAGTTTTAAGCCAGCTTTTTTACTCTCCTCTTTCACCCTCATCAAGAGGCTCGTTAGTTCCTCTTCGCTTTCTGCTATTAGAGTGGTATCATCTGCGTATCTGAGTTTGTTGATACTTCTCCCAACAGTTGATTCCGGCTTGTGATTTATCCAGTCCAGCATTTTGCATGATGTATTCTGCATAGAAGTTAAATAAGCAGAGTGACAGTATACAACCTCGATGTACTTCTTTGCCAATTTTGAACCAGTCCATTGTTGCATGTCCAATTCTAACTGTTGCTTAAACTGTGTACAGGTTTCTCAGGAGACAGGTAAGATGATCTGGTATTCCCATCTCTTTAAGAATTTTCCACAGTTTGTTGTGATCCTCACACTCAAAGGCTAGTGAGGTCAATGAAGTGGAAGTAGATTTTTCTCTGGAATTCCCTTGCTTTCTGTATGATCCAATAAATTTTGATAGTTTAATTTCTGGTTCCTCTGCTATTCTAAACCCAGAAGCTGGGTTTCTAAACCCAGCTTGAACATTTGGACATTCTCAGTTAACATACTCCTAATGCTTAGCTTAAAGGATTTTTAGCATAATCTGCCAACGTGTGAAATGAATGCATTTGTACGGTTGTTTCATCATTCTTTGGTATTGCCCTTCTTTGAGATTGGAATGAAAACTGACCAGTCCTGTGGTCACTACTGAATTTTTCAAATTTGCTGACATGTTGAGTGCGGCGCTTTAACAGCATCATCTTTTAGAATTTTAAGTAGCTCAGTCAGATTTCCATCACTTCCACTAGCTTTGTCCTAGGGCCCACCTGACTTCACACTCTAGGAAGTCTGGCCCTAGGCGAGTGACCATACCATAATGGTTATCTGGGTCATTAAGACCTTCTTTGTATAATTCTGTATATTCTTGCCACCTCTGATTTAATAGCTTTTTTTAAACAGCTAACAGGTTAGGTATTGTGTCTTGGTTTGCTGATGGGAGGCTTGGTGCAAATGACTTCCATGATGGCTGATTCTGTCTCCTTTGGAGTTGGCTACAGGTTACTACAGTGTGGGTATCTAGCCAAGAGCTGGTGAACAGAAATGTTAATTTGCTTCAGATTGCTTGGACGCCCTTACCTTTTCTCCAGGAGGAACTGAAACAAAGCAAGGCTTTGTTTCTTTTCATTAGAAGGGCATTGTGTCTGGAAAAAGAAATTTTATTTTTCCACTTTTGAGCCCTTTGTTAAAATTACCTGAACTACTTTGCTAAGATTGGAGTTCATTGCATGTATTTCTGTGATACTCACAGATAATGTTCATTCTTTGTAGTTTATTTTATCCTCTAAAGTGGTCAAACCAAATGAAATAGTTTCCAAAGTACCAAATTTACTAGAATTCCAAGATTTAAAATATACATCTATAACTAGAACATATGCATCTCTCTGATAGCAAGTCCAATTTCAGAAGCTACTTTTGGGTGATAACCATTTTTCATACACTCCTGTTTCAGACAGTTTGTATAACTTCACCTCCAAAATGCAAGAGGAAGGAAACATCAAACTATTTTAAATGGTCAATGTAAATTTCATTTAGCTGCATGCATATTTGTTCCTAAGTGAAGTTATTTATGGGGAAAAAAATCATACTTTGGAAGAGCATATAATGTTCTCCAGTCAGTACTTGGTTAGTTTAAAAAATTGATTCCTTTTAAAAAGTATTTTCCTTTAAAAATACATCATAAAAGAATGTTTTCTTTATTTTGACTAGCTTTTCTATTTCTGCAGTCTTCCAGCCACAATATGCGTGGACATAATAATAGACTAAAATAATGTGTATTCTTTTTAATCTGTAAGATGATGCATGTTACATTCTCCCTACTGAGTCTTAAGAGCTGCTTCAGCTTGAACTGTGCAATAATTTTGCATTTTCATTTTCTCTGATTTAACTGATGTCTATAAATAACGGCTACAACTTACTTTAATAATAAAAAACCCATTATCGCCATGTGGTAGAGATAATGTATTATCATTACCACCATTAACAACTGCTGGTGTTAATAATACATATTTTATGTTTCATCCCAGAGCAACCTGCATTTGAAGCAAAGAATTGAGGTATATAGTTTTTCAAATTTATTCTCTCAATTTTTTTTTCAAAAGGAAAATAATTATTGAAAGATCTTGAAAATGAATTGTTTGGATCTCAGTTACTACTACAGGAGAGCAAACTGCACTCATGCAAGTGTACTTGTGATTTGCTGAGAATTATATAGAGTAGTGGTTCCTGAACCTTCATCAACTATAACCTTCATCCACCAGGTAGAGGAGAGAGATTGCTATAGTTTCTCAACCAAGCAAACCTATAGAGATACAAGTGAGAAAAAACCAGTATAAGGTTGACTTTGAGGCTTTTCTACTGCCTTGAAAAACCCAAATAGATCATTCGTAGATTTGCATATTAAGTCATGATCAGTTGCTTGCGATGGGTTTGCTGAGCGCTGAAGAATTGATGCTTTTGAACTGTGGTGTTGAAGACGACTCTGGAAAGCCCCTTGGACTGCAAGGAGATCCAACCAGTCAATCCTAAAGGAAATCAGTCCTGAATATTCATTGGAAGGACTGATGCTGAAGCTGAAACTCCAGTACTTTGGCCACCTGATGTGAAGAACTGACTCATTTGAAAAGACCCGGATGCTGGGAAAGATTGAAGGCGGGAGAAGAAGGGGATGACAGAGGATGAGATGGTTGGATGACATCACTGAATCAGTGGACATTAATGAGTTTGAGTAAACTCTGGGGGTTGGTGATGGACAGGGAGGCCTACGTGCTGCAATCCATGGGGTCGCAAAGAGTTTGGACATAACTGAGAGACTGAACTGACTGATGGGACATGTGAAGAAAGCATACTTGAGAATAGTGGAATGTGTGTAATTAGGCTTGGCCTTCCTGGGGCCTTCCTTATACAGAAGCCACCTTCTGGGCAGAAGATGTGGGTTTGATCCCTGGGCTGAGAAGATCCCCTGGAGGAGGAAATGGCAACCCACTCCTATTCTTGCCTGGGAATTCCATGGACAGAGGAGCCTGCCAGGCTACAGTCCATGGTCACAAAAGACTTGGACATGACTTAGCAACTAAACAGCAGCAACAGCCCTTCTTGGACATAGTTCTCTTGCCTATTTGTTTGAATGGAAAGAGGAAATAAATGAAGGGTTTGAAGCTCATTCTACCACATAGCATGCATATGCACAAGTATATAAAAATTAATAAAAAGGAAATACACTTTTTAAGTGAAGTATTTGGTTTGAATTGATATTTGACTTCCATCTTCCCTCTCCCCAGCCAGTGTACAATTTCAATGCTACCCTTCCCATCTCAGTGTTGAAAATAATTTTGGTGTGTCTTTCTGTTTTGGTATCCTATATGCAGTGTTCAGTTCAGTTCAGTTCAGTTCAGTCACTCAGTCATGTCCAACTCTTTGCGACGCCATGGACTGCATCATGCCAGGCCTCCCTGTCCATCGCCAAATCCTGGAGTTGACTCAAACTCATGTCTGTTGAGTCAGTGATGCCATCCAACCATCTCATCCTCTATTCAGTTTTAGATTGAGCTTATTTTAGCTGTATCCCATTTCATAATTCATAAGAAAGTAGTACTGATCATCATCCTTTGCATGTATGTCTCTATGTGTGCATGTGTGTACTTTTTTGCTTTTCAAAGGGATTTTAAACTGATTCTTTCACTTGACCAATTTACTTGTGTAGCAGTTGTGCTCACATTAATGATTTGGGGATGCAAGGTCAGTACTCCTGATATCCATGTCTTCCCATGTGTTTGTCAACCTCTAGATTTGTGGTGGCATTTTGGATTTACTCTTATTGCTCAATTAGGTGGACTTCCCGTCAGTATGGAAAACTTTTTCTTTACAATTTTTTTCTAGGAACAAAATTAAACCAACTGTTAAACTAGCAAGTAGATAGTTTAAAAAGACATGTTACAGATGCTTTTATGGAGCCAAACTTAACCAAGCATCTCACTGCAAATTAGTTCCCTTTACTATAAATCGTGAACTTCACAATTCCTGGCTACTATGACCCTGGTTTAGAGTTCATACCTTAAGTTTAATTTATCCAATCTCTGGATTTAATAATAATTCCCTGGGGAACTATCAGTTCTGAGTGTTTTAGTGATTTGATCGATCAACTAAAGTAGTAAGCTCACTCTGCCTCACTACTCCAATCATCTTAAGTATTAGGCTCATAAAAAAGCCTCTTGATGAAAGTGAAAGAGGAGAGTGAAAAGGTTGGCTTAAAGCTCAACATTCAGAAAATGAAGATCATGGCATCCGGTCCCATCACTTCATGGCAAATAGATGGGGAAACAGTGGAAACAGTGTCAGACTTTATATTTTTGGGGGCTCTAGAATCACTGCATATGGTGACTGCAGCCATGAAATTAAAGATGCTTACTCATTGGAAGGAAAGTTATGACCAACCTAGAGAGCATATTGAAAAGCAGAGACATTCCTTTGCCAACAAAGGTCCATCTAGTCAAGGCTATGGTTTTTTCAGTGGTCATATATGGATGTGAGAGTTGGACTGTGAAGAAAGCTGAAGAATCGATGCTTTTGAACTGTGGTGTTGGAGAAGACTCTTGAGAGTCCTTGAACTGCATGGAGACCCAACCAGTCCATTCTAAAGGAGATCAGCCCTGGGTGTTCTTTGGAAGGAATGATGCTAAAGCTGAAACTCCAGTATTTTGGCCGCCCCATGCGAAGAGTTGACTCATTGAAAAAGACTCTGATGCTGGGAGGGATTGGGGGCAGGAGGAAAAGGGGACAACAGAGGATGAGATGGCTGGATGGCATCACCAACTCGATGGATGTAAGTCTGAGTGAACTCCGGGAGTTGATGATGGACAGGGAGGCCTGGAGTGCTGCGATTCATGGGATGGCAAAGAGTTGGACGCAACTGAGCGACTGAACTGACCTTACTACTAAGTTTCTATCTCACCTCTCAGTTTTCTTTAGTGAGAAATAAGTTCTTCCCCACACAGTCGCTAAAAAAGAGAAAAGTCACTCAATAACTTGTTCCTGGGCCACTGTCTTCTCTCTTAACTAAAAACGATTTTTTCTCCCTCAGCACCTGCCCTCTACTTATCAACTTTTTGTTGTTGTTGTTGATAAAGCATCACACCTAACAGAAATGTCTTTTAAGTGAATAAAATTTATCATTTTAAGCCAATTTTGACTGCTGATTAGGTCACAACTGGTAAATGGAATGAGAAAATAAACTTCAAGTAACATTCCAGCTAAATATTTTTAATCTTATCAAACAAGTGTTTGGGGAAACTATATACGAAGTGGTTTCTCTTCAAGGTCCACTTTAGGATTTTTAATATGGTTATAAAGTAATGTTTTTTGTGGGTAACTTTTATAGAAATGCTATTTTGAACTTTTATCAGAGGTTATGGCTAGCACGGCTTCTGTGGTGGCTCAGACGGTAAAGCTTCTGCCTGCAATGCAGGAAACCTGGGTTCAGTCTCTGGGTTGGGAAGATCTTCCTGGAGAAAGAAATGGCAATGCACTCCAGTACTCTTTTTTTTTTTTTTTTTTTTTTTTTTAATTTTATTTATTTATTTATTTTTTCACTTTTTTTTTAAAATTTTAAAATCTTTAATTTTTACATGTGTTCCCAAACATGAACCTCCCTCCCACCTCCCTCCCCATAACATCTCAGTGAGTCATCCCCATGCACCAACCCCAAGCATGCTGTATCCTGCGTCAGACATAGACTGGCAATTCAATTCTTACATGATAGTATACATGATAGAATGCCATTCTCCAAAATCATCCCACCCTCTCCCTCTCCCTCTGAGTCCAAAAGTCCGTTATACACAGCTGTGTCTTTTTTCCTGTCTTGCATACAGGGTCGTCATTGCCATCTTTCTAAATTCCATATATATGTGTTAGTATACTGTATTGGTGTTTTTCTTTCTGGCTTACTTCACTCTGTATAATCGGCTCCAGTTTCATCCATCTCAACAGAACTGATTCAAATGTATTCTTTTTAATGGCTGAGTAATACTCCATTGTGTATATGTACCACAGCTTTCTTATCCATTCATCTGCTGATGGACATCTAGGTTGTTTCCATGTCCTGGCTATTATAAACAGTGCTGCGATGAACCTTGGGGTACATGTGTCTCTTTCAATTCTGGTTTCCTCGGTGTGTATGCCCAGCAGTGGGATTGCTGGGTCATAAGGTAGTTCTATTTGCAATTTTTTAAGGAATCTCCACACTGTTCTCCATAGTGGCTGTACTAGTTTGCATTCCCACCAACAGTGTAGGAGGGTTCCCTTTTCTCCACACCCTCTCCAGCATTTATTGCTTGCAGATTTTTGGATCGCAGCCATTCTGACTGGTGTGAAGTGGTACCTCATTGTGGTTTTGATTTGCATTTCTCTGATAATGAGTGATGTTGAGCATCTTTTCATGTGTTTGTTAGCCATCTGTATGTCTTCTTTGGAGAAATGTCTATTTAGTTCTTTGGCCCATTTTTTGATTGGGTCGTTTATTTTTCTGGAATTGAGCTGCATAAGTTGCTTGTATATTTTTGAGATTAGTTGTTTGTCAGTTGCTTCATTTGCTATTATTTTCTCCCATTCAGAAGGCTGTCTTTTCACCTTGCTTATAGTTTCCTTTGTTGTGCAGAAGCTTTTAATTTTAATTAGATCCCATTTGTTTATTTTTGCTTTTATTTCCAGAATTCTGGGAGGTGGATCATAGAGGATCCTGCTGTGATGTATGTCTGAGAGTGTTTTGCCTATGTTCTCCTCTAGGAGTTTTATAGTTTCTGGTCTTACATTTAGATCTTTAATCCATTTTGAGTTTATTTTTGTGTGCGGTGTTAGAAAGTGATCTAGTTTCATTCTTTTACAAGTGGTTGACCAGTTTTCCCAGCACCACTTGTTAAAGAGATTGTCTTTACTCCATTGTATATTCTTGCCTCCTTTGTCAAAGATAAGGTGTCCATATGTGTGTGGATTTATCTCTGGGCTTTCTGTTTTGTTCCATTGATCTATATGTCTGTCTTTATGCCAGTACCATACTGTTTTGATGACTGTGGCTTTGTAGTATAGCCTGAAGTCAGGCAAGTTGATTCCTCCAGTTCCATTCTTCTTTCTCAAGATTGCTTTGGCAATTCGAGGTTTTTTGTATTTCCATACAAATCTTGAAATTATTTGTTCTAGTTCTGTGAAAAATATGGCTGGTAGCTTGATAGGGATTGCATTGAATTTGTAAATTGCTTTGGGTAGTATACTCATTTTCACTATATTGATTCTTCCAATCCATGAACATGGTATATTTCTCCATCTATTAGTGTCCTCTTTGATTTCTTTCATCAGTGTTTTATAGTTTTCTATATATAGGTCTTTAGTTTCTTTGGGTAGATATATTCCTAAGTATTTTATTCTTTTCGTTGCAATGGTGAATGGAATTGTTTCCTTAATTTCTTTTTCTACTTTCTCATTATTAGTGTATAGGAATGCAAGGGATTTCTGTGTGTTGATTTTATATCCTGCAACTTTACTATATTCATTGATGAGCTCTAGTAATTTTCTGGTGGAGTCTTTAGGGTTTTCCATATAGAGGATCATGTCATCTGCAAACAGTGAGAGTTTTACTTCTTCTTTTCCAATTTGGATTCCTTTTATTTCTTTTTCTGCTCTGATTGCTGTGGCCAAAACTTCCAGAACTATGTTGAATAGTAGCGGTGAAAGTGGACACCCTTGTCTTGTTCCTGACTTTAGGGGAAATGCTTTCAATTTTTCACCTTTGAGGATAATGTTTGCTGTGGGTTTGTCATATATAGCTTTTATTATGTTGAGGTATGTTCCTTCTATTCCTGCTTTCTGGAGAGTTTTTATCATAAATGGATGTTGAATTTTGTCAAAGGCCTTCTCTGCATCTATTGAGATAATCATATGGTTTTTATTTTTCAATTTGTTAATGTGGTGAATTACATTGATTGATTTGCGGATATTGAAGAATCCTTGCATCCCTGGGATAAAGCCCACTTGGTCATAGTGTATGATCTTTTTAATGTGTTGTTGGATTCTGATTGCTAGAATTTTGTTGAGGATTTTTGCATCTATGTTCATCAGTGATATTGGCCTGTAGTTTTCTTTTTTTGTGACATCTTTGTCAGGTTTTGGTATTAGGGTGATGGTGGCCTCATAGAATGAGTTTGGAAGTTTACCTTCCTCTGCAATTTTCTGGAAGAGTTTGAGTAGGATAGGTGTTAGCTCTTCTCGAAATTTTTGGTAGAATTCAGCTGTGAAGCCGTCTGGACCTGGGCTTTTGTTTGCTGGAAGATTTCTGATTACAGTTTCAATTTCCGTGCTTGTGATGGGTCTGTTAAGATTTTCTATTTCTTCCTGGTTCAGTTTTGGAAAATTGTACTTTTCTAAGAATTTGTCCATTTCTTCCACGTTGTCCATTTTATTGGCATACAACTGCTGATAGTAGTCTCTTATGATCCTTTGTATTTCTGTGTTGTCTGTTGTGATCTCTCCATTTTCATTTCTAATTTTATTGATTTGATTTTTCTCTCTTTGCTTCTTGATGAGTCTGGCTAGTGGTTTGTCAATTTTATTTATCCTTTCAAAGAACCAGCTTTTGGCTTTGTTGATTTTTGCTATGGTCTCTTTTGTTTCTTTAGCATTTATTTCTGCCCTAATTTTTAAGATTTCTTTCCTTCTACTAACTCTGGGGTTCTCCAATTCTTCCTTTTCTAGTTGCTTTAGTTGTAGAGTTAGGTTATTTATTTGACTTTTTTCTTGTTTCTTGAGGTATGCCTGTATTGCTATGAACTTTCCTCTTAGCACTGCTTTTATAGTGTCCCACAGGTTTTGGGTTGTTGTGTTTTCATTTTCATTAGTTTCTATGCATATTTTGATTTCTTTTTTGATTTCTTCTGTGATTTGTTGGTTATTCAGAAGTGTGTTGTTCAACCTCCATATGTTGGAATTTTTAGTAGTTTTTCTCCTGTAATTGAGATCTAATCTTAATGCATTATGGTCAGAAAAGATGCTTGGAATGATTTCGATTTTTTTGAATTTATCAAGTTTAGATTTGTGGCCCAGGATGTGATCTATCCTGGAGAAGGTTCCATGAGCACTTGAAAAAAAGGTGAAATTCGTTGTTTTGGGGTGAAATGTCCTATAGATATCAATTAGGTCTAACTGATCTAATGTATCATTTAAAGTTTGCGTTTCTTTGTTAATTTTCTGTTTAGTTGATCTGTCCATAGGTGTGAGTGGGGTATTAAAGTCTCCCACTATTATTGTGTTATTGTTGATTTCCCCTTTCATACTTGTTAGCATTTGTCTTACATATTGCGGTGCTCCTATATTGGGTGCATATATATTTATAATTGTTATATCTTCTTCTTGGATTGATCCTTTGATCATTATGTAGTGGCCTTCTTTGTCTCTTTTCACAGCCTTTGTTTTAAAGTCTATTTTATCGGATATGAGTATTGCCACTCCTGCTTTCTTTTGGTCTCTATTTGCGTGGTATATCTTTTTCCAGCCCTTCACTTTCAGTCTGTATGTGTCCCTTGTTTTGAGGTGGGTCTCTTGTAAGCAGCATATAGAGGGGTCTTGTTTTTGTATCCATTCGGCCAGTCTTTGCCTTTTGGTTGGGGCGTTCAACCCATTTACGTTTAAGGTAATTATTGATAAGTATGATCCAGTTACCATTTACTTTATTGTTTTGGGTTCGGGTTTATACACCCTTTTCGTGTTTCCTGTCTAGAGAATATCCTTTAGAATTTGTTGGAGAGCTGGTTTGGTGTTGCTGAATTCTCTCAGCTTTTGCTTGTCTGTACAGCTTTTGATTTCTCCTTCAAATTTGAATGAGATCCTTGCTGGGTACAGTAATCTGGGCTGTAGGTTATTGTCTTTCATCACTTTAAGTATGTCTTGCCATTCCCTCCTGGCCTGAAGAGTTTCTATTGAAAGATCAGCTGTTATCCTTATGGGAATCCCCTTGTGTGTTATTTGTTGTTTTTCCCTTGCTGCTTTTAATATTTGTTCTTTGTGTTTGATCTTTGTTAATTTGATTAATATGTGTCTTGGGCTGTTTCGCCTTGGGTTTATCCTGTTTGGAACTCTCTGTGTTTCTTGGACTTGGGAGATTATTTCCTTCCCCATTTTAGGGAAGTTTTCAACTATTATCTCCTCAAGGATTTTCTCATGATCTTTCTTTCTGTCTTCTTCTTCTGGGACTCCTATAATTCGAATGTTGGAGCGTTTCATATTGTCCTGGAGGTCTCTGAGATTGTCCTCATTTCTTTTAATTCGTTTTTCTTGTTTCCTCTCTGAATCATTTATTTCTACCATTCTATCTTCTATTTCACTAATCCTATCTTCTGCCTCCGTTATTCTACTATTTGTTGCCTCCAGAGTGTTTCTGATCTCATTTATTGCGTTATTCATTATATTTTGACTCTTTTTTATTTCTTCTAGGTCCTTGTTAAACCTTTCTTGCATCTTCTCAATCCTTGTCTCTAGGCTATTTATCTGTGATTCCATTTTGATTTCAAGATTTTGGATCATTTTCACTATCAATATTCGGAATTCCTTCTCAGGTAGATTCCCTACTTCTTCCTCTTTGGTTTGGTTTGGTGGGCAACTCTCCTGTTCCTTTACCTGTTGAGTATTCCTCTGTCTCTTCATCTTGGTTATATTGCTGCGTTTGGGGTGGCCTTTTTATATTCTGGTAATTTGTGGAGTTCCCTTTATTATGGAGCTTCCTCACTGTGGGTGGGGTTCTATCAGTGGCTTGTCAAGGTTTCCTGGTTAGGGAGGCTTGTGTTGGAGTTCTGGTGGGTGGAGCTGGGTTTCTTCTCTCTGGAGTGCAGTGGAGTGACCAGTAGTGGGTTATGAGACATCAAAGGTTTTGGAATAATTTTGAGCTGCCTGTATATTGAAGCTCAGGGGAGTGTTCCTGTGTTGCTGGAGAATTTGAGTGGTATGTCTTGTTTTGGAACTTGTTGGCCCTTGGGTGGAGCTTGGTTTCAGTGTAGCTATGAAGGCATTTGATGAGCTCCTATTGCTTAATGTTCCGTGAATTCAAGAGTTCTCTAATGTTTTCAGGCTTTGGATTTAAGCCTCCTGCTTCTGGTCTTCAGTTTTATTTTTACAGTAGCCTCTAGACTTCTCCATCTATACAGCACCGATGATAAAACATCTAGGTTAAAGACGAAAAGTTTCTCCGCATTGAGGGACACTCAGAGAGGTTCACTGAGTTACAAGGAGAAGAGAAGATGGAGCGGGTAGTTAGAGGTAACTGGAATGAGATGTGGTGAGATCAAAAGAGGAGAGAGCAAGCTAGCCAGTAGTCACTTCCTTATGTGCGCTCTATAGTCTGGACCGCTCAGAGGTATTTACGGAGTTATACGGGGAAGAGGAGAGGGAGGAAGTAGACAGAGGTGACCAGGAGGATAAGAGAGAGGAATGAGAAGGAGAGAGACAAATCCTGCCAGTAACCAGTTCCTTAGGTGTTCTCCACCGTCTGGAACACACAGAGATTCACAGAGTTGGATAGAGAAGAGATGGGGGAGAAAAGAGACAGAGGCCACCTGGTGGAGAAAAAGGAGAGTCCAAAGGAGAAGAGAGTGGTCAAGCCTGTAATCTCGCTCTCAGGTAAACTTGGGTAGTGAAGTTTGGGTTTTTAAATGTACGAAATTGACAACAAAAACCCTAAGAGCAAAGATGAAAAATCTAGAGTAGAGGTTGGACTTTCAAAAATACAATATTAAAGAAAAGAAGCAGAAGGAAAAAGGAGGAAAGAAAGATAGAAAAAAAAAAAAAAAACAAGAATTATTAAAAAACAAACAAACAAAAAAAACAAAACAAAACAAAAAACCCAAAAAACAAAAAACCACCGAGAACCATCCAAAGGCTATATATTGTGTTTGCCTTAAAAAAAAAAAAAAAAAAAAAAAATTCTTTTTTTTTTTTTTAAATAGTAATAGTAGGTTATAGTAATAAAAATTAGAGGAGAAATGACTTAAAATTAAAAAAAAGGTTAGAAAAAAAAGGAAAAAAGAAAAAAAAAGGAATGATTTTAAAAATAGTAACAATATATCTGGCCCTTCTCTGATGTTTTGGGCCGTGTGGGATCACTTCCAAGGTGGTTCCCTCTGTTTAACTTCTTCCGTTTGCTGGTTTTTCAGGCTCACTAGTTCAGTCACGCTGTGGGGAGGGGGGATGCCGCAAACAAATAGCGCTGTCGTGTGCTCACAGTGTCACAGCCCCGCTTGACCTGTCCCTTCTCGCGGCGCACAAACCGCTCCGGCTCTACGATGCACAGCCGGGAACCGCCTGGGGCCGGCCCTAGGCTGCGTGCACTTCCCCGGTCCAAGCCGCTCAGGTTCGGCGCTCAGGCTGCCCTCAGAGGCACAGATTCAGCTGGGACTGCGCTTTGTGCCCTTCCCAGGTCCGAGTAGCTCAGGAGTTTGGTGAGCGTGATCGCCGCGGCTTGTCACCTTTTCTGCCGCTGCTGCTCAGCTTTCTGGGTGGACCACTGGCGTCCCCCGTGGGGCAGATTGTGACTGTCCAGCACCCCCAGAAGTCTTAGCAAAGAAGCCTGCTTGCAGTTAGGTAAGTAAAGTCTCTCCGGGTCTGCAATTGCCCCTTTCCAGCCCTTACGGCTCTGGCTGCCTGTCCCCGGCGGGGGATGGTCTGCCGCCGGCTTTTTCCGTTCCGTCCTTTGTTCTGTGCTCGGTCCTGGCGGTGTCTTATGTTCGAGTTTTTTGCGTGGTAGCTGTCCCACAGTCTGGTTTGCTAGCCCAAGTTAGATCGTCCTGGTTGCACGTGGGGCGTTCCTGCCCGATTCTTACAAAGCACTGCAGCCCGCGCCTCCCGCGTGTCTCTGCCCTGCCCCCACTTCCCAATGGCGGATGCAGGCGTCTGTGCTGCTTTTCCGCTGGGGGAGTTACTGTTGGGCTTGTAATCTCTTGGTCTTAATTATTTCTTTATTTTTCCTTCCTGTTATGTTGCCCTCTGTGTTTCCAAGGCTCTCCACAGACTCGGCAGGGAGAGTGTTTCCTGGTGTTTGGAAACCTCTCTTCTCAAAATTCCCTTCCCGGGACGGGCTTCCCTTCCCGGGACGGAGCTCCCTCCCCACCTCCTTTGTCTCCTTTTTCGTCTTTTATATTTTTTCCTACCTGTTTTTGAAGACAATGGTCTGCTTTTCCGGTTGCCTGATGTCCTCTGCCAGCCTACAGAAGTTGTTTTGTGGAGTTTGCTCGGCGTTGAAATGTTCTTTTGAGGAATTTGTGAGGGAGAAAGTGGTCTTCCCGTCCTATTCCTCCGCCATCTTTATGCTCCTCCTGCACTCCAGTACTCTTGCCTGGAAAATTCCATGGATGGAGGAGCCTGGTAGGCTACAGTCCATGGGGTTGCAAAGAGTCGGACACTACTGAGCAACTTCGCTGGATGGCTAGCACCAGCTTTCCCCCAGAAGTAATAATACAGTGAAAAGAACAGAAAATAGACAGATGCAGTGTTCCCTGCCTTCAAGGGCTGTCCATTCAAAGGATTTTAAGAAGAAAATTCAGATGATATCAGGCATTCCTTGCAATTTAAGTCAACCTAATAAATGTGTACTGAGCTATTGTTCATTTTAAAACTCTGTCTGATGTTGTGGGAAAGGGCTGCAAAGTGGAAGGGTTGTGGAAGTAAGTAAGGTTCCATTTCTTCCTCAGACAAATTTAGAATAGGTAGTCATGTTGTATAGCTGGAATACCCATAGCTAACTACAGACAGTGTCTTTCACAGCTGTTTTCTCTGCATTTTACTACTGCATGTGAGTTGTTTGGCCTTCGTGATCATAAAATTAATGTTATCACCTATACCATGGTCCTGCACTCCTGAGATACAGCTTTTGCTGAGACCAGTTGCTGTCTGTTAAGAAACTTTAAGCCGCATGTGCATGCCACTGTATTTCAAATGGACAACAAAGAAGGAGCTACTGTACAGCACAGGGAGCTCTGCTCAGTGTTGTGCGGTGGCCTGGATGGGAGGTCAGTGTGGAGGAAAATGGTAGATGTATATGTGTGGCTGAGTCCCTTTGCTATTCACCTGAAACTTTCATAACATTGCTTGTTATTTCCCAGTTGGTCTTCCCTTTTGGCTCAGATGGTAAAGAATATGTGTATATGCCTGCAAATGCAGGAGACCTGGGCTTGATGCCTGGGTCGGGAAGATCCCCTGGAGAAGGATCAGCAAGTGGTGATCACCACTCCAGTATTCTTGCCTGGAGAATCCCATGGACAGAGGAGTCTGGCAGACTACAGTCCATGAGGTCCCAAAAGAGTCAGATACGACTGACTGACAAAGAGTACACACTTATGTAAAGTGGAAGTCACGCAGTAGTGTCTGACTCTTTGCGACCCCATGGACTGTAGCCTGCCATGCTCTTCTATCCATGGAGTTCTCCAGGCAAGAATTCTGGAATGGGTAGCCTATCTGTCCCTTCTCCAGGGGATCTTCCCTACCCAGGAATCGAACCGGGATCTCCTGCATTGCAGGTGGATTCTTTACCAACTTAGCTACCAGAGAAGCCTTATACACACTTATACCCCAATACAAAATAAAAAGTTTTTTAAAAGAGAAAACAGAAACCCTCAGTCAGTTGCTGGTTGCTTGTTTATTGAAGCAGGTTTAACCAGCAAAATGGTGATTAGCAATCTGAAAAGTGAAAGTAAAATTGCTCAGTTATGTCCAACTGTTTGCGACCCCATGGACTGTAGCCTACCAGGGTTCTCCATCCATGGGATTTCCCAGGCATGAGTATCGGCATGGGTTGCCTTTTCCTTCTCCAGGGGATCTACCTGATCCAGGGATCAAACCCAGGTCTCCTGCATTGCAGGCAGATGCTTTGCCCTCTGAGTCACCAAGTTGCTAGTTTTTGCAGTAAAGTTGCTGTTGTCAGCTGCCAGGGGTATAGCCAGTTAGGTAATCAGGCCCCCAGGTCATTTCTCATTGTTGAATCTGGCCCCTGCAAGTGCACCTTTGGCAGCTGAAAAATGCAGCTGGGACAGAGGGAGTGTGAGTACACCATCCATCATTCCTTCTTGTTCTTCTTAAGGTCACTTGGCCTCAGTGTAACATTCAGGGAGAGCAAACGGCCTTCAGTGCCCAACCAAGCCACCAGTTGCTGACCCCTAAGTGATTATTATTTGTTTATGCTTAATTTCAGTTTGAAGGTTGAACTGCGTTTTCTTTTCTAGTTGCAAACTAGTCAGTTGACCACATTAATTTCAGAGATATAATAGCCCAAAGAAGTAGTGCCGACCAACTGCTTCCTTGATAACAATGTACTTCTGAAACCAAGCATTTGTGTCCATGAACAATAAAGAAAGTCCAGGTCCTGAGTTGGTGACCTGGTTTCTATTGTTACTCTCATTTCAAGGGCCTCTCCTCCTTGGAGTTATTTTAAAACATCTTAAAGAAATAGCTTCAGTTTCCCATGTGAATTGGTGGGCTATTTTGAAAGGAAAATTTTTTTGTTAAAAAGAGAACAACAATAAAAGCATAAAATATGTTTCTGTGATCAGAATTTTATTTAGAAAAAAACTATCCTCTCTATGATAATATGCAAAACCTTTTCCCAGTCTTACTATATATAATAAGGCTAATAAGCAGGAGTAGATCCTATTGTGAATTATATTAATGCCATTTACTGTTTTTGAATGATTAAAGTAGGCAAACAATCTTTGATCAGGTAGATGTCTTTTGGTACCAATTTAACTGAAAGGATTGTCTTGTTATTAAGGAATCTAGTATTTATAAATTTGATGGTGAGACATTTGATGGTGGCAAAATGTTTGTATCTTTAAATATGTTAAATATATACTTCATAATCTTACTTAAATATATTTTTACTCAGCAAATCCTTTTTCTTAGGTAATACAAAAGTAAATTTTAAATAACTCCACATCTACATTCTGAACAAATGAAATTTGAAATGAAGAATTACACCTGTCTATGTGGAGACATTCATATTTTGAGAAGTAATCAGAGTGATCTGTCAGCCGTCATATCCTTCCTTGTATCTCTATTTGCTTGCTGACTTTTTTTTTTAATTGTATAAACCAGGCTTAACTACCCCAGGTACTAATATAACACTTGGTTTTATAAATAGTCAAATAATAGTGATGATGGCATTCTGTTGTTAGTTTCCTTGCTTATTTTGTTTGTATTTTTAGCTCTGGAAAAGGTACTGTAAAATACTAAGATTTGACAATCCTCTATTCTTGCCTAACTTCCTGGAGCAGAACTCCTTAACATTCTGCATTTCTCTCTCATACAGTCTTTCATACAGGAGTTGTGTCCTACTTCCTTTAAGTAGGTCAATTGATAAATGTGTTGTATTTTAGATTACAGGAAGTTAGGGTCTCTCTGAGCTCAGATTCCCTTCTTACTGTTCATTAAACTGCTTTTGAGATTAATAACTACGTTACATGTCTCAGCTTAAGACTAAGGGGTTTCCCAGGTGGCTCAGTGGTAAAGAATCTGCCTGTCAATGGAGGAAGATGCAGGAGACTTGGGTTCATTCCCTGGTCTGGGAAGATCCCCCGGAGGAGGAAATGACAACCAACTCCAGCATTCTTGCCTGGAGCATCCTTTGGATGGAGGAGCCTAGAAAGCTATAGTTCATAGAGTCACAAAGAGTCGAACACAGCTAAGAAACTGAATATGAACACAGGTTTAAGACTAAATCTCCTTTATTTTAGATTGCTGGAATCCTCTATGGCCCTAATGTTAAAGCAACAACATATTGTTCAGTGAAGATTTACTTCAGTTTTCAAGGTTCCTGATAGTAATTCTACAGATAATCAGCACAGTTAAAACATGTGAGCCAGTCCACTGATACTGTCTGGGTATTATTCTTCATCCCCAGAGTGATGCTAAGTGCACAAAAGGAATACCATGTAAGAATAGGAAACTCTTTACCTTGTAGTTACTTAAAGACAAGTTTAATTCATGAGTCAATTAGAAAGCCATAAATCATAGTAATTCTCTGTGGCATTGAATTTAAAACTAACAGAGCACTTAGTCAGATTTGCAATCTGAATAAAGGTGAGGAAGAGGAGATAATTATGAGTTGAAGACGTCAGGTAAGCACGATGTGCAGATTCATGGAGGCAAGAGAAGTGTTGAAAGAGTGGAAGAGAACCAGTAAGGCCTTTTATAGTGGATGCTTAAGCAGGAAAAGGCAGTAAAGAGGTTGTTCACTTTGGAAAAAAGTGAAGGGATCGGTAAGAAATTCCATTAGGTAAGAAGGGACCATGTCGTGCAGGCCCAGGAAAGCTGTTGTCACTTCTGTACGCTTTGTTGCACCAAAGCAGTGTCCATTTGGAGTCATCCATCAAGCCACGTGAGCAGTGATAAAGGTGGTGGTGGTGGTGGCGAGGGTGGTATTTGTAATGGTCAACAGTTTTTGAGTTCTTATTGTGTACCAGTCCCTTGTATATTTTGTGGATCGTTGTACCTGAAGACATTATCTATTTTATACTCAAGAAAAGAAGGCTTAATAGAGATTCTTTACTTATCTAAAACCACAGAGCTAGTATGTTATAGAGCCCAAATTTGAACCCAGGTAATTTTACACCAAAGTCCACATTCTTTAGCATTTCTCAATGTCACTTAGGTGTAATAAATATTAGAGAACAGCAGTTCAGAAGCATGATCCTACATTTTTAAAAGGGACATTGATAGCTGAAGTCCATCCAAAGGAGGCCTAGTGGGATGATAAAGAATCCTTGAATCCCTGTGAACTGAAAAGAGACATCAAGAAGAAAATCTGGTTTGTGAGACAAAGCGATGAAGTTGGCCGTATATCTCCCTTTATTCTTCTGTTCTTCAGTCTTAATGGGCTGTGTTCCCTCACCATTATATATTCTAGAGACTGAGGAATTAGGGAGAAATGTTTAAGTGAATTGCAGGATTATTTTGATGGGACTAGTTTTGCCAGTGACAGAGTTCTTAAGAGTTGTCATTCATTGGTCTTTTTTGAATGAGTCGTCATTTGCTTTTATATGGCACCAAAGCAATTCTTGAAGATTGAGTACACAGAAAACAAAATCAGGGTACCTATAAATTTCTGCAGCTGATTCTGAGACACACCCATGGGGTCCTTTGGAGACTTCATGAAACAGATGAAGAGGAGGAGAGGTTGGTGTCTGGATAGCATTGAAGTTAGTCCTGTTTTTGGTCAATATCTAAACAACAAACATGCAGTGTTCCTTCTTTTCTAGAATACTAAACTATTCTAAGATATGTCAAAAACCCCCATTCAGTAAAGGAAGACATCTGATCTAATTTGGATTCTGCTGTCAGAAGTGTTAAAATGTCTAAAGGCTTTTATCTTAGAGTAGAGGATAAAGAAGGAAGTTCTGCCCCAGTCTATACACAATCTTGTAGGGCAATAAAAAGAAAGAGGGGAAGAAAAAAAAAAAAAAAAACAGGCAAATTTGGGAGAAGGCAGTATGATTTGTGGATATTTTGTCTCTAAGAAATAAAAGAAGAATTAGAAAGACAGATTCAATGGCCAGGCATAGAAAAGATCAGAATGACATTAGTGGGTATCAGAAGGAGGGACTTCTAGTGTCTGGACTTGGATACTCTGGTCAGTTTGGCATAATCTCTGATAAAGCCTATGTTAGATCATTCCTTAAGGCCCACCCATTAACTGTCACCAAGTAAGACTAAATCAACTTTAGCAGCCCAGTCCAAGGAAATCTACCTTCTTCAGTCTAATAGATCTACCTCCAAAGACACTGGCCACATTGCCCCACTTCCTATTTTCAGATCTGAAGGCCTCAGCCTAAGGTGAGGGGTGTCTTTATGAACTTCTGACTGCTGACCATTCCTCTTAGTGTAGATGAAGGAAGTTATTCAGTGTGAATGTATGATAAAAAGTAGATGGTCACCTCCTTGTAGACATCATCCTAAGTAGGGAGTGAATAGCCATTAAATGGGAGCTTTGTCATGAATAAGGAGATATTCTTAATTGAGCTGTGCCTTTGAAATCTCTTTTTTGCCCTCTGAAAACCCACTGGATTATAAAATCAGAAAAGACAAAGACTGTGACTTTTTTAGCCACCAACTTGCTTTCTCCCTCACATCTCAACATTGTACAGTCTTAGCAAATTTTTGTTGAATGTTCTTTCTTTTAATATCCCTGTCATTCTTTAATGGTCTCCAAGTCTATCTAGGGGGAAAATGAATTTTGAAGCTTAGTCTCTGAAAGTCAGGTGGAATTGACAAAACTTTGTTTTGCATTTACTTGCCTCATTTTAGTAAACTTCCTACCTTGAAGAAAATTACATACATTTAGACTGATTAATGTACAAATCTTGAGTGCTTTTAATTCTCAGAGTTAGAAATACTTCTCATTGAAATATTCAGCTCTCAGCATAACTCATTTTAATTATTTTCCAGTCCAGTTTATGCCAAAAGATGCAGTTGAGTTTTGACAGTGTCTCTGTACTCTAATTAAACTCTTTAAATTTGCATTTCTTTTTATCAATCTTCATTTATCCATAAAAGCCAAATTTGACCTTGATATGTAATAATAGGTAACAGCACATTGAGTTTCTAATCCCTGTTCTCCCAGGGAATATTGCTTTATCACCTCTCCTTGTGTAGTATTAAAAGTTTCATAAACCTATCACAGCAGTGAAATCAACAGCCTAAGCTGGTTGGGTTCACCATGACTGGCACATGGCCTTGATCATACATTCAGTATATTTGTGCAGGGATGTTTCTCCAGGATTTCCTGAAAGGATTATGCAGTTGAGATCATGAGAGATTAAGAGATGTTTCCAAGACTCCATACTTAATTTAGGGCAGAATAAAGACCCCAGCCTCCCACTGGACTAGTAGTGGAATGTGTTATATGTTTGCTTCTTTTCTTGTTTGTTTTTTACTGAAGAAGGATAACATAAGGATATATAAAAAGACTTTTGGCATGTTTCTGGGGTCATATTGCACTATGGTAGAGTTCAGTGTACTATCCAGGTGGCAGGACAGTGGGTCTCTGAATGTGATAGATTGTGTGCCATGTTGAATAAGAGTCTGGGGCTTATGGTCAGGTTCAGTACAGTTCAGTTCAGTTGCTCAGTCGTGTCTGACTCTTTGTGACCCCATGAACCGCAGCACACCAGACCTCCCTGTCCATCACCAACTGCCAGAGGCTACCCAAACCCACGTCCATTGAGTCAGTGATGCCATCCAACCTTCTCATCCTCTTTCATCCGCTTCTCCTCCTGCCTTCAGTCTTTGCCAGCATCGGGGTCTTTTCAAATGAGTCAGCTCTTCGTATCAGGTGGCCAAACTATTTAGAGTTTCAGCTTCAACATCAGTCCTTCCAATGAACACCCAGGACTGAACTCTTTTAGGATGAACTAGTTGGATCTCCTTGCAGTCCAAGGGACTCTCAAGAGTCTTCTCCAACACCACAGTTCAAAAGCATCAATTCTTCAGTGCTCAGCTTTCTTTATAGTCCAACTCTCACATTCATACATGACCACTGGAAAAACCATAGCCTTGACTAGATGGACCTTTGTTGGCAAAGGAATGTCTCTGCTTTTTAATATGCTGTCTAGGTTGGTCATAACTTTCCTTCCAAGGATAAGCATCTTTTAATTTCATGGCTACAGTCACCATCGGCAGTGATTTTGGAGCCCCCCCAAATAAAGTCTGACACTGTTTCCACTGTTTCCCCATCTATTTCCCATGAAGTGATGGGACCGGATGCCATGATCTTAATTTTCTGAATGTTGAGCTTTAAGCCAACTTTTTCACTCTCCTCTTTCACTTTCATCAAGAAGCTTTTTAGCTCCTCTTCACTTTCTCCCATAAGGGTGGGGTCATCTGCATATCTGAGGTTATTGATATTTCTCCCAGCAATCTGGATTCCAGCTTGTGCTTCCTCCAACCCAGCATTTCTCATGATGTACTCTGCACATAAGTTAAATAAGCAGGGTGATAATATACAGCCTTGATGTACTCCTTTTCCTATTTGGAACCAGTCTGTTGTTCCATGTCCAGTTCTAACTGTTGCTTCGTGACCTGCATACAGGTTTCTCAAGAGGCAGGTCAGGTGGTCTGGTATTCCCATCTCAGATCGAAATTTCAGCTATTCAGAATATTAAGCAGCTGTAGGATCTGGGGCAAATTGCTAACATCCTCATCCTCCAGGGTCCACACCTGAACTTTCTATGAAGATAAAAGAACGTAATATGTACGATGTGCTTAAAGTTAACTCTTCTTAATATTATTTGTTTACCTGACTACTGACAAAACTTATATGTGCCTTAAGTTGAAATCTGGGCTACTGCAATGGAACAGGACAAAATGATAACCGTTTTTCTCTTTAATCTCTAGCTGGAACACACAACAAGCATATATATGTGCATGTGTATGTCTTTGCTAGTTTAGTTTTTACTAAATCAACCTCCCCATAGTAGCATTTTTTAACTTAGAAAGAAATCTTTAGCATGTATGCATGTCATAGTGTAGCACAGTAGTGGACTGGGTTGGGTACTCCTGAGGTTCCCCTTATAAAGACATTTACTAAGAAAGGTCAGTAATTTTACTTTGTGGTACATGGATTTAAGTCAATAACAGGAAAATGTTTTACTGTTTCCTACCCTGTTCTGCACTCATGCTTAATAATATCTCTCCCACCTTCTTTTTTATTATATCACTTCTCCTAAAGCCAGAGGTAAAAACTTTAGAAAATTTGCCTATGGACAGTCTAATTTATTTTGGAAAACATTGTTGTAGATTGTTATCTTCTTTATTTACTGCCATTTATGGCACAATGCACTGTTTGAAAAGAAGATCATTTCAGTAAGATCAGTCCATGGTTTTGCATGCTTTGTAGACAGAATACCCCAGTTACATTAATGCCTGACCTTAATTGGGCTGTAAGTCTTTTTGAACCAACTTCAATTCCATTTTTCTTTTTCTACCCCATCACATTTCCCCAAATGTTCTTCTGTATTTGTGATGACAAGCATATATTTCATGGAAGTAGCTCTGTGTAGCAGTAAAAACTCTCGTAGTGAAGTCAGCGCATGTTGAAACCCTATTCGACCATGAACTAGCTGCTGAGTGTTGGAAACTAGTCACCATTCTTCTGATCCTCAGTTCTTCTATATCTAAAAATAAGGGTAATAAGTCATTCCTTATGGGAGTTTGGTAAAGGCTGAATGACTTATTTGTCGACTAAACTGCCTAGCAGTGGTGGCAATTACTGAGTACCTATTTTCAAGACATTAGGCTCTGTGTTTTACTTGAGTTATCTCATTTAATCCTGACATCAACCCTGAAAGGCAAGTACTATTATTATCCTTGTTTTACAGTTGAGAAAACTGATGTCCAAAGAAAGTAACTAATTCACATAGCTTGTAAGCCTTCCTCAGTGATCAGTGCAGAGAAATAGAGGAAAAGAACAGAATGGGAAAGACTAGAGATCTCTTCAAGAAAATTAGAGATACCAAGGAAACATTTCATGCAAAGATGGGCTCGATAAAGGACAGAAATGGTATGGACCTAACAGAAGCAGAAGATATTAAGAAGAGGTGGCAAGAATACACGGAAGAACTGTACAAAAAGATCTTCATGACCCAGATAATCATGATGAGGTGATCACTAATGTAGAGCCAGACGTCTTGGAAAGTGAAGTCAAGTGGGCCTTAGAAAGCATCACTACGAACAAAGCTAGTGGAGGTGATGGAATTCCAGTTGAGCTGTTTCAAATCCTGAAAGATGATGCTGTGAAAGTGCTGCACTCAATATGCCAGCAAATTTGGAAAACTCAGCAGTGGACACAGGACTGGAAAAGGTCAGTTTTCATTCCAGTCCCAAAGAAAGGCAATGCCAAAGAATGCTCAAACTACCGCACAATTGCACTGATCTCACATGCTAGTAAAGTAATGCTCAAAATTCTCCAAGCCAGGCTTCAGCAATACATGAACCGTGAACTTCCAGATGTTCAAGCTGGTTTTAGAAAAGGCAGAGGAACCAGAGATCAAATTGGCAACATGAGCTGGATCATGGAAAAGCAAGAGAGTTCCAGAAAAACATCTACTTCTGCTTTATTGACTATGCCAAAGCCTTTGACTGTGTGGATCACAATACACTGTGGAAAATTCTGAAAGAGATGGGAATGCCAGACCACCTGACCTGTCTCTTGAGAAATCTGTATGCAGGTCAGGAAGCAACAGTTAGAACTGGATATGGAACAACAGACTGGTTCCAAATAGGAAAAGGAGTATGTCAAGGCTGTATATTGTCACCCTGCTTATTTAACTTCTATGCAGAGTACATCATGAGAAACGCTGGACTGGAAGAAACACAAGCTGGAATCTAGATTGCCGGGAGAAATCTCAATAACCTCAGATATGCAGATGACACCACCCTTATGGCAGAAAGTGAAGAGGAACTCAAAAGCCTCTTGATGAAAGTGAAAGAGGAGAGCGAAAAAGTTGGCTTCAAGCTCAACATTCAGAAAATGAAGATCATGGCATCCGGTCCCATCACTTCATGGGAAATAGATGGGGAAACAGTGGAAACAGTGTAAGACTTTATTTTTGGGGGTCCAAAATCACTGCAGATGGTGACTGCAGCCATGAAATTAAAAGACGCTTACTCCTTGGAAGAAAAGTTATGACCAATCTAGATAGTATATTCAAAAGCAGAGACATTACTTTGCTGCCTAAGGTCCATCTAGTCAAGGCTATGGTTTTTCCTGTGGCCATGTATGGATGTGAGAATTGGACTGTGAAGAGGGCTGAGCGCCGAAGAATTGATGCTTTTGAACTGTGGTGTTGGAGAAGACTCTTGAGAGTCCCTTGGACTGCAAGGAGATCCAACCAGTCCATTCTGAAGGAGATCAACCCTGGGATTTCTTTGGAAGGAATGATGCTAAAGCTGAAACTCCAGTATTTTGGCCACCTCATGAGAAGATTTGACTCATTGGAAAAGAGTCTGATGCTGGGAGGGGTTGGGGGCAGGAGGAGAAGGGGACGACAGAGGATGAGATGGCTGGATGGCATCACGGACTCGATGGACGTGAGTCTGAGTAATCTCTGGGAGATGATGATGGACAGGGAGGCCTGACGTGCTGTGATTCATGCGGTCACAAAGAGTCAGACACGACTAAGCGACTGAACTGAACTGAACTGTAATTGATAGAGCCAGTACTTATGGGTCAGAAATGAGGATCAGAACCTCATGGGTGGAATTTTACAGCACCTTGAAGTCAGGATCATAAGTTGTTCATCCTTGTATCTTGCCTTCTCATTTTGACCTCAGGAACCAAAGCTACATGTTGTTGTGTGTTGGATGAGTTCTCTCAGTATGAAGATTAAAGAATTATTTTCAAACATTTAGAGAAGACAGTAGAATGGGCCACCTTGCAAAGTAGAAGTTTCCTGTCTTTGAAAATGTTCAAGCTGCTGTTGGCTGACCTCTCAGGTCCTGTCCGCATCTGAGGTTTTGTGGTTCATTAATCTCCTTGGCATGTCCGCATTCTATAAGGTGCTTTTCCCTGCTGGAGGAGAGGGGAAGAGTACTTGTCTGTGGATTATGTGTTATGCTATTCCATCTTCTCTCTTAAAAAGTAAAATCTCCTACATAGGATCTTACCAACCATTATTGTCTAAGCTTTATTAAACAATCAGATTCTTATTTCTACTCCTAATTTTAGTTTTGAGAGCCGGGTTCAATTCCTTGCTAAAAGAGTATTGTAAATATCATGTAGCAACATTATTAAGAAATGTATTATTCGGTATGAATGGAGCACTAGATGAATTTATGTGAATTATTCCATGTCTGAGAAGGAACCATTAGGTACTTTTTCTGAATAAAATTCTTTAAGGGAAGGGAGTTGGAAATGTACAGTTTTTCCACCCCTTCTCAAAACCCTTGGCTTTGTCTGGGCAGCTAGCATGATGATTGCCCTCAAAATGAGGTTACCATGGCACTTTCTAGGTATTCCAGATCTTTAGTTATTTCAAATGCCAGTGCCAAATGAAACATTTATGGAAAAGCTTACAATTAAGCCAAGTAAGTTGAAAATTTGTGCTTACATTGTGAAATGTCAAACATTAAATAGAAATACTATTTTTTTTTCTGGAGATAGGAATTCTCTTTGCCTAATTTTTCATGAGTCATCTTTTCTTTACTCGTCTTTCTTATCCTTTGAAATTTCCTCTTCAGAGAATTAAAAAAGCTTTCTTCATCGTTTTTCTCTTCAATTCATAAGAGCTCCACTTTTAAGTGGGAGAAATAATGTTAGTTTTCCACAGGGATTGATTATAAATTCCTTCTCCATGTTGAATTACACTGGCCTCTAGTGGTTACCTGTCACAATTATGTTTCATATTGCTCTTGCTTTAACTTATTGTAACACTATACCATATATTGTAATAATTTTTGAGAATCAATTAAGCAGCACAATCAGATTTGTCAGGGGTTTGAAGTAGATTTCATAATGAAATTGATTGTACTTTATGTACCTTGTGCATCTGTGAAGATAACCACTTGGAACTACAGCATAAAACTCCTGTTCTCATACCTGCCTGTTCTCACACACAGGAACTGGAATTCCTGGTCTCACACCTGCCTGGCAGACATTATGGTTGTCCCAGCTTGCTGATAATAACTTTGGAGAACTAGATGACATGGTGTGAAAGGAAACCTTCCTGATCACACTGTGAAGCAGAAGTGTTAGCTTACTGTGGGCACACAAGAAATGGGAGATGACCTTAACTAGTCTTGAGCTGCTCCAAAGACTGTCTCAGGGTTTCTGGACTGAAAACTTGGAGGTGATTTTTTTTGTTTCAAAGTAATCTTAAAAATAAAAAGAAATTTTAAAAGAGGTACTTCAAGGCATTTAAAAGAATGTGTCTGCCTATCCAAGGAGCTGCTTTCACTTGGATACAACATTAATAGTTGTTAACCAGATTTAAGACTACCCTTTGGATTGAGCACATAGGAAAATAACACATTCAAAAAATAAATGCACTGAGGGACTGTGTGAGATGAGTGAGGTGGGCTTCCACAAAGGGACTTCTGTTCAGATGTTTCAGAGAATAAAGAGTAGTTACAGGTTTAGGGTAGAGAAAAGCAAGCACTATCAGGAAAGCAAATGCTTATCTAACTTGTGTGGATTTGGGTAATAAGCGTGCATGTCTGGCCTTTCCAGGTACTGTTCACTTCCTAAAAAGCTACATGGATCTTGTGTGATTTGAGAACTACTATTCCTTCCCTATATATTTTTTCTTTTTTGTAAAGCTATGCTATACCTACTCCCTTGGGGTGCATTTTATTGTTGACTATTAATTGCTCAATGGTGCAGTTTATTTACTTGATAAAAAAAAAATAAAGTAACTTTTGGAATAAATGTGAAGCCACTACTTGAAACTAGGCCATTGGAGTTTCGGGGAAGTTAAACGTTATCTTTTGGCTAAGGCTGCAGACCTACGTTTTTACTTTTTAACCATCTTTTCTGGTTTGTCTCCCTGCCACTTGTGTTCCTTTAGACAGACTGGGAGGCCGCATGGGGATTCAGACTTACTGAACCTATCTTTCATTATGCTGAAAATAAGAATTGCAAGTCACTTTCTAGACGTGTCTTCCTTAGTTTTTGTTTGCAGCTAATAAACCAGATGAAGTCATTTCAGTGCTGAGAAGTTCGTTTTCACCTGCAGGCTATCATTTGTCATTTATAATGGACGGGACCTAAGATAACAAAGCTTTTGGCTTGTTTTCATTTTCCTGCCTTTACCTTGAGTATAGATTCAGACAGTTAATGAACAGTAATTTCAGATATCTAGGTGTTAGCCATCTCCCAGGAAGAGCAAGAGAAAAAACTGTTTGAAAATATTCATTAAATGGCTTAAACTGAGAGCGTTCAGATATTTTTCTATTATTTTATTGTTTAAGTCATGTCCATGAAAGATGTTATAGAGGAAAAGTATAAGAAAATTAAGCTTCCAGTTTTAGAAGTTTCAGCCTCAAAAGGATTTTCTCAAATTCAAGCTGAATTCATCAAAATAAGATGTTCTTATAAGTCTTACTAGGAATTAACTACTCACAGTTTAATTTACAGAGACATTGAGAAAGAGAGTGTGGATAGAGGGTACAAAAACCATAAGAGAGAGTATAAGAACCCAGGGCAAGTCTGAGATGAAGACTTTCTTGACACTATCAGAGACTTTTGTGGAGGGACCCATCCACTCAAGACAACCTCTCTGGGAGGGGCCTGAATGAGTAGAAACACCTCGACTACCCTCTCCTCCTGCCAAGACTTCCCAGTGTCAGCAGAGAAAGGAGTCCATTGATGTAGCCCCTGGAGTCAGCCTTCTAGGACCCAGAGGAACAGGGTGGGAGCCTGGATACATCCCAAGGGACATCGTGTGACTGTTGAGTATGTGCTTCAGGTAGAATATTCTGAATCCTTTTGTCAACAACTGGAGAAATCTACTGAGGTCTACAAAAGGTTAACCAGAGATGGGAGAGTTCAGACTTACTGAACTTATCTTTCATTACACTGAAAATAAGAATTGCAAGTCACCTTGCAATTAGACATTGAGATGCAAAGAGTTTGGTTAAATTTCTTTCTTTTCAAGCTATGCGGAGTGCTTTGCCAATGTAGTGTCTAATTTGCTCCAGACATGGTATTCTGACATTTGCTGAACAGCTAAATAAACAAATCAGGCTTCCACACAACAGATTACAGTGAGGTCAGACAGTGGTATCAGCAATTTTAAAATATGGTCTACAGCAGAGCATAGTTTTTGATGACAGTGACAGCTGATGCTGCTAGTTGACATAGATTGAATTCTATAGATTTTCCTCTTTTCCTGAGTTGAAATCTTACTAGGCACCTGTCCTACCCAGACATTTCAGAAGAACTCTATTTCAAATGGGATATTGATTTTTAATTGGTACCTTTTTTGGAGTTTTTGTTAACTTATATGTTTTGCCTGAATTGATTAAAGTTTTGATGCCAAAGAATATTATCTTCAGTGAAAGTTTTGGAGATAAAGATTGTGGGTGTAAGATTTGGTGTTGGAGGTCATTTTACTGGATGAATAAAGGGTGGGATTTTAGGAAATGAATTGGAAACTTGTTCTTACAAAGAAACTTAGCAGTAAACTGATTTTCACAAATGTACTGATGAGATCTGTTATAAAAAGAAACATATGTATATGTTTTAAAAATTATATTATTTAAAACAATTTAAACATGAATTTTAGTGTATGATAAATGCCTGGTAACTTATTGAGATCTTAACTGGAAACTCATGTTACTACTTTTCCTAGTCATGTATTTTTTCATTAGGGGTTTTTGATAAGAATGTTTGTCAGCTCTTTGTTTTTCAGAAAACTAAATGATCAAGTAGGTTTGAACAGATGTATGAGGCATCACAGAAGCATTATATGCCACCTTCATCTTACACAGACATGTTATTTACAGAAACAGTGGGTTTTGCTATTAACTAAATTTATCTTCATTTCTCTGTGGTGTGAAGTGCGAATCTGTGTGGTCCTAAGTTTTGGCTTTGTCTGCTTAGCTAACTTTTTTTTAAATTTAATTCATGTCAGTCATGAATAAAAGCAAAGAAATCGTCCATAGGAGTATTTTTTCCCTTTTCTGTAGGAATACTTACCCTGTGGAGATGATAATGTTGCAACAGTAGATAGAGAGACATCCTGTTTATAGATTAATAAATGAGTCCTTCACCAAGTTGCCAATTTTATGGGTGTTCTCTATATTAACTCTCCAACTAATGATGATGGACTATACATATTCACATTTATCAACATGACATAAGTTTGAGATGATTGGCAAAATAGTGCTAAGAAAGAATGTGCCAATAAATATTCTTAATCTGCATCAATGTAGCTTCCATTACAAATAAAATATAGATATTGCATTATAAGCAGTAAGCATCCTGCCTCGAAAGCAATTATCTGTTAAGCTGGGAAGGCAGTTTTGTAACCAAAATATTTCTTAACAGTCCATTTTAATAGCGTATTTCTTAAGTGAGCTCACTCTCTCTCTTTCCTTAAGTCTTTTGAAGCTTCATGGTAAAATCATAGGACCAAAATCTCCTTGCTTTATTTTTTTTTTCTTTTTCTTTTAGTTTCAAATGGCTCTGTGGCCAAATTACACATCATAGTAGTTTTTGCAAGAGCTATTTTAAATGCAGGACTCTGAAAAAGAACCTTACATTTGCCATTGTAAATGTTCAAGTGGTTTTTGTAATCCTGGCGATGGTTCTGATTCTCAGTTCAAAAGGATTTGTAAAATGTCTCTGTAAAAGATAAAAAGTGTCTGTCTGTGCTATTCCCTCAAATCTCTGTGTTCTTCAGTCCTTTTAACTTGTCTCCTGTGCCTGCTTATAATGCCAACCAGTATTTCCATCTTTAGATTTTTCCTTCTGCTGAAAATCCTGTTAATAGTTGACTTCAACACCACCACTATGTTTACTGGTAACTGGGGAAACATTTGTGTCCCACCCATGCACTGGCCAAAGTAATCATGGTTGCTGTTCTTAATTATAAAAGCCTTCCAGTTTTGCAGATTCATGCAGATATGATCTAAATAGTGCAATGATTAGCATCTTTGGGGAGAAGGACCCTAAATTCCTATGCCACCTAACACCCCAATATATTAGCTCTTAAATACTTACCTTGACAGTTTTCTGGGGGTCAAATTTTCAGCCTTTTGACACTTTTGCAATAAATGACTGAAGTTGGGTATTCTAAGTTAGAACACACATACTCTGCTAAAGTTTTCCTAAGAGTGAACTCATACTATTTGACCAGACCATTGTTTTTTCATGCAGCATTACATAAGCCTAATGCTTCATAGACCACACTTTAGAGCACTTTGACTTAAAGAAATAGGTACTTGTCCTGGGAGCAAGAATAACTTCATATGATTCATTATGGAGAGTATGTTTTAACTTATTAAACCAATATTCATAATGGAAGGTGCCTTGGTCCTCTGTAGTGCTGGAAGTCCATATTCAATTTTTTTAAAAAAAATTAATATATATAAACATGCACAGTTAATGAGATTGTGAGTGATCATGCTGAATCTGAATTGGGTTTTCTGATTGATTATTTTCTTTGTATTAAGTAAAAGACATTAAAAGAGAACATTGTTGACAGACTAAATCTTTAAGTGTTAATTATCAAAATATCAAAATATGCATTAGGTAACTAAGTGTAAAGTTAGGGAGACATATCTCTAACATGCTTGTGCCTCTTTCCCCCACTGCCATAGCAGAAATCTCTCTGAATAGGTCACAGATCTCTCTAAACCAGGATGTGGCTCCATCGTTAGTCTCAATGCAGCACTTTGAATAGTCGCTCAAACATAGTTACCATACCTCCCACCAGCCATTCCACGGTCTGATATTTAAAATCGGTGTCTTCAGTGATGTCTCTAATGGCATGATTCTCTGTTAGAATATTCTTGGTCATAAAAATAGAAATAATAGTATTAGCAAAAGGATAAGTTTCAGTGGGTCAGAAAGGGAAAAAGGGTGGCTTACCAGTCTACAGAGGAGTCTTGTAGGGATATCTACCCCAGTTCAGGAGGGACTGTGGATTTTGAACTCACTGTAATAACATCATGACCCCTCTGCAGTCTTAAGTAGGAATTGCAAACCACAAACTCTGGACAACTCTTTCGTCAGTAAACAGGGATCTTGTTGGGTTGTGAAGAACCAAAACCACTGGTCTGTGAAACTATAAAAAATATCTTACTCTGATCCATTTTAATTGAGCAGTGAGATTTGAAAGCAAGGAGTAGTTGGCCACCAGAATTTAGAACTCAAGACTGTCCTTGAAACTTGGAAATAAGATCAAAATAGAACTGGGATTCTTGATTAATCATGAAAGTGACTAGTTATAGAAAGACTGTTGAAGGGAGTGGAAACACCATGGACTTTGAAGTAAGACTGACTTGGTCCAAATCCTGACTCCACTGCTTAATAGCTGTGTGCCCTTGGACAACTTATTTAATTTCCTTGAGTCTCAATTTACATGCCAGGGAAGGTTATAGTGCATCTCTTTTAGCACCTAGGAAAATTAATATGCAATAAATGCTAAGCCTCCATACCATTTTACTTATCCTAGTGAGGAGCAGCTCACAGGATACACGTATGGTGATTTAGACACATTTTCCTTCTTTCATCCCGGGTGATCTTAGAGGTCAAGCTTAAGGGAAACTTCGTTTTCCAACCAAGCATTGCTCATCCGTCAAATATCATTTCCATGCTATCAGTTTTGGGATAACAGATAGATACTCCAAAATTGTGTGGGAGAATGGTCAGATATTTATCTTGATCACTTAAAAATGCTGAAATGTTGTTTGGGATTGAAATGTTTACTTTAAATTCTGAGCTCTTCAGGCCGATTGTTTACTCACTAATAGTATTTCTTCCTTGCTACTGCTGCTAAGTCACTTCAGTCATGTCCGACTCTGTGCGACCCCATGGACTGCAGCCCACCAGGCTCCCCCGTCCCTGGGATTCTCCAGGCAAGAACACTGGAGTGGGCTGCCATTTCCTTCTCCAATGCATGAAAGTGAAAAGTGAAAGTCAAGTCGCTTAGTTGTGCCCGACTCTTAGCGACCCCATGGACTGTAGCTCACCAGGGTCCTCCGTCCATGGGATTTAGAAGAAACTAAAAGGGCAGAGTGGGTGGGCGTTTCTCAAGAAATACTGTTGTTCTCATGTCATGTATAAGTTTGGAATCATTTACTTTATTTAACCCAAGGATCCTAGAGCTTGATTTTGTACAAAAGAAAATAATGTCAAACTTCAGGAACAAATCAAAAGTAAAACAGCAAGCTGTGGAAGCTCACTCAGATTTCAGCAAAAGGCAGATCTCGTCCCAGTTGAACTGATCTGTCTGCCTATTTGTAAGATTACAACAAATCCCAGGATTGAATGCCTCACCTGAATCACTTCCTTATTGACTGAATCCATTTAGACTCCTCTCTAATTTAGCAGAGTGTTTTTATTAAAGCCAGGCATACAAACATCAATTATCCAAGCTGCATCTAATTTCCTTCATCATTTATTTTCCTTCTTTGGCTGCCAATGGATTAGAAGACATGATTAGAATTCAGCAGGAAAATAAAAACAACAAGAAAAAAAGAGAAAAACAGTTCGAGAAAAACAGATGCTTAAACAAGAGCAACAACATTCAGAATTAAAACAAGTTGTGATTAAAAGAAAGTCCTTATCTTCTCTAATGTAAACACACTTGCTTGATTTTTATCAGCAGTGCCTACTGCACTGGGACTGAATTAGCAGTGTGAACTGGAAGAAGCAGACGGAACCCAGTAGTGGTGCTTACTATGCTTAATGTATACACTACAGTGTGTTCTAAATGCAGTATAGTATTTAAGTGTCTGTAATAATCGTTGCAAACTGGATGGCTTATTGCCGAAGTCTCTTCTGTTTGTTCACTTCTAGCCCATGTTAGGAAGAGAAAAAGAACAAAGGCATTCAGGTCATTTTATGAACTTGTTAAAGGTACAGGTTTGTTTCATATGAGTGATATTGATGTTGGAGTGGATACATTTATTTAATTAGCCATTGCTACAGCCTAGATAGCATATTAAAAAGCAGAGACATTACCTTGCCAACAAAGGTCCGTCTAGTCAAGGCTATGGTTTTTCCAGTGGTCATGTATGGATGTGAGAGTTGGACTGTGAAGAAAGCTGAACGCCAAAGAATTGATGCTTTTGAATTGTGGTGTTGGAGAAGACTCTTGAGAGTCCCTTGGACTGCAAGGAGATCCAACTAGTCCATCCTAAAGGAGATCAGTCCTGGGTGTTCATTGGAAGGACTGATGCTGAAGCTGAAACTCCAGTACTTTGGCCACCTCATGCAAAGAGTTGACTCATTGGAAAAGACCCTGATGTTGGGAGGGATTGGGGGCAGGAGGGGAAGGGGATGACAGAGGATGAGATGGCTAGATGGCATCACCAACTTGATGGACATGAGATTGGGTAAACTCTAGGAGTTGGTGATGGACAGAGAGGCCTGGTGTGCTGCTATTCATGGGGTCACAAAGAGTCGGACACAACTGAGCAACTGAACTGAACAGCCTAGATGCATTAATGCTGTTGATAAGAACAAGAAAATGGTACAGCAAAGGAAGAGATCTTAAACTCTGAAAAGTCACTCTGAGAGAAATACAATATGATCTTAAAAAAAAAGAGAGAAAAGGAGAGGTAGTTGCAGTGAATCTGAGAATAACCATCAATCAAATTGTGTCTCTTTCAAGGGGTGGCAAACTATGACCCGTGGGCCAAATCTGGCCTCCCACTTATTTTTTGTGAATCAAGTTTTATGGAAACATGTGAAGCGAAGTGAAGTGAAGTTGCTCAGTTGTGTCTGACTCTTTGCAACCCCATGGACTGTAGCCTACCAGGCTCCCCTGTTCATAGGATTTTCCAGGCAGTAGTACTGGAGTGGATTGCTATTTCCTTCTCCAGCATATCTTCCCGACCCAGGGATCAAACCCGGGTCTCCCGAATTGTAGACAGACGCTTTACCGTCTTGAGCCACCAGGTGCCGGGAGCCAGCATGGGAGATCCCACCCATGACAGGGTCACGCAGAGAGGGCAAGGCGGGTCAGGCCTCAGGGGTTCCCCCTGGAATTTCCTGAGCATGTACCCCAAAAACCAGAGTTGGCCTGATTTTATTGTACTGTGCTTTTCCATTCTTCTGACACTCTCTGGAAAAAGTTAACTTAGGGCTTCAGTCTTCTGCATTTGAAAGGAATGTTTCAGCTCAAACCCTCTCTGATGGCTCTCTGACTTGCCTAACAGGTTCCCCCAGACTTTATACAACTTGTGAATTGCTTACAGCCCCCTAACCGCGAGAGGCACAAAGCTTAAAGCGTCTTAAAGATACAAAGCCTTTTCTAAAGAGCTAAAAATTATATTGGTGACAGGTTTTCACTGTTGACTCAATGACTGCTGCCAGGCCTCCATATTCTTTATCTTTTAGGCACCTGCGGGATATAGGAATATAGTAGTTTTGATGTTAGCAATGCTAGACTTTTGAGTTAATTACTTTTCTCTTTATAAATCACTAAACTCCTTTTACTTGTTATAAATTGTTGTATCCTTGCTATGTAAGAATGTAACTTTATTTAGTGTTTTCTGAGAGTGGCACCAGACTTTGGGACAAACAACATTTTTGACATAAATAAGTCTTCTGGTTGACAAACCCTTATCAGAAAAGGGCTGTAAAATGTTAATTGGCCTTCTGGCTGGAAGATGATGTAAATCACCTAAGACTTGTGTATACAACTAAGTATGCAGAGAAAAAGCCTGGTCTCGATAAGGGTCAGGGCTGCTGACACTGCATAATTTTGTATTACCCATTGATCTCTATGTACAATTAAAAAGTATAAAAGGCCTTCTGAACAATAGGGGATGGGCCAATCGCTGGACTGGTTTCCCCCGTGTCTCCTCTTTACTCTGTTTTCTGGCTGAATTCCCATCTGGGGCGTGGAGGCTCGCCATGTCTACTTACTTGCCCTGGCTTCTGAGATCCATGAGAGAGGGAGCCCAAGGCAGGGCACCTTCCGATATTCAAACGGACGCCGGTGGCCTAACGTAGATGGTGCAGACTTCTTGTCCTGAAGTTTTTTTGGCTTTCCACGTAAACCAAATTATTCAGCCTCTTTTCTCCACTAAATTTTCCTACTATACTATTTCTTCTTAATTTATTTTATATTTCTAATTAAATAAATAAGCTTTCCTCACCTACGCCGTTCACCCTTCTAGTTTCCCTGGATCCACCGGGGCTGGACCCCGGCAACCAGGGAAGAGGAAACGTAGTCTGCTTATTTATTTACATATTGTCTAGGACTGCTTTAATGCTACAACAGCAGACTTGAGTAACTGAAACAGAGACTGGCCCTCAAAGCCTAAAATATTTACTAACTAGCCCTTATCCCAGGTGTCCATAGTGTATGTAAAGAATCCACCTGCCAGTGCTGGAGATGCAGGTTTGATCTCTGACTTGGGAAGATCCCCTGGATAAGAAAATGGCAGCCCACTCCAGTATTCTTTCCTGGAAATTTCATGGACAGAGGAGCCTGGTGGGCTGTAGTCCATGGGGTCGCAGAGTCAGACACGACTGAGTGCACACACCATACTAGTTCCTACCAGAACAAGTGTGCTAACCTCTGGTGTATGTCAGCAGTGCCCCTAAGATCACCCAGCCGTTGTAGACAGCTCTACATGTGATATGGTGAGAAAGAGCCTCATTGACACTGTGACTGCTTAATAGCTAAGAAACCCTAAACTCTCAACCTCAGTCTATCCATGAAATAGAGGTTCTAAAACCCATCTTATAAACTTAATGTGAGTGCACTGTGGATGCTGAATAATGATAGTTCCCTTCCCAACCTCCCTGAAGTCTGCATAGACATATGGAGATGAAAGGCCTTTCAAAACTCATGACATTTGCTCTGTAAGACTCTGATTTGGTTCCTGCAGCTGTAGTCTATCTCATTTCCCACTGCTTCACACTGGAACTCCCAGCCTCTGGAGACTCCTCCAGGTTCTGTTCAGTTTTTCAGTGGCATCAAGTTCTGTCCTGCCCCCTTGACCTTTGCCCTTAGTGTTCTCTGGTCTTGAAGTACTAACTCCTCATTCTCTCAGCTACCTGTCCTCTTCTAGACTGTCCTTCAGATACTGTGCTAAATCTCCCTGCCTGCATGAGGCCCTCCCTCAGCATGCAGTGTGTAACAGGAACCTGTCCTGTGATCTCAGAGTACCCAGTCTGCCTCGCCTTCATGACTGATAATCAGTGTTTATACTTTAAGATATACATGTAGAATATTCCTGGTCTGTGGTGTAAAAATCTTTCTTGTCAAACTAGCTACCAACCACACTTTTTGGTTAAAGAGTACCTAGCACAGAACAGGCTCTCAAGAATATAATTTTCATTCAGCAATCTGTGAATACTTACCTTTCATTAAAAGGAGTCGGGATAATCTTAAAGAAAAAACAACTGGAGTTTCTGATGACATACTGGGTGCATAATTTGGTACAAGTCACTTTACATCTCTGAGCCTCCCTTTTCTCATATGTAAAATGTGATAGATAATATTTACCTCACATGTTTATGGCAGAATCAGGTCTGATAATGAATGAGACAATACTAAGCATAGTATGTATTGTGGGACCTCAATGGGTTTACTGGCTCCAAAAGACATTTGACAGTAAAGGTGCAGCTCCAGTGATTCTCCAGAACTTTGGTACTCTCAGTTTTCTTATCTGTAAAATGAAGATAAAAATTGTATCCATCTGATATACTACTTATGTGTTTAGTGTATTAATATAAATAAAATAGAATACTGCCTACTATGACCTCCTAAATACCTAATTGCTGTTTTGGTTTCTAAATCATATCTGACTCTTTCAAAACCCCATGAACTATAACCCACCACACTCCTTTGTGCATGGGATTTCCCAGGCAAGAATACTGGAATGGGTTGACATTTCCTTCTCCAGGGGATCTTCCCAAGCCAAGGATCAAACCTGCATCTCCTGCATTGGCAGTTGGATTCTTTGCACTGAGGCACCAGGGAAGCCCTTAAATACTTAGTAAACGTTAACTATTGCTGTATTTGAGATTATTATTAACATTTTGATTCTTAAAGATTTTGAACATTTTCCTGGGGAAAGTGTCCATTCTAACAAAATTTTATAAATAGTTGCAAAGAGTTCACAATTCCCCTGAAATTTACCCTATGCTTTTAAACCAGTCAATCCTAAGGGAGATCAGTCCTGAACTTTCATTGGAAGGACTGATGCTGAAGCTGAAACTCCAATACTTTGGCTACCAGATGCAAAGAACTGACTGATTAGAAAAGACCCTGATGCTGGGAAAGATTGCAGGAGGAGAAGGGGACAACAGAGGAGGTTGGATGGCATCACCAACAGAGAGGTTGGATGGCATCACCGACTCGATGGACATGAGTTTGAGCAAGCTGTGGGATTTGGTGATGGACAAGGAAGCCTGGCGTGCTGCAGTGCATGGGGTCACAAAGAGTCAAACAAGACTGAGCGACTGAAGTGAACTGATCTGTATATACTGTACATTACCTTTTGCTGTTATCTGCCTATGAGGGCACATTCTAAAGGATAGGACTTACCTAAAATTATGTCAAAGAATTTCTGTGTGAGAACTTATCTGATTGAGATTACCTAGTGTTCATTGTTGTTTAGTCGCCAAGTCGAGTCCTACCCTTCCGCAATCCCATGGATGGTAGCCCACCAGGCTTCTCTGTCTATGAGATTTCCTAGGCAGAAACACTGCACTGGGTTGCCATTTCCTTCTCCAGGGGATCTTCCTGACCCAGGGATTGAACCTGCATCTCCTGTGTTGGCAGGCAGGTTCTTCACCACTGAGCCACCAGGGAAGCCCCAGTGTTCAATTCTCAAAGTGATTACATCCCCCCAAAAGGGTTTTATTTGTAAATTTTGTTTGTTTCAGGTTGAGAACTTGTTAAATGCCAAAGCTGTAGCTTTTCTTCTTTTGAAGTTCATTCTTTACATTTAATTGTGGATTGAAATCTGCAGCTGGAGTGTATTTTGCAAAGCCAAACACATGCAAACATTTGAAAAACCTGCATTTGCACTTCCTGGCCACCTGCACAGCAGCCAACAGCTGCTACAGACCCCTCATTGGGAGTGGCTGTCTGTGGTCCAGGGACCTGTGCAGTTGATCTGACACCATAACCTTCTCACTAGATGATCTTTACTTTTATGAAACAGTAAATAGCAACCCTTGTAATCCTCACCCGAGAATTTAGAAAAGCCTACTTCTGAAAGCACTTAGGAATCTTGGGGAGAGTTTTGAATTCATGAAAAGGCCTAGTGCCAACTTTTAAAAACATTCCCTTTGCCAGAGAGGAAAAAAGACTAGTAAAAGTTTCTGTTGGTATTGTCATGGAGCAGCAGTTAGGGGTTATAATAATAAATGAACACGTGAGGCACACATTGCAGATTTGACATGCTTTATAAATGCCGAATAATAATAATGATGATGTCACAAGGCTTTCATTTTCAGACTGTCTTAATTTCATTCTCAGTTTGAGATTGCAGATTATAGTATAAATCAGCCCAAAGTGAAAGCTTAAATCAGATTTCCATTAAAGTGCTTGACTACAGAAAATTAGTTTGTAGGAGGAGACAACCACGTCATCTCTGGTGGTGTGGGGTCTTTCCGTCACCCTTGTGGTGATTTCATCGTGGTGCCCATGGTACACCATGTTTCCCAAACAACCCTGTGTCCCTGAGCTAAGCGGCCTGTTCATTTCTGTGTCTTGCTGTTCTTCTTATAAAAATATTAACTGCTTTGTTAGTATCACTCATACTCTTTCTCTCACATACACATTCTGTCATGCTCTCTCTCTCACTGGTTGTCTTTCTTAGTGTCTCTCATGCTCCCACATAGTTGCTCTATATTTCTCATCTCACATTTGCTCACATATTCACACTTCTCTCTTTTCCATCACTCCCCTTTTCACCCCAAGGAAGACTTTCAAGGCTTGTCTTCATCTAGCTCTGGGAAAGAAAGGAATAAGCCAAAAGAGCCAAGTTCCCATCCCTGGCCTCTGGTGCCTTCCAGTCTACCTCACCTGCATTTTCTCAGGTTATTTCCGCATTCAGCCTATAGGTCCTAAGTGAACCAGGTTGCATAACAGCTCTTCCTTCATCCTGGCTGCCCTCTGTTACCTGAGTTGCCGCTCTCTCTTTTTCTTTGTCACCTGGAACATCACAGCTTCCAAAAGGCCCCTCTTGCTACAATAGTCTGCACCACTGGTGGTGCCCTGGTCTTAGCTCCATGAGACTATGGAGGCAGGACTGCAGTTGACAGTTTACTAGTCTGACTCTCAAACTCCTCTTTGTTCTTTGAGTACAGTGATGACACATTACTCATCTCCATATCCCAAGGACTTAACTCTGTTGTGTCTGATATAAGGGAGATGACTGTTAAGTGTCTATTGAAATTAATTTATTCCAGTCTTTAAACTATTATTTATTAGGTGATTGCACTATGTCATGGATCACATTAGATCCTTATTAAAAAAAAACACACACACACAAAAAAAACTCCTGTTGTAGAGGAGCACGGAGGTGGCCTGCCCTGAGTGTTGTGCCTAGTGCATGGAGATGTGGGGTGGATTTACTACACTTGAGAACAGCTATTCTTCTTTCAGCACACCTAACAAGCCACCTATTCCCCCACCTTTCGAAAAGAGGACTTTTCTGAGGGTTCCATACTGGTTGAAGTGGTTGACTCACTTTTAGGTACAAGTTGTTTTATGAAGAATATCTGTTTTTATTTGTCAGATGCTAAGTAAACACAATGAGAGACTGATGTAAGAGATTCAAAGGAACTTATACTGTATGAGGCAATAGCAGTGTCACAGCTCATATCTGATACTGACTCCAGGGTACATATCTACTGAGTAGAACTGAATCACAGGGCCAGAGGCATCTTCCTGCCTCTAGTCCCCCACTCCTGCCAATGTGGGTGACTTTACGTATGTTCGTGGTATGTGGTGTGACTACTCTTTAGAATGATTATACGGTTTTAGATGGATTAAACAGAATAATTCACCATAACTTGATGATAGAGGAAAGCTTCACTGAGAATTTGTTGACATCTGAATTCATCCTTAAAGAATGTACAAGTTGGACAATGGCAGAGATGTACATGGGCCAGTGTGTGCTTTTCTAGAAAGCTTAGTTCTTGTACAGAAACTGAGTAAGCCTCAGCTGTTCCTGAGTTTCTCTCTTGGACCCTGTGGAGTCATTATTGCTCTTAAGTGTATTTTTCTTCCATTGTTCTGGCAAACTTCTCTCCATCCCACAGCTATTTGGAAACTACTGCTGTACCAAGCCTCAATACTAACAGCATTTAATAGCCATCATTAGAAAGCAAACTTCTGCTTACCAGTCAGCCTGCTGTGAATAGTAATGGGAGATTTCTTTTTTGGGAGTAGCCCCAATCTCTTAATTGGTTTGAAAAATATTGCTCATTTATTTTATTCTTAAAACATTACCTTTTTGCTGAACTTTAATAAGTTCATTTTTCTATCACATTCAAATTCAACATAGCTGCAGTCTGCTGAAAGGTTTCCTTCTTGTACATGCTGTCTGGGTAACCTGTCCACTTTCACCATTGCTTATGTCAGTAAATGAATGTATAAATATCCATAAAGTACCTTGCATGCCCAGTCGCTTCATGACTGACTCATTGTGACCCTATAGACTGTAGCCCGCCAGGCTCCTGTACAGGGGATTCTGCAGGCAAGAATAGTGGAGTGGGTTGCCGTGCCCTCCTCCAGGGGATCTTCCCAACCTAGGGATTGAACCTGGGTCTTCTGTGTTTCTAGTACCACAGGTGGATTTTTAACCACTGAGCCACCCCGGAGGTCCCATAAAGTACCTTATAGGCATGTAATAAGCATGTCATGTGTCTTATCTCATTTAGGCCTTTCAGTAACTTTATGGACTAGGTACTATTATTCCCATTTTATAGGTGAGAAAGCCATATTCAAGGTAGTGTATGTCCCTTGCCCAAGATTCTAGCTCTAGGAGCTGGCATGAATGAAGTATCCACAGGCCATCCAGAAGCTGACTTGGAGCCTCACCTCTGCTGCTCGTTAGCTGTGTAACATTGGGACAAATTGTGTGGGTTTTCTGAATGGCTTTATCTGGTATAGAGGGTTAATCCTCACTGTACTTACTATACACACTGCGAGTATCAAAATTAAAAATGAAAGTTCATGTAATGGCACTTTTAAAGCAGTTGAGTGCTGAACAAATGTGAGGTGTTCTTTTCTCATATGTTTTGTGTAGTTAATTCAGCATATTGGAATAAATGTAATTTAAAAATGGCGTGCAGCACACACATATATGCTTCGCAATTAGTGTGGCAGAATTTAATTGTCACTCCATTGTTGGAATTTTGATGCCTCCAGCTTGATGAATAGCCATGATCTGTGGGTGTTATCAATTAATCTAGGTAATGAATTCTCTTCATTATCTCATTCTTCATGTTAATTATACAGGATTTTCTTAAACCTATTTATCAAGTCAGGGCAAGTACAGTTTTTTTGGGGGGGCCCCACGTGACTTTGAATATGGAATATGTACAAACAGGTTAACATGATGAGTTTAAATTTACATTTCAGAAAAATTCTAGTCAGTAGCATGTAGTGTAAACTTGTATCTCTTTATTGGGAGGGTCTGTTTTTAATTAAAAAGGTCATTCATTATCTAAGATTATTAAGCTACATATGAATTTTAAGTATTAATATATACTTCTGGCTTATCAAAGAAATATTAAGGAGGCATAGAAAAATTTGAATTTTTACCTATTAAAACAAATAATGTCACTAGTTTTAAAAGGTACCATGACAGGTAAAAATTCAAGTATAAACTATAAAGGGAAAAGATACAAGTACATGAATTTTTTTATATATAAATTTATTTATTTTAATTAGAGGTTAATTACTTTACAATATTGTATTAGTTTTGCTGTACAAAACATGAATCCGTCACAGGTATACATGTGTTCCCCATCCTGAACCCCCCACCCTCCTCCCTCCCCGTACCATCCCTCTGGGTCGTCCCAGTGCACCAGCCCCAAGCATCCAGTATCACGCATCAAACCTGGACTGGTGATTCGTTTCATATGTGATATTATACATGTTTCAATGCCATTCTCCCAAATCATCCCACCCTCTCCCTCTCCCACAGAGTCCAAAAGACTGTTCGATACATGTGTGTCTCTTTTGCTATCTTGTATACAGGGTTATCGTCGTTACATCTTTCTAAATTCCATATATATGCATTAGTATACTGTATTGGTGTTTTTCTTTCTGGCTTACTTCACTCTGTATAATCAGCTCCAGTTTCATCCACCTCGTTAGAACTGATTCAAATGTATTCTTTTTAATGGCTGAGTAATACTCCATTGTGTATATGTACCACAGCTTTCTTATCCATTCATCTGCTGATGGACATCTAGGTTGCTTCCATGTCCTGGCTATTATAAACAGTGCTGCAATGAACATTGGGGTACACGTGTCTCTTTCAATTCTGGTTTCCTTCGTGAGTATGCCCAGCAGTGGGATTGCTGGGTCATAAGGCAGTTCTATTTCCAGTTTTTTGAGGGATCTCCACACTGTTCTCCATAGTGGCTGTGCTAGTTTGCGTTCCCACCAACTGTGTAAGAAGGTTCCCTTCTCTCCACACCGTCTCCAGCATTTATTGCTTGTAGACTTTTGGATCGCAGCCATTCTGACTGGCGTGAAATGGTACCTCATTGTGGTTTTGATTTGCATTTCTCTGATAATGAGTGATGTTGAGCATCTTTTCATGTGTTTGTTAGCCATCTGTATGTCTTCTTTGGAGAAATGTCTGTTTAGTTCTTTGGCCAATTTTTTTGATTGGGTCGTTTATTTTTCCTGGAATTGAGCTGCAGGAGTTGCTTGAAGTACATGAAATTTTAAATGACACTACTTATAATATAACATTACCAGACAGCAATATAAGACAAAGCAGAAGACAGTATATAAGAAATAAGTGGCTTATTCGTTTTGAATTCAGAGAAGTGATTGATAAGATAATTTGGGTTAATATGGTAATGTTATTTAGTGATATTTATTAATTAAGTTCTAAATTTTAACTTTCTTAACATCTTGGTCCTTTTATTGTGTTCTTTTTTTTTTTTAAGACAGGATTATTTTAATTATCTTTGTTAATTAGCTAGTTACTTGAGGGAATGCTGACTGTCAGCATTTTGATGAGCACCTTCCTATTTTGATTTCAGGTTGAAGCCATCCTAGTCAATATTTTTGGTGGAATTGTCAACTGTGCCATCATTGCCAATGGGATCACCAAAGCCTGCCGAGAGCTGGAACTCAAGGTGCCACTGGTGGTCCGGCTGGAAGGTAAGTTACCACAGATGTCCACAGTGCCAGGACATCCTTCTTCAGGATCAGGTGACCAGCATGTTCTGCATTCACAGACTTCCTGAGACAACATAAGGAAACACTGGGTTACATAAGGTGACACAAATGCAGTACACCAGTACCTCTCTGAACTTCTAATCTGGTTTGCAGCTCTCCAAGAAGAACGTATGTTATAAGTCTCCAAATTTTCCAAACATATTCCAGAGTGGAACCCTTTTATTATGAATCATATCATGAGTTGGTGTTCTGGGGAAAACACTCTGAGAAATGCTGCTCCAAGAATTTTTCATCATGAGACAGCAGAGGTTCTCAAACTTTTTCATCTAATACTTAATTGATTAATAAATTAATTTGGTAATGAAAATAACTACTTGGAAATTTTTAAGTACTTATTTTTAAGTAATAATTTAATTTTTATATTATATATTTTATATAACTATATATACTATAGTTATAAAGAATAACTATGTCTTTTAAATTTTAGTAATAGCAGTATCGCTTTATGGTTTTACAAATCCCTTTAATATCTAGCTTAATAATTGCTTCTGTATCAGAACTTTTGTAATATGTTATTTTGATAAAAGTATATGAATAAAATCTGGCCTCATAGAGTCATATATCTGGAAAAGTGAGCAGTTCTTAATATCATTTTGTATAATTCTGAACATTAATCCTTGTTACTACACTAAAACCTATAAGTAATAGTTTCTTTATTAAAGATTAGTTTTAATGAAGAATCTGAAACTATTTCAATGCACTTTTTATCCTCTGTTATATTAAAATCCATTGGTCTGTCTTAGACAGTAAGTAGATTTTACACATGTGTGACTTATTGATCATTTGGAAAATTTTGGATTGTGCAGATCTTCCAAAGGTTAGCACATTTCAACATACAGTATCAAAAAATTCACATCTGTTAATATCACACCATTATCAGTGAAGCTTCTTAGTATTGAGAAGTTGTCAAAGCGGTGGATGCAAATTTTCCAGAATTCTAATTTTCATTTGAAAATACAAATTTTTCTCAGTATCCATAGAATGGTAAACTGTTTTCCTTGCAGTAACAGTCTTAATTCATCCATTTTGGGGACAGTGTCTACCAGATATATAAGACTGAACGAGTGTATTATGTTCTTTGTTATTCCAAGAAAAAATAATATTCCATGGAAGAGTGGGGTTTTAGCTTGCTACTGAAACAATTATAACATGCTTTTCATCGTAGTTCTGTATACAGCTGAGTGCTTTTTGTATACTGCCCATTTGATCACACAGAGTATTAGAAAGATGTGTATTCAAGGGTTGAAACTTATTTTTTTTTCATTAAGGACATTCTTACTTGAAAGTGGAAAGTTTTCTTTGTGAATGTGAGGTGGTGAAAAATAAAATGAATACTAGTACACATCAGAGCTGCTTGATCCTTACTAACATGCCAGCAGTTTTATGTACAGTTACTTTTGCTTCATCAGGGCAGATGCCAACAGAGAAGTATTATTATTATTACTACTACTTTAAAAATAGTTCTTACATCACGGACCTTGCCCAGGGTTCTGTAAGCTACACTTTGAGGAACACTATAGTGGAGAAGCAGAAACAAATCAGTTTGATGTGAAAACTATGCAAAAGTCCCATCCACATCGTCAGCAAATTCACATTACAATGATCAAGCAGACTCCAGTAGTATCATTTTGGGGACAGTTTAATTTGTCCATTCACCATTCTGGTACTATAGTTCCTTAGAGACCTTCTTCTCAAGATAAAGTCCAGGGATATTTTGACACTGACTGTGTAGCACTGTTTTCTTTTGAAGTCTAACCTCCAGAACAGCTGCAGTCCATTTTTCTCTGCTTGCTTCTTTCTTTGTGTCTCTTTCTTCTCTTACCTTCTACCTCCTTGAGATTCTCTAGCTCACAGACTTAGATATACACCATATGGACTTGACAGAAATAATGATCACAAAGGAAAAATGAAAATAGCAGGGGCTCCAGTTGGCAAAGTTTAATATGGACATTAAAACATATAATTGAATTAAAAGTTCTTACAAATGTAAATGTGACATGGTTGGTCCCAATAAAAATAATTTCAGTGAAAGGATAATGATTGAAGTGATTGGCAAGGCTGCAGTGAAAATTCATCAGGTAATTAGTGTGTTCATCAGTGTATTTATAACTCTGATTAAAATGTTGGTCTCAAACTGTTTTCAGGGTCAAAATGATCAGTGAGCCTCAGATTCTAAAAGTCAGCTCTTCATGTATTCTTAAAGGGGAGCAGGTCTCCATGAGCAATTCAGGGTTTGAAATGTCTTAAGTCTGTTAGACCATCGGATTTGTATTTTTTTCTTTTTTAGATTTGTATCTTTTAAATTAAAACATTACCAAGGTATATGCTTGTGGTTTTTAAATTAATTAAGTAATATTATAAGTACTGTGTGTAAGCCATTGAGCTTTAGACATTAAGGAGTGTGCTTAGACCTATAAGAAATTATGTCAGTTACTAGATAACTGGGGAAATAAAATAAAAAGTAAAATTAACAGTGCAAGCTAATATATATATATATATAACATAAACCATTGTTTGCCCTAAGAAAATCTGCTTCTATATTAATAGCAGTAGCTTTTGGGGCATCTCACAAAATCACCAGCCTGGCTTTTGGAAATGTTCATACCTAATGGCAATCCACTCCAGTATTCTTGCCTGGAAAATCCCGTGGACAGAGGATCCTGGAGGGTGGGCTACAGTACATGGGGTCACAAAGAGTTGGACATGACTGAGTGAATAACAGTTAAGGATGTCCACCATCTCATGGGGAACTGAAGATAAGCTTGAAGAGGATACTGGGCCCCAAATATATGTAGCCTACAAATGTGGAGGGTGACATTTTCTGCCAGTCCCTTCATTTCATCGTCATAGTTTGCTGTCTTGGCTCTGATCATAGATAACAAAATACAGAAATTTGGTGATCGTATTATCCATAAAGACAACCAGATACAAACCAGGCTCTGTGCTCTTTATGCTAAGGGACTAAAGCGTGTGTTCTTTAAGTTAAGCCTGTTGTAGCTCAGCCCACGTTCATTATCATACCTTGTATTTTGTTTTCTGAAGTGTAGTTGATTTAGAATGTTGTGTTAATTTTTACTATATATATGTACTTTTTCATATTCTTTTCCTTATGGTTTATCATAGAATATTGAATATGGCATATCCTTTTTTAAAAAAAACTTACTCAATATTGACTACTGTAATTATAGTACATTTACAGATATAAATTAGCAGTGATATGTTATGAAAGGAAGATTTTCAAGCTGAACGTAGAAATAACTAAGCTTTGAGTCTTTGAAAAGAAGGAAGAAGGAGGAAATTTGTAAAGGACCAGAAGCAAGTTGTCAGATCTGTTACATATTTGGGAGTTGGTACTTGGATCATAACAGTAGCAGAAACTGAAAGCCAGAACCCGAGTAGATCAGTAGGCTTTCCTGGAGAAAGCAGTGTATTTGTAGCAGCATATTATGGATGAAAAGAACTGAGTGGGACAATTAAGTTAGTAGCCAGAATTTACAGTATTAGGTAGAATCTAAAACCCGAGCAAATTTGCCAGATAGAGATAAAATTGAATAGGAACAAGAACAGAACTAGAAAAAGAGATGAGAGAAAGTGGGGCTCTAAGGTTTAAATCTATGACTAGAAGAACAATGGCACGGTTAACGAACTTGGGAAAGTCAAAAGTAGAAACTAGATAGACTGGGAAAGGATGACATTAAGGTGTAGCCATCCTTTATTTGCCCAGACTACCGCACAGTTACACTCATCTCACATGCCAGCAAAGTAATGTTTAAAATTATCCAAGTCAGGCTTTAACAGTGTGTGAACCATGAACTTCCACATGTTCAACCTGGATTTAGAAAAGGCAGAGGAACCAGAGATCAAATTGCCATAATCTGTTGGATTGTAGAAAAAGCAAGAGAATTAAAAAAAAAAAAAATCTGCTTCATTGACTATGCTAAAGTCTTTGTGCGGATCACAACAAACTGGAAAATTCCTAAAGAGATGGGAATACCAGACCACCTGACCTGCCTCTTGAGAACCCTATATGCAGGTCAGGAAGCAACAGTTAGAACTGGACGTGGAACAACAGACTGGTTCCAAATAGGAAAAGGAGTACGTCAAGGCTGTATATTGTCACCCTGCTTCTTTAACTTCTATGCAGAGTACATCATGAGAAACGCTGGACTGGAAGAAACACAAGCTGGAATCAAGATTGCCAGGAGAAATATCAATAACCTCAGATATGCAGATGACCCCACCCTTATGGCAGAAAATGAAGAGGAACTAAAAAGCCTCTTGATGAAAGTGAAGAGGAGAGTGAAAAAGTTGGCTTAAAGCTCAACATTCAGAAAATGAAGATCATGGCATCTGGTCCCATCATTTCATGGGAAATAGATGGGGAAACAGTGGAAACAGTGTCAAACTTTATTTTGGGGGGCTCCAAAATCACTGCAGATGGTGATTGCAGCCATGACATTAAAAGACTCTTACTCCTTGGAAGAAAAGTTATGACCAACCTAGATGGCATATTCAAAAGCAGAGATATTACTTTGCCGACTAAGGTCCGTCTAGTCAAGGCTATGGTTTTTCCAGTAGTCATGTATGGATGTGAGAGTTGGACTGTGAAGAAGGCTGAGCGCCGAAGAATTGATGCTTTTGAACTGTGGTGTTGGAGAAGACTCTTGAGAGTCCCTTGGACTGCAAGGAGATCCAACCAGTCCATTCTGAAGGAGATCAGCCCTGGGATTTCTTTGGAAGGAATGATGCTAAAGCTGAAACTCCAGTACTTTGGCCACCTCTTGCAAAGAGTTGACTCACTGGAAAAGACTCTGATGCTGGGAGGGATTGTGGGCAGGAGGAGAAGGGGACAACAGAGGATGAGATGGCTGGATGGCATCACGGACTCGATGGACGTGAGTCTGAGTGAACTCCGGGAGTTGGTGATGAACGGGGAGGCCTGGCGTGCTGCGATTTATGGGGTCACAAAGAGTCGGACACGACTGAGCGACTGAACTGAATGTCAAAGAATTGGTGCTTGGAGAAGAATCTTGAGAGTCCCTTAGGCAGCAAGGAGATCCAACCAGTCCATTCTAAAGGAAATCAGTCCTGAATATTCATTGGAAGGACTGATACTGAAGCTGAAACTCCAATACTTTGGCCACCTGATGCAAAGAACTGACTCATCTGAGATGACCCTGATGCTGGAAATGATTGAAGGTGGGAGGAGAAAGGCATGACAGAGGATGAGCTGGTCGGATGGCATCACTGACTCAATGGACATTAGTTTGAGTAAACTGCGAGTTGGTGATGGACAGGGAGGCCTGGCAAGCTGCAGTCAATGGGGTCACAAAGAGTTGGACACGACTGAGCGACTGAACTGAACTGAACATCCTTTATTTGAGATGAAGCTGTAATATCAGTTGGAATCTGTGTGGCAGCAGAGATGTGGTAGTACAGGGGAAGATCCAAAGAGAGGTATGATGGACAAGTAGACAAGTCACCTCCATTTTGAAGGGCCCTGTAAACCATACTCAGGACTCAGGTCATTGGGAATTATTCCCCAATAGCACAGCTCAGTTAAAATGAGAAACCAATCAAAACCCCAAATCCCTTGTCACAGAAAGTCTTGTTCTCAGTACTTTTAGTGGGGAAGAATTTGCTAACCACAGGGCCCTCTCAGGAATTTCTCTTAGACTCAATATAAATGTTTTCATTTGCTTTCTTATTGGTTAGAACATAAATTCTGTACCTCTCACAAATCTCTCTGCATTCAGTTATATATTACCTAACCTTAGAGTATCATTTAGATCCTTCTGTATTTCTAAACATAGCAAACTTTTCTTTTCTCTGGTGACAGAGAAAGGCAAAGTGGTACAAAGAAGCAGGAACATTTTGAACAAGTCTAGTGATAGTTTTTGTTTAACTTGACACCATAATTTGTTTTAGCTGAGATAAACTTCAAAAATAACGTTTTTTGTGTTAGTCCTAAAATTGGTTCGCATTCTCTGAACACCACCATTGTCTCCCTAGTTAGTAACAGTGAGATGAGAAATGGGTGTCCACCATCCCAGCATCTTATGAAAAGCCAAGCAATGACACATGAAAGTGAAGTGTGATAGAAAAACCTTACCAGAATCTGAATTACAATAGTAAAAAAATATTGCTAATATTTATTGGCTGCTTTCTAAGATACTTTGACACATAGCTGTAGAGTCTGAACAAATGTGAGGTTTTTAATGATCCAGATAAGAGATATTTTGAAAGCCTGATCATGTGATTCATTACTAGGCTAGTATCTATTTCCTATAAACAGAGAAGGTGGCCTCTCTTGGCTGTTATGTGACTATTCAGAAGAGCCGAGTTCCTTGCCGTAATTCTCACCAGTTTGTGGGTCCACGTTTTAAAGACTGTTGCCATATATGGTGTATTAGAAATATCCAGATGTGAAAAGTTTTATTCAATCAAATCAGGCTGTATTTAGTGGGATTTTGTGGACAGATCTTTGTTCTCAGCTGTATAATAATTACAGGCTATTTTACCAGTGGATAAGGAAAGGATTACTCTCTGAAAATTTGGTGACTTTATAATTACATGTATTTACCTGCCTTATCAGAATAGACTTTATCAACTGAGATATAGGATTATTTTTATTTAAAAGACTCTTTGGTAAATTGAACAAGCACACTTTTGCAGGGAGTTTAGCTTTTATAGAACTTTGTTCTTGACATGAATAAAGAACAAATGAAATGAGTTTTATTTTTTCCTTCCTTTTTGAAATGTGTACAGACTTGGCACAGAAATTACCTAGATGGTTAGTTTAGCCCAACCTGTGATCCGACTGAGAAATGTACAGACATTTATTGACAACTTGGTGTGTTTAGTTAGCATGCAGACGTGTTTTAGCCAAGGCTCTGTATTCCACATGGGAAGTTTTATGGTGCTGGATCAGAATCTGCTAAAACCTTCAGGAGTTTTCTTTTTCAGAATTGATTTTTCTTTCTTACTATCCCACTTCAGTCTGCAGCCAACTTCTGTGTCTCAGATATGCCTGAAGAAGAATTTACTTTTCTCGCAGGTGTTCATTATAATTCAAAGTTAAGTTCATAAGGAAGTGGTAATGAGTCTAGACAATCTATAGATTGGAATCTGTTTCTCATAGCCAAATCTCAATTTAATTTTTTCACTCAGTACCAAAATTTTGTTTCAGCAACATAAACATCTTAACTTTTCTTTTGCCAAATGTCTTTAGAAACAAGAATCCCTTGTGGTGTCCCTCCTTATCCTTCCAATCTCACTAATGTTCCATAAACTTTCTAAAGTTATTGAGAATGTAAACATCCCTGAGTCAGAAACTTTGTCTTGTTTCTCTTATTAACACTTTCTTGATAAGCCTTCCTGAAATACTGACAGATTGGACCCACATCAGATGTATGCACATCAAGTGTCCTTCTTAGCACGGACACACAGAAATTGCTGCGCTGTGCTTTGGTCTGCCTAAGGGGAAAAGAAACCCTGAGCACTGAAGCATTAAGAGACAGCCACCGAGCCTTCAGCTGTGTCCATCTGCTTGGCAGCCGTCCATTCATCGAGGCTTCAGTTATGCTAGAATATGAGACCTGGAGAGGAGAGTGTGATTGTCTTTGTGACTCCCATCAGAAAGTCAGCTATGGCAGATTGACTGTGAGCGACTAGCTTGGGAAAGTTTTCATTCAGAAGGTTTGTGCTCTAGGCTTGCTGCTTATACTCTGAGACTGCAGAGACTAAGGGATGCCCCGCTGAGTGGCAGCACCATCCTGGGCAGAGTAAGCGCAGACGCCCAGCAGGACTGGCGTCTGGCTCTGTTTGATAGCACCGCTGGCCTCTGCCTTCTTGCATTTTCCTTTCTCAGTTCCTGCTCCCTGCAAGATGAGATGGGCCTGGTCCTCACCTGCACCCCAGCCTCCCCGAGTATATCTTCCCTTCTCGCTGCGTTTCAGTTCTCACGTGGCTGTCATTGGGAGCACGGCTCCTGGATGAGGGTTCTGATGTTTTCTGTCAGGACATGTCTCTCTTCCTCTCTGTTTGATTCTCATTTTTCTTCTGTCCCTACTCTTCCAGTTTCCATTTTCTGCACACCCCATTCCTCACCTGACTTTCTGCCTCACTCTCTTTGTCTCCTCCCTCCTTCAGTGTCACCAGTGGGTGCTTCTTTACTGGAACCATTTTCACTTCATGTTGACATCTGCCTCCTCTCCTCCTTTTTATCACTAGCATCTTCTTCCTGTGTCTCTTCCATCGTGTTTAATTCATCATCACCAGGTTAAACAAAATGAGCCATTGGAGAAAATCTTGTTCTGTCAACAAGACTTAAATCCTCTCATTGTCTCAATCGATAAACACTTCTAAATGCTTAAACTTTGCCACTCTTAAACCTTAGACCAAGTCTCACAGGACCTACCTAAAGTATTAAGCTAGTTAAAAGCTTTTTGTGATTTAATATTTAAGTTTCCAGACAAAGAGTCTACTGTATTTGGCAATTTGCACTCTCATTTTATCCCTTGGTAGTTTGTGTGACTAACTTGCACAAGTGAAAGCCTTCTGCACTTCAAGGGAGCAGTCAGTATAATTACAGGACTAGGGCTCCTTCAAGGAAGATGGCCTCTGTTTTATGCAGCATTTTTTTTTTTTTCAGTTTTATGGATGTTACAACTTTAAATTCTCTGACCACCTCAGTAAATCAGATGTTTAATGTAAGGTTTTAATGGCATTGTACTTGGAAACCCCCGTACTCTGACCTTCTCACTCCCTCTTTTTCTTTCTTGGTGCCTCTACCCCCTCAGCCTCTCACTAGGGCCAGCCAGCTTCCTCAATTCTGTAGAAGTCCAGATCCCACAGATTGTCAATTGTTTAAGCTTCTGTGATAACCATCCCTCCTGTTGTCCACAGCCCATCCAGCCAGACAGTGTTATTGGGATCTTTGAGGGGACCAAACAGGTTTTTCCCTGTCTGGGTTCTGATACCGTGAGAAATAAGAAAAAGGACAAAGGAAAAATATCACCTTCATTCCTGGTAGAGAAGTTGAAGTAGGTAACTTACTGTGTACTAAAAGTGAGCTGTTACTCTGCCTAACTCCCATATTAGGCAGCTGTCCACAGCCAGTCATGGGTACCGCTGGACTTGGGTGGGCCTCCCTCCCCTACCCCAGGGCAGAATGCTGAGGGGCAGAGATTGACCTGGGCTGACTGTGAGCATCACGGCAGAAGGAAGGCCAGAGGATTGGGCTGGGCCATCCCTGCCAACTTTCTCCTTTCATACATTTGGTCAGATACAGCCCTCCACTGCCACTGTGGAGTCAGTCAGAGAAGAGAAGGGGCATATTATGTCAATGACTGCCCCCTGCATGGAGGGAAAATGTCCCTGTCAGGTACATCACAGGTCATTTGTCTGCCTTAGGAGTGGACTGCCTTTTGGTCAAGTGCCCACCCCAGTCTAAGCAATGGACATCTCTTCAAAAACAAGTTGATTTTCTGAGCAGAAGCTTGGGGTGGGGCACTTTAATAAGGAGCAATGAGGACTATCATATCCTGAGTCCTGCTTATGACCTCACAGTACTGCCATCTGCTCCCTGAGTATTTTCCCTGTGACCAGTCAGTTCCTTATGTAACATTTGAAAGTCGTATTCTGTCAGCCATCATAGAGGAAGAAAGAGAAAACACATAGGTATGAGGGAAAAGACAGCAGATTCAGTCTGTGCTGTTTTACAGGTGACAGGCATGCTCTGTTGATAAGCCTCTCCCAGAGTGCACCACCTTGAGTATATCCAGAGACAGAGCTGCCCAAGCCGAGAGACTTTCTCATGGAATGTTTTAGGATAGGAATGACAAATAGCTTTCATGTCATGCCACCTTCTATATATTTATTGGCAGTAGCTGCCAGGAGTGCTATGCCAAGGAAGATTCCAAGGCTGTAGCCCTGGTCAGCAGGAAAGAGTTCTGTGATCATTATTGATGTGGGTAAGGAGAGCGAGGGCACTTGAGCCAAGTACTGACCATTGTCTATTCAAAGAGATCATAGGTGGGATCTTCATCCCTAGAAATATCACAACCCATGCACCAGAAGTAGGAAGCAGCAGCTTAAAGCTGGAGAAGCACCAGAGGAGACTGGGCCACAGGGCCAAAAATTTGGGTGGTATACCACAAGATCTGCAGACTTTTTCTGTAAACAACAGAATTTTTTTTAGGCTTTGTGAGCCATGTTATTTCCTGTAGCAATGACTCAGCTTTGCCATCATGGTGCCGAAGCAGCACAGACAATACAGAAAGGAATGGGCATGGTTATGCCACAGTAAATCTTATTTTACAGAAGCAAACGGTGGGACATAGTTTGTTGCTTCATGTAGAGAAGAGACTAGCATCAAGACCTAGAACTCTGGAAACTCACCATGGTACCTATGTCTAAATCTCTTTTTGTCCTCAGCTTTGGAAGATTTCATTGAGATCCAACAAAGCATTTGACAGGCAATATTAAGCTCTCCAAATCTAACTTCTTTTCAGCAAAACGTTAACAATGATGTCTACTCAGAGATTTCTCCCAGGTATGTTCAGAGTATGTGCAGTGATGCAGTCATGTCACGTCACTTCTTAGGCAGCAGTGGGGTTCCAAAGATAGCATATCAGACAGAAGTCTCACACCACCGAAATTATGTATGAAAACTCCTGCGATCACTGTAAGTTAGAATATATCAATACAGGGATTGAAAGCCATGAGGTGTGCTGAAGGAAGGCATGAAAGGGAAGTCCACATGCAGGTAGATGTTCAGGTGAAGGAACATTCCTTCTTTCTTAGAACATTCTTACCTGAGCAGGTGCAGACTGTAATGTATCCTACTTGCCAGAGGGCTTCTCCTATTCTAGTTTAACATAAAGACTCCCGAGCCTTTGGTTTACATTAATATCTGTGTTACTTGTCTGAGAGTTCATACAGATGAGAGGAAGAGCATAGGCATCTGTCACAAGCCCTCAACCATTATGTTAGATCTGATCCTAAACCTGCTTGTGTGATCATAAACACATACACACCATTCAAGGAAACGTAAAGAATCTGGCAGTCAGCTTCCTGCCACCTCTGGCTGTCATCATAGGAATTCTACTCATGTTCACAGCCTGGGCATTTGTTTTTTTTTCTTGCCAAGTGAGAAGAAATCATTGAAGCCAGTAGGTATGTATGATACAGCCCCACAGGCTATCTTATGTCATCTTCAATTTTTATAAAACATAAGGGATACACAGTATTCAGTAAGATACTCATCCAGCTACAGTGACTTTCCCAGGTTGCTCAGCTAGTCAATACCAAAACGAAGTTTAAATCTCAGCTTCCTCATCTGTGAAACAGGAGTAAAAATATATCAGCCTCACAGGGATATTCTAAGGAACAGATGAATTCTAAAATAACCTAGAATGATCCCTGTCTCCGTGATTGTCAGCTCTCATTTTTATCTGAGGTTTTATGCACAACTCGAGTGATTCCATATGGATGGACTCCTGCAAGGTGCTAGCTGTAAGATGCCCATCATCTTAAACGAATGAGGGGCCACAGATGCAGCAGGAGCCTTGCTTCTGATCCTCAATGAGTTATTCCATTTCCAACAATACAATCACAGGACACAAGAGATGTGATAAGCTTTCTAAATTTACGTGTCACCAAGAAAATGGACCTCCTCTATCTGATTGTCACTCGGAAGAATAATGAAGGAGGATCAAGGGCACAGGGACAGTGAACATTTGAGGAGGAAGCTGCTGCTTTATAGAATTTGGTTTGTTTCCACTGACCTCTCCTATCCTGGGGAAAATGAAAAAAAGACTCAATTACTCAAAACAGGGCTCGAGTATTTTAGGATTTATGAGCCATGCTGTTTCTGTCACAAGTCCTCAGCTCCGCCACTGGAGCACAAAAGCAGCCATCGATGATCTGTAAATGAATCACTTTGGCTGTGTTCCACTGAAACTTTATTTATGGGCACTGAAATTTGAATTTCATGTAATTTTCATGTATCACAAAATATTATTCTGATTTTTTCCCAACTGTCTAAAAAATGTAAAAACTATTAAGCTCACAGGTGGTACAAAAAGAGGAAGCAGCCTGAGTTTGTCCCCCAGGCCATTGCACCAGCCTGAGACACAGACCTGTCATCGTTTGCTGGTTGTTCGGGTACTTCATCTCACGTCTCTGGACCTCAGTTTCCTCTAGTGAGAACAAGGGACTGATCCCAAAGGAGCCCTGAGAGTCCTTCTGGCACTAAATGGCCAAGACTGCAGGGTTGTCGTGCGGTTTTATAGTCAGACAAACCTAGGTTCTAGCCTGGGGTTTGCTGAGGGACGTTGGGCAAGTTCCTAAGCCCCCTAGTGCCTCAGTTGCCTTGTTTGTAGAGTGGGGATAGCAGTGTCAGCTTTAGGGTTGCTGTGAAGATTCAACCAGTAGTATACTTGTGAACCCCTCTACTGACGTGTCCAACGAACATTTATTATACCTAATATATAGTAAGTGCTAACTATTGTATTAAAAATAACTTGCATTAATTGTAATAACTTATTTTTTTAGAAAAAGCTGAATTCCTATTAAAATAATACTTTTTAAAACTAGAGAGAAGTTTTCTTCACAGCCCTATGATAAAAAGCTGGCCTAAGTGGTGGGGAGGGGCTGCACCTTTTGAACAAAGCCCTGTAATTAGAGTCCACTACTGTTATCTTCTCTCCCACGTAATGAAAACAAGGAACAAATTTTGATAAATTAACTTTGCATCTCTGTATACAGCTCTCTCACTCCACCCAGTGGCAGGAAGTAAGTGGTAAATCATGTGGAAGAGATGGGAAATTTTTTTTTAATTTTAATAATTATTATTGTTCTTTTTATAATATCCTCTACCAATAGAGCAAGATTTCATTTTAAACTCACTCCCTTGTGACTCCCTATTGCTATTTTTAAAGCCTGCAGTGGTAGGTAACCATTTAGCTGAGTGGCTTTCAACAGGCAAATATTAAGAAGTGCCTGAACTTCAACTAGCACAAGTTGATCAGTATCTATACAGGTGGTTATTTAAAGTGTTGTCCTGCAGCCTCATTAAAAAGAAACCCAACCTTTAATAAATATTAGAAAATGTCAGCAGCACAATTTAAATGTGGGAAAGAGATCAATTTCATTTGTAATTGTGTGCAAATAAACAGTCTGTTTGGAACTCTTGATTCCGTGTCACAGTTTAGCAGCCATGATGGTTTCTATTGAGAAATAAGGACGGGAAGGGAATGTGGAGTAGGTGTCAGCCACTTCGTGAATCAAGAAGAAACTAAGCTGAAGTACTCACATGATGTCATTAACAAAAAGAATCTGCAGACTAGCAAGCATTTGTTGAAGGCTCCCTCCATTCCCCTCATCATTTCCAATGACCTCGTTTCAGTGATGGCTGTTCTTTCTCACCATCTTCTTTGCATCTCCACTTGCCCTTCCAGCTGCTCTCAGAACCAGAATGAGGAAGTGATTTGTAATTCCTCTCCAAGCCTTGGGCTGCAGGGCCTGCCCTGGCTTTGCTTCTCCCTGGCCTGTCCCTAGCCCTGCCAGCCAAGGAGAAATAGACCAGGGTGCTGAAAGGGAGATGCTGGCAGGGTCAGGGTAGGGCTGCTGTGGAAGAAACTTGGCATCCTCACTTCGTTCCCCCTCATTCTCTCTGTTTGACTCTTCATCTCTCTTTGTCCTTCATTCTCTTAGTCATCTCAATCTCTAGTCTCCTCTTTCATCCATTCTGTCTCTCATTCTCCTTTTTTTGTTTGTTTATTTGTTTTTTGGTCTCTTTCCTCTTCTCCCTCTCTGTTTATCTGGTCTCTCTGTCTCTTTCTTTTTGACTCTCCTGCCCCTGGCTCTGCCACACCCTCCATCTCATCTGTTGTGTGTGTGTTTCTCTCTTTCTTACTCTGTTTCTGACACCACCACCCCCCAACCTTGTGTGACAGATTTTCATTTGACCAAGGCTCCTCTGTATATTTCCCCTTTTTCCTCATAGTCCTATGCCTCAGCTTTCTATTCCACTGCGAGATTCTCTTCTAAAACTGCTTGGCTCTGAGCTTGCCTAGTATGTGCTTCATAATTAAGACTGCAATTGAAGTGTAACTGCAAGTATAATTAAATTCACTTTAGTGGATCCTGGAATTATGAAGAAATTAGGCCTTTTAATAGGGCCCTGCAGGAGCGGCTGGAAGGAGAGAAGGACCCTGTGTTAGTTTGGAGCTGCCCTATCCACTCTGTTACCCTGGCCACCACCTCTGGTTGTTAACCTTGAGCAGAGTGACCTCATATGCCTGGACAGCTAGAAGTGGCAGCAGCTTGGAGCCTCCCTCAAGGACACTCAACACAGCCAGCTGCTATGTGGCCCTTCTTAGAAAGAGGGGCCAGTGAAAGCATTGAGGACTCAGAAAGCTCAGAAGCAGCCCTCTTCATTTTCCCTGAGGCCATTTGGGTTTTTTATTTCAACCTCATTAAAAGAATTATTTTGAGGTGTTGGGCCAGCAAGGCGCTCAGAAGAGGAGTCACCCACACTTGCTGCTTGAAGTTCACTTTGTATGGTTGAGCCTGTCCATGGTTATTCAGTCCGTGCACAGACACATCCTTTGTGGGGGACACTGTGCCTGGAGGTACCCGGTGAGCAAACCTGAGCAATGGCAGCCCTTCCAAAGCGTATGTTTAGTGGGGACAAGAGCAATGTCAGTAAGCAGTCCTGATAGTGCTGGGATTTTAGATGTACAAAGTATTTGGGAAGTTTATTTTCCAATCCACTACTCTAGGATGGGGGTTAAGATGTGGTGACAAGAAAGCATCCCCAAAGAAATGTCATTTAAAAAGATAGTTCACAGACATGTGGCGTTCTCCAAGCAGAGAGGGCAGCAGAGCTCAGGGTAGAGGGCATAGCAGGCTTGTCTGCAGGTTCACGGGTTTCTCTGTCAGTGATTTTCCCTCTTGGGTATATCTGGTGCTAAGTTGGATGCTGCAAAGGGTATTAATTCAGGAACTGGCCAGTTGGTTATAAGGAAGAACAACCCATTTATCAGGAGGTATAATGCATATCAGGAGTATGCAGTATTCATGCATACTCACGGAAAGGAAGGTGAACCAACAGTTCTCTCAGTGGATGGGGGCCATAATAAAGCTGGCCCACAGGAAGAGCAGGGTCTGAGTTGGAGGCAGACCTCAGGAATATCATTTCAGCCCTTGGTCTCTTCACTTGACTCTCCACCTTCTGCGTATTTGCACTGTCTTTCTCTCATCTGCCTACCTATGACTAGAAGTCCTTTTCATGCTACTACTTTCTCTTTCATGGAAACCACCCATTGAGATTCTCTACAGAGCAAATCTAATTGGACTAATGACCATGGTCTGTATTTGGACTGCCCTTGGGTCAGGTGCAAGGAAGTGTCTTGGAAGCAGTCAAGGTCTGCCTTGGGGCAGAAAATATGCCATGATCCCTCTTAGAGCAGGGACTGTGGGGACAGAAGGTTTAGCCAAAAGAGCAGACATCCTAGTTGTACATGATCCTTGTTCTTGAATAATTTATAGCCTCATTGAGGTTCTGATGATCTCATGCATGGGAAAGGGCTGTGTTTTAAATGTCAAACAAGAGTCACTGGGAAATCAAAATAGAGTCCAGAAAGCAAAGGATTTTGAAACTGAATTCTGCCAGTCAGTCACTAAGCCTCAGTGCTCTTGGCTTAAAAAAACAAAAGAAAAGAAAAAGAACTGATTTATAAACATTGAACTCAAGGGTTTATTTAGAAACATCAAATTTACAAGTTCCTTTTAAGGGTCAGAGAAAGTAATATGGGAGGACTTTGTAAACCAGATGTTTTATTGTTGTTGTTATAAGGATGATGATGACAGATATTTACAAAATCATAAGAAGGACTTATTCAGGTATCAGAATGGGTGTGTCAAGCATTATTTGAATGTTCATTCCACTGCTTCCTATTACTAGCCATATGGACTAGCCTTTAACTTATTTGTGCCTCAGTCCTCTCCTCTGTAAAAGGAAGATAATAGCAGCTATCTCAGGGTTTCTACTGAGGAACAGGGGAGCAAATATGCTTAGAACCCCAGATCAATGTGTGAACTGTGTGAAACGAAAGCTGCTTTCTACTTTTATTGTTGTTATCCCCACTCCTAGCAGAACTCTTTCAGTCCAGATACGCAGAGCTTGGTGTAGACCTGTATGTGGGTGAGACCTTTACCCACAAGAGGAGTCATATCGAGGAGAAGTAGATGAGAAGGTGAGGGATGTTCAGGCAGATAAGACTGCCTCTTGGAGTGATCCATGGGGATCTGGGGAGCTGTGTGTTGAGAAAGGAAGAGGGAGAATTCTGAGTCTCCTGTAGCATAATGTAGATTTTTCTTCTCTGAAGCCTAGGTGGAGAGAGTGTTCTAAGTCCATATCTCTGTTGAAGGAGATAAAAATTTCCATCTTTAACTTTCATTGACCTTCTAGTTCAAAGACTGATTCGATTCTGTGTCTGTCAAGACTCATTCACTCTCTACCACTACTATTATACGTAAGCCTGCAGATTAAGGTTGGAATCCTTTAGGCTGGTACCAACACTTGCCACAGTCTGATCCCCTGTCCTACTTTTCAGCCTCTGGGACCTTGGCTGAAACTTTACCAAAAGAATCAAAATGCACATTGAGGTTGTTCTTAATGAAACAGTAAATCTTTTCATCTGCATTAGTTAAGTTCTAGTGTGAAACAAACTGCCCCAAAATTTAGCTGCCACTCTTGCCTGCAAAATCCCACGGATGGAGGAGCCTGGTAGGCTGCAGTCCATGAGGTCGCGAAGAGTCGGACACAGCTGAGCAACTTCGCTTTCACATTTCACTTTCATGCATTGGAGAAGGAAATGGCAACCCACTCCAGTGTTCTTGCCTGGAGAATCCCAGGGACGGGGGAGCCTGGTGGGTTGCCATCTATGAGGTCACACAGAGTCGGACACAACTGAAGCAACTTAGCAGCAGCAGCAGCACAAAAAACATTGACCATCTTACAATTTCTTTGGTGCAGAATCCAGCACTGGTTCAGCTCTGTCCTCTGGCTCAAGATCTCTCTCAAGTCCAATCACTGTGTCAGCCAGGACTGGGGTCCTGTTGCAGCTTGCCTCATGGGGGTGGCGGGAGCGGGGCTTGTTGCCTGTAAGCACATTCACACAGTTGTTGGTGGGGTGCAGCTCTTTATGGGTTGTTGGAATGAACACCTCAGTTCCTTGGTGCCTGCTGGCTGGAGACTGCCCTCAGTCCTTTGCATTGTGAGTTTCCCCATGGGGCAGCCCATAGCCCATAGCATGGCAGTTGGTTTCATTAGAGTGAACAAAAAGAAAATCAGAGAAAGCAAGACTGCAGTGATGGACTTAGTCTCAGAAGTCACCTTCCATCACATTTGCTATATTCTTCCCCTTTAGAGGCAGGCCACTGCTCTAGCCTGTACTCAAGGGGCATGAACACCAAGAGGTCGTAGTCATCTGAGAACCATTTTAGAAGCTGCCACCCACACTTAACACAATAGTATGTTAATTAAAGTAATGCTTGTGACATATGTATACCTATGTCTGATTCATGCTGATACATAGCAGAAATCAACACAATATTGTAAAGAAATATCCTTCAACAAAAATAAATGATTTTTTTAAAAATATAAATTTATTTTAATTGGAGGTTAATTACTTTACAATATTGTATTGGTTTTGCCATACATCAACATGAATCTGCCACAGGTATACATGTGTTCCCCATCCTGAACCCCCCTCCTTCCTCCCTCCCCATACCATCCCCCTGGGTCATCCCAGTGTACCAGCCCCAAGCATCCAGTATCATGCATCAAACCTGGACTGGCAATTTGTTTCATATATGATTTTATACATGTTTCAGTGCCATTCTCCCAAATCATCCCATCCTCTCCCTCTCCCACAGAGTCCAAAAGACTGTTCGATACATCTGTGTCTCTTGCTGTCTCGCATACAGGGTTATCGTTACCATCTTTCTATATTCCATATATATGCATTAGTATACTGTATTGGTGTTTTTCTTTCTGGCTTACTTCACTCTGTATAATCAGCTCCAGTTTCATCCACCTCGTTAGAACTGATTCAAATGTATTCTTTTTAATGGCTGAGTAATACTCCATTGTGTATATGTACCACAGCTTTCTTATCCATTCATCTGCTGATGGACATCTAGGTTGCTTCCATGCCCTGGCTATTATAAACAGTGCTGCGATGGACATTGGGGTACATGTGTCTCTTTCAGTTCTGGCTTCCTTGGTGTGTATGGCCAGCAGTGGAATTGCTGGGTCATAAGGCAGTTCTATTTCCAGTTTTTTAAGGAATCTCCACACTGTTCTCCATAGTGGCTGTACTAGTTTGCACTCCTACCAACAGTGTAAGAGGGTTCCCTTTTCTCCACACCCTCTCCAGCATTTATTGCTTGTAGACTTTTGAATCGCAGCCATTCTGACTGGCGTGAAATGGTACCTCATTGTGGTTTTGATTTCCATTTCTCTGGTAGTGAGTGATGTTGAGCATCTTTTCATGTGTTTGTTAGCCATCTGTATGTCTTCTTTGGAGAAATATCTATTTAGTTCTTTGGCCCATTTTTTGATTGGGTCGTTTATTTTTCTAGAATTGAGCTGCAGGAGTTGCTTGTATATTTTTGAGATTAGTTGTTTGTCAGTTGCTTCATTTGCTATTATATTCTCCCATTCTGAAGGCTGTCTTTTCACCTTGCTTATAGTTTCCTTTGTTGTGCAGAAGCTTTTAAGTTTAATTAGGTCCCATTTGTTTATTTTTGCTTTTATTTCCAATATTCTGGGAGCTGGGTCATAGAGGATCCTGCTGTGATGTATGTCGGAGAGTGTTTTGCCTATGTTCTCTTCTAGGAGTTTTATAGTTTCTGGTCTTATGTTTAGATCTTTAAGGATATCCTCTAGACAGGAAACACAAAAAGGGTGTGTAAACTCGAACCCAAAACAATAAAGTAAGTGGCAACGGGATCATATTTATCAGTAATTACCTTAAATGTAAATGGGTTGACTGCCCCAACCAAAAGACAAAGACCTGCTGAATGGATACAAAAACAATACCCCTATATATGTTGTCTACAAGAGACCCACCTCAAAACAGGGGACACATACAGACTGAAAGTGAAGGGTTGGAAAAAGGTTTTCCATGCAAATACAGACCAAAAGAAAGCAGGAGTAGCAATACTCATATCAGATAAAATAGACTTTAAAATAAAGGCTGTGAAAAGAGCAAAGAAGGATACTACATAATGATCAAAGGATCAATCCAAGAAGAAGATATAACAATTATAAATATATATGCACCCAACATAGGAGCACCACAATATGTAAGACAAATGTTAACAAGTATGAAAGGAGAAATTAACAATAACACGATAATAGTGGGAGACTTTAATACCCCACTCACACCTATGGACAGATCAACTAAACAGAAAATTAACAAGGAAACACAAACTTTAAACAATATAATAGACCAGTTAGACCCAATTGAGATCTATAGGTCATTTCACCCCAAAACAATGAATTTCACCTTTTTCTCAAGTGTACACAGAACCTTCTCCAGGATAGATCACATCCTGGGCCATAAATCTAGCCTTGGTAAATTCAAAAAAATTGAAATGATTCCAAGCATCTTTTCTGACCACGATGCATTAAGATTAGATTTCAATTACAGGAGAAAAACTATTAAAAATTCCAACATATGGAGGCTGAACAACACACTGCTGAATAACAAATCACAGAAGAAATCAAAAAAGAAATAAAAATATGCATAGAAACGAATGAAAATGAAAACACAACAACCCAAAACCTATGGGACACTGTAAAAGCAATGTTAAGGGGAAAGTTCATAGCAATACAGGCATAACTCAAGAAACAAGGAAAAAGTCAAATAAATAACCTAACTCTACACCTAAAGCAACTAGAAAAGGAAGAAATTAAGAACCCCAGGGTTAGTAGAAGGAAAGAAGTCTTAAAAATTAGGGCAGAAATAAATGCAAAAGAAACAAAAGAGACCATAGCAAAAATCAACAAAGAAATGAATTTTTTATAAAAATGTAATGCTCACTCCTATAACAACAGATATGTTCAGAAGCAATATAGTAGGGTTTTCGTTCTGATTCATATGAAGTCAGAGAGGATGAGGAGCCGGCTGCTTGGCTCTGGAGGGTTACCCAAACATGGATGCTGAAGGAGTCATTGTCATCTGAAAAAAAGCTGCCATCCAATATTTTTCTGGCTGGCAACATTTCAGAAGGCAGACAAGGAAAACAGAGGAAATACAGAGAGTAAAAGTGGAAGAAACTTCACAGGCATGTGTTTCATTGCTGTTGCTGCTGCTGCTGCTACTGCTACTGCTGCTGCTGCTGCTGCTGAGTCGCTTCAGTAGCGTCTGACTCTGTGCTATTCACAGTATATTGACCAGTACTCAGTCACACGACCCCCGTCCCCAACCTGGAACGGGGCCTGGGAATTGCAGTTCCTCTTTGGCAGCTCTTTCCCAGCATTAGCTTCCCACTGTAGCAGAGGAGCATGGAGCTTTGGTAAACAGCCAGCCACGACTGCCACAGAGACTGCCATTTACAGAATGCTTTCACACCTATTATTTCATTTGGTTCTCATGGCGATCTCTGCTACCAGCATTATTTTCCTTATTTTAAAGATAGGAAAACAGACTAGTATGCCTTTAGGACATAATTAGAACAGGATTCAAGTACCACCTCTGCCTCTTACAACCTGTGTGACTGTAGAGAAGTTTTTTAACCTCTCTGTGCCTCAGTTATCTCATCTGTGAAATAGGTACAACCAGACCTATCCACGTTCATTGTAAAGTTTTCATGTGTCACATGTAAGTCCCTTAGAACTGTACCTGACATATGCTTAATCAATATTCATTGTGAGGAAGATGATCAGAGTATTATGTCTGAAGATTAAGAAGTTGATGCTCAAAGGATTTAAATGATTTATCCAAAACTACACAATTAATACATGACAGAGTCAGGATGGGAGTCTAGGGATTTTAAGTAACAACTTCCCTATGTTTTAAGTTCTTGCTTGTCATGGAGTCGATTCATCAGATTCCTGTGTAAGGTGGCCCCGCATCAGCCTTGAGCCAAAGACACAGTGTCCAGTGTCCCCTTCAACACTGCTTTGGTGGACCCAGTGTGCCAGGAGAATCAGTACTATACTGCCTTCTCAGCTCAATTGTACCTCCTTAATTCTTGCCTTTGCATTTGGTATGAAACATGCTGACCAAGCATCTCCTTTTTATTTGTACTCTGAGGTCCTCCAAGGACTATATTTCAAGGTCTTTGTTTATAAATAGGCTCTCTCTTACTAACTAGATAAAAGCACTGGAGATGATATAAGATGAGATATTTCATTAGACACTTAAATTTTATCACATTTCTCCCAGGGGCTTGTTCACATTGAAAAGAACAGAGTGGTGTTTTGCATGTTAAATAGTCACCGAAGAACACAATTAGGTGGGATGGTTTGGCCTGCATATGCTACAGATCCACCAGAAACGGTCAAGAGATGTCATTAGAGGTTACAGTGCTCATTTTCATGGCTTCTGCCATTTTTATTAGGTATAATGAGGATGAAGCATAAAGGGACACTTTGAATACTGTCACTGTCTCCAGGCAGTGGATTTGAGCCAGTGAGCAGATTCTCTAACTTCAGATCTCAGATTAGCTCATGACTCCGAAGTTTTGTTTCAAGAGATTAAGACAAAGGACTTCTGGAATGAGCCAAAACTACATTAAATTCACTTGAGTGTGTGGATTACCAGCAGCAATTTTAGCTTTTATCAGGAAAAAAATGTCCATTAGTCTCTTGAAATCCTGTCTTTCATCTTTTTTTGTAGCTGGACTATCACTTGATACAGGTTTTGTCACATCATCTTTCCTGTCTGTGACATTGATTAGAATCTGGTTTTTTTAATTTTCTTCCTGGTGAAAAGCTATAAGTAGATTCATCCTGAGCATCTTCCTGTGTTACTGCCATACTTCATATCATTCTAATGCCCTGACTTAACCATTCTCTTGCTAATTTTTGTGTGCACGAAGTTTTCTTCTTTATATTCCATATTCAGACTATCCAGTCAAAAGATATTTCTATTTAAGAAGATTTTCCTCTTTCAAATTAGTTGAACAAGTGGTTGTTAATCTTTGTTCACGATCTTCTAAGAACCTCATTATTTGTTTTTTTTAATGCCAGAGAAAATAGAGACAATATCTTTTTAATGCCAGGCATTTGAATTAAAAAGAGGAAAAAAATAAATTTATCATCTAAATATATCTGAATAGCTAGATCTGGATCATAAAAAATTGACCTGAATTGTAATTAAATGGTGTTAGAAGATTCAGGCGATCTTCCCAGGTGGTAAAGCACCCATCTGCCAATGCAGGAGATGCAAGAGATGCAGGTTCTATCCCTGAGTCAAGAAGATCCCCTGGAGGAGGGCATGGCAACCCACTCCAGTATTCTTGCCTGGAGAATCCCATGGACAGAGGAGCCTGGCAGGCTACAGTCCATGGGGTCGCAAAGAGTCAGACACGACTAAAGCAACTTAGCATGCACGCATGTACAGGAGGCTCAGGCATCTCACGACTTCAGGTTATATGAAACTTCCTGGGGCATCACCTTCAGTTCCATCTCAGTGACTGTACAACATTCCCCCACTCCCTTCCAGGAACCAATGTCCACGAGGCCCAGAACATTCTCAGTAACAGCGGACTCCCCATCACTTCAGCTGTCGACCTGGAGGATGCAGCCAAGAAAGCTGTGGCCAGCGTGGCTAAGAAGTGATGCCTTGCCCTGATCCTTCGGAAGAAGTGCACTTACCCATAAAAAGGGATGGTTCTCTCACCACTGTGAAGAAAATGGTTATTCCATTGGGGAAAAAGGGGGGGTGGGGAAGGGGAAGAGCAAGAATTACAAGTTTTTTGTTTAAAAATTTTAAATCTGTATTTTTTGAATTAGATGTCTAGACAACTTAATTTCCCTTATAGCCTTTATTAATTTAATGACCTGCGTTCTCATAATTTTCTGTCATAGTGAGTCAGCTCACCATTGTTTTGCCAATGGAGCAGTCTACAAGGCCAGACAGTGTGTGTGTATACAGCATTTGAGATCAGGCCCTGGTTCATTTGCAGCTATTTTGGTGAACATTTGTATTGTGTTTAAAAAAAAAAATGCATGCTATAAAAAAAAAGTCAGACAAGATTACATTGAACAGATTTGCCATCAAAAAGGTGCAGCTAAGACACTGAAACAAGTAGCTGTTATAAACTGCAAGCATTTTTACTATTTTGAATTCCAAAATGTTTAGAAGATCCATGAAATGTATTTTACAATGGAAGATTCATAATTAATACCACATACATGTATCCTACCATTTGCCTTAATATTGAATATGCTGTTTACCTCATACTAAAAATGAAGCCAGAAGCCTTACTTGTGATTTTGGAGTAGAAGTTTCTCTTTTAACATCAGAACTGAAGGTTGATTCTTATGGAAATCTCTGACTGAGTCATTTCAAGATGAAACAACACTGAAATTATGCTGTGAGTGTCACTGTCTTTTCTCTCTTCCTATTTCCCCCCTGAATCTACCACCTGGGAAAATGTAATTGAGAGAATGTGGCTTTTTTGCATAGTGTCCATTTTTGTGGTGGGAAAGAATGTGATATAGGTTTGTGTTAAAATTTTGGTAAATTTTTTTCTATATGTAGATTCGAATAAAATCCTCTGTTTTATAAACTCTAAGATCTGTGTATTTCTTATTTTAATCCATTTTATTCATCAATTTTTTTTCTTTTATTAAGATACTAGTGTCTTAGGCAATATAGCCAGAGATAGAAAATTTGGGTTGTCCCAGGATTATTCCAATTCTACTCAACTTTTTCAGTGACTATATCTGTTAGGAGATTACTTAATCAAAGGATGAAAATTTTTATACACCCTGGAAGCCCAGGTAAGTGCCACAAATATCTGACAGTTAAAACATGGCCTTAGTTTGCGTAGCATTGTAGGAAATATTCAAATATAATCTCACTTATGTGGCTCAGGCTCCAACATTAGCTGTTTTCCTCTCAGTGTACACATGTGTCACAGACCATACTTTTTTTAACCAGTTTGTACGTTGTTCTCAAAACCTTCATATCTGGACAGAAGTTAAAACGCCATTGTTTTATAGATCTGTGTTTATCATGGAGGAAGAACTCATTTTATAGATCGGTCTTACATCCTTTATTAATTGTTACACAGTAGGGGTCTTCCCTGGTGGCTAAGAGGTTAAAGCATCTGCCTGCAATGCGGGAGACCTGGGTTCGATCCCTGGGTCGGGAAGATCCCCTGGAGAAGGAAATGGCAACCCACTCCAGTATTCTTGCCTGGAGAATCCCATGGACGGAGGATCCTGGAGAGCTACAGTCCACGGGGTCGCAAAGAGTCGGACACGACTGAGCGACTTCACTCACTCACATGAAAAATATTAACAGTGTCTTTTTAAGTGTGTTTCGATTGTGATAGCTTAACTAGTCAGTATTGTGAAAGAAATAATGTATACTCTATCAATTAGACAAAAACTACATATTTGAATCCTTTACCCTTTGTTAAGGCTTATGTTAATCTGGCTGTGTATATGGATATTTCTAATCAATACAGTTTGGAGGAGGGGGTAAAGAAATTAAATCATTCGTGTGATTATTTTGTTAAATAATAACAAAGAGCCCTTTGTTTTCAAAGATGTGGGAAGCTATACTTTCTTGGAAGCTCAAAGTATTGAATTGATGTGGTTTGCATAGTATCCCTGGTACTGAACACATTAGAGTTTCCATGGATTTTTATGGAGTGAATTACTGGTATGTGTTAAGGCACAGCCACACAGACTGAGGGTACACAGGAGAATTGGGGGCAATTGGTGCTGTGGATCTGAAGCCTGTATATTACCTACTCCAATGTGTCCTGTATTTCTGACCTTCTGATGTCCCCTTCAAGTCTTCAGCTGTACTATATGTAAGGGTGAAAAATAATTTCCTTTAAATCTGATCAGTATTTGTTATACATGGCCCTGTCCTAAACAAGAGTATCAATGAAAGGAAAAGAGAGTCTAAATACAGTTCTCAAAGAAGCTTTAAGAGTAATACACACTTTTTACCCAAACTGCTTTGCATGTAAGATTTTAATGGGTTTGCTAGTCTATCCTGTCAGTCTCATAGAACCAGCATCAGATTTAGAGGGGATTGAAGTCCTGACCTTCCCACTTACCACCATTCACTTCTTTCTGTTGAACAACCTCTTATATTTGTATAAGCTCTTTTGCAGTGGCAAAAAACCAACTCAAGCTTAAGAAAAAAGGTTGAGGGGGGGATGATTTTGTTCTTGTAATTACAAAAGGCAGACATTTTCAGCTACAGTTAAGGCTAGATCCAGAAACTCAGAGCCTGAGAATGTGAACTCTGCATCTCAGAGATGCTAGTCTCTGTATTGGTTTCATTCTCAGATGGGCCATTTCCACAAGGTGGCAAAATGGCTGCTGGCCATCCCAGGTAGATATTCTCAAGAGTTTGCATCCGTAAGAGAGAAAGAATGGGGCAGGAGGCAAGAAAGAGTAAAGAATGAAAGGAAGGGAAGGAAGGAGGGAGGGCGAAGGAAAAGGGAAGGAAGGAAAGAAGGAAGGTTGGTTCTCTCCTGGCAATTCTAAGAAACATCCCAGAATGTAGGTGATGATTTTAGGTCAGAAACTTACTTCTGAACCAGTCCTCTGGTCAAGAGTTTACAGGGCTCTGATGAGTCCTCTCTGGGTTAAATCCCCACTTGTTGGCCTGATAACGAGACCACCCTCATTCAAACTACCAGAGCTGAGAGTAAGAAAAGGAAGGGGTAATTCCATAAGAAATTCGAGGATCTAATAAGAAGAAACAGTATTTTCTGGAAAGGAACAATAAAAGATTACCACATTTCATCATCCATAGAGCATTGATGTTGAACAAGTTGTTCTATAAGGACTCTTCCAACTCTGAAATGTCATGATTTTATTTTATTAACTTCTCATCATTTCTTGGCAGTCCATTCTTAACCTATGCATACAAGTTACCAAGTTTTTTGAATAGATGCTGCTTGAGTCATCTAAATATTTGACCTTGATTTATTTGTCTAGAACAGTAATGTGAACTTAAGAAGTAATGGCATTGAGGCTCTTAGCTCAATTTTGGTTTTCTATTTAAGTTTAAATTCAACTCATGAATTAGTAAAATAGGTATGAAACTTTGAATGATCTTATTAGATCTATGAATCATTTAATTTGTTATTTTACAGTTTATATACTGTGACCATCCTCAGTTTGCTATCAGCATGAAAATAAAGGTATTGTCCTAAAGAATTATATTATTTATATTCAGTGTCTTAATAAAAATGAGAAGAAAAAATGTTTTGACATTTCTAAATTAAACATTTAAAACTGATTGTAGGGTACAGTGTATGTTCAAATAAAATAAATGAAAAACTCATATAATTATGGTAAAAAATACTGTGAAGAAGAGCAGGAAAAGCTATGTTCTTCCATGTCCTTCTACATATAAAGTTGGCAAATGTAGGCCTGAGGGACTATATAGTTTTATTGACACAACCATGCCATTTATTTACATTCTGTGGTGGTTTTCATGCCACACCAGCAGAATTAAGTTACTGTGATAGAAAATTCATGGCCCTAGACCATTTACTCTGGACCTTTACTGAAAAAGTTTGTCAACCCCTTCTCTGTATTAAAAAAAAAAATTACAGTATTATCCTCACAGTGACAGCCCGGATTATTGTTTCTAAATCTGGGAAAGGCAGATTTAGGCATTAAAGTGAAACAAATAAATAAGTAGGAAATAGGATCTCTGACCTTTGCATTTTAAACCCAATGAAAATTGATTTGTCTACAAATGGACATTTGCCAATGAATACCTTTTTAACTGTGTTACTTTGTTTCTTTCCATCACCCCAAGAAGTGCCTGCACATAGCTAGGTGTGCTTCTGAAATACGCTATTCTTAACTACTTACAGGTGTGTTGGAATAACATCAAATCATGGCTATGAATATTGAACTCCCAAAGATCTGTGTCTATTGAGTCATACTCAAAGTGGTCCTTGCTAATTTTTGTGCATAATTTAATCCTGGGGTCCTGGGAAGATGGTAAGAAGGCAAAGAAAAATTATTTCAGTGCACCTGATGTCTGTAATGTTGCTATAAAGGCATTATTACATTTTATCTTGAGGAACAGTAGCATAGTGAGATAAAGTTGCTCTGCTAAAATTACATAGTGGCAAGAATGTAGGCTTCTAGGCTTCTGGTTTTCACTGAGTTCTGTCACTTCTAGTGCATCATTGTTCAGTAGAACTTCTGTGATGATGGTGATGGTAAGTATTGGTGCTATCCAGTATATGGCTACTAGCCACATGAGGCTGTTAAGCACTGAAAACTTAATTTTAAAGATTACTTAATTTTGATAATAGTCTTAGTAACCACCTGAAACTTCCCTAGCCTTCCAGTGATTAAGACTCCATACTTCCAATGCAGGGTATGGCGGTTGTATCCCTGATCAGGAACTAAAATCCCACATGCCATATGGTGAAAAAAAATTTAGCCACTTGTTGCTGTTAGCTACCATTTTGGACACCATAGCCCTTCAGTCTAAATCTAGTGGGTTTTTATGCATTACGTTGACTTCAGAGGAGCCCACATTGATTCAGTGTTTACTGTGTTCCGGGAACTTTACAGATGTTGCCTTAATTAATCTTAGCATCTCTGTGAATCTCTCATTCCTCTATTACAGATAAAATGTTTTACAGGTGATATATATCTCAGGGAAGGTATAACATGACCAAGAACACAAAACTAATATTTGACCAGTCAGAATTCAACTCTGATCTTCTGAGTCCAAAACTAGTGTTTCTTTGTTTAAATCTGTCAGAGCCTAAATTCAAAAGTTTTGCTGCTGATACTGATGGATAATTGGAAAGAATGATGGAGGCAAAGATATTTAGCAAGCTGAATACTTGAGTGTTTTGCGCTTTAGTGTACCCCCTGCCCTGGGAATGAAAATTTAAAAGCTGAAAGATTGTCCTCTGCAGTTAGACAAGTTGTATAGACTATAATGGGAATGGCACATTTCCATACCCACATAGTAAAGTCTAAGACAGGGGCCACCTTCTGGAACTTAATTCCAAGTGCTTTCTTGTTAATTCACTGCCTTCTCTAATACACAGAATGATGACAAAACAAGATAAAAGGCAGAGGGATAAGAGAGGTGAAAGCTGAGACAGTGTTACCATAGTAGTAGGAGAAATTTTAGTTAAATGTATCATTATTCTTCTGGACAATTTAGATCCATAACTCTTTGTCTCATGTCTTGATATTCAAAATAGGCCAGCAGCAGTTCTCAGGTACATTATGCCAAATTCCACAAATCCAAAATTAATTAGATTTTATGTTAACTGTCAGAAAATACTTTTTTTTTCTTGTTCCTCCATTATGTGCACAGGAAGTATGTGGAGGCATTTTTTTTAAAACTGGGAGCGCTTTTAGCCCTTTTCTAGCTAGAGGAGAAAGAAATGAAGTTGAATCGTTATCTAGCAGTCATTTAGAGATCTGTTCTCAGAGATCAGACAGAGACTTGTATGGACTACAAGATTTGGAGGTTCTTATTTGGAGTTTAAGTTATATTTTAATGTTGAATATTCATGTACTCTAAATCCTTATAATTATTTTTCCTCAAAAAAATAATTTTTGACTTTGTATTAAGAATACAATCTGCAAACAAAGACAAGTTGAATATATTAAAATAACTTAAACCATTTGCAGAAAGTTTTTCCAGAGAGTGGTAACAACCCAAATGTCTATCAGCTTATGACTGGATAAATGAAATGATGTATATCCATATTCATCAATAAAACAAATGAAGTACAGGAATGGTACAGTATGGATGAACTGGAAACCTCAAAAAATTTAATGAACCTTCATTAAACCAAAGGAAGGAATAAAATCACAAAGGCCACATATCATGTGATCCCACTTTTAGGAAATGTCCACAGTTCAAAAATGTAAAGAAATAGGATGTAGATTAGTGTTTGCCAGGACTAGAGAGGAGAGGAGAATGGGGAGTGACTCCTAATGGGTTTTCATTTGGGATGACAAAAATGTTGTGAAATGAGATAGTTGTGGTGGTTACAGAACTTGAATATACTGAATACCACTAAACTATGCTTTTCAGTGATAAATTTTATACTATATGAATTCTCAATAAAGCTATTCTAGATTCAGGATGGATAGACGCAGAGATAGGTAGGAGAACTTGTAATAGGAGTTGCATGTGTTAATAAAGGCAGAAGTTGGATTTTATTTCCTGCTCATTTATATTATCTCATGGATACAATCAGGTGACCTTAGAGATAGTGATCATTTTGCACATGTGTTCATGGGAAGAATAGTTAGTAACCTTTCTTTCTGGATTTCAAAGAAACAGCTATTACTTTCTGAAAAACATTTCATCCTTTACTTTAAAAGTCATTTTTTCCTACCTTCAACATTGTGTCTTAAACATTTAGGTCTATTTTATAAATTGCCCCCAGTTTTATATAGTTGCTTTAAAAATTGCCTTTTTTTTTTTACTTTATTTTTTTTCCTTTTTTTTTTATTTTAAATTTTTATTTTTACTTTATTTTACTTTACAATACTGTATTGGTTTTGGCATACATTGACATGAATCTGCCACGGGTGTACATGAGTTCCCAAACATGAACCCCCCTCCCACCTCCCACCCCATATCATCCCTCCAGATCGTCCCCGTGCACCAGCCCCAAGCATCCTGCATCAAACATAGACTGGTGATTGGTTTCTTACATGATAGTATACATGTTTCAATGCCATTAAAGATGCCTTTTTGCACATTAATAAGAATCCTTTACATTTCTGTTAAGTCTTTAGAATATTGTACAGTTTGTGTGTATATGACATTTATAAGCTTTCAGATATTGCATGTGAATTTCAAAAAATAATCATAAATTATTTGAATACATTTGAAATACATTAAATTGCATTTTATAGTTTTAATTTTTTTACAAAAGTCCAGTTATATTAACAAGAAAGCAAATAAACAAGGTTGGCAAGAATAGAGGGAGGTAGATACATGCCTTTCATGTGCAATTGTCTTGTAATCAGTAAAACCTTTCTGGAGGGCAGTTTTTTAGTAAGGCTCAATGGCCGTAAAAATGTTCATAGTTAAGGGGCAAGTGGCCAGCATGATGGTGTAGGAAGAACCTGAGCTCACCTCCTCCCACATGCCCACCTGAATTGTAACTATTTAAAGAGCAACTATTGATAAGAACAACCTGAAGACTAGCAGAAAAAATCCTTCACAACTAAAGATAATAACTGCAGTGAGTTGGGTAAGAGGGGCCGAGTCTTGGACAAAACCCACACCTCAGGTAACTCCCAAACAGGAGGATAATCACAACTGTAGAAATTCTCCCTAAGTAACATTGGGTCCAAGCCCCACGTTAGGCTCCCCCGCCCAGGAATTCTATACCAGAAGAGCCCCCAGAACACCTTGCTTTGAAGACCAGTGGGGCTTACTTTCAGGAGAGCTAGAGGACTATAGGAAACAGATTCTGCTCTTAACGTTTGCACACAGACTCTCACAGTCTTCGAGACCCAGGACAGGAAGCAATAATTTGATCGAGCGAGGTCAGATGCACTAGCTGATCTTGGACATTCCTGGAGAGGGAGGAGGCAACTGGGACTCATCCTGAGGACATAGGTGCTGGGCATTGCCATTTTGAAGAGCTCATTCTACCATGAAAACACTGATGCTGTGTGAGTTGCATTTTGGAATGCTCCCTCTGGCTTATTAGCACTGAGATCTGATATCCCTCACTATCCAATCAACTGGAGCTTCTCCAAGATAAGCAGCTAGCCATGTGGGGTCCCAGCTCCAACCACCACTGGCATGACATCAACTTCAGGATCCCTGCAGCGCTGTAGCCTATTAGATCACAACCCAGCCCACTCATGAAAAGGCTGTCATCAAACTTGGAACTCCTGGGCCCCAGCTCTGCCCACTATCAGGCCAACACTACCTCCAGGATCCACAGATCTGCAGACAGCCACTCCAAGACCTGGCTCCACTCACAAGCAGGACAGCACCAGGACTTGGACTTCTGAGTCATGCAGCCAGCCATGCCATGACCTGGCATCATCCGCCAGTAGCCAGCAACATTCACACTAGGCTGGAGTTGGCAGCCACCTGGGTCAGGAGCAGCCACACCCATCAGAGTGCCCATAGTAGTCAACCCTATCATAACAGAAGGGCCTACACAACCCACACTCCTAGAGCATATACTTCTGGATATTTTTAAACACTAAATTCAAAAGATATATGCACCCTTATATTCAGTGGAGCATTATTTACAGTAGCCAAGATAAAGAAGCAGCATACGTGCACATCAATAGATGAACAGATAAAGATGCCACACACACACACACACACACACACACACACACACACACACACTGGAATAGTACTCAGCCATTAAAAGAGAATGAAATACTGCCATTTGCAACAACATGGATGGACCTAGACAGTATTGTGCTCATTGAAATAAGTCAGGCAAAGAAAGACAAATACTGTATAATTTATATGTGGAATTTAAAAAACAAACATAACAGTCATATATACACTTGACTGCCAGAGGGATGGGGTGATTGGAGGAGAGCAGCAAGTGAGGGAGATTAAGAGGTACAAACTTTAAGTTAAGAAATGAGTCATAGGCTGGGAGGGATTGGGGGCAGGAGGAGAAGGGGACAACAGAGGATGAGATGGCTGGATGGCATCACCAACTCGATGGACATGAGTTTGAGTGAACTCCGGGAGCTGATGATGGACAGCTGCCGTGCTGCGATTCATGGGGTCACAAAGAGTCGGACATGACTGAGCAACTGAACTGAACTGAGGTATGAAATAAAATAAGTGACGAATATAGTCAATGATTATGTAATATCATTGTTTGGTGACAGATGACACCTAGATTTATCATCATACTTATTTTGAAATGTTTAGAAATATGGAATCACAATGTTGTGTGCCAGAATTTAACATAGTGTTGTAAGTCAATTATACTTCAAAAACAGTAAAACAAATTCATAGAAAAAGAGATTAGATTTATGGTTATTAGAGGCAAGGGTTAGAGGTAGGAGGAATTGGAGGAAGACAGTCAAAAGGTACAAACTTCCAGTCACAAGATAAATATTAGGAATGTAGTGTACAACATACAACATAACTAGTATAATTAATTGTGGTATATGTTATACATGAAACGTGTTAAAGAGTGAATTCAAAGATTTTCATCACAAGGAAGCACTATTTTTTCCATTTCCTTTGTATCTATATGAGATGATAAATATTCACTAAATTCCTTACAGTAATCATTTCATGATGCATGTTACTAAAATCATTATGCTGTACACCTTAAGTTTACACAGTGCTGCATTCAGTTGTATCTCAGTAAAACTGAAAATGTCAAATATAAAAATATTTCTTAATGCTCATAATTTTACCTCTTCAGAGTTTGGAAACGACTGCTCTGTGGCAACAGGTGAATCAGAAAGAGGGGAAAACTGACTTGATCTGATTGAAGCAATGGCTGGAAGCTCTGTGCTAAAAGCAGGAATGATTTGATGCCAAAGGATATTTTTCCTCACCATCACTGAGGAAATGTGAATGGTAACTGTACACACTACTAATTACATCAAGATGACCCTGGCCCAGTGGAACAGTTTCCATCTGCTCCCCTAGAATTTTCACCACTGGCACACAGACTGAGGAAAGGAGTTGAATATCACCTTGTAGGTCTCAGACAGGTAGGCAGCTGATCTCTGATTAGGTGGGCAGTGACTAAAGAGGGTTGGCACATACTATTTCATAACAAAGACAATAACAAAGAGATCCACTGTGTCGATCATGAGCAAGAAAATGAAGAACATAATATCTGTCCTATTATAACTGACAATTGACCTCTTTTGGAAAAACATAAAACATATTACTCAAGATGGAGAAAACAAATTCTTTTTTTTTCCTTTTTTAAAAATTTCTTTATTTTAATTGGAGGCTAATTACTTTACAGGATTGTATTGGTTTTGCCATACATCAACATGAATCCACCACGGGTGTACACATGTTCCCCATTCTGAACCCCCCTCCCTCCTCCCTCCCCGTACCATCCCTCTGGGTCATCCCATTTCACCAGCCCCAAGCATCCTGTATCCTGCATTGAACCTGGACTGGTGATTAGTTTCTTATATGATATTATACATGCTTCAATGCCATTCTCCCAAATCATCCTACTCTCGCCCTCTCCCACAGAGTCCAAAAGACTGTTCTATACATGTGTCTCTTTTGCTGTCTTGCATACAGGGTTATCGGTACCATCTTTCTAAATTCTATATATATGCATTAGTATACTGTATTGGTGTTTTTCTTTCTGGCTTACTTCACTCTGTATAATTTGCTCCAGTTTCATCCACCTCATTAGAACTGATTCAAATGTATCCTTTTTAATGGCTGAGTAATACTCCACTGTGTATATGTACCACAGCTTTCTTACCCATTCATCTGCGGATGGACATCTAGGTTGCTTCCATGTCCTGGCTATTATAAACAGTGCTGCGATGAACATTGGGGTACACATGTCTCTTTCAATTCTGGTTTCCTTGGTGTGTATGCCCAGCAGTGGGATTACGGGGTCATAAGGCAGTTCTATTTCCAGTTTTTTAAGGAAACAAATTCTTGATAGAGCTTCATCAGAAGGAAAACCTTAAGAAGAATATTCAGTTAATAAACAAAAGCATGCTCATAATGACTTACAGAGAAAAAGAAGCTAAGGACACCAATAGAGAACCAGAACAACACTATTCAAGAACTAATAAATAAGTTACAAAGTTCAATAAATCTTAAATATATTGCAGTGCACAGGAGACCCCACACTCACAATGAATAGTTTTCCAGCCCAAATGTCATTAGAGTCAAAGTTGAGAAGCCCTCATTTAGCTGCATTTGTTTACATAACTATAGTAAATGTGGGTTATTTGTATCATTAAAGATACCGAAAGAAAAAATACTAAATGAGAGAAAAGCTGAAACACTGACTTAAATGAAGGATTGTATGATTCACAATGAATGCAAAGGGGGAAATAAAGAAATTAAAGCACTTAGGAGAAAATAACGAAGCCAGGAATAATACAATATAAGGAAAATTGTTGGCAGTGAAAAAGGGATACCAGCAAAAAAAAAAGGGGATACCAGCAACTGAAAATGAAAGTTAAAGATATTGATAAAAGAAAATCTCATTGAAAAAAATGTACAACTGTGCCTCAACCATGAAAAGACAGTATACTCCAGGAAATATCAGTAACAAAAATTTACATTCTAAAGCCCAAATTTCTCAACTTTGAGAGCAGAGAATCTTTTACTGCCTAAACATGGAAATGAGAATATACAAGAGAAAAGTAATCATACTGGACTTATATTTCTCTCTGTAACCAAATTTTAGACATGAAACAAAATCTGTAAAATTTTTAGGGAAAGAAAGTGTCACCCAAAAATATCTTAGCCAACTAAGTGAGTACTTTTGTCATGTTACTGTCTGTGAAAATATTAGGAATAACTTCAAAATCTAAGTACAGGTAATTGAGCAAATAAACTATATAGTTTCTAACTGGTGGAATACTATGTAACCATTAAGAATGATGAAGTAGATATGGGCTTATTTGTGAAAAAGTGTTCCTGATACACATTATAACAGTTGGACTTAATCGATACCTACAGGACATTTCAACCAAAAGCATCAGAATACACATTCTTTTCAAGTGCACATGGTATGTTCTCCAGGATAGTTCATTTTCTAGGCTATAAAAGAAATTTCAACAAATTTAAGAGAATAGAAATTATATCATTTCTGACCATCAGGGTATGAAATGAGAAATCAATTACAGAAATAAAGAGAAAGACAAACACATGTAGACTAAATAGCATGCTAATTAAAAACCCTGGGTCAGTGAGGAACTCAAAAAGGAAATCAGAAAATAGTCAGTCAGTCAGTCCAGTCTCTCAGTTGTGTCCGACTCTTTGCAACCCCATGAATCACAGCGCACCAGGCCGCCCTGTCCATTACCAATTCCTGGAGTACACTCAAACTGATGTCCATCGAGTTGGTGATGCCATCCAGCCATCTCATCGTCTGTCGTCCCCTTCTCCTCCTACCCCCAATCTCTCCCAGCATCAGGGTCTTTTCCAATGAGTCAACTCTTCTCAAGACAAATGCAAATAAAAACAACCATCCAAAAGTCTGTGGGATATAGCAAAAGCAATTCTTGGAAGTTTATAGTGATACAGGCATATCTCAAGAAAAAAAGAACAAAAAATTCTCAAACAACCTACTTTCTAACAGAATTACATAAAGAAGAACAAACAAAGCACAAAATCAGAAAAAGGAAAAAATTAATAAAGATCAGAGTAAAGGAATAAAATGGAAACCACCCCCCCAAATAAAAAGCTAGCTGAAAAGATCAATGAAACCAAGAACTGATTTTTTGAAAAGATAATCAGAATTGAGGATCCTTCAGCCAGCATCATTAGGGGAAAAAAAAGATGACCCAAGTATACAGACACAAACACAAACGAAAGAGGAGAAATTGCAACTGATATTTCAGAGATACAAGCAATCATAAGAGATTACTGCAAAGTTATACACCAACAAACTGGACAATCTAGAAAGCATGGATAAGTTCCTAGAAACATACAATCTTCCAAAACTAAATCAAGAAGTAGATAATCTGAAGAGACCTGTCACTGCAACTGTTCAATTCAGTTTGATGACCCGAGTATCACTGCAATTGAAATTGAATCAATAATCAAAAAATTCCCAACAAAGTCCAGGACCAAATGGCTTCACAGAGGAAATCTACCAAACACATAAAGAAGAGCTAATACCTGTCCTTATCACACTATTCCAAAAAACTGAAGAGGAAGAAGACTCCCAGATTCATTCAGTCTGGCCACCATTACCCTGATGCCAAAACCAGACAAAGACAAAACAAAAAAAGAAAATTACAGAGTAATAACTGGGATGAATATAAATGCAAAAATGATCAACAAAATATTAGCAAGGTAATTTCAATGATGTACAAAACTGATTCCATACCATGATCAAAAAAATAACCACCAGCAAAGGAAAAAGACAACCTATGGAATGGGAGAAAACATTTGCAAACAATATGTCTGATAGGGGTTAATATCCAAAATGTATAAGCAAATTACTGTTTGTAAAATAAATAAGATATACGAATATAATGTACAGCATAGGGAATATAATCAGTATGATAACTTTAAATGGATTATAATCTATAAAAATATTGAATCTATTTCATACACCTTAAACTCATATAATATTGCGAATCAACTATAGTTTACTTTAAAAAGTGCTCATAATATATGCTGCAGAAGGATAGTAACAATATATGGGATAATATTTTAAAGAATTTGTTCATACGTTTGTATCTGTGTGCATAGAAAATTTATGGTAAGGATATAAATTAATTTTGTTTTCTTTTAATTTAATTTATTGGTTCTCAACTGGGGACAGTTTCTCTCCCCCAAAGGTATCTGGCAATATCTGAGACTGTTTGTTACAACTGGGAAAATGCAGCTCACTTCTAGTATCTCTGAAAATACAGCTAAATATCCTCACACACAGGACAGCCTTCCACAAGGATAAATCCTTCTGCCCAAATCAATAGGGCTGAGATTGAGAAAACCTGACTTAACTGTATTTACTAATTTGCTGTAGTAAATAAGGGTTACTGATATAATAAAAAGAAAGTTTTCTTTTTTCTTTTTTTTCATTTTACTTTATTTTACTTAAAAAGAAAAAAAAGGCGAGCACAGAAAAAAATAAATAAAATTTTTAAAAATTCAAAAACTAAAAAATAAAATTGATACCAGAAATGCTGTATCAATTGAAACTGGAGTAGATTATGCTTAGTAGATGAATGTGTTCAAGTCAAAAAGATATAAATTCATTTTTATATACAGTCCTTTGTTAGGGGTGTTGGCTTAATTTGCAATGCAAATTTGCAATCTCCACTAAGTGAAAAATTAGTAAAGCATACTGTTCTTTTAAATAATGTTCTATGTTGGGAGAATAAAGACCAAATTAGAAAAGAATATATGGTCAACACAGATCCAAGTAAAATTTTATTTTTAAACTGCTCTATTTAAATAACATATTAAGATCTCCTCATTCACTTTATATTGTAATATCACAGAATACATGATAATTTAATCTTGGCCTAGGATTGGAATAATTTGTGATTCTCAGCTAGTATATATTTCATGGGTATACCCCCCAATATTGTTCAATACATATGAATTATTTTTTTCTACAGTATGAGTTATGAGATATTAGGAGTGTTCTGTTGTTTGGAGTCCCTTAAACCTTTGAAGTATGGGTGTCGAATATTCTAAGGCTTGAAATTATGCCCCATTAAGTTCAAGTGATGTATGTCAAATAGTATGTGGATCTATGTTGAAGACTTTCGTGGAGGAAAAAACTTGTTTTTTAGGTAGAAGCGTAGTGTAAGGACAAGCCAGCATTGCAGAAAACATGATTGGTTAAGGGGAACATGGCAGACTTTGCCTCCCCAGTATGTAAAAACTGTGTTTGAGCTATTCAACAGTTTTTCCCAACCAGCAACAAAGTGCTGGAGAGGACCAAGTGCTGCTTAAATGTATAATCACTTAAGTGCTCAGGCTGCAAATATGGCTAGTATTTTGCAGGGTCTACAGAGTTTTTTGTCCTTGAAAGCATATCTAAAATTCTAGTACTTGAAAGTGTGCCATGAGCACAAAACCTCTTCAGTATCCCCAGCAAATGTCATTTTAAAATTAGAGCTTGAAAAACATAGCCAATTAAGTTTAATTCAAACAAATGTTTATCTAACATCTGCTCTTCCCCAGCAATATGGCAGCTGCTGGGAGAACACAGTGAAAATGGAAGTGTTAGTCGTTCAGTCATGTCTGACTCTTTGCGGCCCCATGGACTACAGCCCCTAGGCTCCACTGTCTTTGGAACTCTCTAGGCAAGAATACTGGAGTGGGTTGCCATTTCCTTCTCTAGGGAATCTCCCAGACCCAGGGATCGAACCTGGAAATCCTGCATTGCAGGTAGATTCTTTACTGTCTGAACTAATAAAGACAAACCCCTTACTCAAGAAGTGGATCATCCACATGTGCTTAAACTACTCCCTGATACTTGACAGAACTTAGGAAAGTGATGGAAAATGAAACGCTAGAAACAGCTGAGAAAAATTTTCCGTAGATGATAATCATACCATGGGTTCATGTAATGTGTATGCCAGTGTGAGGGATTTTATGTCTTTGGGAGCAACTTTTATGCATTAAAAAGATTTACTACTATCTTTTTGCTAATTTGCACATTTTGGTTGTTTCTTGGGGTTTTTTGTTTAGTTTTTACCATTTAAAAATTGCAGTCATGCTTTTTGCAAGGTGGTTTTGAAATTAAGAAAATATACATTAAAATCTCTCATGACCCTACTGCTACTGTTTACATCTTGGTATGCTTCATTTACCTTTTAATGCATTGATAGATAAATAGATGGATAGTTTTGTTTGTTTGGTTGTTCGTTTTACTATTTAGGATTGCACTATGTGCAGCTTTGTATCATTTTTCTCTTAACACTTCATTATGGGTATTTTTGCAGCCGCCATCATCTCTTCTTTGGTTACCTTCTGAAAGCAGGAATCCCCATCTATAGATGAGATGAAAATCCTGGTAGTCAGATATCAAACATGCTTTTTACCTGGTCAGTTCTGTTGAGAATTGCATTATTATGCAGTGGTACAAATATGGAAACCCACATTTCCAGGAAGAAATAAAACTGCTGTATGCCCCTACATTTTAATAACCCACTTAAAACCTTAAATTTGAAAGAGTTAATAATTATGGAGGCTATAACCAATCCTGAAATTATTAGATATTTGTGAATTTCTGGACCCTTTGAGAAAAATGAGCTCTTAGTTTAATCTATCCAAAGAGTTATCCCAATGGATAATATTTCAGGGTTTAAAGTTTTCTTGGGTAAGTGAGAAATTCTCAACCTGAACTCATGTCTTTAGTTTGGTTTGATTGGAAGCAGAACTTGAAACAAAAATTCTTCTGCAAATAATTTATCGAAATCAAGTTCTTTGGAAAAGGGCTTCCCAGCTGATGCTAGTAGTAAAGAACCCACCTGCCAACGCAGGAGACTTAAGGATGTGGGTTTGATCCCTGAGTCAGGAAGACCCCCTGCAGAAGAAAACAGCAACCCACTTTTCTTTGGAAAAGCATAAAAGAGATGAGGGGAAAGGCATAGTCCAAAATAAGAGACTAGATAAATATGCAGTTGCAGGAGGCTGTCTAGCCTAAGCTACATCCCTTGGGAGCTCTTGAGCATAAATTGCACCACAGAAGTTGTTTCATCCAGCGGAGAGCAGGCTGGACTATTCAATACCTCCATTATCCTTGGTTATTGTATTCCCCATGGAGGAAACGGTTGGGGTAACCGTACAGGTATTTCTGAATGAGACAGCTCCTGTCATTCAAGGCTGTTCCTCTGGAGAATGATACAGATGTAAGTTGTGAAATGTCATCACCAACCGGAGGTGGAAGACTGGTACATCTGCCACAACTTCTTTATTCAGTAAAAGCTGGTGCTAGTCACTGTATCAGGTATTGCCACTGCATTCAGGCACAGTGGAGACCCAGGTAGCAGTTGTTTTCACTAAACTTTTGGGTTTTTTGATCTAGTGTAGAGGACAGACTTAAAATCAATGTCACAAACATCAGAGTATAACTAATAGCAGAAACATCTGAAAAAAAAAAAACTGTTCTAGCATAATGTAACTTGAATCTCTAATAAAGAAATTTGTCTTACCCCAGGATGGAAAGAAAGTCTTACCGGAAACTGGCTAGTAAGGGATGAATGAATTACGGAATTGGCTAATAAGGGATGAGGGAGAGAAGCCTAAGAGACAGTTCCAAGTAGAGCAGGAATGGCATGTGCAAGGATCCTGTGGTGGGGTACATGGCACATTCTCTTAAATTGGTGTGTCTAATGTTGTTTGAGTACTGAAAGCAAGGGGAAAAGTGTTAGCTGCTGCTGCTGCTGCTGCTAAGACGCTTCAGTCGTGTCCGACTCTGTGCGACCCCATAGACGGCAGCCCACCAGGCTCCCCCGTCCCTGGGATTCTCCAGGCAAGAACCCTGAAGTGGGTTGCCATTTCCTTCTCCAATACATGGAAGTAAAAAGTGAAAGTGAAATCTCTCAGTCGTGTCTGACCCTCAGCAACCCCAAGGACTGCATCCTTGTAGGCTCCTCCATCCATGGGATTTTCCAGGCAAGAGCGCTGGAGTGGGGTGCCAATTGCCACATGAATACTGTATAATAAAATATCTCAAAACTCATTGTTTTAAAACAATAAGCATTTATTTTGCTCCTGAGTCTGAATTAGTGATTTGGGCTGGGTTCTTTATGATTTGGCTCATTCACATGTCTGTGAACCAGCTAGCTGATGGTTGTTTTAGGTTGACTTTGGCTGGGGCACCTGGACAATTTGGCTCTATTCTGTGTGTCTCATCCTTCAACATCCTAGCCAAGGCATGTTCTCACAATCAGAGAAGAGGAAGAGCAAAACCCAAAACATGTAAGCACTTTTTTAGACATCTGTTTGCATCATAACCGCTAACATTCTTTTGGCCAAAGCAAGTTAAATGGCCAAATTTAGAATCAGGATATTATAAGTATTCTCTGCTTGTGGTGGGTGTTACTTAAAATCACATGCCAAAAGTCATGATACAGGAAAGGATGAAGAATTGGGCCATTGATGTAATCAATCTCATAACAAAGAGGTGAACAGGGCCCAGACCATTTTGGACTTTAAGCTCTGCCTAAGTTGCCATGACTACACAACTGCCCATTTGCAAGCCTGTGGCAAAAATCTACCTCATCTGTCTACTCAGCCCTTCCTTAGAAATTAACCCATTCCATCACTTGCATCATTTTCTTTTTTCATGTACAGGCTGCAGTTGTATTCTTCATAACCCCTATCCTGTTGGTGCTGTGTTCATGAATCACAGCTTTTATTTCCCTCTTTGTATCTCTAGACTTTGTATTTAATGTGCATTTTTGCATTCCTGTGAGAAGCTCAAAGTGATACATACTCCATCCTTTTAACTAAGCTGTCAGCTAGTCCTTTGAGATGGTAACATATCACAATAGATGGTAGAGAGCTCAATAATATGTGTGTGTGCGTGTGTGTGAGTCGTTCGGTTGCGTCTGACTCTTTGCGACCCCATGGACTGTAGCCTGGCAGGTTCCCCTGTCCATGGAACTCTCCAGGCAAGAATAATGGAGTGTGTTGCCATTTCCTTCTCCAGAGCTCCATAATAGAAAAGTATAATTACCATTTATACGTGCAACCTAGAGAAGTGCCAAGAGATTCTTGAGTAGTTTTCCACCCAGTGTCTCAAAGTCTAAGACTGAATAATTGGCCCCGTGAGTCTTGACTTCTAATCTAGATTATATTATAGTCACTCTATTCTCTGTTGTAGAAGAAAATTCTGTGTGTAGTTTTAACCTCTGTAGGGAGATAAGAAAACTCATCAGTTTCATGCTGCCTTATCCAAATGTCAGCAATCTGAGGGGACCTCAGAATTGTTTTCCTGAAAGATGAGGGAAAGAGGGGGGAAAAGTGTGGTCCTCATAGCATAATCCTCCAGTGAGAGAAGAACCAGTAATTCATTACGTTCCATCAATGAATGGGAATAACAAGGCATTATAGATCCCTTAATCTTGTATGTCTAAATGTATTACAAAGGAAAAATACCATTACAAGAATCTGACTTCAACTTTAACCTTCTTAAGAAAAGCAAGAAAGTTGTATGTACTAAAAGCAAAAAGCCAGAAAACTCAAATGGAAATATAACTGATCTCCAAGAGTATGTCACCCAGAAAAATCTAAATAAGTGTCCCATTGGCATCTTTTTAATGTTAAAGGTTAATTTTGCTAGAATACTTTTGCCAAAATTACCTTCACAAATTAATGAATATTGTCAGAATTATTTTTTTATATTTAACTTCAGCTACCCAGTAATGTAATTAGAAAATTGAAGAGAATATGTGCCCAATTCCCCAAGAATATTGTAGGATTATATCTAGGTATTTTGTGTCTAGGAAATTTGTGGAAGAAGTGTACTTCAGTTCTGGCATTTGAAAACTACGGGAAAGAAAATATTGTGTAATCAGGACTATGATCAGATTTCTAAGTCTTGGCTTCTTAATTAGATGGAAAATGGACTATGGATCCTCTCCAGACATCTTATGTAACATGATTTTGAATTCTGCTCCTTGTTCAATACTTTGATGAAAAGGAAGCAGAGAGTTCAAAAGGTTCAACAACTGTCATCCTCTAACAGCACCTCTCCATTCCTGGCTCCTAGAATGATGTTTGTTACAAGAGAAAGAAGGCTACTCAGATTGTTCCATTTTGTTTGGGAATAAAAGCTGTGAATTTTTCATTGAATCCATATTTTTAAATAAAATTTTCAAATTCAAATTTTTTAATTTAAAATAGCACAGCATACTATGTCCAATAGGATGCTTTTGGCTCCAACTCAGAATAATTTTATAAGCACTAATTAGACAGAAGGCAGTGTATTATCTCACATAACAAGAATCTGAAGGTATGACAGTTTGGGGTTGGTGATTTAGAGGGCTCAGCTCTATCCTTGTTAGTTTCTCTGGATTCGTTGTCGTCATCCATTATGGCTGCTACAGCACCAAGCATCACTTATTCAGACAACAGTCACACTGGAAGGGCTATTCTTTGTCTTGTGACATGGCTTTAGCATGGAAAAAGAAAAAATAAAACTTGGTGAAAGAGTTCTAAGAAATTTTCCCATTGTGTCTTGTTCTTTTCTCAATAATTGTCATATAACTTTTCCTATCTTGATCACTAGCAAGGAAAATGAAATTATGTTGATTCTCAGTTTAATAAATTTTTAGTGTTTGTGGTGTGTCTGTTTACTTTTTGTTCCTCTTATTGTTTATTTAGGCTATCTCTTTTTTAAAAAATTAGTCTTTCTAGAAATTTTTTTTTCAGAGAGCCACTTTTTGGTTTGTTAAACCTGCCTGTTGTATTTTTGTTTTATTGTTTTCTTAATAATGTTTATTATGTTTTCTTCTGCTTTTTGGGTTTACTTTTTCTTTTTTTTTTTAATACATCCATCTTTTATTTTTTATTTTTTTTAATTTTTATTTTTACTTTACTTTACAATACTGTATTGGTTTTGCCATACACTTTTCAAAAACACTTTTCTAATTCTTTGGTTTAAATATTTACTCATTTATATTTGGTCTTTCTTGATATTGAACATGTGTATTTAAACTTACCTCTTTTTCCCGCTGTGTCTCTTTAGTTTATGTTATCTTTTTATTGGTGCTCTATCCTAAATATTTTATAATTCTCTCACTGTAAATTTTATAATTCTCTCATTTCCTTTTGGAACATGAATTATGTAGCAGTGATTTTTGTAAGATTCTAAATCATTTTAGCTATTTTAAAGTTTTGATATATAGTTTAATTTTATTACTGTAGTTTGGAGTGACAGTGAAACTTTGAAGTCTATTGAGAACAGTGTCTGTATGATAGTGAAATTTTGAAGTTTTTAGACATTTCTTTATGACATAGTTAATTACTATAGGTGATAATATTTATATCTGAAAAGAATTTATTAGTATAGAATTCAATATTTTGCTACTAAATCAAACATAGTAATTCTGTTTTCAAGTGTTCTGTATCCGTATCAAATTTTATTAGGTTGTACTCTCCATCTTTAATAGTTACATTGAAATTTCCCAGTTTAATTTTGTTTTTATATATATATTAGGTAATATTGTCAGATGTGGCAAAAATGAATAATTATTATATCTTTAAGAGGGTTAGTCCTTGCATTATAATTGTTAGTATTCTTTATCCCCATTAATGCTTTGGACTTAGCTTCTGTTTTTTTTTGTTATTGTATTATGAACCCAGAGTTTGGAGGGTCATCATTTTACTGGCATATTTTTTTTTTTATTTCCTTACTTTAAATTTTTCCATGTTTTGTGTTAGTTTATCCATTGTAAGAAAATATATAGCTATATTTTGTGGTTTTTACCCATTTAAAAAATCTTTGTTTTTAAAAATGAATTTATTTTTTTATTGTGATAACTCGATTTATTTGTGTCTCTTTTGATAGTCTTGTTTTTTGTGTTCTGTTAAACCAGTTTTTTTTTTGTTGTTTTCCATTTCTCCTTTCCAGTTGGTACAGTAGGTAGAGTTTGCTGTATTTCATTCTTTTAACACCCTATTGCTAGCTGATGGGCTGATGCTATAGTAGCATGAGACCTGTGGGAACTTTAGAATGGTAAATGAATGTTGCATTTGGAAGGATGTGAGCTATTGGGAATCAGAGGGAAGAATGTGGTAAGCAGAATTCTAAGGCAGTCCCTAAGAGTCCTATCTTCTAGAAATTCTTACCCGATTTAATCTTCTCCTATCAAGAATGAGCAAAACTAGAGAAAAAGATGGAACAGGACAGCTTTCCAGTGATTAAGTTACATTACAGACAAAGGTGCAGGGATTTTACATATGCAATCCTGGTCTCTAATCAGCTGACTTGAAGCTAATCAACAGGGAGGTTATCCTGGTTCAGACTTATCAGGTGAGTGCTTCAAATGAAGGTCTGAAGATCAAAAACAAATCAGAGATATTCTACTGGCCTCGAGAAAGCATATAGTCACAATGTGAACTTACTATGGAGGGGGCTACATGGCAAGGACTGAAGGAGACCTTCTAGGAGCTAAGACCAATCTTTTGCCAACAGCTAGCAAGAAGACCAGGGTTTCAGTCATACAACTACAAGAACATGAATTTTGCCAGCAAAAGAGAGACTGGAAGTGAATTGTCCTTACTGAATGCCCAATGAGGGCGCAACTCAGCCAGAACTTTGCAGACTTCTGAGACCCTGAGCAGAGAGAACCCAGCTAATCTGTAACCAGACTCCTGACCCACAGAAACTCTGAGATACTGAAGGTATTTGTTTCAAGCAGCTAAATTTGCCAACAAAGGTCTGTCTAGTCAAGGCTATGGTTTTTCCAGTGGTCAGGTATGGATGTGAGAGTTGGACTGTGAAGAAAGCTGAGCGCCAAAGAACTGATGCTTTTGAACTGTGATGTTGGAGAAGACTCTTGAGAGTCCCTCGGATTGCAAGGAGATCCAACCAGTCCATTCTGAAGGAGATCAGCCCTGGGATTTCTTTGGAAGGAATGATGCTAAAGCTGAAACTCCAGTACTTTGGTCACCTCATGCGAAGAGTTGACTCATTGGAAAAGACTTTGATGCTGGGAAGGATTGGAGGCAAGAGGAGAAGGGGACGACAGAGGATGAGATGGCTGGATGGCATCATTGACTCAATGGACGTGAATCTGAGTGAACTCCGGGAGTTGGTGACGGACAGGGAGGCCTGGCGTGGTGCGATTCATGGGGTCGCAAAGAGTTGGACACGACTGAGCAACTGAACTGAACTGAACTGAAATTTGTAATCATTTATTATACAGCAGTAGAGAATATACATTGTTTTCTTTAGTTGTAGTAACAACCCTTGATTTTTTTTCCCCACAAATATATTTAACTATTACTATCCTTTACAAATATGAAGTTTTTTTAGTATTGTCTATTCTCATTTTTATCACAACTTAACTAAACTTCTCTATTCCCCATATATTGTTTTCATCTGACACAGTGCTGATTAACACACACCCCAAATAGTCAGTACTTTACTGATAAATCTCATCAGTTTCTTTAGTCATTCTTGTGTCTTGTCTTCTTAATGTATATGTCATGCTCAGTTATTTTATGGCTTTTATTCCTTTATTTTTGTCTTTAGATATTATAAAAATTATTTTAAAGTCCTTGTACTCTTCTATAATGTAAATATCTTCAAGAGGTGAATTTTATCAATAAAAATCCCAGTACCATAGTTTTGTTTGTCCTCTTATTTTGACTTTACCTCCCTCTTCCTCTATCCCTCTTTAGTTGCTGATATTCAGCAGCTGGACCCTTAGTCTTTAAGTCACTCTGAGGCTCATTCCTCACTGTGATGTCAAGGATATTGGCTCAGTTTCTACTCATCCAGATCTGATTCGGTCCTCTTGCCTCCTGGGGTATGAAAGTGAAAATGAAAGCACTAGTCACTCAGTCATGTACACTCTTTGCCCACCAGGCTCCTCAGTCCATGGAATTCTCCAGGAAAGGATAGTGGAATGGGTTTCCATTTCCTTCTCCAGGGGATCTTCCTAACCTATGGATCGAACCCGGGCCTCTTGCATTGCAGGGGGATTCTTTACCACCTGAGCCACCTGGAGAGCCCCTAAAACTGTAAGCTTCTGGCCCTGCTTGATGAAAGCTTTAGTCCCATGTAATGGTATACAACTTTTCCCCCCATCTCATTCTGTTCAGTCATTCAGTCACTTCCGACTCTGTGACCCCAAGGACTGCAGCACGCCAGGCTTCCCTGTTCATCACTAACTCCCAGAGATGACTGAAACTCATATCCATCTAGTCGGTGATGCCATCCAACCATCTCATGCTGTCATCCCCTTCTCCTCCCGCCTTCAATCTTCCCCAGCATCAGGGTCTTTTCAAATGAGTCAGTTCTTCGCATCAAGGGGCCAAAGTTAGGAGTTTCAGCTTCAGCATCAGTCCTTCCAATGAATATTCAGGACTGATTTCCTTTAGGATGGACTGGTTGGATCTCCTTGCAGTCCAACCAACTGTCAAGAGTCTGCTCCAACACCACAGTTCACAATCATCAGTTCTTTGGTGCTCAGCTTTCTTTATAGTCCAACTCTTACATCCATACATGACTCCTGGAAAAACCATAGCTTTGACTAGACAGACCTTTGTTGGCAAAGTAATGTCTCTGCTTTTCAATATGCCGTCTAGGTTGGTCATAACTTTTCTTCCAAGGAGTAAGCGTCATTTAATTTCATGGCTCTAGTCACCATCTGCAGTGACTTTGGAGCCCAAAAAAATAAAGTCTGACACTTGTTTCCATTGTTTCCCCATCTATTTGCCATGAAGTGATGAGACTGGATGCCATGATCTTGGTTTTCTGAATGTTGAGTTTTAAGCCAGGTTTTTCATGATTCACTTTCATCAAGAGGCTCTTCAGTTCTTCTTCACTTTCTGCCATAAGGGTGGTGTCATCTGCGTATCTGAGGTTATTGATATTTCTCCCTGCAATTTTGATTCCAGCTTGTACTTAATCCACCCCAGCATTTCTCATGATGTACTCTGCATGTAAGTTAAATAATCATGGTACCAATACACAGCCTTGACATACTCCTTTTCCTGTTTGAAACCAGTCTGTTGTTCCATGTCCTGTTCTAACTGTTGCTTCTTTTCCTGCATACAGATTTCTCAGAAGGAAAGCAAGATGGTCTGGTATTCCCATCTCTTTCAGAATCTTCCACAGTGTGTTGTGATCCACACAGTCAAAGGCTTTGGCACAGTCAATAAAGCAGAAATAGATGTTTTTCTGGAACTGTCTTGCTTTTCTGATGATCCAGCAGATGTTGGCAATTGGATCTCTGTCTCCTCTGCCTTTTCTCAAACCAGCTTGTACATCTGGAAATTCATGGTTCACATACTGTTGAAGTCTGGCTTGGAGAATTTTGAGCATTATTTTGCTAGCATGTGAGATAGTGCAATTGTGCAGTAGTTTTAACATTTTTTGGCATTGCCTTTCTTTGGGATTGGAATGAACACAGACCTTTTCCAGTCCTGTGGCCACTGCTGAGTTTTCCAAATTTGGTGACATATTTAGTGCAGCACTTTCACAGCATCCTTTTTTTAGGATTTGAAAAAGCTCAACTGGAATTCCATCACCTCCACTAGCTTTGTTCATAGTGATGCTTCCTAAAACTGACTTGACTTCATGTTCTAGGATGTCTGGCTCTAGGAGAGTGATCACACCATCATGGTTATCTGGGTCATGAAGATCTTTTTTGCATACTGCTTCTGTGTATTCTTGCCACCACTTCTTAGTATCTTCTGCTTCTAATAGGTCCATACTATTCTGTTTTATTGTGCCCATCCTTACATGAAATTTTCCCTTGGTATCTCTTAATTTTCTTGAAGAGATCTCTAATCTTTCCTATTCTGTTGTTTTCCACTATTTCTTTTCATTGATCACTGAGGAAGGCTTTCTAATCTCTTCTTGCTATTCTTTGGAATTCTGTATTCAAATGGGTATATCTTTTCTTTTCTCCTTTTCCTTTCGCTTCTCTTCTTTTCTCAGCTATTTGTAAGGACTCCTCAGACAACCATTCTTTTGCTTTTTTGCATTTCTTTTTTGGGGGGATGGTCTTGATCACTGCCTCCTGTACAGTGTCATGAACTTCTGTCCATAGTTCTTCAGGCACTCTATCTGATCTCATCCCTTGACTCTATTTGTCACTTCCACTGGATAATCATAAGGGATTTGATTTAGGTCATAACTGAATGGTTTAGTTGTTTTCCTTACTTTCTTCAATTTAAGTCTGAATTTTGCCATAAGGAATTCATGATCTGTAGCCACAGTCAGCTCCTGGTCATGTTTTTGTTGACTGTATAGAGCCTCTCCGTCTTTGGCTGCAAGAATGTGATCAAATTGATTTAGGTATTGACAATCTGGTGATGTCCACATGTAGACTCTTCTCTTGTGTTGTTGGAAGAGGTGTTTACTATGACCAGTGTGTCCTCTTGGCATGACTCTATTAGCCTTTGCTCTGCTTCAGTTTGTACTCTGAGGCCAAATTTGCGTATTACTCCAGGTATCTCTTGACTTCCTACTTTTGCATTCCAGTCCCCTGTGATGAAAAGGACATCTTTTTTGGGTATTAGTTTTAGAAGGTCTTGTAGGTCTTCATGGAACTGTTTGGTTTCAGCTTCTTCAGCATTACTGGTTGTGGCATAGACTTGGATTACTGTGATATTTAATGGTTTGCCTTGGAAATGCCACAATGAACCTGACTCCAACTGCCTACCTTTTGTGCATCTCGTTGGTCAGTGTTATAACATGAGGCTAGCTTTTGGCAGTCACTGTCCACAGTGAGTCCAACAGGCTTGCACTTTCAGTTCTATTTATTACTTTGTATTTCTGTTCTGTTTTTAGTTCAAATTATGCTTATCTTGTTTTTGAGCTGCAGCATATCTTATTGCCTTTTTTCTTTTTCATATTCTGCCTGACATTGTTATTTCTTTAGAGCAGAGAAAATATACTAGTGCTTAAATCTTGGATGCCATTTTGCCCAGAGGTCCCCTAGACCTTTAATTCTCAATACCATGCTTTGAAGTGGATATTATTAATACCATTTTATCTATGGAGAAACTGAAGCTTGATGATGTTAAGCAGTTTTCTGAAGAGCACACAAATAGTACATTGAAAAGCCAAAATATGAATCTTATTTTTTTTTTGGAGTGTTAGATTTAAAGTTCTAAATCTTGACATAAGAAGTTATTGAAGAGGCAGATAAGATAGCAGTGAATAATTGATGAAGCAACACTGCAGAGCCAAGATGAATAGCTCGTGGGAGGGGTTGGGTCATGGTCTAAAGGAATAATGAGTCTTTGTGGAGATAGGAAAGGTAGGGAAAGGGAAAGTGATATTACAGAAAGATCCTAAAGAAGATACAATGTTGACTGAGAAGTCTAGGCTGATATGTAAGTTCTTATTAAGTTGGAAAGTGAGGTTTTCTGCCCAGAGAAGACAGGATCTAGAGTAGGGGAAACCTGGAAAACAATCACTGTAAAAGATTTGAAAATGATCTGGAAAGATAATTTTTTTTTTTAATATTTTATTTTATTTTTTATTTATTTATTTTTTTATAATTAAATTTTAAAATCTTTAATTCTTACATGTGTTCCCAAACATGAAACCCCCTCCCACCTCCCTCCCCATAACATCTCTGTGGGTGATCCCCATGCACCAGCCCCAAGCATGCTGTATCCTGCGTCAGACATAGACTGGCGATTCAATTCTTACATGATAGTATACATGATAGAATGCCATTCTCCCAAATCATCCCGCCCTCTCCCTCTCTGTCTGAGTCCAAAAGTCCGTTATACACAGCTGTGTCTTTTTTCCTGTCTTGCATACAGGGTCATCATTGCCATCTTTCTAAATTCCATATATATGTGTTAGTATACTGTATTGGTGTTTTTCTTTCTGGCTTACTTCACTCTGTATAATCGGCTCCAGTTTCATCCATCTCATCAGAACTGATTCAAATGAATTCTTTTTAACGGCTGAGTAATACTCCATTGTGTACATGTACCAAAGCTTTCTTATCCATTCATCTGCTGATGGACATCTAGGTTGTTTCCATGTCCTGGCTATTATAAACAGTGCTGCGATGAACATTGGGGTACATGTGTCTCTTTCAATTCTGGTTTCCTCAGTGTGTATACCCAGCAGTGGGATTGCTGGGTCATAAGGTAGTTCTATTTGCAATTTTTTAAGGAATCTCCACACTGTTCTCCATAGTGGCTGTACTAGTTTGCATTCCCACCAACAGTGTAGGAGGGTTCCCTTTTCTCCACACCCTCTCCAGCATTTATTGCTTGCAGAATTTTGGATCGCAGCCATTCTGACTGGTGTGAAGTGGTACCTCATTGTGGTTTTGATTTGCATTTCTCTGATAATGAGTGATGTTGAGCATCTTTTCATGTGTTTGTTAGCCATCCGTATGTCTTCTTTGGAGAAATGTCTATTTAGTTCTTTGGCCCATTTTTTGATTGGGTCGTTTATTTTTCTGGAATTGAGCTGCATAAGTTGCTTGTATATTTTTGAGATTAGTTGTTTGTCAGTTGCTTCATTTGCTATTATTTTCTCCCATTCAGAAGGCTGTCTTTTCACCTTGCGTATATTTTCCTTTGTTGTGCAGAAGCTTTTAATTTTAATTAGATCCCATTTGTTTATTTTTGCTTTTATTTCCAGAATTCTGGGAGGTGGATCATAGAGGATCCTGCTGTGATTTATGTCTGAGAGTGTTTTGCCTATATTCTCCTCTAGGAGTTTTATAGTTTCTGGTCTTACATTTAGATCTTTAATCCATTTTGAGTTTATTTTTGTGTGCGGTGTTAGAAAGTGATCTAGTTTCATTCTTTTACAAGTGGTTGACCAGTTTTCCCAGCACCACTTGTTAAAGAGATTGTCTTTACTCCATTGTATATTCTTGCCTCCTTTGTCAAAGATAAGGTGTCCATATGTGTGTGGATTTATCTCTGGGCTTTCTATTTTGTTCCATTGATCTATATGTCTGTCTTTGTGCCAGTACCATACTGTTTTGATGACTGTGGCTTTGTAGTAGAGCCTGAAGTCAGGCAAGTTGATTCCTCCAGTTCCATTCTTCTTTCTCAAGATTGCTTTGGCTATTCGAGGTTTTTTGTATTTCCATACAAATCTTGAAATTATTTGTTCTAGTTCTGTGAAAAATATGGCTGGTAGCTTGATAGGGATTGCGTTGAATTTGTAAATTGCTTTGGGTAGTATACTCATTTTCACTATATTGATTCTTCCAATCCATGAACATGGTATATTTCTCCATCTATTAGTGTCCTCTTTGATTTCTTTCATCAGTGTTCTATAGTTTTCTATATATAGGTCTTTAGTTTCTTTGGGTAGATATATTCCTAAGTATTTTATTCTTTTTGTTGCAATGGTGAATGGAATTGTTTCCTTAATTTCTTTTTCTACTTTCTCATTATTAGTGTATAGGAATGCAAGGGATTTCTGTGTGTTGATTTTATATCCTGCAACTTTACTATATTCACTGATGAGCTCTAGTAATTTTCTGGTGGAGTCTTTAGGGTTTTCCATGTAGAGGATCATGTCATCTGCAAACAGTGAGAGTTTTACTTCTTCTTTTCCAATTTGGATTCCTTTTATTTCTTTTTCTGCTCTGATTGCTGTGGCCAAAACTTCCAGAACTATGTTGAATAGTAGCGGTGAAAGTGGACACCCTTGTCTTGTTCCTGACTTTAGGGGAAATGCTTTCAATTTTTCACCATTAAGGATAATGTTTGCTGTGGGTTTGTCATATATAGCTTTTATTATGTTGAGGTATGTTCCTTCTATTCCTGCTTTCTGGAGAGTTTTTATCATAAATGGATGTTGAATTTTGTCAAAGGCCTTCTCTGCATCTATTGAGATAATCATATGGTTTTTATTTTTCAATTTGTTAATGTGGTGAATTACATTGATTGATTTGCGGATATTGAAGAATCCTTGCATCCCTGGGATAAAGCCCACTTGGTCATGGTGTATAATCTTTTTAATATGTTGTTGGATTCTGATTGCTAGAATTTTGTTGAGGATTTTTGCATCTATGTTCATCAGTGATATTGGCCTGTAGTTTTCTTTTTTTGTGACATCTTTGTCAGGTTTTGGTATTAGGGTGATGGTGGCCTCATAGAATGAGTTTGGAAGTTTACCTTCCTCTGCAATTTTCTGGAAGAGTTTGAGGAGGATAGGTGTTAGCTCTTCTCGAAATTTTTGGTAGAATTCAGCTGTGAAGCCGTCTGGACCTGGGCTTTTGTTTGCTGGAAGATTTCTGATTACAGTTTCAATTTCCGTGCTGGTGATGGGTCTGTTAAGATTTTCTATTTCTTCCTGGTTCAGTTTTGGAAAATTGTACTTTTCTAAGAATTTGTCCATTTCTTCCACATTGTCCATTTTATTGGCATACAACTGCTGATAGTAGTCTCTTATGATCCTTTGTATTTCTGTGTTGTCTGTTGTGATCGCTCCATTTTCATTTCTAATTTTATTGATTTGATTTTTCTCTCTTTGCTTCTTGATGAGTCTGGCTAGTGGTTTGTCAATTTTATTTATCCTTTCAAAGAACCAGCTTTTGGCCTTGTTGATTTTTGCTATGGTCTCTTTTGTTTCTTTAGCATTTATTTCTGCCCTAATTTTTAAGATTTCTTTCCTTCTACTGACTCTGGGGTTCTCCAATTCTTCCTTTTCTAGTTGCTTTAGGTGTAGAGTTAGGTTATTTATTTGACTTTTTTCTTGTTTCTTGAGGTATGCCTGTATTGCTATGAACTTTCCTCTTAGCACTGCTTTTATAGTGTCCCACAGGTTTTGGGTTGTTGTGTTTTCATTTTCATTAGTTTCTATGCATATTTTGATTTCTTTTTTGATTTCTTCTGTGATTTGTTGGTTATTCAGAAGTGTGTTGTTCAACCTCCATATGTTGGAATTTTTAGTAGTTTTTCTCCTGTAATTGAGATCTAATCTTAATGCATTATGGTCAGAAAAGATGCTTGGAATGATTTCGATTTTTTTGAATTTATCAAGTTTAGATTTATGGCCCAGGATGTGATCTATCCTGGAGAAGGTTCCATGAGCACTTGAAAAAAAGGTGAAATTCATTGTTTTGGGGTGAAATGTCCTATAGATATCAATTAGGTCTAATTGATCTAATGTATCATTTAAAGTTTGCGTTTCTTTGTTAATTTTCTGTTTAGTTGATCTGTCCATAGGTGTGAGTGGGGTATTAAAGTCTCCCACTATTATTGTGTTATTGTTGATTTCCCCTTTCATACTTGTTAGCATTTGTCTTACATATTGCGGTGCTCCTATATTGGGTGCATATATATTTATAATTGTTATATCTTCTTCTTGGATTGATCCTTTGATCATTATGTAGTGGCCTTCTTTGTCTCTTTTCACAGCCTTTGTTTTAAAGTCTATTTTATCAGATATGAGTATTGCCACTCCTGCTTTCTTTTGGTCTCTATTTGCGTGGTATATCTTATTCCAGCCCTTCACTTTCAGTCTATATGTGTCCCTTGTTTTGAGGTGGGTCTCTTGTAAGCAGCATATAGAGGGGTCTTGTTTTTGTATCCATTCGGCCAGTCTTTGCCTTTTGGTTGGGGCGTTCAACCCATTTACGTTTAAGGTAATTATTGATAAGTATGATCCCGTTACCATTTACTTTATTGTTTTGGGTTCGGGTTTATACACCCTTTTTGTATTTCCTGTCTAGAGAATATCCTTTAGAATTTGTTGGAGAGCTGGTTTGGTGGTGCTGAATTCTCTCAGCTTTCGCTTGTCTGTAACGCTTTTGATTTCTCCTTCGTATTTGAATGAGATCCTTGCTGGGTACAGTAATCTGGGCTGTAGGTTATTGTCTTTCATCACTTTAAGTATGTCTTGCCATTCCCTCCTGGCCTGAAGAGTTTCTATTGAAAGATCAGCTGTTATCCTTATGGGAATCCCCTTGTGTGTTATTTGTTGTTTTTCCCTTGCTGCTTTTAATATTTGTTCTTTGTGTTTGACCTTTGTTAATTTAATTAATATGTGTCTTGGGGTGTTTCGCCTTGGGTTTATCCTATTTGGAACTCTCTGTGTTTCTTGGACTTGGGTGATTATTTCCTTCCCCATTTTAGGGAAGTTTTCAACTATTATCTCCTCAAGGATTTTCTCATGATCTTTCTTTCTGTCTTCTTCTTCTGGGACTCCTATAATTCGAATGTTGGAGCGTTTCATATTGTCCTGGAGGTCTCTGAGATTGTCCTCGTTTCTTTTAATTCGTATTTCTTGTTTCCTCTCTGATTCATTTATTTCTACCATTCTATCTTCTATTTCACTGATCCTATCTTCTGCCTCCGTTATTCTACTATTTGTTGCCTCCAGAGTGTTTCTGATCTCATTTATTGCGTTATTCATTATATTTTGACTCTTTTTTATTTCTTCTAGGTCCTTGTTAAACCTTTCTTGCATCTTCTCAATCCTTGTCTCTAGGCTATTTATCTGTGATTCCATTTTGATTTCAAGATTTTGGATCATTTTCACTATCAATATTCGGAATTCCTTCTCAGGTAGATTCCCTACTTCTTCCTCTTTTGTTTGGTTTGGTGGGCAACTCTCCTGTTCCTTTACCTGCTGAGTATTCCTCTGTCTCTTCATCTTGGTTATATTGCTGCGTTTGGGGTGGTCTTTTTATATTCTGGTAATTTGTGGAGTTCTCTTTATTATGGAGCTTCCTCACTGTGGGTGGGGTTCTATCAGTGGCTTGTCAAGGTTTCCTGGTTAGGGAGGCTTGTGTTGGAGTTCTGGTGGGTGGATCTGGGTTTCTTCTCTCTGGAGTGCAGTGGAGTGACCAGTGATGGGTTATGAGACATCAAAGTTTTTGGAATGATTTTGAGCTGCCTGTATATTCAAGCTCAGGGGAGTGTTCCTGTGTTGCTGGAGAATTTGAGTGATATGTCTTGTTTTGGAACTTGTTGGCCCTTGGGTGGAGCTTGGTTTCAGTGTAAGTATGAAGGCATTTGATGAGCTCCTATTGCTTAATGTTCCCTTAATTCAAGAGTTCTCTAATGTTTTCAGGCTTTGTATTTAAGCCTCCTGCTTCTGGTCTTCAGTTTTTACAGTAGCCTCTAGACTTCTCCATCTATACAGCACCGATGATAAAACATCTAGGTTAAAGATGAAAAGTTTTTCCACATTGAGGGACACTCAGAGAGGTTCACTGAGTAACAAGGAGAAGAGAAGATGGAGGGGGTAGTTAGAGGTAACTGGAATGAGATGCGGTGAGATCAAAAGAGGAGAGAGCAAGCTAGGCAGTAGTCACTTCCTTATGTGCGCTCTATAGTCTGGCCCGCTCAGGTATTTACGGAGTTATACAGGGAAGAGGAGAGGGAGGAAGTAGACAGAGGTGACCAGGAGGATAAGAGAGAGGAATGAGAAGGAGAGAGACAAATCCTGCCAGTAACCAGTTCCTTAGGTGTTCTCCACTGTCTGGAACACACAGAGATTCACAGAGTTGGATAGAGAAGAGATGGGGGAGAAAAGAGACAGAGGCCACCTGGTGGAGAAAAAGGAGAGTCCATAGGAGAAGAGAGTGGTCAAGCCAGTAATCTTGCTCTCAGGTAAACTTGGGTAGTGAAGTTTGGGTTTTTAAATGAACATAATTGACAACAAAAACCTAAGAGTAAAGGTTAAAAATCTAGAGTAGAGGTTGGATTTTCAAAAATACAATATTAAAGAAAAGAAGCAGAAGGAAAAAGCAGGAAAGAAAGAAAGAAAAAAAAACAACCAAGAATTATTTAAAAAAAACAAGCAAACAAAAAAAACAAAACAAACAAACAAAAAAAAAACCCCCACCAACAACCATCCAAAGGCTATATATGGTGTTTGCCTTAAAAAAAAAAAAAAAGTCTTTTTTTTTAAAAATAGTAATAATAGGTTATAGTAATAAAAATTAGAGGAGAAATAGAAGATTTAACAATTAAAAAAAAAGGTTAGAAAAAAAAAAGAAAAAAAAAAAAAGGAATGATTTTTAAAATAGTAAAAATATATCCGGCTCTTCTCTGATGTTTTGGGCCATGTGGGATCACTTCCAAGGTGGTTCCCTCTGTTTAACTTCTTCCGTTTGCTGGTTTTTCAGGTTCACTAGTTCAGTCGCGCTGTGGGGAGGGGGAATGCCGTAGACAAATAGCGCTGTCGTGTGCTCACAGTGTCACAGCCCCGCTTGACCTGTCCCTTCTCGCGGCGCACAAACCGCTCCGGCTCTACGATGCACAGCCGGGAACCGTCTGGGGCCGGCCCTAGGCTGCGTGCACTTCCCGGTCCAAGCCGCTCATGTTTGGCGCTCAGGCAGCCCTCAGAGGCACAGATTCGGCTGGGACTGCGCTTTGTGCCCTTCCCAGGTCCGAGTAGCTCAGGAGTTTGGCGAGCGTGATCGCCGCGGCTTGTCACCTTTTCTGTCGCTGCTGCTCAACTTTCTGGGTGGACCGCTGGCGTCCCCCGTGAGGCAGATTGTGACTGTCCAGCACCCCCAAAAGTCTTAGCAAAGAAGCCCGCTTGCAGTTAGGTAAGTAAAGTCTCTCCGGGTCTGCAATTGCCCCTTTCCAGTCCTTACGGCTCTGGCTGCCTGTCCCCGGCGGGGGATGGTCTGCAGCCGGCTTTTTCCGTTCCGTCCTTTGTTCTGTGCTCGGTCCTGGCGGCGTCTTATGTTCGAGCTTTTCGTGCTGTAGCTATCCCACAGTTTGGTTTGCTAGCCCAAGTTAGATCGTTCTGGTTGCGTGTGGGGTGTTCCTGCCCGATTCTTACAAAGCACTGCAGCCCGTGCCTCCCGCGCGTCCCTGCCCTGCCCCCACTTCCCAATGGCGGATGCAGGCGTCTGTGCTGCTTTTCCGCTGGGGGAGTTACTGTTGGGCTTGTAATCTCTTGGTTTTAATTATTTCTTTATTTTTCCTTCCTGTTATGTTGCCCTCTGGGTTTCCAAGACTCGCCACAGACTCGGCAGGGAGAGTGTTTCCTGGTGTTTGGAAACCTCTCTTCTTAAAATTCCCTTCCCGGGACGGGCTTCCCTTCCCGGGACGGAGTTCCCTCCCCACCTCCTTTGTCTCCTTTTTCGTCGTTTATATTTTTTCCTACCTGTTTTTGAAGACAATGGTCTGCTTTTCTGGTTGCCTGCTGTCCTCTGCCAGCCTACAGAGGTTGTTTTGTGGAGTTTGCTCAGCGTTGAAATGTTCTTTTGAGGAATTTGTGAGGGAGAAAGTGGTCTTCCCGTCCTATTCCTCCGCCATCTTTATGCTCCTCCCTGGAAAGATAATTTTTAATGTAATTAGATTTGGTAGATTAAAGAAACACAAAACAACAAATGTAAACATTTGGATCCAGGAAAATGGATTTATTTTTCAACTATTTCTTCTTGCTAATGCCTCAGGCAAGTAGATTGAGGCACTTTTTGTAAGATTATACCCTGTTCTTCTGGCCCTGTCTGTATCCATTTCAAGTGTTTTCAAAGAAGAGTTATAATTATATATTTTCCTCTCCTCTTGGTTTTCTATAATGCCTAGTGATAACAAGAGCCAGGGTGACTGCATACCCTGTTTTGGTGTAGATACCCCTAGTTTACACCCTTGTCCACTCTGAAAAGTGTCCAGAATGTGATACTATGTATCACCTTAGTAAAAACTGTTATTAATGTGCATATTCCAGATCTGCGCTCAGCATTTACATGCTTAATCATATTTCCTTTTCTTATCTACCCCATGAGGAAAGTACTTGATTGGCCTCATCATCAAATGTACTTTTTTTAGTCATTGAATATTTGTTAAGTACCTATCAGTTACCAGCTAGTATATTTAACATGGGGGATAAAATTATGAGGTCAGTAGATTATATCCTTACTCTTACATGGAACTTGAATTGAGATTTAGAAAATTTGAGTTACTTAAGATCACACCATTTGCAAAAACTCAGAATTTTAAACCCAGTCTGGTCTAACATGAAAGCCTAAGTTTTAACAACTACCCATTGTATTTTTAGCAATGATAAGTATTTTAAGTTCTATACTATTAAATGAGCCAAGTAGCTATGAAAATACTAAAAAATATCAACATGTGCAAAATTTCCGTAGCAAATTAAAGCTTCTCACACAAAAGTATTCTATGGATAAAATATTTTATTCAAATTTTAAATTTCATTATTTAATGCCATTTGGCCTGGTCATCATCTGTTAAAAGTTGGGAAGGATTAAACTAAAATGGTCCTTATTAGAAAGATTGTAGCTGGCATGATGAATACCTGCCACAGGCATTAGAAATCTCTGTACGGAATTTTTGTCAACATAGGCTTAACATTTTTTTCTCTCTAAAAAATATATCCAGTTTTCTATAATGTAGAAAATGCAAAGATAGCCTTTTATGGCTCCTTCATTTTACAAAATTACCTCTTTACAGATAATAAAAATTACAGTGCTCAGAGTATCTCATCAGTAACTTTTTAAAATATTGATTATAAGACATTGAACACATAAACCATTATGAAGAAAAGTAAAATCTCTCTCTTTTGATAGGGAAAAATTTATCTTTTAGTGCCTATTAATTTTTTGAATCAGTAGAATGATATTGGACATATTAATATTGGACTGCATGAAGGGCCCTTGGGTGACTTTCCAAGGGAGGACTGTAATACAGAAAGGAAGAAACTTGAGGAAAATGAGCATACTAGTCAAGAGCCCCACTATTCAGAGATCAACCAATCATATGTTTTCATTTAATAGCCTCATTAAAAAAGCATTTTAAAAAGCACTTTTCCAAGTAGATAACAGAACTTATTTCTTCCATGATAAAATAATTTTTTTATTTTATTGTTTTTGTTTATAATTAAGTGTGCATTTTGTTGTTATTGCATTATTCTGCTGATTTACTGAAATGAATAAATAGAAATAGTTCAACTTTAAAAGTAGTGAAAGAAAAAGTAAAATTGTTTACTTTTCATTATTTTTTATAGCTTAAGATGCAGTTGGAAGCCCATGGACTAAATATAGGCTCTGAATCTGTGTTTGCTGGGACAAGCAAAGTTATAGGTGTGAGATAACTCAGGCAGCCAAACCAGCAAATTGTGTCTAAGAATTACAGTGAGGAACGTCTGAAAGTTGGATTTAATTGGACCACTCCATTATCAATTTTTATAATAATACCACAATATATCTCATGCCTTTTATCTTTTTCAAATAATATGCAGATAAACTAATTGTGTTTTCTCAGAAAAAGAAATGCAAAAAAAATTTTGACAGTACAAAAATTGATGAATTATGTTGGTAAAGTCAGAGGAGGGCATGGCTATGGAGGTATCATACAGAGCTGCATTCTCATGGTAAAAAGCAGCAGGGTTATTTGTCTTTCTCTGTCTGATTTACTTCACTCAATATGACAATCTCTAGGTCCATCCAAAATATCATATGATATCGCTTATGTTTGGAATCTAAAAAAAGATGCAAATGAACTTATCTACAAAACAGAAATAGAGATATAGATATAGAAAATAAACTTACAGTTACCAGGGCTTCCCTCGTAGTTTAGCTGGTAAAGAATCTGCCTACAATGCAGGAGACCCCAGTTCGATTCCCAGGTTGGGAAGATCCCCTGGAGAAAGGATAGGCTACCCACTCCAGTATTCTTGGACTTACCTGGTAACTCAGCTGGTAAAGAATCTGCCTGCAGTGTGGGAGACCTCGGTTTGATCCTGGGTTGCCAAGATCCCCTGGTGAAGGGAAAGGCTACCTACTCCAGTATTCTGGCCTGGAGAATTCCAAGGACTTTATAGTTCATGAAGTCTCAAAGAGTCGGACACAACTGAGCGGCTGTCACTACCAAAGGTACGGGTGGAGGGAGGGATAAATTGAGACATTGTGATTGACATATTCATATTACTATATATAAAACAGATAACTGATAAGAACTGACTGTATAGAACTGACTGTGTAGGGAACTCTATTCAGTACTCTGTGATAGCCTTTTTGGGAAAAGAACCTGAAAAAGAGTGGATATATATATGTATATAACTGATTCAGTTTGCTGTACATGTTAAACTAATACAATATTGTGAATCAACTATACTCCAATAAAAATAAAAATTTGAAAGAAAAAGAGAAAAGATAGCACACACATACACAAAGCAGCAGAGTTAATGGCATATACACTTGGGAGAGAGAACTGAGTGAACTTTCAGCATAATTCTTTCATCAAGTGACACTGATGGCCATTATATCACGTATGCAGTGTACAGTGGGGAATACAAAGCACTGGTGTTTGAGTTGACAGGTGCTTTACATTACAGTTGGATTCCAGGCTAAGTTTCTTAGTGTGTACATGATATGTGCTATGAGAGAGAAGTGCTTAATGATTTTCTGTTTACCAATGAGCATCCATTGTACAGAAGAGATATTTTATTTCACTGATAGTCATTTGAAAGATATGAGGTGGAATAGAAAATGTATGCTGTAATCAATACTGAAAGAGCACCAATTACATGTAAATTACAATGAAGGACTTTAAAAGTTACACTTGATTATCAATCCAAAACTACTTTATTTACAGAGAGTAATTGATGGTCAATAATATGTCTCTGGATCCTGATCTAGTATTAAAGAAATGGTAAATGTATGTATTTTTATTTTATATTTATATATAAATAAAAATTGTAATATTGAATGTGTAATACATCACATATTGATACATAAGTAAAATATATCAATATGTGATATGTTGTAAATAAACATATACTTTTGCATATATTTTATATGTGATGGTGGTAGTTTTAGTCAGTAGGTCATGTCTGACTCTTGTGACCCCGTGGACTAGCTCGCCAGGCTCCTCTGTCCATGGGATTTCCCAGGCAAGAGTACTTGAGTGGGTTGCCATTCCCTTCTCCAATATTTTATATATAGTACTTCTTTTCAAATACAAAGACTATCAAATCATAGCAATTGGTTTGAACTCCTTACAGAGTATTATGCATATGTAGCAATTTCAGTGTTTTACTTTTCTACAGTGCTATTGAGGAAAAAAGATGCTAGATGGACTTTAAAACAAGAAGTGAGATTTTAAAAAACATTTCTTCATTACACTGATGATTCCAGGAAAGATTACTTCTGTGATTTCAGTTTTTCAAGTGGAAGACTTTGTTGATTTATCCAGAATCTTGAATACGTGCCTCTATCACTTCAAGGAAAAAGTGTCATTACTTTTTACTGTTGAAGATAAGACATCAAAATTTCTTAGCCACGATGTGGGGCAAACACGTCAATCTTTGCAAATTTTGTTCTTTTCAAATGCTTTGTGGGCACCCTCCCCCCGACTTATCTATGAAGGAAGTCATTGACATGCTATTGAAAGAAAGTGAAAGTGTTAGTCACTCAGTTAAAATACTCAGTCATGTCCAACTCTTTGCGACCCCATGAACTGTAGCCCACCAGGCTCCTCTGTCCATGGGATTTCCCAGGCAAGAACACTGGAGTGGGTAACTATTCCTTTCTCCAAGGGAAATTCCTGACCCAGGGATCAAACCCAGATCTCCCTCATTGTAGGCGAATTCTTTACTGTCTGAGCCACCAGGGAAGCCCTAACACATTATTGGGCATGTTTAAAACCCCATCCAAAAGCTGCTATAGGAAAAGGAAATGTACTTTATAGGGCTGAAAACAACCAGGGTGCATTGGCATTCCATTGGCTGTGATCCTTTAAGGTAAACATTCTGTCTTTCAGCCTTTGAATGTGTTTTGTGGTATTCTTATTTTAGCATCATGTAGGCTGGCATGGTCTTCAATGAGAATTTTCCCCATAATCCGTGTCTATATTTGGCCTGGATATCATTTTATAGATATAAGTTCAGTTCAGTCGTTCAGTCGTGTCCAACTCTTTGCGACCCCATGAATCGCAGCACGCCAGGCCTCCCTATCCATCACCATCTCCCAGAGTTCACTCAGACTCACGTCCATCGAGTCCGTGATGCCATCCAGCCATCTCATCCTCTGTCATCCCTTTCTCCTCCTGCCCCCAATCCCTCCCAGCATCAGAGTCTTTTCCAGTGAGTCAACTCTTCACATGAGGTGGCCAGAGTACTGGAGCTTCAGCTTTAGCATCATTCCTTCCAAAGAAATCCCAGGGTTGATCTCCTTCAGACTGGACTGGTTGGATCTCCTTGCAGTCCAAGGGACTCTCAAGAGTCTGCTCCAACACCACAGTTCAAACGCATCAATTCTTCACTGCTCAGCCTTCTTCACAGTCCAACTCTCACATCCATACATGACCACAGGAAAAGCCATAGCCTTGACTAGACAGACCTTAGTTGGCAAAGTAATGTCTCTGCTTTTGAATATGCTATCTAGGTTGGTCATAAATTTTCTTCCAAGAAGTAGGCGTCTGTTAATTTCATGGCTGCAGTCACCATCTGCTGTGATTTTGGAGCCCCCCAAAATAAAGTCTGACACTGTTTCCACTGTTTCCCCATCTATTTCCCATGAAGTGATGGGACCGGATGCCATGATCTTCATTTTCTGAATGTTGAGCTTTAAGCCAACTTTTTCACTCTCCTCTTCACTTTCATCAAGAGGCTTTTTAGCTCCTCTTCACTTTCTGCCATAAGGGTGGTGTCATCTGCATATCTGAGGTTACTGATATTTTTCCCGGCAATCTCAATTCCAGCTTGTGCTTCTTCCAGCCCAGTGTTTCTCATGATGTACTCTGCATAGAAGTTGAATAAGCGGGGTGATAATATACAGCCTTGACGTACTCCTTTTCCTATTTGGAACCAGTCTGTTGTTCCATGTCCAGTTCTAACTGTTGCTTCCTGACCTGCCAACAGATTTCTCAAGAGATATAAAGGATATAAAAATAAACTGAGTGGATGAAGTACATATACTACAGCTAATGCTACTTAAGCAAGTCGTTATATATACTTACTTAGCCTATGATATTAACATTTTATTCAGTTCAGTTGAGTCGCTCAGTCATGTCCAACTCTTTGTGACCCCATGGATTGCAGCACGCCAGGCCTCCCTGCCCATCACCAAATCCCACAGTTTACCTAAACTCATATCCATTGAGTTGATGATGCCATCTAACCACCTCATCTTCTGTTGTCCCCTTCTCTTGCCTTCAATCTTGCCCAGCACCAGGGTCTTTTCCAATGAGTCAGGTCTTTGCATCAGGTGGCCGAAGTATTGGAGTTTCAGCTTCAACATCAGTCCTTTCAATGAACACCCAGGACTGATCTCCTTTAGGATGGACTGGTTGGATCTCCTTGCAGTCCAAGGGACTCTCAAGAGTCTTCTCCAACACCACAGTTCAAAAGCATCAATTCTTCAATGCTCAGCTTTCTTTATGATCCAACTCTCACATCCATACATGACTACTAGAAAAACCATAGCCTTGACTAGATGGACGTTTGTTGGCAGTGTATTGTCTCTGCATTTTAATATGCTGTCTAGGTTGGTCATAACTTTCCCTCCAAGAAGTAAGTGTCTTAATTTCATGGCTGCAATCACTATCTGCAGTGATTTTGGAGCCCCCCAAAATAAAGTCTCTAACTGTTTCCCCATGTATTTGCCATGAAGTGATGGGACTGGATGCCATGGTCTTAGTTTTCTGAATGTTGAGCTTTAAGCCAACTTTTTCACTCTCCTCTTTCACCTTCATCAAGAGATTCTTTAGTTCTTCTTCACTTTCTGCCATAAGGGTGGTGTAATCTGCATAACTGAGGTTATTGATATTTCTCCCTGCAATCTTTATTCCATCTTGTACTGCATCCAGCCCAGTGTTTTTCATGATGTACTCTGCATGTAAGTTAAATAAGCAGGGTGACAATATGCATCCTTGACGTACTCCTTTTCCTATTTGGAACCAGTCTGTTGTTCCATGTCCAATTCTAACTGTTGCTTCTTTTCCTGTGTACAGATTTCTCAGGAAGAAGGCAAGGTGATCTGGTGTTCCCTTCTCTTTTAGAATTTTCTACAGTTTATTGTGGTCCACACAGTCAAAGGCTTTGGCATAGTCAATAAAGCAAAAATAGATGTTTTTCTGGAACTCTCTTGCTTTTTCCATGATCCAACAGATGTTGGCAATTTGGTCTCTAGTTCCCCTGCCTTTTCTAAATCCAGCTTGAACATCAGAAAGTTCACAGATCACGTATTGCTGAAGCCTGGCTTGGAGAATTTTGAACATTACTTTGCTAGGGTGTGAGATGAGTGCAATTGTGTGGTAGTTAGAGCATTCTTTGGCATTGTCTTCCGTTGGGATTGGAATGAACACTAACCTTTTCCAGTCCTGTGGCCACTGCTGAGTTTTTCAAATTTGGTGACATATTGAGTGCAGCACTTTCACAGCATCATCTTTCAGGATTTGAAATAGCTCAACTGGAATTCCATTACCTCCACTAGCTTTGTTCATAGTGTTGGTTCCTAAGGCCCACTTGATTTCACATTCCAAGATGTCTGGCTCTAGGTGAGGGATCACACCATCGTGATTATCTGGTTCGTGAAAATCTTTTCTGTACAGTTCTGTGTATTCTTGCCACCTCTTCTTAATATCTTCTGCTTCTGTTATCTTCTACAATTTCTGTCCATACCATTTATTTAGCCCAGCTTTATTATTAACATATTATAAAACCATCTCTCCCACTGACGTTTAACTTTCATTATCATTAAATAGTAAATGTTGTTGCATTGTTACATATTTTAATTTACTAAACATGGTGATGTGAATGTCTGAAAAATCTATTGAGAAATAGATTTCTCAGTAGAGAAATACTGGTTCATATCTTAAGTGAATCAGTGAGTCTAAGTCTTTCCAGTGAAAAGCAGACAAAAATAAAAGTGAAGTGCAAATCGTATGGGAAGTCTAGGGAAACCCCTAATCTGTCAAGGGAGCTAAACTAATATTTTAAAGAATCAAGTTCTCAAAATGCTCATTCTATGAAGTGATTTTTACATTTTTTTGATCATTGCCCTCAGTAAGAAATAATCCATCTAATACACATATACATCTTTATTAGTCTTTGGCCAGGTTATGCTATGGTAACAAACGACTCAGAATCTCTGATTTCTTCCTCATTATGTGATGTGTAGGCTATGCGGCCCTAGTTGCTCTGCTCTACTCTGTAGCTCTCTCTAGGCTGTAGGAAGGCTGTGATGCTGCTCCAAGTAGCTCATCATCCCAGGACTCAGGATAAAGGAGCAGCCCTATCCTGAGAGCAATTTCTCTGCCATGAGAAAGGGTCAGGCCCTGAGCCAAACTACATAATTGCTCCCACAGCTTCTTTGAGACGTGGCAGTATCTCACATGCTTATGCAGATGTTCCTCTACTTACAATGGGGTCAAGTCCTCGTAAACCCATCCTAAGTGGAAGTCTTTTAATACACCTAACCTAGAGAACATCATAACTCAGCCTAGCTTGCTTAAATGTGCTCTAAACACTCACACTGGCCTACAGTTGGGCAAAAGTATCAAACACGAGATCTCTTTTTATAATAAAGTGTTTGTGTATGTTATGTAATTTATTGACTACTGTGCCAAAAGTGAAATACAGAATGATTCGGTCCAGAGTGGTTATAAGTGTATCGGTTGTTCACCCTGGTCGTTTCAAAGCTGCCTGGGAGCTGTGGGGGCTGCTGCTGCCCAGCATCTTTAAGGAGGATCTACTGCATGCGGTAGCCTGGCAGAAGATCAAAATTCAGAATTTGAAGTACAGTTTCTGTTGAATGTGTACTTCTCTTACACCATCCTAAAGTAAAAAAACCATAAGTCAGACTGTCATAAGTCAGGGACACTGTGTTCTGTTGACTCTAGTGAGTCCCTCAGCCCCTCCCAAATATCAGTGCAGTGAGGAAGCACTCCACTCTCTCAGGAATCCTGCAAGTCAGCTGGTAACCAGGAAGGATGAATGGTCCTTCAAGAAGGAAAATGAGAGAAGAAAGGAGGGAAATACTGAGGGAAATACTGCAATCCACTTTATATGTATGCATGTATGAGTATATATGTAACTGAACCAAAATGTCACAAAATAATAATCACCCTTAGTATGTTTGATACATTCTGATATTTCCTGTTCTGTTGTTTTCTTAAAATACTGATTGCAGCTCACTAAATTGCATATTCAACTCACTAATGGGTTACCACTGGCATTTTGAAAATACTGTTCTAATATCCTAAGCAAGTTCTTGCTGTTTTTAGTGTAAAAGTTGAAGAGTGAACAGATCCTCAATTACTGCTTTCCTTATAGTTGAATGGAACAAACCCATCTTTCTTTATTCTAAATTTAGCTATATGTCATAGAAAGGGTGGGACACTAGAGTAAGATTTTGGAGAACTTAGTTCTGATTCAGCCACTGACTTGCTGTGTGGGTCATTGAGTCTTTCTAAGCCTCAGTTTCCCCTTCTGCACAATGTGGATAATGACAGCTGCCCCGCCTGCCTCAAGGGATAAATGACACTTCCATGATGCCTGGCACTATACTAAGCACCTTACATTTGCTAACTCATTTAACCCCCACAGCAGCTGTCTAGTTAGATACTACTGATTTCCTCATTTTACAGAAAAAAAAAAAAAAGAGAGAGACACCAAGAGATGGTTAATGATTTCTAAGTGGTGGCGCTAGTGGTAAAGAACCCACCTGCCAATGCAGGAGACAAGAGGTGCGGGTTCAGTCTCTGGGTTGGGAAGATCCCCTGAAGGAGAAAATGGCAACCCACTCCAGTATTCTTGCCTGAAAAATTCCATGGACAAAGGAGCCTGGAGGGCTACAGTCCATAGGGTGACAAAGCATTGGACACGACTGAAACAGCTTTACACAGCATACGTACACACAAGTGGTGAATACAAGATGCTAAGCCATGTAGTCTGGCTGTGGTCTGGCTGCACAACTGGTCACTGTTGTGGAAAATAGCTGTTTCAGTGTGTAAAACCACCACCCTTAAAATTGTGCTATATTATTATCGTTGCTCATTATCTAGGAACCGAATGGTCTGGTTTTTTACTTTTCAGAGTGTCCCTGGTGAAAATTGCACATCCACTAACAGTGGAATTGGCAACAATCGTGATGAGCAGATGTCTTGGTCCCAAGTCAGAGATGCAAAGCCAGATGTAGCTTCCTATTAACTTCTGGCATACCCATTGGTCTGAGTCTCTCTCCCGAGACAGAGTGAGAACCAGGATGTTAGGCCCTGCAAGCATGACTGTACATTTGCCTAGTAACAGTGAAAACTATGATTGCTGCACATGGACCCCAAATGTTAGATTATTAAAATTCAACCCCATTCAACCTGGATATATTAATTTTGCTAGTAAATGAGGGTCATCATCTGTCCTATGGGTTTATAGTCCTGATCTCCACAATGTAATCACTTTCTGGATTGCTTTTTAAAAGGCTTGTTTACAAAAACATCCAGTCTAGCTACAATGAGGTCATTCTTCCAGGAAAAATTCAAAAGCACCAGATTTGTGTCAAGTTTCTTTTTCTTCTTTCTTCTTTTATTTTAAAGAAACAATTTTGTCAGATTTAAAGAAAAGCATTTGAGAAAGCACCTTGCAGTGAGACAACATATAAAGACTTGACTGCAAGGAAATTTCCTGTTTCTAAGAAACTATTCTAACGTAGAAAACTCCTGTATCCAGATAAAACTTTTATTAATTATTGATTTGGGGGTTCATGTATGACTGAATGTGTGGATGTCTTTTGCCTGCCTAATAGAGGAATGCTTTGCAATGATATGTAAAGTCTGTTATTTAAAAGAAACAGAGAAAGTATTTAGTGTTTACCAAAGCTATTGAAATATTGGTACTATCACTTTGCATTGATATTCTAATCTAGAGGAATTAGGGTCTAGTAAAACCTTAAATAACTTGGCATTTTTTAACAACATCTTTTAAAATCAAATTTGCAGTATAATTTATATACATTAAAAGTTTTCTATTTTAAAAGTTCAAATGATGAATTTTGACAAATATATATAGTATATAAATGATAAGCTTTGAAAAATATTTATAGTAATGTTAAGCACCATAGCAAACATACTACAGAACATTTCCAGCACTATAGAAATTTCCTTTGGGTCCCATCACAGACAGTCCTCTCCTCCCACTCCTAATCCTTGATGAGGCCTGATCTACTTATTGGCACTGTAATTCTTTTTTTTTTTTTTAATTTTTTTTTTTTTTACTTTATTTTACTTTACAATACTGTATTGGTTTTGCCATACATTGACATGAATCCACCATGGGTGTACATGTGTTCCCAAACATGAACCCCCCTCCCACCTCCTTCCCCCACAACATCCCTCTGGGTCATCCCCGTGCACCAGCCCCAAGCATGCTGTATCCTGCATCGGACATAGACTGGCGATTCGATTCTTACATGACAGTATACATGTTTCAATGCCATTCTCCCAAATCATCCCACCCTCTCCCTCTCCCTCTGAGTCCAAAAGTCCGCTATACACATCTGTGTCTTTTTTTGCTGTCTTGCATACAGGGTCATCATTGCCATCTTTCTAAATTCCATATATATGTGTTAGTATACTGTATTGGTGTTATTCTTTCTGGCTTACTTCACTCTTGTCTTTTCTAGAATTTCATACAAATGGGAAAATGCTCCTTTAAAAAAATTAATAGGTTTAATGAGCTGTAATTCATATACCTTACAGTTCACCCATTTAAAATATGTAGTTCAATGTTTGCTTTAATATGTTCAGAGGTATGTGGAACAATCACCACAGTCAATTTTAGAAAATTTTCATCATCTTTATTTATTTATATTTTTTTAATTTTTATTTTTACTTTATTTTACTTTACAATACTGTATTGGTTTTGCCATACATTGACGTGAATCCACCACGGGTGTACATGCCAAAGAAACTCTGCACCCTTTAGATATCACTCCAATCCTAAGCAACTGCCTATCTGTTTTCTGTCCACAGAAAGAGTTCCCTGTTCTTGACATTTCACGCTAATGTAATCATGTAATGTACAGTCTCTCTGTGGCTGTGTTCTTTCACTTAGCATAATGTTTTCAAGGTTCATCCATGCTGTAGCATCTATTAGTACTTCATCTGTTTCTGTGACTAACTAACCTTCCATCATACAAATGTGCCACATTTTGCTTATGCATTTACCAACTGAGGGATAATTGGATTGTCTTCCTTAGGCTGTTATAAATATACTACTATGAACATTCATGTACCAAATTTTTGTGTGCACATATGTTTTCAGTTTCCCTGGGTGTAGTAAATTGCTGGGTCATAGGATAACTCTGTGTTTAGTTATTTGAGAAAATTCCAGATTGTTTTCCAAAGCATCTGTATCATTTTATGTTCTAGCCTTCAGTAGATGAGGATTGTATTTTCTCCATATTCTTTCAACACCTGTTATTATATGACTTCTTTTTCTATTATATGACTTCTTTTTCTAACATATGACTTCTTTTTCTAACCATTTTAGTGGATAGTGTTTGGTGACTAGTTCAGTCTCCTCACTTGTTAGAGAGGAGTGTTAAAATGGTCTGTCCTTGAATCAGTTTTGGTAGTTTGTATCTTTATAGGAATTTATACTTTTCATTTAAATTATTTAATTTGTTGGCATATAATTTTTATAACATTTCTTTATGATCAGTTTTATTTCTGTAAGTTCAATGATAATGTCCCTTATTTCTGACTCTAGTAATTTGCCTTTCTTCTCTCTTATCCTTGGTTAATCTAGCTAAAGCCTTGCAAATTTTGTTTATCTCTTCAACAACCAGGTTTTTGTTTTTCTATTATTTTTATATTCTCTATTTTTACCAATTTATGCTCTAATCTTTGTTATTTCTTTCCTTCTGCTTGCTTTGGATTATGGATTCTCTTCTTTTCCAGATGTTATAGGGTGGTGTGCATTGTAGCCCACCGGGTTCTTCTGTCCATGGAATTTTCAAGGCAGAAATACTGGAATGGCTTGCATTTCTTAGGCTATCTATTGATTTGAGATTGTGCTTCATTTTTTTTTTTAATAAAGGAATTTATAGCCATAAATTTTCCTCTTAGCACTGCTTTAGCAATATCACATGTTTTGTTTTGTCTTTATCTTTCTTCTCAAAGTATTTTCTGTTTTCCCTTTTGATTTCTTATTTGATCCATTGGTTATTTATGAGTATATTCTTTTATTTCCACATATTTACAAATTTTTTCTGCTATTCATTTCTAATTTTATCTCTTCACAGTTGAAGATCATACCATGTATTATTTCTATCCTTTCAGATTGAGATTTGTTATATGGCCTAGCATACTGTCTATATTAGAAATAAGTATTTTGTGTTTCTGGCTTCCTACATTGGTGTAATGCTTTGGGATTCATCCATGGTGCTGCATTTATAATAGTTCTACTTTTAATGCTGAATAATTGCATAGATGCCATGATTTGTTTATTGACTGTCTAACTGATGTATATTTAGTTTGTATCAAGTTATTGAGTATTTTGAATACACCTGATGCAAGCACTTGCATACAAGACTTTGTATGGAAGTATATTTTTGTTTCTCTTGGGAAAATACACAAAAGAAGGATTCCTGGATCATAGGATGTGTGTATTTTTAATTTTATTAAATACTGCTGATCTCTTTCTCCAAAGAGTCTGTATCATTTGCATTTCTACTAGTAAATATATGAGATTTCAGCTCAACAACCTTTAAAAAACTTGGTATTGTTAGTCATTTTAATTTAACCACTCTAGTCGATGTACTGGTATCTAATTGAGGATTTAATTTTAATTTCCCAAATTAATGATGATGTTGAATATAATTTTTTTTATTTTGTGTTTATGTGTATATTTATTTAGTTTTGGCTGTGCTGGGTATTCATTACTGCACACAGCCTTTCTCTAGTTTCAGTGAGCAGGGGCTACTCTTCATTGGGGTGCACAGGCTTGTTATTATGGTGGCTTCTCTTGTTGCAGAGCATGGGCTCCAGGGTGTGTGGACTTCAGTAGTTATGGTGCATGAGCTTAGTTTTTACATGCTACATGCTACAAATATTTTTCTCTTATTTTTATTTCTAGGAATTTCTTGTTTATATGTTCTTGTAGGGTTTTTGTAGATTTCTTAGGATATTCTACAAGGACAATCTTGTCATCTGCAAATTAGAGTTTGCTTTTTCCCTTCCAGTCTGTATGATTTTGTTATCTTTTTTTGCCTTATTGTATTAGCTACAATGAAATATAATTTATTATTAAACAAACATATTGAGAGGGGACATCCTTGAATTGTTCCCAGTTTTAGGGAAAACAAAATAGATATGAATATACAGTGAAGACTTTCTTTTAGATGTCTTTTATCAAGTTAAGGGAGATTTTTTATTGTTCCTAATTGAGAGTTCTTATCTTGACAGCGTGTTGATTTTGTCAAATACTTTTTCTGCATCTATTGAGAGGGCCATATAATGTTTCTTTTTTTCAGTCTATTAATACAATAAATCACATTGATTTTTGAATATTAAACCAACTGTGCCTACCTATGATCTCACATGAAATTGGATATAATGTATTATCCTTTTTATGACTCGCCAGACTCAATTCACTAATATTTTGTTAAGGATTCTTTCAGCTATGCTCATCAGCGATGTCATGTTTGACTCTTTTGCAACCCCATGGGCTGAAGCCTGCCAAACTGCTGTCCATGGCAGTTCCTAGGCAAGAATACTAGATGGGATGGCTTTTCCTTCTCCAGGGATCTTCGCAACCCAGGGATAGAACCTGGGTCACCTGCTTTGCAGGCGGAATATTGACCACCAGAGAAACCCTAATATCAGGGTTATAATAGCCTTATAAAATGAATTTAAATGTATTTTTTTCTTTTCCATTTACTGGCTGAGCTTATCTGAATTGTTCTTTTTTTCTATAAATACTTAGTAAAATTCACTGGTGAAGACTGTCGTTTTCTTTGTAGGAAGGTTTTTAGCTATAAATTTAAATTGTCAATTATTTATTTTCAAATTGAAAATAAAATTACTACTATTATGATACTGAAGAACAATGGTGGATATTTTCTTAAACAAAGCAGCACTTTCTTTGTTTCTAAAGTAAATTTAAAAGCTGTCTTTGAATATTAATAGATTATAACCGTTGCCTTCTTCTCTGTATCTTTCATTCTCTACAAGTATTAAAACACACTTTTTTTTTCTAGGAATACTATTTAAAATCACTCTTCATTCAGCTCAGTTCACTTCAGTTGCTCAGTCGTGTCTGACTCTGCGACCCCAAGGACGGCAGCACGCCAGGCTTCCCTGTCCATCACCAACTCCTGAGCATACTCAAACTCATGTCCATTGAGTCAGTGATGCCATCCAACCATCTCATCCTCTGTCGTCCCCTTATCTTCTCACCTTCAATCTGTCCGAGCATCAGGGTCTTTTCAAATGAGTCAGTTCTTCGTGTCAAGTGGCCAAAATATTTGGCTTTCAGCTTCGGTATCAATTCTTCCAATGAATATTCAGGACTGATTTCCTTTAGGATGGACTGGTTGGATCTCTTTGCAATCCAAGGGACTCTCAAGAGTCTTATCCAACACCACATTTCAAAAGCACCAATTCTCGAATCGTCAGTCTATGTTCAATACAGGATACAGGATGCTTGGGGCTGATGCACGGGGATGATCCAGAGAGATGATTTGGGGTGGGAGGTGGGAGAGGGGTTCATGATTGGGAACTCCTGTACACCCGTGGCAGATTCATGTCAATGTATGGCAAAACCAATACAGTATTGTAAAGTAAAATAAAAATGTAAAAAAAATAAAAAAATAAATAGCACCAATTCTTTAGTGCTCAGCTTTCTATATAGTCCAACTCACATCCATACATGACTACTGGAAAAACCAAACCTTTGACTAGATGGACCATTGTTGGCAAAGTAATGTCTCTGCATTTTAATATGCTGTCTAGGTTGGTCATAACTTTTCTTCCAAGGAGTAAGCGTCTTTTAATTTCATGGCTGCAGTCACCATCTGCAGTGACTTTGGAGCCCCCCAAAATAAAGTCTGTCACTGTTTCCACTGTTTTCCCATGTATTTGCCATGAAGTGATGGGACAAGATGCCATGATCTTTGTTTTCTGAATGTTGAATTTTAAGCCAACTTTTTCACTCTCTTCTTTCACTTTCTTTAAGAGGCTCTTTAGTTCTTCTTCACTTTCTGCCATAAGGGTGGTGTCATCTGCATATCTGAGGTTATTGATATTTCTCCCAGCAATCTTGATTCCAGCTTGTGTTTCATCCAGCCCAACATTTCTCATGATGTACTCTACATATAAGTTAAATAAGCAGGGTGACAATATACAGCCTTGACGCACTCCTTTTCCTATTTGGAACCAGTCTGTTGTTCCATGTCCAGTTCTAACTGTTGCCTGTTGGCCTGTGTACAGATTTCTGAGGAGGCAGGTCAGGTGGTCTGATGTTCCATCTCTTAAGGAATTTTCCTCAGTTTGTTGTGATCCACACAGTCAACGGCTTTGGCACAGTCAATAAGCAGAAGTAGATATTTTTCTGAAACTCATTGCTTTTTTGATGATCCAACGGATGTCAGCAATTGTACCTCTGATTCCTCTGCCTTTTCTAAAACAAGCTTGAACATCTGGCATTTCACTGTTCACATACTGTTGAAGTCTGGCTTGGAGAATTTTGAGCTTTACTTTGCTAGCATGTAAGATGAGTGCAATTGTGCAGTAGTTTGAGCATTTTTTGGCATTACCTTTCTTTGGGATTGGAATGTAAACTGATCTTTTCCAATCCTGTGACCACTGCTGAGTTTCCAAATTTGCTAGCATATTGAGTGCAGCACTTTCACAGCATCATCTTTCAGGATTTGAAATAGCTCAACTAGAATTCCATCACCTCCACTAGCTTTGTTCGTAGTGATGCCTCCTATGGCCTACTTGACTTCGCATTCCAGGATGTCTGATTCTAGGAGAGTGATCACACCATCGTGGTTATCTGGGTCATGAAGATCTTTTTTGCATACTGCTTCTGTGTATTCTTGCCACCTCTTCTTAATATCTTCTGCTTCTGTTTGGTCCAAACCATTTCTGTCCTTTATTGTGCCCATTTTGCAGGAAATGTTCTCTTGGTGTCTCTAATTTTCTTAAAGAGATCCCTCAGTTCAGTTCAGTTCAGTTCAGTCGCTCAGTCGTGTCTGACTCTTTGCAATCCCATGAGTCGCAGCACGCCAGGCCTCCCTGTCCATCACCAACTCCCGGAGTTCACTCAGACTCACGTCCATCGAGTCAGTGATGCCATCCAGCCATCTCATCCTCTGTCGTCCCCTTCTCCTCCTGCCCCCAATCCCTCCCAGCATCAGAGTCTTTTCCAATGAGTCAACTCCTCACATGAGGTGGCCAAAGTACTGGAGTTTCAGCTTTAGCATCATTCCTTCCAAAGAAATCCCAGGGCTGATCTCCTTCAGAATGGATCTCCTTGCAGTCCAAGGGACGGACTCTCAAGAGTCTTCTCCAACACCACAGTTCAAAAGCATCAATTCTTCAGCACTCAGCCTTCTTCACAGTCCAACTCTCACATGTATACATGACCACTGGAAAAACCATAGCCTTGACTAGACGGACCTTAGTCGGCAAAGTAATGTCTCTGCTTTTGAATATACTATCTCGGTTGGTCGTAACTTATCTTCCAAGGAGTAAGTGTCTTTTAATTTCATGGCTGCAGTCACCATCTGCAGTGATTTTGGAGCCCCCCCAAATAAAGTTTGACACTGTTTCCACTGTTTCCCCATCTATTTCCCATGAAGTGATGGGACCAGATGCCATAATCTTCATTTTCTGAATGTTGAGCTTTAAGCCAGCTTTTTCACTCTCCTCTTCACTTTCATCAAGAGGCTTTTTAGCTCCTCTTCACTTTCTGCCATAACAGTGGTGTCATCTGCATACCTGAGATTATTGATATTTCTCCTGGCAATCTCGATTCCAGCTTGTGTTTCTTTCAGTCCAGCATTTCTCATGATGTACTCTGCATAGAAGTTAAATAAGCAGGGTGACAATATACAGCCTTGACATACTCTTTTTCCTATCTGGAACCAATCTGTTGTTCCATGTGCAGTTCTAACTGTTGCTTCCTGACCTGCATACAGATTTCTCAAGAGGCAGGTCAGGTGGTCTGGTATTCCCATCTCTGTCAGAATTTTCCACAGATTATTGTGATCCACACAGTCAAAGGCTTTGGCATAGTCAATAAAGCAGAAATAGATGTTTTTCTGGAACTCTCTTGCTTTTTCCATGATCCAGCAGATGTTGGCAATTTGATCTCCAAGGCAAACCTTTCAGTATCACCATAATCCAAGTCTATGCCCCAACCAGTAATGCTGAAGAAGCTGAAGTTGAACGGTTCTATGAAGACGTACAAGACCTTGTAGAACTAACACCCAAAAAAAAGATGTCCTTTTCATTTTAGGGGACTGGAATGCAAAAGTAGGAAGTCAAGAAACACCTGGAGTAACAGGCAAATATGGCCTTGGAATGCAGAATGAACAGGGCAAAAACTAATAGAGTTTTGCCAAGAAAATGCACTGGTCATAGCAAATACCCTCTTCCAACAACACAAGGGAAGACTCTACACATGGACATCACCAGATGATCAACACCGAAATCAGATTGATTATATTCTTTGCAACCAAAGATGGAGAAGCTCTATAGAGTCAGCAAAAATAAGACTGGGAGCTGACTGTGGCTCAGATCATGAACTCCTTATTGCCAAATTCAGACTTAAATGGAAGAAAATGGGGAAAACCGCTAGACCATTTAGGTATGACCTAAATCAAATCCCTTATGATTATACAGTGGAAGTTAGAAGTAGATTTAAGGGCCTAGATCTGATAGATAGAGTGCCTGATGAACTATGGAATGAGGTTCATGACATTGTACAGGAGACAGGGATCAAGACCATCCCCATGGAAAAGAAATGCAAAAAAGCAAAATGGCTGTCTGGGGAGGCCTTACAAATAGCTGTGAAAAGAAGAGAAGTGAAAAGCAAAGGAGAAAAGGAAAGATATACCCATTTGAATGCAGAGTTCCAAAGAATAGCGAGAAGCGATAAGAAAGCCTTCCTCAGCGATCAATGCAAAGAAATAGAGGAAAACAACAGAATGGGAAAGACTAGAGATCTCTTCTAGAAAATTAGAGGTACCAAGGGAACATTTCATGCAAAGATGGGCTCAATAAAGGACAGAAATGATATGGCCCTAACAGAAGCAGAAGATATTAAGAAGAGGTGGCAAGAATATGCAGAAGAAAATATTTTCATGACCAAGATAATCACGATGGTGTGATCACTAATCTAGAGCCAGACATCCTGGTATGTGAAGTCAAGTGGGCCTTAGAAAGCATCACTATGATCAAAGCTAGTGGAGGTGATGGAATTCCAGTGGAGCTATTTCAAATCCTGAAAGATGATGTTGTGAAAGTGCTGCACTCAATATGCCAGCAAATTTGGAAAACTCAGCAGTGGCCACAGGACTGGAAAAGGTCAGTTTTCATTCCAAACCCAAAGAAAGGCAATGCCAAAGAATGCTCAAACTACCAAACAATTGCACTCATCTCACGTGCTAGTAAAGAGATCCCTAGTCTTTCCCATGGTGATCTCTAGTGTTTCTTCATAGTGGGCAGTTATTCCTGTAGGTACATGGATTACCTATTACTAAAATGTGAATTCTAGTTTCCATTTACTTATAGTTGAATTTTCTATTCATCTAACCTAGGAAAATGTGTAGTTTAATAGTAACAGAATATAGCTATGTGGTTGAAGTCTTTCAATTTAGGTATTGAATCCTGCTATATACTTTTGTGTGTTATCTTAAGAATTGTTATATAAATCACATTCATTCTGTTCTGAGTGAGAATTGGTCTTACCATCATCCTTTTTCCATTCTACTAAGAGGATTTTTTGAAAGGAATGATGCTAAAGCTGAAACTCCAGTACTTTGGCCACCTCATGCGAAGAGTTGACTCATTGGAAAAGACTCTGATGCTGGGAGGGATTGGGGGCAGGAGGAAAAGGGGATGACAAAGGATGAGATGGCTGGATGGCATCACTGACTCGATGGACGTGAGTTTGAGTGAACTCCGGGAGTTGGAGATGGACAGGGAAGCCTGGCATGCTGCGCTTCATGGGGTCGCAAAAAGTTTGACACGACTGAGCGACTGAACTGAACTGAACTGAAGAGGATTTTAATACTGCTCTTTCTAAAGAGCAAATTGATGACAGAATGGTGTTTTCAATGTGTGCAACCACACACACACACAAACATGTATATTCATATTTATATATTTCAAGCAAGTACTTGCTTCCTGGAAACTACCATCCTAGCCATTGTCATTTAGAGACCTTGGCAAAAGCTGCCCCTCTGAGTTGTTGCAGGTGCATCCATAGAATGATACTGCTGCTGGTATAGCCTTACAAAAAACACATCACTGTTAAGACTAATCTGAGTTCTTCGGCTTTACATTTTCCCAGCTTTGGTAAGATATAATTGACATGTAACATTGTGCATGTTGAAAGTATAAGGTGAACAGTGTGTAAGTCTGATACATTTACATATTGCAGTGTGTCACCTCATACCTCTTAGAATGGCTGTAATCAGAAACACAAGAGATAAGTGTTGGTAAGGATATAGAGACATGGAAACTGATCACTGTTGGAGGGAATGTAAATTGTTAAAACCACTATGGAAAACAGTATGGAGGTTCTTCTTTGGCTTTAAAAGCTCGAGCTACCAAGGGAGAAGATATACGGCATACAATAGTTTTATCTAACCGTATAGTCAGAGGAACCGGAATTAAAAGAATATTTTTGGCTTGTATGTATTGTTGTAGTTCAGTTACTAAGTTGTGTCAATCTCTTTGTGACCCCATGAACTGCAGCACACCAGGCTTCCCTGTCCTTCACTATTTCCTGGAGTTTGCTCAAACTTCTGTCCATTGAGTCAGTGATGCCATCCAACCAGCTCATCTTCTGTTGCCTCCTTCTCCTCCTCAAACTTTCCCTGCATCAGGGTCTTTTCCAGTGATAGTCAACCCTTTACATCAGGTGGCCAAAGTATTCAGGCTTTAGCTTCAGCATCAGTCCTTTCAATGAATATTCATGGTTGATTTCCTTTAGGATTGCCTGGTTTGATCTCATTGCTGTGCAAGGGACTCTGAAGAGTCTTCTCCAGCACCACAGTCCAAAAGCATCAGTTTTTTGTTGCTCAGCCTTCTGTATGGTTCAACTCTCACATCTGTACATAACTACTAGAAAAACCATATTTTTGACTCTGTGGACCTTTGTTGGCAAAGTGATAGCTCTGCTTTCTAATATGCTGTCTAGGTTTCTCATAGCTTTTCTTCCAAAGAGCAAGCATCTTTTAATTCTGTGACTGCAGTCACCATCTGCAGTGATTTTGGAGGCCAAGAAAATAAAGTCTCTCACTGTTTCCATTGTTTTTCCATCTATTTTCCCATAAAGTGATACTCTTAGTTTTTTGAATGTTGAGTTTTAAGCCAGCTTATTCACTCTTCTCTATCACCCTCATTAAGAGACTCTTTAGTTCCTTTTTGTGTTCTGCCATTAGAGTGGTAGCATCTGCATATCTGAGGTTGTTGATATTTCTCCTGGCAATCTTGATTCCAGCTTGTGAGTCATCCAGCCTGGCATTTCGCATAATGTACTCTGTGTATAAGTTAAATAAGCAGGATGACAATATACAGCCTTGACGTACTCCTTTCCCAATTTTGAACCAGTTCATTGTTCTGTGTCTGATTCTAACTGTTGCTTCTTGTCCTGCATACAGGTTTCTCAGGAGACAAGTAAGGTGGTCTGGTATTCTCATCTCTTGAAGAATTTTCCACAGTTTTTTGTGATCCACACAGTCAAACGCTTCAGTGTAGTCAGTGAAGCAGATTCTTTGGCAATTTCCTGGCTTGTTCTGTGATCCCTCAAATGTTGGCAATTCAGTGTATGGTTCCTCTGCCTTTTATCCCATCCATGTACTAGCCAAGCCCAATCTTGCTTAGCTTCTGAGATCAGACAAGATTGAGCATGTTCAGGATGGTATTACCATAGACTCCTCTGCCTTTTCTAAATCCAGCTTGCACATATGAAGTTCTCAGTTCACAAACTGTTGAAGCTTAGCTTGAAGGGTTTTGAGCATGACCTTGCCAGCATGTGAAGTGATGGCAGTTCTATGGTAGTTTGAACATTCTTTGGCATTGCCCTTCTTTAGGACTGGAATGAAAACTGACCCTTTCTTGTCCGTGCTGGGTTTTTGAAATTTACTGGCATTCTGAGTGTAGCACTTTAACAGCATCATCTTTTAGGATTTGAAATAGCTCGGTTGGAATCCAGCCGCCTCTATTAGTTTTATTTGTAGTAATGTTGCCTAAGGTCCACTTGACATCACACTCCAGGATTCTGTCTCTAGGTGAGTGGCCACACCATCATGGTTATGCAGGTCATTAAGACCTTTTCAAATAGTTCTTGTGTGTATTTGTGCCACCTCTTCTTCATTTCTTCTGCTTCTATTAGGTCCCTGCCATTTCTGTCCCTTATTATGCCTATCTTTGCATGAAATATTCCTTTGGTTTCTCCAGTTTTCTTGAGGACCTCTCTAGTCTTTCCCGTTCTATTGTTTTCCTGTTTCTTTGCATTGTATGTATTAGCTTCGGCCTATAATTTTTGCTACCATATCTAGATTATTCATGTGAGATCTTCTTTTAGAACTGTGTTCATTCCTAACTAATGCCATTTCCCCCTTTCTTCATCAACTGGCCTGTGTATTTTTTCCTACCTTTTCATTCACTCCTTCTCATAACAATACCTCTTCAGTAAGAAAAGTAAGGCAGCTTGCTGTTAGCTTTCTCAACTTGCTAACTTAATATAGCTTATCCTCACATTCACTTATTTTTTCTTTCCATTCAATAATATTTACTGCTCTCCACAGGATATAATTATTGGTGTGATTACTGATGACCTCTATGTTAATAATCTTAAAAGAAAGTTAACTTCTGTGCTGTGTGCAAAGACAGTAACCATGTTTTTGGAACTCAGATAAAATGAAATATAAATGAAATTCGCAAAACAGTTTTGATGGTTGCTACTTAATCTCTATATTTAAGTCTCATTTATTGAAGTATAATTTGTATAGAGTAAAATGAAATTATTTTATTGTAAATCTCATGGGTTTTTACCAACAAATAAGGAAAAGGCAATGGCACCCCACTCCAGTACTCTTGCCTGGAAAATCCCATGGACGGAGGAGCCTGGTAGGCTGCATCCCATGGGGTTGCTAAGAGTTGGACATGACTGAGCGACTTCACTTTCACTTTTCACTTTCATACATTGGAGAAGAAAATGGCAACCCACTCCAGTGTTCTTGCCTGGAGAATCCCAGGGATGGCGGAGCCTGGTGGGCTGCCATCTCTGGGGTCGCACAGAGTTGGACACGACTGAAGCGACTTAGCAGCAGCAGCAGCATAGTGCTCTAGTCACCACTATAATTAATATGCAGAACCGTTACGGCATCCCCAAATTCCCCCATTATTCTTTGTTATCAACCCTTCCCCCTACCTCCAAACTCAGAAAATCACTGTCTGTTTTCTGTCTCTATTGTTCGTCTTTGTAATAATGCCACATAAATGGAATTATATGGTACTTAGCCTTTTGAATTTGGCTTAATTTACTTAGCATAATTCATTTGATAGTCATCTGTGTTATTATGTGAGTCAGTAGTTCATTCCTTTTTATTGCTGACTGATATCTTACTGCCTAGATGTGTTACAATTTGTAAACATTTTTATAATTGAAGTATAATTAAGGTTTGGGCTTCCCAGATGGCACTAGTCATAAAGAACCCACCTGCCAATGCAGGAGAGTTAGGAGACGCAGGTTCAACCCCCGTGTAGGAAGATCCCCTGGAAGAGGGCATGGCATCCCAGTCCACCATTCTTGTCTGGAGAATCCTGTGGACAGAGGAGCCTGGCAGGCAACAGTCCAGAGGGTCATACAGAATTGAACATGACTGATACATGTGAAATATGTGTACGCTAGCACACATAATTAACTTACAACATTGTGTTAGTTTCAGGTGTACAGCAAAGTGATTATGTTCCATATATATGTGTGTGTATATTCTTTTTGAGGTTCTTTTCTATTATAGATTATCACAAGGCTTTGAATATAGTTCTCTGTGCTATAAAATGAGCCCATAAAATAGTCCGTCTGTTTTATGCATAGTAATATGTATGTTTGTTTAATCCCAAACTCCTAATTTATCTCCCCCCATCTGCACCCTCAACTCTGATAACCATAGTTTGTTTTCTATGTTGTTAAGTCTGTTTCTGTTTTGTAAATAGTTTCATTTATATAATTTTTTTTTAGATTCCACACTTACGTGGTGACCTATGATATTTGTCTTTGATTTCACTTAGTATGATTATCTCTATTGTTTCAAAGGCATTATTTCATTATTTTTATGACCAATATTCTGTTGTGTATGTGTGTACCACATCTTTATCCATTCATCTGTTGATGGACACTTAAGTTGTTTCCATGTCTTGGATGTTGTAAATAGTGCTACTGTGAACACTGGGGTGCATGTATCTTTTCAAATTAGTTTTGTCTGGATATATGCCCAGGAGTGAGATTGCTGGGTCAAGTGGTAACTCTGTGTTTAGTTTTTTAAGGAACATCCATACTGCTCTCCATAGTGGCACACCACTTTACATCCCCATCAACAGTGTAGGAGTGTTCCTTTTTCTCCACACCCTCTCCAGCATTTATTATTTTTTACTACAACTTTTTTTAAAGCAAGTTCATTAACTAAAGGATATTGGGTTGAGTGAACTGTCAGTTACATGGTAAATGCTTGTATAACTTAATAAGAAAATGTCAGGTTGCTTTCTAAAGCAACTATATCATATTACTTCCCCACCAGCAACATATGAAAATGATAATTGTTCTGCATTCTCATCAGCAAATGGTATTATCAGATTTTTAAAAATTTAAGCCATTCTAATATGTATAGACGCTTTACCATCTGAGCAACAAGGGAAGCCCAATATGTATAGTGGTATCTTGCTGAGGTTTTAATTTAAATTTTCCAAATGACTTGTGCTGTTGACCATTTTTTGTTTATCTGCTTATTTGCCAGGTGTACATTACCATGCTGAATAATTGGATATTGGGCCTGATCTCAGAGATACAGCTACTTGGGCCATGATACTTGTTATAACATCTATGTGTTTAAATTTGTCAAAGGTCAGTGAACGTGGATCCAACCTCAGCTAGTTCAGTTAAGTTCAATTCAGTTGCTCAGTTGTGTCCAAATCTACGACCCCATGGACTGCAGCATGCCAGTCCTCCTTGTCCATCACCAGCTCCTGAAGTTTACTCAAACCCATGTCCATTGAGTCAGTGATGCCATCCAACCATCTCATACTCTGGCGTCCCCTTCTCCTCCCGCCTTCAATCTTTCCCAGGATCAGGGTCTTTTCCAATGAGTCAGTTCTTTGCATCAGGTGGCCAAAGTATTGAAGTTTCAGCTTCAGTATCAGTCCTTCCAATGAATATTCAGGACTGATCTCCTTTAGGATGGACTGGTTGGATCTCCTTGCAGTCCCAGGGACTCTCAAGAGTCTTCTCCAACACCACAGTTCAAAAGCATCAATTCTTCAGTGCTCAACTTTCTTTATAGTCCAACTCTCACATCCATACATAATTATGGGAAAACCAAACTTTTTGACTAGATGGACCTTTGTTGGCAAAGTGATATCTCTGCTTTTTAATATACTGTCTAGGTTGGTCATAACTTTTCTTCCAAGGAGCAAGCGTCTTTTAATTTTATGGCTGCAATCACCATCTGCAGTGATTCTGGAGCCCGCAAAAATGAAGTCTCTCACTGTTTCCATTGTTTCCCCAGGTATTTGCCATAAAGTGATGGGACTGGATGCCATGATCTTAGTTTTCTGAATGTTGAGCTTTAAGCCAACTTTTCACTCTCCTCTTTAACTTTCATCAAGAGGCTGTTTAATTCTTCTTTGCTTCCTGCCATAAGTGTGGTGTCATCTGCATATCTGAGGTTATTGATATTTCAGCTAAATCTTGTCTAAATGGTACTTGTCCTTAGTTATATTTCCCTAAAAAACAATATTTGAAAACACCTTGCATGTTCAGTTCAGTTCAGTTCAGTTCATTTCAGTTGCTCAGTCGTGTCCAGCTCTTTGCGACCCCATGAATTGCAGCACACCAGGCCTCCCTGTACATCATCCACTCCTGGAGTTCACTCAAACTCACATCCATTGAGTCGGTGATGCAATCCAGCCGTCTCATCCTCTGTCTTACCGTTCTCCTCCTGCCTCCAATCCCTTGCAGCATCAGAGTCTTCTCCAATGAGTCAACTCTTCGCATGAGGTGGCCAAAGACTGGAGTTTCAGCTTTAGCATCATTCCTTCCAATGAACACCCAGGACTGATCTCCTTTAGAATGGACTGGTTGGATCTCCTTGCAGTCCAGGGGACTCTCAAGAGTCTTCTCCAACACCAGAGTTCAAAAGCATCAATTCTTCGATGGTCAGCCTTCTTCACAGTCCAACTCTCACATCCATACATGACCATAGGAAAAACCATAGCCTTGACTAGACGGACCTTTGTTGAGAAAGTAATCTCTCTGCTTTTGAATATGCTATCAAGGTTGGTCATAACTTTTCTTCCAAGGAGTAAGCGTTTTTTAATTCCATGGCTACAATCACCATCTGCAGTGATTTTGGAGCCCAAAAATAAAGTCCGACACTGTTTCCCCATCTAATTCTCATGAAATGATGGGACCAGATGCCACATCTTCATTTTCTGAATGTTGAGCTTTAAGCCAACTTTTTCACTCTCCTGTTTCATTTTCATCAAGAGGCTTTTTAGTTCCTCTTCACTTTCTGCAATAACGGTGGTGTCATCTGCATATCTGAGGTTATTGATATATTTCCCGGCAATCTTGATTCCAGCTTGTGCTTCTTCCAGCCTGGTGTTTTCCATGACATACTCTGCATAGAAGTTAAATAAGCAGGGTGACAATATACAGCCTTGACATACTCCTTTTCCTGTTTGGAACCAGTCTGTTGTTCCATGTCCAGTTCTAACTTCTGCTTCCTGACCTGCATATAGGTTTCTCAAGAGGCAGGTCAGGTAGTCTAGTACTCCCATCTCTTTCAGAATTTTCCACAGTTTATTGTGATCCACACAGTCAAAGGCTTTGACATAGTCAATAAAGCGGAAATAGACGTTTCTCTGGAACTCTCTTGCTTTGTTCAGGATCCAGCGGATGTTGGCAATTTGATCTCTGGTTCCTCTGCCTTTTCTAAAACCAGCTTGAACATCAGGAAGTTCACGGTTCATATATTGTTGAAGCCTGGCTTGGAGAATTTTAAACATTACTTTACTAGCGTGTGAGATGAGTGCAGTTGTGTGGTAGTTTGAGCATTCTTTGGCATTGCCTTTCTTTGGGATTGGAATGAAAACTGACCTTTTCCAGTCCTGTGGCCACTGCCAAGTTTTCCAAGTTTGCTGGGATATTGAGTGCAGCACTTTCACAGCATCATCTTTCAGGATTTGAAATAGCTCCACTGGAATTCCATCACCTTCACTAGCTTTGTTCATAGTAATGCTTCCTAAGGCCCACTTGACTTTGCATTCCAGGACACCTGGCTCTAGATGAGTGATCACACCATCATAATTATCTTGGTGATGAAGATATTTTTTGTACAGTTCTTCTGTGTATTCTTGCCACCTCTTCTTATTATCTTCTACTTCTGTTAGGTCCATACCATTTCTGTCCTTTATCGAGCCCATCTTTGCATGAAATGTTCCTTTGGTATCTAATTTTCTTGAAGAGATCTCTAGTCTTTCCCATTCTGTTGTTTTCCTCTATTTCTTTGCATTGATCGCTGAGGAAGGCTTTCTTATCTCTCCTTGCTACTCTTTGGAACTCTGCATTCAGATGCTTATATCTTTCCTTTTCTCCTTTGCTTTTCACTTCTCTTCTTCACAGCTATTTGTAAGGCCTCCCCAGAGAGCCATTTTGCTTTTTTGCATTTCTTTCCCATGGGGATGGTCTTGATCCCTGTCTCCTGTACAATGTCATGAACCTCATTCCATAGTTCATCAGGTACTCTATCTATCAGATCTAGGCCCTTAAATCTACTTCTCACTTCCACTGTATAATCATAAGGGATTTGATTTAGGTCATACCTGAATGGTCTAGTGGTTTTCCCTACTTTCTTCAATTTAAGTCTGAATTTGGTAATAAGGAGTTCATGATCTGAGCCACAGTCAGCTCCCAGTCTTATTTTTACTGACTGTATAGAGCTTCTCCATCTTTGGCTGCAAAGAATATAATCAATCTGATTTCGGTGTTGACCATCTGGTGATGTCCATGTGTAGAGTCTTCTCTTGTGTTGTTGGAAGAGGGTGTTTGCTATGACCAGTGCGTTCTCTTGGCAAAACTTTAATAGCCTTTGCCCTGCTGCATTCCATATGCCAAGGCCAAATTTGCCTTTTGCTCCAGGTGTTTCTTGACTTCCTACTTTAGCATTCCAGTCCCCTATAAAGTGGTCAAACAAAAGATGGCAAGAGTGAACATAGACATTCTAGAAATCAGTGAACTAAAATGGACTGGAATGGGTGAATTTAACTCAGATGACCATTATATCTACTACTGCGGGCAGGAATCCCTTAGAAGAAATGGAGTAGCCATTGTGGTCAACAAAAGAGTCTGAAATGCAGTACTTGGATGCAATCTCAAAAATGACAGAATGATGTCTGTCATTTCCAAGGCGAACCATTGAATATCACAGTAATCTAAGTCTATGACCCAACAAGTAACACTGAAGAAGCTGAAGCTGAATGGTTCTATGAAGACCTACAAGACCTTTTTAGAGCTTGCATGTAGTTATTTATTTTTAGAAAATTATCTCAAGAAGGAAGGTAGAGTTGGAGAAGAGGAAACAAATATCCAAGAGTGTTACTGAGCTGATCACTTTGGGGGCAGTCATTGCTCAGTTTTGAATCATGATTTAGCTTCAATGAAGTAGCCATGATTTTATTTTCTTCTTATTTAATTTAATGTTTTTCTCCTCTCTCATCTTCTCCTCTGCCCTCTCTCTTTACTAAATTCCTTCCCATTCTGCCATTGTAACTATAATGACAAATGCATACTCTAAAGTGAACAAATATCTATTATCCAGAAAAGACTAAAAGGGCCTACGTATTGTTACATCATGATTTCTAAGTCTGTGAGAACTGTGAAGGTAAACGATTATGCATTATTCCTTTTGTTCAGTATTCAACCTATGTACAGTACCTGGAATACAGCAGATGTTCAGAAATTGTATTTTCAATGAATTAATGAATGAATGAAGCTTTTAAGTCATTCCCAGATAACTAGAAAGTTCTCCCTCCACTTTTTTGGGTCCATTTGTAGGCAAAATTATGTAGCTAGCTATGCTACAATTTTTAAACACTCCTGAAGTTCCTAAAAACTCATTTTCGAGATTGCCTTTCTTGCTTTCATTTTATGAAGTAGAGGCTTCACAATAGGTCAGCACTCCATGTACTGCCTTCTCCAAGACTCTCAAAAACCTCTCTTTTTATATCAGAGCAGAATCTATGGAAATTCCTTTGTTACATTTGCATTGGAAGCCTGTCTTAACAACCAGTGTTTCTCTCCCTATAATTCAGTATCTAAGACACAAGTTCTTCTCACCCAGGCCTATGAACAATGCTAAGTTAGTAATATTAAGTTAAATTTATGCAGGTAGGTTTTCATCATATTTCCCATTTGGAGCTGCATTCTTCTTCCATAGCCTGCATAGAACAACAGCTTTAGTTATAAATGTTTCCCAGTGAACCAGCACTCCAGATGATAGAAATGAAATTTATTGTATTTCTTACAAAGCTCCAACATGAATCCCACCAGTCAGCATGACACTCACCTCAGAAATCTCACTTGTCTTTGTGACTAGTGTTTTATCACTCCAAAGAGAACTGGCAAAACTTTAAAGTCCTCTAATCAGGTTATGTTTTTAAGAGGGTGGGCAGAGTATTGTCAAGAGTACGAGGAGCAGAGGGACCAGTTCACTCAGTAGAATAAAGGAATTGTCATGTTCTACCTTGAATAATAGCAACAATAATCAACACTGTTTTTAGAAAGGAAACGGGGGCAGCAGAAAGCATGTTCTTAACCTCACTCTTCTGCCATCCTTTGATCACCTCCTGATGACACCCATCAGTTGAACACAGACAGAATACAGTGGGTGAGGAAACCTGTGGATGAAGTCTGGGTAGGTCAGCCTCCTGGGTACATGGAAAGATAGCGGAGATCTGGAGCAGCAAGTCAAAGGTCTGCCTTTATGGCCTGTGCCATTTCCAGTGCTCTTCAAGTGTTCAACATCCATGTCAATTTCTGAAGCCTTTTTCTATGCCAACTCTAGTACATGTCATCCTCAACTGCTTCCATTCTTGACTCCTGCAAACCCTTTTCCACCTAGTAAGCAGAATGTTATTTTTAAAGCACATTTCTTTTCTTGCTGCATACTCGCTGAGTGTGTCTATCCACCACTCTTAAAACCAAAGGCCAGTCATTTAGCATTGCCCACAAAATTCTTGATCTGATCATGTGTACACCTGCCCCAGCCTCATGCTGTGCCAGCCATCCCCTTGTTCACATCTTTCAGGTCCTTGAATAATCCATCCCCTCTTCACCTCACCCAATCCTGTTCCCTCTCCCTAGACCACACTAGCCTCGTTAACCTCTCCTGATCTTTATATCTCGATTTGAAGATCAACATCTCCTGAAAGACTTCTCTGATCCTTCCTCTGCTACTCCAGAATACTGCAGAATCCTATAGCAAATGCCTTCATAGGACTCTGCATTATTCCTCCTAGCACTTTTCTAAATTGTCAATTTTATAGAACTGTTTACTATCAATTTTGCTTAGACTGTACATTTTTGGAAGGCAGAATCTAGCACAGTATATCATCTGGCATGTAGTAGGAATTCAAGAAGTATTTATTGAATTTATCCATGAATGAATATCTGAATGAGTGAATTGGACTGTATGGGAAACGTAACAAAGTATATACCTCATACCTGCTTAAAGGGATAGGTGTTAAAAAAAAAAAAAAGTCACTGCAAATCACAGGCTTGGTAGTTCCAAGAAGTGACATGAGTCTAATGTTACTGGAACTTTCTGTGTTTTAACTGAACTCAACTATTACTTTGATCTAATGTAAAATCTTGCAGTTTTCAAATGTTAGTCACTCATTCCAACTTGTTTGAAAATACTGTACAGTCCAAGGAAAATACTGTGTTTTAATTCTTGGTATACTCAGCTTCAAAGAAGGTAAAATTTTACATCATAGTTCCTTTGTTTAGCCTGTAACCCAAGACGTTTTATTCTAATATTATTAATTAAGATATTATTAATGCCTGGGTTTAATTTATATTTATTTGTAATCAATTAATGGTCTACCCTGCTGCTGGTGCTGCTGCTGCAAAGTTGCTTCAGTTGTGTCCGACTCTGTGTGACCCCATAGACGGCAGCCCACTAGGCTCCTCTGTCCCTGGGATTCTCCAGGCAAGAATATTGGAGTGGGTTGCCGTTGCCTTCTCCAGTGCATGAAAGTGAAAAGTGAAAGTAAAGTCGCTCAGTCGTGCCCGACTCTTAGCGACCCCATGGACTTCAGCCTACCAGGCTCCTCCATCCATGGGATTTTCCAGGCAAGAGTACTGGAGTGGGTTGCCATAGCCTTCTCCTAATGGTCTACCCAAGAGCCCTAGCTTTCACTTAATCATTAAGTGAAGGGAACAATTTAAAGGAACAATTAAGTAGAATACAAGATCTATTGAGCAGTCAAACATTCCTACTAAAAATATGAATTTGTAAACATTGGCTCATCTTGCCTTTTCAATGATTAGTTACAGAAAATGCATTAATTAAAATGAGTAGTGTTATTTTTTTAATGGCAAATGATTTCTTCATGAACATAAAATTTTGCTTGAAGACAGCTTACACCAAGAGAAAACATATTTCTGTGGAATTCATCATTTATTTCAAGCTCTGTTTCTATTTTGGCCACTCAGTACGCAGTTACTAAAAAATGCTACATAGCAGAAGCGCTGAAGACAAGAAATGGAAGGGAAAATTGAGAGAAGAATATACCATGGAACAAATAAGGCTACCATGGAAACTCTCTCAACAGTATACAGTATACTTTTAGAAACATTGCACATATTTTTAATACCTTCCTGAAAAGGGATAGATTTGAGCTCTTTACTCAATACATTGTGTTTTCTGTTAGGAATGAGGATATTCTCACCACACGAAACCACATTTTTCTGAAGCGACATGCAGAACTTAGGCCTCTTTTTGCCCTTGTGTTTTCAAAAGCTGCATATTATTTCCCCCCATTCTGCCGCTACTTAGAATGAAGAAATGTATTTCAACTGGTAATGTCAAATGCTATAGACCTCAAATGTCTTTCATCCAGGATTAGGTGTCCTGGCGTCTTTCAAGCTCCTCCCCTTGGAAAAGCTGTGTGGCTTGTCACCAGTGATGTTTTCCAAGGGAAAAGGTATGTGGTGTAACAAGGTCACAGATCCCAAGGCATATGTTTTCCAGCCATCTTGCTAGTATAGGCTATAAACCAGAAACTACCTAGTAATTAGATCACCTCTGAACTGAAGATATCCTGACTGTACTACATGTCATCTTGGGGAATTACTTACAAAACCTCATGCCTTTCTGCAAATGCTAAGTTTCACCATGAAGCTGAAAGTGAACTGTCTTTTCAAACTTGGAAGCAAATTGTGAGGGGAAATTATTTTATTTTCTCTTTCATATGAAATGTCATTACCAAGAAGATTTTTATATGCAGACTTACCTGTAGCTCAGACTGTAAAGAATCTGCCTGCAATGTAGGAGACCTGGATTCTATCCCCTGGTCTGGAAGATCTCCTGAAGAAGGGAATGGCAACCCACTCCAGTTTTCTTGCTTGGAGAATTCCCCTGGACAGAGGAGCCTGGCAGGCTACACTCCATGGGGTCACAAAGAGTTGGACACAACTAAGTGATTCAGCACAGCACAGCACATAATAGTTTCAGGGATTCCTTTAAGTTGTAATTTACAGTCCTAAACCCTTTGGTGTTTGTCACTTGATGTAGATTCCCACTTGGTAAGTGGACAGGTTTTTTTTTTTATTTCAAATAAACAGGTTTATTACATTTTGAGTAAGGTAAATAATCAGTGTCTGTGAATCAGTAGTTTTACACTTTATTGTGATAATCTGTAGAGTATTCACTAAAGATGAATGAGGAAGGTGAGATGAAAAAAGAATTCCTAGCATAAAACCTTCTTATTGACACTATTATTTATGTTTCAATTTTAGGGAAAGCCCCAGATTAATTTGTTTGATACTTTACCAGAATCTTCTACCACTCCTTAGAAGAACAACAAATGCATGGGAAACCATAAAATCTTCAGAAATTTCCACTTCTATGTCACATTAAAAAGTGTTTATTTCCATAAAAAAACATATAGTAGTATATTTCATTCACCAGTAAAGAAGCAGATTAATACCAATAACTAGAATAAGCGAATTTAAGAGTGATGTACCATCTGCCTTTTCTTACTTAAAACAGTTACTTTGATGAGAAAAATCTAACACTAGAAATAAAATGATTTAACCAGAGTTAATTACTGGCAATGTTGATATAGTATGCTACAGTATGGTCTCATATCTACTAAAAGACATTGATAGTTTCCATATCCTCCTCAGTAAAATACAAAATTCTCTCACAATCAGTAATTTTTAGTGGCTGATTGAAGTTTCTCAACAGGTTGTTCATTACGCTTCCAGAAGATTGCTCCTTTTCTCTACTGCCTCTCCATTGTCTTCTTGGTGACAGATGGGATCGGATGGCATTCCCCTACTCTGTCTCTGGGAAGTTTCATTTCCTTTAATGTCAATGCCCTGGGCTGTTGTTTCTCCCGATTGTCCTACCCCCTTTCTACTTTGGAACACATTATCTCCTGAAGTATGGTGGCTTTGTTGCCTCCTCAGAATGTAGAGTTTCTCTGGACTGTTGCCCTTCTTTGTAATCACCAATCTATCTCCTTTTGCCATTTCATATTTGCTCTGTGTCCCCCTACTCCATAGGAAGTTATTGGCATTAATATCAGTCATGGGTCACAGAATTTGAAATCCATCCTGTATCTCAGAGCATTTGAAAATTGTATGTAAAATACCATTTGAGTAGTAAAGATGTAGCATGCTTCCATACTTATGCAAGTGTAAGGAAATTGAAAATAAAAAGAATCTCCCAATTGTGCACTGTATAAGAAAGTAACACTTTTCTAATGTTAATGCGGTTGAATGCGTACCTTCAGTTGCTCAGATGAAATTTGTCAGTAAATATGAATACAAAAGCAGTCATGTGTCACCTTCTTTTTCAACCTTTTCTATATTAAGAGGTGAATATGGAATAAGCGTTAGATTCCAGAAACTATATTTCTAGAAACTACAGAGGAGAAATTGGAATATTAGGAAAGTTATTCAGTAATTTCTTCCTAACAATCATTATTAACTTCCCAGTTCATCAGAGAATAGTTTGAAACCCTGACCCAGGTTACATCATGTTTTGGTTATAGAGACATCATCAGTATTTCATATGCATTAATTTTTGTTCATATAATCTCTTTCTATTTATTCAAATTACTATTGACCTGAGTATTTTTATCAGTTTCAAGAGTTGATTCTCAAAAATTCTGTCAAATATCTGCTGAATGAAGGAGGAATGGCTGAAAGACTTCTTTTTGGTGATAAAAAAATGTACTAAAGTTAGAGAGATTTGAAATCCTTCCTGTATCTCAAAGCATTTGAAAATTGCATATAAAATACCATTTGAATAATAAAGATGTAGTCATGTTGCTTTCAAAAGTGATTCCCTACTTCTGCAAGTGCAAGGAAATTGAAAATAAAAACTTATACCACTCTGTAATCATGCTAAAAACCACTGAATTGCGTACTTTAAAAGTATGAATTTTGGTATCTGAATTATTTGCCAGTAATGTATGTATTTATACCGGTAAGACTGTTATTTATAAAGTAAAAAGAAGGAAAAAAAGCTGGTGTAGTTAATACAGTGTAAAATAAAGTAGACTTTAGACCTAAGAAAATTACCAGAGACAGAGACAATACATCTATGAAACTGTCACTTTACCAAGAATAGCATAGCCATCCTAAGTGAATATGCAACCAGTAACCAAAATATGAAAAGCAAAGACTGGTAAAACCAAAAGGAGAAATAGGCAAAGTCACAATTATGATCAAAAACTTCAATATTCCTCTCAGCGATTGATAGAACAACAGCTATACAGAGAATCAGCAAGGATATGTTACCAACACTGTCAACCAACAGGATCTAATCAAAACATACAGAACACTCCTCCCAACTACAACAAAATATACATTCTGTTCGTGCATTCACAGAATATATACTAACATAAACACAGACCATAACTGGGCCATAAACCAAACCCCAACAGATTTTAAAGACTTGAAGTCATACAGATGGTACCCTCAAGTTGACAATGAAAAACATAAAGATCACAGGAAACTCTCCACACACTTGGAAACTAAATAATGCACTTCTAAATAACCCATGGGATTAGAAAAGATGAAAAGCCTCATATATTCTTAGGAAACTAGAAAAATAAGATCAAATTAAACCCAAAGAAAGCACAAGGAAGAAAATAATAAGTATAAGCACAGAAATTAAGCAAACGAAAATGCTCACACATATCACATGTGTTTGCATATGCATGTGAATATGTGCAAGGGTATGGACATGTGTTTGTGCTTGTGTGGGGGGTGTGTGTACACATATGTCTGTGTGTATCTGTTTGTAGTTACAGTGAGGCTCTGGTACTTCATTTTTCCTCTCTTAACAGCTGCTGAAGATCTTTGGCCAGATGTTCCAGTCTTCTCCTTTAAATGTCTGTTATTCTTGTCCCATCCTGGGGTGCACTCAGAGAGCCAGTTCCTCATAGCAGAAGTCTTGTTACTTCACCAGAAGAACTCTAGCTTCACATGCAGATCAGCTTTAGATAGGGTGATCTTCACCCTAACATTTAAAGGAGGGTGCCTTTGTGACTCCTCTACAGAAGGGTTTCTCCTCCTAATTGCATCATCCTGTAGATCTCCCCTGCATAAATCTTTTTTATCTGTTCTGCTTGAGCTTCAGGCACAGGTTGACTTTCAAACCTCTTTCTTTCCCTTGGAGAGAGAAGCTGATTAAGTCCAAGCTGTAAAACTCTTTCTGATTCTAGAAACATAAACTTGGTAATACCCTCCTCTCATTTCCTATAAAAGCTTAGAACCTTGCATTATTACTCTGTGACTCTGTCCTGTACACTGATTATGGCAAAAATGTGTTCACATGCACATGTTTTTACATCCACAAGTTCACAGGCTCATATGCCTGCATAACCATGTCAAGGCCAGGGAAGTGCCAGTGGATGAACCATAGAAACCATACCAATGCCTCTATGCCCAACTGTGTGTCACTGCCTCTGAGTAGTTAGAATCCCTTCTGGGTAGGATGGGCAGTGCTTTTTGATGTGATAATCCCTTCTACCTGATGAAGCCAGTCTTCCTAGTGCCTTCCTCTTGCCTGTTTGACTGGATGAATTATATTCAACAGTTCCTGTCCCTGGTTTACAGGAAAGAGCATTCCATTTACTCACATTTTAGTCATTCATGTAAAAAATTGCCATTAAGTTATCCTTAATTGCAGAAAAGACTACTCCTAGCTATTGGTGTTATACATATTTATTCAAAATCAACCATTTTGTATCTAGAATTTGCATGAAATTTCTATTCTATGCCTTACTATGTTCATGTTTATTAAGTTTTTAAGTTTCAGATTACATGGAAGAAAATTTATAAATTTAGCAACTATGCCAGTTTCATAATAGTAATTTGTTCATTAACTAGTTTTTCCTTGTTTTCCAGTTTTTCTTTGAGCAATGAATAATAAGGAAATAGTACTTCAGTGTAAAATAGAAAAGCATTATAAAATATTTTGTCCACATAAAACATACATTTGTCCAGAAAATCTTTTTTTTCTCATATGTTGTTATAAAATAGGCTTTTCAGCTCTCTCTAGCTTGATTTGTAAGAGATTTCAACAATGTCAGCCAATAACTTTTTCACTTTTTACAGACTGTTATACTTGTTTTATACAGTGAATACACACAAGTGGATATAATCTATAATCAGCCTACATATTCTTTCACAATAAATGAGACACTCAGGGATGTGTTAACAACTCTCATATCTTCCTGTTACTTAAGTGGCCCAGAAGAGATAGCAAAGCTTCCAAAAGAGGTTAGTTCACTTCCAAAGAGAAATCTGGCTCACCCATTCACAAATTAAAAAATATATAGACACTTTGACTAAGCTTTTATGACTGCAATATGTGAGAATATCCTTCCCTTTATTTTCCCCTTGTGAAAATTAGATTTAATGAACATTTATTTTAGAATGGGGAAAAAAAGAAAACTTGTGTTCCCTGAACATGAAAACAAACCAAGGACAATTTTTCCCCTGAAATTTATCTGCCTTTTTGCAGCCTCTATCTGTGAAAGCAGAGTTGTGATAAGTTCGTATATGTATTCAACAAACACTGCGGGAGGACTTACTATATAGATATAACAGTGACTAAGACAGACATTGTCCTTGCCTTCATGACAGTGATGTTTTCATGGGGGAATAGACAAAGAAAATGATCAACAAGCAAAACCATTGCAAATTTTGATAAGTACAATGAAAGAAATTGCTTGATGGGATAAAACCTACTCCAGTTGTAGCAATGAAGAAAAGTCTCTTTAGGGAGAGACTATTTTAGCTGAGATAGGAGGAAACAAACAGGGTAACAAGTGATCCAGGGAGGACAGCAAGCCTTGAAGCAGGAAAGAACTTTAGAATGGCCAAGGGTATAATGTTTTTGGCTCCATAAGCAACACGGTTAGACAGAGAAGGAGTTCCAGAAGCTCTATGCATTCAGATTTATTCTAAGTGCAAGGGGAAGCCATTGACGATTTTAAGCAGGACCAACATAATCTTATTATTCTGCCTACTTTGTGGAAGATTCATTAGGGGAGGCCAAGGATAGAGAGATAACTTTAAAAACAAAAACTTTTTTAGAAGACTAGACATCCAGGAATAATGGTGTGAGCCAGGATGGAGCTAGAAAAATCTTTGTCATGTATGTTGGAAGGGAGAATTGGCAGAAGTTGTTCATGGATTAGAAGCACGAGGAGAGGTAAAGGGAGAAAGCAAAGAGGACTCCTCTGTTTCTGGCTTGAGTGTTTGAATGGATCTTGGTGCCTTTTACTGAAAAAGGCCAGATTTCATGTCTGCACAAGGAATGCAACAGTTTTCCTTACCTCGGTGATGTTAAGCATTCAACATGAGACATTTAAATTTTATCTCACAGTTAGCAATTTTTTTTGCATTATATGGGTAATATTCATATCAATTGTTTTTAAGAATAAGAGAAAGATTCCTACTCTTAAAAGCTATTTCTTGCATATATCAAGTGGATGTGACACTAACTTTTATCATGGAAAAATAAGCGCAAGAGTTGATGTAAAGCTTTTTTCCAAGTGGCCATTGTGTGATCCATAATTCACCCTGAGAACTAGTATTGTGGGCCTCTCAAATGTATTCATAACAATATACAACCCTAGATTTCTGTTTTATACAGGTCAGTGGAGAATCATCACTGCTGAATCAATGTATCTAACTTCTTGAATGTTTGAATTTAAAAAGAATACATTCCTGCTAAGATTCCTATCAACTTTTACTGATTATGTTTCATAAAAGCAAATTCTCATATGGTGGGCTTTTAAAAGGACCAATTTTCTGCTTCTCTTGACTGTATGAGACACTCAGGAATTAATGAAAAAAGCAATGCCTGTCTGGTTTGTAAGCATCACAGTCTTATTTCTGCATAAATTCTCACAGGTCAACTCAAAAAACAGTTCAGGGTCAAAATCTCATCTAGTCACCTAGATTAAAAACTAATTTCTCTAAAGTATATCCTATATTAAAGCTTTTTCATGCAAATAAATAGCAAGGGCCTTATCCTCTCTTCCTTTATTAGTTGGGCATGTCATGAATTTGAACAGAACATTTTGTTCTGTAGTCTAATTACATGCATTATCAGGAAAAGTCTATTCCTTGCATACATATCATTAGAAACAGCTCTGCAAGTGTGGTTCTATCATAGGTCTCGTCACGGCAGTTCATCGTAATATTGACAGTTTAATCTTTTTGTTTCATACAAGATTAAAAGTCACTTGATATCCATTTCTTTATAGCTTGGACAGTGAATCCAATTGGACTCAATGCGTATCTAACTACTGTCTCTATCGTGAAGATGGACTCCATTTTCCCAGATATACCAGATAATTATCTCCTGTTATGGGGAAATGCTTTGTTGATGAGAAAACCCCACAAAAGCTGATTTTCTAAAAAATATTATTTACTCGCAACTAAGTGGCTGAACAAGAGAAATCAACACTATTCTTTCCGTTCAGATGAACAGACAAACCAGTATTGTCACCACCTCTTTATCAGTTTGAAGACACGGTGGTTCTACTTGGTCATTTGGTTTATTGGCTGTTGAAACATAATGGCTACCTTTGAAATGAAATGACTTTTCAAAGCCCTTTATTGGATCTCAGAATCTTGTCAGTAAAAAGAAACAGATGGAAATTGGACACAAAGAAAAACGACCTTCACTCAAAAACTATTTATTAAAATGATAGTAAAATGCACTTTGTCTGTGAGGTGTAGAGTCACAAATAAGAAATATGGGAAACTGTAGAGCTGTTGAAATTTAAATTATGTGGCACCTTTCCATCAGAAACGCAACAGTAATTTAGAGTTCAGCTCTCCTGACAGATTTATGTTTCAGTAAACAAACGAAAGGATTTTCTTGACTGCAGTGCCAACTGCAGCAGAACATCCACATGGATTGGAAAGAATATTGGGAAATTGATGTGGTTCATTTCACTTGTTCAATATATTTACATATTTCATCCATACTTATGTTTATACAGAGGAGCAGATTAATATGAATGAGAGTCAGCATATCCCATCAGAATACTCTGAAACACCACCTGTTGTAATAACTGGAAGATGGAGCTTTGGAAAGGAGGAAGCAATTTTCAACTTCTTCTGGTCCTGCAAAATTTCTAGTTTAATTTCTGAACCATGCCATGAATGTTATTTCCCAACTGAGGTGATTTTCCAACAAAGTGCCTAGAACTATGGAAATGAGGATATTCTCGGTTACTCAATAAAAATGAATAGAGTGGGTCTGAATAGAAAAGAGAATTTTGAACAGTGGTCTTGAACCTTTGCAGAGTGTCTTCTGTGCTTTGAAAGGAGCAGCAGAGTGGGCATCATCACTTTTTTGTTCTTGTCACCATCACAGCAGTCACTTTGGAAAACATGAGATGCTGGGAAGCTTTTCTTGGAATCCTAGGCCTTTTTATCCCAAGGCATAGGGACTATCGGGTCAGGCTATGGAAAGGTTTGTCAGCCAGTTCTCCTTGCCCAGGTAACCCTGAAGAATTGATGGTAGGAGGTGATCACACTAGCTCTTATCAGTTCAGAGGATCAAATTCAGCTACTGTGTGTCGCTGCTTACCTTGGAGGTGATTTTTCAGGATTTTCTTTTATGTCCTATCTTGTTACCGGCACTTCTAGTATGTATGGCTAAGCAGTCGAACCTAGAAGGTCTCTAAACGGTTCTTAAGGTTGTTCACTTCCGGTCGCTGCGGCTTTGCACTGCTCTAACCAAGGTGAGGCCGTATGAGTTCACTCTAATGGAGGCACTTCAGGAAAGGGTCTGTGAGTTGTGTCAGGCTGTTACGGTTATATGCACTGTTCTTAAAGTCTTAACTTGTTGGAAGCCTTTTTTTTTTTTTTTAATTCCAAAGACTTGCCCTGGGAAAAAATGTGTTTTAATTAATCAATAGCCACTTTCATCTTTTCTCTTCTGTTCTGATGTTAGTCAGCAGCTGCAACAGGGTATTTACAAAAACTAAAATTTCTCTGTCATATATACTCCTCAAATTGAAACCATAAAGTAAATGAGTTGGGATAGAGTAATCATCAAGACAGTAAGAGTACTTTTCAGGAAAGAATATTTCTTGACCTTTTCTAAATAGCAAATATCTTCTCAACCTTAGAGGAGAGGTATAATTTATTTTTTAAAGTGTAAAAATATCTGAGGGTGTCAAGACATCAAACACACAAGCAGAGCGGACATGAGAAGAGATTAAGACTTCAATTTGAATTGTCCCTTCAAGGTTGCAGGCTTCATTTCCTTATGAGTTATAAAAATTCCACTCAATTTAAACATGACAACTACCTGCGAGATAACAAAAGGTGTATTTGTAATGTAGTATCTGTGTAATGATTGATAAATGATATCTAGTTTTACATGAACAGTTGTTACTTTGGGCTTTTTGTACTTAATGAATCAGGCAAATTGTTCTTTATATGAATATATATATACATTTATGTAACTATAAATAATATAAACATATTAATTTTGGATAAACATACATTGTGTATAAATAAATAACTATATATTTTATATATAAATATGCACTTATATTTCTTTATACACATACTTAATGAAAGCCTATTGATGGGTTTTTCCTTTCCTTTTCGCTGGTGATATTCATTGGTAAATATTGTTAAATGGCAACTTTTAAACTGTGAATAATATGTATAACTAATTCCTCTCTCCATAAATCTAATTAAACAGGAAAGTGAGTCAAAGATATGCTCCCAGCTTCTCGTTCATCTTTATAGACATTTGTTAATGATGAACTGAGCAATCAAGTATCTGTATAAACTGATATAACTTTTTGTAGCATAAGCCTAATTATAGCTCTGGTTAAACACAAGCTACATAGATAGCTGATATACTTTTAACCTGAAATGCAGTCTTAATAGAGCTTATAATTACAGAATTTTTCTGGAGGGGAAGGGTGAGTATGTGGTATGTAAATTATTGCAAATATTATTCTGTTCAATAACAACATAGAACTATTGCTTTTGTAATCCATCCCACTTGAGCCCAGGAAACCCTCCTGTCATCTCTCAGTTGCCGGGGAGGCCTGGGAATAGTTCCACAACCCTAGCGTGAAATAAGGACATATTTTGCAGATTCAAAGCCAACTAGATAATGAAATCCTGCTATTCATAAAGCTTACTTTCTAGTGAGAGAAATTATCTGGCATATTATATGAATTAATATATGAAATTATATAAAATTATATGGCATATAATCATTCATAATAGTTTCCTATGATCCATTATTTGTGTTATCAGCTGTATTATTTCCTTTTTCAGTTCTGATTTTATGTATTTCAGTCTTCTCTCCTTTTTCTTAGTCAAGCTAAAGGTTTGTCAATTCTTTTTATTATTTCAAAAAATCAGCTCTTAGTCTCACTGGTATTTTAAGCTGTCTTTTCAGTCTACTTTATTTATTTATGCTCTGATTTTTGTTATTTCCTTCCTTCCACTGACTTTGGGGTTAGTATCCTTTTGTGACTAGTTCTTTGAGGTGTAAAAAATGAGCTATCTATTTGAAATATTTCTTTTTTCTTAGTGTGGGTATTTATTACTATAAATGATTTTCTTAGAACTCCTTTTGCTTCATTCCATATATTTTGGTATGATGTATGTCCGTTTTTATCTGTCTCAAATTATTTTTTAAATTTTATTTTTGATTTTATTTTTTGACCCTTTGGTTGCTCAGGGGTATTTTGTTTAATCTTCACATAATTTTGAATTTTCCAGCTTTTTCTTGCAGTTGATTTCTAGTTTCTTTTTGAGTCTGTGTGAGCTCTTAAAACTGACATGAGGCTCTTGAAGGCAGCATATGGTCGGATCTTATTTTTTTAATCTACTCTGTCTTTAATTGGAAAAACTAATTCATTTACATTTAAAGTAACTATTAATAAAGATGGACTTTCTGTTGCTATTTTAAAATGGTTTTCACGAACATAAACTCAAAATGGATTAAAGATCTAAATGTAAGACCAGAAACTATAAAACTCCTAGAGGAGAACATAGGCAAAACACTCTCCGACATAAATCACAGCAGGATCCTCTATGATCCACCTCCCAGAATTCTGGAAATAAAAGCAAAAATAAACAAATGGGATCTAATTAAAATTAAAAGCTTCTGCACAACAAAGGAAAATATAAGCAAGGTGAAAAGACAGCCTTCTGAATGGGAGAAAATAATAGCAAATGAAACAACTGACAAACAACTAATCTCAAAAATATACAAGCAACTTATGCAACTCAATTCCAGAAAAATAAACGACCCAATCAAAAAATGGGCCAAAGAACTAAATAGGCATTTCTCCAAAGAAGACATACGGATGGCTAACACACACATGAGAAGATGCTCAACATCACTTATTATTAGAGAAATGCAAATCAAAACCACAATGAGGTACCACTTCACACCAATCAGAATGTCTGCAATCCAAAAATCTGCAAGCAATAAATGCTGGAGAGGGTGTGGAGAAAAGGGAACCCTCCTACACTGTTGGTGGGAATGCAAACTAGTACAACCACTATGGAAAACAGTGTGGAGATTCCTTAAAAAATTGCAAATAGAACTGCCATATGACCCAGCAATCCCACTGCTGGGCATACGCACCGAGGAAACCAGAATTGACAGAGACACATGTACCCTAATATTCATCGCAGCACTGTTTATAATAGCCAGGACATGGAAACAACCTAGATGTCCATCAGCAGATGAATGGATAAGAAAGCTGTGGTACATATATACAATGGAGTATTACTCAGCCATTAAAAAGAATACATTTAAATCTGTTCTGTTGAGATGGATGAAACTGGAGCCGATTATACAGAGTGAAGTAAGCCAGAAAGAAAAACACCAATACAGTATACTAACACATATATATGGAATTTAGAAAGATGGCAATGATGACCCTGTATGCAAGGCAACAAAAAAGACACAGATGTGTATAGCGGACTTTTGGACTCAGAGGGAGAGGGAGAGGGTGGGATGATTTGGGAGAATGGCATGGAAACATGTATACTATCATGTAAGAATTGAATCACCAGTCTATGTCCGATGCAGTTTACAGCATGCTTGGGGCTGGTGCACGGGGATGACCCAGAAGGATGTTGTGGGGAGGGAGGTGGGAGGGGGGTTCATGTTTGGGATCGCATGTACACCCGTGGTGGATTCATGTCAATGTATGGCAAAACCAATACCGTATTGTAAAGTAAAATAAAGTAAAAATAAAAATTTTAAAAATAAATAAATAAATAAAATAAAATGATTTTCTGGCTATTTTATAGTTCCTTTGTTTCTTTCTTCCTGTCTTGCTCACTCCATTTTTGAGTTTTGAGTTGATGATTTCCTGTAACGGGATGTTTTTGTTTTTTTTTTTTCATTTATCTTTTGTGCATATACAGTAGATTTTTGCTTTGTGGTTACTGTGAAGCTTACATAAAACTTCTTATAGTTATAACAGTATATTTTCATCTAATAGCAGCTTAACTTTGAAGGCATAAAAATGGTCGACATTTTTATACTCCTCCCATGAACTTTTTATAGTTTTGATGTCACAATTTACATCTTTATACCCTATCTATCCTGTAATAAATTATTTTAATTATAGTTTTGTTTAATACTTCCCCTCCACTCTGGATTTTACTATATATTTACCTTTTACCAGTGAGTCTCAGTAGGGGGCGGGGCTACTCCAAAACTCTTGCATACATCTTATTTTCCTGGATCATTTGGCCACCTCTAACTTCACTGGGGAGAAGGCAATTACACCCCACTCCTGGAAAATCCCATGGACGGAGGAGCCTGGTAGGCTGCAGTCCATGGGGTCGCTAAGAGTCGGACAAGACTGAATGACTTCACTTTCACTTTTCACTTTCATGCATTGGAGAAGGAAGTGGCAACCCGCTCCACTGTTCTTGTCTGGAGAATCCCAGGGACGATGGAGCCTGATGGGCTGCCATCTATGGGGTCGCACAGAGTCGGACACGACTGAAGTGACTTAGCAGCAGCAGCAGCAGCAGCCAGAACTCTTGCCTGGAAAATCCCAAGGATGGAGGAGCCTGGTAGGCTGCAGTCCATGGGGTCGCTAAGAGTTGGACATGACTGAGCGACTTCACTTTCACTTTTCACTTTCATGCATTGGAGAAGGAAATGGCAACCCACTCCAGTGTTCTTGCCTGGAGAATCCAAAGGACGGGGGAGCCTGGTGGGCTGACATCTCTGGGGTCGCACAGAGTTGGACACGACTGAAGTGACTTAGCAGCAGCAGCAGCAGCTTTACTGGAGTTTGAGGAAGTAAGTTAACTCTATCTGGGAACACAATATTGTTGCCTGTACAAAATCAGCATGTAGTTAATGAAGACAAAGGGAAAAAATGGATGTTCAACACGCAATGAACAATATCTGCCATACTGTAAAAATACTACTCATATCATTCAAATGGTTCTATCTGGAAGTAATCCATGTAGTTTATGCTCATGGACACATCTTTGCAGTTCTTTACTTTTCCTTCTTTATTGTAATCAAAGCCAAAGAGAGAGTTGGCATTTCTTATAGACTGTACATGGTTGCTGTCATCTCTTTCATGGTCTCTTTCCTTTATAAAACTGATGCACCTGTTGCTTAGCAGGACTTCCCCAGCACATTGTATTGGAGGGTGGCTTTGTCAGCCTACTACCTGGTAGGGTTTTATTGAGATTTCTGTCTTCCAGAGATGGATGTGCATTGTCAGTAAGCATCTGTACTCTAATTTCTCTGGAACTTTTTGATCATTTCTAGATATCTTAGAGGGCATGACAGATGTCTAAAATAGAAAAAGGCAGAGTTAACTGAATTACTGAACAACTGAACTTGTTCTCATCAGATATATTATCCACTAAGAGACCAGAGTGACCACTGAAAATGTATCCCTGATCATGACATTACCAAATGTCATGATAGTTTTTTGCATCCCTTCCCCGCTGGTAGGAAATAATACTTGGCATGACATTTAATGACCTCTGTAATTTGACCTCTTCCTATCTCACCACCAACTAGTCCTCAGCCTTGCCCTTTTAGCCTCAAATAACATGAAATTTCTTGCCTGTCCTTGTATCTATAAGGCTGTTTCCCATTATTCTGCCTTTGTTTTTGCTATGACCTCTTTCAGGAGTTTCCCTCCCTCCACATCCTCACCTATCTACCTCTTGCTGTCTTTTTAAGTCATTGGTTCTCAATTCAGTGATCTCTCCCACTCCCAGTCAGGGAACATTAGGAACTATCTAAAGACATTTACAGTCATCCCAGCTGACAAGAAGATGCTTCTGTATCTAGTATGTAGAGGTCAGGGGTGTTGCTAAACATCCTCTAATCCACAGAACAGCTCCCTACAACAAAGAATCATCTAGCCCCAAATGTCAGCCATGCCACGGGTTGAGACATGCTTCTTTATGTAGTCATTCCTCCAGAAAAAGAAACTATTTCTGAAGTTTCCAAGACTCTTCATGTTGCTGTAAAACTATTGAGATTTCTTGAGAACCTTATGGGCTTCCCAAGTTGTACAGTGGTAAAGAACCCACTTGCCAATGCAGGAGACGTAAGAGACTTGGCTTCAATCTCTCGGTCAGGAAGATCCCCTGGAAGAAGGCATGGCAACACACTCCAGAATTCTCCTCTGGAAATTCCATGGGCAGAGGACCCTGGCGGGCTACAGTCTATGGGGTCTGTTGGACATTACTGAGCATGCATGCACACATGAGAACCTTATACTTTGGTGATAAAGAGCTTATTAGAGTCAGAACCTTTGATTTTGAATTCAATTTTACCTTTCTGTCCACTAGAAAGTTATTGAGCCTCCATTTCCTTATCTTTAAATAGAGTATCAAGGTAATGTAGCTGTGGTGTGATTGAATGAAATAATGCATTTAAAGTGCTTCATACAGTGCTGGTAACTCAGTATGGAGTAGCTGCTGTGGCTGCTGTTATTGTTGCTATTGTGCTTTTCATTTTTTATTACTCTACTTCTAAAATCTAAATTTATTATTCTAAAATCTAAATTTATTACTCTACTTCTAAAATGTGAAGAAAGCTGAGCACCAAAGAATTGATGCTTTTGAACTGTGGTGTTGGAGAAGACTCTTGAGAGTCCCTTGAGCTGCAAAGAGATCCAACCAGTCCATCCTAAAGGAGACCAGTCCTGGGTGTTCATTGGAAGGACTGATGCTGAGGCTGAAACTCCAATACATCGGCCACCTCATGTGAAGAGTTGACTCATTGGAAAAGACCCTGATGCTGGGAGGGATTGGGGGCAGGAGGAGAAGGGAATGACAGAGGATGAGATGACTGGATGGCATCACCAACTCAATGCACATGAGTTTGGGTGAACTCTGGGAGTTGGTGATGGACAGGGAGGCCTGGCATGCTGTGATTCATGGGGTCGCAAGGAGTCGGATGTGACTGAGCAACTGAACTGAACTGAACTTTAAGTCAGATGTGGATTTACCAAGAAACCAGTGAAGCTTCAACTTCAGAGCCCATCATTTTGCTTGGGGCCCTTCCAGTGACCCATACCTTTCTGTATTCAAGATTTTACATTATTGTCTCGAAGCCCCTTCCTACCTTCCTGCTTCCTTTCTGTATTGAATGAGCTTCAGGCTCTACAGAGTTTAGACTTGCATCTCTGGTCAGGACCTAGGATAAAGCCTTGATATTGGGACACAATAAATATTCATCCGTCAGCAAGTTGCCAATCAGCCTGGAGAGAAATGTGCTTACCCGTTATTGCCTGTTTTTTAAAAACCCATCAGACTTAAACTCTCATTGCTGCCTTTCTTCCTTGTTGTTGGGGTTCTCTAGAAGGCATTTCACCCTATCATTCAGGAAACAATGGCATCCCTCTCCTTTTGTTCTCTCTTTTCAGTAGAGGATTCACCATTGTCAAAAGGACAATGAGGAAAAAATAAGTATGTGTTATCACTGATTATTTAGTGAAGAGAATTCTGATATAACTGCAGAAGCAAAGGCCTGTTTCCATGGGGACTGTCTGGGTCTGGGAAATGTTTGTTAGCACAAACTTCAAGTTATTACGGCATTCACTATACAGTTATCTGGCTTGTATAGCTTCTCAATCTCAGCTGGCTCCAACATCCCACCCTACATTTTCAGAAATAAATACTTGTGTATGTGTCTGTGACGGGCTTCCAGCCTTCCAGTGTCAAGGTTGACATGCCAAGAAAAAAAGAGCTTCACAGGTCAATAAGGAAAGAACATATGGTGGTTGAATAATTCCAAAGTTTGAACTGGCATTGAAAACTACACAAGGCATTAGAATTCTGACCACAGGGAAGTCCAGTGACAAACGTAATAAAAATGGAAAGATAATAATAGAAAAAGAATCTCAGGAAAATTAAACTCTCGAGATAGCAAGATTGAAATAATAATGCAAATATCCAACTTTTCTCACTGTATGGCTGATTGTTCAAGTAGGATAGCTTATAGCTTTTCTTCCCTTAAATTTGGTATCTAATCATTATCTCATCTAATCCATCCTTTAAAATAGAAATCACACAGGTCTTCACTGAGAAACCATAGGCAAAATTTTCTTGACTGATTTCCATCAGTAACTGCCATTTTCATCAGTTCTTATTCTGATTAAGATGGAGGCTGGAGAGGGAACAGCCACATTTAATCCTTTTGATCTAAGAAAAAGTAAAAGATGAAACCAAGAAAGGAATGTGTTATCATGGTAGAAGTTTTCATTTGCTTGTCTGGGAGCCTCAATTTCCTTATCTGTAAAATGAGGTTAGTAATATTTACCCATGAGCCTGTTGGAGAATGTAAATGAGCCGTGGTGTGGGAGAGATCTGTATGATGGCACTTTCTCCTCAGAGACTCTTTTTAATGGACCTGTTGCTTTAATTAACCATAAGGACATGCCAGTGGCTTCAACAATGATGGCTTTAGCCCAGACCCCTTTACTAAGTTCTCAGTTCATATGTTCTGTGTTCCAAGAACATCTCCATTTGTCCTTCTCCAAGGCACCTTAAATGCACACAGACACACCAAAATCGTCTTTCCCCCAACATCTGGTGCTTTTCCTATATTCTCCAGTTCATGAATTTTACATCACCATTTATATGAACAAACCAGAAACCTAAATGTCACTTTTCCAATCTTCAGTGACTTTATTCTTCTCAGTATAGAGTTAAAGCATTCTGAATGTAGTCCTGGGTTTCCTTATGTCTATGAAGACAGAAATATAAAAGAAAAGCAGAGATTTTTTTTTAATATAGTGTAGTATAGTAATTTTTAAATATAGTATAGTATAGGTTCTTTAATAAAGTACTTTGTGTCTGAACCAGTTTAGCACCTGGAAGGAAATAAATACAATTCCTTGATCTGCTAACCTACAGGGATGGAACCAGTACATAGGCAAAGAGTGCTATAAAAAGGAGATTCTTACTGTGAATTAGACATGATTTCATTTCTTTTAGATTACTGAGAAAGGCAAAGGAAAACCAATAGACTTTAAAAGAAGAAAAAAGGAAGAAAGAAAGTGGAATTGAAATTTATTTTCTTGCCTCCAAGCACATATCACATTTATCAAAGGAAATAATATGCCTCTTAAAAATGTTTGTGATTGCCTTTTAATTTCTATTCAGTAACATCATTCAAGTAGCACTATGTAGCCTGTTGGAGAATATGAAACTAGCCTGAGAGAATGTTCAATTATGTTTGCAACTTGCTTTTATTTCTCATATGAGTACATTTCAATATTCACAACTGCTACTGATCTCTAATTTAAGATTTCTGTTGGAATTCTAATGCATTAACTTTTTATTAAAGTACTATCTAGAGTCACATAATTTAGGACTCAGTAGGATATTTGGGATTGTCTAGTTTGTCACCCTCACTTCCAAGAAAAAAGAAAAGGAAAAAAGTGGGATACGGTAGGGTTAAGACTTGTCCAAAGTTATCTATAGCATTTCAGAACTCACTCTGGAACCTAGACTTTGTGACTGTACCTAGTTTCCTCCCTCTGGCATTGGTATTCTCTACCTATTCTGTTTTAAACTTTTTGTTTTTTAAACAAAGAGTTCTCTCACAAAAGTTCACTGAGAAATTTGTTTTGTTAAATTCTCTTTGCATGCTTCAGGGCACTCTCGTGGTAACAAAAATAGAATGAAACCAATATAAAACCAAGTAAAATAAATGTTGTATCTTGATCGGTTCATTTCCATGTTACTCCGTATCCATTTTCCCCTAATGCCCTCTGCATCTACCATTCTGAATCTTCTTTTGACCTTGATTTTAACAGTTGCTGCAAACTTATCAGTAACGGCCCTTTGAATTCATTACCAAAATAATCTAAACCTATTATTAAAACATTTATATCTTCACTTGTCTACATTTAAGCATTAAACTTTCATTGAAAGTTGAAAGCAATAGAATAACTGTATTTTAAACCTCTTGGTAACTGGCTTCTTAACCATCTTTTTAAGGAATTTGAATTAATTATTTAAATAAAACATTATTTGCCTTGAGATTAACTGCTTGGTTTTTAAAGCCAATTTGTATGGGTAGGCAGCCTGCTGTTCCCTGCATATTAAAATTCAGAGTACACAAAGTAGATCTCAGCTTTGTTTAGCTTCTATACAGATATCACACAATATTACAGTGCCCTTGAATCCAGTATACTCATGTGAAATCCATATGTGAGGTGTATTTCTCTACATGTATCACCCTGCAACACAAGATCTCACAGACTACTAATGCTGTCTCCATCAGAAAGTACCATCTATCAGTGACGAATGTAATAAGTGAAAGTTGCTCAGTAGTGTCCAACTCAAGGAATTCTCTAGGGCAGAGTACTAGGGTGGGTAGCCTTTTCCTTCTCCAGGGGATCTTCCCAACTCAGGGATTGAACCTAGGTCTCCCTCATTGCAGGTGGATTCTTTACCAGTTGAGCCACAAGGGAAGCCCAAGGATACTGGAATGGGTAGCCTATCCCTTCTCCAGGAGCTCTTCCCGACTCAGGAATTGAACTGGGGTCTCCTGCATTGCAGGCGGATTCCTTACCAACTGAGCTATCAGGAAAGCTCTGATAAATATAATAACATATGCAATTTTTTTAAGTTAAAAAGCATTTTTACCCACCCCCACCCCACATATAAGCAAAACCAAGCAGGCATATACCAAAGCAACCTTGGGAGTATTCGTTCAACTTCATTGTGATGTTTATAACTTGACTGAAGTTTCTCTAAGTGTCCTAGAAATTAGAGGTCTTCATTTGCAAAGAGCTCTTGGGCCCTGGCCACTCTAGTTGGTTCAAAAGTAAACATTTGTGCTAATCAGAACTTCTGAGGATCAATGCTTTTTACCTGAACTATTGGGAAGGGAGATTCTTGCTTCGATAAAAATATTCTGCTGTACTATGCTTAGTTGCTCAGTTGTGTCCCACTCTTTGAGATCCCATGGACTGTAGCCCACCATGCTCCTCTGTCCATGGGGATTCTCCAGGCAAGAATACTGAAGTAGGTTGCCATGACCTTCTCCAGGGAATCTTCCCAACCCAAGGGTTGAACCCAGGTCTCCCACATTGCAGGTGGATTCTTTACCAGCTAAGCTACCAGGGAAGCCCTGATAAAAATAGTTTTCCTTTAATATGAAAACATAGTTTGTATTGCTCTTAGTTTATAATTATACAAGTCTCACAGAGAACTTTAAAGGAAATTGCCAATTCTGTGATTGATTGGATGTGGACATGATAAAATACTATGCCAATTAATATGTCTTTCAGTGCTAACAGTCATTAGTTCTAGAACTGTCTCCTTATTTTTGCTTCTTTATGGAAATCACATCTATAATTGGTTTGGCCTTTCTATTGCAAAATATAGAGCAGACAGGCTTAAATACAGAGCATCTTACCTTGCTTATTGACCAACTCAGTTATTTTCCTAAATTTCTCCTCCCTTTTGTGGTGTGAAAGAATAAGGCTGGTGTTTGGCTCTGTGGTTTATTTCTTGATTCTTTCATACCTAAATTTCTTTTGTCCAAGGTCTCTCAACCCATATAGTCAAAACCTGTCAGTTCAGTCGCTCAGTCATGTCTGACTCTTTGCAACCCCAAGGACTGCAGCATGCCAGGCTTTCCTGTACATCACCAACTCCAAAAGCTTACTCAAACTCATGTCCATCAAGTCAGTGATGCCATCCAACCATCTCATCCTCTGTTGTTCCCCTTCTCCCCCCACCTTCAATCTTTTCCAGCATCAGGGTCTTATCAAAAGAGTGGTGGCCAAAGTATTGGAGTTTTAGCTTCAGCATCAGTCCTTCCAATGAATATTCAGGACCAATTTCCTCTAGGATTGACTGGTTGGATCTCCTTGCAGTCCAAGCGACTCTTAAGAGTCTTCTCCAACACCACAGTTCAAAAGCATCAGTTATTCAGCGTTCACCTTTATAGTCCAACTCTCACATCCATACATGACTGTTGGGAAAACCATAGCTTTGATTAGATGGACCTTTGTCAGCAAAGTAATGTCTCTGCTTTTTAATATGCTGTCTAGGTTGGTCATATCTTTTCTTCCAAGGAGCAAGCATCTTTTAATTTCATGGCTACAGTCACCATCTGCAATGATTTTGGAGTCCCAAAAAACAAAGTCACTGTTTCCATTGCTTCCCCATCTATTTGCCATGAAGTTATGGGACCAGATCACTTCTGAAATGCCAATACTTTGGCCACTTGGCCACTTGATGTTAAGAACTGACTCACCTGAAAATTGGAATCAAAGAGTCACACCTTTAATGCCTTTGTAGAACAGGCTCATGGAAAGCAGGAGTGAAATTATCTGCAATGAGAGCATCTTCCTTGGACCGAAGACTTGTTTGTGAACAATCCTGATGGGACCATGTGTGGGAAGAGTTACCTAGTATTCCATGTGTGAACAGGCTGGGTAAACTGTATCATGGCTCTGTGGGATGCTGAGGTCAAGGTTGGCTAGTTCAAGGTGATGTACAGTTTTTCAAGGATGTGCACAGCTGTCCACATCCTAAGACTGAATCCTTTTTGTTGTGTTTGCAGATGCTTCAACCAGGACTCTAACTTATTTGAGAAATTTTTGCACCATATGAATAATGCCCCAAGGCTTTCAAAGAGGAAAACATGTGCACCTCGATGCAAAGATATATGGGTTTCAGTGCAAAACATTCCGGTGGGGAGATTTTAAAAATTAATTTGTATTCAAAGCAGCACAATATGGAGTATTTGAGGCATTTAAGAATTTTAAATATGAGGGAGTGTGCTGAATGAGGAAGCTGTTCATTTGAATTAGTATATCAGAGTTTAGAACAGGTGGGGAAACTCAACTTTCTTTTTTTAATGACCAAATGTTGCAAAATTGAGTTTTGCTTTGCCCACACAGGAGCACTAAGAAACCAAAGCAGCAGCCTTCAACTCTGCTAAAGAGCTCTGAATATGCTATATTGCAGTCACTTCTGCACATTCAATGCAAGCCACTATGTGTGTTTGTAAACAACTAAAAGACCCAACTAATCTTGAACAATACACAAATGAGCCATCTTTGAGAATGCCAGTCGCCTGCTAATAACTTTCTAAAATTGCTCTCTAGCACTAATTGAAATCATAAATCCTTATCACATTCAAAGCCCAACCACTGTATACCATTAGCTCACCATGGTTCTTAATCTTCTTCTTCTGGGCCACTTTCTTGCTGTATCCTTCCACTTGGAGCAGCCACATTTATTATTACAGTTCAAGCACCTGGCAGCATCCCTGCTGGAGAGTTATATAACATCATTCTAAGCACGTCACTATGAGGGCATGCTTAATAGGAACATCTACCCCAGTCCTATTGGAACAAGGTCAGAAAATGTCAGAGAAATGTATTTTCACTCATTTCATCCTAGATGCCTGTAGATAACAGAGATCGAAAGAATATTTAAATTCTGTTTTGTTAAGACAGGCTACTTCTGTTATATAGTGGAGCAGGTAGGAGGTTATGGTTGCCTCTAGACAATTTGCCAGACAAGAAAAATGGCTTTGCAGACCATCTGACAGCTTTATTCTTGTGGCTCCGGCAGAAAAATAGGCAAAAAGATTGCAGAGGCGGCTGAGTGGAATACAACACAACAGTTCAGAAAAATATTAACTGCTTGTAAAATGAGTGGGAGGATGCAGTAAAGGAACTGGCATTTCAGTTATATAAAACCACTTATTACAACATTTTTATAGCCAAATTATACTCCTTTTCTGTGTGATATCTTTGGGTCTGTTGCCTGGAATAGATGGGAAAGAATCTTTACACAAGGCAAGGAATGTTTATGTGGAAAGAAAGAGAAGGAGCAGCTATGAATCATTTTATGGATGAATTATGTTTATTATCTCAAGAAAGATCCCCTGGAAGTTTAGGTCTGATTTTACAGTGGACTGTATGCTTTTACAGATCTGTTCTGGGCCCATTTATTCGCCTGTACAACCACTCCTGGGCCTTCTAGTGGACACTTGTAATTAATGTGGAATGCTCTGATACTTGTATCAAGATGAGTCAGCTTGGGGCCTTAAAAAGCTGAGACAACAGTGAATACCTTGAAGTGGAAAAGACAGACTCCATAAAGTTTTTCTGAGGTGACGGCCCACCTGGTAGAGTCATCTTCAGTTCACCGCTTTTAACCAGCCTCTCTCATTAAAGACAGAAGAGAAATCAGCCTCTCAGCTCTCTTGTAAGAGTAATAAGGACTTGTACATTTCCTGTCAAAGCTCTTTTTTTTGGCATAAAAAGTGAAGAACACAGACCATGCACCCTCAACAATAGTACATCTTGTAGTTGTAAGTAGTGTCTGTTCAAAGAGAAAAATCTGTAATGAAATACTTGGGAAAGTACAGGCTGATACAGGATTAAGTAGCTTTTCATCCTGCAGGACTTCTCAGGTCTTTGGATATCCTAATATACATTTCAGATCTTTAAGACAGGAATATATGCATTTCTGATATTTATTTTACCACAGAGATCTTTATTTTATGGAAACTAACATGTGGCCAGTGTTCCTTTGGCTACTGTAAGGAGTCATGCACTTTTATACAAGACTCTCTTGTATAAAAAAGTCCTGGATAAAAAGTCCTGATACTTTTAAGTATCAGGCAGATTTAAATATTTGCCTTTTAAAATTTTTTTAGAATTCTCCATTGTCTCCATTTATCATATAATAATGATCAATGCCTTTATTTATTTACATTCAAAAAACCAGATGATCCAGTCTTGTATTTTCTCCCTTTATGACCCATTATGGAGCTTTCTTTGCCTCTCACACTCTAGTCCAATTTGTTCCTTGCTTTTCTCTGTGTATAGTTCGTACCTCTCACCTCTATATCCTTGAAGACAATACTTCCTCTTTCTGGAACAAGCTGTTTCTTCACTTCAGTTCAGTCGCTCAGTCGTGTCCGGCTATTTCTTACTTCTACCTATTTGGGACCTAGATATTTTTCCACCATCATGCCAGATGCCACCTTCCACAAATCCTTTGGTTTTACATTTGGAAATCATTCCTTCCTGCTTTAGTGTTTGCTATTGTATTTGGGGTGGACCTCTGCTATAACTTACATCAGCCTTCCAGTGTTCTGATTGTTTGCTAATTTCTGAGTTCTTCTGCATACATATGAGTTGTTTGAGGCCAGGGACTACCTAGTCTTGTCTTGTTCGTCTTTGGCCACAGAGCCTGTTACATTGTCGAAACAGAATCTAGGTTAAGCTAAATTGAGATATTTAACCCCTAATCCCCATTTTTACTCGGCTTTCTCTCTTCAGCTTCTCTGCAATGTTTTTGAAATGGGCCAGACCATTGGATGATGGCACGTTCCACCTTAGAGCTGGCCTAAAACCACCCTTGTAAGTCTGAATGTACTGTGCTTTGCTTCAGTGTTACACTGTCTATTTCATACATCCATGACTGACGTGCTCCTGACTGGGGGACAAATTTCTCAGGACTTTGCAGCTTACCTGCAGAATTGCTCTAGACTTACATGCATAAGGCTGAGCCTACAGGGAGGAGAGGCAGTTGAACTTACAGGAGGTCTAATTCACCCTTTGTCTCAGGTCTAGCAAACATACATGTGCACAGATGTGTCCCTGATGACGATGCTGTCTCCAAGTTCTTCCTTTACTCAGGCTTTGAAGCCCTTCCTGATGACATTCAGGATGACAGAACCCGTATAATCACAGTCTTCTGAGCTTTTGTTCCATGAGACTTCTTCACTGAGTATTGGCTTAGCTTTGTGTGGGTTCACTCCCATAGAGGTTGGTGGCAGAACTCATTTTCCATGGCTGTGGGACTTGTGGCAGTTCACTTCTTCTTCAAAGTCAACGATAGAGAGAAAGAAACAGACCCCAGTAAGATTACACTTCAGTGTGATCAACACATCTCATCCCCTTTGCCTTGTAACACTGGTTGGAAGCCCAGTCAAAGGTCCCACCCACCCTTGAGGGGAAGGGATCACACAAATGTATATATATGGCTGCCATCTTACTGCCTGTCCTCCAATAAGAGGGATGATAGCAATAGCAGTGGTTTTGTGGGTTGTTGTGGTGATTAAACGAATTAATACAGAAAAAGTGCCCAGTACTTAGTATGTGTCCTATAAGGGTTTTCTGTTTCTAATCAGACCTGTGAATGGAAGAGCAAGCTGGTTTGGAATGAGTGAATGAATGAATGAGTGAATGGGAATACATCCAAGATTTATAACTGGGTAGATTTCCCAAGCACGCTCTTTGCACAGGCTGAATTCCCCAGTGGTTTCAGATCAGCATCTGTGAGCTCTGTCGTGGGTGGTGTTGAATGTCAGCTGTAGGTGGGTATTACTTACCTTAGTCATCTGTAACTAATTTCAGACACACTCTGTTTTCAGGCAAATGTCGGTAATTGCCATTTTTGCTAATTGTGAGAATGACTTGTTTACCATCTTCTCTCACAACTCTAAGAATGTGAGTTGGGAATCAAGGAGTGGGCTTGAATGAATTGGCTTCCTCCTGTGTGAGAAACTGAGGTATCATTTTGGTGCCACACGCTGGCTTGTAGGCAAAGTTCAATCATAGAACTAGGAATCAGCTTAGAAATGCTGTGGCCAAGCACAGACTCCCTGGTCCACAGACAAAGTATACAAAGAATGAATTTCCTTATTTCAGCTGAATGCATTTTCTGTGCTAGCTGCTCAGGGAACAAAGGGAAGGAAACAGACAAAAATCATGCTTGTGGAATTTTTACCGTACGATTCCTGAATTCTTTGACACGCCTTCCATTTAAAGGGAGGAGGAATTTATGTGTCCTCTCCTTGAATCTGGGCTCTATGAATGTTGACAAATAGCCTATGGCAGAAATGATGCCGTGCTAGTTTCTAGTCCCAGACATTAAGGATTTGCAACCTCCATTCCCTACCTCCATGCTTGCTCTTGAAACCTAGTCACCATCCCGTCATGGAGAGGCCCTGTGCAGATGAAATGATAGCCAGCATCACCTGCCAGCCGTGTGAGGGTGCCATCTCAGAAGTGTATCCTTCAGGACCAATAGAACTGACGCTACATGGAAAAGGGCTGAACTGTTCCTATGAGCTCCTACCCAAATTATCACTGTTGTTTTGAGTTACCACATTTTGGGCTAGCTTGTTCAGCAGCAGTAGATAGCTGGGACAATGAGAGGAAACAGAGACTAGTCAAAGCCTCAAGCTGGCAACCTATATCTATATGATGAGATCATTGCTCTGCAGGATAAGAACATCTGTGAGACCATCAAACTAGGAGCCTCTGACTTAGGTTGTACAGCCAGAGAGGGTTTCCCTGAAGTGATGCTTGAGCTGAGATTGAAAGAAGCTAACTGGGTGAAGGTGAAGCAAGAAAGAGCTGTGGCAGGGCCTCATGGTGTGCAGGAGCACGAGATATTTGAAGAGGGAAGAAAATCAGCGTGAATTGGGGGGAGATATGGGGTGCAGGGGGTGAATCAAGGAGCTGCCGTCAAGATGGGCAGCATCCAGGTGTTAGAGTGGCCTGGTCCCCATGTCGGGCAGTACTCTGTGTTCTCACAGGATGAGATTGTAGGGCTCACAGGCATGTGTCAGATGAGTGGGAGGGAGAGTGGAGAAACTTGACAGAGGATTTGGTAAAATTTGTGCATCTTTGTCTACAAATGCTACCCGTTGTGAGTGACCTCAGTGATGGCCTGAGGTGGGGGTGCTTGATTCAGTAAGAAATTGTTTCCTGACAGGAGAAAGGCTGAAAGACTTTTTCTGAAGAGTTCTAACTCCTTTTCCAAGCTGCTTTTCTCAGCTGACCTAATTCAGTAGCAGTGTCTCTAGGAGTTTTTAATAGATTCACAGGGACTAGTGTTTCACAGACTGTTCTCTATTTTTACATCTTTACAGTGAAGACATTCTTCCTTACAGCTAAGTATATTTGCTGGAAATTTGGGCTGCTTTCTCTCCTCTTGCCTCTGTTTAGACAAGAAAACATAGAACACAGGCCTTGACATGTATTTCATTCATGTGTGTGAGAACAGTTGCTTCCACTCTGTTCTGTCCTCCAACTTTTACAATTGTCCCTTATCTTTCAGGCAGCATCTCCTGCCTTAACCCTCAGATTCACCCCTTCCTTCCTTCCCACACCCACAGCATGTCCATATTCCTTCAAACCTGACCCTCAACTTCATGTGTGTGTGCTAAGTCACTTCAGTGTTGTCCAACTCTTTTGCGACACTGTGGAGTGTGGCCTTCTAGCTACTCTGTCCATGAGATTCTCCAGGCAAAAATACTAGAATGGGTGGCCATGTCCTCCTCCAGGGGATCTTCCCGACCTAGAAATCGAACCCAAGTCTGTTGCATCTCCTGAAGTGGCAGGGAGTTTCTTTACCACTAGCACCACCTGGGAAGCCTCCAGCTTCATGTAAACAGCAAGTATGTTTTTGTGAACCGGACACTTTGATAACTAGAATAATCTGACCAGAGCAGTGGTTCTCAACCCCAGCAGCATGTTAGAATCACTGGAAGAGCAGAGGACGGAGGGAGGAAGTGAGAAGCATAAAGTATGTCGGTGCCTTTAGACCTATGTGCAGAAAGTCTGATTTTATTGGTTCTTCACTATTGGAGTTGGAGGCTACAAGTAAGATAGGGAAGTAAACTAGAATGATCCATGTGGTAATCAGTCAGACTCAGATACATAGGTACGAATTCATGTTTGGTTTACTACAGATACAGATAGTTGTGGGCCTTCCTTGGTGGCTCTAGTGGTAAAGAACCAGCCTGCCAGTGCAGAAGATCTAAGAGACACAGGTTTGATCCCTGGGTTGAGCATATCCCCTGGAGGAAGGAATGGCAACCCACTCCAGGATTCTTGCCTGGAAAATCCCATGGACAGACGAGCCTGGTGGGCTATAGTCTTTAGGGTTGCAAAGAGTCGTACACAACTGAAATGACTTAGCATTCACAAATAGCTACACATAGATAGATAGATGTATTTATATTCACATATATCTCCTTGCTCTGCCAGCTGAGATGAAATATTTATAGAAGCAATGAAACCTTAGTAGCAAAGAGTACATCTAGACCCAGATATTGGTGTCTAATTCCATTTCCAGTAAAAGGAACCAGTAATCCTTAAAGAAATGGCTGATGTTAGAATTGGGGCAGGAAATATATAAGATGAGCCTGGAGCATCTTATACTGTCAAAAAGTCTGGAAATACACAAAAATTGAACACCCCAAAACCCCACAATGATGATGGTATGTCAAAGTGGCACTGAAAAAGCTTCCAGGGGCCAAGACTAAGACAATCAGAGCAAGAAAGTTAAGTAGTACTAGATTATAACTCAAAGTATAAATATCCATGAATGAGTTCATACTGGCATACGTAAATGACTCAGTAAACAAATAAATGGGAAGAAGAGAGAAATCAGAGAACTCTCCCACCAGAAGAATTCCAAACAATCTACAGTTACACTTTCCTCTCAAGGAGGGGAAACCTAACTCCTCATTCTTTAAGTGTGGCCTGTGCATAGTGACTTCTTTCCAGAAGTATTTACAGTATGCACAGGGAGGAAGAGAATAACTTAACAGGAAAGAAATCTGACAAATAGTACCTCGGCCAGCAAGGTAATCAAGGTTAACATCAATAACGGCAAGTCTTGCAGAGTGATATACCATTGACACAATATGGTGCAAATGGTATTTTACCTCTGTCATCTTCCTCCTAAAAAAAAAAAAAAAGCCATCACTTCAGACTCTTCATGAGGAAAAATCAGACAAAGCCCATTTGAGTGACAGTCTATAAAATACCTAACTCCTTGAAACTGTCAAGGTCTTAAAAAACAAGGGAAGTCAGAGAAACTGTCATAACCAAGAGAAGCCTAAGGAGACATGGCATGCCATGCAAAGTGGCATCCTTCTCTAAGTAACATTTTTCTTTAACAGAATTGAGAAGGATTTAGTTTAAGCAAAAAAGAAGTATATTGAACTCAATTTTTATTAGATGGTCTCTAATAACATGACTGTGAGTGATTTGGTATTCTTCTAGATATATATTTTTAAATTTTCCATGATAAAATTGGAATCATGCATCACCTACCATTTTGAAACCTATTTTCACAAATGGTCAGTTAAAATTTTTCTCCCATTCTATAAATAATCTTAAAACATAAAATGAGAACTTTAATAGCTGGATGATGTTAATTGCTATATTTGCTAAAAAATACAGGGAAGGAAGAAAAAAGGCAGGATAAAGGGTAAGGAAGAGTAGAAGTAGTCTTAGGTGGTAACAATGGCTGTAGCATTGATGTCAGGAGTGCTTGATTCACTGATGTGGTGGGAGTTTGGCAGGCAGAGGGAAAACTAGTTCTTGCTCCTCTAAATCCATTTTTCTGCGGACAAAAGTCTCTAGAGAGATCATTTCAATGGTTCTCATTTTCTACTGCAAATGAGGAGGAAGGCTATTTACCAGAAAGTTGAACAGCTCCTTCAGTGCCATGTTTTTTCTCTGTCTCATTAGATGGATATCCCAAGGCTTAGAAATTAGTTGGCAGTATTGGACAATGCAGTTAGGTCTTTTTAGAGCTCCAGCCTTTTCAGTTCAGAGCCACTTCCTGGCCCATTTTTTAAATGATAGCGTGTGTCTAGGAAAGAACTAGTTGAGAGAATACTGGTTTCCCTGCCTGAATTCAACGTATATTAAAAGTATACAAAAAGTAATCAGTATGATATGGCAGTTGACCCCATGATACAAATCCTCTATCAGTTTCTGTGCTTCCTCCCCTAAAATCAAATTCCACAGTGCCTAGGCATACTCTTTCTTCACAGAACAAACTGTACTTGAGATATACTAGGATATACTAATCTTGGCCTGGGTTAGGTTGCCTAGGTTTACATAGTTATCACAATGCTTATATTTTCTTGTTAACCACAATTTCTTCTCCTTTTGGACATTTGGAAGGAAAATTGAAGGGAAACTTTGCTTGAGTGGGTTGCTGTGCGTGGAGAATTATTTTTGGCTGTCATAACAAGGACATTTATAAAACAATGAGTGTTTTCATGGAGAGTGAGGGAGGTAGTCACGGAAATGTGGGGCCAGTGTGGATTTGGGAGTTTTGAGTAGTATGTGGGTGACTGCTGACATTTGAGAACTTTTATCTGGGGTGGATTACAGATGAAAAATTATACATGTAGGCATTTTAATTGGCATTTAGTAATGCCAAGTCAATAACCAATTCAGTATGGTGGAAAAAATCCATAAGTTGATCAGTCCTTTTGAGAAAGATCATAGATCATATTAAGAAGTATTTTGAGGTGTTAGGTAATATATATGATCACTGAAAACCAACCTTTTTGAAATGCTAGAACTTCAGATTTATGGGGAGTTTTTGTTTGTTTATTTGTTTGTTTTGCTGTAAGAAAAATTTCAGAGTCCTATGAGTCCATCTTAAATTCCACCCCAGGAAGGTTAGTTAGAGAAATAATTTAAGGCTTGTCTTAAAAATTATGTTAACTCTCGAGAGATTGGATGAGTAAGTCACATAGAGAGAAAGAGATATGATGGATTAGATTCATTACTATGTTGCTAGGCAACCACAAAAAAATGCAAAATCATAAGCAATTACATGTCAGTGTGGTAAGTGATGGTAATGTAGGAACAGAAATTTGGGGTTCGAATCCTTGCTCCCTCCCTTTTTAGCTTTGTGACTGCAAGCAAATCAGAGAACTTTTCTGACCTTTTCTGAACTTCAGTCTCGTCTTCTATAATATGAGGTGGTTGTGCTGTGTGCTGTGCTGTGCTCAGCTGGCTTCAGTCGTGTCTGACTCTTTGTGACCCCACGGACTTTGGCCCACCAGGCTCCTCAGTACGCGGGATTCTCCAAGTAAGAATACTGGAGTGGGTTGCCATGTCCTCCTTCAGGGGATCTTCCCGACCCAGGGATTGAACCTGCATCTCATGGGTTCTTTACCCCTGAGCCACCAGGGAAACCCCATAAAATGAGGATACTGATAATGAATACAAGCCTCACAATCTCTACCGTGTGGTCATAAGAATGAAACAAGAAAGATATAAAAGCCTGGTGTAGAAAATTTAATTACAGTATTAAATGCTGGTAGAGACCCCAAATTGGTGTTGCTGTGGTTCTAGTTCTGATCAAGAGAGATTTAAGAATTTATAAATGTATTATTTAATAGTAAGTTGTTTTCTGGTGTTATTGTTATTCACACAAAGCCAGGCTAATGCTGTCCCTAGGGCAAAAGGAAGAGTTTTGTCTGTAGGCCGTGTCCTATGTTGGAGGAAGTCTTGCAGAAGACATGTCCTCCAGTTGACTTGTGAACTGGACCTGGGCAGACAAGAGGCTCCGCACACCTGACTGTACCCTTGGAATCCCTATTTTCCCCACAGTGGGAAATATCCTCAAGAGACTAAGATGTTGTTGAAACCATCTGGACTGAATATGTAACTGAACCCTGTTTTAAGGTCTCACATAAACTTTAAAGATTTGGCAGGTGGTTACAGAGATCTTGTCTTACGGTCACTCAAGCCTCAGAAATAAGTTTCCTTGCTTGTTGAAACCTGCCACCTACTAATCTGGAGTAATCTGCCTCTTTTCTTTGGTCTCTATGCCCTCTGTGTAGGGGGCCAGTTTGCCAACCAACACCCCACCAGAGTGGCAAGGAGGTATTCAGAAAGGTTAAAGTGTTTGCAGATGAAGGCTTGATGGGGCCAGGCACTCTGTTGCAGGAAGAGAGGTTGTTTGTGGTCACAGCATTAGGTCTTGAATTGTGAGGTGGTGCAGTGAATCAGGCCTTGGCCAGTATTCCATTTGGCCTAAGGGATAGGGAAAGGAATTCTTCCCCATAAGACTCTCTCCATGGATAACCATGAAGTCCTTAGCAAGAAGGCAACATCGACTAGGCCAGACTCCACAGCTCTGAAATGAAAAAGAGGCCAAAGGGTCCTACAACCAGAGCTCCCAGGACAGGGGCTCTAAGAACACCTTCCCCCATTTCCTATGGTCACTTAAATCTTTCTAATTTACACACTTTTGTTTTAGATCTTCCACTACTAAAGTATGAGTTCCTTGAAGAGAGGCGTGTGACTTGGTCATTAGGAAGAAAGCACATAGCAATTGAAGATAAAATACTTGATTTGGAATTGAAAAATTCAACTGCAAATCTCATCTCCAAGCAGTGAGTTTCTCAAAATTTATTATCTATATCACTTTAGGCAGTCAGTTCAGTTCAGTCGCTCAGTTGTGTCAAACTCTTTGCGACCCCATGGACTGCAGCACGCCAGGCCTCCCTATCCATCAACAACTCCCAGAGTTTACTCAAACTCATGTCCATTGAGTCGGTGATGCCATCCAGCCATCTCATCCTCCGTCGTCCCCTTCTCCTCCTGCCCTCAATCTTTCCCAGCATCAGGGTCTTTCCAAAAGAGTCAGCTCTTCGCATCAGGTGGCCAAAGTTAGGAGTTTCAGCTTCAACATTAGTCCTTCCAATGAACAGCCAGGACTGATCTCCTTTAGGATGGATTGGTTGGATCTCCTTGCAGTCCCAGGGACTCTCAAGAGTCTTCTCCAACACCACAGTTCAAAAGCATCAATTCTTCGGTGCTCAGCTTTCTTTATAGTCCAAATCTCACATCCACACATGACTACTGGAAAAACCATAGCATTGACTAGACAGACCTTTGCTGGCAAAGTGATGTCTCTGCTTTTTAATATGCTGTCTGGGTTGGTCATAACTTTCCTTCCAAGGAATAAGTGTCTTTTAATTTCATAGCTGCAGTCACCATCTGCAGTGATTTTGGAGCCCCCAAAAATAAAGTCTGACACTGTTTCCACTGTTTCCCCATCTATTTCCCATGAGGTGATGGGACCGGATGCCATGATCTTAGTTTTCTGAATGCTGAGCTTTAAGCCAACTTTTTCACTCTCCTCTTTCACTTTCATCAAGAGGCTCTTTAGTTCTTCTTCACTTTCTGCCATAAGGGTGGTGTCATCTGCATATCTGAGGTTATTGATATTTCTCCCAGCAGTCTTGGTTCCAGCTTGTGCTTCTTCCAACCCAGTGTTTCTCATGATGTACTCTGCATGTAAGTTAAATAAGCAGGGTGACAATACACAGCCTTGATGTACTCCTTTTCCTATTTGGAACCAGTCTGTTGTTCCATGTCCACTTCTAACTGTTGATTCTTGACCTGCATTCAGATTTCTCAGGAGGAAGGTCAGGTGGTCTGGTATTCCCTTCTCTTGAAGAATTTTCCACAGTTTGTTGTGATCCACACAGTCAAAGGCTTTGGCATAGTCTATAAAGCAGAAAGGTCTTAAATCCTCTGAGGCTTATTTTCTGTTTCTGAAATATTGTAGTCTCTAATCGGATAATTCAGGTTTTTTTTTTTTCTTTTCAAGTTTATTTAATATTTACACTATATGCTGAAAAATGTGTACTTCATACCTTGTATGTATTCACTCATGAAGGCTCGGTGAGGGGCAGTATTATTCCATTGTGCAGATACAGTCATTGACCGTCTTGCAGAAACAGCTCCAGGCTCAGTCACTGGTTGTTCTGAGCCCTTTTCTATTAAATTTTCTCCCTAGGTATCCTCATCTGCCCTTGTGGCTTTAAATATCATCTGGATGCTAAGGACTTCCAACTTAATATATCAAGCCCAAACCACTCCCCTGAACCTGAGACCCACATACCCAGCTGCCCCTCAATATCTAATAGGTATCTGAATTTGACCTAGGGTGAGCTCCTGCTATTCCTCCTAAATGTACTTTTTTCCAGTTATACCTTCTCAGTGAGTAACTCTGTTCTTTCAACGGCTCAACTCAAAAGCCTTGGCGTCATCCGCGAACCCTTAGTCTGGCCCCCACATTCAGTCTTTCCAGAAATCTGGGCAACCCTACCTCTAGACCCCTCTCGTCTGGGCTTCTTCTTCAACTTCTGTCGCAGCCACCGTCATCTCTGGCCTGGATGTATTGCAAGGGCCTCCTGACTGGGCTCCCTCCTTCTGACCTTGAGCCATGATGGTCTGTTCTCAACACAGAAGCCAGGGAGATGCTGCTGGAAGGTGATTAGAAGATGTGTCCCCTGGGCTCTGCACCCGCTGATGCAGAGTAAACTCTCATCAGAGTCAACTCCAAGTCCTCGTGTGATGTGAGGCCCAACACGACTGCTACCTCCGCTTGGCCCAGGGCTCTATCCTCTGCCAGCTTTGCCCTCCTGGGTCCTTCACCAGCCTTCTTGTGGCCTTGATGTTTCTCCAACACACCAGGCACATTTTTTCCTCAGAACGTTTGTGCTCATGGCTCCCCCTGCCTGGAATTCCCTGCTCCCAGATACCTGCATGGCTCCTTCACTCACTTTCTTCAGGCTCATCTCATGCTTTCTCAGCAAGGTCTGTCCTGACTCCCCTTTCTAGAACACCAGCTCTGAAACACCCCTCCGCATTCCAACCCCCTTCCCTGACTGACCTTTTTCCTAACACCTATCATTGCCTAAAATACTGTGTACTTTGTTTATAGTAGATCTTTCCCTCTAGGATGAAAACTCCACAAGAGCATACGGGTCCCCCAGTGTCCAGAACTGGCCATGACACTTAGGTGTCCAGTACATATATTTGGAATCAGTGAATAGGGAAATTAAATTTTAATCTCAGGAAGATGAAGAAATTGTCCACACTCAAAAAGGTCTAAACAGGCACTCAGAGAGTTCAGTTCTCTCAGAGATGGGGAAAGGCAGGATTCAGGCCCCCACTGACTCTGGTTCACTCATTTCTGAAAGCCCCTGAAGTGCTCTTCTTTGCAAAGAAGTGTTTTTTTTAGAACTCTGAACAAAGATGCCCCTGTGAATAGGACCCGCTGGGATGCCTGGCGCATAGCAGGCTGACAATGCTAACTCCTGGAGTTCCAAATTCATAGCCCTTGACATGGCCTGTCAGCTTTCACTGCCTTCAATTCTAAATTCGTATGATCTTAGCATAATTAGCTCAGTTTTTGTCATTCCACAACTGCTAAGTATGCAGTGGCTGTGGTGTGTTATGGCTTCTCTTGGAAGCAGATGACATATCATGAAATATTTATTAAAAAAAACAAGTGCAGGCTTTCTTAATTATTACCACTGACTGCTTTCCCCTCCAAGTCCAGGAGAGGTGAGTCTGTGTTTGACAGAACTGCTTGAATATGATAATTTCCTTTTGATCTTTCATTTTCCTCCTATGCATTAGGGTGCACTTTGTGGCTTCTTTGAAAATCTCCACTCAGCCTCACTGGCTGCTAGTTTATTTTCCCCATTCTGTACTGCCTTTTGCTTTATCATTTACACTTCTTAGGCTGTTTCAGATGAATAAATATTGCTCCAACTGCTCTAGCTTAATATAACTACTATTGCTCTTTAACTCTCTGTGCTAGAATTAGCCAGAAAATACACACCAGGGTTGTTTCCTGTTTTGTGTATTAATATTAAAAAAAATAATTTCTTTCTCTGGGATCCCTAAAGTTTATTCTTGGGAGTGGAGAGACAGATCTTTGGATATGAGTCCATGACTTCAGTTCATTGCTAAAGAGGACCCATTTTTCACTTAAAGGAATCACTAGTTCTTTAGTGGGCAAGTCAAGTTAGAAAGTGCTTCAGCTTTTCACAAGCCCCTTGTTACTCCTAGAAGAAAGATAGCTGTTGAATTCACTTGGTCTCCCTCTTGTTTTCATCCTGGGCCAAGACCTCCCTTTTGTCTCCTCCCTGTTTCTTTCCTTTTTATCTTGTCCCACTCCTCCAATGTCATGTGAATACAAGAAACTTATTTAATGGATTTTCACATGTGACTAGGCACAGGGTGTCCCACCTCCACAAAAGGTAACCAGAGAATAGAAAGCTTGTTCTTCATGAGAGTTCTAAATTCCTTAACTAAGCAGCCGCATTCAGTCATCCCTGAAGTTTCCTTTGCCCTTTCTGCACTGTCCTAAGTCTGCTTTCTTGGAGAAGCCAAGGAAATTAGAACGGATAGAAACTTTCGCAGGAACATCTATTCATTTATATTCACCTAATGAGGGACTCCCCTGGTGGCTCAGACGGTAAAGCATCTGCCTACAATGCAGGCAGGTTCAATCCCTGGGTCGGGAAGATCTCCTGGAGAAGGAAATGGCAACCCACTCCAGTATTCTTGCCTGGAAAATTCCATGGACAGAGAAGCCTGGTAGTCTACAGTCCATGGGGTCGCAAAGAGTTGGACATGACTGAGCGACTTCACTCACTAATAAGGGAAGTAGAAGCCAGCCCGTTTCATAGATGGAAAAGCTGAAGAACTGAAAAGGTAAGATCTAAAAATAAGAAGGTAAAAATTAAGGGTAATTTAGAGGGCATATTTAATACATACCAAAGAATACATGTGACACAGCAAGACACAGAAGACAATAACAAAATGATTAAACAGTATTAAACCATTGAATTTACCTCTGGATCACCCAAGAACTAACTACTATCCTAAATTTTGTGTTTATTATTCCTCTGCTTTTTACCAGATCGTATTAGTACTTCTGTATATATTTCTAGGCAATATATCATTAATATTTCATTTTTGTTATTTTCAAGTACTATAAATGATAACACATTGTAAGGAGTTCTGCGACTTTTTTTCACTCATACAATGCAACTCCATCATAACCAATACATGCTATCAAAAAATTCAGCTACACAAAATGAAGTATCATATTTCTTCCAGATTAATGAAATGAACAAAAACCTGAAAAGCTCATGGGCTAGAATTCTGGAAGTCCAGCTGCTTGGTTCAGATCGAATCTGATCCTGACTGCTGTTGGTGAGGGTTGCCTGTTCCTTTTTGGTGTCAGTGGGGACAGTTCTGTAATCTTTATCACCATTGGGAAGTGAACAAGTTGACTTGCAGTGGACTGTGGCAAGAATGTTTTTGGATCACTGAGATTAAGTTTTTTGGCAGCCAGTTTTAAATATCCTCCTCAGTAAACGTCTTTCCATTCAGGATGACTTTTTTTTTTAATTCAGATTTGTGCCTCTATCTCTTGATCACTAGAGATTTGTTGACTTTATTAGTTTTCTCAAAGAACTGACTGACTTAACAGATCATTTCTATTTAAACATTCTGTTTTTATTTCATTAAAAAATTTCCTCCTACTTCCCTTAAATCTATGTGGTTGTTGTTTCTCTAAGACCTTTAACTAATTGCTTATCTCACTAATTTTCAGCTTCTTTTTTTATTACGTAAGCATCTAGAGCTACACATTTTCTTGAAGTAGTAGTTTTGGTCCATTTTACAAGTCGTGATTTGTGGTTATGTGGGTCAGGTTGGTCTAAATATGTTTCAGTAATAAACAGCTCCTAATTCTCATTTAGTTAAAACAACAAAGGTTGTTTCTAACAAATTCCCATTTGATGCAGACAATGCTGGCTCATGGACCACATTTTAAGTTGCGCAGCCATGAAATTAAAAGACGCTTACTTCTTGGAAGGAAAGTTTTGACCAACCTATATAGCATATTAAAAAGCAGAGACATTACTTTGCCAACAAAGGTCCATGTAGTCAAGGCTATGGTTTTTCCAGTGGTCATGTATGGATGTGAGAGTTGGACTGTGAAGAAAGCTGAGTGCCAAAGAATTGATGCTTTTGAACTGTGGTGTTGGAAAAGACTCTTGAGAGTCCCTTGGACTGCAAGGAGATCCAACCAGTCCATTCTGAAGGAGATCAGTCCTGGGTGTTCATTGGAAGGAATGATGCTAAAGCTGAAACTCCAATACTTTGACCACCTGATGCTGGGAGGGATTAGGGGCAGGAGGAGAAGGGGACAACGGAGGATGAGATGGCTGGATGGCATCACCAACTCGATGGACATGAGTTTGAGTAAACTCCAGGAGTTGATGGACAAGGAGGCCTGGCGTGCTGCAATTCATGGGGTCGCAAAGAGTCGGACACGACTGAGTGACTGAACAGAACTGAACTGATTTAAATTCATTCTTTCCTCCTTATGAAATGGAACTTTAAGCTAGTAACAGCTATGAAATAAACAATGCATCTTAAGCTGTGAAATAGATAAGTATCTTATATTCTTATAGTCACTTATTCCTGTTTAGTTATCTCTTCAGATACCCTTTGGGTCTTCTCTTGATGGTGTCATTTCTCCTTTCCAGGTAGGGAAATTAGGAGACAGAAAGGGATTTCTCCACAAGGCAGTAGCAGGTATTTGGATCAGAATACTGGCCTCATATGTCTTGTTCAGCTCTCTGAACCACACATGAAAGCAATTCAGTGAGCTCATGGTTACACCATTCTAGCATGCCCTCCTCACTTTCCCTGACCTGCATGCCACTTCCACCTTGAAAGGCCACGACAAATTGAAATTCTTCTGTATAGGCTATATCTCACAATAGCTACCATGCGTCATTTAGTTTCATTAACTTTCCTCATTTGAGACATCAACTTGGGGTTTCTTATGATTCTATTTCAAGTACATGACTCAAAGGCAGCCCAGTTGAAAGTACCATGCGACAAGAATAATGAGGATTAAGTCAACTGTTGCAATTCTCATCCCCTGAGGCCAGATGTACTGTAGTTCCTGTTCTTCCCATGACACTAGCTTATGGGGCTTTTCATGTTCGAATGTTGAAATCTCTATTGTAGCAGGAGAGTTAAGAGAGCTTGTTTTCCAAACCTGTGCTTAAGGGAACATAACGCTTGATTGTTCAAAAGGGCAGAGACATCCAAGAATAAGAAGTAGGAGAGGTCTGCCCCTGGGCATAGATGAGTATTCTCAAGTTGCCTGCAGGGCGATCATAAAAAAGAAAAAATGTGGATTTTATGGTTGTTTTCACAGTTTTTATGGACAGGGCACCCTCTTATTACCTGTGTTGGGACTGTACTAGCTCTGGCCACCATTGATGTGCCATTATCAAAAGGAGGGGCTTCCAAGGATTGAGGGTGAAATTGATGAGCAAGAGATGAGCTGCACTTCCTTGGAATGATAAGGAAAGGACCATCTTCTCCCACAGAGCACCTAGGAGAGGCAGACTTATTAATAAAGTTGGCACATGTGTGTCTATAGAGTGAGCAGTATATGCTGTGGCCTGGGGAGCTAAAATCCTAAAGGGAGCACAAGGCATGCACGTCTCTGAATGAATTTTAGGAGTCTAATCAAGAAACATCCTGGCTGCCACCCATAGTGCATATGAACGTCAGAGCCTTTTCCCCCAAACTACTAGACTTCCATACACATTTCTCCAAAAACATTAAGATTTTTTTACCAATGTGTTCATGGGTAAGGTGCAAAAGTGATACTAGATTTGATTCAATTTAGAAAGAGTAAAGGATATGATGTGTCTGTGTTAAGAGGCAAAGTCATGTCTACTAATCTGTCTTGCTTGTTTCCATCCTTATTTCTTATAATATCCCCCATGGCTTGAGGAAAGCTGAGTGATCCTTTTTTCCTTGAAGCTAAGAGGGGCCAAACTGACTCAGAAAGACATTTCAAAATGAGTCTCCCTCAATCAGCTGTCTGTTGTTTCAAGTCAAAGGGGGAATTACATAGTTTCACACTGAAGTTAGTACCTCAGAAAATGAATTACCAGCCCCAATGCTTTCTTTCTAATGGGATCTGGCAGGCTTCCTTTCCTGTGAGACATTCTGGGCAATACCGAGTGTGAACCTGAGCCAAGGACAGAAAGGACAGGTGGGTTCTCAGGAGAAGGGAGGAAAATAGGGAAAGAAAAAATTATATTTCCAAAAACATAGGATTTTTTTTTTCTTTTCTTCCTGCTGAGCAAATGGCTTGTTTGGAAAATCTTGCATTTCCTCATAACTTGTTGGAATCTTCTGGACAGAAGCCAGATCCCTCCTGCCATGGTGCGATTTACATCTCCTGATGGTTGCTGGCCCAGCCTGTGTCTCCCAAAATACCATCAGTGCCTCCTTAAAGTCACCATCAGGTTATAGCAGGGCTCCCAGTATTCTTTAACATAGGCTTCCAGAAACTCCTATTTGCCTATACTTAAGGGATGGCTTTTTTTTCCCCTACAATGTGGATTCCCAATTAAGATTCAATTCAAAGCTCTTATGAGAAAGACTTCAGTTCTTACTTTGATAATCAAATGCTTTTCCTTATCCAGAGAATTAGGGTTTGGCCACAATGACTATTATCAACTCAGACAGTCTCTTAACTGAGGCTGAGAAGTAGTCTATTTTCTGAGCTCATTCATCTTCATAGGGCATCCTTCTCTTTTCCCAGTCCCCCTTGTTTCCTTGGAGCTAGAAGAGAATCTGCCACCCTCCCTGGCCTTACCTCTTTTAGAACTCTTCCTTTTCTCAAAGCTACATTAAAATTATCCTGGACTGACTTACTCAGTGCTGGGACAAATTTAAGATTAGGCATTAATGGCTGCTTCGTTTATTTATTGCTACATAAAATCAACCCCAAATTTAGTGACTTCTAAGGTAATATTTATATATTATCTCTGCCAGTTTCTGTTCATCAGATTTGGGGATATCTATCAGGTGGATGGCTCAGTAGAGGTTCTCATGTGTTTTCAGTTATATGCTGGTAACTTTCAGTTCTGTGCTAGCTGGGACTACAGTCACCTAAAGTCTTGACTGAGGCTGAAATGTTTGCTTCCAGGATGACTCATTCACATGCCTGGCAGTTTAGTGCTGGCTGTGGGTTTGGGGCTTCAGTTCCTCTCCACAGAATGACTTTAGTATCCTCAGTGCATGGCAGTTCGCTTCCCCAATGTGAGTGATCCAAGAGGGAAGGTGGAAATTTTAATACCTTCTATGTTCCAGCCTTGGAAGCCACTGCCAGTTCCACTGCATTCTGTAGGCTGAGGCACTTAGAAAAATCTTCCCAGGTCCTAAGAGAGAGAACACCAACCCTAACTCCTAATGGGGGAGTGTCACTTTGTAAGAAGTGTATATGGGATGAGCTATGTATTATCACAGCCATTTTGGGAAAATATAATCTGCCTTAATGGCTGATAAAAATTTAATAAGCTTCCTAAGGGTAACAGTTGGAAATAAGAGTTTGGTAAATTTCTGAGTGTACAAAACCTTACTACAAAGGTCTGAATGTATGATGTTAAAAAGTAGGATTGTCTCTTGCAATGTAACTGGACCAGCAACCAGAGACTCTATGTAACCAAAGGGAGTGAGAAGAAGAAATGGACACTTTTTTGGCCTAGGGTAAAGAAGCGGTTGAAAATGTACTTTGTAGGTCACTACAGGACAGTTGTTGGCTGTGAGGGTGGAAGAGGAATGAGAATTTCATGTGTTTGGACTGAGTGTTTGCTTTCCATTATTATTCTTGATGGATCTGAGCATGGGATTTGGTGGCTCAGACGGTAAAGAATCTGCCTGCAATGCAGGAGACCTAGGTTCAATCCCTGGACTGGGAAGATCCCCTGGAGAAGGAATGGCAACCCACTCCAGTATTCTTGCCTAGAGAATTCCATGGACAGAGGAGCCTGGCAGGCTATAGTCCATGGGATCACAAAGAGTTGGACACGACTGAGCAACTGACACTTTCCTCCCAAAGACTAAATCACTTGGGTGTCAGGGTTCAAGAACCAAGAAATTAAATGTGGGATTAAAAGTACAATCTCTGAGTAGCATTGAAATATATACATTACCATGTGTAAAATAGCTAGCTAGTGGCAAGTTGCTGTGTAGCACAGAGAGCTCAGCCCAGTGATGACCTAGAGGGGTGGGATTGGAGGGGTGGGTATGGGAGGGAGGTTCAAGAGGAAAGGGAAATATATATATACACACACAATTATGACTGGTTCATGTTGGTGTAGAAGTCAACACAACATTGTAAAGCAATTATCCTCCAATTAAAAATAAACAAAAAATACAATCTCTGAAGTCACACAGATCTAAGTGTATAACTTGGCTTATGGAGTACTAGCTATGGGGGTTGGGACAAATTATCCACCTTCATTGGACCTCAGTTTTATCCCCAATCAAATGAGGTTATGCATTCCTAAGTCTCCTCTATTAAAATACTAAGTCTCCTGTAGCATTTTGAAATATTAGACCTGATACAGCCCCAAATCATATGACTTCTTATAGTTTGGCATCCAAGCAAAATCAGGGCTTTGAAAAATAGAGTCCCTGAAACAGAATAATAAGAGAAGTAGCTTAAAATAGAGGTTCTCCCGCAAATCCAGGGCACAGGACTCCTCATCCAAGGCAATTAAAGATTTTCAGCCTTCTGTGGAAACTGGGACATTCCACCTGGCTCCTTGGCTTCTCTTTGACATGTCATCACATTGGGACAAAAAATAAATTGTTAAAGAATCAAGTAGAATTCTTAAACCAAACCAAACAAAACCCAAACTCTTTTATAAGTACTGATTAGGTTTTAACTATTTTTCAAAGGTATGTAAAGTAAAAGGGAAGGTGGGAACTGAGGCAAATTATCAAAGTGGAAACTGAGGCAAAGTGTGAGGGGAAACCCCACACTTAATAGTTTTGTTTGGGAAAATATTCATTTTTTCCCTTTTTTTTAAAGGCTTAGTTAAATGGAATTTTCCCCCTTTGCTACAAAAAAGAGTTTCAATGTGATTCATACACAATTTGAAGTTATTTTTTAAGAGTCTGCCTTTTCCCTATCATTTTTTGCTAACCTGCATGGTTATGCTTGAACCTAGACTCACATGATAATGGTCATAATGATACTAATTGAATATGAAAAGCCTGCAATAATCTGAAGCCCTCTTAAATCCTCAAATTACTTATTTCTTTCCTCTCTACTCTTTTTTCCTTCTTCTCTTTCTCTAGGTAATGAACATCATCATCTCAGCCATGTTTTAAGGCAGTCATCAAGGCTTAGAAATTTTCATACATGATCTAATTTTTATGATAACTCTCTTTAGTCTCATATTATTAGCTCCAACTTAGAGGTATAAAAATATAAACCCAGCATGATTAATTATCATGTCCAAGATCTCACAGCCTACAAAGTTGTAGAAATAGGATTCCTAATTCCAAAAGTATGATTTCCCTCATAACATGCAAATATTTCATTTCTTTTTCAATTTCAGTTCAGTTCAGTTCAGTCACTCAGTCATGTCCGACTCTTTGCGACTCCATGAACCGCAGCACGCCAGGCCTCCCTGTCCATCAACAACTCCCAGAGTCCACCCAAACCCATGTCCATTGAGTCGGTGATGCCATCCAGCCATCTCATCCTCTGTCGTCCCCTTCTCCTCCTGCCTTCAATCTTTCCCAGCATCAGGGTCTTTCCCAATGAGTCAGCTCTTCGCACCAGGTGGCCAAAGTATTGGAGTTTCAGCTTCAACATCAGTCCTTCCAATGAACAGCCAGGACTGATCTCCTTTAGGATGGACTGGTTGGATCTCCTTGCAGTCCCAGGGACTCTCAAGAGTCTTCTCCAACACCACAGTTCAAAAGCATCAATTCTTTGGTGCTCAGCCTTCTTCACAGTCCAACTCTCACATCCATACATGCAACTTGCCCCTTGATAGTTTGTTTTTTTTCACTCTTGAATAACATTCCTCTGTATGGATATACCATAGTCTTTGTATACATTCATCTGCTGACAGACATAATTGTTTCTTATGGGTTTTGACAATAATGAGTAAAGCTGCTTCAAACATTCATATGTTGAAAACATTCAGATTTTTTTTATGTGGACATGTTTTCAGCTCATTTGGGTGAATACCTTAGCGTGTGATTGCTAGATCATATGATAAAACTCTGTAGTTTCATAAGAAACTGCCAAAGTATTTTCCAGAATAATTATACTATTTCAATTTCTACTGGCAGTGGGTGAGACTTCCCATTGTTCCACATCGTTGCTAGAATTGGTATTTTTAGTTTTTTTTTCTTTTTTTTAGCCATTCTATAGTTACATAGAGGTATTTAAATATTGTTTTAATCTGCAATCCCCTGATGATGTATGATAATAAACCTTTTTTCACATAATTATTTGCTGTTCATATATCTTCTTTGGTGATATATATGTTCATCCCTTTTGTTCATGTTTAAATCAAGTCACTTGTTTTCTTATTGTTGAGTTTTATCAGTTCTTTGTATAATGTATTTACAAGTCCTTTATCACATATGTGTTTTGCTAATATTTTCTCCATCTGTGACTTTTTCTTTTTATTCATGTAAGCCTTCTTGCTTTATAAGAGAGTCTTTCCAAAATATCTAGAGTTTGAAATCTCCAAGTTCTACAGTTTTAACAGATGTTGCCAGTTGAAGCAAACAAAACAACACTTCAAACCTTTAAATAAAGCAAATGCTTTCCAGTATTTGTATCCAGTTACACTGATATGGAGTTTCCAAACATGAGTGCACCTTCCCCATAGTACTCACTCCATTATCACTAGAGCATTTATCATGTGGGACCATATTGCGGTCTTGACAATAAATGAGAAGTTTGACTGTTGCTCATAAAAGTAGTCATGGGGTTGTTCCTTATTCTCTGTAGCCAAATTGGATGTGTTGCCATACTCTGATAATACTTCACAAAATTTATCTCATTTAATCTTCACAATTGTACAAAGAGGGAGACGCTATTATTCCCATTTTGCAATTAAGAAAACTGAGGCACAGCCAGTAGTCAGAAGAGCTAGGATTCAAATCCAGGACTGTTGGACTCATGAGCCTATAAGGTTGGCTTTAGGCTCTACTGCCTCTGCTCATGTTCTGCTTTCATGATGCCTGGGTTTATTAAACACTTTGTTTCTAGCAAAATGTGTTGCTCTCTCTTATATTAAAAAAAAAAAAATACCTAGAGTAAGGCAACTTAACTGAAGTTAGGTAAGCTCCTTTTTCAGTCTTAGAAAAGTCGTCAAAAGATTGCTTTTAAAGGATGCTGTTTACAGGCTGATTTAACTCTCAATAATTTATTAATCTATTAGTGTCTCTCTTTTCTGTATTTTATTCTCAGAGAAAGCAGCCAAGTTTTCTTTCCGCATGTGCTTTAGTGTGAGGATATCGAGAATGGTGTGTTAATGGTTTTTCCATTGTTGCTTGAGACTGCACCCTGAGAATGGCGAAGGGCTTGGGCATGAAGAGGAATATAAGCCCACCCCAGGCCTTTTTTATCTTTCTTCTGAAATATCCATTTAGCAAAAGATCCTCTGAAATACAGGCTTTCCTTCTCATCATGGTTTGGCCTCAGATTTCTGATTTTTAATGTCTCTAACTGACTGAGCTTCCTAACTCTGGATGTGTCTCCTGGAAGCTGTCTTTCACGCTATGGTCCATCTTCATGGACTATGTAGAGAACACTTGCTGGATACAAAATACAAGGAGATTAGTATAGAGATCTAGTGTTAAAAACTGTGTTGTGTGGATCCTTTCACATCATCAGGTTGTAAATGCACAACAGTTTTATTTGTCAGCTATAGTTTAATAATAAAGCTGAGGAAAATGTATAGGGATCTAGCTGCAGAAGTTTGGAAGAGCCAACAGTAAACAGGGAAAGATGAGCCAACCCAGAGTTTAACAACTATAAGGTTCTACAGCTAGAACTGGAGGGACTTAGGACAGGAGATGCTATTGTCCAGGAGTCAGGGACACTGGAGGGAGCTGGAAACTTGGAGGAGGAGCTGGACCTGGGGACTCGGTGGCTGGAAGTGTCAGGTGAAAGCTGGAATTCTGGAGAAATCAATGGGAAATTGGGCGAAAGCAGGGGTTTCCCAGAGGGAACAAGGAGCACAGAGAAAACAGGTAGTAGAAACTGAGGAGGCACAGCCTCAAATGAGATGCCACCTAAAGCAGAGAAGGGGAGAGAAGTACCCCAGCTGCCTCTTACCTTCTGCCCTGCAGTCTTTCAACGTCACCTCCCATTAGATGAAGCTAGACACCACTTAGCAAAGGAGCCTGGGAATTGTAGTTTTCAGTATTCCACTTTCTGTGATGCAGAGCAGACTAGAGAAAGTATAGGAATGGATCTGAGAGCAACCAGACAAATAATCAATACAGAGACTAAAGGGAAATCATATCTGAGTGGCATCAAGATTGCTACAACTTACAAACAGAGGGGCCAAAAAGTCTGGAAACAAAAGAAGACATACAGCACACTGATATCACCTTATAGTACCTATGTTCAGTGACAAAGAAAAAACATGTTCAAACTTTTCATCCTAGTTAGTAGCTCACAGTTCAATGAAGTATGAAAATTGCCTCAGTTATGGTACATGAATGCATTTCTGTCAGTACTTACCTAGGAATCAGATCCGTTGTCTCCCTTGATTTGATTTTCATTGCATAAGCCAGAATTTTCAGCATGTTCCAAATTGACTTTATTCAGTCTGTTTTTAAAACAATCATCTATGTTTCCATCTGCCTTAATTACCTACTGTTGAGCATTAAATGCCACCTCCAGTTTATTCCAGAGAGAAAATCTGAGCTAAGCTCAGCAAACTTTTCCATGGTCTCACACCAAATTTCATGACAAGCAACTGAAGGCATAGTGGTCAGCATGAGTTGAAAAAGTAAGTTGTGTATAAACTCTGTTATGTGCCATGATTCATTTCAAAATGGTATATGTGATGTAGAAATCTAGAAATACTATCCATCTGGCACTTGAAGAATCTAGAAGCAGGAGAAGCAGTTCCAGAGGATCATAGTTTGAACAGAATTAAAGATTTGAAGCTTATTCATTACTTATCCAGAAAGACAAGTTTAAGGAGAGGGGAATGTAGTCATTTGTTAATATCAAAAGTTGGTCTCAGAGTCTTCAGAGACCACAAATAATGGGTAGGGCCTGGAAACTACTTTTTCCTCCACCTTCTTGTATAAATTGTTAGTTTTAGTTCTTATCTTGTTTTCCAAAGTAGGAACTTCAGCTTCCTCACTGTAAATCCTACTTCTTATGCTTTTGTTTTTCAGTCTCGCTGTCTGCTCATACTCCTGAACATGGCTTTATATCACATCCACATCTCTTCATACCTCATCCATGACAGCAGCTTCCTAGCTGGCCTCCATTCAGTACATCTTCCAACTTATATTACCATGTGGTAGATAGAGTGATATTTCTAAAATCCTGGTCTGATCTTGTAACTCCTTTTTTATTTTTTTTTATTTTTGATTTAATTTTTATTAAGGTAACACATAGATTCAGTTTCAAAAAAGTCAAAAGTATATCAAGACTTGTAACAATAGAATAGTGGTTCCCTGCTTTCCCCCTCCCTAACTTTGAATCCTGCTTCCAACAAGCAATAACTTTTTTTTAAATTAATTAATTAATTTATTTTTTAATTTTAAAATCTTTAATTCTTTAACTCCTTTTTTAGAACCTATATTGGTCTTTCTTCTTTTTAACTAAAGTCTATCAAGACTTCTCATTGAACAGGAAAAAGTATGAACTCTAGCATGACGTGCAAAACCCTTCGTCATCTGACTCTTGCCTAACTTTATATAGCTCCTCTCTAGCAGCTTTCCTCTAGTCACGTTTTGTTTGTTTGTTTGCTTGCTTGTTTTTTTGTGATTGTAAGGAATAGAACCTTATTCAAAAGTGGTCCCAGCATGGATACAAGTGTTTTCAGGCATCTGTTTTAGTCTTTCGCAAGGCTGGTTCCCTTCCTTTGTGATGCACAGTGGGATTGTACTTCCCTTTATATTGTATGGGTCTGTGTGATTAGTTCTGGCCAATGTGTTTTGTGTAGTTGTGATTGGGTCCAAACTGAAGCATTTAATTGCTGTTGAAGGACGTTCTGCAGTGTTTTTCCTCTGCTGCAACATTTGACAGCATGATGTCATGTTCATGATGTCATACTAAGCATGATGCCTGCTCTCTCAGCCTCCTGTCCCAAGCAAGGGAACTCTGAGCAAAGCTCCAGGGTGTTAGACAGCATGAGTGAGGAATGAAACTTTCTTGTTAAAAGCTTCAAAGATTTGGTACAGAGATTGGCAAATATTTTCTATAAAGGCTTTGCGGGCCACATAGGAAATTGATCTCCCTCTTCCTTTATGATCCTTAAAATTGTAAGAAAAAAAAAAAAAGCTTTTAGTTCAAATTGTGCAAATGTAGAACCTAGATTGCACTATTTCAAGGGCTATTGTTTACCCCTCCCTGATATAGTATAACCTGGTATATTTTGACTAATACAACATAAAAAATCAGGAAACAAAATACATGTAATTATTTTATTGTTGCCTTTTTCTGTGAATCTGTTCATTCTTGTTTCTGTGTAGATCAGCTCCCTCTGTTGCTTTGCCCTGCATATGACCTATTAAAGGTATAATATGGCTGCCCATGTCTCAGCTTTCCAGTTGAAATATCTCTGGTCTATTAGTTCCCATTCTCTAAAGACAATCTAATTGGTTACTTAACAGCCATGTATTGGGTAAGGTGTCTGTCTTTGATCCAGCTGTTATTCACTGAGTGGTTGCTGCCACTTGGTACATAAGGTCTTTCCTTCCAGCAGCTGAGTGTGGGACTGCCTTTTCAGAAGGGACCATGAACAGGGAATGTTTATAGATTTTTATAATAGACTACTCCAACATTTTGAACCACCTTTTCTAGCCCTCTTGTTTGGTACACCTGCTACATGTTTCTTTTCCCTGCTTCTCACTTGGCATTCCTCAGTCCATATCTCAAGGCTTAGCCTAAATATCAGTTCCTCTCTGAGGCCTTTCATGAATCATTTTGACTTCATCTCATGCCTGCCATTCAACTGAGTAGGCAATGTTAGTTGCTTCCTCTCTGTCCCATAGTACTTTACACCAAAGCATACCAAAGTAATATAGTGTAATGCTTACATGTAGATATCCATGAAAAGGGGCCAGAGCCCATCCTTTATTCACTATCATGGTGCTCCTGGCTGTCTGAATGTTGCCTTCTAGTCCTTAATGGATACCATCTCATCATAATTTCTATCACTTCATATTTAGATTTGTCTTCGGCATCCGTATCTGAGGTCCTTAGTAACAACAATTACTACAAAATAGAGATTCAGTGATTTTTTAGCAGAACATACTCTTACAGATCAGTTTTCAGAAACGCAGAAATTACAAAATCTTTATAGTCAGTCATGTATAAAACTTAGTCCCTCAAATAAAATTTTAGCCTGGAGAGCAAAAAGAATTAGATAACCACTGCCTGTAGCCTAAATGCACATGATGACTATTTTGCCTCAAGTGCAGTGCAATATACTATAGACTTTTAGTGAGCTGAGATACAGCCTCAGTTAACCAACCACCACCAACTGGTTTAACTTTAATAAAACATCAAGCAGCTAAACAGGCCATGCCTTTTTCATTCCAGAATTTAATATGTCTACTGATTGCTTACAGTTTCTGGAAGCAAGCAAATAATAAATAGAACAATATGTATAAAATACTAATTTATTTTAAGTTACTATTTGGCAACATTTGAATCCTGGAATGTCATTTTTACAACATTAAGGAACTTTTTAAAGTGTGTAATGTAATTTAAAAGTAGGATTTGCACTCTTAAAAGGTCCCTGAAAATTTGAAAATGCCCCTTTTAGACATTTCAGTCAGAGAATGGTCAACATCAGTCAGAATAATCAATTGTTGGTTGATGGTGAACTCATTTCATTGACAGATTAGCACATCGTTTTTCTTTGCTCACACATGGATAGTAAAATGTTCAATTTGAGTGGTCCTTGATATTGCTTGGGAAGAAACTTCTAGGATGATTAGCAGCAGTGTAAAGGAGAAATAAGGTGGAGTTACCAGTAGGTTGGGAGAAAAGTAGTGTACAAGGTAGGGGCATAAGTAGAGCCAAGGAAAAGGCCAGTGTTTGAGGCAAAGGAAGATGGAAAATTTCCATAGAGATTGAGAAAAAGGGGCATATTTTTCATATTTTTTCTTCATATTTCAAAGGAATTGATCATCTACCAATGAGTGCCTGTTAGACTATAGGATACGTCTAGTTTGCTACATGCCCTCCCCACAGCCAAGGGCCCCAGGAACATATAAATTCTGCCTTGGGTCAGCTGCTCATTTTCCCCATCAGATCCTCATGAGAAATGGGTGCCCTGGAACAGTTGTTAGTGACAGGGTGCCTAGTATCATTATGATTGAACTTAAACATCAAGGCATAGTTCTAGTTAGATACTTGACCAAACTGAAGTTTCTTTTTCCAAAGCCAGTTAAGACCAATCAGCCTCAGATAAACAATGTAACAATGATTGTAACAATGGCTCTGATTCTCGTCCCACATCCCAAATGATCAAACACAGGATTCTGGTTCAATCACTGTGAGATACAACTTATCTGATGTCTACCAACAGTGGGCAATGAAGCAGAACCAAGCAGCTTTAGGTTCCCCTCAAAGCTACCTAAGAGGAAGGAAAGAGAACACCTGGTACCTCAGCTGGTGCAGAATCCACCAGTTGGATTCCTGGGTTGAGAAGTTCCCTTGGAGAAGGGATAGGCTACCCACTCCAGTATTCTTGGGCTTCCCTGGTAGCTCAGATGGTAAAGAATCTTCCTGCAATGCGGGAGACCTGGGTTTGATCCTTGTGTTGGGGAGATCCCCTGTAGAAAGGAACAGCTACAGAGAATTCCATGTACAGAGGAGAATTCTCTTGCCTGGAGAATTCCATGGACAGAGGAGCCTGGCAGGCTACAGTCCATGGGGTTGCAAAGAGTCGAACACGACTGAGCGACTGAATACAACAACAAAGGAGAGATAGAGATCCTAGGCCCTATAGCCCTAGACTCTTACCATCTCCTTGGGGTTCAAGGAAGAAAGAGAAGTGTGGCCATGCCATATATGACATGAAAGTGTGTCATCACTGAAAGTCAGTGTCAGTATCCTAAAGTTTCAGCAACTCTTTCCTTTTTTGGAGGCCAAGTCTCTTCCCACTGATCCCAGGGAGGTAGGAGTCAGGGTGGTGTAAGAAAGAAAAAAAAAAAAAAAAAGATCTCGACTCCCCTCTCCCTAGAGACAAACAGTGCCTCATTTAATTCCCTGATGCTATATAAATATACTGTGGACAATATTCAGGTCATACCAGACTTTGTAAATTTCCATTGAACAAAACTTGGGATCCTAAGTATCGCCAATGTTTCAAACTTTGACCAAGCTCCTGGCCTTATATGGTTGTTCTTCTGGTATCTGACCCCTTTACTTTAATGATCTTCTTTAAAGTACTCCTCTTTAAGTTACCTCACATCTTGAACTGAAGATTTGAATTTTGAACTTTAAGAGAGTAGACATTTGAGCAGCCTGTATTTTCAGGTAGGAAAGCTTTTTATTTTTGAAAACAACAACAAAACAGCTACTTACAAGAGACCAACTTAGCAACATTCATTTCCAAACTAATTTTCTTTTTATAAGCTGTAAATAAATTTGCAAATTTGTGTAACTTCATGGTAATAACATGACCGGGAAATTACAAGGTAATTAAACTCAAAGCATCTAAGTATAGTATTCTAAGAAATAATTTACTTCTCTGTGCCAGAAGTCAGGATTTCTTGCTGCTAAGCACTAATGCAAAATGAATTAGTACAGAAAGTTCCAAGCTGCCACACTCCAGGAATTATGGGAGGCTGCCTCTGTAGATGCTGGATATAATTGATGACTGCATGGTGTAGAAGCAATGGTGTTGTAAGCATGTTTGCTGATGACTTGTTGTGAAAGTTTATTATGACTTTAAAGCAAGTACTGTATTCCTGGTGAAAGGCAATGGTAGGCATCAGAGTGGCCTATATAAAGAACCAAAAGTCAGGGTTTAATCAAACCTGGATGTATCCAAATGTTTGAAAATGGAGCCAGTAGTTTGATGATATAGCTTGAGTTTAATGATGCCCTAGGAAAGGCCTGGAAGAGATTTTTCCAGGATGAAAATAGAAAGTTTTCAGATCACAGTTTGGCCTGTCCAATCTCAGTGGAAAAGAATCCAAAACGAAGCATTTACCCTAAACCCTGTACTACAAAGGCAGCTGGCCAACAGACTTGTTGTGGCCATCTTAATACAGGCACTGTTTTCTTGGACTGTCCTTATCTGACGCACCAGATGGCTGCTACTGAAGGGGCCTCTCTTCCTCCTGAAAAGAGACAAAATACTTAAGCTCACCTCCATGTTGTCTGGTTGGGCCTTCTGAGAAAGCAGTGAAGAGGCATGCTGGTTTCCAGCCCACTGAATGGTCAGCATTGTGTATGGTGTGTTGCAGCTCAGTTGAAGTAGCTGCAAATGTTCTAGGTATTAGAGTCAATATTCCCACCTCTGTAGTGCCTCAAGATGACTGTATCCTCTAGCTAAGGTCACTTCTCTTCTGAAGGTGGCCCTTTCAGAGGACTTTTCTCCTCTAAGCTCTGACTGCCTTACCTGCATCTTGCCTCCTCAGACTCAGGATATGTAATCATTCCACTCTTATTAAACCCAGGGCACTGCACTATTCCTTGTGGTTTCCCTACATCTGCTCACATCTTTTAAGTATCTCCTTCATTAGGCCCCACTTGGATTATCCTAATTTGAATGAACCATCTGTTTCCTGTTGGGATGCTTACCAATATTCTTACTAATGTTGGGGGGGAATTTTTTAACTTAAATTTTATCGTTGATATCTATTTTAATTGTTAAGAGCATGTGGTCTGTGATATAATAATTGTAATATTCTTTGTAGTTGTCTTTATTCTTTTTTTGTGATTTGTAAGCTAGAATGTGATCCATTTTTATAATTGGTCCATAAATGTTTAGAAAGTAGTCATATCCTTTATACAAGAGGCAAGTTTCTACAAAAAACATCATTTTAAACTTTAAAAAAATTAGTCACCGACATTTCCAAGAGAAATTTTTGAAAATTCCCAAATTTGAAGCATTCCTAGAACATAATTTTTCTTCTATAAAATGTAGTCAGTGATTGAAAAACATCAGTCAACACCCTACCCACAAGTTCCTAAAGAAAGAAATCTTATAAGCTCTGATAAGTAGAAAAGAAGACCAGTGGACAGATTCATGCTGGGCCGTGTGTTCAGTTCACTTACAAGCTCAGTGTACCTGAGTCAGATCCTCAGAATTACAGGTTTCAGGAAACTCACACTTATCTGCATTCCAAAGACCTTTGGAGCGCTTAGGTATAATCAGACCTGCAAGAGATGCAGGTCTGATTATATATCACAAGGGCTCTGATGTGGGCACAGTCACAGCTGCTCAAGGACAGAGAGCACTGGTATAGTGTACATGTGTGGGGTGTGGAGATGATGAGAGGATCTGGCATGTGGACCATAAGGCACCTGTGTGCTATGGCTGCAGCCAGCCTGTGAGGACAGGACAGATGGAAACCACAGAGGAAAGAGAAGGGTGAACAATTGGGAGATTTCTGCATTTCTTTTTCTCTGGCCTTTGCTCTTAAAGCTTTTTTTGTAAGGCCAGGGTCTAGTAAGAGACATCAGTATAGATGATCAGATCTTTTATATATTTTTTATCATTTTGTCTGCTTGATATACTAGTAACTAAAAGAGAAGTGATGAAATTTTTAATTATGATTGTGTTTGTCAATATCTGCTTAGAACTTCTTTTCTCATCAATACAGTGTCTCTGTTCAGTTCAGTTCAGTTCAGTTCAGTTGCTCAGTCGTGTCTGACTCTTTGCGACCCCATGAATCACAGCACGCCAGGCCTCCCTGTCCATCACCAACTCCTGGAGTTCACTCAAACTCACGTCCATCAAGTCAGTGATGCCATCCAGCCATCTCATCCTCTGTCGTCCCCTTCTCCTCCTGCCCCCAATCCCTCCCAGCATCAGAGTCTTTCCAGTGAGTCAGCTCTTCGCAAGAGGTGGCCAGAGTACTGGAGTTTCAGCTTTAGCATCATCCCTTCCAAAGAAATCCCAGGGCTGATCTCCTTCAGAATGGACTGGTTGGATCTCCTTGCAGTCCAAGGGACTCTCAAGAGTCTTCTCCAACACCACAGTTCAAAAGCATCAATTCTTCAGTGCTCAGCTTTCTTCACAGTCCAACTCTCACATCCATACATGACCACAGGAAAAACCATAGCCTTGACTAGACGGACCTTAGTCAGCAAAGTCATGTCTCTGCTTTTGAATATGCTATCTAGGTTGGTCATAACTTTTCTTCCAAGGAGTAAGTGTCTTAATTTCATGGCTGCAGTCACCATCTGCAGTGATTCTGGAGCCTCCAAAATTAAAGTCTGACACTGATTCCACTGTTTCCTCATCTATTTCCCATGAAGTAATGGGACCAGATGCCATGATCTTCGTTTTCTGAATGTTGAGCTTTAAGCCAACTTTTTCACTCTCCACTTTCACTTTCATCAAGAGGCTTTGTAGTTCCTCTTCACTTTCTGCCATAAGGGTGGTGATATTTCTCCCAGTAATTTTGATTCCAGCTTGTGCTTCTATGTATCTCATTTCCAGATCTTGGTTCTCCAAGGTGACAGTTATCTCTGTTAGTTCCCCCTGAATCATTATTGATTGATAATGAATTAATAAGTTGTTGGAATCGGTAGGCTGTATCTAGAAAGCCCCCCTACTTACTAATAGGCTCAGTTCTGAAAGATGCTATTCATAAGTCAGAGAGATCACTAATGCCTTTTGTGGTCACATTTAATGAGCTTTTGTTCAGTTGTGTGTCTTTGCTCATATTTATAACAGCCTGCATCAATGAGAGTTCCAGTGTTGAGAGCATTTAATTAAAGGCTCTTCTGTATTCTCTCAAAACATTTCTCTGCTCCACAATGAGGAAGAGATGGAATGCACATTGAGTCAGAGCAGATTTTCTGCTCTGGAAGGGGGTCTAATTCAGATCCCGCATCCAGAAAGGACTCCTGACTTATAGCTTTTATTACCTTGTTCATCTGACCCTAACCTTTGAACCAAGATCAAGCTCTTTCCAGAGTAGTCCCAGCCGATGACTGAGTAGCACAGTGGTACCAGGGCTTAACCTTTCTGCACAGTGGAAGCCTCCTCTAAAAAGCAACCTATGGTCTGGAGTCTTGTACGGCTGCCAGATCTATATTCAGCCTCAGGACCCACCCTGGCTGATTCTGCTTCCTCCCTTTTAGTTTCACAAATGTTACTTTCCAATCAACCTTCTGCTCTCCTAGTTCACTCTTATCATCTGTTTTCCAGAGGACCCAACTGATTCGAGAGCTAACCACAAGTGTCCATTCCAATCTAATTATTTTACTTTCTCTTCATGCTGCTTCGGTAATCCTTCTAGAAGGATTAAAGATTTTATTTCAGCATTGGAGTCAGTTTTTATTTCAATCTGTGAACTAATGTGTCCAGTAGCTTCATCAGTAGGTTCAGGAAACCATTCGTTCATAGCACTCTTAAACTTTTATTCAGTCTCAAGGCATTTTGCCTGAGTAAACTCAGTAGCCTCAGGCACAACTGTTATGTTATAGATGCTGTTGAACTACTGGTAGGAAGTGATTCGATTCCATCCAGAGGTGCCAGTCTGCATCCGTGTAAGGAGACACTGTGCAGGGAGAAGCAGATTTTTGAGCCATTTTAATGCTAAATGGAAAACGTTTGAGAGTTTGATCTCTAGTTGTAGCTTTACTGGTCTTAAAAATGTGAGAGGAAGGAGGGTCCATAAACTGTACTTGGACAAGGAGGGTTTCAAAGAGTAAAGCACAGTGAACTCCAGGCAAGAGATAGTTGGATGACTGAGAACACTGAAGGAAGAAATGAGGATAGTACCAGTAAATCTGCCCTTTAGTTATCTGAGTCACTCAGAGGAGTAGCATCATGTGTCCAAAATGCAGGCAGGTCTGATCTCACCATCCACTGCATGTGGACTTCCAGACTTTAGAAACACTAGTCTCACCTCAGTGTATGTCCTAAAATAACTTAGACTTACGGTGACTATTCAGGGTAGGCACATATTATGGGATGGGGTTGAGTGATGGTATACGGTTGGTGCTGATGGCCTGGTGGGCCACATCCGATGTGGCTCATAAGAGCCCATGGGTTCTAAAAAGTGGGTCATGTTATTGTTCACCACCACTTTTTCCTTTAGTTCACAACTCAATGAAGCTGACCAGATTCATGCATTTTTAAGCTATTTTATTTTAGTTTCTGTGTTAAGCTGATAACAGCTAAACTGTGATTCCTCCTTAATTAGGAAGTAGAACATGTATGTGTGTTGGGATGGAAAGGAAGTTGAGAGTGATGATAACTTGACAGTAGTAACAAAAAGCAAAGAATTCAGTAAGCAAAGATTCATTTTTGGAAAATAGGAGCTGTGGGGAGGTGAGGGTTGCTGTGAAGGCATCATAGATTCTAAGTGATTAGGAACCAATGTCATTCCCTCTCTGTATGTCCTGAAGATAATTCTAGATACTCTGGTAGAGAAGAGCCTAGGAAGGGTGAACAGGTCATCTTGCTGTCATTAGTCACTTGTAGACAACTGGTTTCTGGAGCTCCCTCAGTCCTGCCCTGGCGTGATCTATAGTGTCTCCTGCCAAGAAGATGTGTGAAAGCTCGGCTTGTTCTTGTGCATCCTTCTCTTTTAAATGTCAGCCTCAGAGAACCATCCTCAGGAGGAAATATATATATGCCTTGTAACTCTTGTAAGTCAAAAACATCCTCTACACATGCATTTTTAGAAGAAGATTGCAACTCTTTCCTTTTTTACTTTGGATAATTCAATTAATGTGTCAGGTGGTATATAAAATGAGGATCATGTATAAATGGAGTTATTAATACTATACACTTGTCTTTCCTATTTTAAAGGATTATCTGCTAGACTTGAGTGATATGTTATTTCTACTTATTTATCACACCTTATAATCAACATTTGTCAAAATGGGTTCTGTGGAATACTGGTCCTTTGAGATGCTTATGAAGAACAGCTTTGATTCACTTTGATCTTAAGAAGCGAAGGGCTGCCCCCTATGGTTCCTTCTTAGAGATTCACAGTGCATGTTAAAGAATCTAAGGAGCCATGCAGTCAAGGAACCTCTTTCTTTAACCGAGTGTTTCCTAAGTTTACTTGATGATGGAATCCTTTTTGTACATGTATAACATTTATTAATATCCCCAATATAGAGTACTTAACCACAGCTGTGTGCTGAGGACATGCTTTAAAACCTCTATTTAACCTAAGCATTAAGCCCATGGACTAATGCTTAGGTTAAAACCCAGCTGTCATTTGCTGACTGTGTGACCTTGTACAAGTTTATTATTCAGTTTGAACTTAAGGTTCCTCATCTGAAAACTGGGAATAATATTAATAATAGTGCATTTGGGTTACTGTGAGGTTCAAATGAGTTGACATATTTAAAGTGTTAGTAGAATGAATGATACAGTAAGTATTCCATAATGTTTCCTCTTATCATTGTGAGTTTCTGTGTTTATCTTCAGAAAACAACATTGGCCTAATAGTAACAATGGATAAAAAGTAAATATAAATTATGGTTGACAAACTTTCTCATATATGCATATTTAATCTTCATATCTATCTTAATAGTGAAGCATTATTATTATACCCATTTTATAGGTTTAGAAAGAAATATTAAGAAATTTGAGTATATTTTATGAGTGGGCTGTAAAGGGGAGAACCAGGAATCAAAAAAGTGTCCCTTTTTCACTGAATATAATTGGTTTTCCAGTGATTCCAAATTAAAATGTGAAAACTGTTCACTTACAGTAGGTGAGAAATTCTGTCTCTCAAAAGGCAGATTTTGAAAACCAAAGATTAAAGGTTAAAAGATAGAATTTAGAAACCCCCAGTATTAAAGACAAAAATCAGAAAATAAAGGAATTACAGTAGATGAAATTTAAGCAAAGAAAGTAAGACAGGAACATTAGAAGTATAAAGTTCCTGGGCTAGTATCATAGAAAAATGAAGGATACTTAATGGAATATGAACACATTCATCAAGTTATAAACTAAAAATCAGTGCATATAATCTGAACAAGTTTATTATGCTTTCAGTACATGCAAGAAAAATGTCTAGATAATTGAAATACTGAATTTCTATGACAGTTTGATAATTATGGGGAAAATGAAACTGAATAATTGAGATTTGGATTTGAGTTCAAAATAATTCATTTGTCCTTACTATACCATAATTTATGATCTCCTTCAGCACATATAATCTGAAAATGAGAAAAATCAGTCTGTGGCACTTCAAGTTTTCTAGAAAACCCAGTTTGCTGTGTTAGTGCTGTAGTTCCTCAGACCAGTATGGTACTCTCACTCTTGATTCATCTTTGACTCTCTGACTAATATTGGAATAATCAAGTGATCTTTGAAGCATTTTTAAGAGGTTTATATCAACATTGCTATCGAACTAGCCAAGATGTTTATTTTCATTCAGTTCAGTTCAGTTGTTCAGTCATGTCCAACTCTTTGCGACCCCATGAACTGCAGTATGCCAGGCCTCCCTGTCCATCACCAGCTCCCAGAGTCCACCCAAACCCATGTCCATTGTGTTGGTGATGCCATCCAACTATCTCATCCTCCGTCATCCCCTTCTCCTCCTGCCTTCAATCTTTCCCAGGATCAGGGTCTTTTCCAATGAGTTAGCTCTTCACATTAGGTGGCCCAAGTAGTGGAGTTTCAGCTTCAACATCAGTCCCTCCAGTGAACACCCAGGACTGATCTCCTTTAGGATGGACTGGTTGGAACTCCTTGCAGTCCAAAGGACTCTCAAGAGTCTTCTCCAACACCACAGTTCAAAAGCATCATTTCTTTGGCGTTCAGCTTTCTTTATAGTCTAACTCTCACATCCATACATGACTACTGGAAAAACCATAGCCTTGACTAGACGGACTTTGCTGGCAAAGTAATGTCTGTGCTTTTTTAATATGCTGTCTAGGTTCGTCATAACTTTCCTTCCAAGGAGCAAGCATCTTTTAATTTCATGGCTGCAATTACCATCTGCAGTGATTTTGGAGCCCGGAAAAATAAAGTCAGCCACTGTTTCCCCATCTATTTGCCATGAAGTGATGGGACCAGATCCCATGATCTTAGTTTTCTGAATGTTGAGCTTTAAGCCAACTTTTTCACTCTCTTCTTTCTCTTTCATCAAGAGGCTGTTGATGAAAGTTCTTCTTCACTTTCTTCCATAAGGGTGGTGTCATCTGCATATCTGAGGTTATTGATATTTCTCCCGGCAATCTTGATTCCAGCTTGTGCTTCCTCCAGCCCAGCATTTCTTATAAAGCATAGCAATTAACAGAAGGTAGAAGTAGGACCGGAGAAGGCAATGGCACCCCACTCCAGTACTCTTGCCTGGAAAATCCCATGGACAGAGGAGCCTGGTGGGCTACAGTCCATGGGGTCACTAAGAGTTGAATACGACTGAGCGCCTTCACTTTCACTTTTCAATTTCATGCATCAGAGAAGGAAATGGCAACCCACTCCAGTGTTCTTGCCTGGAGAATCCCAGGGACGGGGGAGCCTGGTGGGCTGCCATCTGTGGGGTTGCAAGAGTCGGACACGACTGAAGTGACTGAGAAGCAGTAGCAGCAACCAGGGAACTCATAGCTAAACTTAGTCCGGAATATGGTCATCATTTCAGAAATCTGAAACTTGATGCAGTCTCACCCTCTTTGCAGCTGTGATTGCTTATATTAATTTATTAATATATAAATTTGAATATTTGTGTGCTGATAGTTATGTTCTTTTTTATCTGTGAAATGGGAGTAAAATGAAAGATGGATGGGAGAAAAACATTTAAGAGAAAGATTTTCAACCAAGAGCACTGAAAAAGTGCTCTTTATTTGTGCTCAATTAATCAGAATTCCCCCTCACACACTTAGCTATTTTATTTAAATGAGACTGTTAGTACTGTGTGTATGTGTCCATGTGTGTGCGTGTGTGTGTGTCTGTGCACATGTTGAGTCATGTCTGACTGTTTTGTGGCCCCACGGACTGGAGTCCACCAGGCTTCTCTGTCCATAGAATTTTCCAGGCAAAAACAGTGGAGTGGGTTGCCATTTCCTATTCCAGGGGATCTTCCTGACCCAGAGATTGAACCTGTGTCTCTTGCGTTGGGAGGGAGATTCTTTACCACTGAGCCCATAGTGAAAGTGAAAGTGAAGTTGCTTAGTTGTGTCCGACTCTTTGCGACCCGTGGACTGTAGCCCACCAGGCTCCTCTGTCCATGGGATTCTCCAGGCAAGAATACTGGAGTGGGTTGCCATTTCCTTCTCCAGGGGATCTTCCCAACCCAGGGATCGAACCCAGGTCTCCCACATTGGAGGCGGATGGTTTAACCTCTGCACCACCAGAGAAGCCCATAGTGATACTTAAAGATAAGCATTGTGAGCAAACTGAAAATATACCTTCATGTGGGGGACAAAAGGAGTGATGGAAAGGGAGGTTGGGAAGACTGAGCCTGATCAATGCCTGTGACTTAAAAAAGATTGTTTCATTTTATTTATTCGGCTGCACTGGGTCTCAGTTGTGGCACACAGGCTCTTCATCGCGTCATGCCAGTTGTTTTGTTGTGGTGCACGGAATCGCTGTTGTGGTGCAGGGCTCCACAGCATGCGGGCTCAGTAACTGCAGCACACAGGCTTGGTTGCTCTTCAGCATGTGGGATCTTAGTTCTCCAACAAGGGATTGAACCCACATCCCCTGCATTGCAAGACGGAGTCTTAATCACTGGGTCACCAGAGAAGTCCCTGTGACTTTTATTAATGGTTCAAAGGAAACTGTTGTCAAAATTAAGGTAAGCACTGCTCAAAGTAGAAAAAGCCAGCTACTCCCCTCTGTCTTCGAGCAGCCAAAAACACAAAGAGAATTGAAAAATAAACTTAGGGGTTGGGGAAGAGGGAAAAGGTACCTGTATTATACAGGTGTGTGTGGAGAATATTCTTCTTAGTTACAATTTTCTGAGACATTTAAGGTCTAAGACTGAGACTCTAAGATCTTTACATTTCCGGGTCTTTTTAATGTTTCTGTTTTCTTTAGGGCATCAAAAAGGAAATGTCTAGGATACTTAACATTTCATGACAGAAAGAGAATCCATTTCCACCGTGAATCCGCCTGCAATGCGGGAGACCTGGGTTCAATTCCTGGGTTGGGAAGATCCCCTGGAGAAGGGAAAGGCCACACACTCCAGTATTCTGGCCTGGAGAGTTCCGTGGACTGTATAATCCATGGGGTCACAAAGAGTCAGACACAACTGAGCAACTTTCACTTCACTTCACTTCTTTGGACTGGAAGTGAGTCTGACTTCATTCTTTATCTGGGGGTCCCTGCAACATTCTCCCTTCCAGTGACTCCAGAGTTTAATCACAAGGGGACTGTTAGCAACAGAAAGAGGCCAAGAGAATAAGCGAGCATCTAGGCTAGTACTTCTCTTCCCCAGAGAGTACTGAAACATGCGCTTCCCTGGGCATTTCTCAATGCCTGTGGTGTGGCGATTGTGCTGTTTTGTTTTTATTTCCTCCTGGATCTCAGTTTGCAGACTTGCATCTTTCTGAACACCAGTAACTATTTATTCATAAGCCTCAAGCAACTGGGGTTTGTATGTGGAGGTAAGTGGAATTGGTGCTGAACACATAAACTGATTTGTACCTGTAACTTACATTTATTCTCTGGGTACATTTGGCGCTAATACTGTGACTGCATTGCCATGCTGAAGATTAATTATATAAACATTTTTGCTGACTTTGTGAGTGGCCATGTTGATTGTTTTACTTGATTTTCTAAGCTTGGTGCTTAATAGCAAGATGGAAAACATATCTTGGTTTTCCTCAGCATCTTCATAGATTAACTGCCCCAGACCAATCTCACCTAATAAGCACTTGGGGAAAGGTTTATACTAGCTTGAGTGTGAGGGAAGAAGTAGAAGTTTGCTCAGTTCTTGAAATTTTGCAAACATCTGTATATGAGCAAGATTCCCCAGAATAAAACAAACATTGAGCTTCTAAAGTGAATATGAAGTGAATATAAACGTGCTTCACATGAGTAAGAAATGGCAATTTGTATCAGTCTTTTTGCTTACCCAGTAATAGCCTAGACCCCAGACATCTTGCGCTGGTGAAAGCTAGGCTCGGCAGCTCTATTTTTCTTCTTTGTAAAACGGGGATGAGTGTAGTAGCACCCAGTGCCCAGTGGACTACTCACATGGGCATTCCTGAATATGTGCTAGAGATGCAGTGTAGGGGCCCAGTTCAAGTCATACAAAATCAGAAACACCGATAGAGCCTGTGTATATGCAGGTATGGTTTAGAAGACACTTTACTCTCCCTTGAGATTATAGAAAAATACTAAGGGACTTACACGGACCCAACAGTTCTCACCAGAGTGGCCTCTAATTGTCAGCACATCATGGTCACTACTATAGGACTCATTGTCGAGGCCCATGTGTGCACTTAAAGATGGCAGCTCAGGTTCTTCCCCAAAGGACTGGCGTGGGAGCTCTTTGACAAGGTTCCAAAAACCCCAGGGCCTGAAATCTCAGGACTTTGGCATCCACAGCTCCTTCCCAGAAGTCTTGTTCTTAGGAGTAGAGTTAGCCCCCAGGCCCCTTCGAAATCTCCATCAGTACTGTTTAAACCAGCCCCAGCCTACCTCCCTGAGCATCCTCACCCACATAAATCGTATGTCTAGGTTGGGTGGTAACTGCTGTTTTCATTTCTGAGAAACAAACTCAACTTAATGAACTCCTACAGCAAGAAAACCCAAATTTGGCAAACAAAGCCTTATAACCTTTGTGCCCTGGGCTTAAAGAAAAATAGCTCTCGTTTTTCCAAGTCCCATAAGTGCGCCAAAAGAAAGCACAATTTACTATTTTCAGATATGTTCCTGCCTCTCTCGTATCTGAAATCACTTTCCTACTTTCCTATTATGGGAACAGTGTAGGGGAAACCACAGGAATACTCCAGTATCCTAGGGTTATCATCAGCAGGGAGCAGTTCCTTCCCAGTGGCTTGAGGAAGCTAGGAGAGGAGCATTTCTAGAGACTTCAAGATGAAGCAGCTGTGCAGAAAGGGATGCTTTATACCCATTTAGTTGAGGGATGATGCTGGGAGGAACTGGGGGAAACAAGTGCCTGACCTGCCTCTCTCTCATACCTCCACTCTCACACTGGAACCCAGAAAAGGCAAGGGGACCCACTGGCATGGTCCATGTTGGGTGACCTCAGGATGGGTGCAGAGATGGCTGGAGAAGGTACAAAAGGGAAAATGAGAGACACCCAGCATTCTTTCCACTTTGGTCTTTTTTTCATTTCAGTTGACATTCGTTGAGTACTAACCATGGGTGTTAACTATACTAGGCATTTCATATCCATTATTGAGTTTAACCCTCAAAGCAGAGCTATGGGATAGACAAGATTGTTTTAGAGGTGAGAAATTAGAAGCATTTGGTTTGAAAGGTCATTTCATAATCAGGACACTCACTCTATCTATGGAACAAGCAGACCAAACAGCAACACTTTAGCTTCTGTTTGCCAGTGACATGGCTGATCGTCTAGGTCTACACTCAGAACTGGTGAAAGTGAAGTCGCTCAGTCGTGTCCAACTCTTTGCTACCCCTTGGACTGTAGCCTACCAGGCTCCTCCGTCCATGATATTTTCCAGACAAGAGTACTGGAGTGGGGTGCATTATTATTTTTTTTTAATCAGCTGTCATTACAGGAGCTCAAAGCTAGCAGACAGGGACACTTCACTTTCTCTCTTTAGCCCTTATTTATTTTACTTATATATTTATTGCTTAAAACTTTTTTTCTGGGTATAACATGCATGCAGAAAATACTCATATATAAGTGCATGGCCCAGTGAAATTTCATAAATTCATTCAGTGTGTAACAGCTGAACAAAGAAATGAACACCCTCAATCCTAGGAGTATGGGCCCTCTTCTAGTACCTGGCTCTCTCCTGCTGTTCTGATTCCTAATCACTGTACATTGCCAAGTAACAAGAAAGTGAATGTACTTATTTTATACTTAGTGCAGATTTGCTAATATTTATTGTGGTAGATCAGGGGACACAAACTATGGCCTACAGGACAAATACAGCCTACCATCTATAAAGTTGTATTGGAACAAAACCAATATCCCCACCTTGGCGGAACTCTGGTTTTGTGTCACCCTGACAGGGACAATATGGATCCTCTGAAATTACACTGGATGTGTGCGTGAGCAGCCTTCCAAGAATCATTGTCAAACATCCCACATCCCTGATGCCAGGGGAGCTAATCCAGAAGACCACAGCTGAGTCGCTGTGCAAAGCTGCCTCCCAGCATTATTGCCCATGGTCTGCTTAATAACCGGAAGGTGACTTGTCTGTTCACCTTTAACCTGGAGGCCCAGACATCCCTCTCTTTCACTACCCAGTGACCTCTCCTGCCTCTCCTCTCGTGACTGTGAATTCTTTGTCCTTGTGAACCTGGCTGCCATGTATGAGTCTGACCGAAGATGGAGAGGAGCCCTAGGCTAGACCGGCAGGTGCAACCTTCCAAGGAGTATGGTAGGTTTACTTTTAATATTGTTGGGAAAGAGTTTATTTCTTTTTTGCCTCTGGGGAGTTTGCAAAGAGTGAGTATTTGGGTTTTTAAGGGAAGGAGGAAACTTGCAGTGACTTTTCCCCCTTTTGGTCCAGAATTGCATGATAGTACATGTATGGGGGAATCACACCTGGGCCTTCAGTGAGGGCAGAGGCACTGCCTTAAAGGCCTCTAGGCCAGCCAGGGGCTAACTTTTGGGTTTTGTGCTTTGATTAGTTGAAATGTTCTTCTTTTCCTTCATTATTTCCTTTTAAATATTTTATTGAAGAGAAGGGTATCCTACCCAAGCTGGTATTTCAGATCCCATGCATTGGGTTTGCAGCTCTGAGAGGTTCAGGTTTAATGTTAATTATTGGAACAGACATCTTCAAACCATCCCTAATCACAGGATGGTAGCCGTTTGAGCTTTGCATGGTCTCAGCACATCTGTAGGAGCAGAACACGGTCTTGCCCTTCTGAGCTGTCTGCTGAAAGAGAAAACTTGGAAAAGTTTTCTTGGATTTTTGTCTCTTTCTGAACAAGAGGTCTCAGAAAAACTGTCAAGAGAGGAAGAAATTTATAGACTTCTTTATAGAAATTTAGTTTACAGAAATTAGAGTTTCTTTCAACCAGGGTGACAAAACCTCCAGGCAAACTTCCACACACATTACTCCAGCCCATGTCAGACACTGAGTTAATCAGTGCACCCCTTTCTGCTGAGCTTAGACAAGGCCTCAGACTCATTCTTAACACTGTATTTCTGGTAACTGTTATCAGGAAATAAAGCACAAAGTTAAACAGGTTTGCCGTTCCTAATCTAACTGATAACTTACAGTAGAGAGCATATTGTGAATGGTAACGAGGATAATAGATAACATGGACAGAGAATTTGTTACTGTTGTGCCAGACATTATTCTATATGCTTAACATGGATTCATTTATTTAATGTAAACCACATGAGAACAAAGTTTGTTTGGATTATTGTTGCATCATCAGTGCCTGCATGAGTCTCTGAAACATAGTAGGTACTTAGTAAATCCTTGTTATTTAAACAAATTCTAAAAATAATAGTTATTATTCTCATATTACAGATGAGCAAGCTGAGTTTAAATAACTCTCCTAAGCTAATTAGGGCAGAAGCCACAATTTGACATTGCTTCAGTAATTTATTCAAACTTTTAACCACATTGCTCTACTGCTTCTCACAGCAGCTGTCTATGACCTCCACTCTTATTTATTAATATTTATTAATAACCAGTATATTGGTTGTTCCATCTCAGTGCTTCTTTGCATTCTTCTTGTTTCAATCCCTTTTAATATTTTAGGGAGTTATTTTTCTCAGAAAATAAAGGGAAAACTAAGAGTTGACATGCAAATGTCTATGAGATTTAGCAAAAAGACTAGTGAGGCAAGCAGGTCAGGTGGAGACACAGGGCTGTGGAGAGCACACGCCCTCTGGGCAGCCACTACTTAGCCCCAGCAATTGTAGCTGTAGGGAATCAAAGCCAGTATTGCCAGATCTTCCCAGTTTTCTGTAGAACTAGGAAATCTGAACTTGCATATGAAAATATCCAGTGAAAATGTCGATCTGAAAAATCCCACATATAAGATGCTGACAAGCAAGGCAATTTCGAAAACAAAATAAATACACCACAGTCTAAATTTCTCTGTGGGCTAAATCTAGCCCATGTATCTATAGTTTACAACCTGTGAAAGAGGATGAAATTGAACTTAGATAACTGATCTTTTTGTAATTGTTGTTGTTCAATCACTAAGTCGTGTCCGACTCTTTGCAACCACATGGACTGCAGACTGCCAGGCCTCCCCGTCCTTTACTATCTCCTGGAGTTTGCTCAAACTCATGTCCATTGAGCCGGCAATGCTATCTAACCGTCTCATCCTCTGTTGCCTGCTTCTCCTCTTGCCCTCAATATTTCCCAGCAGCAGGATATTTTCCAGTGAGTCGGCTCTTCGCATCAGGTGGCCCAAGTATTGGTGATTCAGCTTTAGCATCAGTCTTTTTGATATATATTCTAAGTTGATTTCCTTTAGGACTGACTGATTTGATCTCCTTGCAATCTGAGGGACTGTCAAGAGTCTTCTCCAGGACCACAATTTGAAAGCATCTATTCTTCAGCGCTCAGCCTTCTTTATGGTCCAAAGCTCACATCCATACATGACTACAAAGAAAAACCATAGCTTTGACTATGTGGACCTTTTTCGGCAAAGTGATATCTCTGCTTTCTCATATCCTGCCTAGGTTTGTCACAGTTTTCCTTCCAAGGAGCAAGTGTGTTTTAATTTCATGGCAGCAGTCACTGCTCACAGTGATTTTGGAGCCCAAGAAAAGAAAATCTGTCACTGCGTCCACTTTTTCCCCATCTGTTTGCCATGAAGTGATGGGACCAGATGCCATGATCTTAGTTTTTTGAATGTTAAGTTTTAAGCCATCTTTTTCACTCTCCACTTTCATCTTCATTAAGAGGCTCTTTAGTTTGTTCCTCCTCACTTCCTGCCATTAGAATGGTATCATCTGCTTTTCTGATGTTGTTGATATTTCTCCCAGCAATCTTAATTTCAGCTTGTGTTCCATCCATCCTGGCATTTCACATGATGTACTCTGCATATAAGTTAATTAAGCGAGGTGACAATATACAGCCTTGTCATACTCCTTTCCCAATTTTGAACCAGTCCATTGTTCCATGTCCGGTTCCAGCTGTTGCTTCTTGACCCACATACAGATTTTTCAGGAGACAGGTAAGGTGGTCTGGTATTCCCATCTCATTAAGAATTTTCCACAGTTTGTTGTGGTCCACAAAGTCAAAGGCTTTAGTGTAGTCAATGTAGATGTTTTCCTGGAATTCCTTTGCTTTAGTTATGATCCAGCGGATGTTGGCAATTTGATCTCTGGTTCCTTAGCCTTTTCTAAACCCAGCTTGTACATATGGAGGTTTTCAGTTCACGTAACATTGAAGCCTTGCTTGAAGGATTTTGAGCATTTCCTTGCTAGCATGTGAAATGAGTGCAGTTGTGTGGTAGTTTGAACATCCTTGGTACTGCCCTTCTTTCTTCTTTGTAATTCTGTTTGGTTTTTTGGTTTTTTTTTTAAAGAGCATGGTGGGTATTTTCACTATTTGTTGTGATTTTAGAATTGGGGTTTCTGGGAACAAGAACTGCAAAAAAGTATTTGGCTCAATACTTTTGTGCAGTGCTTCATATTTTTCAGTTCACTTCTATATGCACACTTGAATCTCCCTGAAAATCATTTTGGTGGTTCAACTATTTGGTTGGTATTAAGCCGTAGGAGTCAAGATTCATATCTTGCCCTATCAGTTTTCAATCCACTTTTCCTCCAGCAACACAAACCCTGAAGGGGAATGACTAACCCCCAACATTCACAGTTCTTCATGGACTGTATAGTCCATGAAATTCTCCAGGCCAGAGTACTGGAGTGGGTAGCCATTTCCTTCTCCAGGGGATTTTCCCAACCCAGGGATCTAACCCAGGTCTCCCGCATAGCAGGCGTATTCCTTGCCAGCTGAGCTACCAGGGAAGCCCATAGTTCTTCCAGGCCTGTTCTTTTTCATCTCATATCTAATCAAGAGGTAGAAGACTATGTTAAGACACAGAGCTCTTGTCCCATCTCTGATGAATATTCAGATAGGAGAGAAAGAGGACAGTTGTTTGAGGATGTCTGTATGATTGCTAAAGCATCTTATTCTTGGCAGATCGAGATGGTTGATTTACATTTGGTCTTACCCAAATCATCTCTAATTACAAAAATCTGCGCCTAGCAAAGTCCAAAGAAATAATGTAATTGTGGCTTAATCATTGTGTACATTCCTAACCACATAGCTAATGACTGGTAGGTTTGGGGTTTCGCTCCTCCAAGTGTAGCTAACTGCCAGACGGAGCTGAAATGTGGCATGTTTGCTGTTTTCCTTGGAAACCATTTTAAATTAAGAAGATTTGGAAATCATCACATGGAGGAAGATTTTTCTGATTGTTGGGTCTGTGCAGGCTTCTGGAATATCAGTTCCATGCACAAAGCGCTCTTGGCATTTGATGCCTTTCTGCCAGGTTGTGTATTTGACAGCTGTTCTGTGGTATCTTTTCCCAGTCACTGACCTGCCCACTGTCATAAAGCCAATTAAAATCTCAGGCAATTAATGTTATTTTCCTCAAGTGCTCCTGGAAATACTTATTTTATGTGGTACTCTGGCATGACATCTGTGACTTTTGGAAATACAAGCACAAGAAAGCAAACAAGCCGGGCTATGTGTGTCCTGTGCTCCATTAAGTTATGAAGAATATGAAAACAGAGCATAGTTGCTGCATGCAGAGATGTCCATGGAGCACTTTATGTCTCAGGATTCCTACAAATGAAAATATGTGCCCACTGCAAAATTCGGATAAACCCTAGCAGGTGAGAGGTATGCTGAACAGCAGTATATTCACATATGTTCCGCAAAGTATTTAAGAAAATTTGTGAATAGTAACACATTCATAATGGGGCTCCACAACTAGTACTTTACACTAATTTGCTATGTAGAAGGATATTAACATACTTGAAAAGCAAAGAAAACTCTAATACTTAAGGAAGGGTTGGTGAAAAAGGTCTATTGGGTCTAGACAGAGAAAACTTTCAGGATGGGGAAGTTATCCTCCAGTAGGTACAATGAACTCTCCATGAGAAAGCTTGTCTTAGTCCCTGGTGTACTCTCAGGGATTCCTTGTAACCCTTGGCTGAGAAGACTGGAGCATTGTTGTTGTTCAGTTGCTCAGTCATGTCAGGCTCTTTGCAACCCTGTAGACTTCAGCACGCCAGGCTTCCCTCCCCCTTACCATCTCCCTGAGTTTGCCCAAGTTCTTGTCCATTGAATCGATGACGCCATCCAACCATGTCATGCTCTGTCACCCTCTTCTCGTTCTGCCTTCTGTTTTTCCCAGCGTCAGGTCTTTTCCAATGAATTGGCTCTTTGCATCAGGTAGCCAAACTATTGGAGCTTCACCTTCAACATCAGTCCTTCTAGTGAGTATTCAGGGTTGATTTCCTTTAGGATTGACTGGTTTGATCTCCTTGCTGTCCAAGGGACTCTGAAGGGTCTTCTCCAGCACCACAGTTTGAAAGCATCAATTCTTCAGCGTTCTGCCTTCTTTGTGGGCCAGCTGTCACTCCCTAGAGGATAGGAAGTGCTTAATACAGATTTTTCAATGAATTAAAAAGGTTAATGAGTACAAGATATTTATACAAAGATGAACACATGAAAAAAGCTGTTACATGCAATGGGCTGCTTTGTGGAATGAGATCTCTGTTATTTATTTAAGCTAGGGCTGTAAACAGATTAGCTTGTGGACCATCACTTATATATGGATGGATATGACTTGCCCATTCAGTGTTTTCTTCAAGTCTGGTGTTTCTAAAAAGTTTTTGAGATGATTGTGCTGTTCTTTTTCCCTATCTGTGTCTCTCTGCCTGTCTCTCCTTCTCCCTCTCTCTCTCTCTCTCTCACACACACACACAGAGTACCCACCATTCTGCATTTCAGTAATTGGTGATATTTCTCCTCCCATTCAAAGACAGGCATAGTTTTCAGTTTTCCTTAGACCCCACGTCTCCCTGTTGCTCTAGTTAGTTCCTGTTCACTCACTGATGTTACATTCCTTGCCCCTGAAGGCAGCTGAGCCTATTGCCCTTGGCTAAAGCAGCTGTGGTGGCTCACCACCTCCTGGCTGTGGTAACCATGGTTCCTGTGTTAAGAAGGAGAACAGACCAAACTTTTTACTCCAGGATGCCTAGGTTCAGTGTTGAATACCCATGCCTTGTTCATCAGGATAAAAACAGCACTGGTGTGGTGTCAACCAACACACAAATACTTCCTTTCAAGACAATTGATCTGTCAAAAGGAGCACTGCCTCTGTCACAAAATTCCCAGGCCAGTAGAGGTCCAGAGAGCCCCAAGTGTCCTCAAGATTCAAGGTGATTAGCTAAAACTCCATCTTCAACCATTCCATGCCCCTGTCCTTTCTCATCTGCATTGGTTTTCATCCAGCTGCACACACAGATCCATCCCTCCAGGGTCAGTTCCAGGGGCTGGAGGAAGTAAAGGTGGGTCACTCAGGGAAATGAGTGGTGTCACCAGTTAGTGACGTCAACATCAGGAAGAGCTGGAGCTGAGCAAGTTTACAGGGAGCTGGGAGCAGGACTTGTTTGAATTTAGAGGTTGCCATGGTTGTACTAAATGCTAATCACTTTTCATCATACTGGCTAATGGGTGTAGAATTTTTGGCTCGAGTTCCTTTCAGCTATTCCTGGCCAGCTCTTAAGACAGCTGCAGAGTTCCAGCTCCAGCTGTGCCCCCTCTTCTTTGCTCCCTTTAAAGAACATGAATTATCCTTAGATGTGGTAGCCTAAAATACAGGCTGTGATTGACAGGAAAGCTGGAGACACAGCAAGAGTGAAGAGCAAACCGCCTGCTTAGGATTCAAGGTCCAGTTGTTGACAGCACACCTAGTCAGGTCAGACTGGTGCTACAACATTGCACATAAGTGCCTTTCGTATCTTAAAGATGCTGTATAACCATATTGGGAAAGGTCAAACTGTCATTATTACTGATTGGAGAATGGGAAACTGAACTTTTGAGGGTGGATCTAATCTATATTCACCTAACACGTGCTAAATGAATACCAGTGAGGCTGAATAGCATGTTGGCCTGCAGTCACGCTGTCAGAGATTTGTGTTTCCACTATCGCTCAGGTGCCATAAGCCAGCGGAAGGATGGTGTCCTTGGGCCACACATGTTTTGGTCCCGGAGTCAGTGTCCAATATGTCAGGCCATCAAGGCAGATGGCGAGCAGGACATTGTTTCTGAACTTTTGGAAAATATTCCACTTGAGAATCCAGCTGGGGAAATGCCTGAAATTGGAAAATAATGTAATAGAATATTTGATTTGCCACCAAAGACCTGAGCTGGGAAGACTGCCACCTTGAAATGAGAGGACAGCTTGGCTGACTTCAGTCTTTCAGCTCTACTTCGTTACTGTATATTGGTGGGCTGTGTCTTGAACTCCCAGTGGAGCCCCAAAGTGCCCCTTTTACCTCTCTGTCCCCCAAACAGCACACATGCACAGGCACACATTCCAGATGAGATCTGGAGCAACATTCACAAACAAATAGCACCAACCTAAGAACAAAGGTCAAGGCAGTGGGCTCTGAATGATTCTGCAAAGGACCTGTAGGTGGCCATCAGAATGGATGACTTGGTAAATGAGATGTCATTTTCACTTAACCTAATCTGCTTTTTCTCCATGCTGCCAGCTACTGGCTGGCCTTCTCTGAAGTCAAGTTGTCTTTTTGTGATTCACCAGCCTTTCTGAATCCAAATACCTCCAAGGCTAGCCTCACTGAGCCACTAACTTGAAAGGGTCCATTCACAACTGAGTTCTCAGGGTAAAGAATCTTGTCATTCCTCCTCTCCCTAGTATTCGCTGAACTTCTCAGTATGCACCTTACCTATGGAAAGCTGCTTACTTTAAACACCTACAAATCTCTTTTCCCTGCTTGGCTAAGTGAGTACCCTTGGCAAATTTGAAATGCTTGAGCATTACTAGTTCCAGAAGCACTCTTCAGCCAATATCAAATGGGGTCGTTGTTGTTCAGTCACTCAGTCATGTCCAACTCTTTGCGACCCCATGGATTGTATCATACCAGGCTTCCCTGTCCTGCACCATCTCCCAGAGTTTGCTCAAACTCATGTCTGTTGAGTGAGTGATGACATCCAACCATCTCATCCTCTGTCATCCCCTTCTCCTCCTGCCTTCAATCTTTCCCAGCATCAGGGTGTTTTCCTACGAGTTGGCTCTTTGCATCAGGTAGCCAAAGTACTGGAGCTTCAAGCTTTAGCATCAGTCCTTCCAGTGAATATTCAGAATTGACTTCCTTCAAGGCTGACTGGTTTCATCTCCTGACTGTGCAAGGGACTTTCAAGAGTCTTCTCCAGCACCACAGTTCAAAGACATCAATTCTTTGGTGCTCAGCATTTTTTATTGTCCAGCTTTCACATCCATACATGACTACTGGAAAAACCACAGCTTTGACTATACAAATCCCTATAGTCAAAGTAATGTCTCTGCTTTTTAATATGCTGTCTAGGTTTGTCATTGCTTTTCTTCCAGTGAGCAAGCTCTTTTAATTTCATGGCTGCAGTCACCATCCACAGTGATTTTGGAAACCAAGAAAATAAATTCTGTCACTGTTTCCATTGTTTCCCCATCTATTTGTCATATCTCCTAGTTTATAATTTTTTATATTAAAATTTTTCTTTTCAATTAGGTAGTGATATTTTTTATCTTCAACTGGTCCCTTATTTGAGAGAGCCCAGAATTAAGAACATCTTTCAGTTTCATTTGGCCTCCAGCAGTGAGATGCGTTGAATGGCTCCTTCAAATTGGAAGGAAAAAAGAAAAAAAAAAGTTTGGTTCACTTTTTGAAACCCTGAACTAATTTCATAACCCCGTGTCATATGAGGAGCCCATGACCGATCCACATTTCCCAGGCTTTGCACCTCTACCTCTCAGTGACAAAGGCGGTTAAAAATTGATACTATCACTCCAAAGAGCGGATTTCATTTTTTCTCCCAGCTCTGGTTTGCTTCAAGGTTGAGGAAATTGTTGGGATGGATAGAAAAAGATCCAAAGCAGCTTCTTAGCCCCTGGGATTTGGATAAATAGAAAAGTGTTCATAGCAAACTTAGCTAGAAGTGTGGTGGCATTTTGTGCCCCAAGACTGTATCTTAGAGCTAGTGGGATGCAGAGTGGACAGTTCGGGAGTATCAGGCCTTTGAAACACCTGCATTATTCCCTCTTGTTTATTTGTGAAGGAAGCAGTGCTGCCCAGGGCTTACACATGCAGATTTTAAAGGCTGGCTGCCTAGTAAAATCCTGACACAGGTACCTTTTTTGTGATCTTGGTCAAATTACTTCACATACCTCAGTTTCCTCATCTGTAAAATGGGGACAGTAATAGAACCTGCATCATAAAAGGCAGTTGTGAGGATTGAATGAGTTAGTACATAGGAAGTGCTTACCTGACTACCTGGTGCCTCGTCTGGAGCTGCCTTGACACGATGGTGGTGATGATGATGATGGTAATGGTGGTAATGCTAGAAGAGATAAAGGTGAAGAAGAAATGACAGGAGCACTTACTAAATACTGTGCTTGCCAAATCTCATTTAATCCTAAAAAGTAAGATGGCTTTCATTTTACAGATGAGGAAGCTTGGGCTTAAACAGGTTAAGCTCCAGACCAGAGTTAGCCAACGGCAGAGCCCATTAGGGTTAGGGATTTCGCATGTCTCCCCAGCACTGGATAGTTGCAGTGCTTCCACTTCACAGCTCTTCTTCTATCCCTGTCTGTCTTTCCACACCAAACTCCTGCAAGTTTTCTTGAGAGCAGAGTCCCTGACGGTGATCACTCCCACCTCTCTCAGGACCTCACTCCATGCTGGCCCCTTTGCTTGGGAAATTCCTTCTCCTCCTCCTCACCTAATTAGTTTCTCATCAAGTTCTTTCCCAGATGACACTGTTTACGATGATAGAATTTGTTAGGGTGTCTCCTTCCCAACCCTGGTCCCTGCTGTGAGCTGGTCTCGCTGGTAGAAGGCTTGCCTTTTCCTAATTCTTACAAGCTTACTCATGACTTGGCGAGTCCACAGGGCAAATACGCTGGAGACAGAGCCTTTTCCTAGTGCACATTACATTTGCAGATGGCATGGCCATGTCCTGGCTTCTTGCCTCAGTCCTTCCCCCGTTATGAGATCTCACAGCACTGCTGACAAGTTTTCTAATTTTTTATTGTTAAAAAATCCAGGCACATAGAGAAATTGAAAGACAAGATGATGCCTACATTAAAGCACTATCGTTAACATTTTCAATTTGCTTTTACTGTCTATATGCCTGTTTACCTTTCATTAAAATTTTGTCTAAGTGGAATACATAGAGGAAAAAAGGCACTAATTCTAAGAGTACAGTCTGACTAATGTTCACTAATGACAAAAGTGAAGGCACCTATTTACAGGGCACTGCTCTGACCCCCGCTCTGGATGCGCCTCTGGTCCACTCTCATTTCAGGCCCCTCTTGGTCCTATTTTCCAGGTCTGTTTCCAGGACCACATGCCTCCAGGCCTAGCTGGTAGTCTAGGGGTTGCTGTTTACTGAAGATGAGAGCAAGGATTGAACATATGGCCTGGAGTGTCTGAACTCCTTCATGAAAGGTCCCATTAAAGTGTGGAATAGAGTCATTCTGGGAGCCTTCAATTGTTCTCCTGTTCCAGGCCCACAGATGTTACAGGTAGGCCTACTCCTTGAACTCTCTTGAGCATTTAGAGAACATCACATTCCTCTTCATTCATTCTGTTACTCATCCTTCTATCCATTCAGCAAATACTTTACTGACCACAAGCTGCACGAGGCAGTGAAGCCCAGATAGGTTATACAACAAACAGCGCTATCGTTAACATTTTCAATTTGCTTTTACTGTCTATATGCCTGTTTACCTTTTATTAAAATTTTGTCTAAGTATATGCATCATGGGCAGAACTGACATGCAAGTCTAGGCAGTCTGACTTCAGATCCACACCTGACTACAATGTTATTATTATAGAATACTGAGCCACAGACAGTGAGAAATGAGAGTAAAAAACTAATGCACTGTTTCATTCTCTCCTCTATACTTCAACCTGTGCCAACTTCCACCCCTGCTCAAACTGTGCACAAGCAGAGGGACTAGGCACACACATAGGAAAATCCACATGGAGAACAACATTCAGCTCAGATGCTGTGTGAGCACACACACAATAAGAACCACTAGAGACAAGAATTCAGGGCAGGGAGGCTACGGGATCTGACGAGATGGGACTTTGATGGAATTTGAAAGGAGGTAAGGACGCAGAGCAACAGAGGTGGCCAAAGTACTGGAGCTTCAGCTTTAGCATCATTCCTTCCAAAGAAACCCCAGGGTTGATCTCCTTCAGAATGGACTGGTTGGATCTCCTTGCAGTCCAAGGGACTCTCAAGAGTCTTCTCCAACACCACAGTTCAAACGCATCAATTCTTCGGTGCTCAGCCTTCTTCACAGTTCAACTCTCACATCCATACATGACCACAGGGAAAACCATGTGGTAAAGAATCTGCCTGTCAGTGACTGAGATGCAGGAGACTTGGGTTCAGTCCCTGGGTCGGGAAGATCCTCTGGAGAAGCAAATGGCTCCCCACTCCAGTATTCTTTGCTGGAGAATTCCATGAACAGAGAACCCTGGTGGGCTATAGTCCATAGGGTCACAGAAGAGTTGAACATGACTTAGCTGAACATGACTTAATTGAATATATTGTTGTTTGGACTTAGCAACTAAACAACAACTCCGTCTATATACAAAGCAAGATTTGCAGCCTTTTCTGTGACCTCTTTGAGTAAACATTTTTACAGTCTGTGGGGACTGATTTCTCAATTGATTGCCCTTCCATCAGCTGGGAGGTGCCTGAAAGAGGCGGTGAAGCAGGAAGACACTTAGAAAGATTTGCTCTGGCCCTAGTGTGAGTCTGAAATGTTTTCATCAGAGCCCATATAAATGGGACCTCACAGCCCACATCTCTTGCCCAGTCCCATTGTTAATGAAAAAATCATTCTTTGCAAACAGCTGGCAGGGAACAAAATGCTGAAAACCATACCAAATTGTAGTCATCCTTCATTATTCCCCTCCAGTAAGACAGTGAGAAACAAACTTCTTACTGAGCATGTATTTTAAGATCTTTCCTAGCTGTGTAATTTTCCCAGATCTGCAGGAGCCAGCTGTAGATGCTGTGGGTATCCCACCCATATTCACTTGCTTGTACAACTTGCATGCTTACCTCCAGGTCTTCCCACTCTTTGCACCTGCTTTTCTTCCCCTGTGGGAATTCTCTGCCCACCACACAGCAGGCTGGGAATGCATTCTCCCTCCCAGAAGTCCCCAGTGAGTTTCTGATGGGAGTTGATGTATGGATACCCCAACACTGCATCCTCAGGTGGGATGACCCTGAGTCATAGAGTCTACACTGACCCCCAGAGTTTTCCCAGAGGGTTAGCTTCACTTCCTCAGGCTGATAACAGTGTGACAACATACCCTTTATTGCCTTCTGTCCCTTCCCTGTCTCACTTCCACCTCCTCCTCAGTGGTTCCCAGAATCACCTCTCAGGGAAATAACTTACCCGCAAATCCATACCTCGGGGTCTAGGTGTGGGGAATCCCAAACCAGGAATCTTTGTTCAGCTTTTTATGTTACAAAAACCAGGTACTGTAATTTAAAGAAGATCCTCTTTCATAGGAAAAAGAGCAGACACTGTTTGCCCCTCAAGCGAATGCTAGGGAATTCTGCTTGCTTTCATTTGGAACTAATTGCCCATAAATTTATTTAGATTGTGTCCAAGTCAGGGCCCTTTTCATTCTAAGTAATACAAAAACCACTTAAGCTAGATTACATTTTTGAAAGGATGGGTGAGGGGCTTTATTCTAAAGACCATGTGCTGTCTCTCAAGACCAGAAATGCGCCTGTGGCAAAGGGACAGACTGGAACGAGAAAGTGAACGGCTGTCTTGCTCTTCCCCTAGGGCTGCAGGTTCTCTGATTTTTGCTTCATTTATAGCTGCTGCTTCTCTTTCTGTAGACTGGCTTGTCCCACCCCACTGTATCAATGGACAAAACTTTTGAGTTTGCCTATTATCTCTTCTACCCTAAAGTCAATTTAGAATTCCAGGGAGAGAGCCCTGATTAGTTCACCTTGAGTCATATGCCATCACAGGTAGTGAGTGGACTGGGTTAGGGAAGGGGTGATAACACATACCTGCTGGATTGTATGCCTCTGAGGGGCTCAAAGAAGAGGGCTGAGGCCTGAGCATACCCCTAAAGGAGTGTTACACAAGCTTGGAAGCAGAGGCGGATAAGAAAAAAGGATTTTTAGTTAGCAAACTATGATTTTCTGCATTTGGTCATCACCTATTTGGACTGCTGCTACTGCTAAGTCACTTCAGTCGTGTCCAACTCTGTGCGACCCCATAGATGGCAGCCCACCAGGCTCCCCCGTCCCTGGAATTCTCCAGGCAAGAACACTGGAGTGGGTTGCCATTTCCTTCTCCAATGCATGAAAGTGAAAAGTGAAAGTGAAGTCGCTCAGTCATGTCCGACCCTCAGCGACCCCATGGACTACAGCCTACCAGGCTCCTCTGTCCATGGGATTTTCCAGGCAGGAGTACTGGAGTGGGGTGCCACTGCCTTCTCTACCTATTTGGACATTTGAAAAAATACTATCTGGTTCCAAGAGGGCAAGTTTGTGCATAAAGTATGCAGTGCAGAAATGCCCCTATTCATTAATACCACACCAAAAGTCATTCAACTGAAAAATGTTCTTATGGTAAGCAAGCTGAAAAAAAATTTTTCTAAAGTGCCTTCACTCAGAAAAAGGAGTAAAAATGTGAAGTCTATACATTGCTTGTCATAGCATCCCCAACAATTCCATTTCCAACGTGTAGTACCGTGTAGACAGGACAGGAATGCTAGCCCACAGCGGGTGACCTTAGGAGCTAAGCTTTCTGTATTAATTATTTTCTATTTCAAGCAGACCTGGATTTGAGTGCCACTTCTGCCAATTTCTAGCTATTTAATCTCTGAAAACCTTTCATTCCTCCTCTGTAAGATAGGATTATTAGTTAAAGTATTAATTGATAAAGTGCCTGGCACATCAAGAGGAGTATAGGAGTACAATAAATGCTATCTATCGTTGTTGTCATTGTTACTAATCCACTGTCCATGTAACCTTTCTCATTAAAATATAGCATTTCTCATCAAGAGGGCAATGGAAACTTTGGGAAGTCAGTGAAATGGTAGAAACAATGAGTTCCAGAGACTTTCAGCCTCAGTCACATTCAGGTTCTGACGTTTATTACCCGTATGTGTTAACTTCTCTCTGCCTCAATTTTCTGATCTATAAACTGAGGGTTTATCATCACAGTAACTACTTCTTATGGTTATACTTAGGATTAGATGAGATGTAAGTGCTTAAGATACTGTCTGGTGCATAGTAAGTACTCAGTGCATGAAAGCTGGAATAATATTAATACAAGTCATAGCTGTAGAAAGTGTTCTTGTTGGAAATATGCTTTTTAGTCTGCAAGTAAGATGAAGTAAGAGGGTGGTCTTTATAGAAATGTACATAGATGCTTGTAATTCACGCATGATCTGTCACTGGCCCTATTTCCATTGAAAGGATATCCCAATAGAATTAGATTAATATCCCAGTTATTAGTGTTGAAACTTCGTGTCAAAAATCGTATTTCTGCCTCAAGGCAAAAATAAGCCTTCTCTGTATATGAGGCCACTGGGCATAGACAAGATTTGCTTTTTCAGTATAAAATATTCTAGACCAGCAGATTCATGAATATATATATTTCAGCCCAAGTTTACTGGTGAGAGAAACTCATTCAGGTCTATTTCTGTGCATTAGGCAAGCCACCACTTTATATACTAACCTGTCTGCTTTTCTGAATTGAATTCATTCACTTCTGTGACTCTGATATACTGCTGTCCTTCATTCCAAACTCTCCACTCCATTGCCGTCATCACATCTATAGCACTGGCCCTGGGTGCAGAGCCCTGGGCTGCTCACCGTACAGTTACCTGGACCTCTGTTCTCCAAGTGACTGTGATGCACATTCAGGTTGGAGGACGCCAGGGGTAGTGGACATGAGTTCAACTTTGGATTCAGTCCACTGGGTTTGGAATCCCAATCCTACATCTCTTTAGCTGTGTCACCTTAGTGATTTCATTACCATACTGCCGTCTCTTCATTTATGATGCAGGGCAGTAATAGCTCCTCCTTCATTAGATGGTTGTGACATGTAAATGAGATGATAAATGTAAAGCATTTAGGCTAGTACCTAGCACCTAATAAGCACTCAAAAAAGAAAGTCTGTGGCCATGACTGTGAGTCTCATTTCACAGATGTGGAAATTGAAGGTAAGAGGGTGAGGGGGGTAAGAGGGTTTCATGGACTGACCTGACATTTTAAATCAGGGCTCACAACCCCAAAGTCCTCACTGCATTCTGAAAAAAGATCAAACTGTATCAGGAAGGGTTGAGATAGGGGCCGTACCCCCAAATGGCATTGACCAAATTCAGTTTTCAAGTGTTCTCTAAGTGATTTCATTCAGTGAAAGCAACTCTTGGCTTCAGTACTAGTCAAAAGAAGAATCTAGGGAAGCTCTGCTACTTATCTAGTTATTCTTGGTACTAGCCTGTGCTCAGTGAACCCTTTCCAAGAGCCCCACCTCATTTGGGAGGCTGAGGGCAATAAAGAGTCTGTGTTCAGCTCATGCAAGCAATAGAATTTTTAAAGTTTCCTCTATAACCTTTGAAAATCTGTAGAAAAACAGGTGAGGGGCCTGAAAGATAGGTAGATGTGGGAATAATAAAATCTGTCTCATTGAGCTGTCTTGGGGCTTAATGGAGGTCATATATACAGAGGTTTCTAGGTACAGTGATTGGTAATTAGCAAGTAGTTAAGAAGTGGCAGCTTTCCATGAAGGAAAGCAGTCAAACCAGCCAGAATAAAATGTCTTTTGTCCAACATAGAAAAGGCATAGTTCATTCTACTTGGGCCAACAAAATTCCCTTAAAGGGAAAAATCAGCACCCAGTGCGTGACCCTTTAAGACTGAGGCCCGTCCCAGGTCCCAACCCCCACCTTTCTGCAAAGGTCAAACTGCCCTTAACTTGGGTGCTGACCATGGGGTAGCCAAACTGCTAAGCTACTCACCTTGCCAACTCCTTGGATTTTAGTGGATTTAATCAGCAGTCGTCTTTTTTTAGTAACTAAAATCTGCATTTGATGTGGCATCTTTGCTGTTTCTGCCATCAACTCTTTGATGAGTTTTTCTTGAGAGCAAAGTGTCTGGTTTAATCATTAGGGTCGTTCAGACCAGCATTGAGGTCATTTCTTCAACTTAACTAGCTTAACTCTTCAGCACGGTGCCTAACCTCCCCAACGCCTCACCTTCTTGTCTGAAAAATAAAGATAATTATAACACTTACTTCAGGGTCATCAAGGTTAAAGAAATAATGAGCTGAGAAATGAGAGATCTGTCTCAGCGTGCAGCCCCTCATAAATCCTTTAAAAGGTGATTACTGTTATTGTTTTAATTGATATGCTATTTCTGCTGCTGCTACTACATTTTAGATTTTCTTATAGACGAGGATCAGAGAAGGCAGTGACACCCCACTCCAGTACTCTTGCCTGGAAGACCCCATGGACAGAGGAGCCTGGCAGGCTGCAGTCCATGGGGTCGCTGAGGGTCGGACATGACTGAGTGACTTCGCTTTCACTTTTCACTTTCATGCATTGGAGAAGGAAATGGCAACCCACTCCAGTGTTCTTGCCTGGAGAATCCCAGGGACGGGGGAGCCTGGTGGGCTGCCACCTATGGGGTCGCACAGAGTCAGACACGACTGAAGCGACTTAGCAGCAGCAGCAGCATAGATGAAGATACTGGAGTGAAATGGAAATAAGACAATTGACCATTGGAGTTATTGGAAGGAACAGTATAGATGCACAGTCTGTTGAGCTTCCTAAATGAACATTGATTTTAAGCAATAGCTAATATGACCATCTTATTGCTACCACCTACTCTTTACACATCTGGCCTGTATTTAGGTTGAAATATAATGACCAGTTTCAAAACTGCTACAGTCAGGGAACCATTAGTAGAAATGGCTGTTGGCTGACCCATAACATAAAGTTTTTCAGGTCATGAAGTTATGAGTTATGTTTGTCTTCCAGCCTACTTTGACAGATTGTTTTAAAGGGTCTCATATTGTCATACTGGAAAAAAAATCATCAAAGTGTGCTAAGAAAAGGATATTTGGGGCAGGTTAGAACACTAAAAATGCCTCCCCCAAATAACCCCTCCTGTGCAGCAACTGCTTATCAGTCTTACCAGGAGCACCATAAATCACCTCTAAATTGACCATTATGTCATCCTTGGGCATCAGGAGTGACAAATAATCTGAGGCAACCTCCTAGATTCCAAGGAGATTGTTTTCTTGCACAACTCAAAAGGACTTGGAAGCAGTGCCGAACTTATGCTTTACCTTTCTAATCTCCCTCTCCCTTTTTTAATGCAATAAACAAGGAGTCAGGGGAAGTTAGTCCCTGCTTCCTGACGTGATGATGGTGAATGGAAATGTGGTTGATGTAGAGACGCTCTCCTTGTCTTCGACTCTGTTTGAAACTCCACACAGGTGGTAAGAATCTGCCAAGAAAACATACTTCCACAGACATCTGAAGGGGACAGCCAAGGAGCAGAGGGAATGAACAGATGAGTAGTTAGTGGCCCATCCTTGGCCATAATGTGTGATGATAACAGATTTCAAGAGTGATCTTCCTGTGACGTTCAATCAGTCCATCAAATGCATGAGAGCAGGTGGGAAGTGAAAAGTTATTCAGGGGTGGTGCTAGGGACCCTTTATGAATTATTCATCTTAAACAAACTTGCGTGAACCAGAGCACTCAAGGGAAAGCCTGTTAGCCTGAAGGAGGCCACTAGAGCCCAGCTATCCATCTCAGCAGTGGTTTTTAAATGCTGTGTGTCACGGCTCATGTCAGGCAGGAGACTGCGTGACTCATTTCTTAGTTGCAGTCTGCTCCCATTCTCACGTGGATGGCCATCTACCGCCTCCTTCATCGTGGAGGCTTCAAAAAGCTGCACGCCTTGAATGGAAATTACTAGGGTCACCGGTCTCTTGTTTTAGGGGCTGTGAACAGGGCAGAGCAATGGACTGTAGACTTCTGAATGTCAGTGGTGCCCTAAGTCATAGAATCCAAAGAAAAGGGAAGGAGAGAGTGTGGGAAGTTCCACAGTATCTATGAAGAGGTCAGTGGTAGAGAGAAAAAAAAAGTGTATTGTAAATGGCACCCAAAGGCATTAACACTCATGAGGTGTTAATGTCATGGGCTGCTCACCTCAACTCAAGACTGGGTTTCAGTGTTGGAAAAGTGAAGTGTAATTAATTTACACAGAACTAGAAATCACAATACATGGACCGGGGATACTATCCCCTGCCAGATGTCCAATAATCAGTAGCTGAAATCAATAGGATTGGATGAAATTGAATTAAAACTATTTATTTGACCCTACACTTACTATCAGATAATCGGGGAAAATACTATGAATATCTAGCATTTATTAAGCAGTCAGTATTAGTAAGTGTTCTGGGTTTGTGCATGCACCGTCACATTTCATCCTCTTAACTATAAGGAACCTCAGACTCAAAGAGCCTGAGCAACTTTTTTTTAGGGTCATATAACCAGGAAGTAACATCACTGTGATTTGAGCTCAAACAAGTCTCTTGCTAGCCCTCTACCAAACTATGCCATATTTTCTAGCACTAGTTCTTGAATATCAAAAGGTGACCACAATCCATGCCTTACCCAGTTCACAAGGTTATTGCTGATTTCCATGGAAAAAAGACAGGAACCCAAAGTGAGCAGGCAAGTGCTGCCAAAATGAAGCACATCATTACTGTTTGACAAGTCCAGTCTATATTTGTCGTTAAGGAGGATAGGCTTCGGGGGCAGATACCTGGGCATGGAGCCAGGCTTTGGTTTTGCCACTTCCTAGCTGTGTGACCTTGGGCAAATTATTTAACTTCTCTGAGCCTCAGTTGCCCCATTTGTAAATGGGGATAATAATGGTCTTGACCTCATAGAAGTTTTAGGGGGCTTAAGTGAGATATCTTTAAGATATCAAGCACAGTGCCTTAGACATGCTCAACATTCAGGAAAGCGTAACAGAAGTTACGCTTCAAGTTAGTTCTCTCCAAACTCTGGCTGGACTCTGGTTTAAAACCCAGTAGCTGGAGCATCCCACATCTGTCCCTGAGCAGCCAATAACTCACAGTCATTCTAATTACACTCCTGCAGCACTGAACTAGCACTTGAGACCTCCTAGAATATCCTGATGGCTCGATTGCACGGGCAATGGTTTGTTCAAATTCTGATCACGATGACAGCAAAACCTCGACTTCACTGAAACACCCAGGTGCAGATTTGAATTTTTTTACAGGAATGAAATTATCCTTCTCACACCGTGCTGGTTGTGAGAAGTATAGTTTCTTTAATGATTTTTCAGTTGAAATGCTCTATAAACAAAATTTTGAATTAATTGCTGCTTTCTAAAGTACTTGTTCTGTATTATCTTTTTTCAGTATGAATTATCTAAATCTTGGACTTTTGGTTTCAAATTCTTATTTCACTGACATCCAGTGTACATATCTTTAACTCATTTTTTTTTAAATTTTAAAATCATGAGTGGCACTAGCATTTAATAAATGCAAAACTAAGGTAAATCACTGTTAGCCAGGGTTCTCCAGAGAAACAAAACCAATAAGGTATATAAAGATGTATATAAATGTTAGTCACTCAGTTGTATCTGACTCTTTGCAACCCCATGACTGTAGCCCCACAGGTTCTTCTGTCCATGGGATTCTCTAGGCAAGAATACTGGAGTGGGTTGCAGTTCCCTTCTCTGGGATATCTTCCAGACCCAGGGATTGAACTCGCATCTCCTGCATTGCAGGCAGATTCTTTACTGTCTGATTCACCAGAGAAGCCACAAAAAGATGTATAAAAGAGGTTTATCATAAACACTGGCTCACACAGTTATAAAGGCCAAGTAATCCCACAGCATGCCATATGCAACCTGGATAACTTGGAAAGTTATTGGGTAATTCAGTCCAAGTTCATAGGCCTGAGAACTAGGCGAGTCAGTGACAGTGATATAATTCCCAATCTTAGGTCAAAGGCCTGAGAACTGCTGGTCTAAGTCCCAGAATCCGAATGCCCAAGAACAAGGGGCTCTTGTTAGGACCAAACTGAAGCCAGGACAGGCTCTAAGGGGCAGGCCCACAGGCAGTGTAGCTAGACCAATCAAAAAAATATCCCTGTAGCTCCCCGCCCGCGCCAGACCCGAGCCAATCCAGATAGGGATGCGAGGTTTAAAAGTCCCACGCGCGCGTCCGGTTTAACCAATCAGCTATGCTGTTACAAAAACAAAAAACAGTCTGTATAAAAGTATAGGTGATTCAAAACTCGGGGCCCTTGTTCCACTCCACTGCGTTGGATGAAACTTGGGCCCTGGCTCGAGCTAGCAATAAATTCCCTTTTGGCGTTTGCATTGCTGTGGATGTCTTATTCTCTCAGTTTTGGGGACTCGGACTCTGGGCATAACACTCTGATGTCTGTGAGCAGGAGAAGATTCATGCCCAGCTGAAGAAGACCCGAAAGGAATTTATCCTTTCTTTGCTTGTCTGTTCTGTTCAGGCACTCAACAGTTTGGATGATGGCTGCCTACACTGGGGAGGGCACCGCTCTTTACTCAGTGTACTGAATCAAATGTTAATCTCTTCCAGAAATATCCTCACAGACACTCCTCAAAATAACGTTTCACCAGCATCCCTTAACCCAGTCAAGTTCATATAAAATTAACCATCACAATCACTATGTATTTATTATCAGTTTCAGCCCTTGCAGCCTTGTTGGGTTAGATGACCTGTTCACTCACCTGACTGTCTTGACAACAAATAATTATTGAGAAAATGATTGTAAGATGCAAGTATTATGCTAGATCCTGAGGATACAACTTTGAAAGTGATTTCCCTTGCCTCTGGGAGCTTAGACATGAAACAATGTCTTTAAAAGCCAAAAGTCACTCCCTGGTTCACTGCAGTATTATTCCTAATAGCTAAGATATGGAAACAATCCAAATATCCATCAACAGAAGAATAGATTATGAAAATGTGGTATATACATACAATGGAGGACTTCACTAGTGGCTCAGCAGTGAAGGATCCACCTGCAATGAAGGAGACTCAGGAAACTTAGATTCAATCCCTGGGTAGGAAAGATCCCCTGGAGGAGGAAATGGCAACCCACCCCAATATTCTTGCTGGGAAAATTCCATGGACAGGGGAGCCTGGCGGGCTATAGTAAACAGGGTTGCAAAGAGTCAGACGTGACTGAATGTGCACGCGCATACGATGGAATATTATTCAGCCTTAGACAGAAGGAAATACTACTCTTTGCAACAAAATGGATGGACCTGGAGGGCATTATGCTAAAGAGAAATAAACCGGTCTCAAAAGAGTTTGGGGTCGCCAAGAGTCAGGAGACAACTGAGCTACTAAGCATGCACGTTTGACATTGTGCCTCCAGTTACCAACACAGTATTGTGAATTTGACAATCTAAGAGAGTAAACCTCCTGTTAAGTGTTCTTACACACATACGCACACATGTATAACCACGCACACATGCACACACCCACACAAAGACACAAGGAAATATCAGAGGTGATGGGTACACAGATTATCATGACTAGTGATAGTATCACCCATGGATACTATCATTGCCTAATTCCCAAATACTGTGCATATGTACAAACTCACCAAATTGTATGCATTATTAAGCACACACAGTTTTTAATGAAAACAAAATAAAACTTTAAAGGTGTTATCCGTCAGATGACAAATGACCCCTGGCAAGAGTGTATGCTTTAGGAATTCTTATGAGAAACACTCACTTTGGACTTGGGTCATCCATGAAGATTTCTAGGGGAAGAATTTGAGTTGGAATTGGAGGATGCTTTGAGTATGACAAATAGAGGAGAGGAAGAAGGGCAAAGAGTTCAGTCAGCATGGCATGTGTGGAGACAGTGATGGGCTGCCTCATAGGGTTTGCTGTAGGAAGGTGGATAAAAGTATTGAAAAGCCATAACCTGGTTGTGGAAGGCCCTGAACAATAGAATAGGTAGTCAAGCTTTTCACTAGAGCCAAATGAATGTTGAACTCCTTAAAATTAAATTATATGAGTGATTTTATTCATATTAATGAAATAGCTCAACTTTTCCTGTAAGGTATGTTTAAACTGTACACATTGGTACCATGAAGTGGTAGTTTCATTTGTCTCAACAAAAATCTGGAATTTCAACCAAGCACATCAACTGGCTTTATCACAGAAACACTTAAATTAAGTATTATCTAAGCAAGAGCCAGGGTAGTGACCAAGGGAATTTCAACTTGAAGATGAAGTGTCTACAAACCGTGAGATTACACTTAAGGCTTTATAAAGTTAAAATCTTAAACATGTTGAGACTAAAAAAGTGATTCAGAAATTTTGACTAATTTGGCTGAATAGCTCATATTTAATGTAACACTTAAAATATTGATATGTCAACACAGACTAAAGCTCTTCTCCAAAATTCTGTAATTTTTTCCCCTCTGGGAGCTTATTTCATTTAATTAATTGACGCAACAATTGTTATGTATCTTTCCCTTCACAAATGGTAAGTAATGATGTTAAAAATAAACATACTTAGAGCTGTCTTCCACCAAATTACCAGCATGATTTATAAAACATTCCTAATTTTAATCAGAAAAACAGTCTTAATTTGGTTTTATTAGGTCTAAATTAGTGGATGCATTCCCATGTTCCCATCACTGTTTGGGGCCCCCCCATTTTCATCTCTCGAAGGGGATAGCAGAACAGATGTGCATTTATTGCACAGTAAACAAAATTGACTTGATAAGGGGATCTTTACCTCTCTCTGGAAATGTAGGCAGTACTCAGATCCCTTGAGTATCATGACAAAAACAAATTCTTGGTGTCTTCCCTAAGTGGCAAGCTCCATCCCACTCACTGTTTCTGTAAATAAGGCACAGACTGTAAACACAACCACACTGCCTGCCCTATACATCACATATATAGCTATGAACAAGTGCCTCGAGCCCACCCTGTATTCCTGTTTCTTCCCGGGTCTCAGTCCACCTTCCCGTCACAGTTTCTGCAACCTGACCCTTACTAGTAGTCTTATCTACTGCCTTTAGTAATAGTCACCTGGTAGTCTTATCTACTACTTTCATCTAGTAGTTTTGTTCAAGGATGATTGTTAACCAAATCAGTTATTTCACTTGCAGGTTGAAAATTGGTATTTTTCCAGTTCAACTCTTTGGTCTTTAACTGATTTTTAAAAATACAGAAATATGTGAGGGGCAGACCTTTTCCAGAATCAACAATTCAATAAAGAAAACATTTCCAGCCTGGCCTCTTGGTGGCCAAGTTTGCATTCATGATGTGTGTACATACTTGGTTGCTTAGAGCCATGGTCATATCTGATTGTTTTTTGTGACCTCATGTATGGTCGCCCACCAGGCTCCTCTGCCCATGGGATTTTCCAGGCAAGAATACTGGAGTGGGTTTCCATTTCCTCTTCAAGGGAATCTTCCTGACTGAGGGATCGAACCTGTGTTTCCTGCATCTCTTATATTGGCAAGCCCACACAAGTCAATCTTTCCTGGAAAGAGAGGCAGTACTTTTCGAAGCAACGAGTCTAGCTAGGGCACTGGGGATGGTTTCAAAACGAGGCTCTTTCTGAAGACCACATAACTTCAGATTTTAATAGGAAAAGAGATCCTAGGTTTGGGGAACCTAGAATTGTTCAGATCATACTCCACCCAAAGATATCTTCTCTATTAGCCTGTCAGAGTACCTAGAATTCAAACACTAGGAGCATTTGGACTAGTCAACATTGAATTTTTTCCACTTGTTTAAGAAATACTGTTTGTTTTGTTTTAGTTGCTGAGTCATGTCTTTTGTAACCCCGTGTTCTGAAGCCCGTCAGGCTCCTCCATCCGTGGGATTTCCCAGGCAACAATACTGAAATGTGTTTCCATTTCCTCTTCCAGGGGATCTTCCCAACCCAGCGATTTAACCTGCATCTCCTGCACTGGCAGGTGGATTCTTTATCACTGAGCCACCTGGGAAGCCCATTTTAGGAAATATTAACTGCTGTCTTTTTGAATCAAGAGTCAAGGTCAGCAGATTTCCTTGTGTTGTTACATTTCTTATTCTCTAACTGTTGAGCACTCTCTCTTTTAAAGTTATTTTTCCATTTTAGTGACTTTTTGAAGAAACTGGATCAGAGAGAGAAATCTATAAGGAGAAAGTCTAGCCTGCTAGTGCTATTCCTTGTAGAGAGAGACAGCTATATGAGGAGAAGGGCAGTCCTTCACTTTTAAATTGAAGCACTCTATGAGGACAAGGGCTAGGCAGCATGCAGCCTTCCTCCCCAGAGAGAAGAGAAATCTAATCTGATTCAGCTTCTCCATCAGCCTTATTTTCCTCGAATGGGTCTCACACAATCTTTCATCCCCTTCTTTACGTTCTTGCCAACACCTGCTGCTTTCAGTTTGTTTGTTTGCTTTTTTAACAATAGCCATCCTATTGGGTATGTGGCAGTATCTCACTGTGGTGACACCTTAGTCTTATTATCTTACTCGGAATATCTTTTCTTGAAACAGGAATACCATAGTAACAAAAACTGTGCACAAAGTGTTAGATCACTCAGATGGAGGACCGCTGACCCTATGATTTCACAACAAATCATATTTACTGAAAATAGTACCATAGGAAGGTTATCTTTGGGAACAGACTCATGACTATGGAGTAGTCTTCCTTATACATAAATTGTCAGTTATAATACCTTCTCGTGGATTTCAAAAGATTAAATATGATGTTTATAAAGTGCTTCCCACAGTTTGTGGCACATGGGATGTGCTCAGTGAAGAAAAGGTATTATTAGTTGAATTTTATGTTATCTATGCACTTTAAAGAAAAAAAAGAAAAAACCAAACTGGTAATTCTGTCAAAATCAGGGATATGGCTGGTTTGGAATGACCTTGTGCTTAGCAAATCCCTACTGGCCTCTAGTGATCACCAAATTATTTTATGAGACAGCTTATTTAATAATGCATACTAGCATTTTGTTTTTCCTCTCCAAAATGAGATATTTGCATATGTCTAATCTTCAGACCTATTTTTCCTGGTTGACACAGCCAAGGTACCTTAGTCAAATATTTACATTCCTGATACAATCTTCCCAAGACATTCTCAGAACTTTTGACTAGTTCATACATAAATAAATAAATGATAGTGTTAGGTCACTTTTTTTTAAAGCCACTCCAATAACTCCTTGTCAGTTGAGATATAACATCGCAGTTACAAAAATGTTTAAGATCTCAGTTTCTAACTGAAGTGAACTCTTTCTTTCATATGCAAACAATAGTGAACTTGCTGGTTCAAAAAATATAAAAATCAATGAGAAAGATTTAACAGAGCAATTAATGAGATAATGTCTAGAATGCAGTTTGAACCCCTGGGAAAAATGTATTTTATAGCCACAAAACATTTTTACCATTATGTTTGTTCAGGAGCCATAAATACAGTTGAATTCTTCTGTGAAATCAGGGCCTGGAGGTAGGGAAAAAGGAGGAATCAATATTTTGTGTCTCTGTATCATAGTGATGTTTGTTCATAGCCATTTGAACATTTATTTACAATTACTATTAGAGCACAACAGTCTCTTTCATATGTATTTTATTAATCTCAGATTCAAGAAAAGTGACTTCTGGTAGTCACCTTCACTGTTACCCTTGACTCTGAGGACTTCCCTGTTGTTTTTAAATTGGACTGTCTTATTTACGTTGGCTCTTAGTCTTTCCAGGAAGATTCTGGAGTGTTTTTCATTTGTACCTTCATCTATTTCTTTATTGACTTTGTGACTTATTTAAAGGACATTGGATTTCTTTATACCATCCATTGACTTATCTAGGACACTGTCTCCAAGTTACAGATAAATCTGGAAAGACTAAGCTAGATACACTTCCTAAATTTAAAATGACTCTGATTGTCCTTACCTTTGCCTAAATATGAAATAAAGAGTATAGAGAATTTTACAATAGCTTTGGTTGTAACTATGGAATATACTACTTCTTTAATCTGTCAGGTAAATAGAAAAGATAGGTAGAACATGTCATTTAATCTTGAGAGCCCATATTCTAGAGCAGTGCTTCTCAAAATTTAATGAGTATACCAGTCATCTGGAGAACTCCTTAAAAGCAGGCTGTGATTCAGTAGATCAGGGTGGAGTCTGAAATTCTGCATTTCTAACAAATGCTCTGCTGATAAGGCTTTTGGTTCATAGACCTTGCATTTGAAATGCAAGGATCTAAAATATTATAAAATACTGAGATGAAAGATGATTATTTGAATTCAGGTTCATGCTTGAAAAATATAAAGGAACACCTTTATATGTGTATCATGTACACATAATATTCAAAAGTTTATGACAAAATTTAGAACATACTCAAAAGTGAGATTTCAGTGTATTAAAGAGTAGATTATTTGCCAGATTATCCCTTTAGCATCTGTGGTGCTAATATAGACATTAGAAAGAAAATTTGATGTTCCTGAAACTCATTACAAAATTTTTAATGACCTCACAGCTGCTTAGTTTTTGAAGCATAACAGCTGCTTACGTTGGAGTAGAAATAATTCCTGATCATGAACATATTTTATAGAGAATGCCTACCAATGGGTTATTTGTTATTGTTATTACAAATATCAATTTTTCTTTTGAGCTGAGTTGTTTCTTACTTATTATTATTATTTTGCTTATTTAAATTGCTTCCCCCCCCAGCTTTATTGAAGTACAGGTGACATGTAACATTGTGTCAGTTTAAGGTATGCAGCATGTTTATTTGATACACTTCTATATTGTAGAGTGATCACTGCTGTAACGTGAGCCAACACCTCCATTACATAATTCACATAATTGCTGTTTTGTATTTTGTGGTGAGAACATTTAAGAACTACCCTCTTAGACACTTTGAAGTTTATAATACAGTATTATTAACAATAATCACCATGTTGTATATTAGACCCCCAGAACTTAATTGCCTTATAACTGAAAGTTCATGTTCTTTGACACTGCTTATTAAAATTCTGTAGACATTAGGTCCCCAAATTAGTTGAGGAAAAAAAGTTCAGATAATTCATTTTGGCCAACATTTATTGAATGACTGCCTTGGATGGGCCAGGAACTGTAAAAGACACTAAAGTTACCTAGAAAGGAGTCCAGTGCTCAATCAGCAAATTAGCAAGTGGAAGAGAAAGATAAGTACACTGCCACTGATAATTCTGTTGCTGCTGCTGCTAAGTCGCTTCAGTCGTGTCCAACTCTGTGCAACCCCACAGATGGCAGCCCACCAGGCTCCCCTGTCCCTGGGACTCTCCAAGCAAGAACACTGGAGTGGGTTGCCATTTCCTTCTCCAACGCATGAAAGTGAAAAGTGAAAGTGAAGTCGCTCAGTCGTATCCGACTCTTAGCAACCCCATGGACTGCAGCCTACCAGGCTGCTCCATCCATGGGATTTTCCAGGCAAGAGTACTAGAGTGGGGTGCCATTGCCTTCTCCAGATAATTCTGTTAGAACTACACTAAACAGTAGTAGTCAGCTAGAGCTACTGCAACAAAATTTCACAGACTGGATGTTGAAAACCAACAGAAAGTTATTTTCTTACAATTCTGGGGGCTGAAGTCCAAGATTAAGGTGTCGACAGGTTTGATTTTCTCTGAGCCCTCTTTCTTGGGCTTACAAGAGGGCCACCTTCTCAGTGTCCTCGTGTGGTCTCTCCTCTGTGCTCACATCCCTGGTGTCTCTTTGTGTGTCCAAATTTCCTCCTCTTACTAGGACATCAGTCAGACAGGATTTGGGCTGGCCCTCACAACCTTGTTTTAACTTAATCCCCTCTTCAAAGGCTCTGTCTCCAAATACTGTCACACTTTGGTACTGGGGGCTAGGGGCTTCAACATAGGAATTTGGAGGGAACAAAATTTAACCCATAACAGGAAGGCAAAATGTTTTTTGGAGCAGTGGACAGAAAACAGTGTATTATTTCTGGAGTCATGTTAGTCATATAAGGCTACTTGTATGTAGCATTTGAGGTGACCCTCAAAAGAGAAATCAGATTAGGGTCATATAGGTTAAAAATTGGAGGAAAAGTCAGGATCAAAAGTTGGAAGCAGTATTTTAGAAATTTGTTTGAAAAATGTATCAAAAAACTTGGGAAAGCAGGAAAAAAGTCCCTAACAAATGTCACCTCCTACACAATCATTGTTATTATTTTGTTTAATTTTCTTTCCATCTTTCTTACCTATTTAGTTTTATATACAATTAATGTGCATAGACACATTTAACTTTGGTTTATTTTGTTAAAACATTAACAAAATAACTATTGTTATTTTAATGTTAACTATTCTACATATTGGAGAAGGCAATGGCAACCCACTCTAGTAATCTTGCCTGGAAAATCCCATGGACTGAGGAGCCTGGTGGGCTGCAGTCCATGGGGTCGCTAAGAGTCAGATACGACTGAGCGACTTCACTTTCACACATTGGAGAGGGAAATGGCAACCCACTCCAGTGTTCTTGCCTGGAGAATCCCGGGGACGGGAGCCTGGTGGGCTGCCGTCTGCGGGGTCGCACAGAGTTGGACATGACTGAAGCGACTTAGTAGCAACAGCAGCAGCATTCTACATATTATATAACTTTTAAAAATTATGTCATAAGCATTCTCCATGTTTTAGTAAACCAATCCTACCATCCCCTTTAGTTGAAATTAAGTAGCCTCTAGTTTTATAAAATATGGCGAAGTTTTTGAGTTATTGGGTTATTTTCTGTGTTTTGGAGATTTCCTGGCATCCTGTCCCCATGGTGATATTGACAGGGCATATCTTCAGAGATGTCATATTTGTTAAATGATTGGATGAAATCGACAGTGTTATGACCCCTGACATATATTGACAAATTACCTTCCTATAAGACTACACCAATTTTCATGTCACCAGCAGAGTGTGACAGCACCAGTGTTATGCTCAAATGTCACGGCCACTGTGTCCTTCTCTGATATCCTACAGTAGCCTCCTGCTGTTCAATATTCTCCGCCCATGTCACCCTCTTTTGTTTCCTTCATGGCACTCAGGGCTGTGTGAAATTATCTCACTCGGTGTGTAATTCTGCACCTTGCTTGTCTCTCCCTTTCCAGAGGATAAACTGCATCCTGGTATCCATCTTTGTGTCCCTCCCTCCCTGGCACATTATAGACATTCATAGATACTAAATGAGTGAGTTCATTTTGCCACATTCGGTCCTTTTAATTTGATTTTTTTTTCAAAATATCTCACCTCATTTGTAACGTATTATCAGTTGTCCATTCCTTTTTGCGAAGTGGTTTTTTTTTTCAATGTAACAAGCATGTTTTTTCATAAACATGACACAAGAGTTGGATAAATGGTTTACATGAAATGATACTGGCAATTGAGTGTATGTTCCTCAGTTCTTTGTCTCGTCACAACCAAGATTTGGAGCAACGGACATTAAAGCCCTCGGCGCGTCACAACTCTCCAATCTTGGACAAACCGTATTATAGCTCTTAGGCAAATCAGTGTTACAGCTCTATTTTATTTAGAAGTTAGCAGGAGAATCCATCCTCGAAGCGTGAGGACATGCCAACCCAAAGACTTGAAGGGAAGAGAGTGGAGGAGCACGTGGGGGAGGGGGAGAGAGAGAGGGGGAGAGAGAGAAAGAGTGCACGTACATGGGAGAGAAACAGAGAGAGAAGGCGCTTCGGCTCCTCCTTTTATATGTTTTTTCCTCCCCCTGGGCCTGCCCTATGCAAATTGGGCTCAGCCAGGAGTGCTGTTTGTTCTGCCTGAAGTCTTCACTCCTGTCCTCGGACCTTCTTTTGTTCTATTTTCGCGGGCTTTTCCCTTCCTTGTCTCTTAGCCACCGCCATTTTGAACGCCGTTTCCCTATTCTACCTACCTAACATTCCCCCCTCAAGAGATGGGAGGCCCAGTTCTTTGGGAATAGGGGCGTCGAGGTCTTTCTGGCTACTTCCTGCTGAACTGGGGTGGCGAGGGGTATCGGGCCTCCGCCTCTTGCTAGTCTCAAGCCTCAGAGTCCTTATAGCGGTGTCCATCTAAGGGTGTGAGATATTTTCCATGGTCGGCTGTAGTTTTATATATTTGTTGAACTGGCACTGCATGTTGTAGCTGGTTGACCTGGGCAGAGACAAAACAGGTTAGACAATTGACAGTTCATGGAATAATCATAAGCGTCATCAATATAGCATAACAAGGACTAGTAGGGGCATTAGTCATTTTTAAATTCACATCGCCAGGATGGCTCGTCCCTCCTTGTTCAGGGATCAGACCTATCTTCTGTCTGTTTTGGAGTACAATCTCTGTCAAGCTGTGTTGGCTGTTTAGAGCTATCCTGAGAAATCTTATCCCCAGAAACTAGATTTTGGGGGTATTCATTAGAATGGCACTCATTGGTAGTCCTGAAGAGGTATCTGAGATCTCCCAGGGGCTCACAGGTGTATTGAGTGTCCTCTTCTGTTTTCATCCACGGCTTGACTTGTGAGTAGTGAATCCAGGTGTCATGTCCTGGTACCTTGATTGCTGTAGGGGTAGCAAGTATTACAGGGTAGGGGCCTTTCCATGTGGGCTGGAGTTGAGCCTTTGGGGACCCATCTTTCCAGACTTTAATTAGGACTTGAGTCCCTGGAGCAGATAGTGGTGACTCCTTAGAATCTTCTGGGTCCTAGTTTATACCCCAGAAGCGTATATCCTGTTGGAATTGCCCAATGGCCATGGTATAGGACTGGAGGGTCTGAACCTCTGGATCTAGGAAGAGGTCATTGACATAAACAAAAGGTCTCCCATATAGCATCTCATAAGGACCAAGACCAAGCTGTTCCTTAGGGGCAACGCGGGTGCGGAGGAGAGCTGTCGGTAAAGCCTCCTTCCACCCCAGGGAGGTCTCCTGGGTTATCTTTTTTATAGCTGATTTTAAGAATTGATTGGCTCTTTCTGCTTTTCCCAAAGATTGACGCATCCAAGCACAATGGAGATAATAAGTAATGCCCAATGCTTTTGAGACCCCTTGGGTGACCTTGGAAGTAAATGATGTCCCATTGTCACTTTGTGATGACCTGGGCAGATCAAATCTTGGAATGATTTCATGAAGCAGTTTTTTTTACCACCTCCTCAGCCTTCTCAGTCCTCATGGGAAAGCCTTCAATCCATCCTGTTTAAGTCAATGCAAATGCAAGTCTTGCCATGAACATGTAACATAAGATATACAGGCCAGCTGGCCTAGAGCTCAGGGTATGGACTCAGTATTTTCCTAAAACACATGTGCCATGTATATTGAAGATACACGTATCAACCAGAGTGACAGGGAGTAAAAGGGCATGGATGGATGTAAGGAAAATGAAGTCACAAAATACTCCACAAGAAAATGAGCTGGAAAACAGAAGATTATCTGTCATTGCCACTAGGGGAGGGAAGGCATGTGTTTTGTCTCTCAGAGGACACTTGGCAGTGTCTGGAGACATTTTTCCTTGAGAGGGGAAACTGCTTGGATATCACTAGTGGGAGTCCAGGGTGGCCCCCACATACAGAAACCATAATCTAGAGCAAGAGACAGGCATCAATACCATTTAAAAACTTCTTGGATAACTCAGATAATAGGCAGCTGTGTTTGGGAACCATTGGAATTTTGAAAAAATTGGTTATCAGGTATGCAGTAGCTGAGCGGCCTTTTAAAATCCATTGAGAGCATATAAAGGTATGGATTCTCCTACCCTAACTAATGCTCTCCCTGGCCCCATTTCTTCACCAGTAGGTATGAAGTGAAACAGGGCGTTCTTGTTTCCAAGAGCTCCCTGGCCATCTACTCAACGTCTAGAGCTGGGACCTCAGGTGAGTGGATAGATTAGGAGCTCAGGTGGGCAGTGCTACCCATTGCTTCCAGGTGTGTGTTTTTAGGAGAGTCCCTGCTTGATTTTTCCACAGTCAGACTGAGCGCTTTATATTGTAGTAACCTAGTACACAAGCCATAGCTTGTTTGAAGTGAGAGGAACCCTGTGGCCTGTGTGTTTTCAGGATGGAAGTTTGCTCGCCTGGGTGGCACTGGACTCTGGAGACAGCAGGAAATGAGACCACATTCCTGTTCAAATAACCTGTCTGCAAGGCCGGAGAGCTCTGCATTCAGCAGTGAGCTGTCTGGCTCCCTTTCGCTGCCTCCGTTGAACACAATAGAACTAGAAGCTTCTGAAAGCATGTGAAAGGTAAGACCCACCTGGGAAATGGCTTGTTCCACTTTACCCCCATCACTCAGCAACAGGTTTCCAAAAAAGGATCTAACCCTTTGTGTGCCCCTGCCCCTGGGTGCCTCTCCCACATATTCTGTGCCTAGCGTGGACTTCATTTAGAGATAGCTCTCAAATCTGACTTTACTATTTTACGCTTCCAGACTCCCCACAGAGTTCTCAGTTAGGCTGTGTTAGGCACGTTATCTGGGTCATCAAAGTGCCTGAACTCACTCCAAGTTTTTAAGCAAAGGTGCCTCCTACCACCTTCAGAATCACCGGGGCTGGGTGGGTGTCAGCAAAGGCTGTTCGCTTGCAGCACCAGCTGCCTCAGGCTATAGGGGTGAAGAAGCTGCACTTTGATACTTCTCGTTGTGGTTTATCGATCCTATTATCATCATCTCTTAGGAAAATCAATGCTTTGGTCTTTCAGTGAACATGTAAATAAAGTGATAAAAAATAAACCAAGGCCGGTTGTTTCCTGATGGAAAAAGGAGAGATGAATTAAGAACATTTATGATGAGCAGCAGAGGGCTGTTTGTGAGCTTAGGAGGATTTAGAAACAGTGAAAATCAGGGCCGTGTTTGGTGATTCAGTGATGCTGGCTGTTCTGTGCTTGCAGGACATCCTTGTCCCAAGTGTGTGGTCTCCTGGTTATTAATGGTGTTGCTTGGAATTTGTGCTTGGAATTTGTGATTGAAACCAACATTGTTCACTCAATTTCCCATCAGTTTTATCTTAGGAAATAAACCTTTGTCTTAACTGAGTTACCCAACTGATAAAAGGAGATACTACTAATCATAATAAGGTTAATAACAAACTATTACTGGAATCTCCTACATGTCTATTCATTTATTCAGTAATATTTTTTTCTGGGTCTGTTCTCTGTATGATTCTAGCCCCTAGGATACACTGTGACAAGACAGACAGTCCCTTGCCTCTTAGAACCTACCAGTTCAGTTGGAAGACAGAAGGTAAACAAACCAATGCAATATGATGTCAAATACTAATACGCGAAGAATAAGCAGAGTAACAGCATGGCAAGTGAGTGGGGTACAGTTTATGTAGGGAGGTCAGGGAAAGTCTCTGTGAGATGGTATCTAACAGAGAACTGGCTCAAGTGAAGGAAGGAGCCACTGAGAAAAAATGCAGACCCAACAATAATCTCATTTGGGAACCTGCAAATATACTGGAAAAATCCTGATTTTCGAAAGCAGGAATCCTGGGGTTCTGATCCTGGCCACACTTCTGATTAGCTGTATGACTTTGAGAAGTTAAGCTCGAAAAAGAAAGTATTTTGGTTCAACTTACGGGATGGTTTTGAGACTTGAATGAGAATCAAACATTTGAAACACAGTGGACTAGGATGTGGGAGGATCTTGGTGAATGTCAGGATGCTGAGGGACATATGGGCAGAAGTTCGACTCAGCTCCTGTCTTTAGAGGGGCTGCTGTACTTCCATTCAGTCTGTCACCGCGTGGTTGAGCACGTCCTGGGCAGTCTCAGGATGCACCAGTGAAGAAGGCAGACAGCATCTGATCCCACGTGTCTCCATTCAGACTGTGTTCTATGATAGCTTAGTGTTTGAGGACTAGACACCTTAGAGCCAGCCATGTGGGTACAAGTCTCAGTCCTTCCACTTAGTATATTTATGAGCTTGGCAAGTAGGTTAACATCTCTGCACCTCTATTTCCTCATCTGTAGAATAAAATGATGATAATTAATAATAACAATAATAGTAATACTTAACTCTAAAATTATCAGAATGATAAAATAAGTAACATTTGAAATGAGTAATATTTGAAATACATTTTAGGGAATTTCACACATGAAACATACTAGAAGAGTATTTCAAAGTTGAAAATAAAAACCTTGTGAATTGTTCTGCGTTGTAGAAGAGGCAGGCTAACCTTTGCTCTGCAGTTATCACCTTATTTGATTATCTCAACAGTTCATTTCACAGATGAGGAAATGGAAATTCAGAAATGTTAAACATTTTGCCCCAAAATAACACACCTGGTTAGTGTATGAGCTGGAAATGTAAACTAAGTTTGACTCTAAAACCCCCTCTTGACCCTTTTTCCTCTGGGATGGGTTACTGAAGTTCCAGATATGAGCACAGATGGGTTCCTGGCCTGAGAAGATTTAAAGTGGAGGGGAAGAGCCACGAACGGGTTACAAGACATGCACAGGGTCTCATAGCTCATGAGGAATCCAGATCCGGAATCCCCACCTCTAAGTCTGGAGCAGCTTTGCTGTTCCATTTGTAGAACTGAATGCAGTAAGCATTTATTAAATGATTCTGTGTACGAAAAGATAAAAGAGCAAAATAATTCCTGATGTATTCAGGTGACCAGAAAAGATGGTACTCTCCAGGGAATATTAAGGAGAGTCTCCCGGTTTGGGAAACTTAAGGGAAGTCTTTTTGTAGATAAACTTTTTATTTGGGCATAATTTTTTAATAGATTTACAAAAACAGTCATGAGGATAATACACGGGTTCCTACATAGCTTTAATTCAGTTTCCTCTAAAATGGTAACATCTGACCCATCTAAAGTTAACTTTACTACATTAATATTAGCTAACCTACAGGCTTAATTAGGATTTCACCACTTTTTCTGCTAATATCTTTTACCTGGGATCCACTCCAAGATACCAAAGTGAACTTAGGAAGATCCTCCTTTTGACTTAAATCTTAACTTGTACCCCTATTTGTAACTGTTGCTTTCTGGTAAAAAGATATTGCATCTTATTTAATGGTTTTCTCTTTTTGTTCGGAAAGAAGGAGCTGGGCGCTTCAGAATTTTGAATGGCACAGTTGTTCCACAGATTTGTTTCCCTCACAAGAGAAAAAAGGATCAATCAATAGAATAGGAAATTTCTAAATTTATTTGAAACAGCCAGAGTCATATATTTAATGGACAAGGAAAAAACCTGCCTAGATTTCCTCTTTTTAAATTTATTGATCTATCACCCCAAAGACAAAAAAGTGTATCTATCTATAATGTATTAATTGACCCCTCCCAAGACAGATTTCACTTTTAGTTTTAAAGCACACCTCGTGAAGTTATCCTATTCTGTGAGTGTGTGTGTTTCTCAAAGTGGGAGTTATTCTAAGGGGGATAAAATAATATCAGAGACACAGATGTATAGAACAGTCTTTTGGACTCTGTGGGAGAGGGAGAGGGTGGGATGATTTGGAAGAATGGCATTGAAACATGTATAATATCATATATGAAACGAATTGCCAGTCCAGGTTCAATGCATGATATAGGATGCTTGGGGCTGGTGCACTGGGACGACCCAGAGGGATGGTACGGGGAAGGGGGGCGGTTCAGGATGGGGAACACATGTATACCTATGGTGGATTCATGTTGATGTATGGCAAAACCAATACAATATTGTAAAGTAATTAGCCTCCAATTAAATAGATTTATATTTTAAAAAATCATGACAAATTCAAAGCAGGAGGAAAAATCTACAGAAATAATAAACCGTTAAAACATCAAAAAAAAAAAATACCAGAGAAAGCAAATGAAAGTGGTCTTTATGAGTTTCACGTTCATTTTTATTACATAACTTTGTCTGAAAGCTTGGTTAAATTAAATGTATAATGTGATCCTGGTGTATTTGCATTCATGCAATAGCTTTTTAGTTTGTTTTTAACAGAGGTCTTCCTGACCTTGGAGGTTTAGAAAATTTGCTTTCACACGGTCGAATGGCTTGGGTGTATTTCTCTGGTATATTAGGCAAAAATGTGTTGGTCTTCTCACCAGTATGATGCCCTTCCTCTTTTGTAACCTCTTGTGTATTTGTGTCAACAAAATTAATTATGACCATTTAGGAAGAAAAGTACAATACAAAGCAACTTTATTCGCGCCTAAGCTTCTGGGTGTTTTCTTTGAGGTAAGAAGCTCAGGGGAGAGGTTACCATTTGATAATTCATGCAGACTTCTCCGGACTCAGACATTTTTCATAGCACTCTTAGGTCTTCCAGTGCTGCTTCAGTGGGTACCCAGCCATTGTTTATCCGTACAGGTTAAATTCTTTTTGTCCAGTAGGGACTAAGAGTGATACTCACCTGCACTAGTAAGGATCGTGAAGGTAGACTTTTATTCCAACTTGGAAGATTGTTTTGAGAAGTAAAATGAAGATGACCAGTCAAACCAGAAATCATCAACCAAATCACCACTACTTGATGATTTCCCTTCCCTTTAGTGAATTCATCACTTGTCACAGTTTATACTCTGAAGCCTGACATTGAGATTCCCGACGGTACCACCTGAGAGTTTCCATATCTTTGAGGATTGTTGCTGTTCAGTTGCTGAGTCTCACCTGACTCTTTGTGACCTCATGGGTTGCAGCACTCAAAGTTTGCTCAAACTCATGTATGTGTCCAGTGAGTCAGTGATGCCATTCAACCATCTCATCCTGTGCCTCCCCCTTCTCCTTTTGTCTTCCATCTTCTCCAGCATCAAGGTCTTTTCCAATGAGTTGACTCTTCCCATCAGGCGACCAAAGCATTGGGACTTCAGCTTCAGTCCTTCCCATGTATATTCAAGGTTGATTTTCTTTAGGATTGACTGGTTTGATCTCCTTGCTATCCAAGGGACTCTCAAGAGTCTTCTCCAGCACCAGAAATCAAAAGCATCAGTTCTTTGGTGCTCAGCCTTCTTTTTAGTCCAACTCTCCCATCCATTGGACCATAAGCTTGGACCAAGTTCTTTCCATCCTCCAAGAGTCAGTTCAGATGATTCTGTTAATTCTGTCCTTTCACCTCTCCTAAAAAGAATTCTTTATGATACAAACATGCATTCTCCGTGGGAACAGTATTAACCTCAGGGGAGTAAAAATTGGTTCATAGTTGGAGGGGGCTAAAAGAAAAATCTTACTGTCTTTGTGTATAACATACAGATACACAGAGTACATAAACAGATAATCAGTACATTTGCCTATTAATTAATGGGGGAGGCAATTAAGAAAAAATTGATATGTAAAAAGGTTCTCAGGAGGACGATAAGGAAAAAGAAGTTGAAAACACTGGTTATAGACTAACCCTTGAGTATTCATTGTTTCCAAAACCAGGAATCATTTCTCTAGCAGGTGTCCTCTTAGGTAAACAGAACAAGAGATGCCGATAAAACATAATATTGGCCCGATGTTGCAATTAGGCAGTGCTCCATCCTCTAATCTTCCCATCGCCATGGCAGAAAGAAAGCTTTTGATGTTATCTTGTCCAGGGGCTTTGTCTGCCCTTTTGCACTTTCTGATTTACAAAATCATCAGTAAATTTGTCATTGTGTTTAAAGATTACAAGTTAACTGAAGTTTATGTGTTGTTATACCTGGACTTATCAGACAAAATGGAAAAATAGAGATGTTCTGTAACAATTGTGGGGAGCAACCAAAGGAACAAGCAGAAATGACAGAAAAGTTGTGTAAATGTGAAAGCCACAAGAAATGAGAGGGACTTTGCTTGGCTATAAAGAGTCACTTTGAAGCCTACTGTCCCTGATGCACCTCCCTGAAGGGTTGGAAAACATGAAATAGTTTTCAGCCATTCTTTCAGCCAGGGGTATCTGTGTGACAGATCTGATAGAAAGTCGCTGGTGGTAAGGATGGAAGTTCTGGGGAAATTTTTACTCTTGTATCTTTCCCTTTTATTCTGTCTTTGAATGCAAGTATAATGTCAGAATCTGGCAGCCACCTTGTAATATAATTATGAAGCAGCAAATTCAAGGCCAAAACCCTAGCATGCTGTGGATGACAGAATGGAAAGAGAGGAAGAGACAGAGTTTCTGGTCACCTCTTTGAATACTGAGACCAGTGTCAGCAGCTGCCCTACTGTTCCCTGGAATACCATGTGTCTATCCTGCCTAAGCCACTCTTTATTGGGTTTTCTATTACTTGTAGCTAAACATGTTCCTATAATTCCTTATTTAGGAGATAATATCAGATGATGAAGAAGAAAAGAGGCACATTTTTCTGCCTTGCCCTCCAAATATAAGTGATTTTTAATCCTTCAGGTTATTTCTATAACATCAGGCCTCTGCAAACTTAGCTCATTAATATTCCTTAACAAGGAGTTATTACATGTCTTACATTTCAACATAGATTACAAGTTGTGGAAAGTGGAAAGCGAAGACTTTATAGGAAGTTTTCTGATCATCTCTCCCACAGATTGTATTCTGCATAGTTGGAACCTCGGTATCCTCAAGCCTCTGAGAGAACCACCCTATGGCCTTGTCCATCCTGCTGGCAAAGAGAAACTTACCACCCTCACTACCCCTTTCTGTGCATTCTGTGCTTACTTCTCAGGAAAACAGAATCTCAGAGCGACAAAAAGATACAGAAGGAACACACACTTTTGCAGGGTCATGCAGAGCACTTTAATTCCTCCTAATCTCATTTTAAGTCCTGGCCACTCCATTAAGGTTTCACTTTTGCTTAATTGAAAGTCTCTTTGAAGGGCTGATACTCCCCTTCCTCTATATGGAAGAGCAACATTCTAACACTAACAGAAAAACTGCCAAGAGTTTTAAAATAGCTTTTTGTCCCCAGTTGTATAAATAAATACTTCCGAATTACCGAGATTTAGCCTCAGTTACGATGGTTTGATTCGTATTAAAGTTCTGTTTTTATTATTAATATAATTTATTTAATAGGTTCATGGATGAGAAGACTGCAAAGATTTTAGGGTCATTTTTTTGTGTGTCACAAGTAAATTAGAAACGAGAAAATAAAAAGGAAGAAAATAAAACTATGATACTATTATCTAGAGATGATATTTGGGGGCAAAATTTTGCTTTATCTATGTATATACATACATATATATGGATTTATATAGATAGAAAAATGAATGGGAAAATTATGCATACATATATGTATATTATATGCATAAAGATTTCAATCTTTACTTAATGTATGTTGCTTCCATTTTTGCATTTCACTCACTCAACATCTTTTTTTAATGATTGCATAAGTTTTCATTATATAAAAACCTAATGTATATTTTAAAAGGTCAATTATTAGATAAATGTTCTATTTTTATCAGTATAAATATTGCTAGAAGGAATACTTTTTACAGTAAGTCTCTGGCATACTTTAGGGTCACTTTAAATAAATTTGCTTAGATTTCATAGCAAATTAAAATCGAGAACTAATCAGAATAAACTATTATTTTATTCTGTACTCAACCATATAAAGAGATTATTATACTTTCCAGAGTTTGTCGTTCTTTACTGAGGTCATCAGTCCAATTCCGAATGATCAGAATATAAATATATTTGTGTTCTTGAACTTTTAGACCCCTTTAGTAAAACCAACCTTTTCTCAATAAGTTTATTGATCTTAACCAACCAAGAAACCATATTGCTTGATGATGAAGTGACTAAGTTTCTGGTGAGATTTGGCAAATTTAAATGATGAGAGCTTCATTTTTCTAGGCAGTTTAATCATCAAGGTTGTCAGCACAAAATGGATGCTTTTCTGAGTTAATGTTATTTTTATGTCTGTTAGGCAGTAATGATTTTACATAATTAGTTTATAACTCATTTCATATTCATCAAGTTATTAATGAGAGAAATAATCCTGAATTTGGCAGCAAAACAGTAATAATGTCACATGTAACAGACCAAGAGAGGAAAAATTGTGGTTAAGCTGATTTTTTGATAAGTAGCATTGCTTTTTTTGTTGTTGTCCAGTTTGAGACCCAGAATCATATTTATATTGTAGTTCTTCCTTCTAATTAAAATGGGGCTTCCCGGGTGGTACAGTGAGTGGTAAAGAATCTGCCTGACCATGCAGGAGACTTAAAAGACAAGAGTTTGGTCCCTGGGTTGGGAAGACCCTCTGGAGTAGGAAATGGGAAACTGCTCCAATATTCTTGCCAAGAAAATTCCTTGAACAGAGGAGACTGGAAGGCTCCATGAGGTTGCAAAGAGTCAGACACAACTGACACACCAGCACACATATAATTAAAATAAAAATCCGTTGTCATTGTGGTAAAAATGAATGCAGAAAAATGTAAAGCAGAAAATAAATATTAACTAAAATTACCTCTCAAGAAGTAATTGATAATACAGTATATTTCCTTCAAGTCATTTTTCTGTGCCTACTGAAAGATGAAAGTATATATGTTATTTTTTATTCATCATTATATTAAAACAGTTGTCCCATGTTATTAAAAACTCTTCAAAAACACCATCAGAGTAGCTGTGTAACATCCCAGGGGCAAATATGTGATAGTTTAATCAAATTTTTGTTGAGAGATATTTTTGGTAATATTTTACCACCAAGGATAATTCTATGATGAATATCTACAAACTTCTTTGTCAAAATATTAATACCAAACTACTACTACCATAGGGTAGATTTCCTAAAATGAAATTACTAGATCAGAGACTATTAACTTTTCTAAGCTTTGGCAATATATTGCTAGATTGCTTTTCAGAAAATAATTCACATTCCCATTAATCAGGATAAGAGTACCTGTCTCAACATATCCAAGTCAGCATTGCTGTTGTTTTTTATTTTAACTAATGAACAAAGCAATTTTTTTGCATCGATAATAAGTATATAAATATTTCCATAAGTGTATCAATTATTTGTGTTTCTTCTGTGAAATATAAATTCATGTCCTTCTGAGAACGAAAGAGTTGACCGTAGTCACAGTGGGAGGGGTACTGAAAAACATTTCCTTGAGGGTCATTGAAGTTAATTTTATTATAAATTATACATGTACTCTGTTATATCAAGAACTCCAATACTACTTATTTCAGATGTATAACAATTTTAAATATTAAAAAAGAAAACCAAATAGTTCTGAGAAAAATTTTGGATAATTTATATTTTCAGTAAATCTTTAAAAGGCCAGGTGGCTGTGGACCCGTCCACTCCCTCCACCCCGTTAGACTTCTTTCTGGCCTAGTTGTGAGAACTGAGATAATTAACTACAAATCTGCCAACTAATAATTTTTCTTGAAAATCTGGTGCACAATTCACAAATGCTATCTAAATTCTTATAAGACTGCTGGAGCAAGTTGGTCACCAGGCCCCAAGACCAGCTCACTTATCCATAAGTTCACAGTCTGACTTGATGATTTGTTGGCTTTACTAATGGTGTTAATTTCATTATCATTACTTACCATTCATCAAAACTGACCATGCTGACTGAGAGCTTTACCAAATGGCCCAACAAGAACTTGTGTTAATGTCCTTTCCAACCTCTGTTACCTTGATGGGCTCAGAAAACAACTCAGATAGAACAAGGACCCAGAGTCACTATTGCATTTGTGCATTTGCTCATTTAGTCCCTTACACAGTTCTTCCCCAGGGGGACTGGATATTGTGTGACCTTGGGCCTTTCGATTTTACGTAGAGGGGTCCACATCAGCCTCCACATTATCACTTGGAGGTAAAGTGGATAAAATTAAAAGTACCATATTTTTTTTCCCTCTTATGACTTTTTTTACAGCATAGATTTCTTCTTTTTACTAAAAAAACTAAACAATATAAAAAAATACCAAAAATTTTCTTGAGTATTTTTATTTTGTCTTTTCTAGATTTTCCTATAATAATAATATTAGAAGGAATTATAAAAAATACTAACCTCTGAAAACACACTCCTTAAGATTGCCCTAATGATTGCACTGTAAAGTCACTGGTCTCCGTGTCCCCTGGACGCCCATTTGTCTGAAAGGCAACCCAGACGTGTATATTGGGGAAGGGAGCTGGACAGGGAGCAGAGTGGTGGTGGGAAAACCTTAATCACAAATTCATGACAAAAATGTAAGATGGTAACGTTTCAAATAGAGTAGTGAATCATTTATACTGTAAAACTGTGATGGTAACTGTCTGTCTTCAGTTCTTCTTATGGAATTTGTCCATCTGTTTCCACATATTATTTAGTTCTGCATTTAAATGATCTAATACAAGTATCTAGTCCTGGATAAGATTTCTCCCTTTTAAATGAAGTTCCACTAGGTTATTAATAGTTCTTGATTCTCCAAACTCCTCTAGTTTACAGGAGAAATAATTTAGTGAAAACTCATTTGGGTTGTGTAGCTTTGTTAATGTAAGTGAGTAATGTGTATTGATTCTTCATGGTGTAAAAATGTTATTCGTTTTGTGCAAGAAAGTCGGTTAAAGAATTATTAATGATGCAGTAATTGCTTTAAAAAATATGCCTTAATTAAAATGGTAAATTCTTTATTACGTCTTTATTTTAATTAGATGTACAGAAAGACAATAATTTTTGCAAGGAACCTCATGTAAAATAAAATGATCTCATTTAAAAGCGTTTCAAAAACTCAGTAGTGGTGCTCTCTAGAGAGGCAGTCGAGAACTTCCTAAAGTAAAACTACTGTGACTCCACTTCCGATCAAAATTAAAGGTGTCATTCTGACTAAAATTAATAATCTTAGAGTATTTTACACTTTCCCTCCATACAAAGAAGTTTCTGCTTCTACTTTTTAACTGAAATCCCATTTTTTTAAAGTATTTTTAAAGGTTTGTATACAGAGTAAAGTAAGTCAGAAAGAAAAGACAAATATCATATATTAATGCATATATATGGAATCTAGAAAGATAGTACTGATGATCCTACTTGCAGGGCACCAAAGGGGACACAGACATTTTGGACACAGTCAGGGAAAGAGAGAGTGGGATGATATGAGAGAATTGCATTGAAACATATACATTACCATATGTAAGATAGATAGCTAGCCAGGGGGAGTTTGATGTAGGACACAAGAAACCCAAAGCTAGTGCTCTGTGACAGCCTAGAGGGGTGGGAAGGCAGTGGCAGGGAAGTTCAGGAGCGGGGAACATATGTATGCCTAATGCCAGTTCATGTTGATGTACAGCAAAGCCCATCACACTATTGTAATTATTCTCTAATTATATATATATATATATATATATATAAGAAAAGCTCAAGAAAGACAAGGAGGAAACAGGCTTATTTTTATGGAAATTATATATCAACTAGATTCAGCTTGTTTTTGCAGTTGCACTTTGCTCTATTTCTTCAATTTGCAAGACAGTGCTTTTCAGTGATTTGTCTGGAGTTGTATATATAGAAAAACCACAACCAAAATCAATAACTGCCTTCTATTTATCGTGTCACTCTGTTCTACTTGCTTTTCTGTCTTTAATTTGTATGCGTAATTATCCGAGGCAATGCTCCCTTGTGCATAATGATCACTAACTTGGAAAAGGTCTATGTGGATGGGGGATGGGGGTGCTGCTGGTTAACATTTGAGTGTAAAATTGGGGCCAGGTACTAGATTGGGATCTCTCATGACTGTTAATTAATCCTTGTGTGTGTGTGCGTGTGTGTGTGAGAGAGAGCTCAACTGTGTCCAGCTTTTTGTGAGCTCCTAGACTATAGCCTACCAGGCTCCTCTATCCTTGGAATTTTCCAGGCAAAAACACTAAAGTAGGTTGCCATTTCCTTCTCCAGATCTTCCTAACCCAGGGAATGAACCCACATCTCTGGTATCTCCTGCACTGGCCGGCGGATTCTTTACCACTGAACCACCTGGGAAGCCCCAATTAATTCTTATAACAACCAAAACTGAGAAAATATGATTTCCATTTCACAGAGAAAGGGAAGGAAGTTTGAGAGCTGCAATCATTTTGATCATTTAAACCAAAGGTCTAAAAACTATGGCCCATGGGCAGTCTCCACCTTGCCATCAAATTTTATAAATAGAGCTTTATTGGAACAGGGAGACAGCTATTTTTTCTTAAAATGACAGAGTTGAGTAGTCTAGGGAGAGAGATTGTCTGGCCTAAATTGTCAAACCTGAAATACTTACTATCTAGCTGTTAGGAGGAAGAGTTTGAAGATCCCTGGTCTAACCCAGAACTGCTCACGCAATTGGATCTGCTCCCATTCATTAGACCCCATTGTGTAACATTGTTTAAAATTATATATCCTCTTTTCCAAGCATACTCTTCCAACTTCATACATTTTTCTCTTCTTTAATTTGAATACTTAATATAGGAGTCTTTTTCCTATGAGCAACATTTCCTCTCCTTTCTGAATGAGCTGAGATGACATGCCTCTAGCCTGTCTCTCTCATAGCTATCATTATTTATTTAACTCTGCTTAGGTTATTTTAACTCAGCTTAGCATTTTCCAAAATGCTTTAGCTAGTAAGAGGATTCTTATAGCCAAGTATTGCTTCACGCTGCTCTTCATATAATCTGAATTTCTTTTTAAAGTTTCCCAGAGGAGAATGGTTATCTCACTGCTGGGGAAAGAGTCACAGGCATTTACAGTTCAGAAAAGCCAGCAGCTGCCATGTAATAAAAATCAGATCAAAGGAGCACCATGCCCAGCCAGAGAGCCTATATTTTTTTGTATGTAAAGAAAGAAAGAATTGGTTGATAGGGAGGGGTTTTCCCCACCTTAAGACACTTTAGTTGATAGATCATATAATGCCCGTTACAGCGTCTTTGCTCACAGACACTGCTTGTCATGCAGCAAAAGCTACCCCACTCCACCTTCACGTTCCGCAGGCTCAGTTAGGTAGACTGATTTTTTAGGTCCCCTACAGAGGAGGCCCAGACTGCCTTACATTCGTAGACCCTGTGAGGTTTTACATCGAAGTTCTCATTTGTCAAAAAGTGGTCAAAGGTAGTAAAAGGTGGAAGCATTCTAAGATGGTCATGAACAGGTTAATGGAATACTGAAAACAGAATACTGAAGTGGGTAGCCTTTCCCTCTTGCAGGGGATCTTCCCAAACCAGGGATCGAACCCAGGTTTCCTGCATTGCAGGCAGGTTCTTTACCAGCTGAGTCACAAGGGAAGCCCTGTACTGTAAAACCCTATGCAAAATCAATAATGTTGTGGAAGACAATGCAGCGACGATAAGACATGAAGGTTCTTACATGTGTATGTTTAATGTTGTTTATGATTTTAAAGTTTTAAAAATAAATACATTAAGTTTATACAGAAAATAGCATTTGATGATATATACCATGATATTAAGAGTGATTATCTTTGGGTGATAAAGACATGACTGACTCTTATTTTTTTTTTAATTCTTTGCTATATTTTTCCAGAAACTATGTGTTATTTTTGCACTTCCCTAGTGGCTCAGATGGTAAAGAATCTGCCTGCAATGCAGGAGACCTGGAATTTTCCCTGGGTTGGGAAGATCCTCTGGAGGAGGACATAGCAACCCACTCTAGTATTCTAAATGCCTGGAGAATCCCCATGGACAGAGGAGCCTGGTGGGCTACAGTCCATGTGGTCACAGAGAGTCTGACAGGACTGAGCAACTAAGCACAGCACAGCACATGTATTACTTGCATACTCATAAGATGTTTCTTTTCATGAGATTAAAAAGGACAACTAGGAATGTTATGACAAACAGGAGAGGAAAACAAATGCTCCCTCTCCTAAATAAACTTGAAGAGTTTTGGTAAATATGTGATGTTTCTACCATTGAGTTTGGGAAGAAAAAAAAAACAATCTTAGAAGCAGATTGCTTTTGCTGAGATGTGTTAAGAGAAAGGGTTTAGGTTGTTTCCTCTGGGTATTATAGAAGCATTAGGATAAACATTATATATGTATATATATATATTCTTTTAGTAAAAAAACATACTATACTATCACTAATTGCTGAGTTACTCACTTTGGAGGTCCTTAGAGTTCCCCAAGCTGTCCATGGACTGTGTTCTTTCTTGTTTGCAAGACTTCTGCCCTCAGTCAGGACCGTCTTATTACCCTTCTCTCCCTGGACCAGCTAAAAAGTTGCCTCTTTTCTGTATCCCTCATAACCCCTTTCCCTACCTCTTATTTCCCACTAACTGGCATTCCCTTCCTGGTCCTGTACTATTTCTATAACCATTTCTGGATTCGATTATATTTCCTTGTGTGTTTTTTTGTTTGTTTTTGTTTTTGCTTTCTCTTTTCTTTTCTACCACATTGAGGGCAAAACCCAACTTAATCATTGTCACTTTTCCAGTGCTGAGAGGAAGTATTTGAATGGCCTGTAATTACCAAATAGCTCTGCTCAGCAATATTTCATTTCCATGGGTCTGCCAGCCCAGCTCTTAGATGTGTTTCACCTTCTTCCTCTTCTGTCAGAACTTTTAGAAATGACCCAGATTCATGGCTGGAAGTGGAAGGCGTGGTGGACCAAGAGCTCCACTAGACTAAACTTGCCTAAAGTGTCACCTTTTACCAGTTTTTTAAGTAATATATTGATGCAATGTTTGTTAAAACTAAGATGAATAGATGCTAGAGAAAATAATAGGAACTTTGCAACTGAAACATTAATCTTTGTCCCCAAGACTCATAGGGAAAATAATCAAATGATGTTTCCATTTTGCCATTGTCCTCCTCCATAAACTGTATTGATCATACCCTATGTTCATTCTCACTTCCCAAGCACTGTTTTGGGGGACTTTGCTCTACCCTAACATAAGCAGGGTCTTTCAAAATTTAATCACCCTGGACTCTCTTACCTACTCTCCTCTCTGCTAATCTGAAAAACCTGAACAATTTATTTGAGGATTTTGTTGAGATGTTCTTCTTTGTGGCCTCATGAAAATGTGTAGTTTCTCTAGGGACTAAATTTTAATGCATAGCTATAAAACCAAAATTATTTATTGTTTCTCCTTTCTTCTGTATCCTTATTTCTTTGGTCTGCTTGATCTGCTAAAGATGTAATACAGTGTGTTAAGAGCTCCACTGAGGAATATTTACTGTAAATAAACTGATTAAGCTGGGCAAGGCCTTTAGTCAAGGGGGAGTTAGAGAAAAAGGATGCACTTGGCCCTTTGGGCACCTCAGTGATCCTCAAAGATGTTAAGAAGTATAGTAAAATGTGAGATTAGGAGAGACAAGGATAGGTGAGGGAAGAAAGTCTTGATGAAGAAAGTCACATTGACCTGTTTGTGGAACACCTGCTATTCTTTGGCTTCTCAAAGTAATGCTAGCATCTTATTCCTCATCTGCACAAGAAGCGAAATAGTGATTTATAGACTGTTAATCAGCCAGGCTGAGGCCTTATTAAATTGTCTTGGTTCTTTGCTGTCTGGTGAGATATATTATCCACTGTATTTATTTTCTGTCATTTATCAGACACCAACTACAAAACTTTCCTGGCTCTTGGAGCCCAAACTCAAGTGAAATCAGAAGTAATGCCCAACAAAAAGTCATCTTGAGAAGCAAAACATACTTTGTCCCTTTTTCCATAAGTTCTGTCTGTTTAATGAGCTTAAGTAATGAGTATTTTAGAGAGGGATGAATTAGGAACTCTCTGTGTAGAGAGTAGGAGATGACATTTCCATAGTGGGTTCCCCATATTTTACCTTGAACAGAAGAAAGAGGAGGATTTATAAGTTTGTAATCTCTTGCAAACAATATCCTTCATGAGGCATAAAACATTTTTTTATCTACTCTTCCTTTGGAACCTCAATCCAATGTAATTTTCATGGACAACTAAATTAAGAATAATATAATGGTAATAATTACATATATGCCAGCATGTTTGAAGTATTATATATAAATTGGCATTTTTAATACTCAGTAGCATTATTACAGTTTTACTTATGAAGAAAGTGAGGCAAAGGGATATTTGTCCAAGATTAAACAGCTTGTAAGTATCAGAGCCAGGATTTGAACCCAGGCAGTTTGCTGTAGACCATCAGGCTACCCCATTTCTTAAATGACTGTTAAGTGTTGCATGTCTCTGTGATCTTTAGGCAAAGTTCAGTTCAAGAGGTAGTTACTGAGATTCTATCGTGTGGAGGGCACTGGGCTAACTTCTTTGGCATTACTTTTTCTCAGGGAGAAATAAATCCATTTCTTAGTTTAAACTGGTTAGAGTTTAGTAGAGCGATTAAGACAAACATGCACATTGTACCTACAATGTAGAAAGACATTCGTGGTGAAAGAACAAGCAAAACACTACAACAATAAAGGCAGAACAAGTTGCGATGGTCTCTAGTAAAATTCAGTGACTGTGTTCTGTCTTTGCTTATCAGTTACAGATCCTTTTGTTGTGTTTTTCAATGTCCAGTATAAAGAAACAAAGACTTTATTGTCAACTCTTGTGCCTCAGAACTGAGCTTAATCCATCTGAAGTGTGTTACTCTTAATTGCAGTGCTTATGTTGACTGTAAGGTTTGTAAAACACGCTTTAGTACTGGCATGATATCACAAAACAAGGCAAATGTGGAAGACAGTGATAGCTCATAAATTGCACCTTATTTATTTACTTTAGCTCTTTTTCTTAACATCATTATTTCTCTTTGACTCTGCCTTGCTTTGAGTCTTTGATTTCCCAGAGTATAAGAGTGTCGTGTACTTTCTGGTGTTTTGAGACAAGCTCAGTTTGTCTTTGCTCTGCAGGGCCTTAAATATTTCTGACAGTTTCCAAACCTTAACACAATTCAAAGTGTTATGGGAGGACACATGTCGGACTCTTGCTGTGATTATTGTCATAGAGGAAGGGCTCAATTATATTTTTGTTTTTAAAAAAACAATCTCTAGTCAGTTTTATTAAGGAAAATTATATATGATTTACTTTTCACCAGTCTGTTCTGGCACGCTTCTAATGATAGTCAGAATCACCTGGATCAGTGATGGCCAGTGTGCATACTCTGTGTATTTTCCACATGCTGTGCCCAATTCAACGTTATTGCTACTGTAGTGATGGACACCAGTTTTGGCCAACATGGCATAATACTCTCTATCAGAGTTCCTCAAGACTGGGCAGTTGTTGGCAAGTATAACCAGTTTGCTTTGCCTTGGCTGCTCATTTTCAGAGTCTGCTTGTACCCCAGCACATACTTTCCACTTTTCATAAGCAGTTGGAGCCTAGAGTTGACTGACTCCAGTGACTTTTTTATTTTTTTTGTGGCCACCATCATCCTGCCTTAGGTGAGGGACACCCCAAACCAAAAGCAGCCTCCAAGATGTCCGAGGAGTGAGAAAGGCATGCTCAATTATTATTGGTTGTTATTGCTGGTTTTTTTTTTTTTTTTTGTAATTTCTGTCAGACTTCAAACCTCAGAAACCATTTCTGTCACACCCTCCTGAGTTGAATTCTGTGACAAGAGCAGAGAAAGTGTGTCTGGCAAAGAAAGTCATGTAACACAAAGTTGGGAAACTGTAGGTCATTTTGGTCAAGTCCAAATTGTCAAATTTGGTAGAGATATACTGGTAGGCTAATTGTGGATCCATGCATTCATGCCTGCATGCTGTGTCGCTTCCGTCATGTCCAACTCTTTGTGACCCTGTGGACCGTAGCCTGCCAGGCTTCTCTGTCTGTCCATGGGATTCTCCAGGCAAGAAGTGTGAGTAGGTCACCATGCATTCTTCCAGGATATCTTCCTGACCCAGGGACTGAACCTGTGTCTCCTGAATTGGCAGGTGGGTTCTTTACCACTGAGTCACTTGGGAAAGCCCAATGGTGAATATGGACTGGTAAAATAAACACAAGCGTTTGACTGCATTTTGTGACTTTTAACATTTGAGTTCTTACAACTGAGACAAATAGGCAGACCTGTCCTCTGAGAATGATGTGAAAAGTGTGATTCTTTAAAATAATAGGCTTGCTGGGAAGTTAAAAAGCAATGGAATTATGTTTGAATTTTGAATCTACTTTGTCTTTGTATCTTATTCCAGACATTCTTACCTGATTCCATAGCTTGCCCCACACTAATAAGTATCTAAATCAGTTTCACTATGAATTTGGGTAAAACATCATTAGCTGCATCTGGAATAGGTTAAATGTGTAACATATTTCATAATTAAAGTTAAGTTATTTTTAGATTATTTGCTGTTTTGGATTATTTACCCCTCTGCTTTCAGTTATTGCAAAAGGAAAATCAAGATTTGACTTACTATTCATAAAATTCTGAGTTTATCTTCAAGATGTTCATCCCCTAAAGTATACAAGTGGCATGAATAATTCTAATGCATATGTCAGCTTCTATGTGGTGTTCTAGGATGCACACATTCAATACGAACTGTGTTGGGATTCTGTTTTCCCTGGCTCAAGGCAAATATGTTCTTTGAAATGTAGATATGTATAATTAAATATGACTACTAGATTATGCGAATGAAATCTATTTTTCTTTGTAAAACAAGTTGAAAAACAGGACTTAAAGTATCTTGAGGTTTTCTTTTGAAGTCCTAGTTAGTCTATTTAAAAGCGACAACAATAGATATAATTATCTGCACCCAGAATAGAATATACTGTAATGTGTACTAATAAAATATTAACATGTTTAAGTATTTAAACATTTTGTTAAAGAACAGTCACCAATCTTGTTCCTTCCAAATATAGGGCTTAGTGGATATAAAGGGTCAAATTTTAAATGAACAAAACATATTTGTTCATAAGCAGATTCATGACTCACAGGTATAAGGAAATTGAGTTTGTTGCTGTGCAGATAAGCAGAATCTTTGGGTAAGAGTTGTTGATGGGCGTTGAAGAGGCAAAACATATAAGGAGCCATCTTCTTTTGAATAGAAAGAACATATTTATATTAGAAGGAAAGAGTATCCAAAGTCATTGCCATGGTCACAGGTATCCCGTGCATTTCTGATCTACTGCTCTGAGTCTAGTAACATCATGCAAGGGCTGCAGAAGGGTGTCGTGGACTCCAGCTCCAGAGAACAGGCAGGGCCAGGTGCACCTCGGCAGACACCTGTCTAGGGTAGCCAGGGACCAGCAGAACAGGGGACGTCTCCATGGAGGCCAGTAAAGAATGAGGATGGACAATAGCCAGAATCATATTCAACATCTTTCCCCCGGTATTAGGATGGCGCCTTCGTCATGACTGACCTTCACAAACCAGGGAAGGCAAGGAATAGGGGAATGCAGAAGCAAGTGGGCTTAAACAACAAAAAGAGAGTTATCCAAATAGGGTGGTATTGATGGAAGACATGGTATTTTAACGTGGAGCTGATGAGAAATACTCCTGTTGGGCGGGGGAGGGGGGTGGGGGGAATGGGGGGCGGGGAATGTTTATATCCTCATTCCACCTGCCAGTGTGTTTGGGCTTTAAAAGTGTTTCAAGGTCAGACCTTTGTTGTTTTGTTTGCTTTATTATCTGAAGCAAAGCTTCATCAAGTAAAACTCAGGGAAATACAGGAGCAGAGAGGAGAAGGATGACACCACAGGAGACAGGGGAGGATGCGGCGAGGTCAGGGAAAGCTTCTCCAAAGCGAAGTTGTTTGAGCATTATCTCAGCATCAGGAACCTGGAGATGGTAGAGGAAATGTCAGAATGCAGGTGTCCTTGCTGTATTTCAGTGTCCTTTACACTGCACTGTCTGTCTTCCTGCAAACCTGCTAGAGCCAGTATACTCATTGCCTGGCACCAGGCACAGAATAATAAATATAAGCGTTACTCCTGTAAGAGAAGAAAATCTGACCAGTTGTAGATTTGATTTTATTACCGGAGAGCAAAGCAAATTCATACAAATCACAGAGTGGCTCGGAACTCTAGACAAGAGGAACACATCCATCACCATGTAAGCCCCCCATGAGTCTCAGGATTCCATGGGAAACACATTTTGATGGTATGTTATAAACAAGCCCATGTGGAACTGGGGTGTACAAGTAACTGCTTTATCTGCAAAGATTTGTCCACCCCTTAGGAAAAGAATGTAACAGAATAACTAACTGCCCAAGAGTAACATCTGTAAGTCCTAGGATACTGCTTAGCCCAGCACCCTCAGCCTCACAAAGCTAAAAGCTTTGCTCCCACATCAGCTGGGGCCTCTGCAGGCCTGTGTCCTTGGCTCAGGGTCAAATGATTACATAATACTTGTTATAAGTGAGCCAGCAGAACAAGGAACCAGAAGGGCAAGAATGCTTAAAGGCACAACTATCAAACCCAGGAGACGTTCTTCAGGGGTGTCTGGGTGCTGGGTTTGGGAGCACCGTATTGATGGGAATTAGCACATCTTAGCAGAGGGGCCAGAGGGGCCGAGGTCATGGGCACAGTTGTGAAATGAGTTACTGCTGTGCACGTTTCCCCACTCTTACTACCTACTGATTGGAGTTATTTGTTAACTAAAGAGTGACCAAGAATGGTTTTGTTGTTCTGATTGTGATGAGCTTAAATACCCTTGACCAGAATGTAGAGATTGTTTGGGGTTCTTGAGGTCATTCCTCCTGCTTAGGGTCTTTGTCACACCAAAGTACTTAAACTATTAAACACTTGGCTTCTGTTCCAGTTTGGCTTCTGGAACGAGACAAAATAGAGTTCATAGACATTGTCTCCTGGTCCCAACTCCTAACTTCCTCACTCCACAACACACAGGATTCAGTTAGTAGCCCCTTCCCCTCTAGCCCCCACTTAGACAAAATTAAATTCTCTTTTATAGTTCCCCTCATTGCTTCAACCTTTAAAAAGCCTCTCTATTCTAACTTATTTTCTTTTATTTTTTTCATTGACCTCTTCTTTTATTCATTCACTCTCTGAACATTTGTCTATTGAGGTGGCTATACCAGGTACTTGGGAAACAAAATACACATGGTCCATGCTCTCGTGGATTCACAGTATAGCAGGGTAGATTGTGAGTTTCTACTTCAAAAAGAAGTAGAATCACACATATTAGTCCATAAAGAATCCAACATGGTATTTCATCTTTAGAAAGACCTTTGAAAAAATTACAAATCATATGAAATAAACCTTAGAGTGAAAAAGTATATCAAGAACCCGGAGAAAGATCTAAACACGGAAATTTACAGGGGGATTCTGAGAATCAATAAATCTTCTATTCTGGTTAGTAAAAATAAGGTTATGTCTATACTCTAATCCCACTTCAGGAGTGAAAGCTTATCTAAACCTATATTTCAGAAATGTATCATAAAAGAAGCCAGTCTCCTCTTACAGATGGCACAAATGGTACCCAGGGTCATTTCCTCTGGGTGTTACTTAGGCATTTCACTAAGGTACAAGTAACAGAGGGTTCAGCAGGAGAGTTGCTGACATAGCGAGTGGTGAGTTACCCAGGGCTGTTGCTGCAGACCCATGGCTCCATTAGTGTCCTAGCATGCTTCCTTTCCTCCTGCCCCTTCTGCTTTAGGGTATGGCATCTATCTGCAGGGTAACGTTTCAAAAATGGTTCTTCGCGTTCCAGCCATTAAACTTAATTTCCAGGTGGGAAATAGAAAGACAAGGGGACATACGTTTAAAGTATATTGTCCATAAATCCTACCCAATAGCTTCTGCTTACATCTCAGTGGCGAAAACTCATTATGGGGCCAGATTCATTTCCAATCCCAGTAAAATCCGTTAGCAAGTGTTAAGGGGAGAAAGACTGCTGGGTGGACTAGCAGATTTTACCATCCCTGCAGCTGAGACACAAGGACCTCACTGAAACCTCTAACCTGGAGGAGAAAAATGTTATGGGTATGAAAGTGGAAGGTCAGGTAAAGGAGACCAGGGCCTAAGGTTCCTCCTCTCAGAGACTCCTGTGTCAATTTCTCTCTAGCAAATGTAAAACGAAATTTGTGACTGAGTTTTAGAATTTGGTGCAAAGAAGCTTTATCACCTTTTTCTCCTCAAATAATTGGAATTCTAGAACATTTTTTTAAATAATTGCAGGTGTATACTGTACATGGATTTTTGTATGAATATAGATTTCTAATATCTACTTCTTTGCATAAACATTGAGGCCTGTGGATTCCTCTCTTAGAGTATAAATGATGTGCTGTTTTTAAAATAGTGACCCAGGAGAAAATTTGTTGACCGCATTATATTTCATATATGTTGGAAATATGTAATTTTAAAAAATGGTTTATTTTTAGATGCACCTGTTTCAGCTATTAAAGATTGTTTCCCACCTACCCGCCAACCAAAATACTCTAGGTTTTTCTCGAAACAAATATTTACAGTAGAGAAATGAAGTTACCATTTCGTCCTCCAGGTAATCTTCCCAACCCAGGGATCAAACTCACATCTCCTACATTGGCAGGGGGATTCTTTACCACTGAGTCACCTGGGAAGGCCATATGAAAAAGCATAATCCTTTAAATACAATCCTATCTCATCTTACAAACAGAATATGGAAACCTGTTTGAATGATGCAGTCAATTGCAAGGAAACTTTTACAGAATTATAATATATCAAACAGTGGTGTTAACAAGAGGGCAGCAGTTAGAGTTCCAACAGGAAACAGTACACTCAAAGCAGGCTATTTCAGGGAGGGTCCATTGTCAAAGGCACTGTTTACAAAGATGGGGATAGGGTGTGGGAGAGTCATAGAGCAGTGTAAGGGCCTGGGCCAGGAGTGGAGGGAATGCGGTTACCTCTTCTAGATCAAAAGGGGACCAAAATAGAAAGATGTTAGCAGAACCAGAGGGAGAGAGATGAGTAAGGAGAGTTGTGGTTGTAGGTCCAGGGAAAGCCAAGGAATAAATACCCCCATCTCCTGCTGAGCTTCCTTTGCTGCTACTGCTAAGTCACTTCAGTCATGTCCAACTCTGTGTGACCCCATAGACGGCAGCCCACCAGGCTCCCCCGTCCCTGGGAGTCTCCAGGCAAGAACAATGGAGCTTCCGTTAGCCACATCCCACCAACAGGCAGAGTGCCTGCAAGTCACATTGATCTGTTGCATACAGGGCAGCCCTGGGGCAGAGAGCAGAGGGAGGAGGGGGAACAGTGGACCTGGAGGGGTAAGCAGAAGTCATCCCACACAGCAGGTTAAGGATGCGTCCATCTATCATGTGCGATTTTCTACACCTTAAGATACAAAGGCTCTTCATCTTGAGGGAATATGTAATGCCACACTCTGGCAGCTTAATAGATCTCTTGGTATCACCAAGACGATTTTAAAGCTACTCTGCTACCTTTCCAGAAACCACCTCCAAAAGCTAATTAATGGTGCACCCTTGTTAACACATGCAGATTTGGCATTATTAGTATAATTAAAAGGATTTTAATAGTCTCACCTCCCCCCACCCCACTGAGTGCTACATACTCCAGTCAGAGTAAATTAAACTCATTAATCAAAGTGGTAAAAATGATATAAGATACAGGATACAAGCAGAACTGTGAGGAGACTAACAGCCCTCATTATGTTTAATTTTGTTCCCCAGCAAAGGATAATAAATTCAGATTGTAACATCACAATAAACTATTTAATTATTCAGGAGCAGGGCAAGACACATTGTAATTAATTCCCTCTTATGTATCTTCATTTAGGTGGTAATAGATGCAGTTGAGTAGCCCAGCCAGTCTTAAGTTAAAGATTTGACATGAGATCTCAACCATTCTATCCCCTTGGAAAATGTACCTGCTACTTGGAGCTCACCTTGGGTTGGGAGTGTGACACTTAACTATTCCCTCAGTGAGTTTTGATGCCCTTGATTCATTCTCAGTCCAACAGATCTCTGAGTGTCAGCTGTTTCAGAGTTCTGGGTCACGTGGTGCCAACAAGTGAATAAGTAGAGTAAGTACCTCCCCTCATAGAGCTTACATGAGGACTGAAACAAAATCCACTCTTCTCTTACCCTTGAAGCTCTCCCTGAGCCATCCCCAGTTTACTTCTCAGGCTTCATTCTGTGTCACCTTCCTATGCTCACTATTCTGCATTTTGCTGTTTCTCAAGCATACCAAACTCCTTCCTGCTTCACACGCTAGGCATTTGTTCTTCCTGTCTAGAATCTGTTTTCCCCCAAGATGTCTATGTAACTGGTTTCTTCTCATCATTAAGTTCTCTGATTAAGAGAGTCCTATCCTAACCACCTTTCTCTAAAAAGCATCCTTAAAAAAATAAATAAAAAAATTAAAAGTTCCCTTAAACCCAATTGCTCTAATTTTAAAATATTCTTTATGTCACGTATCACTATCCCAAATGAGCTTCCTGGTGTGTTTACTTTTTGTTCATCTCTTCACTCATCTTCAGTAGGACATAAACCTCACAGGAGGAAGGACCTTGTCTGTCTTCGTGATTCTCAATATGTTTGTAGACTGGCACATCACAGGTTCTCAGCAAACATTTGTGATTATGGATGATCATATTTTCCAAAGACTATGACAGTAGTTATCTCCCAGCCTCCATGTTTTTCTGTTAATAAAATCTAGTCACATCTTCACCAAGAGGTAGAGAATTAGTCTCCACATCTTCAATCTGGGAGGGGTGGAGGGCACTTTTTTGGGCTTATATCCAATAGGAGACTGTGGAAGTGATACTTTGTAACTTCAGAGATGAGGTTATACATCGTGATACATCTTGCCTTTGCAGTCCAAATCAACCCACTTGAAGAGGCCCTGAAACCATATGAAGAGAATGAGGTACCCATCCATCCCCCAGCTTCCCCAGCCCTGTTCTCTCCTCCCTCCAGCCACCATCTGACTTGAAACCAAATGAGAACCCTGAACCAAAACCACCCATCAGAGCCTTTCCAAAATTCCTGAGCCTTAGAAACTAGGAGAGGTAATAACATGATTCTTGTTGATTCAGACCAAGTTTGGGAGAGATCTATTACACAGCAGCAGGTAACCAAGAGGTGAATGACAGTGAATGAATGAGTGAACTAACAAAGTACAGCTTATTACTGCTAGTCTGATTCCAAATGGAGAAAAGGACATGCTATTAGGACGGAAGACAGTGTTTCAGAGATCTGTGTGTCTAAATAGAAATCAAATACTTCAACAGAATTCCAATATCAAGTGCCCCGAATTTAATACAGATTCATTTATCCTGTTGACTCAATAATAGCTTAAGGCATTTTTTTTCACCACTGCATAGAAATTGTATGGGACAAACCTTGTTTCTAATCACAAGGTAACGCTTTTTCATGGTAGACATTGTTAATTGTTTATGGCATTCTTTCTTGCTAACTGTGGCCTCACAGTCCTTTCCAGGCCACCATTAATAATTGATTAGCATGGTGCTCATGATTTTTGCCATACGAGCCATAAGGAGACCCCCTGTGTCCCAGATGAGCATCACCGGTTGTCTTCATTCCCCTCCTCCCACTGCACCTTTCCTGGATGTTCTCTAGTAACGCCAACACTAGGAACAGCATGAGAATTTTGAAAGCTGAAAACTTTTGTGCTCCTCTGTTAACATGTAGAATTCTTTGGGAGTATCTCCTTCCATCTCTGATGAAGGAGGTGGTATTTGATTAAAGGCTTTGGAACATCTCGCTGATTGGCAAGCAGAAATGGAGATCTCTGTTGATAAGAATTTGTGGAGAGTTGGTAGATGCTAGGTGCTAGGATGGTGCTAGCATTTTTGAGAACTTTCTTAGTTGATTTGTATTGGGAAACAGTAGATTATTAGTTCTGAAAGGATTTTTTTTACTCATAATCACCTCATGTCTTTGTATCTCTCACTCTTTTACTCACATACATATGTTTCTTCTTATCCATAAAAATGACATAGTGTCATTATTTACTTCCTGTTAAACTGAGGAAATCTAAATCCTTTTAGTCAAAGGCATTTATTTATTGTCTCAAATACTAGCTTCATCAAACAATATATCCTAGCTCCCCGTGCTGTTAGTGGTTACTCTTTCAGAATTCCAATATCAGTTGGCATTTCTTAGAGACTTCCACTATTCCATGAGATATAATTATTTTTGCAATTACTTTAACTCCTCCAATTATGCTGAAACTCCTTGAGGGCAGAAATCATTTCTAATTCATCTTTATATTCCCTGCAGAGTCTGATAAATAGGCAATTCAGAGGATCCAAAATGTCAGTGCTGCTTTGCCACTCAAATTTCTTCTAATGCATACCAATGTCTCCCTTTAACAGAAGTCCATTTATAATCTGACAAGGAAGCATATCAGGGGACCATTCTGATTACTGAGTTATGGTTCTTAACTGGTGATATAACTGAGTCCCTCACCTGCAAAATGTGGTTTTGGGAAATGCAGGGAAGGCATATTTTGTTTGTCACAAAATTTGGAGTATTTGTAGCTGATGTTTAGCACCGAAGATCCAAGAATGTGAAAATTGACATGTGAGGAACAGTCCTGTGTAACAAGAAAATATCCTGCTAAAACATCAGTAACGTACCTAGAGAAACACCACTGGACTATTTATCTGGCTGTATTAACAGCCCCCATTATTTTCACTTATTTTGAGCCAGACACTAACTAAAAAAAATTCACCCTACCCATAACTTTCCACATTTATTGTGCATACAGTCAACTGGAAGAAAGATTACACCACAGATTGCTGGGCCCCACCCCTAAAATTTCTGATTCATTAGGTTTGTGATGAGACTGAAAAATGCATTTTTTTTATAACCTCCTATATGGTACTGGTTTTGTTGGTCCAGAGATTGCACTTGAAGAAGCACGGATCTACTAGTATTTAACCTGTGTTAGCCTATCAGTGTTTAACCTCATGATTTTCCTCTGAATTACATTCTGCATAATTCCTATTTTTTTAGATGAGAAAGCCAAATTAGGTTAAGTCTACCAGTGGTCCAGAACTACACAATTATGGTGTTATGGATACTGTCTAATACATATAAGACTGAGCCGAGAAATTAATTAGTTTGGGCAATGGGCAGAAAGGTTGAAGTGAAGGTTCTGTAGCCCAGGCTACTTGGGTTTACTGTTTCTTAACTGTACAATTATGAGAAAATTACTTAAACTCTCTGAGCCTCAGTTTCTTTGATTTCATACAATGATGATAGTGGTCCTCTCTCATTGGGGTGTCATGGATTTGGAATGAGATAATAAATGGAAAACTTAGAATGTTCTAGTGGAGAAGAGTAAAGTGAACAATATCTCTTAAGGAGTTTGCATCCCAGTGGAAGAGCCTGATGATAAACCTATAAAAATATAAATAAGGAATTCCAAACCCAGAGGTGCTATAAAGAAATAGAATGAGTGATGACTTGGAGATGGGGAATAGGGATGTTGAGGTCTAAGATGGCTCTTAGATAGCATTTGAGCTGAGATGTGATTGAGAAAAGCCAGTCATGTAAAATCAAAGAATGAGTGTTGCAGAAGCAGGAATAGGTAGAAAGGCACAGAGGCAGGAATATGTTTTCCTTATTCTAGAAACCAAGAGAAAGCTGGAGATACTAGAGTGGAGTGACTACAGGGAGTTGGGGGTGGTGGTGGGGAGATGGAGGCAGAAGATAGTGGACGGAAGGGGATGACATCAGACAGGTTGGTTGCCATTGATGACCACCAACCTTCTAAGGCCTTCAAACAAGTAAGTATTTTATTCCAAAGACAGTGAAAAGGTATTGGAGGATTTCAAGTGGGTTTCAACGAGTGACTTAACTGGATTTGTTTCTGAGCAATTCATTTTGTTGCTTGATTCGAAAGGAAATGGATTCTAACAAGTCACAAGGAACCTTTGGAGGGTTACAGATAAGTTCATTTTCTTATCTCAGTTGTGGTGTTGGTTTCACACATGTACACACAAGCTAAAATTCAACACCTTACATGCTTTTAATATGTGCAATGAATCAGTTAAGCCTCAATAAACCTGTATTTTAAAAAGCTGTAAAGGGAATCATTATATGCCAGGCCAAAACATGCCATTTTGGCATAAGGATTATTTTATACTAAAGGCATCTGAGCTTCTGAAATCCCTTATCTGCCTAAAAGCAGAGCCTCTCGAAAGAACTCAATTGTCATAAATGCCCTCCTCAACTCTAATTTTCTGTCTGGGAGAAAAGTTATTATCACACCTAGAGAGACATTGTCACGAACTATCACTATCCTGTATCCCATCTGTTCTCCTAATGGTCCTGTTATCTTTACAGAAAAGTCATTTGTATTTCCATAAGGTCCCTTTCTCCCTCTGCTTCTAAGAAAGCACTTGTTCCTCCAGAAGTGCCCTTCTGTTCCTCGCTTTCCCCTATTAAGAGAGTTTGCATGAATGAGTGCCAAGTGCCTCAGTCAGGTCTGACTCTTTGCGACCCTATGTTCTGTAGCCTACCAGGCTCCTCTGAGTATGGGATTTCCCAGACAAGAATATTGGAATGGGTTGCCATGCCCTCCTCCAGGGGATCTTCCTGACTCAGGAACTGAACCAACGTCTCTTGTATCTCCTGCATTGGCAGACAGGTTCTTTACCACTAGTGCTACCTGGCAAACCCATTAAGAGAGTATATATAGTATTAATTGCTCAATCATGTCCAACTCTTTGTGGCCGCATGGACTGTAGCCTGCCAGGCTCCTCTGTCCATGGACTTCTCCAGGCAAGAATACTGGAGTGGCTTGCCATTCTCTTCTCCAGGGAATCTTCCTGACCCAGGGATCAAACCTGGGTCCCCTGCATTATAAGCAGATTCTTTATCATCTGAGCCACCAAAGAAGTTGTTAAGAGAGTATAAAAGCTCTTGAATCTTACCACTCTTTGGGTACTCATTTCTTTCTCTGATGCCTCCGTGCATAACAAAATTTAATAAATGTGTATGCCCTTTCTCCTCTTAATCTGTCATTTTTTTAATTCACAGTTCTGACAGCACTGAACCTAACAGGGTAGAGGAAAAGCTTTTCTTCCCCTGTAGTGTAAAGAACAATGAGCAACAACGGTGAGATGTTTATTCGCCAAGTAGAGGTCAGGTATGCTGTTGGATATATGCATCTGGGACAGGGCGAAACAGCTCAGGAGATTTTTCTTGATAACTTCAGAAACTCAGAGAAGAACTTGGCAACCAGTTTGTTCTAGGGCTCAGCTTGATTGAAGGAACACAGAACTAGAAGCTAGATTTGGGTTCTGATTGCTGTCAGATATATAATATTTATACTGTGGATATGGCACTTTATCTCTTCATCTAAATATATTCTGCTTTGGTAAAATAAGGAGGTCCTATTTGTCTGTTGGGAGGGTAAGATGGATGCTGCTGCAGAATCATTTGGAAAAGTTATATTACTCAACAAGAGAGTGCTTCAAAGGGTGGTAGTTTGGAGAGAGTCTCTGTTCAAAACTGAGACTAAGAGTAAGGCATGAAGCAAAACCAGTAACTTAGGATGGAAACTTTTGTGGTTTTTTGTTTGTTTGTTTTTTGATGTCCAGAGCTCAAGGCTTTCCTCTTCTGTTAGTTTTGAGTAAGACAAAACTTGGAGATTCTTCCTGGACGGAAACATATCCAAAGTCATGTTCTACAAAGCATCCCTGATCTTGTACCTTTTCAAAATCAGTAAATAATTATTGTGAGAACACTGCAATGGGAATGGCAATCAATATTCTAAATGGTGATTTCTCTGTTTCCAAAGCCTTCTCTGCAAGATTTATTATATTGTTGAGGTGTGTTTAAAAATAAATAAATAAGACAGTACTGAGCTGGGGAGTTACACATAGGCAACCAGTCGTTTAAAGACTCATTAATCACTGGTTTAAATCCCAGGGTCTCCAATCATCCAAATTAATGCCAGAGATCTTGACTTGAGTCATGAATAAGCTATTAGACCTTGAAAAAGAAAGCTAGTGGTTCCTCAAAAGATGTAAATATTCTTTCATTTCAAACACATACATTTAAGTTTACAAATTCCCTGAAATGTAAATTGATTGATTTCACATATTATACAGAGAGAATCCAGCCTAAAGAGAGAGAAAGGGTAGATTTATCACTATAGGATGTTAAAAAGAACCTAACCTGTTCACATTTCACCTGGACACATGGCCCTCCAAATTATTCTAGTATCTCATGTAATGGCAGAGTGATTAGTCACAATGCTGTAGGGAAAACTGCCTTTGTTGACTTTTTAAGATGGTAGTAGACAGAAACATTACCTACGTTAAATGGGTGATTTAAAGGAATTTCAAGGGCAATTTTAACTATCCACAATTTTAAAAATTATATGCAACCATCAGCAACTAACTGCCCAGGAGGTGATGTTTGCTTTAAGTGGCTCATCTACTTTGATCAAACCTTCACATCTAAGTACAATTAGTACTTGACAGATGAAAGCTGTAGCAAATTAGTAGTAGTAAGCATCTAGCCATGGGATCAATAGTATTAATATTAATTATGGTGGCAGATTACACAGCTAAAGAAAGGTTTCTAGGCACCCTAATTAAGAAGTTGTTCTGAAAATTAAGTGGTTTTAGAATTTGATGGTTATTCTTGTGGGAAGTTACTTCTATGGGGTGATAAATGGTCATTTATAGAAACAGTTTTTTGTTCTAGCTATAATCTCATTATAGTGACATTCTACTTTGTGATTTTCAAGAGCTGTTCATTTATCCTGCAGATTGCTTAATTATTAATTTTTCTAGTATAGTCAAAACTAAAGCATAGAAATTCTAGATTATAGGAAATCTGTAGCTTCTGCAAATTCAGCCCAAGTGTTGGGCTGAAACAGAGCTAGAGTTCTGCTCTGTGTGATATGTTATTAACATTCAGAGCAATTCTGATTAGCTTTTAGATGTTAAAGGTTAAAAGATCCTTTATTATTTTCTACCTAGGTGTATATTTAGGGATATTTAGCGGCTAAACCACCACCACCATAAATATGCAGGGCTTCACTGGTGGCTCAGTGGTAAAGAACCTACCTGCCAATGCAAGAGATGCGGGTCTGATGCCTGGGACAAAAGATCCCCTGGAGAAGGAAATGGCAACCCACTCAGTATTCTTGCCTGGGAAATTCCATGAACAGAGAAGCCTGTATAGCCCCATGGCTATAGTCCATGGGGTCACAAAAGAATTGGACACAACTTAGCAAATAGACAGCGACAACAATGATAAATATATAGGTATAGTGGTAATTGTGATGATTTTTTTAAATCTAAGTTTGCCCAAACTTTATTAGTCAGCACCATTTCTTTCATATAACTACCCAAATGAGGGCTGGCCAATTTGAACAGGTACATGCACGGTACTGTGTTGCACCATTTGTGTTATATAGGTTATAAAATGCATTCATAGCTAAGATAAAAATCTATTATTTCAGCAAATAAAATCCAGAACTAATTGGAATTGAAAAGGAAAAAGGCAGAGTAAATGGAACAGTCCAGTTTATGCTTTACTGTTGTAGACCGAGTTAATTATCTCAATCAGTAGAATATGTTCCAAATCTGGGTCCCCAAAACAAACTGGAAGGCAAGGTTTCTCTCCCCTTTTCCTCTAATCACTTCCCCCATTTCCCCTATTCTTTCTTGATTAAGAACTTGCTGAGATGCTTTCATCCTCCTCAAGAATTGGCACAGCTGCAGCCACTACTTGTTCCTAACACACTTCTGTTAACTCTGTCCTTCATCCCACAGTTTAATATGGAAGACAGAGTAGGGATCATACTGTTTATGAGACATTCTGCATTGCAGGTTATTTGGAGCCCAAGCTTATGGTTGGCCTTATGATGTACATTATTGCCAGAAAGGAATAATTTTCAAATACCAGCTTCTGGGTTCACAGGATGGTCTCTGAGCTCATTTGTTCCAATATTTCAATTAGCTGTTGACTTATCCAAAAGGCTTGGATTAATAGATGCACCAAGTTTGACTTTTTTGGTAAAGAATATGTCATATATTTCAGTTCAGTTCAGTTCAGTTCATTCATTCAGTTGTGTCCAATTCTTTGTAAGCCCATGCTGCTGCTGCTGCTGCTGCTAAGTAGCTTCAGTCGTGTCCAACTCTGTGCGACCCCATAGACGGCAGCCCACCAGGCTCCCCCGTCCCTGGGATTCTCCAGGCAAGAACACTGGAGTGGGTTGTGAGTCCTTCTCCAATGCATGAAAGTCAAAAGTGAAAGTGAAGTCGCTCAGTTGTGTCCGACTCCTAGCGACCCCATGGACTGCAGCCTACCAGGCCCCTCCGTCCATGGGATTTTCCAGGCAAGAGTACTGGAGTGGGTTGCCACTGCCTTCTCCGTTGCAAGCCCATAGACTTCACCATTTCCCTGTCCTGCAGCACAAACTCCTGGACCTTGCTCAAACTCATGTTCATTGAGTTGGTGATGCCATCCAACCATCTCTTCTGTCATTCCCTTCTCCTCCTGCCTTCAACTTTTGTCAACATCACGGTGTTTTCTAATGAGTTAGTTCTTTGCATCAGGTGGCCAAATATTGTAGCTTCAGCTTCAGCATCAGTCCTTTCAATGAGTATTCAGGATTGATTTTCTTTAGGATTGACTGACTCGATCTCCTTGCAGTTCAAGGGACTCTCAAGAGTCTTGAATGCTACAGTTCAAAAGCATCAGTTCTTCTGTGTTCAGCTTTCTTTATGGTCCAACTCCTACATCCATACATGATATATTTAGGGAAGTATAAAATACACATGTACATTTAAAAAAGTAATAGTGAAACAAATATTTAAGTACCCACCACCTGGCTTACAAGATATAACATTACCAGAATGCCACATTAACCCATCCAAGAGGCATCCATTGTTCTAACCTCTGTGATACTCACTACCTTGCTGTTCTCTATAGTTTTGCTACCTAAGCATGCATCCCTAGACCCTTTTAGAGATGAATGTATCCAACTGGACACAATTTGCATTTCTATGAAAAAGAACAATTTGTATTGCTATCAGTTTTATGAGGTTTACAGAGCTATAAAATAGCTCAAAGACAATGAAAGACATCAGTAACTTGGAGAAAGGAGTACTAAATAGGACAGCTTAATTTTGCCACCTAAACATGCATCCCTAGACTCCTTCTTGACGTTTACATAAATGGATTATAAATATATATTCTTTTGTATCTGAATTCTCTTACTAAATATCATGCTCTTTATTCATTCATGTTATAGATAGTTGTACTGTATTCATTTTTATTACATATTATTCAGTCATATGAACATATTAATAAATTAATATATAATTTATATTATAAATATAATTTTTATTATATTAATGAATTATTAATATATAATTTATTAATTGCTTCTTTGGAGAAAAATTTGGGCTTTTCTAAATTCTTTAGGGTTTTACAAATAGTACTTCTTTTTTTTTTTTTTTTGTTTTGGCCACGCCATGTAACAAGCAGGATCTTAGTTCCCTGACCAAGGATCACACCCGTGTTCCCTGCATCAGGCCTACAGAGTATTAACCACTGGACTGTTAAGGAAGTCCCCAAATAATATTTCATCAATAGTCTTATATATGCCCTCTGTTACATGAGTGAAAGAGTTTTTCTAGGATACAGGATAGTGGAGTTTCTGGATTGATCCTTATCTTGTTATTATTCAACTATTTTCTAGCTTTTACTGTTAAAAGATATTTTAAAATATAAAATCATTTGGTTTTCATACATTTATAAACTTAATGCATATCAGAGAGTTTATTTAATTTATTAATTTATGAAGAAAACTGTTAGTGTCATAATCAGTTCAAAGAAGAATCCAAAAAGTATGCAAATATATAGTCATCAAAGGTGCTGAAAAGATTTGACAAATAGATGAAAAATAGGTCAGTATACATTGAGTAATTGTTAATACCATCCAACTGGACACAATTTGCATTTCTATGAAAAAAATAATTTGTATTGCTATCAGTTTTATGCAGTTTGCTGCTGCCGCTGGTGCTAAGTCGCTTCAGTCGTGTCCGACTCTGTGCGACCCCATAGACGGCAGCCCGCCAGGCTCCCCCGTCCCTGGCATTCTCCAGGCAAGAATACTGGAGTGGGTTGCCATTTCCTTCTCCAATGCATGCAAGTGAAAGGTGAAGATGAAGTCACTCAGTCGTGTCCGACTCTTCGCAACCCCATGGACTGCAGTCCACCAGGCTCCTCCATCCATGGGATTTTCCAGGCAAGAGTACTGGAGTGGGGTGCCATTGCCTTCTCCTTTTATGCAGTTTACAGAAGTATAAAATACCTCAAAGACAATGAAAGATAGCAATAACTTGGACAGGGGCGCTAAATAGGAAAGTTAGTAAACTTATGATCCTTATCAAGGTCTTTCACAATTTCTCCCCATAGGATCACTTTGCACTCCTTAGCAGTACATGTGAATTCCTGTTCCCATACAATCTTTTCTTGAAAATATTTTTGGAATATAGTTGATTCACAATGTTGTTAGTTCCAGGTGTACAGCAAAGTGAATCAGTTAACTATATGTATGTGTATGTGTGTGTATATATATATATATATATATATATATTTCTCACATGCTAGTAAAGTAATGCTCAAAATTCTCCAAGCCAGGCTTGAGCAATATGTGAACCATGAACTCCCTGATGTTCAAGCTGGTTTTAGAAAAGGCAGAGGAACCGGAGTTCAAATTGCCAACATCCACTGGATCATCGAAAAAGCAAGAGAGTTCCAGCAAAACATCTATTTCTGCTTTATTGACTATGCCAAAGCCTTTGACTGTGTGGATCACAATAAACTGTGGAAAATTATTCAAGAGATGGGAATACCAGACCACCTGACCTGCCTCTTGAGAAATCTGTATGCAGGTCAGGAAGCAACAGTTAGAACTGGACGTGGAACAACAGACTGGTTCCAAATAGGAAAAGGACTACGTCAAGGCTGTATATTGTCACTCTGCTTATTTAACTTATATGCAGGGTAAGTCATGATAAACGCTGGGCTGGAAGAAACACAAGCTGGAATCAAGATTTCCGGGAGAAATCTCAATAACCTCAGATATGCAGATGACACCACCCTTATGGCAGAAAGTGAAGAGGAACTAAAAAGCCTCTTGATGAAAGTGAAAGAGGAGACTGAAAAAGTTGGCTTAAAGCTCAACATTCAAAAAACGAAGATCATGGCATCTGGTCCCATCACTTCATGGGAAATAGATGGGGAAACAGTGGAAACAGTGTCAGACTTTATTTTGGGGGGCTCCAAAATCCCTGCAGATGGTGACTGCAGCCATGAAATTAAAAGACGCTTACTCCTTGGAAGAAAAGTTATGACCAACCTAGATAGCATATTCAAAAGCAGAGACATTACTTTGCCGACTAAGGTCCATCTAGTCAAGGCTATGGTTTTTCCTGTGGTCATGTATGGATGTGAGAGTTGGACTGTGAAGAAGGCTGAGCGCCGAAGAATTGATGCTTTCGAACTGTGGTGCTGGAGAAGACTCTTGAGAGTCCCTTGGACTGCAAGGATATCCAACCAGTCCATTCTGAAGGAGATCAACCCTGGGATTTCTTTGGAAGGAATGATACTAAAGCTGAAGCTCCAGTACTTTGGCCACCTCATGCGAAGAGTTGACTCATTGGAAAAGACTCTGATGCTGGGAGGGATTGGGGGCAGGAGGAGAAGGGGACGACCGAGGATGAGATAGCTGGATGGCATCATGGACTCGATGGACATGAGTCTGAGTGAACTCCGGGAGATGGTGGTGGACAGGGAGGCCTGGCGTGCTGTGATTCATGGGGTCGCAAAGAGTTGGACACGACTGAGCGACTGAACTGAACTGATATATATCTCCACTCATTTTTCTTTGAAATATTTTCCCTTATAGACCCTTATAGAGTCTTGAGTAGAGTTCCCAGTGCTCTATATGGCAGGTTCTTATTAGTTATCTATTTTATAGATAATAGTGCCTACAATGTACTTGCCACACTTGGTAGTGTCAGACCTTTTAATTTGGTCAGTTTGATGGGTATGTAATGGTGTCATACCCATACATTTTCCTGATTATTAATAAAGCTAAGACCCTTTTCATATGTTCATTGGCCATGTGGAGCCTCTTTTTAAAAAGTACTTATTCAAGGTTTGGCCCATTTTCCTATTGGTAAAACTGACTCTTTCAAGAGCTTGAAGGAACTTAAGCATTCATCCATCTAGTACAGCATGCCTGCATTTTTCTCATTCTTGTGCCATGTTCAAAGTATGAAATTTATCTATATGCTTGCTATTATTTATTTGATATTTTTATGTAAATTGACACATTTTATTTTTACATACTATATATTGGTTTCTACGAGTATTATAAATGGAAAGCCAATATAAACTTGCCATAAACAGAAGATAACAGTTAAATGAATACAATGAAAGCAAAATCATGTGAAAAATTTAACTAGGTAGATTAAGTCCCATTCTCTAGTCTCTTTATTTCTAAATTCCACCCTAATGAGGAAGGAAATAAGCAAGTATTAGAGGAGTCTAAAAGAAATATTAGCACCAAACAGACCTTTTCCCTGTTTCTATGAAGACTTGAAAGAGACTGTCTGATTCATTGTGACTTAATGTTATATTCAGATACTGATCCCACTTACATTGTGATCTTCCAGAAGATGGCTTCCACACACTCTGAAGAGACAGTGATTTCACTCAGCCTGCTTCTTTTATAGGTAAAGACACTTTTACAGGAGAGGTATATGAGGGATAGGCAGAATAATGGCTGACCCCTCCAAAGATGTCTACACTCTAATCCTCAGAACCTGTGAATTAGTTACCTTATACAGTAGAACAGTCTTTGCAAATGTATTTCAATTTGGACGTTGAGATGAGGAGATTCTGTTAGCCTTTGCCCTGCGTCATTTTGTATTCCAAGGCCAAAGTTGCCTGTTACTCCAGGTATCTCTTGACTTCCTGCTTTTGCATTCCAGTCCCCTATAATAAAACTGACATCGTTTTTTGGTATTAGTTCTAGAAGTTCTTGTAGGTCTTCATAGAACCAGTCAACTTCAGCTTCTTCTGCGTTAGTGGTTGGGACATAGACTTGGATTCCTGTGATATTGAATGGTTTGCCTTGAAAACGAACAGAGATCATTCTGTCATTTTTGAGATTGCATCCAAGTACTGCATTGGACTCTCTTGTTGACTATGATGGCTACTCCAACACTTCTAAGGGATTCTTTCCCTTAGAAAGGGAAAGAATATAAGTAGACATAAGTAGATATAAGAATATAAGTAGATATAATGGTCATCTGAATTAAATCCGCCCATTCCTATCCATTTTAGTTCACTGATTCCTAAAATGTCAATGTTCACTCTTGTCTCCTGTTTGTCCACTCCCGGTTTACATTGATTTATGTACCTAAAGGAGACTGAGCATCGAAGAACTGATGCTTTAGGAAATCAACCCTGAATATTCACTGGAAAGACTGATGCTGAAGCCGAAGCTCCAGTACTTAGGCCACTTGATGCGAAGAGCCAACTCGTTGGAAAAGATCCTGATGCTGGGAAAGATTGAAGGCAGGAGGAGAAGAGGACAAGAAAGGATGAGATGGTTGGATGGCATCACCAACTCAATGGACACGAATTTGAGCAAACTCCAGGAGATGGTGAAGGACAGGGAGGCCTGACGTTCTGCAGTCCATGGGGTTGCAGAGTCAGACATGACTGAGTGACTGAACAGCAACAGCAGTGGAGAGCTTAGGTGGGCCATATCCAATCAGAATGCTGAAAAGCAGAAACCCTGCCCTGGCTAGAGTCAAAGACTTGGAGGAACAGAAGAGGCAGGAGAGATTTGAAACCTGAGAGGAACTCATGTTTCTGGCTTTGAAAATAAAGGAAACCCAGAGTTAGGAACTGTAGCTGACCTCCAGAAGCTGAGAATAACCCATAGGCAGACAGCTAGCAGGAAACCTCAGAACTACAACAGTGGAGCAAAATTCTGCAAATTATCTATAAAGAATAAATGAGCTTGGAAGCATGTATTTCCCCAGAGTGTCCAGGGAAGAGTCCTGGCTGACCAACACCTCAATTTCAGCCTTGTGGAACCCAGAGCAGAGAAACCTGTCAAGCTGGCTGGACTTAAGACCTACAGAACCATGAAATAACAAGTTTGTATTGTTTTAGGCTGCTCAGCTTGTGGTAATTTGTTGCAGGAACCATAGAAAATGATATACAGTCACTTGTTCAAAGGTGCACAGCTATTTTGAATCACAGCTGAAACCAGAACCCAGGTCTTTTGTCTTCCATTCCAAGGTTCTTTATCCCATACTGTATAATTGAAAGTGAAGTTAAAGTGTTAGTTGCTCAGCCCTGTCTCACTCTTTGCAACCCCAAGGATTGTAGCCCACCAGGCTCCTTTGTGCATGGAATTCTCCAGGCAAGAATACTGAAGTGGGTAGCCATTATCTTCTCCAGTGAATCTTCCTGACCCAGGGATTGAATCTGGGTCTCCTGTATTGCAAGTGGACTCTTTACCATCTGAGCCACCAGGGAAGCCCATAATTACATTGACTGAAAAGATTTATTGGCATATAATAAAATATATAGAGAAGACTTCTTAAATTACAATTTTCATTCAGCTCTTTCTGTCATTAGTGCCAGTGTACTTATATATTCCAGAGTCACATAATTTCAAGAGAATGTGATGTACAGAGCAATGACATTTGAACCATTTTTTGAGTTCAACAGTATTCATACTGGAATATTTTGTGCAAAGTAGATAATAATGTGAAAGATAAAGGGCAGAACATGTGAGTCACACTGCTGAGGAAATAAATCATTCTGTAGAAGTTTAAAAAAAGAAAGGAGAGAAAGAAAAACAAACTCAGGACAACAGAGTTCAGTGCTCTGGTGACTTAATGCAATCAATTTACAGTTCACACCACTTTTCCACAGAGGGCAGTGGATAAAGATTGGTTCAGCCACCGTCTATTGAATAAGATGTCCTACTGAGGAGGAAATTGAATGTCTCCTGTCAAACACATCCCAGGTTGGCTCTGATTTACCTAATAAATAGAAAACTTTCTCAAATAATAGTTTAGCCGACAGTGAGCTGTTGTCAAGAAAGATGATAGTAGAGAGTTGTTCCTCCCCCACAATCATTATTTTTTTCCTCATTATGTGCAAACCACTCTATTAATGTCCAGTGCCATTGAAGTTTGAGACAAAAGTAATACTTTTTTGTTTCTGCATTAACTCTTTGATAAAGATGCACAGGACCATGTGACTTTTGGTTCTTGGCCAACACAAGGTAACAGAAGAGGTTAGTGATGATTGCCATAAGTTATGATCATCTCTTTGTGAACCACTGAACAGGGAAATTGGGCAAAAAGGCAAGAGTTATGCTCCCTTTCAGACTGAAAATTTAATATTCTTTTGACAATCCTGAAACTCTATTGTAAGGCTACTTTTCCCTCCTTTTCGGTGACACTGTCATCAAAAGATCACAAAGATTAGCTTCACAAACCCAGTGCTGAACTTACAACTGGAATCTGAGCTTTTGCTGTGAGTATTTTTTGCCCTTTTAGAAAACAATTTTTCAAACTCTTTGTTATTAACATACTTTCTTCTTTCTTTCGATGCACATTATTTTACACTACAAAAATATGGAGAAAAAAGATAGTTCTGTGTAGTAGTTTTATAATCAACTTCAGCTCTAGTCCTTCCATCAAGATGGAATTCATATAAAATAATTAACAAGGTCTAAATAAAATATGATTTTAGGGCAAATGTTTCTCTCAGTGAACATTGCAAGTGGTTGCTGAGGGTAGGAGTCATTAAATACATTCCCAGTCAGAGGAAATCTTACATTAGCAATTTCTATCAACTCTTTTGCTATCCAAAAAGATGTCCTGTTCAATGTAAATCAGAGGCTTGCATAATTGGTTCAGAGGGCAAAATTGAACCCCTTCTGTCCTCACTGTGAAATTTTCCACCACAGTTCAACAGTGGAATGAGATCACCCTCGGGTTCCTCCACATCAATACAACCAATTACATCAACCTCGTAGTGAGCTGAGCACCTGCCAGAGTGTAAACATGAGACAATGATGGGAGGAAGGGAGTCGTAAATCTTAGTACCAGATAATTTTCCTTCTGGGTCTTTGTTTCTTCTTCTGTAAAATGGAAGAGTTTCTTGAACTAAATACTGTTTAATGAATGCTGTACTCCAAGTCAGCAAATATAACCTTAACCTGTAATTCTGTAATGTTGACTCTGTGTTTGCTTTAATTTTTTTAACTATTTTTTTTACTTGAGTCATCCTTATATTTTAAATAGCTGAAAATTAGGAAAAATGAAAAAAAAGATTTTGGAAGCTCATAATGTGCATATTCACAAATTTTTAATATTCACTGCATGTATTTTCAAACCTTTTATTCTTTGTTTATAAATAAATAATAAGATATATGTAAATATACACAACCATGTATATATATGCAAATTTTTAACATCCATTTTTTTCATGGAATAAATCACAAATATTTCTCCCTAATAGAAACAGGAGAAATATATAATTTTATATAATTTTTACTGCTGGGAAGAATTCCATTATGTAGATATACCATAATATATTTAACCAGTTCTCTATTAGTTAACATTTTAAGTTGCTTCAAGTTTTTAATTTTTACAAACAACACGGTAGTGAATACCATGTACATATGTCTTTACCTGCTTGAGCCAATTTCTGTGAGACAGAGACCAGTAAATAGAATTAATAGACCAGAACTTAAACACATCCATAGGCATTATACTGTAAATCTATTGTATGGACTGTGGATACAATGTCAGGGGCAAGAAAAAGTCCATTTCTTTCCCTAGGGCCTCACTGATGTAGTTTAGGAACTACGGGAAATAGACTCAAGTTGTGTTTATATTAGCAAGTTTTTAAATAAGAATTTGTTTTGATTTTTCACCTTGAATTTGGAATTTACCAGTTTACTTAGGAATTACATGGAAATTACATCCATATAATTTCTGAAAGTGCCAGGTATACTTAAGATATTCAGCTTGGTAATATTACTATTCTCACCCTTTTTGTGAAGACACATGAACAGGTAATATCTGCTAAATCTTCCAGATATTTAATTTTAGTTGATGTGAATAGATCACTTATTCAAACAATCCATGAAAGAATCTAAACTGACTGAATTTGCCAACATAGGTATGATCAGGTTAAGAACACACTTTAGTTTTTCCTTTATTTTTCTTTTCTTTCCTTTTTCTTCCTTTCACTTTTGTAGCCTTTTCCTCTTTCTATTTTTTTAATTCATTTATTTTTTAATTGAAGGATAATTGCTTTACAGAATTTTGTTGTTTTCTGTCAAGCATCAACATGAATCAGCCATAGGTGCACATATGTCCCCTCATATGCCTTTTTAAATAATCACAGTGATAAGACTGTGAAGTAAACCAAGCAAGGTTGGAAAGAGGGAGTTGAGTAATAAGGGGTGCTCTTGTAGCTAAGATGGTTAGGGAAGGCTTCTTGGAGGAGGTGGCAGGAATCTGAATGAAGGGAATATGTGAGGGAAGGCAGCCCCAAGCAGTGAGAGCAGCAAATGTTAAAAAAAAAAAAAAAAAGTTAAAAATATTTCTGCAATTTTATGGAACAGCAGGAAAGCCAATATATCTAAAGTAAACAAGGGAAATAGTAGTTGGACCTGAGATATTAAGTTTTCATGTGTCAAGCAAAGATGTCAGTTAAACAGTTGGATAGGCATTTAGGTTTCAGAGGGAACTAGAAACATGAGATTTTAAATTTGTGAGTCACATATGTAAATGAACCACCTGCAAAATTGTTGTAGGGTACAGCTTGAAACATGCCCATCAGGCATACACATAGTTGTGATATGTGTAAATGGAAGAGTTGATGTTTGTTTCTGTGCAGCTCCTCTGAGAGGCAGGCGCCAAGATTAAATTTCAGCATTCAAGAGATTCATTGGGGGAGAGGCCCAGGAAGGATACATGAGAAAGGAAACAGGAGGAGGTGAAGGGAAACTGCAGTATAGGTCTGATTCCTAAGAAATGAGAAAGGAAAGGAAGGGGTTTGGGGTGGGAAGAGCCTTCATCTGCAGCACTGTTCTGCAAAAGTCTTAGCAAGACTGGTGGTAGGAGTCCCCAAGCACGTGCCTTCCATTGGAAGAGAGTCACATCAGATGAGAATGGCCCAGCTCTGGAACGCCTGCTGTGCTCTAAACACTGTCTGAGTGGCTCTGGGGGCACAGGACACATACGTGAAGGTCATGATACATCTGTGAAGATAGCAGTTAGGAGCTGTCAGCCAAATGCATGCTTCTCAGCTCTTCTTCAAGAGAAAGGAGATCAAAGTGGCACACTCCATGGCCATCACAGTGTTCAAAGTGCACTTCACTTTGTCAACAAATGCAGTCTTTGGCCCTGGAAATATGACAAGTAAACTTTTCTATTTACTCTCACTTAACTTGGAAATTTTCCCTTCAAGAAAATTAGAGATACCAAGGGAACATTTGATGCCAAGATGGACACAATAAAGGACACAAATGGACCTAACACAGACAGAAGATATTAAGAAAAGGTGGCAAGAATACAGAGAAGAACTGTACAAAAAGATCTTCACAACCCAAATAATCATGATGATATGATCACTCACCCAGAGCCAGACATCCTAGAATGCGAAGTCAAGTGGGCCGTAGGAAACATCACTACGAACAAAGCTAGTGGAGATGATGGAATCCTAGTTGAGCTATTTCAAGTCCTAAAAGATGATGCTGTGAAAGTGCTGCACTCAATATGCCAGCGAATTTGGAAAACTCAGCAGTGGCCACAGGACTGGAAAAGGTCAGTTTTCATTCCTATCCCAAAGAAAGGCAATGCCAAAGAATGCTCAGACTATCACACAATTGTACTATCTCACACGCTAGTAAAGTAAGGCTCAAAATTCTCCAAGCCAGACTTCAACAATATATGAACTGTGAAATTCCAGATGCTTAAGCTGGATTTAGAAAAGGCAAAGGAACCAGAGGTCAAATTGCCAACATCCTTGAATCACTGAAAAAGCAAGAGAGTTCCAGAAAAACATCTATTTCTGCTTTATTGACTATGCCAAAGCCTTTGACTGTGTGGATCACAATAAACTGTGGAAAATTATTCAAGAGATGGGAATACCAGACCATCTGACGTGCCTCCTGAGAAATCTGTATGCAGGTCAAGAAGCAACAGTTAGAACTGGACATGGAACAATAGACTGGTTCCAAATCGGGAAAGGAGTACATCAAGGCTGTATATTGTCTCCCTGCTTATTTACCTTATATGCAGAGTACATCATGGGAAACACTGGGCTGGATGAAGCACAAGCTGGAATCAAGATTGCCGGGAGAAATTTCAGTAACCTCAGATATGCAAATGACACCACCCTTATGGCAGAAAGCGAAGAAGAACTAAAGAGCCTCTTGATGAAAGTGAAAGAGCAGAGTAAAAAAGTTGGCTTAAAGCTCAGCATTCAGAAAACTAAGATCATGGCATCTGGTCCCATCACTTCATGGCAAATATATGGGGAAACAGTGGAAACAGTGACAGACTTTGACTTTTGGGGGCTCCCAAATCACTGCAGATGGTGACTGCAGCCATGAAATTAAAAGATGCTTGCTCCTTGGAAAAAAAGTTATGACCAACCTAGACAGCATATTAAAAAGCAGAGACATTACTTCGCCAACAAAGGTCCGTCTAGTAAAAGCTATGGTTTTTCCAGTAGTCATATATGGATGTGAGAGTTGGACTATAAAGAAAGCTGAGCACCGAAGAATTGATGCTTTTGAACTGTGGTGTTGGAGAAGACTCTTGAGAGTCCCTTGGACTGCAAGGAGATCAAGCCAGTCAGTCCTAAAGGAAATCAGTCCTGAATATTCAGTGGAAGGACTGATGCTAAAGCTGAAACTCCAGTACTTTGGCCCCCTCATGTGAAGAGCTGACTCATTGTAAAACACCCTGATGCTGGGAAAGATTGAAGGCAGGGGGAGAAGGGGACGACAGAGGATGAGATGGTTGGATGGCATCACCAACTCAATGGACATGAGTTTGAGTAAACTTCAAGAGTTGGTGATGGACAGGGAGGCCTGGCATGCTGTAGTCCGCGGGGTCACAAAGAGTCAGACACAACTGAGTGACTGAACTGAACTCGGAAATGAATAAAGCTCTGTGTATGGGTTGATGATTTTCTGATTGATCATTCCATGACGTAATGAGGTTGAATGAGATTGCTGTCACTTAATATTAGAAGGATGAATGGATGGAAACTGAGGCATTTCATAATAGTCTTTTGACCTCCAAGCAGAAGGTGAAAGTGATGTGGCTGCATCAGCCAGAAAATATGCAAAGAAATCATGATTGTTGAGAATAAGTGAAAATTAAGAAATTCTGAAAGAGATAAGTGAAAGAAAGACCAGTACACATCTCACCATTCAGTCTTTCACTCTGCCCATGCAGATAAAAGCCAGCCTAGGTGCTAAAGTCATTTCTCTTCTTGTCAGCCTTAGCTGTAGTTTCAATAACATCTAGAGTTATTGGCCTGGTATTTCTATCAACCACAGTTGGTCCTAAGAGCCTAGCAGAGTTGCTCTGAAAGTAACATTATTACAGGAAGATGGGGAGCAAATCTGCAAGTGTGATTTATTTCAACTCACAAGTAAAGTCAAGTAGACTAAAAGAATTCTGTTACTACTCAGTGCTGGCCAGATATTTTGTGGCCCAGTTTTCTAACATCACCTTAGAAAGGATTGATTTTTTTTTTCTTCTCTACCAGTGATATCCATCTAGTTTAATCTCAAACATTTTAGCTTAGCATTCTTCTTCAGGAAGAGGAGAAAAGGGAAGAGGATGCACCGTAATCCCATGAATGTCAATCAGACTGCCAGGATTTGACTTCTGACTTCACCACTTACTATGAGACTTTGGGCAAGTGATTCCACCTCTCCACACCTTGGTTTCATTGTCTGTAAAATGGGGATTATATAGTATGCCTCTTATTCTTTGCTGAAAGGATTTAAAAAATTATGCATGTATAGCACATTAGAGTAGAAACTGGTCCCTAGTAAGTATTTTGTAAAGTTACCTGCAAGTATTATATACTTTTGATTAAAAATAGACATTTACCCCAACAATCAATTCCCCTAAAAGTATTTCTCTGATCAGCTTGCCATTTTGCTGTTAAACATCAGAAGTTTTTAAACAAAAAAGAAGAACTTGGGAGAACTGGCTGTGGTCGTGATACCATTGCTGTCTCCTTCGCTTTGAGGAAGTACTCCCAAAAACCTCCATGGGGCAAAGTTTGTGATGAGGAAAACAATGATCCCAACACACTGTGATTCTGTCTTCCAGGAGGTTTTTGGTCTATACTGCTGATGCTTTGTAGATGTTACATTTCAGTTATACTGAGCCATGTTAATCAAAATACTACCATGGACAGGTATTACTTGTGCATGAACAGGAACCAGACAATTCTTTCTGCTACTTTGGAGAACAAAATGAAGCCTGCATTTTCATCTTATTTTTGTATTAGTACTTCATCTTAAATTGCACCTGGCAGGCCATTAATGGGAGCCAGCTTCATGGATCTGCATTCATGGAAGTGAGAGCCTAACTGATTCATTATCTAAAATCAGCACATAATGAGGGGTTGATTTACTTATATGGTTATCTCCTCCGTATTCTTAAGACTGGTTCTCTTTGTGTCTCTGTTTAGGCCTTGCCTGACTCACATTGAGCTGACACCCACCCACTGCAGTGAAATTTGCATTTTGATATCCACACATTAATATTTTAACCACTGTACACATCCCTTATTTTTCTTCTCCTTTAAAATATTATCCAGCTCTTCTTTGTAAGTGAAAAGTCAAGCAGTGGAAAAGATATTAATGGCAGAGACACCCAGCCTCTAATGTAACAGAGGACAGGATGGTGTATAAGAGAAAAATAAAATATGGTACCCTTGCTCCCATGCAGACCAATAGTAGACTGAGTCATTGCTTTCTGGGACATCACTGAACTATGGGTACCTGCAGCCTCTTGATCTTTATCTCTTACTCTGATGACTCCCTTATTATACTCCAAAGCTTGTCAGTTTAAAGGCTATTTGTCTTAGCATTCCTTGGCAAGGAGAACTGTATTTAAAATAATAATAATAATTTAGCCAAACCCTATTCTGTGAAATCTGTAGATTTCTACATTCCCAATGAAGATGTGTATCAACATGCAGGAACTCTTTTTTAAAACTAAGGAAGTCTGGCAAAGCAAGGAGGGGTGTCATCTTGACAGCACAGATGCGATCCTGTTGCTCACCAGTTGCTCAGCCTTGTGCATGCTCTCTGCCCTGGTCAGATGTTCAGCTTCTCTGGGAGACAGCTTTCCAATCCCTGGGAAGGGACCGTCAGTCATTATCCATGGGTCAGAATTTCCAGCAATGCTGGAGGAAACATTTTGATTAATGCCTACATGGTGACCTGGGATGATGCCAAGGGCTAAAAATTGTGGTGAAAATGGGATAAGAAGTAATCTTTTTTTTTTTTCTATAACCTTGGTCATTGTCCTTTTTGTGGCTCTTACCATGAATTCTAAACTCATTCCACAGTATTAAAATCTAGTCTAAAAAGTTATTATTAATGAGCTCCTGTATCCTGAAAACCATGAGACAATGCTGTTTTGAGCCCCTGAGATGTAGAGTGTTAGGGGTTTATGTACTTTTTTTCCTTTTTTCTGAAGACTCAAAGAGAACTGATTCCATTTGGCCAAAAGAGCCATTAATAGTATACAAAATAAGGAAGGTTTTACTTCCTTCCTGATTTTGATGTGCTTTCAAGAGGCTTTTTAAGGCATCTTTATCTAAATATTTCTGAGTGGACGTTGAACACATAGGAAGGTCTGTTTGTTGTTGTTTAGTCGCTGTCGTGTCCAGCTCTGTTCTGACCCCGTGGACTGTAGCCACCAGGCTTCTCTGGCCATGGAGTTTCACAGGCAAGAATACTGGAGTGGGTTGCCATTTCCTTCTCCAGGGGATCTTCCTGATCCAGGGACTGAATCCATATCTCGTGTATTGCAAGTGAATTATTTACCACTGAGCCACTTGGGAAGCCCCATGAAGGTCTGTTAGGAGTTTTGATAAAAACGTTTACCAAACTAGAACTGCAAGAGCTGATGAATTCTTCAGTTGTAATGATTAGAGCAGTGTTCTTTTAGGTGGTGGTCTAAACTCCTTTTTGTATATGAATATGTATTAATAAAAAGCAGTGAATCTTATCTATAGATTCTGATGTGTAAGAATCATTAGTTTTTTTTATCAAGAAAAAAATAAAAAAATACCTTACTCCCCTGATATGATGAGAAGGGAACTTAACTTCCTGGCATTTGTTCCAAAAACCCATAATCTCAATCTTAATCATGAAAAAGACATCAGAAAAATTCCACTGAGGGGTTTTCTACAAAATACCTGACCAGTACTGCTCAAGACTGTCAAGATTACGAAAAACAAAGGGAAAATGAGAAATTCACAGAACAGAGAAGACTGGGGAGATATGCCAGCTAACCACAACATGATACCTGGACTGATCCTGGAACATTAGAGGATATTAGTGGAAAAATGAGCGAAATCCAAATAAAAATTTAGATACTAGTGATGTACCAATGTCCATTTCTTAGTTTTGACAAATGTTCCTTGATAAGGTAAGATGGTAGTGATAGGGTAATTGGTGAGGTATATATGGAAACTCTATTCTCTAGGCAGTTTTTCTGTAAATGAAAATGTATTTCAAAATTAAAACCCAACTCTAGCCCTTATTCTACTGGCCTGGCTGGAAATTCAGTCCCTGTCATTATTGGAGCTCCTGTACCCACAAGGCATCAAGTTTTCTGCCTACTGAAGTTAGTATTAACATCATCTTTGTCTACACCCACAAGGTCTCATAAAACTAACAACTCTGTTGTTTGGGGAGAACAGACAAGAATGGAAATCCCAGAGCTGGGGTTCTTTTTCTTAAGTGTTATGAAAGTTATGCCCTGAAGACTTTGAGTCCATCTGTAAGAAACCACACCTGGGCCTCCTGATTTCCTTCCACTTCCCAGTCTAAAATTGGGTGGGGAAAAAAAAAGAAGAAGAAGCTTTCTTTTCTCCCTGTCCTCAAAGGCAACTACCTCTCCTTCCCACTTCCTGGAAAATAACTAGCATCCTATTTTCCCTGAGCTCAAACTCTCAAAAAGCTTCACTTTCCTGCCATTACCTATGCGGCCCTGCAAAGTTCCTTAGCGCCAGGAATGGGTAGACTCTGGCTACTTGCTTGGAATAGGTAGAAGGAAAACTGCAGCAAAAATAAATACAAATTAATATATAAATAAATCATCCAGCCACTTGTGTAATTGCAAGCTACTTTGTTACAGTGGCCTAATAGCTTATTTGAAGGAGGTACACATAGTTGGGATCCCCCGCACGTCTGTCTTCAACCTTTATCGTTGCAGTGAAAGAAGCTGATACCTGTACAGCTCTCCTCTTGCCTTGGGGCACTTCCTTTCTTGAGGCTGGAGTTCCTAGCATCTTTCTGCTGCAAGAAGAGTGACAAGCCCTGTCTGCTTTTCCTGCCTTGCTCCTCTCTGTAGCAAGAGACTTAATGAGATCACTCAAGGCACAGGGAAGCCTTAAGGCCAAGCAGAGAGCAAGCCCAGCAAGAATGCAAACAGAGCCGGCAAGTGTTGGTGCTGAGAGGAGGTCACAGTAAAGAAAGGCCCAGAGTAGAGAATTAAGGGAGAAGAGAGGGCTCTGAAAAGGGGTAGAGACCCTGGCTGGTCTGGGGAAGACAGAAATGGAGCAGATCCCTGAGGCTTGGCAAGGTCAGTGAAAGAGGTATAAGCTGGAGTCACTGTCAGTTTTTACAGGAACAAAAAGTTTCCTAAGTTCTTGAAATCCTAAAATCCTTTAAGTTTGTCAAGGTTAATTGAAGAGTGAATCAGTGTTCACAACTTTTTAGCTGTAGAAATGGAGCTGTTTATGTTAAGTAGAAGGTTTTGGCTGATGATGAGTCCAATATCAACACTGCAAGTAGCCCCTTCAGGGAGTCATCATGGTCACTTCTCAAGAGACTCGTGTCACGAATTGTGGGACAAATTGTTGTTTTCCTCATTTATGTTCCTAACGTTTGTGAAGTCTGGCTGGAGCAAGAGAATAAATGGAAGTCTACATACAATAGCTCTAAATGTTTAAAAGTTGTAAATCAGTCTGACCAGGTATCAAATAGAACAATTGGCCCTGCTACCTGGGCAAATAAATCTTCATTGTGCAAAATCAAAGATACATGAAAAGGGAACTTCTTCATTTGTTGAACAGTTTGTGGAATATCAGAAGCAGCTGGATTTAATTATTGTTGAGTACTGTTCTGGGTTCTGTTAAGACAGTGATATTTGTTAGAATCATAGACAAGATTCTTAAAGCATTATGTATCTATTGCAAAAATTATTTTTCTGGTTTCACTGCAACAAAATGTTATAATTTAATTTTCATTTATTTTGCATTTTGGTGACAGTAATAAGCTAAAGAATTTAAACAATGAAAGGTGATAGTTTGCTTAATTTTAAATATATTGCATCAGAGAAATACAAATTAAATGTAAAAGTTGAACTTATAATCATTTTAAAATGCATTCAAAAAGTTTTCTTAGTTATCTAGAAGTATTTATAAAATTGAGTCAAAATATTAATCATAATTATAAATCAATACTAAATTATTTTTAAGCTAAAGTCGTATAGTATTTTATTTCAATTAAGTTATCCTTAATAACTTAAGTTACATTTATGAAAATATTAGTACTTGCCGTACTAGAGTTTATATCTGCATACTACTTACATACATAAAGCATCAGTGACACAGTTCATGAATGATACATCTAGAGTTCAGTTGAGTTCAGTCACTCAGTCGTGTCCAACTCTTTGTGACCCCGTGAATCGCAGCATGCCAGGCCTCCCTGTCCATCACCATCTCCCGGAGTTCACTCAGACTCACATCCATCGAGTCCGTGATGCCATCCAGCCATCTCATCCTCTGTCGTCCCCTTCTCCTCCTGCCCCCAATCTCTCCCAGCATCAGAGTCTTTTCCAATGGTCAACTCTTTGCATGAGGTGGCGAAAGTACTGGAGTTTCAGCTTTAGTATCATTCCTTCCAAAGAAATCCCAGGGCTGATCTCCTTCAGAATGGACTGGTTGGATCTCCTTGCAGTCCAAGGGACTCTCAAGAGTCTTCTCCAACACCACAGTTCAAAAGCATCAATTCTTCGGCACTCAGCCTTCTTCACCGTCCAACTCTCACATCCATACATGACCACTGGAAAAATCATAGCCTTGACTAGACGGACCTTAGTCGGCAAAGTCATGTCTGCTTTTGAATATGCTATCTAGGTTGGTCATAACTTTTCTCCCAAGGAGTAAGCGTCTTTTAATTTCATGGCTGCAGTCACCATCTGCAGGGATTTTGGAGCCCCCCAAAATAAAGTCTGACACTGTTTCCACTGTTTCCCCATCTATTTCCCATGAAGTGATGGGACCAGATGCCATGATCTTTGTTTTCTGAATAGCTTTAAGCCAACTGTTTCACTCTCCTCTTTCACTTTCATCAAGAGGCTTTTTAATTTCTCTTCACTTTCTGCCATAAGGGTGGTGTCATCTGCATATCTGAGGTTATTGAGATTTGTCCCAGCAATCTTGATTCCAGCTTGTGTTTCTTCCAACCCAGCATTTCTCATGATGTACTCTGCATATAAGTTAAATAAGCAGGGTGACAATATACAGCCTTGACATACTCCTTTTCCTATTTGGAACCAGTCTGTTGTTCCATGTCCAATTCTAACTGCTGCTTCCTGACCTGCATGCACATTTCTCAAGAGGCAGGTCAGGTGGTCTCGTATTCCCATCTCTTTCAGAATTTTCCACAGTTTATTGTGATCCACACAGTCAAAGGCTTTGGCATAGTCAATAAAGCAGAAATAGATATTTTTCTGGAACTCTCTTGCTTTTTCGATGATCCAGCGGATGTTGGCAATTTGATCTCTGGTTCCTCTGCCTTTTCTAAAACCAGCTTGAACATCAGGGAGTTCATGGTTCACGTATTGCTGAAGCCTGGCTTGGAGAATTTTGAGCATTACTTTACTAACATATGAGATGAGTGCAATTGTGCGGTAGTTTGAGCATTCTTTCGCATTGCCTTTCTTTGGAATTGGAATGAAAACTGACCTTTTCCATATATATACACATTTAGGAATAAAATGGATGTTTAATATTGTAAAATGTTCCTCACATGCAACTGCTGTGACTACTATGCTAACTTGCATATGTCTCAAGAACTGTAAACTGGAAAACCAAGGGTATCCAGACATTTAACCCTAATGGAAGGTGATAATTTTTGTTAGAATTATAGTTCTCCCTTTCATTTTTTAATTGAGATATAATTGACGTATAACACAATAGTTTCAGATGTACAACAAAATGACTTGATATTTGGGTATAATGTGAAATTATCAGCACAATAAGAATAGTTAACATTCAATGACACACAGTTACAATTTTTTCCTGTGATGAGAACTTGTAAGATCTACTGTCTTAGCAACTTTCAAATCTACAGTGCAGTGTTAACTGTAGATACTATGTTGCACATTGTATCTGCAGAATTTACTTATTTATTTATTTATAACTAGAAGTTTGTACCTTTCAGTCACCTTCACCCACTTTATCAACTTTCACCCCTAGCCTCTGGCAACCACCAAACTGTTCTGTGTAACTTTGAAATCAGTTTTAAGTTTGTTTTTAGTTTGTCTGTTTGTTTTAGATTCCATATATAACTGAGATTGTATAGTACTTGTCTTTTTCTGTCTGACTTACTTGACTTCATGCTTTCAAGCTTCATCCACATTTTGCAGATGGCAAGATTTCCTTCTCCTTTATGGTCAAATAATGTTCCATTGTACATACACACATACACACCACATTTTTCTTTTTCCATTCAGTCATTGATGGACACTTACATCGTTTCCATGTTTTGGCCGTTGTAAATAATGCTGCAATGAACATAGGACTGCATATGCCTTTTCCAGTTGGCATTTTTGTTTCCTTCCGATAAGTGCCCAGAATAGCAGTTGCAGAATCATACAGTAGTTGTGTTTTTAATTTTTTTAGGAGTCTGCATGCTGTTTTCCATAGTGGTTATACCAGTTTACAGCCCTACCAGCAGTGCATGAAGGATCCCTTTTTTTTTCCAAATCCTTACCAACATAAGTTATTTCTTATCTTTTTGATAATAGTGGTTTGAACAGCTGTAAGGTGATTTCTCATTGTAACTTTGATTTGCATTTCCCTGATGATTCAGTTCAGTTCAGTTCAGTTCAGTCACTCAGTCATGTCTGACTCTTTGCGACCTCATGGACTGCAGCACGCCAGGCCTCCCTGTCCATCACCAACTCCCAGAGCTTACCCAAACTCATGTCCATTGAGTCGGTGATGCCATCCAACCCTCTCATCCTCTGTCATCCCCTTCTCCTCCTGCCCTCAATCTTTCCCAGCATCAGGATCTTTTCAAATGAGTCAGTTCTTCACATCAGGTGGCCAGAGTATTGGAGTTTGAGCTTCAACATCAGTCCTTCTAATGAACGCTCAGGACTGATCTCCTTTAGGATGGACAGGTTGGATCTCCTTGCAGTCCAAGGGATTCTCAGGAGTCTTCTTCAACCACAGTTCAAAAGCATCAATTCTTCAGAGCTCAGCTTTCTTTATAGTCCAACTCTCACATCTGTACATGACCACTGGAAAAACCACAGCCTTGACTAGATGGACCTTTGTTGGCAAAGTAATGTCTGTGTTTTTTATTTAATAAAAGAGAGACGGGTCATGGTGGAGAGTTCTCGCAAAATGTGGTCCACTGGAGAAGGGAATGGCAAACCACTTCAGTATTCTTGCCTTGAGAACCCCATGAACTGTATTAAAAGGCAAAAAGATAGGACACTGAGAGATGAACTTCCCAGGTCAGTAGGTGCCCAATATGCTACTGGAGATCAGTGGAGAAATAACTCCAGAAAGAATGAAGGGCCGGAGCCAAAGCAAAAGCAAAAGCAACACCCAGTTGTGGATGTGACTAGTGATAGAAGCAAAGTCCGATGCTGTAAAGAGCAATATTGCATAGGAACCTGGAATGTTAAGTCCATGAATCAAGGCAAATTGGAAGTGGTCAAACAGGATGTTGCAAGAGTGAACGTTGACATTCTAGGAATCAGCAAACTAAAATGGACTGTAATGGGTGAATTTAAGTCAGATGACCATTTTATCTACTACTGTGGGAAAGAATACCTTAGAAGAAATGGAGTGGCCATCATAGTCAACAAAAGAGTCTGAAATGCAGTACTTGGATACAGTCTCAAAAATGACAGGAAGATCTCTGTTCATTTCCAAGGCAAACCATTCAATATCACGGTAATCCAAGTCTATGCCCCGACTAGTAATGTTGAAGAAGCTGAAATTGAATGGTTCTATGAAGACCTACAAGGCCTTTTAGAACTAACACCCAAAAAAGATGTTCTTTTCATTATAGGGGACTGGAATGCAAAAGTAGGAAGTCAAGAGATACCTGGAGTAACAGGCAAATTTGGCCTTGGAGTACAAAATGAAAGAGGGCAAAGGCGAACAGAGTTTTACCAAGAGAAAGCACTGGTCATAGCAAACACCCTCTTCCCTGATGACTAGTGGGCATCTTTTCATGTACCTTTTAAATGATGGTACACAGTGCAGAAAATCTGTTGCATTCCCACAGTCTGAGAGAAGGATTTGTAGGAGTTAATTTGTCTTATCTTTTACCTAAGATTTTCTACCACTCAAACCTCCCCAAACCATAGCAACTACCCACACATTTGTTTTGAATACATAGGAAGTGAAAAGAAGCCTTTTCCTAGACATGAACAGGGTCAGTCATGATAGTGAATGATTAAGGTTATGGATCATGCTGCAGTGATACAGAGGGCTGGATCCTGAGTGACAGAAGCCCGCCCCCTCCCCCATGTTCTTTAATAAATACATTTCTGTTAATAAACATGTTTTGAGAAGAAAGGTCTCTAACATGAGGGTCCCAGGGCTGGAGCCCTTCTTGTCCAAGTCCAGGGGCCATACTGGTTTCTCTTATTGATCTTGGTCACCAATCATGATTACTCAAATCCTGCATCATGTATCATTCATTTTAAAAATGTCTTTGTTATAACACAGGAGGGATTATATTGGTGTCACAGCACTCCAATTAGCAAAATTGCTTTGGAAAGTACAGATAGTCTTGAGGGCCTGAAAAGACCCAGGGCCTGGCAGAATAAGTATAATCACATGTATGTCTCCTTGGGCAGAGGTTGAGATGGTTAGATAGCATCATTGACTCAATAGACATGAGTTTGAGCAAACTCCAGGAGATAGTGATGGACAGGGAAGCCTGGTGTGCTGCAGTCCATAGGGTCGCAAAGAGTCAGACATAACTTAATGACTGAGCAATGTCTCCTTCTCCTTACCCAGTGTTTCAGAAAGGTTTATGAATCACAGATAGTGAGATGGTAGGTTGATAACACCTACTGGACCTCATACCCATAATCAGAGAGCTGGTTATTTGTAGATTCTGTCTCCTCTGTTTGCTGGAAAATGTGATAGAATCCTAATTGACTACCTGGGAAAAACTTTCTGGAATAAAGACACTGGCCGTTGAGCAGCAAAATTATCCATATTAACAGCTTACCAAGTGCCATACCTCTTCTCCTTTCCCGTGAATCCCTTACGGCAACCCAGCTACCTTAAGGATCACCTTGTCATCTGACATTACAGGCAGAGTGTCGTGACTGATGAGATTTATTTGGGGATATCACTGAGTTAAGTTGGAGGCAGTCCCCAAGAAGAGAGAAGATTAAGCAACCAATGGGAAATGGGATCCCAGCATCCCTCTCTTCTTTTCATGTAGGGCATCACATGCCTGTCCAGAAGCAAGTGCATGGTCCAGACTCTAAGACTTTCCCAAGGCCAGCTCCTAGTAGAGTCACAGCAACAAGCTTCATTTCTCCAAGGAACAGGATTTCTGCCCTTTTAGCTAGAAAGTAATCAGCATCCTAGAACTTCACTTTCTGCATCTCATGGTTCAAAGCTGCTATGAGGGAAATACCTCCTTTCTAAGAATGATACTCCAGGCCTCTTTTCTAAGAATGTTATGCCTCTGAAAATTATGGCCTTTTTAACTTAGCCCCCAGATCCATAAAGGCCATGTCTTTTTGTGATTTCTGCTTTCTGCAGAAACTCAGCTCTACAAGTTATGCCTATTTCGGAGCACCTTACTGTGCAAGGATCACTTATTTTGAGGTCTGCATCCTCCAGAGGGCTCAGCTGCTAGACCCTGGAGGCGTTGCTGGACCAGAGCCTCCAGTCTGCAGACCCTGGTCTAGCTACTGGGGAAACCATAAGAAACATGAACTCCACATGCTCCCTTTCCCGTTTCCCTATGTGTCTCCAGAGAAAGTCTGAAAAGTTTTGTCTACGTGGAGAAACCAGAACTGAGATGCAGAAGCACTGAGCCTCAGTGGGCTTCCTGTTTCTCTGGTTGAATGAGCTCCTTTCAGACCAGGTGGAACTAAGTGAATCATTGCTCGTTGTAAATCAGTAAGGAGAAAATACCAGATATTGGGGTTTGGGGAAAAGGAAGAAAATTGGCTGTGGGCAAGTGGGAAATTCCATGTTGCTTAGAAGCATTCTAAAGTGGTGTGTAAAAGTGTGAACCATAAGGCCAAACTTCCATGGTTAAAATTCCATGTCTGTTCCTTAATAACCATATAACCTGTTCAGGGTATTCAAGTTCTCTGTGCCCTAGAAGTGGGAAGAATCACAAATAATAGGATCGACTTCTCAGTGTTATTACCAGGATTAAATGAATCCGTGTTTGTAAAGCTCTTAGATTAGTGCTTGGTCCTTACCAAATCGTTAGTTGGTGTGATTTAGAACTATTATTATCATTCATCATAATCATCATTAGCTCTTAGAGGTAGGCCATGACAGTGCCTGGTTCCAGCCCAGCTCTCCGTGTAGTGTGATCACCACTGAACAGATTTCCTAAGGCTGAGCCACTTCCTGGTCCTTGGAGGACTGATAGGCAGCTTCTTTACAGGCTATACCTCCTCATTCTGTGGACCCCCGGTTGATGTAAAGACCCAGCTAGCTGGTGAAGTCCACAGTTTTCAATTATCTACTCATGAAAGGCTTTAAGGTGTAGGTAGGGTAGGAAGGGACTCCTGAAATGTTATTGCAATCTGAGTTCAATCTCAGGCAAGGAATATGCAAGAACAGGAAGATCCAGAAGGTGCTTAACTGAACCTGCTGATGGATAGCTCTCCTCCAGGACCCCATCACTGATTCTGATCAAGGTTTCCAGCTTAACTGTGTGGGTGTGCATCTCTGCAGAAGTAGCTCAGCTACCTGCTGCAACATGGTCCACCAGCCACAAGTCAGTGACCCCTAGTGATGACACCAGGACTCAGTTTCTTTATAGGAACAACTGCCAGCAGACCCTGGAACCCCATGTCTTTTACTAATAACACTCATTATCTTATCAGGCAGAAGGAAATCAGTAACAGGTAGAAGTATGACTTTATAAAGAAATGAACAGCACAACAATAGTAAGTCTGTGGGTAAATATAATATTTTTTATGATCTTTAAAAGATATTTGACTATTTAAAGCAAAAATAATAACATGGCATTTATAGAGTATGAAGAAATAAAATATGTAATATCAGTATGAAACGTAAGAGGGGAGAATTTATGCTTCTGATGTATTATGTGAAGTGATATTGTTTGAAGGTAGACTGTGATAGTATTTATTATGAATTCTAGAGAAAACTGAAAATATAAAGAGGAAGAGTCAACTAAGCTAACAATGGAGATAAAATGAAATAAGAAATTCAAAGGAAGATAGGGAAATAGTAAAACAAAGAAAGAAAGAACAGAAAAGGCACATAGAAAATAAATAGTAAAACTAGACTTAAATCCAAACATGTTGATAATCACATTAAATGTAAATACTCTAAACAAGGAAATGGCAACCCACTCCAGTGTTCTTGCCTGGAGAATCCCAGGGACGGGGGAGCCTGGTGGGCTGCTGTCTGTGGGGTCTCACAGAGTCGGACACGACTGAAGTGACTTAGCAGCAATTAAAACTCAGAGATTGTTAAGTTGGATAATTTGTGAGACTCAACTACTTGCTGCTTGAAAGAAAATCACTTTAAATAAAAAAACACAGACAAGTTAAATTTCAAACGATGACCATGGAAACGCTGACCTAAAAGCAGTAAGGAAGAGCATGGACCAGGATTTGGCCTTGAATCTTAGCTCTTGTGCCTTCTTGGTGGTGAACTTGGGTGAGTCACTTGGCTTCTCTGAACCTAATTTTCTTCCATTTGTTTATAGTGAGGATAAGATACCTATCTCAGAGGGTTGTGGTAAAATTTAAACGAGTTAATGTAAAACATATAACTTAGTTCCTAGTGTATATTAAGTACCTAAAAATGTTAGCAGTTATTGAGTTGTTTTTACTGTTTCTAGGTTCTGAAATGCCTACCAAATAGTCATAATGTCTAGGAAGTTCTGATTCAGCCTGGGCAGTGGGATTACAGCCAATGTACAGAGGGCATTTGTATTTTGGTGGCTGCAAAACAAAATTCAGTCTGCAGTACAGGTTCCATACGCATTCAGGGTTGCTATGGAGCTCTTGGAAAAGATCGATTGGCCTTATCTTTGAGTGGAGCTGGGACTGTCTGTCATCCCTGAGCTGGCTGGAGACTGGCTTCACTTAGCCCCCATGGAGAAAGGCATGTGTCCCACTTGACAGGGAGATGACTGGATAAGTGAGTGAAGAGAGGCAGGAAAGACACCTGGAAGCTGCATGCAGACTCGCTGTCAGTGGGGGAACAAGAAGGGAACATGGCTCTCCCATTTCTGTTGTGACATTACATAAAGATAATGAAACACAGATGCTCTGGATAAATAATTCAGGGGAGAACAAGAAATATAAAACCCAGACATCAGTAACAGCAGCTCCTGTGTACCGTGGTTGTGACAAAGTCTGTACTTGAACTTTATATCCAGATGTGAATCCTTAATGGGAAAGGGAAAACATAATAATTTCACAGAGCTGGAAGCTGTGTGATGTATTCAGCCCAGACTAGCTGCCTCAGGCACCTGCTTCCAAATACTTTGCCTTTTTCTTTCCAACAAACTGCCCTCTCTCCGGCTTTCCTCTCTATAGCCTTCATCCAACAAGTGCATAATGACTAGATAACAGACTACTGAATCACTTCCTTAACAAATAAGAACAAATAATCAGTAGTATTGAACACTTGGCACATGGCAATGTACTAAGTACGTGGTCTGTTTTATCATGTTGAATCCTCACAAACATCCTTGGCAGAAGATTCTCTTTATTTGTCCCATTTTGGAACCAAAAGAAACTGAGGTCAGACAGGCTAGGTAACTTGCCCAAGGCCATACGGATAGGATGTGGTAGGGTAAAAATTAGAAGCTGGGCCTCAGATCCGGAGTTCTTTTAATCACTGTTCAACTACTCCATAAGCTCTGCAGTAGTTGGGACATTTTTTCAATGCAGGGCGATCATACAGTGCTGGTCTGCTTGGGTGACTGTGAGTTAGCAAACCTGTAGTAGAGCGACCGACAGCATGGACTTCAGTGCCCAGGATTTCTGTCCCACCTCCCCTGTCTCCTAGTGTGTAGCCATGACAAGTGTCCTTCATCTCTTTGAGCTTCATCCCCCATCAGAATAACAGGGTCATGAGAGTGCCCACCTCCTGGATCCTTGTGGGAATTGAAAAAAATAATCCTTGTAAAAGGCATAGCCCAGTGCCTGAAACAAGCTAAGAGTCCACAAACACTCATAGAAATTAGTGAATTGCTGACAAGTGCCTAAGCTTTGGTGAATAGTCTCTCACTGAGAACAGCAGTAGCCTGAGTTCAGCTCCTGTCTGTCCCTCTACATATGAGAATCAGTTGGGCACTTATCCTGAAGAGGGCAAAATTAAAAGAACACACGAATAAAGTAAAAGGGAGGGTCTGTTCCAAACAACAATCAGTAACTGATATTTTAAAGACTTCTATTTTTGTTATTTTTTGAAGAGGGAGGTAAAAGTTATCAAGTGATATAATCACATCTCTGTAGGATGACAAAAGAAGTCTTACAACAAGATGGCATATGAAACAAACATGACAAAAATACTTTTTGGAAAAGTCAGGTTTACCAGGAATGAAGGTTCACTGAGGCAGTGTTCCTGGAGATTTCTTGTTGGGACTTTGTGGAAAGATGTAGTAGAATCGAAATGTCCATTAGGTTTAGAGCATGAAGTTTTGTACAGGATAGCACTGGCCTTTTCAGTATCCCCTAGCTTGATTGACTGACAGCCCTGAATGTGTTTGTCAGTGAGAAAGAAACATACTGGGGAGAGAATGACATCACTCACCATAATATGTGTATATGACCAAACTGCAGTTTATGGTGGAATCAAATCCAGATGCTAACTTTTTATCATTAAAATTATAAAGCAGATAGAGAAGGACATAGAATCAATCAATTTTCATTACCGAGACTACTGACTGGGGAGGAAATAATACCATCTGACTATTTCCACACAGTAATAAATATCTCTGCATCATAGAAAGGCCAACGCACTTCTCAGAAGCACTTGCTTTATTAACCAACTGATGAAACCAGAAATAGATCAGTCTTATTAGAAAAAAGCCCCTTCCCCAAACTATAGATGTTATGAATCCAGGTCCCTAATTTAAAACAAATTTTAGTAGTTCATTTTCTGTCCTTTTATGACATAGCACACTTTTTGAAGAAAGGCTTTAACATTACCCTCAGTCAGGAGAGTTCCTTAAATTATAATCAGAGGTCTATTGGACAAGTCAAGCTGTCTAATAAAGGCCCTTCAATATTTCTGTGATTAATCCTTTTAGACAAAGTCCAAATGTTTTGTCCAAATTTATTCTAAAACCAGGAAAATAATAGTGAAGTGTATTTTTTATATATACTATAGTACTTGCCGTTTTCCTCTGATTTTGTGACTGATTGTCTTTCCTTAGACTCTTAGTTATTCGGTGACAGTTTATCTTCTACACCCTCCAAGTATGCTTTAAGCAGTGAAAGTTATGTTGTATCTCCACAGTAACAGAACTAGTAGAGTGTTATTTTCATATTAAGAATGGTGTGAATACTTATTAAATAAATGTCTTCATCCAGCCATACATACATTTACACATACAGACACACACATGCACACCTTAAACAGGTAAAAAGAAATGGCCAGTAGGACCCGGAGGGATGGTGTGGAGGGGGAGGTGGGAGGGGGGTTGGGATTGGGAACACATGTACACCTGTGGCGGATTCATGTTGATGTGTGGCAAAACCAATACAATATTGTAAAATATAATAATAATAATAATAATAATAAAAAGACCTGAGGGGTGGGATGGGGAGAGAAGAGGGAGGCTCAAGATGGAGAGGATATATGTATAATGACAGCTGATTTGCATTGTTTCACAGCAGAAACCAACACTACATTGTAAAGCAATTTCCCCCAATTACAAAATAAATTTAAAAAAAGAGGAAAAAAAAAAAGAATTTTTCAGTCATTATTCAGTTCAGTTCAGTTGCTCAGTTGTGTCTGACTCTTTGCAACCCCATGGACTGCAGCATGCCAGGCTTCCCTGTTCTTCACCATCTTCTGGAGTTTGCTTGAACTCGTGTGCATTGAGTTGCTGATGCCATCCAACTATCTCATCCTCTCTTGTCCCCTTCTCCTCCTGCCTCCAATCTTTCCCAGCATCAGGGTCTTTTCTAATGAGTCAGTTCTTCGCATCAGGTGGCCAAAGCATTGGAACTTCAGCTTTAGCATCAGTCCTTCCAATGAATTTTCAGGGCTGATTTCCTCTAGGATTGACTGGTTGGATCTCTTGGCAGTCCAAGGGACTCTCAAGAGTCTTGTCCAATACCACAGTTCAAAAGCATCAGTTCTTTAGCACTCAAGCTTTCTTATAAAGAATTCTCACATCCATACATGACTCCTGGAAAAACCATAGCTTTGACTAAATGGACCTTTGTCAGCAAAGTAATGTCTCTGCTTTTTAATATGCTGTCTAGGTTGGTCATAGCTTTTCTTCCAAGGAGCAAACGTCTTTTAATTTCATGGCTGCAGTCACCATCTGCAGGGATTTTGGAGCCCAAGAAAATAATGTCTCTCACTGTTTCCCGATCTATTTGCCATGAAGTGATGGGACTGGATACCATGATCTTCTTTTTTTGAATGTTGAGTTTTAAGCCACCTTTTTCACTCGCCTCTTTCATTTTCATCAAAAGGTTCTTTAGTTCCTTTTCACTTTGTGCCGTAAGTGTGATGTTATTTGCATATCTGAGGTTATTGATATTTCTCCCAGCAATCTTGATTCCAGCTTGTGCTTCAACCAACCCAGCATTTCTCATGATGTACTCTGCATATAAGTTAAATAAGCATGGTGACAATATACAGCCTTGACATATTCCTTTCCCGATTTGGAACCAGTCCGTTGTTCCATGTCCCATTCTAACTGTTGCATCTCGACCTGCATACAGATTTCTCAGGAGGCAGGTCAGGTGGTCTAGTATTCCCATCTCTCTCAGAATTTTCCACAGTGTGTTGTGATCCACACAGTCAGAGGCTTTAGCATAGTAAATGAAACAGAAGTTAAATGAAGCAGAACTAGATGTTTTTATGAATTCTCTTGCTTTTCCTATGATCCAATGGATGTTGGCAATTTGGTCTCTGATTCCTCTGCCTTTTCTAAAACCAGCTTAAACATCTGGAAGTTCCTGATTCATGTACTCTTGAAGCCTACCTTGGAGAATTTTGAAAATTACTTTGCTAGCGTGTCAGATGAGTCCAATTGTGCGGTAGTCTGAACATTCTTTGGCATTGCCTTTCTTTGGGATTGGAATGAAAACTGACCTTTTCCAATCCTGTGGCCACTGCTGAGTTTTCCAAATTTGCTGGCACATAGAGTGTAGCACTTTCACAGCATCTTCTTTTAGGGTATGAAATAGCTCATTGTTTCAAATTTCATTATATAAATAGTGTCATTATTATGGTTAGCCTTTTCATAAAAAGTTATATGAATATTCATTGCCTTTATTACAAAGCAAGTATAGAAATTTCCTAAACCTATAGTGAATAATAACTAGCTCTTAGCTAGACACTGTGATAAATATTTAATTTCTTTTATGTAATTTTATTCTTCAGCAGCCCTATGAGGTAGGTCCTATGATCATCTCCATTTTACGAAGAAACTGAGGTTTAGCAGGACTAAGTAACCCTTGTGAGTTACTAGAAATAACAGTGCAGATCCATACCTCCCTCTCCTCTAAGTCCATTCTATCAGTCACTTGGTTAAACTCTCTTTCTTAGAGTTGCTCTGTCCAACTTATCTTCTTATGAGTCAGGGCTGAGATGTGAAACAGTCTTTCCAGCCTCTCAGAACAAATTTAGAGTAATGGAGCCAGGAAGAGAACCGCATCTCCTGATTCTTGGTTCAGTGCTTTTTGCCTGGCTCTTGAAAGTTGTGTGTGTGTGTGTGTGTGTGTGTGTATTTCCTCTCCCTCAAGTTCACAAGTCTTTTCATGGTGTCAAAAACTTCAAGCGTAACTTCCAGTTTTGCCCTTACCAAGAAAATCAGCAGCAGGCAATGGTCATGAGGGCACCACACTGGCTTTGCTGAACACACTGCATTGAATAAGGCTGTGAGAGGAAGCAACATCTCTGGGAGCATTTTCAGACCACAAGAAATTCCCAGAGGACACTGGCTGATGGAACACCAGTTGCTCACCTTGTCCTAAAATTCCCCGAGTTCCTCCAAGATGTCTCACCACGCATTTAAAAGTCCAGGCCTGCTCTGGCATGCTCTGTTTCTCCTAACAGCCATGGTGCATTCTGGAACTGAACACCTGGTGATGCCTGGGCATTTAATGGCTGCTGACTGGTAATGTGAACAGCCTATATTGATCACTCTCCCCACAGCTCTTTGAAGAAGAAAGAGAAAGAAGAGAGAAATTGTTTATCCATAATACTATTTAAACTCTTTTGTCTTTGATTTTCCTGTCTCCACATTAAACTGATTACCATGCAGCTAAACAGCTTGTGTAATCATCTGCTCAATGTCTGGCTCTGTCACCAGGACATAAACTCCATGAGGACAAGTCCTATGTCTTCCCTCACCCCCACTGCATTCCTCGAGTGCAGTTCTCCAGTCACACAGTGCAATAAACAGTTTGACTTAAAAGACATACTCTGAGGGTGACCGTGAGAAAAATGCAACGTTGCAGGTAAATTTACTGAAGCCACAAAACAGAGTCTTACTGTATTTTTGATATCAGGAGTGTGGCTCAAATGTTTGTATATGAAATCAGCTGCATACACAAAGAGATACACATCACTAGTGTGGAATTTGAAGAGTGCATTCTTTTCACATTAGAAGGGAAGAGAAGGCAAATGGACGAATTACAGAGTAGCAAACTAGAGGAACACTAATCAGAAAGGTGTGTCTTTTGTATCAAAGTAGGATATGGGTGTTCACATCTCCTGCCAGCCCAGGGCATCACCTACAACTCTGGCATCAGTTAAGTACTTACACCAAAGCCTGTGTAGTAATCTTGTTGGAATAGAAATGTTTCTTGGGTGACCGTGATAACTTGTGTCTACTGAGAAGTGGAAAGAAGTCTGTACTAATCCCACCTGGCTGCTTGTACAGAGCAATGTGGACAGTTGCAGACAGCTTTTGATGAGCCACTGGTAAAATTAGCCTGGTTCAAATTCTCATGCAAACTCTCAGTCACTAAAGCGAATTGAATTCTCATCAAGAGAGATTCAGGAGTCTTGTGAGAGAGAGTTGCAGAATTAGATGCTGATGGTCCAGCATTGATACAAAGAGTTCTGTTCTGCTGGGAATGGAAATAATGATCGATGATTTACTTTCTTTCTTAGCACCATTGTTAAGTGCATAGTGGCAAGAAAAATATCAGGTCTCTCCTCTGAAAAACAATAATAATAAAAAATATTTTAAAGGATGATAGAACAGTGGCCTCTCTCCCTAAAAGGTTTTATGAGTTTCCTTTCTTGGATGAAGCTATAGGTTTTTATTCAAGTATGATAAAAGGGAGTTTGATGGGTTTTTGTGACCTTTTCATTCAGAGTCCTATTTTCCAATGGAAAACTAAGAAAATGATATCTTAAAAGCCTGGGAAATTTTTTTTTCTCCAATTTGGCCTCATTTTGGTAGCAAATTTGAAGGAAAACTAAGAATTATGTTTTTGACCTTTCTTCTGGTTAATGAGATTTTTTTTTTTTTTTAGCTCAAATCATGTTGGCAAAAGAATTCTACACTTTGCTTCCACAGTTCATAGGCGTTAGAGTATGACATGGATGTGACATTTAAGGTTTCACACCTTGCATATTAATAGAGGGGGGACTCAGAAAGAGATATCCTGAGGGCAAAGCAAGACTTCTGTTTTTCTTCAAATGTTCATCCTGTTTTGCCCTCATCTCAGAGGGGATTATACCACCTGAATAGCTGCAGGCAGATATGCCTTGCAACTCAGCCACAGCTCTGAGAAAGAGTTTAAATAACATTTTCTACAGAATCCTCATACTTGCAGTTAATATTTTAGATTACTTCAAAAAAATTTAATCATGAACTCTTTCCACTTTTTTTTTTGGTATATGTTGCCATAACAACTGGAATCACATTATGTTCATAAGTAACTCTGAAGAATCGCATGAATTGCGCTACCAGTTAGTGAATCAATTATAACCTTATCCACCCCTAAAAAATGTTTTAGTTACTCACTCCCTGTTCCATGCCACCCTTAGCTGAATGTTGTTTAAGTGTCTTGTTTTGATTTTTTTTTTTTTTGGTGATGGTTGTAATATTTTAATTGATAACCAGAAATATAAAGTCACCTCTTGGAAAGCTTTTAGGGAGATGGTCACCAGGAGATTGATAGAAGATAAAGAGGTCATAAAACAACTGGAAACTGATAAAACTGGTAGAGATCAAGTTTGTGCTCTGATCATTAGTAGCCTCATCTCATTAAAAGAACTGACTGTCCTTATTCAGGCATATAAATTTCTCCCCTTTCCAGACATTTAACTGTTTGGGTCCATATTCTATCTGTGTGTTACAGAGCATAGAGAAAAGAGATTGACTACTTGAAAATGAAAGTAGGAAAATGAAATCCCTATACTAGAAATCTCTTCCCCTAAGAAGGCTTCCTTTCAGTCATGTAAAGGGAAGCAGTATCCATTGTGTTTATTAAAATGGCCATATCCGTTACTCAGGTTAAGGCTGAAATCCTAGTCATATCTACAAAAAAAAAGAAAAAAAAACGTGTTGTCAGAGAGTGGTGTAGTCATCAAAAGCACCTGTCCCATTTTACCTCTAAAGACTGTCACTCTATCAGTGGTTATCACTCCCAAGATTATTGCAAAGAGAACCTATTCACAATTTAAATGCCTGTGGGAGTGCATTTAAATTCTTGAAGATTTAAGCTCCTCTTGTGAAAAAGTCATACTAGAAGGCTCCTATTATGTTCTAAAAGGAGCTAATGCCTCTTTCCCATTTCCTTTTTCTCTGTTCCTGCCAGCTCCTAGGTGCATGAAGTTCTTCTAACTTTTACAAGGTAACATGATGAGTTATTATAACAACCACAGTAACAGCCACAAAGACCTCAATGCTAATTACTGTCTTTTCTTTGGGGAGACTATAGACTAATCAGGAAGGAATACGACATTTAATTTCTTGTCTCTGATATGAGAGTGCATTGTTGGTTTTTCAGGAAAATTAAGTCATCCCTCGGTCTTTCTCCTGTCTCTGTCTGTCTGTCTCTCTCTTTGTCTCCCTTCTTCCCTCTCTGTCTCACACATACACACACACACACACGCATGCATGCACTCACACACAATATACTTAACACAAACTCAGATATGAGGGAAATAGCTTTTGTATTTTAGTCCCTAGAGAAGCGTAGACTAGATTACTGCAGAGTTGGGGGATATGGCTACACACTAGAAATTCAAGGATGAACAGGGTTGAGTGTCCTGGCTTGGAACATGGCTTCTGCAGGAAAAAGGAATAATGGGTTTCTGGAGTGTCCAGGAAGTGGTAGGGCCACCAAGTTCCACGTATTTGTGAACAGCTGCAAACGTCTCCGTGCTTGCATGCTTGAGGGAGCAGAGTTACTCACCTTTAAATCACTATAAAGGTTTGGATAGGGAGTGTTTAGGTGACCATCATGGTACACCAATGCCAGAGGTCTTTTTCCAAGTGCTGTAGGTTGCCTCAGCCTCCTGAGATAGTGCAAGAAACAGGGACACCTATATAATGATTAGAGTTCATAGTCAGATTTAATGAATTGAAATGTGGTTTTGGGGCTTTTGGGTTTCTTTTTTTGCACCCAAGTGTGGGATGTAAATTTATACCAATTTACAGAAATAGTTGCTAAAATAGTGTAGTTCAATAAGATGTCACTTTTTCAAGTTCAATAAGATGTCACTTTGGTCAAATTCTCCCCTACATCACATCACAAAGTTACTGCTTTGGCTTCTGCTTCACACTTTGCTCTTAAATGTCTCATAGGCTTTACCCTAGAGTTTAGATGGTGGTTTACCTGTATGCATCTCTCCTCCCCCCAGCCCTGAATTCCATAATGTATGTGCTTTTAAAAGCAACCAATGTATACCATTCAAGATAGACCTGGATTATGCTGAGGTAATAAATGACCCTAAATCTAATAACTTTTTTTAAAAACATTGATTTCTTGGGTACATTTTCTGTCCATCATGGGTTAGCTAGAGTCTCTCCTCCACACTGTCATTGTTCACATTCAGGGACCCAGGCTGGCAAGGCAAATATGATCTGAAGCATTATGTACTGGTTGAGGAGGGGGTTGGCAGGGAGAATAAAATTAAGGCAAAGCACACAATAGCTTATGAACCTTTGATGTAGCAATGATGCATATCACTGCTGTCATTTCATTGGCTAAATCTTTTGTTACCATCTGCCAGAGTGTTTATAAAATGTCTTAATGACTGCATTTGTATTCACTTTGCCTGGCACAGAGTAGATGTTTAATAAATGCTTGATGAATGAATAAATAAGCAAGTAAATGGTTATATACATCTCTTGTATATAAATTTGTTTGATATGTATAAACTACTTTGCATAATGTAAGTTGACATACATTGAGGTCATCATTTCTCTCTATCCCTTCACAATGTAGAATCATCATCATCATTGTAGTGGTCATGATCTCTGGAGCATTGTATGCCAGATGTTAAGTCAAATGCTTTACAGACTCACTCCTCATAACAATTCTCTAAGATGTGTATTATTATTTTTCCTGTTTCATAATTGATGAAATTAAGGTACAGAGATGTTATCATTTCCCCAGAGTTACATAGAGGGTAAGTGATGGAGTCAAGTTTAGATCCAGATCTAAAGCCCATGTTCTTACCATTTTCATATGCCCCTCCCAGAACTCCCCTTTTTAATATTTTAGTAGACCGCATAATCCTAGTTCCAGACATACCCTAAAAAGGACATTTATTACTGTCATTCAATAGGTAAATATGAAGTCAGTCAATATTAATGCAAGGGCTATGAAGGGAGTTTCAGATCCAAATTGTCCAAAACTATCTTATGCTGTTTGATATTTTGCACTTGTTTTTTTGCTCTTTGATGCTGTGGCTACCAAGTATAAACCCTGAGGTGTCCACTGCAAAAAAATCCTGAAAATAAATAAAATATTCTTAAATTTTAATCCTTAAAATAAATAAAAATCTACATTTATTATCTGGAGCAATTAAGGGGTTTTGGCGCGCTCTCTAATCACTGTGAAACCGTGAAAATTGAGCTAGCTTTATGCCTGTTGGAGAATCATGTTTGGCTCTGAAGACTCTCTAAAAGTAATGATTACTCTGCCCTCTAGTGGAAGGAATATCTGCCTCTGTCCTTGGTTCTGAAATATCAGTTGCCCATAAGTCACAGCTGTTTCTCATTATTTGGGACCTGAAGAGGGATTCTGGTCTGAGCTATACCACTGTCAAGAGTTCCTTGTTTCTTTTTTCTATCTTGATAAATAGTAGAGCTTATTTCATGTAATATTTAAAGTTTTGTCATTTTTCTTACACTTGTTATTTTGATCTAGGAAGTTGGGAACACAAAAGCTTTTCTCTATGCATTCTGATCCTAATGTTTAAATCTAATAAAAATATGGAATGATTAGATGCAAGAAGACTAATTTTAGAGTAGTAGTTAAAAATACAAGCTATGGAATCAGCCCGACCATTTCTAGTCTGAGCTCTACCATTTACAATCTGGGAAACTTTTGGAGATGTCTAACTTCTCACTGGAAAAGACCCTGATGCTGGGAAAGATTGAAGGCAGGAGGAGAAGGGGATGACAGAGGATGAGATGGTTGAATGGCATCACCGACTCGATGGACATGAGTTTGAGCAAGCTCTGGGAGTTGGTGATGGACACGGAAGCCTGGCTTGCTGCAGTCCATGGTGTCTCAAAGAGTCGGACATGACTGAGCGACTGAACTGAACTGAGGTAAACTTCTCTGAGCCTCAGTTTTCTCATCCCTAAAATGAAAATGTTGCTGAACTTAGAGAGTCATGGGAAAAATGAAATGAAATAGTGCTTATAAATGTTTAGCATAGACCTTAGCTCCCAGTTAAGTAATAGTTGATAACTGTTTCTTTTGTTCTGAGGCAGCTATTATTATTTTTGTTAGTCTTATTATAATTTCTGCCAGTCATGAAGCTGATTTTAAATAACACCTGTCAAAAGTTTACTTACTATAATATTTTGAGGAAGAAATCAGAAATGTTAACTATCCATTTGCTTATTCTTCACCCCCTTGTTAAATAAGGTATGCAGTACACAGAATAGCCAAATCACATGATCTCAGCTGTTTACCACCCAGAAATGCCAATTTCATTTATGCTTTTATTTATTATAGAAGGTTGGTTAAATGATTCTTGCAGAAGTCTGTGCCTCCTACAACATTATTCTTCACTCTTAGCCCATGAACTTTTAAAAAGGATTCAGTTACACAAAAAATTTCTATCAGGGAAACTTACCTGCCTTTTTTTTTCTGAAACAAAAATGAATATTATGTAGCTTAGCATGGTTTTCTCCCTCTTAATTATGAGGTAATATATAGTCTAGGTTCATATAGTCAAGGCAATGCTCTGTCCAGTAATTATGTACTATTGTGAGAGCTGGACCGTAAAGAAGGCTGAACACTGAAGAATTGATGCTTTAGAACTCTGGTGCTACAGAAGACTCTTGAGAATCCCTTGGACTACAAGAGATCAAACTGGTCAATCTTAGAGGAAATAAACCCTTAATACTCATTGAAAGGACTGATGCTGAAGCTGAAGCTCCAATACTTTGGCCACCTGATGGAACAACCAACTCATTAGAAAAGGCCATGATGCTGGGAAAGATTGAAGGCAGAAGGAGAAGAGGGTGACAGAGGATGAGGTGATTGGATGACATCACTGACGCAATGGACATGAACTTGGGCAAACACCGAGGGATAGTGAGGGACAAGGAGACCTGGCATGCTGCAGTCCATGCAGTTGCAGTCAGAGATGACTTGGTGCCTGGACAACAATAACAATATATAGTCAAACTCATTTAACAGGAGTAATGAGTTAATTTCAAATACCTAATACTGGTACTTCACAAAATCTTTATTTTATTTTTATCAATAATTGGTTTATTCTGCCTTTCCATGCACAGCCAACTGAACATTTCTTTATAATTTATAATTCTTTCAGACAGTTTGTTTTGCCTGAAATTCTGTCAACTGCCATAAATATTTTAATGTAGAGGGAGGTATGTATTCTCGACATATGAATAAATCATAATTTCAGTTAGCTTAATAGATGGGGAAACAATGGAAACAGTGAGAGACTTTATTTTTTTGGATTCCAAAATCCCTGCAGATGGTGACTGCAGCCATGAAATTAAAAGATATTTATTCCTTGGAAGAAAAGCTATGACCAACCTAGACAGCATATTAAAAAGCAGAGACATCACTTTACCAACAAAGGTCTGTCTAGTCAAAGCTCTTGTTTTTCCAGTAGTCATATATGGATGTGAGAGCTGAACTATAAAGAAAGCTGAGCACTGAAGAATTAATGCTTTTGAACTGTGGTGTTGGAGAAGACTCTTGAGAGTCCCTTGGACTGCAAGGAGAGCCACCCAGTGAATCCTAAAGGAAATCAGTCCTGAATATTCATTGGAAGGACTGATGCTGAAGCTGAAGCTCCAATACTTTGTCCACCTGATGCAAAAAAGTGACTCATTGGAAAAGACCCTGGTGCTGGGAAAGATTGAAGGTGGGAGGAGAATGGGATGACAGGATGAGATGGTTGGATGGCATCACCAACATGATGGACATGATTTTGAGTAGGCTCCAGGAGTTGGTGATGGACAGGGAAGCCTGGCGTGCCGCAGTCCATGGAGTAGGACACGACTGAGCGACTGAACTGACTGACTGAGAAAATTAGGTTAGCATGGTTCACTCGATGTTGTCTCCTTCATGGGCATTTACAGTATACAGCAGGGACACACAACAGAAGCCTTCTGGTGTGCTGAAGAACTTGGGTTGAAGCTCAGAATGTCTACACTTTTTTCTTACTAGCTGAATCTGGATAAGGTGTGTGGTTTTCCTGATCTTTTTTCCTTATCTGTGAGAAAGAGTGGTAGTGATGATTAAATAAGCTCTAAATTAAAGGAAGCTGTTATATATTAATAGTAAGCGTTCAACAAGTATAAGCTGTGCTAGTGCCTGTAATGACATAATAATAATAACTTGTAACTAGTATCTTTCCCTGATCATCTTGTTTTAAACTGCAAGAAAGCAAACAGAGCAAAATGACACTCCTTATCTTCCTTCCCATTTTAATTTTTCTCTGTAGAACTTATCAGCATCATACATGCTATGTTTCCCTCATTTGTATTAATTTTTCATCTCCCCTCCCAGGTTGTAGACAGAGATTTTTATTGTTTTAATTTTATTTTTGTTTTACTTTCTTCCATATTCTCAGCACCTAGTAATGCCTTGTGTGCAGTAAGTTCATAATAAATACTTGAGTCAATCAGTGAGTGAATGAACAGCTCATCATGGGTAATTACTGCAGTAGTCTTTTCTGGGAGGCAGGATTGTTTAACCCACAATCTAACATTGATAAGAAAGAGATTAGTTAGCACTTCCCACTGTACCGTGGAGTGAGAAAGCAGATAATTCATCATAGAGCCAACCTGAGCATAATTATTTGTCACAACTGCAAATACCAACTGTGAGTTTCCAAGAGGGGTTTCAATATTCTCCTTTAAAAAAAATAGTGTAAATGTTTGGCACTTGACGGAGGAGAGAAGTTCTTACCATGTGACCGGGCTCTGTGTCCTAGAGGTAGAAGGCATGAAGGACACATCCTTCAGTTATTTGAGTCACACATCTGTCTGTTACAAAACCCCATAGAAATGGTAAAGTTCACCATTATTACATCTTGTTTCGCATCTAATTCCTGCTGATCTTGTCTTGCAAGTTTTCTCACTATTCTGCCTAGCAATGGCCATTCTTTTATATCAGAGTTATAATGATTCTTTTCATCTATAACTTCAAATAAAGCTCTGACCATATGATATGGAACTCTTATCCACAACATTGTTCAGCTGGGCACCTGGGTCTGACTCCTAGCTCCACCATTTACCATCTGTCCCTCCATCCAAAGTTGCTTCAGTTGTGTGCAACTCTTTGCCACCCTATAGGTCACAGACTAACAGGCTCCCCTGTCCATGGGATTTTCCAGTCAAGAATACTGGAGTGGGTTGCCATTTCCTCCTCCAGGGGACCTTCCCAACCTAAGGATCAAACCAGCATCTCTTAGGTCTCCTGCACTGACAGGCAGGTTCTTTACCACTAGTATAGGTGTCTGTTATTGAATTACTTCTGTTGGACTTCATTTATCTGGAAAATGAGACTGAGGAGCCACCTTAACTCAGTTGTGAAGGCAGTTGTGAAGAAATATTAGTAGTTACTAATATTAGTAGTTACTATATATCCCCCATTTGGCATGGCATCATTTTTAGAGGTCCTGGGAATTATCACTTGATTCTTAGCAAAACTATGAAATATTATATCTTCAGTGCCTCTCTTGTCAATGTTCTTTTTCTTGCCACTGAAGTTATTTTCCTACCACTCACTTCCCCCCAAAAGACAAGTGATGGAAAAGCACACTTCATGCTTATTAGTACTTTAACTTGGAAAATGGGGCTGAATTGTTTGTAAAACAAAAACGAGGGTTATATCGTTTCTATAGTGTAGTGGTTATCACATTTGCCTAACAAAAACTAGGGTTATAAGATGTCATTTTCAATTTTTTTCTGTCTTTTGTCTAAAAACAAATATTAGCTAAGTCAGTATTGTTTTCTCTCTGTCCTAACTGGGTCCAGCCTCAGGGAGAACCTCTTTATACTGGGAAGAGGAACTCATGTCAAGGTATCCTTCAAGTGTTATCTATGACACATAAGAAATAGTGCAAAGAGTAAGACCTTTAAGAAGTTAGAATAATCATACATACATGCCTGCATCCGAGTTTCTAAATTCTAAAGTCACTTTCTAAATTCATTTAGTCGAAATGTTCCAGGCATGTGTGAGAAGTTTTGTAGAAACTGCTTATATAGAAAGCAAAGTTTGGGATTTTGGTCTCATCAGAAATATATTTGAAGACAATAGGTACAAAGAAAGGGGTAAACTCAGTCATTGTTTAAGTTGGAACTCACAGGCTCATGGAGAAATCTAACTTATTTTTGAAAAGTTCTTTTGAAAGGAACCATTATTGAAAGGAATGATTAGCTCTGAGGCCCAAAACAGCAGTTGTATTTACTGTAGCTCTTGGTGCCCTGCCATGAACCCAAGCCCCCAAGTTCCACTGACCAGAAGCATAATCTCCCATAAATCAGCCAGGTAATTATAGCTGAAGATTTTACTTAGAAATGAACAAACTGAGTCTAAAGGAAATGGTTTCTTAACAATTGAAAAATTAGTTGTAACAAAAACACTCAATAATATTATACTTGATGACAATACCAGCCAGGAAATCTTAAGTATGTTGAAAAGAAAAGGCACATTAATAAAGTCAGCTCTTGGTAGCCAAAGGTCAGGATTTAAATTGGAGAAAGCACTTTGGGAATTTTCTTATTGTTTTGTTTTGTTTAAGGGGATCGGTCTTCTGTTTTTCTTCTTTGAGATAGTCTAGATAAGAGCAAGATTGATCTCTAGTGGTGAAAAGCTGAAACTACAAGCTATTTAAAAATCCTACGCATGAAATAATCCTGGAGAAGGAAAGGACAACCCACTCCAGTATTCTTGCCTGGAAAGTTCCTTGGACATGGACAGAGGAGCCTGGTGGGCTACCGTCCGTGGGGTCAAAAAAACTGGACACGACTACACATGCACGCACATATGAAATAGTAGCCCTGGAATTTTGTACCTAAATAAAGAGGTTCAGGAGGCTACAATCCTGAGCGACAGCAGCAGACTTGATCCTAAAAGAAAAGTCTGTTTGAAAGTACCCAGGTTTCCTCCCATATGGTGGGACTGTTATGGCTATGTCAAGGCAGCACACTGTTCTAGGGCAAATGCCAAGGGACGGTATTTTTAGATTTCTCAAAAGCAACCACTGAGTATATACCGAATATATATGAATCTACAAGGATAGCATTCATGAAGTAATGTGCTGAAAATAAAGTTTATTAAGAATTCCTTAAGTCAACCTTGACTGTAACCATGTTAATAAGGAATAGGACCAGCCTAAGTTTCATTCAGTCCACAAACATGAATTAAGCTCCTTCTCTGAGCGCTGTTTTGAGGACAGCAAGAGGTGTTAGGCAAGTGTCTTGTTTCCCTGGGGGGAAGATAATAGAGGTATAGAGAGCTTGCACAGCTAGGTCTGCCAGATGAAAAAGACTCCTAAGCCTGCTGTGAATAGCTCCCACCACATCCCGTGAAATTGCCATCCCTTAGAGTGCACTTCAGAATCTGTATGTGCTTGCCCTCATCTTTGCACAATATCACCCTGTGTCTGAATATCTGGCTCCAACTTGAAGCTGAGAGTCTATGCAGATTTCATCCAGGAAGTAGATCTGTGTTTATGAAATCTGTGTGTTATTCAGAAACAAGAGTCATTTTCTCTGATTGGTTGGTTGGTTATTTGTTGTCCTTTCAAGTTTGAGTGCACTGGTCAACAGCTCAGACTTATTGCTGAGGTTGCCATAGGAGAGGATTTCCCAAAGAAATTCAGTTTAAAAAAAAAGGTGTTGCATGTGTATTAGTGAGCCAGTCTAAAAAAGGAAGTGGTTATTGTTGTTGTTTGAATTGCCAAGTCATGTCCGACTGTTTGCAATCCCATGGGCTGTAGCATGCCAGGCTCCTCTGCCTTCTACTATCTCCCAGAGTTTGCACAAACTCATGTACATCGAGTTGGTGATGCCATCCAACCATCTCATCCTCTGTACCCTTCACCTCCTGCCATCAGTCTTTCCCAGAATCAGGATCTTTCCCAATGAGTCAGTTCTTTGCATCAGGTGGCCAAAGTATTGGAGCTTCAGTTTCAACATCAGTCCTTCCAATGAATATTCAGGGTAGATTTCCTTTAGGATTGGAGATGGGGGTATATTTTCTTTTGTGACAAAATATTAGGACAGAGTATACCTAGCCTCAGGGATAACTGGACTTAGAGGCTTTAAGGACCAATGGGTAGTATTTACTTTCTCCTTCTTTCTTTCTCTACATCTCAAGTGCAGGTCTGTGTCTAAACTGTCTTCTTTTTTGCTACACACAAGCTTTCTCATGTAACAAAAAGTATAGAACAGGCTACTTAAAAGTTATAGCATTCAATTCATGACCTAAAATACAACGGATGTCTGTCTCCAAGTTTCGGCCTTTAATTCTTGCAGATGTCCTGATTGGCCTGGCCTGGTTTGTAGGCCCACCCTTTAGACAAATCATGAGTCACTGTAGTTGTTCCAGCATGGATCATATGCCTGCCTACCACAATGCCCAAATACACAAAGTCTATATCAGAAGAAGCTGGGGTGAAATTATTGCATGTCAAGTGACTCCCAACTATGGAGTTCTTTGGAAAATGATTTCTTTGCCAGTATATATTTAAGACATTTTAAAATAAGACTAATCCAGTTCATTTACTGCAGGACTGCTCAGAACATTCCGCATGGTAATGGGAAGAGTGCTTCTCCATTAAGTGGATACAGAATGCAGCATTTGTTAATCTTTTTTGTCCACATGACACTTTTCAACAATGACTTGTGCAGGACAAGTATTCACTCAAGCACTCTTTGGGAAGTAGAACTCCATAGAAACAATACTCATAACATATATAGATTGTTTCTACTGACAAATATGTTTTGCCATCCTGGATTTCTGTCCCTTGTAACTAGGTTGTCTGATTAACAGAGCTCTTCTGGTTTGTATTTCACATTTTTGCATTCATTTAGCAAATGTTTACCAGTAATCTAGACATGATTCTAGGTGCTGGGGATATTAATGAATAAAACAAATAATCATGGGCCCTTGTAGAATTATATCCTAATAAGAAACTACAGAAAATAGATATGTTGAGTAATGATAAATGCTTCAAAGGAAAATAAATCCGAGTATTGGAAAAGAGAATAAAGGGGGCCCTGGATTAGGTAGGCTTGGCACGAGCAGTCTCTCTAAGAGGGTGAAATTAAGCAAAGGCTTTCCTGCAAGACAGGAGCCACTACTGAAACACCGGGAGAGTATCATCTTGGCTAGTGGGTGCAAAGGCTCTGGAAAGAAAAGATCCAATTTGCTTGGGGAAAAGGAAGAAGGCCAAGGATCAAGAAAGTTAAGAAACATTACTATTACCATGTAGTGGGGAAGGTGTGAAAAACTTGGGTGAAGGAGTAATGAGTAATTCTGAGCTGCTGAACTTCGCTAGGAAAACCAAGCCAGTAGCTTTGGGAAGTATTTTTAGAGGTGGGTTATAGGAAAGAAGCAGTTAAAGGACTGTAGTGGTTTGGGTAAAGTGGACTTAAGCTAGGGCAGTGCTTGTGGGACTAGAAAGGAGATCATTCAGCCTCATGTTACTAGGTTGGTGTTTTATAAACAAGCTTCAAGGGAAGGGAAGGGAAGGATTAGGAAGTATCTTTCTTTGGCCAACTTTTCTATATATCCCTGTTCTCCATGTTCCAAATCCCTACCTTGCACAGGCCATCAAATGAGAAGAAAAGCTAAATTGATCCTCACAACAAAGAACAGAGAGAGAAGGGGGAAAGCCACTAAATTTGGAGTTAGAGAAAATTGAAGGGAGGAGTGGGAGCAGAGTTTTATGTTTTTTAGCTCAACTGCCTAATATGGCAGCCACTAGACACATGTGGCTATCTATTAATAAATTTAAATTAATTTAAATAAAATTAAAGTTCATTTTCTTAATCACATGTCACCTTCAATGACCACACTGGTTAGTGGCTACCGTATTGAACAGCTCAGCTCTAAAGGGGCTTCCCTGATAGCTCAGTTGGTAAAGAATTCACCTGCAATGCAGGAGACCCTGATTTTGATTCTTGGGTGGGGAAGATCCTCTGAAGAAAGGTTAGGCTACCCACTCCAGTATTCTTAGGCTTCCCTTGTGGCTCAGCTGGTAAAGAATCCGCCTGCAATGAGGGAGACCTGAGTTGGATCCCTGGGTTGGGAAGATCCCCTGGAGAAGGGAAAGCCTACCAACTCCAGTATTCTGGCCTGGAGAAGTCCCTGGACTGTATGTATAGTCCATGGGGTCACAGAGTCAGACACCACTGAGCGACTTTCACTTTCAGCTCTAAAGCATATAATTCCACCCCTGGCTAATTTTCTCTAACTGTTACTGACTTAAGAACTCATTCATTTTTACTGAAAAGTATCTCATTATATGAATAATGCAGTTTGGATAAATTATAGTTTGGATATACAAACTGTGTTTTCTCCATTCACCTATTGAAGGACATCTTGGTTGCTTTCAGTTTGTGGTGTTTAGAAATAAAGCAACTAAAAACACTCACATGCTGGGTTTTTTGTGGACATGCATTTTCATATTACTTTGGTAAATACTAAGAAGCATGATTGTTGGAACATATAGTAAGCCTATTTTAGCTTTGCAAGAAACTGCAAAACACCTCCAAAGTGACTATACTATTTTGCACTCACCTCAGCATTGAGTGAGACTTTCTATTGCTCTGTATCTTTTCTAGAAATTAATATTGTGATTGTTTAAAATTTTTGTCATTTTAATAGATATTTAGTGATATCTCATTGTTATTTTAATTTGCATTTCCATAGTAATAAATGATATTTAAAATATTTTCATGTGTTTATTTGTAATCTGTATTTCTTCCTTCATGAGGGGTCTATTCAAATCTTTGGCCCACTTTCTCTCTGAGTTTCTCATTTTCTTATTGTTGTTCTAGTATTGTTGAATTTTATTATAGATACAAGTCCAACCTTAGATATACATTTTGCAAATATTGTCCCCAAGTATGCGACTTATCTTTTCATTCTATTAACAGTGTCTCTTGTAGAATAGAAGTTATTAATTTTAATAAAATCAATGGGTCATTTTTTCTTCAATGTATTGTGTTTCGGTGCTGTATCTAAAGAGAACCAGCATGCTGTTATCTTTACTCTGTTAAATTACCTTTGCATCTTTGTTGAAATCAGTTGATTACATTTGTATAGGTCCTCTTGATACATCTTGATCTGCATCCACTTTTTGCCAATACCATGTTGTCTTGGTTTCTATAACTTTATAGTAAATCAGGAATTGTGAATCTTCCAGTTTTATTCTTCTTCAATATTGTTTTGACTATTCTAGGTCTTTTTCATATATCCTTTAGAATCACTTTGTCAGTATCTGTAGAATTTCTTGCTTAGATTTTCCTTGGAATTATGTTGAATCTATAGATCAAGTTGGGAAGTATTACCCTCTTAATAATATTTAGTCTTCTAATCCAAGAACATGGAGTATCTATTTGTATTGTTTTGCATCCTATAAATCCCCCAAATATTTTAATTTATACCATATATTTCTCTTTGTGTGTATGTATGTTTGTGAAACTGTGATTTAAAAAAAAAATTAAATTCCAAAAGTTCAGTGCTGACATATAAGGCAGCAATTGCCTTTGTCTCTTGACATTTTATCATACAACCCTTGCTGTACTTCCGTAATAGTTCATTAATTTTTGTTGATTCTTTAATATTGTCTGTGTAGATAATTATGCCATCCATAAATAAAGGAAACTTTATTTCTTCCCTTCCAATCTGTGTACATTTTCTTTCTTTTTTTTTGAAATTTATTTAGCAGTGATGGTTCTTCTTTGCTGAGCATGGGCTTTCTCTAGTTGCAGTGAGCAGGGGATACTCTTCGTTGCAGTGCGCAGGCTTCTGAGCCTGGGGGGCTACACCCCATGGGGCTGCAAAGAGTCAGATATGACTGAAATGACTAAACACAGCACTCTTGTTGTGGAGCACAGGCTCTCGGCACTGGGGCTTAGTAAATGTGGCACTCGGGCTTGGGCTTAGTTGCTCTGGGGCATTTGAGATCTTCCTGGATCAGGGGTTGAAACCATGTTCTCTGTATTGGCAGGAGGATTCTTAACCACTGGACCACAGGGGGAGCCCTACCTTTTTTTTTCTTATTAAGCTAGCAAAGACTTTCAGCATAACATTGACTAGGAGGGCTGAGCCAGGACATCCTTGCTTTGTTTCTAATCTTAGAGGGAAAGTGTACAATCTCTGTGAGGCATGGTGTACAATCTCTTTTAAGCAGCTTTTTTATAGCTGTTACTGATAAGTTGAAGAAGTTGCTTTTAATTCCTAGTTTACTGAGAATTATTTTATGATGACTTGATCTTTGACTTTATCTAATGCTTTTTCAATGTCAACTGATACAATCATATCTTTCTTCTTTAGTAGTTACGTTAACTAATTTCCATATGTTGAACCAGCTTTGCATACTTTGAATAAATCTGACTTGATTTATGACTTTTATACAAGTGTATTTGTACCTGTATGTATTTATAAATACGTATTTGATTTGTTAATATTTTGTTGAGGATCCTGCATCTAACTTCTGGAGAGATACTGATCTGTAGTTGTCCTTTCTCAGTCAGTGTGTTTACCTTGTTTGATATTAGAGCAGAACTAGACTCAGTACATTTCAGAAGTGTTTCCTCTGCTTCTGTTTTCTGAAAGATATGAGATTATAGAGAATTGGTATAATTTCTACATTAAATGTTTGGTTGAATTTACTAGTAAACACCTGGATCTAGTTTTCTTTCTTTCAGTTCAGTTCAGTTCAGTTCAGTTGCTCAGTCGTGTCCGACTCTTTGTGACCCCATGAATCTCAGCACGCCAGGCCTCCCTGTCCATCACCAACTCCCGGAGTCCACTCAGACTCACGTCCATCGAGTCAGTGATGCCCTCCAGCCATCTCATCCTCTGTCGCCCCCTTCTCCTCCTGCCCCCAATCCCTCCCAGCATCAGAGTCTTTTCCAATGAGTCAACTCTTCGCATGAGGTGGCCAAAGTACTGGAGTTTCAGCTTTAGCATCATTCCTTCCAAAGAAATCCCAGGGCTGATCTTCTTTCTTTAGAAGGCTATTAATTATTTATTCAAGTTACTTAATAGATACAGAGTTATTCTGGTTATATGTTTGTCTATGTGCATTTTGGTAGTTTGTATCTTTTGAGAACTTGGACTGTTTCATCAAAGTTAACAAATGTGTGGGTCCAGTGTTCTGGCCTGGAGAATCCCAGCGCCGGGGAAGCCTGGTGGGCTGCCGTCTCTGGGGTCACACAGAGTCGGGCAGGACTGAAGTGACTTAGCAGCAGCAGCAGCAGCAGAGGTGGTTCATAGCATTTCTTTATCGTTTTATAAATGTCCAGGAGGTCAGTAGAGATGTACCTTTTCTCATCTCTGATGTTCTAATTTGTGTCTTGTCTCCTATTTTTTTCTTAGTTAGGCTAGAGTTTTATCAATTTTATTGATTTTTTCCTAAGAACTGGCTTTTAATTTCATTGATTTTCTCTATTGTTTTGTGTTTTCACTTTCATTGATTTTTGCTCTAATTTTTATCATTTCTTTTTCTTTTTTTTTTTTCTGCTTACTTTAGATTTAAACTGCACTCCTTTCTGTAGTTTTCCATGTGAGAGCTTTGGGTTAACAATGTTAGATTCTCCTATTCTAATACATGCATTTAATGCTAAAATTTCTCTCTGAGAACTATGTTGACATGTATCCTACATGTTTTCATAAGTTGTAATTTTCATTTTAATTCAGTTCAAAATAGTTTTGAGGTTTCTCTTGAAACTTTTTTCTTTGACCTATGATTGATTTTTAAATGTACTGTTTAAAACACAGAGTTACAGAGAATAGAGTAGTGGCTACCAGAGGGAAAGGAGTCAAAGTCTGCCTCCTTGGTCTGTCACTGACAGAGATTTTGGAGTTTCCTGCTGGAATGGTGGATTTATCTATTTTTTCTTAGAGTTCTTTTTGGCTTTTTCCTCATACATTTTGTTGCTCTCTTTGTAGATGCCTAAATATTTAGGATTGTCACTTTTGAGGGGAGGAATTTTCCATTTTATAATTATGTAACACCCCTCTTTATCCCTGATAATTGTTCTTGTTCTCAAGTATTATTGTTCAGTCACTAACTCGTGTCCAACTCTTTGTGAACCCATGGACTATAGCACGTAAGGCTTCTCTTTTGTTGGGATTTCCCAGGCAAGAATACTGGAGTGGGTTGCCATTTCCTTCTTCAGGGCATCTTCCTGACCCAAGGGTCGAATTTGCATCTCCTGCATTAGGAGGCAGATTTGTTACAACTAAGCCACCAGGGAAGCCTACTTTCAAGTGTGCTTGGTCTGAGATTAGTCTAACCATTATGGCTTCCTTTTTATTAGTAGTAATTTTGTGGTTTTCTTCACCCCTTTTCTTTTAACCTGAGTCTTTATAAAATGGGTATCTAATAAACAACATGTATCTGCAATGTGTTTTTATATCTATAGTCACAATCTCTGGGTCCCCCCCAGTTTTATTGGTAAATAATTGCCATATATCATTTTAAATTTTGTAAATTTAAAGTATACAGCATGATGGTTTAATTTAAATATATTGTGAAAAAATCAGGTTTAGTTAACATCTCTCATCTCATATAGATTCAATAAAAAAAGGAATACATGTTTCAATGCCATTCTCCCAAATCATCCCACCCTCTCCCTCTCCCTCTGAGCCCAAAAGTCCGCTGTATACATCTGTGTCTTTTTTGCTGTCTTGCATACAGGGTCATCATTGCCATCTTTCTAAATTCCATATATATGTGTTAGTATACTGTATTGGTGTTTTTCTTTCTGGCTTGCTTGGGGCTGGTGCACGAGGATGACCCAGAGGGATGTTGTGGGGAGGGAGGTGGGAGGGGGGTTCACGTTTGGGATCACATGTACACCCGTGGTGGATTCATGTCAATGTATGGCAAAACCAATACAGTATTGTAAAGTAAAAAATAAATAAATAAAAATAAAGTCAATGGAACACTTCAAAAAAAAAAAAAGGAATACAAAAGAATAACAGCAATGTCATGAGAACTTGTGGTGACTTGAAAACTCTTAGGATTTACTTTCCTAACAAAATAATCTCTGTTTTTAATTGATGCTTATGGACCACTCACACTTAAAATAATAGTTGCTATGGTTTAATTAATATTTACCCTGTCTCTGCTTTATATTCACTGAACTTATTCTTTGTTTTTCCTTCTGCCTTTTTTGTTGTTGTGTTAATTGAGCATTTTTTATAATTCTGTTTTCTCTCCTCTCTTGGAATGTGAACTATACTTCTTTTTAAAATTTGAAATGGTGGCCTTAAATTTACAGTATACATTTTTAGTGAATGTAAATCTGCTTTCAAATAACATGATACCATGTTGCCTATAGTGTAGGTAAATAATAAAAGAGACAATATTATCAACTATTTCACTTATCCATCTGCTATAAACACCATCTCTTTTATTATGGTACACATATTTTCTTGCATATTGTCTACTTTCCCATTAAGCTCATAACTCCTTACTCATAGTTATTTTATATTCCTGTCTGATTATTTCAACATGTATGTCAGACATGAGTCTGGTTTTGGGACTTCCTTTGTCCCCTCAGTTCAGTTCAGTTCAGTCATTCATTTGTGTCCGACTGTTTGTGACCCCATGAATCACAGCAGGCCAGGCCTCCCTGTCCATCACCAACTCCCAGAGTTAACACAGACTCATGTGCATCAAGTCAGTGAAGCCATCCAGCCATCTCATCCTCTGCCGTCCCCTTCTCCTGCCCCCAATCCCTCCCAGCATCAGGGTCTTTTCCAATGAGTCAGCTCTTCTCATGAGGTGGCCAAAGTATTGGAGTTTTAGCTTCAGCATCAGTCCTTCCAATGAACACTCAGGACTGGTCTCCTTTAGGATGGACTGGTTGGATCTCCTTGCAGTCCAAGGTACACTCAGGAGTCTTCTCCAACACCACAGTTCAAAAGCATCAATTCTTTGGCACTCAGCTTTCTTCACAGTTCAACTCTCACATCCATACATGACTACTGGAAAAACCATAGCCTTGACTAGACGGACCTTTGTTGAGAAAGTAATATCTCTGCTTTTGAATATGCTGTCTAGGTTGGTCATAACTTTCCTTCCAAGGAGTAAGCATCTTTTAATTTCATGGGTGCAATTACCATCTGGAGTGATTTTGGAGCCTGAAAAAATAATGTCTGCCAGTGTTTCCACTGTTTTCCCCATCTATTTCCCATGAAGTGATGGGAAATGGTGCCATGATCTTCATTTTCTGAATGTTGAGCTTTAAGCCAACTTTTTCACTCTCCTCTTTCACTTTCATCAAGAGACTTTTTAGTGCCTCTTCACTTTCTGCCATAAGGGTGGTGTCATCTGCATATCTGAGGTTATTGATATTTCTCTTGGCAATCTTGATTCCAGCTTGTGCTTGTTCCAGCCCAGCATTTCTCATGATGTACTCTGCATAGAAGTTAAAGAAGCAGGGTGACAATATACAGCATTGATGTGCTCCTTTTCCTATTTGGAACCAGTCTGTTGTTCCATGTCCAGTTCTAACTGTTGCTTCCTGACCTGCATGTTGGGACCTGACCTGAGCCATGACAGGCTCGATGGGCCACACTAGGCCTAAGCCTCAGGTTCTTGTAAGCATGAGTCATAATTCTGGGAAGCCCCACCAAGGTCCCTGATGACACCAAGCTCCCCCCCTCAATGACGCCAAGGTTAAGTCAATCACCATGATGACCCAAGGTTGAGTCAATCACCACATGCCAACTACACTATTGCTGAGACAAAAGACGGCCTGTATATAAGCAGCTGTGATTCAGAGCTCGGGGCCCTCATCAAGATTCCACTGCGCTGGATGAGACTTGGGCCCTAACTCGAGTTAGCAATAAACCCCTTTATGCTTTTGCATTGCTGTGGACGTCTTATTCTGTCAGTTTTGGGGACTCGGACTCTGGGCATAACATCTGGGGGCTCGTCCGGGATACCTTTTACCTGAGGGGAATAATACCCTCCCGACAGAAGGGGTTCCTTAACCTGAAAGAGGTCGACCTAGCTGGCATAAGGCCAAGGCCCAGCATCGTGCTGGGAAGGCGGCCAGCTCTGTGGACACCTTGTTGGTAAGATAACGTCAAGGGAAAGGAAGTTTCAGGGGGGCCCAAGAAGACCTAGTGCTGTGTTTTCAGCCGATGTGTATTTGTTATCTGTTCGTTGTGTCTGTGTGAGTGCCGGTATTGTCTCTGCTCTTTGTGTGTTCATTTTGTCTCCTGTGTTCTTCTCTGTAATCATGGGGCAAGCAACTTCTACTCCTTTGTCCCTTATGACTGACCACCTTTCTGATTTTAAGTCTAGAGCACAAAATCTATCGGTGTTAGTGAAGAAGAACAAACTAATGATTTTTTGTTCCGCAGAGTGGCCTGGCTTTGATGTTGGCTGGCCGTGAGAAGGAACCTTCAGCCTGCCAATTATTCAAGCAATTAGAGAGAAAGTGCTCACTCCTGGCCCGTCTGGACACCCAGACCAAACTCCCTATATTTTGGTCTGATAAGATTTGATAGAAAATCCACCGGCCTGGCTGAGACCTTTTATTCCCCAGCCCTTTACTTCCCTTTCCCCCACTTCATCTATCCCGCAGGTACTTGTTATAAAAACATCCGAAGAAAAAAAATACAAAGAGAGCAAACGGCCAGATGAAGCCGATATTCCAGGAATCCTCACTATATCCTAACCTAATTGACCTAGAAACCGATCTCTCCCCACCCCGCTATGCGCATCCACCTTTGCCCCCTCAGGTACCTCAGATCTCGTCCAGAGAAACGCAAAGGGATACCAACCCTCGGCTCCAACCCAGGAGGGGGGCCCCGCCCAGGGAACTCGAGAAAGAACTAGGGGAGCCCTAAATGTGGTGGATGAGGACAGCCCGGAAGCCCCCACCTCCACAGTCTGGGCACTTCCTGTTCGGCATTGGGGGGGTGGGCAGCCCGCCAAGACAGGGAACAAATGTACCAATACTGGCCCTTTTCCACTATGATTGTCAGAAGCTGTTACAAGTGCTTTTCACCACAGAAAAACGCGAACAGATATTGTCGGACGCACAGAAAAATGTTCCAGGGGTAGATGGGAGACCTACAACGCAACCTAATCTGATTGATGAGAGATTCCTCCTGACGTGGCCCCGATGGGACTTCGAACACACTAAAGGTAGGGAGTGTCTCCGAGTGTACCGCCAGACTCTAAAAGCCAGGAAACGAACAAATTTGGCTAAGGTAAATCTGGTTAGACAGGAGCCAGAAGAGAGCCCGGCAGCCTTCCTTGAGAGATTAATGGAAACTTTTAGGCAGTACACCCCCATGACCCACAGGCCAATGAGTCACGCGCGGCAGTTATGCTAGTATTTGTAAATCAGGCAGCCCCAGATATCAAGAGGAAACTGCAGAAAATAGAGAGGTTAGGGGAACAGAAAATAGAGAGGTTAGGGGAACAATCCATACAAGACCTGGTGAGGGCAACAGAGAGGGTTTTTAACCATAGAAAAACTCCAGAGAAAAGAAAAGAATGTGTTAGACGGTAAGAGGAAGTTCAAGGCCGAGAAAAACCGTAAGAATCAAAAAGAATTAGCCCAGATATTCTTTGCAGGGGTGAGACAAGGAGCTAATTCTCAGGGAACTAGTAAAGTCAGGCCGAGAGACAAAATAAAAAGACTAAGGACCAATGTGCATATTGTCAAGAGCGAGGACACTGGAGAAGAGAGTGCCCTAAAAGAAAACCGGGGGAAAAGCCCACCAGGGAAGAAGCACCTTCCCCGGGGGCCCACGTCTTATATGCAGGAGATGATAACAATTAGGAGGGGTCAGGGCTCAGTCCCCCTCCCCGAGTATACATGTGGAGGAAAAACCGGTTGACTTCATGGTAGACACGGGGGCCCAATACTCAGTCCTTACTCCTCGTCAAATGAGAGAATTTCTTGGGACTGCTGGGTATTGCAGGCTATAGATCTTGGGGTTTGCTAAAAAGGCCTGGCCATTATATGAAGGAAACAAAGAGAGTAAAAACTGGACTTGGACTGAGCCAATGAGACAGGCATTTCAAGAACTTCGGCAGGCTCTGCTGAAAGCCCCGGCCCTTGCTCTCCCTAACCCGTCTAAGCCCTTCCAACTGTTTGTGGATAAAAAACAGGGAGTAAAAAAGGGAGTTTTGATGCAACAGTGGGGGCCTTAGAAGCGACCTGTAGCCTACCTCTCTAAAAGACTGGACCCAATGGCCGCGGGGTAGCCACCCTGCCTCTGAATCATCGCAGCCACTGCTCTCCTGGTCCATGATACCGACAAGTTAACATATGGACAACAGCTCCTGGTCTACACTCCCCATGCCATTGAAGGGATTCTCAAGCAGCCCTCAGAGACTGTAAAACCCCCATATTGACTGTGAGATTGCCACTCCCGGAAATGGGAACCCTGCCCCCGACCCCCGAGTATCCCTCTTCCGATCTGAGCTGGATTCAAGAGAATGCCAACTGTCCGGAGGGCAAAGACAGATGGTATCGAGACCAAAATGACAACTTGTTGCTTCCGGCTAACTTTGGTCGACACCTTTGCACACACCTACATCAGACCACCCATCTGGGAGAAAAAAAGACTCTAGCACTCTTACAGACAGCACGTCTGCGGTTTCCCCGACAAAAGGCAACTATACAAGACATAGTCCGTGCCTGTAAGGCGTGCCAGATGATGAGACCAGGAAAAGGACAGCACACGGGTATAACGTACCAGGGAGAAAGGCCAGGACAACACTGGGAGATAGATTTTACAGAGTAAGGCCAGGCAAGTATGGGTACTGTTATCTGTTAATTCTGGTTGATACTTTCTCTGGGTGGGTAAAAGCATATCCCACTAAGAGAGAAACAGCAACAATGGTAGCTAAAAAACTCCTAGAAGAGATAGTGCCTAGGTTTGGGCTGCTGGTGACCATTGGCTCTGATAATGGACCTGCTTTTGTGAGTCAAATTGTTCAGGGACTGGCCTTAGCTCTGGGGACCGAATGGAAACTACATTGCAAATATAATCCCCAGAGCTCAGGACAAGTAAAAAAAAATGAATCAGACTCTAAAAAAAACTTTGGCAAAACTGGCAATGGAGACTGGTGGAGACTGGGTGACTCTCCTTCCCTTCGCGCTCTTCCGAGCGCGTAATACCCCCTCAAGCGGCATAAAATCAAGACATTAGAGCCTAGATGGAAGGGCCCTTATGTTGTTCTTACTACCCCTACTGCCCTGAAGGTCGACGGTATTGGACCTTGGGTGCACTGTAACCACGTGCGCTGTGCCACTCTGGAGGAACAAAAAAGGCCCAGAGAAAATGGAAGGTGACACCACATCCCTCCAACCCTTCAAAGATGAAGCTCACCCGTCGACAGGACCCAGACGAATCACCCTGGACCCTCAGACAGAGGAAGATTCCTCTATATGATCAAAAGACGGGGGGAATGTTGGGACCTGATCTGAGCCATGACAGGCTCGACAGGCCACACTGGGCCTAGACCTCAGCTTCTTGTAAGCAGGAGTCATAATTCTAGGAAGCCCCACCAAGGTCCCCGATGACACCAAGCTCCCCCCCTCAATGACGCCAAGGTTAAGTCAATCACCACGATGACCCAAGGTTGAGTCAATCACCGCATGCCAACTACACTATTGCTGAGACAAAAGACCACCTGTACATAAGCAGCTGTGATTCAGAGCTCGGGGCCCTCGTCAAGATTCCACTGTGTTGGATGAGACTTGGGCCCTAACTCGAGTTAGCAATAAACCCCTTTATGCTTTTGCATTGCTGTGGACGTCTAATTCTGTCAGTTTTGGGGACTCGGACTCTGGGCATAACACTGCATACAGATTTCTCAAGAGGCAGGTCAGGTGGTCTGGTATTCCCATCTCTTTCAGAATTTTCCACAGTTTATTTTGATCAACACAGTCAAAGGCTTTGGCATAGTCAATAAAGCAGACTCAGACTATGGTATTTTGGGTTCTTTAAAAGATTTTTTTTAGTTTACCTTCTGAAATGCCTTACAATTTTTTTTTGAAAGCTGTATTGTATCAGATAATAGGAATGGGTGCAAATTGACCTTTAGTATGTGAGGATTTATGTTAGCCTTGCCAGGAATTAGTCTGTCTAATGTACCTACAGATGTACCTACAGATGCCAGAAGCTTCAGATTGTTCTAGTGTCCTTGTTTGAGTCTCCCCTCTTGACCTTGGATTTTCCTAAGTTCACCTACTCAGAAAAATTCTGTGTATCACAATACTTGAAAATATCCTCCACTACCCTTATACCAGAACTGTTAATGTGGTGATAAGAGGTGGGGAGAGGAAGTGTTGTCTAACCTTCTGATTAAACCTCCATGCTTTAGTGGTCCAGTGACTTGGGCTGTTGCTTTCACTTGACTGTCTCCTATGGTATAGCTTTTTGCCTCTTGTCTCCTACTTCCTTCGATGGTTGAAATGTTTCTGGTCTGTTTTCTTAAAGCCTGACCAAAATTGATTTTTTATTTCCTCTTAGATGAGACAGGAAGGCTAAAGAGGGTTGAGAAAAAAGTCCTTACCCCAACGAGGGTAAGACTAGCAAGTATTTTCCTGTGGATTAGAGACCTTTGCTTGTTACGTGGAAGGCTCTGGGCATATGTCACAAAGATTATTCTTCTACTCCTTCCAGAGCCACCAGATATCTTTCTTGGATCTTCACTGTGAGAATCTGGTAGATTCCTAGCTGCAAAAGCCAAGAAAGCCTTTGGGCCTCCTAAGACTGGCGCCCAGGAGTTTCTTGCTCTCACGCTGGTCTGCACTCAGCCTCCACAACTCATCACATTTCCGCTGGAATGTTCCTCCCAGCTCATGGCTCCTGCAGTAGCCCTGTCTGCCCATGTTCTGTGGTGACAGTTCGACTTGCAACTTCAACACTCTAATGGGCCTAGCAAAAAAAAAAAAATCACTGATTTTCTGCTTGTCCATGTTTTTTCTGTTGTAAAAACAAGAGTATTGATTCCCAAGTTCTCTGCATGTCTCACCTGAAACCAGAAATGATAATATAGACTTAAACACAGTCCTTGTACGCTATTACAGATCTGCAACGAATTTTTATAGCATGGAAGAGACATTCTAGGGTCCTCATCCCTTCTGTGGCCTCTGTCCAATTTGAAATAAACTCCTGAAAGTGGAAACAAAGCTGTTTCATCCATCCTTTTGTACTCCAGTTAACAATCAGCCACTCAGGAAAGGGACTGTATTACCTTTCCTTTCCACCCTGAAAGTTGTAACCCTGAGGTTACACAGATGGTTGTTTACCTGAGTCCCCAGCAAATGGCTTCTGTGACTCATTGACTGTCCTCTGTACTTCCTTACATAGAAGACTGAGCAAATTTATGTTCGTGTGATGTTCTGAGACTCTCCTGTTGTTTCACAAGGTAGTTAGCCCCAAGCAGTGTTCTGTTTGCCTCCAAATAGATTCTGGAGAAACCTTGGCCTTGACTCTTGACAGTGACAGACACCTAATTCAAAACCGCCCTGGACTTGCTTTGTGCTTAGTGCCTGTTTCTATGGAGCGGAGATACATTTGGGGGGCTGCTTCTCATTAGCTTGTATTTCACATATTCAGAAGTTACAAGGTCATTACCACAGGAGGTGGAATCACACGAAGTCACTTCATCTATAAAAACAGTCTCCACGGATCACAGGCATGTGGGGCCTCGTCGTGTGTATTAGCTGAGGAGGGACATTTTTTACCTGCAAAAAGCCGCAGGGATTGCATAACCAAGAGCAGACATAAAACACAGAATCTCAGTGCTCTATATAAAATGGAAAGAAAGCCACAAGAGAAAAAAAGGATTCATCACTTATGCTGCGCTCTAAGTTGTCTGGATAGTTTATGATCCTTCATTAGTTATGCTTCACAGCACACTTAAGGGACAAAGTATTGGGTTCATTCAGAGGAAGGAGTATAAACTTTGAATCAGACATTTTAGCCTTTCCGATGCCTCTTCCATCCCACCCTGCAAGAATACTTGGAAGGTTGTAACCCTCAAATGATGGGAGAGCCCAGATTAATGGAAAGGTTGGAATTTTCTGTTGACAACTTGAGTCTGTCGGTAATAGGAATTCTCCTTCAGAGACCTAAAGAAAATAGATCTGACTGTGGTTCATGGGAGTTGAGGATGTTTTCATTCAGGCCTCTAACCATTATGCTTCTAGATTTGGGAACTAATATTTCTCTTTAGGGGATTCCCTGATGGCTCAGGATAAAGAATCAGCCTGCAATTCAGGAGACACAGGAGATGCAGGTTTGATCCCTGGATCAGAAAGACCCCCTGGAGAAGGAAATAGCAACCCACTCCAGTATTCTTGCCTAAAAATTGCCAGGGACAGAGAAGCCTGGCGGGCTACAGTCCAAAGGGTCTCAAAAAGTCAGACTCAACTGAGCACACACATTTCTCTTCAAAGACATGCTACCCCTGGGTTGTTTACCCTTGTTCCCAGTGGTGGAAACTCTCCCTGTGGATTCAGTTTTTAAAAAATCAATTTGTCAAGGTATGGAATAGTCGAGAGTTGGACAGTTACTTGGCTAGCATGAGCATTGGATCATTCATCTGAAGTTTTTGCATGAGCTGTTCTCGAACATTGGTTCACCTCTCCACTTTACTCTTCCTGGTAAAATACTGTCCATACGTGTGTGAGCTGGAGACCTGTGGGGTGTGATTGTCTGAGAGTGGAGCAAAATGAGGTCTGTTCTGAAGGCCAGCCTCAGAGGTAGCCATTCCAGGGAGCCATGCTGCCTGTCTCCAAATTAGGTCAGATCTGAAGAACCAGTAAATAGCTTCCTGGAAGAGGGCCAGGGGCAGACAGACTCTCTGAGCTCTGGATTGAATCAAGGGCTTTATGAGTAATTTGGAATATTTTAGGAGAGCAGAAGCCTGCCCATTTGAGGAACCACCCTCCCCCGAAATGGGGGTATGTTCTGACTCAAAGGAAAATTAACTCCTGTTAACTGTGGGTTTTTGAAATTTCCTCTTAACACCTTAGCCGGTCAACTCCTGCTCCCTGAGCAGTACACACAGCTCGGCGGGAGGGGAGGACTTGGCTTTGGGTGGAGCAGTTGAGTTTCATTCATTCAAAACACCAAGTCGTTTCTTAGTTTTGCCAAGTATTTCTCATGTACGTGGGGTATTTATTGCTTCTAAGTCTCTGTTTCCGGATCCCCCCCCGTTTTTTTTTTTGAGTAATAATAGTCTATTTTGTAGAGTTAAAAAATTGAAATGAACAATGAACAGTGTGTTTCCTAGTACATAATCTGTAGTTAGTAAACACCTAATGCTATTATAGCTTCATCATCAATCATCAACCTTGTAGTTGCCATCTTACTCAGATAAATTGCCTTGTTAAAAGCATCTAATGCCTTCTGCTAGTTTGAGGGTACCTAGTTAGTTCAGATCCTAAACAAATTTAGGAAGTTGGCATTTTGATCACCTTTCCTCCCTCTTTAATTGGAAGTTTACCCTTTAATCCTAGTCTCTTTTTCTCCCAGAAATATGGTCCACTCTAGTAAGTTTACCACACTTCATTTTAAATTACTTTAAGTAAAAATCCTGCCAAGCATTTTTGGAGTTGGAAAGAAAAAGCAGATTTTATAGAGGTGCTCCCCCAACCTCCCTTTCCTTCCTTCCCTTTCCCTCTCCCATTTCATTCTCTCTCTCTTTCTTTCTCTCTCTCCCTCTCTCTCCCACTCATTCTCTCCCTTTCTGTCTCTCTCACACACATACAGAGTGAAAAATCAGATACAGACATAGACATTAAAGAAAAGGCAGAAAGTGTTGGAGACTCTCAGATCACACCAGGCGGCATAGCTACCTGATGCATATCTATAGGATGAATTCGGGATGACAGCATTCTCCTCCCATGGACAGAGGAGCCTGGCGGGCTATAGTTCATAGGGTTGCGAAGAGGTGGACACTACTGAAGTGGCTGAGCACGCATGCACGTTCTATTTCTAGGACACAAGTTTGAAGTTAAAATTGTCCTGAAGTTCCACAGGCTTTTTAATTTCTATATGTTGTAAGTGTCATTTTAAATAAAACCACATTCCTACCAAAAGTATTCTTTATCAATGTTACACCCATTTAAAAAATACTCCCTACCCCAAGTAAGAAAAATGTTGGTTAAAGACCATATATTAAAAATAAGTATAGCTTTGGAATTCAGCTCTTTCGTGGAAATTGATCTATTTTTGTACCTGTGCACCTCTTTGAAGTCTTCAGTGTTGGGATAACTCACGGGGAATGACCATGCCTCCTTAATTGAAAAATGGCAAAAGTTATGCAAGCATTGTCTCACAATTGAATTAACTTGGATGATGAAACAATAGGCCTCCTAAAAGATACACATGCTCTACTGAGACTTTGAAAATACTGTCTTGATGATCTAAAAAGAAAAGAATGCTTTGGAAGTTGTTCCTAATTGGACAGACATTCTTGACTAATTCAGTTCATAGCTGAATGATTTCAAATGACCCTGAAGACTTCTTCAGGTTGAGAAAAGTTTCTGTTTTGTTCCTGAGATACAGGCATCTTCACAAAACCATGTGTACAAAGTCAGCTGTGATTGTTGACATTTTCAGTATATTTCTGGATAATTTTCAGTGTGAGACTACCTAATTTTTATTTAAAGGCTAAGTATTTTTTGACACAACTCCTCATATAAACATATTGGTTAATGTTTTGGCATCATTAAATGCAAGTTAGTTCATTCAAATCATTTATTCCTCCATGGAGTCGAGATTCTTACATCAAGGAATTGAAATTACTGTGGAACGGATGTCTCAGTCCATTGCTCTTGGAAGCATTGAGGACTCACTGCCAGACAACTGCCTTGGCTTCTGGTTGTCAATGAAATCAAGATCTAGCTTTGTTGGTGAGCGGAATGTCTCTCCTCAGACACTTGGGGCAGAGTCTTCTTTGGATGCTGAAAAAGGTGACAGACCCAATCTCTTTTCTGTAAAACACAGGAGAGAATCTATTAGATTAAACAAAAAGGATGTGATGTAATTTGACTCAAAACCAGGACATAACTCGTCTGTTTTACTGGTCCATTCTTCACTTCCCCTTGACTGAATTCATTTGCAGGATGCCCTAGGATTTAGGGTGTCTGTTTCTGGCAACATGATTGAAGCAAAAATCTATAATTTAAGTTTCCTTAGTTTTTATGGTTTCTCTATGCAAGAGAATTTTAAAATCATTTGGAACCTTAATCAGCATCAGAAATAGGGAAGAATCTATTATCAGTGACTAGTTATTGGTTACTGGTTATTGGTATTACAGGTGGGAAAGAGTGACAGGCATGTGGGAAAAGAAGGTGTAGCCATCTATGCCCTTCCCATCTGGTGTGCCAAAACATGGTCCCTGAATACTGAGAAAGTGACATTTTAGCCCCTTGCTATGGCCCTAAGTAGCCTCGTCCATTTTCCCCACATGCTGTATTTTACATTGTCATGTTTTATGTAGGAAGGATTGGTCTCAATCTGTGCTTCTCAACGTTTATCAGTCATCAAGATCTTTTGAAGGACTTGGTAAAAGGCAGATCTCTGCTGCTCCTCCAGAGTTTCAGATTCTGTAACTCTTGGGACTGAGAATTTCCTTTTCTAGTGAGTATTTATGGAGAAGGCAATGGCACCCCACTCCAGTACTCTTGCCTGGAAAATCCCATGGACAGAGGAGCCTGGTAGGCTGCCGTCTATGGGGTCGCACAGAGTTGGACATGACTGAAGTGACTTAGCAGCAGCAGCAGTAAGTATTTAAGTGGTGCTTTTGCTGCTGGCCTAGACAACACCCTATGAGAACCTTTGCTCTAGATGTTCTTAGAAACAAACCAAGTAATCTAGTGGGATAGCATAAGCAGATAAGAGGGTCACAGAATCTAAGTCCTACCTTGCCTTGTATTGCTAGCTGGACATCAACTGAGAGATACTCTTAAATGATTTCTTCCTGTTTCTAATTCTGGGCCTCTTGTGCACTTTGCATTCTCTCCAGTTCCTATACTTTTCTGGTCATTTTTTTCCCCATCTCATATCTTGGAAACCTATGTTCCATCCTTAAGAACACAATCTGGGCTTCTCAGGTGGCTTGGTGGTAAAGAACCCACCTGCCAATGCAGGAGACACGGATTTGATCCTTGGCTTGGGAAGGTTCCCTGAAAAAGGAAATGGCAGCCCACTCCAGTATTCTTGCTTGGGAGATCCATGGACAGAAGAGTTTGGTGGGTTACAGTACATGGGGTCAGGAAAGAATCTGACATGACTGAGTGACTAAACAATAACATGGGCACAGCCTCAGACTAGCCCTGACTAAATTCCATGTTACCGTATTCCTCGTTTTCCCAAATGGAATCTGTTTTAAACTCAAATCTTCTGAAACCTTAGGTAGACTGACTAGTCACCCCAGGGCCCAGGACTGCAGGAGTTTTTTAGGACACAAGACTTTCAGTGCTACAACCAGGAGAGTCTTAGACAAGCCAGGATGAGGTGGTCTCCTTACCCAACAGTGTGACCAAATTTTGATGCCTTCTAAATTTAATGAGTATCTGCCTTTGTTTTCCAAGTCATTTAGGTAATACCCATACCAGGAATGTGCACTGTTCTCTTTACTCTCAAGACACAGTTGAATGAAGAACACATTTTTATAACATATCTTACCTACAGATTGTCTTTATGGTAAAAAAATAAAAACATATTATTTACTTCCTTACCAGATCATAGGAACCATTTGAGAAGAAAAATGTTTTTTTACTGTAGGCCCCCCTTATCTGGTGGGAAGAAGAAAATCTTTGACTTCATACAGTTTTCTAAAAGACAAATTTGAAACACTAAATTAACCCTGACCTATAGCCAAAATTGGCTCTTAAAGTTCACATGTTTGGAAGTAAACAAAACCATTTATTTCTGCAGGCTTTCCATCTCATCTCTCTTCTGGGAGATTAATTCCATGAACTTCTCTAAAACAGTGTGATTTGCCAGCAGCAGGAAAAGTGTAACAAATTAATTATAGATGTATGTTAAATTACTTTCATTACCATCCCTGGTTTAGGGATAGGCTCACGTGAGTGGAAATGCTGATCAAAGAGTCTTTCAATCCATCCCCATGACGATAGCTACTTATGTTCTGCTTGTAATGCTGTTTCCAGATAAGGGAAGAAGCCAAGCTCTGATTTGAAGGGCTGGCTATTTACAGATTCATGAGGAAGGAATTTGGCTTATCCAGTATGATGTATCCATGTATATAGATGTGATATAACCTTCATTCTCATGAATTCTACTAGTCTGGCATTTCTGAAGTCGTGTAAATCTCAAAACATGTGCTAACTTCTAGCAACCCCTCAGTTTTCCTTACTGCCTTTTTGCCATCTCAGTTTGGGGAAGGCCTTGTGATTCCTCATGCTGCCCTTTCCAGCTCTTCAACCAAGCCTTCCTAGTTGTTGCTACTTGCTGGGTCTTGGGATCTGCTTTACTTCCTAACCAAAAGAAACTTTACCTTTTTACAGTGAAGCTAAAGCTGGAATTCACAGGAGATACAAAGTTTTTCTTTAGCCACAATATGTGCAACCTCAAAAAACTTAGTAACCTTAAGTCTCAGTTTTGAGATACTGAATAAACAAACCAGTGAACAATGGGCAGACACTATATAAAAACAGAATTTTGATCCATAACTTGCAGCAACCGGTCCAGGAAACCAAACCACATTTTCTGTAGCAATCGGTCCAACATAGTCACTTAATAGAGCTTAATAAGGTTCTCTAATACTTGACTCCATTTCCAGCTTAGGACCAGAAGGAAAAGGCCAGATATGTTTCGTAAGGCAGTCACATAGAGGCACTGTTTGTGGTTGCCCTGTCTTCAGCATCGCCATGCTGACAGCTCCGTCGGGGCATGCCTGAAGCCGTCCCTCCTCCGCTGTAAAGCTCCCCACTCCTCTGCCTGCCTCTCAGTCTCTGGCAAATTCAGATGCTGGTGGCCAACTCCTTTGTACAACAGTTTCTGAATAAATAGCCCTTGCTTCGTCATTCAGGAGACCTCTGTCTGTTTGCAGTTTTTTCCTCTATCAAAGAGGAGTTTGAAAGCAAAAAAGAGCCAGAAGGGGCCTGGGGGATTATTCAGAAGAGCACTTGGAACATCAGAGAGCTAGACTGCTCACTTGCTTTGTCCTACGAGGCTTGGAGGTGAGCGTGTCTGTGTGCCTCTCCCTGCTCACCCATCTTTTTCACAAAACACAAGTCTATGTTTAAAGAGGGTTTCACAGCTAAAACAAGAGTTTAAAACCCACCTCTGCCCTTCCAAAGTGGTAAAATAGCCCAGGCAATAGAAAATCAAGCTTAGAACTGCACTGAAGAAGTTTGTAGTAATTCATTTGCCCATTTCTAAGTGCCTCATACTTTTTTTTTCTCCTGGAAAAACCCTAGTTCAGATGAGAAAACTAAGATTTTGGGAGGTTCTCTAACTGGCTCAAAACCACGGGGCTCCTTAGTGCTGAGGCTGCAGGCAGAACTAGTGACTGTCAGCGATAAAGTCTCCATGAAAGAGGAGAAGCCAAAGTGTTGCCTCTCTCACACTGCGTCTGGATCCACAGAGCGTGTGGTCAGTGCCTCTGTCTCCTGCTGACCGCTCGCACCCACTGAGCACCTTCTGCTTCTCTGTGCCTGTGGATATCTGCATCCCACTTCTGAAGATGGCTGGAAATGCCTGAAACTTAATGTCCCTGGGATGACCCTGAAGCAATGACAGAGAAGTATTTATGGATAAATAGAACTCATACCCAGTTTACTTGTCTTTAAGTGGGACATTTCTTTCTTTATTTGTTTATTTTATTGAAGTATAATTGATTTACGATGCTGTATTAATTTCTGCTGTACAGCAAAATGATTCAGTTACATATAACTGAATATATACTGACATATATATATTATTTTTCCTATTCCTTTCCATCATGGTTTATCATAGGATATTGAATATAGTTCCCAGTGCTATACAATACAACCTTGTCTGTTATCCATTCTACTTATAATAATTTGCATCTACTAATCTCAAACTCCCAATCTATCCCTCCTCCAACCCCCTTGGCAATCACAAGTCTGTTTTGCCTGTCTCTGAGTCTGTTTCTGCTTCATAGATATATTCATTTGTGTCATAATTTAGATTCCACATAGGTGATGTCATATGATATTTGTCTTTCTCTTTCCTACCTCACCTAGTAAGATAATCTCTTGGTCTATCCATGTTGTAGCAAATGACCTAATTTCATTTTTTTTTTTTTGATAGCTGAGTAGTATTACATTGTATATATGTAACACATCTTTATCCTTTCATCCATTTAGAATATAGATGGACATTTAGAATATATAGTATATTTAGGTCTTGACTATTGTAAATAGTGGACTTCCCTGGTGGCTCAGACGGTTAAGCGTCTGTCTACAATGCGAGAAACCCGGGTTCAATCCCTGGGTTGGGAAGATCCCCTGGAGAAGGAAATGGAAATCCACTGCAGTACTATTGCCTGGAAAATCCCATGGACAGAGGAGCCTGGTAGGCTACATGTAGTCCATGGGGTCGCAAAGAGTCGGGCACGACTGAACAAATTCACTTCACTTCACTTCATTGTAAATAGTTCTTCTATGAACGTAAAGATGCATGTGTCTTTTTAAATTACAGTTTCATCCAGATAGAGGTCTAGGAATAGGATTGCTGGATTATGTGGCAGCTCTATTTTTTTGAGGAATCTCCATGTTGTTTTACACAGTAGCTGCACTGGTTTACATTCAGTGGGGTATTTCTGAGGTGTGTTCCACAGAGACCTCTGAGGGCTGTGGTTGCCCTCAGAAGTAGTATGGTAATTAACATCTGCTTCTTTATCTTCCTCCCCAGTCCTCATTGTGTCTCCTGAGATTGGATCCCAAATAATTTACTTGCTCCCAAATCCTTGGCTCAGAGATTGCTTTAGAAAGAACCCAAATCAAGACAGAGATGAAGCCATGTTTTGAAGATAATTCATCCTCCCAGCTTCACTAATCAAAGCATCCATTGTCTATAATGGTTTGAATGAAATGCAGGCATTAAAATCAGATAGGAAAATGCCAGATGTTACAGAGAATACAGCTTTTCAGGGAAGATTCTTTTTAATAAATCATTTGTCATCAAGTTACATAGCCATCCTTCTGAGGGTTTTGGAGCCAGAATTACAAGGGGTGTGTGTGTGTGTGTGTGTGTGTGTGTGTGTGTGTGTGTGTGTGTGTGTGTGTGTACCCAAATCCTTTAATCCTATGTAAATATTCAGATTTTCAGACCGAAGAAATTTAATTAACCTTTGATGATTGCACATTTCACTCATATTTTGAAGGCAAATACTTTAAAACTTAAAATATGAAGGAAAGTAAAATCTCAAAGGCAATATAAAATATATTGTGAATACCTTAATAAACCATGCTTCAGAAATAGACATAAACAACCCCAAGATCATAAAGGAAGGAAACAGAAAGAAGAGATGGAAAATGTAATTACTGAAATAAAACAATTATACTGTTAAAAGTACCTCTTTGAATGAATATTGATGACGGTGAGTCATACTAGGTTAGTGCCAGCTAAGGATCAGCGAGTTCTCCAGTTGTCTTTAGTGAGAGTTGATCTTTTCATGTTTACATAGATACTTTATTTTCATTCATGAGCTTCCTATATGATGTCTAATAAGAAATCCTTCTCTCAACAGCAATTATTGGTCAGTGATCAAGTAATAAAATAAATCAGGATATACATGTTTATTTGTATGGATGTATATTCATGCAAGGGTGTATGTGTGTATCCTAATTATAAAATATACTCATTTTAAAAAACACATAAAAATTTAAAAAGACCAGTGACCCTGTAAATAAACTCTTCGAAAGTAATAATCATTAGTATTTTAGCTTGTATATCTCAAATTTATTATATTTTTAAAGAAAACATATTTGTATATATAAACCCACACATATATATTAACAGATTTTAGATCAAAATGTATTAACTTTTGGAAATTCTTAATTTTTCACTTAGAATCCTCAGTGTTTTTCCATGACAAAAATATTTATTGAAAGCAATCTACAGTTGACTTCTTAATATCTCATTGTATTTATATCCCATAATTTATTTAACCTTCCCCTACCATTGGACATTTATGATGTTTGCACATATTTGCCATTATGAATAATGCTGCAATTAACATTTTTATCTATTGTCTTTTAGTCTCTTATATTAGTTTCTTTTGATAAATTGCTATAAGTGGAATTTTCTAAGACATGATTATGAGCATTTTAATACTCAACATATATCACTAAATTGTTTGTTTATATAACATGCATTTCTTGTCAGCAATGTATAATAGTTACTCTTTAATCAAATTCTTAACTCTATGTATTAACATTTAACTTTTATCACTTTGATACATGAAAAAAACTATCAGTTTTTAAATATAAATATGTTTGCTTACTAGTGAATATGTTTATGTTGTACGCCCATTTTTCTTTATAGTTTTAAGAGTCCTATATATTCTCACAATATTAACCCTTTGTCTTCATTTAACAAGTATTTATTGAGCATCTACTTTATGCTAAGCTTTATGCTAGACACAGGAGACACTTTATTGAATAAAATCGAAACAGTTTCTTCTTGTCGCTCAGATCTCAGTCAGCCTTTCTTCTTTGCTCATGAAGGTTACAGGCTATGAGAGACAGGCATTTGAACAAGTAGGTTTATAGCAGGAGTAGAGGTTGCTGTGGAGACCTAAAGGATCAGCAGTGTGGAGACCAGTCTGTATTAGCCTTAGGCCTAATATAGCAGGCCTAAGGCTATTTATCCTTAACAGTCCTGCCTACAAGGTTGACCCTTATATTTCATGAGAATTCCCATCATTCTATGTTAAGAAAGACTCACTGGGCCTGAACCACTTATCCAAATGACGTGGTTTATACTGAACACTTGCTCTCCTTCTGAGAGTCTTGAATCTTGGTACTTGCTTGGCAAAGGCTGCCTATGCGACCAGCCCCCCAACAAAAAATCTGAGCACTTAGTTTTCTAATGAGCTTCTAATATAGATAACATTTCACAAGTGTTGTCACAACTTATTAGTGTAAGAATTAAGCATGTTCTATGTGACTCCACTTAGAAGATCTTTGGAAGCTTGTAGCTGGTTTCTCCAGACTTCACCCCATGTGCCTTTTCCTTTTGTTGACTTTTATTTCTGTCTTTTTGCTGTGATAAATCTTACCTGTGCATATGGCGTATGCATCATATGCATACATCCTAGTAAATGTGGGGACTTTGGTGTGGCTTGAGGACGCTGGACAGTGGTACCCCACCCAGCCCTACTGCGTCTTTTGTAGGGGCATGTGAGGACATGTGAGGAACCAATAGCATCAGTTAGAGTTGTACTGATATCACAGTTTCAAAGCAATTTAACCATGTCTCAAAACAAAGAATAGTTTTAGAGGGAAGAAAAAAGATCCAGCAATCAACGAGTTAAAATGTATAGTACTTGCCATCTGATGAAAAATTACCAACATTTCAAAAAAGTGGGAAAATATAACCCATGATGATGAGAAAAATTGATCAAAACTCATCTAGAAATGAGGCAGGGGATATAGAGCAGATAAGGACATTTACATAGTTATTTAACTATTCCATATATTTATAAAGCTAGAGGAAAGATTGAATATGTAAGTAGGGACTAATAAACAAAATACCCCAATGAAAATTCTAGAGATGAAAATTATAATGTCTGAAACTTTAAAAAATGCACAGGATAGGAAAATATAGTGATTACAAATTAGACATTGCTTCAGGAAAGATCAGTGAAGTTGAAGATATAACAGCAGAAGTTACTCAGAATAAACCACAGATAACAAACAGCTATAAAAATTGAAAGGAGTGGTAGCAAACTATAGGAAATGCCAGACAGCCACATATTTGTGTAAACAGAGTCCGAAAAAGAAGAAGATAGAAAGGAAATTTGAAAAAATTTGAAAAGACACAAAGTGCCACAGAAGAGAAGTATGGAGGAGATGAAACAGACTCTGGCCAGAGATGAGCAGGAACCATTAGAAACATCCCTTTCATTCCTGATCCCATCAGACTAGCCCTGAATACCTGTGTTCTGTACAGCCTGTGAATAGATATTTTCCATGAATAAGTAACTGACTATGTCTCTTTTCATCTCAGGAAGAAGCAGACAGCTGAATGAGGCATCATCCTTGTGTTTTTTTCCATACTTCTCTGTCTCACATCCCTTCTTCCTCAACCTGAATGCTCTGAGACCGCACTTCTCTGTAAAGCATGAAAATCTGGATATTACCTCAGGCCTTTGTTTTTAGAAAACTCCATTTAGGCCTCTCTCGCATTCCAGAGATGGTCCACACTCTGTCCACGGAGTGTGTTTCCTCCCTGAATAAGCCTTTTCCCCCTTTACTCTGGCCTTTGAATTCTTCCCTGCACAAAGTCAAGAACCCATACCTCACTGTCCCAGGGACTCAGACATGACTGAGGATGTGACCATCCCCTGGAGATGCCCTCTCTCTTGCAGCAGTACTACCTGCTCAGAGGAGATGCTTCCTAAGGCATCAGGCAGAAACATGATTTTCTTCATCAAGTTTTCTTATCATGCTGCTGCTAAGTCGCTTCAGTCGTGTCTGACTCTGTGCGACCCCGTAGATGGCAGCCCACCAGGCTCCCGCATCCCTGGGATTCTCTAGGCAAGAATACTGGAGTGGGTTGCCATTTCCTTCTCCAATGCATGAAAGTGAAAAGTCAAAGTGAAGTCACTCAGTCGTGTCCTACTCTTCTCGACCCCATGGACTGCAGCCTACCAGGCTCCTCCGTCCATGGGATTTTCCAGGCAAGGGTACTGGAGTGGGGTGCCATCACCTTCTCCATTTATCATGCTACTTGTACACAATTGCTATGATACACTACTATACAGCCCTCTAAAAAGCCAAGGGTTTTAACTGAAACCCATATCAAAAGGGTCAAAAAGTGACAAAACTCTGTTCAAGAAGTGTGGAGAATAGAAGACTCCGATTTTAAGACAGTGCAATACAGGAATGGAAAGAATCACATAATGTGACAATGGGCTAGGGAATTGAAGGCTTGAGAAGAGTACAGAGTACTTGACATGAGTGCTGTAGAATATGGGCATGAGCTGATTTAGAATAAAAATAAGATTGTTGGAAGAAAATACTCAAGCTGTTTGAGGTCAATGATTGCAAATGTATATTGGCCCCCATTTGCACAGTTGTATCCACCACTTGTCAGTAACCTAAGTATGGAAAGGGGGACTCTGGGACTTGTCCAAATATGGATGGAGTTTTGGTAGGGCAAGTGTAAGAGAAGGACAAGAGGTCAAGGAGATTAAGGATATTTGCAAGTTACTTTAAAGAGAAATAGATTCTAAACTGCACAGTGAATAGAAAAGTAAATTAAGGAAGCTGCAGGGGAGTCCAGAAAGTATGTTGGGTCTCAGTGAAAAACAAAGAATTGAATTCTTGGGAATAATGGAAAGAACCAGAAGAAAAGAAGCTTGTGATCTGGGAGGAGAATGTCTGAGTTTACAGTGTCAAAAGTGGGAAAATGTCCCAAGTGTAAGTGGATTGTCATAAATGGTTGGCTGACATGGTGTAAAGCCAGTAACTCCAAAAATTAGTGGAAAAGTAAAACAAAACTGTAGAGCAAAAGCAAGAACCATCTTTTAGGATATTTTATTGATCATGTCGACTTATTTCATATTCTTTAACTAGAGTGCTTATTTTGAGGATTGTATATTGACTGCTTTGCTTCACTAACTTTTCTTCACTGTATCATATATGCTCACTTGAGTTCAGAAGAATAGAACATAGTGTTTAGGTAAATAGCAGATGAAATTTGGAGGAAGGAGAAGGAACCCACTTGTCAAGGTTGGGAGAGGCAAGTACAAGGTGAGTCAGGTTGGTTCAGTCACCCTGGTTCAGACAGTTTCTAGGTCTTACTTCTCTCATATGTAAAATGAAAATAATACTACTAGTTAAGTTGCTTTAAGGATTAAGTTAAGTAAATGAAATTAATATGTAATGCTTGATATATAAAAAGAACTTAAATAATCCAGTGCACATGGGTTGAAACGAAGTTCTATTAGTATCATCTGATATTAGAGTAAGATTTTAGTGATAGATCATAAATAGTATTACTAAAGTATAACAAGAATGGTCTCTTAATCACAATGACTATGCTTTCTGGGGGAGTGTCATAATGTGTGTCAGACTTAGCTCTTCATTATTTCTTAGTATTTCTTCTCTTCTCTTTGGTAACCCTTTCTTGCAAATTGCATTCATAAGTGCATTACTTGTCAGTCTGGTGTGGTAGGTAATTAACTCCTGAAGATTTTCTGCCTGGCGATTCCTGAAGACCCATTTAAGAGAAAATGTAATCAAATGTAAAAATGATTTTATTTAAATTATAAAGTTATAGGTTAACATTTTCATTTCTGGTGAAGATAGAATAAATGATCTACAGATCTAAGACTGAACATTGCCAAAACAAAATGGTGGCAGAAGCTTAACAATGAAAGTGAATTGCATTGAACTCTGCTTCTGACCTTTATTTCTGCTTGTTTGAAAGGTCTTGAATGGGACATTGGGATGCTGAGCCTCATTTTATCCACCTCAAAATACAATCCAGTTGTTGCTACTTACCCCCAAGGTTTTGTAGATGCCCAAGTGAAATAATACACATACCATGTGATTTTTCTTAGTAAACTCCACAGAAAAAGGAGATACCATTCACTGGTGGCACCCCAGCCAGCTGGCTCATATTTTTCAGTTACATTTGGGCTTTCAGCTGTTGCTGGGCAGGAGCCATCTCCCCTACATTTTTTTTTAAATCACTCTGTAAAACATTTTAGTTTACCAGATGGTTCTCTTTATATTGTAAAGCCCATTGTTTGCTGTTAACTTGAGTCATTGTTTTCCCCAAAGTAAAGAAAAAATACATATTGAATGCAAAAGAAGTTTCTTTCATAGAGTAGGAAGTTGATTTAATATAAAATGAGCATCTAGCCTGGCACATTTTGTTGCAGTACTGACGTCCTGGGAATTTACTTGAAAATGAGCCAAGTGCATTTAAAATTCCTATTATCCGGCAATGGGCAGTTCTGGGTTACATGCATATTAATCAACAGGGACTGCTGGAAACCCAGATGTGCAGGTGTTTTGCCTACATAAATGTGTGTGTAAAAATGATTTGCATATTCAATTTCTCATGGCAACTCATTGGAGCAGCCTGTAATTGGGTGATTTCCTGAAAATCCCAACTGAGAGTTTCCATCTATTTGGAAAAACAGAAATAGGAAGGCAGCCTTAAATTATAAAGTAATCCTTGGTTTCTGTGAAAGGCACCATGAGCCTTACTAATTATAAAATGTTTGTGTCACACAGGATAGTAAAATAATTATGATGATATGAATATAAAGAAAAACTAAACAGTTGAGTAAGTTTTATAAACTATGGATTAAATATGAATATGAAACTAAAGGTAAAAATGGTGGCAAGTGATTTTTGGCTTAAATATTGATAGTTTTAGATGTTCTCATTGAATATGGATAGACCAAGATATATACAGCATTTTCACAGAAGACCATTTATAGTATACTATCAGATACAAATCACACTCAAAAGCTATAAGATTAAATAAGTAACCTGAAAGATGACAGCTAATGTATTCATAATAGTCTCTTTAGCTGTTTTGAGGGCCTCTGGAAAACATTCATATGCTTTGTATCATTTGTGCCTCTGTGTGTGCGTGCACATGTATATGCATGTATATTTAATAGCCAATAAGATCATTGATTTCTTTCTCAAAAAACGAAAAAAGACAACTAATTTCAAGGAAATATTCAGACTCTGGTCAATCAAGGCATGTGTTCCACAGTTTGATCTTCTTGATAAATCCTATTGTTTGGCTATGGCGTATTATTCTTTGGCATACTTCAATAAGAATAACTTCAGACAATTCACACAAGCACTTTGGCTGTCGTTAACTCGAGTGATTAAATATGGAAAAACAGTCTTGAACCTCTTGCCATTCTCCTCTCACTGAACTTGCATTCACTCAGTTGCCATATTTTAATCATATTCATAGTTGCTATTTTGGCCATCAGTGCTGAATCAAGACCATGAGGCACAGTGCTGAATGTCATTTCTTCCCCGTCAATGAAGCCATGTGCATTCTGGCCCCCTTTTGTTTCCAGAGCCATGCCCTTTCTGGCCCTTATATCTCTGCCTTCCCGCCAGTGTTGACCAGAATGTACCTTTTCTAGTCTGCATCTGGCCAGCATTTGAACACTGGCTGACTGGCGAATGGCTTCTCATATGGCATGGGTGACAAGCAGAATTAAAAGACATCAAGCACCCCTCATTCTATATGTCCTAAGTGTGTGCATACAAAGGAGATTCATATTTTGCATTTTAGAGATTTCAACCAACTTAACACAGACACACACACGTGTAAGTCTGCCATTCCGGGCATAACTGGGATTGTGCTATCATCCAGTACTGTCATTAAGGAATCTGCCAGGAGGCTTTTCTCCTTTCCAACCAGATTTTGTATGTCATTAATGTTGTATTTACATGCTTCTTAGATGAAGTATGGCATTTACCGTTTGGGGCGCCATGGAAAGCAAGACACAAAGGTGTATTCTCAACGTTTCTTAACAGAGAAAATATTTAGATTATCTTTTTAGTTTATATTCACACTTTTTCTACTACCTGAGCAAAATCCTTATATTAAAGATTCACGTGTCCCTTATGATCAGGCTCACGTCCTATATACATTCATTATATCCACAGGGTTATTCTGGTTATTATTATGTAGTTGTTACATTGGCACTTTTTTGCATCACTGAATCACTTATGAGCCATTGAACCATTTTTATAAATTGTGTTTATAATATAGTATAATTGCAACAAACAAAGATGAGAGAATAACAAATGTAAATGGTAAGAAGTAAATGATGTGAAAACACATTACAGAAAATATCTGTTACCCTGTTAACTAAAAGTTAGCTGAGATGAACTGATCAGCTTTGTTCAGCCCAGACCTCAGAGCAGGTGTGCAGTGATACTGAATCATGGTTCTGTAGCATTCATATCTTACACTTGCAAATCATTGCTCAAAATCACAGTTCTGTGGCTTTCATATCTTACATGTAAGAAAAATACATTTTTCCTATTATCATATGTGCTGTTATATCTCCATAATAACTCAGTTGCCTAATGGGCCCTCAATAAAGCACCTAGACCCCCACAAACCACATTTTGAGAACATTTACTCCAAGAAACTTATATGCTTTTCTCTTTGGGGTTAAACTAACTAGATCTAGATAATTAGACAAGTTCTTTCCCCAAGGTCACACAGCTAATTAATTGCAACTGGCAAGAGCTCCAGCCTCCTCATCCCCTGACTGCTATGGCACCAGCCTCTTACTGCACCATGTTCCCACAGCCTGCACTGACTACTGGCAATTTGCCTGGATGATGGGCAGTTCTCAAATGTTGGTGAGCAGCAGCCACAGCCTGAAGGCTTGTTGAAACACAGGTTACTGGGCCCTATCCCAGAATATCTGACTCAGTAGACCTGGGATGGGGCTAAGGATCTGCATTCCTAACCAGTTTCCAGGTGATATCGCTGCTGGTCGAGGACTGTGACCCTTGGAGAACCTCTGGTGTCTTGCTCATCTCTGATAGTCCTCTGTAAGGGTGCTCCCCAAATTTTAATAAGCATACACATCACTTAGGGGTCTTGTTAAAATGCAGATTCTGCCTCTCTGATGAACTCCTTAATAATGCCAGGGCTGCTTGCACAAGCCGCACTTGAGGAAAACTCAAAAACACACTCAGCTACCAAGTCTACATGGGAGGAAAAACTGGAAACATGTCGTTTATCCCAGAAAAATAAAGAATTCTTCAAATATAGCATCACTTCCAAGAGGATGTGCTTGGATACACACCTGAAGCCATCCCCAACAACCCTAGGAGGCAGGGTGTGTCGCTCATGTCCAGTTCTCTTATGTTGCCACAACCAGCACTTCCCCAGGCTCTCTTAGGGTCCCTGGTGTGGTCTCAGTCTTACTCCCTTGCTTTGAGTAGGGTGGTAGTTTTCAGTATCTTCCAGGGCAAGAAGCCCCAGTGCTTGTGTGAAAGGGGAGTGTGTAGGAGGGTCCAGGCTACTACTATTTTGACCTGGTACTAAGCTGCCTGTCTTGTGACCAAGGTATACAACTGCCTCATTAGACTGTCTTTTCAGCTCAGAGATCTGTAACAAAATAAGCAAACAAGGCAGATGTGTGTGTGGTGAGGAAGGTGGTTCATACACTCAGGTTCTAACCCAGCCTTAGGATCAGAGTCCTTCATGTAATGTTTACCCTGTGACCCAATAGCATAGATCCTTCTGGCTTTCTCCTCTCTCTTAGACTTTGCCAGTAGCAATTTTGATCTTCATTTTCCTGTCCTAAATGCTCAGACCTCTGCCTTCTGCAGTTTAAGTGAACCATATATGTCTTGGCATACTCAGTCTCATTCATTTCTATATTCATTCATGATACCTTGTGTTATTGAGCCAGCAGTATTTTTTTGTCACTGAACCAACAATACTTACTGTGTGTCATTCTTAAGCCAATATTTGCTCCATGCCATGCCCTATACTAGACCTTGGGGATTTACCGGAATCTTATCCAGATCATGCTCTCGCCTTTGGAGAGATTTATATTAGTCCAGAGGGCATGTGGAGGGAGAGAAGGGGCCCAGACCAGTAAACTGACTGTCTCAATCCATCTCTCTCCCAATCTGTTATCTACAAAAAGTACCGATTCTGATATAACCTGGGGTAGGAAAGGCTTAAAGTCACCTTCAAAATACTCTATCCTAAGGGATCCATTAAAGAGTTTTAACCAGTGTGGATGACCCAATCTGGTTTGTATTTTGGAAAGATCACTCTGGCTGCTGTGTGTGCATGTGTGTGTGCGTGTGCATGTGTGTGTGTGTGTGTGTGTGTGTGTGTGTGTGTGAGAGAGAGAGAGAGAGAGAGAGAGAGAGAAAGAGAGGGATGCAGGGAAAGAGGGATGGAGGGAGAGAGAGAGATCAGTTAGGCAAAAAGAAATCCAGGTAAGAGGTAATAGTGGCCTGAACTAGTGTGGAAATAGAAAGAAGGAGATACCAGGAAGCCACAGAGAATTGAATCAGTGAACTTGATAATGGATTGGACTGTGGTGGGAAGGGCAGGAGAATGCTAAGAAATAATAAGAGATTCCAGTTGTTAGGCTTTGCATAGCCTTGCAGGATAGAGGTGACCTATTTTGTAGATAAGGTGAAAGTTCTAAAAACATTGATCACATGCCCAAGGTGGAAAGAATTAATAACCAGATAGTAGAACCTGACTCACGCTGACAATGAAGCCATGGTCTTCATCAGGATTTGTTCATTTTGGTATCAAAAATAGTCAGCTCCCTCAGGCTCAGAAAACAGACTGCCTGAAATGGAATCCAGGTTTCACCACAGGCTAGAGTTGTGGCCCCAAGCATGTTTTTGAATCCCCTCCATCTATATGTTTCTCATGTAGATAATAAAGATAAAAAATAGTTGAAACTTCTTACATTTGTTTAGTTTATTTCCTGGCACATGTAAGCACCCGATAAAGGGGAGGCACTGTCACGATTTTATCATTTAGCAGCTACTCTTCCCTAGTATTCTTAGAGTGGTCATATGCTTTCCAGTAAGAAGCAGCAGGGATCCAGCTCCTTGGCAGTGCATGGATGTACAAGCACCGTGGCAAGCTCCTGTGGCTCTCCATCTGCTTGCCGCTTTGGCAGGGCTCACCTGTCCCTCTAGCTCTCCCGTGTCTCTAGAGGAGGAGTTCTCCATGATGTGGACCTTGGGTCTCTGTCCATGTGATCACATCCATTTTTCTGACTTTAAATGCCATCTCCATTCTGACACGCATTTTTCTATCTCCAATCCTCTGCCTTGTGGCTCATTTATTCACCTGCCTCTTGACATTGCCACATGAATGCCCACGAGCCCAAAACGGAACTCCTGACTTTTCTCCCCAAACCTACTCTTCTCTAGACTTGTTGCTTTTCAGTTAATGGAAATTCCTTCAGTTTGCTTAGACTAAAAACAACGGTGCTAATTCTTTTCCTTGCATCCCAGAGCTAGTTTGTAGCAAATCCTATTAACTATACCTTCAGAATAAAGCTAATCCTAGCACTCCACACCCCCTCTGCTGCTCCCACCTTCCCCTGAGCCAGCTGCATCACTCACCTGGATAGTGCACGAGCCTCCTGCTTTATCCCCGAGCTTCTCTCCTTTGCAGCTGCAGCACATGTTCAACAAGGCAGCCACAGCGGTCCTTGAAAATGTGTGCCGATCACATCGCTCTTCCGCGCTAAACCCTCTGAAAGCGTCCCGTGATCTAAACACCGTGGTGTGCACTTGTATTATCTTTGTGACCACACTGCCTACTGCTGATCCCTGCACGAAGCGCTCCAGCCGCATGAGCCTCGTTGCTGGTCACGGAACTCACCAGGCACACTCCCATTTCAGGGCCTGTGGAATTGCAGTGCTGTCTGTCAGGAAGGCTCTTCCTCTAGGCACTCAGACAGCTACTTTCCTCACTTTCTGAGGTCCCTAAGCCAGTCATCCCTTGGTGAAGCCTTTCCTGATGTCTCAGATTTAAGCAACCAGTGTTCCGTATCCCACTTCCCTGCTTTATGTTATTTTATTGTTTTTAGCTTTTATCGTGCTTTTTAGCTGAACTTACCTATACACACACACACGTGCATTTTTTTTCTTTTCTCTACCAGAAGTAAGCCACATAAAGTTTGGGACTGTTTTGTTCATTTCTGTGTCCTCAGTACCTGGAATGGTATCTTACATATGGTAGTTCCTCAGTAAAAATTCATTGAATGATTGAGTACACTGAAATTTTCTGCTGTTTGTGATTTCACTCCTATTTCTTATTAGGTGACCCTTTGAATAATTCCCTATCTCAATACATCTCATTTTAGAGCTTCAGAAAAATACAAGATCTCTCATCAGTAAGTAATTGGTTCACTTTCCTGTCCTGGGCTAGCTCTTTGCACCACAGACTTTATGCCCATCCAAGCCGTTGACCCTCCACTTTCTTTGCCAATTGCTGCTCTACACGCTCTCCTGAAGCTTCTCGTCAAAACTGGCTTTGGATTCAGGGCTCCCCCCAGCTCTCTCCACCTTTTCCTGGATGTTGCCCAAACTCAATCTGTTTTTAAGAGTTATATCAATCAATTTAGGGAAATGAGCAAAGATGATACACTTTCAGCATGTTTGTTACATAAAAACACTGAGACATTTCCATAATTCAGATCTTTCTATATAACTCCAGGCTCTGAAATCTTTCCTGCATGTGGCTTACCAAATATTATCACAACCATTCTTGAATGTTGCTGCATAAATTACATTTAACATTTTTTTATATTGCTATGAATGGTTTCTTTGATATGTTTTTCTAATTTCTCTTATATCAATGTGATCATATATCCCAAGTGTTTGGAATAGTCCTAATTTGGTATCCCATTCTAAATAATCGCCAGCTTCCCTGGTGGCTCAGATGGTAAAGCATCTGCTTGCAATGCAGGAGACCTGGGTTCGATCCCTGGTTGGGAAGATCCCCTGGAGAAGGAAATGGCAACCCACTCCAGTACTCTTGCCTGGAAAATCCCATGGATGGAGGAGCCTGGTAGGCTGTGGTCCATGGGGTTGCTAAGAGTCAGACACGACTGAGCGACTTCATTTTCACTTTTCACTTTCACGCATTGGAGAAGGAAATGGCAACCCACTCCCAGTGTTCTTGCCTGGAGAATCCCAGGGACGGGGGAGCCTTGTGGGCTGCCATCTATGGGGTCGCACAGAGTCAGGCACGACTGAAGTGACTTAGCAGCAGCAGCAGCAGCAGTAAATTTTTATACTCAGAGCATCCTTCTTTAAAACCTGCTTCTCATTTACTTATTATTAATTCAACATTTTCTTCTTTGTAACTGAAGCTTTTCTGTGGGAAATGATTGACTCATGTATGATGCAACAAAGCACATAAATTTGAAAATTTTATGGAGAGCTATGCTTTGTACATACAAAAGTAGTTACTACTTTGACTTGCAAATAGAGTTCCTTAAATGATGAGCCTCACTTGAAATTAGTTAATGCTGATACTTTAAAACATAATGTCATAACAGATTCATAGTACTCTTTGAAATAACAACTGAAAAAAATGCAAAATACTACTAACAAATTAAGCCCTTATTGAAAATTGATCATATGATGTAAAGTTTGGAAGGTAAAGGTAACCTTTATAAGAAACAAAATTGACTAGAACCTTTCATATTTATATCCACAAATACGATTCACTTTTGGTTGCCAGTTAACAAAATTGTGTCTGGACTGTTTATGTTCTAAAGAAGAACAAGGAAGCAACCTAAATGTCCACTGACAGATGAATGGATAAAGAAGTTGTGGTATATACACAATGGAATATTACTCAGCCATAAAAGGAAACACGTTTGAGTCAGTTCTGTTGAGGTGGATGAACCTAGAACCTATTATACAGAGTGAAGTGAGTCAGAAAGAGAAAGATAAATATCGTATTCTAACGCATATATACAGAATCTGGAACAATTGTAATGGAGAACTTATTTACAGGGAAACAGTGGAGAAACAGACATAGAGAATAGACTTATGGACATGGGGAGAGGGGAGGAGAGGGTGAGATGTATGAAAAGAGTAACATGGAAACTTATATTACCATATGTAAAATAGATAGCCAACGGGAATTTGGTGTATGGCTCAGGAAACTCAAATAGGGGCTCTGTATCAACCTAGAGGGGTGTGATGGGGAGGTAGATGGGAGGGAGGTTCAAAAGGGAGGGGATATATGTATACCTCTGGCTGATTCATGTTGAGGTTTGACAGAAAACAACAAAATTCTGTAAAGCAATTATCCTTCAATAAAAAAAATTAAAAAAAGAACAACTTTAAGTCGGTTTTAGATAGAAAAGTTGTGATGTTCACATTTCATAAAGTAAATCAGATAATATTTGTGAAACTATATGTAGGTTTTTAGCCCTGTTTTATTAATATGGATTAGATAGAAAAATAGCATGTTTGATGATAAAATACCTATATATTTCATATGATAAATATTTCTAACCAAATAGTTAAGGGATGTATTTGAAAAGGTACTGAACTATAACTTAGAATGAATAGCAGTGTCTGCTTACCACGTAGGAGGGTAAAACACTTAAAATTGAGCCAAAAGTTAAAAAGATACAAGGATTTTCTAGGAACTGAAAAGTTTACACATGTTTTAGAGCACTGGGCTTATCTACTGGGAGTCTCTCCAGCTGGGTTAATATGGATATGGTTTCAACTCCAAGGCAACTCTCATATGTCACAGCTACCTCTTGGCTCACATATAGATCAAATGAATTGTTATTAACTCCATGTAATTTTAGTTTTAATTTCAGCACACATTTTTATAGTATATTATGCTTGTAACACATTAATATTTCTCAATTCATTATAGTTCTAATAATATCGTATTTGTGATGTGATATTTTTATAATTTATTTGTATATCTAAAAATAGAAAGCTCTGAAGTTATTGATAGAATACAAAATCTGCAGTGACTTCCTTGTGTCATTGTATTCCTACTAATAATATGTAATTCTTTTTATATAAATATGAATATTTTGAGTCATTAATAGGAAACTCATTTAACTATGAAATAGCTATGGTTATAGGAAGGCAGAATGACAGAATGTAGTCCACTGGAGAAGGGAATGGCAAACCACTTCAGTATTCTTGCCTTGAGAACCCCATGAACAGTATGAAAAGGCAAAATTATAGGATACTGAAAGAGGAACTCCCCAGGTCAGTAGGTGCCCAGTATGGTACCAGAGATCATTGGGGAAATAACTCGAGAAAAAATGAAGGGATGGAGCCAAAGCAAAAACAATACCCAGTTGTGGATGTGACTGGTGATAGAAGCAAGGTCTGATGCTGTAAAGAGCAATATTGCATAGGTCAGGTCCATGAATCAAGGCAAATTGGAAGTGGTCAAACAAGAGATGGCAAGAGTGAACATTGACATTCTAGGAATCAGCGAACTAAAATGGACTGGAATGGGTGAATTTAACCCAGATGACCATTATATCTACTACTGCGGGCAGGAATCCCTCAGAAGAAATGGAGTAGCCATCATGATCAAGAAAAGAGTCCAAAATGCAGTACCTGGATGCAATCTCAAAAATGACAGAATGATCTCTGTTCATCTCCAAGGCAAACCATTCAATATCACAGTTATCCAAGTCTATGCCCCAACCAGTAACGCTGAAGAAGCTGAAGTTGAATGGTTTTATGAAGACCTCCAAGACCTTTTAGAACTAGCACCCAAAAAAGATGTCCTTTTCATTATAGGGGACTGGAATGCAAAAGTAGGAAGTCAAGAAACACCTGGAGTAACAGGCAAATTTGGCCTTGGAATGTGGAAGGAAGCAGGGCAAAGACTAATAGAGTTTTGCCAAGAGAACGCACTGGTCATAGCAAACACCCTCTTCCAACAACACAAGAGAAGACTCTACACATGGACATCACCAGATGGTCAACACCGAAATCAGATTGATTATATTCTCTGCAGCCAAAGATGGAGAAGCTCTATGCAGTCAACAAAAACAAGACCGGGAGCTGACTGTGGCTCAGATCATGAACTCCTTATTGTCAAATTCAGACTTCAACTGAAGAAAGTAGGGAAAACCACATGACCTTTCAGGTATGACCTAAATCAAATCCCTTATGATTATAAAGTGGAAGTGAGAAATAGATTTAAGGGCCTAGATCTGATAGATAGAGTGCTTGATGAACTGTGGAATGAGGTTCATGACATTTTACAGGAGACAGGGATCAAGACCATCCCCATGGAAAAGAAATGCAAAAAAGCAAAATGGCTAAGGAAGCCTTATAAATAGCTGTGAAAAGAAGAGAAGCAAGAAACAAAGGAGAGAAGGAAAGATATAAGCATCTGAATGCAGAGTTCCAAAGAATAGCAAGAAGAGATAAGAAAACCTTCCTCAGGGATCAATGCAAAGAAATAGAGGAAAACAACAGAATGGGAAAGAATAGAGATCTTTTCAAGAAAATTAGAGATACCAAGGGAACATTTCATGGAAAGATGGCCTCGATAAAGGACAGAAATGGTATGGACCTAACAGAAGCAGAAGATATTAAGAAGAGGTGGCAAGGATACACAGAAAAACTGTCCAAAAAAGATCTTCATGACCCAGATAATCAGGATGGTGTGATCACTCACCTAGAGCCAGACATCTTGGAATGTGAAGTCAAGTGGGCCTTAGAAAGCATCACTACAAACAAAGCTAGTAGAGGTGATGGGATTCCAGTTGAGCTATTTCAAATCCTGAAAGATGATGCTGTGAAAGTGCTGCACTCAATATGCCAGCAAATTTGGAAAACTCAGCAGTGGCCACAGGACTGGAAAAGGTCCGTTTTCATTCCAATCCCAAAGAAAGGCAATGCCAAAGAATGCTCAAACTACCGCACAATTGCACTCATCTCACACGCTAGTAAAGTAATGCTCAAAATTCTCCAAGCCAGGCTTCAGCAATACGTGAACCGTGAACTCCCTGATGTTCAAGCTGGTTTTAGAAAAGGCAGAGGAACCAGAGATCAAATTGCCAACATCTTCTGGATCATGGAAAAAGCAAGAGAGTTCCAGAAAAACATCTATTTCTGCTTTATTGACTATGCCAAAGCCTTTGACTGTGGATCACAATAAACTGTGGAAAATTCTGAAAGAGAAGGTAATACCAGACCACCTAACCTGCCTCTTGAGAAATCTGTATGCAGGTCAGGAAGCAACAGTTAGAACTGGACATGGAACAACAGACTGGTTTCAAATAGAAAAAGGAGTACATCAAGGCTGTATATTGTCACCCTGCTTATTTAACTTCTATGCAGAGTACATCATGAGAAACGCTGGGCTGGAAGAAGCACAAGCTGGAATCAAGTTGCTGGGAGAAATATCAATAACCTCAGATATGCAGATGACACCACCCTTATGGCAGAAAGTGAAGAGGAATTAAAAAGCCTCTTGATGAAAGTGAAAGAGGACAGTGAAAAAGCTCAAACTTAAAGCTCAGCATTCAGAAAATGAAAATCATGGCATCTGGTCCCGTCACTTCATGGCAAATAGATGGGGAAACAGTGGAAACAGTGTCAGACTTTATTTTTTGGGCTCCAAAATCACTGCAGATGGTGACTGCAGCCATGAAATTAAAAGACACTTACTCCTTGGAAGAAAAGTTATGACCAACCTAGATAGTATATTCAAAAGCAGAGACATTACTTTGCCAACAAAGGTCTGTCTAGTTAAGGCTGTGGTTTTCCAGTCGTCATATATGGATGTGAAAGTTGGACTGTGAAGAGAGCTGAGTGCCGAAGAATTGATGCTTTTGAACTGTGGTGTTAGAGAAGACTCTTGAGAGTCTCTTGGACTGCAAGGAGATCCAACCAATCCATCCTAAAGGAGATCAGTCCTGGGATTTCTTTGGAAGGAATGATGCTAAAGCCGAAACTCCAGTACTTTGGCCACCTCATGTGAAGAGTTGACTCATTGGAAAATACTCTGATGCTAGGAGGGATTGGGGGCAGGAGGAGAAGGGGACAACAGACGATGAGATGGCTGGATGGCATCACTGACTCGATGGACATGAGTCTGAGTGAACTCCGGGAGTTGGGGATGGACAGGGAGGCCTGGCGTGCTGCGATTCATGGGGTCGCTAAGAGTCGGACACGACTGAGCGACTGAACTGAACTGATAGGAAGGCAATATCCTTCCTATAGCCATAGCATTGTAAAAATTCTCTGTGTTTATAGTGCTCAGAGTGTAGTGTATGCTGAAAATGAAGTAATTAATATATCTTGTTTATTTTAGCTTGCTTTTATCTTTCTCAACTATTCACATTTAATATTTTGATTTATGCTATTGTCTTATTGCATTATTTATTTCTAGTTTTCCCTCTTTTCTAATTATTCTGTTGGGGTGGGCCATTATAAAACAAAAGAAAATTCAGAATATAGTTCAACTATACTAGGACTAATAAACACATAGCTATAAGATCCATAACAATCCATAACCACACATATAACTTACATAGAAATTTTCGTGCTTTCTCTTCAAATAACATTTCTATCTTCTGAACTTATAATTAAGTTGTTCTATATTTAAATACTAGAATAGTGAGACACTAAGATAAGATTTTCACTTCAGGTCTGAGGCTCACCTATATAATATAACTAAACAAATATGTTTTAAAGTCCAGACAGTACTTAAGTGAATTAATTATATTAAATGTGGTAGTAATAATTTATCATTCTTTTAATAGAAAGAAGATTATTGAGTAGATTTATTGTGATTTAAGAGCCTGCTTTGCTCTGAAGTTTGGAGAAGCAGATGCCCTATATCAGTTTAGGTATAAGACACTTTCTACTTATAAGCTAGGAGCAAAAAGAGGTTATATAATTAAATGTCTAAGTCTATGGGGCTTCCCTGGTGGCACTAGTGGTAAAGAATCCACCTGCCAATGCAAGAGACATGAGAGACAAGGGTTTGATCCCTCAGTTGGGAAAATCCCCTGGAGGAGGGCACAACAACATATTCCAGTATTCTTGCCTGGAAAATTCCATGGATAGAGGAAGTCTGGAGGGCTAAAGTTCATAACATTGCAAAGAGTTGAACATGACTGAAGTGACTTAGCATGCATGCAAATTAAGTCTATAGGACAACTAAGTAAGACCATTGTAATTAACTTTACTTTTTTCCCCCCAGTTTTGCTGAAAATTAACTGACATACATCACTTTCAAGACATGCAGCCTGATGGTTTGATTTACATATGTTGTTAAATGGTTACCACGAGAGGTTCAGCTAACGTCTCTCTTCTCATATAGATACAATAAAAAGAAAAGAAAGAAAAACAACAAAAAATGTTCCCCTGTGATGCAAACTCTTAGAATTTACTGTCAATGACTTTCCTAAAGTAACATAGTGTTGTTTTTTTTTAAAGTTTTAGTAATGTATTTCATTTACCCTAATATCTCCAAAACAATATTTCAACATGGAACCAATGTAAACATATTTTAATATGATAATCTGTAGTCTTTTTTGGTATTAATTCTTTGACATTTGATATGCATTTCATGCTTACAGAATACCTCAGCTGGGACTAGCCCCAATTCAAGTAACCTGTAAGCTGCATGGGGCTGGTAGCTACTGTATTGGAAAGAGCGGGTCTATACATATTAATCTATAAACTTGTCAGTTTTTTTCACTCTCTTCAAGTAGTGTTTTTATTTCAAATGCTTTTGAAGGTAAACTGTTATCTACCTGAAAGTAATAACAACTGAATCTTTCTAATTTTGTGGATTCAAAGAGCTAATTTTTATCCTTGGGAGTTTCTGGTTTAGCTTTCATTCTCTTATATCCTGGCAAAGTTTTTTTTCCCCCCTTTTATTCTCCACTTATAGCTGTCTTTAAGAAAGGAGACATGAGGAGAAATTGAGTGTCAGATAATGATAGTAAAACATTCCCAGCAAGATGATTCCCAGCAATTGCTTGTATGTCAGGTTGTTCTCACCATGACTGGGAGAGTTTCAAATGGTAGTGAATCAATCAAGTCAAAACATATGCCATGAACACCACAAGAGAAACACTTCTGGAATGGCAAAATAAGGACCTCCAATAATCCACTCCTGCGTGAGGCTTCCCTGCTGGTCCAGTGGTTAAGACGCTGAGCTTCCACTGCAGCAGGTACAGATATGATCCCTGGTTGGGGAACTAAGATCCTACATGTGCAGGCAAAAAAAAAAAAAAACCAACCACTCCTCCATAGAGGAATGAGAACACTGGCAAAAGTCATGAAAATCAGCACATTCAGAACTCGATCTTAAACAAATGCTTGCAATCATTCTTTGGCTACATATACGTTTCTGCAAGAAAAAGAGCTGAATCTCAGTAAGACTGCAAGCTTCATGGCTTCTATCTCTCCTGATTCCCATTCCCAGCCCCCCTGTTCTCAGACCACTGTAATTCACTTTACTTTTTCCCCCCAGTTTTACTTAAAATTAAGTGACATACATCGTTTTCAAGACATACAGTGTGATAGTTTGATTTACGTATGTTGTGAAATGATTACCAGAAGAGGTTCAGCTAACATCTCTCTTTTCATATAGATACAATAAAAAGAAAAGAAAGAAAATAGCCATGATGAACAACAGCCTCACAGCCATGGTAACTATGAAAACCAGAAGCGTAGCAGCCTCTAAAATAGGCAGGATGGGCTGGAGTCCTCAGAAAGCATATGTGTCACTCTTTGACTTGTCTGCAAACTCCCTGGAGAAGATCCACTTTCAGGGCCTGTCTTTGTTTGACCTGACACAGAACTCACTTTGGAAACAGCGTCATCGCTAAGACATTGGTCTAAATAAATACATAAGCAAGCAGCAATTGCTTAACATTACTCTTTCCTGAGGTGGTGATATCAGTTGAGGCTAACAAGAGCCTGACAAAACACTTAAAAGGAAAAGCTGAGGAATTAGATGTCCATAGGGGACTTAAAAGATCCCAGATGTGTGCCAGGAGACCTAGAACACAGCATGTGCAGGACAGTGGGAATGCTCAGGAGAGACCCGAGAGGGCCTTTTTCTCTTACCACTGGCCTGGCGGCGTATAGTCCATGGGGTCGCAAACAGTCAGACCCGACTGAGCGACTAACACTTACTTTACTTAAGGCTCTATGCAAACAGGAAGTGAAGGTTAAGGCACAGTTTTAAACCACCAGCCTGTGCATTGACAATGTGCCCAACCACACACAAAGAGCCCCATGGCAAAGGCAGGAAGTCTCTGGGTCAAGGAAGTCTCTAAATAATCATTACCAGACTACCAAGCCAACCAAGCACAATCTTTGGTGACTTCAAATGACAAAGAATGCAGACTTTGCTTAATTTGACCAAGAAAGTCACAAAATAAGCAAACAGAAGCAACAATACGATGGAAAGTTTTTTCACACATTGAAGTATGGGGAAGTCATTCTACTTTATATTTGATTGTCTTGAACTCTATGCTTAGAACTACCTGTCTTATGGTCTGTTGAGCATTCATTGTACATCTGCTTCACCCATTAAAGAAAATAATTCATTTAAGTTGGAGCCAGGTGGTCATTGTGCGTGTGGTTTCAGACATGTTCCTGCATCACTGAGAATCTGTGTTCTCTAAACTGTATGAAACTCAAGGATACCACCAATGGTTTGCAAAATACTATGTGCCTAACGGCAGAAAGTCAAACTTTGAGATACAAGGAGAAATAGATAAAATAAAAGTACAAGGAGAAAGAGATAAACCCACTCTTTATTTGATAGTCAATACCTCTCTCAGAAACGGAAGGTCCAGCAAAGAGGACACAGATGAACTCAACAGCACCTCAGTTAGACTGCGTGTAATGGGCCTCTTATAGACTGCTTCATCCACCAGCATCAGCATTCACACTCCTCTCAAGCTCACACAGAAAATTCACCAAGAGAGACCACGTTCTGGGCCATGATGAAACAAGATTTAAGAGGATAAAAATCATACAATACATGCTCTCAGACCCATTAGAATGTCTAAAATACAAAAGGACGGGCTATAACAAGTGTTGGCAAGAACGTGGAAAAATCAGAACCCATAGAACCCTTAGATTGAAGGTGGGAGGAGAAGGAGACAACAGAGGATGAAATGGTTGGATGGCATCACCGACTCAATGGACATGAGTTTGAGTAAATTCCGGTAGCTGGTGATGGACAGGGAGGTGTGGCGTGCTGCAGTCCACAGGGTTGCAGAGTCGGATGCAACTGAGCGACTGAACTGAACTGAACTGAGAACCCTTAGACATTGCTGGTAGGTTATGAAATGGTGTAGTCACTTTGGAAAACAGTTTGGCAGTTCCTCAAAATGTTAAACATAGAGTTACTGTATGACCTAGTAATTTGACTCTTTAGTTTATGTTCATTTAATTGAAAACATGTGTCCACACAGAAACTTGTACATGAATATTTGTAGCAGCATTATACATAATAACTAAAAAGCAAAAACAACGCAGATGTCTTGCACCTGATGAATGAATAAATAATATATATCCAAACAAAATGTCATATATTTATACAATAGAATACTATTTGGCAATAAAAATGAATGACTTTCTATTATAGGCTACAAAATGTGTGAACCTTGAAAGCATTATGCTAAGTGAAAGAAAGTAAAGACTACATATTTTTTAATTCCATTTATATGAAATGTTTGGGTAAATCTCAAAAGACAGAAGGCAGGCTAGTGATTACAAAATTCTGGGGGAAGGAGGAAAGGGCAGTAGCAGTATCTAATGGGTATGGTTTTTTTGCAGGGGAAGGGATGAAAATGTTTTGGAATTAGATGAGTGGTTACACACCTGTCTGTGTACACTGAATTGGGAACTTTAAATGGTGACTTTTTGAGCACATAAGTTATATCTCGATAAAGCCATTGTAGCAAAAACACAGTATACTACTAGAAGGGCCCTAGAAAATTCATGCTTAATCAACATGCTCCTCAGCATACAGAATTACTGTACCGTTATCATGTGGAATTGAAGGCTGAACTTTCTTTATCTTCTGCCCACATTCAAGCCCAAGGCCTGGAAACAATATACACAAGGCATTCAGTGCTCTGAGAAGTTGCTATCAATGGTTCATTCCGATGGACTAATTGAAGTGTCAGAAATAGTTTGGGTAAAGGTGTAAGATGAATTGTGTTCACCCAAAATTTGTATGTTGAAATCCAAATTCCTAGTCTTCTCAGATTGTGACTATATCTGGAGGTAGAGTCTTTAAAAAAAAAAAAGATGTAAGTTCAACAGGGTCCTTAGAGTGGGCCCTAATCCAATATGATTAGTGTCCTTAGAGAGGAGGAGATGGGACAGAGACACACACAGAGAGAGGCCCGTGTAAAGACACAGGGAGAGGAAGGCCATCTACCAGCCAAGGAGACGTTCAGAAGAAACCAGGCTTTAAGTCTCCAGAACTGAGACAAAATTAATTTCTGGTGTGTAAGCCACCCAGCCCATGGTATTTGTTATCACAGCCTTACCAAACCGTTTAAGAAGGGAAAGATTTGAATGGTCTTTGCATCTCCAAGAAAATTAGCAAAATTTTATGCTCCAAAAGGTAAACTCTAGAAGTTACCAAAATTAAAGGAGCCATGTGTTTTTCTTCAGTCGATGAAGTTTAATTTCAACCACTTCATTGCCAGCGACGTTGACTTTACTTTTTGTGCCTTGATGCTGAAGGGCCCTTACATAATTTGCTAATAATTAAATAATTAAAGAGAACTCTACCTAAGAAAAGTCTGCCCCCTCTAGCCATAGCTATGTCAGCTAGGTAAATGTAAGCAGAAAGGTCACTGTCATCAGCTGTCTTGTCATTGTGGTGCCATTAACCCTCTGTTAAGTGTTTTCAAATCATTCTCAGTAAAGAATATCTCTGAAACCAATTCTTGGAACTGTTCATACCCTCTGCATACAGTGTTTTCCTCCCTAGAAAAGAGTTAGCATATAAATGATCCTCATGTGCTCAGCACTGTGCAGCCTCTCTTCCAGTGCAGTGGAGCAAGTCAGAGAGAGGCTCATGGGGGTGATGTTAGCAGTGTGGGCAGAGGGGTCCAGATGACGCGATTCTATGCAGTTCATGTTAAAGTTATTTTCATCTAAACTTAAGAATAATCTAAATCCGTAGCATAAACTATCAGCTATGTTAACAAAATACACATTTTTTTCAAACTACTTTCCAAATCCCTACCTCATTTTACACCTGCAGTGACTTTATTTACACCGATAATGACTATTCTTTAGTTGGCTAAAGGAGTTGCGGATACACGGTACAAGTCGTAGACCCAGTGAAGCTGACTCACACATTATGAGAAGTTGAGTTTGAGATAACATAAAGTTTCACTATTTCTAATTAATGCCAGAAAGATATGATTATTGAAAACTCCTTAAGTAAATCTTCTGTTTATATTTTAAATAATTTATTATCTAACAAATAGATATTGTTGGTAAGTTTGAGGGATCTCCAAGTTTTTGTAATTAAAACTAATTTGTAATCCATTTTATATTTTATATAAATGGATATTTTTTACCTGCTAAGGAATGTTTGATTCTCTCAAGAATGTTTAGAGATAACCTCCTCCCTGCTAAAAACTGAAATTTTACATTATAAAGTCACTTACTTGGGAATGTGCTGACACTTTGATTTAGGTGATTTTTTGTATTGTTCTTGGGTTGTCAGTAATATTAATGTAATATTAATTCATATTAATTTTTAAAATTAAGGTATTAATATCATATTTGTTCCCATATTTCCCCTCTTTCTGGGTACATTCATTTTTTTAGGGTAAAATTTTAAAGTCCTCTTCAAAGCAGCTTGTGATTCTTGCTTTAAAACAAAAATAGTACTCCCATGCTTCCTCCTTATGCTGTTGCCTAAGAAAGAGACGGAAATGAGAGGACTATATCCGTGCTTATCTTCCACTTGACCAGGTGAGAAGAGGAGGACACTCAGCCCACCCTTACTCCGCAGCTCTCACACCATGCCTTCCTCACCACCTGCTCTTCTGCGCCCCCACCCCACCCCTCACTCAGACAGGGTAGGAGTGCAGAGCTATCACTTTCCTCCAGAAACTTCCAACCCATGGGGATGTAAGAAGAGTTCAGAAATGGGGCTGGAAACTACTTGTTTTGCACAAGGCCTAATATATGTGAGCCTCAAATCTCGAACTTGAAGGGAATACACACCTAATGGAAATATCACCGTGCTGTCAGCTGTAAATCCCCTCCCTTGTCTGTGTCACTGTAGCCCTTAAAAAGTCTTGGGCTCCCAGTGGTATTTTTGAGCAGTGTCTTTATGTATTGAAGGAAGAGAGCAGTTAGGAGATTTAGAATCCAATTAACTTTGCACCTGAGTATTGTTGGATTAACTCTGAACATGTCACTCTGCTCTAGTAAATCGAGTAAGAAACATCAGATTAATTATGACTATAAAAGGTGACAGTGAGCAGGGACTATGATAATTTTTGTTCCCTTTATCCTGCTTATAATAGAAAACATTGTGAATAGTATTTCACAACATGAAGTTGTGCATTGTACAATCTGTATAACAAATATGACAACTCTGCTTAGAGAGTTAAAATTATATAGATGAGATTTATATAAAGTGAAAGAATGCTTAACTTTTTGCTGAGTCATTTGGCTTTTAAACCTCTTAGGACTATCCAGGGAAGATATTAGCATTTTGAATTTTAAAAATGTAGTTAACATCTAAAAATCCTTCAATCCAGATACATATCCATGATTTTGGAGCTAAATATCAAAATTATAAATCCCAGTCCACTGATGTGATCACATGCTGTATCTATTGGCTTTCAATCAAGTATATACACACAAAAATTTTTTTAATTCAAATATTGTGACATAATTGTGACAATATTGTACCAAAATGCCATTAAAAATCTTTCATGTATATTTCTATTAGTGGAAAGATAAAGTAGACAGTTTTCCCTGTTCCTCCTACTAAGTACATGTAAAAACCCTTGGGTATTATATATGGGTAGAGAGAAGAGGCAGATGGGCTAAAGTCCTCAGACCTGAGGAATGGTACTGTAACTTTAATCAAAAATCTCTAATCGTGCAAGAACAAAGTAAATCTCAGTTTCTACAAGAGAAGCAGCATCTGTGAAGACCAACATGATACGGATGTTAGAACTATCAGATAAGGACTTTAAAGCAGCCATCAAAAATATTTCTGAGCAGTTCCTAACACACTTGAAACAGATGAAATAGCAGCCTAAGCAGAGAAACAGTGTTAGCAAATGGACTGTGATCTAAGTTACACCTGATCGGAAATTAACTCAAAGTGAATCATGAACTAAAGTGTAAAATATAAAACTATGACTGTTAAAACAGCAGAGAATGGTCATAATCTAGGGGTACACAAAGACTTCATAGACTTGACACCAAAGCAAGACAAAGAAAGTCAATCCATTGGTCTTCATCAAAGGTAAATTTTAAAAATTCCCTCTGTGAAAGACCCTGTTAAGATGATGAAATTAATCAAAATGTAAACAGAAAGATCTTAAAATTCACAATCAAAATGATGTAAAGACAAGCTGCAAACTCAAAGAAATATATCTGACAAAAACCTTATATCTATAATATACAGAGAACTCTCCTAACAGTAGAACAGTACATGACAAAATCCAAACAACAGTCCTATTAGAAAGTGACAGAAGACATCACTGAAAAGGTTGCATGGATGACAAAATACAGCAGAAGATGCTCAACATCATTAGCTGCTACAGACATCATAACCCCTCAAAATCCATAATTCCATTTCCCAGAAACTCTGAATATGCTATCTTGCATTCCAAGGGGACTTGCAGCTGTGAATAAGTTTTTAGGAATCTTACAATGAAACTGTCCTGGATTATACAGCAGGGCCTGATGTAATCACAAGTGTCCTTATAAGAGGGAGGCACGATCAGAGATAAGAGAAGATGCTATGACACTGCCTTTGAAGATAGGGGAAAGGGCCAGGAGCCAAAGATTATCTCTAGAAGTCGAAAACGCTAGGAAATATTCTCCCCTAGAGTCTTCCTGCATTCTACACTTCTGACCTCCTGATCTGTAAGCAAATAAATAAATCTGTCTTGTTTTAAGGCACTAAATTTGAGATAATTTCCTACAGCAGCAATAGGAAATTAATTCAACTATCCATTAGAGAAATGGATCTTATTTCATACAGAAAGATCTTGCTACAAACCTATGAGAGCAGTTAAAGTTTGAAAAATAGTGACAATGGCAAATCATGTGAGGATGCACAGAAAATAAATCGTCCTTACATTTCTGTTCCCAGGTTCAGTCCCTGGGTCGGGAGGATCTCCTGGAGAAGGAAATGGCAACCCACTCCAGTATTCTTACCTTCTGTTAGAAATATAAATATAAATGTTAGCGCCTCTCTGAAAAATTATTTGGCAGTTTCTTTAAAAAATGAAGTATATATTACCATTTGATCCAGCAGTTGCACTCCTGGACATTTATCCCAAGTAAATGAAAATTTATGTCCACGCAAAAACTTGTACATGATTGTTCATAGCAGCTTTGTTTGTAAAAGCTAAAAACTTGAAAAAATAAAAATGTCCTTCAGTAAGTGTATGGTTAAAATGTGGTACATCCATAACATAGAATACTAGTCACCAATAAAAAAAAGAATAAACTTTTGATACCCACAACAACTTGGATGTTCTAATGGCATTATACTTAGTAACAAAGCCAAATCTCATACTATATGATTCGCTCTATATAATATTCTCAAAATGATGCAATTATAGAGATGAAAAGCAGGTTTTCGATTACAAGGGATTAGAGATGTTGGGCAGCTGGGGGCAGGTTGTGACTGTAAGGGTGTAGCAAGAGGGAAATCTTTATGGTGATAGAATTGTCCTGTGTGTTTATTATGGTGATGGTTACATAAATCTATGCCTATGATAAAAGAACAGAACTATACATGCAAAGTCAAGTTCCCGATTTGATGACATACTGTAATTATGTAAGACAGAACCATTGGTTGAAACCAGGTTATGGGTACTTGGCACCTTGAGGTGCTATCTTTGCAACTCTTCTGAAATTATAATTCTTCTTAAGTTAAAAAAAAATTGTAGCAAAAGGTGGGATGGACTCAACTAATATCTTTCCAAAAGAGATGGCTAAAAGTTTAATTAATGGTGAGGCTTTCTTTGTTTAGGAAAACCAAGATATAGATAGAAAGGTTTTTTAGTTACTTTTCATATCATTTTATTTTTTTAGCTTGAAATACGTTATGCATACAGAAGAATACATAAAATAAATACTTAAATGTCACTCTAGAAGTTGAATATAACGAAAACCTTAGAAAGACCTTATATTCGACAGTTATGACAGCCCCTCTGTGCCCTAGAGATAACCTCTCTCCTGACATCTGTGATAATCCCCTGGTTAAAATGGTTCCTTTCTGATGGGAGAGGAAGCCAGAAACTTACTCATGAGGTCAATAGAAAATCAAAGAGGTGTTAGAGAAAGTATTCATAAAAGCATTTAGTAATACTATTATAGTCAAGATTCAAGATCAACATAAAGTGCTTATTTCCTTTTGAAGTTCTATTTGGCCAGTTAGCAACACTTGTTTAATAAAATGCTTAGAATCCAATAGCCAAAACTAAAGAACAGGAAATAATGTAATCCTGTTACCAGACATTCTTGTTCTCTCTTTTTAATGTGTATGTGTGCTTTCCTTATGCCTCGGTCCAGATGAGAATATCAAGAATAAAAACTGTTTATGACTGTTGCACAATTACAGCAAAAATAGTCCCCTTCTGTGTATTTATCTCTGAACACTATACCAGGAATCCTTGTCTGTTTTGAGCTTTATATTAATGGAAGCATACTACTTATTTTCTTCTGTGAGTTGCATCTCTTGCTACTGTTATGTCTTTAAGATTTGTCTTTCATGAGCCTGGCTGTAGTTCTTTACTTTTCAAAGCTAAACAGTATTCTGTTTATGAAATGATTACTGGTGAACTTTCTAGCCCTCTGCTGTTAAATATTAGCCCCAACCCCTTTTTCTTTTTTTCTTAGGAGCAAGTCTGAACAGAGAAAGTGTGTTCTCAGGTGTTTCCAGCCAGGTCTAGCTGGAGCTGAGAATAGGAGGATTACTTTAAAACTGAGTTTCATGTTGGAAAGTCACTGGCCTGCTTTGTGGCATTCACGTTCTGCAATACCAGTTTCATTAGTAATGGCAATGCTTTAGCCTCCATCTGCCTCACTCTTTTTGACCGAATTCTCAGTTGTTACAGTTAGGCAGGGAAGAAAAGGATTACATATTTTTTCCTCTTTTGAAACCCCACATTGACATTCTAATTACCAAATTTATTCTTTTTCTTGGTCTTTCCATTGTGTGGATGTCTCCCTCTTTCTTGAATTCCCCCTTCCCTGGCTCCAACCACATTGTTATGGTTCTCCTCTTCTTGTTGAGTTTTCTCTTTGTAAGATCTTGTGTTTAATAGACTGAGTCTTTACCATATGCCAGACTCTGCTGGAGGCTCACTTGTTTACTCTTCTAGATTAATTTTAGAATAATTTTTTCAAGTGAAAAAATTGTCTTGTTTTAATACATGCATTGAGTTGGGAATCATGAGTATCTTCCGATATTTGTTTGCCCCATGGAAACACCTGGTGGTAGCGGTGTAGTTGCTAAGTGGTTTCTGACTCTTGTGACTCCATGGACTGTGGCCTGCCAGACTCCTCTGTCCATGGCATTCTCCAGGCAAGAATACTGGAGCGGGTTGCCATTTCCCTCTACAGGGGATCTTCCCGACGCAGGGATCGAACCCGGGTCTCCTGCCTTGTAGGCTGATTCTTTACCTACTGAGCTATGAGGGAAGATCCCATACACCTGGGATGTGTGTATTTTCTTAGTACTATATTAGTTCAGTTGCTCAGTCGTGTCTGACTCTTTGCGACCCCATGGCCTACAGCAGGCCGGGCTTCCCTGTCCTTAGCAACTCCTAGAGTGTGCTCAAACTCATATTCATCAAGTTGGTGATGCCATCCAACCATCTCATCCTCCGTCATCCCGTTCTCCTCCCACCTTCAATCTTTCCCACATTAAGGGTCTTTTCCAAAGAGTCAGTTCTTCACATCAGGTGGCCACAGTATTGGAGTTTCAGCTTCAGATCAGTCCTTCCAATGAAAATTCACGAGTAACTTCCTCTAGGATTCACTGGTTTAATCTCCTTGCTGTCCAAGGAACTCTCAAGAGTCTCCTCCAACACCATAGTTTAAAAGCATCTATTCTTTGGTGCTCAGCTTTCTTTATAGTCCAACTCTCACATCCATACACGACTACTAGAAAGACCTTAACTAGATGGACCTTTTTCAGCAAAGTGATGTCTCTGCTTTTTAATATGCTGTCTAGGGGTCGCTAAGAGTCAGACATGACTGAGCAACTTAACTTTCACTTTTCACTTTCATGTGCTGGAGAAGAAAATGGCAACCCACTCTGGTGTTCTTGCCTGGAGAATCCCAGGGATGGGGGAGCCTGGTGGGCTGCCGTCTATGGGGTCGCACAGAGTCAGACAGAACTGAAGTGACTTAGCAGCAGCAGGTTGGTCATAGCTTTTCTTCCAAGGAGCAAGCATCTTTTAATTTCATTGCTGCAGTCACCTGCAGTTATTTTGGAGCCCAAGAAAATAAAAGTCTCTCACTGTTTCCATTGTTTCCCCATCTATTGGCCATGAAGTGGTGGAACAAGATGCCATGATCTTTGTTTTTTGAATGTTGAGCTTTAAGCCAACTTTTTCACTCTCCTCTTTCACTTTCATCAAGAAGCTCCTTAATTCTTCTTCACTTTCTGCCATAAGGGTAGTATCATCTGCATATCTGAGATTTGCAGATATTGATATATTTCATATGGGTATTTCTGCCGGCAGTCTTGATTTCAGCTTGTGCTTCATCCAGCCCTGAGTTTCTCACGGTGTACTCTGTATATAAGTTAAATAAGCAGGATGACAATACACAGCCTTGACATACTCATTTCCCAATTTGGAACCAGTCTATTGTTCCATGTCCGGTTCTAACTGTTGCTTCTTGACCTGCATACAGAATTCTCAGGAGACAGGTAAGTTGGTCTGGTATTCCCATCTCTTGAAGAATTTTCCACAGTTTGTTGTGATCTACATAGTCAAAGGCTTTGGCATAATCAATAAAGCAGAAGTAGATGTTTTTCTGGAATTTTCTTGCTTTTTCAATGAGCCAACAGATGTTGACAGTTTGATCTCATAAACTGTATTTAAATCATACATAAACTGTATTTAAGTCATACATAAATTGTATTTGAAGTGAAGTGAAGTGAAGTGAAGTAGCTCAGTCGTGTCCGACTCTTTGCAGTCCTATGGACTGTAGCCTAACAGGCTCCTCCGTCCATGGGATTTTCCAAGCAAGAGTACTGGAGTGGGTTGCCATTTCCTTCTCCAGGGGATCTTCCCGACCCAGGGATCAAACCCAGGTCTCCCACATTGTAGGCAGACACTTTACTGTCTGAGCCACTAGGGAAGTTCAAACTGTATTTAAATCATACATAAGCATATATAAACTGTACATAAATGAACACAATGTACATAAATCATACATAAACTATTTTTTAAATATATATATTTAAATAAAGATTTATATAAATGGCGTAATTAATATTGTGAATCGTGCTTTTCACTCAACATTATATTTCAGTATGTATAAGGCAAACTTACTAATTTTAGCTGCCATATAAAATTCTATTGTTTATGTGCCCATTCTACTTGTTTGAATTGCCATGTTGAATATTCTTAAGTGTTTCCTTGTGCACATGTTCAAGTTAGTGTATATACCTGAGAATGAGTCTGTTTAACTTTACAAGTTATTACCAAATCACTTTCCCAAGTGATTGTACCAATTTGCACTCCTGCCTGAGGTTTATCAAACTTCCTTTTTGACCACATGCTTACTGACACCTGGTATTAACCGACTATTAAGTTTTAAAGCTTGAGATGTTGGCATTGTAGTTTTAATTTTCATTCACCAAATTCCTAGTGAAGTAGAGCATCTTTCTAATTTGTTTATTGAGTTTTCTCATCTGTGAGTTATCTACTCCTATCCTTTGCCATTTTTTACTTGGGTCTTCTTATAGATCTGTAGGAATTATCTGCAGGTTCTGAATAGTGACACTTTTTCACTTAAAATCTTGATGATTTCTCCTCATGTGCCACTGCCAAGCTTAACTGAGCTTATAGTTCTTTTTTTAATACATTTTTTTCTTTTTATATAGTTAAATTTATCACACTTTTCTTCTATAAACTACCCCTTTTTGCTTCAGTATTGTGAAGATATTCTCCTAACCTCTACAAAAAATTTTTAGAAGTTTTGTGTTTAGAACAATTTGATCTTATTCACCTGAAACATTTTTTGTATGTTATATGAAGCAAAATGAAGGTGAAAAAATGGATAGAATGATTAGACTCTATATTACCTGTCAACGCTGAGATAAATGAGGCACAGCCTCTGTACCTTAACTTTGGACGGAATCTCTGTTTAACATGATAAGTCAGGACTTCATACTTTTATTGACAGTGTCACTTGCTTCACTCATTTAAGGGCCTTCTAATGTATGTTAAATAGGTTGTTTTATTTTTTCTGGAAACTGGAATGTATGGCAAAGTACTTCATTTTCCCTACATGATAGATGATTATTAGTTAATAGAAAAATATCAGCTCTTTCAAAACTGCTGATTTGCTTCAGTTAATGAGATGCTATGTTAGAACCAGAAGGACTGGTCAGCAAAAACCAGTGGGAAACTGATATAAGTGTCTTGTCTCTTGAGTCAGCTAATCAAAGCAATGTGAATTTCCAGAATGAAGGACACATCCAAATATAATCCAAAAGCAAGAATAAAGAATTCTTCACATTTTTCCCATATGGATCAATAGACCATCTTCTGATGGCTTACTGGGTCAGCACTGAACAAGAATTAGCTTTATAGCTTAATAGCAGAGCTTGTTTATTGTGCCTTTGCTAGAAAATGGGATTTCTGTATACCACGAATCTGCTAACACAACTTTTTCCCATATCTAGGGATGGAATCACTTAAGAGATATTTTATAAACATTTTCTAACCAGTTAAAATATATCTGAACAAGAAGGCTAAATCTGACTGCTGAATATGTCTGTCCAGAGAACCTTTTAGGTGGACAGCCACACTTCACTAGTGAGTCCTTGGAACAAACTAACCTCCTGACATTCTTTTTGCCTTCCCGTGCTACTACCCACCATGCCAATAGTGAGTGCCATGCTCCGTCAGGAACCTCACTTGGCCAATAAAATACAGATGCCAAAAGAATACAACATTGTACCTACAGTAAACAATAATGTCGGGTGCACTTAAAAAATTATCAAGTGGGTAGGTGTCATGCTAAGTGTCCTTACTGCAATAAAATAATCTTTTTTTAAAAGGATTTATTTCCCTTAGTATCTTCACAGAATAGCTTAAGGACAAAACAGGAGGAAGATGAAGAGTGCAAATACAACTTTCACAAGTAGCTAGCAGAGGTCAGAGTTGTGATATTACCTTTTACAGGTGTTTAGTAGTGAGAAAAATGTGAGTGAAAGTCAAGACTCAAGAATGGCTAAAATCGTTAGCATGAATGCTCTAGAGTGACTAGTTTTATGTTGTCTCCTTATGGGAAAAAAGATTGTTCCCAGTTGACTACTCTTTTGAAATAGGACAGGAAGGATAACAAAGATGAAGACATCATATCTTTCAATGGCTTCATCCCATGCTAATTGACACTGAAAGTGAAAGTTGTAATTGGTCTGTAACTACAGACCCTGGTAAACTGCCTCTTTAAGTCCAATCAGTAACCTAAAAGATAGACACATTGATGTTTTTTATGCTTCCAGTTGGATTATCAACCCACTGAGAAAAGTTAGGATTTCAGCAGATACAGAAAACGAACTAGTGGTTATCAGTAGGGAGAGGATGGGGGAAGGGGAAATATAAGGTTAGGAGAGTAAGAAATGCAAGCTATTATGTATAAAATAAATAAGCTACAGGGATATTAAACAGCACAGGGAACATAACTGGTATCTTATAACTACAAATGGAATAAGTTATGCATTACTATGTTGTACACTGGAAATTTATATAATATTGTAAATCAGCTATATCTCAGTAAAAAATAAAAAGTCAGGATGTTGTTATCTTTGTCAATAGCTGTTTCCATTCATGACATCTTATATAAAAGACCTTTAGTTGATAGAGACAAAAGGTAAAATTAACTAAAGTTCAAACCAGAAAAATTTACGGTGAGAAAGTCTTATAAAATGTTCTCTATTATTTACGTAAAGAAAGCTTAACTTTACATTTTTAAGGAAAGAAATTCAGCCTTTTTGTGATAACAATATGAAGACATAATGTCAGAGCACAATAGTCTGAAGAAGTGAACTTAACACAGTTATTGTATTAGGCAACTTGGGATACATATTGATTTGTGCGAAGTATAAGAAACCTATCCTCTAAAGAGCTCCAACCTACCCTAATTCAGCTCCAGGAACTGCTTTGATAACTCTCTCTTGGGAAAATTAGATGAAAGCTTGCCCTGGCAGTGATTAAGAGATTTATGGGATTTATACACCAACATGAAAGCTCAGGATTTTAGGCTTGTACTAATTGTTCCAACCCTAGGTCCCCAAAGTCTGACTCCACTGTTGAGATATCTTAAAGGATATTTCAAAATGTGCTTCAAGAGTCCCACAATTATTTAATTCAAACACTAATTCATACATTTTTAGATATTATTTAAACTGTAATAGGGGCTTCCGTGGTAGCTCAGTGGTAAAGAATCTGCCTGCATTGTGGGAACCACAGGAGACGTGAATTTGATCCCTAGTTTGGGAAGGTCCCCTGGAGAAGGGCATGGCAACCCACTCCACTGTTTTTTCCTGGAGAATCTCATGGACAGGCAGTCCATAGGGTCACAAGGAGTCGGACTCCACTGAAGCGACTTAGCACGCATGCAGACTGTAATAGATGCAATTTTTCAAAAGTGTTGAATATCAAGTTTTAACACATGAAAGAGAATTAGCGCCTGATCTCATGTGCTCATGTGAAATCACTGAGGTACAAATGTGAAAATAATAGTTGCTTTAACCTCTTTTGTGTATAGTTGAACTTACCAATGCAATATTAATCTTTAAAAAATGTATGTGACTTTACATACATGTTTTACTTTTGAGTATGGAAATGTCATTTTATCTTATTATTTTTAATTTACAATGTTGTATTAGTATTATGTGTATAGCAAAGTGATTCAGTTATACATATTTATATTATTATATATATGTGCGAGTATATATGTATGTGTATATATATACACACACATTGTTTTCCAGATTCTTTTCTCTTATAGATTATTACAAAATATTGAGTATAGTTCCCTGTGCTAAACAGTAGGCTCTTGTTGGTATAGAGGAGTGTGTGTATGTCAATCCCATCTCTTAATTTTCATGTCTTTTTAGCATTAAATAATTATTCAGGACTGTACATGTCTGTCACATTAGATTGGAATTTCATATCAGCTTTTGTGTTTGCCAGTCATTTTTATCATGTGAATAAGATTCATGAGACTATGCAGTTTGTAGTCATACCATTCTGCCTACTGCAGACAATGTAAGCAGTGAAGGCAAATCTTGAACTTAAAATGCAAAGCAAAGTCCATTTTACTGTTTTGAAATTTTAAGTGACTCTCTATTTACTAGAGACAAGCATTGAAGACAAGTTTTTAAATAACTACACCAGATGTCACATTATAAGATAATTTTTAAAAATCTTTTCTACAAAAAAAAACTTTGTTTTTTAATCAGCTTCTCTGAAATTTAAACACTTACCTACCTTATTATCTGAGCAATAGATGGATAACAAAATGAATAAGTGCAGGAAAATATCCAGTATCCTCTGTAGTGTTTCAGAATCAGTTTAAGTGTCCACTACCCTGAGAATGCAAAATGAATGACTTAGAGAAGTGTCATTTCTCCTATATTACGAATTAGGAATTTTTCCCTATTGTAGAAACAAAACAAAATACAAAAACAATGTTTTGTCAAAACTGATAAAAGAGTACAGCTGTCATCATTAATAATAACCATTGCTTCAAATACTCATCGTGTCACAACAGCCTAATTATGTCCTCTGGTTTTATAAATAAAAACACATTTTAAATGTGAACATATAAAACAGATTGAAATGACTACATTTCTATTTGTGCTTGTTTTATGTCTCCAGAGTCTATAAAAGATAATGAAATATAAGGTCCACTTTAAAGCTTTTGTAAACTGTTGTGTTAAAATAATACAAAGATGAAAATTACTGGCTTTTAAGTTGTACAGGTAAACATTCAGTATACTTCCATGACCATCCCTAAGTTTTATTTGGTTTTCTTGTTATTTAGGTTCTGAAGATCTAACATCTAACTCTCATTTTGAAAACTGCATCCATTCAGACAGCTAAGTTCAGCACTGCCCTCTAGGCAATAGATTCCGCCTCCCCCAAAAATCTCATTTATACCATCTCCAGTATTTACCAAGGTTATTTTGTAGGTTTCCATGTTCAATCTAGCATTTAAGCGGACTCTAAATTTCCCCCTATCCCCTGCCTACTGTTTGAGTGAACTGTCATCCTATTCATCGTGATCTCTAAGTTATAGCTTCCAAGTGTGAATGGCTAGCTTCCCACAGGCATGCTTAAGTCCGTCATGGGATTTAGCTAAATTTTCTTCTCAGGTTGATCTGAAGGAGAGTTCTCTATTAAAGAAAATGGCAGAACGTAAAGAAAGATTCTCTTTAAACACGAGGCACAATTTAGAGAAAACCTTAGAAAGCTAGCAGGTGAGATTGGATGTTTTGCTTACTCACCTTCAGCTCTATTGCTCAGTATTCGGTTTAACCTTGAGTTTCCCTTCAAAGCTCAAGTGAATCCCTTGCAATCTGATTTTTTTTTTTTCAGTTTTTCTAGGACTTCTTTAAGGAATGAACATCTTATTCGCTGAGGTCAGTTATCAAAATTACTGTAGCTTTTCTTCTTTTCAGACCATTTATACCATAATTGTATCTCGACAGCAGCCAGCCTCTGTCCACTTAAAACTTATAAAGAAAAACATTTCATCTGGTTTCTCAAGTTACTTGCCTTGTTTCTCTTCTCTTTTACGTGCCTCTCACCCAATAGAAAAGGAGAGATTAGAACATCAACAGGCGTGGTAGTAATTATAGTTTGCTTGAGATGCTTCCAAGCCTCCTTTTTTAATTGGAATGGGATTTCATTTATTCTAGGCTTGTGTGCTCTCTTCTACCACCTGCCCTCTATATGCACATAAATGGTTTTCAGCATCACAGTCTGACCTATTTAAATGAATCCAGACTCCATTTCTTGGAATTTAACTTTTTAAAGAAAGGTATACCTAGACACATATTTAAATGGTTCTAAATGGAACTCTAAAGCAGCTTCTCCAAAATGTCTTATAAACTGAAAATACCATTCGTGGAAGTGACAGATGAAAATGGCATTTTTCTCCCTGTTCGTCTAATTCCTTGTCTGTCTCCTTTTATTCTATGTCATGTTGGAACTCGTGGGGCTCTATCGAGGTAAGAGGACAGGGCAGATCCACAGAAACCAGGGGAGCAGGGTGAGGAAATTCGGAGTGGGGATCCCAGCCAACATTTGGGTGCTATGTTCCTTCTGTTTGCTAACTGTATCCTAGTCATGGATTCACTTACTTAGTTCGGGCCTCAGAGCCACTGGATTCCTAGAGTTGTATTTTAAAGCTGAATGAATGGATTCAGAGAGCTATAAAGAATGTGGCCAGCTATGGCAGTGGCTCTGAGCCACGGAGGCCAAAACCAAGGAGGACTTTACCCTTCTCAAATTGAGCATTGCTTTGGCAGTTTTGTGTTTTAGAACCATGTGATACCACATACTTAGCCAGTTTCTTTTGGATTGATGTCATGTAATTCTGATGTTTTGATGGAATTCTTCAGTTGGTACATAGAATAAATTAGGGTTCCCTAGTGACCTGCCTCTTGAGAAATCTGTATGCAGGTCAGGAAGCAACAGTTAGAACTGGACATGGAACAACAGACTGGTTCCAAATAGGAAAAGGAGTATGTCAATGCTGTATATTGTCACCCTGCTTCTTTAACTTATATGCAGAGTACATCATGAGAAATGCTGGGCTGGAAGAAGCACAAGCTGGAATCAAGATAGCCGGGAGAAACATCAATAACCTCAGATATGCAGATGACACCACCCTTATGGCAGAAAGTGAAGAGGAACTAAAGAGCCTCTTGATGAAAGTGAAATAGGAGAGTGAAAAAGTTGGCTTAAATCTCCACATTCAGAAAATGAAGATCATAGCATCCGGTCCCATCACTTCATGGGAAGTAGATGGGGAAACTGTGGAAACAGTGTCAGACTTTATAATTTTGGGCTCCAAAATCACTGCAGATGGTGACTGCAGCCATGAAATTAAAAGATGCTTACTCCTTGGAAGAAAAGTTATGACCAACTTAGATAGCATATTCAAAAGCAGAGACATTACTTTGCCAACAAAGGTCAGTCTAGTCAAGGCTATAGTTTTTCCAGTGGTCATGTATGGATGTGAGAGCTGGACTGTGAAGAAAGCTGAGCGCCGAAGAATTGATGCTTTTGAACTGTGGTGTTGGAGAAGACTCTTGAGAGTCCCTTGGACTGCAAGGAGATCCAACCAGTCCATTCTGAAGGAGGTCAGCCCCGGGATTTCTTTGGAAGGAATGATGCTGTAGCTGAAACTCCAGTACTTTGGCCACCTCATGCAAAGAGTTGACTCACTGGAAAGACTCTGATGCTGGGAGGGATTGGGGGCAGGAGGAGAAGGGGGTGACAGAGAATGAGACGGCTGGATGGCATCATCGACTCGAAGGACGTGAGTCTGAGTGAACTCTGGGAGTTGGTGATGGACAGGGAGGCCTGGCATGCTGCGATTCATGGGGTCGCAAAGAGTCGGACACGACTGAAGCAACTTAGCAGCAGCAGCAGAAAAAGCATTATTAGACTGTTTTTTTAAAAATTATTTTACAATGTTAATTAGTAATACAAAGTTTTAAAAAGGGACTCAAAAGAAAAAATTTACCCTCACCTCTGAGCCTCTCTTTCCATGTTGCCAATGTCCAGATAAGCACTATTATTATTGGTTTATTTTATATATTTCCAATTTTTTTTATCCTTACACAAACAAATATAAATGTATAGCTTGAATTTCCTCCTTTTTATATACAAGGTATCATTCTAAAACAGTATTTTGTACTTTTCTTTTTTCACTTTGTTATATATCTTTGTGGCCTTTCAATCAATACATAGAGATCTCCCCTATTCTTTTATATAGCAGCACAGTATTCCATTGTATTGATCAACATGATTTATTAACTAGTCCCTCCAGTATTCTTCCCTAAAGAATCCCATGGACAGAAGAGCCTGATGGACTATAGTCCATGGGGTCACAAAGAGTCAGTTATGACTGAGCAACTAAGCACAGCACAGCACAGATGAAATATAAATGTTGCCAATAGTTTTGCTATTTCAAATATTGCTGCAAATATATTTATCAGTTACTGCATTTTGATTTAGCTTACATTGTTTTCAGCTAAGATTAAATTTTAATGTCAACATAAATACCTTGTTTTATAGCATCTGACCTTCCACAATCATAAAGGAATTTTCTCATGTATTCTTCTAATGCTTTTATGATACCACTTTTTACTTGTGTATTTTTGATCCGCTTGGAATTTATCTAGTAGATCAGTGTATCAGGTTTGGACACAGCTATTTTCTTGATACTCATCCAGTTGTACCAATGCCGTTTATTGCCTACTCTATATTCATTCCACTAACCTGAGATGGCTTCTTTACTGTGTAGCATGTGTTTGAGTCAATTTCTGTATTTTCTGTTTTATTTCATTGGTTTCTCTGTTTAGTCTTGAACTGCTACTACAGTGTTTAAATTATTGAGTTATTAGAGTATGATTTTCTGTCTATTACAGCTAGTTTCACTTCTCTGCTTTTCTTTTCTGGAGTTTTTATTTGGAGGATATTTTTGTTTATTTTGCCATGTGAATTTTATTTTATATTTTTTGATTTTTTTATATTTTATATAGAGCTTTTCTAATAAAAAAGATGAAGAAGACTATTAGTATTTTTATTGGCATTATAACATTAAATTTTAAGTTTACATAGGAAGAATTTATATCTTTATGGTAGTGAGTCTTCTCGATCTAGAACATTAATACATCTTTCTTTTTGGTATCCTTTGACCATGTTTTAAAGCTATTTTTATGTTTTTAAGTCTTGCATATTTCTCAAATTTATTCCCTTTTACTTTTTCATTTAATACTGTAAATGAGATGTTTTTTCCATTATATCTTCTTAGTTTTTTTTCATCCTAATATGCTTGGTTATTGTCATGAATAGTAGGGGAAAAGTCATTCCTGCAAGTCATTCAAATTTTTGAACAGACAGGTATTTATAATGATGTTTGAGAATGAACATCTGTAAACTCTGAGGCTTTCTGATAAAAAAGAATCACAACCTTGAGAAGTCCTTGTATAGGAACTACTAATTGGTACCAGTTTTATTTGGCTTCATCAGTTCTCAGAATTTTGCCGCAACCCTGCTGATAAATTTGTCCAGCCATCGAAAAATTGACATTTCTCAGAATTCACTTGCATCAGTTAAGGAAACTTTCCATTTAATTTTTAATTTTAATGCTTATTTTTTAATGTATATAAGGTAGAGGGTATATTGTTAGTAAGAGTAAACTCTTGACCCATAATTTAAAATTCCCTACTTGCTGGCTCCAACCTACTTTTTCATCCTTCACATCCCAGAATTGAAGTACTCACTATTTCTTCCACAGTCCCATACTTTTCCACCTTTGGATATCTAAGCACCCTATTATCATCATCCAGATTACCCCTAACTTCCACCAGTCAAAATTCTCTCCACATAAGGCCCCACCTCTAATAGTTCTAATTTGATAGTGCTTTTGTAATAGTTCTTTCTTATCATTTAGCTTTAGAAACTTTATGTTTTTGGTTACTAACTTTGAATTGAGATGTAATTGAGATTTAACATTGTGTAAATTTAAGGCATACAGCCTGTTTATTTGATACACTTATTTATGGCAAAATGATTACCCTCATCCTGTTAGTTAATGCCACCATCATCCTGCGTAATTCCCACTTCTTTCTTGTGGTAAGAACATTTAACATCTACTCGTTTAGCAACTTTAAAGTATGTAATAGAGTATTTTTACCCATACTCATTAGATTCCCCAAACTTGCTTATCTTTCAACTGAAGGTTTCTACCTTTAAATCAGTCTCTCCCCACTTCCCCTTACACTGGTAACCACAATTCTACTTTGTTTCTATGACTTTGGCTGTTTTCAGTTATATGTGTAAGTGATATTATGCAGAATTTTCTTTCTGTGTGTGACGTATTCACTTAATTTAATGCCCTCGGGGTCTATCCATGTTGTCACAAAGGGCAGAATATTTTCTTTCTTGTCTGAATAATATTCCATTGTTATGTATATACCACATATTCTTTATTCATCCATTGTCAGACACTTAGGCTGTTTACACATTTTGGCTATTGTCAGTAATGCTGCAATGAACCTGGTAGTACAGATATCTCTTTGAGATCCTGATTTCATTTCTTTTGGACATATATATATATCCCAAAGTGAGAAGTGCTGGATAATATAATAGTTCTATTTTTAATTTTTTGAGGAATCTCTACACTGTTTTCAGTAGTGTCTCTACCAGTTTACATTCCTAGCAAAAATGCAAAAAGAGGCTGCCCAGTTCCCTTCATCCTCACCAACACTTATCTTTTTTTCCTTTTGATGATAGTCATCCCAACAGATGTGAGGTGATAGTCACTGTGGTTTTGGTCTTCCATGATAGTTCTAATCAGAACTGGTTATCCCTGCTGAATGTCTGCGACACTTTATCTGCAGATCTCTCTGGTAACATAACCCCCCGGCCCCTCCCTGCCACAAAAGGTCCACAGCCTGATCCTAGGAACACATGAGTATGTTATACAGCCAGGAGGCTTTGCAGAATTAAGGTTAACCTGTATTGCACAGCACATGAGCCTTACAAGCAAAGAACTTTCTTCAGCTGGACTCAGAGATTGGAAGCTTAAAAGGGACTCATTGCTGGCTTACAAGTGGAAGCAGCAACATTAAAACCTGAAAAGGAAATGGGTTTTGCAGAAAACCAATGGACTTGTAAGAAATGCTGAGACCCACATAAGAATTGCAGTCCCAGCTGATACCTTGATTCTGGCTAGATGTTAAATTTTGGCTTATATTTTTGGAGTATGCAAAATCCAAATCTAAAGAGCATCAGGGACATTGAGATTGTTATCATGGAATTTAACTCAAGAGAATACGTTACTTGAAATCACGGGAAGAATTGGAGATAAAGTGGACATTCACCTTCTCTCAATAGAACTAGCCCAAGTGAAAAAAATCATGGAAAGACTGACTAATAATAAGAAGGGGAAAACACATTGGGTTAATGGCAATGGCATTAGCAGAGATAGAGATAGAAACTTTTAAATAAGCAGGTATTATCTCCTCAAAAGAATTGCCAAGATGTGTGTATGTGTCAGTCTGAGATGGTGTAGGTGTTCTGGGGACAGCTTTTGACCTGACTTAAGTCAACTGGGTAATTGACTTAAGGTAATTGACCAGCCTAGTTCGGTTCGGTTCAGTTCAGTTCAGTTGCTCAGTCATGTCCGACTCTTTGCAACCCCATGAATCGCAGCACGCGAGGCCTCCCTGTCCATCCCCAACTCCCAGAGTTCACTCAGACTCATGTCCATCGAGTCGGTGATGCCATCCAGCCATCTCATCCTCTGTCGTCGCCTTCTCCTCCTGCCCCCAATCCCTCCCAGCATCAGTCTTTTCCAACCAGCCTAGACAGCATATTAAGAAGCAGAGACATTGCTTTGCCAACAAAGGTGTGTCTAGTCAAAGCTATAGTTTTCCCAGTAGTCATGTATGGATGTGAGAGTTGGACTATAAAGAAAGCTGAGTGTCAAAGAATTGATGCTTTTGAACTGTGGTGTTGGAGAAGACTCTTGAGAGTCCCTTGGACTGCAAGGAGATCCAACCAGTCCACGTAAAGGAAATCAGTCCCGAATATTCATTGGAAGGACTGATGCTGAAGCTGAAACTCCAATACTTTGGGCACCTGATGTGAAGAACTGATTCATTGGAAAAGACCCTGATGCTGGGAAAGATTGAGGGCAGGAGGATAAGGGGAAGACAGAGGATGAGATGGTTGGATGGCATCACCGACTATGGCCATAAGTTTGAGCAAGCTCCTGGAATTGGTGATGAACAGGGAAGCCTGGCGTGCTGCGGTTCATGGGGTCGCAAAGAGTCGGAGATGACTGAGCAACTGAACTGAACTGAAGGTAACTGGGACATTTGTAGTAAAGGAAAGTAAAGAGAACTGAAAGTTTGGTACTTGATTGTCAAAGAAAAGAACAGTAATGAATTGAAGCACAGATCAATTCACCCTCCTAACTTACAAGTCACTGAGCCTACTCTCAATCATTATTTTTAGAGAAAGTGATGATTAAATGGATGAGAAATAGCAGAAAGCTCATGGTTTACAGAACCATTCATCACAGTTGTAACCAAAGCAATGTATTGTACTCATTATGGATCATAAGAAAAATTGCTCATTTCTATTGCATTTTTTTTTGCTCTGATGAAGTATTACACATATATTACAAGGTGACACAAATAGTATTGTGATGAGCATTTTTTTAGAAAGAGTTCTTCATTGATTAAAAGGTGTAAAGCCTTCTCTGAATGATTCTAAATTATGCCATATTTCTTTTCACAAATTTTTGTGGTTATCTCTCTGGCCTTAAATATTTCTGGCAACATCAGCATTATGTAAGAAAGTAGTATATTTGTATAGCATCTGTTGGCCCGCAAGTATTAGGTATATTTGAGGGAATAGGTGCATATTTCTGAAAAGTCCTAAGTGTCATCAGATTTTCAAAGGAGTCTGAACATTATTATTAAAATAATATTAGTAATAGGAAGAATCTCTGTTCCAGAGCTTTGCATGCATGATTCCTCTCTTGACTCTTGATGTACAAGCTTTCTATTTCTAGCTGAAACTGCATCTTGGCCCAGTGTGTGTTCTGTTGATCTCCAGTAGTACTTCGCATTCATGAGAATGGGTGTTCATGCTTGACCTTGTGTGGGAGAGTCCAGTAAAATAAACAGAGATAATTTAAATATTGTGACTGGCAAGGATGAAAAATTCTGCCATGTTTTCTTTCTATTTTTAAGCTTTTAGCAAACTTTCCACAGTTATGCTTTTTCGATCTTTCTTAGATGAGAAGGGACTTCCCCGGAGGTCCAGTGGTCAGGACTCTCACTGCTGAGGGCTCCAGTTCAGTCCTCGGTTGGGGAACTAAGATCCCATAAGGCCAGGGCACGGCCAAAAAAAAGACTAGTAGATGTAATTTGTAATTCACAGGAAGCACAATTTTCTGATAATGCGAGACACAATATAAATAAACAGATACCTAAGTTCAGTCGTAATAAGAGATTGGCTCTCAGCATGATTAAAAAACATGTGTTTAAATCCTCCATGGTGACCCATGACTCCCAGAATTAACCCCAAATCCCTTCAATTAGCTTTGTGATCTAGCCCCAGTTTTCATCTACAAGTTTATCTATCATGGGGCTTTCTGTCTAGGCACTGTTAACATCGGGGCCACGTAATCCTTTGTTGTAGGAGACTGTCTTGTGCATCGTCATGTTTGGCTTCATCCCTGGCCGCCACCAACTTGAAGCCAGTAGCCTCCCCACACGCTCAGCTGTGGCAAACAGCAGCATCTCCAGACATTGACAAGTGTCCCCTGGGAGCCAAAACCTTCCCTGGTTGAAAATCACCAGTGTATATATAGCCTTCTACTCCCTCAAACTTGACCTCCCCACAATAAGGAGTTCTTTTCGGTTTCAGATGCTCACGGTTCTTTCTCGTCTGTAATTGTGTACCTTGCGTGCCCTTTATGTACACAACACTCTCCCCACTCGTCTGTGTCCAGTGGCCTCCGTCTTATCTTTAGGGCTCAGCTTAGATGTCTGGGTGAGGTGAGTACAGCTCTCACCAATCTCTCCCCTTTCGATGAATGGCCCTACTCTATGGAGTAGTGGCATGTTTGCTTGCCTACATCACCTATTAGACCAGAAGTCACAAGATGTCAGGGATCATTACCAGGTTACTCACCAGTGTGTCACCACTGCCCAGAACTTATTCGATACACAGTAAAGATTCATTGAACAAACTAACATTTTAGCCAAAAGATTAGTAATTCCATAGTGCTACTTTTAAAAACACATTTTTTTCCTACAGTTATTGAGCATTAAAATTTCAAAAAAATAACTAACCTTGGAGAAAATCTGGTACAACATGTATCAAACACAAATCACTGTTTCAACTTAACTCTTTTCATGCTTTTGACCTTTGTAAAGTTTCTTGGCTAAATTAATTTTATATTTAAAACCTATATTTTATCACAATTTGGCAGATTTTTGTTTGCTGTCTATTAGCACAGTAAAGGTCACATCATTAGATAAAATCTGATGGCAGGAAAAAACACAGTAATTTGCCAATGGGAAACATGAAAAAGACTTCATTTTTTATGTTGTCTCACACTTTTTACCTTGGGGTTGAATTTAAATGTTATTACTCAAAATTGAAAATTATGTCCGAAGTGAATCTGGGAAGGACACAAAAAAGAAAGATCACTTAAAAGTTCAACTTTAAGACCATGTTTATTTCACACAATTAAATCATAGAAAGGTGCTTAAAACATCTTGGCTGACAAGGGATTTTAAAAGTTACTAAATAATAGCTGCTTATTATAAGTAGGTCGAAAACCCTCAGCTATGTGTTTCACTTCGTTTCTTATCACTAACGTTCTTTCTAATGATAAAATAATTTCCAACAGTACGTACATACTGGACAGATAATTATTTGATGCCTACCAAACTGGATACAAGCTACAGTCCATTCTTGATAGTGGTGTGTGGGATTCAGGGCAATGCTCACAGTAATTATCTAGGCACTGTTTCTCATTTCAAGGATTTCACTTTAATCCAAAGCAAGGTAAACTGTCAACAGTGATTTACTGAGTGTCCACTTTGTGCAAACACTATAGGAAATAACAAAAGATAAGTGATAACAAAGCACCTGCTTGGAGGGACTACCCATCTGGTAAGGGAGAAAAGACATGTACACAAAGGGCTATAATTTAGCAAAAAGAGCACCCCATGTATTAAGGATAAGCAAAATACTATCTGAATTTGACCAGAGAGACAACATCATTATGTGTGTGTGTTTGTGTGTGTTTATGTCTCTATCTCTGTGTGTAATGGGGTTGTCTCGGAAAGCAGCACCTTCTAGATAAATTAAATAATATGTTTAAAGAAACATTTATAAAGACATATTTTGGTGTCAGTGAGCAGAGGATATATTTAGAGCTGAGAAGTGGGATATTTGGTGTCTGATATGTCACAATGAAGACTGTCTTTATCTTGGTTGACAGAAGATACATTTTAACAATTTTTGTCTCTATTCCACTAGTATCAAAATGTCATTCAGTAATTGCTGGTGGTGGTGTGGCTATGTGAGGAAAGGGAGGAAAAATGGTTGGGGAGGAGCAAGGGAAGGGAGAAGATAGGGAAGAAGGGACATACTAATAGGAAGCAATGCTGCTGCTGCTGCTAAGTCACTTCAGTCATGTCCGACTCTGTGTGACCCCATGGACTGCAGCCCACCAGGCTCCCCCATCCCTGGGATTCTCCAGGCAAGAATGCTGGAGTGGGTTGCCACTTCCTTCTCCAATGCATGAAAGTGAAAAGTGAAAGTGAAGCTGCTCAGTCATGCCAACTCTTAGCGACCCCATGGACTGCAGCCTGCCAGGCTCCTCCATCCATGGGATTTTCCAGGCAAGAGTACTGGAGTGGGTTGCCATTGCCTTCTCTGATAGGAAGCCATAGAGATGTTTATATCAGGATTCTATAACTTCAGCTGTATTGGATAAATCATCTGACAGTGGACAATAGAACAGACTGTGAGGAAAGAGGCGTGTGATCAGATACCAGCTGAAACTACTGAGATAAGAGGAAATGAGACCCTGACTCTGGCTGACCATGGGGATGAAAAGAAAGAGATTGATGAGAAAAATATTTTACATGGAGGATTTCAGGAAGTGATAAATAACTGAATTAGGTATTAGCAAGAAAGACTGAATACCACTCTGAGGTCTCATGACTGGACAACTCAGCAATGTTAATAAATAGAGAAACTGGTAAAGTGGGTGTATGGGAATCCTCTGCACTATATTGTCAATTTTTCTATAAATCCAAAAATGTTCTATAAATAAAGTCCACTTAAAAGGGGAGAAAGATTTGTAGGTTAAGTGATTCACTTTATGAAATGCTTCAGATATGCAGAGAAGGCAGTCAGGATGGACCCATGGATTACACTTTCCTAAGTCAAATTCTAAAGAGACATTTCAGTGAACATTGAACTCCAAGACATAGAAGCAGTAAGAAGGATGATGGTGAAGACAGACTGGCCTGAAGAATCCAGGAGCTTAGACTCCAGGGAAGCTCAAGAGCATGTACAGGTGAAGAAAGGGAGGAAGCAAGGGAGAGGCGGAGGCTGAAAGGGTAGGACAGTGTGATGAGTATGTTTCTATTCCCTCTTCTGTAATGAATTACCACACACTTGGTGACCTAAAATGACATTCATTTATCAACTTCCAGTTCTGGATGTCAGAAGTACAAAATCAGTTCCAGTGGGCGAAATCAAGCTATCAGCTGGTCTTTGCTACTACTATTAAAAGCTCTAACTTAGAATCTGTTTCCTCTTCTTTCACAGCTTCTAGAGGCCACCTGCATTCCTTGGCTTGTGGCCCCTTTCTTCATCCTCAAAGCCAGCAGAGTAGAGAGAAAATTCACCCTTTCTCTGCCTTCTGTTCTGTTTGTGCCCTCACTGCATTGGATGATGCTCACCTACAAAGAGGAGGGCAGATATTCCTACTCAGTCCACTGATTCAGCTGCTAATATCTTCTAGACACACACTCAGAGACACACACAGACATGTTTTTCTTTTTTCTTTTTAAGCAGCCATGTAAGCATCTCTTAGCCTGGTCAAGTTGACACATAAAGTTAACCATCATAGTTACCCTTTACAATTATGTGAACAGTTCACAGAAAAGATGCTAACTGGGTATCCTCCATGACCATGAAATCATCACTGAGAGGTGAGGGTCCTCTGGCCAAGAAGTTAAGGATGTATGGGACATAGGGGAGGACTTGGTTTCTGGTGATGCTGAGGAACAGCTGTGCACTCACCTTGCCCAGAGATCCTCTGTCAGAGAAGGCAGCCCTCTTTCTGCTAATTAGATGTTCATCTACCTGAAGATGCTGAGCTGCCTTCTCAAGGACCTTTTACAAAGAGTCACCATTTGATGATCAAAGACCAAAATGCACTTTCAATATCACACCTGTGTCATTAACAGAAAAGTTCATAAAATGGGGAAGAATCAGTAGACCCTTTTTCATTCAGTTTCAAGAGAATGTAGATGACTGCTATGAAGCTGTAGTAAAAAAGTTTGAGATGCATCTGTGAAACAACGTTCCCAGGAAAAATGGGAGAAACTATAAATATTCAAAAATTTTCACATATTTCATTAAATTTGATTTAGGAGAATGGCATTGAAACATATATACTACCATGTAAGAAACGAAGTGCCAGTCTATGTTCGATACAGGATACAGGATGCTTGGGGCTGGTGCATGGGGATGATCCAAAGAGATGATATGGGGTGGGAGGTGGGAGGGGGATTCAGGATTGGGAGCTTGTATACACCCATGGTGGATTCATGTCAATGTATGGCAATACCAATACAGTATTGTAAAGTAAAATAAAGTAAAAATAAAATTAAAAAAAAAAGAAAAGTGTACACACACACACACACACACACACAAAAATTGTCTACGTTTTCTAACTCTAAAAAAATCAATTTAACTGGGTTAGTAGGCTTACTTCTGCAGTAAACTTTTGCAATATGAGGATATTTTAATAACATTGCCACTATTAAGTTCCTACAGCTAGAATGGCTTCATTTAACCTGACCTCATCGCATTAAAAGAACATACATTATAGTTTTTTAACTCTTTAAAAAAGGTTACAAGCTAATGGAAGTTTTTTTAAAAAAACCTCTTCAGTGTATATAGTACATTTTGGGCAATATGAGACATTTATTTACCAATGAGCTTTCTGCCACCAGATTAGTTATGAAATATGATCACTAAGGCTGCATTCAACTATACCAAAAAGCTAATTTTAGAATTTTAATATTATCAGCCCCTAAGTACGATCAGCTTCAGATCTCAAATAACTGAGAAGGAATACATATCACAAAAATTTTGACAAATTTTTGTTTCATAATTAAAATAGGCACATCAAAATCCTCTTGAGATTCATAGTGTAGATATTCAGACAAAAGAATTGAAGTCATACTGAGTCCTAACTTGAAAAGAGCTGTGACAGTATTCAGCCTCACTAATTCTTACCCCAGAATATAATGAAAACACATCAATTTTTCTAAACCAGAAAGGGAGCTCCATGCTAGAGGACCTGAGTTTAACCCACACAATTTCAGATTCATATGATTCCTGAGACAGGGAATAAACTGGTTTTTCAAGCTACCACTTAACATGGTAATAAAAATATAACCACAAAATATTAACTACCTTCTCTACTGAAATATATGCATAAGACTATATGCATAAAAAGTTCAAAGTACTCTTTTTAAAAGAAGAGATGAATGTATTATTTTCTTACAGTGGATTCCTGGGAGGGCTTTTTCAAAGTTCTGCAGCCTTCTGGATGTGAGTGACAAAATTAAATAGCAATAAAATTTGAGGGAGGGAATAAAATGAATAGAATTGAGGGACGAGTTCTACACTGTTTTTATAAAAATCGGTTTCATATATCAAGAGAGTATATATCTTAAGTAGTGTGTCTTATCTTCTTTAAAAAAAGAAAATTGAGAAAATTGTTCTGCAAATCAGTTTATTCAGTTGAGCAGTAAAAAAGTATAATTATATAAAACATAAAAGATATCTACTTATAAAAATATATATCAAAGTTTTATTTAATATGTTATTCATAAAAACTAATTGGTCTTCAAAAAGTAAGATTAGGGCAAATAATTCACAACTCTTAAAAGAGTGCCCCTAAACAGTAGTTAACAAAGAATGCTTAGTGTATGCTGGAATATTTGTATATGTTTTGTATTATATATTAATTTAATAATCCTCTAACAACTCTACAAAGTAGGTATTATTATTACTCCCATGTTAAAATGAGAAAACTGACACCATGAAAACTCAAGTTACTTGGCAAAGATCACAGAAGCCAGTGAGTGGCAGAGTTCATGTTCAGATTTAAGGAATTTTTGTGAGCTCCAAAAATTGATGCTTTTGAACTGTGGTGTTGGAGAAGACTCTTGTGAGTCCCTTGGACTGCAAGGAGATCCAACCAGTCCATTCTGAAGGAGATCAGCCCTGGGATTTCTTTGGAAGGAATGATGCTAAAACTGAAACTCCAGTACTTTGGCCACCTCATGCAAAGTGCTGACTCATTGGAAAAGACTCTGATGCTGGGAGAGATTGGGGGCAGGAGGAGAAGGGGACGACAGAGGATGAGATGGCTGGATGGCATCACGGACTCGATGGACGTGAGTCAGAGTGAACTCCGGGAGTTGGTGATGGACAGGGAGGCCTGGTGCTGCGATTCATGGGGTCGCAAAGAGTTGGACACAACTGAGCGACTGAACTGAACTGAACTGAGTGTTAGTTTTGTTTAGTTTGTGTAATAAGTAACGCATGGTCTTTGTCTAGAATAAGTAAACAAAAGTCAACTAGACAAAAAAGCTACTCAGAAACAAATAAATACAACTGTTTAGAAGTATATAAAATGAAGCAGTGAGAACACCTCTCCATCCTGGGCTCAAAAATTAACAGTTTGAGACTTAAGTACATAGACTTACACATATGTATAGACACAGTACTTTCACAAAAATGGGATATTTTTATACGATGCATATCATTTTTTCTTAATATATTACATGCATGTTTCTGTGTCTTTAAAATACATCTTTCCATGTATTATTACAGATGATACAATTACCATTCTTATGCACATATATGTTTTTACATGTGCTGAATTTCTCTGAAACAAATTCTGAGGAGTACGGTTCTTTTTTTTTTAATTTTTATTTTATTTTGCTTTACAATACTGTATTGGTTTTGCCATACATTGACATGAATCCACCACGGGTGTACATGAGTTCCCAATCCTGAACCCCCCTCCCACTTCCCACCCCATATCATCTCTCTGGATCATCCCCGTTCACCAGCCCCAAGCATCCTGTATCCTGTATTGAACATAGACTGGCAATTCATTTCTTACATGATAGTATACATGTTTCAATGCCATTCTCCCAAATCATCCCACCCTGTCCCTCTCCCACAGAGTCTAAAAGTCTGTTCTATACATCTGTGTCTCTTTTGCTGTCTCGCATAGAGGGTTATCATTACCATCTTTCTAAATTCCATATATATGTGTTAGTATATTGTATTGGTGTTTTTCTTTCTGGCTTACTTCACTCTGTATAATAGGCTCCAGTTTCATCCATCTCATTAGAGCTGATTCAAATGTATTCTTTTTAATGGCTGAGTAATACTCCATTGTGTATATGTACCACAGCTTTCTTATCCATTCGTCTGCTGATGGACATCTAGGTTGTTTCCATGTCTTAGCTATTATATACAGTGCTGCGATGAACATTGGGGTACACATGTCTCTTTCAATTGTGGTTTCCTCGATGTGTATGCCCAGCAGTGGGATTGCTGGGTTAGAAGGCAGTTCTATTTGCAATTTTTTAAGGAATCTCCACACTGTTCTCCATAGTGGCTGTACTAGTTTGCATTCCCACCAACAGTGTAAGAGGCTTCCCTTTTCTCCACACCCTCTCCAGGATTTATTGCTTGTAGACTTTTGGATCGCTGCCATTCTGACTGGTGTGAAGTGGTACCTCATTGTGGTTTTGATTTGCATTTCTCTGATAATGAGTGATGTTGAGCATCTCTTCATGTGTTTGTTAGCCATCTGTATGTCTTCTTTGGAGAAATGTCTATTTAGTTCTTTGGCCCATTTTTTGATTGGGTCGTTTAGTTTTCTGGAATTGAGCTGCAGGAGTTGCTTGTATATTTTGGAGATTAGTTGTTTGTCAGTTGCTTCATTTGCTATTATTTTCTCCCATTCAGAAGGCTGTCTTTTCACCTTGCGTATAGTTTCCTTTGTTGTGCAGAAGCTTTTAATTTTAATTAGATCCCATTTGTTTATTTTTGCTTTTATTTCCAGTATTCTGGGAGGTGGATCATAGAGAATCCTGCTGTGATTTATGTCGGAGAGTGTTTGCCTATGTTCTCCTCTAGGAGTTTTATAGTTTCTGGTCTTACATTTAGATCTTTAATCCATTTTGAGGTTATTTTTGTGTATGGTGTTAGAAAGTGATCTAGTTTCATTCTTTTACAAGTGGTTGACCAGATTTCCCAGCACCACTTGTTAAAGAGATTGTCTTTAATCCAATGTATATTCTTGCCTCCTTTGTCGAAGATAAGGTGTCCATAGACGTGTGGATTTATTTCTGGGCTTTCTATTTTGTTCCATGGATTTATATTTCTGTCTTTGTGCCAGTACCATACTGTCTTGATGACTGTGGCTTTGTAGTAGAGCCTAAAGTCAGGCAGGTTGATTCCTCCAGTTCCATTCTTCTTTCTCAAGATTGCTTTGGCTATTCGAGGTTTTTTGTATTTCCATACAAATCTTGAAATTATTTGTTCTAGTGGTGAAAAATACTGCTGGTAGCTTGATAGGGATTGCATTGAATCTGTAGATTTCTTTGGGTAGTATACTGATTTTCACTATATTGATTCTTCCAATCCATGAACATGGTATATTTCTCCATCTATTAGTGTCCTCTTTGATTTCTTTCACCAGTGTTTTATAGTTTTCTATGTATAGGTCTTTAGTTTCTTTAGGTAGATCTATTCCTAAGTATTTTATTCTTTTCATTGCAATGGTGAATGGAATTGTTGCCTTAATTTCTTTTTCTACTTTCTCATTATTAGTGTATAGGAATGCAAGGGATTTCTGTGTGTTGATTTTATATCCTGCAACTTTACTATATTCATTGATTAGCTCTAGTAATTTTCTGGTGGAGTCTTTAGGGTTTTCTATGTAGAGGATCATGTCATCTGCAAACAGAGAGAGTATTACTTCTTCTTTTCCAATTTGGATTCCTTTTATTTCTTTTTCTGCTCTGATTGCTGTGGTCAAAACTTCCAGAACTATGTTGAATAGCAGTGGTGAAAGTGGGCACGCTTGTCTTGTTCCTGACTTTAGGGGAAATGCTTTCAATTTTTCACCATTGAGGATAATGTTTGCTGTGGGTTTGTCATATATAGCTTTTATTATGTTGAGGTATGTTCCTTCTATTCCTGCTTTCTGGAGAGTTCTTATCATAAATGGATGTTGAGTTTTGTCAAAGGCCTTCTCTGCATCTATTTAGATAATCATATGGCTTTTATTTTTCAATTTGTTAATATGGTGAATTACATTGATTGATTTGCGGATATTGAAGAATCCTTGCATCCCTGGGATAAAGCCCACTTGGTCATGGTGTATAATCTTTTTAATGTGTTGTTGGATTCTGATTGCTAGAATTTTGTTAAGGATTTTTGCATCTATGTTCATCAGTGATATTGGCCTGTAGTTTTCTTTTTTTGTGGCATCTTTGTCAGGTTTTGGTATTAGGGTGATGGTGGCCTCATAGAATGAGTTTTGATGTTTACCTTCCTCTGCAATTTTCTGGAAGAGTTTGAGTAGGATAGGTGTTGGCTCTTCTCTAAATTTTTGATAGAATTCAGCTGTGAAGCCGTCTGGACTTGGGCTTTTGTTTGCTGGAAGATTTCTGATTAAAGTTTCAATTTCCGTGCTTGTGATGGGTCTGTGAAGATTTTCTATTTCTTCCTGGTTCAGTTTTGGAAAGTTATACTTTTCTAAGAATTTGTCCATTTCTTCCACGTTGTCCATTTTATTGGCATATAATTGCTGATAGTAGTCTCTTATGATCCTTTGTATTTCTGTGTTGTCTGTTGTGATCTCTCCATTTTCATTTCTAATTTTATTGATTTAATTTTTCTCTCTTTGTTTCTTGATGAGTCTGGCTAATGCTTTGTCAATTTGATTTATCCTTTCAAAAAACCAGCTTTTGGCTTTGTTGATTTTTGCTATGGTCTCTTTTGTTTCTTTTGCATTTATTTCTGCCCTTATTTTTAAGATTTCTTTCCTTCTACTAACCCTGGGGTGTTTCATTTCTGTTTTTCTAGTTGCTTTAAGTGTAGAGTTAGGTTATTTATTTGACTTTTTTCTTGTTTCTTGAGGTATGCCTGTATTGCTATGAACTTTCCTCTTAGCACTGCTTTTGTAGTGTCCCACAGGTTTTGGGCTGTTGTATTTTCATTTTCATTTGTTTCTATGCATATTTTGATTTCTTTTTTGATTTCTTCTGTGATTTGTTGGTTATTCAGAAGCATGTTGTTCAGCCTCCATATGTTGGGATTTTTAATAGTTTTTCTCCTGTAATTGAGATCTAATCTTAATGCATTATGGTCAGAAAAGATGCTTGGAATGATTTCAATTTTTTGAATTTATCAAGGTTGGATTTATGGCCCAGGATGTGATCTATCCTGGAGAAGGTTCCCTGAGCACTTGAGAAAAAGGTGAAATTCATTGTTTTGGGGTGAAATGTCCTATAGATATCAATTAGGTCTAACTGGTCTATTGTATCATTTAAAGTTTGTGTTTCTTTGTTAATTTTCTGTTTAGTTGATCTGTCCATAGATGTGAGTGGGGTATTAAAGTCTCCCACTATTATTGTGTTGTTGTTAATTTCCCCTTTCATACTTGTTAGCATTTGTCTTACATATTGTGGTGCTCCTATGTTGGGTGCATATATATTGATAATTGTTATATCTTCTTCTTGGATTGATCCTTTAATCATTATGTAGTGGCCTTCTTTGTTTCTTTTCACAGCCTTTATTTTAAAGTCTATTTTATCTGATATGTGTATTGCTACTCCTGCTTTCTTTTGGTCTCTATTTGCGTGGAATATCTTTTTCCAGCCCTTTACTTTTAGTCAGTATGTGTCCCTTGTTTTGAGTTGGGTTGTTTTTGTATCCATTCATCCAGTCTTTGCCTTTTGGTTGGGGCATTCAACCCATTTACGTTTAAGGTAATTATTGATAAGTATGATCCCGTTGCCATTTACTTTATTGTTTTGGGTTCGGGTTTATACACCCTTTTTGTGTTTCCTGTCTAGAGAATATCCTTTAGCATTTGTTGGAGAGCTGGTTTGGTGGTGCTGAATTCTCTCAGCTTTTGCTTGTCTGTAAAGCTTTTGATTTTTCCTTCATATTTGAATGAGATCCTAGCTGGGTACAGCAATCTGGGCTGTAGGTTATTTTCTTTCATCACTTTAAGTATGTCTTGCCATTCCCTCCTAGCCTGAAGAGTTTCTATTGAAAGATCAGCTGTTATCCATATGGGAATTCCCTTGTGTGTTATTTGTTGTTTTTCCCTTGCTGCTTTTAATATTTGTTCTTTGTGTTTGATCTTTGTTAATTTGATTAATATGTGTCTTGGAGTGTGTTGCCTTGGGTTTATTCTGTTTGGAACTTTCTGTGTTTCTTGGACTTGGGTGATTATTTCCTTCTCCATTTTAGGGAAGTTTTCAACTATTATTTCCTCAAATATTTTCTCATGGTCTTTCTTTTTGTCTTCTTCTGGGACTCCTATAATTCGAATGTTGGAGTGTTTCATATTGTCCTGGAGGTCTCTGAGATTGTCCTCATTTCTTTTAATTCATTTTTCTTTTTTCCTCTCTGATTCATTTATTTCTACCATTCTATCTTCTATTTCACTAATCCTATCTTCTGCCTCCGATATTTTACTATTTGTTGCCTCCAGAGTGTTTCTGATCTCATTTATTGCATTATTCATTATATATTGACTCTGTTATTTCTTCTAGGTCCTTGTTAAACCTTTCTTGCATCTTCTCAATCCTTGTCTCCAGGCTATTTATCTGTGATTCCATTTTTATTTCAAGATTTTGGATCATTTTCACTATCATTATTTGGAATTCTTTCTCAGGTAGATTCCCTATCTCTCCTCTTTGTGTGGTTTACTGGGCATTTATCCTGTTCCTTTACCTGCTGGGTATCCCTCTGTCTCTTCATCTTGGTTATATTGCTGCGTTTGGGGTGGCCTTTCTGTATTCGGGGAATTTGTGGAGTTCTCTTTATTATGGAGTTTCCTCACTGTGGGTGGGGTTGTATCAGTGGCTTGTCAAGGTTTCTTGGTTAGGGAAGCTTGTGTCGGAGTTTCGGTGGGTAGAGCTGGATTTCTTCTCTCTGGCCTGCAATGAAGTGTCCAGTAATGAGTTATGAGACGTCTATGGTTTTGGAGTAACTTGAGCTGCCTGTATATTGAAGTTCAGGGGTGTGTTCCTGTGTTGCTGGAGAATTTGTGTGGTATGTCTTGCTCTGGAACTTGTTGGCTCTTGGGTGGTGCTTGGTTTCAGTGTAGGTATGGAGGCCTTTGATGAGCTCCTATTGATTAATGTTCCCTGGATTCAGGAGTTCTCTGATGTTCTCAGGATTTTGACTTAAGCCTCCTGCTTCTGGTTTCCAGTTTTATTTTTACCATAGCCTCAAGACTTCTCCATCTATACAGCACCAATGATAAAACATCTAGGTTAAAGATGAAAAGTTTCTCCACATTGAGGGACACCCAGAGAGGTTCACTGAGTTACATGGAGAAGAGAAGAGGGAGGGGGTAGTTAGAAGTGACTGGAATGAGATGAGGTGGGATCAAAAGAGGACAGAGCAAGTTAGCCAGTAATCACTTCCTTATGTGTATTCCTCAGTCTGGACTGCTCAGAGATGTTCACAGACTCATACAGGGAAGAGGAGAGGGAGGAAGTAGACAGAGGTGGCCAGGAGGATAAAAGAGGGAAATGAAAAGGAGAGAGACAGATCCAGCCAGTAACCAGTTCCTTAGGTGTTCTCCACCGTCTGGAACACACAGAGATTCACAGAGTTGGGTAGAGAAGAGAAGGGGGCGGGAAGAGACAGAGGCCACCTGGTGGAGAAAATGGAGAGTCCAAAGGAGGAGAGAGTGGTCAAGCCAGTAATCTCGCTCTCAGGTAAAATTGAGTACTGAAGATTGGGTTTTTAAATGTACAAAATTGACAACAAATACCAAAAAGCAAAGAATAAAAATCTGGAGTAGAGGTTGGATTTTCAAAAATACAATATTAAAGAAAAGAAGAACAAGAAGAAAGAAAAAAAAAGTCACGAGAAGTATTAAAAAACAACAACAACCACAAAAAATATATATATATATATACAGTGTTTACTTTAAAAATAGGGTCTTTGTTTTGTTGAAAAGTGACAGTAGGTTATAAAAATTAAAATTAAAGGAGAAATAGAGGACTTAAAAATTTTAAAAAGATTTTAAAAAATGAAAAGAAAAAGAAAAGAAGAAAAAACAATCAAACAACAACAAAACAAAAAAAGAGGGAGAGAATGGTCATAAAAATAGTAAAGATATATCTGGGACTTTCTCTGGTGTTACGGGCAGTGTGGGGTCACTTCCAAGGCGGTTCCCTCTGTTTAGCTTCTTCTGTTCGCTGATCTCTTCAGTGTCTGATTTCCACCCTGACACAAGGGGGGCGGTGGTGGACACTTTTTTGTTTTTAGGCTCACTTGTTCAGTCACGCTGTGGGGAGGGAGGGATGCTTCAAACAAATAACACTGGCGTGTGCTCGCAGTGTTTCAGCCACGCTGGGCCTGACCCTGCACACGGCGCACACTGCTCAGGCTCTACAATGCTCAGCCGGGAACCGTCTGAGGCCGGCCCTAGGCTGCATGCACCTCCCTGGTCTAAGCCGCTCAGGCTCGGCGCTCAGGTAGCCCTCTGAGGTGCAGTTCAGTTGGGCCTGCGTTTTGTGCCCTTCCCAGAACCGAGTAACTCAGGTGTTTGGCGAGCACTGTTGCTGTGACTTATCGCCTTTCCCTGCTGCTCAGTTTTCTGGGTGTACTGCTGGCGCCCCTTGTCAGGCAGATGGTGACTGTCCAGAACCCCAAGAAGTCTTCGTTAGCAAAGAAGCCTGCTTGCAGTTTGGTAGATAAAGTCTCTCTGGGGCTGCAATTGCCCCCTTCCAGCCGTTACGGCTCTGGCTGCCTGTCACTGGCGGGGGATGGTCTGCAGCCGGCTATTTCTGTTCCGTCCTTTGTTCTGTGTGTGGTCCTGGTGGTGTCTTATGTTCTAGCTTTTCGCGTGGTAGCTATCCCACAGTCTGGTTTGCTAGCCCAAGTTAGTTCGCTCTGGTTACACTCGGGGCATTCCGGCCCGATTCTTAAAAAGCACTGCAGCTCGCGCCTCCCACACCTCCCTGCCCAGCCCCCACTTGCTAGTGGCGGATGCAGGCGTCTGCGCTGCTTCTCCACTGGGGGAGTTACTGTTGGGCTCGTAATCTGTTGGTTTTAATTATTTATTTATTTTTCTTCCCTGTTATGTTGCCCTCTGTGCTTCCAAGGTTCGCCACACACTCAGCAGCGAGAGTGTTTCCTGGTATTTGGAAACTTCTCTCTTTTTAAGACTCCCTTCCCAGGATGGAGCTCCCTCCCTACCTCCTTTGTCTCTTTTTTCATCTTTTATATTTTTCCTACCTGTTTTTGAAGACAATGATCTGCTTTTCTGGGTGCCTGATGTCCTCTGCCAGCATTCAGAAGTTGTTTTGTAGAATTTACTCAGTGTTGAAATGATCTTTTGATGAATTTGTGGGGGAGAAAGTGGTCTCCCCATCCTATTCCTCTGCCGTCTTAGGACCGCCCCCAGGAGTACAGCTCTTGATTCAAGTCTATGTGCTTAAGGAAACATTGACAGATAATGATAAATTATCCACCAAGATGAGAATTAATTAACTAAAATAATTAACTACCACCTTGAATGTGGACTTCCCTGATAGCTCAGTTGGTAAAGAATCCACCTGCAATGCAGGAGACCCCAGTTCGATTCCTGGGTTGGGAAGATCTCCTGCAGAATGGAAAGGCGACCCACTCTAGTATTCTGGCCTGGAGAATTTCATGGACTATGTAGCTCATGGGGTTGCCAAGAGTTGGACATGACTGAGAGACTTTGACTTTTCACCTTAAATATAATGTTAAAATCTGATCATCCTTTAAAAATCATTATTTTGAAAACCTTTGGTGTGCACGCACCGGTGTTTTCTTTTTTTTAACCAGTACACAAGTTTGATTTTTTTAATTAATTTTTTATTGGCGTATAGTTGATTTATAATATTGTGTTAGTTTCTGGTGTACAGCAAAGTGAGTCAGTTATATATATGTATGCATATGTCCACTTTTTTTTAGGTTCTGTTCCCATATAGGATATTACAGAGTACTGAGTATTGAGTAGAGTCCTCTTTGCTATACAGTAGGTTCTTATTAGTTATCCATTTTATGTACAGTAGTGTGTATATGTCAATCAGAATCTCCCAATTTGTCCCTCCCCCAGCTTTCCCCCTTGGTAATCATAAGTTTGTTTTCTACATCTATGATTTAATTTCTGTTTTATAGAAAGGTTCTTTTGTTCCATTTTTTTTTAGATTCCAGATACAAGCCATATCATATGATATTTGTCTTTCTCTGACTTATTTACTCAGTAGTTTTGGTTTGTGTGTGTGTGTGTGTGTGTGTGTGTGTGCGTGCTGTGCACTTAGTGGCTCAGTTGTATCCACCTCTTTGTGACCCCATTGGCCTATAGCCCATTAGGCTCCTCTGTCCGTGGAATTCTCCAGGCAAGAATACTGGAGTGAGTAGCCATCATTCCCTTCTCCAGGGCATCTTCCTGACCCAGGGATCGAATCTGGGTCTTCAGAATTGCAGGTGGATTCTTTATCGTCTGAGCCATCAGGGAAGCACAGTCTATGGTCACTGCCCAACACTAAACTGCGTAATTAGTTCCACTCTTATCAGTTTGGTTTCCTTAGATTTCTTTTCCTAGGTAGGCAAACCAATCATTCACAGACAAATAATATCTCTCTTTACCCACAGTATCTATTTTGTTCCCTCATCTAATTTCACAGTGGTTGATGCACACCTTCTTCCGATTTGAGAAGGAAATGTCTGTCCTTTAACATATGTGTTTGGTTCCCATTTCTTAAATAAGTTTTCCAGCACATTTTCATCTTCTTTTTTGTCTTCTTGAGATTTCTTTGACCTCTCCTTTTCTATAGTACAGTATATTGTTTCTTTAACTAATAAGAGAATAGATATGTGTGAAGTTTTCTTTTGTTTCCTGGAGTAATTCTGCTCTCATATTTTCATTATCTACAAGTTACTTATTGTTCTTTCTTTCTACCCCCTCCCTGTCCCCCTCCCACCCTCCTCCTTGTTCTTCTTTCTCTCAATCCCCCCATTTTCTTTTGTATTATCAAAGCATAGATCCTAATATTATTCCTTTCTGCACATTCCTCTTCTTTGTATATGGAGAGTTTTTCCTCAAGCACCTGGTTAACAAAGTAGGGGCAGTTTAGGGGAGCCGGTTTTTATCCAGTAGCTTTAATTTGTATTCTGGCTTTTAAATATTAATATTTTCTCATCAAATCATATGTCTTCTTCCTAGGGGCCACATCATTTGTCAGTTTCTAGCATTCTTCACTTCGGGGTGAGCAGGAGGCGAGAGTATCTTCCTGTGTCACAAATCCTTCCATGATTCCCCGTTGCTTTATCTCTGTTCAGCTGACTGGATTAGCATATACAGAGTTCCTCACTGCTTCTTTTCTGTCACTTATCTCCTCACACTTTTAGGCATGTTTTGTTTTGTTTTATTTTTCCTGGGAAAGTTTAGAGTAAATGTGGATAGCAAGCTTATGTGTTTCCTCCTCATCCCTACTCTCCATTCTGCTCTGCAGTGGCATCCCTGTAACTAGGTCTTTTTCTTTCCTTATGGCCTACCTATTGATGAAAGTTATCACTCATTTCTAGGATCTTTCAGTCTACTTTCACTGACTTTGGAGGAAAATACAAATCTCAGTTAGTTTTAGTATGAGATGTTTCCTTGATTCCACATTTCTACATCTATCTGGGTGTCATATGAAGCTTACCCTTTAGATATGAGATGAAAGTTGGGTATTATATTAATAGTATCTATTCACCCATCCAACTTCTGAGAGGAGAGGGAAGTAACCTCTCCCCTATGCATATTCACAGCAAGTGATACTCGGTCCTTTCTCTCTGAAAGTGTTGAATCCTTTACTATAAGGATCACTTCCACTCAATTGGATACTTTTTAAAACCCTTCCTAGGGGAACTCCTGAAATCTGAGGGTCAGCATGCCATTTTGGTAAGACATTGGGTGAGAATGGCAGCTCTCAGGTCTTTGATTGATGAACTGTTTATTTCTTTGCATCGTTGTGGTCTAAAGTTTAAACACTTGAGGGGTTTGCCTGGTGGTCCAGTGGCTAAGGCTCTGCACTCCCAATGCAGGGACTCGGGACACAGCTAAGAGTTCAAAATGCCGCAACTAAGACGCAGCACAAATAAATTAAATATTAAAAAAAATAAAAGTTAAAACACCCGAGAGACCCCCAGATGATCCTTTTAGGCCTTACTTTCTCTCAGGTGTGAGACCCAGAAGAAAATACTACTGTGTGGTGATAGTAGTATTGGGCTGTCTTGGTGACTCAGTGGTAAAGAATCTGCCTGCAATGCAGGAGACATGGCTGGAGACACGGGTTCAATCCCTGGGTCAGGAAGATCCCCTGGAGGAGGAAATGGCACCCCACTCCAGTACTCTTGCTTGGAACATCCCATGGACATAGGAGCCTGGTGGGCTACAGTCCATGGAGTTGCAAAGAGTAGGACACGACTTAGCAACTGAGCACACACACAGTGACAGTGCCTTTTCCCCAGTCCCAACTTCTAACTCAAGCCAAGTAATGAAAGCCTGGTATCTTTCCCACAACCGCCAGCCCACTGTAGTCTCTCGTGATGTTTCTTATTTCCAGAATAAGGGTAATAGACTACATGTTCTAGAATGAAGCTAAAACTGGTTATTTGCAAAACAATAAGCATTAAACTGGCATCAGCCTTCTTATCCATGCTACTAAATGCTTGAAGGTATGAACAAATGCCTACCAAGTTCTAAGAGTAAAGGATTGTGAACTTTCACAGTCAAGGGCAAAAGTAAAATTAAATCATAAAAAGCATTTTCTGATACACAAGGATTTAAAAGTATACTACCTGTGAACCCTTTATGAACAGGATTTAATACAATTTATCTCCAAGTGTTTTTAGAAAACTGGTAGAAAATGAGCTCATGTAAAATTAGGCAGAGGTTAAGAAAGAAGAAATAGTAAATCTGACATAAGATTAGGACAAGAGTTCTAAAATGACAGCATGTAACTGGCTTTGGGGTCAGACGTGTTCAGGACTGTGGGACGCTTCACTGAGGTCTCCAGGAAAAGAGAAGGACGAGATGAGGAGAAGGAAGGAGTGACAAGGGGAGATGAGGGTATTTAGACACAAAATTAAGTATTTGTATTTAAATTGGACCAATAATTTTTTTTTTTCTTTTACCACTGAAGAATGTTTCTCTGGCCTCTAGGAGTTAGAGTGTGTCCCACCGATGGTTAGAATTCTTTTAGAGAAAGACTGCAGAGAGAGGGAATAGAGCGATACATGGTTTATGGCATACAGAGTAAGATTATGCAGCAAGAAAGTAATCGTGCAAGGCCAACTTCTCTCTCGAGGGAAAGTTATCCGTGCTTGACCACTCACCTTCATGCAAGCAAGCACCAGGCTTAAATCACCTGGAGTATAGAGATTTCTGTGAGACAGGAATCAAGAAGAAGAGAGAGGAGGAGGAGATGGAGAGAGAAGGATGAGATGTAGACAGAAAGGAAAAGAACTGAGTGGTCAAGATGTGTTATTCTTGTTGTTTAGTTGCTAAATCGTGTCTGACTCTTTTGCAGTCTCATGGACTGTAGCCTGCCAGGATCCTCTGTCCCTGGGGTTTCCCAGGCAAGAATACTGGAGTGGGTTGCCATTTCGTCTCCAGGGAATCTTCCCAACCCAGGGATTGAACCCACATCTCCCACACTGGAGGTGGTCTCCCGCAGTGCAGGCAGATTCTTTACCACTGAGCTACCAGATGGCTGTCATTATTTCCTTCTCAAAGGGAAGAGAGGATGTGCGAGAGGTGTGGCGACAACATCAAGAGCAGAGCCATCCTTCACCCTTGTTTAGAATCCTGGACAAGATGGTACCCTGCACTGTCCCCACACCAACCCAGGGCAGGCCACTCTGATTTAGTAGAACTGCCTGCTCAGGCAGAGATAAAACCGGGTGTGTCTATCCAAAAAACTGAAGACTCCTGAAAGGCAACTGTTAAATTTACTGGATCAAACTTAGAATTAAATGAAAGTAGACATGTTATACATTTCCTCCCATTCACCTAGAAGGATGGCCTGATTGATTATATTTAAAATAATGAAATTATTATTCCCCCCATAAGTTAGAATATTAAAGTCTTACAACCTCCTTCTTGCTGCACACACTTTTTTTATTTTCTAAGATAGGCTCCCATGTGTGGTTAAAAAAATACTAGTTCCCTTCCCCTTTTCCCATCTCTGTTAATTTTATTTTTTCTTTGCCCTCCCCCTACATATAGAGCATGATAAAATAGACAGAGTCAGTGCAAATGTACCATTTTTCAAATGAAAGGAAATCTAAAGTCTCCAAAGAGATTTGGTAAGCATTTAGGAAAAGTGTATGAAATCTCAACACTGACAAATATTCCATACCCAGTCCTCTTTTTAGTCAGGGGACAATGTTTCTACCCACGTGGTCTTGCTGCAGAACAAAAGACAATATTCTTCCTAAACACTGGTAAAACAGAGTTCAAGTGTATCACAGTAAGCAATGATCTCATTATGTATATTGCACATGTGAAGGAAGCACCAGATATTTCCATCTGTCCATCTTTATCTGCAGCAAATTGATTTCACAACTTTTCCGGATGTTAAATGCCAAGCCCCGTATAAAAATGTTTGGCAATCACTGCTAAGCCTGAAAATGTATCTTTCCAAACAGCGTGGGGGAATGTGGAGTCTTAAAGTCCCAGAGAGGAGAAGGAAACCCATGGCAAGTGAAAAAAGGACTTTCACACCTCCATTAATCAGGGTTGGGGAACTCCTGTCTGCCGCACACCCTGCTCTGCGCTCAGCGGACACCCGAGACTAAATGCACTAGGTACATGGTCCCTGTCCTTGGGAGCTTCAAATTCATGCGGGAGCTTAGGGGGACCGGCGTCCTGAGGGAAGGTACAGGTGTGTAAGAGGACACTCAGCAACATACCTTAAGAAACAAAATCAAGTTCCTCTGAGCCGTATTGGTTAGGAAGAGAGACGTTCTGATTCATCAAATCATCTCGTTATTCTATACGAATAAACAATTTTCAGAGTCAGAATTTGAAACTTACACTTAACAGTGAACTCAGAAGCAAAAGGCGTTACTGAGTTTCCAGGCATCATTTCAGAAGTCCTGTCATCGTGAACACCCGGTTTGCACTTGACACTGTGTGGCCTCTTTCCTTTCTCAGTCCCGAGTTCCTGGTTCTCCCAGGACCTCTGTTCTTGGCTCCTTCGAAGGACTCTCTTCCCCTTCCCGTGCCTCACGTGGGCCCTCCAAGGCTTGGCTTTTCCCCACACCCCTCTCTCCACACTCCCTCCGTGAATGCTCGCATGCATGCTTGGGGGCTCCAGCTCTGCTCAGACTTGGCTGGCTGCCAAATTCACATCTTGGCCTGACCTCTCACCTTCGTTCCGTTTCCTGTCTCCAGCCCCATCCTGGCTGTTTCCCCACACAGCAATCTATACATAGTTATCCCTCTGTCACTTGCAGCTCAGGCTCTTCCAAAAGTGAGCTCACTCGCTTTACATCCCACACTGGCTGCCTTTCCAGCCGTCTGCTGTCCTCACACTAACATGTTCTGTTTTTCAATAGAACCCATTCTAGTCATCTCTTGGGTCCCCACTCACGAGGGACTGGGGAGAAGTTCATAAACCCGCTTCCATTTACAGCTACGTTCTTATCCCATTAGTTTGACAATTGCCTTTCAGTTCCTTTGTTTCTTCAACAGTAAAAACAGAGGCAGTGACAGATGACAGCAAATAATACATACAAAACCGTTCTGAAAAGTAGAAAGTGTCACACAAGAATAAGAGATCAGCCGGTGGCTCATAAATGTTAAAATAGTTTTCACGTGGGAGGCTATTGTCATATATAAGTATGATCAAGAGAATCTGCAGCCTTAAAATATAGAGTCTGTCATGCCAAATTCCAAATCAATCTTGAACAGCTCAGTGCCCAGAAAAGGGTGGATAGTATTGTATTTTTCGAGGAGTGAAATGTAGGTTTAAGGAAAAAACAAAAAACAAAAAACAGAATCACCTCTTAGAAGCCCTCAAGAATACAGAGGCACAAAATTTGCTGTGTATCACATTTATGTATGACTATGAAAGTGTGTAATATCCATGTGCCCAAATTGCCTAATTTCTGCCACTCCAGTTATCATTCTGTTGTGGTTTTATGAACTGTGGACAATAGTTGCTCCAGGACTAAATCCCCAGGCACATGCTGCACAACCAGGAGTTGAAATTTGAAATTCGGGAAGTCTCTATTCATTGGGGGCTGGCCAGGTGATGGGTACCATCTCCCTAGCCACCCTGGCTGCCCCAACAGGCTGCACGAACACCATGTGAGAGGAACTAGGTCCTCCATACCTTCCCAGATGCCTGTTCTGATTAGCTCATCAGCTCTTCTGCCTGTGACTCCTGCCATCACCACACCCACCACATACTTTAGAAAACACAGGATATTTGAGTACTTATCACAAACCAGATGTCTTGGGTCAGGGGTGGAAACCAGATTGGGCTCTCAACTGAATTTCATCCGGCCTGTGGGGCAAAGTAGCAAGAACTTGCAAAATCGGTTAACATTTGTACTCTCTGGCAGAGATGTGAGAGGCCACAGAAAGGGTGTCTGTTTCTCTCTGGGTCAGTATTTTCCTGCATGGTTTTTCATCTGCTCCTGTTTCTAAGAGTTTGTCTTGTGCTGATTCAGAGCTCAGCCTGCATTTCTCTGGGTGTCCTCGTCTCTGTAGTCTTCATTACTTTGAGTGGGAAAAGGGGTACTGCAGAACTCTCACCTGGGAATAGTCTAGAAACAGAGTCGGTTCGGACTGCATGGGTATTGCTTATTTCCTGTTTTTACTGAAAAAGCATGAAGTGCTCTGATTTATTTTTTAAACTCCTTGTGTCCAGGGCCTCTGTTTCTGACTCCTGCTACCTCTAGGCTTCCTGGGCTGAGCACCTGTACCCTCCCCCACTCATACCTTCAACCTGTACCTTAAGTCACAACAATCTGATTTCTGTCCCGAGCACTCTGCTGAAGCCACTGCATCTTTTCCAGTCTTTAAACTGCCAGAGCCTGGAGCTAGCTGCATTTTCCTCATGTTCTTAGGATCACATTCTCCTCTGATAACTTCCTAGTTGCCTCTCTTCTGCCTTTTCAACTCAATTTCTCAGATTTTTGTTCTTAGATTTTTCTTCTCCCTTTATACTTTGTGTTTTACCCAATGTCTCTATTTACTGAAATTTAACTAAAATCGGCTAATTCGGTGCCAGACTCCTAAGTTTCACTGCTAACCTTGATCTCAGCTTTAGACCAACTGTCAGAGAGCATCTGTGGATTTCTTGTCATGTGAAATGCTCACTAGCTACAAGGAAATGTCCCCCTGTGTTGTGTAGGTTCTTCTTAGCACATGACCTTTAAAACTTTGGTCACCTGACTCAGGCATAGGCCTCAGATATTCTAATCAGGTGTCAGTATACAATGCTTTGGCTGTATTTTTTATCCTTAAAGGAGCTTTAGAATCACATTTTTCAGGAACTGAACTATGTCACTTGAATCCCGTAGATCCTCATCCATAAGTGAGAAAAGAAGACAGGATTAAACCCTGAGGACAGACTCTTTTCAGTTCTTAAAAATAGGCACGCAAACACACACAAGCCCAATTTTTATTTTGCAGACAGAAGTTACTAGCCTTGTGGCAATTGCTGTAAGTCCTGTTTGTTTAGTTTCAGTCCTTTAGAAATGAGTGGTGAAGAAGTGAAAGTGAGAACTGTGTGACTGTGAAACTGTGAAAATTGTTTTCATGTGTGGATTATGGACACAGTCTCATTAATAAGAGTCCAAACAGCTACCCTTCTTTTTAGCATGTACCTGATATTATCTGTAAAGGAGATGTTATTCTACTGAGGCTGTTTTAAGTGTATCCGAGAGACGGCAGGATAGCTGTGAGTAACACTAACAAGGACCATTTTAGAGTGTTTATTACATGCCAGGCACTGTGATATGATTTTTTCATGCTTATTTTCTCTTCACAAAAACTATAAATTGAATTATATTAAAAGTCCTACTGTATATATGAGAAAGATTAAAGCTTGGGGACTTCAAGTAATCTGCTCAGTCACCCAAAACACTGTAATTCCTATTCATAGGACCAATTTAAATATTTAGAAAACGTATTACACATTTTCTGTTTATAAATATTTGTGTCTAGCTTTCTTTTCCACCAAATCATATGCTTGAGTATATATCCGTAGAAGGGGAAAGAAAGGAAGAAAAGGATCTATTAACTTTCATGTATTTCTAACAAACTAATCAACAGAAAATGTTCTGTATATGCATGATAAGGATAATTTAAAATGATTACAGTCAAATGTCCAATTTAGTTTTAATAGTATAATTACATATATGAAAATAGATTTTATACTAAAATGTATAGTTATGCTCAAAATTAAAATCTTAATTAAATTATGTCATATAATTTTGATTTGATCCTGAAAAGCTGGGCTATTAGGTACTCAAGAGTCAATAATCACTGAACTATGTATTAAATAATTCTGGGAAGGTGAAGAAGGGGTGAGTTGAGAGAGAAGCATTGGCATATATAAGCTGCTGCTGCTGCTGCTAAGTCACTTCAGTCATGTCTGACTCTGTGCGACCCCATAGACGGCAGCCCACGAGGCTCCCCCGTCCTTGGGATTCTCCAGTCAAGGACACTGGAGTGGGTTGCCATTTCCTTCTCCAATGCATGAAAGTGAAAAGTGAAAGGGAAGTCGTTCAGTCGTGTCCGACTCTTCGCGACCCCGTGGACTGCATCTATAAGCTAGTATGTGTGAAATAGCTAGCTAGTGGGCAGCGAGGTGCAGCACAGGGAGCCCAGCCTGGTGCTCTGTGATGACCTGGAGCCATGGGATGGGAGGGAGCGAGGTGCAGGAGGGAGGGGACATATGTATACCTACAGCTGATTCATGGTGTTGTACTGCAGAAATCAACACACTGTAAAGCAATTATCCTCCAATGGAAAAAAAAAAAAATTCTGTGACCATGTAAGGATACCTACATACAATTAAGTTTATGGACATGTTTACAAAGAAAGACTAACTTTTAAACTAATTTTTTTATTGTGAAATATATACATATAAAAGAGGCTATATAATACTTATGTATGAGGGAAAGAATAACTCATTCACTTAAGTAAATAGAAGCTTATTATAGAGACTTCCAGATTCAGCACTGAAATGTAAGGAATTTGGAAGTTGTCACTCTCAACCTTACAACAAGGAAAAGCTATTCAACTGAGAATTAATGACTTTTCTTGGCCCAGTCAGAGAAGCTAGGTTGCAGGGCAGTCACTCTGAAATCTAGAGTGCAGGTGAGTCCAAACAACTGTCATCAGGATCTGCTCACCTAGACCAGAAATCCCAAGAGCTATCAACTAATTAGAACACTAAAACGGTAATTTTGATGAATTGCTGGAAATTGAGTGTAGAGAAGGAGGAAGGTGTGAAACTCCTGGACCCCTATACCTCAGTGGACATTACCTTCAGGCACCAGTTCTCATAGTGAAGAACTGAGAAAGGCTTCCTAGCGGCTCTGGCATGAGAGGAGGGGTGATAATTGTGAAATCCTCCCAGAGCCTTTTCAGGGAAAAATACTCTGAGAGAGCTTGATAAAAGCTGGACGAAGAGCTAGCCTTCCATCTCATCTAAGGGGAAAAAGAATGAACAGGTCCACAGGGATCAGAGCTTTAAGGAAATAGCTTAGGGACACTGCACCAAGGAAGGGGGAATGAGGCAAGAGAAAATAAAAAGCGGTGCCAGTAGAGAAGGTAACAGCCCAAGACACAGGCCCACTAAAATACTGAGATTCAATCATAAAACTTTACAGTGCTCTCCCTCAGCCATGCCACCACACCAACAGCACTGCAGATAATAAGGGTGAATTATAGCAGAAAGAGCCACAAGACACAAACTGTTTCTGACAAGTACTTAGAAAAGTCCAGCAGAAAGAGAGTAGACAAAACAAGGGAGCTACAGGAAGTTGATGCCTCTAATGCCAGTAGCTATAGTAATCATTAAATACAGCCCAGACTCCTAGCCATTTTAACATAAATCTTTTTTTTTTTTTTAACATAAATCTTCACACTAAAGGTCTGTTTACCTTATTACCTGTTACCCAATGCATCATGTCTTGTCTTTCACAAAAACTATGGCATGCTAAAATAAGGCAAGAAAAACACAATTTGAAGAGAAAAATCAAGCATCGGAACAAGACTCAGATATGTCAAAGATTTTGGAGAGGTCTGTGTGAGAATTTAAAATAACTGATTAACATGTAAGGGCTCTAATGGAAGAGTGCAGACAACTGGCAAGAACAGATGGATAATGTAAGCAAAGAGATGGAAACTCTAAGAAAGAATCAAAAGTAAATACTAGAAGTCAAAAACACTGTACAAGAAATGAAAATTGCCATTGATGTACTCATCAGTATACTGGATATGTCTGATAAAACAATCAGTTAACTTGAATATATGTCAGTGGAAATTTGGCATACTGACACAAAGAAAAAGAATGAAAACAATGGAAGAGAACATCCAAAGACTGTTAGGCAGTTACAAAATGTGTAACATAAGCATAATTTTAATACCAGAAGAAGAAAGAGAGAAAGGAGCAAAAAAGAAACATTTAACAATGACTGAGAATTTCTCTAAATTAATGACAGGCACCAACTTACAGAGCTAGGAAGCTCAGAGAACACCAAGTAAGATAAATAACAAAAACCATCATGTAGAGATACCATGTTCAAACTGAAGGAAACCAAATGGAAAGGGAAAATCTTTCTTTTTGATAAGGTGAAAAATACACTCTATTTAAAAAGGAACAAAAATAAGAATTACATTACACTTCTCATTGGAAGCTGTGCAATATTTAAAAGGTTGAAAAAAAGCAAACAAATAAAAAGCAACATAGAATTTTTGATTCAGTAAGATTATCCTTAAAAACAAAAAAGTTTTCTCAGACAAACAAAATCTGAAGGAATTCATCACCTACACACCTGCTCCACAAGCCATGTAAAAAGTTCTTCAGAAACTGGTTAAACAACATAGATAAGGAATTTGGATCTACATAAAGAGATGGACAATGTCAGAGAAGGAATAAATGAAGAGAAGGCAGGGAAATAAATGAAAAGAAGAAACTACTAATAAGGATAACAAAATGCTAACAAATACGGTAGATATTAATCCAGGTATATTGATAGTCACATTAAATGTGAATGGTCTATGTATACCAATGAACAGATAGAGCTTATGATGGACATCAAAACAAGTCCTAAGTGTAAGTCGCTTACAAGAAACTCATTTGTGTATAAAGATTCAGATAGTTACAAGGGATGGGGAAAGATGATGATATCAAGTTGGCAGTAGGTAAAAGAATACTGGAATGACTATATTAATTTCACAGAAGAAGTCTCTAGAACAAGGAAGATTATCAGAAATTACATAATTATGAAAGTGTTCCTTCTCCAAGAAGATATGATAAAGATATTTTGTACTAACAAAAGTGATAATAACAACATATTGAAATTTGTGAAAGGCAACAAAAGTAGTGCTTAGAGGAAAATCAATAGCTTTAAGGGCATATACTAGAAAAAGAAGAAAGATCTAAAATCAGTAACCTAAGCTTCCACCTTAGGTAATTAGAGAATGAAGAGTAATTAAAGCTTAGAGCCAGGATTAGAAAATAAATGATAAATCTTAGAACAGAAATCAATGAAATTAAAGCCACAAAACAATCAAGGAAACTGGTTATCCTGAACCTGGTACTTAGACAAGAACAATAAAATTGATGCCTCTAGCTGGGTAAACTAAGAGTAAACCAAGCTGAATAAACCAAGAAAAAAACAAGACACAAATTACCAACACCAGGAATGAAAGAGGGTTAAGCACTACTAATTCCATGGACATTAGAAGAATAGTAAAGGAATACTCTGAATAAGTCTGTGCCCCCAAACTTGACAATGTAGATAAAATGGACCAATTTCTTGAAAGCCATGAACAAAATTCACTGAAAGAGAAATATATAGCCTGAGTAACCAAATATCTATTTAAGACATTGAATTAAAAAAAAAAAAAACTTGCCAAGAATAAAGCATTAGGTTCACATGGTTTTAACTGTAAATTCTACCATACTTTTAAAGGAGGAATATAACAATTTTCCACTGTCTGTTTCAGAAAACAGAATCAGAGGGAAAACTTCTTTTAATGACTTTTAATGATTCCAGCATTCAGTTCACTCAGTCGTGTCCGACTCCTCACGACCCCATAAATCGCAGCACGCCAGGCCTCCCTGTCCATCACCATCTCCCAGAGTTCACTGAAACTCACGTCCATTGAGTTGGTGATGCCATCCAGCCATCTCATCACACCAAACACAATAAAGACATTAACCAATATTTCTCATTAACCCAGACACAAAAATCCTGAAAAAATATTAGCAAACCAAATACAACAATGTATAAAAAGGATTATATATCATGACAACGTACGTTTAATTCTAGGTATATAAGTCTGGTTTGGAGAAGGAAATGACAACCCACTCTAGTATTCTTGCCTGGAGAATCCCAGGGACGAGGCAGCCAGGTGGGCTGCCGTCTATGGGGTCGCACAGGGTTGGACACGACTGAAGTGACTTAGCAGCAGCAGCAGCAAGTCTGGTTTAACATTCATAAATCAATCCATGTAATCCACCACACCGTAGGCTGAAAAAGAAAAACTATATCATCACATAAATTATTTAAACTGTATGAAACAATATCGACCCCATGGACTGTAACCCGCCAGGGTCCTCTGTCCATGGGATTCTCCAGGCCAGAATACTGGAGTGGGTAGCCATTCCCTTCTCCAAGGGATCTTCCCAACCCAGGAATCAACCCAGATCTCCTGTATTGCAGGTGGATTCTTTACCATATGAGCCACCAGGGAAACCAGGGAAGGAAAGGTGCTGACCTAAATAACTCTAGAAGTGAATGGAATCTGTAAGAGTCAAGTTGAAAGAACTATATATAAGCACCATGTTCTCACTGATAAAGCTGCTTCTCATGGGAGTGTGGGTTATCATTTCTGAAACCACTGGACACATACAGTAGAAATGAACAGTTTAGTAAATGAATGGTAGATGGTTGGAGCCAGGCTTCTCACTGAATGGGAGAGAAGGCTAGGAATTTCCATGTAGCAATGCCTTAGGGTAAGGCACAGTATAAACTAAAATTTAGCTTCATGTTGACAACAGTTAGAACTGGACATGGAACAACAGACTGGTTCCAAATAGGAAAAGGAGTGCGTCAAGGCTGTATATTGTCATCCTGCTTATTTAACTTATATGCGGAGTACATCATGAGAAACGCTGGGCTGGAAGAAGCACAAGCTGGAATCAAGATAGCTGGGAGAAATATCAATAACCTCAGATATGCAGATGACACCACCCTTATGGCAGAAAGTGAAGAGGAACTAAAAAGCCTCTTGATGAAAGTGAAAGAGGAGAGCGAAAAAGTTGGCTTAAAGCTCGACATTCAGAAAACGAAGATCATGGCATCTGGTCCCATCACTTCATGGGAAGTAGATGGGGAAACAGTGGAAACAGTGTCAGACTTTATTTTGGGGGGCTCTAAAATCACTGCAGATGGCGACTGTAGCCATGAAATTAAAAGACGCTTACTACTTGGAAGAAAAGTTATAACCAACCTAGATAGTATATTCAAAAGCAGAGACATTACTTTGCCAACTAAGGTCCGTCTAGTCAAGGCTATGGTTTTTCCAGTGGTCATGTATGGATGTGAGAGTTGGACTGTGAAGAAGGCTGAGTGCCGAAGAATTGATGCTTTTGAACTGTGGTGGTGGACTCTTGAGAGTCCCTTGGAATGCAAGGAGATCCAACCAATCCATTCTGAAGGAGATCAGCCCTGGGATTTCTTTGGAAGGGATGATGCTGAAGCTGAAACTCCAGTACTTTGGCCACCTCACGCAAAGAGTTGACTCCTTGAAAAAGACTCTGATGCTGGGAGGGATTGGGGGCAGGAGGAGAAGGGGACAACAGATGATGAGATGGCTGGATGGCATCACTGACTCGATGGACTTGAGTCTGGGTGAATTCCGGGAGTTGGTGATGGACAGGGAGGCCTGGCGTGCTGCGATTCATGGGGTTGCAAAGAGTTGGACACGACTGAGCAACTGAACTGAACTGAACTGATATGAATACATATAGGAATTTTTTAGATATGTGCTTATAAAGCTCTTAGAACACACACATGACTTTTTTTTCAGTCAGCTAAGAGGATCTAGAAACAAAGATATTCCAATAGCAATGAGAACACCAAGTGCCCAGATGTCCAGTGAAAAGAACTACAGATTTTTGGAGAAATGGCTAATCCCAGGACTAGGAAAGGAAACTTATGACTTAAGCCTAGAGCATCTTGTAGGACCAGAAAACAGGAACAGCTCATAAAATATATACATATAAAAAAAGAAAATATGCTAATGAGAGTATGTCCAAAGGTCGCAGGAGCCAACTGAAAGAGCTCCCAGTGGCCAAAGCTGGAACAATTTGAGCCACAAAATAAAGTACCAGTAGATTATATCCCAAAGTATAAATAAATATAATAGCCCAATGTATAAAATGAATCCATACTAATATAAATAAATAATTGAATAAATAAATAAATTAGGGAAGAGTGATAAATCTGTACAGTAGAATTCCAAATAACTTACTTAGGTAATCTGCCTTCAAGGAGGCCATAACTCTACTCCTTGAGTGGGAAGTGCACACAGTGGCTTCCTTTCAGAGGAAAGAGGGAGACATAACTTTACAGGCAAGTAACCTAACAAACACTATCTCCGCCAGGTGATGAAGGCTAACATCAATGGTGACAAGTCATACTGAGACTAAGCACCCTTGATATGATAATGTGATTAGTACTTTTACCTCTATGGTCTTCCTTCCTCAACCACATAACCTCAGTCTAATCATGAGAAAAACGTCAGACAAATCCCAGTTGAGGGCTGTTGTATAAGATGCCTGACTAGTGTCTCTGAAAACTATCAAAGTCATCCAAAACAAGGAATTTCTGAGACACTGTCACAGCCAAAAGGAGCCTGAGGAGACATGACAACTAAATGTTATATATCCTTAATGAGATCCTGGAGCATAAACAGGACATTATGTAAGAACTAAGAATTTCTTAGTAAAGTATAGAATTTAGTTAATTACATTACTTTGCCAACAAAGGTCCATCTAGTCAAGGCTATGGTTTTTCCAGTAGTCATGTATGGATGTGAGTTGGACTATAAAGAAAGCTGAACACAGAAGAATTGATGCTTTTGAACTGTGGTGTTGGAGAAGACTCTTGAGAGTCCCTTGGACTGCAAGGAAATCCAACCAGTCCATCCTAAGGGAGATCTGTCCTGGGTGTTCACTGGAGGGACTGATGTTGAAGCTGAAACTCCAATACTTTGGCCACCTGATGCAGAGAGCTGACTCATTTGAAAAGACCCTGATGCTGGGAAAGATTGAGGGCAGGAGGAGAAGGGGACGACAGAGGATGAAACGGTTGGATGGCATCACCGAAACAATGGACATGAGTTTGGGTGAACTCTGGGAGTTGGTGATGGACAGGGAGGTCTGGCGTGCTGCGATTCATGGGGTCTCAAAGAGTCAGACACGACTGAGTGACTGAACTGAATTGAATGAATCTATGTTTGCTTATTAATACATTAATAATAAGGGAAACTGGGTGTGGGATATATGAGAACTCTGTTCTACTCAGTTTTTCTGGAAATTTAAATTATTTTGAAGGAAAAAGTTTATTTAAAAATATATGCTATATATATATATAGGATCTAGAAAGTTGGTACTGATGAACCTATATACAGGGCAGCAAAGGAAATGCAGACATAAAGAACAGACTTATGGTCACAGTGGGGGAGGGAAAGGGTGGGATGACTTCAGAGAGCAGTAATGAAACATATACATTACAATATGTAAAATGGATAGCCAGTGGGGATTTGCTGTATGATGCAGGGAATCCAGTAGTCATGTACGGATGTAAGAGTTGGACCATAAAGAAGGCTGAGTGCTGAAGAATTGATGCTTTCCAACTGTGGTGTTGGAGAAGACTCTTGAGAGTTCCTTAGACTGCAAGGAAATCAAACCAGTCAATCCTAAAGAAAATCAGTTCTGGATATTCATTGGTAGGACTGATGCTTAAGCTGAAACTGAAACTTTGGCCATCTGATGTGAAGAGCCAACTCATTGGAAAAGACCCTGATGCCGGGGAAGATTAAGGCAAAATGTGAAGAGGGCGGCAGAGGATAAGATGGTTAGGTAGCATCACTGACTCAGTGGACATAAATGTGAGCAAACTCTAGGAGATAGTGAAGGACAGGGAAACCTGGCATGCTGCAGTTTATGGGGTTGCAAAGAGTCAGACACAACTTAGTGACTGAATGTGGAACAGCAGGGAATCCAAAACTGATGCTCTGTGACAACCTAGTGGGGTGGGATGCAAAGGAAGGTAGGAGAATGGTTTGAGAAGGAAGGTTTGAGAAGTATGTCTATGGCTGATTCATGTTGATGGATGGCAGAAACCATTACAATATTGTAAAGCAATTATTCTTCAATTAAAAATAATTTTAAAAAATTATATGTGAGACACTTCCAGGTATGGGCAAATATTGGATGACCATACGCTTGGGCTCTGCCCTTGTAGAACTGTTTAGTGGGGAGACAGCAAAAAGCAGTAGGGGAATAGACCACTTTGGGTGGTAAGATCTAACATGACAGGGACATTTAGTTCAGTTAGGATTGTTTTCTTTAAACAAAAGTTTAAATACTTCAATAGCATTTGGCTAGCGAGATCTTGTTGAGACTTGAAATATAAGAAGGAAATGGTTGTGCAGAGAGCAGAAGTGAAAGACAGAAGTTTCCAGGTGCAGGAGACAGCATGAACAAAACTAATAACATAGGTGCCTTGAGGGACTGAAAAAATGGCCAGTGTCTTAGGCTGAGTTACTGCAGAAGCCAGTCATGAGCCAGGATTTGAGTGCAAGAACAAGAATCTGAATGCAGGTAGTTAATTATGGGGAGAGAAGGTAGTCCCAAGAAGGATTGCTAGGATAGGAAGAAAATGAATGGGAGAAGACATGGTTATCAAGCAGGTGTTATGGGCGACTAGGGCTCATTCTCATTGGGGAACTCGAGGAGACAGTGGAGAACATGCCTCACTTATCCCACCTATGGAAAGAAACTGGGATCTTTATCTACCAGCTCCCATCAGAAACTGGTTGTAAGCTGCTCCTCAAGGGTAACTACCTGTAACTTGAATACCTGTATGACAACTGAAAGTCATAAAGGTCAGTAGGTATGGAAACAGTGAGTGCCAAGTGTGTATGGGAGAAACACGCACAAGGTCTTTAGGTATAGCTCTGCACCTAAAGACCAGGTAGCCAGGGGAAAAGTGGCACTGGTTAAGGTTGGAGGAGTAAGCAGGAGGCCATTTCTGTAGCACCTGATGGTAGGCAATTGCAACATTGCACGCTTGGCAATAACAAAACACCATTTGTGTGAGATCACTCTGGCTGTTGTACTGGGAATGGAGACAGGATGTGGCGTAAGTTGAAATAGGCAGAACTGTTATGGTGCTGCTATAGTGGTCCAGGCAGTAGAAGTCTAGCTTCAGCATAGGTGAGAGTCGTGGAAATGGAGCGGGGTGGACAAGTATAAATTGCATTTTGCAGATGGAGCTTTTCAGGGGATAACAGAAAAGGAGGATTTAAAGATGCTAAGCTTGAGATGTGTCCACCAATCGAACAGAAGCTATCTAGTAGGCAGTTGGATGGGAACCTGGAGACAGGAGTTGAGATTTGGTTTGAAAATATAAATTTGAAAGTCATCAGTATGCATATAACATTCAAATGCCAAAGAAATAGGTGAGGTCAGATAAGAAGAGGACTCAGGGAGAGAAGGAGCCAGTAAAGGGGGGCTAGTAAGGAGAAGTGAGTAACGAGAATTTTCAGGGCATGGTGTCCCAGGAGGGCTTCAGAAGATGGGAGTCAGCTGTGCCAAACACATCTGTGAAGTCAAGTGAGTTAAGGACAGAAATGTGCAAAATGAATTTACAGCTTAATGTTGTTGGAGACCTTGATGACAGGAGTTTTGGTTATGAGGAGAATGTAGTGACTGCAGTGGGTTGAACAGTGAATGAAAGCTAGGAAATAGAAAATTTGTAGAAACAACCCCATTACAAAACTGTGGCTTTCATGGAAGCCAAGAGTAGGGGCACTAAGTGGAGGGAGCTGCTGAACTAAAGGACAGTTTGTTGTTGTTTGTTTTTGTTTTGCTAAGTGGTAGAGAAAAGTACATTTTTTGTTTTCGTCGAATGATCTGAGAGGGATTTTTGGATGACTTAGGAGAGGGGATGGTGAAAGAACTAGAGCACAAAGCAACCATGGGTAGAAAAAGCCTTCACATATTTTAAAACGGTGAGCAGAGAAGATTTAGGCAGATGGTGGAAGGAAATGGGAGCACCTGTATAATGGTTGCCACCTCGTTACATCAGGAAGAAAAGTAGAGAACTAATAACCAAGAGGGATAAAAGATATACATACAGAAGTTTGAGAAAAGGTAAAAACTGCTCCATTATGCTGAGAACCCATGGGAGGTCCATCATGTCAGAGAGAGTCCGTATGAACATATGGAATTTCTCCAGCAATGTTCCTCCACTCAGGGCCCAAGCATAGAGGAGGCTCATAGCTGGGATCTTCAGAGTTGGGGTTTTACAGGCAAGTATGGCAGCAGTAACAAGAAGGAACTGAGGAAATGTAAATGGCATTATTTTGAATAGATGATGGAATTTAAGATGGGTAAGTTCAGAAAAAGTCCCAGTAGGGACTGATGGATAGTAGAAAAAGTCCTGGGGTCAGTGGATTGGCATCTCAATGAAATCCAAAAAACCTAATTGCAGGATTCTTGAGCAAGTGGATTTAAATAATAGAGGTGGAGGCTAGTAGGAAGCTTATTACATACTTTCTATCATTTGAGTGATTTAAAATGCATGACTTAAAAGTATTGTGTCTGTGGTTACTTAAGTCATACTGAATTATGTCCCTCTCAGTAGGCATAAAATACTATATACTTCCATAAATTAAAATTTTGCCCGTGGCTTAGCAATTTAAATCTCCAAATATATACTTTACGATGGAATGTCTTCACTTTTTCCTTTATCTGGGGTGGCAGCCCTATTGATTCCCCTATTCAAATGTGTAGAATAGCTTCCTTATGAACCTACACAAGTAAACTAGGCTAAAGCAGGTTACCTACTTATGTCTGACTCTTTGAGACCCGCATGGGCTGCAGCACACCAGGCCTCCCTCTCCCTCGCCATCTCCCAAAGTTTGGCCAAGTTCATGTCCATTGCATCAATGATATCATCCAGCCATCTCATCCTCTGACGTCCTGTTCTTCTGCCTTCAATCTTTCCCAGCATTAGGGTCTTTTCCAATGAGTCAGCTGTTTATATCAGGTGACCAAAGTATTGGAGTTTCAGCTTCAGCATCAGTCCTTCCATTGAGTATTCAGGGTTGATTTCCTTTAGGATTGACTGGTTTGATCTCCTTGCTGTCCAAGGGACTCTCAAGAGTCTTCTCTAACACCACAGTTTGAAAGCATCAATTGAGGGATACATTAGCTGAGGGAAAATACTTTTTTCCTTACTCCATTTTATAAAATTCCAAATTTCACTTCAAAAAACTAGTTGTCATTTACAGCATTCTTTTGGAGCCCCTGGTGGCTCAGACAGTAAAAGAGTCTGCCTGTAGTGTGGGAGACCTGGGTTCAATCCCTGTGTCGGGAAGATCCTCTGGAGGAGGAAATGGCAACTGACTCCAATATTCCTGCCCGGAGAATCCCATGTCCATGGGATCGCAAAGAGTCGGACAGGACTGAGCGACTTCACTTTCACTTTCTTTCACTTTTTGAATAGATTCCAGACCACTTATTTTTAATTTTTGTATTTGCAAATAATTTGTCAATTAAAAAAGTCATACAGCCAAGGTTTTTAAACTGGCAAGTTATTTTAACTTCGCAGAGAACCAAAGTAACAGCACTCTAATTTAAATCAGTACTTCTCAAGCCTTTTCTATTTTTCAACTTGTTTGAGGGATAGAACTCAGCACAGTTGTATATAAGCATGATGATGTAATTATGGGAGTGCAGGTGGGGTGACAGAGGTGTTTTCCTACCTCATCCATTCCCTTGTTGAGAGCTAATCACAGTCATAATATACAGTTGTTGTTGTTCAGTTGCTAAGTTTTGTCCAACTCTTTGCAATCCCATGACATAGATATTTTAAATAATGGTGTTGGAAAAAAGGTGGGACTCAGAAAAGGCAACCAATAAACACAAAATGTAGAGCATCTGCTTTTCTATCAGTTTTGTTTAGAAGGAAATAGCAACCCACTCCAGTATACTTGCCTGGAAAATCCCGTGGATGGAGGAGCCTGGCGGGCTGCAATCCATGGGGTCACAAAGAGTCGGACATGACTGAACGGCTAACACACAATGGAGAACCTAGGGCTTCCCTGATACCTCAATTGGTAAAGAATCTGCCTGCAGTGCAGGAGACCCTGGTTCGATTCCTGGGTTGGGAAGATCCCCTGGAGAAGGGAAAGGCTACCCACTCTAGTATTCTGGCCTGGAGAATTCCATGACCTGTATAGTCCATGGGGTAGCAAAGAGTCAGACACGACTGAGTGACTTTCACTTTTCAATGGAGCACCTATCAGAACTAGATTGAATCAAAGTGGAGTGCTTGGCTCTGATCCCAGGTGAGCTTCTTACTAGTTACAGGACCTTCAGCAATTCACTTGGGCTTTGTGTTTCTGATTTGATAAAACAGAGGTGATAGCACTGGTTCTGCCACTTCTCAGGGTTTTCTAAGACTGAAATGAAAATTTGTTTTTTACAACTTTGAATGCCTTGTAGGTTCCAGGCGCTGGTCTGAGGTGAACAAGGAATAAAATAAGTCCCTTGCCTTCATGGAACTTACATTTGAATGGGGGGGAGATGTTTAAAAAATAAATTGGGAAAAGACTAGTGGTATGGGTGGGGGTGAGTTTGGAAGGCATTGTTTTACACAAGATGGTTAGGGAAGGCCTGTCTAGAGTTTTAATACTGAAGTGAGTTGTCAGGGCTTCCTCAGCAGAAGACACAGCAAGGAAAAAGGCCTTGATGTTGGAGGGGCTTGGAACAGCAGTCAGCATGGCTGGAATGGAGTGAGCAGGTGGAACAGCAATGTGGTCCCAAGAGTAGGGTTGGGATGGATCATGGGAGGAAGGGGTGTGGCTCTCACATGACGGGAGATGGGGAGCCACTGGGATCCGAGCAGAAGAAAGTAATCTGACTTACATTTCAACAGGATCACTCTGGCTACTGTGTGGACAGAACAGATTACAAGGAGTCAAAGGTGATGGAGAGGAGATCAGTTCAGTGGCACAGCATTAAGGCAGACAAGGTCGGCTAGTTTAGGGTGATAGTGGTGCAAGAGATATGTGGTGAGAGTTGAGGTATATTTTGAAGGAAGAGGCAACAGGATTTCCTGATGAGTTGACATGAATTGTGAGAGAGAGGAGTGGGACGCCAAGAGTTGAGGGCAGAACCGCTCAACAAAGGGGCTACTGATGAGTGCGCTTGCTTCAGAATTTCAAGAACATCATTCAAGCATTATGAATTACCTTGTTCATTTTGTACCAGAGACCAGGCATTTGGTAAATGAAAATCTCCTCCAATTCCCGAAAAAAGGTATTACATGATTTTCACCAAGTTTTAATTCTTCCAACCTCGCTAGGTCAGAGGTCAATTTATGACAACGGAACTTTTCAGTCAGAAAAAGTTTTATTACAAGAAACAATGCCATCAGATAAAAATGCAAAAAATTGTGCAATTATGGCAAAATGTTTAAAAATATCTACACATTTGCCCCCAAAGGACTACAGTACTTAACTACATACCTGAGCACAGAACATCGAATGCCATTTTAAACTGTTTCATGTAGAAAATCTGATTCCTTGCAAGATCACATCCACTTTCTCTCATGCACCAGTGAAATCAGCTTGATGCTTAAGCATCAACTTTGTAGGATAACAGAAAACAAAGATGGAAAATAAAGAATACAATTTCTACTTTCCTATAACATAGTTATACCACATCCAGTTTTCAATGTATAAAAAATACATAGGAAAGTGCTACATACTTTCTTCAAATGCAAAAACAAAGCTCAAGTGGGACTGGCATCTATCACCTTCTATTTTAATTCTATAGTACCCATTATGCCTTTTACTTATATTCTCATCATACTAAGCAAATGTACCTTAAATATCTAAACACAGACCCACACATATTACTAATCCTAGTTTTCTAGAACCTCTTCTGAAATCATCTGAAAAGTGGCAAAATATCCCAGCTATATAATTTAAACAAATAGTTTTTCATACAAAATTCAATATATATTCTATTGATACTTCCATAGCAAATTCCAAACCTTGGCTTTGACACACTATCCTTAGAGCACACCCTCAACATAAACTGTTATAGGATCAATTGTTAGAGGATCAACTGTTGTGCAGATCAATAGAATAAATCGACTGCAGAATTAACCACAGTACATTGTACTCCTATACATCACACGGCACATGTAAATTGTTAATGTTCTAATGTCATGTTTTCAAGTAACACAGTGTTCTAAATAAATACAGGAGATTGTCAAAAAGCGGCAGGAAGTCTCAGGAAGCAACAAAGCTTTCAAAAATAAATTATGGGAACATCTCTTGTAATGTTTAGTTTGGTTTTTCCTCCCCTTGGCAATGCATCACGGTGTAGATGCTTCAAAATGCTCACAGAAAAAGCCCCAAAACAGCACGAAGAGAAAGAAAAACTGAGAAGAAAAAAAATAGCTGATTAGTTGACAGTCAATAAGGAGACTATAGACACACTACCAAGGCCAGCAAGAAGAAAGCACGTACCCAGATTCCCAAGACTGGATTTTAAAATGTCAATTCTCTAAACGCTGTCCACTTTCAATTCGACTTCAGGAAACGTTCCCTACTTGTAGAGGGCTATGACAAGCAGTTTGGAAAGTTTCCAAAAAACGAGGTATGTGATGCAAAGAGGCAATGTTTTTGATTTGTTTCACAGTATCACATTACAATTTGTGCAAGAGTTTTTAATACAAACCGTGCCAGTTTGTTTCTTTAAGGGAATCAAAATGTTCCAGTTAAGGACAGACTCTGGCTATACTTATATCCTTTATTACTTATTCCGGGAAGAGTAAAAAATAAGTTACTGATCTAAATATCTGCCTTAGGTATAACACATGAGTTGGTTTGTCCTCTCTGTGAGTATTTCTGTTAGAAATTAATCAGTTAAATATGAAAAATGATTTAATACCTATAATGCTATGGTTCTATTCACTCACACTTTTCCTTCTCAGTCACCTGCAGTTAGAACAAAGGTTTTCAATGCAAAACTATTCATAACTGTTAAGTGCAAAAACTTTTTTAAAAATGAGGTTTTAATTGTCATAGGTAATGCAAAAGACATTAAATGAGACTATTGCAGGAATTTTATGTTTCTGGAAAACAGAATTTTAAAAGTAAGAGTTAAAACTTCACATTCTGCTCTGTGCAGAAGACAAATAAGTTACCTTTCATTGTACCGATAATGAATGGACAGGTAAGGATGGAAAGGAGGTTAGGCGACAAATGGCCCGTGTTAGTGCAAAATGAGGACCATAGTCTTCTCACTATTCTCAGATTGAATCCAGTTAGACCAGTAACTAGCCATAGCTTGCCATCCTGTAATCAGAGAATCTTGTGAAATCACAAGAGTTCAGCAAGTCAAGTACAATGGCCATAAAACTAACATACCAATTTGAAAGGTAAGCATAGGCTCAGACATTTGAAATATACCTAACTATACACATGAGTTAACTTATACTAGCACCAGCCACCTGTGAATTTGAGCCCTTCTCGGGATTAAAAAAAAAAAAATGAGACAGTGTTAGCACTTGAAAAAATTGTCAACACAAAACTACTTTAAAACTTTAGCTTAATTTAAAGAAACATGGGAAATATAAAACAAACCAACGAAAAGCTCTTTCTGAGACTGATTTGTTTTTCCTTCAAACTACTCTAATAACACATTTAAATCCAGTACACGTGAAAACAGTACACAAAATATACACATATTCAGAATGAGGATCTAAGTTAGTGCGTCTCTGTAGCAGAGAGGTCACAGCTAAAGTCCTAGTGATATTGCCTCAAATTTTTACCCGTATTTAAAATAAAAAGTCACATCAAACTATTTTGGATGTCTCTAATCCATAGTACCCTAACTGCTCTTCTAAGAGTGCATAGTTGTCAATTCGTCTGGTATCTCAGTGACTATTCATCACGCAATTCTAGAATGATGTGATTATTTTTATACCAGAAAAAAAAAATGCTGATAATTGCACTTCGTTACCTTTTGCTTACTGAAATGAAAACATCACATGGATGAAAAGAAATCCCTCCCTACACTCATCTTAAACAGCACCCATCTCCACGTGTAAACTCTCTTCAGCTTTCTTAAATACTGACAGCACTTCTTCTTATCACTGAAAGACTGTTTCCTCCAGCACAAGATGCCGGTGAGCTCACTAAGGCCTGCCATTCATTAAAGTACTTTCTGAAGACACTGAGGATACAGTTTAGCAACAGCACATTCAAAATGCCGGCCAAGGTCCCAGAGGCGATCTGGGGTCTCATACACTTTCATCCATTGGTCAGTGATATCATCATACTGGTAAAGGGAATTTTTTCTGCTGGTTCTGAAGACATGTTCTTCAACGGTCACTTGAGTAGCTCGAACAAATAAATGGAGCTTATTCTGGAAAAGTACCAGTTTAAGGTATGGGTTTATGGACTCATCACATGGAAAGTCCTTCTTACGAGTCCACTTATTGAGCTCAATATCATAGGCTTCTACAGTAAACATCCGCTGATGATTTCCACAGGTTCCAGCTATGTAGTAGATAGAGTTCTTGTATACAGCTGCTAAGCCCTGGATTCTAGGCACAGTCATGGGGGTTAAGAAACCCCAGTAGTCTTTCTGAGGCTCATAGAAGAGGAAAAACTCTCCTAAAAAAGAGAAAGGGGAAAAAAAAAGAGAGAGAAAAGAAAACAAGAATATGAAGATTTAAATATAAGATAGCTTAAAACATCTACATCCCATGGCACAACGTAACATAATATTAGAATCAACCTGATTTGGGGCATTCAAACTGGTAAGTGTGAGAAGTTACTTTGGCTTGATGGCAGTACAAGGGTTAAGAGCTTGGTTTCATTTACTCCATCCAAATATTTGGGTGTTTCAGAAAATTGATTTTAAGCCAGCTCTTATAAAAAGTATTATTACTAATGGTTAGCCAGTAAGATCAAAATATGAATATAGGTTCAATCGTGAATAAGCCACTATAAATTTATGTGCTAGTTATTTAACTATAAGGTAGTACATAGAATTGTTCAGATTTCTATGGGCCACTAATGTGTTTACTTTAGTGTTGCTATAAGGCAAAGGCAAATATCAAGAGGAGAAAATATGGCCTTAAGCTGATAGAAAACACGCACATCATTTAGGGAATTGACTATGAGGCCGTTTCCATTCTGTTTTGACAATGAAAAGGTGTGCTGAGTCACACTGCCGATGTAAAAATGTCGAAAAGAATTAAGCTAGTGAAGATTTACAAGAGCTTGGCTAATTATAACATTAAAATCTTTGATTTGAAAGAATCAAATAAAATCTTTGATATGAAAATCTGAACCCTTTATGATCAGATTAAATGGTACTCCAGTAGCCACTGACAGTAGGGCATGATCTTCTGACTAGTCACGTCAAGTTTATTTATATAAAGAGGCTTTGTTTAGATCAGAAGTACCTACTTCTAAATTGAGCTTCCCCTTGAAAACTGTTTTGAACTAGGTTAACTCCTATCGATAAATATAACTGCCTACCTAATAAAAGTAATGCTGAAAAAATCCTGGTTTTCATAAAACAGTTTGTTAAACTCTCAGCTTTTGCCTGCATATTCCCTATGCTTTTTGACCAAAATGTAACAGGATTCATAATAAAGAAGACAGGAATGAACACTTCTTTACCCTGTAGTACTTAGCTACAAATTTCTTATAAGAAGGAAAGATAATACATTTTAAAAGTTGATTTTTAAACCAAAAGATGACTTTAATAAACTAAAACCAGTAATGGGCAATTAAAACCCTCAGTGCCTCAGATTTGTCTTATATAAAATACAATCTGATTAAATAATGTTCATTCCAACCCTGAAATTCTGTTAATTCACTGTTACTTTGCTTTAGTATTTAAATTAATACACAACCTTTATATTCCATTTGGGATTCTTCTAATTAATTCTATCTCTACTAAAAAATAACTCCTTAGCCAGTAAAACCAAAAATCTATGAAGAGAGAGCTTCATCATATGGAATGATATAACCTATCCAACCATGTAAGTCAAAGTGTTACTCCCTGAGTGTGTCCACCTCTTTGCAACCCCATGGACTATAGCCCACCAGGCTCCTCAGGTCATGGAATTCTCCAGGCAAGAATACTGGAGTGGGTAGCCATTCCCTTCTCCAGGGGATCTTCCCAACCCAGGGATTGAACCTGGCTCTCCAGGACTGCAGGCAGATTCTTTACCACCTGAGCCACCTAGGAAGCCCTATCTAACCATTCTTTATAGATTTTTACATCCATTCAGATACTCCATTTTTTGGCAAGACCAACAAACCTACATCATCCCAGGCTTCCGTTCAACTAAAATGAGGCACGAGAAAGTATTCCTTACTCTCTCTGGAGAATTAACTTTACACTGAAGTTTAAACAAATGGGTTTAGGCATTTCTAAGAAATTATAAGTCAAATAAAGGATTACAGCAAAGAACATTAAAAAAAAAACTTACAGTGGGGAAAAAAACTAAAAAATCATATATATCTACACAGAACTTGCACCCCTTTCCATATTCTTTTTTATAGTAGTGAAGGAAAGCATTTATCTATAAGCAGTTAAGAAATGCAAAAGAAGAAGGATGTTGGTATTGTCAATACTGTATTCAATATTCAAGCAACTAAAATAAGAAACCAAACACAAGGAAAATATTAGCACAAATCAGAACCTTGGATCAAGTATCTTATTTACTGCTACTCAGTTCCTCTTTCTGGTATCTTTACCAAGGTACCAGTTTTCAATTGTTTAAACAAAAATTTTTAAGCTAAGTATATTACCATCCCTCTCATCTTATAATGTTAAAAAGATGACACCTCAAAATTTGTCAGTGAAAAAAAACTGAAAACACTGTATTATGGATGACAACATTAACTGCAGTGAAATTAAAATCTTAACAGTGTGATTTCAAACTCTTTGTAAGTGAGTTTCATAACCTTTGCCATCATAAGACTTCATACAAAATTCTTTGGCAACTGAATAGTACAACTGCATTTCAGCCTTTGTTCTTTTTTTCTCTTTTAAACTAATCCAGTAAGTTCCATAAGAAGAATACTTACTAGCGTCCCTTGATTATATATCATTTAACTGCAAAAAGTTATATATCAAACTTGATTCCTTGTTTAAAGTCTTAAAAATGGAACAGAAATAGTTTTTCTCAAATGCTGAACTATTACTTATGGGGAAAAACGTTTTCAAAAATACTATGTCACACGATGTCAAAAGACAGTAAGAACATAAAAAAACTTACATGATCATTTTAGGGACTTGAAAGTACCTGCCTTTTTTGATTGAAAATTTTATTTTCTTCACTAGTCCCTTAAAGAACAGACTACTCCAATAAATACTTTAACCACTTGGGCACCTACCCTGTAAAACATAGATCTTCTCTTTGTATTCCACGGCATTATGGAACTCCATTGCAACAGGCATGGCGCAAACAGTAGTCCAGCGGTTCTCTCTGCTGTCATAGCACTCCACAGATTTTAGTGAGTTTCTCCCATCACCTTCGTAGACACGCCCTCCGATTGCATACATTTTACCACAGCAGTACACCAGTTTGCAGCCTATTCTGGCTCGAAGCAAGGACGGTTTGGAAAGCCACCTATTGGTGGAATGGTCATACATCCAGAAATCATTTTCGGCCTTATGGTCAATGGATACCTCACTGCTGCTTGGCCTGTACCCTCCTGCAATGTAAATATCATTATCTGGTGATACAAGGATTCCAACTTCTCTCAGATCATTTGGTGGTTTGCATAGTTTGAACACTCTTCCTGTGAATATATCTAGACAAGGCACTGTTTGCTTCTTTCCTGAGTGTTTGTGGGCTGCGTCGAAACATATGATCATTTCCGATGCAGTCATTCCAAGTCTCTGTGTACAGCCATTGGGACTGGCTGGTCCCTTTTCCACACAGCTTTTGGCGATAGCCTGTGCAAACTGAGGTGGAATTTTCTCTATAAAGGTGTCTTCCATCAGAGGAAAACGTATGCATTTGGCAAAAATTTCTGGAAGGTGCACTTCTCTTTCATTCTGTTCATGTTCAAACCACCTTACAATACTCTCATAAACATGCTCTTCCCGGTCTACATTTAAATCATCACTGTCTAGGATACTTATCAGTTGGTCTTTTGTCAGCTGAAGAAACTCCTGTTCTTTGGTGACACACAAGAACTTTTTACGAATGTATTCTTTAGATCGATCTCCAAGTTCCTGATGACCGTAATGATCAGCAAAGATGAAGACCCCGATAGAATTTTGTGGGTCCAAATGACTGATCATGTACTTGGCACACTGGTCTTGGATGGAGGGAATCTGGAAGATGCTAGCTGCAGTGAACAAGGCTTGAACATTGGCCTCTGTCAGAACAACTCTGGAGGTATAGGCATAGTTCAACACTAAATCCATCGACTCGGCTTCAACACCAACAATTCGAACTTCTTTTTGAGTGCTTTCTGTAAGGCCGCTAGTGAACATGGATCTAGGAAGGAAAGAGTGGTGAATTTATCTGCACTACAAATAAAAATTACTGTCGCAAGCTTGTAAAGAGTTATCACAAGGATCACTTTTGGAAACTGAAAAACATTTCCTAATGTGTTTCCTGATATCCTGAATATCAGGAAAGGGATAAAAGTTGATCATCTAGCAGCAGGATTTAATCTGGCTAATCTCAAAGAAACCCTATTCTCAGGGCCAGTCAGTCCACTATGTGCCAACTCTGAGAAAAGCAGAGTATACCTAACTAAATCAAATCAAAAAGTGGCAAGGCATATTCCAGGACACCTTATTTTCCTTGGAGCCCTATCCAGGCTTCTGATCAAGTTGCTTTAGGGGACTTAAGATCTTCAATCACCAGGTAAGTCAGAAAGTTTACAAATACCTATGGGGTATCAGTGTGACACATTAGCATATAGAAACTGTCTAATAAAACTTCTTATGACCCAGTGGAAATTTACAAGACAACCTGTGCCCAAAATGTATCTTTAAAAATTTTAGCTTAGAAAAATAAGATGTTCTTCAGAAGTTCTTATTTTCTTCCTACTCCTTTTTAAAATATTTATCCTTTGAATGCTTCCTTAATCATTATAAAGAATATAAAGCACATCAATTCATCAGTTATCCTTGGATATTTTGAAAACTTTTGCTTGAGAAAATCAAGAAATATACTTGATTTTCTCAGAGTTACCATAGTTTTATCTATTTATAAATAAAAATGTTAGCCTCATTGATGCTCAGTTGTGCCTGACTCTTTGTGGCCCCAGGGACTGTAGCCCTCCAGCCTCCTTTGTCCTGGGATTTCCCAGGCAGGAATACTGGAGTAGGTTGCCATTTTCTTCTCTGGGAGATCTTCCCAACCCAGGGATTGAAGCCCTGTCTCCTGCATCACAGAGGGATTGTTTAACACTGACAGGAGCCCATAAATAAAGATCTGGATAGGGTTAATATTAATAAAATGACTACTTCTGAAGAGAACTTAAGAATTAACGGATTTGTTGCAATCTGATTTTGTTGGTTTTCAAAAAATTCCAGGTTCTTGTCTTTGAGACCAATCTTTCCTTTCCTTTTCTTTTTTAATGTGCTTTTATGGCACTTTCAGGGCTTCCCTGGTAGTTCAGATGGTAAAGAATCCACCTGCAATGCAGGAGACCCCAGTTTGATTCCTGGGTGGGGAAGATGCCCTGGAGAAGAGATAGGTTACCCACTCCAGTATTCTTGGGCTTCCCAGCTGGTAAAGAATCCACCTGCAATGCGGGAGAACCTGGGTTTGATCCCTGGGTTGGGAAGATCCCCTGGAGGAGGGCATGGCAACCCACTCCTGTATTCTTGCTGTAGAATCCCCATGGACAGAGTCAGAATGAGCGACTAAGCACAGCACAGCACGGTACTTCCTTGGCCAAACCATTAAGACATCAAAAGCCTAGCTTTTTATTTAAAGTGCTAGTCATTTATAAACATCATTTGCCTTTCTTCTCCCTCCTTTGATGTTTCTTTCTAAGAAGTTCTTAAAATTTATAGAACTTTTATAAGTTTAAGTTCTTAAACTTATAAAAAGGTCAAAAGCTCTTTTAAAATCCTCTTGAGAAAAGGATGGTATGCCCTAGAATGCTTAATAGATGTCTGTTGACGATATTGACCTAACACTGGTGATAAACTTGATTATTCAGATCCTATATTAAGTGTGATGTTATGAAAAAAGAGTGGGAAGATTTTCAGATCACTTTTAACACCTTTATCAAAAACATGAAATTAATTTAAAAATGCAATATGTAATATTGGAGTACCTGGACCCAGCTTATTACCTGGGTTAACTATCCTTTGAGTCTTAATTTTACTTCTATTATGCAAAATTTAAGTTTAATATCCTGCACACTTTTTTTTTTTTCCTTAAATGACTGAAAACTAAATGTTCCAATGTATGAGCTGGTTTTTCAATTCAGGTACTGAAAAACTCAGTTATATAGGTCCCAAATAAAAAGAAAAAGAAAGCCCTTCATTATGCAAAGATTAAATCCCAGAGGAGAACATTACCACGTTACCCTTTATCAAGGGAGCTGCTCTACTGACTTGAATAAGCTGGCCTCACACACAGCAGTATAACATGCAAGTTCCCCTCTGTTCTATCATTTTCTTTATGTAACCTCTAATTAAAGTGGGAGTACTTCCTCACACAAAATCCTGAGCAATATGTTTCTAATAATCATACACATTTTATTTCTGACAAGTCTCTGGGATCAGGAAACAGCCATGGCAGATTGCAAGCTATTCTATTTTTTCCATCAGTGATGCAAGATTTGCAAATATTAAGTATGACTTTTTATATCTCACATAAGGTGCAACACTGGTGCCCGAGAAACTTCTGTACAAAAAGCTCTAGTCAAGTGAGAAGAACCTAATCCTTGAGTCTTCTAGCCAAATACCTTCATTTGACTTCGCCTATCTTATGCTTAGAAAGCCTTCCAAGCATTTCCTTAACTTCTTGGAAAGCAAGAAAATATATACTTCGTTCCAAGAGATTTGTCAGGTCCTCAAAACTAATTGTAAGCAAATATGATATTTAAATGATATAAGCCAGAAAATAAAATTACACTGAGATATAAATATTTTCACTTTAAAGTTTCGATTTTTTTATTTTTACTATTTAAATCTAATATACAATTAACACTTCTGTAAATTAAAATTTAAAGAGGACCCACTCTTGTTCCTTAAAAGTTATACAGTGACTAAGAAGCCTGGCTCTGGACTCAAATCCAGCCTCTGCCACTTACTAGTTAGATGATTTAGGCAGTTCACTTAACCTCTTTGAGCCTGTTTTTTCACTGTAAAAGGGGAATGACAAGAGTGTAGAGATAGGATTATAAAGATTATATCAAGTGACATAGGTAAAATGAGCTTTGCCTAGAGCTTGATAAGCATAACTGTAGCATATATAAACACATAAATGACCTAACCATATCTAATGGATAGCCTAGATAACTGAATCTCACCAGCAATTTTCATTAGAGGCCAAACTTCATACCTTTTGTGTATACCAGTTTCTTCTTTTTTCTTTCCAGGTCACACCCTTGTTATGGTTAATACTTAATAGTCCAATGGCCTATCCAATGCAAATCTAAATGGTTACATCACAAACATCAAACTGAAGTGACTATATTTAACCCAGTATTCTGAGAAAGAGGAACCAGAAACTACTGTCTGGAACATTACACTGCCATATGCCCTATAAAGGTAAGCACCTTCAAAAGGAAAAAATATATTTACTGTGTGGTTGAGAAAATTATGCACCATTTTTGAAAACAAAAAGGCTTAAAGTGAGCACTTCAAACAAAAAAAAAGTTAAACCTGAACAGGAAATTGCCTTTATCACTGATCTTTTCTTAGAGTATGACATTATTTTTTAGACCCAATTCTTGAAATTTTACTTTTCAAAGTTTTATAATATATAAAGATGAATATAAAGGAAAATGAAAACTGACCTCTAAAATACTTCTGGAAATCTTAAAAATAGTCATTAGTGTGGGGCCTAACACACACACAAACTGTATTTCATTGATTTTTATTTCACTGCTGTTATCATGGGATTAAAACAGTCCATTAAGTGGGCAATTTGTTTTTAAAAGAAAAGGCTATTAATTTTTAAATTCTAAAAGAGTTAACATGCAGTAAAGAAATCCTGGATAAATTTCTGGAACAAATTCCAGATCAGCACTGTCCAATAAAACTTTCAGTGATGAAAAGGTTCTGTTTCAGGGCTATACAGTGGGGCAACCACTAGCTACATGTGGCTACTGAGCACTTTAAATGTGGTTAGTGTACCTGAGGAACTGATTTTTTTTTTCATTTTGTTTAATTTTAGATAAGGGAAGTTTAGCCACATGTGGCTAGTGGCTGCCATATTGAGCAGTGCAATTTTAGATTTTTCTGAAACACACAAACAAAACCATATTTACTGACTTAAAACCAGTCATCTGAATTCTAGAAGAATGTCAGTTTTTTTTTTTAAGGGGGCTTAATAAAATAGGGCCTGTTATTTATTCTCAGGAAACAAATACGTTAGTTTCATTTATTGTTGCATCTCAATATAAAAATGAAGTGGGCAGTACTGAAGGAGAAAGGGGACTCGGTGCAGACATCAATAGAGGTTTCCACCAACATCATACCTGAAGTAAGGGCTGATTGCAGCAAGAACGTTTCTATGACAGGAAAATGTTTTCCCGTGATCCACTTCCACTACAATGTCTGTCAGCTGTCCTTCATCGTACATTGTTTTGAGTTGCTTAAGAATACTGCAAGCATGGAAGGGGTCCATGGCATCGCTGGCTGTGTCTGAAGATGGTATTCCATTCGGTGTTGGGGAAGACTTACTTAAATCTAGGAGGAGAAAAATCGTACAACCACAAGAAGTTCGGGGCCAGTTTCGGCGTCGCGGGTTTTATTTTTTGTTTTTGTGTTTGTTTGGTTTTGTTGTTGTCTGTGGGATGGGGCTGGGGGTTGTTTGTTTGGTTGGCTTGCTTTCTCCCCGCTACAAAAATACACATATGTATACAGACTCCCTCAGTGAGAACGCGAGATAGGATATGGGAAAGAGCGAGGTGAGATGCAAGTTCAAAGACCAGCCTGCTTCTCCCGGAGCCCGGCGAGCCCGAAGCCCCGTGCTCGCCGACAGACCGCGCAGGCAGAACAGGCGAGGTGTCTGCGGCGATTCCGCCGACAGCCAGAACGTCCCAGCTGAAAGCGGAGGGCAGGAGCCTCACGAGGGAAGCTCGATGGATGGCGGCCGCCACTGCCTCCTCAACCGCCTTGCGAACAGGTCGGAGCGGCGGCGGGTACCCGGCCTCCCCATCCCTGTCCGGCCGGACCGCCCACCTCCCTCCACGCCATTCATCCTCCCTCTCCTCATCTCTGTCCACCTCTCCATCCTTCTCTCCCAGTCCTCATCGCCGCCGCCTAAGCTCGCAGCCCGAACTTGGCCCCCGGCCCACCTCCCCTGCACACCTCCCTAGCCACCACACGACCCACCTGCCGACGCGGCCATTTCTAGACGCGGCCCGGGCTCCAGCTATTTAAAGAGGAAATGTCATTTCGCTTCTCTCTCTCCCGGGTTCCGGCTCTTCTAAGCCGTCCCTAGCCAATGGGGTGGCCTATGCATCCGGCTCCGCCCCTAGGCTCCGAAATCAGGGGGTCTATTGGTCACGAGGAGCGCACCGGCACGTCGGGAAATGTAGTTTTATTGCCCCCGCTCCCGCGTGGTCCGTGTAGGGCGGAGGCCCAAGCTCGGAATTTCTATTGGCTGTTTTGGGTGGAGGTGGAGAGCAGGGAGCCCGCCAGCCTGTGTCTGTGGGGCGCGCAGCGCCTGCCGGAAGAGGTAGTCTTCTGGCTGAGGAGAACTGTCATTCTGAGAGGCTGGGGTAGGGAAAGCTCTTGAAGTGCAAATTTCCCCATTTTAGGCCTCTCTCCAGGCCCCCGGTTCTTTTTTTTTTTTTTTTTTTTCCCCCACCTCGTTCTTCGTTTCCTAAACCTCCTGCCAATGACTAGCTTCCGGTATGAAAGCGGGGGTCCACGTGAGGGCTGTGAAACCAGAAAAATTTGGAAATGGACGAGAGAGCTGTTGTCCAAAAATGGGAAGGAAACCTGACACCTCACCCCTAAGAAAAATATCAGGAGGCCAGAAAGCAAGCCATTTTTGATGAGTCACCTGTGACACCCAATTGAAACAGCATCGACTTGGCTGAGTGCTGCGGTTTCCACAGATTAATTGGTATGGTTACAACCGCTGCTCAGGATCTTTAACTCCCACTCAATGCGTTGGTTTTCTTGAGCACCCGGGGAACACCTGTTCCACTTTTAAGAGTGCGTGAACATTACAGAGGGATTCAAGACGCTTTCCTTTTTGCTCCTGGTAAATTGAGTGGTGAAGATACTAAGTAGTCTGGATTTTCCTTTGAAGAAATCTGAAAAGTGCCCTGAGCCTGAAACGAGGGACGATTATTGACTCCCTCGCTCTATCCTTAATGTGGGACCTTTAGATAAGTGCATTTAATTCTTGGTCACTTAGCTCCTTCACCTGTAATGTGTGAATAATAATTCCTTTTCTAGCTGCCTCATAGGCAGCAAGCCTTTTGAAAGAAAACAAAAATGTTTTTACTGTTGACATGTTTTGATTTTCTTCTCCTGTAATTCTAGCATCTAACAGGGTGCCTGGCACATTATAGGTAGTTAATATTTGAAAAACATATGTAAGGCACAAATGAGCTAACATTGGAAATGCTATTTCCAAATATTTGACTTGTAAGGAAGTCTTGCCAGCGAATAGGAAGGAAGTTTTGGATGATGTATAGTTAGTGCATGACCACAGCTTTTCTAACCCTGAAAAGACCAAATAGTTGAATCTCCTGATGAAGGATCTCGGAATTTAAGTTGTAATTGTGGAACAGAGAGAATGAGGAAAAACAATAGAATTCTGTCCTACAAAGTCGGCTGAGTAATTTAGAGCTCAAAGTATTATAATTCTGTGCAGGTTAACAAGAATTGGTGTTTCTCTGGGACTGGGATATGTGGACATTGATAACCCTATATACACAGTTCTGCATGAATGAAACTGATTTAACTTCTGTTATTCAGGACTTTAAATTTCCATTTTTTTATGAGCCAAAGGTTGTTGCTTTCTACCTTATGGAAATAGTGGGAATTTCACTCACAATATTAATGGCTTACCTGGTGGCTCTGACAGTAAAGAGTCTGACTACAAAGCGGGAGACCTGGGTTCGATCCCTGGGTTGGGAAGATCCCCTGGAGAAGGGAATGGCAACCCACTCCAATATTACTGCCTGGAGAATTCCATGGAAAGAGGAGCCTGGCAGGCTACAGTCCATGGGGTCACAAAGAGCTGGATACAACTGAGCAACTAACACAAAAGAAATGACATCAGTCCTTAGGGTTGCCAAATTCAGGGAATAAAAACACAGAAGGCACAGTATTGGGGAGATACAGTAAAATATCACTTGTTATCTGAATCAGATTTAATTGGGTGTTTTGTATTTTACCTTTCAACCTTTTCAAGCCTGTTGAAACAGGGGTTTTATTGTTTGAGTCTGGTTTTTGGTAGCCACCTGTTTAAGGTTTTAGAAATTTGGCCAATTTGCTTCTTCATTTAATTTTCACTTAACTAAGAAATAGATTTGGCAATATTATTTTTTCATTTTTTTAAGTTTTCTGATTCTTTGAGCCACAGGAATTTCTAAATTTGGAGGTGGGCAGAATACAAAAAGCAAAAGTCGATTTAAATATAAATAGAGAAAAAATGAAGATTTCTAATTACAAGGTTGCCATTTATATGACACTGTAAATAAACTTCATCCTCTTGGGCAAATGGCATTACCTGGTAGAGTCCATCATCATTCAAAAGGCACTTTTGAAAAATACAGAATAAGTGGGAAAATGTCAAAATTGAGTCAGTAGTCTCATAGTAGTTATTCTCAGTGATCTGTAAGAACACAAAGGAGATTTTTTTGTTTCAGGATTGATATTAAGTAGCCAAAGACTAGAGCTTTATTTTCAAATAGCTCTGATTTGAAATTTAAGAAGAACTCATTGCCAATCTAGAAAGGCAGCAGCAAGGGTAAACCCGTTTTCTTCTTTATGTAGTAAGTACTGACTTGTCCTCTGAAGCAATCTTCTCAAATAGTTAGAGTTTAAAGTAAATTTTAGTGAAGATGAAAATTGAAAAAGCAAACCAGAATAGTTGAAGGACATATATTTATTTCAAATTAGACATTTAGAGCATTATTACTTTATTATTTATTACCTAGGAACTGAAGGCAAAGGAGATTGCTCTAACCACAGTTGTTTGAGAGTTGAAAAGTCTTCACATTTAAATTCTGACAGAGATGAAAGGAAAGCTGCAAATCTGGAAAATAAGAAAATTGCACAGTCGCCTTGTTGTTGTTTTTTTTTTCCTCTGCTTCTACCTTAAGAGAATGACTTAGCAATTATCAGGTGTGCCCAGGCTCCTGTCCTCCTGTCCATAATAATTGTTATGTGGACAATTCAGTCCACATAACACAAGAATGATAGTAACTCTGATGAAGAAAGTGTAAAAGAGAACAGGACTTCACTTCTGCAAATCTCTTCTGCAATTTTCCAGTTTCCCTATTCAGTTTTGATTCAGGCTATGAAATTGACCAGAGCAACTTAAAAGGAAAACAGAGAATTCCTGTGACTTCTACTTTTTAACAAATGGCTACAACAAAAGATGACATTTTCCTTGCTGAAGACTGCTGTGGCTGGATTACTGCCTCAAGTGCAGTAACAAAGTGATTATTTGAATATAATTTTTCAAAGAATTATATTTTCAATTTTATTATTTGAATATAAAAGTGATTATTTGAATATAAAGTTGATATAATACACATTGAAAGAGATTGGGGGTAATTTCTAGGACCTTACATATTGTATATTATTTACTTTCTTTGAAATACAAAACTTTAAATAGATAGTAGCATGAGGTTTACTGATTGAACATTAGTAACCTTTATTGTATTTTAATTTTTATTCCATCTAAGGTGATGTGAGGACTCAACATGATAGTAACTAGAAGACTGCATTTTGTAAATCACTGAATTTGATCATACTGCAAGATGTTAATTCATATTAATTTGTCTTTTAAGTATTTGAAATGTAGCATATATGTGAGAAAAAGGGGGGGAATTATTTGTGACCCCATGGACTACAGCCTGCCAGGCTCTTCTTCCATGGAGTTCTCCAAGCAAGAATTCTGGAGTGAGTAGCCATTCCCTTCTCCAAGAGATCTCAATCAAGGGATCTTCCCAACCCAGGTCTCCTGCATTGCAGGCAGATTCTTTACCAGCTGAGCCACCAGGGAAGCACTAAAAGTAGCAGCTGGGATAGTCAAGTTCCTCAAGAATACTTATCATCTCCATCTTTCACCTGAACCTGCATTCTGAGCAGACACTGCATAAAGCAGTGTTCCTGATACCAGAAACAGTATGTGTTGATGATAGAGATAAAGATAGCAGTACAGATAGAGACAGTGGGTGTGTCTGCAAAATTGATGTGGAAACCTGATCTCCAATGTGATAGTATTTGGAGGCAGGGCCTTTGGGAGGGGATTAGATTATGAGGGTGAAGCTCTCATGAAAGAAATTAGTGCCCTTATAAAAAAGACCCCCAAAGACATTTCACCGTGTGAGGACACAGTGAGAAGACAGACATCTGTGCACCAGGAAGCAAGTCCTCACTGGAAACCAAACCCACCAGTGCCTTGAGCTTTGATTTTCCAGCCTCCAGAATTGTGAGAAATGAATTTCTGTTGTTTAGAAACCACCCAGTCTATGGTATTCTGTTATAGGAGCTTGAGTAGACTAAGGCTTAAATATGGATGGATGGATAGATAGATGTAAATGATATAATGTGATATACATGTGCATATGTGCTCAGTTGTGTCCAGCCCTTTGCGACTCCCCAGACTGTAGCCCACCAGGCTCCTCTGTTCTTGTGATTTCCCAGGCAAGAATCCTGGAGTGAGTTGCCATTTCCTTCTCTAGGGGATCATCCCGACCCAGGGATTAAACCCATGTCTCCTGCATTGTAGGTGGATTCTTTACTGTCTGAGCCACCAGGGAAGCCATATTACATATATATGAATGATAAACCATATATATAATTACGTGTATATGGTTAATCACATATAATTATATATCATATGTATTCATGATTCAGTTCAGTTCAGTTCAGTAGCTCAGTCGTGTCCGACTCTTTGCGACCCCATGAATCGCAGCACGCCAGGCCTCCCTGTCCATCACCAACTCTTGGAGTTCACTCAGATTCATGTCCATCAAGTCAGTGATACCATCCAGCCATCTCATCCTCTGTTGCCCCCTTCTCCTCCTGCCCCCAATCCCTCCCATTATCAGAGTCTTTTCCAATGAGTCAACTCTTCGCATGAGGTGGCCAAAGTACTGGAGTTTCAGCTTCAGCATCATTCCTTCCAAAGAACACTCAGGACTGATCTCGTTCAGAATGGACCGGTTGGATCTCCCTGCAGTCCAAGGGACTCTCAAGAGTCTTCACCACCACCACAGTTCAAAAGCATCAATTCTTTGGCGCTCAGCTTTCTTCACAATCCAACTCTCGCATCCGTACATGACTACTGGAAAAACCATATTAACCGTTGATATTTGTTAAGCTGATCATAACTTACTATTCTACTATATAACTGAGTGAAAAACTGGAAACCTTGAACAGAATTACTCTACTGGACCCTTCAGTTACAATATTTAAACTTAGAATGATTGAGAGAGCCAAAGCCACTGTCAAAATGTGATACATCAACACCCTTCCTTGTATGAAGATTATCTTATAACCCAAATGGGACTGATAGAATTAATCAATGATTACTGCTTCTTTCTAACCTCAGTCATGATCCAAATTTTTAAGCTCATGGTGTCACTGGAAAATGTAAAGAAAAGAAACATCAGTGTCTTCAGCATGTAGCCATAGGAACAGAAATTCATGGAGAAGAGGCATAAGGTATTAGGAAAGAAGAATATTAAACACAGCAGAGAAAATGCAAAGGATGAAGAGCTGATGGTACTTTAATCCCTAAAAGAATCAAATATTTAGAAAGCAAATCTGCTAGCATGCCACAGTAATTTCAGAGATATTTAATTTTTATTTCTGCTTGTTCTACCACAGGATTTCTTAATCTTGGCACTATCCATATTTTCCAGCAGATAAATTTTTGGTGGTGGAGGGCAGGGGGGTTCTGTCCTGTGCATTATCAAATGCTCTCACCAGTATCCATGGTCTCTATGCACCAGATGCCAGCAGTACCTTCCATGAGGACTTGACAACCAAAAATGTCCCCAGAGGTGGTCAAATGTCCCTTGGGAAAACCATCCCCAGTTGAGAACCACTGTAGTACAATATGCTTCTCTCTGTTCTGGGCCCTCCTGCTTTGTTAACAGTTCTATTACACTTTATATTGATCTACTATGTTTATTATTTAAAGCTGTTTTGTTTATCTTCCTTTTAAATATTCATTGCAAGGATTTGAGTTAATCATCTCTTGTGTTCATAACAAACTAGTGTCTTTGGCCCAGAAGCCCCATCTCTTGTGTTACAGATGTCCTACTTTCTTTACCCCTCCCCACATCCTCTAATCCCATCCTCTCCTACTTCGTATACAGCCATTGTGATGGTTTGATGTGGGTCCCTCTATTTACATCTGTTCTTGTAAATTCTGATTGTTGTTTTATGCACTTTATATAATGGTATTGTGCTATGGATCTCCTTAATATCTTACTTTTTTCACTCACTACTGTGTTTTAAGGTCAGTGTATGTTGCTTTTGTGCATCTGGTCAATCCTTCTTCTTTATATCCCCATCAACTAGCTTACTGTCTGATGTATGTTAGGTGTCAAATAAGTGTTCACATAATTAATAGCATAAGTGAATTCATCAAATGGTGAATGGGAATAGTAGACAGAATAGTGGCTGCCCAAAGACGTCCATGTTCTGAGCCCTAGAATCTGTGAATGTGTTACCTTATAAAGCACAAGAGACTTTGGCTGCTGCTGCTGCTAAGTCGCTTCAGTCATGTCTGACTCTGTGCGACCCCATAGACGGCAGCCCACCAGGCTCCTCCATCCCTGGGACTCTCTAGGCAACAATACTGGAGTGGGTTGCCATTTCCTTCTCCAATGCATGAAAGTGAAAAGTGAAAGTGAAGTTGCTCAGTTGTGCCGACTCTTAGCGAACCCATGGACTGTAACCTACCAGGCTCCTCCATCCATGGGATTTTCCAGGCAAGAGTACTAGAGTGCGTTGCCATTTTCTTCTCCAAGAGACTTTGGAGATGTGCTTAAATTAAGAATTTCAAAATGGGAAGATGACCCTGGATTATCCAGGTGGACTCAGTATATTCACAAGGGTCCTTAAAAGAGGAGAAAAAGGGGTCAACGCCAGAACAAGGAGACGTGATGACAGAAGCTGAGGATGAGTGATGTGCTTTCAAGATTACTCAGGAGCATAAGCCAAGGAATGCAGGAAGGCTGGAGAAATTAGCAAGGCAAGGTAATAGATTCTACCCTAGAGCCTGCGTGAGGAAGTCTGTCCTGCTGACGTGTTAGTTTCAGGTTTTCTGACATCCAGGACTGTAAGGTCATTTGTTTTGTTTTAAGCCTCTAAATCTGTGATAATTTGTTACAGCAGTGATAGGAAAGTGACACAGTGGATGAATTAATACATAGATAAGTGTACAAAACTTTCCAGTAGTTGAACTTCTCTCTCCTGTCTCCTCCTTGTCTCTCCATCAAGTGTTTCATATTCATACAAATTGAGAGCATCTCAAAATATGAAAGACCTCAAAGAGTAATACTTTAAAGGGAAAATTGTGAGGTAAACAATCACCCCACATTAGTCTGTTAATTGGATGGTCCACTTGATTGCAGCAGGGGTTCACTGGGTCATCTTGTAAGGAGAGTGAGATTCATATGGGATGAGGACTTGAATACCTGGGAGGTATGGTTCCTTTGTGGCCATCTCTGGAGATAAGCCACTTTGCTAGATTTAAATCTTGAAGATAAACAGGTTACTATGATAGAGACAGGCTTCCCTGGTGGCTCAGACAGTAAAGACTCTGCCTGCAATGCAGGAGACCTGAGTTTGATCCCTGGGTCAGGAAGATCCCCTGGAGATGGGAGTGGCTACCCACACCAGTAATTTTTTTTTACTGAAGTACTCCATGGACAGAGGAGCCTGGAGAGTTACAGTCCATGGGGTTACAAAGAGTCAGATGTGACTGAGTGACTTACACATGCACACACACACACATGATAAAGACATCAAGCCTCATAACTGTGGCAGAATTCTTTCTATGGGTCTGGAACCAAAATTATAACATTCACCACATTAGATGTGACCCAAACCCAATGGTATCTTACATGCAGCTTTCTTGCATGACCCAATCCATCCCTCAGAAAGAAATGTATTCACTTACATACATAGGTTTGATCAATTCGGTTCCAGGTTTAGGATCTTGCCTCATTTCAAATATATGGCCATTTTTTCCAGCCATCTCATAAGGCTTCCTTGTTAGAGCACATGTAGCCCTAACTTGTTAGGCACATGTCTGCACATTCACCAGGACCTCATTTTCTGGAAAATCAGAGAATCATTCTTTAGGAAGTAGGTTATCATAGCTGTCAAGAAGTGCAGGATATGAGATCAGACTACCCCAGTTGAAACTCCTGTTGAACCGCATTCTAGCTGTGGCCTCAAACAAATGAATAACTTCCTGATGCCTTTGTTTCCTCAGCTCTAAAACTGAGCTAATAATAGCATTTGCAGTTATAAGGAACATAGGAGATAATTTATATAGATTATTGAAAGCATTTAGTCCTTTGACGGACACGAAGAAAATCCTCAGTGAATATTAGTTGTTAGTAGTAGTAGGACTGTAATAATGAAAATTCAGTTTAATTTTCCAGATAATTATGGCAATTAATCTTTTATTCTTCATGGAACATTTACCAGTTTTGCAGCTTAGAGTTAAACTTATCAGGAACCTGAAATGCAGCTCTTCCCCCAGCTCTCACCATCAGTGACCTCTAGCCTTGCTAAGGGTAAGGGAAGAAAAACCGAACCACCCTCAGGGGTGCTCTGAATCCAAAAGTCCCTGAAATTAAAACCAGCATGTATTGTTGTTTAGTTGCTAAGTCATGTCAGACTCTTTGCAACCCCCTGGACTGTAGCCCGCCAGGCTCCTCTGTCCATGGGATTTCCCAGGCAAGAATTCTGGAGTGGATTGCTGTTCTCTTCTCCAGGGGATCTTCCCGATCCAGGAATCAAACCCACATCTCCTGCTTGGCAGACAGATTTTTTCCCTGAGCTACCAGGGAAGCATCTATACTTTAGAATAGACTAAAATGTGTTGTGGTAACAAATAATCCCATACTTCTAGTAGTGTAACTCACCCCAAATTTTATTTTTTACTGTTGTGTATATCCAACTGAGGTGAGCAGAAATCTCTGCTCATTGTAGTCACTCAGAGACCCAGAATGATGGGTGGCCACCATCATAAATGGGGATGGTCACCGTGTCTGAAAGAAAGCAAGTGGGTGGTAAATCGTGCACTGGCTCTTAAAATTTCCACCTGGAAAAACATGCATCACTTTCCTTCTCATTTCAGTGGCCAGAGAAGTCAAGTGGCCACTCCTCATTGCAAATAGAATGGAACATTCAATTCTACCATTCTCAAAAGGAAGAAAGCCAGAAATATTTGGAGATCCACATCAATGACAAACATACCATACAAAAATTATGCTAGGTGCTTTTAGTGATTGGGCATAAACAAAACCAAGCAGCTACTCTCAGTGACTTGACAGATAAGAGGCAATCTGTACATGAACGCATGTGACTTTATAAAAAATCATTTATTTATTTAGGTGTACCAAATATTCAGTGTGGCACACAGGATTTTCCATCTTCGTTGTGACTTGGGGGATCTTTAGTTGCAGCATGCAAACCCTTAGTTACAGCATGTCGGGTCTAGTTCCCTGACCAGGGATCAAATCCGGGCCCCCTGCATTGGGAGCACAGTCTTAGCCACTAGACCACGAAATAAGTCCCCACATCTGATTTTGAAATTAACTAGCAGCTGCTAAGATTACTTTACCTGGGAAAAGGAAACCAAAGCCACTGATATATTGGCCAGCTTGATTAAGCAAGATTTAGTCCCAGTGGGGGAAAAAAAAGAATGGCATGACATAATTAGATGCTGACTGTGGATAATAAGGTGAGGGCTATGGTGAGACCTTCTTGCCCTGAAGCACCTTTCTCTAAGAAAAGTCTAGCATGCTAAGAGGAGTCAGGAAATGATCAATGGTTAGTGACCAAGGAAAGGGGATGTAGTAAAAGTCCATGGTACTAACTGAGTCTGTGGGCAAGTTTAGTCAGACACAAATCCAGAGGTAAGGGAGGAAATAGAAGGAATTTGTCATAGTACTTCAAGGTCAGGAGCTGTAAGTAAACTACACTAAGGTAATTTTGACCTCTCCACTGTCAGCTTGCATTAGAATTTGGATTTAAGGTTGGATCCCAAAATGTGGCAAGGTTTGTTTCCCCATCTGAGCCTCAAGCCTGAGGCTTGTAGAATGACTGGCTCCAGAACCATGATGTGATGCCTGGCAAAAGGAGATCTGTGGGTTGTTAATCTGTGAATCAAAAAGCAAACCCTGGCCCAGCAGTATGTTAATCCTGATGGCTGAGAGGGAGCCAGTACAATCATTTACAAGAATGCATCCAGCACGGGGTCTTAGAAATAGTCTAAGGAAGTGTTTGGAATGGACCAACTCAATAAATTGCTGATTTTTCCTCCTGTGTTAGATTTCCTGTAGTGCAAATACAATCCCAACACTTTCTGAATGATTCACGTCAAGGAGCAGGCCTAAATTCAGTTTGGAATTCTTTTATTTGTCAAGTGTCTACAGTCACAGGGGAAATTTAATTGCTATGCATCTTCATTCAAAAAAATTGTCCCCTTTCACACCTGTCCTTGGTTGAGGCCAGCATAGTCTTCCTTTCATGCACTGAGTTTTGTTACATAAATGCTTTTCTTCCAAGAGAATATAGGTTTGAGCTTTTTTGTGAAGAGTCATGATTCTTGCAACATACTTTCAAATGGTCTAGCATAAATAATAAGTATAAAAGTATACAGACACAGCAAGGACCTACTGTATAGCGCAGGGCACTATACTCAATTTTTTATAATAACCTGTAAGGGAAAAGAATCTGAGAACATGTATAAATGTGTATAAATATATATGCAAATATATACACATATATATTTCAGTTACACATACATATATATAACTGAATCACTATGCTGTATACATGAACCTAATATGCCACTGTAAATCAACTATACTTCAATTAAACATAAAGTATATATGCCTACACAGGAATAAAGCAAACGTGGCAAAATATTAACCTTTTGGTGATTCAAAGTGAAACACTTACAAGACTGTATTGTTCTACTCTTGCAGATTTATTTACACTGTTTCAAATAAAGAAGTAAAAAACAAGCAGGCAAACAAAGAAAATCCCAGATATGGGAGTAGAAAGGAGGTTCTCCTATTAAAGTTTAAAATCTTAAAATGAGATGGCAATAAAAATTGTTTTGAATTTTTCTTTAAAGTAAATTGGTAGAAGTAAGGTGGTAAGTTGAGTCATTAAGAAAGAATATTTGGATATGATGGAACACACTATTTGTTAATACATCTTTGTTAAATGAAGGGGATGATGTTTCTCTCCTCAGGGTGTTTTTCTATCAGTGATGATGGATGATTCCAGAGTTAGCTACACAGTGTCAACTGATATCTCTCATTATAAGGAAAAAAAAAAAAAGAGGGAGAGACCTAATCAGGATGGTGACAATAAACGTATGCCTCTTTGTAATGACTTAGTCTGAGCTGACTTTGATTTATCAACACTGGACTCGAAGCTTCCTGGTTGACTAGTCCCAGTTTGTGCTGGTAGAAAAAAATGCTTCATCAGCACTCAGTGCTTATGAGACCTGATAGTTCATTGTAGTGGATTGGACCTTGGAGACCTCCTTATTGATTGCTGCTATGGACTGAAATGTGTCTTCCCAAAATTCCTATGTCAAAGCCTTTCCCTCTAGTATGATGGTATGTGGAGATGCAGCCTTTGGGAGGTAATCAGGTTTAGGTGCATTCATGAGAGTGGGCCCTCATGATGCGACTTAGTGCCCTGAAAAAGAGAGACACCAGAGAGCTGATGCTCTCCTTCTCCATGTGAGGACACAGTGTCAAAGCAAATAAATTCAAAATAATCTATATGTGATAATGCATGTATGCATGCTAAGTCACTTCAGCCTGTCCGACTCTTTGTGACCTCATGGACTGTAGCCCACCGGGCTCCTCTGTTCATGGGATTCTCCAGGCAAGAATACTGCAGTGGGTCACCATGCCCTTCTCTAGGGAATCTTGCTGACCCAGGGATTGAACCCGTGACTCTTAAATCTCCTGCATTGGCAAGCGGGTTCTTTACCACGAGCACCACCTGGGAAGCCCGAAAGTGGTAAAGTATGGTTACAGTTATTCAAAACATAATATACTTTGCTAATGTGAATTAATTTTCTGTAGACTTCAATAATGGGAGCTTCCTTGGTATTTCAGATGTAAAGAATCTTCCTACAATGCAGGAGACCCAGATTCAATTCCTGGCTTGGAAAGATCCCCTGGAGAAGGGAATAGCAACCCACTCCAGTATTCTTATTTGGAGAATTCCATGGACAGAGGAGCCTGGCAGGCTACAGAGTCCATGGGGTCACAAAGAGTAAGACATGATTGAGTGACTAACACTTTCACGTTTTCAAGCTTCAGTAATAAAAGAAAGTTAAAACTAAAACTCTTTTATTACTTGCAGGAGAGAGGTCTTGCCTAGGATGTTACACATGTACACACATGTATATCAATTAGCAGTACAGAAAGGTAGACAGTTTTAACTTTGTCTTATGTCATACTGTATTAGCAAGAAGATGGTGGTAAATAAAATTATAATATAAAGTCACACAAGAGTGTATTGTAACACTCACTTTAGAAATACATAACACAATTTGGTTACATAAAAAGCATACTATTGTATGCTAAATTTCATCAGAAGGCTCAGTATTTCCCTGCAATTCTAAAAATTGTCAGCTCTGCCTATTTCTTGTACTAAAAAAAATAATAATATTAACGGTAATAGCAATAAACATCTTTCAAAAACAACTGAGGAAACCCTAAATAATTTCTTAAGAAAATGATTTTAATTATTACATGATTCTCAGCTTATGGTTGAAGTTTAATTTTCATGTTATGTTTTATATCACACCTTGTATTTTCCAACCCAATTTCAACATTCCCTACATCTCTAAAGCTGTCACTGATTTGGTCCTGACTCTACCTAATGGATAATTGTCAGAAATAGGTAGGTAGATTAAGGAATGAGGTCAGATATTGTCAACCACAAAGAGAAATGCAAACATGAGAATTCTGAGTTAGGTTTTATTTGGGGTAAGGTGAGGACATCACCGACTTGATGGACATGAGTTTGAGTGAACTCTGGGTGTTGGTGATGGACAGGGAGGCCTGGCGTGCTGCAATTCATGGGGTCACAAAGAGTCGGACACGACTGAGTGACTGAACTGAACTGAACTGAGGAGACAGTCTCTCAGATAACTCTGAGAAAGTGCTCCAAAAAGGTAAGAAAGGTGATCACATACTTTTTATTTTAGTGAAGGAGGGTATGCAAAGTACGCATTTTGGGAGGTTACTGCTCTTCACAAGAAGGTCGCTACCAGTCATGAGGAACAGATAATCTCCGTTTATGATTTTAGGGCTTTTCTAGATATGAGAAGATGTAAGAATTTGAGCTCATAAAATCTTTCTCTGAGAATGGACACATGTATATTTATGGTTGAGTCCCCTTGCTGTTCACCTGAAACTATCACAGCATTGTTAATAGGCTCTGCATGTGTGCATGCTAAGTCGCTTCAGTCTTGTCCAACTCTTTGCAAATCTATGGACTATAGTCCATGAGGCTCCTCTGTCAATGGGATTCTCCAGGCAAGAATAGTAGAGTGGGTTGCCATGCCCTCCTCCAGGGGATCTTCCCAACCTAGGGTAATTGGCTATAGTCCAAATACAAAAATAAATACATAAATAACATGAGAAAAAATAATAAAATAAAAATATGCTTTTGGAGGAAGTTGTTGATGATCATAAAAGGCAAATTAATAATGATATGATGTCACAACTCCAAGAAAAATGTCTAACTATCTGAAGTCCTGTTCTGCTAGTCTTTCGCATAGCACAGAGTGCCTCCTTCCTAATTTCCACCCTGAATTCCTTTCAGGGTGTGTTGAAGGTCAGTGACTAGAGTGCCTAAAGACTTAATCCTTGTAGAGGGAGATGGCGAGTGATAATTTTTCATCCACGATATAAAAAAACTTCGATTGCATTTTCACTTGCCACACAGACTAATAAAATGAACTCAGTGGGTTTAGGCATAGATTGAGCAAGAAATCTAAATACCTAATTGAAGTATTTTCTCCTATTTTGTCATACTTTGTCACCAAACCATCCCAGTGTTTTTTCCCCGTTGAAATATACACATTAATTATATGTATAATTGATATAAATGAAGTAGAATTCATATTTTATAGCAAGACAAGAAAAATTTAAACAAAAAAATCTCTGCCCTTTGGCCTCCTCTCTCTCCCAGCTGTACTTTGTGTATCTGCATTCTGCATGATCCAGGCCTTAACCAGTGACAGAACTACCTGTTCAACCATAAAGAGTAGTATTCTCCTAGCATCAATAAAACAACTCCTGAAAGATAATGTTCCTTGTAGATCTCATAAGAGGTCAAATGGTGCTTAGATCTGGATTGTGTAAGCCAGCAATAATATGTAATATACAGTCCTCTGTCTCAAAAAATTTATGTAACTGTGCCTTGACTTCTAGTAGATGAAACAGTTCCCAGAACTTTCTGAGATGCTGTTCCTGAATTATAATCCTCAAATTTGACTTGACTGAAATTTTCCATTCCTTTCTTAGATTGACTAATTTCCTATATGTATATATACAGTATGTGTAGGAAAGCTTAACTAGGATTTTAACAGCTGCTTTTTAGTAAATTCGATTGATATGACTTTTGTCACATGTGGGTATATAGTATTTAAGAATTATTTTATCTTTATCTTTCTATTTCTGCATTTTAGCAATGCCTTTCATCTTAAAGTCTATTTTGTCAAATACTAACATAGTCAGTCACCCTCTCTTTTCCCTCTAATAAGTTTCCACAACTGGATGGGCTCCTCTCATGACCCCACCTCGGGTGGTCCCCTCCCCTGGACCTTGCCAAGAAACTAACACAAGCTCCGGGATGGGACTTTCCACTTGCCTTGCTGGACTGACATCCACACACTGGCCCACATTTCATCTGTCAGTTACAAGGGGCTGATGCTGAAGCTGAAGCTTCAATACTTTTGCCACCTGAAGTGAAGGGCCTGATGCTGGAAAAGATTGAAGGCAAAAGGAGAAAAGGATTGGCAGAGGATGAGGCATTTAGATAGCATCACCGACTCAATGGACATGAATTTGACCAAACTCTGGGAGATACTGAAGGACAGGTAAAAGTGTTTCCTTGAATGACATAATTAACTGGTATATTTAGATATGGAAAACTGTGTGGATTTGATTGAGACAAATCAACAGAGCATGCTGTTACAAAGATCAAACCCTGAACCTTTGGAGTGAGATCACTGACTCCAAGACCCTAGACTACCAGAGGGAGTATCAAATAGTGAGAACTCACACAAAGGAAACCACTTGAATACAAGACCCCACATCACCCAACCACCAGAAGCACCCTGTGCAGGATGCCTCATCTAAACAACAAACAAAACAAAAATTCAAACCAATCATCAGCAGACAGGAGTACCACCTCACTCAGTCTTGCCCATCAGAGGAAAAATAAACAAACAAAAACTCAGCACAAATCTCAACCTATATGAAGCTCACGCAAACCACTGGACCAAAATTAGGAGGGCATAAACCAAAAGGAAGAAGGTATTCAACCTTCTTCAAGGAAAGAATTCATCTTTCCTTGAAGCTTGGGAAAAGGAGACCTCAAACACAATAACTTTAAAAAAAAAAAAGGCAGAGAAATGCTGCACAAATGAAGGAACAAACTAGAAACACAGAAGTCCAAATAAATGAAGAGGAAATAGGAAAATTACCTGAAAAATAATTCAGAATTCTGATAGTAGAGATGATCAAAAACCTTGAAAACAAAATGGAGAAAATGCAAGAATCAATTAACAAAGACCTGGAAGAATTAAAGAATAAGCATATAGAGACAAACAACACAGTTATTGAAATTAAAAAATACTCTAGAAGGAATCAATAACAGAATATCTGAAGCAGAAGATCGAATCAGGGAGATGAAAGATAAAATGGTGGAAATAACTCCTGAAGAGCAGAATAAAGTAAAAAGAATGAAAAGAGCTGAGGACAGTCTCAGAGACCATATCAAATGGGTCCCATATCTAGGACCATATCAAATGCACCAACATTCGAATTACAAGGGTCCTGGAAGAAGAAGAGAAAAAGAAAGGGTATGAGAAAATTCTTGAAGAGATTATAATTGAAAATTTCCCCAACATAGAAAAGGAACTAGCCAATCAAGTCCCAGAGGCACAAAAAATCCCAAGGAGATAAACCCAAGGAGAAACATGCCAAGACACATACTAATCAAACTAACAAAGGCTAAACACAAAGAAAGAATATTAAAAGCAGAAAGGGAGAAGCAACAAGTAACATACAAGGGAAACCCCATACACTTAACAGCTGCTCTTTCAGCAGAAACTCTGCAGGCCAGAAGGGAATGGCAGGATATATTTAAACTACTGAAAGGGAAAAATCTACAACCAAGATTACTGTACCCAGCAAGGATTTCATTTAAAACTGATGGAGAAATAAAAAGCTTTTCAGACAAGCAAAAGTTAGAAGAATTCAGCACCACGAAACCAGTTTTACAACAAATGGTAAACAGACTTATATAGTCAAGAAATACTAGAGAAGAAAAAAGATCTACAAAATTAACCCCAAACAACTAGAAAATGGCAATAGGCATATATATATATATATATATATATATATATATATATATATATATATATATATATCAATAAGTACTTTAAATGTAAATTGATTAAATGCTCCAACCAAAAGACTGGCTGAATGGATACAAAAACAAGACCCATATATATGCTGTCTACAGGAAACCCACTTCAGACCTCAAGACACATACAGACTGAAAGCGAGAGGATGGAAAAATGTATTGCATGCAAATGGGACGCAAAAGAAAGCAGGAGTAGCAATCCTCATATCAGACAAAATAGACCTTAAAATAAAGAATATTGTGAGAGATAGGAAGGACGCTACATAATGATTAAGGGATCAATCCAAGAGGAAGGCATAACAATTGTAAATATCTATGCACCCAACATAGGAGCACCTCAATACATAAGACAAACACTAACAGCTATAAAAGGAGAAATTGACAGTAACGCGATAATAGTAGGAGACTTTAACACCCCACTCACACCAATGGACAGATCATCAAAACAGAAAATTAATAAGGAAACACAAGTCTTAAATTATACATTAGATGAGATGGATCTCATTGATATCTTCAGGACATTCTATCCAAATGCAGAAGAATACACCATCTTCTCAAGTGCACATGGAACATTCTCCAGTATAGACCACATCTTGGGTCACAAATCAAACCTCAGTAAATTTTAAAAAATTGAAATTGTATCAAGCATCTTATCTGACCACAATGCTATGAGACGAGATGTCAGTTACAAGAAAAAAAAATGTAAGAAGCACAAATACATGGAGATTAAACAACACATTTCTAAGTAGCCAACAGGTTACTGAAAATCAAAAGGGAAATCAAAAAATTTCTAGAAACAAATGACAATGAAAACACAACAGCTCAAAACCTATGAGATGCAGCAAAAGCAGCTCTAAGAGGGAAGTTTATAGCAATACAATCCTACCTCAAGAAAACAAGAAAACCATTGAACAGACAACCTAACTTTACACCTAAAGCAACTGGAAAATAAGAAGAAACTCCAAAATTAGTAGAAGGAAAGAAATCATAAAGATCTGAGCAGAAATGAAAAAGAAATGAAAGATGCAATAGTAAAGATTAATAAAACTAAAAGCTGGTTCTTTGAGAAGATAATCAAAATTGGCAAACCTTTAGCCAGACTGATCAAGAAAAAAAAGAGAGAAGAATTAAATCAACAAACTTAGAAATGAAAAGGGAGAGATTACAACAGACAGTGCAGAAATACAAAGGTTTATGAGATTATTATGAACATATGGCAATAAAATAAATAACCTGGAAAAAATGGACAGATTATAAGAAAAGTTCAATCTTCTAAGACTGAACCAGGAAGAAATAGAAATTATGAGCAACCTCATTACAAGCACTGAAATTGAAAATGTGATCAAAAATCTGCCAAAAAACAAAAGCCCAGGACCAGATGGCTTCACAGGCAAATTCTATCAAACATTAAGAGAAGAGCTAATGCCTATCCTTCTAAAACTCTTTTAAAAAGTTGCAGAAGAAGGAACACTTCCAAACTCATTCTACAAGGCCACCACCACCCTGATGGACCAGACAGACAACACACAAAAAAGAAAACTACAGGCCAATATCACTGATGAACATAGATGCAAAATTCCTCAACAAAACTTTAGCAACCAGAATTTAGCAGCACATCAAAAAGTTCATACACCGTGATCAAGTTGGGTTTATTCCAGGGATTCAAGGATTCTTCAATATATGAAAATCAATCAATGTGATATACCATATTAACAAATTGAAAGATAAAAACCATATGATCATCTCAATAGATTCATAAAAAGCCTTTGACAAAATTCAGCACCTATTTATAATTAAAACTCTTCAAAAAATGGGCATAGAAGGAATCTACCTCAACATAGTAAAGACCATATATGATAAGCTTACAGCAAGCATTATTCTCAATGGTGAAAAACAGAAAGCACTCCCCCTAAGATCAGAAATAAGACAAGGGTGTCCACTTTCACCACTATTATTCAACATAGTTCTGGAAATCCTAGCTACAGCAATCAAAGAAGAAAAAGAAATAAAAGGAATCCAGATCAGAAAAGAAGAAGTAAAGCTCTCACTGTTTGCAGATGACATGATACTGTACATAGAAAATCCTAAAGATAGAAAATCCTAAAGATAGTATCAGAAAATTACTAGAGCTAAGCAGTGAATTTAGCAAAGTTGCAGGATACAAAATCAATACCCAATACACCACTTGTATTTCTATATGCTAACAATGAAAAAATCAGAAAGAGCAGTTAAGGAATCAATCCCATTCACCAATGCAACAAAAAGAATTAAATATCTAGGAATAAATTTAACTAAAGATACAAAAGAACTGTACACAGAAAATTATAAGACACTAATGGAAGAAATCAAAGATGACATAAACAGATGGAGAAATATTCCATGTTCCTGGGAAGGAAGAATCAATATTGTAAAAATGACTATACAACAAAATGCAATCAACAGATTTAATACAGTCCCTATCAAATTACCAATGGCATTTTTCCCAGAACTAGGCTCTTGATGAAAGTGAAAGAGGAGAGTGAAAAAGCTGGCTTAAAGCTCAACATTCAGAAAATGAAGAAGATGGCATCTGGTCCCATCACTTCATGGGAAATAGATGGGGAAACAGTAGAAACAGTGTCAGACTTTATTTTGGGGGGCTCCAAAATCACTGCAGATGGTGACTGCAGCCATGAAATTAAAAGACGCTTACTCCTTGGAAGAAAAGTTATGATCAACCTAGATAGCATATTCAAAAGCAGAGACATGACTTTACCGACTAAGGTCCGTCTAGTCAAGGCTATGGTTTTTCCTGTGGTCATGTATGGATGTGAGAGTTGGACTGTGAAGAAAGCTGAGTGCCGAAGAATTGATGCTTTTGAACTGTGGTATTGGAGAAGACTCTTGAGAGTCCGTTGAACTGCAAGGAGATCCAACCAGTCCATTCTGAAGGAGATCAGCCCTTGGATTTCTTTGGAAGGAATGATGCTGTAACTGAAACTCCAGTACTTTGGCCACCTCATGCGAAGAGTTGACTCATTGGAAAAGACTCTGATGCTGGGAGGGATTGGGGGCAGGAGGAGAAGGGGACGACAGAGGATAAGATGGCTGGATGACATCACTGACTCGATGGACGTGAGTCTGGGTGAACTCCGGGAGTTGGTGATGGACAGGGAGGCCTGGTGTGCTGTGATTCATGGGGGTCGCAAAGAGTTGGACACGACTGAGTGACTGAACTGAACTGAGAACAAAAAATTTCACAATTCATACGGAAACACAAAAGACCCTGAATAGCCAAAGCAGTCTTGAGAAAGAAGAATGGGGCTGGAGGAATCAACCTTCCTGACTTCAGATTATACTACAAAGCTACAGTCATCATGACAGTATGGTACTGGCACAAAAACAGAAATATAGACAAACGGAACAAGACAGAAAGCCCAGAAATAAACCTATGTACCTATGGATACCTTATTTTTTACAAAGGAGGCAAGACAGCCTCTTCAATAAATGGTGCTCGGAAAACTTGACAGCTACATGTAAAAGAATGAAATTAGAATGCTTCCTGACACCATACACAAAGATAAACTCAAAATGGATTAAAGACCTAAATGTAAGACCAGAAAGTATAAAATTCTTAGAGGAAAACATAGGCAGAACACTCAATGACATAAATCAAAGCAAGATCCTCTATGACCCACCTCCTAGAGTAATGAAAATAAAAAGAAAAGTAAACAAGTGGGACCTGATTAAATTTAAAAGGTCTTGCAAAGCAAAGGAAACTATAAGCAAGGTGAAAAGACAACCCTCAGAACACGAGAAAATAATAGCAAATGAAACAACTGACAAAGGATTAATTTCCAAAATATACAAGCAGCTCATACAACTAAATAACAGAAAAACAAACAACCCAATCAAAAAGTGGGAAAAAGACCTAAACAGACATTTCTCCAAAGAAGAAATACATACGACTAACAAACACATGAAAAGATGCTCAAAATCTCTCATTATTGCTACTGCTACTGCTGCTACGTCGCTTCAGTCGTGTTCGACTCTGTGCGACCCCATAGATGGCGCCCACCAGGCTCCCCCGTCCCTGGGACTCTCCAGGCAAGAACACTGGAGTGGGTTGCCATTTCCTTCTCCAATGCATGAAAGTGAAAAGTGAAAGTGAAGTCACTCAGTCATGTCCGACTCTTAGCGACCCCATGGACTGCAGCTTACCAGGCTCCTCTGTCCATGGGATTTTCCAGGCAAGAGTACTGGAGTGGGGTGCCACTGCCTTCTCCCAAAATATCTCCTACTTATATTTAAAATGTGTGCCAACTTAAATTTAAGGATGCAGTATGTTTGAAAGAAAAAGGAAGAAAAAGTTAGATCATGTAAATATCAATTAAAAAGAAACCTGTGTGGCTATGTTAATATATGTTTTTAATTAATTAATTTTTTATTGAAGGATAACTGCTTTACAGAATATTGCTGTTTTCTGTCAAACCTAAACATGAATCAGCCATAGGTACACATATATCCCCTCCCTTTTGAAACTCCCTCTCATCTCCCTCCCCATCTCACCCTTCTAGGTTGATACAGAGGCCCTGTTGGAGTTTCCTGAGCCATACAGCAATTTCCGGTTGGCTATGTATTTTACATATGGTAATGTAAGTTTCCATGTTACTCTTTCCATACATCTCACCCTCTCCTCCCCTCTCCTCATGTCCTTAAGTCTATTCTCTATGTCTGTTTCTCCATTGTTGTCCTGTAAGTAAATTCTTCAGTACTGTTTTTCTAGATTCCATATATGTATGTGTTAGAATATGGTATTTATCTTTCTCTTTCTGACTCATTTCACTCTGTATAATAGGTTATAGGTTCATCCACCTCATTAGAACTGACTCAAATACATTCCTTTTTTATGGTTGAGTAATATTCCATTGTGTACATATACCACAATTTCTTTATCCATTCACCTGTCGAAGGACATCTAGTTTGCTTCATTGTTCTAGCTATTGTAATTAGTGCTGTGATGAATAGTGGGATACATGTGTCTCTTTCAATTTTGGTTTCCTCAGGGTACATGCCTAGCAGTGGGATTTTGGGGTTATATGGTGGTTTTATTCCTAGTTTTTTAAGGAATCGCCATACTGTCTTCATGGCAACCCACTCCAGTACTCTTACCTGGAAAATCCCATGGACAGAGGAGCCTGGTAGGCTGCAGTCCATGGGGTCGCTAAGAGTCGGACACGGCTGAGTGACTTCACTTTGACTTTTCACTTTCATGCATTGGAGAAGGAAATGGCAACCTACATCAGTGTTCTTGCCTGGAGAATCCCAGGGACGGGGGAGCCTGGTGGGCTGCCGTCTATGGGGTCGCACAGAGTCGAACATGACTGAAGCAACTTAGCAGCAGCAGGAGATATTTTTAAATGTTTTTAAAATTAAATTAATATATTTATACAGTTAAATGTTGTATCTTAAATATTACACTTAATATTTAATATATATAATTTTATATAAAATTTTAATTATCTGAAAAACTTTAATTTAGAGCAACGTAATTCTTCTAGGTTTACTGTAATTACTAGGAAGTGCTACAGGCTTCTAGTAAGTGAAGACCAGGGAAGCTGCTAAATATTCCCACTATAAGCACAGTAGGGAATCCCCCTAGGGAAAGAACCAGATAGAGGTTTCTGACATAAGAGAAGCCATTTTAGGCTTAAGCCATTTGTGATCCAAGCCTGCCCATGACAGTTGCCGTTGAATAGGTCTTGTAGTAATGATCTTAAGAGTCAAAGGCAAGTGAAGTAACTGTAGCAAGGATAATAAATGAGATAACAAGATCCCCAGTTTTTTTTCCCCCAATCATAAGGATTAACCTGAAGCACTTTCTTGAACTGCTTTGCAGAATTTAAACCACCCCCAACTCAGGTGCTGAACCACTAGATCAGTTGGAACCTAAGGGGTGATGGTGTTGACCTTTTCTAACTCTCCTGACTTAGTCCACTGAAATTGGACTCTGTTGACCTTTGCCCTAATTCTATGCTGACTTCTCTCCTCAAACTCTTCCGTGATCATGCATGTACCCTTATCTTAAAGCTTCCTCAGTTGTGCTGTTTGGAGAGACCCTGCTTGGGAAGAATCCCTGGTGTCCTTCTTTATTACTGTAAGGAATAAATCCTCCTCTTCCCATTCTTTGTCTTGGTTATGTCTTTCGGTGGCTTGACATCCATCAAGACGTGAATCCAGTTTTTAAATAAAGCTGTCCATGCTTAGGACAGCCTCCCACCACAAAGAATTATACAGCCCCATATGTCAAAAGTCCTGAGATTGAGAAACTCTGGATTGGAGAGCATTAGTTGATCTGGCAAGTTGCTAAGTAGAGATTTAAAGGAACTTCTATTATATGTTTATATGTTTGCAGTAATTAAATAAGTTCAAACTGTAAATGATGTCAAGACTTAGAAATTGTTGAGTTTCCTAAGTAAGCCAGTAAATGCACGAAACATGCCTTCACCTCCCCCGCCACCCCCGCCCAACAACGCTATGTATCCTAAACCAACTGAGAATTTGGCATAGAAAGTACACAGGCACCAGAGTATAAGCCCAGTTGGAGACCCTTAACGTGGACAGATAGCCAAAGGGGAATTCTGACTGCTTTCTCAGCATAAGAGGAATCTTGGGAGATGGAGAGAGTGCAGCCGCAGGAACAGAACAGCATCTAACGCATCCAGGTCTTCTAGTAAGGAAACACAGACCACAGACATCAGACTGTTCATTTTCTCACCAGCCAGATAATTCATTTCTCTTTTCATGGAAGTGTTGAAGAGGTGAGAGCTTCAACCTTTCCAGTAGGGTAGCATTTCTATCCTATTAGCTGAAAGAACTATTGAAGGACAGCAAGGTTGGTTCTCTCTCAGTCATGGTTCAAAAAGCATCTTACCTGTAGGAGACCCATTCTTTTTCCTCTTTCTTTGAACAGGCACGACTTTGAAGACCTCACTTTCTTCCAACTCATAATATTCCACATTTCTCAGAATAGGAGCTGGCTCAGATAATCTACAGAGATCTCTTAAAATCCTAAGAACATTCCAAATGACACACTGATGATTTAAAGGCAGCACAAAATGTATGCACTTATGAAGACCTGACTGTGAGGTGTATAATCTGTCTTCTGAATGATGAGAAATTGGCTGCGGGGAAAGCTATTTGAATGGAAAAGGTGTGTTTCAGGGCACAATCTCAAGCTCTTCTGGGTACAGTGCCTTCCTTGGCCTCAATAAGTAGCTCATCTATAATTGGAAGGTGGATATTCTGTTTTCCCGTTTTCTCTGCTGGCTTGGGCTCCATAATAGTTCTGACCCAATTTTATTGTTATTATTTATTTCTATTGTCTGTCAGTTGTAATTCTCATATTCAGAGGTTTTCTTTTAAATGACCACAGGACTTTTGTTAGTCACCTAATATGTTTCTGTGATTGGTTCTTTATGATGAAGGGAGTAATAAACTTACAGGATTTGGGATCAGAGACAGGAATTATAGTCTTCACTCAGTCTCTCGGTGGCCTGGTGACTGAAGGAAAATCAGAGATGCACCTGAGCCTTCACTGTTTTATCTGTAAAATCATGATTCAAAAGGTATTAAGCTCTCAAGGCTCTTTGTGAGGGTAGTGTGTGTGAAATCACTCATAAAACTGGAAAGCATGTGCGAATGATAGGAGGTGTTACTGGTTCTTTTCATTTCTTTTTAATTTGGGGGGTCAGCGTACATTTTTATCTACTGTATTTTTTTTTCATTGGAGTATAATTGCTTAACAGCATTGTGTTAGTTTCTGCCGTACAACAACATGAATCAGCTGTTATGTATACACGTCTCTCTTCCTTCTTGAGTCTCCCTCCCACCCCCAGGGCTGAGCTCACTGTCATCATTATGCAGTGGGTCTCTGAGACATCACAGAGTCTTCTTTGCTTTGAGAAATAAACAGGCAGGAAAGGAAGTGGGGTTTTTTTTTACCCAAAAGTTAGATGTGTGGTTGAAGAATAGATGAGAGTCTCTTTGTCCTGATTTAAACATCCAGATATGTTTGCCTGACTTACTCAGATGTGTTCCTAAGGGTCCCACCTCTAGAGGAATCTCTCCATCTCACTTCTATGAGCTTCAAGTGGTAAACCCAGGCCCTGAGGACCCTATTTGATCAGGGTCTAAATCATAATCTAAATCTAAATCTAAATCATAGTGGCCTCCGACAGTGTGACTTAATGTTACAGAAATGTTCAGAGTCATAATATTCTGTCTCTTTTAAGTCTCAACTTCAGAACCTATCTTTAGAAGGAAGGACATAAAAATGTGTTTATCCGAAAAGCTTTCTTTTTTCTGCTTATTAGATAACTGTAACAGACCAAAACAGGATTAAGAAAAGTCAGCAGTGAAGTCTAGCTAGAGTTTCTAGTGCAGATCTCTCAGAAATCATTTTCTGATCCATTAGAATTCTAATAAGTCTCTAGAGGTTGGGCTGAAAGGTGGACACTTCCTTAAAACAACTCTCTCTGTTCACACCATTGAACTCAGTTGGTTGCCTGGCAATAGTGATTGCAGGAAAATCACCATAGCTGCTCTTTCTTCCAATTTATTAAACAAAGAATTCTATCCCCCAACCAAGAATTTGATAATATGTGATTGAAGAGCCATAAAAATGTCTTGTCTATTTGACTCAGTCATTCTACTTTGGTTATGTGTCCTAAGGAAGCTACCCAAAACATGGAAACGGCTATGTGACCCCAAATAGTCAGTCCTACTTGGTTGATAATACCAAATTACTGGGAAAAAAAGCATTCATGCCCACCTTTAGAAAAAGTGTAAAGTCAGTTGTGATGTATGCCTGTAATGGAACATTGTACAGCCAATGAACATTATATAAAGGGTATCTTAAAAATGGAAATGCTTTTCATATAATGTTGAGTAGACAAATAGAATCTGTAGATGTCAGCGTGGTACACTCTGATTATAACATAGGAGACAATATGTCAAAGAGAAAAATACTGTGAATATATTCACCAGAATGCTATTATCATTCCTATGTTAGTGAGGCAAAACCATAGAAGATTTTCAGGAAATACTTTTGTCTATTGAAGATGAGTATACAGATTTTAATAATAATTTATCTAAAGGTTTACATGTCTCAAACTTGCTCTTGTCCTGATTTCTCCATCTAGTGTATGATCTAGATCTATTCCAAATATGTGGAATTAAGTAGGTAATTAAGAAGACCCTCAGAACTACAAGGAATCATTAAAGAAGGCATCTGATATACCCTAACAATAAAAGAAAGTTTCCCAAAGATATGAAAGAAAAAAAGCATGAAGATAAGTGGGACATGATATTAATAAAATTATCTTATGGGCCTGCAGTGAGGAAAACATGCTCTATTCAACATCTAGCTTTAGAGAAGAAAATAGCTCCTAGAAAAGGAGTTCCTGGGGTGGGCATGACTGTACAGAAATGCTATGAGCAGATTTCCTTGAGTTCCCAGAACACAAAGTGCAGAAATGTGTTGCAGTGGAAACTTCAGAGACCTAGGTTCTTGCTGTGACTCAGACAGCTCAGCACCCTCCTGCATATGCTTCCATCTCCCTGAACAGGATTCTAAAATAAGGATTCCAATGTCGTTTCCAGCTCTTCAATTCATTCATGCAACAGATTTTCATTGAGCACCCATTGCATTCCAAGCACTGCTCTAGGTGGATCAATAAAACAAACACAATAAAATGAAACACAATCAGAATAGGACATGGTTCCTGATCCCCAAATAAGCATTTGAACCCCATTTTAGGGGTTGGGTAGGAGCAGGACAACAGTAGGAAGGCTTTGTTTTGAAGCTTCCTTTACCAATAGGAACATGAAATATACTTTAAAAACATAACCATGCCCCTAAGACTTCCCTGATAGCTCAGTTGGTGAAGAATCCACCTGCAATGTGGGAGACCCCAGTTCAATTCCTGGGTTGGGAAGATTTGCTGGAGAAGGGATAGATTACCCACTCCAGTATTCTTGGGCTTCTCTTGTGGCTCAGATGGTAAAGAATCCACCTGCAATGTGGGAGACCTGGGTTCAATCCCTGGGTTGGGAAGATCTCCTGGAGAAGGGAAGGCTACCCACTCCAGTATTCTGGCCTGGAAAATTCCATGGGCTATATAGTTCATGGGTCGCAAAGAGTTGGACACGACTGAGCAACTTTCACTTTCATAAGACAGTGAAAAGGAAGATTATCATTCTGTTCATTAGTGCTGATTAGTTCAGTAAATTAAAAAGCAGTTACAGAATTTTGGTCACTGGCTAAGGGAATACATGTTCTAAGGATTCAAGTGAGATAATTAACATGAAAAAATGGTATGAAGACCTAGTTGAGCGATAAATACCCTGTAACTTGAATTTAGATCCTTTAGTAAGTGGGTCTTAGTTCTATCCCTTTCCTGTTATCATTATTTTCATGTTCATTCCCCAAATGGACAATAGTATCATTCTAACATTCCACATTCCCTTCTCATAGGAGAGAGTGAAAAAAAAAATTTTGTTTTTTAAAGAGAGAGAGAAGAATGTCCACAGTCTGGCCAGGACTTCCTACTAGGTGCCAAAACCAAAACCTTTATTTAATGTTGACTTAAGACTAGCCCAAGACACCCACTAGTCAAATACCATAATGTAAACTTTGCCAGTGACAGGCTCAGTGCTTAAAGTCAGTACGTAAGTTTTAGAATTTTAACATAGTTTCCTTTTCTCCATTTATTACTGAGTCCTTCTATATTCCAAGACCTTCTCTTAATAAAAAAAAAAAAATAGCTAACACAAACCAGACATTTGCTGCATGCCAGGAACTTTGCAAAGTACCTTACATACATCATATGATTTTTAATCTTCACCAAAATGCTACAAGATAGACAGTGCAAACAGATGAGAAATTAAGAAGTGGCTAAAGGTAGCAAAATAGTAGTAACAGGGAACATACACATTAAGGTATCCATGTATATAATTTCAAAATTATGTCACTTAAAAGTATAGCATTTCACTTGCTATACAACAGTTGAAATTATGACAGTCACTCGTGCAGTGGATGGGATGCTACATTGCCAACATCCCCACTTGAGGACCTAATTCAGCTGCTTGCTGGAAGAGAAATAAGCTGACTGGCCTCAGGTCAGTGTCTCTCTGGAGATAGCCTCATCTGAAAAGAGCTGCCCTGTGCAAAACCATAACCCCTTCCCTCCAAGAACTGGTTACAACAAGGGGATGAAAGTCCTAATACTGGATGCGTTAGAAGAGCCATCTCAGCCTCAGAGCATCCTGGAGGGTTGACTGGGGCCCTCTTACAACTGTATCCTTCCCTTCTGTAGGTATTGATCCCGACAGTATTCCTTAACAAATCTCCCAAATGCTCACCTCCACACAGAGTCTGCCTCCCAGGAACGCAACCCAACCCAAAATGTGCCAAGTGAAAGTCACTCAGTCATGTCCAATTCTGTGACCCCCATGGACTATGTAGTCCATGGTATTCTCCAGACCAGAATACTGGAGTGGGTATCCTTTCCCTTCTCCTGGGTTCTTCCCAACCCAGGGATTGAACCTAGGTCTCCCACATTGCAGGTTGATTCTTTACCAGCTGAGTCACCAGGGAACCCCAGAATACTGGAGTGGGTAGCCTTTCCCTTCTCCAGAGGATCTTCCTGACCCAGGAATTGAACTGGGTCTCCTGCATTGCAGGCAGATTCTTTACCAACTGAGCTATGAGGGAAGCCCAAGAATCTCATAATTTCAAGGTTTGGTCAGCCAAGCGATTATATTCTTGTGTGAATGAATGAATGAACTGACTACCAGGAAGTCCCTTTGTAGCCAGTAGATAAAAGTGCCCTCCATCCTCTGTCTGGGTCAGTCTTAGATTACCTGAGGGCGTCAGGAATGTATTCCTTGTATATAACATATTCAGGGCCACTAAGTGCCTTCCATGGGTAATCTCGTTTTAGTCTTATAACAGCCTTCTGAAGCAGATACTATTGTGTTCCCATTTTGAATGAAAAGAAACTGAGGATTAGAGTGGTTAATATCTTGTCAAAGGTAAGTAAGTGAGACGCAAAGTTGGGATTTGAATCCATGCCTTTCTGACTCTAGAACCTGTGTTCTAAAGCTGACATACTACAGTATCTCACTGACTACTATATCTTGGTTTCCTCCACAGTCCCTTATGCATAGAAATAAGTTAATGCTTTTATCCTTGATTGTTGATTTTACGGTGCCTAAAAGAGGCCTTTGCATGAGGGTAGTTAAGCATTTGCAAATGACCTTAAGCTCACTTGAACTTTGCAGAGAATACTCTGTGGATCTGCCTCACAAGGATTTAACCAGCCACCTAATAAAGTGAGGAACCCTGATTCCTTATTTGTATCTGAGGCCACAGGCTAGCACCCAGCACGTAGTACCACTAAAGTACATTTGCTGGTTGAATGACTGAATAAATTAATAAATAAGAAAAACTTCTTTATTTCAAAATTTTACCAGAAAAAGGGAAGAAAACTCTTTTACATTTTACAGAGGATTATCACCTGACCTGCCTCTTGAGAAACCTGTATGCAGGTCAGGAAGCAACAGTTAGAACTGGACATGGAACAACAGACTGGTTCCAAATAGGAAAAGGAGCACGTCAAGGCTGTATATTGTCACCTGGCTTATTTAACTTATATGCAGAGTACATCATGAGAAACGCTGGACTGGAAGAAGCACAAGCTGGAATCAGGATTGCTGGGAGAAATATCAATAACCTCAGATATGCAGATGACACCACCCTTATGGCAGAAAGTGAAGAAGAACTAAAGAGCCTCTTGATGAAAGTGAAAGAGGAGAGTGAAACAGTTGGCTTAAAGCTCAACATTCAGAAAACTAAGATCATGGCATCCGGGCCCATCACTTCATGGGAAATAGATGGGGAAACAGTGGAAACAGTGGCTGACTTTATTTTTCTGGGCTCCAAAATCACTGCAGATGGTGATTGCAGCAATGAAATTAAAAGACTCTTACTCCTTGGAAAGAAAGTTATGACCAGCCTAGACAGCATATTAAAAAGCAGAGACATTACTTTGTCAGCAAAGGTCCATCTAGTCAAGGCTATGGTTTTTCCAGTGGTTGATGTATGGATGTGAGAGTTGGACTATAAAGAAAGCTGAGCGCTGAAGAATTGATGCTTTTGAACTGTGGTGTTGGAGAAGACTCTTGAGAGTCCCTTGGACTGCAAGGAAATCCAACCAGTCCATCCTAAAGGAGATCAGTCCTGGGTGTTCATTGGAAGGACTGATGTTGAGGCTGAAACTCCAATACTTTGGCTACCTGATGTGAAGAGTTGACTCATTGGAAAAGACCCTGATGCTGGCAAAGATTAAGGGCAGAAGGAGAAGGGGACGACAGAGGATGAGATGGTTGGATGGCATCATCGACTCTATGGACATGGGTTCGGGTGGACTCCAGGAGTTGGTGATGGACAGGGAGGCCTGGCGTGCTGCAGTTCATGGGGTCTCAAAGAGTCGGACATGACTGAGCGACTGAACTGATTTTATATGTAGATTTGCCAATCAGTATCTTAATAAATCGACTTTATGTGTCACCAGAAGAAACATTACTAGGCACACAGAAAACTGATGTTCATTTTCAAACTGAGATGAATAGTAAATGTCAACTAATATACTGTATAGAATTATAAGTGCTAGTTGCTCAGTTCTGTCTGACTCTTTGTGACCCCACGTACTGTAACCCGCCAGGCTCTATCCATGGAATTCTTCAGGCCAGAATACTAGAGTGGATAGCCGTTCCTTTCTCTAGGGGATCTTCCTGACCCAGGGACTGAAGCCAGGTCTCCTGCATTGCAGACAGATTCTTTATCATCCGGGCCACTGAGAAGCCCATAGAATCATAGGTTTTAATCAGTTCAGTACATACTGAAGAGAATATGAAGATCCAAACTTTGTATCAGGGAGATTCTATTGTAACATGAGGACACACATACACATCTTTAATACAGATGACATGTTAGTGGTAGAGAGCAGACAAATGAAAGACCATGCGGGAGCCATGAGAAGCATACTGATTTGGAAAGGAATAGAGAAAGCTTTCATTTTGTAGCCTACCTGAAACACACGTCTGAACAGTTTTCCCCCACTCAAGAACTTCAAGAGCTCCTTATTGTGTACAAATACAGCCTAACCCCTATGGCATGGCCTTTAAGACCCTAGTTTCCTGGGCCACAGTCCTCTAAGTCTAGGGTAATCAACTCATCCTGGTTTTCCTAGGACTTACTCAGTTTTAGTATTTAAAGTCCTGCTTCCCTGGAGAACAGACCATTCCAGACAAACCAGGACGGGTGGTCTCCCAAACTACACACTTTAATGTTTGATGAGGCCAAAGTGAGCCACTCTCAGATTCCTTCAGATGTTCTCTGCTTTTTCACTTCTGAGTTTTCCTTATCCCCTTTCTCCAAACTTATACTGAATCCACCTCTTAATTCAAGAACCATATTCAGTATCCCCATCACAAAGTGTTAATGATGATATTACCTATGTTAATACCATTACTAATAATAACTAACCTTTATTAACATTTCTGTAGCACTTTAAGTGGATCTTTATATTAATTTTCACCCCCAATCACATGGCTTCTACAATTATCTCTGTTTTACAGGAACACAAAGTGAGATTCAGAGACAGTATTGTGATTCATCCCAAGTGATCAGCTAACAAGTGGCAAAGCTGAACTTTAACTTCAGATGTAACACAAAACTCTATTCTTCTAATCACAATGGTACACATTGTCTCCCTTCTCAGATTCTTCCCGGGTGAAATTAACACCATCTCTAAAATAAATGCTTCATTGGTCACTTAACACTACATTTCACTAAGAGCAATGTATACTTGACTTGTTCCTGCTCCCATGCTAGGAACTCCTTGATACCTGAAGCTCAGAAGCTAAGTCCAAAACTTATTAATCCCCAAGAGTATGAAAGAGACATAAGAATATATTTTACATGACAGGATGAATGAGCCTTAAAGAAAAAGTAGGTTTTAGATGGAGAGCATATGCCAAACAAAGTAAATACTAATTATTAACAAGGATGTCTGGTGAATTCTTACTCTGCATGAGATGCTACAGCATCCCATTATCATAAGTAACCTATGAAGAGAAGTCCTATTGCTATCCTTGTTCTTCACGTGGAGAAACTGAGGCTCAGAAAAATGAAACCAGTTGTCCAGTTACATAGCTGGTAAATGGCAGAGGTAGACTTCAGAAGGGGCTTCCCAGGAGACGCTAGTGGTAAAGAACCCACCTGCCAATTCAGGAGACATAAAAGACTTGGGTTGGATTCCTGGGTCATTAAGATTCCCTGGAGGAGGACACGGCAAGCCACTCCAGTATTCTTGCCTGGAGATTCCCATGCACAGAGGAGCCTGGCGGGCTACAGTCCATGGGGGTCGCAAAGAGCTGGACAGTACTGAAGCGACTTAGCACGCAGGCACGCACACAGACTTAAGAATGTGACTGCTGGGCATACACACCGAGGAAACCAGAAGTGAAAGAGACACATGTACCCCAATGTTCATCACAGCACTGTTTATAATAGCCAGGACATGGAAACAACCTAGATGTCCATCAGCAGATGAATGGATAAGAAAGCTGTGGTACATATACACAATGGAGTATTACTCAGCCATTGAAAAGAATACATTTGAATCAGTTCTGATGAGATGGATGAAACTGGAGCCGATTGTACAGAGTGAAGTAAGCCAGAAAGAAAAACACCAATACAGTATACTAACACATATATATGGAATTTAGAAAGATGGCAATGACGACCCTGTATGCAAGACAGCAAAAAAGACACAGCTGTGTATAACGGACTTTTGGACTCAGAGGGAGAGGGAGAGGGTGGGATGATTTGGGAGAATGGCATTGTAACATGTATACTATCATGTAAGAATCGAATCGCCAGTCTGTGTCGGACGCAGGATACAGCATGCTTGGGGCTGGTGCACGGTGATGACCGAGAGATGTTATGGGGAGGGAGGTGGGAGGAGGTGTTCATGTTTGGGAACGCATGTACACCCGTGGTGGATTCATGTCAATGTATGGCAAAACCAATACAGTATTGTAAAGTAAAATAAAGTAAAAAAAAAAAAAGAATCAACTGTATGTGATCCTATAGCAAGAGCTGTGAATTCTAAGGAGACAGGAGACATTACACGGCGCGCCAGCAAAAGCCGCAATGCAGCTGATTTAGATGGAGCAAAGAGGACATGAAGAGAATGTTAATAACAATAACGGTGATAAAGATGATTGTTCTTTATCAAACCCCTCCCATTTCCTGTCGCATCTGATGGTGGGCAGAGCCACAGCTCACATTTATTGAGTATGGTACTGACAAAACACCAAACAAAGCACTTCGCGTGGATCACCTGTTTCACTCCTCACAACAACCCTTTAAATAAGTACTGTTATTAGCCTCACGTTTTTCAAATAAAATGAGGCTTAGGTGGCTTAGGTGACTACTGAAGCTTGACGCCTAGAAAAACATCTTCCAGGCCTGCGATCGCCAACACGAGGTCCACTAGCGGCATCCCAGCAGGCACCGCGCCTGCGTGCGTCGCCCACGCAAGCTTCTTAAAGCCGGATCAGCTGAAGCCGGTTCAGGCCTTGGCGTCTCAGAGAGCAGGCACCCTCTCAGCTCTTCCTCTGGAGATTCCGCATTTGTAAGTAATTCATCTTTTTTTTCTTTTTTTTTTTTAGGGGGGAAAGGGTCCCCAGCCGCCGTCTGGGGCATGTTTCTCTTATGTGGCGCTGTCTGGTGACTGGTGATATGCTAGACTGCGGGAAAGGATTGTCCAGCCTGGTCCCTTCTGTTTGGGCCTAATTCCGCCAGTCAGATAAGATGCAGTGGAAGCTTCAAAGAGTTGTATTTAGCTCTTACGGTTTCCCGTTGATGAGGTGGCCGCGGGTTGGAATCAGGTCAGTCTAAATAGCTACTCTGTGAGACCGAGAAGGTGAGCGGCAGAGCAGCACAGGCCTCAGCCTGGCTCAGAGCTGCCGTCTACCCGACTCTCTTCTGCCACCTAGCGCTGCTCGCCGAGAAAGGTCGCGCTTTTTTAAAAAAAAAACAAACAAACAATAAACTGAGGTTTTTGTTTATTTTAACCATGGTCTTCTAATACATTATATCACATATTTATGAAACTATTTCCTATGATGTTTTTGGAATTTTATTTCCAAATACATCTTTTGTCTACCAAGCTTCAGTATAATTTTTTTTATTTTTTTAATTTTTATTTTTACTTTATTTTACTTTACAATACTGTATTGGTTTTGCCATACATTGACATGAATCCGCCACGGGTGTACATGAGTTCCCAATCATGAATCCCCCTCCCACCATCTCTCTGGATCATCCCTGTGCATCAGCCCCAAGCATCCTGCATCCTGCATCGAACATAGACTGGCAATTCGTTTCTTACATGATAGTATACATGTTTCAACATTTTCTCTTCTGTTGGCTAAGAAGTTGGTTGTGTTTTGCAAGGCGTATTCTTTGGGTTGTATGAAACGTTAGTCAACTTATGGGTGCTTTTCCTTTTTTTTTTTTTAATTTGGCAACTTCTTGATCTTTTGGAAAATGAGGTTTGATACTCCAGTGTCATGAGTCGAGAAATAAAAGTAAACCGAGGTGGATTTCAGGTATTTGTATGAACTTTTTGGCTTCAGTTTCAGAGTCAGCCCAGTGACAATACAATGCAGGCTTCTTTAGTAGAATTTCACCAGTGGTATCTGTCGTCTGGCTTCTCACAAATTGGTCCTTTTATACAATGAGTTACCTGGTTTGACAAAAATGATGTTGGAAAGTTCCAGAGCAATTTTTGAACAATTTGAGCAATTTTGGCCTTCAGTCTTAAACATTTTGAGGAAAAAGATGATGCTCTGTACTTGAGAACTTTCTTGGGAGACACATGGAGAATATAGCCACTGTTGCTGTGTATACAGATACAGAAAAGCCCTTAACTTCTCTGTTTTTATTTTCCTCCCATCTCCTCTAGCCTTTGAGTATTGTGTTATTCAAGTGTCTGGAGGCTTGTTTCCTTGACTTCTAAACTTTACAGAAGATTTATCTCTTTGATTACTCTTATTTATATTTATTTAGGAAGCATGCCTATAAGTTACAAATGTGTTTGAAACTAAATAGCAAAAGCACTATATAAATCCTTATATATAAATCCATGTTTTAAAGTTACTTTAAATTGGTTCAATTAACTTACTACTACAATGATCTATTTTATGCACAGGCTTAAATTTATAGTAGCTTTAAAGGTAAATTATCTTTTAAATTTTCACCTCATTTTCCTATGTTGACTATAAGTTCCTTGAAATGTATTAGTGCTTTTTCTGGTACACCACAGAGTGCAATAGGTTGGAGAGTCTGATTGAAGCAGAAAACCTAATAGGCTATTGATCTTCCAATGTTAACCAACGTCTCTTCTTACAAGTGGAAACAATTTTATTAAACAATTCTGTTGAAACCGATGGTTATCTGTAATGTGGTTGGGGAAAGAAAAGCTTCCTAAATTACTAAAATCTGATACTGAAGAAAAATAAAAAATCTCATACAAATGACTTCAAAAAATTAATCTAAAAGTGATAGCCTTTATGGACTTTAATAGGGCCAACAGCAGTTACAGTTTTAAGAAATCAGGCAGATTATGCTGAGTACTACATAAAAGACTATAGCTTTAAATGATAATCTATGTTGGGGGAATCTCATCCTATATTTTCTCTTCCTGTGTATTCAGTTCAGTTCAGTTCAATTCAGTCGCTCAGTCGTGTCTGACTCTTTGTGATCCCATGAATTGCAGCACACCAGGCCTCCCTGTCCATAACAAACTCCCGGAGTTGACTCAGACTCACGTCCATCGAGTCAATGATGCCATCCAGCCATCTCATCCTCGGTCTTCCCCTTCTCCTCCTGCCCCCAATCCCTCCCAGCATCAGAGTCGTTTCCAATGAGTCAGCTCTTCGCATGAGGTGGCCAAAGTACTGGAGTTTCAGCTTTAGCATCATTCCTTCCAAAGAACACCCAGGGCTGATCTCCTTCAGAATGGACTAATTGTGCTCTTTACTAGGTGAATATTGTATTTATAAAAACAGTAATTTTTGACTTGTAAGTACATTGAAGATAAATTGTTTTATAGAACCATTTGGTACATTTGTGTTAAAAGACCAAAACATATATGCATTTATTTGGAGTTTGTTTTTTTCTTACAGAGAATGTGTTCACTTCTGTGCTGTATTGGATTATTGAGTCCATTGACTCAATTCAGCTTGTTCCTGAAGAAACAGTCCCCAGATAAACGATGATGATAGTGACAAGAGAGGTTTACTAGAAGGCTGGCTCTCTGCCTCAGTATCTGTGTGTATTATCTCATTTAATTTTCACTGACTCCCATGAGGTGGTATTGTTATTCTCTATTTGACAGATGCAGATTGAGTCTGTGACTTAAGTACTTGCAGGTGGTCATGAAACACTTCACATGAGGGTGATGCCTTCAGTCCCAGGACATTCTGGGTCCTTATGCTGTGTTATATCTCTTTCATTGACTTGCGTTTCACCTTATGGTTAGTAACTCAGTTAATTAGAACAGGTAGTAATGAAGTTAGTCAGTGGTTGGATCCTTAACTAGTAATTTTTTTTTCTGCTTTCCTAATTTCGTAGAGACACAGGGTTCTGTTCTTGACTTGCGAACATCAATGTGGCCGACATTGGCTCTGTGTTTCCTCACACAGAGATCAGCTGCCTGGATGAGATGCAGCCACATCCTCATGGCCTTCAGTCCCTCACATTACCTCCTTGGTCCCTGATGTCATTTGTGATCCCTGCTTTATTCCAAGGTCTTCAGAAAAGCAGGTTAACTAAGCTGCAAAGATTTGTATAGAAGAGTTCTAATGTCTTAAAATCTGGTGTCTAATACATTTAGTTGTTCATATGATTTGTTCCTTATTGTTTGAAAAAAATTAAAGTGATGTAAAAATAAGAACTATTTAATGTTCATGGAATGCTGGAAACACATGTGTGAACCCTAAAACTTGGAAGCACAACTACTTGGAAAAAAATAGTAAAATTCTCCCTCCCAACTTCAGTAGAGCAGACATTTTTGAGTGTTAAATTTGCCATCAATATACAGAGAGGTTTCCCTGATGGCTTCAGTGGTAACGAACCTGCCTACCAATTCAGGAGACACAGGTTCTGTTCCTGGGTGGGGAAGATCCCCTGAAGAAGGAAATGGCAACCTGCTGCAGTATTCTTGCCTGGAAAATCCCATGGAGAGAGGATCTCAGCGGGCTGTAGTTCATGGGATCACAAAGAGTTGGACATGACTTAGTGACTATATAACAACAATATACAAAGGCAAACACAAGTTGCCAGACACATTACCATTCCACTCCCCCAGCCACCGCTGTGCACATACACCCCCCCAACCCATCCACCCTGGTAGGTTGCACTCCAGTCCTGATTCTGATACTTATTTGAAATAGGACTTTAAACTACCAGCGTTAGCTCTTCAATATAATAAGGGAATTTGGTTTAAGTTCCCTTCCAACAACAGGTTGCTATTATTCTGAAGTTACGACATCTGTTTTCTTTCTTTACATCTCAAGTAGAAAAGGCAGCAAGATTCTTTTCCTCATCAGAATTTTAGATTTTAAGCAAAATGCTAAACCTTTCAAGGAAGGTTATATTAAAATAGACTGTAATAAATTCAAATGCTCAGAGTTTAAATCTATAGGGTTTAAAAAGGCATCATCAGTACTGAAGAGTATGGTTGTCATTCTTCAAAATGTCACATACAAGATCAAGTCTTCTAACACTACTAGTGTCTTAAAAATATAGTTAAAAGCTGGAGAAAATTTAATATGCATGAAATTTCCAATGAAGATTAATATTTTATTGTACCCAATAACCTCACTAAGCAAAAAAAAAAAAAGTGTTAGTCTATAAACTACAAATAATTGCCTTAACTGCATTTGCTTTGTGAAACTTACATTGATTTCATGACCCTAAGTAATTTTAATTCCATGAACTTGGTTTTCTTATACCTAAGAGGAAATAGCTCAGAATATATGTGTTTTATTCTTTGCTTTCTGTGAGCTTTGTTGTTTTGAATATAAAATCTTGTTTTCCCTTAGGCAATGAAAATGTTATTCCTTTTTTTAAAAAAATGTTTTAAATTGTAAGGAAAATGGATGAAGACTGAGAATGGACTGGAAACTTGACAACAAAATTAAATATACATTTATTCTCAATTGAGATAATTCCTTCATTAAGAAAATTATTTTAGTTTTTGTTTTATTTAGTTTTAGTTTTAGTTTTGTTTTCTTAAATTTCATAGAGAAAAAGGGTTTTTCACTGTCACATTTTTGTGGCCAAATTTAGCTTACGGAAAATAAGAATTAGGGAGAAAATGAGGGAAGAAACAGAATGATTTGAATACCTGTAAATTGTCAGTCTTTCCCAGACATCATTTCAGTTTGTCTTCAGGAGAATTCTCAATGATGGGTTTCACAATTCCTGTTTTGCTAAAAATGAGCATACTAAAATGTGATCACAAGCTCACTGCTAGGCAGGATCTGGTTGTCTGACTCCAAATCTTGAGAGCTTTCTATTTCACCATCTTGCATGGAAGAAATACATTTTTGTGCAAATATTTATTTCCTGTCTGTCTTCAGTCTGAACCAGTCGGTTCTGATAGGATCTTTTCATTAGACTGTAAACTTGAAAACAGAGACAGAATTTTCCTCACTTACTGCCCTGTTGTCTGCCCTATCACACTTCCTGAATCCTGAGTAAGTGCTCAAGAAATATGAATTGAATGAACAAACAAGAAATGCTTTAGAAACAAATAATCATACAGACTTATTTCACTTCCTGTATTTCGTAACACTTATTTTTCAGCCACTAATCTTTCTTTACTAGAGAGAATGACTGTAGGCATTTGGTGTGGCGTTCAGGATGGATTTTAGTGAACGTATTGAGAGGAATGTGTGACTAGAATTTAAAATAACTATCTTCCTTCTAGATCCTGAGTTTTTAAGATAAAATAGCAAAGCTTGTTACAACATCACTTATTAAAAAGGTTTACAAATAATATCTGTTGAACCAGTCTGTTCTGATAGGATCTTTTCAAGTTAACTCCTGATCGAGTAATTTGCAACAGAATGGCTTCTCCAAATGTAACATTAACTACCTGGTACAAAGGTTCTTGAACTTTTTTTGGATAAAAGAAGGTAACATCATCTTTGGTGTATTTCAGGCTCACTCATTGTATAGTAATTAGCTCAACTACTTGATGTCTTAGTAAAACTATGCTTGCTTTGTACTGAATTACTTTTAAGAGGACTCTTGAAATAACTGGTTCAATATATGCAAGATTAAAATGATCTTCTTAGATTCTCTTATTTTACAAATTATCACTTTAAAGTAAAATTCTCTTACTTTATAAATTATGACCTTAAAGTTCTTCCATAAACAGATCTTGTTTTGTGGTCAACAGTATTTTTCCTTCTGAAATTGACAGTTTTTTTTTTTTTTTCTCCTGAGAACTGTTTTTATTTTATGCTTAATGCAACCAGTGGAAAGAGTGCTTAATTTTGAATATGATACCCTAAATTTACATTGTAGTGACTCAATTTGACATAAATTAGCTTTGCAGTGGTATAATATTTTATATAATTGTACACAGGGAAAACCATGCCTCACAGTGTGTTGAGGAGAGTAAGTTAATTTTATTCTGTACCTTATGAGTGAGATCTTATTAATACTGTTCACTTTGTATTTTTAATACACCACTGATATTTTCTCATTTTTCCTTTTAGTTCTAGATTGGAACATTGAAAATGACAGTTTTAGACCCTAATTGTGTTACTTTTGCAGATTTTTATTCATCTCAACCACCATAAAGACATTTCCTTCTCCAGAATTATTGTAATCCACTCTATAATCCATTTTATAAATGAGTATAAACCACTAGTATTAATGAACCCGCCTGCCAGTGCAGGAGTCATAAGAGTTGTATATTCAATCCCTGTGTCAGGAACATACCTAGAGGAGTGCATGGCAACCCATTCCAGTATTCTTGCCTGGAGAATCCCATGGAGAGAGGAGCCTGGTGGGCTGCAGTCCATATTGTTGCACAGAGTCAGACACTACTAGTGAATTGACTTAGTACACAAGCACAATCCACTTTTTAAAATTCCTGTTTAAGCTTTAGAATTTTAGAGATGTTGCCTTGATCTTAAATGTTAATCTTTCTGTCAGTCTTCTATTTTTGCAAGTTTTTTATCTTTTTCCTTACATAAAAATAATTCATCTGTGTTGCTCTCCTTTTTTCAACTTAATTCAGGATATTTTATGTTCCAGATCAATTTTGGAATCATTATGGAATGATGTTCTTGTCACTACTTTCAATATTATTTTCATTAAATATTATTTTTTGCTGCCTTTTTAGCTTATCTGTTATTCCCAGTTGAATATGTGACACATCTCATTATTTTGGATGACAAGATACTACTGGTTAGAAACTTTTCTACCAGATAAAGCATATATTTGTGTTTGTTTTTTCCGTTCCATAGATGGTGGTAGGACAGTGTAAGAAATTCCTTCCTTCTTTTCTTATCTTACCAAATAGGATAGAGCATATCACACTTACCAGGCCCTGTGCAAGAGCTAAAGATCAAAGATGAATAATATACCTTCAGTCTTGGTTTCCCAAACATCTTGCAGTTTGTACTTTACAGACCCTCAGAAATGCATGTAAGAAGGAGGCAAGTAATAAGAACTGTAACAAAGAGGCCTTGAAGTAGCTCTGGGGACAGAGGGAGACAAAGGACCAACCCTGTTGACTGTAGCCATGGAAGAGCTCAGGGAGATAAAAAGCCAGGCTTTGCTTTAAGAAAGCAGAGGATTCTACCAGGTGGAGAGGTGGGGAAGAACATTCTGGGGAGGGCTTTGCCAGCGGCAGCTCTGAAACTTGGAGGTCACATGTGTTAGAAAGGTTGGGTCCCGCTCAAAGACTTCACCAGTTCCTACGTGCTGAGCCTCAGTGGCCTTGTCAGTGGGTGGATTAAATGAGATATACGCCAAACTCTGGACTTCCCTGGTAGCTCAGTTGGTAAGGAATCTTCCCACAATGCAGAAGACTCCAGTTTGATGCCTGGGTTGGGAAGATCTGCTAGAGAAGGGATAGGCTACCCACTCCAGCATTCTTGGGCTTCCCTGATGGCTCAGCTGGTAAAGAATCCACCTGCAATGTGGGAGACCTGGGTTCGATCCCTGTGTTGGGAAGATGCTCTGGAGAAGGGAAAGGCTACCCACTCCAGTATTCTGGCCTGGAGAATTCAGGTTGCTGGGACTGCATATGGTGGTGACATGGGTCACCCTATATCCCAGGAGGGACTGACTTCGGAGGAGTAGCTGTGGAGTGGTCTCTGAGGCCTTGGAGACGTCATCCCAGTTCTAAACTAAGACACAGGATGCCTGCCTCCAAAAGGACCATGATACAAGGGCAAAAGAGCCCAGCTTGACCAGGGCCCAGGAGAGAAGATCAGAATTTGACCTACTCTGTTGTGCTTTGCCAGCCAAGTTAGAAGTAGCTCTCTAGAGCTTAATCTCAAACAAGTAAAGCTAGAGCTACGTGTCATTTTAAGAATTTTTGAAAATATGACCTTTTTTTTTTTTGCACTCTTAAGTAACATAATATGATGCACACATGCATCTGAAGAGTGAAAGAATGAAGAGGTGACTGCATCCTGTTCCTCCCTCTACTCGTATCTACCCTACCTTTCCTTTATGACCAAATCCCCTGAAAGAGCATTGCACACCACTCACGATCTGTAAAAGAAGCAAGAGTCCCAGCAGGAAATAGAAGGCAGACTGTAATTGAGGGAAATTCAAGAATTTAATAAAAGGACTATTTATAAACCTGTGGGCAGGGTGGAAGGAAATCACAAGGAATAGTGGGGTCCCCTGAAGATGGTTCCAGCTGAATCATCAGAAACTCGAGTTGGCATACGTTAGAGTTGTAAACAAAAAAAAAATTACTTAAAAACTACTGCAGGTTGCCGTTTCTGTGGCATGAGACATGAAGGGTCAATTTTAGATGTCTATTAAATACTTTTGAAAAATTCATGTATCTCTTTTTTAAGTTTAGAATCTGGTTAATTTGTGTTAAGATAGTTGTGTGTGTGTGTGATGGAAGATTTTCCTTGTAAGGATATACCTTATGTTTTATTCCTACATTATTTTTTTCTGTATTTAGTTGAGACAAATAATTGACAGTAATTTAAAGGAATGGTTAATTAACGCAATCCAAATATAACTACGCAGTTTGGGATTTACAGCCAGTAACGCTGAAGAAGCTGAAGTTGAACGGTTCTATGAAGACCTACAAGACCTTTTAGAACTAACACCTAAAAAAGATGTCCTTTTCATTATAGGGGACTGGAATGCAAAAGTAGGAAGTCAAGAAACACCTGGAGTAACAGGCAAATTTGGCCTTGGAATGTGGAATGAAGCAGGGCAAAGACTAATAGAGTTTTGCAGCAAACACCTTCTTCCAATAACACAAGAGAAGACTCTACACATGGACATCACCAGATGGTCAACACCAAAATCAGATTGATTATATTCTTTGCAGCCAAAGATGAAAAAGCTCTATACAGTCAACAAAAACAAGACCAGGAGCTGACTGTGGCTCATATCATGAACTCCTTATTACCAAATTAAGACTTAAGTTGAAGAAAGTAGGGAAAACTGCTAGACCATTCAGGTATAAGCTAAATAAAATCCCTTATGATTATACAGTGGAAGTGAGAAATAGATTTAAGGGTCTAGATCTGATAGATAGAGTGCCTGATGAACTATGCAATGAGGTTCGTGACATTGTACAGGAGACAGGGATCAAGACCATCCCCATGGAAAAGAAATGCAAAGAAGCAAAATGGGTGTCTCGGGAGGCCTTACAAATAGCTGTGAAAAGAAGAGAGGCGAAAAGGAAAGATATAAGCATCTGAATGCAGAGTTCCAAAGAATAGCAAGAAGAGATAAGAAAGCCTTTTTCAGCGATCAATACAAAGAAATAGAGGAAAGGAACAGAATGGGAAAGACTAGAGATCTCTTCAAGAAAATTAGAGATACCAAGGGAACGTTTCAGGCAAAGATGGGCTCGATAAAGGACAGAAATGGTATGGACCTAACAGAAGCAGAAGATATTAAGAAGAGGTGGCAAGAATACACAGAAGAACTGTACAAAAAAGATCTTCACAACCCAAATAATCACGATGGTGTGATCACTCATCTAGAGCCAAACATCTCGGAATGTGAAGTCAAGTGGGCCTTAGAAAGCATCACTACGAACAAAGCTAGTAGAGGTGATGGAATTCCAGTTGAGCTATTTCAAATCCTGAAAGATGATGCTGTGAAAGTGCTCCACTCAATATGCCAACAAATTTGGAAAACTCAGCAGTGGCCACAGGATTGGAAAAGGTCCGTTTTCATTCCAATCCCAAAGAAAGGCAATGCCAAAGAATGTTCAAACTACTGAACAATTGCACTCATCTCACATGCTAGTAAAGTAATGCTCAAAATTCTGCAAGCCAGACTTCAGCAATACATGAACCGTGAACTTCCAGATATTCATGCTGGTTTTAGAAAAGGCAGAGGAACCAGAGATCAAATTGCCAGCATCCTCTGGATCATGGAAAAAGCAAGAGAGTTCCAGAAAAACACTTATTTCTGCTTTATTGACTATGCCAAAGCCTTTGACTGTGTGGATCACAATAAACTGTGGTAAATTCTGAAAGAGATGGGAATACCAGACCACCTGACCTGCCTCTTGAGAAATCTGTATGCAGGTCAGGAAGCAGCAGTTAGAACTGGACATGGAACAACAGACTGGTTCCAAATAGGAAAAGGAGTATGTCAAGGCTGAATACTGTCACCCTGCTTCTTTAACTTCTATGCAGAGTACATCATGAGAAACGCTGGACTGCAAGAAACACAAGCTGGAATCAAGATTGCCGGGAGAAATCTCAATAACCTCAGATATGCAGATAATAGCACCCTTATGGCAGAAAGTGAAGAGGAACTAAAAAGCCTCTTGATGAAAGTGAAAGAGGAGAGTGAAACAGTTGGCTTAAAGCTCAACATTCAGAAAACAAAGATCATGGCATCTGGTCCCATCACTTCATGGGAAATAGATGGGGAAACAGTGAAAACAGTGTTAGACTTTATTTTGGGGGGCTCCAAAATCACTGCAAATGGTGACTGCAGCCATGAAATTAAAAGACGCATACTCCTTGGAAGAAAAGTTATGATCAACCTAGATAGCATGTTCAAAAGCAGAGGCATTACCTTGCCGACTAAGGTCCATCTAGTTAAGGCTATGGTTTTTCCTGTGGTCATGTATGGATGTGAGAGTTGGACTGTGAAGAAGGATGAGCGCCGAAGAATTGATGCTTTTGAACTGTGGTGTTGGAGAAGACTCTTGAGAGTCCCTTGGACTGCAAGGAGATCCAACCAGTCCATTCTGAAGGAGATCAGCCCTGGGATTTCTTTGGAAGGAATGATGCTAAAGCTGAAACTCCAGTACTTTGGGCACCTCATGCGAAGAGTTGTGTCATTGGAAAAGACTTTGATGCTGGCAGAGATTGGGGGCCGGAAGAAAAGGGGACGACAGAGGATGAGATGACTGGATGGCATCACTGACTCAATGGACATGAGTCTGAATGAACTCTGGGAGTTGATGATGGACAGGGAGGCCTGGCGTGCTGCGATTCATGGGGTCGCAAAGAGTCAGACACAACTGAGCAACTGAACTGAACTGAGTGGGAGATATGGGCTTCCCACATGGCTCAGTAGTAAAGAATCCCCCTGCCGATGCAGGAGATGTGGGTTCGATTCCTGGATCAAGAAAATCTCCTGTGGAAGAAATGCCAGCCCACTTCAGTATTCTTGCCTGGGAAATCCCGTGGACAGAGGAGAGTGGCCCAGTACAGTCCATGATGTTGCAAAGAGTCAGGCACAACTAAGCACTCATGCAGTGGAAAATAACTTGACACATTGAAATATTTAAAGTAGAAGGCAAACAAGCCAAGACTGTGCTTTCTTTCTTTTTCCTTGATATGTCCAAGTTTTTCTTACTCCACTTCCTGTCTGGTAAATTTCTGTAGCTGATTAAGCCTACAGTTTGTTGTATCTCCTGTAACTCAGTGGTCTTTTCTCTCAACTCTTATAAGGTAATTTGCCTTCTGAAACACTTTTACCTTGTTTTCTTCTGTTTTATTTGTTTATTCTTTTCCTTGGGTTGTCCTCATCTTTAAGATCATGTCTTCAGTTTTATCTTCTTTGATCATTCTCTTTCTTATTGATCTTATCTTTCATTAATGTGATGCATTTGGGGATAATAATCAAGTGTTAAAAACAAAGTAATTGATTTAGTGCTGGAACATTAATAGAGGAGCCAAAAGTTTAACTTGATTTCAACTTTAGGGTCTCGACTATGTCAATGAGTAAATTGTACATCGTGAAATTCAAATGGTTCTGTGAATGTAAGCAGTGCAGTACCAGGTTGAGCTGCAAGTGATGCAGAGAAGATAGTGAGAGGGCCACCTCCTAGAGGCTGGGATTTTGGTCCTATGGCAACTTCTGTGAGGAGCCCTGTCTGAATTTTCATGGGTGCTAGTACTGGCCTTGTCCATAAGTTTCTTTGACCTTCCTTCACCTGTTTAAAGAGATTTAGGCACATTCTGGTTCAAAATTGGGGAAGGAGTATGTCAAGGCTGTATATTGTCACCCTGCTCGTTTAACTTATATGCAGAGTACATCATATGAAATGCCAGGCTGGATGAAGCTCAAGCTGGAATCAAGATTGCTGGAGAAATATCAGTAACCTCAGATATGTAGACGACACCACTCTTATGGTAGAAAGCGAAGAGAAACTAAAGAGCCTCTTGATGAAGGTGAAAGAGGAGAGTGAAAAAGCTGGCTTAAAACTCAATATTCAAAAAAGAAGATCATGATATCTGGTCCTATCACTTCATGGCAAATAGATGGGGAAAGAAGAGAAACAGTGACAGACTTTATCTTCTTGGGTTCCAAAATCACTGCGGACGGTGAGTGCAGCTGTGAAATTAAAAGACACTTGCTCCTTGGAAGAAAAGCTGTGACGAACCACAACAGTGTATTAAAAAGCAGAGATACTACTTTGCCATCAAAGGTCGGTGTAGTCAAAGCTATGGTTTTTCCAGTAGTCATGTATGGATGTGAGAGTTGGACCATAAAGAAGACTGAGCACCAAAGAATTGATACTTTCTAACTGTGGTGTTGGAGAAGACTCTGAGAGTCTTTTGGACTGCAAGGAGATCACACCAGTCAATCCTAAAGGAAATCAATCCTGACTGTTCAGGGGAAGGACTGATGGTGGAGCTAAAGTTCCAATACTTTGGCCACCTGATACGAAGAACTGACTCATTTGAAAAAAGCCTGATGATGGGAAAGATTGAAGGCAGGAGGAGAAGTGGACAACAAAGGATGAGATGGTTGGATGGCATTACTGACTTGGTGGACATGAGTTTGAGCAAACTCCAGGAGATGGTAAAGGACAAGGAAGCCTGGTGTGGTGCAGTCCACAGGGTTGCAAAGAGTCAGACGTGACTGAGCAACTGAACAATTACAACAGGCAGGCTCTAGCATTTGGACAAAATGATCTCTTATGACCTTTTAACCTTAAATTCTATGGCACAAATTCACAGTTATGGTACGGTGCCCTCGTTTCACATTCTTGTACTTGAACTACCTGATTTTAAGACTAAATAAACTTTTACAATTTGAAAATGTGACACATACCCAAAGGCATTTCTCTGTGGATGTACACTACAGTGTTGTTTGTAAGAAGAAAAGACCTATCTGTGTCCATCAGTAGAAGACTGATACTGTTCATAATTCAAACTGAAAAATGTTATGCATTTATTATTATAAATGTGTTGTGGTGCCACATAAATATCTTCAAGATCTGTTAAATGGGAAAATTAAAAATTGGTAACCAGTTAATATAGTATGATCCCACTTACTTGGAAAAAAGAGATCTTTCTTAAGTTCGTGTATACATACAAGTGGACTGGGGTTTGGAGTGGTCCTTAAAAGTGCATGCATTTTCATTAGTTGCATGTGTTACTTTATTGTTTATAAGTATGTGATGAAGGCTTCCTTTCTGTTTCCTTGATCACAATTGAACTCTTTTATGTAAAAAAAAAAAATTGGGGGGGATCTTATTCACATAAAGTTGCTCATAGTATTCCTTAATTATTCTCTGTTGTCTGTTGGATCAACAGTAATATTTCCCCTTTCCTTCCTGATATTGGTTAAGTTGTGTCTTCTCTCCTGTTTGCCCTGATAGCTTTGTAGATTATACTCATCTTTTCAAAGAAGCAAATTTTGGTTTCATTTTTTCCGCCTATGTTGTTTCTCTGTTTCTAGTTTTATCAATTTCTGACCTTACTTTTATTATTTTATCTATTTTGGATTTAATTTACTCTTTGGTTTGTTAAGATGGACACCTAGAGTGTCAATTTGAGGCCTTTGTTTCTTTTTTCAACCACAAATAGTTTTGTGTCTTTATTATATCAGTGCCTTTCTCATATAGATAATTAATAGCCATAGTAAGAGTGGATATGCTTAGCCTTTGTTTCTTTTTAAGTGTATTATTTACTTTTGTTGAGATATAATTGACATATAACATTAGTCTCATGAGTACAGTATGATGATTTGATATATGATCACCACAGTAAATCCTTGAAAATAATCTGATGGCTTTTCCTTTACCCTTCCTTTCTATTTCCTTCCATCTCCTAACAATCCAGGCCACAGAGTAAATCAGTTAAGTAGGGCAGAGCAGGATAGGCCTTGCATGGGGGAGTGGCCTGATATGGGATGTTCGAGACCAAGCAGGTGATAAAGTCACCCAAACAGCTATGGGCAGGTATGGGGAATCCAAACTGGTTGATAAGGGCATCCATGGAGTTGAAAGTCCTGTCACAGTGTGCAAATGGAGTGAGGAGGGGTTCTTGCCAAGAGTCTGCCTGGTATCAGAGCCCATGCGGGAGAAGGGATGCTTCCCATCAGAAGCAAGAGCCCACATGCAGTGAGTGAAGTATCCATACATGGGTAGCCGGCCCCACGAAGTCAGAACCCAAACTGGTAAAAATGGCTTCCATGTAAGAGTGTGGCCCAGACAGAGCCCAGGTGGGTTGAGGAAGGCATCACCAAATGGGAGGGATGAGGTGGTGATGGGAAATTGATGACACAGAGGGAAGAGGAAATGTGTTTTTTTTGCTGTCGGAGAAGGAAAATAAAACTATGGAGAGAGAGAGACCAGAATGAATCCTGTGATGTGGGGTTGAAATTAAATGTTTTGGTGTTAATTCATATTTTCAATATATAGATTGATATGAAAATCAGTATATATACACATTCATGAATGCGGGCTTCCAGGATGGCTCAGTGGTAAAGAATCCACCTGACAAACATGAGACATGGGTTCGATCCCTGGATCAGGAAGATACCCTAGAGAGGGAAGTGGCAACCCAATCCAGTGTTTTTGCCTGGGAAATCCCATGGACAGAGGAGCCTGGCAGGCTGTAGTCTATGGGGTTGCAAAGAGTCAGACGTGACTTAGTGACTAAATGACAACAACAAAAATTAATCGATATAGATAGATATAAATATACATAGATTTTATATATGGGTGGTTGTACATGTGTGTGTATATGTATTCATACATACACATCTGATAAACATGCAGATTTATATAGGTGTATGAACGTGTTTCTATGTGTGTAGCTGGGGAGGTATATGTTTCTTCAACTCTGTCTACTAACAGAATTTGTACCAGTAACATTACAGTAGCAATTAGCTCAGCTGGCATCCAAATCTTGGCTGCTCAAAATCATTCTCCGCTAAAAAAGATTAAGGGTTCTTTTAGCAATGGCTGATTTCAAGGGTGAAACAGGCAAAGGAGAAGGTGAATCTGAATATCTTGTGTCAGAAAACGAGGAAGTGCTCAAAGAACCATGGGGCTACATCAGCTCAAAGATACTCCTTTTGTCCAAATATGGGACAGTATGAACATCAAAATAGATGAAGACAGAGTATAACCCATTAAATAAAACTAGAAACCCCATTATCATATGATACAAGTAAATGAATGAATAAATAGAAAGTGTGATGAAGGATTAGGTATTTGCATAGTTTCAAAGTACCCCTTCCCAAATACTTATAATATACAAAGGTGGACCAAATAACTTTACTGTGGAGAAACTTGGCAGAGGCCAGCTTATCCAGGGAATCAAAATGAGTATCATTAAGAATGGGACAGATAGAAACCATCTGACATCTGATTGGATGCAATGAAAACAGCACTGCATTCCCCCCGTCCATCAAGCTGAAGATTCATAATTTCAGTCTGCTGCTGCTGCTGCTAAGTTGCTTCAGTCGTGTCCGACACTGTGCGACCCCATAGACGGCGGCCCACCAGGCTCCCCCGTCCCTGGGATTCTCCAGGCAAGAACACTGGAGTGGGTTGCCATTTCCTTCTCCAACGCATGAAAGTGAAAAATGAAAGTGAAGTTGCTCAGTTGTGTCCGACTCTTAGCGACCCCATGGACTGCAGCCTACCAGGCTCCTCCATCCATGGGATTTTCCAGGCAAGAGTACTGGAGTGGGGTGCCACGAGGAAACATCAAACACAAGTTGAAGGAGCATCTACAAAATACAATAGACCCCCTCCCCCACCTTATTCATGTTTTCTCTTTCAGAGTTTGTTACTCAAGATTAACCACAGTCTGAAAATAGTAAATAGGGGATTCCAGAAATAAACATCTTATGTAATTTTTAAGTTGCACACTGTCCTGGGTACTGTACTGAAATCTCTCATGTAAGGGAATCTCACTTCATTTTGCCCTGAATGGGCCTTTGTCCAGCATGTCTGCCTGTTAGTCACTTAGTAACCATTTCAGTTATCAGATCAAGTATTGCAGTATGACAGTGCTTGTGTGTAAGTCACTCTTGCTGCAGCTAAGTCACTTCAGTCATGTCCGGCTCTCTGTGAGAGAGAGTCCACACTAGGCTCCTCTGTCCCTGGGATTCTCCAGGCAAGAACACTGGAGTGGGTTGCCATTTCCTTCTCCAGTGCATGAAAGTGAAAAGTGAAAGTGAAGTCTCTCAGTCGTGCCTGACTGACTCTTAGCGACCCCATGGACTGCAGCCTGTTATGCTCCGAGCCCGTATCTCCAAACCAACCGAGAGAGAGAGCAAGTCCACCACGGTAATGCAAGGGCAAGAAGGGAGTTTATCTCTAGTGCACTAGGGCCCAAGTCTCATCTCACACAAGGGAATCCAACAAGAGCCCCGAACAAAGGAGTATGGCGGCTTATATACAGGCAGTTCTTTGTCTCAGTTACAAGAGTAGCTGGCGTTACATGATTGGCCAGGCAGGATGAGTGCATATCCTGTCTCTTTCTGGTAAACATGACTCAGGTCCTAGAGCCCATCGTTTGGTCTCTAACATTCCCCCCTGTCCTTAGATCATATAGAGGAATCTTCCTCTCGGTCCTGAGACACAGTTTGATATTGTTGTCGAAGCACAAACAGCTGTACTGTATTTATGTGTTTTTTTACAAAGGCTACAAGTCTATTGATAATACATGGGCCAAAGGTAAGCATTAGTAAAAGTATTAGCAGGGGTCCCAGCAAGGTGGAGATTAGGGTGGTCCACCAAGGGGATTGTTGAAACCAAGACTCAAACCATCGTTGTTGAGCCTCACGTTCTCGTTTACGTTGGGCTAGTCCCTCTCATTTTGGCCGTAGATTTTTTAACTATTTTTGTGTGATCAGCATAAAAACAACACTTTTTTTTAGGGCAGCACAGAGTCCCCCCTGTATCTCTCCACAGATCTTTTAGTTATGCCTGGGTGCACCTGGACATGCCCAGAATGCATGATTTTGGAGCTTGCCCCTCTTTCAGGGTATATTTACCACCGGCTTAAGGTCAAAGTATAAGTCTGGCCACTAAGTATTTAGTGGATGTATTGCGATGGTGGAGTTATGCATCTCACGTGTTAGTCTATTTTGCAGTTTTCAGGTGATTTTGATGGGTTGATGCAGGTTCACGCTGGCAGCTCCGGAGCAGAGTAACTGAGTCATCCACAAGACGGCCCAGCCAAGCTGTCCTGGTCCTGTTGGCGCCTTCGAAGCTTTAGCCTCAGGGGGTTGGACGGATGCAGAGATGCTTTTTATTTTTATTTTTTTTAGCATCTTTCTGCTCTGCTGAAGCAGCTGGGCGTACGTGGTTGCAATGCACCCAAGGCCCAATACCATCGACCTTTAGGGCAGTTGGGGTGGTAAGAAGAACAACATAAGGACCCTTTTATTTGGGTTCTAGTGCCTTGGTTTGGTGCCTTTTGACCCATACTCAATCTCCTGGGCCAATGTCATGTGAGGGAATAGTTCTCTTATTTTGACCCACATGTATTTCCCGGAGCAGTTTCCAGACACGAGAGTGCACCTCGCTTAAGGCCATCAAGGCCTCTTGGAATTGTCCCAGTGTGGGAGGCGGTAGTTTCTTCTCTTTAAATATTGGACATACAGGGGGAGGTCTCCTATACAGAATTTTAAATGGGGTCAGATTAAGTTGATAAGGAGTATTACGCGCACGGAAGAGGGCGAAGGGAAGGAGGGTCACCCAGTCCCCGCCAGTCTCTATAGCCAATTTAGTTAAAGTTTCTTTTAGAGTCCGATTTATTTTTTTTACTTGCCCTGAGCTCTGTGGACTGTATTTACAATGTAACTTTTATTTAGTCCCCAGGGCTAGGGCAAGGCTCTGAACTATTTGACTCACAAAAGCAGGTCTATTATCAGAGCCGATGGTCACTGGCAGGCCAAACCTGGGAACTATTTTTTTTTCATCTTTTTTGTCACTATCATCGCAGTTTTTCCCTTTGTAGGAAAAGCCTCCACCCACCCTGAGAAGGTATCTACCAACACTAACAAGTACCGGTAACCATATTTGCCTGGCCTTACCTCGGTGAAATCTATTTTTCAGTGTTGCCCTGGTCCTTCTCCCCGATACCTCAGTCCTGCATGTTGTCCTTTTCCTGGCCTCATCTGTTGACACAAGCATGCACTATGTTCCTTACAGTTGTCTGGTGCCGGGGAGATTGCAGGCGCGCAGTTTGAAAGAGCATCAGAGTCTTCTTTTTTTCCAGATGAGTAGACAAGTGCAAATGCTCACATAGTTGCTGTCCCAACTGAGCAGGGAGTATCAAGTAGCCGTCTGAGTCTTGGTACCATCTATCTTTACCTTTTTGAAGGTTGGTGTGTTTTTGGATCAAAGCAAGTTCTGTGGATGAATACTCAGGGGTTGGGGGCAGAGTTCCCATACCTGGAGGTGGAAGTCCGATCGCCAACACAGGGGTGATGAAATCTTTATCAGCTACTTTTCGAGCTGCCAGGTCTGTGGCACGATTCCCTCGTGCCGTGGGGCTGTCACCCTTCTGATGTCCAGGTACGTGTACTATTGACACAGCCCGAGGCATCTGTATAGCCTCTAAAAGTCTACGGATTTCAGGCAGGTTTTTAATTTTTTTTCCTTCAGCTGTCAAAAACCCCCGTTTCCGATATATCAGGCCCTGGATGTGTACCGAGCCAAAAGCATAGCGACTGTCAGTGATAATAGTTATTCTTTTTTCTTTGGCTCTCTCTAATGCTTGAATCAGGGCAATTAACTCTGCCTTTTGTGCTGAGGTATCCGGGGGAAGGGCCTCTGCCCATATCGTCTGTCCAGAGTCATCTACTACTGCGGCTCCCGCCCGTCTCTGTCCATCTTTTACATAACTGCTGCCATCTGTGAACCATTTTAGCTCACTGTTATCCAGTGGAGTATCGGTTAAGTCTTTTCGCATTCCTGTTACCCCGGCCAGTATCTCATCACAATCATGGAGGGGGCTATTTTCCTCCAGATTGGGCAAAAGAGTGGCTGGATTTAGAGTGCAGGGCGTTTGGAAATGAATCTGTGGGGTGTCAAGTAGCAAGGCCTGGTAGTGCGTCAAGCGGGTATTAGAAATCCATTTAGCTGGGGGTTGCTTTAAAACTCTCTCTATGGCATGAGGAGTGTAGACCAAGAGCCTCTGTCCATAAGTCAGTTTATTAGCATCGTGGACTAAGAGCGTGGTGGCCGCGATGATGGAGGCAAGGTGGCCATCCGGCTGCCACTGGGTCCAGTCTCTTGGAAAGGTAAGCTACAGGTCGCTTTCATGGTCCCCATCTCTGTGTTAATACCCCTTTTTTTATCCCCCGCTTTTTATCTACAAATAATTGGAAAGGCTTAGATGGATCAGGGAGGGCAAGGGCAGGAGCTTCTAGCAAGGCTCGCCTGAGCTCTTGGAAGGCCTCTTTCATTGGCTCAGTCCATTTTTAGTCCTTGTTTTTTTTGGTCCCCTCATATAGGGGCCTGGCCTTTTCTGCAAACCCCAAGATCCATAACCGGCAATATCCCACAGTTCCCAGAAATTTTCTCACTTGTCTAGGGTTAGCCGGCTCAGGGATCTGGAGGATGGTTTTTTTCATAGCCTGTGTTAGCCACCTCTGGCCCTGTTTTATCTTATAACCGAGGTATGTAACCTCTTGCTTGGCAATCTGGGCCTTTTTGGCACTGGCCCTGTAACCTAAAGTCCCCAAGGTTTGGAGAAGGTCACCTGTTGCCTCTTGGCACTCTTTCTCTGTAGCCACTGCCAGCATAAGGTCATCAACATATTGTAATAAAACAATGGTAGGGTGTTCAACCCGATACTCACGGAGGTCTTTATCCAGGGCCTCATTAAATAACATGGGCGAGTTTTTGAAACCCTGTGGTAAGCGAGTCCATGTCAGCTGCACAGGGGTCTGACCACCGTCTTCCTGCCATTCGAAAGCAAAGATCTCTTGGCTTGCGGGGGCAAGAGGCAAACTGAAAAAGGCATCTTTTAAATCTAAAACAGTGTACCAAATGTAGTTTGGAGGCAAGTTGCTTAGCAATGTATAAGGGTTAGGAACCATAGGATGAATATCATTTACCCGTTTGTTGACTTTTCATAGATCTTGAACCGGTCTAAAATCAGTTCCCCCAGGCTTTTTCACAGGCAACAGGGGAGTGTTCCATGGGGACCGGCACCTTTTTAGGACCCCAGCGTCTATGAGGCGTATATGAGGAGTAATTCCTTGTCGAGCCTCTTGACTCATGGGATACTGTCGTACCCTCACTGGGGAAGCACTGGCTTTCAGTTTCACAATGATAGGGGGCCTCTGTTTGGCTAGTCCCATTCTTGCTGTTTCAGCCCAGGCCTGAGGGTATTTTTGAACCCATGGTTGTACTTTGGGGCTTATTGTCGCTGGGGCCTCTGGCAAGTAGAGTCTGTATTCATCTTTTAATGCCAGAGACAGGACCTGAAGAGGATGCCCAGTCCCATCTAGAACCTACACTTGTCCGTGGTTGAAATGAATTTGGGCATTTACTTTAGACAGTAAATCCCTTTTCAACAAGGGTGCTGGACACTCAGGTATCACCAGAAAAGAATGGGTCACCTGGTGGGCCCCTAAGTTCACTTGCCGTTTTGTAGTCCATCCATATCGTTTAGTCCCAGTTGCTCCCTGCACCCAGCTACTTTTCTTAGACATGGGTCCATCTTTTTGGTTTAAGACTGAGTATTGGGCTCCCGTGTCCACCATGAAGTCAACCAGTTTCCCCTCTACATTTATAGTTACCCAGGACTTGGGGAGGGGCTTCGAGCCCTGACCCCCCTAGTCGCTATCCTCACCCACATAGAGGATATGACTGTCTAGGGAGGGAGTCTCGTTTTGGGGGTTTTTGGGCCCCTCTTTTAGATTTTTTTGGGGGCATTTATCTTTTTAATGTCCAAACTCTTTATAAAACACACTTTTTTTTTTTTTTAAGCTTACGCCTTGTTTTTTCTTCAGTTTTTGAGTCCAATTTTTTTCCTTTTTGGAACCTGTTTTTGTTTTTAACTGCAGCAAAAAAATATCTGGGCCAGCTCTTTTTGATTTTTACGGTTTTCTTCAGCTCTAAATTTTTTTTTTTCTTTTAATGTGGTCCTCTGTCTCTTCTGGGGTCTCTCTATGATTAAAAACTCTCTCGGCTGCCCTCACTAGATCTTGCAAGGATTGTTCACTTAACCTCTCTATCTTTTGTAACTTTCGGGGGCTGCTTGATTTACAAATGCTAACATAACTGCCGCTCATGACTCATCTGCCTGTGGGTCCATAGGGGTATACTGTCTAAAAGCTTTTATTATCCTTTCCAGGAAGGCTGCTGGGCTCTCATTTGGCTCTTGTCTCACTGAATTTATTTTGGCCAAATTAGTTGGCTTTTTGGCGGCCGCTCTAAGGCCAGCCATGAGAGTCTGATGGTACACTCGGAGACACTCCCTACCTTCAGCGTGTTCGAAGTCCCAGTTGGGTCGCACCAAGGGGAACCCCTCCTCAATGAGGTTAGGCTGTATTGTGGGCCTCCCGTCTACCCCTGGCACATTTTTCCGGGCTTCTGACAGTATCCGTTCGTGCTCCTCTGTAGTAAAAAGTACCTGTAACAGTTGCTGACTATCATCCCAAGTGGGATTGTGAGTAAACAGGATAGACTCTAAAAGATCAATAAGACCCTGTGGTTTTTCAGAGAAGGAGGGAGTCTGGGTTTTCCAATTGTACAAATCACTAGTGGAGAAGGGCCAATACTGATATGTCCATTTTCTACCTTCTCTGGCCAGCCCTGCCCGGACCGGAAACACATGAACGGTGGAGGAGGGAACCTCCGGGTCTTCTTCTGCTACGCTGGCCATTTTTTTTCACCTTTCCCCGAGTTCCCTAGGCGGGGCCCCTTTTTCTGGGAGGAGCTGAAGGCTTGGTTCTCTTTCTGGCTTTTCCCGATGAAACCTGTGGAACCTGTGGAAGCAAGGGCGGGGAAGGGGGAAGGGAAGTGAGGGGCTGAAAAACAAAAGGTTTTAGCCAGGCCAGGGGGTTTTCTACCAGGTCCTGTCAGACAAAAATGTATGGAGTTTGGTCTGGCGGGGTGTCCCGAAGGGTAGGGGGCGAGCACCTTCTCTCTGACCGCTCGAATAGTAGGCAGGCTGAAGGTGCCTTCTTGTGGCCAGCTGACATCAAAAGCAGGCCACTCGGCAGAACAAAAAGTTACTAACTTGCTTTTCTTCACCAGCAATGATAGATTCTGTGCTCTAGACTTGAAATCAGAGAAGTGGTTAATCACAAGAGATAAAGGAGTAGAAGTTGTTTGTCCCATGATCACAGAAAAGTATACTGGGAGCCAACAGAGCACACAAAGAGCAACACAGACACCACAAATAGACACACAGATAACAGACACAAGGTGGCCACTGACAATGCACTCAATCTTACCTACAGGATGTTCACAGAGCCAGCCGCCTCCCCAGCACGAAACCGGGCCCCGGCCTTACGCGGGACTTAATCCAGTAACCAGAGCCAGCCGCCTCCCCAGCACAAAACCCGGCCCCGGCCTTATGCTGGACTTGCCTCTGCACTTTACACCCAGATGCCTCCCCAGTACGATACTGGGCCCCGGACTTAATCTGGGCTTCTGCAACGTTAGCACCAGTGCTTAGAGCTCTTATCTCCTAACGAGGTTACTCCCTTCTACCAGGAGAGTTGTCCTCCCCGGCGGGACGGAGATCCTGGACGAGCCCCCAAATGTTATGCTCCGAGCCCGTATCTCCAAACCAACCGAGAGAGAGAGCAAGTCCACCATGGTAATGCAAGGGCAAGAAGGGAGTTTATCTTTAGCGTGCTAGGGCCCAAGTCTCATCTCACACAAGGGAATCCGACAAGAGCCCCGAACAAAGGAGTATGGCGGCTTATATACAGGCAGTTCTTTGTCTCAGTTACAAGAGTAGCTGGCGTTACATGATTGGCCAGGCAGGATGAGTGCATATCCTGTCTCTTTCTGGTAAACATGACTCAGGTCCTTGAGCCCGTCGTTTGGTCTCTAACACAGCCCACCAGGCTTCTCCGTCCATGGGATTTTCCAGGCAAGAGTACTGGAGTGGGGTGCCATTGCCTTCTCTGCTATACATAATAATAAATGGCCCCAAAGGGCAAGACCAATGATGCTGGCAGTTCAGACGTGCCAAAGAGAAGCCATAAAGTACTTCCTTTAAGTGAAAAGGTAAAAGTTCTCAATAAAAAAAAAATCATATGTTGAAGTTGCTTCTGCAGTAAGAATGAACATGTGAAAAAGGAAAAAGAAATCATACTAGTTTTGCTGTCATACCTCAAACTGCAAAAGTTAAGGCCACAGTGCACAACGAGTACTTAGATAAGATGAAAAAAGGCAGCAAATTTGGACTGTAAGGTATTGTGATAGACACAGAGTCCACATTCAAGCAACTTTTATTGCAATATATTGTTATGAGTGTATGCTCAGTTATGTCTGACTCTTTGCAACCCAATGGACTGTAGCCCACGAGACTCCTCTGCCCATGGAATTTTCCAGGCAAGAATACTGGAGCAGGTCTCCAGCCAGTAACGTCAGCTAGAGGTTTGCCTTGACTAGGGAGTAAAGTGGTGTAAACAAAAGTATATTCCATTATCCAGAGTCAAACAAAGGCCACCCCAAATCTTCAGGTGCTGTACTCTGTATTCAGTCCAGGGGTCGTTTTAAATTAATTGATTATCCCAGAGTACAAACTGAAATAGAAGAGGACTGCATTAAATTATAGAATGTTCTTTGCTTTCTCTAAAATGTTTTATCTTCAGCACATTTTACTGGACTTTTTAATCATTGCAGTTTTTAACGTAACTGAAGGCAGAGTTTGTAGAAAACCTCTTTCTATAATCATGAATTAATTACTCACAATTAGAAAATCATTTGTGAAAATTGTTACTTTAGCTAGTAAGGTTACATGTATCTGAGTGAAACTGAGAGGTAAATCAGAACAAAAAAGTTAATCACTACATTGATCTTAAACCTTAAAATCTTATCAGATAACACATTTTTGCATTATAGAAATTGGTTTAGCTCCTCAATATAAAAATGCTCTGTAGAACAAGAGAGGGCTGTAGAATTAGCAACACTCTTGAGATCAGTGCTGAGCCAATTCTGAGTCAGGTATCATAGACTGAATGGACTCCTTAAGCCAAGGGCCTGAATTCTGAACGTGAAACAGGGCAGGGAAGATCACCTGGGAGACCAGGGCGCTGGTGTGATAGCCTTCCTACTGGTTTCAACAACAGGTCAGTATGGAGCTCAGACTCTCATGAGGGTGTGCTCCTTAAAATTACCTGCAGCATAAATGAAAAGGAGGCTTATTTTAAAATAATATCCAAAGAAGAATGAAAATATGGTGTTTGAATGTCAAAATAAACATTTCATGTGTGTGCATACAACTCTTTGCAACCCCATGGACTGTAGCCCACCAGGCTCCCCTTTCGATGGAATTTTCCAGGCAAGAATACTGGGGTGGGTTTCCATTTAAGCATTTCATACCTTTGGTTTAAAATTAAATAGAAAACAAAAATTCTTTTACTTCACATGTGTGTACCTATGTGTTTATTTACATACACAGAGAATTGTTTCATGCATACACATCATCCATGGAATCATTCAGTTATTCTCATCTTTTTAAATGTTTTTAACAGAGTACAACCTAAATAGCTTTTTTTAAGAACTTCAAATATTTATTTTAGGTCTTTATTTTAGACATCATCACAACATCTATCATCGTATATTTCTAAGCCCTTAACATTGTATTTTTTAATATGGTAATTTTATTTTTATTATCTTTATTAATCTTGGATTCTACTGTAGGGAAAGGAAGTATTGTTACTTTTTGTGTGTCAGTCTTAAAAATGATTATTTCCTGCCAGCAGATGGAATTGGAGATTCTGACAAATACATTTCTGCAGGGGTCTCCCTTCAGCCATGTTTATCAGCTGCATGATAATGAGTCAATTTCTATGCAAATATAATCAGTATTTGATGGTGGTGAGGAAACTTCTTAGAGTAAATGATTTTCGTGGTTCCTTGATTAACATACTTTCTAAAACCATTATCATGTGCACAACCATTGCATTTTTGGAAATAGCTCAGATTCAAGTCTTAGATCTTTCTAAAGAAGTGTGACCCTGTGTATGCCCAGAAACTCAAGACTAGGGTTTTGATACAAAAGGATTGTTAGTTACTGGGTGTCGACTATTCCAAGCTTTGCTCTGGCATGTATACTTAACCCAAGCAAGTCTTCCTGATCTCAGGGACTATCTATTATAATGAGAAAATCAGCCATGGAAATAGCTGCTGTTAATTTTAGATAGTGACAGAAGCAGAGGAGAGGGTATGGACCATCTTTCACTCAGGTGATTGGGAAAAGTCTTTCTGAGCTGACGTTTGCTGAGACCCTGTTGATCAGAAGCAGTCAGCTGAGTAAAGACTAAAAAAAGGTGAGTGATCTAGGGAGATCAGAGAGCAAGTACAGGATCCAGAGGAGGGAATGAGTATGGAAGCTCAAGGTGTCTGAGGGCAGGTAGGGCTGGTGCAGAGAGGACAGAGTGGTAGGCAGGGGCATAACTCCTAAGGCCATTGTGCGAAGTTAATAATGTTGCCAGATTTAGCAAATAAAAATATAAGAGACTGTTAAACTTGAATATCAGATGAACGATGAAAAAAATATACTATAGATATATCCTATGCAATATTTGGTATTTTACAGTTTATCTGGCAGTCCTATTAAGTGCAGTCATGGTATCATTTCTGAAGTGCGGAATGTTCCTAGACCACCAAGCAGTTCTCCAGATACCAACTGGGTGTCATGTGATTCAACTCAATTTTGATACTATCTACCCAAAGACAGCTTCAGATTCCACAAGTTAAGTTTCAGTCCTACAAGACTGCATTCCCTCCTTCCCGCTGACCTTCAGTCAGTCTTGAGTCCTGATTGTTACCTGTGCATCTGACTGACAGGCTACAGTGAGGGGTTCCCACCGCCCGCTCCTTGAACTTCAGGTGCCAGTTGCAAGTTCAGGTTGTTTTTTACCTGTACTTCTGATTGACTGACTGTAAAACAGAGGTTCCCAAGATCCCCTTCTTGGACTCTTCTGTAGCTCACAGAACTGAGAGGCATTTTACTCACCAGATTATTTGTTTATTATGACAGGATATAACTGGCAAACAGCCAAATGGAAGAGATGCCTAGGGCGGGTATGGAGAAGGATCACAGAGCTCCCATGCTGTCTCTGGACACACCACTCTCCTCAAATCTCCACATGTTCTCCAGCCTGAAAGTTTTCCACACCTTGTCCTTTCGGGTCTTATGGAGACTTCTTTACATAGTCGTGATCGGTTAAATAAACCACTGGCCCTCTCTCTGCCCCTCTTAGGGGTCGGGGTGGAGGGGAGTAATGGATGGAACCTAACATGATTGATTCTTTCTAGCAGGCCTGCCGTCTATGAGGTCGCATAGAGTCGGACATGGCTAAAGCGACTTAGCAGCAGCAGCAGCAGGGTGGGGCCTGACCTCATTAACATGATAAGAGACAGCTTCATCACTCCTCCTCCTTCAGAATCCAAGGGTTTGGTGAACTGTGGCTCAGGAACCCTGGGCAGAGACCAAACATATTTTTCTTATAAATCACAATATCACAACTATCCTTATCCTTATTGTCCAAACAAAAACACTTCTGAATCACATGGGCATTACTGACAGCTAATCCAGGACAGCAGGTAAAAACCATGTCTGACTCAAGCAAACCAGGGCACGTGGTCCCTGTACTTAGAGTTTGAATTTTTTCTTTCCTTCACAATTCTGTAGGAGCCCATTGGAGAGTTTTAGCTGATATATATATATATATACACACACACACACACACACACATATATATACACACACACATACATGCACACATATTTAATCTGCTGTGGTAGATTTGTGTGGAGAATAGATTATGCATGAAATAAAGATTAACTGACACCGTTTAGGGAGATGAGATGAGTGAAGCCTATTGATGAATGGCAGAGCCAAATGTAACAAGGACTCTTCCTTTGTCATTGATAAGTTTAATTGAGATTGGTGTTTAAAAACTATTGACAAAAAAAGGTGCCAACTTCTTTACTCTGGAAGCACCACTGCATACCATGGCAAGAAATTAATCAAAACACATACACATACTGCTCAGTTGCTTAGGCATGTCCGACTCTTTGTGACCTCCTGGACTGTAGGCCGCCAGGCTCCTCTGTCCATTGGATTTTCCTGGCAAGAATACTCGAGTGTGTTGCCATTTTCTACTCCACAATTTAGTACACTTCTACTGCTAGTGTTGAAATAAATCTGTGTATAATTATGAGTTGACTTTTAATTGATATAAGCTCAATATTTTGTTTTTTAGACACTTCAAATACTAATTTATTTCCTGCAGTTTTCTCTGTGTACTTTGCTAGTTCTTTTTTCTCTGAAAGCATTTTTAAAGGGCCATGAAGAGTTCATAGGACTAGACCATTGGGCCCATAGTGTCTACCATCAGAGCTGAAATTCCATTTTGTCTAGCCAGTTCCTCATCCTGTGCTCTTAACCACTATTCCTCTAAAAATGTCTCTGTATTACTGACTAGATGTGTCTTAGTGGATGATTTCAAAGTTTTTTTTCTTTACTTAACATTTTATTATAAATGTTGCCTTATATTTTGCAAACCTTATATTAGGGGTGTGTCCTTAGACCAGTATCAGCAGTATCTCCTGAAAACTTCTTAGAAATACAGATTTTTGGCTCCCAATCCAGATCTACCAAATCACATCCTCTGAGACTGGGGCCAAGCAGTGTATAATTGTGATGCATGGTTGAGTTGAAAACCTGCTTTATATTACCTTTTTGATAGTGATATAACATCATATCATGTTAATGTACCATAGTTGTTACATCTGTTCTTACTTCAGTTTTTGCACTATTATGTACAGTATTGGCAACACACTTGTTCTTATATATGGCTCCACTTTTTCTCCACTTTTCAATTATTCACCAGAATGGGACTATGAGGGCAAAGGTTAGGACCAGTTTTATTTCACATTTCCTGCTAAATTCCTTTCTAAAAACATTTATTTATACTGCACCACCAAAATTTGGGTGAGAACATTTTCCTATTATGACTCAGCCAACTTGAAGTATTATTCTTCTAAGATGGACACTTTAACTGATAATCTCATATAACTTTAAAGTGACAGCTTATTTCAGTTTGCATTTTTATTACTAGTGAAGGAAAATACCTTGTTTGGAGTTCATATTTTCACTGTGTGAATTTTATTTTTGTGTCTCTATTCATTTATTGACTAATTGTTTTGTAGTTCTCAACATTTGAGTGTATGCTTTACATATACATAGGGGCTTCCCTGGTGGCTCAGATGGTAAAGAATCTGCCTGCAGTGCAGGAGACCCAGGTTTGATCCCTGGGTCAGGAAGATCCTCTGGAGAAGGGAATGGCAACCCACTCCAGTATTCTTGCCTGGAGAATTCCATGGACAGAGAAGCCTGGCAGACTGTAGTCCCTGGGGTCAGAAAGAGTTGGACACAACTGAACGACTAACGCTTTACATATACTTGTATGTGTTTGTGTCTGTGTCTGTATCTGCATACACTATTTCAATAGGATTATTCCAGTAATAATATAGTGCATTTCTTTTAATGATAATCTAGTACATTTTACTTAGAAGTGAAATTGTTTCAAATTTTAAAACAGGTTCCATTGTTTCTTAAGTAGGTCTTGTGCCTGTGAAACAGACCAAGCTAGGGCCAGCTGTGGTAACAAATTTAACCAGAATCTCAGCACTTTATGCTTGGCAGAGATTTCCTTCTTGTTCATGTTACATGTTCAACAAAGATCAACAAGGTAGCTCCACTGCTGGTAGTGTTCAGAGCCCCCATCTCCAGGAAACTGTCATCTCATTGTAACATAGAACCTCTGCGAAAGAAGAGTGGAGTGTGGAGGTAGCAAGAGAAGCTCTTAAATGCCTTGTTCCTGAAATGGTCCATCAGTTGGCTTATGGATAATCCTCATGGCCAGAATTAATTCCGTGATCCCAGCCAACTGCAAAAGAGGTTTGGAAGTAATGGAAACTCAAGTATTTGCTTAGCAACAAATACTCTCACTTGTTTCTCAGTTGTTTTCATAATATGAGCAGTCTATAACGCTTGATAAATATTCTGAGTATTCATTCTTTTATTCATTCACTTATGTTATATAATGTTCAGGCAGGAAAAAAGAGATGCTACTCTATATTTCAGTGGTGATGAATTTTATTAGGTTAGCCAAAAATTTTGTTAGGATTTTTCCATGACATGGGAAAACCAGAAAGAACATTTTGGCTAACCCAATAGATAGGAATTAGGGGCTTATATTAGAAGTGCTAGGGAAGTAAAGATTGGGGATGGTACACAGATCTCAGCCAAAAGCTTTGAAGCAGGTGGCTTGTAGAGCTCACTCAGAGCCTGCTGTGGTTCTCGAGTCTCCAGGAAACTCCCACCAGCTCCCACTGCAGAGTCACAAAGCATAGTTTTTCATCAGCTCATTGGGAAGCTGCTGTGAAATATCTCAGCCTGAATGTCTGGTTACCACTGCTCTGAGGAAATAAAGATTTCTTACTCTCTTTCACCTTTCAGATCTTATATTTGTTCTTCTTGAGGGCCAGCTGTAATCTAGAAATGTAAGGGGACAGGAATTGGGGATATAGTCCCTGACTTCTCCTCTGTGATACAGAAGAAAGCTTGGAAGGCTGGTGTGAAGTGAAAGTCGCTCAGTCGTATTCGACTCTTTGTGACCCCATGGACTATACAGTCCGTGAAATTCTCCAGGCCAGAATACTAGAGTGGTTAGCCTTTCCCTTCTCAAAGGGGATCTTCCCAGCCTAGTGATCGAACCCAGGTCTTGCACATTGCAGGCAGATTCTTTACTAGCTGAGCCACCAGGGAAGCCCAAGAATACTGGAGTGGGTAGCCTATCCCTTCTCCAGGGGCTCTTCCTGACCCAGGAATCGAACTAGGGTCCCCTAAATTGCAGGCAGATTCTTTATCAACTGAGCTACCAGGGAAGCTTGGAAGGCTGGTAGTGGTTAATTCTCTATTAAATACTGTGGCAACCCACTCCAGTGTTCTTGCCTGGAGAGTCCCAGGGATGGGGGAGCCTGGTGGGCTGCCGTCTATGGGGTCGCACAGAGTTGGACACGACTGAAGCGACTTAGCAGCAGTAGCAGCAGCAGTAAAATAGTCTGACAAAGTTGTGGGAAGGTGGTTACTTTTTACCAAGCTGACAATACACAGGTTGGCACACTCATTCATTTGCAGGTGGCAACTAGAAGAAACCCATAGTGTTGAAGGCAACCTGTGTGTCCCTGTCTCTACCTCATTCCTTTTTGAGTGAAGCCATAAAGTTGACATTTGATATTACTGACTTGAGTGATAAAATATCTTCTAGCATTCTTTTGAAGTAAGTTTTAGTCTTCTCATAATCAGCTTTTCATAAATTCTGAAAATGACAAGGTCAGAAGGAAAACAGGAATATTGTCTTGTCCTTACCTGAATTCTCAAAGAGCTTTACAACATCTTTTTGTGAGGCTAAGACTTAACACATGTGAAGCAATAGTGTTTGGCATAGGTTTTATATAACTGTTATCAAATGTCATACTGAAAGGCACAGTTAGAGAAATAAACATCTGGATGAAGAACTATATTTAGAGCTCAAAAGAACAGAAAAATACCTGCCTTTTTTAGACTGTAAAATGGTAAAATGTGGCATCTCTTGTTTGCCTGCATTTCACACAGGGAAACAGAAACTGCTCTTTATATTTCAGGCATAAAAGGTGTGAGATAGAAGTTAGGGACTAATACAAAATTTAGAAGCTCTGCATAGTGAAGGTCAAAGATGCCATTACTGACGTCAGGAGATCCTACACAGAGATCTTGGCCAAAAGGTTCAAAGGAGGTGCAAGCCTGCTATTAATGAGGCAGAATAACTGTTAATGGAGTAAACTAGATGGCCATGCAATAAACTAGCTATTAATGAGATAAAATACAGTAAACTGTCATGGAAAACCCACTGCAACAGGAACCCTGGCATTCTGCTTGTCACTTCTGAAATAATCACATGGACTCCCTCCCCATTTGTGGTTAGATTATTTTGTTATAGTGTTTAATAAGGCCACCTCTTGTATTGTTTATGTATGTCCCTGCATTTGGACATAACTATCCTAAGAAATCAGTAATGGCTAAAATTTTTCTCTGGCATAGCAGCTGAAGATCACCAGTTGCTTACTGGAGAACTCTGTTAAGAAGGATTCTGAGCTGCATTTGAGCTCAGCATGAAAGACTGCTCAGTTTGACATATGGTGGTGTAGAAGGGGCTACTCTGACTTGCCTTGTACGTGTTTGGCTTCTGTGACTTCCCATCTGAAGTCTACTTCCCTTTCAAGTAGAAATTATTCCTTCCTGCTAGTTTCTTTGTGACATATTAATTTAACATCTTTGTTCTTATGTTTTTGATAGACTGCACATTAATATGCCTATGTGCCTGTAAAACGCATGATATAAAGCAATTTCCAAGACAGAAATGAAATCACATTGTTTCTTAGATTACTGAAATGTTTTCTTCTCTTGCACATGTGGCAAATTCTAGAGATTCCAGCAGAAACCCTGGGTATCTTACCAAGATGGCTGAGTAAAGGGCTTGCCCCCTGTGAGACTTGGTCTGATGAAGGCAGAGTCAGTTTCAAACAAACAGTATTACTAAATTTGAGGCTAGGATCTCTTATCCTCCCCATGCTAACATTTATTATCTGCTAAAATCACAGCAAACTTCAATACCAAAGCAGTTGGTTGGAGTTACTCAGTAAATAACATTTGATGAAAAGAAAATTAGGTGGTAAAGAGACCCTTGAGAAATTAGAAAATAGCCTTCTAGGCTTTCAACCTATTTATCATTTACAAAGGCATTGAATAATACAGCAGGCCTAAGAACCAGCAGCAACCTGCTTCCAAATGCCCAGAATACAGAATCCAATAGTTGAGCAATCCAGCTTGAGGAATTGTTCAAAGTTGAATCAAAATAAGCTTTGATTAAGGAAGGAAAAAAAACAACCAAAAAACTAATCTTCAGGTTTAACAGAAAGGCTTAAAAGAGCTGTTACAAACAACATGAATTATTCAGGCTGGGGAGATTGTGACTTGCTTTTTATACACGTAAGGCTCAAATGTCTGTTCTCAAACCCGGAGCAAATAAATTGATTTATACCAGTTGAGCCATGCTTGGATGAGGGAAAAGGATGAGCCGATTTTCCTCAGTGCCCTGGCCTTGTTTTCTATAATAATATGTAGTGAACTTTGAGCCCCAGGTATTTTTGCTGTTGGGTTAGGATGGGCGAGAAGAGGCCTCATGCAACAGACTTCTGATGGGGCAAATAAATCCTTCTGGAAATGCCATCCCTAAATCACTTCTGCATGTAACCTTGGGTACCCAAACGGGAAAAAAAAACAAAACAAAACAGTAAAATTGCATCTGTGTGCTGCTTCAAATACATAGCAGAATGGGTGAGATGATATTCTGTCACTAGATCTTAATATTAGAGATTTTTTTCATTAGAGCAAATAAAGGTAACAGCCATCCTGTTTCTTTTCTGCTATAAAATCCCGTCTTTTCCTAGTTTTCCTCCATTTATACCCTGTTCTAAGTTCTCATAACACTTTGTACATCCTTCCCTGTACTGTTCTGAGAGGCGCTGTGTAGTAAACAAATAATGAGCTTTGAAATCAACCCCAGCTCCAACTGGGTAGATTACCTGTCTTCTCTGCTTCTCAGATTCTTTGTATCCAGGCTTTTATGTGAGGATTTATGGGATAATGGCGGTGCCCAATAAATAAGAGCATTTTTCTATTAATCAGATTCTGAGTTCTTAGGAACAGGGTGTACATCCCACACATGATCCTGCCAATGATGAGACAGACACATAGGAGATGATATTTTTTGAGTGAATGGTCTATATGGCTCATACATCATTCCACAGAACTTGTTCTTTTCACTGTGTTCCATTATCACTTTAAGCATTTTTCTCTCAAATCCTTCTTGTGGCTTATTTTAGAGTTTGTTTACACATCTGTTTGATTCCCACAAGTATGTTCTTGAAGCCTTAGTTTTTTTATATCTGATACATTATAAGTAAACAGGACTAGTTAGCTGAGTGAGAGAAGGGAGGATGCTAAAGGAGACGTTGGATGGTTAGAAAGTGAAACTCTCTCAGTCACATTCAACTCTTTGCTACCCTATGGACGATACAGTCCATGAAATTCTCCAGGCCAGAATACTGGAGTGGATAGCCTTTCCTCTCTCCAGGGGATCTTCCCAATCCAGGGATCGAACCCAGGTCTCCTGTATTACAGGCAGATTCTTTACCAGCTGAGCCTAGAGGGAAAGCCTAATAGCTTACGAAGTTCCACTGCTAAGTGGAACATGTATTTTTTAGTGGTTTGTTGTCTATGCTCACTGCTCCCTTATTTATACTTGTACTGTTTTCTTATTTACTCATGTATGAAACATTTACCAGTGTGCTGGGTAACATTCTGGGGAATACAGAGAAGAATCAGAGAGAGAGACAGAGATGGATTACTTAAGGATGGATAGTTTTTCAGAGAAGATAGAGTGTCGGATACAACAGAATAGATTGTAAATTCAAATGATGTTATTTCAGCTGGGAAGTCTTTACTAGATTCTCAGGGCTTCTCACTTCAAATCAAACTTCTTACTCTAAACTCCATGACCTTAAACTCCTCTTCCACTCTGTTCTAACCGGTCCAACTAAGTCTTCTCCTGAAACATGGCCTTTTTGCCTCTTTCATCCTCTGTCTGAAAACCCTCCCTCACTCTTCTCTGCTTGGCACAGTCGTCTCCATATCCTTTAAAGTCCACCTCCAAAGTCACGTCTTCCTTGGAGCCTTGCCTGAGTTCCCCAACCCAGAACAGTCTTTCTCTCCTTTAAATGCGTTAAGTACTGGCTACTTGTTGTTGACAGCAGAAATGAAAGTAGAGAAGATATTTAAGTTTTATAAACTCAGATGAGTAGGATACTTGCCTATAAGCAGAAAGGAGGCATAGGGGAGGATTGGGTTTACTGAGATAAGGTGACTTTGACAAAATTCCTCACCAGCACTGGAGATTCCTGTCTGGAGCTCAGGAAAGGCCATGCCAGTGGCATGCATTTGGGCATGCAGAGAGATAGAAATGGAAATTTGAAATGAATGGGATTGGCAGGAAGGCATAGTAAGAGACTGAGCAGAGACTTGAACACCTATGTTTAAAGACTGCAAAAAGAAGAGGAACTTCTGAAAGAATTTGGAAGGGAGCTCTCTGCCACATAGAATAGAAAACAACTTATAGAGAAGCCAAAGAACGAATTCTGAAAGTTGTTCGGTAAAATGGAAGACAGTAAAGAAAGGAAGGATGAAGATACCATCTAGTTTCTGGGAAGTCAGTCATCTGTGTTCTTGAAGCTTAGGATAATGTGCAAATTTGTGTTGTCATTTGACAGTATAATCACCATTGGATCATTGTTACAACACAGCCTTAAAGTCACAGTAAAGAAAGCAAGTGTTGACTGAAATGAGCTCTCAAAGGCAGGTCAGTCCAGAATTTTATATGCAAAATGTAGTATTTCTTGGAGAAATATTTCAGAGTGTCTTAGAGGAACTCATCAGTGCTAAATGGAAAAAAATTTATCATGAGAATATGAAATGTCTTTATTCTTGGTAGGTTTCTAGTGAATACACATGAGCTTGTTCCAGACTTTATGGAAAACTAATTAATATGAATTATTAATATGGATCATATGTACAAGATAAATTAAGTCATTGACTGCAAGTACTGTAAAGCTAAGATGCTGCAAGATTGAAAAGAGAAAAAATTTGAAACTAGATGGGAAATAAGCCATTTCCTAGGTTAAACATCTGATTGATGAGTGTTACATTAAAAATAAGTGTTACATATATAAATAAGTCAACTGAGTGATTATCTACCCAGAGAGCTTCTGAAAGTCTCACCAATAAATGTTCTAATTTAAACATTCAGTTGTTTACTCTTGTAATTTTTCTGTGAGATAATTGCTTATAGAAGCATAAAGAATGATGTCAGTGAGAGAAGAACAAAAGTGGACTGTAATCCACAGGTTTCTATCTTATTGTTAAACGGAAAAGGGTAGCCCCTTCCCTCACTAACAACTGAAGCCAGGTGAATACAGACTCAGACAGAGATTCAGAGCCTCAAGATATATCAAGTAAAACAGACATAGCTGTGAGAAAGAGATGTATGTAACACTGCCTGGATAAACCACACACCCTATTGATGGGGACTCTAGACCTTTAAAACAGCCCAGCATCACTAATCATTCAGTTCAGTTCAGCTCAGTCACTCAGTTGTGTCCAACTCTTCGCGACCCTATGCATCGCAGCACACCAGGCCTCCCTGTCCATCACCAACTCCCAGAGTTCACTCAGACTCACACCCATCGAGTCAGTGATGCCATCCAGCCATCTCATCCTCTGTCGTCCCCTTCTCCTCCTGCCCCCAATCCCTCCCAGCATCAGAGTCTTTTCCAATGAGTCAACTCTTTTAGGGAAAATACAAGTCCAAACCACAGTGAGTAACCATCTTGCACCCATTAAGGTTTCTGCTATCAAAAACAAAGACAGTAACAAGTGTTGTGAGAGAGTGAAGAGTTTGGAATCCTTGTGTACTGTTGGTGAGAATATAAAATGTTGCAGCCACTATGGAAAACAATATGGTAGTTCCTCAAAAGAGTAAAAATAGAATTACTGTTTGATCCAAGAATTCCCCCTCTGTCCATTGATAGGTGAATGGACTTTTTGAAATGTGGCATACACATATCGTGAAATGTATTCAGCCTTAAAAAGGAAGGGCATTCTGACACATCATTGGACCTTGAGGACATTACGTTAACTGAAATAAGCCCGTTATGGAAAGACAAAGAGTAATGCGATTGCCCTTATAAGAGCTACCTAAAAGTAGTCAAATTCATAAAGACAAAAAATACGATGGTGGTTGCCAGAAGCTGGGGAAAAGAGGCAATTGGGAGTTACTGTTTAATGGATAGAGAGTTTCAGTTTTGCAAGAACAAAAGGAGATTGCAAAGCTTGTCTGTTGTGTTTAAGGGGCAACCAGGAGACCACTGTGGTTGGAACTGAACGAGGGTGGAGAGGAGGGCTAGGGGATGACAGACTGGCAAGGAGACTGACACAGAAATGATGAAGGATGCTGGTGGCAAGGCGAGGGAGGTAAGAGAAGACAGAGTAAGACAAGATCGTCTTTAGAGTAGAGTTAATGGGATTTGTTGATGGATTAGGTACAGAAGTGTGCAAAAAAGAGAAAAGTCAAGAATGACCCTACCACAGTGGTTCTCAACCACGAATGCTTTTGCCCCCCAGGGGACATATGTCAAAACGCACAAGAGATCCCTCCACAACAAAGAATTATCTGGTTCAAAGTACCATACATTGAGTGAGAAAGCCTACCCTGAGGTGTTTGGCCTAAGTAATTAGACTAATAAAGTGTGACTAAATGATTAATTTTATGTCAGGCTCAAGACTGGGAAACAGAGGAGAATAGTTATAGGAATAGCTAACATTAATATGTACACTACCTCAGGGACTGTAAGCAACACATTGAGGGGGTGATCCTATTGTCTATTTGTCAGAATAATGCTTTGAGGTATGTTTTGACATCCCTCAACATGTAGATGGAAATATAGATGGTTTAACTTCTTGTAGTGCCCAGATTCAGCTAAGGTCTCTGAACCCTGAAGCTCAGAGCCAAACTGTATGTCACAGAAGCTTCCTGAATTCACCATGTTTCCAAGTGAAGCCAATGAATAGAAGCAGTGAAGTCAAAAGGTGTGTGTGTGTGTGTGTGTGTGTGTATATATATATACACACACACACACACTTTTTGGGGTTTTTCCTCTAAACACGAGTCCAGCAACATGAAACAATAATGTGCGCTAATTTGCTGCAGCAAAAGTGTGAAAACAGCTTAGTCATATCCGACTCTTTGCTACCCCGGACTATAGCCCACCAGGTTCCTCTGTCCATGGAATTCTCCAGGAAAGAGTACTGGAGTGGATAGCCATTCCTTTCTCCAGGGGATCTTCCCAACCCAGGGATCGAACCCAGGTCTCTGGCATTGCAGGCAGATTCTTTACCAGCTGAGCCACCTGGGAAGCCCAAGAATACTGGAGTGGGTAGCCTGTCCCTTCTTTAGGGGATATTCCCAACCCAAGAATCCTGTCAGGGTCTCCTGCATTGCAGGTGGATTCTTTACCAGCTGAGCCATCAGAGAATCCTACGCAGGATTCTCTGTTCTTAAGATGCCAGATAACGGCTAAGAATGGTGAGATTTCTGCCATCAGAAACCCATCACCTTGCACGGCTTTCCTACTTAAGGAGCAGGTGGTGGAAAGATTTCAGACCTCCTCTCAGTGTCTATTTTTCTAGTCTCCCAGTTATGTCCTGACTGGCCAGGGTCAGGGTAATTTTTATATTTGCAAGAGAAATGATGAAGAACAAGTATGTTGATTTCCCAGGAATGCAGACAGCAGTGTATGTGTGTCTGTTGTTGTTCACTTCAAAGTGGCAGCTGCAAATGGGTTGAAAGAGAGGAGAGGGCAGTGAGGTTAAGCATTAGACAACAGTGATGTTTAGATGACCATGCCTAATGTATAACCAGCCTCTAGGCTGGAAAACAAAGCCAAAGGGAATCCCTTCGACACAAAGTGACAAAAAGGGCAGCATTTTTGTTCCTCTGCATTTCCACCCCTTCCCAGGACTTTTGAACCATGTTTAGCAAGAAATGAAAGGAAATGGCGGGCAAGAAAGAAACAGTGTACCCTCTCTTTTTCTACTGCTACACCATCTGCTTTCAGACTACTGACTTCTTAATTATTTCACTCTTTTGCTTTTCTGCACATGTTTTGAATGATAAGCAATATTTGGCAAAGAGGACCGGCTTTTAGCCTCAGAGTGAAACTCTCAGGATCATCCTAGATCAATGAGGGATTTGGTTTTTGCTCTCCTCTCCCTGCCAGTACCCTGCCATGTAGGAGACACTGCATAAATGATATACTAAATTTAATAAGCTCACCTAACTCTATGTATATTAAGGCTCAGATGCCATATCGCCTCATCCATGGTGCCTTTGATGACCTCTTCATTCATGCAGCTCTCTCCTCCTGAATCCCATGGTACCCATTGCCTGTGTGGCCCATTCATTAAAAAAAAATGTTTCATGGAACACTAAATATGTGCTTGTTACTGTGTTAGGAGCTGAGGATGCAGCAGTGACAGACAAAAATCTCTGCCTCCTCGATCTGACTTTCCAATCTATCATATTAAATATGTCTCCGAACACCGGTTAAATTTTTGTGTACTTACTATCCTTTGTAAATATTTTTTAAACCTAGACTTATATATTTATTTTTTGGTACCCTGAGCTTTGAATACTGTATCTTCAGAGCAGCAGGAACTCATTAAATCTTTGTTTCAGAATTCAGAAACAGAGGCATTCTCAAATCCTGCCAGTAACAGACTCACTGGAAATCCATTGTTGCTGGTGCCTGCTCTGAATGGGTGATGATTTCCACTAGTTAGCAAGTTACATTACCCACAGAGTTTGGGTCCATGAAATAAATAGCATCTTCTCTAGTTTTATAAAACACCATGCCTAGAGGGGAAAAAACTACAAAATGGGATCAACATATCTAGTTAGTGGTGGACTGTTCGTGCTTATCTGTAAGTTCATGTTTTTCATCACTTGTGACCTCTACACTGGTTCTGCATCTCAAAGCGGAGATTTGCCAGATAGGCTGTGATGTTACTCATGTCACAAGTTTGCTGCATGTATGAGGTGCTGTGATTATCATGGGCAGTTAATTACTTGTGGCTTTGGGCAGAGGGAAGCCAGTGGTTACATGGTGGTTCAAGCAGCTTCTTGCATGGAGAACTTTTGGTCTAAGACCTGCTGCTTCAGAAAAACAGAGAACCATTTGGGAAGTCCAAGTCTCATTTCGACCTTTCTAGCATGTATCATGTGTGATCACTCACCTAGAGCCAGATATCCTGGAATGTGAAGTCAAGTGAGCCTTAGAAAGCATCACTATGAACAAAGCTAGTGGAGGTGATGGCATTCCAGTTGAGCTATTTCAAATCCTGAAAGATGATGCTGTGAAAGTGCTCCACTCAATATGCCAACAAATTTGGAACACTCAGCAGTGGCCACAGGACTGGAAAAGGTCAGTTTTCATTCCAGTCCCAAAGAAAGGCAATGCCAAAGAATGCTCAGACTACCGCACAATTGCACTCATCTCACACGCTAGCAAAGTAATGCTCAAAATTCTCCAAGCCAGGCTTCAGCAATACATGAACCATGAACTTCCAGATGTTCAAGCTGGTTTTAGGCAGAGGAACCAGAGATCAAATTGCCAACACCTGCTGGATCATGGAAAAAGCAAGAGAGTTCCAGAAAAACATCTATTTCTGCTTTATTGACTATGCCAAAGCCTTTGACTGTGTGGATCATAATAAACTGTGGAAAATTCTTCAAGAGATGGGAATACCAGACTACCTGACCTGCCTCTTGAGAATCCTATATGCAGGTCAGGAAGCAGCAGTTAGAACTGGACATGGAACAACACACTGGTTCCAAATAGGAAAAGGAGTATGTCAAGGCTGTATACTGTCACCCTGCTTATTTAACTTCTATGCAGAGTACATCATGAGAAACGCTGGGCTGGAAGAAACACAAGCTGGAATCGAGATTTCCGGGAGAAATCTCAATAACGTCAGATACGCAGATGACACCACCCTTATGGCAGAAAGTGAAGAGGAACTGAAAAGCCTCTTGATGAAAGTGAAAGAGAAGAGTGAAACAGTTGGCTTAAAGCTCGACATTCAGAAAACGAAGATCATGGCATCTGGTCCCATCACTTCATGGGAAATAGATGGGGAAACAGTGGAAACAGTGTCAGACTTTATTTTTTCAGGCTCCAAAATCACTGCAGATGGTGACTGCAGCCATGAAATTAAAAGAGGCTTACTCCTTGGAAGAAAAGTTATGACCAACCTAGATAGCATATTGAAAAGCAAAGACATTACTTTGCCAACAAAGGTCCGTCTAGTCAAGGCTATGTTTTTTCCGAGTTGAACTGTGAAGAAAGCTGACTGCCAAAGAATTAATGCATTTGAACTGTGGTGTTGGAGAAGACTCTTGAGAGTCCCTTGGACTGCAAGGAGATCCAACCAACCAGTCCATTCTAAAGGAGACCAGTCCTGGGTGTTCTTTGGAAGGACTGATGCTAAAGCTGAAACTCCAGTACTTTGGCCACTTCATGCGAAGGATTGACTTATTGGAAAAAACTCTGATGATGGGAGGGATTGGGGGCAGGAGGAGAAGGAAACACCAGAGGATGAGATGGTTGGATGGCATCACCGACTCGGTGGATGTGAGTTTGAGTGAACTCCAGGAGTTGGTGATGGACAGGGAGGCCTGGTGTGCTGCTGTTAATGGGGTTGCAAAGAGTCAGACATGACTGAGCAACTGAACTGAACTGAGCATATTTCTCAGAAAAGGCAGTGGCACCCCACTCCAGCACTCTTGCCTGGAAAATCTCATGGATGGAGGAGCCTGGTGCGCTGCAGTCCATGGGGTTGCTAAGAGTTGGACACGATTGAGTGACTTCACTTTCACTTTTCACTTTTATGTATTGGAGAAGGAAATGGCAACCCACTCCAGTGTTCTTGCCTGGAGAATCCCAGGGATCTTGGAGCCTGGTGGGCTGCCATCTATGGGGTCACATAGAGTCGGACACGACTGAAGCTACTTAGCAGCAGCAGCATGTATCTATGAGATGTCATTTAGGAGGGGAGTTGCCAGGGAGAGACACCTTCCCTCCCAAAACAAATGCCTTATCTGCCTGCTGATACTTTAGATAGGGCTTTTTTTTTTTTTAACCCCAGTTAAGCAAAGCTTAGAAATGCAACTATCCCTATGAAAAGTCATAATCAATTCTAAGAGAAAAAAAAACACCTCATTACGAAATCTTCAGACTTTAAAGACTACATTTTTACCTAAGACCAGACCACTGTAGATAAAACATGCTTTCTAAGCTGGTCCCGTTTGTATTAAGAAGAAAATGTCTTAATACATAATGTCTTATTTCTATTTTTTAGTTACTAGATATATATTTTCTATCAATTAATGTAAATTTTAAGGTTACATTTTTAGTTGTAAATCATATATTTAATGTAGAGTCTGGGTAGATGACCATATGTAGGGTTTAAATACGTATAATCTTCCTTTCTTTAAGTACTTATCCAATTTTGCTTCAGATGTTACCAATGAGTAACCTCTTTTTCCATTTCATCTGCCCCATAAGAACATATTCAAACTTAATTTAGCTCTAAAATTTTTGTCAAATGCTGACCCAGAGTTAGGTGCTATGGAGGTATGCCTGAATAAGAGAACTCTGTTTTGTGAGAGAGACTTACAGTGACTCAACACAACTGGAGTCCCAAATAGCCATAAACACTACAGTTAACTCTTGAACAACATGGGTTTAAACAGGGCGGATCCACTTAAGAGCAGGTTTTTTTTCAAGAGTCAACCAGGTAGTACCACAACATCTGTGTTGGTTGAGTCCACTAATGTAGAACTGCAGATTCAAAAGGAGCCACAGATACAAAGGGCCAACTGTAATTTATAGGCAGATTTTCCATTGCTAGGAGGGTTGGTCCCCCAATCCCTCATTGTTCAAAGGTCAACCATATAAGGGCTGTCATGACAGAGAAATGATCATACTCAAAAACTGTTCTGCACTCAATATGCCAGCAAATTTAGAAAACTTAGCAGTGGCCATAAGACTGAAAAAGGTCAGTTTTCATTTCAATCCCAAAGAAAGGCAATGCCAAAGAATGTTCAAACTACTGCACAGTTGCACTCATTTCTCATGCTCACAAGGTAATACTCAAAATCCTTCAAGCTAGACTTCAACTGTATGTGAACTGAGAACTTCCAGATATCTGTACAAGCTGGATTTAGGAAAGGCAGCGGAACCAGAGATCAAATTGCTGATATTGGTTCGATCATAGAAAAGGCAAGAGAATTCCAGAAAAAACATCTACTTCTGCTTCATTGACTACACTAAAGTTTTCGATTGTGTGGATCACAACAAACTGTGGAAAATTCTTAAAGAGACAGGAATACCAGACCACCTTACCCTGCCTCCTGAGAAAGCTGCATGTAGGTCAGGAAGCAACAGTTAGAACCTGACATGGAACCACGGGCTGGTTCAAAATTGGGAAAGGAGTATGTCAAGGCTGTATGTTGTCACCCTGTTTATTTAACTTCTATGCAGAGCACATCATGTGAAATGCCAGGCTGGATGACTTAACAGGCTGAAATTGAGATTGCTGGGAGAAATATCAATAACCTCAGATACGCGGATGACACCACCCTAGTGGCAAAAAGTGAAGAGGAACTAAAGAGCCTCCTGATGAAGGTGAAAGAGGAGAGTGAAAAGGCTGGCTTAAAACTCAACATTCAAAAAGCTAAGATCATGGCTTTCAGTCCCATCACTTTATGACAAATAGATGGGGGAAAAAAATGGAAACAGTGACAGACTTTATTTTCTTGGGCTCCAAAATCACAATGGACAGTGACTGCAGCCATGAAATTAAAAGATACTTGCTCCTTGGAAGAAAAGCTGTGACAAATCTAGTCAACATATTAATTTTATTTATTTATTTATTTTTACTTTACAATATTGTATTGGTTTTGCCATACTAGTGAACATATTAAAAAGCAGAGACATCACTTTGCTGACAAAGGTTGGTATAGTCAAAGCTGTGGTTTTTCCAGTAGTCGCATATGGATGTGAAAGTTGGACCATAAAGAAGGCTGAGCATCGAAGAATTGATGCTTTTGAACTGTGGTGTTGGAGAAGACTCTTGAGAGTCCCTTGGACAGCAAGGAGATAAAACCAGTCTCTCCTAAAGGAAATCAACCTTGACTCTTCATTGGAAGATGTAATGCTGAAGCTCTTCTACTTTGGCCACCTGATGGGAAGAGCTGACTCACTGGAAAAGATTCTGGTGGTGGGAAAGATTGCGGGCAGGAGGAGAAGGGGGCGAGAGAGGACAAGATGGTTGGATGGCATCATTGACTCGATGGACTTGAGTTTGAGGAAACTCTGGAAGAAAGTGAAGCACAGGGAAGCCGGGTGTGCTGCAGTCCATGGGGTTGCAAAGAATTGGATGGGACTGAGTGACTAAGCAACAACAAATCATACTCAGAAGTAATCTGAGGTCACAAAACAAGTTGCGTAACCTTTGTATTTGTGTATTGGTATGCTGATTTATTTTCAAACTGTTTTGAATAGGTACATATGTAAGCTTTGTTTTCGAGAAGTTGTTTCCTCTTATTTCTCATTCTTGCAGCATTTTGCCCATACTCTCATAGTGTACTGTGATTGTTCAATAAATGTATTAAATTAGTTGTTCTGTCTCTTCCTTCAAACATTGAAGTCCTCCAGGCCAGAGACCATCTTTCTCCTTCCTGCTCGTTTTGTATCCACTATACCTAATGTCGACATTCTAGGAATCAGCGAACTAAAATGGACTGGAATGGGTGAATTTAACGCAGATGACCATTACATCTACTACTGCGGGCAGGAATCCCTCAGAAGAAATGAAGTAGCCATCATGGTCAACAAAAGGGTCCGAAATGCAGTACTTGGATGCAATCTCAAAAACGATTCGTCTCCAAGGCAAACCATTCAATATCACAGTTATCCAAGTCTGTGCCCCAACCAATAATGCTGAAGAAACTGAAGTTGAATGGTTTTATGAAGACCTATGAGATCTTTTAGAACTAAACCCAAAAAAGATGTCCTTTTCATTATAGGGGACTGGAATGCAAAAGGAGAAAGTCAAGAAACACCTGGAGTAACAGGCAAATTTGGCCTTGGAATGCGGAATAAAGCAGGGCAAAGAGTTTTGCTAAGAAAATGCACTGGTCATAGCAAACACCCTCTTCCAACAACACAAGAGAAGACTGTACACATGGACATCACCAGATGGTCAACACCGAAATCAGATTAATTATATTCTCTGCAGCCAAAGATGGAGAAGCTCTATACAGGCAACAAAAACAAGACCGGGAGCTGACTGTGGCTCAGATCATGAACTCCTTATTGCCAAACTCAGACTTAAATTGAAGAAAGTAGGGAAAACCGCTAGACCATTCAGGTATAACCTAAATCAAATCCCTTATGATTATACAGTGGAAGTGAGAAATAGATTTAAGGGTCTAGATCTGATAGATAGAGTGCCTGATGAACTATGGAATGAGGTTCGTGACATTGTACAGGGGACAGGGATCAAGACTATCCCCATGGAAAAGAAATGCAAAAAAGTAAAATGGGCGTTTCGGGAGGCCTTACAAATAGCTGTGAAAAGAAGAGAAGCAAAAAGCAAAGGAGAAAAGGAAAGATATAAGCATCTGAATGCAGAGTTCCAAAGAATAGCAAGAAGAGATAAGAAAGCCTTCCTCAGCAATCAATGCAAAAACATAGAGGGAAAGAACAGAATGGGAAAGACTAGAGATCTCTTCAAGAAAATTAGAGATACCAAGGGAACATTTAATGCAAAGATGGGCTCGATAAAGGACAGAAATGGTATGGACCTAACAGAAGCAGAAGATATTAAGAAGAGGTGGCGAGAATACACGGAAGAACTACAAAAAAGATCTTCACGACCCAGATAATTATGATGATGTGATCACTAATCTAGAGCCAGACATCTTGGAATGTGAAGTCAAGTGTGCCTTAGAAAGCATCACTACGAACAAAGCTAGTGGAGGTGATGGAATTCCAGTTGAGCTATTTCAAATCCTGAAAGATGATGCTGTGAAAGTGCTGCACTCAATATGGCAGCAAATTTGGAAAACTCAGCAGTGGCCACAGGACTGGAAAAGGTCAGTTTTCATTCCAATCCCAAAGAAAGGCAATGCCAAAGAATGTTCAAACTACCACACAATTGCACTCATCTCACATGCTAGTAAAGTAATGCTCAAAATTCTCCAAGCCAGGCTTCAGCAATATGTGAACCGTGAACTCCCTGATGTTCAAGCTGGTTTTAGAAAAGGCAGAGGAACCAGAGATCAAATTGCCAACACCTGCTGGATCATGGAAAAAGCAAGAGAGTTCCAGAAAAACATCTATTTCTGCTTTATTGACTGTGCCAAAGCCTTTGACTGTGTGGATCACAATAAACTGTGGAAAATTCTGAAAGATGGGAATACCAGACCACCTGACCTGCCTCTTGAGAAATCTGTATGCAGGTCAGGAAGCAGCAGTTAGAACTGGACATGGAACAACAGACTGGTTCCAAATAGGAAAAGGAGTATGTCAAGGCTGTATACTGTCACCCTGCTTATTTAACTTCTATGCAGAGTACACCATGAGAAACGCTGGGCTGGAAGAAACACGAGCTGGAATCGAGATTTCCGGGAGAAATCTCAATAACGTCAGATACGTAGATGACACCACCCTTATGGCAGAAAGTGAAGAGGAACTAAAAAGCCTCTTGATGAAAGTGAAAGAGGAGAGTGAAACAGTTGGCTTAAAGTTCGACATTCAGAAAACGAAGATCATGGCATCTGGTCCCATCACTTCATGGGAAATAGATGGGGAAACAGTAGAAACAGTGTCATACTTTATTTTTTTGGGCTCCAAAATCACTGCAGATGGTGATTGCAGCCATGAAATTAAAAGATGCTTACTCCTTGGAAGAAATGTTATGACCAACCTAGATAGCATATTGAAAAGCAGAAACATTACTTTGCCAACTAAGGTCCGTCTAGTCAAGGCTATGGTTTTTCCTGTGGTCATGTATGGATGTGAGAGTTGGACTGTGAAGAAGGCTAAACGCCGAAGAATTGATGCTTTTGAACTGTGGTGTTGGAGAAGACTCTTGAGAGTCCCTTGGACTGCAGGGAGATCCAACCAGTCCATTCTGAAGGAGATCAACCCTGGAATTTCTTTGGAAGGAATGATGCTAAAGCTGAAACTCCAGTACTTTGGCCACCTCATATGAAGAGTTGACTCATTGGAAAAGACTCTGATGCTGGGAGGGATTGGGGGCAGGAGGAGAAGGGGACGACCGAGGATGAGGTGGCTGGATGGCATCACAGACTCGATGGACGTGAGTCTGAGTGAACTCTGGGAGATGGTGATGGAGAGGGAGGCCTGACATGCTGAGATTCATGCAAAGAGTCAGACACAACTGAGCCACTGAACTGAACTGAACTGAACTGAACTGATACCTAGCACCATATTTGGCACCAAAAAATATTTATTGTATTTTTATCAAATGTATACTTCAGTGTCCTGACTTCATGTCTGTCAGTAAGAATTGTGATCAGAACTCTCTTCTTTCTCACTACAAGGACAAATTCATGGTGCAAAGATCTTTTTCCTGTCTCTTAAATCAGAATTAGTTTTTTGAGTAAGAGTTGGTTGGTTTATGCATATTGCATAGAGATACTGTAAGTGAAAATAGAATTTGCCCCTGACTTATCTTTATACATTCAAAATGGAATGTCTGTCCCACATCTATTTTATATTTTCCTTGTAGTTTATTCTCATCTCTTTCTCAGTATCTCATATGTATAATAATAGAAGTCCTTTCTTGTTCTCCTTTCTATAGCTGCTTTAAGCTACACTGCTTTTAGGAGTCTATTTGTATTCAGAGACTCCAGTGGTAAGTAATTTCAACAGGATGAAGCTCTTTAATCCTATTTTATATCTAAAAGGCATGCTCAACACTATCGCCTGCCATCTCTTGAGAATCCAATTTCCTAAGGTTATATTCCTGAGACTGAATGGAAATTTTCAAAACTTAGAGTTCAGAGTTAAGTATCAAATTCAAACAAAGCCCAGACAATCCCAGCTGAGACTGATTTGTGTGGCCATAAACAGCAACAATCTTCCAGTGGCTATTGGTATAATAACTATGATTGCGACTTAACAAAGTCAAGTTTCTCTCCTCTGGGCCCTACACACTTGGACCTGTTTTTCCTAAACAGAGTTTGTCGAGAATGTAACATTCACAATAAAAGCCACCAGAACACCATAGCAGACATCCATGTAACTACTAGGTAGCAAAACAGTAGGATGTAATTTCAGAATAAATTCAGTTATAAATCAAAATGCTGTTACTGAGACAACAAACAACAGTTTCTAGGTGGAAACCTACTGAGTACAGCTAGTGGAGGAAGCTGCTAAGTCACCAGCTCCTGACTTTCATGAGCAGCATGCCAGGGTCAAGTGGTCTTTTCTAAGCCTTTTTTTTTTTTTTGGTCCATGCAATACAGAGATGAAGAAATAATTGTGATTTTTTTAAGTAAATGTAATGAAAATTTAAAAACTATAAGTCTAACAGGTAAAACACCCTTAAGCTGCTGGTTTACTGAAGCTTTCAGCTCAGTGTTAATTCTAAAATCACTGATGGGCCAAGACACTTAGTAATTCCTTACCAGCACCCTCACTACCTATGGATTTTAAAATTACTTTTGGGAAATCGAGTGGAAAATTTACCCCCAGAAATGAGTTATTAATTATTCTATATGTCTTTTTTTTTTAAATTGAGAATTTCCAATGCTGTAATGGTAATGGATTAATGCAGACTTTTATTTCTGGGTCATATGGAAAGTTGGAATTAAAATCACATGCCTTTCAGTGAAATCAGTATAGATGAATTCAGGAATTACATACCACAAGGAGCCAGCTTTCATTCCTGAAAGTCCAGGAATGAGATGTAGGCCAAATACATGCAAATTTACCAAATATCAACTTACTCTAGTCCTGCAGCTTCTCAGAAAACTCTTAAACTAAATACAATGGAAAGAAGGAAATAAAAACTAAGATAAAATAATTTAATAAGGAGGTTGTACAACATAAAATAAGACTGTTTTTCTGTTGGTTTTTTTTCTGACAAGGTTGCAAAAATACTCTTAATTTCCAAATATGCAGACTCTCCTCCCTCAGAAGTTTGAATCATCTAAAAGAGATGGAAGAAAATATGTCATTTCTCTAAGTCACATCTTAGACATAATAGGACTAATTAGCAACTTGTCTCTCAAGGGGGCTTTTTTATGCACAGTCCAGAGACTATTGGTCTTTGCTCATAATGCATCCTGTGCAAAGAACTCTGCTGCCCTCTGCTGTTGCTGAAGGTAGAGGACACAGAAGGAAAGAAAACTCCGGCACCCGTGAATGGGATAGGACGGGAACCCCTTGGTATTGGCAGCTTCCCTGGTGGCTCAGACGGTAAAGAATCTGCCTGCAAATGCAGGAGACCTGGCTTACATCCCTGTGTTGAGAAGATCCCCTGGAGAAGGAAATGGCTACCCACTCCAGTATTCTTGCCTGGAGAAGTCCATGGACAGAGGAGCCTGGCAGACTACAGTCCATGGGATCACAAAGAGTTGGACACGACTGAGTGACTTTTACTTTCACTGGAAGGCCAGGCAAGTCAACGCCCCTTCTAAGGGAAAAGACCCTTGTAAACATCCTTGAGCTACTGGTCCAGTTCTTCACCCTAACTGGATACAAGGGAAGAAGTAAGGAAGTAGCTAAGGGAGCTTTGAAATGTGAAGGCCAGGAGATCAAAGTGAGCAAATTTATTTATTTTTAAAATCGGGCATTATCCAAAAAGTTGATTATAAGGAAACACAAGAACCAATTCCATCTATCCACCCATGTATATTCACAGTAATAGAACAACACAGAGGATATATTGCCAGTTCAACATGCTATGAAGAAGAATAAAACAGGGTAAGATTATGTAGAGTGATAAAAATACTGTATCCATAAAGTGGTTGGGGAATATTCCTCTGAAGAAGTCAAGAATGAGATTAAGAAACAAGCCATGGGGAAATGTGAGGAAAGGATGTTCTAGGCTGAGGAGACAGCCACTACAAAGGTCCTCTGGTAGGAACATGTTGGGGGGTTTTAGGAGAAACAAAGGTGACTAAAGTGTAGTAACTGGCAAAGTGACAGTGAGGCTAGAGAAGATGGCAGAGTTTAGACTGTCAAGGGTGGCACTAGCTAATAATCCCATAATGTGAGCCACATACGCATTTTAAAGTGTCTAGTAGCCAGGGTTAGAAAGAACAAAAGGAAATAGATGAAATCAGTTTTCATCATGTATTTTGTTTAACTCAATATATCTAAAACATTATGTAACCAATATAAGAAAGACTGCGATATTTTACTTTTTTTCTGTACTAAATCTTGCAAATTCTGTCTTACATCATGATATCTCATTTGATTTAGCCATAGGTTAAACCTCAATAGTCAAGTGTAGCCATGGTTCCATTAAAAATTTTTTTCTAGGTATATTTTAATGTTTAAATACTTTTTAAATTTAAGATCAATTTCCTACCTTTTAGAAGTAACCTAGTGATGATTGCCAAATAGTCCCTATAGAATTCAATGGAGAATAAATGAGCAGGAAACCTTGCAGCTCAAAGGGATTCCAAGCTAACCTTGATTCAGTACACTGGGTTTCCTTCAGCTGCTCTAACTTGGGAACAGGTGGGTGGATTAAGTATGATAGTGGAATGTTTAGGTAGGAATATGTTTTTCTTTGAAATATACTTGACATTTAATATTATGTTAGTTTCAGGTGTACTGCATAATGATTTGACTTTTCATATTACTCAATAAATCTAGTAATCATCTATCCCTGTAAAAAGTTACTACATTATTATTGAACATATTTCTTTTTCTGTTTTTTGTATCCCTATGGCTTATTTATTTTGTAATTGGAGGTTTGTACCTCTTTAATCCGCTACACCTATTTCATCTAACTCCCTACCCCTCACCGTTAGCAACCACCTGTTTGTTCTTTGTACCTTCAGGTCTGTTTTCATTTTGCTTTGTTTGTTATATTAGATTCCACATATAAGTGAGGTCATATGTTTGTCTTTCTCTTTTTGTCTCTTATTTTGCCCAGATGATATCCTGTAGATCCATCCATGTTGGCAAAAATGGCAAAATTACTTTTTTAATAGCTGAGTAATATTCAGATCATTATGGGGCTTCTCTGGTGGCTCAGTGGTAAAGAATCTGCCTGCCAGTGCAGGAAATGCAAGTTTGATTGCTGGGTCCGGACGATCCCCTGCATAAGGAAATGGCAACCCACTCCATTATACTTGCCATGGACAAAGAATCCTAACGGGCTACAGTCCATGGGGTCACAAAAGAGTCGTACATGATTTAATGACTAAACAACAGCAGCAATATTCCATTTACATATGGACCTCATCCTTTCATCTCTTGATGGGCACTTAGGTTGCTCCCATATCTTGGCTGTTGTAAATAACGTTGCAGTGAACATTGGGTTACACTATCTTTTGAATTAGTGTGTTTGTTTTCTTTGGATAAGTACCCAGAAGTCAAATGACTGGATTATATGGTAGAACTGTTTTTAAGTTTTTCAAGAAACCTCCATACTCTTTTCTGTGGTGGCTGCACCAATTTCCAGTCTCACCAAGAGTGTACAAGTTTCCCTTTTCTTCATATTCTCACCAGCACTTGGTATTTGCTGTCTTTTGGATGGTAACCATTCCTACAGGTATGAGTGGTATCTTACTGTGGTTGTGATTTGCATTTCCCTGATTATTAGTGATGTTGAGCATCTCCCCATTTGTCTTTTTCCATTTGTCTGTCTTCTTTAAAAAAACATCTGTTCAGATCCTCTGTCCATTTTTAATTGGGTTATTTTTCTGATATTCAGTTATATGAGTTCTTTGCATATTTTGGATATTAACTTCTTATCAGATACATTGTTTGCAAATATCTTCTCCCATTTGGTAAGCTGCTTTTACATTTGTTGATGGCTTCCTTCACTGTGCAAGAGCCTTTTACTTTGATGTAGTGCCATTTCTTTATTTTTGCTTTTATTTCCCTTTCCTAAAGAGGCAGATCCAAAAATATAAATATATATTGGTAAGACCAATGGCAAAGGCCATACTGCCTCTGTCTTCTTCTGGAAATGTTATGGTTGAATTCTTTACCAGACAGATTGCGTGTTTCTATCATTTAGTTCTTTTTCTGAGGTTTTATCTTATTCCTTTATTTGGAACATCTGTTCCCTGATTTTACCTAATTCTCTGATTTTGTTTGTGTGTATTAGGTAGGTCTATTGTGTCTCCCAATCTTGGAAAAGTGGCCTTATGTAGGCGATGTCCTGTGTTACCAGCAGCCTGCTCCCCTCTGGCCACTGGAGCTGTGTGCTCTGGGATGCGCCTGTGTGACCGTGTACCCTTGTGCAGTGACCATTGTGTGCGCTGCTAGGCAGGGCTGGCCGCTGGCCCTCTTGGCTGCAATGCCCTGCTTTGTGCTGTGGCTGCAGGTCCACTGGAGAACAGAGCAGGCCTCTTGCACAGCTACCCAGTGGCATGTGACTGCTGCAGGCCCACTGGTGCACAGGGCAGGCTTTTCACGTGGTCAGCTGCACAGCCCTGCAGACACCGTTGCTTCTGGCCCATTGGTAGTCAGGGCCAGGTTCCCACATGGCTGGCCACATGGTCTGCTCGCCCACAGCGTCTTCAGGCTCACAGTCTGGGGAGCCCAGTGTGGGACTCAAGACTCCCACTTCCTGGGGAGGACCTTTGCGGTTGTGATATTCCTCCCATTTGTGAATCACCAGCCCCAGAGTGTGACTAAACCACATCTCTGCCACTCCCACCTGTCATGTTGAGGCTGCTTCTTTATATCTTTAGTTGTGGAGATTCTTTTCTGCTAGACTTTACATTGTTCACATAAATAGTTGTTCTATGAGTAGCTTTAATTTTTGGTGTGCCCTTGGGAGGAGATAACTACAGGGTCTTCCTAGTGGACTGTCTTGCGCAGACTTATCAGGAATAAATTACACTTCCAGTTCATTAGAAGTCATTTATGGACCATTGCAGGGAAAGGACCAGAAAAATGTAAAAGATACACACACACTCACTTACTCACTCATTCACTCAGTCATTCCCCTACCCCACCTTCAACCAGCCCAGTTCTATCAGAGGATGTTTAGTGTAGTAGTTAGGAGCTTGTGTGCTGGATTCCGACTCCTAATTCTTATTAGCTTTGTGACTTTGACTGCCTTTCTTACCTTTTTTGTGCCTCAGTTTTCTTATTTGCAATGCAGGGTGGTTGTGAAGATCAAATGAGTTAAGGTCAGAAGCTTAGACCCTAGTGCTTGATGTATAATAAATGTTGAATGGTGATAACTGTCTATGTGGGGCATCTCTTCCTGTCACTGTAAAATCCTCTCAGCCTTACCTCTTATCTCACCAGCCACTACTTGTGACAGCTCTGTGCCAGCTTTGAAGGCTTTAACATGTACAGTGGCACAGTTTTCCATCTGGGCCACAGCCCTGTACCTTTTTCTTTTAGCCCTTGGGTTTCTAAGAAGCCACATCATGGGGTACCCTCAGCAACCTGCTTGGTACTCAAAATCTTCTCATCCCAGAAATGCAAAGAAGTTCATCTAGTGGACCATCTTTGACCTAGGTGAAATGGAAACAAAAGAAAAATATTTCTTTTCTTTTCTTTTTTTTTTTTTGCTCCTAGGTAGGCAATTTTAAAACATGTTTTATGAGCTTTTTCAGAAGGTTTGGAATTAAGCACCAGTTGACTGCAGAGGAGGCAGTCATATAGAAGCCCATATAGAAACTTCCTCCCTACTTCCCTCCTGTTCCCCTGTTCACTGGGATCGCCTTCCCAAATAAACCATGTGCACTTGAAAGCTTGTCTTTGGCTCCACTTTCAGGGGAACCCAGGATAAAACACTACTGTTTTTAATTTTCTTAGCTTTGACTTTAAAAATGGTTACCCAGTTACTCATATGGTATGCCTATTTACAGAGTGGCCTTGACTCTTGTCTTGTCTTTAGGATCTTGACCCTCTTTTCTGCGGCATCTCGTCTCATTCCTTTTATTGATTCCTTCTGCATATCCTCTCCATCCTGGAGAGACCTTCTGCCTCATGCCGCTGCCCAAGTTCTTGATAGAGGAGTTTGCCTTTGCTGCTATCATATTTTTTCAGCTCTCATTCATCCATCTCCTCCCCTGCTCTGAAGCCATTCTCACAACTGACCTGTCAAGTGACAACTCCAGTCACTTAGAAGAAATAAAGTGGAACTGTTAAGCTGTGGCAGGATGAGTTATTATAAAACCTGAATCCATTCTGCAAAGAGGTTTGTGAATAATGAGAATAAATATACTCATATTAATTAACATGTAATGATTTATATGCATTCTCATTTAATACTCAAAACAAGCCTATTTTGTAGTTGAGAAAATAGATTCAGAGAAGTTAACTTTACAGCAGACACACAGCTAGACTGTGCAGTGTGTGTGTTAGTCGATCAGTGGTGTCTGACTCTTTACAATCCCATGGACTGTAGCCCATCAGGCTCCTCTGTCCATGGGATTCTTCAGGCAAGAATACTGGAGTGGGTTGCCATTCCCTTCTCCAGGGGATCTTCCCTGAACCAGGAATTGAACCCCAGGTCTCCTGCACTGCAGGCAAATTCTTTACCATCTGAAGCACCAGGGAAGCCCCAACCCATGCAGAACTAGGACTTGAATCCAGGTCTTTCTTAGATGCTCAGCTCTTACTCCATTAGGACTCTCTTTAGTGATGACTTCTCTGCTTGTCCCTGGTCCTAAGGCTGTCCGTAGTTCTCAGCACTGGGATGTGTAGATTTTTTCCCACTGGTTTAAAAAGCAGGAGTGAAAGGAATCCCATTATATAGTGACAGAAAGTATATTTAAAATTACATAGGGCTTTGGATTAAGGAAAAAAGGAAACTGACTACTCGTGGATACAGGTTTTCATGTGTGGTGTTGAAAATATTCTAAAATTGATTATGGTGACTGTTGGTAAGCTCTGTGAATATGCTAAAACAGCAACAACAATGAATTCTACACTTCCAATGGGTGATTTGTCAGTATCTGGATTCTACCTCAAAAACGGTGATTGAAAAAAAAAAACTCACTAGAATATTTACCAAATCTATTGGATAACCAAATACAGCACATGGGTAGGAACTGGTCAGTAATGCCGCTGTTACTCCTAATATTCACAACCAGTAATTTTTTTCATAAAATGGTGCTTGGTTTTCACTTGCATATGTTTGTGGGCTGGAGGATATGGGGTTCCAGAAAGTATTCCTTTTCAGATTGTTGCTGATCTGGCACAAGGTTACTGAGCCCCATGACTAGGAAGCCTGCAAGCAGCTCTGGGTGCAGCCACCCTCTTCTGCCCCTTTAAAAGTAAGAAAGATCATCAGCATCTGAAAGAAAACAGCACAGAATCCAGTGAATGCCTGCCTTTGATGTGGCCTTACTTAGGGACCCACATCCAGATGTCCCAGGCAATTACAATGACCACTTTGCCTCAAATACGTTCTTCTTGTCCTAACTCCCAACAACAAAAGGGACTAGAAAAGTAAACCGTAACTGAGTTCCACAAACCAATATGCTGTTCTTAAGCCTCCAGGAGATGTTGACTGTAGGGAAGCTGTGCAGCGGGGAAAACGACATTCTGCTTTGAAAAACGTAGACTCACAATGAGCCTCAGCTCACCTGAGGCAGGGACATCCAACAAAAGAAAGATGAGTAGCCTGGTAGGACCATTGACCATTAACTATCAGCATCTACTGACCCTATTATTTCAGTATCTTGATTAATTTCACCCTGAACATCCAAGAGGAGGTGGATTTCCCTCTTCTCTCTACCTGTGACCTTATTAACTGCTGATCACTTGGGGTTTCTCTTGTCCTAGCAACTCACATCCTCAACATTTTTTTTTCCTTTTCTGGTCCACAAAACTAAAGCTGATGTGTGTCACAGCACAGGGGGAGTCTCTTTCTCAACTTTCCCTGCTTTCTCAGCTTGTAGAAGAGAAACCAGAACTGTAGGTAGCTTTCTCCAGATTCCTCAGTCCTAAGGAGAAACTCTAATCTACATAGGAAAGAATGCCATATAAATCTACATGATAAAACACCAGAGAAAGGATAAAGGAAAAATTGGGGGAGGAAAAAGCTGGATACTCTTAAGGAGAAATGGCCACTCCTATATTCCTGAGCTTTGAAAGATACAAGTAAGGGTTTGACCCCAACAGTTCTTTGGGCCATGGGTCTATTGCCTCTGTTTAATACATTGCCTTGAGACTCACCACATGGGTCAAGAATTCTCCCTGGATGTTCCCACTGAGAGAGGACCCCTTAGATATGTTTTTAAAAACAATTGGTGGTACATTTAGACAGTAAGCAGAGGGTTTTAAAATCCTGGGGACAGAATATAAGGACATTGCACTCTACCTAAAGGAAAGTAAACTTTCTCCTTGGTTAACACAAATCAGATTTTCTAAATGAATAGGATTGGACAGAACTAGTGACAGCTTATTTTGCGAAGTACTAACTAAATTGATAAAACTTTAACAATAGAGGTGGAGTAAGTAGACAGAACTATTTTTTGGAGGAGGATTTCAGATTCCTTAATACACAGGAATTCTAAAAGTCTTTCTGCTCCTAGTTTCTATTGAGAAAAATCTAGAAAAGAGCTCTTGGGGAGAGAGAAGGTCTGAACACAAAAGCTTGACTCACTTCTTAGCTCTGGGACTCTAGGCAGGCTAGTTTACCTCACTAATCTTCCCCTTAATGGGTGGTGAAAAAAAAATTTTACTTGGGTTTCCCACAACACTATTAGTGTTTTGGTTATTACATATATCTACTACTGATAAATATATATTTATCTACTTATACTACTGATAAGTATATATATAAATATATATATACTTACCATATATAAAAAAGGAAGGGAGAAATAGCAGCATCTATTAAGTGCACCTAAGTAAGGAACTGTCATTATCCCATTTTATAGATCAGCAAGTTGGTTCTCAAATCACTAAGTGATGCCAGCTCAAATACCTAGAAAGTGCTAGGACTGGTTCAAACCCAGTCTGTTTCCTTTCAAAGTCTCTTTCTTCCAGTGGTCACTTTTCTTTTTATTAAATAGTGAAGTATTCAACAGGTACAGTGTTATTTAGATCACCAAATTTTCACTTGACAATTTCTTCTTTGTCAGATGAAATTTTTGTGTTTATAATCAGGAATTCTGTTTCTTAAAAAAACTTACTGAAGTTTTCAAGTGTCTACACCATTTATAACTAGCTGAAGCAGTCTTGTTGAAGATTCAAGTGAATCTTTGCCCATCTTGTAGCATTTCAAGTTAACCTTCTCATCTGTAACTGAAAATATAATAAATGTTTAAATTCAACCTGGGTTTTTGGTGTGAAAAACTGATTACAGAATATTAACAGTATATTTATATAAACTAATTTAAGAATTTCTTAGTTTCTCTTTTCCTTATTCTTCTCGGTAATAAAAACAAAGGAATAATGAGATATTGTAAATAGTGCTGTAGTGAACATTGGGGTATATGTAGACATGGAAGTAACCTAAATATCCATTCAGTTCAGTTCAGTTCAGTCGCTCAGTCGTGTCCAACTCTTTGCGACCCCATGAATCGCAGCACGCCAGGCTTCTCTGTCCATCACCATCTCCCGGAGTTCACTCAGACTCACGTCCATCGAGTCCGTGTTGCCATCCAGCCATCTCATCCTCGGTCGTCCCCTTCTCCTCCTGCCCCCAATCCCTCCCAGCATCAGAGTCTTTTCCAATGCGTCAACTCTTCGCATGAGGTGGCCAAAGTACTGGAGTTTCAGCTTTAGCATCATTCCTTCCAAAGAAATCCCAGGGCTGATCTCCTTCAGAATGGACTGGTTGGATCTCCTCGCAGTCCAAGGGACTCTCAAGAGTCTTCTCCAATACCACAGTTCAAAAGCATCAATTCTTCTGCACTCAGCCTTCTTCACAGTCTAACTCTCACATCCATACATGACCACAGGGAACACCATAGCCTTGACTAGATGGACCTTAGTCGGCAAAGTAATGTCTCTGCTTTTGAATATGCTATCTAGGTTGGTCATAACTTTTCTTCCAAGGAGTAAGCGTCTTTTAATTTCATGGCTGCAATCACCGTCTGCAGTGATTTACCAGATGACAAAAGAAAATATGGTCCATATATATACACACAATGGGATGTTACTCAGCCATGCTGCTACTGCTGCTAAGTCGCTTCAGTCGTGTCTCACTCTGTGCAACCCCATAGACGGCAAAAACAGAATGAAATAATGCTGTTTGCAGCAACATGGATGGACCTAGAGATCATCATACCAAGTGAAGTAAGCCAGACAGATATCATACCACCGTTTATATGTGAAATCTTAAAAAAGAATGATACAAATAAACTTATATATAAAGCAGAAATAGACTCACAGACACAGAAAACTTATGGTTATCAAAGGTTAAGGGAGTGGGAGGGATAAATTATGAGTTTGGGATTAACATACACACTACTGAATATAAAACAGATAATCAACAAGGACCTACAGTATAGCGCAGAGAACGTATACTCAATATTTTGTAATAACTGATATTGGAAAATATTCTAGAAAAGAATGTGTATATGTGTGTGCGTATATATATTTTATATATATATATAAGTATGTGTGTATAACTGAATCACTTTGCTATATACCCAAAACTAACACAGCATTGTAAATCAGCTAAAATTTAATTTAAAAAAATTAAACTCATTTTAAACCAAAAAATAATACTGGTTAGGGGAAAAAGTCCTTATTTGGCCCTCGGTAACTACTTGCCATTTCTAGGCATATCAATATACAAGTTCTGAGTTAAGCATGAAATACTGCTGATAAAAAAAGTTATTCTCTAAGTTACTAGGTGTTATCTACCAGCAGTTGGACCTCAGTTAACAAACAAAGCTCAGATTCCTTCCACAGCTATTTTAAGTATCTCATTAAAAAGTGAAAACGTATTTAAATACCCAGAAAATTTAAAGAAGGAAAAAGGTAGGAGGCAGAAAAAAGTTAAAGAGGGCCAGAAAGAAATGCATCAGTGATTTCTCTGTCAGGTAACACTTTCTCAAACTGGCCTGATCGCTGAAGATGAAATAGAAATTTCTTTATCAAACAAAAATGTGAAAGAACTGACCTTTGATCAAATGTCCGTTAGTAGTTTTGACAAGGAAATTTGCTTGGGAAAAAAAAAAAAGTATGCTGGACACTTTCTACATGAAAAGTTAAGTTGCAGTAATGTAAAGGCAACCAGAGGTCAGACTTCTTAAAACAAGTCTGTCAGATAAAAGCTGACTCCTTTTACTATGCACATGGTGTGTTTTTCAAGCTACAAAGGGTTTTTAAGGACAGATGTGGTATTTTTGTTCTGTGCTTCAACACAAAGTACTTACCATAATTTTAGGCCTGAATTTGAGCTTCTAATTTTTCACCTAGCATATATTACAGATTGGGATGGAAAAAAGCTAAAATGGTAACATAAACATTGTCAGCCATCTAATTTATATTCAGTAATTATTCTACGAGATAATTAGTTATAACCCTATTGATTTATTTTTAGTGTCCCCTATAACATGCTATTAGAAGACCCATAGCTGTGTTTTAAGAGTTAACTGAAAATGACTTGAGAGTCCCTTGGACTGCAAGGAGACCCAACCAGTCCAACCTAAAGGAAATCAGTCCTTAATATTCATTGGAAGGACTGATGTTGAAGCTCAAACTCTAATACTTTGTCCACCTGATGTGATGAGCTGACTCATTTGAAAAGACCCTGATGCTGGGAAAGATTGAAGGTGGGAGGAGAAGGGGACAACAGAGGATGAGATGGTTGGGTGACATCACTGACTCAATGGACATGAGTTTGATTAAACTCTGAGAGTTGGTGATGGACAGGGAGGCCTGGTGTGCTGCAGTCCATGGGATCATGAAGAGTCGTACACAGCTGAACAAATGAACTGAAAAATGACTGTATTGTATAATGATCTGAGTGAGTACAAGATTATTAATATTTATGTGTAAAATCATCATGGTACAGATACATGATCATTTCTCTTTTCATTCAGAGAATTTGATAGTTGGTAATGAACCTATTTGTAACGAGATCCTCCTCATGAAGTCAAACTAATTCAAAATACTGGAAATGATAACAGTGTAAGACCCCTGCCCTGACTTCTCACCCTATGCATTTTTCCATTCAGCCACATTATATGGTGTTTTAAAAACTGTATTCCATGCACATAGCAGGAAGTTAATACATATTTGTAGAATCACAGAATATTATATACAATATTGATAGTTGTTTGGAAGAAGCAATCAAAGAAAATTCTCCTTTTGTTTTTCTAATAGAGCTCTTTACTGAATGAAATTCATTTTTACTTTGGGGAGGCAAATAGAATTATGATTAATTGTATGGACTTTAGAATCTCACATCTTAGTAACAAATCCCAGGTAAATCTTAACAATGTGTCACCAACTTGGAAATGTTCAATAAGTGACAGCTGAATAGCTTTCCAGTTTTATGATTGATAACACATAAGTTCTCACAAAACTCCCATCCTTATCACAAGCATCCTCTGAGTTATGCCTTCAGATATGTGCCTTTGTTTATATGTCTCCCATCCGTGTTAACACAAGGGAGTCTTTTTTTCAGTTGGCATTGCTTTTTGGTGTTCATTCCTAATGGTAGGGACCATGTATGTGAAGTCACTCAATCGTGTCTGACTCTTTGCGACCCCATGGACTGTAGCCTACCAGGCTTCTCTGTCCATGGGATTTTCCAGTTAATAGTACTGGAGTGGATTGCCATTTCCTTCTCCAGGGAATCTTCCCGACCCAGGGATCGAACCCAGGTCTCCCGCATTGTAGACAGACACTTTACAGTCTAAGCCAGACCATAGTACTAAGCTTAGCCGATAAAGATGGTATTCCTGATAGACAGTGTTATGTCAAATGAGCTGACTTGTCTCCAGATATACTGACCCTGTTGCCAGGTGTCGATGAGAAGGGTAAGGGTTTCTAGTGGATTATCTCAAGGTCAGTACCATCTTTTCTGAAAATTAAGAGCTAAAGTAAATACCTAGTTCCTGATTGTTTATTTCTACTATAAACTTCACTATGCAGAACACTTTCCTTTCTTTAGTATGGTCTCCAAAATACAGAAGACCTTAAAAGAATCCTTTGGCATGTGGTAACTGGTTTTTCAAATAGCCTTAGGCTTTCTTTTTCTTCTTCATTGTTTCTACTTAATGTAAGAAGTCCAGGAGCTGACTGTGGCTCACATCATGAACTCCTTATTACCAAATTCAGACTTAAATTGAAGAAAGTAGGGAAAACCGCTAGACCATTCAGGTATGACCTAAATAAAATCCCTTATGATTATACAGTGGAAATGAGAAATAGATTTAAGGGCCTATATCTGATAGATAAGAGTGCCTGATGAACTATGCAATGAGGTTCGTGACATTGTACAGGAGACAGGGATCAAGACCATCCCCATGGAAAAGAAATGCAAAGAAGCAAAATGGGTGTCTCGGGAGGCCTTACAAATAGCTGTGAAAAGAAGAGAGGCGAAAAGCAAAGTAGAAAAGGAAAGATATAAGCATCTGAATGCAGAGTTCCAAAGAATAGCAAGAAGAGATAAGAAAGCCTTCCTCAGCGATCAATGCAAAAACATAGAGGGAAAGAACAGAATGGGAAAGACTAGAGATCTCTTCAAGAAAATTAGAGATACCAAGGGAACATTTAATGCAAAGATGGGCTTGATAAAGGACAGAAATGGTATGGACCTAACAGAAGCAGAAGATATTAAGAAGAGGTGGCAAGAATACACAGAAGAACTGTACAAAAAAGAGCTTCACGACCCAAATAATCACGATGGTGTGATCACTCATCTAGAGCCAGACATCCTAGAAAGTGAAGTCAAGTGGGCCTTAGAAAGCATCGCTATGAACAAAGCTAGTGGAGATGATGGAATTCCAGTTGAGCTATTTCAAATCCTGAAAGATGATGTTGTGAAAGTGCTGCACTCAATATGCCAGCAAATTTGGAAAACTCAGCAGTGACCACAGGACTGCAAAAGGTCAGTTTTCATTCCAATCCCAAAGAAAGGCAATGCCAAAGAATGCTCAAACTACCGCACAATTGCACTCATCTCACACGCTAGTAAAGTAATGCTCAAAATTCTCCAAGCCAGGCTTCAGCAATACGTGAACCATGAACTCCCTGATGTTCAAGCTGGTTTTAGAAAAGGCAGAGGAACCAGAGATCAAATTGCCAACATCCGCTGGATCATGGAAAAAGCAAGAGAGTTCCAGAAAAACATCTATTTCTGCTTTATTGACTATGCCAAAGCCTTTAACTCTGTGGATCACAATAAACTGTGGAAAATTCTGAAAGAGATGGGAATACCAGACCACCTGACCTGCCTCTTGAGAAATCTGTATGCAGGTCAGGAAGCAGCAGTTAGAACTGGACATGGAACAACAGACTGGTTCCAAATAGGAAAAGGTGTACGTCAAGGCTGTATACTGTCACCCTGCTTATTTAACTTCTATGCAGAGTACATCATGAGAAACGCTGGGCTGGAAGAAACACAAGCTGGAATCAAGATTTCCAGGAGAAATCTCAATAATGTCAGATATGCAGATGATACCACCCTTATGGCAGAAAGTGAAGAGGAACTAAAAAGCCTCTTGATGAAAGTGAAAGAAGAGAGTGAAAAAGTTGGCTTAAAGCTCAACATTCAGAAAACGAAGATCATGGCATCTGGTCCCATCACTTCATGGGAAATAGATGAAGAAACAGTGGAAACAGTTCAGTTCAGTTCAGTTCAGTCGCTCAGTCGTGTCCAACTCTTTGCGACCCCATGAATCGCAGCACGCCAGGCCTCCCTGTCCGTCACCAACTCCCGGAGTTCACTCAGACTCACGTCCATCGAGTCCGTGATGCCATCCAGCCATCTCATCCTCAGTCGTCCCCTTCTCCTCCTGCCCCCAATCCCTCCCAGCGTCAGAGTCTTTTCCAATGAGTCAACTCTTCGCATGAGGTGGCCAAAGTACTGGAGTTTCAGCTTTAGCATCATTCCTTCCAAAGAAATCCCAGGGTTGATCTCCTTCAGAATGGACTGGTTGGATCTCCTTGCAGTCCAAGGGACTCTCAAGAGTCTTCTCCAATACCACAGTTCAAAAGCATCAATTCTTCTGCACTCAGCCTTCTTCACAGTCCAACTCTCACATCCATACAAATTTCACTCCTTGGTAGAAAAGTTGTGACCAACCTAGATAGCATATTCAAAAGCAGAGACATTACTTTGCCGACTAAGGTCCGTCTAGTCGAGGCTATGGTGTTCCCAGTGGTCATGTATGGATGTGAGAGTTGGACTGTGAAGAAAGCTGAACACTGAAGAATTGATGCTTTTGAACTGTGGTGTTGGAGAAGACTCTTGAGAGTCCCTTGGACTGCAAGGAGATCCAACCAGTCTATTCTGAAGGAGATCAACCCTGGGATTTCTTTGGAAGGAATGATGCTAAAGCTGAAACTCCAGTACTTTGGCCACCTCATGCGAAGAGTTGACTCATTGGAAAAGACTCTGACACTGGGAGGGATTGGGGGCAGGAGGAGAAGGGGACGACTGAGGATGAGATGGCTGAATGGCATCACGGACTCGATGGACGTGAGTCTGAGTGAACTCCGGGAGATGGTGACGGACAGAGAAGCCTGGCGTGCTGCGATTCATGGGGTCGCAATGAGTCGGACACGACTAAGCGACTGAACTGAACTGACTGTAAGAATTCAGAGGAGAAAGTAGGGAAATGGAATCTGAAATTAGTGATCTAGGCCTACAGCTCTGCATTTGTGAAATATTTATTTCATACTTATCCTTGGAAGCTTGTTAGCCTAGTGTTTTGAAAATCAGTAATCCATAATTTAAGAGTCCAGATGAACTGATCTTACAAAGACTAATTGGCAGAGAAGAATAGGGACAGTTCTTGACATTGCTTCCTTGATTTTTAACCGAGAGTGAAAAACCTTGACATCTGGTCTTAATCCAACAAGTCTGACCTTCTGTTGATGAAGTTCACAACAGTACACATTTTTGAACACTTGCAAAAGAAGACCTCTTGTAATTTTCTTAAAGATCTTTAAAATCACTGTTCCATTGAAGAACATTTGCAAGACCAGTATTGATCACATCTGGTAAATGTTGCTTATTATGAGCAAATTGGAAAATTCTTAGAAACAGTCATTTCTACTGTAATTATTCTGAACTCAGATATTGGATATTATATTCTAGAAAATAATTCTGAAGCAGTCATTCTAAATAAATCATAAATATGCCAATATCTCTCAGTGTGAAAGAAAGAAGAGGAAAATAAACTAATCTCTACACCATCAATATGTTTCACCTGACATGAATCCTACAGGTTTTCATAAAAATAGCATTGCTGAGACAGAATTCACATTCCAAAAAGTTCACCCTGTTAAAGTGTACAATTTAGGGGGCAGGCGGTGGGATGGGGAGGTTTCTAGCATGTTCAGCATTGTACATTGTTTTAGTTCAGAAAATTTTCATCAGCTAAAGAAAAATTGTTATTTTCAAAATCATTTTGTCTGTTCTGGATTCCTTATGTTTTCGTGTGAATTTTAGGATCACTTTTTTCATCTATGTAGAAGTAGCAGCTGGGATTATGCTGCAATAGGTTGAGTTTGTAGATCATTTTAATCAAATCCTCAGACCCATAAGCATGAGATATATTTTCATTTATTTAGATCTTTAATTTCTCTGAGAAGTTTTACAATTATTAGCGATAATTTTATATTTTCTATTTTTTTAATATTTTATTGGTACTCTTGTAAATGTAACTGTCATCTAAATTTTATTTTAGAATTGTTGATTACTAGGGTATAGAAAGGAGCTTCCCAGGGGGCACAAATGGTAAAGAACCTCCCTCCAATGAAGGAGATGCAAGAGATGCAGGTTCCATCCCTGGGTCAGGAAGATCCCCTGGAGGAGGGCATGGCCACCCACTCCAGTGTTCTTGCTGGAAAATCCCCATGCACAGAGGAGCCTGGTGGGCTACAGTCCATAGGATCACAAAGGATCAGACAGGACTGAAGGGACTTAGTACAGTGTATAGAAATATAATTTTTTAAAAGTTTATCTTGTGTCCTGTACCTTTTCTGAACTCGCTCATTAGATCTGGTTATTTATTAGTTGATTCCTTGGATTTTTTTAGATACACGATCACGTGCTATGCAGGTAGGTACTTTTAGTTATTTTTTCTAATCTGAATGTTTTTTATTGCCTAAATTGCCCTGAATAAAACCTCTCTATAGCATTGAATAAAAATGTCAGAATGTTATTATCTTCTTCATGTTCTTAAAAGAAAAAGCATTCTGTATGATGTTAGCTGTGAGGTTTTCGTAAATAGCATTTATCAAGTTGGGGAAATTCCTGTCTCTTCCTAATTTGCTAAATATTTTACTATGAAAGGATGCTGGATTTCTGTAAACTTCTTTTCTTAGGTTTGTTGAGATGATCATGTCGTTTTTGTCCTTTATCCTGTTAATACAGCCTATTACATTGATTTTTCATATGTTGAATTCATCTTGCATCCCCGGGGAATCAATTGCACTTTTGTTACAGAGTGCTGTCAGTTTCTGTATAATCCTTATATTTTGCTGGATTTGGTTTGCTAGTATTTTTGTTGAGGATTTTTGCATTTATAAATCATCAGAGATATTCAGCCGTAGTTTTCTTTTCCTGTCATGTCTTTGTCTGGTTTTAAACAGTTGATGAAATACGTGTAATAATTTTTTATTCTTAAGCACTTGGTAGATTTACTAGCAAAGCCTGAGCTTACCTGAGCCCGGGCTTATCTTATGGGATTTTTTGATTAATGATTCGATATGTTTACTTGTTATATATCTATTCAGACTTCCTATTTCTTGAGTCAGTCTTAGAAGTTTTTGTCTCTCTAGGAATTTTCCTATTCCATTCAAGTGATCTAACTCATTGCTATATAATTATTCATAGTATACCTTTATAATTACTGTTATTCCTCTAAGAGTGATAGTGACGTGCTTCTTTTAAAGTCCTTAACATAGTAACTTGAGTCTCTTTCTGTTGTTTGGTTATCTAGCTAAGTCTTTTCAGTGGGTTTTTTTTTTTTTTTGTCTTTCCTAGAGCCATTTTTTTTTCCAATTTTTTATTTTATTGATTTTTTTCTATTGTTTTCCTATACTCCATTTCATAAAGTTCCCCTCTAATCTTTATTAATTTACTTCCCTCTGCTGGGGATTTTTGTGTGTTTTGTTTTTTAGTTTTTTTAAAGGTTCATGGGCAGATTTTTTTTATTGAAGTATAGTTGATTTATAGTGTTTCAGGTATACAGTAAAGTGATTCAGTCATTCTTACATGTATTATTTTTCAGATTATTTTCCATTGTAGATTTCCATTGTATACAAGACATTATAGTTTCCTGTGCCATACAGTAGGTCTTTGTTGTTTATCTATTTTATATATAATAGTATGTATACGTTGGTCCCAAATTCCTATATTCTGTCTCCTCCTTTTTTCCTTTTGGTAACCATAAGTTTGTTTTGTATGTATGTGTGAGTCTTTCTATTTTGTATGTGAGTTAATTTGTATCATTTTTTTTAGATTCCCCATATGAGCAATATGATGTGTCTTCCTGGTTTATTTCACTTAGTATGATAATCTCTAGATCTGTGCAGTATCTGTGTTGTTGCAAATGACATGATTTCATCCTTTTTATGGCTGAGTAATATTCCATTGTATGTATGTATCACATCTTCTTCCTCCATCTGTCATCAGACACTTTGTTTGCTTTCCTGTCTTGGCTTTTGTAAATAGTGGTGCTTGAACATTGAGATGCATGTATCTTTTCATATTAGAGTTTTCATCTTTTCCAGATAAATGCCAAAAAGTGAGATTGCTGGGTTATATGGTAATTCTGTGTTTAGTTTTTTAAGGAACCCAGGCCTCCATACTGTTTTCCATAGTAGCCATTGTTTTCTTCCAGTGGTAAAGAATCTGCCTGCCAACTCAAGAGATATAGGTTTGATCTCTGGGTTGGGAAGATCCTCTGGAGGAGGAAATGGCAACCCACTCCAGTATTCTTGTCTGGAGAATCCCATGGACAGAGGAGCCTGGTGGGCTACAGTCCATAGTGTTGCAAAGAGTCAGACACTACTGAGCATAACTGAGCACACACACACATACCAATTCACATTCCTACCAACAGCATAGTAGAGTTCCTTTTTATTAAAACCTTCTCCAACATTTGTTATTTGTAGACTTTGCTGATGGCCATTCTGACTAATGTGAAGTGATACCTCATTGTAGTTTTGATGTTCATTTTTCTGATAATTAGCAATGATGAGCATTTTGTCATGTGACTATTGGCCATCTGGATGTCTTCTTTGGAGAAATGCCTGTTTAAGTTTATTGTCCATTTCTGATTGGATTGTTTTGGGGGTTTTGTTTTGTTTTGTTAGTTTGCTATATGAGCTGTTTATATAATTTGGAAATTAATCCCTTGTCAGTCATGTTATTTGCAAATATTTTCTCCTATTCCATAAGTTTTACAATTTCCTTTGCTCTACAGAATCTTTTAAGTTTGATTAGGTTCCATCATTTATTTTTGCTTTTGCTTCCATTACTCTTGGTGTGTGAGCTCAGTTGCTCAGTCCTGTCCAGCTTTTTGTGACCCCCATGGACTGTAACCCACCAGGCTCCTCTGTTCATGAAATTTTCCAGGCAAGAATACTGCATTGGGTTGATACTTCCTACTCCAGAAGATCTTCCCAACCCAGAGACTGAACTCACATCTGTTGGATCTCCTACACTGGCAGGTGGATTCTTTACCACTGTCACCTGGGAAGCCCCTATTACTCTAGGAGATGGGTCTGAAAAAAATTTTGCTGTGATTTATGTTAAAGAGTGTTCTGCTTGTGTTTTTCTCTAGGAGTTTTATAGTATCCAGCCTTATATTTAGGTCTTCAATTCATCTTGTGTTTACTTTTGTATATGGTATTAGAAAATATTCTGATTTCTTTTACATGTAGATATCCAGTTTCCCAGAATCACTTATGGAAGAGACTATCTTTTCTCCATTGTATATTCTTGCCTCTTTTGACATAGATTAATTGAACACAGGCATGTGGGTTTATTTCTGGGTTTTCTGTCCTATTCCATTATCAGTGTGCCTTTGTGCTACTACCATACTGTCTTGATTACTGTAGCTTTGTAGTATAGTTTGATACTGTAAAAGGCTAGCATGGAACTGAGGTGAGGGGATAAAATTAAGGAAAGATAAACTGCTGTCAAGCTCACAGTTCTTACTGAACATCTACCATTCTTCTTGCATAATACTCCTTGATTTGTTGCAAACAGTTGGTGAGAATGTAAATTGGTGTGTGTGTGTGTATACACATGTGTGTATGTTGCTCAGTTGCTCAGTCGTGTCCAACTCTTTGGAGATATTTTTAAAGAAAGTAAGCTGAAAATGTTACCTTTGAGATTCCTATTTATGGATCAATTTAAAAGTTTGTGCAATATTTGACAGTTTCGGTTTTCTGTAAGAGAAAAATGGTCTGTGTATTTGCATGCAACCACAAGTTTCTAAAGGAAATCAGTCCTGGGTGTTCTTTGGAAGGAATGATACTAAAGCTGAAACTCCAGTACTTTGGCCACCTCATACGAAGAATTGACTCATCGGAAAAGACTCTGATGCTGGGAGAGATTGGGGGCAGGAGGAGAAGGGGAAGACCGAGGATGAGATGACTGGATGGCATCACTGACTCGATGGTTGATGGACGTGAGTTTGAGTGAACTCCAGGGAGTTGGTGATGGACAGGGAGGCCTGGGGTGCTGCGATTCATGGGGTCGCAAAGAGTCGGACACGACTGAGCAACTGAACTGAAATGAACAAGTTTCTTAAAGAAATAGCAAACATTTGTCTTTAAGTGGAGCAGGAAGTAAGTGACCTGAATGATTTTGAGGGGAAAGAAAAAAAAAAGTGGTAACATTGACAGTACAAAAGAGTAACAGTCAGTCCTATTGATATGTGTGACAAAGACCTGAGTAGCCAAAGAGGATTATAAATCACTGTACACAGATCAGTGCCACTGAAGAATTTGTTGACTGTAGAAACATGAAAGTATCTGAAATAGAAACCTAAATATGTTCCCAAGTTGGAAGGTTTTGTATAAGTTTCTAAAAGAGGAAACCATTAAAAAATAGAGTGCTACCTGTGCCTTATTTATTTATCTTTAAAGAGAAAGTAGCAAAGAAGGGATAGATTTGATTCACCCAGTGGTATTCAGAGATAAAGTAAAGTGGGCTATTATAGAGGATGAGGGGGTACCATCAGTGATATATGCTGCTCCAAACATGAGGAACTAAGTGGCTGACACCTGACTATCCTTCACTGCCTTTTAATCCAGGATCTTTTATGATGTTTTAATTATAGAACATACTGCTAATGGTTAAAGAAATACAACTGTTTGAGGGAATATTTAAGTGCAATGCCATTTACCAAAAAGCCTATCAGTTCAGTTCAGTTCAGTCGCTCAGTCATGTCCGACTCTTTCTGTGACCCCATGAATTGCAGCACGCCAGGCCTCCTTGTCCATCACCAACCCTCGGAGTTCACCCAGACTCACGTACATCGACCATCGAGTCAGTGATGCCATCCAGCCATCTCATCCTCGGTCGTCCCCTTCTCCTCCTGCCCCCAATCCCTCCCAGCGTCAGAGTCTTTTCCAATGAGTCAACTCTTCGCATGAGGTGGCCAAAGTACTGGAGTTTCAGCTTTAGCTTTAGTTTTCCAAAGAAGACTCAGGACTGATCTGTAGAATGAACTCTCAAGAGTCTTCTCCAACACCACAGTTCAAAAGCATCAATTCTTCAGTGTTCAGCTTTCTTCACAGTCCAACTCTCACATCCATACATGACCACTGGAAAAACCATAGCCTTGACTAGACGGACCTTAGTCGGCAAAGTAATGTCTCTGCTTTTCAATATGCTATCTAGGTTGGTCATAACTTTTCTTCCAAGGAGTAAGTGTCTTTTAATTTCATGGCTGCAGTCACCATCTGCTGTGATTTTGGAGCCCCAAAAAATAAAGTCAGACGCTGTTTCCACTGTTTCCCCATCTATTTCCCATGAAGTGATGGGACCAGATGCCATGATCTTCGTTTTCTGAATGTTGAGCTTTAAGCCAACTTTTTCACTCTCCTCTTTCACTTTCAAGAGGCTTTTTAGTTCCTCTTCACTTTCTGCCATAAGGGTGGTGTCATCTGCGTATCTGACGTTATTGAGATTTGTCCCAGCAATCTTGATTCCAGCTTGTGCTTCATCCAGCTCAGTGTTTCTCATGATGTACTCTGCATAGAAGTTAAATAAACAGGGTGACAATATACAGCCTTGATGTAGTCCTTTTCCTATTTGGAACCAGTCTGTTGTTCCATGTCCAGTTCTAACTGCTGCTTCCTGACCTGGATACACATTTCTCAAGAGGCAGGTCAGGTGGTCTGGTATTCCCATCTCTTTCAGAATTTTCCACAGTTTATTGTGATCCACACAGTCAAAGGCTTTGGCATAGTCAATAAAGCAGAAATAAGTGTTTTTCTGGAACTCTCTTGCTTTTTTCATGATCCAGCGGATGTTGGCAATTTGATCTCTGGTTCCTCTGCCTTTTTTAAAACCAACTTGAACATCAGGAAGTTGACGGTTCACGTATTGCTGAAGCCTGGCTTGGAGAATTTTGAGCATTACTTTACTAGCATGTGAGATGAGTGCAATTGTTCAGTAGTTTGAGCATTCTTTGGCATTGCCTTTCTTTGGGATTGGAATGAAAACTGACCTTTTCCAGTCCTGTGGCCACTGCTGAGTTTTCTAATGTTCCCTAATACCTTGAAGCTAAAACATGGCTGCTGAGAAACAGAGATGACTTTTCCCTTTCTTCCTCCCACAACTCTCTCTGAAATGCTATTTGCTCTCTTCTCTTTAGCACGTTTATTTTAAACATGTTGTGCATTTCTTTTTTTTTCTTTTTTTATGCCACTTTATTATTTTTTTTAATTGAAGGTTAATTGCTTTACAGAATTTGTGGTTTTCTGTCATACATCAACAAGAATCAGTCATAGGTACACCCATGTCTCCTCCCTCCTGAAACTCCCTCCCCATTCCGCCCTTCTAGATTGTCACAGAGCCCTTGTTTGAGTTCCTTGAGTCATACTGCAAATTCCCATTGGCTATTGATTTTACATATTGTATTGTAAATCTCCATGTTACTGAGAGAGTCAATTCCTAAGCAGGTTGATAAGAAGTCCAGGGTCCCCAAGAAGGAAAGAAGGGTCTGGAATTCTCAAGGAGGAGAAAAGGACAAACATCTTTTTTTTTTTTTCCTCTAGTTCCTTAGTCTTAGTCACATAAAATGTTGTTTTCTTTAAGCCAGGAACTGATGATTACACAACAAACAACTCAGTTTAAACTCTGTACTAAGGATTTTATAGCAACAATGTATCCTGATTGAGGACAGTTTCTTCTTCCTGAAAACCTTCTGACTAATTCTGTTATCTTAAAATGTATAGTATGTGAGTGGGTCTAGTAAGATCTTTACAACCTTGAGACATTCTTTTGATTTATTGTAATAACCAATTAAAAAGTATATAACTCCCTTAGACTAGCAAGGACACTCTCCATCCCCCTTCTGATGTCTGTGTCAGAAGCTTTCTCTGTCCCTTTTCATACTTTAATAAAAGTCTGCTACAGAAAAGCTCTTGAGTGTTCAAGCCTGGTCCCAAAGCTAAATCTTATTATTTGGAGATCAAGAATCCAACACCATTCACCATAAGCTGTCATTACTGTTTCCATACATCTGACCCTCTTCCTCCTCCCCTCCCCTGATGTCCATAGGTCTGTTCTTTATGTCTGTTTCTCTGTTGCTGCCCTGAAAATAAATTCATCAGTACCATCTGTCTAGATTCCATATATGTGTCAGTATACAATATTTAAGACTTCCCTGGTGGCTCAGACGGTAAAGCGGTAAAGCGTACAATGCAGGAGAGCTGGGTTCAGTCCCTGGGTTGGGAAGATCTCCTGGAGAAGGAAATGGCAACCCACTCCAGTATTCTTGCCTGGAAAATCCCATGGATGGAAGAGCCTGGTAGGCTACAGTCCATGGGGTCGCAAAGAGTCAGACATGACTGAGCGACTTTTCACCATACAATGTTTAAAAGATCTGCTGGAGAAGGGATAGGCTACCCACTCCAATATTCCTGGGCTTCGATTGTGGCTCAGCTGGTAAAGAATCTGCCTGCAGTACAGGAGATCTGTTTGATCCTTGGGTTTTGAAGATCCCCTGGAGAAGGGAAAGGCTACCCACTCTAGTATTCTGGCCTGGAGAATTCCACGGACTGTATATTCCACAAGGTCGCAAAGAGTCAGACACGACTGAGTGACTTTCACTTTCTTTATATACATTATTTGTATTTTTCTTTCTGACTTAACTTCACTCTATGATAGGCTCTTGGTTCATCTGCCTCATTGGAACTGACTCAAATGCAATCCTCTTTATGGTTGAGTACTATTCCATTGTATATATGTACCACAGCTTCTTTATCCATTCATCTGTTGGTGGACATCTAGGTTGTTTCCTTGTTCTAGCTATTGCAAATAGTGCTGCAATGAACATTGGGATACATGTGTTTTTTATAAACTTTTGGTTTCCTCAGGGTATATGCCTAGGGGCATATAATAGTGGGTCATAAGGTGGTTTCATTCCTGGTTTTTTAAGGAATCTCCGTACTGTCTTACATGGTGGCTGTATCAATTTACATTCCCACCAGCAATAAAAGAGGGTTCCCTTTTCTTCATGTTGTTAAGATGGTAGTACTCCTCCAAACTGAGCTATAGGTTCAACAGAATACCTATCAGAATCTTAGCTGCCATTTTTGCAGAAACTGGCAAGCTCATTGTAAAATTCATCTAACATGTAAGGAGTATCCAAAACAGTCTCTAAAAAGATCAAAGTTAGAGAATTTATATTTTCCAATTGCAAAACTTATTCTAAAGCTGTACTATTCAAGTCAGTGTGCTGTTTCATAAGGATCAATGAAATAAAATTAAAAGTCCATAAATAAACTGTTCCCTTTGTGGTCAGTTGATTTTTGACAAAGCTGCAAGAAAAGTCAGTGGGCAAAAGATAATCTTTTCAACAAAGAGTACTGGGACAACTAGATAGTCACATACAAAAGAATCAAGTTGAACCCCTTCCTTATATCATACACAAAATTTAAATTGTGTGTAATATGCCTAAATTTAGGAGGTAAAATTATAAAAACTTAGGAAAAAATAGGAGTAGTTTTTTCATGATGCTTAGATCAGGCAGTGGTTTCTTAGATTTGATATTAAAAATACAAGTAACAAAAGAAAAATAGATATATTGAACTTCTTCAAAATTAAAAATATCTGGGCTTCAAAGGACAGCTTCATGAAAGTGAAAATATAACACTTAGAATGGAAAAAACGTTTGCAGATCATATCTGATAAGGGGTTTGTATCAATAAAAGAACACAGGGAAAATGTATTCAATATCTTATAACCTATAATGGAAAAGAATCTGAAAAGAATATATATATATATACACACACATACATATAGCTGAATCACTTTGCTGAACACCTGAATCATTGTAAATCAACCATACTTCAATTTTAAAAAAAGGAAAAAATATTAAGAGCCCTTACAACTTAATAATAAAACTAAGAATAACCCATAAAGGGTTTTGAATACACATTTCTGCAAAAAATATGTCACATTGTTCAAATAAGCATATGAAAAAAATTCAGCATCATTAACTCTTAGGGAGATGTGTGTCAAACCTGAAATGATTTATCACCTCACACTCACAAAAATGTCTACAGTAAAAAAGGCAGTAACAGGTGTTGGTAAATTGGAACTACTCACATATTGCTGGCAGGGTTTTACAGAGGTGCTAATTTGGAAAAGATTTTAGCAGTTTATCAGAAAAGCTAGCCATAAAGTTTCTGTGTGATGCAGCAGTTCCATTTCTAGATAAATACCTATGATAAACAAAAATAGTCACCTGTAGTTTAATTTTCATAGCAATGTTATTTAAAAAGTAGAAACAGCTGAAATATTCATCACCTGATAAATGGATGAATAAATGTGGTATATCCATAAAATGGAATATTATTTGGCCATTAAAGGAAGAAAGTATTGATATGTGTGACAGCATGGATTCACCTTGAAAACATCATGCTAAATGATAGAAACCAAATGTAAAGGCCACATTGTGCAGATTCATTTATATAAAGTCAGTGGAATAGGCAAACTCATACAGACTGAAGGTAGATTGAGGGTTACCATGGACTACGGGGGCTTCCTTGATAGCTCAGTTTGTAAAGCATCCACCTGCAGTGCAGGAGACCCCGGTTCTATTCCTGGGTCAGAAAGATCCACTGGAGAAGGGAAAGGCTACCCACTCTAGTATTCTTGGCCTTCCCTGTGTCTCAGCTGGTAAAGAATCCACCTCCAATGAGGGAGACCTGGGTTTGATCTCTGGGTTGGGAACATCCCCTGGAGAAGAGAAAGGCTCCCCACTCTAGTATTCTGGCCTAGAGAATTCCATGGGCTGTATAATCCATGGGATTGCAAAGAGTTGGACATGACTGAGTGACTTTCACTTTCACGTGGACTAGGGGAAGGGCAAAATGGAGAATGAGTACTAAACGGTACCAAGTTTCTTGTAGAGGTGATGAAAACACTCTAATTAGACAATGGTATGCTAAAAAAAACAACACTGGATTGTACACTTAAAAGGATGGATTGTATGGTATGTGAATTAGGTCTCCATAAAACTCTCTTTTAAAAAATGAACAATGCTGTACGTTTAAAAAACAAAGATGAAGATTAAAAACAGCCAACATGGGGGCAGTGCTAAGATGGCAGAGGAATAGGACAGGGAGACCCACTTTCTCCCCCCACAAATTCATCAAAAGATCATTTGAATGCTGAGGAAATAGCACAAAACAACTTCTGAATGCTGGCAGAGGACACCAGGCACCCAGAAAGGCAGCCCATTGTTTTTGAAAGGAGATAGGACAAAATATAAAAGATAAAAAGAGAGACAAAAGAGTTAGGGACAGAGACCCATCCTGGGGAGGGAGTTATAAAAGAAGTTTCCAAACATCAGGAAACCTTCTCACTGGTGGTCTGTGGGGAGTTTTGGAATCTCAGAGGGCAACATACCAGGAGGAAAAAATTAATAAAACCCACAGATTACATGCATAACTGCAACTCCCAGAGGAGAAGTAGCCCAAGACGCTTGTGTCCACCACCGGCAAGTAGGTCTGAACAGGGAGGCTCAGGCTTCATTGCTTAGGGTAAGGACTGGGCCTGAATGCCCTGAGGGCAATCTGAGGGAGCTAACTGTGAGATGAAGTGAAGTGAAGTCACTCAGTTGTGTCCGACTCTTTGCAACCCCGTGGACTGTAGTCTACCAGGCTCCTCCATCCATGGGATTCTCCAGGCAAGAATACTGGAGTGGGTTGCTATTTCCTTCTCCAGGGGATCTTCCTGACCCAGGGATCAAACCCGGGTCTCCTACATTGCAGGCAGACGCTTTAACCCCTGAGCCACCAGGGAAGCCCAACTGTGGGATAGCCAGAGAAAGAAAAGAGAGAGAGAGAGAACTTTTACGCAAAAAGCTCTAACCTAACGCACAGAACAAAGGACTGAGTGAATACCAGAGGAGAGCTAGCCAGCTGTGGATTGGCCCATGCCCCACCGGAGGCGGAGACAGCCATAGCCCGAAGGCAAGGGACAAACTCGGCCCCAGAGATGGCATCCTCTACCAAACTGCGAGCAGGCTCTAGTTGCTAACCAAGATTCCTGGGGTCCTGGACGGTTGACATCTGCCAGGAGGGTCGTAGCCAGAGATCATTTCCCCAGAGGAGACACAGGGCATACCTGAGATGGCTCTCCCACTGCGCACCAGGAAACCGAGCGGCTGGGACAGGAGAGGTGATAAGATGCATTGCTCCACCTGGGGAGCATACGCTCACCAAGCACGTGGTCGCTTGAGCTGCTCAGACCTGGGAAGGGCACAAAATGCAGGCCCAACTGAGTCTGTGCCTTTGTGGAGTACCGAGAACCTGAACCTGAGTGGCTTAGACCTAGGAAGTGCACACAAGCCAGGGCCCACCTTAGACGGTTCCCCTGCAGAGCAACCTGGAGCCTGAGCAGTATAGACCTGGAAAGAGCACATGCCGTGAGTGGAGGCAAACCCAGTGTGACCCAGACACTGTAAGCACTCCCCACACATGCCAGTGGTATTTGTTTGAAGTGTTCCTCCCTCCTCGCAGCACAGTTGAATAAGTGAGCCTAAATAAATGACCACCTTCGCCCCCTTGTGTCAGGGTGGAAGTTAGATACTGAAGAGACTTGTAAACAGAGGAAACCAAAATAAACAATGAAGAGGGAACCACTTTGGAAGTGACATGTGCAATAGATTAAAACCCTGTACTTAGCATTGGCTAATTGGAAGGGTCCTATAGACCTTGAGAAGAAGTATAAGCTGAAACAAGGAACTATTTGAAACTGAACTGACTCCACACTGCCCTTAATTCTCCAGAGAAATTCCTAGACATATATTACTATTATCACCTTTTTAATTAAAAAGGTTTTAAGTTCTTTATTACTCCTTTAATTTTCATTTTTAAAACCTACTAATACCTTGCAAAAGAAAAGACCCTACTTTTAAAGCAAATTTCATATACTTTTTTTTATAACTTTTGCAATTTTGTTTTTTTTTTTAATATTGTATTTTTGAGAGTATAATCTCTACTCTAGGTTTTTAATCTTTGCTTTTTGGTATTTGTTATCAATTCTGTACCTTTAAGAATCCAATCTTCAGTACCCATTTTTACTTAGGAGTGTGATTACTGGCTTGATTGCTCTCTCCCCTTTTGACTCTCCTTTTTCTCCCTCAGGTCACCTCTATCTCCTCCCTCCCACTTCTCTTCTCTACTTACCTCTGTGAATCTCTTTGGATATTTCAGGCTGTGGAGAACACTTAGGGAGCTGATCACAGGCTCAATTGGTGTCTCTCCTTTTGATTCCCCCTCCTCTCCTCCTGGTCACCTCTATCTCCTTCCTCCCTCTTCCCTTCTCTTGGAACTCCTTGAACCTCTCTGAGTGTTCCAGACTGTGGAGAGCAAATAGGGAATTGATTACTGGCTAGGCTGCTCTCTCCCCTTTTGACCCCCCCTCTTCTACTCCTGGTCACCTTTATCTCCCTCTTCCCTCTTCTCTTTTCCATGTAACTCTGTGAACCTCTCAGGATGTCCCCCACTATGGAGAATCTTTTCACCATTAACCTAGATGTTTTATCATTGGTGCTGTATGGATAGAGAAGTGTTGAGGCTATGGTAAGAATAGGACTGAAAGCCAGAGGCAGGAGGCTTAAATCCAAAACCTAAGAACACCAGAAAACTCCTGACTCCAGGGAACATTAATCAACAAGAGCTCATCCGAAAGCCTCCATACCTACACTGAAACCAAGCTCCACCCAAGAGCCAACAAGTTTCAGAGCAAGACATACCAAGCTAGTTCTCCAGCAATGCAGGAATATAGCCCTGAGCTTCAATATACAGGCTGCCCAAAGTCACACCAAACCCATAGACACCTCAAAACTCACTACTGGAAACTTCATTGCACTCCAGAGAGAAGAAATCCAGCTCCACCCACCAGAACACCGACCCAAGCTTCCCTAACCAGGAAACCTTGACAAGTCACTTGTCCAAACCCACCCACAGGGAGGAACCTCCACAATAAAGAGGAACTACAAACTTCCAGCATACAGAAATGCCACTCCAAACACAGCAATCTAAACAAGATGAAAAGGCATAGAAATATTCAGCAGGTAAAGGAACATGATAAAACCCTACCAAACCAAACCAAAGAATAGGAAATAGGGAGTCTACCCAAAAAAGAATTCAGAATAATGATAGTAAAAATGATCCAAAATCTTGAAAAGAAGATGGAGTTACAGATAAATAGTCTGGAGACCAAACATGATGAGATACAAGAAAAGTTTAACAAGGACCTAGAAGAAATAAAAAAGAGTCAATCAGTAATGAGTAATGCAATAAATGAGATCAAAAGCACTCTGGAGGGAACCAACAGTAGAATAACCGAGGCAGAAGTAGGATAAGTGAGGTGGAAGATAGAATGGTGGAAATAAATGAAGCAGAGGGGAAAAGAGAAAAAGAATTAGGACAATCTCAGACACCTCTGGTACAATGTTAAACACCCCAACATTTAAATCAAAGGAGTCTCAGAGGAAGAAGACAAAAAGAAAGGCCATGAAAAAAATACTTGAGGAGATGAGAGTTGAAAACATCCCTAAAATGGAGAAGGAAGTAGTCACCCAAGTCCAAGAAACCCACAGAGTCCCAAACAGGATAAACCCAAGACGAAACAGCCCAAGACACACATTAATCAAATTAATGAAGATCAGACACAAAGAACAAATATTAACAGCAGCAAAGGAAAAACAACAAATAACACACAAGGGGATCCCATAAGGATAACAGCTGATCTTTCAACAGAAACTCTTCAGGCCAGAAGGGAGTGGCAGGACATACTTATGAAAGGTTGTTGTTGAATTGTGACGCTGGGATTCTTGGCCCCCGGAGGAGAAGAATTCAGTCCGGGGCCAGAGACGAGGCTTGATCGCTCAGAGCTTTTGTGTAATAAAGTTTTATTAAAGTATAAAGGAGATAGAGAAAGCTTCTGACATAGGCATCAGAAGGGGGCAGAAAGAGTACCCACTTGTTAGTATTAGCAATGAGTTTATATACTCTCCAATGAATCCAAAGAATGTCTGGAGGGTGTAAAGACCTCACCAGACCTACTCCCATAATTTACATTTTAAGATAACAGAATTAGCCAGAAGGTTTAATCCAGAGACTGTCCTCAGGCAGAATACATTGTTTTTATATAATCCTTGTAAAGAGCAGGTCTACTCCCATAATTTACAGAATTAGCCAGAAGGTTTAATCCAGAGACTGTCCTCAGGCATAATACATTGTTGTTATATAATCCTAAGGAATGTAGAGAAGGAAAAAAAAAAAGTTTGTCCTTTCTTCCTCCTTGAGAATTCCAGACCCCTCTCTCCTTGGGGACCCCTAGACTTCTTATCAACCTACCTAGGAAATGCCTCTCTCACTTAAAGCGATGAAAGAGAAAAACCTACAACCCAGATTACTGTACCCAGCAAGGATCTCATTCAGATATGAAGGAGAAATCAAGAGCTTTACAGACAAGCAAAAGCTCAGAGAATTCAGCACCACTAAACCAGCTCTTCAACAAATTCTAAAGGATATTCTATAGACAGGAAACACAGAAAAGGTTTATAAACTTGAACCCAAAACAACAAAGTAAATGGCCACGGATCATACTTATCACTACCTTAAATGTAAATGGGTTGAATGCCCCAATCAAAAGACAGAGACTGGCTGAATGGATACAAAAACAAGACCCCTGTATATGCTGTCTACAAGAAACCCATCTCAAACAAAGGACACATACAGACTGAAAGTGAAGGGCTAGAAAAGCATATTTCACACAAATGGAGACCAAAAGAAAGCAGGAGTAGCAATACTCAAATCAGATAAAATAGACTTTAAGGCCATGAAAAGACACAAAGAAGGACACTACATAATGATCAAAGGATCAATCCAAGATGAAGATATAACAATTGTAAATATATATGCACCCAACATAGAAGCACTGCAATATGTAAGGCAAATGCTAACAAGTATAAAAGGGGAAGTTAACAATAACACAATAATATTGGGAGACTTTAATACCCACTCACACCTATGGATAGATCAACTAAACAGAAAATTAGCAAGGAAACACAAATTTTAAATGATACAATGGACCAGTTAAACCTAATTTATATCTATAGGACATTTCACTCTAAAACAATGAATTTTACCGTTTTCTCAAGTGCATAAAGAACCTTCTCCAGGATAGATCACATCCTGCACCATAAATCTAGCATTGGTAAATTCAAAAAAGTTGAAATCATTCCAAGCATCCTTTCTGACTGCAATGCAGTAAGATTGGCATCACTGACTCAATGGACGTGAATGTGAGTGAACTCCGGGAGCTGGTGATGGACAGGGAGGCCTCAGTTCAGTTCAGTCGCTCAGTCGTGTCCGACTCCTTGCGACCCCATGAATCGCAGCACGCCAGACCCCCCTGTCCATCACCATCTCCCGGAATTCACTCAGACTCGCATCCATCGAGTCCGTGACGCCATCCAGCCATCTCATCCTGGGTCGTCCCCTTCTCCTCCTGCCCCCAATCCCTCCCAGCATCACAGTCTTTTCCAATGAGTCAACTCTTCGCATGAGGTGGCCAAAGTGCTGGAGTTTCAGCTTTAGCGTCATTCCTTCCAAAGAAATCCCAGGGTTGATCTCCTTGCAGTCCAAGGGATTCTCAAGAGTCTTCTCCAACACCACAGTTCAAAAACATCAATTCTTCGGCATTCAGCCTTCTTCACAGTCCAACTCTCACATCCATACATGACCACTGGAAAAACCATAGCCTTGACTAGACGGACCTTAGTTGGCAAAGTAATGTCTCTGCTTTTGAATATGCTATCTAGGTTGGTCATAACTTTTCTTCCAAGGAGTAAGCCTCTTTTAATTTCATGGCTCCAGTCACCATCTGCTGTGATTTTGGAACCCCCAAAAAGAAAGTTTGACACAGTTTCCACTGTTTCCCCATCTATTTCCCATGAAGTGATGGGACCAGATGCCATGATCTTCGTTTTCTGAATGAGCTTTAAGCCAACTTTTTCACTCTCCTCTTTCACTTTCATCAAGAGGCTTTTTAGTTCCTCTTCACTTTCTGCCATAAGGGTGGTGTCATCTGCATAACTGAGGTTATTGAGATTTGTCCCAGCAATCTTGATTCCAGCTTGTGTTTCTTCCAGCCCAGCGTTTCTCATGATGTACTCTGCATGAAGTTAAATAAGCAGGGTGACAGTATACAGCCTTGACGTACTCCTTTTCCTATTTGGAACCAGTCTGTTGTTCCGTGTCCAGTTCTAACTGCTGCTTCCTGACCTGGATACACATTTCTCAAGAGACAGGTTAGGTGGTCTGGTATTCGCATCTCTCAGAATTTTCCACAGTTTCTTGTGATCCACACAGTCAAAGGCTTTGGCATAGTCAATAAAGCAGAAATAAATGTTTTTCTGGAACTCTCTTGCTTTTTCCATGATCCAGCGAATGTTGGCAATTTGATCTCTGGTTCCTCTGCCTTTTCTAAAACCAGCTTGAACATCAGGGAGTTCACAGTTCACATATTGCTGAAGCCTGGCTTGGAGAATTTTGAGCATTACTTTACTAGCATGTGAGATGAGTGCAATTGTGCGGTATTTTGAGCATTCTTTGGCATCGCCTTTCTTTGGGATTGGAATGAAAATGGACCTTTTCCAGTCCTGTGGCCACTGCTGAGTTTTCCAAACTTGCTGGCATATTGAGTGCAGCACTTTCACAGCATCATCTTTCAGGATTCAAAATAGCTCAACTGGAATTCCATCACCTCCACTAGCTTTGTTCATAGTGATGCTTTTTACGGCCCACTTGACTTCGAGCCAGTTCACTAAGCGCAACAGAGAGGAGCTACCCCACGTCCAAGGTCAGGGCAGCGGCCTAGAGTGCCAGGCTGCGACGGTGCAGGAACAGCCCAGAGGAGCTATCTTGCGTCCGAGGTCAGGGGTGACAGCTGAGAGGAGCTACGCTGCATCCGAGGTCAGTAGTGGCAGCTGTGAGGAGCTACCCCGCGTCTGAGGTCAGGGTGATGGCCAGGAGGAGACACCTCGCGTCCGAAGTCAGGGGTGGTGGCCAAGAGGAGCTACCCCTTGTCCGAGGTCAGTGGTGGCCGGGAGGAGACACCCCGTGTCTGAGATCAGGGGCGGCCAGGAGAAGCCACCTCGCACCCAAGGCCAGGGGCAGTGACCTTGAGGAGCCACCTCACCAGGGCCAGCGGCTGGGAGGAGCAACCTGAGGAGTGGTGGCTGCGCAGGCACAGGAGGGCCTAGAGGAGCTATCCCACGTTGAAGGTCAGGAACGGTGGCGGTAAAGAGATACCCCTCTTCCAAGGTAAGGAGCAGCAGCTGTGCTTTGTTGGAGCAGCCGTGAAGAGATACCCCACGCCAAGGTAAGAGAAACCCAAGTAGGATGGTAGGTGTTGCAAGAGGGCATCAGAGAGCAGACACACTGAAACCATACTCACAGAAAACTAGTCAATCTAATCACACTAGGACCACAGCCTTGTATAACTTAGTGAAATCAAGCCATGCCTGCGGGACAACCCAAGACGGGCGGGTCACGGTGGAGAGGCCTGACAGAATGTGGTCCACTGGAGAAGGACAGGGAGGCCTGCCGTGCTGCAATTCATGGGGTCGCAAAGAGACAGACATGACTGAGCAACTGAACTGATAGGAAAAATCTATTAAAAGTACAAACATATGGAGGATAAATAACACACTTCTAAATAACCAACAAATCACAGAAGAAATCAAAAAAGAAATCAAAATATGCATAGAGACTAATGAAAATGAAAACACAATAACCCCAAACCTATGGGACCCTGTAAAAGCAGTGCTAAGGGGAAGGTTCATAGCAATACAAGCCTACCTCAAGAAACAGGAGAGAATTCAAATAAATAACCTAACTCTACACCTAAAGCAACTAGAAAAAAAGAAATGAAACACCCCAGGGTTAGTAGAAGGAAAGAAATCTTAAAAATAAGGGCAGAAATAAATGCAAAAGAAAGAAGACCATAGCAAAAATCAACAAAGCTAAAAGCTGGTTCTTTGACAATATAAATAAAATTGACAAACCATTAAACAGACTCATCAAGAAACAAAGGGAGAAGAATCAAATCAACAAAATTAGAAATGAAAATGGAGAAATCACAACAGACAACACAGAAATACAAAGGATCATAAAAGACTACTATTAGCAACTAAATGTCAATAAAATAGACAACTTGGAAGAAATGGACAAATTCTTAGAAAAGTATAACTTTCCAAAACTGAACCAGGAAGAAATAGAAAATCTTAACAGACCCATCACAAGCATGGAAATCGAAACTGTAATCAGAAATCTTCCAACAAGCAAAAACCCAGGACAAAACAGCTTCACAGCTGAATTCTACCAAAGATTTAGAGAAGAGCTAACACCTATCCTACTCAAACTGTTCCAGAAAATTGCAAAGGAAGGTAAACTTCCAAACTCATTCTATGAGGCCACCATCACCCTAACACCAAAACCAGACAAAGATGCCACAAAAAAGGAAAACTACAGGCCAATAGCACTGATAAATATAGATGCAAAACTCCTTAACAAAATTCTAGCAATCAGAATCCAACAACAGATTAAAAGATCAAACATCATGACCAATAGGACTTTATCCCAGGGATGCAAGGATTCTTCAATATCCACAAATCAATCAATGTGATGCACCACATTAACAAATTGAAAGATAAAAACCATATGATTATCTCAACAGATGCAGAGAAAGCCTTTGATGAAATTCAACATCCATTTATGATAAAAACTCTCCAGAAAGCAGGCATAGAAGAAACATACTTCAACATAATAAAAGACATATATGATAAACCCACAGCAAACATTATCCTCAATCGTGAAAAATTGAAAGCATTTCCCCTAAAGTCAGGAACAAGACAATGGTGCCCACTCTCACCACTACTATCCAGTAGTTTTGGAAGTTTTAGCCACAGCAATCAGAGCAGAAAAAGAAATAAAAGGAATCCAGATTGGAAAAGAAGATGTAAAACTCTCACTGTTTGCAGATGACATGATCCTCTACATAGAAAACCCTAAAGACTCCACCAGAAAATTACTAGAGTTAATCAATGAATATAATAAAGTTACAGGATTTAAAATCAAGACATATAAATCCCTTGCATTCCTATACACTAACAATAAGAAAACAAAAAGAGAAATTAAGGAAACAATTCCATTCACCATAACAAGGAAAAGAATAAAATACTTAGGAATAAATCTACCTAAAGAAACAAAAGACCTATATATAGGAAACTATAAAACACTGATGAAAGACATCAAAGATGACACAAATAGATGGAGAAATATACCATGTTCATGGATTGGAAGAATCAATATAGTGAAAATGAATATACTACCCAAAGCAATCTATAGATTCAATGCAATCCCTATCAAGCTACCAACAGTATTTTCAGAGAACTAGAATAAATAATTTCACAGTTTGTCTGGAAATACAAATAACCTTGACTAGCCAAAGCAATCTTGAGAAAGAAGAATGGAACTGGAGGAATCAACCTGCCTGACTTCAGGCTCTACTACAATGCAACAGTCATCAAGACAATATGGTACTGGCACAAAAACAGAAACATAGATCAATGGAACAAAATAGGAAGCCCAGAGATATATCCACGCACCTATGGGCACCTTATCTTTGGCAGAGGAGGCAAGAATATACAATGGAGAAAAGACAATCTCTTTAACAAGTGGTGCTGGGAAAACTGGTCAACCACTTGTAAAAGAATGAAACTAGAATACTTTCTAACTCCATACACAAAAATAAACTCAAAATGGATTAAAGATCTAAATGTAAGACCAGAAACTATAAAACTCCTAGAGGAAAATATAGGCAAAACACTCTCCAACATAAATCACAGCAGGATCCTCTATGACCCACCTCCCAGAGTAATGGAAATAAAAACAAAAATTAAAAACTGTGACCTAATTAAACTTAAAAGCTTTTGCACAATGAAGGAAACTATAAGCTAGGTGAAAAGACAGACTTCAGAATGGGAGAAAATAATAGCAAATGAAGCAACTGACAATTAATCTCAAAAATATACAAGCAACTCCTGCAGCTCAATTCCAGAAAAACAAATGACCCAAACAAAAAATGGGCCAATGAACTAAACAGACATTTCTCCAAAGAAGACATACAGATAGTTAAAAAACACATGAAATGATGCTCAACATCACTCATTATCAGAGAAATGCAAATGAAAACCACAATGAGGTACCTTCTCACACCAGTCAGAATGGCTGCTATCCAAAGGTCTACAAGCAATAAATGCTGGAAAGGATGTGGAGAAAAAGAAACCTTCTTACACTGTTGGTGGGAATGCAAACTTGTACAGCCACTATGGAGATTCCTTAAAAAACTGGAAATATAACTGCCGTATGACCCAGCAATCCCACTGCTGGGCATACACACTGAGGAAACCAAAATTGAAAGAGACACGTCTACCCCAGTGTTCGTTGCAGCACTGTTTATAATAGCCAGGACGTGGAAGCAACCTAGGTATCCATCGGCAGACGAATGGATAAGAAAGCTGTGGTACATACATATACACGATGAAATATTACTCAGCTATTAAAAAGAATACATTTGAATCAGTTCTAATGAGGTGGATGAAACTGGAGCCTATTATACAGAGTGAAGTAAGTCAGAAAGAAAAACACCAATACAGTATACTAACATGTATATATGGAATTTAGAAAGATCATAATGATGACACTATATGCAAGACTTCAAAAAAGACACAGATGAACAGATTTTTGGACTCTGTGGGAGAATGCGAGGGTGGGATGATTTGAGACAATAGCATTGAAACATGTATATTATAATATGTGAAATGGTTTGCCAGTTCAGGTTTGATGTATGAGACAGTGTGCTCAGAGCTGATGTCCTGGGATGTAGAAGGATGGGATGGGGAGGGTGGTGGGAGGGAGGGTCAGGATGGGGAACACATGTACACCCATGGCTGATTCATGTGAATGTATGGCAAAAACCACCACAATATTGTAATTAGCCTCCAATTAAAATAAATTTTAAAAAAAAACAGCCAATATACCCACTATTTAAAAACTTTTGTTGAAACATTTAGTGTTTCCTGCTTGCAGTTTATTGTGTATTTTATTACTTGTAATTCACATATATATTTAACTTTTATTCTGTTGTTTTCCCTCTTTACATTAGTTGTGTTTGTTTGTTTGTTTGTTTGTTTTTTTCCATTTTGCTTCCTGGTCTTTATAACTACCATTGATGCTAACTACTTATTTTCCAGAAGTAGACATATCGCATCTTACTTTACATTTCCTCTATTTGCCATTCAATTTGTATTCATTTCTTTGCTATAATGTGAGTGAATCAAAAAACAGTTTTGTATATGTACTTTTTCTTATATTAGGAGTTATTTCGTCCACCAGTTGGTAAAAAGCAAGTGTTAACGCTGTGTCAAATACTATGAAACATTTTCTAATGTTGGTGAATTTTGCCAAATTTCCTTCCATAGGAGTTTCTCTGTCATTTTGTTAAGTATTGTGTAGCCAAGTATTAATGGCTCTCTTTCCACTGCCACTAACATTATGTCCACAGGATTTTCTGCAGACCCCAAATGTGCAAATTCACCCTAAGCCTTTGAGAAATTGGCCATGTGCCATTAAGAGGATGAGAGCAAGCATGAAATTGGTTATAAACAGGTGCATTGCACAATTGATTATCCAAGCCTCTGTCTCTTCTATAATTAATCATAGGCTCTTTACAAGAGTCATGTTGCAGAGAAACTCACCATTTACAGAGCCAGGAACGTACCTGGTATCAGGACAGAGGGTAAAGATGAGCAGAGGCAGAAAAAAACAGAATGTCATTTCAGAGCAAGTCTGTTCCTGTGGGCCTAGGGACTTCACATCATGGAAGTGCCCTGAACTGCTTCCTGTCTGAGAATTTAAATCATCAGACTACACACCTAGTCTTTTAGGGGGCTCTGTAATTGCTGAGGGAACCAGTTTCCTGGGCCAGGTCCATTAGTTGTTATAAGTAAATTTTGGGAAATGGCCATGCAACCCTCACCAAGGGTTTTCTATAGGATACTTTCATAAAAGTAGAGTTTGGTTATTGGCCCAAGGATTCCACCTAGCCATAGCCATGCATGTTATATGGGAGCCCACAGACTTCTTTCAGGCTAAGAAAGAAGGTGATTTTCTTACAATGCAGAACTGAGTCTAAGACCCAGTTCTAGGTGGTCCACCAGAAACAAATGGTGATGTTGAATTGAACAGCTGGCATCTTTTGCAACATGAATTCTCAGGGAGACAAGCTTAAAGCAAATCACCAGCTGGCATAGCATTCTAATTTCTGACAGATGTATTAATCATAAGTTTTTATTTCCACAAGTTTTTAGGCCTGCACCCTCACCTCACTCCTGCATCCATAATTTATGTGCTTAATTCATAGTTCACATTGGTGAAATATACAGGGTGGATTTAGAATTTAGAATTGGAATTTCTCAATCTTTAAAGTCATTACATTCTCATGTGTTTTTCATACTCAGTCCAGAAAAAGTCTGTATTTCTACCATTAATGTTTCACTCTTTCCTTTTCCTCAGAGTTTGAAAGATCTATGCCCCATATTTTTCTTAGCATTACAGCTTTTTTGAGAAGATTCTTGTAATTCATCCATTAATTCCCATTGTTTATGAAGTGTCTTGTCCATCATTCCTCATGTTTTCAGAATCCACATTAAATCTACACCTTTGTGTATATTTGAATTTCTTCAACAGTCCTTTTCTATAGCTTTTTTCTTTTTCACTTTGAACTTTTTCATATCTATGTTTCATATCTGCCAACATAGAATTCTTTTCAAACTCTAATATTATAGTAGTAATCACTATAGTAATATTTTAAAGGCACCTCAACTTATATTTTATTCATTTATTGCCCTTTTTTTTCATGTACTTTCTTTGTTCCCTGCATGTTGCTGAGCACTGAGGAGCCAGTGGTGAACAAAAAGTAATTGTCTCCCTGTTTTCATGAAATTCATTGTCTTGTAGAGGTGCCAGATAAGTAGATAAGACTTAAAATTGTAACTACCATAAATATTCTGAAGAATAGGTAAAGGATGCTGGGAGGGTGTATGAAAGGAGGATATAATCTGGTTTGAAAAATCAGGGAAGTGAGTTTGAGAAAGTGACACTGAGCTGAGACAGAAGGGATAAATAGGGTTACTTTTGTGAGTGAGGGAGGGGAGGGAAATAAAAATGTTCCAGACAGAGGGAAGAGTATGTGCAAATCTTATCATGGGAGCAGAGAGTGTCCATGACTCTGAACAAAGGCCACTGTGACTGAAATACTTGAGGAGTGGGAGTGTGATAAGAGGTAAAGTTGGTGAAGAAAGCAATGGCCATATTAATATTTGTCTTCATCCTGGGAGCAGTTACATTAATTTCAGTTATCACTGTCTTAGAGCAGCAAATGTTGATCATTTATAACCATTAGAATCATTATCTCTGTTATCCATTGGGCAATATCCAACAAGTCTGAATTCAAATACCTGTATGGCCTAGTGGAGTTACTGGTGCTATTCTTGCTGTTGGCATGTGATCTTTCTTGCCCTTGGTTTTGAAAGTATTATTTTAAAGTACCCAATAATGCTTTCTGATTCCATATTTTCTCTTAACTAATCGTCTGTCCTAGTGGTGCCTGGCACAGTGCTCATGCTTAGCCAGTGATCAGTAGATGCTTGCAGGGTGGTGAGGGAGAAAGAAAGAGCTTGAGGTTGCCAGAGGCCTTCTAGAACGCAAAATGCAAATGCAAAGGCCTCTCAAGTAGTCATTGAGAGAGCCATGTGCTAGTATCTCACAAATTTCTTTCTTTAAAAAAAAAACTTTTATTTAGAAAAGCTAAAATGATTGTATGCTAATTTGAGCAGTGAGGTTGTTTAAGAAAAGACCTTTTTTTTTTTTTTCTTTTTGACTACACCTCAAGGCTTGTGGTATTCTAGTTCCCTGACCAGGGATCAAACTCAGGCCTCAGCAGTGAAAGTGCAGAGTCCTAATGACTGGCCCACCAAGAATTCCCAAGAAAATTCAATTTTTTATGTCCTCCAAGAGTTGGAGTCCACTGGGTATGCTTTGTTCTTTCTTTAGTCCTGGAGGAAAACAACAACTGATTTTTCAAATAGTAATTTGTTCCTCTCTTTGCCATGTTTAAAATTCTTATGATTCCTCAGACAGTTCCTTCTGGAAAAACCTTTCCTCTTCTACCCTGGCCAGCCCCAGTGGGTTCACCTTTACACGCTCTGGGACTCTGACAGGAGGTAAGATGCATGAATGTTTCTTCACTGGGAACAAATTTGTGATGCAAGAAAAGAGAAAGAGAGTGGATCTATGAACACTGTTTCAAATTGAAGCATATTTCCCTCTAAATTATTACTTCTTCTTCAGTTGACTTCTGCTTTCTAAAATGATTCCCCTCTTTTCAAACCCACTCTGTTGCCATTATCTGGGTTGGGTGTTGACCGATGTAATCAGAGTTGACAGTACACCAACCTGATTTGAATATACCTCCTGTCATAGGAATGTGAAACTGAAACATCAAACAGCATTCTGATAGATCATTCACTCCTGTGTTGGAGATAATTGTTTCCTCAGAGTCGTAGAAGGCTTTATATAACTTGGCTAAAACCAAAGAAGCTCATTAGGTTCATTTCAGATCTGCAGAGCTTCACAGAACGGTTTCAGTGTACAGGATACTGTCATATGTGACAAGCCGACAGGTACTATTCCAGTCCTCACAAATCCCATGCACAAATGTAATTATCATTCAAAGCAGATCTGGTATTTACTATATTAATCAAACACATGGAAAGCTTTGGGAATGAATGTGAAAGAACTCTGTAGAGAAGGTTAACAGTTGGTGTCTTATGTTTTGACCTAATTTGTTTAAGCAACTACATCTGTTGAGGGCCAAGTCCTGTGCTGGGTGCTGGAAATAGGAAGATGGAAAATTTCTTGCCTTTGAGAAGCTCACAGGCTAGTGATGAAGACATAAATAGATCACTGTCATGAAATGTGGCAACTGTAGCATTAGAGGTATGTGTGTAATTGTAAAGAAGAACAAAGGAGGAGGACTGGAGCCTAGAGTAGAGCTTAGGTCATTTCTCAATATAGTTATTAGGAACTGGATCCTAAACAATGAATGGATAAGGGACAGGACAGGTCTCAATAAGGACACCGAGAGCAGTGGGAAGTAAGTGTGTAAAGACACAGAGGAGTAGAAAGTGTCTTGTTTGAGGAATGACTAGTCATTCTGCATTCCAGAACTACCCTCTTCCAGCAGGAGGAAATGCTAAACAAGTTGTTTGTAGGAAAGTTGTAAGCAGACCTAAGAAATTTGGATATTATAGAGCATTATGTGTCATTGAAAATTTCAGCCAGTGTCATGATCAAATACACTTTAGAAGAAGCACAAAAGAGAGGGATCTGGAGGCAAGAGACCAAAATGCGAGGTGCATGATGTGACCAAGCAAGAAGAGGTGAGGCCAGGGCTAAAGTTAGAGGGGCTCTGTTGCTGCCCACCAGCAGGCAGAAGAGAGAAAGGTGTTCTGCTGTTTTTCTCTTTCTGAACTGGCTGCCGTAATATATACATTTAGAATGTAACGTGTTAGATTGCTCAGAAATTTGATCAGTGTTGTTAAACTGAACTGAGTTAATTTTCTAAAGGAACCAGAATCAAACACAACTAATCATGGACATCAAGATTTTCATTTCTCATCTGCAAAATGGGGATAATTGTAGGACCTTCCTTGTAGGGCTGACCTGATAATTAAATGAGATAATGTCTGCCAAGCATCTGACTCTGCTGACCCACAGTAAACACATAGTAAGTGTTATTTATCATTACTAATGGAGAGTTAATAAGCATCTAGTCTGAGCCATTGAATACTAAGCCAGACAATAGAGATAAAGTCATGAAGAGAATGGGGCTTCCCAGGTGGCTCAATGGTAAGGAATCCATCTGCCAAGCAGGAGACCCAGTTTTGATTGCTGGGTTGGGAAGATTCCCCTGGAAAAGGAAATGGCAACCCACTCCAGTATTCCTGCCTGGGAAAATCCCATGGACAGAGGAGTCCATGGGATTCTGACAAAATCCATTCATCCATGGGATTTTGTTCTTGGTGGGCTATAGTCCAACAACTTAGCAACTAAACAACAGCAGCATGAAGAGAACAGAGACCTACTCTTCTTAGTCTCATAGTCTACCTGGAGAAAACAGTACATAAAGAAATTACTACAAGAATGGGACAAGTTGAAATAAAGGGTATGGGGAAGGTGTTAGAAGTTACACAAAAGAATGTTCACCCTCTGAGTAGAAGGACAAGGTGTAAGAGTTTTGCAAGAAAAGGCCATTTGCACCTGAGCACAAAGACTACATGAAAAAGGCATCCCAAGCAGATGAACAGAGCCTTTGTATACACAAAGCAGATTCTTTGAACCAGCAGCATTGGAATCAGCAGCATTTGGAATGTGTTATTAATATAAATGCAGATTCTTGAAGCCCACCCACACCACACCTAGAATCTGCAGTTTAGCAAAAGGTCAGGTGACTTGTGTCTATGTTAAAGCTTGAGAAGCAGTACAGAGATGTAGTCGTGAAAATTAACTTGATCACTATAGAATGTGTTATTTGCTGAATCTAAATGACTTATTTTAAAAATTAAAATATAATGGGTGAAAATTGGTATTTTCCCTTTCATAATTAATTTTTGAACTAGATTACATTTCAAAAGGAACCTATATGCTTAACTAACCAATGGATCAGAGACGTTCCCAGGGAAATTAGAAAATCCTTAGATGAATCAAAATAAAAAAATAACTTATGAAACTTCTGGGAGACTGCTAAAGGAGTTCCTAAACTATAACATAGGCATTTATTATAGCTATAAATGCCTATATTATAAGAGAAGAAAGGTCACAAGTCAGTAACATAACTTTCCGTATTAAGACACTGTGGGGAAAAAAGAGCTAACTAAACCTAGACCTAACAAAAAGAAGGAAATTATGAAGAATAGAATGAAAATTAATTTTAAAAAGAATAGAAAAACAATACAAAAATTGTTGAAACAAAAATTTGATTCTTTGAAAAGAGCTATAAAATTGATGTGTCTTCTGCTGGAATGATCAGAATGATCAGAAAAAAAGAGAAGACTCAAATTTCTAAAATAAGGGATGGTCTCAGAGAGTCAGATGACTAAGCCATTAAGCACAGCACGGGAATGATCAGTAAAATTCAGGGAACACAGTAGGTATATAATATGTAAAATGTTAAATAAGTGAATAAAAAATGAGGTACCATAAAAATTAAGGTAATTAATGCTATCATAATATTAGAGTTTTAAAATGATTCTATGTTATCAAATGGATGTGAAAATTTGAAGTAAATGAAAGAAAAATTCCATGGGACAGGATTATTGGAGAAAAACCTCAGATAAATACATTCCAGGATGTAGATCCTTGTTAATGTGCAGAAGATGTAACATTGTTAAGATGACAGCACTCCCCAAACTGATTTTCAGATTCAACAGAATTTTATAAAAATCCCAACTGGATTTATTTTTTACATAAATTGAGAAACTCAACTTAAAATGAAAAAGACTCAGAATACCCAAACAATCTTGAAAGAACAAAACTGTTGATGTAATACTTGCCAATTTCAAAATTTACTACAAAGCTACAGTAGTGTGGTACTGGCTTAAGGATAGACATAGAACAATAAAATAGAATTGAGAGTCCAGAAAGAAACCCTATATGTATGGTTAATTGATTTTTGTTGTGAGTGCTAAGATAATTCAACAGGGGAAAAAAATAGTCTTTGTAAGAAAGGGTTCTGGGACAACTGTGTATTCACATACAAAAAAATGACATTGGACCCCTTCCAAAATGAATTCAAAGTGGATTCTTGACCAAAATATAAGAATAAAAAGTGTTATAAGAAGATTTAGGAGTTAACCTTCACAACCTTGGATCAGGCAGTTTATTTGACATGACATTAAAAGTACAACTGACAAGGAAAAAAAAAGATAAACTGGACTTCATTAAAATTAATTTTTGCACATCAAAGGGCACTTATTTAAAAAGTGAAAAGACAATCCAGAAAAGGACATAATATACTTATAAATTTTACACATATAAAAAATTATCAGAGGGGATTCCATGGTGGCTCAGTGGTAAAGAATCTGCCCGCCAGTGGAGGAGACACGGGTTCAATTCCTGGTCCAAAAGGATGTCTCATGCCATGGAGCAACTAAGCCTGCACACCACAACTATTGAACCTATGTTCTAGAGCCCAGGAATCACAACTATTGAGTCCACACACAGCAACTGCTGAAGCTCTTGTGTCCTACAGCCGTGCTCTGTAACAAGAGAAGCCACTGCAATGAAAAGCCCACGCACAACAGCAAAGAGTAGCCCCCACTTGCTGCAACAGGAGAAAAGCTGGCACAGCAATGAAGACCCAGCACAGCCAAAATTAAACAAATAAAATAATTTTTACATGATCAGAGTAAATAATGATTTTTTTAGTGATCATAGGTAAATATTTTAAAAATAATTTTTAAATGATCATAGATAATAGTAAATGTTGATAAGAATGGGGAGAAATTGGAGCCCTCATACTTTGCTGATAAGGATATACAGTGGTATAGCCACTTCGAAAAACCTTTCTGAGTTTGTTTTTTTAAAAACAGCCAGTTCCTCAAAATATTAGAAATGGAGTGACCATGTAACCCAGCAGTTCCATTCCTGAGTATATACCCAAGATAATTAAAACATATATGGGAACAGACACTTGCGCATGAATAATTATAGGAGAATTATTCATTATAGCCAAGAATCAGAAACACTTCAAAAGCTGTTCAGTTGATAAATAGGTAAACAAAATGTCGTCTATCCTAGAATGAAATATTATTCAACAGTACAAAGGAAGGGTGTGCTGACACATCATGATCACTGAAGTATCTTGATCAGTACCACTGACACTACATCATGAATAAATCTTAAAAGTATTTTAAAGAACCTTTTACAGAAGTTATAAAAGAGCTAGTAACAAAAACTACATACTGTATGACTCCATTTATATGAAATGTCCAGAATAGATATATCTATGAGGTGGGGGTAGATTAATAGTTACCAAGGGCTAGGAGAGACTGGGGAAAATGAATGACATCTAATGGGTTTGGGATTTCTTTGGGGGTGACAAATATTCTAATATTGATTGTGCTGATGACTGCATAGCTGTAATATGCTAAACACCATTGAATTACTGTATATGTCATTTGAACAAATTGTATGATACGTATTATAGCTGAATAAAGCTGTTTTTTAGAAATACATCTATATGAAATAAGTTCTTATTTTGATGTCTGTGAACCTCTAGTCTAGAGCTATCTGTCCAGTCTAGGCTAGTGGCTACCATATTAGTGCAGATAGGAAACATTTTCCTCCTAGGAAGGTGTTACAGAAGTACTGGTCTGGAGCACACACTGTAGAGTATTCACCAGATTCATGAAACCCCGAAAATGGAGGATAGGAAACTTTGAGGATACTTGAGTCTTTTTCTGGAAAGAGGTGCATGGCTTTCAAAGAAGTTAAGTACCAAAGTCAGGAGATGCAGTTTTGATCTCTGGGTCAGAAAGATCCCCTAGAGAAGAAAATGGCAACCCACTGCAGTATTCTTGCCTGGAGAATCCCATGGACAGAGAAGCTTGGCAGGATGTCATGGAAGCCATGGAGTCGCAAGTAGTTGGACACAACTGAGCACATACACACAAGTACCAATGTGATCATAGCATTTTCTTACATCCCTGAACTGAACTAGTAAACTATCAAAGTAATTTCCTACTAGTCTTGTACTGCAGTGAAATTTCATTTTATTTGAGGGCCTGAGTTTACTAGCTATTGAAGAATCTAGAGCATAATTTTGTTAAATCTGCATTGCTTTTACCTGAAAAACCAAAGATTCCATTAAAATCTCCTTAAAGTATTATTTCTGTCTTCATTAAATAAGAACATAGAAATGATTATCACTCAAAGCAGTAAAAAAATATGCCAGAGGCAGTACTTAGTGTGGGTCAGATGGACATCAATCCACGAAAGAAAGTGAAAGCAAAGGTCATATTGAATTTGCTCTGACAAGAAGGTCATCATAGTGATGAGTGATGATGAGAACAGGCACAGTGGTGGAGGGCCACAGCGTGGACAGCTGGAGGGATCTCTGGCTGCACTCAGGAGGCCTAAGTGCCTGAGCAAAGCCCCTCTTTAGAGTCTCGTGCTCTAGAAGGAAGGTGAACGCCGGGGGTATCCCTGAGAAAGGCCATGGCAAATCACACATTACTGTGGAGATGCAAAGACATAAAACTGGAACTCTTTGATTTCATCTGGCATCCAGTTCAACCACCAGCTTGCCTGAAAAAAATGGAAATCTGCCCTCACAGCTGTCCCTACCAGTGTTTCTAAAATATCAACACCTGGCATCCCACAGTTGCTCTCTCAACGAGGAATTATTGCTTTGACTAAAGGACTAAAGCATGGCCACACCAAGCACATGTGACAGTGGCTGACAAATGGCTTATGTCAAATTCTCTGGAGATAAATATGTAACCCCTCCTGAGTAGACAGCACAGATGGATCCTCATACAGGGTCAGTCTCTGGTCCAGGCCAGTGGTGGTGGCTGTCTGAAAAGATTTCTACTTAGGTCACATACCTCTAGCTTTTACCTCTCAATGACAGGGAGGCACTATTTCTGATGGCAACCTTCCTTTCCTCTAAATCATGCCACCAGGAAGACCCAGACTATCAGATCAGATTTGCAGTCACCAGGTTTGCCAGTGGCATCAGGTATCAGATACATACACAGTAGTATCAACAATTCCTAACAATGCCATTTAAAGGGGTAAAAATGCTTTTTTCCGTTTGGCATAATACTCAGTTAATATTTTAAAGTTCTCAAGAAACCACTGTCTGCCTTCTTTTTACTTCAGATTCTTCTTTAATCTGTTAATGTGGCAGAGTAGTTGAAAAGATGAACTATAAGACACTTAGATGTGAACCTGAATTTGCCACTCTAGCTATGCGACCCTGGACACAGACTCTGTTATTCTGACTCTGTTTTTTAATCAGGAAAAATGGAATAGTAATAGGTGCTGTTTTAAAGGGCGGTAGAATCAAATGTTGTGATTTAAGTACGATTCACAACAATGCCTGGCTCAGTGTCAGAGCTCTAGAGTTGACAAGCTGAAGTTGTACTAATCAATTTCCATATATTACCTTATTTAGTCTTAATCTAAACCTTAATGCCAATGGCTAAATTCAGAATTATTGGGCAAAGAATATCTTCTGATGTTATTTTTGAAAGAAAAACAATATTAATATAGATATGTCCATGGGATTCTCCAGGCAAGAATACTTGAGTGGGTTGCTATGCCCTCCTTCAGAGATCTTCTGACCCAGGGGTTGAACCCACATCTCTTACATCTCCATTGGCAGGCGGGTTCTTTACCACTAGTGCCACCTGGGAAGCCCTGTGTATCTTAGTAATGTTTATATTTGTTTATCTGTTTTCATGATACTTGGAAGAAGTAACCTTTTTCCATCAATTATGTTCTCTCATCCTGTCTGGTGTCAGCTACAATTTGGCACTTACCAAAAGCATTGCCAATGACTGGACAGCAAAGGCATTTGCCATCTGCTTTTATGGAGAACCCTGCTGCTATAGCTGTTGACCATCAACAACCCCTGAGGGAGTTCAGGGTGGAGTGAGGCATTCTGTGCTCCAGGGAGTCTGGTGGGACAGGTCTTTAGGTAGTTGGATGTTTTTAGGAACAGATTTTATGATCTCAATCCTTGCATCTTCTCATATGGAGGGAAACATTAAATCCCTTCATGGTGACATCAGATCCTCATGACTAACAAAAAACCTTTTGAATAATGATTGCTTAATGGTATTGAACTCACCCTTCACCGAAACCTTATATATTGACCTTCCCCCACTGCCACTTTGGAGCAGTCTCTCAGAGCTATCTGAGGTGCTGCCTCCCAGGCTGCAGTCCTCAGTCAGTTCAGTTCAGTCGCTTAGCATGTCCGACTCTTTGCGACCCCATGCGTCGCAGCACGCCAGGCCTCCCTGTCCATCACCAACTCCCGGAGTTCACTCAGACTCATGTCCATCAAGTCGGTGATGCCATCCAGCCATCTCATCCTCTGTCGTCCCCTTCTCCTGCCCCCAATCCCTCCCAGCATCAGAGTCTTTTCCAATGAGTCAACTCTTCACATGAGGTGCCCAAAGTATTGAAGTTTCAGCTTTAGCATCAGTCCTTCCAGTGAACACCCAGGACTGATCTCCTTTAGAGAGATCAGTCCTCATTTTGCCCCCAAATAAAACTTAACTCACAACTCTCAAGTTGTGCATCTTTTTTAGTCAACACTGGGAATTTAACTGCACATAGAATTGATCAGAATCATTTGATATTTAGCCTTTCACCTTATGAACTGATCCTTCTGCTCAGCTCACGGCCACTGACCACAGGATTGAGAAATGATGTCAGTACATTGCAGGAGTAAGCTCTAGAACAAGGAAAAAAGAGATCAGGAGTAGCTTTAGGAAATCTATGGTTTGGGTGGCTTTTGTAGGTCAGAAGAGTATAAGATGAGGAAATATGTTGAAAAGATAAATATATTTTAGGACTCAAACTGTTTATTTCAACTGAGATATTTATTCAACTGAGATATGTATTTTTCCTTTGCTCTTCTTTAGTGATACAGCTACGGAGAAGGCAATGGCACCCCACTCCAGCACTCTTGCCTGGAAAATCCCATGGACGGAGGAGCCTGGTGGGCCACAGTCCATGGGGTCGCTAAGAGTCAGACATGACTGAGCAACTTCACTTTCACTTTTCACTTTCATGCATTGGAGAAGGAAATGGCAACCCACTCCAGTGTTCTTGCCTGGAGAATCCCAGGGACGGGGGAGCCTTGTGGGCTGCCTTCTATGGGGTCACACAGAGTTGGACACGATTGAAGCGACTTAGCAGTGATACAGCTAAGTCTTGAAACCATGAAGTTTGAACAGTTGCCAACAAAATAATCCAATAAGCTTTGATTAATTTTGTTTCAACACAGAGTTCCTTTGATGATCCAAATTAATCTAAAACTCATTTATTAATAGCTAAGAATTAAATTACACTTGTTGCTGACCTGCTTGGGGTTGGTCCATAACTAGATTTCAGTTAAATGACAGAGGAGTCCTCTAATAATCCTGACTTTTGGAGATCTCCCCTTGAGTGGTAAGCATATGAAACATACTATAGCATGCATACTCTGAGACTTCAAGGAGTCATGTTGGAACTCAAATCCAGCTTACCCATCTATATGAGGAAAAAGTCTTTATAGAAAGAAGAGGTCTTAAGGTGCATCTATGCAATTCCTCAGTAATTTCTAAAGCTTCTCTTTTTTTCATTTAAAACCTTAAACCCTGGCTTAGGAAATACTCAAAGACCTTCCATTCCTTAGTATTATAGAAATGAAATAAGTTCAGAGAGGGGAAGTAACTTACCCAAGGACACATACTCCTTTCATGGCTGAGCTGGGTCTGCTGGTAACGTCTCCTGATTCTTGACTCAGTCCTCAGTTCAGTTAATGAAGGTTGCATAGAGAGTTTGGGGGACATTTATAATGTGCTGTTTTTCTATATAAAGTATGACCACATCGACTTTCATCAGCAGGTTTATTTGAGGTTTTGTTTTTTTTTTTTTGACCTTGTTGTTTATCCATCCTATATATTACCAGTATGCATCTGCTAATCCGAACTCCCAATCCATCTGTCTCCCCCCACTTCCCCATGGCAACCACCAGTCTATTCTCTGTGTCTCTGATTTTGTTTCTGTTTCATAGATAGGTTCATTAGTGTCATATTTTAGACTACACATATAAGTAATATCATATGGTGTTTGTCTTTCTGGCTTAGTTCACTTAGTATGATCTCTGGTGGATCCATTTGCTGCAAACAGCATTATTTTGTTCTTTCCTTATGGCTGAGCATTCCATGTGTCTGGAGACAGAAATGGCAACCCACTCCACTATTCTTACCTGGAGAATCCCATGGACAGAGGAACCTGGAGGGCTACAGGTATGTGTACACACACATACGCCACATATGTTCTTTACCCATTCACCTGTTGATGGACCTTTAGGTTGTTTCCATGTTTGGCTATTGTGAGTAGCTTGTGAGCAGGTTTCTTTGAATCCTATCTGAACTCCCCTTTGTAGCCAACAGAGTGCTTTGCTAAAACGACTTGAGATAAGTGTAGTTCAATATTAACTGGTCTGTAGAATAACTGAGTATGTAATTTTGGTGTTCCAGTTAGGGTTTTTTGTTACGAGCAGCAGAAACTGGAAAGCTTAGGCTTGAAATGAATTTGTGGAGGCAACAGTGAAGAATAACATTCAAAGGCACTCATCAGGGTTCTGGAGATCCAGGTAGTAGAACTGAATTAAGCCCTTCTCAAGTGGGTATGCAGTTTATGTTGATATTAATGGGCTTTTTGTTTGTTCTTTATTTTTAAAGAGTTTTTGTCCTTGCATTGCTCTGCTCAAGATTTGAATTCCCCAGAGAGTGACTCCAGGTGGTATAACTCAAGCTACTTGTCTGCCGCTTGACATCAAAACAAGACTGAGAATCTTGAGAGTAGGAAGTGTTAGACACTTTAACAGAAGTTCAGGATGCCATTACCAATGGAGGAGCTAAAGGGTCCTGGGCAACAAAATCAGCACCACAACCCTTGGCTTCCTTTTAGGGTGGTCATCCAGTTCTCTTGGTGAGGCCTTCCAAGGTTCAGGCATCTTTAGTTCAAACGTATCTTTTAGACTTCTCTGTAGCTCACATGGTAAAGAATCTACCTGCAGTGCAGGAGACCCAGGTTTGATTCCTGGGTCCTGGAAAGATCCCCTGGAGAAGGAGATGGCAACCCACTCCAGTTTTCTTGCCTGGAGAGTCCCATGGACAGGGGAGCCTGGCAAGCTACAGTCCGTGGGGTCACAACGAGTCAAACATGACTGAGTAACTAACACTACTATCTTTTAGAAGATAACACATGAGACTTCCCTAGTGGTCCAGTGCTTAAGAATCCACCCGCCAGTGCAGGGGACACAGGTTCAACCCCTGTCTGGGAAGATCCCACATATCACAGAGCAAACTAAGCCCATGCTCCACAACTGAGAAGCCATCATAATGAGAAGCCCATAAACAAATAAATAAATATTAAAAAAGAGAATATAACACCTGAGGAGAGGGACCACATTTTTGTGTGTTATTTATGTCCTTTGCCATCACCCATCTCCTTTCCTGAGCCACAAAAAGGACTTACTGGTCACTTAATATTTTATTGATTTTGGACTGAACCACTTCAACTAAACTCATCTTCCTGTTGCCATGAGTCAGCTCATGATCTCATGGATATGAGAGCTGGGAGAGCAACTTTGTGGATAATTGAAGTAAATATGGTAGAATCTCCAATGCCCTGTAAGCATAGCAGTTAATGTGCTGGCACCATCATGATTGGTGCCAGGAGGAATGGAAAGCACTTGTACTACCCCCACCCCCACCCCATTCACTGCAGCATTAATCACAGTAGCCAAGTATGGAAACAGCCTAAGTGTCTGTCAGATAGCCCTATGTCTATCCATTGGATAGACAGATGAAGAAGATGTAGGGTATGTGTATGTGTGAGAGAGAGCATGTGTGTGAGCATGCATGTGTGTGTGTGATACCATTCAGACATGAGAAAGAAGGAAATCCTGTTGTTGGCAACCAGATAGGTGGAGCTTGAGGGCATTATGCTAAGTGAAGTAAGTCAGGCAGAGAAAGACAAATATTGTATGATTTCACTTATATATGAAGTCCAAAAAAGCCAAACTTAGAGAAACAGAGAGTAGAAGGTGAGTTACCAGGAGCTGTGGGGTAAGGGAAGTGGGAAATGTTGATTCAAAAGTACAAACTTCCTGTTAGAAGAGGAAAAGTTCTGGACATCTAAGGCACAACGTTGTAATTATAGTCACCGGTGCTGACTTTGTGTTTGACAGTTGCCAAGAGAGTAGATCTGAAATGTTGTCACCATAAGTAAAGGGTAATTGTATAATGCAATGGAGGAAAGCATCAGTTAATGCTGTGGTGTAATCACATTGCACATTTATCAAATCAGTACATCATATGCCTTAAAATACACAATGTTGAGTGTCAATTATATCTCATTCAAACTGAGGTGAATGGGAAGCATGTGTCCTACAGCCAGATTACCCAAGTTTGAGGAGTTTCTGCCACTAACCAGCATATATACCTACCATTAGGCAGGTTACCTAAATGCTGTACCTTAAAAGTGAGGTTAAATAACCATCGATTTTATATTGTCATGAGGAATAAACGGTAAAATATATGAGGAGTGGTTGATGGTAACAACTCAATTGTTACCATCACCGTTATCAGGAAATGTCAGATAACACTGACATTTTGTTGAAGATGGGTGGCTTTTTCCAGCCTTTGTGGCCCTTGTTAGAATGGTGACAGAAGATTGATTGTAATATAAAGACAGTGTTTAGAAATTTAGTAATGTATTCAGTAGTGTTGAGTAATGCATTCAGAATTTGTGCTAAAAATTTTCTTTTTTCTTTGTGTCTTTTAAACACTTCCTCAGAAGTTGCCTTTGCAATTTTCCCCTTCTTTATAAATACAAAACTTCTGAGCAGACTCAGCTGAACTTAAGAGTCCACATTTATTTCTAAGCACTTGAATCTGTGTTTATAATGGCTACACATTTAATCAGGGAATTGTCTTGTGGTTATTCATTGCCCATTCATCAGTGTGCCTCCTTAAAAGGTGACAAATGGTGGTCTCTTTCAAGTTTCAAAGAGGCCAGTTTAATCTGGGCCTTCTGTGGCTTTGTTAGGGAAATTGAATGCCCAGAGTTGTTCTTTGGCTTTCCCCAGTTGCTCAGAGGTCGTGGGAAAGGAGATGTGAGAGCTTCAGTGTGATCCATCATCGCCTGACGAAATCATGTGTTCTCAGGGCACAGCGTTCTGACTGATGGCACTCACTTTCTCTGCCTCTCTGTGAGCCAACTCATGGGCAAGTAAAGACAGCGGTGACTCTGAGCAGGAAAGGTAATACGAGGTCACACCTGGTGTTGCAGCTGTCCCCACCTGCTCATAGCAGTTGAGCTTTACTGTGTCTGCTTCAATGCAGCTTCCTCCTTCCTTCCTTGGGTCTTTACTTTTCCTGCATCAGCAATACAGGCTAACATAGCTGTGTCAGTTAATCCTTTTTAATCCATGTTAGACAAAGCACAGCCCCTTCTACAACAAGGTGCATGAATGGCCAGGTGAGGATCTATGTCCTGCAGATGTTAATGCCCAGGGCAGGTTTTACACAATGAACTTCATTACACAGTAAGTGTTCTTATTCTCTAGGAATTGATGTTGGACACACTTAAGTCTTTTTGTTAGTGATTAGCATGGGAGGGAGCCTTCCTTGAGACCCAGAGAGGGAGGAAACTTTTACCTTAGAGGCAGAAAAATACCTGGAAAGTATCTGAAATGGGTATCTGGAAAATGTGTCCAGTTGTGACAACTGGAGAAATACCTTCATGCCTCCAGAGAACAACTCCCTTCTCTTCAGTGTGTATTTCATACATTATTCAGCATTTACTTTCGACTTCTGTTTGTCCTCTGTGCAAAGCCCCTGGGAAATAGAATCAGATTCACCCCGACCCTGTCTTCATTTTGTCCAGAGAAAGTTGATGAGAAGGCAAGTAAACTAATAATTATATAAAGAGGTTATAGCCTCCCTATTCCTAGGGTGGTCCCTTGGGAAGCTGTTAGAAGTTTAGAAGCTCAGACCCACCCAGAACCTGCTGAGAGTCACCATGTTTACAAGATTCAAAGGTGATTCACATACGCATTAAAATGCTGTCAAAGGCGTGCACAGTCTACTAGGTAAGAAAACACAAATTTGTACATTATTTAGGAGACTCTTGCCAAAAGTCCAAACCCTCTTAAGGTTCGCATTCCCCAGGTTACAAACCTCTGGCTCACAGAAATGGTAAACAGACTAACTACTTTTTGTATTGCACAGTGAAGGTTTTACTCCATGCCAAGAATTTTACTGAGCAATTTGAATATTATATTGCTTAATCTTAGTCACTGTACTGTCTGGTAGGTCTTTACTATCACCATTTTAAAGAAGAATAAACTGAAAGAGACGTTTTTAATTTGTCCAAGACCATGAACCAGTAAGAATCAAAAGTGAAAATCAAATGCCAACCTGTGTGACTCCAGCACCCATGCCCTCAACACTATGCATACTGTCTCCCCAGAGTAAAATATCACCTTTAAAAATAAGGTGGAAAATGTGCTTGATGCCACTAAATTGTACACTTAAAACAGTTAGAATGGTGAATTTTACATTGTGTATATTTTGCTACAGGAAAAAGAAAAGACCAAGACTATATACTCACACAGAATAAGATGTTTAGAAATGTTCAGAGTTTCCAAGTCCCTCTAGACTCTCTGATTCACCAACCCCTTTTTCTAAAAAGTAATGAAATAACCAAACCAAAATTTATGCAACTTTGCCCCTTGTTGACCACATTTGGAAACCCTAACTGCATACTGCTCAAACCATAAATCATCCAAAGTCCTCATGTACCATTTTCAACATAGACTTTGAACTTGTGGTTACCCTCTAATAGGCCACAGATTTGAGATATTCTTGTAGGTCCTGCAAAGTACAGAACTTTTAAAGAAATGTCATTGTTCCTTATTCTATCCTTATATACCAGTATGAAAAATCCTGTTGAAAAACAACCTTTAAGTTCCATCTTCCCAGTCCTAAAAGCCACGTAGAGTAGTTTCAGAACACAGACTGTAGAGTTTAAATCTTGCATCTGCTGCCTTTTATCTGTGTGATCCAGGGCAGGTTTTAATCCTTTTATGTCTCTCACCCCCCAGTCTCAAAAACAGGAATAATAGTAAGATATAACTTCTGGGGTGGTTGTGAGGATTAAACAAAATAAAACAAGTAATTGTTTTTGCAGGAAACCTGGTCCATGCTGAGCAAGCATTGAATATATGCTTGTGTTGATGATGAAGGTGGTAATGATCAGATTTTTTCAGAGTCTGAAGATTTTCCTGAATTATTTTGGTGTGGCATCTCGTATCATGCTGTCTTTGATAATCCATGCTCATGACCATGATTTCTGTGTTATCTTTATTATTGACAGAATGAGCCCCTTTTCAGAGGTATAACTGAATTATGCCCAAATGCACATATCATATTTAAGGTGAATGATCTTTGAGTTTTGAAGTATGTATATATCCATGTAACCATCACTACAAGTAAGATAATGAGCTTGTCCATCACCCCCAGAGTTTGCTTGTACCCCTTTGGCATCCCTCCCTCTCTCTTTCCACCATTGTTTCTCTCCAGGCAATCACTGACCTGCTTTCTCACATAATTTTCTTGAGGCATGCTAAGGCACACTGGGGTTTCTGCATTTTCTGTTTGACAGAGCACATCATTTTGTTTTCCTCTTATATTTTATTGCATATTAAACTTTTTAAAAATGAGAGGGTTTTTTGATGCATAGATGTCCAGAAATGATATAATAGATTTTCTAGATGAATAAATCAAACATGCCAACATCTCCTCACTTTGCATTCCTCTTAGTTATCCTGTTGGGACTTCCCTGGTGGCTTAGATGGTAAAGTGTTTGTCTACAATGTGGGAGACCTGGGTTCGATCCCTGAGTCGGGAAGATTCCCTGGAGAAGGAAACGGCAACCAACTCTAGTACTCTTGCCTAGAAAATCCCATGGATGGAGGAGCTTGGTGCAGGGCACTGTCCATGGGGTCGCAAAGAGTCAGGCACAACTGAGCGACTTCACTTCTTAGTTATCCTGTCACATGTCACAGATTCTACTGGCATTGTTTGTGTTGCTTGCTGTTTTGATAACAATCTTCTCTTTACCCAATACATTTTTGTTTCAGTATTACAAAGCAGTATCATTTTAGACATTTTAGGCAACTGTAGGTGTTCAAGTTTCAGCTAAGATTCAAATGATCATGGTAAGTAAGGTACAATTTCTAGAAATGAATCAGTTCACATTTAATATGTGAGGGAAGATGTCATAATGTATTCCTCTTCCTTGAAGGTTTCTTTTTTTTTCATTTTTAAAAATTAATTTAAATTGGAGGCTAATTACTTTACAATATTGTAGTGATTTTGCCATACATTGACATAATTCAGCCGTAGGTGTACATGTGTTCCCCATCCTGAACCCCCTTCCCACCTCCCTCTCCATCCCATCCCTCTGGGTCATCCCCGTGCACCAGCCCTGAGCACCCTGTCTCATGCATTGAACCTGGACTGGTGATGTTTCACATATGATAATATACATGTTTCAATGCTATTCTCTCAAATCATCCCAACCTCATCTTCTCCCACAGAGTCCAGAAGACTGTTCTATACATCTGTGTCTCTTTTGCTGTCTCACACATAGGGTTATCATTACCATCTGTCTAAATTCCATATATATGCATTCGTATACTGTATTGTGGAGAAGGCAATGGCAACCCATTCCAGTACTCTTGCCTGGAAAATCCCATGGACAGAGGAGCCTGGTAGGCTGCAGTCCATGGGGTCGCTGAGGGTCGGACACGACTGAGCAACTTCACTTTCACTTTTCACTTTCATGCATTGGAGAAGGAAATGGCAACCCACTCCAGTGTTCTTGCCTGGAGAATCCCAGGGATGGGGGAGCCTGATGGGCTGCCGTCTCTGGGGTCGCACAGAGTAGGACACAACTGAGGTGACGCAGCAGCAGCAGCATACTGTATTGGTGTTTTTCTTTCTGGCTTACTTCACTCTGTATAATAGGCTCCAGTTTCATCTACCTCATTAGAACTGATTCAAATATATTCTTTTTAATGGCTGAGTAATATTCTATTGTGTATATGTATCACAGCTGTCCATTCGTCTGCTGATGGACATCTAGTTTGCTTCCATGTCCTAGCTATTATAAATAGTGCTGCAATGAGCATTGAGGTACACATGTCTCTTTCAATTCTGGTTTTCTTGGTGTGTATGCCCAGCAGTGGGATTGTTGGGTCATATGGAAGTTCTATTTCCAGTTTTTTAAGGAATCCCCACTGTTTTCCATAGTGGCTGTACTAGTTTGCATTCCCACCAACAGTGTAAGAGGGTTCCCTTTTCTCCACACCCTTTCCAGCATTTATTGCTTGTAGACCTTTGGATAGAATCCGTTCTGACTGGCGTGAGATGGGACCTCATTGTGGTTTTGATTTGCATTTTTCTGATAATAAGTGATAGTTGAGATCTCATCTTACTGCATTGTGGTCAGAAAAGATGATTGGAATGATTTCAACTTTTTGAATTTACCAAGGCTAGATTTATGGCCCAGGATGTAATCTATCCTGGAGAAGGTTCCATGTGCACTTGAGAAAAAGGTAAAATTCATTGTTTTGGGGTGAAATGTCCTATAGATATCAATTAGGTCTAACTGGTCCATTGTATCATTTAAAGTTTGTGTTTCCTTGCTAATTTTCTGTTTAGTTGATCTATCCATAAGTGTGAGTAGGGTATTAAAGTCTCCCAATATTATTGTGTTACTATTAATTTCCCCTTTCATACTTGTTAGCATTTGCCTTACATATTGCAGTGCTCCTGTGTTGGGTGCATATATATTTATAATTGTTATATCTTCTTCTTGGATTGATTCTTTGGTCATTATGTAGTGTCCTTTTTTGTTTCTTTTCACAGCCTTTATTTTAAAGTCTGTTTTATCTGATATGAGTATTACCACTCCTGCTTTCTTTTGATCTCCTTTTACATGGACTATCTTTTTTTTAGCCCTTCACTTTCAGTCTGTATGTGTCCCTTGTTTTGAGGTGGATCTCTTGTAGACAACATATATAGGGGTCTTGTTTTGTATCCATTCAGCCAGTCTTTGTCTTTTGATTGGGGCATTCAACCCATTTACATTTAAGGTAATTATTGATAAGTACAATCCTGTTGCCATTTACTTTGTTTGTTTTGGGTTCAAGTTTATATACCCTTTCTGTGTTTCCTGTCTAGAGAAGATCCTTTATCATATGTTGAAGAGCTGGTTTGGTGGTGCTGAATTCTCTGAGCTTTTGCTTGTCTGTAAAGCTCTTGATTTCTCCTTCATATCTGAATGAGATCCTTGTTGGGTACAGTAATCTGGGTTGTAGGTTTTTCTCTTTCATCACTTTAAGTATGTCCTGCCATTCCCTTCTGGCCTGAAGAGTTTCTATTGAAAGATCAGCTGTTATCCTTATGGGAATCCCCTGTGTGTTATTTGTTGTTTTTCCCTTGCTGTTTTTAATATTTGTTCTTTGTGTTTGATCTTTGTTAATTTGATTTATATGTGTCTTGGGGTGTTTTGCTTTGGGTTTGTTTGGGACTTTGTGGGTTTCTTGGACTTGGGTGACTATTTCCTTCCCCATTTTAGGGAAGTTTTCAACTATTACCACCTCAAGTATTTTCTCATGGCCTTTCTTTTTGTCTTCTTCTTCTGGGACTCCTATGATTTGAATATTGGGGCATTTAACATTGTCCCAGGAGTCTTTGAAGTGGTCCTCATTTCTTTTAATTCTTTTTTCTTTTTTCCTCTCTGCTTCATTTATTTCCACCATTCTATCATCCACCTCACTTATCCTATCTTCTGCCCCGGTTATTCTACTGTTGATTCCCTCCAGTGTTTTGATCTTATTTATTGCATTATTCATTATTGATTGACTCTTTTTATTTCTTCTAGGTCCTTGTTGACTATTTCATGCATCTTCTCAGTCCTTGTCTCCAGGCTATTTATCTGTAACTCCATTTTGTTTTCAAGATTTTGGATCATTTTTACTATTATTATTCTGAATTCTTTTTTAGGTAGACTTCCCATCTCCTCCTCTTTTGTTAGGTTTGGTGGTCATTTATCATGTCCCTTTACCTGCTGAGTATTTCTCTGCCTTTTCATCTTGTTTAGATTGCTGTGTTTGGGATGGCCATTCTGTATGCTGGCAGTTTGTGGTTCCTCTTTATTGTGGAGGTTCCTCACTGTGGGTGGGGTTGGATGGGTGGCTTGTCAGCATTTCCTGGTTAGGGAAGCTTTCATCAGTGTTCTGGTGGGTGGAGCTGGATTTCTTCTCTCTGGAGTGCAATGAAGTGTCCAGTAGTGAGTTTTGAGATGTCTTTGGATTCGGTGTGACTTTGGGCAGCCTGTATATTGAAGCTCTGGGCTATGTTCCTGCGTTGCTGAAGAATTAGCTTGGTATGTCTTGCTCTGAAACTTGTTGGCTCTTGGGTGGAGCTTGGTTTCAGTGTAGGTATGGAGGCTTTTGGATGAGCTCTTGTTGATTAATGTTCCCTGGAGTCAGGAGTTTTCAGGTGTTCTTCGGTTTTGGACTTAGGCCTCGTGCCTCTGGTTTTCAGTCTTATTCTTAGAGTAGCCTCTAGGCTTCTCTGTCTATACAGCACCAATGATAAAACACCTAGGTTAATGATGAAAAGCTTCTCCAAAGTGAGGGATACCTGGAAAGGTTCACAGAGTCACATGGAGAAAAGAAGAGGGAGGAGAGAGACAGAGGTGACCAGGAGTAGAAGAGGGGGAGTCAAAAGGGGATAGAGCAAGCCAGCCAGTAATAAATTGCCTATCTGCTCTCCACAGTGTGGAACACTCAGAGACGTGAATGGAGTTACACAGAGAAGGGAAGAGGGAGGAAGGAGACGGAGGTGACCAGGAGGAGAATAGGGGGAATCAAAAGGAGAGAGACAGATCCTGCCAGTAATCAGTTGCCTAAGTGTTCTCCACAGCCCAGAACACACAAAGAGATTCACAGAGTTGGGTAGAGAAGAGAAGGGGGAGGGAGAAGATACAGGCAACCTGGTGGAGAAAAAGGAGAGTCCAAAGCAGGTGAGAGCAGTCAAGCCAGTAATCACACTCCCAAGTAAATATGGGTACTGAAGATTGGGTTCTTAAAGGTACAAAACTGATAACAAATACAAAAAGCGAAGATTAAAAATCAAGAGTAGACGTTAGACTCTCAAAAATACAATATTAAAAAAGCAAAACGAAGTCACAAAAATTATAAAAGATACATGTGAAGTTTGCTTTAAAAATAGGATCTTTTTTTTTTCTTTCAAGGTAATCAGTTCAGTTCAGTCACTGAATCGTGTCCAACTCTTTGCGACCCCATGAATCACAGCACACCAGGCCTCCCTGTCCATCACCAACTCCCAGAGTTCACTCAAACTCACATCCATCGAGTCAGTGATGCCATCCAGCCATCTCATCCTCTGTCGTCCCCTTCTCCTCCTGCCCCCAATCCCTCCCAGCATCAGAGTCTTTTCCAATGAGTCAACTCTTTGCATGAGGTGGCCAAAGTACTGGAGTTTCAGCTTCAGAATCATTCCCTCCAAAGAAATCCCAGGGCTGATCTCCTTCAGAATGGACTGGTTGGATCTCCTCGCAGTCCAAGGGACTCTCAAGAGTCTTCTCCAACACCACAGTTCAAAAGCATCAATTCTTCAGCTCTCAGCTTTCTTCACAGTCCAACTCTCAAATCCATACATGACCACAGGAAAAACCATAGCCTCGACTAGACGGACCTTAGTCAGCAAAATAATGTCTCTGCTTTTGAATATGCTGTCTAGGTTGGTCATAACTTTTCTTCTAAGGAGTAAGCGTCTTTTAATTTCATGGCTGCAGTCACCATCTGCAGTGATTTGGGAGCCCAAAAAAATAAAGTCTTACACTGTTTCTACTGTTTCCCCATCTATTTCCCATGAAGTGATGGGACCAGATGCCATGATCTTCGTTTTCTGAATGAGCTTTAAGCCAACTTTTTCCCTCTCCTCTTTCACTTTCATCAAGAGGCTTTTTAGTTCCTCTTCACTTTCTGCCGTAAGGGTGGTGTCATCTGCATATCTGACGTTATTGAGATTTGTCCCAGCAATCTTGATTCCAGCTTGTGTTTCTTCCAGCCCAGCGTTTCTCATGATGTACTCCGCATAAAAGTTAAATAAGCAGGGTGACAAGATACAGCCTTGACGTACTCTTTTCCTATTTGGAACCAGTCTGTTGTTCCATGTCCAGTTCTAACTGTTGCTTCCTGACCTGCATACAGATATCTCAAGAGGCAGGTCAGGTGGTCTGGTATTCCCATCTCTTTCAGAATCTTCCATAGTTTATTGTGATCCACACAGTCAAAGGCTTTGGCATAGTCAGTAAAGCAGAAATAGATGTTTTTCTGGAACTCTCTTGCTTTTTCCATGATCCAGCGGATGTTGGCAATTTGATCTCTGGTTCCTCTGCCTTTTCTAAAACCAACTTGAACATCTGGAATTTCACGGTTCACATATTGCTGAAGCCTGGCTTGGAGAATTTTGAGCATTACTTTACGAGCGTGTCAGATGAGTGCAACTGTGTGGTAGTTTGAGCATTCTTTGGCATTGCCTTTCTTTGGGATTGGAATGAAAACTGACCTTTCCAGTCCTGTGGCCACTGCTGAGTTTTCCAAATTTGCTGTCATGTTGAGTGCAGCACTTTCACAGCATCATCTTTCAGGATTTGAAATAGTTCAACTGGAATTCCATCACCTCCACCAGTTTTGTTTGTAGTGATGCTTTCTAAGGCCCACTTGACTTCACATTCCAGTATGTCTGGCTCTAGATGAGTGATCACACCATCATGATTATCTGGGTCGTGAAGCTCTTTTTTGTACAGTTCTTCTGTGTATTCTTGCCACCTCTTCTTAATATCTTCTGCTTCTGTTAGGTCCATACCATTTCTGTCCTTTATCGAGCCCATCAAGGTAATAGTAGGTTGTAAAAATGAAAATTAAAGGAGTAATAGAGGACTCAAAAATTCTTATTTTTTTAATTTAAAAAATGATAATAGTCAAAATATATCTAGGAATTTCTCTGGAGCTCTTGTGGGCAGTGTGGGGTCAGTTCAGTTTCTGATAGTTCCTTGATCCAGCTTATACTTCTCAAGATCTATAGGCCCCTTCCGGTGTAGTCAGTGCTAACTACAGGGTTTTAATCTGTTGCACCTGTCACTTGCAAAGCGGTTCCCTGTGTTTATTTTAGCTTCCTCTGTTTGCTGGTCTCTTCAGTGTCTAATTTCTGCCCTGACACAAGAGGGCAAAGGTAGTCACTTATTTAGGCTCACTTGTTCAGTCATGCTGTGGGGAGGGAAGATCACTGCAAACAAATATCACTGGCATGTGTGGGGAGTGCTCGCAGTGTCTCGCTGCACTGGGTTTGCCCCTGCTCATTGCACATTCACTTTCCCAGTCTACAGTTCTCAGGCTCTAGGTTGCTATGCCGGGGAACTGTCTGAGGCAGGCCGTGGGTTGTGTGCACTTCCCAGGTCTAAGGGCTCAGGTTCAGGTCCGAGCAGCTCCTGCGACCAGGTGCTTGGCGAGCACAGTCTTCCCAGATGGGGAGTGCATCTCATCACCTCCCCGGTCCCAGCCGCTAGGTTTCCTGGGTGGCAGCGGGTGTGCCTGTCTCAGGTATGCTGTGTGTCTCTTCTTGGGAGCTGATCTCTGGCTGTGACCCTCCCAGTGGATGTCAGCCGTCCAGAATCCCAAGAAGTCTTGGTTAGCAACTGGGAGCCTGGTTGCAGTTTGGTAAAGGATGCCATCCCTGGGTCCGAGATTACCCCTTTTCCCGGCTCTGGCTGTCCCCCAGGCTGCCTTCCTGTCTCCGGCGGGGGATGGGCCAGTCCGCAGCCTGCTAGCTCTCCTCTGGTATTTGCTCAGTACTTTGTTCTGTGAGCAGCCTGGCAGTGCCTTAGGTTAGAGCTTTTCATGCAACAGTTCTCTCTCTCTCTCTTTTCTCTCTCTCTCTGGCTATCCCACTGTTTGGGTTGCTATCTCACATTAGTTCCCTCAGATTGCCCTCAGAGCATTCAGGCCCAGTCCTTATGCTAAGCCCCCGCTTGCTGGTGGTGGATGTGAGAGCTGGGAGTTGCAGTTATGTGCATAATCTGTGGGGTTTATTTATTTATTTATTTATTTTTCCTCCCTGTTATGTTGCCTCTGAGATTCCAAAACTCCCCACAGACCCCCAGTGAGAGAGTTTCCTGGTGTTTGGAAAGTTCTCCTCTTTTAGGACTCCCTTCCCGGAGCAGATCTCCGTCCCTACCTCTTTTGTTTCTCTTTATCTTTTGTATTTTGTCCTACCTCCTTTCGAAGACAACGGGCTGCCTTTCTGGGTGCCTGATGTCCTCTGCCAACATTCAGTTGTTTTGTGAAATTTGCTCAGTGTTCAAATGTTCTTTCTATGAATTTGTGGGGGAGAAAGTGGGTCTCCCTGTCCTATTCCTCTGCCATCTTAGGACCGCCTCCTGAAGGTTTCTTTTAACATTAATTATATGATACAGCTCAATTTCTAAAACGCTAAATGTGGAAAGAAAGAGTTTCATCTTAGAACCCAATAAACGTGATGACCATAAACTATTGATATTTTTCTTTAGCTTGTGTGTTGTTTGATTATCTTCTTCCTGTTGAAGAAGAACTATAAATTACTACTTTTTGCTTCTTGCCAGGCCTGACATAGAGTTCAAATATGTACAGACACACAGAATTATATAATGTCATCAGTTCAATTCAGTTCAGTCAGTTCAACCGCTCAGTCGTGTCCGACTCTTTGTGACCCCATGAATCACAGCATGCCAGGCCTCCCTGTCCATCACCAACTCCTGGACTTCACTCAAACTCATGTCCATCAAGTCGGTGATGCCATCCAGCCATCTCATCCTCTGTCGTCCCCTTCTCCTCCTGCCTCCAATCCCTCCCAGCATCAGGGTCTTTTCCAATGAGTCACTTCTTCACATGAGGTAGCCAAAGTATTGGAGTTTCAGCTTCAGTATCAGTCCTTCCAATGACTATTCAGGACTGATCTCCTTTAGGAGGGACTGGTTGGATCTCCTTGCAGTCCAAGGGACTCTCAAAAGTCTTCTCCAACACCACAGTTCAAAAATATCAATTCTTCAACCCTCAGCTTTCTTCACAGCCTGACTCTCACATCCATACATGACCACTGGAAAAACCATAGCCTTGACTAGACGGACCTTTGTTGGCTAAGTAATATCTCTGCTTTTCAATGTGCTGTCTGGTCATAACTTTTCTTCCAAGGAGTAAGCATCTTTTAATTTCATGGCTATAGTCACCATCTGCAGTGATTTTGGAGCTGAAAACAATAAAGTCTGACACTATTTCCACTGTTTCCCCATCTATTTCCCATGAAGTGATGGGACCGGATGCCATGATCTTCGTTTTCTGAATGTTGAGCTTTAAGCCAACTTTTTCACTCTCCTGTTTCACTTTCATCACGAGGCTTTTTAGTTCCTCTTCACTTTCTGCCATAAGGGTGGTGTCATCTGCATATCTGAGGTTATTGATATTTCTCCTGGAAATCTTGATTCCAGCTTGTGTTTCTTCCAGCCCAGCGTTTCTCATGATGTACTCCGCATAAAAGTTAAATAAGCAGGGTGACAAGATACAGCCTTGACGTACTCTTTTCCTATTTGGAACCAGTCTGTTGTTCCATGTCCAGTTCTAACTGTTGCTTCCTGACCTGCATATAGGTTTCTCAAGAGGTAAGTCAGGTGGTCTGGTATTCCCATCTCTTGAAGAATTTTCCACAGTTTATTGTGATCCACACAGTCAAAGGCTTTGGCCTAGTCAATAAAGCAGAAATAAATGTTTTTCTGGAACTCTCTTGCTTTTTGCACAATCCAGCGGATGTTGGCAATCTGATCTCTGGTTCCTCTGCCTTTTCTAAAAACAGCTTGAACATCTGGAAGTTCATGGTTCATGTATTGCTGAAGCCTGGCTTGGATAATTTTGAGCATTACTTTACGAGCGTGTCAGATGAGTGCAATTGTGCAGTAGTTTGAGCATTCTTTGGCATTGCCTTTCTTTGGGATTGGAATGAAAACTGACCTTTCCAGTCCTGTGGTCACTGCTGAGTTTTCCAAATTTGCTGGCATATTGAGTGCAGCACTTTCACAGCATCATCTTTCAGGATTTGAAATAGCTCAACTGGAATTCCATCACCTCCACCAGCTTTGTTCGTAGTGATGCTTTCTAAGGCCCACTTGACTTCACATTCCAGGATGTCTGGCTCTAGGTGAGTGATCACACCATCGTGATTATCTGGGTCGTGAAGCTCTTTTTTGTACAGTTCTTCTGTGTATTCTTGCCACCTCTTCTTAATATCTTCTGCTTCTGTTAGATCCATACCATTTCTGTCCTTTATCGAGCCCATCTTTGCATGAAATGTTCCCTTGGTATCTCTAATTTTCTTGAAGAGATCCCTAGTCTTTCCCATTCTGTTGTTTTCCTCTGTTTCTTTGCATTGATCTCTGAGGAAGGCTCTCTTATCTCTCCTTTCTACACCATCAAAAGGGACTCAAACCATATTTAATCCATTCCTCTCATATTGCTCATGTCTCACAAAGGAGAAGTATCTTGCTCAGATTCCTATCGTCTTTCCAAAGGTGATTTGATTCCTGGTTCCCTGGTATTTTGTTTGGTGTTCACTTTAGTAGAGTGCATCGTTGGCAGAGTGGGGACTGGGAATGGACATCTAAAAAATCTCCCTGAAATAACACAACATTGTAAATAAACTATGCTTCAATTGAAAGACAAAAAACGTGAAATTCTTCCCAGGTATTCTTATATGCAGAAGAGGTTGCCTTGCCGTACCTGAGATTCTCCGAATTTATACTCTTGATCTTTCATTGCAAAATTGAAGAGATGGCAGCAGGCATATGAATTTAATTGATTATAACTTTTCTGGTCCACATAGTGAAATTATACTGTGGACCACAAATCTAGAATTTGGGCATGGGTTGATTACCTTGTGACTGAGTCTTTTTCATAACCCCATGTGAAAAGTATGAGTTGCTCAGTTGTGTCCTACTCTTTGCAACTCCATGGACTGTAGCCCACCAGACCCCTCTTCCATGGGAATTTACAGGGAAGAACACTGGAATAGGTAGCCATTCCCTTCTCCAGGGGATCTTCCCAACCCCGAGATCAAACCTGGGTCTCCTGCACTTCAGGCAGGTTGTTTACTGTCTGAGCCACGAGGGAAACCCAATATCCACACTTAAATTTTGCTTCCTTCCCTCCTTCCTTCTTTCATTTATCCACTCATTTCATTAAACTCCTCCTTTTACCAGGTTCAGTTCAGTTCAGTTCATTTCAGTCACTCAGTCGTGTCCGACTCTTTGCGACCCCATGAATTGCAGCATGCCAGGCCTCCTTGTCCATCACCAACTCCCGGAGTTCACTCAGACTCACGTCCATCGAGTAAGTGATGCCATCCAGCCATCTCATCCTCTGTTGTCCCCTTCTCCTCCTGCCCCCAATCCCTCCCAACATCAGGGTCTTTTCCATTGAGTCAGCTCTACACATGAGGTGGCCAAAGTACTGGAGTTTCAGCTTCAGCATCATTCCCTCCAGAGAAATCCCAGGGCTGATCTCCTTCAGATTGGACTGGTTTCGGAGGAGGCAGTTACACCCGACTCCAGTACTCTTGCCTGGAAAATCCCATGGACGGAGGAGCCTGGTTGGCTGCTGTCTATGGGCTCGCACAGAGTCGGACACAACTGAAGCAACTTAGCAGCAGCAGCAGCATCCTCTAGAATTTACATGCTCTTAGCAGCAGCAGCAGGAAGATTCAGTGCTGATTTACTCTGGCAAGTTTCCTGGCTTCTGGAGTGCTAGGGCCAAATTATAACCAAAGAGTTAATAAGATAGACAAACGGTGCTATGGTTGTAGCCTTTAACAAAGACTATAAAGGAAAATAATGAGTTGCATTTATCCTGAAGCCTGAAGGATGAGCAAAAGTCATAGGTAAAGAAGAACTCCTATCTCACCACGTGATCTCAGTATTTAATTTAGACAGAGACCCATTGTAATATGAGTATTAAATCTTGACTTATACCTCATGGTTCTGAAAACTGGAATTCACCTAGTGATTTTATTCTGGCCATTACATTCCTGATGCCCAAAAGACTGAGTAAACATTTCACAGATGGCTTGGAAGGCAATGGAACACATTTGACGGCACTGCATGTGAGCAGAAGCCCTGATTGTTTTCCTCTGTAAGCTCAGCCCTACCCCAGCCCCGGCCCAGCCGCCGTGAGTCTGGCAACTCTCCATAAGTGTCTGAAGGAGACCTTAAGTGTTGGTCACCTTAACTGCATGATAGGCAGTGATGGTATTCCAAAGTGGAGGTGTTTGAAGGAGTTGAGGATTTGCTATGATATAGTCACACCTTTCTTGGAGTTTCTTTCAGTTTCTTCCTAAGGATGCTATTTCATTTCTGCCTCCTTCAAGCATTTCACATCAAATTTATTATTCTTTTAATCACTGTTTTTGTGGATTGTGTTAATTTTGTTCTCAAGCACGTTTCGATAGATGACTTTAAATTACAATTGACCCTTGAACAGATAGGTTTGAACTTCATGAGTGTGTTTATATGTGTTCCTCCTACCCCCCGCAATAAATTTAACTACTACACCATCCTGCAATGTGGGAGACCTGGGTTCAATCCCTGGGTTGGGAAGACCCCCTGGAGAAAGGAAATGCTACCCACTCTAGTACTCTGGCCTGGAGAATCCCATGGACTGTATAGTCCATGGTGTCGCAAAGAGTCAGACACGACTGAGCGACTTTCACTTCCCTTCACTTCATGCCATCTACAGTTGGTTGATTCTGTGGAACTGCAGATGTGGATTCAGATAGAAGGGCCCAGTCATAAGGAAGACATAAACATGAACATGAATATGCCTAATAAGTGAGCATCAAAATACATAAAGTAAAAATAGACAGAATTGGAGTGGTAGACATATCCACTATGGTTTTTCCAGTAGTCATGTACAGATATGAGAGTGTGGTGCTAGAGAAGACACTTGAGAGTCCCTTGAACAGCAAGGAGATCCAACCTGTCCATTCTAAAGAAAGTCAAGCCTGAATATTCATTGGAAGGACTGATGCTGAAGCTCCAATACTTTGGCCACTTGTTGCAAAGAGCCAACTCATTGGAAAGGACCCCTGATGCTGGGAAAGATTAAGTGCAGGAGAAGGGGGCAACAGAGGATGAGATGGTTGGATGGCATCACCAGCTCAGTGAACAAGATTTAGAGCAAACTCTGGGAAATGGTGAAGAACAGGGAAGCTTGATGAGCTGCAGTCCATGCGGTCACAGATTCAGACATGACTTAGCAACTGAACAGCAACAACAGGTACATCCACAGTTTGTACTTGGATATTTCAGCATTCCTCTTCCAGCAGTTGACAAAACAACTGCATCAGAAATCCAGTAAAGATATAGACGATCTGAGCATAATATTAACCCTTTGACCTAGCTGACATTTATGGAACACTTCACCCAACAACAGCAGAACATGCATGCTTTTCAAGTGCACATGTTCATAGCATGTACCACAGCCATATGGTGGCCCATACCACAAGTCTTAAATTTAAAAGAGTTTCAGTCACTCATTATTTTGTGGCCTAACTTGAGATCCCAGACCGTGTTCTGTGTGCATCAGAGAAGAGTGTTTATGCTGTTGCTCTTGGATGGAGTGTTACACACCTCTTAGGTCCATTGGATCTAACATATAGTTTCAGTCCATTGTTTCCTTACAGATATTCTGTCTAGATAATCTCTCCATTGTTGATCTCTCATATTGTTGAACATATAGTTGGTTCATTTTTGTAGTTCCATTTTTTTCTGCTCGATTCCCCCTTGTTTTTACTCATTATTAGCATTTTCTTTTATAAACTCTGTTAAACCCAATATCTGAGTCAATTTCGAGTTGGTCCCTGTAGGTTATTTTTTTCTCTTGAGTGGATCATGTTTTCTCATTTTTTTCATGTGTTGAGTAGTTTTAGATAGTGTTAGAAGCACTATCAAGTACATGCTGAGAGACCACATTCTGTTATAATCCTCTGAAGAATATTTATTTTTTTTTCTTTTTTTTGAAACAGTGTTTCCCTTGACTGAAGTCAGTCTGTGAATTCTGTCTCCTCTGGATTGGACTGTAGCTGAAATCCCCATGAACTCTTTTTGTAGACTCACTTGGACTTCTTGGTGTCTGCTATATACATATATGTGTATATGTGTGTATATATACATATACACACACAGTTCAGGGGTCATTTAGAGATTTGGGAAGAATTTCCCAAATTCTCTCCCTCTCTGAATCTCTTCTTTGGGAAGTTCCTCAAGCATTTTCTGGTACTTGTAGTTGCTCTGAAATTTGTCCTCAGATTCTTCAAGCCAGTAAGACTGCGGGTGTTCTATATGAATTTTAACCACCCAGCAAAACACAGTCTAAAGCTTGCTGTGAGGTTGGTAGCTATAAAAGATTCAGAAACTCAATAACTACCAATCCCTTCTTTCAGGTAGTATTTCTCCTCCAATACGTGATTGTTTTTGGTCATTCTCCAGTGCCTCCAGATACTTGCCTTTAATACTTATATTCATGCAGGACAATTGGTCTGTTAGGAGCTACTGGTCATTGCTTGAATCAATATCCTTCAACTTTATTTGTCTAAACTTCACAGTATCCCATGGAATAACTGCCAGACTTCCAGCAGCCCAATGATGATCTCACCAGTGGAAACTTAGCAGTGTATATTTAGACAGCTTTTTAGTTTGGATGATGTGTTACGTGTGCATGATCTTACTATGCTGGCAAGCTGAAAGTACAATTTCTTCTTCCGCTTCTTATATATCTTTCTGTATCAGCATTCAGGTTCCCCAAATCAGTGTAAAGAGTAGTATGAAACACATATGATGGTAATCTTTATATTCTGTCACTGCAACTTGGTAATTGTGTGACCTTAGGCAAGTGGTCCTGGGCCTCAATTTCCTTGTGTAAAATGAAGGAAAATTACCAATTTTTAGTACTTAGAATACTATTGTTAAATGTTAATTGTATATATATTTTGTATTTGTGTAGCTTGATTATACTGATGAATTTACATAGTGTGAAGAATTTAATTATGTAATGAGCTCAGAGTTTGCCACAAACTGGAGTCTTGACTCTTGCACTGAAAGATATTTGATATAATATGACCTACATGATATGATTTGATATATGGTGTGATATGATGATATACTTAACTAAAAAAGAAAATAGTTTCCTCTAATGTGGAATGATTTAATTATGTTTGTCATTGGAGACCAAAGGGAAGGGATGTGTAGGCTCTTTGATTTCTCTTCTCTTACTGGTTCAGGGCCAAAGCAGTGGATGAAGAAGTTTTCTGTGTTTGGTCCGGGTTGCACAGAGTGATCCTGCGAAGAAGACTCTGGCCTTGCAGGTTTAAATGCAACAAATCGGGCTTTTTTAGAAACTGGTATTGGGGTTATTACAGAAAACGGGATATCGAGGGTTACTCTTTCTGACTTCTCACATCCTGGTTAATATTTTAATAAAATATTTAACTGCCAAATTAAATAAACTATGACAGTAGTATAGTATTAATACACATTTCACGTTGCCTTTTAAAGTTTTATTTTATATTGAAATACAGTTGATTAACAATGTTGTGTTATTTTCAGGTATACAGCAAAGTGATCTAGTTATATATATACATGTATGTATTCCTTTTCAGATTCTTTTCCCATTTAGGTTATTGCAGAGTACTGAGCAGAGTTCCCTGTGCTACACAGTAGGTCCTTGTTGGTTATCTATTGTAAATAAAGCAGTGTGTACATATCAGTCTCAAACAACCGATCTATTCCTCCCTTCCACCATTTTCTCCAGTAACCATAAATTTGTTCTCTAACCTGTGAGTCTGTTTCTGATTCACTTTGCCTTTTTTCTTTTTTTTTTTTTGAAGAAAGTAGAGAGAACAAAGGAAGAACAAGGTCTTTTAGTTCTTGTAACCTCAGAAACCTTGGGGAAATAGAGGTCATTCTACCAAAACATAAAAATATAACTTCTATTATAAAATAATTTCTGATATTAACTTGTGAAGTTATAATAAGGTGCCTATCTACTAAACAATCACTAATGTTACATTTTTATTATTACCTGTTATTTTATAAATGATCATTAATAATATCATATTTTTATTGTATTTTTCAAAGTAGCTTCTTAAATTAGCCCTTCCTTAAAACCTTGTGAAGTAAATAACCCACTGACAGATGAATGGATGATGAGGTGCATGTGTGTGTGTATGTATGTGTACATACGATAGGATATTAGCCACAAAAATAAATAAAATAACGCCATTTGCAGCAACAGGGACGGACCTAGAGATTATCATAGTATGTAAAGTCAGTCAGACAGAAAAGACAAAGATCATATGATATCACTTATATGTAGAATTCAGAAATGATACAAGTGAACTTATTTACAGAACAGAAATATACTCACAGAAATCGAAAACAAATTCATGGTTTGGGAAAGTGGGGAAGAGACAAATTAGGAGTTTGGGTAACAGATACACACTATTATGTATAAAAGAGATAAGCAACAAGGACCTACTATATAGCACTGGGAACTAGATTTAATATTTTATAATAACTCGTAATGGAACAGAATCTGAAAATGTATGTGTGTGTGTATATATATATATATATTTCTGAATCACTTTGCTGTATACCTGAAACTAATACAACATTATAAGTCAGCTATACTTCAGTAAAGAAAACAGTAGATAAGACATGTATTAGAACAAAAAACTGGCATATGAGGAGACAGATGATGTTTTTTCCCCTCTTAGGCATAGAGAGGACTCATTAGCTGACCCAGGTCTAGGACACTATCTCCTTAAAATCAGGTGGGATCAAACACAGTGTTCTGTCTTCTGAAAAGATCATGGTCTTCTACATCATTTGTGACTCTTAGAATTTTGAGATAGATTTTACTTTTTATTATGATAATGATAATAAATTCTATGTAGAAAATACACACACACACAAGAACAGAATAGGCTTCCTGTTATTCAGGATAGCTTGTTAGCTTTCTAAATTTTTCTTCTGTGCATAAATAGATATATAAAAATTATTTTACTGAATTGGAATATTATGTAATACCTTTTCACACTTGCTGTATTGAAAAAACATCTTTATGTCATTAAAAGTTCTAAAACATGACTCTTAATGTCTCTTTAATATTCCATCATGTGAAAGGACTAAACCTAATTTATGTAATTTCTATTGTACTTTTAGTCTGTAGCTACATTTTATGCTATTATTAGTAATGTATTACTAAACATCCTCAATGTACATCTCTGATAGTTGTCTTAACATAATTTTATAGAAGTCAGAATACCATATCAAGGATTAATGTATAAAATTTAAAATACTACCTTATGTGGCTTTATTAATAGACAGAGATTAGAAGGTTCACTACCTCTCAGATCCATTTGAAGTTTTATAAAATCCATTGGCTGATTCACATCTTACCTTTCTTGTTATATAATTCACAGGGCAGGAGGAAGGACTTACATGACAACCCCAAAATATTATCTATATGTTACAAATACATATTAAAGTGTTTAAATTGAACCTACATGTGTTTGGAAATTTTGGTAATATCCCCTAAGACAATTGGTGACAAACACGTATCATAACCAGTTTTGAGAATTATTCGCCTAGGGCCCAAATAGCACCTGAGTATTTAGACTTGTGACTTTGCTAAAAGGTTTCTAAAACTGTTTGACTTTATATTGCTCATTTCCAACAACTGTCACATTTTGGTAAAGCATCAAGAGATAAGCATTAAACCCTCTCTTGATATATAAATCTAGTGCCAGTTCTCATAGTATCTGTTATAATTTGGGTAGTTTAATATGATTAGAATGCCAAAAAGCTTAATGTGGCTGGGTAATTTCACAGGATAGATGATGACCATTAAAATCTTATGTTGTTTATTTCACTTGAAACAAAAATGAGTGATTGAAAGCTGAGAGCTGGAAATGATATTGAAGTGGCCTCTTTCTTCCATAATAACAAAAGCAGGTTCTCTTTTCTGTGTGCCGATAGTGTGTTAGTTGGGACTTTTAGTTAAGCACAGTGGAAATGCACTAGGGGTAATTCAAGTAACAGGGTCATCAAGAATCGTTGTGGAGACTGCACTAAAATCAGAGAAGAAATCCTGGGTGTCTTTACCATCTCATTTCTCTGTCTGTTTTATGTTTTAAGACTATATTACAGCTTTCTGTGTTTCTACCATAAAGCAGAAAATGGCTATTAACATTACCTAGATTTACATTTCTGCCATCCAAGAGACTAGACGAAGACTGAGATTGTTTAATCCCTATTTTAAATTTCCAAGAGGAAATTTACAATAGCATCAAAAAGAATAAAATACTTAGGGATACATTTAACAAAAGATGTACAAGCTTCTCCCCGAAAGTAATTAAAGATCTAAATAAATGGAAAGACATCCCATCTTCCTCCAAATCTTCACAGATCTGAAGGCTCAATATTTGTAAAGATGACAGTAGTCCCCAACTGTGTCTACACGTTCAAAATAATCCCTGTAAAAATCCCAGGTACTTTCTTGGCAGAAATTGTGAAACTCATTCTAAAATTCATACAAAAATGCAACTGACCCACTATGACAAAAACAGTGTTGAAATAGGACAATAAAATTAGAGGGCTCTTCTTCCTGATTTCAAAACTTACTACAAAGCTACAATAATCATGACTATGTGGTACTGGCATTAAGTAGGCATGTAGGTCAATGGGATAGAATTGAGACTTCAGAAATTAAACCCTTACATTTATAGTCAGTTGACTTCCTATACGGGCTTCCCAGGTGACACTGGTGGTAAAGAACCCACCTGCCAATGCTGGAGGCATAAGAGAAGAGGGTTCAATCCCTGGGTGGGGAAGATCCCCTAGAGGAGGACATGGCAACCCACTCCAGTATTCTTGCCTGGAGAATCCCATGGACAGAGAAGCCTGGTGGGCTACAGTTGAACATGAGTGCAGTGTCTCAGCACGCACACATGACCTTCTACAGAGGTGTAAAAGTAATTTGATGGTGAAAGAATAATCTTTTCAACAAGTGGTACTGAGATTCCCACACACAAAAGAATGAAGTTGGACCTCCAGCATCAAACTACACACAAAAATTAACTCACAATGAATCACAGGTTTACATGTGAAAAATAAAACTATGAAACTTTTAGAAGAAAATACATGAGTATATTCTTATGTGTTCATGACCTTAAGTTAGGCAGTTTCTTCAAGAAACACAAGCAGCACAGAGACCAAAGAAAAGAATATAAATTGGACTCTATCAAAAGTCAGACCTTTCTACTGAAAGTAAGTGAAAAGACACCCTAATGACTAAGAAAAAATATTTTAAAAAATATTTCAGATAAAATAGACTTATTTCAAGAATATATAAGTGACCCTTCAGTTCAGTTCAGTTCAGTCACTCAGTTGTGTCTGACTCTTTACGACCCCATGAATTGCAGCACGCCAGGCCTCCCTGTCCATCGCCATCTCCCGGAGTTCACTCAGACTCACGTCCATCGAGTCCATGATGCCATCCAGCCATCTCATCCTCTGTCGTCCCCTTCTCCTCCTGCCCCCAATCCCTCCCAGCATCAGAGTCTTTTCCAATGAGTCAGCTCTTCACATGAGGTGGCCAAAGTACTGGAGCTTCAGCTTTAGCATCATTCCTTTCAAAGAAATCCCAGGGTTGATCTCCTTCAGAATGGACTGGTTGGATCTCCTTGCAGTCCCAGGGACTCTCAAGAGTCTTCTCCAACACCACAGTTCAAAAGCATCAATTCTTCTGCACTCAGCCTTCTTCACAGTCCAACTCTCACATCCATACATGTCCACAGGAAAAACCATAGCCTTGACTAGACAGACCTTAGTCAGCAAAGTAATGTCTCTGCTTTTGAATATACTATCTAGGTTGGTCATAACAGTATGAAAATGACTCTTACAAGTAAGTAATAAAAATATGCAATCAAACAGTGGTCAAAGGATTTAAATAGATGTTTAACCAAAGAAATAAATGGCCAATAAGCCATGGGAAGATGCTCAACATTATTAGTTATTAGGGAAATTCAAGTCAGTACCACAATAAAATGCCACTTCACACTAACTAGGATGGCGAAAATAAAGACGGTCACAAGTGTTGATGAAAATGTGGAGAAATTAGAATTCTTTGATTCATTGTAATGCGAGTGTGAAATAGTGCATCCACTTTGGAAAAGTTTGACAGTTCCTCAAAATGTATGATCCATAAATTTTACCTCTTAGGTGTAAGACAAATAAAAATGCAGTACCACGCAAAAACTTGAACACAGATGTTCATAGCAAGCAGCGTTATTCATAGTAGCCTGAAAGTGAAACAACCCAAGTGTCCATCAACTGATAAATGGGTAAGAACTGGTATATCCATACAACGAGATATTATTCAGCTATTTTTTAAAAAAAGAGTGAAATACTAATACATGCTACGTCATGGATAAACCTCAGAGACATTATGCTAAGTGAAAGAAAGCAGTCACAAAAGATCTATATCATATAAATACATTTTAATGAAATGTCCTTAATAGATCTATAGAGACAGAAAGTACAACAGGGCTTTAGGGACAGGGGAAGAGGAGGAAAAAAGAGAAGCGATTGGTAATGGCATGGAGTGTTTCTTTTTTGGCTAATAAAAATGTTCTATGTGGATTATGGTGATGTTTGTACACTCTGAATTTATTCAAACATTGAAGAGAAAGAAAATCCTCAGGGAAGGATCCTGAAGGCTTTAGTTGGGGCTCTGTGTCTATCGCCGGATGCGTCAACTATGGCCAGAGGCAAGAAGTTATATTTTGTGAGTATGTCTGCTTCTGCCTTCCAGTGCAGGAAGATCCCCTGAAGTAGGAAACGGCAACTTACTCCAGTATTCTTGCCTGGAAAATTCCACAGACAGAGGAGCCTGGCGGGGTGCAGTCTATGCAGTCACTGAGTACACAAGCGCTGCTTCTATAAGTATGTGGGTGGAAGTGAGGGAAGGGGAAGAGACAGTTTCCATAAAGGATGGAGAAAACAGAAGCCTCGTAACTCAGTATTTCCTTACCCAGAGCATACTTAAGTACATGAGTATAATGGATATGAATACATTTTATTAAACTTACCTTTCTGTCTTTGATTTGGTCCATTGAAGTTAGCTAGAACTTACTTGTTAAAAACGTTATTGAACATAATAAGCAATACAATGACTTAAAGACAAGTTTGACTCAATATTATTTTTCTTCGTCTCTGAAGAGACATTTTAACCAAAGGTTGTTGAAGCAGCTGGCATTCGTTTTATTTGCCTGTCCTCTCCAAACACAGACTCTCCTGTGTGAAATGCCACCTGGAAACAGTGGCCATGGCTCATAAACTTAATTACCAACCTTTAATTCATCGCTGGCAAAATCGGTTCCTGAAGCATCTAAGCTAATCACCCTTCTCTGACAATGCTAATCAGTCGTTCAGCAGTCCACCTTTGTCTTAATTACTCTTGCACTGCATTACATTTTCAAAATGTCAAGAATCTTCTTCTGGAAAAGCAATAAATCATTCCTACATGATGTGAGTAGAGAGCCTGTTATTCCCTCACACTTGACCTTGGCTGCGTGGAGTTGAAATTGATTATTTGCTGCAGTGGTACATTATAAGAAAGAGAGATTCAATAAGAATCATAGCATGCACAAAACAGGAAGCTTTTCAGCACAGTCTTGCCTCACCTGAAATGAACCAGCTGCTGTCAGATGTTGTTTTTAGCAGTTGGCTAAATCCACCATAGAGTTTCATGAAACAGAGGAGCTGTGAGACTTTTACACTTCTGTGAATTTCTGTGGTCAGAGAAGCATAAAACTACCATCTTATCAGAAGTCCAGCCAATCTCTTGCTTTAGATTCAAATCCAAAATGACTGTTAAATTCCCTGATATTTTTCTCCAAAGTACAAAAAAAAATCCACAGTACTTCTCAGAAAATGAGAAGAAAGGAGTAAAGTGAAAGAAGAAAGCTCCATGTTGAGATTAAGTAGGAGATTGAGAGTTAGACCATGTTCGAATCCTGATCATACCACTCACTACCTTAATGAAACTGGGCAAGTTATTTAACCTCTGTAAGCCTTGTTTTCCTCATTTCTGATTCCGGTAGAGCAGCGGTTCTCATCCAGAGGCAGTTTTACCCTCCAAGAGGGACATTTTAGCATCGAAACTGGGAGAGGAGTACACCAAATGGGTGCTGGTCAGGGGTGATGCTAAACATTTTACAGTGCACAAAAGTGAAAGTGTTAGTCACTCAGACATGTCTGGTTCTTTGTGGCCCCATGGACTGTAGCCCACCAGACTCCCCTGTCCATGGGTTTCTCCAGGCAAGAATATTGGAGTCGGTTGCCATTCCCTTCTCCAGGGCATCTTCCCAACCTAGGGATCGAACCCAGGTCTCCTGCATTGCAGGCAGATTCTTTACCATCTAACCCACCAAAGACAGCCCTTATTACAAATGCATTATTACAAGGCACTACCAAGAGAAACTGTTCTTTAGAGCAATTAGCACAGGTCTTGATACATAAATACTCAAGGAATCATTACCATTATCATTTTGGTTTATTAAATATAAGTAAAAGCCCTTCTCATCACAAATATAGATTTTGTCATCTCTCTCTTTTCCCTATTGCAATATAATCTTTAAATGTAACAGATACTCTATCTAGAGCTAATACTGGAATTATTCTCTTAATAAACATAATGGGACTTTTTCTTTCTACTAGTATTAAGTTTCTTTGATTTCTTCACAAAATAGTAATTGCTACTCAGTTTTAATATTTTCCACCTGCCATGGATGAACATAGGAATCTACTTTTAAGAATCTCACTTAATCTTTCAAGGGCAAATTTATTTTTTCAACTTATGAAATATTGGAGGCAAATCACAGGATGATAAAAATCATAGACATCATTGAGTCTAGTCTGACATGTAGCAGAACTCAATTGGCTTTACAGTTATTACTCTGTTACCATCATTGATCAATAGGTCTATCCATGGATTTTTTAAATTTAGTGGTACTCACCAGTTAGGTCGGTCTTCCTAGGTGGTGCTTCCCAGGTGGAACCTGCCTGCCAATGCAGGAGACCCGGGTTCTATCCCTGGGTCCGAAATATCCCCTAGAGAAAGAAATGGCAACCCATTCCAGTATTCTTAGCTAGAGAATCCCTTGGAAAGAGGAGCCTGGCAGGCTATAGGCAATAGGGTTGCAAAGAGACACAACTGAAGTAACTTAGCACGCACACACAGTTTGGAAGCTAGAAAAACCACTGTTTGCTTGGATTCCCCTGTTCAGTAAGTCCTTACCTTGTCACTACCAATAAGCTTAGTAGGGGGGCCCTACAGATGCCCATTCACCATACTTCCTCTGCTTTGTGTTTCAGGGCTGGCTTCTGCACTCTGAATTCAGCAGGCTCCCTTGCCAATTGGCCCCTGGCTACATTAGCTCATGATAGACACTAACGAGAGAAAGCAAGAGAAAGGAGATGCCAGGGTCTGTGTGTTTGTGTCTGTCTGTCTGTCTGCTGCTTTTTAAAGTACCTCCTCTGTGATCCTTCCTCCAGCTAGGTTGGGTCCTAAAAACTGGTAACAAACAGCTTCTCAGCTTTTCCCTCAGTCCTAAAGGATGGTAGATGCTTCTACTTTGACTAATCCCTCGGTTGTCACACCATCTCATTTTCAGATCTTCCAACATCTTTTTTAGCCAATATCTTTTTTATTTGCTGGTATTTCCATGTTAGGTGTCCTTCATCTAACATGATTGTGCTCATATTATTTGAGAATATTCATATATGCTATACAAAATAAAGGACTTTCCTAATGGTCCAGTGATTATAATTTAGCACTTTCACTGACAAGGCCCTGGAAACTATAGTTGATTTACAATGTTGTGTTAATTTCTGCTGTACAGCAAAGTGATTGAGTTTGGGAATTATGTGTATAATTGTGAATTCCCAAATTCACACACACATGCATTTTTTGTTTTCCATTTTGGTTTATCCTAGGATATTGAATATAGTTATCTATTTTCTCCATGTTACCCATTCTATATATACTAGCTTACATCTGCTAACCCCAGCCTCGCTCTCCATGTCTCCCTATCCTTTCTCCCCCTTGGCAACCACAATTCTGTTCTCTGTGTCTGGGTCTGTTTCTGTTTTGTAGATTAACTCATTTGCGTTCTAGTTTAGATTCTACACATAAATGATATTCCACATGTCATTTTGAATCAGGATTTGGTCCATCTGGAAACCTTGGTATGTTTCTAGTGTCTGTGTATTACACCTCAGGAATCATCTCCCCCAATCTAAAAAAGGAGGATTTTCCTTAGCCTTCTGAGAAATGAAATCTCAGCGTGCCTGAGCTTGACTTGGACTTTATTTTCTCCAGTAAGTACAGTGAGCCTCATCTAGTAAGGCTTTCAATAACATGGTCAAAAAGTACAAACTGACAAACAGGAACAGCACTGAAACCTGAAGCTATTCACCAAAAGAACATTTACATCACAACAGACTGGTTGATAATTTTAAAATCTGATGAGCGTCTTGGTTGGAAAAATTATATCCTGGGTGATTACTTAAGAGTTGAGTTAAATGAGGTCAACATCGCACATAAAATGTGCATAGCTCTGTACTAGGCACTTGGTATAATTACCTCCTTTAATCCCTGAATAATTCCCAAAGGTAGATACCGTAACTCTTGCTTCACAGATGAGGCATCAGAGGATCAAAAAAAGTATAGGCCACAGTCACAGAAGGGGGAAGTAGGCATTTAGCAATTAGCAACACAGACTATGGAACCAGTTGTCTGGGTGCACTTTCCAAGTGAATGACTTGGGATGCTTCTTGATCTTTTGATTTCTTTGTTTATCAAATGGAGCTAATTGCAGTTTATACTTCAGGGAGTCATCATGAAGGTTCATCTTTTTAAAGAACATTGAACAACTACTACCCTAGAGTAAGAGCTAAAAAAAAGGTATTGGTTAAATTTTTAAATCTAATCCACTTTATCCCAAGTCCACTATATCTTGCTTCAATGTTCTAGACACTCTCACCTTGTTTTACAAAGTATGGGTTGTAGATGTCTTCAGTAGGTTTCCTGAAAGCAGAGCCTACAGCCAGGTTTGGAAGGCAGTGCTCTGAAGAAACCTCTAAGCAGGAGACCTAAGCCAAGGTAGGGTCAGGATGTGGCTTCGGGTAAAGTCTAGCCTCAGCCTGATTCTATTTTACTGAAAAGCTTTGAAGCAGAAATTGCACCCAAGAGTGTATTCCACCTTTTGGCAACTGAAATAGGCTTTTGTTCTTTAATAACTGTGAGTCATTGGATATGATTGCAGAGAATGGGAATAGGCATAAACAATAGCCCAAGAGCAGTTCTTCCCAGGCTTTAATAGGGAAAAGGGTAACAACTGAGGAATGGATACACTGAATCTGGTAAAAGGAGAACCCCAGGGGGCTCATGTGAGTCATGTAGCTAGACTGCACCACTGGAGGGATCCGTAGCACTGGCATCGGCTGTGTTTCTTGGAAAGACAGGACCATTGCAGGACCCATCCCAGATCAGAATCTGCATTTAACAAACATCTCTGAATGTTTCTACACTAAGGATTGAGAAACTCTGTTCTGCAAATGGGTTCTTTACTACTAGTGCCACCTAGGAAGCCCAAGGGGGTGGTTTAGTTGCTTAGTCATGTCCGACTCTTTGGCCCCATGGATTCCAGGCGGGAATACCATGCTTACCATTTCCTTCTCCAGGGTATCTTCCCAAACCAGGGATCTAACCCACATTTTTGGTGTGTTTGTATGAAAGTTTTCAATATCATTACTCAAAAAGCATTTTTATCAAAAAGTTTAAATTCCTATTATTCTAGTATTTTAGTATTAGCTTAACCATAACTACAGTGTTCCTTTCAACAAAATGGGTGAAGAAGACAATAAAGATTGTGTCTTAGAAACAGATAGGAAAACGAGAAGCAGATGACTAGCTTTAACAGCCCATGGCTAAAGTTTGCACAGTTTTCTAGAGTTGGAAAGTCTCCAGGAGCTCACTGATCCATGAAAGGAGGACATGCCACATGCCAGCAGAGCACATGCTCTCTAGGGCCTGGCTCTAGCCAGGTTGTTTGGAGCAGCCATCCATGAACTTCACAAATATTTGTATCCCTTTTATTGGAGACACAGTTTTCCTTGCCAGGGGGCCAACTGAAAGCTATATAATGCCCTGGAAAAAGATCCAATTTAGAGTTGTGATCTGTAGAATTTTATAGACAAAGCAGGTGGCCAATATTTTGGATCATAATGTTTGTGGATCTGAGGTTTTAGAATGACTGTGCAAAAAGAGAAATTCATAAGCCATCAGTATTTCTTGCCAGGGCTTTATATTTTTAATAAGATTTAGTGGAAAAAGTTGGAGAAGGCAATGGCACCTCACTCCAGTACTCTTGCCTGGAAAATCCCATGGACGGAGGAGCCTGGTAGACTGCAGTCCATGGGGTCACTAAGAGTCAAACATGGCTGAGCGACTTCACTTTGACTTTTCACTTTCATGCATTGGAGAAAGAAATGGCAAGCCACTCCAGTATTCTTGCCTAGAGAATCCCAGGGATGGGGGAGCCTGGTGGGCTGCCATCTATGGGGTTGCACAGAGTCGGACATGACTGAAGCGACTTAGCAGCAGCAGCAGCAGTGGAAAAAGTATTTGTCTTATTCTTACTTCCTAATCTCCTAGAATGCCTACATACTTGTTATTGTAATACCTCTTGTTGCTTGCTTAAAACAGATATACATGTGTGGAAGAGGTTATAGGTGCTTGTTCATGTCCATTTCTCATCTTTTTTTGCGTGCATGGGAATACTGTGCTTCCCGGACTCCTATGGTTTAGACAGGGCCATGTAACTAATTTTTTCCAATGAAATGTAAGTGGAAATAATGTATAAAACTTCCAAGATGAAGCACTTAAGAATTGGTGTGATAGGCCACTTTTTAATATGGTGGTGGTTCAAGTGGAAGAGAGTCTGGGCCTCTGGATCATTGAAAAGTGGGAGTCCCCAGTTACCTACCTGACTTAACATGAAATACACTGGCTGAACCACTGAGATTTTGAAATTGTTCTTTTGTGGAATCTTGCCGTTACTTACCTTTGTTAATAAAACATAAGCAATCAACATCTTGGGATTTTTTTGGCTATAATATTAATGTAGTCTGAAAGCAGTGGATTTGAAGACAAAGATTCAAGTCTTTGCTCCAACCCTTAACTAAGTGTGTGACATTAGGAAAATCATTAACCATCTCTGATCTTAAGTAAAATTAGATTGAGCTACATCATCTCTGAGATCTCTTCTTCTCAACTCTTGTACCCTATAATTCATTGAAAGCCCATATATGTCATTTTTAACTTATTTGTCTAAAGCTTCTCCATACTTTGCATAATTATTGTAAATGATAAATTTATGTAAATACAAGTACATGCACTCTGCAAATCCTAAGAGGATATTTTTTAAAGGAGTCATCAAATCACTTTGTGCCTAAAAAAAATTATTTTTTATGAAGGTTCTGTCAGTAAGTACATAATCTATATTTATGGGGCCATGCCTTGTATTTGCCTGATTTATTTATCTGTCCTATTTATAACCAAGAGTGTCTTTCAAAGAAGACTTCATTGTCATAGTGAGGGGTATACCTGAAAAATCAGTCATATGAAACTGAACTGTTTTTGCTACCACAAAATAGATGAATTTCCATCTGGGTTTTATCCCATTCGAGTCTCCAAGTGGAACAGTGGAGACCAAGGTGAATTACAGATGGGAAATATTTTTTCTGGAATTTTAGGAGTAGTTATATGACCCTTTAGGGTAAAGAGCTTATGTGTAGATTTCCTTGGTGGTGGTCGTGTAGTCGCTAAGTCGTGTCCAACTCTTGAGACCTGCCAGGATCCTCTGTCCATGGGATTCTCCAAGCAAAAATACTGGAGCAGGTTGCCATTTCCTTCTCCAGTAGGTTTCCTTGGGGGCCTCAGGTTGCTCCAAACTCTCATTTTGTTTCCAGGGCACAGTGCTGTTGCTGTGACATCCAGTCTCCCACTCCATTCCCAGTGTATTCACTGCCCTTTTTTCTTCTCTGGTCTTGGGCATGTCAGATTTTATGCTCTGAGCTTGGACTTCAGTGAACAGTGATACTTTCCACCCTCCTTTGGGAAAAAAGGGACACAAACTCTCCACATTTGATGTGAGAACCATGCTTGTTATTGGTTTTTTAAATGCTGAGGCATGAACTTCGATCTAAGGGAAAATAGCAGGGGACTGGATTGGGGAAGAGAGAAAATTGGGGTGAGAAAGGGCACACGAGGAAGTGCATTGATTGTTTCAGATGATGCTTTGTTGTTTGTGAAATAAATATATCCTCTGAACTCGGGCCATCTTTTCAGAATTCTTTTGAAAACAAGGATGTTTTTCTTTCTCACTGCCTGTCTGTTTCTGACTTGTCCTCTCTGGGGCTATTTCAGCTGCTGCCCTGATGTTTCTGGATAAATTGTGTTGGGTACACTGTTTCCGTTTGCCACCATTCCAGAAGGAAAGTCCTTTAGACACAACCTTCTCTGTCTTCACAGCCCAAATGCATGTTTGGGAACATCAGAGAATAAACCACTTCCATCTCCCAGGAAATGCAGGGGTAACTGCTTTCTTACTACAGGGCAGACAGAAGATAGGTTTTTCTCATTTTCTCAGAGTGAGTGAAATTCTGTGAGGACAGACTTTAGCATAGGAGACTTGGGTAAAGGTTGTTTGTTTGCACTTGGTCCTTTTGTTTTTGTACTTCAGAACTGGATTGGAAACCTAGGTGCTTCTCAATTGTTCCTCCTCAAGTGTAGATAAAAAATAGTAATAACTACTATTATAAAATTGAACATTTTCCCTACTAATTCATACTGAAAGCAATATTCAAATTTTAGTGGTATGGTTTACAGTCTTTTTTCCTGCTAATCTTAGTTCTTTAGAAAGAAGTCTAAATTCTGTTGAAATCTTTAGAAGTAAAGTTTAATCTTATTTTTAGTCTTTGGCTTCAAGCACAAAGCATTGTTCTTTCCCAATTGATTTTTTTCTTTCCTGATATATCTAACTGACTTTGAAATAATCTTTGTGTCTTTACTGCTTTCTACTCACTGTTTGTCCACCAGTGTGCATTTGCTGCCTTCCCTCTCTTTCCAGAGACATGTCAGTTTTTCTGTGAAATAAACTGTTTTGTTCTGCCGTCTTTTCCTGTATAACCCTATTCCCAAATTATTTTTTCTTTACCTTTTCCTTCCCATTTCGATCAGAATCTGAATCAATTCTACTTGCTTCTACCCTACTGGCAATTGTTAACTAGAGTGTAGAATAACAAATTGGCTTACTTATTTATTAAGAACTTTTAAAAATTTTTATTTCTTGTAAAGGTGACATTCTTCCCATGCCTTGATAGCACCAGAGAAGGAAAATGTCATTCCACAAAATCATCCTCCACCATGAATCTTATGCTTGGTAAAATATTGCTGATTTCACTTTACAACAGATTGAAGATAGACAGCAGTGTTTGATAATTCTTATGTAGAAGGAGGAATCTCCTCTCCCTTGAACCTGGGTGCAGTCTGTGAGTACTCCAATAGAATTTGGTAAAAGTTTGACTGTGCAGTGAGAGGGCCCAGGCTTGGACAGGTTGTGCATCTCTACTTCCTCTCTGGTTGGAACACTCAATCTTGGAGCATTCAGTCACCATGAAAAAGTATGACTCCTTTTGATCATAGGAGAAGCCATGAGCAGGCACTTCTTATGGTAGTCCCAGTAAGCTGAGCCTTCCAGCCAAGGATCCAAATACACAAAGTGAAGCTATCTCTGACCTTCAGACCAGCCCATCTGTTAATCAGTACCACCAAGTGACCTCATTCAGCATCATCGAGGGCAGAAAAACCATCCTGTTAAACTGTACCCGAGTTTCTGACCCATAAAATTCTGAGATATCATGCAGTGGTTGCTGTTTTGAGATATTATGTTTTGGAATGATTTGTTATACAGAATTTAATAACTGGAATGCCCTTAATGCTGCAAAATTTTGCTATGGACTGGTGGGGCCTTGGAAGAACACTCAGGCAAAACATAGTTTCTGCTTTGGGCCAGCTTGTACCCTGATAAGGAGCTGACCACATTGCTTCATGACCTCTTGAACAAAAGGATAATATCCCGCTTAGCCTGCAGCTACTGTATGTAATTTAACCCCAATTGTAAATTCATGGTGTAAAAATGTTAATTTCTTTAGTTTTTTCAAATACTTTCTGCTTTAAGCTTTCACTCTACTTACACCAGTCATCAGAGAATCCTTCCCTTTCCCTGGTGTCAGCAAACTAGTTTCTAGGCCACATGTTTTTGTATGCCCTGCAAGCTTACAATGTTGTGTTTTTTTTTTTTTAATGAATATAAAAAGGGTTGTTTTAAAAAAAGAAACAAAGAGTATGCAACAGAGACAAAATATGGCATCCAGATTCTAAACTATTTGGTATCTGACCCTTCACAGAAAAAATTTGCCCATTCTTGGTACAAAGAATTGAAGTAACTAACAGTCTGCAGTTGTCATCTTTATATGGGAGGTATATAAAAACCTCTGGGATACCTGCTGTTGTGCTTAGATAACAGACATCAGCTGACATACAATTTACCCCTTGTCTCACTCATCTAGAAGTTTTACCTAATAGTCCTGTTTTCCTTCCCCAGGACTTACCTCTGGACTAGTAAGGGAAGAGGTTCAGGATGTACACATTATTTGCTGAACTTCCACTAAATGGCAGGCACTGTGCTGGGCACTTTGATAGACCAGTGAATAAACAAAGATCCTTGCATCATTCTAAAAGAGGTAGCAGACAGTAAACCATAGAAAAAAATGACTATATACATCATCTATTTACTAAAGTATATATGAAAAGTACAATCAAAAAAGAACAGATAGAAGACAATAGGAGGGAAAAGTTAGAGGTGGAGAGTCTTAGGGCAGGCCTTACTGAGGGTAAGGATTTGCAATAAAACCTAAGGGAGGTCAGTCAATGAGCCATGTAGATATCCGTCTGGGAGATGAATGTGCCTAGGTACTGAAGACAGCAGAATGCCTGACAAGTTGAAGCTCCATGAGGGAAGCTGGTGTAAATGCAAAGGAATGTAATCAGAAAGAGGGCGGGGTCATGTTTGTAGAGTCTTATAATCCTTGTTAAGATCTTTTTGGTTTTCAACTCTGAGTACCAGCAGGAGCCTTGACAGACTTTTTTTTAATATAAATTTATTTATTTTACTTGGAGGTTAATTACTTTACAATATTGTATTGGTTTTGTTTGAGCAGAGGACTTGGTCTGATTTGGCCAAGGCTAGAACAGAGATCACTTTGTCTGCTCTGCTGAAATCAGATTGGGGGAGGTGGGGTGGAGCAAGAGTAAAAGCAGATATACTTATTGGGAAGCTACTGCAATAACCTAGCACATTATTATAATAGCTCAAATTTAAGGTGACAGCATGGAGATGGTTAAGAAAAAAACAACAACAAAAACTGCTAAGGCTCATTATTTCTAAGATTCCATTATTTCCCCTTCAAAGTTGTCCTCCTCAGTTCAAAAATTATTTTATAGGTTAAAGCTTTAAAGTTATGCTGTTAAATGATCATGTAGTATCCAAAACTGTAGGCTAGGTATTGAATTGTTGGCCTTCCCTTCAAGACCCAGGCTTCTAAATCTCCAAACCTGGGAAGACTTCCCTTTTTCTCTGCCTTCTAGGGAATAAATCCTATCCTTGCATTCATGAGCCTAGAATAGCCTCACTGCAACTTGATTGATGAAAGAAAGCTGCTGCTACTGCTGCTGCCAAGTCGCTTCAATCATGTCTGACTCTGTGCGACCCCATAGATGGCAGCCCACTAGGCTTCTCTGTCCCTGGGATTCTCCAGGCAAGAATACTGGAGTGGGTTGCCATTTCCTTCTCCAATGTATGAAAGAGAAAAGCGAAAGTGAAGTCACTCAGTTGTGTCCGATTCTTAGGGACACCGTGGACTGCAGCCCACCAGGCTCCTCCATCCCTGCATTTTCCAGGCAAGAATACTGGAATGCGGTGCCACTGCCTTCTCCAAAGAAGGCTGAGATAAAGGCAAAGCAGGAAAAGACTAGTGGAAAACCACTTCTCTCTTTCTGGGACCTCAATTATACATTTGTTACTTCTTTGGCTGTTGTCCCTCATAATCCCTGAGAGTCTGCCGATATTTTTAATTCTCAGATTGAATGCTTTCTGTTGATCTGTCCTCCTATGGGTTAACTTTTCTTTCATCTCCAATCTGTAGTTAAAGCCAGTCAGAGAATTTTCTTTTAGATACTGTATTCTTCAGTTTTAGAGTTTCCATAGTGTCATTTTAAATGGTTTTTCAGTTCAGTTCAGTGGCTCAGTCATGTCCGACTCTGTGACCCTGTGAACTGCAGCACACCAGGCCTCACTGTCCATCACCAGCTGCCGGAGTCTACCCAAACCTATGTCCATTGAGTCAGTGATGCCATCCAACCATCTCATCCTCTGTTGTCCCCTTCTCCTCCTGCCCTCAATCTTTCCCCGCATCAGGGTATTTTCCAGTGAGTCAGCTCTTCGCATCAGGTGGCCAAAGTATTCGAGTTTCAGCCTCCAACATCAGTCCTTCCAATGAATACCCAGGACTGATCTCCTTTAGGATGGACTGATTGAATCTCCTTGCAGTCCAAGGGACTCTCAAGAGTCTTCTCCAACACCACACTTCAAAAGCATCAATTCTTCAGTGCTCAGCTTTCTTTTTAGTCCAACTCTCACATCCATACATGACCACTGGAAAAACCATAGCCTTGACTAGACGGACCTCTGTGGACAAAGTAATGTCTCTGCTTTTTAATATGTTGTCTAGGTTGGTCATAAGGTTGCTGCTACTATTTCCTACGTTTTTTTAAATCACAAAAATCATGTTTTCCTTTGCGTCTTTTTGAGTATAGTTATAAGAGATGAATTAAAATCTTTGTCTGATTTTTCAGTACCTGGTTCATCTTACATCTGGTCTTTGTTGATACTCTTGAATATAGGTTGCATTTCCCTTTGTCTTCATGTTATAAGAAAATTTGAATGATATTCTAGATATTGAGTATGATTGTATCAAAGAAGCTCTGGATTCTGTTATGTTCCTTTGAAAAATACTGATGATTGTTGTAAGTTAACTGAACTCAAACTGCAGACTTTTCCTCCTCTGCCATGAGCGTCAGCTGAAATCTTTCCAGCTTTTCAGCCTTGGCTGGATTGTTTGCAGTCTTCCCATGCATATGGGACATGGCGGCCGGGGCGGGGGATGGTCAGCCGCAGACTGGGACGAGATTAATACACAAAACTGAGGACACTGTCTGTACCTTTCCTTTCTGTGATATCTCCCCTCACTTTCCAGCTGCTGGACTTACCCTGAACTTTTACTTCATATTTTCAAGCCACTTCACTGTGAGTTGTTCTCCCTGAGTTTGCATTGACCCAAATGGCAGAGGAGGAACTTTCCCACTGCTAAAAGCCATCAAAATGGATGACTCACTGAGTGCTGTTCCTTTTTTTTGTTTTGTCAAGTGTCTACTCTCCTTTCAATGTTTGCTTTCCTCTAGTGGTTCTCACAGGCCTGTAGATAGTAGTTTTGTAGTTGTTCACTCCAAAAACGTTAGCCAAATGAGAACTGTTCAAATATTACCAAAAATGAAACCACCTCCTACTTTTTGCAGGTCTTCAGTTACTCATCTCTCTTCCGTTATTCGAGAGCCCATTGCGGGGCTGTATTTTATGCATCTCTATTTCTGTTGCCCAGAAGCTTGTACTCAGTGTGTGATCCCTGTGCTTGACAGCGTTGGCCTCACCTGGGAGCTTGTTAGAAATGCAGACTCTCCAAGATTACTGAATGAGAATAGGTACTATAACAATACCCCAGGTGATTCATAGGTACATTCAATTTGTAAACTCTGGCATAGAGCACACTGAAGGCCACACTGCAAATGCTAATTGAAAGTATAAATAAATAAATTCTTCACCTAGATGTTTACTACTAAGTGCAATATATTTTCATTGAGAAATCCATTTTGCTCTCAAATTTTAATAACAGCTTTTGAGTTTGTTTATCTTCCTCCTTAAAAAACAAAAACCCTCTTTCTAAACTGATAGATAAGATTGGCAAATATGAATCTGAACAGTAAAGGAGAGATATTTTAAAGGGCCATATCATAAAATGGGAAGTATGACCACTGCAGTTATAAAAGAACCAGCATCACGCATGGTTGTAATTAAAATTAAGAAATTTTATGAATCACATCTTCTGTCTACTTTTTTAAAAAAGCTATTCCCTCAGCCTCTAGGCTATAGATAAAAATCTTCTTCAAAAAGAATTTCCCGCCCCCATCCCATGCATAAATTCATCCAGATGAAAGCATTCTTTTTTATTGGCAAGCAAAACTGATGATAATTATGGGCCCTGGCAAAGCAAATCCTGTCATAAAAATATTTCTGATAAATGTCTATAGTTTAGAAAACTACAAAATAATTTTCAAATACAGAACATAGAAGAAACTTGACACAAACCAAATGAATTCATTTCCTTTACATTTAAAAAACATTCTACTTGATTATAAAAATTTTTCACTCTTCTTAAGCTAATGGTAACTCAATGTAATTTTATATGCATTGCATTCTTTAAAGGAAAATCATAATTTAAAAGCATGCAAATGGAAAACAGTGCTAGTGAACAAAAGAACTGTCGAGTAGAAAAAAGTCATAAATAAAGCAGGAGAAAAAGAATCATCAAGAAGAATTTGTAACACATACCTAAAAGGGCAACAAAAGCATGTTTATGTACCATGACCATGATAATTATTTTGCCCACAGATATAAAAATAATATCAAACTTCTTACCCATAATGAAATTAATTAAACATCATTTCTCCAAGTTATCAGTAATTTTTACTGCCACATAGTAGGTGAAAGTTAGTGGGTTTTTTTTTTTCTGTTCTGAGCATATGATGTTATTAAGTAAGTGCTAATTTGTGAAAATAATACTACTAAGCAAGAATGCAGCAACACATTTAATAATGAGCCTTCTTTTAAAAGAAAAGTGGCATTTTCATCTGTATGCCAAAATAAATTTCCTTGGTAAATACCTGTAGTAGCTCTCAACACTTAAAATCAGCTAATAATTGACAGCTATTGTTCTCAAATCATGGAGAAGAATCAGTAGTGGAAATACTCCAGATATGAATAAATAATTGTCAACTTTAAAAGGATGTTTTCCAGTTTTTAACTCAAGTGGCCATTGAGATTGGCCAAGAATAAATACCTCATTGAACTGATTTGGTGCAAGCCTCAGACTGATCCAGTGGACCAAGGTCCTGCATCGCTTCCCCCTGGCTTCCCAACAGAATCACTGGGAATGGAGATGTGGATCCATCTCTGTGGACCCTGCAAGTATTGAAGGATCATAAGGAACATGAGTTCTAGGACCAAACACATCTTTGATTTAAATCCTGGTTCTGCCTTATCATTATGGTGTGACCTTTGGCAGTTTAATTAACTTTTAAGCTTCTGTTTCTTCACCTTTGGAATAAGGAAGAGTTAATAATCTCCCATATGTCATAGGATTAATTAAGCATAAAATGAGACAATTTATGTCATATTTCACTGAGAGTAAGTGCTGCTCAAATGGTTCCTCTACTTCCTCCTCCTCCTCATTCTCTGTTCTTGCCATAAATGAATTTTCAGGATGTAAAATCTATTGAGTGAATGCTAAGTGATGCCAGCCATGACTCTGAAACAGTTAATGTCTAGAGCAATGCTGTCCAACAGATTACACTTGAAGATGGAAGTATTCTAGCCTGTGCTGCCCAGTATGGTACCCATTAACCAACCACCTGTGGCTTAGGGGCACTTAAAGTGTGGCTGGTGCAACTGAGATGCTAAATTTTGTTTTGTTTTTTTAATTTTATTTTTATTGAAGTATAGTTGGTTTACAGTGTTGTGTTGATTTCTGCTGTACAGCAGTGAGGTTCTAAATTTTAAATTTTGTTTAACTTTAAATTAATTTAAGTGCAGTTTGAGCCACATGTGGTTAATGGCTACTGTATTCGATGGTGCAAATCTAAAGCAAAGATCGTAAGCTTAAGTGCATAAAGGGAGAAGACAGGTGACAAATCAGTGAAGTGAGTTGAGTCTGTGACAGGGTGTGGACTTATGGAAATTACAGGCATAGGAATGCCTTGTTTTAAAGGAGTCTAAGCAGTACTAGCCTTAGTCAGTGCTGCTGGGTAGGAATTTGTCCAGCTTTCCTCATGTTGCAGGAGAAGCCAGAAATGCAAGTTTGCATGCAAAGTTTTACTATTCTTTAATGTGTCAACAAACTTAAAAAAATTTGGAGCACTCCAAGCCAAACAAAATATATTTACCAACTAGATGTGGGCCATGAAACATCAGTCTGCAGCCTCTAGTTGAGAGCCCACCCCTAAAACATTATGAAAAAAATCACCAAATAACACTGTCCATAGGAAGAGCAGGGAGGGTCAGCCTTGTTACATGTCAAATAGATTTGAGGAAGTGGGACTTCTTAGGAACCCCATTAATGATGACCTCATTGCCTACATCAAACCTTCAGAAGCTGTCTCATTTCTGGGTCCTCCATTCCACATGGCTTATAAACTGAAAGAACCTAGTCTAAGGAAAAAGAATCTTGCAAAGACATTGATGTTTCCTGGTCCAGCTCACCACCAACACTTGGTGTCCATTGGTGTAAGCATCTCTCCCTAAAAGAAGAGTGACAGGAACAGGAACCAGGTCAGTCTTCCATGTTCTAAATTCTTGAGATTCTGGCAAGCCTCAACTGATGGAAAAATGGAAGGTCTTCTGTCCTGCTTGAACATGAAGCTCTCTGGCATCTGATGACTCTGTGAAGCCACCACAGTTTTCCCACGATATATTCTTGTATTCATTCCCTCAGTTTCAGCCTTGTCTTCATGTAGGAGCCAAACATAAAAGTAACACATCATCTGAAGTAAGAGCACTATTTTTGGCCTCAGGCCCAGGATTCAGATTGTCCGTTTACTATCCGTGTGGCTTTAAGCAAGAGACTGTTTTTTTAAGAACATCGAAATTTTATTTCACTTAATTCACATAATGCCTATTCTTTTTTTCCTAATTGAGATATAGTTAATTTGCAATGTTGTGTTCCTTTCTGTTGTACAGCTACATATATACACACAGATTCTTTCCCTTCTAGTTTATTGCAAGGTATTGAATATTGTTGCCTGTGCTATATAGTAGTACCTTGATATTTATCAACTTTATACAGGGTAGCTAAGCATGAGACTTCTTAATACCTCATCCACACAATGAGAAAAGTGAGAATATCTTCCTTATAAGTTGGTGAGAAGATTAGATGACAAAAACATGTTAAGGGCTAGTATAATCAGGAAGCTCTCAATTGGGGTGGGGGGAGACGTTTACGTATAATGGATGACATCTTTGCTCCATACAGTAGCATTCCAAGGGGAGGGTACAGAGGGGGTTATCTCTCTCAGTCAAGAGGAGTATTTTATCATTGACTTTATTTAGAATTACTGGTGTAGGTGATAATTAAAGACAGATTGACTTTTCAGTTCAGTTCAGTCACTCAGTTGTGTCTGACTCTGAGACCCCATGGACTGCAGCACTGCAGGCTTCCCTGTCCATCACCAACTCCTGGATCTTGCTCACACTCATGTCCATCGAGTCGGTAATGCCGTGCGACTATCTCATCCTCTGTCGTCCCCTTCTCCTCCTGCCTTCAATCTTTCCCAGCATCAGGGTCTTTTCTGATGAGTCAGTTCTTTGCATCAGGTGGCCAAAGTATTGGAGTTTCAGCTTCAGCATCAGTCCTTCAAAGGAATATTCAGTGTTGGTTTCCTCTAGGATTAACTGGCTTGATCTCCTTACCGTCCAGTTCAGTTAGTTCAGTTCAGTCACTCAGACCCGTCCAACTCTTTGCAACCCTGTGAACTGCAGCCTGCCAGGTCTCCCTGTCCGTCACCAACTCCCAGAGCTTGCTCAAACTCATGTCCATCGAGTCAGTGATGCCATCCAACCATCTCATCCTCTGTCGTCCCCTTCTCCTCCCACCTTCAATCTTTCCCAGCATCAGGGTCTTTTCAAGTGAGTCAGCTCTTCGCATCAGGTGGCCGAAGTATTTGAGTTTCAGCTTCAACATCAGTCCTTCCAGTGAACACTCAGGGCTGATCTCCTTTAGGATGGACTGGTTGGATCTCCTTGCAGTCCAAGGGACTCTCAAAAGTCTTCTCCAACACCACAGTTCAAAATCATTGATCTTCAGTGCTCAGCTTTATAGTCCAACTCTTACACCCATACACGACTACTGGAAAAACCATAGCTTTGACTGCACACATCTTTGTTGTCAAAGTAATGTCTCTGCTTTTAAATATGCTGTCTAGATTTGTTTTAAAATCCTCTGTAGACCTTGCACTCCATTATTATCTGCTCCTAAGGAGACCGCTGCCACTGGCCTTTAGTGCATTTATGACACAGGGTGACCAACTTGTACCAGTTTGCCTAGGACTTTCCCAATTTGAGCACTAAAGGTCCCATGTTCCCTTAGTCCTCTGCAACTGCGGGATAGTTGATTATCTTACACATGCCAAACATTAAGGAAAGATAGTGGAAAGGTAAGAAGCCAGGTTCTAATACCAGTAGTTTGAATATCATTTGTTGTAGTATATCAGTGGAGAAAGAAGTACAGTTGACCCTTGAAACAGCACAGGTTTAAACTGTGTGGATAACCTTACATGAATTACTTTTCAATAAATACATGCAGCACTATGGGCTTCCAGCTTGGTTGAATCCACAAACACACAACCGCGGATACCGAAGAATTGTGGATCCTGAGGGTGGAACTGTAAATTATAGAGACATTTTTGACTGGGAGAGCTGTCTGAGCCCCTAACCTCCACATTGTTGAGAGGTCACCTGTACTCACCAGAGAGAGAGAAAAAAAAACACATTTAAGAACTTGGCTAACACATCCCTTGCCCAGATCCCCTGCTATTGGCATCATGCAAACATCTCCCTCCACTCTCTGATCACCTCCATGTATCCATACTCATTTAGCTGAACCTGGAAGTACAGAGTTAGAAACCAGGTCTTCGTGCCCTTTCTTGTCTCCCATGTTTGTGATGGGTCTGCTCAGAGAACGTTCAACATGCTCTAAAGGAGGCCACACAGATGTGCTGCCTGGGCCAAACTGATCATTGCATAATTGATAATAGTCCTTTTGTATTCACATTCTATTTAGATTATTGTACATAGCAGGTGACAGGTGTTCAGAGAACATTACCCAATCTGCCTGTTGCCAAGAACATCCTGAGACCAGCTGGGGCAGGGAGCCCAGAGGAAATCCCCAGAGTAATTTAATAGTTCACAGGGCTTTGGGTTTGTGAGGATTACAACCGAGAATTAAGGTGGTATTGACCACCCACTTAAGAAGGGGCTTTGTGCGTTTCCCTTCTACACTTACTATTTTTGTTCCCAAGGAAATTGCTGCATGGTGACCAAGACGAAAACCTTTTTCTCCCCACTTAACACGAGAAAGAGTGAAATAGAAAGCATCTAGTAAAGGAAAAGCCTGCTTTAAAACACGCATTATTGGGTACACCAGTTTGGGGTGGATGGGAGTTATTTAACTCTCTTTTAACAAGATCTATACCAGAGTCAGATATTTCAGGAAAACTGTAGAATGCAACTTTCAGGATCAGAAGTTCATTCTGAAATAAAACTAGACAGAACATTTCACCCAATTTCTCAGAATACATATTCTAGATTCAAAGCTAAAGTTTTCACACTTAATAGAGCCACTACCTTGCTGAGTGTTCAAAAATCTACTTACAGTTGGCTTCACTTTTTGAGTATTTCTCCCCTGCTTTCTCAGACAGTTTGGTTATTCAGAATAAGTTTAGATCAAAATTCATACATTGGCTCATTCCCCAAACATTTATTAAACATGCCTATAACACACTACGTGAGACAGGATTCATTCCAGTATCAGTCCCACAGATATTTCTGGAGATCTGCTATGTGATAAGTTCTAAGCAAGGCTGTGAAGGGAGCTTACATTCCAACAGGTCAGACAGAACCATCTGGTGATACTTGCTATGGACAGAAGTAGAGTGGAATAAGGGAGGGGTGAAAAGTGATAGGGTAGGGGAGTAGAAGAGACTATTTGAGCAAAAAGTTGAAAATGATGAGTGAATTGGCCAGGTGGACTTTTGGGAGCAAAACATTCCTGACAGGAGAACAGGCTATGCAAAGGCCCTGTGGCAGAGGATACCTGGAATGCTTGAGGCCACAGTAAGGACTTCAGCTTCACTGAGTGACACAGGAAGACTTCATAGGGTTTTGAATAAAGAAGTGAAGGGATCTATCATCTTATCAAGATCATCCTGATTACTGTATGAAAATCATTAAAAATCAAGAATAGATTTAGGGAGACTGCTTAGAGGACTGTGGAATTTTCCAAGGAAGAGAAGACAATGCACAAATACATAATTCTAGCTCTCAACAAGCTTATAAACTACTGAAAACAGATCTTTGAAGCATTTTATTTAAAATGAGGTAAAATGGAATAAGGAAAAGCAAGCCGAGGAAAGGTTGGTTAATTGCTTCCATTAGGGAAAAGCTTCTCGAAGAAGGTGTCTGTGAGAAAGGCTTATTCTTCTTTTCATTCTTTTAAGACCTTCTTCATTCCCTCCTCTTTTTCTTACTTCTTCTCTCTCTCCATCTTTCCATATACTTCTCTCTCTTTTTCTCATGTAAAACTTTTTAGCTTTAGTATTAGTTAATCTGGAGAAGGAAATGGCAACCCACTCCAGTATTCTTGCCTAGAGAATTCCATGGACAGGGGAGCCTGGTGGGCTGCTGTCCATGGGATCTCACAGAGTTGGACACAACTGAAGCGACTTAACATGCATGCATGCATTGGAGAGGGAAATGGCAACCCACTCCGGTATTCTTGCCTGGAGAATGCCGGGGACAGAGGATCCTGGTGGGCTGCCGTCTATGGGGTCACACAGAGTCAGACACGACTGAAGCAACTTAGTAGCAGCAGCAGCAGCAGCATTAGTTAATCATCCGCAATACCGAAATCAGATTGATTATATTCTTTCAAGCCAAAGATGGAGAAGCTCTATACAGTCAGTAAAAACAAGACCAGGAGCTGACTGTAGCTCAGATCATGAATTCCTTATTGCCAAATTCAGACTTAAATTGAAGAAAGTAGGGAAAACCAATAGACTGTTCAGGTATGACCTAAATCAAATCCCTTACGATAATACAGTGAAAGTGAGAAATAGATTCAAGGGATTAGATCTGATAGACAGAGTACCTGAAGAACTATGGACAGAGGTTCGTGACATTGTACAGGAGGCAGGGATTGAGACCATCTCCAAGAAAAAGAAATGCAAAAAGGCAAAGTGGTTGTCTGCGGAGGCCTTTCAAATAGCTGTGAAAAGAAGAGAAGTGAAAGGCAAAGGAGAAAAGGAAAGATATACCCATTTGAATACACAGTTCCAAAAAAGAGCAAGGAGAGATAAGAATGCCTTCCTCAGTGATCAATGAAAAGAAATAGAGGAAAACAATAAAACGGGAAAGACTAGAGATCTCTTCAAGAAAATTAGAGATTCCCAAAGGAACATTTCATGCAAAGATGGCCTCAATAAAGGACAGAAATCGTCCTTTAGAGTTAGATCGTATGAATCTAACAGAAGCAGAAGCTATTAGAAGCTATTAGCTATAAGAACAGGTGGCAAGAATACACAGAAGAACTATAGAAAAAATATCTTCATGACCCAGATAATCACGATGGTGTGATCACTCACCTAGAGCCAGACGTCCTGGAAGGCGAAGTCAAGTGGACCTTAGAAAGTATCACTACCAACAAAACTCGTGGAGGTGATGGAATTCCACTTGGGCTGTTTCAAATCCTAAAAGATGATGCTATGAAAGTGCTACACTCAACATGCCAGCAAATTTGGAAAATTCAGCAGTGGCCACAGGACTGGAAAAGGTCAGTTTTCATTCCAATCCCAAAGAAAAGCAATGCCAAACAATGCTCCAACTACTGCACAACTGCACACTAGCAAAGTAATGCTCAAAATTCTCCAAGCCAGGCTTCAGCAGTACGTGAACTGTGAACTTCCAGATGTTCAAGCTGGTTTTAGAAAAGGCAGAGGAACCAGAAACCAAATTGCCAACATCTGTTGGATCATCAAAAAAGCAAGAGAGTTCCAGAAAAACATCTATTTCTGCTTTATTGACTATGCCAAAGCCTTTGACTGTGTGGATCACAACAAACTGTGGAAAATTCTTCAAGAGATGGGAATACCAGATCACCTGACCTGCCTCCTGAGAAATCCATATGCAGGTCAAAAAGCAACAGTTAGAACTGGAAATGGAACAACAGATGGGTTCCAAATTGGGGAGGGAGTATGTCAAGGCTGTATATCGTCACCCTGCTTATTTAACTTATATGCAGAGTACATCATGAGAAATGCTGGACTGGATGAAGCACAAGCTTAAATCAAGATTTCTGGGAGAAATATCCATAACCTCAGATATGCAGATGACACCACCCTTATGGCAGAAAGCAAAGATCTAAAGAGCCTCTTGATGAAAGTGAAAGAGGAGAGTGAAAAAGATGGCTTAAAACTCAACACTCAGAAAACTAAGAGCATCACGTCTGGTCCCATCCCTTCATGGCAAATAGATGGGGAAGCAATGGAAACAGTGATACTTTATTTTGGGGGGGGCTCCAAAATCACTGCACACGGTGACTGCACCCATGAAATTAAAAGACGCTTGCTCCTTGAAAGAAAAGTTATGACCAACCTAGACAGCATATTAAAAAGCAGAGACATTACTTTGCCAACAAAGGTCTGTCTAATCAAAGCTACGGTTTTTCCAGTAGCCGTATATGCATCTGAGAGTTGGACTAAAAAGAAAGCTTAGTCCTGAAGAATTGATGCTTTGGAGCTGTGGTGTTGGAGAAGACTCTTGAGAGTCCCTTGGAATGCAAGGAGATCCAACCAGTCCATCCTAAAGGAAATCAGTCCTGGAAATTCATTGGGAGGTCTGATGCTAAAGGTGAAACTCCAATACTTTGGCCACCTGATGTGAAGAACTGACTCATTTGAAATGACTCTGATGCTGGGAAAGATTGAAGGCGGGAGGAGAAGGGAACGACAGAGGATGAGATGGTTGGGTGGCATCACTAACTCAATGGGCACGAGTTTTAGTAAACTCTGGGAGTTGGTGATGGACAGGAAGGCCTGGCATGCTGCTGCAGTCCATGGAGTCGCAAAGAGTCAGACACAACTGAGCAACTGAACTGAACTGACTGAATCATTCACAAAAGCTAACTTTTATGTCACCTTTATAGTACCTTACTCTTACTGCTCTCAAATGTGATATTTCATTTATCTCCCCTCAAGCCAGTAGAGTTCAGTACATTGAATACTGTTTTAAAGAAGATTTTAAGCACTGAAGGGTGGATTTTGATTTTCAAACTACGATAATGTATTAAACTGGTTAAAGTAGTGTTTGAAATGAAGGAGGCACAAGTGGTGAAGGAAGTAGAGATGCAGTTAGATTAGCAGAACAGCAGTAATGGCTAGAGCGGGGTCACGGGCCCGTGGAGATTTAGTCACCATTCTCTGTTCCTCTATGACTGTTGGAAATTTTCTCTAATAAAACATTTTAAAGCCTCATTGTCATGACATACTGCCATCTGTGATACAAAACGTTTAATATCTTTTAGAAATGATATTTGAAAGTCTTTTTTTGTTGGAAACTGATCTCTGAATAGAAGAGTGAAAGATGAACATCTCAGGAAGTAACTTTTAAATATATAAGCAGACTCGTGCAGATATTGCTTTACATCTTGAATTTGACTTAATTACATAACAGCCCCTATTGTACACTTAGCTCCGTAATATTGACTTTCAGTTTGATAATGAATAAATTACCAAGATTATTTGAAATATCTGGCACAGTTTGAAGGAGGTCTGGAATAAGGCCCACCTTCCTCATCAGGACACAGCACCAGGTAGGTGTGTAACACTTATTTGTGGAACTGATTGCTGAAGCAATTCATATCCAAGTACCCACTCAGGACAAGACCTAGACTGCTAATTCTTAAAAAAAAAAAAAACAGAACACTAGAGGGCAGTCTTCACATTGAGAACAAATGGAAAGGTATAGCTGGTGACGAGGAGTCAGACTGACACTTGTAAATAGCCTTCTAAATTGAAAGATTATGTTAAATTAACCTTCATATATTTTATTTGTGTAGCTTGAAAAAATTAAAATCATTTAGATACGCCTTATATAAGTATGTATGTATTTATCTTTTCATAGAATATACAGTATGGATTATATTACATCAGAAATTTAATTTTTTTAGATGTTGATCTAATAAGATAGTCTTTGACAATCTTGGAAACCTAAATTAAGAGAAAGAAAATTGAAATCCAAGCTTGAATTGGTTAACTAAACTCTCTGCAAACATACACCCCCAAAGTCCAGAGCAGTTTAAATGCGTCACAGGGACTCACTTCTTTTCCTGTTTCACTGGAACCTATTTTCCTTCCCAAATAATGACTATGATGAATCGAAGGCCATGGGTTCCTCAGTTTCCAGATAACCAGACTTTAATCAGTTGTTTTCCTTCCATCACTTTTTTTTCTTTCCTAACACCTTATTTGAATTTGTGTTTTTTTCCCATGATGCATTTTCTTCTCTTTGTCCAGGTGACATCTGCCAGCATCCCAGAGCCCCAAAAGATATCACACTGATGAGTCCAACTGAGAATGCATTAGCAATTCCTAGGGGGATTAGAAACCACAGGAGGAAGGGAAGGAGGTGGGAGGAAGTTGAGTGTCATTATTGAAGGATGACTCAAGGGATCCCTATGGTGATAAAATGTTCAGTGTCTTGACTGTGGTGGTGGGAACACAAGCCTACACAGGTAGTAAAATAGTATAGAACTAAACACACACATATACAGACACAAGTTCAAGTGAAACTGGAGAAATCCAAATATGATTGTTGGATTGTGTCTTTGTGAAGGTCCTGGTTCTACTATTAAACTGTAGTTTTGCAAAATGTTAACACGAGGAAAGATCAGCTAAAGTGTATACAGGATTGGTTTCTCTGTTTTATTTGTTGAAACCAAATATGGATCTTTAGTTATCTCAAAGTAAAATTTCAATTAATAAACAGTATAAAAAAAGGTTAAAGAATTCAAATTACGCAGCTGCTTAGCCATTCAAATTTAAATATGTCTTCAGACTCCTAACCAATTTTTTTCTGCTTGTTCAGACTTAAATTTTCTAGAACAATATTTGTCAAGTGGTTGTTTCTTGATCCTAAGACTATGGCTGAAGCGTTGATCAAAATAATCTGAGTCAAGTTCCCTAAGGCAAAAGGGGAAAAAAAGTAATTTCCGAAGTAGATTGGCTATTTGAACAATTGCCACGAAAATTACAGTATTGGAGAGAAAAATGGTAATGCTGGGAAAGCACAAGTCTTTCCTCACTTATCATGCTTTCAAAATATTTTGTCAGGCTGTGTCAATGAGACATGAAATAGGTCATTAACCAGCATGTTTGTTCAGTTCATGGGACAGCATTGGTAATAAAATTTTTATTTTTCCCACCCTACATATGCTAAACTCTTCTGTAATCCTTTGTCACCTCTTTTCTCACATTATTATCAGGCCCGTCACTGACAAGTGTCCTGGGCTTTAACTTCTCAGGAGGCCTGACTTCTCCAACCTGAATCAAGTAACATAATGTATTGTCTAAATACCTAAAAGCAAAAAAAAAATAAAAAATAGTTTAGATGCCTCCAACCTCAGACCCACCACCCAGAATCACCTCTGACTCCAGATGACCAGTGGAAACATTTTCATCAATGGCTTCTAGCAAAGAATTATTTCCAGGAATCATGAACTTTGAGGTTGCACCTAAGTAAAGGGGAGATTAGATTAATGAATCATCGGAGGATAAGTTCTACTGTGGTAACAACCACTAAATCTTAAAGTGGCACGATATGAGCCCCCCACCACCTCTACCACACACTCACGAGTTTTTGTGAAAACTGGAGAAAATGGAGTGAAATCTGTAGTTTAGTAGACAGTATTATGTCAATGGCAGTTCCCTGGAGTAATACTGACCTGTAGCTAGATGTGATACCTCCAAGGGGGAAGCTGGCTGAAGGGTTCAGGGATGCTCTGTACTATTTTTGCAACTTTGTGGGAGTCCAGAGTGATCTCAACACACGTCAGCATTTCTCTCTCACCTACCCCACTTGCCCATCTGCGAGGCAGCTGGGAGTTCTTCTTTGTGTTGTGGATTCAGGCTGACAGATCAGCTCTTTAAAGAGTTTGCGAGGGCCCGGGCCTGGCACATGAGTGCCCCTGCCCGAAAGTGACACCAGGACGGCCTCTCACCAGGTAGCCAGACCTAGTAGTCATGCGGGTAGGCAAAGGAGGAGGAAGGGAGAGTCAGTGAAGTCTTTGCACGTGCTCAGAACGTGGTAAGCTAGAAATATTTGGAAAATATCATAACTGATTCTCACACTGAAGCAAGCAGTGAGCTGCAAAACAAGCAAATACAAATTCAGGGCTTGTCTACAAGAAATTTCAGGAGGACCTATGCACCTTAAAGAATACACATCTTTCCCCCTAGGTGAATTCAGGCTCTACTACTCATTTAATGGTTGACTTTGGGCCCATTACATCTCCCCTAAGCTTTAGTTCCTTCCTTGGAAAATGAGTTTGTTGAGAAGATTAAAGGAGATCACACATGATGAAATGTGTGTGAAGTGTATGTGGAGGTGCGTGAATAGCAAGTGCACAACACACATTAGTATTTCTAGTGCCATTTCTCTTTCTGTTACTGTTGTTTGGTTGTTATTCATTTTATCCACTATCATTTCCCATTCAGTCTATCAAGGCTGTATGTTGAATGAGAAAGAGAAGGGGTAGGCATGCTGAAAGTTAAAGGCATTACTTACTAATTAGTCAACTGAACCCTTATTCACTCCTGTTAGATCTTGATTCTTATCTTCTCACCCATCCAGTTCGGTCTCTTTGAAGCTTTATGAACCTAAGCGTATTGTTAATATTATAAGGGAGAGTATAGAATAGCAGTTTAAAAGGAATGACTCTGGAACCCAGCAACCTGAATCTGGATCAGCTTTCCTAGTTTACTGGGCTTCCTTTGGTGGCTCAGATAGTAAAGATTCTGCCTACAATGAGGGAGACCGGGTTCAGTTCCTCAACTGGGAAGGTAACCTGGAGAAGGGAATGGCTACCCACCCCCAGTAGTCTTGCCGGGAAAATGCCACAGAGGGGTCTGGCGGGCTACAGCCCATGGGGTCGCAAAGAGTCAGACACTACTGAGTGACTGACACTTTCATAATTTATTAACTGTGTGACATTGGGCACCTTCCTTAACCTCCCTGTGCCTTAGTTTTCTCATCCGTAGAACTGGCTATTGTAGGGATTGAGTTTGTATTTTGTACAAAACAGCAGGGAAACTAGCAGTCACAGAAAACATAATGTGTCCTTCTCTCGCTAACCAAGTAGACAGATATTAGGAAAACACGTAAACTTGTTCATATACAATCATATAATGTAGCTCATAGGAGGCTTCCCTGGTGGCTCAGCAGTAAAGAATCTGCCTGCAGTGTAGGAGATGAAGGAGACTCAAGTTCAATCCCTGGGTCGGGAAGATTCCCTGAAAGAGAAATGGCAACCACTCCAGTATTCTTGCCTGGGGAATTCCATGGACAAAGGAGCCTGATGGGCTACAGTCCATGGGGTTGCAAAGAGTTGGACACTACTGAGTGACTAACACACAGACACAAACACACACACACAGTGGAACTCACGACCACTCAAAAATTTTAAGAATCCCAGTTTAGGTGGAGAGAAAAGCAAAGATGTATAACTGACTGTGTGAAATGAAGCTGCTTTCATAATGTTTTTTTTTTTAATTTAAGGAAACCTGGGATTTTCTATGGGTGCTGAATAGTCTCAGACTTCACACAGGTGTCTCCTGCTTTGGTTGATGATGTGATTTTTTCATATGAGGCAGCAATAACCATCGTTATTCCAACAGAAAAGGGACCCCTCTTTTCCTGTCCTGTACAGAAGAGTAAGTCGTATTGGTAGCTGGTAATGCCCCAGCAACTTGCTCACTTTCTCATGGCTGCTGGCAGAGGGGCTAATCCCAGATCCTTTTATTAGGATGACTTTTAAACAACTACATCTCTTGTGTTCTTACTGCATTTCATCAAAGGCTAAAACAAAAACCTATCTAATCTGTCAGAAGGGCCAATCTAATCTGCCCTATTAACTGTGTTTATGGAAGAAAATGCTTTGTAACCTTATATATCAAACTCAACACATGAAACCAATGTAAAATATTCCTGAAATTGCAAATATTGGCTCATGTCTTTTTCTCCTCAACCAAATAAACTTGGGACACACAAAACACATCATCTGTTGTCAAAGGAGAATAATAGAAAAAATAGGTCCAATTGGTTATCCCACCACATCGACTTATTCCATAATGCCCATCACAGAGCCCAAGCTGCCTAGAAACATGTTTAATGTAGCATATTTTTAATATTGTTTCAAAATTATACTGGCCACTTTACGTTTACATGTAGTTGAGTATATCATGTAGCCTCAATCACATGTTCCCATAGCCCATACTGTTTCTTAACCTTTAATTTCTCTCAGGATAGCATCCAAGCATTTGAATTCCATGGGGAGCTTGTTAAAGATGCAGGTTCCCAGGTCCTGCCCCAGACCCTCTGAATCAGATTTCAGGGCCTGGGATTCAGGAAATCACATTTTAATCCAGCCTTCCAGATGACTTTTGAATTGCTACAGTGCTACCAAACCAGATCTTCAGTAATATAATCATAATTATGGTTTAAATGTGGTAAACTATATGACTTATAGCTCATAAGTCAAAGTATATAACCCTATAAAAGAATTCCAAATATTAGTAAAATATAATCTTTGTGAAGACATGTGGATATTTGGAATAGTAACTGTTAGGATGATATACTTTAACTTATGGACTATATAAGTATAATTGATTAATAGAAGAATAAATAGCTATAAATATATAGAGATATTTAACTTAAATTCTCTACAATGCAAATGGTAAATATATTTCAAAAGACAAAAATAATTAAGTTTTTCTGTGACCCTAGTGAATCCTGAAAAGAGTATGTATTTTTAATGAACAAGAGACTAAGGGGGAGTTAATGTTATTTATTTTTTCAATTTGTTTTGCTTTACTTAAGATATTTTCTCTAATGGTTAGTATAGCAGTTGTGAAAATATTAAAGTGCTGAAGAAAATGTTTCTTCACATTAAAATGCATATCAGTAAAATCAAAAAGAGAAGTATCACCCTTAATTTTGATTGAAATGATAGCTCAAGCCTGATGACAACGTCTTCCTAAGCCGTGCTTGCCAGAGCGTCTTCTGAGAACACTGGCCCCACGTGATGCGCCTCTAGGGACAGGTTCCATTTTTCCAAATATATTTGCAAATTGCTCCAGGCTTTCTCTCCTGGCCTCCACCCCAGTGCTTCAAAAAGTTCATTTTCATATTAAAAGACTGAGTAGTCCTGCGGGAAAGAAGCTTGGTTGACTTTGATCAGCAAGGCATTTTTCAACCTTATTTGTCTCCTAACCATCCCCCTCCTCTTACTTTAAATCACTTCTATTACTTCTGGAGCAGTTCCTCAGAACAGGCATACTTGGACTTATAATAAGCCATCTTGAAAGTATCTGTTCAGTCTGTGGGGTTCCGTTGATTTCCTGTATCTGCTGGATGAGTTGAGTTTACCCTCCACCTCCATCCAGGCCGTGGGTAATCAATGGCAAACTTAGGACCACCCCCATTCCCACTGCCAGAAAGCAGGCTCAGAGCCCATACCCTCGTCACCAGCATAGCCCGGCGTAGCAGAACAAGAAGTCAGCTCTCTGCTTCCAGACTGACAGCTCTTCTCTCTTTAAGATCCCCAACAAAGGTGATTTCCCAGTCTCCTTTCCTAAACAATGTTATCTTGCCCGTCTCGTAAATCATAGATTTCTGTCTAACGTGCTCCCTGTAATCTGTGGTCGCCTAGGGCAATACCTTCCAAGGCCCCATATTTGTAGTTCTAGAGTGGTTGAGTTGTGAAATATAACACATTGAGAGTCTTTCAACATTTCAGTGTAAAATAATATTTTTTCCTTAAATGATGTAACTGCTCTGTAGTCCAATAGCAAAACCTTTCTGTACCAACACCCCACTGGGTTTCCAGTTTTTCTCAGCACATCATATTCACCACTGTCCCTGGTGCCCAGAATAATAACGTAGTTCACAAGGACAAGTAGTGGGCGCTTGATAAATACTTGCTGGAAGAATGAATTAGGCAGAAACTCGATGATGACCACACATAAAGGCTCTTCAACACATAGTATCTCTGAGATTGATCCACCAAAGTCACACCCGTTCCCTTCCTCACCCTGTCACTCTAGGACCAGTAAACCTCTTGAAACTCATGGAACATATTCCAAACCCCTGTTTTTTCTGGGAGGGATGGGGAATTGGGCAGGGGAAAGGTCAAGATCTTCTCCAAACATCCATAGGGTACTGTGTGTGGGCACCCCTCTAAGGTCTCTGTCCAAATGAATGAAAAGAGTTCTTGGTCCATCAGTCACTAAAGGAAAACCACCATACAGAATAAGGGATTTATCAGAATAAATGGAACAGAGAAGAAACACAACCCAGAAATGATCACAGAGCCACCAAGAATTCCAGAGTCTATATGCAAGCAAGCCCTCCTTAAGCCTGGTCATGCCTGTGTCCACTGGGATTCACATATGGTGGAGGTTGTCAGAGAAACTCAGGAAGAAGTCCCTACATTTTCTTTGAAGACTCCTCTCAAAAAGGAAAGTGACACAATCAACTGAATCACAACCCTAGTCGCAAAGGGATGAATAGGATAGAGCATGTTGACTTTATTCAGGGATGACCTGGAGGAGCCCTCTGAGTGCATGTCCAGATCTTAGAGGGAGAGAGGCTGTGAGTAAATTCTGAAAGTGTATGTTCCCTAAATTTCAGGTCACGTGAGTAGTTGTAAATGCTCGCTTGGGGCCCCTATAATGCTAACAGAGCAGCACAAATGAGAAACTTCTCTCCTTCCCCCAGCTTCTTGCACATCATCAGTACATGGACAGATGGAGAACCCAGTGTAGTCTCTGCAGAGAACTCTGTTTGTGGGGGAAGACAGTGAGAACCTGGTTCCCTGAGAAGCAAGCCAGACTCTCCATGGGTCCCAAAGGCAGAGAATTTACCACCTTTTCTGCTCAGGAGAGTGGAATCTAGTGCTTGAAGCCTCGAACTTTAGGGGTGAAAGTGTTCCCTCAGATGCTTGTGGGCAGGACTTTGGGGGAGGCTGGAGGTTCTCTGCGAACACAGGTGAGGGCCAGAGGGTGAGCCATTTGTTTTGCTAAATAGGAAGTTGGCTCTATGATGACAAGACCTCTATAGACAAGAAGTTTGGACTTTTAGGACCTATCTCTCTGAGAAGTGTTAGGCATGTCCACACAGGTTGGACATGCACCTGACCTAGCATTTTATTTATTCTTAATTTTTTAACTGAGGGAACCAATTTATGATGATATGTGTTTCGCGTGTGCATCATTTTGTTTCTGTGACTATGTATACTACAGTGTGCTCCCTAGAAAAATTTAGTTTCTGCCCATCACCTTACACGTGGTCTTCTGTAAGCACTTCACTCTCTTCTTGCCCCTTCAGCTCTTGTAACCACTACTCTGTTCTCTGTAGCTATATGTTTGATTTTGTTGGCTCATTTACTCTGTTTGTGTTTATTTGGGGCAACTAGCATTTTACAGAAAATACTCTGAGAGAGGAACTAGGGACTCTGATAAAAATAAATTTAGGATTAAAATGGACTCTGCAAGTGATTTCATTCAAATATATTCTTTGACAGGCAAAAAAACGTGCTAGGAGGGAAATATGGAAAGTCACATAGGGGTTTCTTCCCAAACCATAGCACTAAGTATATTCCAGTGGATTCTGCCTTAGCCCTGGAATTTGAAGGTAGGATCTGGACTTTGAGGAGGACCCCCATGGATTATGGGATAGCCAATGCTGTCCCATATCTCAAGGCTATGGGATAGCCTTATTGCTCTAGAGATTTAAAAGCCATGTTGTGATCTCCAGAACAAGGCACCTGCTTCAAGAGCAGTGGGAAACACCTCCCCTCTAACCCCAAGACCAGAATTCTGCCTCAATAAGTGCTTGGAACTACGGTGCCAGCCAGTTAGCCCCAAGAAGCCCCTAGGTAGTCTGTGCCTGTGTAAGACTCTCTGCTGCTCGCCCTCAGAGCCCCATGGACACCTGGACTATGTTAGCACAAGAATATCCCTCTTTCCATTTGCCTGTGAGCTGTTTCTCAGTAGTGAGTTGTAATAAGAATTAGACTTGGCAGCCATCTGAAATAATTTTTTTTTTTTTTAATGAAAGATGGGCATTAACCCAGTACACTGACAAGTTAAAGGCCCAACTCCTGCTTGATACTAGGGCAGCCTCTGAGAAGGCCCTTGATGGGGCTCTTCTGGTAAGAGTTCTCCAGCAGAGCCTGAGAGCGATGGTGGGTGAGGTCTTCTTAAGCGTGCTGCTAAGTCACTTCAGCCGTGTCCGACTCTGTGTGACCCCATAGACAGCAGCCTACCAGGCTCCGCTGTCCCTGGGGTTCTCCAAGCAAGAACACTGGAGTGGGTTGCCATTTCTTTCACCAATGCATGAAAGTGAAAAGTGAAAGTGAAGTTGCTCAGTCATGTCCGACTCTTCATGACCCCATGGACTGCAGCCTACCAGGCTCCTCCGTCCAAGGGATTTTCCAGGCAAGAGCACTGGAATGGGTTGCCATTGCCTTCTCCTCTTAGGCATGACCTTCCTCAGTTAATCATGACTTTGCTGTAAGCTTCTCTAGAAATACCAAATCATTAGAATTGAAAGAATAGATATTCTAAGGTTCAAAGGAGAATAATCACAGAGAAATGCTCAGTTGGGATCTAGGCTTCACAGAGGCACCTCCTTTTCTATCAGTTCTCTACCTACCCAAGTCAGGTCCCCATTTACCACTAACATTCTTCCCTCAACCCTCACTCTTCAGAGAATGCTTGCTCTTTTGTTCATTGATATGTTCTAAATACAGTTACTGAGACCCAAGAAATGTACACAACATCAGGGATACAACCATGGCATGATACATCTCTGTCCTCATTGAACCTACAGCTGGTGGGAAATCCCGATGATAACAGCATAGGGTGAGAAATGCTTTCCAGGTGGTGCTAGTGGTAAAGAATTCTCCTGCCAATGCAGGAGACATAAAAGACTCAGGTTCAATCCCTGGGTTGGGAAGATCCCCTGGAGGAGGAAATGGCAACCCACTCCAGTATACCACTCTTGCCTGGAGAATCCCAAGGACAGAGGAGCCTGGCAGGCTATAGCCCAGAGGATTGCATGGCATTGGACATGACAAGAGTGACTTAGCATGCATGCATAGATGGTAGAAGACACAGGAGTGACATGTAACTCTGTCTCAGAAGGTCAGGAAGAGCATCCTACAGGAAATGATGTTTTCACTAAGATCTTAGGACTCAACCAGTCACTTGTCAAATGTGAAGGGTCCACTACTATACAGGGAGATGGTGGACCTTCAGATGGAACAGCTTGTCTCCAAAAGCTCAGAGGTAATAGAAGACACACAGTTCATTCAGAAATCGGAAAGATTAAGATGATTTAGGTTAAGGGAAAGAAGAGAGCATTAGAAATGGGAGACATGAGATTGGGGTATCAGTATTGGCAAAGAGATGGATTAACAGTGGCCTTGAACAAGTCACTTCTTTCTGGTCCTCATGTCCCCATCTGTAATATAAAGGGACTGGCTTAGAAGGCAATAGAAAGGAAATGATCAGAAAGCCCCTGCCCCAGTGACACTGGCACAAAGGTCCTCCAAGGACTCTTGCTGGAAGGGTCAGGACAGGCACCTTGGTCTCAGTCTTTGGAGCCACTTCAAGTTCCTGCAGTCACGTGGCAGGAGAAAACTGGGAGGCAGTGGAAACTTCCTTGAGACTTGGAGCCACTCGGGTTGCTACTGAGTCCTGTTATCGCAGAGAGACGTGTGTATAGTCCTCATTCCTTGATAGTCTGTCTCTGTAACGTTTCTTTAAACCTGGGGAAGGGCAAATACTTAGGTGTGATTGCATGGCACTGTGAAAGAACTTTGTTTAATGAGTGGAAAACAAATACTGATAGGAACTTGTTAAAATTGTGGTGTATAGGATAAGAAGCAATGTTTACCAAGGTTCTTAGACTTCTCCTACACTTAGTAGGTGCTTAGTGATGGTGTTGGCTTTATATGTATTCATTGTTTATTAAATGGTTATATAATAGTATATGTATATAGTAGTCCTGATATTACGTGTTTGTTACATGGGACTTGTTACTGTTTGATTTCTCAAAAAATGTAGTCATGGACTGGGTTCCCAACACGTTGACTCAAACTCAGGGGTTGTTTTCCCCCATGTAAATGATTCTCTTCTGATTTGAACATTATCTGTGGCAGTTGTCAAACAAATGTGAGTCAAGATAAATCCAGATTATCACATCAAAACATGTTGTAATCAAGGTCATAGACTGAACACATGCTTTATCTTTCATCTGCTGAGGTCTTGGTGCTGCTTTGAACAACATTACGAATACTGCTTAAATACACAGCTTAAAGTGAAACAGAATGGCTACTGGAAGAAATTGGTCCATAAATGATGTATGTGATAATTGATTTCATTTCAGAAGAAGCTGCTGTCTGTGGTTAAACATAAGGTAGGTACCTCTTGCAGAACTGTAGCCCAGTCTTTTAAACTACACACAAAAACCGTTGAAAAATACATTGATAAGTGAGATTGTTGTAGTTTTCTGTTCAGTCACTAAGTCGTGTCCTACCGTTTGTGACCCCATGGACTGCAGCATGCCAGGCTCCTCTGTCCTCCACTGTCTTGCATTAAATGAAACAAAGAAGTTAGGTTTGGGAAGATTATAGTTTGGTTTCATGCAAACACATGTAAGCTGTTCAGCTGGTCTGACACCTGGAACAGACAGCACAACCATAGTCAGGCTGTGGATCATTTCACCTCCACTCACCCAAACAAGAGATGTAACCTGAGAAAGATATTTGTGAGGTGGGGAGAATTCAGGTAAGAATTCCAAAGCAAGAGAGTTTGAAAGCAGCCAGTTTGACAGTTGTCTCACAAACTGAAAATTAGAGAAGGCCATGTGTGCTATCTGGAACAGGAACATAAGTGTAATGTCACCAACCCCTTCTTCAGTTTAGAGGTCACCAGTGTTCAGATCATGTATTCTAACCCCCTACTCTGACTCCCCACTTTTTCTCTGATAACAGCTCCAGAAATCACCACAAGGGAGAGCATTGACCTGGTGAATCAAGCCCCAGTAGAGGGTATCGGGTGGATTCTAGTCTGGGGATACAGGGGCATATCACAAAGCTGACCCGTCATGGCCAAGCTCCCACTGTTCACATACCCAGCTGTTAACCTGGTTTGGAAGCTCACCCTCCCACACTGGGTCAGGGTAGACATAGGCACCTACCACCTATCAGAACCCAAACCAACCTCTCAGACCACAGCTTACTCCCAGGGCTCTGGATGCTTCTCAAACAAAATGTTTTCTTATACCACTTGCCTTGACAAAGTGGCAAAACCTTCTAAGGACACTCGTCTTTAATGCCTGCAAACCTTCTTAGAAAGGAGCATATCTACTTTTTAGGCCTTTGAGATAATTTCTTTTCTGATACTGACCAAGGTGACTCTTTACGATCATTTCTGCAAGAACAAGGGCATTGAATAATGTTCTGAACCTTTCCCAGGCATCTGCTACAACTCATTCTAGAAATCCTAAATCGAAAACTCGACTTTCCCATTTATGGTCCATATAAGGGTGGCACATTTCTGCCAAAAATAAGAGTAGGGTCTGGTGTAGAATTTCCATTTGATTCTTGAAGATGACTGGCCAAAGAAGAAGGAGAAAGGAAAACAGTTTATGAAGAACTCCTGTTAGCACCTGCTCCACTGTAATGCCTGCTCCTTAGCTGCCACACAGCTCCATAAATGTGACTGCATACCACACGTACACACTGTGCACCAAAAGGTAATGTGCTGCTTGCTGCTGTCATGTGACTGGCCGTGTGTACTCTGGCATTTAAAGAAAACCAGCTTTTAAATGTTAGTATGGCATTTTTCTTCCAGCTTTTTGAATTTAATTTTTGCAACTGAGGTCTTAGGTCCTTATGCCACAGCCAATACAGTTCATTTTTCTGTAGAAAGTTACACTGATCTTGACAGTTCACTTCTACTGAGTTGGCCAAAGAGGAAGAAAAGTGAAAGCATGTCAGTGTGTGATGTCCTAGCTTTGGAAATGAGGATAATTTAAGGATCTGGTTAAAAATGATGGGTCCCCCTACCCTAAGGTTCACTATTATTGCTATTATTACAGTCACTTTGGAGTTGATAACTTAACCAAATGAATAGGAAACTAAGAGATTCCATAGCCTAAGAAGGGGGTTAACCGAAGGAAAAAGGTCCTAACTTAACCTGTTGCAAGCGCCCTCCCCCAAATCTTCTAAGGACGAGCATTGTCTGTATAGAAGTATTTAGTGATAATGATAACTTCTGTTATGTTTGAATACATCTTTACTTTTGTTTTTCACAGCAACTCAGAGAAATGGGCTCATTTTTTACAAATGAGGAAGGTTTAGGGGTCATGCTTAAGGCCACTCAGATGACTAGCAAGATTGGTACTCACATACACACCTTTCAGTGTGGAGATTTAGAGCTTTTTCCTCATCTCGGTCACTCCTTTCTAAGAAGCAGAAAATGGGCTCATTAAATTGTTAGGCCTTTCAAGAGTTACCATGCTGGCAGACGAATAGCATCTTCAAAATCCAGCTGTCTCCTTCATTGCAAGAGAGTTCATAAAACAGGCCTTTTCTCCTCACTTATGCTGTCAGCTGTGAGACATAAAACTTCAGAATGCCTTAAAGGAGTAAATTGGAATTCTGATGCTGTGAGCCTTTTAAATACCCCATTGTCTCAGAGGAGAGGGACAATCCAGGCTTTGTACTGCAGCACATTTTTCCTCAATCCCCGATCCCTGGAAGGCCCCCTTTCCTCAGAAGGGCTGTTGTGTTTTTCCTGCCACAACATCACTGTGACATATCTCGCACTTAAGGCACAGCCTACTCAGCCCCATTCATGGATTCCTCTGGAAATTAATGTCCGCTCACCGCCACCCCCTCAAAAAAAAAAGTTCTGGCTTTGTCAAAAGAGTTATTGGAAATGGAACTTGTGAAAAACCCTTACTATGCGATGTGAACCCAGACAATAATGTTTTGTAATAGTTCTGTTTGATGTGTACTGATGGGAATTAATCATTTTAGTTAACAGAATTGCTCTTTGTTATGTAAACTTGGTAAAGTCCGCCTCATCTGACCTCTTGCGCTGGGGAATCCACTGTTCAAAACTGTCATCTTTCTGTGGGCAGCAGGATTCTTTTGGCAACTTCTGGAACCAAATTACCCCCTGAATTTAAAGTTCGTACTGCCACTGAGTTGGATGCCAAACCAAGCGAAGACTAAAATACTGTGAAGTTTGTATATCCCCATGTCCCATTCCCCAAAAATTGGTTAAGTGGAGTGAGCATTATTTTCCCATTTCTCCATTTCATTTGTTGGTGTCTCAGATAGCCAAACTTTATCATAAATGATCGCAACCCTAGAAATACACTATTTCTAGATTAGATACACTTCTGTTCACTATAGATATCCAGTGCTTGTGTATGTATAAATTGAATCCATTGGAGAAAATAGTTGGCCCTGGGTTGTATGCTTTTAGGTTAGCTCTTTAAGAAGCAAATAAAGTAGGTTCCCCCCTTCATCACCACCTCCCAAACCCCTGAAAAAGGAATTCCCTTACCATGTGGTTTCCCAGGCATCTCTGCCATGGCTTGACCCAGCTCTTGCAGTCTCACCCAAGAGACCTATATTCCATAAAATCACCATCACCACGAAGACAGCCAGACTTAACTTTATTAGAACCTATTCTTCAGTCTCTTTCTGCCCAGAAGAACTGGAATGACAGAACCAGGCTCAGAAACCTTCCAAGGCTCCTCCAAAGAAACGAACTCATCTCCTAAGCTGCCAGCCTGCTAGAGTTGGTTGTGAAGGAGTCAATTCCAATGTTTCCCTCAAGTATGAACCTGTTTCCCTCAAGTAAGAAGCCAGTTGATAGCCCCAAATTGTTTAGCTCTGAATCTTCCAAGAGTGACAAAGGCAATAATAATACATCAGTGTAACATAAGAAAGAAAGCAGGAAAGAAAGGCATTCAGAATAACAAAGATCTGAGGTCAAGCCCCACCTCCACAGCTTACATCCCATCTGTGTGATATGGTGCAGGTTTTCAAATGTCTCAGGATTTCCTGTCTTACATAGTTAAGAGTGGTGTGTGATAGAAATGAAATGCCTTAGTGTGTGTTAACATTGGACTTCAGTGCATGGAACATAGTAGGTATTTGAGAATAACAGCTGCTGAAATTACCAGTTATAGCTACTACTACTAACTCCTTTTTATGAATCAAACAAAGTCCATGTAGTGAAAATTAGGAAATAATGTTAGGAAATAGATCATTTTTCTTTTCAAATTCTAGATTTTTTTTTTTTTTACCCTGCTCCAAGATTTTTATTTGTTTTTTGTTTTTCTGTTTTAATTGTAGTCTAGTTGATTTACAGTATTAGTTTCAGGTATATCATGAAATGAATCAGTTATACAAATACACACACATATACATGTATATATTTATATCAACTCTTTTTTTATAGATACTTTTCCCATATAGGGCATCCCAAGTCTTAAGATAAGGAAATCTATAAATCTACTTTGGAATGCCTGTTGCCATTCGTAAGAACATATGTGAAAATTAAATCATGTGCTTTTTACAAGAAAAGGATAACCTAGTGGAAAAGTACAAAAGCGAAGCATTCAGCCTCTAAGACTCCTTTCTTTGGGAGTGACAGAAAAAGCCCTTCACTGGTTTCACTCAGACTTTTATCTGCCATCTGAGTGGAACAAGATTAAAGTTCTGACCTGTACAGTTAGCACAATCAGTAATACCTTGAATGTAAAACATCGGGTGGGGGTATGACGATTGTCAGGCACACAGCTCTCTTGTAACCCTACCTGAGTCTTCAGCGTTCCCCATCCTTATCAGAAGCTGATAGAAAATACAGCACACTTGTTCGCCAGCTGCAGGCTTATATACAGTGGCTCTTCCAAATAAAGGACATGGCAGGCGCAATCATTTGAAAACTTATCTGCCTTGATATCTGCAAGCCCATCAAATGTTCACTAGTAAACAGGTAATCTGAACTGGTGGATTCCTGCAGACGGAGCGACTGAGGCGCCCTTGCCAGAGAGGGAGGGAGGAGTTGGCCTGATTCAGAGTGTGGATGCTGGGCCTCCCGGCTGCTCAACAGCCTCTCATGAAAGAACACAGGCGCTTTGGCACTGGTCATCGACAACCTGGACCTGTGGACTGGGGGCCCTGCCATGTCTGCCAGCCAAGACACTGGAGACCAGGTTGAAGCAGCAAGGCCACAGAGGAGATCCCTGTTCCTCCTCGTGTGGAGGAAACTCTGAGCATGGGTGATGGAGAGTTCTTTCTACCTCCTGTTGACCATAACAGTGTGTATACAGATGTATTTGAAACATATATTTGGGAAACGAAATTTCAAAACTGAGTTGATTTTTGTTGGTTTTTTATAACATGTATCAGTTCATTTTTTAAATACAGAAAAATAGAAAACAAATGGTCTATAATCTTACTACCCAAGGATTCCTCTTGACATCATTCTTGAAACTTTTACTCCAGCTGAACACACATGCAGCAAAGTATACAAAATAGAAATAGACAGCTTGGTGAATCTTCACAGGCTGAACACATGTTCGTTACTGGCACCAGCTCCCCAGCTCAAGAGAAAACATCTTCAGCCTCCCCGCGTTTCCTTTTCCGCTTTTAGGGCACCGTCTGCCTCCAAGGACAAACCTGATCTGGACTTCTCATGGCATAGATTAGCTTTGCCATGCCATCTTTTTTTTCTTGATTTTAAAACAAATAATTAGGTCTATCTGATCAGAAAAAGTTTTAAGCACAGAAACATAAACCAGAAAGCAATATCCTTTCTCCTTACCCTGTATTTCCCAAACGTCCATTAATAGATTTTCGGTTTTGTGGTTTGGTTTGTTTTTGATTTATTTCAGGAAAATGTTTGTGCCCTTTGCCAGAATTATTTCTCCTCCTCCTTCCTCTCCCCCCTCCTTCCTCCCCTTCTCCTCTTCTTCTTTGAATTTACACTCAACAGATGATGCATACATACTGTCCTCTTTCTTGTTCACCTTTTCTGTACCATTTTCCCCCAGAAAGGATGTTTGTACACACTTTACAATGCTGTGTTTAAAGTACTTAGGTGGGAGGGGAATTGGGGAGGAGGGTGAGAAAGGCCATTTTATAATTCATAACCAAATAATTTCTGTTCTTAATAAGAGGGAAGGGGGAAGAGTACTTTTTCTTTTCTTTGAAAAGGTAGATCAAATGTCCAGTGGTCATTCCAGACTCTTTTCCAGATTTCTGGCTCCTTCTGTAACAGAGCTCAGGAAGGAAAGCTCCCAGTTTGTGAGAAGAGCCTGCTCTGGTCATGCCCTAGGAAACTCAGCCCCCATTAGAGATGACTGTGGAACAACTTGTAGCAAAGCCCTTTCTCGAACTACATTGTTGGTTTCATATTGCATTATTATTTCACTTTTTTTTTTTTTTTGCATCCAGTTGAAAAACAAAAGCTTTTTTTCCCCAAAAAAACCAAATACCTAGAGCTCACCTACCATTCCTTCAGTGAGCTGGGTTCACTTTGTTTTTCTTTAGCAGGGGAAATTGCCATCCAAGTAAAGATTTTCCAGTAGTGCAGTTAAGCCTGCAACTTTATTTTTATTAAAATATATTTTTCCAATAGGTGGCACTAATGTGTTTAGCTGGAGTTAATACATCCCCACCGGAGGTCAAATGAGCTGCTCTTACCACTTCTCAACAAATTTCTCTTACACTCTTAGAGGTTGTCTTAACTTAGCACCTCAAACCGGATAAAGATACCCAGACAGGCATCTCAGAAGCTGATACTCAGCTCTTGAAAAACAGAAAAAGAGAATAGACTGCCCATGAAGAGTATTCCTTTTGTCCTTGAATTCATTTGAGGGAATATTAATACCTGGAATTCAAAATCTCTGAGTGAAAATTTTCTTTTATATATAACTAAGCACCGAGGAAGCAGCAAAAGTCTAAGGAGCCTGCTTATGAGTTACCTAATTGAAATGCAGGCTTGACATGAATATCCAGAGGAAGCCATGTGCTTTGCTTCTGTTTTAGGTTTTCCAGTCTTAAGATGGAGGCCTTAGTGTTTTTTCCCAAGGAATCATTGAATTTGAGGATTTGTACAACCTCAAGAGAAGAGTTTGTTCTCCATAATATAAAGGTCAGTTTATATTATGCCCTCAAGAGGACTTTTATTTTTCACCACTTTTCGGCAATATTCTAAATGGAAAATTAGACTACTCTTTATGTATCACAGAATCTGAGAAAATTCAAGATGAGACCCTCTGTGGGCACTTGAATCTCAGTTCCTTCTCTTTTCTATTTGTATCATCACAGAAGAGTCATCTAAGCCCTTTGCTTATTAATCCATTGTAAAATGGAATTGAATGTAATAACTTCTACTCCTTTATTCCTTAAGGATAAGCCAAAGGCCAGATAGTTGTAAAGTACCAGGCCTGAGTTGCTGATGCAGTTTTATTTTTCATTCTTTTTTTTTTAATATTTAAGCTATTTTACAACTAAACATGAAATACTTCATTTTAATAAGCACCACTGTGTTTGGAGGGAAAGGAAACATGTAAATTCAAGATAATGTTATAGAACCTTAACTTGCCATAAGAGTGATACCTAATAATTACAGTAAAAAAATTGGAAAATTATGAAAAGTGGAAATGGAGGGGGTAGCTTACCAGCTCTAGGGGAGATACCCACAGTTGCCACAAGCCTTAACACTTTTGAAGATTGTGATTAGCATTTTTCACTAAGGTACCTGCTGCAGTGTTGCAAATCATAAAATAGGTTTGCTTCAGGTTGCAGAAACCAAGTAAAAAGATCAGCACCAATAAGTTCACTTACATTGTTGAGAATGTTGCATCTATCAGAAGATTCAACTAGATAAACTTATAAGGTCGTTTTTCCAAAATTGATTCTGTATTGTTAATACATTCATTCAACAACTACTTATGAGTACTTACTTTATGAAAGACACTGTGTTGGGTATTAGGATATACAGTGATGAGCAAAAGAAGCAGGAAGACAGGCATTAGACAATCATTCAGTTCAGTTCAGTTGCTCAGTCGTGTCCGACTCTTTGCAACCCCATGAAACGCAGCACGCCAGGCCTCCCTGTCCGTCACCAACTCTCGGAGTCCTCCCAAACCCATGTCCATCGAGTCAGTGATGCCATCCAACCATCTCATCCTCTGTTGTCCCTTTCTCCTCCTGCCCTCAATCTTTCCCAGCATCAGGGTCTTTTCAAATGAGTCAGCTCTTCGCATGAGGTGGCCGAAGTATTCGAGTTTCAGCTTCAGCATCAGTCCCTCCAATGAACACCCAGGACTGATCTCCTTAAGGATGGACTGGTTGGATCTCCTTGCAGTCCAAGGGACTCTCAAGAGTCTTCTCCAACACCACAGTTCAAAAGCATCAATTCTTCGGTGCTCAGCCTTCTTTATAGTCCAACTTTCACATCCATACATGACCACAGGAAAAACCCTAGCCTTAACTTGATGGACCTTTGGTGACAAAGTAATGTCTCTGCTTTTTAATATGCTGTCTAGGTTGGTCATAACTTTTTTTCCAAGGAGCAAGAATCTTTTAATTTCATGGCTGCAGTCACCATCTGCAGTGATTTTGGAGCCCCCCAAAATAAACTCAGCCACTGTTTCCACTGTTTCCCCATCTATTTGCCATGAAGTGATGGGACCAGATACCATGATCTTAGTTTTCTGAATGTTGAGCTTTAAGCCAACTTTTTCACTCTCCTCTTTCACTTTCATGAAGAGGGTCTTTAGTTCCTCTTCACTTTCTGCCATAAAGGTGGTGTCATCTGCATATCTGAGGTTATTGATATTTCTCATGGCAATCTTGATTCCAGCTTGTGCTTCCTCCAATCTGGCATTTCTCATGATGTACTCTGCATATAAGTTAAATAATCTTTACTTGATTGCAAATGTAAAAAGAACTATGAGGTTGTCATGTGAGAGAAGGCTGATTATCTAACCTAGTGTAGCAAGCCAGGAAGCTGACCTTTGACGACTGAAAGAACATTGAACTAGACAAATGGAAGAAAGGGAATGGAAAGGAGGGAGCTTGTGCAAAGGCCCTGTTGCAGAAGAGAGCCCCAAGTCATCTGAGAAGAGAGCACAGTGTGTGGAGTGGTAGTCAGCAGAGGGGCTGTCACAGCTAAAGTCGGAGGGTTGTCAGGGGCTTCTGGACTAGGAGTGTACCCTTCAGACTATCAGTTTAGTTTAATTCAAAATGAGGTGGGATTCCATTGTTTCCATTTTCAAAGTTACTTTTTTAAAGTTGAAATATAGTAGATTTACAATGTTATGTTTCAGACTTACAACATAGTGACTATTTGATATTTTTATATATTGTGCACCATTTAAAATTATTACAAAATAATAGCTGTATTTTCCTGTGCTATGCAATGCATCCTTGTTGCTTATGTATTTTATACATAGTAATTTGTCTCTCTCAATTCCTACCCCCATGATGCCCCCCCTTCCCTCTGTCCACTGGTAGCCACTGGTTTGTTCTCTGTATCTGTGAGGCTGTTTCTGTTTCATTATATACATTTGTTTATTTTTTAGATTCCACAAAAATGTTAACATAATAATTGTATTTCTCTGACTTATTTCACTAAGGATTATACTCTCTAGGTCCATCCACATTATTGAAAATAGCAGAATTTTATTTTTTTTGTGACTGAGTAATATTCCATTGTGTGTGTGTGTGTGTGTGTGTGCGTGCGTGCGTGTGTGAAGACATCTTCTTCATTCATTCATCTGTTGTTTGGCTCTTAGGTTGCTTCCATGTGTTGGATATCTTAAATAATGCTGCTGTGAACATTGGGGTGTGTGTATCTTTTCAAATTAGTGTTTTTCATTGAGGTTAGAGCATTTCCTAACACTATATAGAAAAATAAACTCAAGATGGCTTAAAGACCTAAATGCAAGGTTTGAAGCCATAAAATTTCTAGAAGAGAGCACAGGCTGAGCAGTCTTTGACATAAATCATAGCAATATTTTGTTTGATCTGTCTCCTAAAACAAAGAAAAAAAAGCAAAAATAAGCAGATGAGACCTAATTAAATGTAAAAGCTTTTGCATGGCAAAGGAGATCATCAACACAAAAGACAGCCTACTGAAGGGGAGGAAATATTTGGAAATTATATGATCGATAAGGGATTAATATCCAAAATAACATAAATAGCTTATATAATTCAGTATCAAAAGGCAATGAAACAGGACTTTTCAGGCCTGTAAAGATACTCCACATTGCTAATCAGAGAAATGCAAGTCAAAACCACAATGAGATTTCACCTCACACCTGTCAGAGTGGCTACTATCAAAAAGAATACAAATAACTAATTTTGGCAAGGATGTGGAGAAAAGGTAACACCCGTACACTGTTGGGTGGGAATGTTAATTGGTGCAACTACTATGAAAAACAGTATGGGGATTTCTCAAAAAGCTAAAAATAGAACTACCAAATGATCCACCAGTTTCAATCCTGGGTATATATTCAAAGAAAACAAAAACACTAGTTTGAAAAGATACATGCACCCCAGTGTTCATAGCAGCATTATTTATAGTATTCATTGAATTTTAGGCAGGGCCTGCATGCTGTTCAGATGTGATTTCTGTGTTGAGGTTGAATTAGATGGTATTAGGAGGAGTTATGAGTGGAGACTTAGGCTTCCCTGGTGGCTCAGTTGGTAAAGAATCTGGCTGCAATGCAGAAGACCTGAGTTCAATCCCTGGGTTGGGAATATCCCTGAAGACTGAGTTTGCTCAAATAGTTCAGCAAGAGATGGTAATGGCAGCAGAAGATGGAGAAGGATATTGTAAAAATAGTATCAATAGTATTTGATGCAATTGAACATGACTAGAAAGGGAAGATAGAAAGGATAACATCCAGGCACATATATTAAAATAGGTTGTTGGTGTATCTATTAAATTTCAGGGAACGTGACTTTTTCAGTCAAGAAACATAAACTAAGCCCCTGTTACATACTTCAGACCCATTTTTAGGCCAAGGAATACAACAGTGAACAAAGTCGACAAGTTCCCGAAGCACCTTTGAAACCAGGTTATGAAAAAATCTAGGCCAGCTGTCAGCAAACTGCAGCCATGGCCAAATCCAGCCTGCTGCCTGTTTTATAAAGTAACAGTTTCTTAAAACAGAGCCACGCCCATTCAGTCACAGATTGTCTGTGGTGGTTTTCACCTATCAGTGGCAAAGGTAAGCAGCTGCAACAGACACAGTTTGATCCACAAAGCTGAGAGTATTTGCTATCCAGCTCTTAACAAACAGTTGGCCAGCCCCTAACTTAGATGATGCGTGAACTGATCCTACCTTTCTCTCTAAGTTTCTTTGTAACCTTGAGAAAACTAGTTAACCTCTCTGACTCAGTTTTCCCAGTGCTAAAGAAGCTGTGCTACCAAGTGGACCAGCTGAGAAACTATCAGTGAGGGCTTTGCGTGCAGAAAATGTGAACTGATAAAAGGGATCTAGATGTATCATGAGAGTGTACTGTTTCTATTCTAATCTTACTTTGCCTGGTCCCTGACCTCCTTTTCCAAGGAACCTGGAATGTTACATCCACGAATGTAGGCAAATTGGAAGTACTCAAACAGGAGATGGCAAGAGTGAACATAGACGACTAAAATGGATTGGAATGGGTGAATTTAATTCAGATGACCATTATATCTACTACTGCGGGCAAGAATTCCTTAGAAGAAATGAAGTAGCCATCATAGTCATAGTCAATAAGAGAGTCCAAAATGCAGTACTTGGATGCAATCTCAAAAACAACAGAATGATCCCTGTTCATTTCCAAGGCAAACCATTCAATATCACAGTAATCCAAGTCAAAGCCCTGAGCAGTAATGCTGAAGAAATGGAAGTTGAATGGTTCTATGAAGATCTACAAGATCTTCTAGAACTAACACCCAAAAAAGATTTCCTTTTTATTATAGGGGACTGGAATGGAAAAGTAGGAAGTCAAGAAATACCTGGAGTAACAGGCAAATTTGGCCTTGGAATACAGAATGAAGCAGGGCAAAGGCTAATACAGTTATGCCAAGAGAACACACTGGTCATAGCAAATACCCTCTTCCAACAACGCAAGAGAAGTCTCTACACATGAACATCACCAGACTCTACACATGGACATCACCAGATGGTCAACACCAAAATCAGATTGATTATATTCTTTGCAGCCAAAGATGGAGAAGCTCTATACAGTCAGCAAAAACAAAGACCAGGAGCTGACGGTGGCTCAGATCGTGAACTCCTTTTTGCCAAATCCAGACTTAAATTGAAGACAGTAGGGAAAACTAATAGATCATTCAGGTATGACCTAAATCAAATCCCTAACAATTATATAGTGGAAGTGAGAAATAGATTTAAGGGACTAGATCTGATAGACAGAGTGCCTGATGAACTATGGACATTGTTCCTGACATTGTATAGGAGACAGGGAGTAAGACCATCCCCAAAAAAGAAATGCAAAAAGCAAAATGGCTGTCTGAGGAGGCCTTACAAATAGCTGTGAAAAGAAGAGAAGCAAAAAGCAAAGAAGAAAAGGAAAGATACCCATTTGAATGCACAGTTCCAAAGAAGAGCAAGGAGAGATAAGAAAGCCTTGCTCAGTGATCAATGCAAAAAAATAGAGAAAACAATAGAATGGGAAAGACTAGAGATCTCTTCAATAAAATTTGAGATCCCAAGGGAACATTTCATGCAAAGATGGCCTCAATAAAGGACAGAAATGTTATGGACCTACAGAAGCAGAAGATATTAAGAATAGGTGGCAAGAATACACATAAGAACTGTACAAAAAAGAGCTTCACGACCCAGATAATCACGATGGTGTGATCACTCACCTAGAGCCAGACATCCTGGAATGTGAAGTCAAGTGGGCCTTAGAAAGCATCACTACAAACAAAGCTAGTGGAGATGATGGAATTCCAGTTGAGCTATTTCAAATCCTGAAAGATGATGCTGTGAAAGTGCTGCACTCGATATGCCAGCAAATTTGGAAAACTCAGCAGTGGCCACAGGACTGGAAAAGGTCAGTTTTCATTCCAATCCCAAAGAAAGGCAATGCCAAAGAATGCTCAAACTACCACACAGTTGTACTCATCTCACACGCTCGTAAAGTAATGCTCAAAATTCTCCAAGCCAGCCTTCAGCAATACGTGAACTGTGAAATTCCAGATGTTCAAGCTGGTTTTAGAAAAGGCAGAGGAACCAGAGATCAAGTTGCCAGCATCGTTGGATCATTGAGAAAAACATTTACTTCTGCTTTATTGACTATACCAAAGCCTTTGACTGTGTGGATCACAATAAACTGTGGAAAATTCTTCAAGAGATGGGAATACCAGACCACCTGACCTGCCTCTTGAGAAACCTGTATGCAGGTCAGGAAGCAACAGTTAGAACTGGACATGGAACAACAGACTGGTTCCAAATAGGAAAAGGAGTACATCAAGGCTGTATATTGTCACCCTGCTTATTTAACTTATATGCAGAGTATATCATGAGGAATGCTGGGCTGGAAGAAGCACAAGCTGAAATCAAGATTGCCGGGAGAAATATCAATAACCTCAGATATGCAGATGACACCACCCTTATGGCACAAAGTGAAGAAAAACTAAAGAGCCTCTTGATGAAAGTGAAAGAGCAGAGTGAAAAGGTGGCTTAAAGCTCAACATTCAGAAAACGAAGATCATGGCATCTGGTCCCATCACTTCATGGCAAATAGATGGTGAGAGACTTAATTTTTTTGGACTCCAAAATCATTGCAGATGGTGACTGCAGCCATGAAATTAAGATGCTTGCTCCTTGGAAGAAAAATTATGACCAACCTAGACAGCATATTAAAAAGCAGAGACATTACTTTGTCAACAAATGTTTGTCTAGTCAAGGCTGTGGTTTTTCCAGTAGTCATGTATACATGTGAGAGTTGGACTATAAAGAAAGCTGAGTTCTGAAGAATTGATGCTTTTGAAGTGTGGTGTTGGAGAAGACTCTTGAGAGTCCCTTGGACAGCAAGGAGATCCAACCAGTCCATCCTAAAGGAAATTAGTCCTAAATATTCATTGGAAGGACTGATTCTGAAGCTGAAACTCCAATACTTTGGCCACCTGATGTGAAGAACTGACTCAGTTTAAAAGGCCCTGATGCTGGGAAGATTGAAGGTGGAAGGAGAAAGGGATGACAGAGGATGAAATTGTTGGATGGCATCACCAACTCAATGGACATAAGATTGAGTAAACTTCAGGAGTTGGTGATGGACAGGGAGGCCTGGTGTACTGTAGTCCATAGGGTCACAAAGAGTCAGACACGACTGAGTGACTGTACTGAACTGATAGTTCCAGCTCTGAAAGCATGTTCTTCTCCAGCCAAACCGAAAACTTTCTGAAATCTACACCCTATTTATGCTATTCCCTTTTTCTTTAATTCTCTTTCTTTAAGTTTACTGAAACCATGCCTATGCACTGTCTTTCAAAAGTGTCACCTTCTTAATGAAATCTTCCCAGAGTGAATAGCCTTAGGCCTTTCTTCAGTTCATGTACATTTTATGCTAGCTCTGTCCCTCTTTTACCAGCCTACCCGTCTATCTACCCTACTGTTCCTTTTATTTGCCTTGTTATCACTTGTGAGACAGGAGGAAAGATGGGCATTATGACTTGCTCATGTCTACAGCCCAGCCTGCTTAACACAATGCCTTGTCCCAGCAGAGGCTCATGACTAGTCACTGACTTAAATTAAATATGCACCTAATAATGACTTTAAGTTTTAGACTGTAACCCTAAAGCTAGCTTCTCCATAGGAAGAAAGCTGAGAGGAAGATGAGCCATCCCTGCAACCAAAAGACAAATGCAGTAATAATTAACTCCAGTCTATCTATACTCTTGTTCTTTTTGACTTGAATTATGTGGCCCCAGGCAGGGTTAATATTAGGTTGAGTCACCAGCTTCTTAAAATGGGAAAATTTCACCGAAAAACAACAACAACAAAAAACTGGCTTTCTGCTTTCTTTTAATAGAAGCCTAGATTTCGATATGGCAAACACAAAATGTATGTATTGCAAGTTGTGCCCTTAAATAAACATGTCCCAAATTTCCCACTCCCAACCCCCCACAGCCACGATTCTGCTTTATTTGGGGGAGTTCAACTTATTTAGATTCCATATATGCTTGAGATCACGCAATATTTATCTTTCACTTTCTGACTTATCTAACATGTCTTCAAGGAACATCCATGCTCTTACAAATGGCAGGATTTCTGTCTTTTTGTGACTGAATAATATTCCACTGTGTATACATACCACATCTATTTTTTTTAACCACATAAATTGATACACTTACATTGTTTCCATATCTTTGCTGTTGTGAATGATGCTGCAGTAAATATGGGGGTGCAGATATCTCTTCAATCTCCTGTTTTCATTTCCCTGGTCTGGGAACCCAGATGTAGGTCTGCTAGATCATATGGCAGTTCTAATTTTTTGAGGAACCGCCATACTGTTTCTGTAATGGTTGAACCAGTTTATATTCCCCATAATGTACGAGGGTTTCCTTTTCCCCAACTTTGTCAACACTTGTTATTACTCATCTTTTTGATAATAGCAATTTACAGGTGTGAAGTAGTATCTCATTGTACTTTCAATTTATATGTCTGTGATAATTATTTCATATACCTGTTGGCCTTTTGTATGTCTTCTTTGGATACATGTCTATTTTATTTCTCTGCCCATTTTGTAATCAGATCATGTGAAATGTTTGTTGTTGTTATGGTGTTATATGAGTTCTTTATAAATTTCAGATTTTTTTCAGATATTATCCCCTTACCCTATATATGTGTATGTAAATTTATATACATTATATATATATATATATATATATAAAATTTGCAAGTTGGAGAAGGAAATGGCAACCCATTCCACTGTTCTTGCCTGGAAAATTCCATGGATAGAGAAGACTGGCCGGCTACAGTCCATGGGGTTGCACAGAGTCGGACACGACTGAAGCAACTTAGCACTCACACATGTTCAGCTCACACAGTGTGCTATCTTGGCCCCAGGTGCCCTTGTAAGACAGATATGGCCGACTTCACTTTTTGTATTAGTTGTCTGGCTACAGTAGACAGTTAAATTTACAGTTCGAGCATATGCCATAAATGCAAAGTCAGAAGACCTGTGTTCTAGTTTTGTTCTTTCTCAGGCTGGAGGATTACAGGCAGAAGATTTTCTTTCCCTGGGAGGTTCATCTCCTCCTACCACTAGAGGAGCAAAGGGATGCTTTTTGCTTCCTGTCAGGAGCAGGGATTGTTCTAAATTGAGTTGGTGATACTTCTGACTCGGAAACATTGAAGCATAATGGTGAAGTCAAGCAGAAGAGAAAGGGAAGCAAGAAACTGAATTATTCTGATTAGTATGAGAAGTAGGTAAGGCATTTTCAATTTGTAGCATGTGAACCCCTTCTCATTTCCTATTTTGGATGTGGATCTTTTCCAGAATTTAAAGAATAATTCTCAGAAGATAAGCAAATATCTGCACAGGTCCAATTAGTGGAGTGAACCCCAGATGTTTGCCTGGAATGGAATTTAACCAAAAGAATTTGGAAGATCACCATGTCGATCAATACAGCTGGGCTTTGGGCTCACTGGCCAATCTGAGGGACCAAAGCCAGTTCTAGCTACCTGGGTGCCAGTGTCGATGAGGCTATCTTGTTGTAATCTCATCTCAAACAGGGTTCTGAGCCATGCACAGAGAGAAAGGGAGAGAGGTGACCTGGGAAAAACAGCCTGTGATGAGTGATGAGGCTTTGTCAGTTACAACCCACATGTGCAGTTCATAAATCAGAGACTATTTCCTGATCTGAAAATCTGGATTTGCAACTTTGGTGATTATTTTTGAATAAGTTCAGAGAGGTTGCAAGTAGGGACTTGAAAACACAATCAAAACCCTGGAGCAGATAAGCCATCTGTGTGTGCTCAACGAAAGAGAAGTGAATTTAATTTTATACTCTTTGAAAAAGGAGGAAGGTTCTCTTGGCAGGCCCATAAAATTTGTGTGATGGTCAGAGTGGCAGAAACTCTAAGTCAGGGAGAGAATCGTCTACACAGTGTCATCATCCTTCCTGGATCATCTTTTAAACTTTCATGAGCATCAGTCCCAGTGCCAAAATCATCTCTGAGAAGAAAAAAAAATTATATTCTTACAGAGAACACAGATTTGTTTATATCTTATCAACATTGGGAGGTGTTTGTTAGATGTTTAGTAAAGTCAGAAAGACCTTCTGTACTTCAATTCTTTGAAATGCTCTGATGATCCCTTTCACCTATGCTTTGCCTCTTTCCAAAGTCCAGGAAACTCTCACAGCTTCATGAGAATAAGACATCTCAAATATAACTTCATAACACTATCAAGTGAAAATTAACCAGACCCTCACAATTCATTTTTATCAGTCAAACTTGACAGTTAAAGTCAGTTTAAAGTTTAAAGTTAACTTTAAAACCATATTCAAGGAGGTTAACACTATATACTGTGTTTAACAAACTAAGATATACTTTCAGTACATTTCCTACATTTTCAGCTTTTTTCTTTCATTATTGTTCATGGTTATTATCTGGTTAAAGGAAGATTCAGTGATGAATGTCTTGCTTTTAGAGAGTCTCACTTTGTCTCTGCCCATTTATTTGTCTTTCCAGTGACTGTGATGCCACTAACATTTTTCAGGAACTTCCTTTTTTGGCTTAAATCAGATGGTTAATTTCTGTTGCTCACCACCAGAACTTCTAGTTGGTATTTTATCTATTTTGCCTAGTATTGGAGTTGTTTGTGTTTGTATATATCTTCCTAAGGAGACTCTAATATCTTGCAAGAAGAGTTCATCTCTGGCATTTGTATAATACAGTACAATAATAATGCCCATCATAGAATCTCACATACTAGAACAGTTAAACGTGTGGATTTTGGAGCCACATCACCAAGATTAAAATTCTAGCTTCTTTCTTTATGAACTCCATGACCTTGGGGAAGCTAAACCTTTCTAGGTTTTGGTTTTCTTGTGTAAGCTTGTAAGCACCTACTTGTTCTAATGGTTAAAACAGAACCTGGCGCATAGAAAGCATTTCATAATATTAGCTATTATCAGTGTAACCATAGTACATTTTATTATCTTGTTTCTTATTACTTCATGTTATTTTCATGTTGTATATATGATATAAGCTTTATTATATGTTATATATATAATATAGAAATTATATAACACATCATTAAATGCATTCTATATAATATTATCATTGTAATATAGTAATTATTATTATTGAAAAGTGTTCAAGAAAATAAGTGTTTTTAATTGATTTTGGTGGTTTCTCAAACTGTAAGCTCACTTCCAGTGGACACTATGAGGTTATTTGTTTGTAAGAAAAGTTTTCTTCCTACCCTTGGTTTTTAAACATCTATGCTTAAAAGCTTCCCTTTAGAGGAAGTAATAAATTTTAATGTGCAAGTAATTAAAGTACCAGCAGGGACTGTTTCATAATATGCTAAATTTCTCAACCTCTACCCAAGTAGTCTTCACCTGACTGAAATGTTGCTTGATTCTTTTCTTAATGTCATGATGTTTTTCATGAAGGATCTGTTCATTTCATCTACCTGAATGTAATGTTTCCCTGGACCAGCTGCATTTTCCATGAGGTTGTAAGACCTGAGAAGTCATCTCTTCATTGTGACCCCTTCTACTTAATCTTAGTGTGGCACTTGACACACTTTGCTCCATTCTTCTTGCATTTCTGAAGGATTGTCTGCTTTCCTTCAGCAGGCCCGTCAGACAGTTCAATCTCTCTCACCTTTGTTGGTGTTGCATAGGACCTTTGGAATTTCACTCTGCCGGTTCTTGGTGCTGACATCAGAAATGTTCTTTTGTTGAGAAGTTTGCCTTCTTGGATCGGTATGCTAATACCTCAATTATAATATCATCAAAATGGCAAGCAGGGATCAGTTTTGTTTTTATTGTTTTGGGAACTCCTGGTCCCCAAAACAGTCTCCTTGTGAAACTGCTGTTGGTAAAGTAGGATCAGTTCATCTGTTTGAAGTGAAATGAAAGTCGCTCAGTTGTGTCTGACTCTTTGTGACGCCATAAAGTATACAGTCCATGGAATTCTCCAGGCCAGAGTACTGGAGTGGGTTGCCTTTCCCTTCTCCAAGGGCTCTTCCTAACCCAGGGATCAAACCCACGTCTGCTGCATTGCAGGCGGATTCTTTACCAGCTGAGCCACAAGGGAAGCCCAAGAATACTGGAGTGGATAGCCTATCCCTTCGCCAGCAGATCTTCCCAATCCAGGAATCAAACCAGGATATTCTGCATTGTAGGCGGATTTATCTGTTTAGCAAGCATTAATTGGGGACTTAAAGTGGGTAGAATTTGCTTAGAATGCTGAGCTGATTTGGAGATGAATTTGGCACATCCACTCACGTTATAGAAGGAAACAGTTTAAGAAGATGAAATTCTCTGTAGAGGCTCAATGCCTGTCTTCAGTTCACATTCACTGCACACCTGTCCTTATTTGGGGGTACAGATACAGTGAGTTTCCCGTTGACCTCTGAGGGCACAGAATGACAGAAAAGATGGAGGAAATGAGTAGAAGGTTGTGAGGGGGAAAGGTTGGTTAAGCATTACCTGTTGTTTCCTCACTGTCCTAGAATGCTTTTCATCCAATTTCATGAATAAGGAAACAAGAGCTCAAAGAAGCCTGCCACCACTTCCACGGTTATACAGCCAGAATGTACCTGAGCCGTTTGCTGGTCTGGGAGACCTGTGCTTTTACCCTCACCAACTACACTGCCCCCCAAACAGGGAGTAGAGGGTGATGGGTGCCAAGTCAGGACAACATGCTGTTTTCAGTAATCGTAAGGCCCCTTATTGCCATTGTTCCAGAATCTGAGAAGATGAGTAGAATCAAGGAAGAGCAGTTGAGTGATTTTAATCCTCTATTAGTTGTTCCTACCTAATTAGAGGTGTTCAGTACAGACTCTTAAATTTCAAAATGTGTCCATCTACCCAGCCAGCCTACATTTTGGTATCTACCCTAGAGGAATACCTGAATATGGGTAGAAAAAAAACATGTTCATTAATTGTAGAATTTTATGTAGTGTGCAGAAATTTGAAATAACACAAATTTTCATTGGTAATGGAATGATTAAATTCTGCCAAATCTATACTAGTAAATGCTATGCCAGTGAAGTAGATCTATACATGTAGAACTAAAAAGATCTTCAGGACACAGTAAGTGAACAACAACAACAAAATCAAGTAGCAGGAACATGATATAGAATGATCACATACATTTTAAAAATTAAGTAAAATTCTGTACTTCAGAAAAGGGTGAGGACTTTAAAGAGGAAAATAATATTTCCAAGTTTTGGAGAAAACAAACACAGATTACTTTATGTGGAGGTGATGCTAGAGTTGAAACTTGGGGCATGGTAAAATTTAGAGACGTAGGGGTTTATCCAGAACAACCTAGCTAAACAAGGGAGTTGAGCCAAGACATACCCAGTTCTATCTGAGTCCAGTGCTGCTGCTTTTAAATAAGATTCCTCTCACAATATAAATTCTAAGCTTCAGGTATAAGATTTAGGTAAAACTCACGTACAGAGGTAGAGAATATGCATATGCTTTCATTAAGTATTTACCTTGTGTCAGGTACCCTACAAGAGGGTGTATAGAATATCCTGATGAATTAGAAATCCTGGCCTTAATAACTTGAGGTCTTGTAAGGGAAATAAGATGTATTTATAAACTTTTTAAATATATGAAAGTTAACCAAACCCTAAATCAAAACTACAGAGAAATTTAGAAGGATTCATGAGCCGAGAGGAGAGAAGGATATTTGCAGTTGTGAAGGCTGGAAGATGACCAGGTAAAAATATGTTCATGTATAAGAAGTAGAAAACGAAAGTGACAGTGGCTAAATCATGAGGCTTAATTTCTTAGCAAGAAGTCTGAAGCTGGCTGTTCCTAAGTTTCTTCAGTATTTCAATAATGTCATCAAGGACTAGGTTCCTTATGTCCTCTTTAGTAATCCTACATCTTTGGACTTGTCACATTTATTATCCAATATGGCAGCTACAACTGCAAGCATCTCAACCACATTCAAGGGCAGGAAGCACCATGTAGCTACGGCAACAAAGAAAGAGAAGGACCTTTAATGAGTATAGTCTCCTTGCATCTCTGAACAAACTTTCCCCTAGACGCCTTCTAAAAGATTTCTTTTTCTAATTGGCCAGAATTAGATCATAAGCTTCCCCACTGCCTTGACCCAAGGGATGCTGTGAGAGTATGATTCTAGCATTTCCACTCTTCTCTCACAGAACTATCAGTTCAATTCAATCGCTCAGTCATATCTGACTCTTTGCGACCCCATGGACTGTACCACGCCAGGCCTCCCTGTCCATTACCAATTCCTGGAGCTTACTCAAACTCATGTCCATTGGTCGGTGATGCCATCCAACCATCTCATCCTCTGTCATCCCTTTCTCCTTCCCACCTTCAATCTTTCCCAGCATCAGGGTCTTTTCCAATGAGTCAGTTCTTCACATCAGGTGGCCAAAGTATTGGAGTTTCAGCCTCAGCATCAGTCCTTCCAATGGATATTCAGGACTGATTTCCTTTAGGATGGACTGGTTGGATCTCTCTGCTATCCAAGGGACTCTCAAGAGTCTTCTCCAATACCACAGTTCAAAAGCATCAATTCTTTGGCGCTCAGCTTTCTTTATAGTCCAACTCTCACATCCGTACATGACTACTGGAAAAACCATAGCTTTTACTAGACAGACCTTTGTTGGCAAAGTAATGTCTCTGCTTTTTAACATGCTGTCTAGCTTGGTCTTAACTTTTCTTCTAAGGAGTAAGCGTCTTTAAATTTCATGGCTGCAGTCACCATCTGCAGTGATTTTGGAGTCCCCAAAATAAAGTCTCTCACTGTTTCCCCATCTATTTGCCATGAAGTGATGGGACCAGATGCCATGATCTTAGTTTTCTGAATGCTGAGTTGTAAGCCACCATTTTCACTCTCCTTTTTCACTTTCATCAAGAGGCCGTTTAGTTCTTCTTCACTCTGTGCCATAAGGGTGGTGTCCTCTGCATATCTGAGGTTATTGATATTTCTCCTGGCAATCTTGATCCAGCTTGTGTTTCTTCCAGCCCAGCGTTTCTCAGGATGTATTCTGCATATAAGTTAAATAAGCAGGGTGACAGTATACATTCTTGACCTACTCCTTTCCCTTTTTGGAACCAGTCTGTTGTTCCATGTCCCATTCTAACTTTTGCTTTTGACCTGCATACAGATTTTTCAGAAGGCAAGTAAGGTGGTCTGGTATTTCCATCTCTTGAAGAATTTTCCACAGTTTGTTGTGGTCCTCACAGTCAAAGGCTTTGGCATAGTCAATAAAGCATAAGTAAATGTTTTTCTGGAACTCTCTTGCTTTTTCGATGATCCAACAGCTATTGGCAATTTGCCTTTTCTAAATCTGGAACATCTGGAAGTTCATAGTTCACATACTGTTGAAGCCTAGCTTGGAGAATTTTGAGCATTACTTTGCTAGCTTGTGAGATGAGTGCAGTTGTGCGGTATTTTCAGCATTCTTTGGCATTACCTTTCTTTGGGAACTATGGCTAGAAATAAAAAGCCTTATAATATTGAGGAGCATCTGAGAATACTGTCCACGGCAGATTTCATGGAGGAAGCAGTACTTGGGTTGGATCTGAAACAAGGATAAAGACATTTGTTAGATTGTCTATCTTCCAATATTACTTTTCTGAAAATTGTCAGTCCTCAGCTTCACGTGGGAGTTACCAGAATCATACAGTATGTTCCTATCCTTGACATCCATTGTAACAGTTGTCATAGATACTACCAAATTAGTCCGTTTTGTTTGTTCCTCTCAAGGAGCATTTCTAATTTTCTTCCTTTATTGAATCTAACTGTGTAGGAAGAGTACTACTGGTTGGCCATTCATCTGATAGTCGTTTAATTCTCTGTGCTCAGTTTCCAGCATCAGTCAAGTTCCCAATTATTTTATCAGAAACAATTTAACAGGAGGCATTATTAACCATGTATAAGAAACCCAACAGGGCCAAAAAAAAGGCATTACCGTTTCACAGAGGTAGTTACTGAAGGAAGCTTGCTACAACCCCAAGTGTGGAGAACAAACCAGTCGAGGTACTTGTCGATCCTGGTCTCAGAGAAAGTTTGATGCACCTGGTTGTGTTGAAGGAAAAAATCTGCAGCTTGAAACCAGCTTCTACGCCAGTAGGAGCTTCTACTACTCCTATTGGAATCAACAGACTCTGCCAAGTTTAAAACCCCTTGCTGGAGAGATGCTGAGGACAAAGGCAAGGAAATCCAGCAGGAGCAAGTCCCTTCTCCCACCTCCATTCCTCGCAGCTCCTTTTAGTGTCCCTGTTGGTGAACCTAACAGAAAGCTGCATCAAAACAGATGTGGGGCTCACAGAGTTCCAACCCCAGCATCATGTAGCAGAATGTAGAAGATCTGGAGCTAAAACAGCACATTGTTTTTAGCACGTCCCTATTACCTGTAGGTAATAATAGAACCTACTTCTTATTACTATTTTTAGGTTTAAATGAGGCAAGTCATGAAAAGTGGTTAGCAGGGTGCCCAGAGCTATATAGGGACTTAAGAAGTACTAGTGAACATTATTACTTCTTATTAAACAACCAATTATTGTGTGCTTGTTATGTGCCAGACACCGACCTAAGGTCTGAAAATATAGTGATGACTAAGATAAACCTCAGATATGCAGATGACACCACCCTTATGGCAGAAAGTGAAGAGGAACTAAAAAGCCTCTTAATGAAAGTGAAAGAGGAGAGTGAAAAAGTTGGCTTAAAGCTCAACATTCAGAAAACTAAGATCATGGCGTCTGGTCCCATCACTTCATGGGAAATAAAAGGAGAAACAGTGGAAACAGTGTCTGACTTATTTGGGCTCTAAAATCACTGCAGATGGTGACTGCAGCCATGAAATTAAAAGACGCTTACTCCTTGGAAGGAAAGTTATGACCAACCTAGATAGCATATTCAAAAGCAGAGACATTACTTTGCCAACTAAGGTCCGTCTAGTCAAGGCTATGGTTTTTCCTGTGGTCATGTATGGATGTGAGAGTTGGACTGTGAAGAAGGCTGAGTGCGGAAGAATTGATGCTTTTGAACTGTGGTGTTGGAGAAGACTCTTGAGAGTCCCTTGGACTGCAAGGAGATCTAACCAGTCCATTCTAAAGATCAGTCCTGGGTGTTCACTGGAAGGGCTGATGCTAAAGCTGAAACTCCAATATTCTGGCCACCTGATGCGAAGAACTGACTCACTGGAAAAGACTCTGATGCTGGGAGGGATTGGGGGCAGGAGGAGGGGACGACAGAGGATGAGATGGCTGGATAGCATCACTGACTCGATGGACGCGAGTCTGAGTGAACTCCAGGAGTTGGTGATGGACAAGGAGGCCTGGCGTGCTGCGATTCGTGGGGTCGCAAAGAGTCGGACACGACTGAGCAACTGAACTGAACTGAAGATAGACAAGCCCCCTGTGCCTGTAGCATTTGCATTCCACTGAGCAGTGGCCTGAAATAAATTAGATCATTTCAGAAATTTATTTGTGATTTAGAGATAATAAGACATTCCTGCAGTTGAGAGTAATAGGGAGGAAGATAACTAAGATTCAATGATCAGCAGCTAAGGAAATGAAAAACTAAGCTGCAGACAGGGAGAAAGTGTTTACACTTGTATCTGATAAAGAATTTATACCCAGAATATAGAAAGAACTCTCAAAACCTAACCATAAGGAAACAAGTAATCCACTTTTTAAAAAATGGATGAAAGATTTGGACAGTATGCCATAGAAGATACATAAATGGAAATAAGTACATGAAAAAATGTGAAAGTTGAAAGGACCATTAGTTATTAGTGAAATGAAAATTAAAAACAGTGAAATATACTACCTTTTTAAAAAAACTGACAGTACTACTGAGGAGGACATAGACTAACTGGAACTCTCATATATTGCTGATGGGAATGCAAAATGGCACAATCACTTTGTAAAATACTTTGGCAGTTTCTTATGAAGTTAAACATAAACTAACCTTGTAACCCAGCAAACGCACTCCTAGGTGTTTACTCTAGAGAAAAAAAGCAGAGACTTACACAAAAACCTATACACAACTAAACATTTGTTATATCCATTTGCTTTATTCATAGTCAATGCATTCATAAAATTGGAATTAATCCCAAATTTTCTTCAGCTGGTGCATAGATAAATAAGCTGTGGTATATCCATACAGTGGAATATTATTCAGCAACAAAAGGAACTAAGTACTATATCTGCAACAACATGGATGAATCTCAAAGACATTATGAAAATGGACAAAGGCTATATTCTGCATGATTTCATTATGGTGACATTTCAGAAAAGGCAAGGCTAGAGGGACAAACAAGGGGTCAGTGGTTGCAGGGGTTGAGAATGGGGTCAGTTGTTGACTCCAAAGGGGCAGGGAAGTCAAGGGAATTTTGTGGGGGTGAAAGAACTGTTTTATATCTTGATTGTGTTGATGGTTACATGACTTACACATTCGTCAAAACTCATGGAATCGTACACTGTAACGGTTGAATTTTGCTATATATCAGTGCCATAGACTGAATGTTTGTATCCCTACCCCCAAAATTTATATGTTGAAACCTAATTCCCCAAGGTGATGGTATTTGGAGGTAAGACTTTGGGGAGGTGATTGGGTCGTGAGGGTAGAGACCTCATAAGTGGGGTTAATACCCTTTTAGAAGAGGTTCTAGAGAACCTCTATGCAGAGAGAATAGCAAGGACAAATTCTGAAGACAGAGAAAGCAAAAAATGTGGGTGAAAGCTCTATGGATTGGAAGAATAGAGTGACACATGGTGAAAAGAGCTTCATCTCAGTGGCCCTGTTCAGGAGGGCTACTAGTTTCTGCTAAATAAATAGACACTCAGATAAATTGGAATTTGGCATAAGCAATAAGTCATTTTTAGTATATCATGCAATATTTGAGATATGCTTATACTAAATATACTATTTCCTGAAATTCAAATTTAACTGAGAGTCTTGCTTTTTATCTGGCAACTCTTCACCTAAAACTTGGTGAGAATTTTGGATTCTCTTCTGGCTACAGTGAGAAACCAATGGTAGGGCTTAAAGAGACACAGTGGCATGTTGTGTGTTCTGCTAAGATCTTTCTGATTACTGTGGAAAATGGATTATACAGAGGCAAAGTCATGGCCATTGCAGTGGTCCAAGAAAGAAAGGATGGTGGCCTAGTCTAGTTACTGTTAGAGACTAAGAAGAGTAGATGGATTGAGGAGAGAGAAATCTATGGACTTGTTTATAGATTATGGGAGAGAGGGATGAAGGGGAAGAGGAACATGAAGGATACTCCTAACATTTTGACCTCAGCCACTGGGAAAATTTTCTACTATCTCATAATAAAGTTTTAAATACTGTTGACAGTGGGCCATGCTCCCTTCTAAACACTTTACATGTACAAACTCATTGAATATTAACTCATTTAATCTTCAGTATGACTTAGGCACTTGAGAGAGGGAAAGTTGTCCCTAAGGTACTGGAAGGTTCGGTATTATGCTGAAGATCATGGAGATAATAGTTGCAGAGCTGTTTCTAACCATGCAGCCTGGCTTGAGTCCATCCTGCTAGTTGCCACACTCTGCTATCTCTTCTGGTATTGAGCACAGCAGAGGTGCTCAGTAAAGACTTATCAAATCAAATAATGAATGAGGAAATGAAAGGATGGGTTTCCATGGCTTATGTTGATTTTTATACCAAGTAGCTGTGATGTCCTTATGTCTGCCAGGTAGACATTATCTGTATGCTTTTTTCCATTCTCCACACAAATTGTAATTTTCCTCCATTCTTTTTCTGGACATCATCTCATTAAGTCGATGTTGGACATCATTAAAAGAACTCCTGGGAGGTGTTTTTTTTAAGATTTAAGCTGTTACTACTTAGGGTTGAGAAACACTTTTCCAGTGCTCCAAGCAAACTGGCACAGGTGGTTCAGTCTGACCTCCAAGAAGGCCACATTGTATCAAATTCACATCCTGTCTATCATCTACTGAATTTTTCCTCCAGATATGTTCTAACCTGCAGGGTATAATGTGCAGTTATCTTCTCATCTTGAGGGACTCAGTACATCCAGTGGGAGGTAATCTAGCATGGTGGTTAAAGCTGCTGCTGTCTGGATAATCAGAGAGACATGCACTCAGATGATGGCTTGGCTCTGTGACCTGAAAATCTTTGTGCTTAGCTTCCTCATCTGTGTAATGGGGATAGTACCGGTGCCTGTTTCATAGAATGATTGTGAATGATGAGCAGGAAATACTTTTACCAGTACCTGACTGAATCAAATGCCAAATAAAAAATTGGAATCCATTATATCTAATTCTCAGGAAAAAGCTACTTTCTATACTTCTAAGCCCACTAGAAGTATCCATAGGTACAAAATAAGTTCCTTGCCTGGAATATGCCTTGGTTCTCACAAGTCCAGCTGTGGGCATGAAGAAAGATCTGTGAGCTTGTTCTTACCACTCTCCCCCTTCCCTTGTCTTCAGAAGCCCTACTATGGAATCATTCCCATTTCTTAAGACAAATGGACAGGTGTCCACTGAAGTTATTTAATGATCTTCACACCATCTCTCAGTCCTCTTGTGGCACAAGCTTAGATTCCATCTTGGCTTCAAAGCAAGAGCACACTCAATTCCTAAGCTGATTGCCACTGCAAGCATCAGTCAAGTTCACGTTTCCCATTCAGTTCACCAGTGTGTAAGTGAATCAAATGGGCCTCATCAAAGAATATTCAGATATTAAATGCCAAACAAGGACAGGGAATTGTTACGCACCGAGCCCATATCTCCGAACTGACCAAGAGAGCAAGTCCACCAAGGTAATGCAAAGGCAAGAAGGGAGTTTATTTCTAGCGCACTAGGGCCCAAGTCTCATCCGGCACAGCGGAATCCGACAAGAGCCCCGAACAAAGGAGTATGGCGGCTTATATACAGGCAGTTCTTTGTCTCAGTTACAGGAGTAGCTGGCGTTACATGATTGGCCAGGCAGGATGAGCGCATGTCCTGTCTCTTTTTGGTAAACATGACTCAGGTCCTAGAGCCTGTCGTTTGGTCCCTAACAGGAATGAAGTATACAGGGTATTTTGTCTTATTACTGAGAGATGCTGGCATCTGGCTGGTGAAACCACTAAATAAAACTTCCCAAGGAGACCTGTATCAGTATTTTGCGTGTACAAATTAGTGGGACATAAATTCTTCTTTATGGCTACATTATTGAAGAAAATTATTTCAAAGAGTGTGCTATAGCCAACAAAAAATAAATCTTTACAACACAGGTAAACTTAAGAAAACCCTCTGTATCTAAATACAAGCTCTTAAAGTGAAAATTAGGGATGTCAATTCACTGGACGAAAGGAATTTTTAGCTTCAAAGCGAACTTTTTCCTAGAATTTATTTAAGTATGAGGTACTGAAACACAGTTGAAGTGTTACCTGATTCACATGAAATTTCCCCTTTTACGTCCTGTGTCATATGTGGCCAGCTTAGTCATCTTTCCCTCTCAGCGCTGTGCCCTGCTTTGCAAAATAAGGGGCTTGCATATTGTGTCCTGCTCTTTGTGACCCCATGGACTGTATGTAGCCTGCCAGACTCTTCTGTCCATGGAATTCTTCAGGCAGGAATACTGGTATTGGTTGTCATTTCCTCCTACAGAGGATCTTTCCAGCCCAGGGACTGAGCCTGAGTCTCCTGTGTCTCTTGCACTGGCAGGCGAATTTTTTTAACCACTGTGCCACCTGGAAAGCATTGTGTCTTGCTTTGCAGAATAAGGGTTTAGGGTGAATAATTTCAGAGTTTCATCTGGGAGCAAGATCCTCCATTTATGGGACTGGAGAGTAGTTTAACATATTCATTTTGTTCTATAAATATACATTTTTCCTTTACCCTTTCCCTCATTTAAGCAAGTAGCAGGTTCTGGGCCTCTGAGCATCCAACAGAGTTTTGTGGGAAGGCAGAAAGCAGAGAGAGCCTGTCTTCATGAGGGCAGAGGCAAAGAGGGCAAGGGTTGAGGATGGGCTTGGAGAGGCATGGAGGGAAGAATGCCATTGGCCAGCAGGAACAGAGACCAGGGTCCACCTTCCTGGAAGTCCCCTGAAGAAATGGCAGAATGCCAGAGAAAAATGGCTCAATGCAGCATCTCAGGCAGTCCAGCAAATGAGCCTTATTTCCCAAGCCTCATGCTGAAGCAGCCACAAGCTTTAGAACCAACCCGTGTGGATGGTGGCAGTGGTATCCCCCAGACCACCTCCTTGGTCTGACAACCAGACGGCCACCCCCATTACACCACTTCTGGCACAGAGTTAGACACTAGAAATCAAGAATGAGGAATCTCCACAATGACTGAGATTAAGATTCCCACCAGCATGGCAGGATAAGGCTCAAAATCAAAAATAAATTGGCTTAGTTATATAAAGAAATGTGATGTTTCAGAAACACCAAATATAAGGACTGAGTTCACATTCACTATATGTCTGTGTGTGTGCTTAGTCGCTCAGTAGTGTCCGACTCTTGCAACCCCATAGACTGTAACCTGCCAGGCTCCTGTGTCCGTGGAATTCTCCCTGGAGGAATACTGGAGTGAGTTGCCATTTCCTTCTCCAGGAGATTTTCCTGACTCAGGAATTGAACCTGGGTCTCCTGCATTGCAGCCAGATTCTTTACCGACTAAGCTACAAGGGAGGCACTACGACTGAGCTATGAGGGAAGACACTGTATGTCTAGATCACAATATTTGCAGTCTTTCTTTCTTTCTAAACTTTATTAAATTTCTCCTTAGTTTTGTCCAGTCCTTTTACTTCTCTTCTTTTTAAAACTATACATGTTACATGAAGAATGTTGAAATGATTCCCTCCAGGGCCATCCTCTCAAGGGTTTACAGAACACTGCGAGGTGCCTATAGATGCTACTGTCTGGGAGGCATTTGGACACCATGACTCCTTGTTGGGTTGAAGAGGTACCGTCAGAGAGGGCTGTTAATTCATCAAGAAGAGCTTTGTGACTGTCTGGCTATGTGACAATCAGTTTGTCTCTGACCCTCTGTTCTTAGAATTAAGTGGGGGTAGTAGAAAAAGAAAGAATGAATCATGTCAGATCTCCCATGAATGACTGGGCAGACTGTGCCTTCCACAAGTGCAGCCCTGCCATCCGCTCATCAGCCCTGTGCCCAGTACTCCAGGACCTGGTTATGTCTGCCTTTTCCTCACCCACATAGGGAAGCCACATGAGTTACCCCTGGCACTCATTATAGTGCATAATCCAGCTTGGATACTTTGTCATTCCAATTTGCCAGGCCTTTTCCACTAAAGCAATGGTCCCCAATATTTTGGGCACCAGGAACTGGTTTCACGGAAGATAATTTTTCCACTGACCTGGGACAGAGGATGGTTTCAGAATGATTTAAGTGCATGACATTTATTATGTACTTTATTTCTGTTATTATTACATCAGTTCCACTTCAGGTCATCAGGCATTAGATCCCAGAGGTTGGTGACCCCTGCTGTAAAGGATTTTGCTTCTAGCAGTCTTTCTGAGGAAAAAAGGTTTCATAACTATTTTTCCTTTCCCTTCAAAAGCACTTTTAAATATATGTGTATATAGACAGATTGATTTGATAAGAAGAAAGTTGTTATGAAGTCAGGCAGAACTTCCAAGGACCCCAAAAATAGCTGCAAATTTTTTTTGGCCCCAATTAGTTGATATGATAAATGAACAGGGAAGTTTGTCCAGTTAGTATGGAAAGCCGTTCTTATTCAGGTTTCTAGTAAGCAGAGCTCAAGGGAAATCAAGAGGACAGGGTAGTTTCAGGTCCAGCTAACAGTTCTCCAGGAGAGTACCATTGTGCTTCTGTTTCTGGAAACCACACTCTGGGGCTGGGGGAGGAGGTGCTGTTGCTGGCTCCCTCCTCCCTGCCTTAGAGAAACAGCTCTGAAGTTGCAGCAACTGGGTCCAGCTGGGATTTGTCAGAAGTCCTGCATTCACCCATGACCCAGTGGTTGCTGAGCTCTCAGTGGGGAAGGCGGGCAGTGAACGCCTCCTGGGGAGAAATATCCGGTCCCCTGCTTGGCCCTGGAAGGCAGACCCCCAGCTTCAACGATGTCTTTGTTATCAGCTCAGACTGGAACTCTGGTTTGCATTTTTGTGAGTGCAGGACACCTGTGTGCTAGCACTTTGGGCCCATCTTCTCTGCCAGGAGAGCACAGCCTGGACTCTGAGATCCCTTTACAAAGGGCACAGGGGCTAGAAGGAAAGAGCCCTTTGTGGGCCGCCTTGCAGGACCAGCAGGATACCCAAGGGTCTCCCTTGCTCTGCCGCACTCTCCTCAACTCTCCCAGGCCCCAGCGGGGAGTGCAAACTCCAGGGCAGTTTTTTCTGTTTTCTGGCTACAGCTACACAAAGCAGTTGAATTAGAGTCATGATTGTAATTTAATTTCTCCAAACTCAGAGCTATTTTCTTTCCAAATATATGAGGAGCCAGGAAACGTTCAAAGAACTAGAGAAACCAGCCCAAATTCAGAAAGGTTAAAGAGGAAGAAAAGTCACAGGGTGAATACTACTAATAATATAATCTTTCATAATAATTATATCTCATGTACAATGTAATATGTACATCATATACAATGATATATGTATTCTTATATGTATAATATATAGTAATAATCTTATAGATGTGTTATACGTGTGGTAGTTATTATAGTATGCTATGGCACATATATATACATTAACATGTAACATTGCAATATTCAAAATGTTAAAAAATAATTTTAGTAATGTAAAAGTGAAGAAGAACTAAAGAGCCTCTTGATGAAAGTGAAAGAGAAGAGTCAAAAAGCTGGCTTTTAAAACTCAGCATTCAAATAACAAAGATCATGGCATCCCATCCCATCACTTCATGGCAAATAGATGGGGAAACAATGGCAACAGTAATAGACTTTATTTTCTTGGGCTCTAGAATCACTGCAGATGGTGACTGCAGCCATGAAATTAAAAGATGCTGGCTCCTTGGAAGAAAAGCTATGACCAAACTAGAGAGCATATTGAAAAGCAGAGACATTACTTTGCCAACAAAGGTCCATCTAGTCAAAGCTATGGTTTTTCCACTAGTCATGTATAGATGTGAGAGTTGGACTCTAAAGAAAGCTGAGCACCGAAGAATTGATGCTTTTGAACTGTGGTGTTGGAGAAGACTCTTGAGAGTCCCTTGGGCTGCAAGATCAAACCAGTCAGTCTTAAAGGAAATCAGTCCTAAGTATACATTGGAAGGACTGATGTTGAAGCTGAAACTCCAATACTTTGGCCAACTGATGCAAAGAACTAATTCATTGGAAAAGACCCTGATGCTGGGGAAGCTTGAGGGTAGGAGGAGAAGGGGACAACAGAGGATGAGATTGTTGGATGGGATCATGGACTCGATGGACATGAGTTTGAGCAAGCTCTGGGAGTTGGTGATGGACAGGGAGGCCTGTGTGCTACAGTCCATGTGGTCGCAAACAGTCAGACACAACTGAGCAGCTGAACTGAAATGAATAAAAAAAATAAAATTGGAGGACCTTCCAAATGAGATCAGGCATGGTCAGGGCCATATAGCTATAGACTGGATAATCATTCCAAGATCAGAAAAGTTTGAGAGGAAGAGGAGACAGGGTAAAATAATAATTATTTTGTAATTATTTTATGATAATTTATATTTAACACAGTTGCATATATATTCTGTATCATAGTTATTATAGTATATACTATAACATTATATAAATATAAATATATAATTGTTGGCATTATTATTATAATTAAAAATAATATTTATTAATTGTTTACCAGTACTTACATCCTCAGTCACTGAACTATGTCCAAATCTTTGAGACCCCATGGACTGTAGCCCACCAGGCCTCTCTGTCCATGGAATTTTCTAAGCCAGGATACTGGAGTGGGTTGCCATTTCCTTCTCCAGGGGATCCTCCTGGATCCAGGGACAAAACCCAAGTCTCTTGCATCTCCTGCATTGGCAAGTGGATTCTTTACCCCTGCACCACCTTGCAGTATGCTAAACACTTCACAGGCATTATATGACTTAATTTTTATAATAACCATATAATATACAAGGAAATGGCAACCCACTCCAGTATTCTTGCCTGGAGAATCCCATGGACAGAGGAGCCTGGTGGGCCAGAGTCCATGGGGTTGCAAAGAGTCGGACACAACTGAAGGGACTTAGCATGCCTACATGCATGTGCAGTATTTTAATTCACATACCATACAATTCACTCATTCAAAGTATAACTCAGTGGTTTTTAGTATATTCAGAGTTTGCAACCGTAACCACAGTCAATGTTAGGATATCTTCACCATCTCCCCAAAAACCTCTATACCCATTAGAAGTCACTCCCCATTCCCCACTTCCACTAGCCCTAGGCAACCACCAATCTACTTTTTGTCTCTATAGATCTTCATTTTCTGGACATTTCTTAAGAATCATCATATATGGTCTTTTGTGACTGACTTTTTTCATTGAGCATAATGTTTTCAAAGTTTGTCCACATTGGAGCATGTATCGCTACCATATTCCTTTTATGTCTGAATAGTATTCCATTGATTAATATACCACGTTTTGTTTATCTATTCATCAGTTGATAGACATTTGGGCTGTTTCTGCTTTGGGGCTGTTATTAAGAATTTTGCTCTGGATAGTCATGTGCATGGTTTTGTGTGGATGTATGCTTTCATTTATTTTGGGGGTACCGTGGTTTTACCCCATTTCATAGATGAAGAAGCTGAGGTACAGAGATGTTAAGTAACTTGCCCAAGGACACACAGCTAGTTAATGCCCTGAGACTCAAAGTGAGTTCTGCCTGATGCTTTTAGCTGCTCTTCTCTGTTTATCAAAGGTTGATATGTGGAAGGTAGAACTCGTGTCCCTCGGGGCCTCTGGAGAGACACTGAAAAGAAATACAGCAGGAAGAGTTTCTGTGCAAGCTGAGGATGAACTTTCTCCATCATGGCTGGTTAGTTAATCTTGGGAGTGACTGCCAAGGGAGGGGTGGATACCCCTTTGGACATGAAGGATCCTCTGTGGGGACCTTTAAGACATAGTAGGGAGGGATGTCTCACTCCTGGGAATGGAATTTGGCTCAAGGCTGTCCAAATGGCAGCCTTCACTCTGCATCTGGTGTCCAAATGGTGTGAGAGGAGCCAGGCCACGATCCAGGCCTTCCTCACCCTTCTCAGCCTGACCTTACCCCAGGCTGTATTCAGACCCCTGTGCCACAGAGCTGGCCCTCCCAGACCTCCTCCTTGTCCATCCCCGACCTTGACCGACCCCTCCCTCTGGCTCTCACTTGGGTGTCTGCAGAGGGAACTGACTGAGGCCAATGAAACCAGGGCTGGCTGTGGGTGGGAAGAAAGGTGATGAAGTCCAGGGAGGGAGGGAGGAGATGGGGGGAGGCCAGAGGAGCTATTTCAGAACACCCAGGGCAGGGCAGGGTGTGGAGGGCAGGATCCACAAAGTCTCCCCAGGGGAGGAGATGTTGCTCAGAGCACCTGGCCATAACATGACACCTCTGGGCCTGTGTGACTTACAGAGCTGGGGCCATTTGAAATATTTCTGTAGAATATGGACTTTCTTCTTAATCTTACCAAAGAATAGACCCTGAATTCTGGAATTGTTATTATACTGATCATGGGAAAAACAAGTCCACGGGCTCTTGGCCGGGGTGAGGAGGGTGGGGGTGGGAGTGTCAGGGGGACTTTAGTTGTGAAATGTAGTAGACACAGTTTCAGCTCTAAAATCAGGAATCTCTCTCTCAGTAACGACCCTAAATAATTTTCTTAACCTTCCAGAGCTTCACTTGCTTTCGTGTACAGTATAGGAGTAAAAGCAGTTCCTGGCAAGAGTAAGTGAGACTGTGCACCGCTGGCCTGCACACACTGCAGCCACACTCCTGCAGGCTATTGTGATGTAGGAGCAAAGAGGCAGATGATCTGGAGGAGCAGTGGTTTCAACAAAGCTAAAAACAGCTTCTATTCTTGAACTGCTTTTCAGGGCATTCAATATACTGACTTGCATTAAGAATATCTAAGAAGAACCATTTTCTATTGCATTTCGCAAATTTATTCAACCACAGCAATTTTTGGATCTAACATTCAGGGTAGAGGTTACCAACTGGCAGTCCATGGGTCAGATCTGGCTAACAGATGGAGAGATATTTTGGCCAGTGCATTGTTGCTTTTAAAAGTTTCCTCTACTCAAGTATAGCAAGATTTCACATACAGATGGCAAGATTACACATAAAATTTGACTTTCTGGCTTCTCTTGAAAAATATAAAGGTTGGGCCAAGCTGGGTCACTTCCGCGTGGTAACACTTGGCGGGAAATTGGGTGGGCAGAGCTGTGCAGCAGCTGCCTTCTTTAGATGGGGTGTGAGCTCTCTGCTCAGTCCATGGCCCCATGATATCCCAGTCTGCGACTCCTGAGAGTCTATTGCTTTTCACATGCTGAGATGTGGAATGTAAAATAATGTTTTGTCCACAGGCCCCTTCATTTACAAATTGTTAGACATCTGCTTATTAATTATGTCCATGATTTACTGAATCATCATTAAAAAGCATGAACCACGAATAATTTAACAGAATGAGATTCAAAATAAATATGAATCAGAAGCTTTACTCTCCACCCTTCACTCTAGGGGCCACTGAGGCAGCTTCTTGTACAGAATTGGCACCTGGTCAGGGCTCAGGACTTAACTCTTACATGTCATTATTGATGCTGGGATATGAAGATGTCTAACTTCTTTGTTAAAGAAAAGCTGAACACAGAACCACCATGCCTGTAGCCAACCCTGAGCTAAATGTCTTGTGTATCTGAACTCCTCCATCCATGCAAGCAGATTGTGAATTAAGCACTATTTTGCTTTCACTTGACTCTTGAAGATTAGTTTTCCTTTCTTTTAACTTTTCATGCCCAGCACCATAAAACAACAGTCTTTGGAATCCAGGATCTGCCTGAAATACTTGCTTAGATAAATGTCCATCTGTACAAAGAGAGAAATCAGTGCACAGCATTTTTTTTCAAATATTGAAGTCTTGCTTTAAGCGGAAAGATCTGGGAAAAAATTAGACAACTGTGAAGGGACTCGAAGAGTCTCAAAGGAGTCTCATTGTGTTTTAGTTCCTGAGAGAGGAACATTATAGTGAAGAGTAACTGCTTGTGAAGTCAACTGAGATTTCTTACCATTGGGCACCATAGACTTGGGCAAATGATGCAACCATTCCAGTGCTCTCTATGACGTGGACCCAGACAGTAGGACAACCATATTGTCAAAACTGTGGGCTCTGAATCACCCTGGGTTCCAATTCCCACTCTACCACTTACTGGCTGGATGTCCACAGCAAGTGACACAGTGTCTCCAGGCCTCAGCTTTCTGTTCTGTAATAATAGTACCTCCCTCACAGAGCTGAGAAGACAAAATGTGTGTAAAGTACTTGCCACGCTGTTTAGGCACATGAAAAGTGTTCGGCACATATTACTTATTGTATTGCAAAGAATGAGTTATTTCTCTTGCTTTTCTGCTCTTATGATCAGAAATGTAGATGTCCTCCTTCAACTCTTTGAATCCCCTGTTTTTCAGCTGTTCTGACCCACATCTCCATTACGTCAGCCAAGTGTTAGAAACCTTTATCTGTGAAGGGCCAGATGCATTCCTTAGTAGACTGTAAATTCTCCATCACCATTACTCACATCTACCTTTGTCACTAGAAAGCAGCCATAGAGGATACAGAAGTAAATGGGTGCGGCTGTGCACCAGTAAAACTTGACTCACAAAAAATAGGCAGCAGCAGGATGCGGCCCTCAGGCCAAAGTTTCTGCCCTCTGATTTAGGCTCTGTTTCTCCTCCAAAGGTGCACAAAGCAGGCAAGAGAGGCCACTGGGAGAACCAAGTGCTTAGCATGTGTGCTCCAGAAGGAACCAGAGAAAGGAGCCTGGGCTTACATGGATTAGGGAAATGGGAGAAATGGAGTCCTTTCTCCCTGCACAAAGTTAGCTAGCTTCTCTTTGTACAACAGGACAGTCTCAAAGTAGAAGGCACAATGCTGCTGTGTGTATATTGGGGGGAGGGGGTGGAAACAGTGCTTGGCACAGCATCCGATGCCCGAGAGTGCTCCCCTCATACCCCTCCAGGCTGTTTGCCCACAGTGCTCAAAATCCCTGGCAGCTGGGGTGGGGTAGGGGGCTCAGAGCCTGCAAATGTCTGCACCAAGGAAAGCTTTGAAATGGTTCTATCATTGTTTATGCCATATGGAAAAGGTCTCAAATATTCCTCCTAGAAGCTTGCTGAAATCATCAGGAAAGGAGTACCTGAAAAAAATACTTTGTAGCATTTTTGCTTGTCCCCTCTGCCCCCATACAGTTTCAGTTTCCCCCACATCTTCTGCAGGGGGAAGTATCTTCTCAAATCATCAGTTCCTACTGAGGGAGATCAGTCATGCCTCTCTTCTGTCTCCATCTTTCTCTAGAAGGAGAAAAGTCTCTTCTCCTCCCATCAACCTCTTGAGTAGAGAAAGAAATACTTTCTCAGAGTGAGCCAGGGCAGTTTCTTCTAACGGAAGGTACTACCTTTAATGCTCTTTTCTGCTCCACCTGCCCTGTTTCTGAGATCAGGAAAACATCAGGAAGCTCTGAGTGCCTGATTTGTGAAAAAAAGTTCCTGAATTGGGCTCTTTGTGTCTGGGAAAAAGGTCACCAAACTGGGTGGAGGCTTCTTGTGGTGAGATCTGCCTGCCTTCCACTCTTTGCTTTCCTCCAACCAATACTGAACATGTGACATATCTCCATAGTAGGATGCTAGACATAAGCTGGTGGTGATTTGCTTACTTAAATATGAGGATTTTTTTTTTTTTGACTCTTAGAAGGGTCTGTGCAGATCATGCTGACAGTGAAATTTGGATTCCATCTTAAGTGGAGACGTTTTTCTTTTTCCTGCCATCCTAACTGGGGTAGATGTTGAGGAGAAGATTACAAGGACACTTTAGAGCATGGATTCTGGTTTATTTGATGTGTGTTCAGAGTTTCCCTGGTGGCTCAGCTGGTAAAGAATCTGCCTTCAGTGTGGGAGACCTGGGTTCAATCCCTGGCTTGGGAAGATCCCCTGGAGAAGAGGAAGGCTACCCACTCCAATATTCTGGCCTGAAGAATTCCATGGATTGTATAGTCCATGGGGTCGCAAAGACTCAGACACAACTGAGCAGCTTTCACTTTCAGGTGATAATCAAGCTGAGAAATTTTCAGAAAATCATCTGCCCATCCTCTGTGCTGCCCAGATAACAGCTCTGCTTCTTCAAACAAGATTGATAATAGATCAATAGATAAGATAAAAGTGGTTCAGTTGTATCCGACTCTTTGTGACCCCATGGTCTGTAGAGTCCATGGAATTCTCCAGGCCAGAATACTGGGATAAGTAGCCTTTCCCTTCTCCAGGGGATCTTCCCAACCCAGGGATCAAACCCAGGTCTCCCGCATTGCAGGCAAATTCTTTACCAGCTGAGCCACAAGGGGAGCCACAAGGGAAGCCCCAAGACTGATAATAATAGATGCAATTCCCCTTAATCGGGAGGTTTTGAGATTTGGGTGTGCCTTAGAATCATCCAGAAGGTGTTTGAAAAGAAAAAAAAAGAGAAAAGGAAAGTCACTTGGGCCCACCTCTAATTTAATAGGGCTCAGACAGGTCCTCGGAGGCTCTGTCTTTACCATGTACACACTGCCTACCCTCTCCACCACTCAGGCAGCTAGAAACTGTAGCTGGAGACATACTTACTTAACCCGAGCATAAAGTTTATAATGGACTAACTCTGAGACATGATTCCTCAGTCCTTAGGTGGATATTAACGAGCTGTGTCTTAAGGATCATTCTCCCCCAACCAACTACTGAAAAATTCTTCAAGGTTGAAATTTGGTTGAAATTCTTCAACCAAAAGGGAAGAAGTCTAAAGATTCAAGGAGACTTGAATCTGATGTGCATTTTCACATACATATCTCATTTATATTTATCTTATTTTTCTGATCTGAAGCCCATGGACTCACAGAATATGTAAATAGATTTTGGGTGGGACTATGAACTTTGAATGGGAGAAGGTTTTTTTTTGTTGTTGTTGTTGTTTTACTTATCTCTTACTAAAATTCAGTATTTTCTTCCATTTTGAATCCAGGTAACAAACTGTTATCTCAAAGGTACTTGTGACTTGATCACCAGATGAAATGACAGATATGTTTATATTGCATCACTGCTGCTGCTGCTGATTCACTTTAGTTGTGTCCGACTCTGTGCGACCCCATAGATGGCAGCCCACCAGGCTCCGTCGTCCCTGGGATTCTCCAGGCAAGAACACTGTTGCACATATCTGAACATACCTGGTCTTATCACTAGTCTGAAATCACAGTTGTCTTTAGATCCACTGCTTAGTCTTCTCATTTAATGTGTTATGGAAACACATTTTTTTCTTTTATTTACTTATTTATTAATATTTGGCTGTGCTGCGTCTTTGTTGCTGTGCCCAAACTTTCTCTAGTTGCAGCAATTGGTGGCTATTCTCTAGTTGGGATGCGTGGGCTTCTCATTGTGGTGGCTTCTCTTGCTTTGGCGCATGGGCGCTAGGGCACATGGGCTTCAGTAGTTGTACCTTCTGGGCTCAGTAGTTGCAGCACACAGGCTTAGCTGCCTGATGGCATGTGGGATCACCAGGGAAGTCCCACACTTATTTCTAGATCGATTGATTTTAATACATTAAAATGCATTTAATACAATTTAATACATTGATAATTTTACTTCAACATGATTGGTTTTGTTTACAATCCTAGGTATTTTATGCATTTAAAAATGCAGTTCTTTTTCAATTGAGGTTTAGTTGATTTACAGAGTTTTATTAATTTCCACTGTACAGCAAAGTAATTCCGTTATACATATACATGCATTCTTTTTTGATGTTATTTTCCATTAGGATTTACCATAGGGTATTGAATATAGTTCTCTGTGCTATGCAATAGGACCTTGTTATTTATCCATTCTGTATATAAAAGTTTACATCTGCTAATGCCAATCTCCCACTCCATCCTTCCCTCAATCCATTCTTTCCACTTTGCAACCACCAGTCTAATCTCTATATCCACTATTCTGTAGAAATACAATTCTGATTCCACTCCTGGGTATATATCTGAAGAAAACAAAAACACTAATTTGAAAAGATACATGCACTCCAAGTTCATAGCAGCATTGTTTATGATAGCCAAGACATGGAAGCAACTTAAGTGTCCATCGGCAGATGAATGGATAAAGAAGATGTGGTATTTATATACAGTGGAATACTAGTCAGCTATAAAAAGGAATGGAAATGTGCTGTTTGGACCAACATGGTTGGACTTGGGAGATATTGTGCTTGATGAAATAAGTCAGACAGAGAAAAATAAATAGTGTATGATATCACTTATATGTAGAAAAAAATAAATCAGTGAATATAACAAAAAATAAGCATACTCACAGATACAGAGAACAAACTAGTGATTATGAGTGGGAAGAGGAAAGAAGGGGGTGGCTAGATAGGAGTAAGGGATTCAGAGGTACAGACTACCATGTATAAAGTAACTAAGCCACAGGATATGTTGTACAGCTCAGGAAATATATCAGATATTTTATAATAAATATAAATGGAGTATAACCTTTCAACATTGTGAATCACTCACTATATTGTAGCCCTGAAACTTAACTGTAACTTAACTATAAATTTTAAACTATATTTAAAATAAAAAATAAAATCCAGACAAGGGATTTGTAGGTTTCCTGGACTGCAGATGGGATCTGTGGAAAAAAACAAAACAAAAAGGTTAATACCTGGTGAGATTATCATTATCACAATGACTCCTAGAAGATGGCAAGGTGTAGTTACTATTGTCCTCTTTCAAAGGATAAGGAAGCTTAGGGAAGTCAAGTGACATGCCCAAGATGGCAGTAGTGGATAACAGAGCCCGAGCTCCTATGGGATGCTCAGGGTTCCCAACCGACCACAGTCATCAGTGTGGGAGGGAACACTGGCCCCTCTCTGTGCAGGAGCCAGCATGTGAGATGGAGCAGTGGGAAAGAAAAAAAAACTTTGAGGAATTCTTGCATCTGGGGTAGGCTTTGAAATAATCACCAGAACAGCCAGAGGATGAGTAGAAGCAAAGAGCTGGGCCTGTCAGAGTGGGGTCCAGTGATTAATTGGTACAGGGAACACAGCCAAGAGCAGAGAAACCACACCAGATCTCCATCCATTTCTCCATGCCCTGGGGTCAGAGATGGAGCAACTGGAATCTTTTATAAAAGAGGAAAGTGTGGAATGTAGCCATTGGGGGAGTTCTGCAAGGAATTCACAGGTGTTTTCTTATTGTGCTTTGCCCTCCCTGAGGACCTCTGGGTGTGCTGTTCGAAATAAAGAGGAGGGGTGGGGGTGCAGCCAGGCTTTGCTCTGCGATCTTTCATACACCTCCCCGCCCCCACAGTCCTGTATTTTTTTTATAGGCTACAGAGGTTTCTGTTGAAATTTCAGAAGTCATGTTCACAACATAGGAATCTGGATCACTGGGAAATCCGTTGGGCTCTTCAGCAAAGATCATCAGGCAAACCCAGAGGGTCTTTGGGTCTTACTGGGGGTCAGTCACTAGGGTCACCCCACTCTAGGCCATGAAGCTGACCTCTTCATCCTTCTTTAAGTCACCCCATCATGGTTATTCTGTAGATTTGGATTCAAGTGAAGATCAGCAAGCTCTTCCCGCTCTTGAGGAAAGAAAGCTCCAGAGGTTGGTTCAGCCCATTTTTTCCTGTTGAAATGCTGGTGAGAGTGTGTTGGTAATTGACACTCAGAAGCATTTAGTGACAGGGAAACACAGCTGTTGTGTGTCCAGAGGTCATATTTTCCCCTAAAACTTACTCAAATTATGAAATGATGGAAGATTTGCAAAAAGGTTTTTAAAAAATAAAACAAGAATCACTTTTAACTCATCACCCAGTAAAACCAATGTTAATATTTTGGTGCCTTTTCCTCTGGCTAGAAAAGTAGACAATTAGGCAATTTCTCTATGTCCATAATGTAGACCATGTACAAGTACAACCATTGGATGGATACTCTTCCATCAAGCAGTGGGGAATCTGTGTTCCTCTCCTGGAACTGAGTGAACCATTGTAACTGTCTTGATAATAGAATGCATTGAAGTGACATTGTCTGATTTTCAAGGCCAGGTTATAAAAGGCAATACAATTTTTCCCTGCTCTTTTTCTCTCTGGGGACATTTCCTTTTAGAATCAAGTCACCATTTCATGAAAACAAAACCCCTGCTGCGTGGAGAGGCCTTGTATGATGTTCTTGCTAATGGGGCAGTGAGGCTTCAGTCAAGAGCCAGCATCGACCCCCAGACACTGGGTGCATGGGACTGTAGATTAGGGCAGCCCCAGACCTCCTCCTGTGATTGTAGACCATGCAGAGCAGAGATGAACTATTCTCAGTCTGCCTTGTCTGAATTCCTGAGCCACACAAATTGTGAGCAACAAAAATGATGACCATTCTTTGATGCCACTGAGTTTTAGGAAATTTGCTATGTAGCCAGAGTAACTGGAATATTGCTCTCTTATAGCAAGACTGAAATAAGATCTCTGAGACTCTCTAAGTGAAGTTGCTCAGTCGTGTCTGACTGTTTGTGGCCCCATGGACTGCAGCCTACCAGCCTCCTCCACCCATGGGATTCTCCAGGCAAGAGTACTGGAGTGGGGTGCCATTTCCTTCTCCATCCCCACACTTATTCTCATCCACTCTGGTATATCACCAAGCTTGATGTTTCTTGCATAGGTTTTTCTTTATCCAATTCTGTCAGGAGAACTTTTCCCATCGTCTTTCTATTCTTTAACTTTTTGCATTTTCCTCAGTTGTCCCAGGTCTTTTGTTGGGAATTAAGAGGCTGCCTCAGAGACTGCAAGCCAAATGCTATTTTAAGCCAGATGTTAAATTGGCCTCTTTCAGGAAAGATCTAGCCAGTCCTTCAACAGTTATTGACTAAGAAATTACTCAAACCAATACTGGGCTTTGTCCAAGGGAGTTTATTAAGTGAAAAGATGCTGTATGAAAGTTTTCTTAAAAAGAAAAACAAGGAAAAGAAAAAAAAGAAATGCCCCCTGTGGTTGAAGTTGAGATCCTTTGAGCCTCTCTGTAATGCTCTTCTCCAGAAGAAGAAAGGGAGGTGGGAAGACCAACAAACCAAGAGAAAGATGTAATGGCTTAAATACTAGGTGAAAAAATAGGCTCATGTTGTCTGATGAGAGATTCAGGAGAGATTCAGGATGTTTAAAATTTGCAAACCTAGCGTGCCAAGCTAGTCTCTGTCACCAGCGCTTTTGTACCTGTTTTTTGACTTTTTTTCTTAGATATGAACCTGGCTCATTTCTTTTAGCCCTCTGCTCAAGCATCCTTATAAAAGGTCCATAAGGTAGTGATATAGTTTAGTTTGGTGTGGGGAATGGGGAGAAGACATAAGAACAACTCTCCCATTTGTATAAGGAAAATGTATGTGCCCAAACTGGTCCTTTTAGGGGGACATCTATTTTTGTCACATTGTGTAACTTAAATGTTACACCAAACTACCTCCTGAAACTCTATATGGTTTTTTTTTTTTTCATATTTCCATACTTACAGGCCATAGGGCTAGGAGGAAAAAAGAAAGCACAAATAGAGGAGAAAAATGGATAAAAATTAAATATATGGATACTCAGGTTTGAATTCTAAGAGGTTAAATATTGCCGAGTTAGCTCAGCGTCCCAATCAGAACAGATGACACATGCTAAATAAAATCATTTGGTAAGTTTTTATTTACAAAGGGTCTACTTAAGGCGGTGTGGATGGAGGGTACCACAGGGGATGGTGCAGAAACTGGGGCATATCTGGAGTGAAGTTGTCGCTATCATGGCCTAAAAGGGAGGGTGAGGTTGCTGGAACTGAAAAAAAGAGACGGTCGCATAGAACAGCTCCCTTGAGAGCACTGTGACTTTCTGTTGAGACACAGTTAAGGGACTTTCTGTTGAGACACAGTTAAGGGACTTTCTGTTGAGACACAGTTGAGGAACTTTCAAAGGGGGCCAGAGAAATTAACAGCCAAATCTCACTCCTTCCTTTTCACCTGCTGGAAATTTCCACTGGCTCTACCTCCCTGGACCCCAGAGTTATCAGAGGCTATTACACAAGTCCGCACAGGTCAGCTCCTGAGCAGACAGCAGAGTAAAGAGAGTAGTGGGTCTGGAGAGCAAAAGAGAGGTCTCTAGCACACTTGCCACCCTACACATGTAAAAGTTTTCAAATTTGAGAAAATGCTTGCTTGAACTGCTAAGTATTATTGTTGTATTTAGTTGCTAAGTAATACCAACTCTTGCTACCCCATGGACTGTAGCCTACCGAGCTCCTCTGTCCATGGGATTTCCCAGGCAAGAATATTGGGGTGGGTTGCCATTTCCTACTACAGGGTATCATCCAGATCCAGGGATCTAATCGTTGTCTCCTGCATTGCAGGCAGATTCTTTACCCTGAGCCACCAGGGAAGCCCGCTAAGTATTATTAGTATGCCTAAAATGTACGAATTCAATGTTAAACCAAATAAAGATTTCAGAAAGACATTTACAAGAACCTAAGATTTATCACTCATCTTCTTGGCTCAAATGTAATTGAGTACTCTGAGTGTGCACCAATAAACTCCATTCCTATTTATCTTTAGGTGACTGGTCTTCACAGTCAGACTCTTGGGTACTGAGCCTCGATGAGTGATCCTTTTAAAACATGATTCTGATAATGCCTCCCCTCTGTCAACCACCCCCTTCTCTATGTCTTGGATTAAGAATTAGAGTCTTTATAATGGCCTACAAGACCCTGGATAATGGGCCGCTGGCTATTCTCTGAACTTACCACTATTTCCCCTTGCTCACCTGACTTCAGGCACACTATTTCTGATCTATCAATCATAATCTGCCCCAGGGCCTTTGCACTTGTTTTCACTACTGTTTTCCAAAATATACGCATGACTCATTCCTGTACTTTTATATGTTCAAATATCACCTTTAAAGAAGCCTACCTGGCAGTTCTATATAAAGTAGTAATCATAGCAAAATGTGTTTTCCAGAAAGAGCCATACCAATAATTCCTGTCCCACATGATCTTCCAGAAACTTGCCACTGCTCATCCACCAACAGGTGGAGTCTGTTTTCCCTCTCCTGGGGTCAGACTTGTGAGTGCCTCAACAAATCGATTGCAGTGGAAGTAATTCTGTGAATTTCCAAGGCTAGTTCATAAAAGGTATTATATTGCTTTGGGTGCTCTCTGTTCCTAGACATTTGCCTTTGGAACTCGGCTACATTTTTTTAAGAAAAGAGTCTGTGCACTTACTGTGTACCTTTTCCACCATTGTATGTCATGTGTGTGTGTGTGTGTGTGTGTGTGTGTGTGTGTGTGTGTGTGTGTTTGAGCCAAATTGTTTCTCCAATTCACTAGTCTTAAGATCAGTGAAACTTCTTCTAGAAGCTCTATTTGAGGAATCTCAATTGCCTGTGATCATAATCTATATGGCAAGGTCCTAGACTATAAGCTAGAACTTAAAGTTATAATGGAATTAAACCTGGGAGGAGAGGGTAGCCTCTTTTTGTCTGTCTAATGAGAGGAATTTGAATTACTGCAGCCAGAGGGAAGATTGTGGGCAGTTTCAAAAATGGCCTTGGCAATATTTATGGTCCCACATACTCATTCATAACTTTACCACTTCCTATTAAGAGGTGAGGTCTATTATCCTTTGTTTGGGTATAATCTGAGAAATGTAGCATCCATATAATAGAAATTAAAGAGTTATTAAAACATTGAAAAGGAATGAAAATAAAAGGGAATATGTTTATGGATAGGAAGACTCCATGTCATAAAAAGTATTAATTATGTGTAAATTAATCTATACATTCAAAAAATTATAATTACCATTTTAATATGTGGCACTTTTCATAGAACTGGCCAAACTGGTCCTAAAATTCATACATGGGAGGAAATGACCACAAAAAACTAAGGAAATTATGAATAAGAATAGAGTAAGATATAGAGGGAAATATTTATACTGGGGTATATTAACATTATAAAGCTATGGCAGTTAAATATTGTGGAATTGGTACATGGATAGTTGGATACCAACAAAACAGACTAGAGAATAAAGAGATACATACTCATGTACATATGCTGCTTGACTTATGATAAGGTAGCCAGATAAAGCAGCGGGGAAATGAAGTGCTTTCAGTAGCGGCCCTGATACATTCGGTTGTCTATAAAGGAAAAACTACATCAGGACTCTCCATTCCAGTTTCAGGTGGATTTTAGACCTAATTGTGTAGGTGAAACTAAAATTTTCAGAATAGGAGGATGTCTGAATGACCTCAGGAATTTCCTGAGACGAGAAATCGAAAGAAGGATTTTCTAAACAATACACAAAAATCACTAACTATGAAGGAAAAAATGGATAAAATTGATTATATTAAAGTTTATAACTTCTCATCTAAGGACACCAAAAGCAAGATGCAAAGAAACTTACCCACTAAGAGAAAATATTTGCAGTGTATATAAACCCACAAAGGATTATCATCCAAACTACATAAATAATTCCTTCCCATCACTAATAATTAGCAAAATACAAATGAAAATGAAATATCATTCACAGACCACAAATTGGCAAAAATTTAATCTGTTAATATCAAATATGGGTGAGAGTGTGGGGAAAAGAAAAAGTTCATACATGCTAGTGAGAGTATAATAAAGTTGAACCACCCATTGTAAATAAGCAGCATTTCCATTTCTAGGCACATATACACAAAGAACCATATCCAGGAATATTTGTAGAGGTGTTGTTTGCTATATGAAAGCATTAGAAACTATCTAAATGTTTATCAGCTGGAAGATGGAAAAACAAAATGTGGTTTGTTCATACAGTGGAATATTTTATAGCAGCTAAAATAAGTGAGTTAAATTAGACATGTAAACATGGATAAATTTCTAAAATATGAGTAAAAAAAATCATGTTGTAAAATGATCCACACAGAATGATCCACTTATGGAAAGTTTTAAAATATGTAAAATAATACTGTTGTTTACAATATTGCATGTATAATAAAAATATTAAAACAGACTTAGGAATGATAAAAACAAAATCCATCTGGGGAAGGAGGGAGATAGAAATAGGGGTACTAGGGAGTCTCAAGCATAGTTGTGATGTTTCATTTCTTTAAAAAGAGAAAGAGGGCTATTTCAAATTAAGCTTTGTTTAAGTTTTGCTGTGGGTAAGTAGGCGCCCAATGCATCATTCTCTATGCTTTTCTGTTGACATATATTTTTTTAAAGCTTAATAAGAATCAGAAGCCTCAGTGTGTCCATATGGTTTATTGCCTTATTTGTGGATCTAGCTATACATTTGGTACACAACTTTTGCTGATAATGTTCTAAAGGTGCGCATGGAATTTTTTTCTTACTGTTCTCCAAAGTCACATCTACACATCATCAGCAAACTTCTTCATTTTTAAGTAAAATGAGCAATTAGGTTATTCTCCCCTTCTAGGGATAGGGTTTTCTTTTCTTTTATTTTATTTTATTTATTTTTTTTAAATTAATTTTTTTTATTTAATTTTAAAATCTTTAATTCTTACATGTGTTCCCAAACATGAACCCCCCTCCCACCTCCCTCCCCATAACATCTCTGTGGGTCATCAGAAAATCCACTTCCAAGGAGTCCAGTCTGCAGAAGAAAGGTAAGATGTCAACAGATTATCCCCCAAATTGCCTGAAGGCCAAAAAGAAAAGCAATACATAGTATGCCTACAGCGGTTAGTAAGGCCAAGTTAAAAGCTTTCAATTTTCCAGCAGGAGGAGGGAGATTGAATCATCAAAGGCGATGATCAAGACTTGAATTAGGACTGTAGAAATTTTTGGTCATTGAAAAGTATCTAAGAGGTCATTTTATAGTATTTCCATGTTGGTTTCTACATCTGCATTCACCTCATTGTTCTAGGAGCAAGAGTAATACAGGACTGGGCTTGATTAGCTGGAAGTAACGGTTGGAATTAGCTGGATTTCTAGTTGGATTAGCTAGAAATAAAGTTTCATATTATTTATTCATTTTTACATGAAAATCATAGATGTACTCTTTGATGGTATTCCCTAAAAGTAGACCCTAAGAAAAGGATTTAGATGAAGTTATTTTACTGGGGACAGCACAGTGAGGGAGTAGGGCTGAGACCAAGAAGGCGTAGAAGGTCATCAGAGGTGGGTTGATGAGTGGGTTGATGCCCTGGGCAACTGGGGCTACATTTTGCTGGAGACTCTGAGGGTCTGTATAGAAAACCCTTGAAATTGGCTTGGCAAATCATAAGGAAGCAGGAGTACTTTTTCATCAACTATTTAAGGATTATTCCTTGGGAAAATTAACTCCTTGTACCTTGGCCTGCCACCCCTGTGAGCTTGTCAAGCAGACTCTTATAGGCCACAGAAAGCCCCAGGCTGAGTTCAGAAGCCAGCAGTATGCAGGGGAACCTAAGAAAATTTCAAGTGACATCTACCCTGACAGTCAAGGGATCTGCTGAGAGCATGTGACAAAGATATCTATCACAGAGCCATGATTCATGTTCTCCAAAACATAGGATGAGCGTCACCAGTGGTTTAAGAGACAGCTTTGGATGGTTTTGGGTCATGGCGTTAAATAATATTTATCAAGTGATGAGGGAGTTCTTTCCTTTCACTTTTGGTTCAACTTTTCTTATTATTCCAAGGAGAATGTCTCATTTTGCTGCTGTTATGGACTGACTTGGGCTTCCCTGGTAGCTCAGCTGGTAAAGCATCCGCCTACAATGCAGGAGATCCCGGTTCAGTTCCTGAGTTGGGAAGATCCCCTGGAGAAGGAATAGGCTACCCACTCCAGTATCCTTGGGCTTTCCTGGTGGCTCAGATGGTAAAGAATCCACCTGCAATGCGGGAGACCTGGGTTCAATCCCTGGGTTAGGAAGCCTCACCTGGAGGAGGTCACAGCAACCCACTCCATTATTCTTGCCTAGAGAGCCCCCATGGACAGAGGAGCCTGGTGAATTACAGTCCATGGGGTTGCAGAGTCGGACACGACTGAGCGACTAAGCATAGCACACATGGACTGAATTGAGTCCCTCCCAAGATTTATAATTTGAAGTCCTAACCCCCAGTAATCTTAGAGTGTGACTAAATTTGGAAATAGGGTCATTAAAGACATAAGTTAAATGAGATCCTTAGGGTGGGCCCTGATTCAATATGACTGGTGTCCTTATAAAAAGAAGGGGATTTGCACACACACACAAGTACAGAGGGGAGACCATGTAGAAGCCAAGACAGGTGTCAGAAGAAATGAACCTGCCAACACCTTGACCTTGGACCCGCAGCCTCCAGAATCGTGAGAAAATAAATTTCTGTTGTTTAATCCCTCCAGGCTTTGATACTTTGTTATGGCAACCCAGCAAAGTAATGCAGTCATGATGGCTTTAATCCATCTCCAGCAGTTGCTAGCTTCGGGTTGAGGAGCGTCAGCCTCGGGCTCAGAACGTTTACTAATGACTGCAGTTGGATGAAATGTGCCAGCATTGTCCTGTTCTCATTGATTTATTTTTTACAATTACCCTCAATCTGTGACAAGTGGTGCTATTTATCAGCAACAATGTAAAGTTTCCTTTTTAAATGCATGTATTTAATCTTCAAAGCCAATGTAAAGAACAACATGAAGCAAACAATAGAACTGTAAAGACAGTGTGAAATGGCTCAAGTCTAGGAAATTCTGTGAGCTCTGGAGCAGCCTGTTCTGATGGATGGAAAGAGTGTGACCGTGCATACAACACCTAACCCCTCTGAGCTTTGGGTCCCCTGATATTGACCTCTTAAAGTAGCTGGGACATTCAAATGAAATGTTTGTCAAGCAACAAGCACTCTGCCTAGAAGTAATAAAAAAAAAATCAATAAATGTTGGTTCTCTCCCCTTGAAATATGTATAAGTAAATAAGAAATCTTTTAATAGGCCTTTGAAAAGCTATTAATTGGGTAATAGAACCCTGCCAATCAGATGTTAATCAAATCTAGTAGAGCTTTCTTTAGAAAATTCCCTTTTTTATAATTTTGTCCCATCCTAAGAAACTGGGTCCTTTTCATATGTTTGGAACTGTTCAGCCCATCTTTTCTGGACTTTGGGAAGATCACGTGAGGTAGCAGGTTTGGAAGTGCATTGGGAAGTCTTCACACAGATGGAGTGACAGTGGGGTTTCCACTTACATCCCACTGTGGCTGTGTGAATTGATTTGTGCATCTTGGTTGCATTCATTGATGTGAACTACAATACTTTAAAACTACTTTTTTCCTATGGCTTTTTCTTTCAATATGCAAAACATTCACAAGTTTCTTATCCAAATAGTAGAGCATTGGGGGCCTCACAAGGGCCAGTGGTTTCCAGTAGAGAAAAATCCATCATCTCAGAATTCCTGAGACCTTTATGAGAGGACGTAGTGAGTCAGTGTTCTTAAAACAGTGCAAGTGCCATTTCTGAGTACAATGTCCTGTATCTTTCGTGGAGAAAAAAGAGCAATATGGAAATCCCCAAAGTATGAGCTATTATGGGATTTCTTTCTTGTTGTTAGGATATTTTAAGCTTTTTTTTAAAAAAAAAAAAAAGGTTTGTCTTTGTGTCCTGAAAGCCCTTTACCTGTCAGTAGACTCTGCAGGAACATTGTCTCCTGTCACTTCCAAGAGATGCCTTCCTTTCATGAATATGCCACGAAGTGGCAACCCACTCCAGTGTTCTTGCCTGGAGAATCCCAGGGATGGGGGAGCCTGGTGGGCTGCCGTCTGTGGGGTCGCACAGAGTCGGACACGACTAAAGTGACTTAGCAGCAGTACCAGCAGCAGCAGTGAATACGGGGAAGGGTGGCCCTGGGAAAAAGCGAAAGGGTGGATGCCAGGGTGAGAAAAGAATATAAATAATAGAGTCCTGTCTGGCCCTAGCTTATTCTTGAAATTAATCAAGTCCTGCCAAATGGTAGATTCCTGAGCAAAAGAAACGAACAGTTAGAAAAAGTCTCTACCCTCTTGTAACACATTCTAGTTCAGGATTTTAATCTCTTCCTGCACCACAAATTCTATGGTGGTTTGGTAAAGTCTAGAGATCCTTTCTCAGAATGTGTATGTAGTTGCACAGTCATGCCTGACTCTTGTAGACTGTAACCTGCCGGGCTCCTCTGTGCATGGGATTCTCCAGGCAAGGATACTGGAGTGGGTTGCCATTTCCTTCTCCAGGTGATCTTCCCAACCAGGAATAGAACCCGGGTCTCCTGCATTGCAGGCAGACTCTTTACCAACTGAGCTATGAGGGAAGCCCTTTTAAATGTAGAAAATAAAAATACACAGAATTCAAAGAAAAGCAATTATATCGAAAGTCAGTAACTTGCGCTGTACTTGACCTCTATTACTGCACACTCTCTTAGCTGTAGGCTACTTTAAATAACTGAGATAATTAATTCAACCATCACATGTATTTGAAGTTATCTGGTCTTTATTCCTAGACTGCATGCCTGTCCTTATTACAGAAGGCCATGCAACCTTATAGAGAGTTAAGAATTCTTGTGTGAACTATGTATTCTTAGACTCTTTTAACAAGCAATAGTCTTGCTTGCTAGTCTTGCTTGTCAGTCTTTCTACATATTGATTAACACTGTAAGCGAGAAATACCAGAATGCAAGAAGCTGTCCGAGTCACCAGCATAAGAAACTATGGTTTCGCTGGTAGCTGAATGACAGCCAAGCATAGAGTTGTTCTATAATCAGCCATTTTGTGAGTATCTGTATCCAGGAAGACTCTATCACATGCCACCTAGCTGCAAGCCCATTGACAACCATAATTTCTAAGTAGTGGGCATAAATGCTATTTTAACATATTGTCAACAACTGTAATGTCATGGGAAACATCCTGCAATTTCTTGCTGCTAACAAGTCACAGGCACTGCTACACATTCAGTTTGCTGTCTGTACTTATAATTGAAAGAAATGTTAAGTTTCAGTTCAATTCAGTTCAGTCGCTCATTCGTGTCCGACTCTTTGCGACCCCATGAATCGCAGCATGCCAGGCCTCCCTGTCCATCACCAACTCCCGGAGTTCACTCAGACTCACGTCCATCGAGTCAGTGATGCCATCCAGCCATCTCATCCTGGGTCGTCCCCTTTTCCTCCTGCCCCCAGTCCCTCCCAGCATCAAAGTCTTTTCCAATGAGTCAACTCTTCGCATGAAGTGGCCAAAGTACTGGAGTTTCAGCTTTAGCATCATTCCCTCCAAAGAAATCCCAGGGTTGATCTCCTTCAGAATGGACTGGTTGGATCTCCTTGCAGTCCAAGGGACTCTCAAGAGTCTTCTCCAACACCACAGTTCAAAAGCATCAATTCTTCGGCGCTCAGCTTTCTTCACAATTAGAGGGCAGTAAAAATAAGGATATGATTATTTTGTTGTCCAAGGACTCCTAGACTCCCAGTTTGACTTTGTGAGAAGGCAGGTAATAAGTAAATAATAACATGCCAACTGATGATAAATATTATGGCAGAAAATAGCTCAAAGTAAGGGAGAAAGAGAGAGCCAAGCGTGTGGAGGGGGATGAGCCACTCTTACTTTAGGATTGACATTCTAGGATGATCCCCCTCTTACTTTAGGATTGACATTCTAGGATGACATTTGAACAGTGATCTGGCCCTGTGACCATGTGTAGAAAGAATGTTCTAGGTAGAGGAAGCCCCAGATGTGATCCTACCTCTTAGGGTATTGTTGATTATATTAGTGAAAGTTCAGTCAGAAAAGCAGAACCCCTATGAAAACTTTGAAATAAGGGCTTTATTATAGGAATTAGACTTTTCACACTTGTGGGAGCAGCTGGGTAAGTAAAAGTCTGGCAAGGAGTATTGTCTGTCAGGGCAGAGTCACTAACCAGCCTGGTATAGGGAATAAGTTGGAGCTGCCACGGAGATCTGAGCTAGGATCCAGGTGTGTGTCCCGATGCTGGGGTGGGACTACAGAGAAGATTTAGCAAAGAAGTCCACAGGAGGCTATAGCCCATGCATATCCCCTACCTCTGGGTATCCACAAACGAGAACGTGGAGTTGGACCTGGGGCGGCTGTCAGTCAGTAGCCAAGAAAAGCTAGGTGTATGACAGAGGAGAGTGAGAAACACCTGGAGTCTTCTAGACTCATCTGTATTTGTCCTTCTCCGTATTTGACTGGAAAGACCTCCAGTAGTGGCCACTTTTGTTCTGCCTTCCAGATCCTGCTCAGATTCCTCTCTGGCCAACTCTGACCGAGAACCATTTAGGGAAGAGGATTCTGTGAAAATTAATTCTGGCTTAATCAAGTTGCCAAGATGCAGACTCCCAGATCTGTTAGTGTCAGAGTTGTAGCTTGTAAGGGCAAGGTGGGAAGCCACCAGATGGTTTTGCGTTAGAGACATGTGTGCTCAAAGTTATAAAAATCTTTCTATTTGGCACACTACTAAGAACATTATTTACTATGTGTTTTGCATTCATTTGAGAAATGCAAGAAGGTTTTCTTGTTTCTTTTTTATTTTAACAACGGTAACCCCAGTCTGAAGCGACTGTGTCTGCACAAAACTCTGAAATTCTGAATTTCCCTAAAGCTTGGAGGATCAGAGAGGTTGTTTTGAAGTAAAAGACCTATAGCATAAAGAAACTGAATCTCTTTAAAAAAAAAAAAAAAGGCTGATATAGCCACTATGGAAAACAGTATGTCTGTTCCTAAAAAATTAAAAATAGAGCTACTATATGGTCCAGCATTCCAATTCTGGCTGTATAGCCAAAAGAAGTGAAATCACTATGCAGAAGAAATACCTGCACACTCATGTTCATTGCAGCATTATTTATAGTAGCTAAGGTATGAAAGCAACCTAACTGTCCATCCACAGATGGATGGATAAAGAAAATGTGCATATATCTGTATCTGTGTCCACACAATGGAAAGCTATTTAACCACTAAAAAAAAAAAGAAGGAAGTTTTGCCATTTGCCACCACATAGATAGACCTTGAGGGCGTTATGCTAAGTGAAATAAGTCAGAGAAAGATAAATACTACATGATCTCATATTAGGAATTTTTTTAATGTAAAATAAAAACTAAAATATATTTAGTACCTTCTGTGTACCCAGTACTAAGACACTATTCTAGGCATGTTGTATTTATCTTGAACAAAGTAGACAAAAATTGCTGCCCTTATGGAGCTAATACTTGAGTGGGTGAGAGAATAGCATTTTAAAAAATGTTACACAGTATTTCTAAATGCTTTGGAAAAAATGAAGCAGAGTAGAGCAATCAGGAGTCCTGAGGAAGGTTAGGGAGACATAATGCAGAATTAAATAGGTTGGTCAGGTGGTGGGGGCTCCTTGAGACAGTGAGATGTTAGCAAAGCCTTGGAAGAGACATGAAGAAACTATGTGAGTGGGGCAGAGGGAAGAGCTAAGGCACAGCCTGTAAGGCAGGCACCTGCCTAGGATGTTCAAGGAAGAGCAAGGAATGAACCAGAAAAGAAATTGAGGTCAGAAGGCATAAAATGGTCAGAAGCCCTGAGCCTTGATGCCCCTGTAAGGACTGTAGCTTTTCCCCTGAGTGAAGCAGGGAAACACTGAGGAATTTGGAGCAGCAGAATAACAGAACAGCGACTGTTGACATGTTTTAGGAATTTTCACCCTGTGAATTCACTTTTATGTATTACATTTTGGAGCTAAAAGGAAGAAGTAACCTGAGCTCATGATTGTTTCCAAAGCCATATAAGAAGACTTAAATCTCTCTAAAAGGAATGGTAGGAATAGAAGAGGAAAAATAAGACAGAGAGCTAAGTCCACAATATCAATCTTAATGCCTTCATCATACTCAGGAAATGAAGACCGAACTGAACTGAGGGCACGCTTCAGATTCCTGGAAAGTATTTCAAATAGGCTGAAGCATTCTTGTTGCAAGATCCTTTGGGGTTTGGAGTTAGCCCAGTCTTGGTTTTTGTGAGCCCAGAAATACCAACTGGGACTTCCCAAAGTACACTTCATGTTGATGAATGATAAAAAGGTCTCTCTGTTCTGTTCCTATGAGTAAAAGAAAAATCCCCCATCTTCAGGTGCTATGATCTATGGATTGGTTGTAGTTTGTCATGAAGGAGAAGGTCACAGTAGAAAAAGATACCAGCTTTTGTGATAACCAGTTTAGATGGATCTAACCCAAGAGTCAGCCTACAGTCCTTATTCTACCAAATCTATAGTGCTTGAGCCCAACCATTAAATTACAGTGGTTACTTCTCAAGTTGGTCACAACACTAGATTCTTCATGATGAAAGCAACTCAAAGAATGACCTGAAAAAAGAAAAAAAAAAAAAACTCTCCCCAGAAAGTCACTTTCCAGCCCTCCACACAATCATTCTCAATTCAGGGCTAAAAAATTCACCATAAACTTCTTTTATATGCAAGAAAGTGAAACCTACCATTGAACGCAGGTAAAAAGTAGAGTAAATGTACCATTTGGGAAGGCGGTTGAAGAGAGATTGCCCAATACTTGGAATCCACTTTGAAGCTGAGTCTCATCATATATAGAGAAATCATATGCAGTCCATGCCCTGAGGCCCTGTGATGAAATCCCCTGTGGAGTAAACAAAAAAAGAATAAGCATCAAGACCCAACAGGACTGACTCGACTGGAATCAGGGGAGGACTGGCAAACACAGCAAAAATCATAATACAGGTCACAAATTCCTCCCTAAGGCTGCCAGTTTCCAAAAGTATAGCCAGAGCACATGTTGAAAGACAAGGATGAGAGACTCAAACAATAAGACCTTATTTTAAAGGCATGGCCACCTTCCACAGCTCACCTACAGAGGTGCCACAGATGGTGCGGAAAACCAAGGTCTTCTACAGGGAAAGTGAGAAGTCAAAAATGTTGCCATGGTAATTTAAAATAATACTCATTATCTTTCCAAATTTTTAAAGAAATATGAAAATAGGCCCCAATTAGCTAAAGATTTACAAACCCAGGCCAAATTCCAACAGTCTCAGCTCCTTCCAGCCAGCTCCAGGAAGCTGATGTACCAGATTTTGGGAAAGGAGCCTAAAAAGCTGGAATCACCTGGTTTGGGGGTTACTTGGAGCATGGAGTTCACGTGACCTGGTTCTTTAAGAGTCATAGGCTCATGACTGGCATTTATTTCCCTGGGCCTTATTGTTGGATGATAAATTGCCTATTATATTCCTTTCCCAGGAAAGGCAAACTTTATTTTCCTCATTAATTTTTAAAGTGAGAGTTGCTTCCTTACTGATTTGGTCTGGAGACTGATAGAAACACCATCTGGACAAGCAATAACCTTTGTTCTGCTGGAAGAACTCCTCCAGGAAACTCTCCAGACCTCAATGAGGATATGAGAACCAAGGCTCTGGAATTCAGCTGTGGGGCAACAAACCCAGGGCCCTGAACACGAAGAATGTCCCAAAGGATGTCCCACCTCCTGTACTCACACTGGTGCGACTAGGGGAGGCCATTACTGGCCAGGACACTTCCTTACATGCAAGGAGGAACCCCTGCCACCTCCAGCAGACACAGTGACAGCATCTTTCCTCTTGAACTTGGTGGTCATTTTTTGAAATCTCCTTAGAACTTCAGTTGAGTTGGAAAAAATTCCCCAGGAAAAAAACATACAGATTGGAATTCCATGAACAGAAGTTGCTGATTTGGATTTGAGCCCCATGCCAAACACACACACCTTCATAAAGCAACAACATCAACCCAGCTATAAGCAGAAACACAAACACCTAAGCGAAGAGAACTTCCGGGTAGAACTTGAATGTGCCTCTCTGCTGACCCACAGCCTCTTCCCCTGATGGGTGATGAACATGGCTCCACTTAGAGGGTCTTCAAGTGATTCTCAAGTCGTGGTAAAGGGATTGAACAGTACCCTCAGTGCAATTTCCTTAACCCTCACTTGTGAAAAAGAGCAACCTTGACTATAAACAGAGTAAAATAAGATAGGGGCACAACCCCTGGCCTTGTTTTATGAACTCTCAGCTTTTTTTCTTTATATATTTTTGTTGATTTTGATTTTAGCACTTGACCCAAAGATAAGAGCTCCTCTAACCTAGTGCTGTCAGCCTGCTTTTTCCAAAGAAATTGTTCATTTTATTAAAAACCTTATCTCAAGACTATCATACTAAGTGGAATAAGTCAAAGACAAATATGGTACCATTTATATATGGAATCTGAAAAATGATACAAATGAATTTATTTGTATAAATAAATTTACAAAATAGAGTCTATTTCAGTTCAGTTCAGTCGCTCAGTCGTGTCTGACTCTGCGACCCCATGAACTGCAGCATGCCAGGCCTCCCTGTCCATCACCAACTCCTGGAGTTCACTCAAACTCACATCCATCAAGTCGGTGATGCTACCCAGCCATCTCATCCTCTGTCATCCCCTTCTCCTCCTGCCCCCAATCCCTCCCAGCATCAGAGTCTTTTCCAATGAGTCAACTCTTCACATGAGGTGGCCATAGTACTGGAGTTTCAGCTTTAGCATCATTCCTTCCAAAGAACACCCAGGACTGATCTCCTTTAGAAGGGACTGGTTGGATCTCCTTGCAGTCCACGGGACTCTCAAGAGTCTTCTCCAACACCACAGTTCAAAAGCATCAATTCTTCGGCACTCACCTTTCTTCACAGTCCAACTCTCACATACATGACCACTGGAAAAACCATAGCCTTGACTAGACAGACCTTTGTTGACAAAGTAATGTCTCTGCTTTTGAATATGCCATCTAGGTTGATCATAACTTTCCTTCCAAGAAGTAAGCGTCTTTTAATTTCATGGCTACAGTCACCATCTGCAGTGATTTTGGAGCCCGAAAAAATGAAGTCTGACACTGTTTCCACTGTTTCCCCATCTATTTCCCATGAAGTGATGGGACCAGATGCCATGATCTTAGTTTTCTGGATGTTGAGCATTAAGCCAACTTTTTCACTCTCCTCTTTCACTTTCATCAAGAAGCTTTTTAGTTCCTCTTCACTTTCTGCCATAAGGGTGGTGTCATCTGCATATCTGAGGTTATTGATATTTCTCCTGGCAATCTTGATTCCAGCTTGTGCTTCTTCCAGCTCAGTGTTTCTCATGATGTACTCTGCATATAAGTTAAATAAGCAGGGTGACAATATACAGCCTTGATGTACTCCTTTTCCTATTTGGAACCAGTCTGTTGTTCCATGTCCAGTTCTAACTGTTGCTTCCTGACCTGCATACAGATTTTTCAGGAGGCAGGTAAAGTGGTCTGGTATTCCCATCTCTTTCAGAATTTTCCACAGTTTATTGTGATCCACACAGTCAAAGACTTTGGCATAGTCAGTAAAGCAGAAATAGATGTTTTTCTGAAACTCACTAGTCTATTTACAAAATAGAAATAGACTCACAGATATAGAAAACAAATGTGGTTACCAAAGGGGAAGGAGGGAAGAGGATAAATTAGGGAATGTGGGATTAACAGATACACACTACTATGTATATAAGAGATAAATAACAAAGGCGTATTATATAGCACAAGGAACTGTACTCAATATCTTGCAGTAACCTCTAATGGAAAAACAGCTGAAAAAGAGTGGATATCCATGTATCTGCTGTAAACATGTATATGTATAACTGAATCAATTCACTTTGCTCTATACCTAAACCTAACACAGCCTTGATACATCAACTATACTTCAATAAAAACATAAAAATAAAAGTTACTTGGTTTTTAAACAAATTCTTTAAAATCAAGCCGAGGAAGAGTGTCAGGAGGAAGAGGGATCATCCTGATCACTTCTAAATCACAATAAATATAATTTATTCTGTCAGCATGTGATGCATAGGACTTAGCATGCACATGTAAGGCATCTAATCCACCTCTCTCATTTTATCTATGAGGAGATTAAGGGCCAAAGAGAGGAAATAACTTATCTACAGTCATGCATGTTTCTGAATGTAAATAAGTTAAAATTTATTCCCAGCTGCTGATTCCTTATTATTTAATTTCCTGCTCATTGTTTCCATGGGAGTTCATGAACATCTCAAAATTTGTAATTAAGAAAAAAACTTGGCATGTTACAGTGAAAAAGAAAAATTCAGCTGGGCCAGCCACTTCTTAAGGGTCCTGGCCTGAGAAAGCTGTTGCACCGAGCCCTGGTTAACAACCCCATCCTTGGTAACCAGATGGCCCACAGGGTCATAGTTGCAAGGACCAGGATGATAACCTCAGTTCCACTTTCTCTCTTTACTTGAAAAAGAAAACAGTAGGATCAGCTATGCCACTGTCTTACTGAGTTATCAATTTTACCTACAAAGATTCCTTGATTTTACAGAAATTGGACTTCATAATTTCAGCTCCCCAGAATATGCAATGGTGGTGTTCCAATGTTATGGAACCAGTAGGTCTTTGGTTATCTAAATATGTGGTTCTCATTTTCCTTGTGATCAGATTATTGAGAAATTCAGCACAATAACATGAAAACATTGTTCACATACAGCATGACTATTACTATATAGCAGTTTGTCATTATTGTTTGCAGCTGTACATATCTTCCATCTTATTATCTGAATTAATAATTTTAGTATCTTTTGTTTTAAGAAATCTTTTCAACTTCGTAATCATATTCATTAAACAGTTTTTACATGATAGAAGCTCCACTTCTATCCTATGTGTGTTCAGGGATCTTTATTGGAAATGAATTATAAGTTCTATTTTATATAGTAGAACTTATCTATCTATATACTTAAGAAATGTATATATATATATATATATGTGGAATATGTGTGTTTCAAAATAGTTGATCTATATCACGGTTTCTCAACCACAGTACTGTTGACATTTGGGGCTGGACAATTCTTTGTTGAGGGGCTGGCCCCTTGGTACCAAAGGACAGTGCATTCCTGAGAAGGTGTGGTACCATTAGAAAATAAGTTCTTCAGAAGCCTTTACACTGAAAGACTGTGATTTCTCTACTTCATGTACTTTATAGGCAAATCAACTGAAAAAATTATATATGTGTGTATACATGTATAAAACACAAAATTTGTCTGTATATTCATTTTTTTCCCCTAAAGCAGCTAGTTTTGCTGGAGGACTAAGGGCATGACTGGCCAATGTGTTGCAAAATCCAGTATGACCTGGCAGACATTGCACAGATAACCATCAGGGATCAGGTTCTGCATGGAAGAAGAAGGGCTGTTTCACTTGTAGCTGTGTGTGACTGGTGGACAGATTGCTGTAGTGGGCGAAGGAGTCTCCTGCATGGGGTCCATTTCAGAATACAACCAGTGCTGGATACTCCTAATCCACAAGGTGAAGTGTCTGTGGTGCCAAGTGACAAGTTCTGCAGGAGCAAGAATTAGTGCGGGAGGATTCTTGCCCCACTCTGTTATGAACCACCTGTTTGGCTGTGTGTGGTGTGGGGAGGTGTCAGATGAGCTTTTGGCTTTTTTCCCCTCCCCATCCCACTCCCAAGTAACTTTGTTCTGTAAGTCTGTGAGCGTTTCTGTTTTATGCAATCTCCTTGAATCCACCACACTTAGGTTCAGCCTCTAGCTCTACCATATGCTAGCTCTTTCTCCTTAAACAAATTGTTTAACCTCAGTTCCCTTGTTAGGAATAATGCACATATAATAATATTTACTCCTTTAGACTGCTGTGAGGATTAAATCAGTTAAGCATATGAAGTGATGAGCACAGTGTCAGGAAGATAGTAACTATTCAATAAACTTTAGCTCTTTTCTTCCCTATCTACCAAGAGATGATTTCCCCCAGTGTTATGAAGGTCACTAGCCTGCACATTGAAAACCATGTTCCTAGGATGCAATATTCAAGCATAATAGGAATGCTCTCTGCCAAAATGTGAAGTGAAAGGGAAGTGTCCTCAGATATCAGGCTTCCAGCCATCCCAGACTCAACCTGAGTCCAAGCCAAAACAGAGGCTAAGAATTGAAAGGTTTATCTTCCAAAGCTGACCTTTAAACATTCCAAAGGCCCATGGAAGAAAACAACCATGGAGCCAGGCCATAGCTGTTCCAACTCTGATCTCCAGATGATAATTTCATTGATTAGTGTATTTATTCCAGTTCCTAAATCTGCTTTGTGTCTTAAAGAGAATGAATACTAAAGATACTCCCTCTGCTGGCATTTGAAGCCCGAAAATTTTATTAAGCTGACTATTTACTAGTAGAATAATAATGGGAATTTTTGTTTGGCAAAGAAATGTGTCCCGTCCGCTAGGGCAGTAGTTCTCAATGGGGCTTGATTTTGCCCCGCCTACCCAGGGGTTATTGGGCAGTGTCTGGAGACATTTCTGGTTGTCACAAGTAGGTACAGGAGGCGATCTTACTGGCATTTAGTGGGTAGAGGCCAGGGATAATGCTACTATCCCACATTGTGCAGAACAGCTCCCCACAGTGGATGATTCAGTGGCCCAAAGTGTCAGTAGTGCTGAGGTCAAGAAACCCAGGTCTAGAACATCACAGCAATGCAATTTGCTTTAAGAATTCACATAAAACTTACACACAGACAGTTAATTTGGCATCCCCTCTGGTCATCTAGCAACTGAAGGACCCAATGAACTTCATTATTTTGCCTATCAGGTAAAATCCATTGTATAGATTCAAAAGCATATGGCCAGGGAGTAGAAAGTATCTTCTGGGAAGTGATGCTTTTCCCTCAGTATATACTCCAAAAGTGTTGTCTTTTCAATAGTTTTAAGGTGGTGTGTAAGATAATAATGAAGATGTAAGAGGAAACCATGTGAAAATAAACTCATGTTATCTTGAGAAGGTAACCAAGGGTGGCATCCTTTTTACATGCTTACCAGCCACCAACACCACCCTGCTCTTCTTCCAAGCATGATTTCCCCGATCCTAGCACTTGAGAGTACTGCTGTTGGCCTAAAGATGTAACTTCTTTAGTCATCTCTATTTCCTCCAGCCTGACATAGAATGGCTTTTTATTGGTTATTGATTAAATGGAAAAAACAAAAGAATAAGTGAATCAGTCACTCAGCCAAACAAGCAGTCAAGCAGTGTATTAATATTATGGCAAAATATACTAGCACTTCATTTTTTTAAGGTGCCTAACAGTGGAAACAGTGTCAGACTTTATTTTTGGGGGCTCCAGAATCACTGCAGATGGTGACTGCAGCCATGAAATTAAAAGACGCTTAACTCCTTGGAAGAAAAGTTATGACCAACCTAGATAGCATATTCAAAAGCAGAGAAATTACTTTGCCGACTAAGGTCCGTCTAGTCAAGGCTATGGTTTTTCCAGTGGTCATGTATGGATGTGAGAGTTGGACTGTGAAGAAGACTGAGTGCCGAAGAATTGATGCTTTTGAACTGTGGTGTTGGAGAAGACTCTTGAGAGTCCCTTGGACTGCAAGGAGATCCAACCAGTCCATTCTAAAGGAGATCAGCCCTGGAATTTCTTTGGAAGGAATGATGCTAAAGCTGAAACTCCAATACTTTGGCCACCTTATGCGAATAGTTGATTTATTGGAAAAGACTGATGCTGGGAGGGATTGGGGGCAGGAGGAGAAGGGGACGACCGAGGATGAGATGGCTGAATGGCATCACTGACTCGATGGATGTGAGTCTGAGTGAACTCCAGGAGTTGGTGATGGACAGGGAGGCCTGCTGCTGCTGCTAAGTCACTTCAGTCGTGTCCGACTCTGTGTGACCCCATAGACCGCAGCCAAGCAGGCTCCCCCGTCCCTGGGATTCTCCAGGCAAGAACATTGGAGTGGGTTGCCATTTCCTTCTCCAGTGCATTAAAGTGAAAGTGAAGCCACTCAGTCGTGTCCGACTCCCAGCGACCCCATGGACTGCAGCCCACCAGGCCCCTCCATTCATGGGATTCTCCAGGCAAGAGTACTGGAGTGGGGTGCTATTGCCTGGCGTGCTGCAATTCATGGGGTCGCAAAGAGTCGGACACGACTGAGCGACTGAACTGAACTGAACTGAAAAGCAAAGCATAAAATGAAGATTTTCAATTTTTAAAAAGACTGGCATATTTTGAAGAATATCTTCAAGTGAAAATGTGGAGGTGGAGGGACCATGTAAAGAGTGAGTGAGGGACTACCTGGAAGCATGAGAATAAATGCGCTCATGATCCACACGACCATTGGGGTGAGTTTCACAGAAATCATGGTGAACAAAAGAAACCAGATACAAAAGAAAGCATGTGGTATGATTCTATTTGTAAACCAGGGTTTCTCAACCTTGACGATACTGACATTTGACATTTGAAGTCAGGTGTTTCTTTGTTGTTGGGGGCGGTGCTGTGCATTGTAGGATGTGTAGCAACATCTCTTTGCTTACTAATGCCAGTGGCACCCATTCCCCAGTTTTGATAGCCAATAGTGTGTCCAGACATTGCCAAATACCCTGGGGGGGGAAGGTCACCCTGAGTTGAGCATCCTATACAAAGCGATCCACAATGTTAGAAGAGTGGGGGTAGCAGGGAGTGGCCCACAGGGCAATTTCTAGGGTGATAGTAATGCTTTATAATCTTGATACCAGCTAATTTTGTGTTTTCACTTTGCTAAAAATTTGAGCCAAGCAATTATGTTTTGTACAGGTCTCCCGTATATATAACGTTTGCTTGGAAAATAATTAACAGGGCCACGATCACTGCAGATGGTGATTGCAGCCATGAAATTAAAAGACATTTACTCTTTGGAAGGAAAGTTATGACCAACCTAGACAGCGTATTAAAAAGCAGAGACATTGCTTTGTCAACAAAGGTCCATCTAGTCAAGGCTATGGTTTTTCCAGTAGTCGTGTATGGATGTGAGAGTTGGACTATAAAGAAAGCTGAGCGCCGAAGAATTGATGCTTTTGAACTATGGTGTTGGAGAAGACTCTTGAGAGTCTCTTGGACTGCAAAGAGATCCAATCAGTCCATTCTAAAGATCAGTCCTGGGTGTTCTTTGGAAGGACTGATGTTGAAGCTGAAACTCCAGTATTTTGGCCACCTGATGCAAAGAGCTGACTCATTTGAAAAGACCCTGATATTGGGAAAGATTGAAGGCAGGAGGAGAAGGGGACGACAGAGGATGAGATGGCTGAATGGCATCACCGACTCGATGGACATGAGTTTGAGTGAACTCCGGGAGTTGGTGATGGACGGGAGGCCTGGCGTGCTGCGATTCATGGGGTTGCAAAGAGTTGGGCACGACTGAGCGACTGAACTGAGAATAGAAAAGAAATTTCAACCACTGATAGGGCTGCTAGAAGGGTCCATACAATATTGCAGTATTTTCCAACAATAAGTTTTCTTTTCCAATATTTGTTGCTATTTCTGAAGTTTAAGGAAGATTTTGCAAAATGTCATCTGGATGAGGAATTTCCTTGTTCATCTTTAGAGACAGAAATTTGGTGAAAAAATAAAAGTGTGTGACCTACAGAGTTCTGGAGCCAGCACATCCTCTGGGCAGCCCCTAAACTTGGCACACTGTCTCTGAGGTGGAGTACCACACACATGTATAGATTACATTGTTGAGATTATCATGAAAGGATTTTGTGTGTCAAAATGTCCCTTCCTTGCTGTGATAACTGCTAGGTTCTTGGGTTACCATTGTCCCTGCTTGTTCTCACAGTGAGTCACTGCTGTGACTAAAACAAAATTCTTCTTTGAAATGTCTCTCTTGATATACACGGACCATTCAAACTTGCCAGGGCCCAGAAATCCTATTGAAATTACCTCAGATGTTCTTGTGGGAATCCTTTTCTTGTGCAAGAATTTTATTTTATGTAATATTGTTTTAAGTAAATAGACCAATGGCTGAAGCTTGGAAATATTTTTTTGCTCTTTATGGATTATCTCTGCAACATAGTAATTTGAATTGGTTAAATTCAGATAGGTTATATCTGACATAGAGGTCACTCTAATTTAACATCTTTGCTGAAGGAAAAGCAAAGGCCAGAGAGACAGTGCTAGGGATAGTTTACAGTATGCTCAGGACACTATTTTTCTGAAATCCCCTAAAAGAGACATTCTCTCAACTTTCCCACCCTATATTTTCTCCATTAGCAAACTAGGTTCTGTAATTGAAGACTGATGCAGAATTTCACTGAGCTTAAGGACGCACTTTGGCATAAATATATAATTCAAGTGAAGTAGTCTTTGAAGGTTAAAATTTCTAGTGAGAGAATGAGAAGCCACATTATGAGCTGTTCTTACAGGGACAGAAACTAGACCATGTGTCCGCTGGGAAAATTATATCTAATTCCCCCAGGTTCTTGGCTGTGTTTTTGGAAAAGGACCATCCTTGTGGCTACAGTATTTTGCTCTGGCAAGATTACCATGTAATACATTTGGGTAAATGTGGCATTTTTGTTCCTTCTCACCACCTCCAGTTTCCCTCTCCTTTTGATTGTCCCTCTCTCCGCTCTCTCTTTCCAGCTGTCTTACTCCTTCCTACCCACCTCTATATCCTTGGTAAAGAGAGTTTTAATATGTACAATTTTCAAAGATTACTCTCCATTTACAGTTAGTAAAAAATATTAGCTCCATTCCCCACGTTGTACAATACACCCTTGAGCCTATGTTAACACTCAGTAGTTTATACCTCTACCCCTTTCTTGCCTCCCCACTTGCTCCCCACTGGTAACTGCTACCAGTTTGTTCTCTTTACCTGTGAGTCTGATTCCTTTTTGTTATATTCACTATTTGATTGCATTTTTTTAGATTCCACATCTAAGTGATACCATACAGTATTTGTCTTTCTCTTTCTGACTTTTTTCACTTTAACATAATACCCTTCAAGTCCATCCATGTTGATGCAGCTGACAAAAATTCCATTCTTTTTTATGGCTCAGTCATATTCCATTTTATATATGTACACCACCTCTCTTTGTACATTTGTCTGTTAATGGGCATTTAGGTTACTTCCCTATCTAATGCTGTTGTGAACACTGGGTTGCACGTATCTTTTCAAATTAGTGTTTTGGGGGGTTTCTGGATATATAGCCAGGAGTGGAATTGCTGGATCATATGGTAACTCTATTGTTAGCTTTTTGTGAAATCTCCATACTGTTTTCTACAGTGTCTACACCAATTTACGTTCCCACCAACAGGGTACCAGTGTTCCCTTTTCTCTGCATCCTCACCAACATTTGTTGTTTGTTTTCTTTCTGATGATAACCATTCTGACAAGTGTGAGATGATAGCTCACAGTGGTTTTGATTTGCATTTTCCTGATGATTGTTGATGCTGAGCATCTGAAAAAGGCCTTTTTGATAAGAAACAAAACAAAGGCATGGTAACATCCTATTTTATCATTGCAGTTTCTATAAAAGATGATTCTTACTGCCCATGGATATATTTGTCCTAAAAGATGCTTCAATATAAAGACTGCGAAGGACACAAATCAGAACTTCTCAGGGACACAATAATCTGCAGTGGTCACAAACCCATTATAGTTTGAGGCCAACCGAGAGGTTAGACTAGGTTCCCAAACTCCTCTATCCGTGGACCATTTTCTATCTTCCTCTTTCCCCTTGTGATATTAGCAGAGTTTGTGTTTGGAGGTCAAGACAACCCATTCTTCTTACCAACTATCTTGAATTTCCTCTGCCCTCACTATCAGCTTCCCAAGGGAAACATAGACATTTTTCACAGTGCCTGAAACACCTTCACAGTGCTAGAGTAAATGGCCATCCAGAAAGTGTGGAGATGGACTGCCAAGCTTAGATGCTTTTTGCTGAACTATTGAAGGAATGGGAGGCATAAGAACATGGTTATCATACAGAATTTTTTCTTGACTGGAACCATGTGTGTAGATGGTGATATTAGACAAATACCATTAAAATCTAGTCAACAACCCACCCATTTTTATAAGGAAAAACTCAGTGTAAACAAGTTATTTCTCTGAGCCATGTCAGATCATTGTTGGCTGTTTGAACAGTTTGTAAAAAAATGGTTACCACTGGTACTAAATTCTTCTTCTGAAATCCATACTTGGTATTAATCACCTTCAGAGGCTGCCAGTGGACCAGAGACCCTCATCTTAACCAATTCAGCAGGAGAATAGACAGAATTCCTCTTCCTGTGCCCTGTCAGTAATTATTTGAACCTATTGGCCTGATGGTCACCCGTGTTAATGTTGAGTGAATGCATCACCTAGTTCATTACTCAGGGAAAGAAGAAAAGCTGCCCTTTGTTTTGTGGACTGGGGATGGAACTCATGAAGATGTGGGTAACATCAGCCAGCTGACTTGGAGAATTTTCTTGCAGCCAGACAGTAGAGATGAAGACCATTCTCTCAGCCTGGGAGGCCGTAGGCATAGGGCATACCACACAACAGCTGCTCAGAATTTTGCCTGTGTAGCAGTCATGTGGGGCCAAGCTATTGCACTTTTTTCAGACTCAGCCCCATAAATGGACATTTCTGGCTCACAGCTCTCTGCTCAGATGCTTCCCGCCACTCTGACTACAGTTGTCCCCATCACGTCACTCTGTGGGTTGAAGAAAATGGAAGACCTTGGGGAAGATGAAAGGACATCTTTAGGCAAGATGGCTTCCATGGCAGCCTCACAGCTGCCGTGAGGGGATGTGGAGATCATTTCAGCACTCAGGAGACTCTTCCTTCTCCCTCCACCCCATGAGCACCAAACTCAAATGGAATCATGTTGATACAGGCACCGTGATCTTTAAAGAAAGTTGTATTTTCAAATGAACATGTGGGAGAAAATATTCTTTTCCTTTTGGAATCTGGCCCCTTCTCCCCAACCCAGTGGCAGCGTGACTGAGACACACTCTTCCCCATCTGTGTTGCAGCTGCCGAGGCAAAGAAAGAGGCTGGGATAGTTTCTAGCACTGGGGCTGCACCAGGCTGAGTTGCTTATGCGTTGCTTTTGGCACTCATTTCTGTAAGCACTGAACCTATTTTCATGTAAGCCCCTGAGATTTCTTTTTGCGAAGAAAAACATTCTCTACATTCCCATCTTCATTTGGGCATGAAGAGGGGAACATTCCCTTTGTCTCTAGCCAGTACTGTTGTTGAGTTTAACAGATGTCAGTGAGCACCTGCCACGTGGCCAGACACTGCACTGTGGGCTGTAGAAGTCTGATGCTGAGAAGGGTGGAATCCTTGTCTTCAAGGACCACATGACCTAGCAAAGGGGACACACCAGTGACAACTCACTATAATACAATAGAATAAGTTCCTAATATGTAAGCACCTGAATGCTGTAGAAGATAGAATAATCAGGTCTACTTTGAAGTGATGAGAAGGTTGAACTCAGGTTGGGGTTTTAGGGGTAAGTTGAAGCTTGCCAAGTGAAAACAATAATAATAATATGTTTATATTTTTATTATATAATTTGTAACTGTATCTGTATCCAGTACCCTTTACTGAACACATTCTATATGGCTGGCATTTAGCCAAAGGATTTGCATACATCATCTCATTTATTTTTCACAGTAATCATTAAAATAATAAACATATTTCTAATACTTGCTATGTAGCAGGCACCGATCTACTTTATATATAGACAGAAAAGAAATAGGATGGAATCTTTGGATGAATCTCTATTCTGAGAATCATCAAGAGGAAAATGTTCAACATTTTTCCAGTGATTCTAAATTTGTACTGTAAGTAAACTGTGCTTAATATGTGGAAGAATAGAAAAAGAGAAAGGGAGGAAGGAAAGGAGGCAAGAAAGGAAAAGAAAAAGATTAGGAAAGGATATCTTCTTCTTTGTGCTTGGTAAAGATCTACAATGAACTTTTTCATGATCTTTCTCCAAACTGCATAGAATCCTACCGGGGAGCGTCTGCTAGCATGAGGCCATGTTTGTGCTTAGCCGAGGCCAACTCTCTTTGGCTTCCTTCTGGAATTGAGTTTGGGAAATAATATTGTTCTTCAGCTGATCTTTAAGATAGTTTGTGACTTGGCTTTGGACTTAGTTGCCCTTGGTATATTGGTGACTTTGACCATTACATCTACAAAGTTTATGTCAGTATTTGTATTGGCACAAATGGAGAGGATTGAGGTGACTTTGACCATTACACCTACAAAGTTTGTGTCTGTGTATGTATTGGCCACAAGTATTGGGAGAATTGATGTGAATGATGAAACAATGAGGAAACTTTTTCACATGGTGACTATCACTTTGTTACTGTATAAAAATTATTCTTAGTTTTCTCCCTTCTTTATCCAACTCCACGGTATAAAAACAAAATGAAATACGAGTATTTTATACTACAGAAACAGGACAATAGTCATTCAGTAGTTTGATATCCTGTTCTTGATTTGTGCTGAGTTGGGAACCAACAAGTTTAAAAAAAATCCCAGTATTCAGTGACTAACCCAAGCCCAAATCCTGCCAACAGGGCAGCCTTCAGAGAAACCACACGAAACCTTCAGAAGAGATCTTTAAAATTTGATAAGCTCCTCCTACCACAAGAGACCCCCCCACCCCACCACCCCCACCAGCTCCTGAACAAACTCTTCTTTAGAGTAAGAGCGCTCTGGTTGGTCCTGACTCACCAACCAGTCTCTGTGCAGAAACTGCAGGCTGTAGGATGGAAAGCTCCTGACTCATTTTAAAAACCCTATGAAACTAAGTCAGAAGAATCCATGTCAGTGTTCATCTAAAATTGGCTTTGCACAGAGAGTTCTGGGTCCAGATAACCTAAACAGAGATCACATCTATCTTGAGTAAAGCAAAATGTTCTGCTGGGTGAGCAGAAACTATCAGTCTGTAGACATGCCCCCTTCTCTTCTCATCAGAGAATCTTCCCATGTTTCTATACAGAGCAGGTACAGAGGGTGGAGGAGAGCAGGGGCAAGAATAGATTTTCAAAAGGCAACGCAAACCTCATTTTTAAGGGTTGTTTTATTTGCTTTCGGTGGTCTTCTATGCAACAACACTGTTTCTTGTATTTTCTTTCTTCTCCCCATTTTGGTTTTCAGTAGTGTCTTTTGTTTGTTACCATTTCCTTTCTATTTTGAGGGATTATTATGTACAAGATTCTAAACCTCAGATTCATTTTTAACAATCCCAAGAATTTCAAGGACACCTGAGTGCCCACAAGGCACAGCTTTGGTGAATCCTTGGCCTCACCGTGACACTACCAGTTCTGTGGTTCCCCAAGAAGTAAAGTGCATCATTGAGAGAGAAGGGCAGTAGCTTTGGAAGCTCATTTTCTACATATTAATTGAGGTTCTTAAATGTGAGCTCTCATTGCAGGCTCCAGACTCCCCCCAGAATGAAATTACATTGAACATTAAACATTATTCAGAGTGTACGTTCCAGTTTAAAGAAGGGGAAGAAAATTGTTGTGGCAATGCGAATGCCTATTACTATACACATCAAGAATAATAAAAGTAGGTCTTTTAAAGAGCCTTTAAAAAAGAAAAAGGATATAGAAAACAGCTCCCAGAGAAGTAATTTTTCAATTTCCTTGATTTGCTTAGCGGGAAATTGCTCTCCAATTTATTATAATTTGAAAAGACAATGAATTCTTCATTTGGAATTAATATAAAAATGACTGAAATGCATCTTGCTTGTCTTAGAATTTACAACCTGTTTGGATAAAGCATTCTGAGTCATGGATCACTGTTAAAACCCAAGACTTAGTAAAGGCTGGTAATGTTTTCCATATGGTTTCCCTAAATGATAATTATAGCTCATTCTGAACTACAAATTATATACACTAAAAATGTTAATTTAATTTAGGGTTACTGACTAGGTTTTTTTCTGAAAGCAGGTGTAATAGGAATTACATTGTCTGAATATTGTCAGTAATACTAGACATGATGAATAGATATAACCAAATTATTCCTGAGTTTGACTTTATTTTGTGGATTCTGCTTGCAAATGTTCAGCCTGGTATGCATTCTCTGTGATTTATCCTAAAAGAAGAAAACATTAATGAGGGAAATCAAAACAAATGCCTCTGCTGGACTCTCCAATAAAGCTGTTTGAAATGGGAGAGAGGATGGGCATGAGTATAAAACTGTGAACCAGTCTCCATGTGACTTCTTGGAATTTCACCATCCATCAGCATTAAGTCAGAAATATTAATAAGTATTGAAGTTGAAAATAACTGCAACCTCTGACTGAAAAGCATTTGCTCATAACCTTTCAGTTAGTTTCTATAATGAAATATGGCAATGAATTAGCCATGATGGCCTGAAGAAAGGTGGTTAATAAGAAAAACTGTGCATATTTAGAATCCACATTCTTCTCATGTTTATGTTAGTGAATCCTCTTCATCCCCCGCCCCCCATTGCCTTTTCATTAATCTATCAGTGCTTACAGTAGAGACAGGTCATTGGAAAGAATTTTAATTAGTCTTTAAATTTGCAAGGTATCAGGATCCTTAGAAATTGTTAGGACCCAGAGGCTGTGAAACATCAGTGTTCAAGAGAGACAGAGTATTCATTGCAGCAGCTGGAGTTCTGCTTGGATTGGTACTTGGCTCCCCACAGTGACTATGCCTTGAAAGAATCACTTACTCACTGTGACTCTTAGTTCCTGCATCTGTCACGTGGACATAACACTTTACATCATAGGTAAGTATAATGACAACAAAGCTTATACAATCTGATACCTATAAATAATCTCTAAGTGCCTTATCATAGGAACAATTTAGGGTGCATTTTAAAAATATAGATCTCTAGGTCCTCAGCTTGAGCAGTTCCAGTTTCAATGTTCATTGAAGTTTAGTACCTTCATTTTGACCAACAGCCAAGGTGATCCTGAACCACACTTGAAGAAACACTGATTTGGTCTAACACCCTTGTTTAGATGATGAGAAGAATGAGTCCCAGAGGGTGAGGTGCCTTTGTCAAGGTCATTTAGTGATCCACCTGATAGAGATCCTGCATTCTAACATGCTTTGCACCGTAGCTGCCTCCATTTATTGAGTCCTAGAAGTAAAGTTCTTAAACAGAGGTGCACATCAGAAACACCTAATGTGCCTTTTCAAGTACTCATGCCCAAGACCCAGCCCACACCTGCTCATTGGCAGCCCTCCAACCTGAACCCAAGGTCCCTGGTTGTTATATAGGACCAGGTGATAACCCTAGGTTAGCTTCACATGCTTTTCTCACACAGTGCCCAGAACACGTGATTTTTTTTTTACTCCAATAAAACTTTATTTATGAACGTTTACATTTGAATTTTATATAATTTTCACATGTTAGTAAATACTCTTTTGGTTTAAAAAAATCACAAAAAGATATAAAGAGCTTTCTAAGCTTGCAGACCTTACAAAAACAAATGGCTGACTGGATTTGACTTGCATTCCATAGTTTGAAAAGACAGTGCCATAGATGATACTTTAACACACTGGGAATGACTGACCAGGTAATTTGTCCTTCCAGGGCTGTTGTTTTTTTTTTAATTAATTAATTTATTTTTTGGATGCTAATTACTTTACAATATTGTATTGGTTTTGCCATACATTGACATGAATCCACCACGGGTGTACATGTGTTCCCCATCCTGAACCCCCCTCTCACCTCCCTCCCCATCCCATCCCTCTGGGTCATCCCAGTGCACCAGCCCTGAGCACCCTGTCTCATGCATTGAACCTGGACTGGCGATCCTTTTCACATAGGATAATATACGTTTCAATGCCATTCTCCCAAACCATCCCACCCTCACCCTTTCCCACAGAGTCCAAAAGATTTCTATACATCTGTGTCTCTTTTGCTGTTTCACATACAGGGTTATCGTTACCATCTTTCTTAATTCCATATATATGCGTTAATGTACCAAGGACGGGGGAGCCTGGTGGGCTGCCGTCTATGGGGTCACACAGAGTCGGACACGACTGAAGTGACTTAGCAGCAGCAGCAGTACTGTATTGGTGTTTTTCTTTCTGGCTTACTTCACTCGGTATAATCGGCTCCAGTTTCATCCACCTCATTAGAACTGATTCAAATGTATTCTTTCTAATGGCTGAGTAATACTCCATTGTGTATATGTACCACAGCTTTCTTATCCATTCATCTGCTGATGGACATCAAGGTTGCTTCCATGTCCTGGCTATTATAAACAGTGCTGCGATGAACACTGGGGTACATGTGTCTCTTTCAATTCTGGTTTCCTCAGTGCGTATGCCCAGCAGTGGGATTGTCATAAGGCAGTTCTATTTCCAGTTTTTTAAGGAATCTCTACACTGTTCTCCATAGTGGCTGTACTACTTTGCATTCCCACAAACAGTGTAAGAGGGTTCCCTTTTCTCTACACCCTCTCCAGCATTTATTGCTTGTAGACTTTTGGATTGCAGCCATTCTGACTGGCATGAAATGGTACCTCATTGTGGTTTTGATTTGCATTTCTCTAATAATGAGTGATGTTGAGCATCTTTTCATGTGTTTGTTAGCCATCTGTATGTCTTCTTTGGAGAAATGTCTGTTTAGTTCTTTGGCCCATTGTTTGATTGAGTCGTTTGTTTTTCTGGAATTGAGCTGCAGGAGTTGTTTGTATATTTTTGAGATTAATTCTTTGTCAGTTGCTTCATTTGCTATTATTTTCTCCCATTCTGAAGGCTGTCTTTTCACCTTGCTTATAGTTTCCTTTGTTGTGCAGAAGCTTTTAATTTTAATTAGATCCCATTTGTTTATTTTTGCTTTTATTTCCAATATTCTGGGAGGTGGGTCATAGAGGATCCTGCTGTGATTTATGTCAGAGAGTGTTTTGCCTATGTTCTCCTCTAGGAGTTTTATAGTTTCTGGCCTTACGTTTAGATCTTTAATCCATTTTGAGTTTATTTTTGTGTATGGTGTTAGCAAGTGTTCTAGTTTCATTTTTTTACAAGTGGTTGACCAGTTTTCCCAGCACCACTTGTTAAAGAGACTGTCTTTTCTCTGTTGTATATTCTTGCCTCCTTTGTCGAAGATAAGGTGACCATAGGTGTGTGGATTTATCTCTGGGCTTTCTGTTTTGTTCCATTGACCTGTATTTCTGTCTTTGTGCCAGTACCATACTGTCTTGATGACTGAGAACTCGTGATTTTCACTCATATTTGAGTCATTTTCATTTCCTGACCACAGTATCGGATCATGTACTCTAATAAAGACACACATTATTAAATATGTTTTTATTTTATTTCCCTTCCCCTCCCACCATGAAAAGCTCTGGCATTAGCCAGTGCTCTGGCAAAGCCACTCCTCCCCAATCTCCCAGGGCTTTTAATACACAGATTGGAGTAATCCACATTTCTTAACTGGGATTGCTTTTTACCACCCAGGAGATATTGAGCAGTGTCTGAAGACAGTTTTGGTTTCACAGCTAAGGGGCAGTGCTACTGGCGTCGAGTGGGTGGAGGCCAGGGATGCTGACAAACATCGTTCAATGCACAAGACAGCCCCGCAACGAGGAATTGTATGGACCCAAGTGTCATTAGTGAAGAAACCATAAGGTAATCAACAGGAAGAAAGACTCAGTGAGGATTTGTCTTTGAGAGCTCTGAGAGCCACTTCCAGAGAGGGGAAAACAAACAAACAAACAAAGAAAAACTCACTTGGAAGAGCAAAGAGTGAAGACAGAAAAGACTGAGCTACCACTTGAGAATATCAAAGAAGAGTCTGGGGAGAAAGTAGAGAGTGTGTGTTAGGAAGAAGGAAATTATGAGCCAGCTTGAAGTTGTGAGAAAGTTAGCATCTGTGAGGAAATGCTGCTTTCACTTAGGAAGTAAATCTTCTTTAAGCTTTCTCAAGAGATGTGAGTTAACATTAGATTGATTTAAACTTCTGGTTTCTTTCAGTGTGATACTGCTCAAGACAGGGCCCATGAAGTGCTGGCTTACATTATGGTGTTACCCTTTCTGAAGATGATAAAAAGCATCTTAAATTATCAAAATAATTTTGCTTTTTCTTTATGTAAGCCTTCGATCAACATCACATGCATATACCATATATAGCACATATGCTTTTCAGTGAGGAGAAAGGAGCAGGGATCTCAGAGAAACTGACTCAAAGACCCAGAAAGGCTCTAGTAGCAATTAAGCATTGTGCCCAATATGATTGTTCAGTCACTTTTAAAAATCATTGTTCTGTTTGTATTTTAATGTTGTCTCTGCCTTCAAGCTTTTACTGTGTGCTGTGTGTTGTGACGTTGGGGTGTGTTTGATAATTGGTCAGGCATTGTACAGTCATTGAGAAAATTGTATAAACATCATCAGGGTTGTTCTCAAACTGGATGCATTTTACCTGTTAGTTTCTGACTATTTTAAGACATCACATGGAGTCTACAGCACTACTTTAGGGTCTACATGACATGTATGATGATTTAAGGTACTCGGTTATCTGAGAAACTTGGGACATCTTGTGTTCCAGGAATTACCCTGTTTAATGGGGGAAGGTAGCAAGCATATTCCCTCCAACTGCAAACTTCCTCTGAAATATCAAAGTTTTCCTGAGTGTTTGAATTGAGTCACATGTCAAGAAAAACACATTGCATTCCTTTGCCATAAGACAAACGCCATATGTTAAGTTTATTTTTAAAGAGTGGGCAAGAACAGGGAGACCGTGTTCCAGTCTGAGAAAATATTGATGCCATGGTGTCAGCGAGGCAAGTTATGGTTTAATTCATACCTGTGGATTAAAGAATGAAAAATGAACCCACATCCCCAGCCTGACATCTGTATAAATGGTACACAGGGATGGAGGCCTGTCTACCTTCCTTAATGTTCTTGGGATAAAGTAAATACTGAAGGGCTTGACATCTCTCCTAAGCCTAACAAAGCTGGCACAGCTGGTGCCCAGATGCACCAGCTGGGTGGGTGGAAGGTCCTCAGGGCTGGGGAGAAAGAAGAGAAGTGAGATGATGCCCTGGGGCTTAGGGGACTTAGGATAAATACTGACAAATTCCTTCTTCTACCCCGGATTGTTCTTAGGAACAATTGAAAAGTGGATGAATTTGGAATCTGGGTTGTCCCTGCAGCCACCCCCTTTCTGGCCATCCTGCCAGCACACTCCACATTCCATACCCCGTTACAGTTTGGAGTATGTCTTAAACCTAAAAATGCACATACCTTCCCCCTCAGCTCTTGCCTGCTCCTGTTCATCCTACCTACACCTGGACAAGGAGATGTGGTAGCATGTTCGTTATAGTAGGGAATTGGAAACACCATAAACGTCTAGCAGCAGATGAAATAAAGCATGGCATTCTTATGTTGGTTCCAAGATTTCTTGTTTGTGGAGTGGAAACAATATTGGCTGCTTATTTCATGAAGTTTCATGAGGATTAAGTATGAACAATTCTTGGCAAACTGTCAAGTCAATGAATTGTAATTATTATTATTACAGGGAATACTATACAGCTGTTACAAAGAATGATCTATGGTTTTTTCTGTAGCAGCTGATATTAAGGACAAAAACAAGTGAAAGGCACTAAACACAGTATTCCATTTAAACTTTTATAATTAAATTCATAGCAGCACCAAAGTGCTTACCAAAGAATACAGTTGCCCAGCTTTCAACTCTCATTTTGATGAGCTTCTGACATTCAATAGAGTATGAAAATTAAAATGTGCAGAAACAGCATCTGTTCATTTTTTAAAACCTCACAAAACAATACTATACAGTTTCTTTGGATATTTGTATGTGTATAAAAGCAGGAAATCACCAGGAAAAGGACAGATCAAACCCCTAAAGAAGTGAAGTGAATAAAATTTGGGGTTGTGTGTGTGTCTGTTTGTGTTTCTTTTATCCTAAAGCATGGAGGTGATAGCGTTTGGGTAGGAGGTAGGAACCATGTGAGTCTTAATTCTGTTTTGGTTTTGTACAGGAATAAATACTCATCTGTCATTTGCGTGATTAAAAAATAGTTTAAAGGTAAAAGGGTAGCCTGTGCTCATGTGCTCACTTTTAATCAAGTCAGATGTGTTTTTCTTAAGCAGCACGACCTGAATCTTCAACCTCAGAATATACATGCTGTGAGAGACCTTCCAGAACAGGTCCCTTGTCTCAGCTGAGGGAACCAGTGGTTTAGTTTTCGTGTTTTTTAACTGAAGTATAGTCGATACACAACGCTGTGCCAGTCTTTGCTGTATAGCATAGTGACTCAGTTATACACATCAGTTCAGTTCAGTTCAGTTGCTCAGTCATGTCTGAATCTTTGTGACCCCATGGACAACAGCACACCAGGCCTCCCTGTCCATCACCAGCTCCTGAGTTTACTCAAACTCATGTCCATTGAGTCAGTGATACCATCCAACCATCTCATCCTCTGTTATCCCATTCTCCTCCTGCCATCAATCTTTCCCAGCATGAGGGTCTTTTCAAATGAGTTAATTCTTTGAATCAGGTGGCCAAAGTATTGGAGTTTCAGCCTCAGTCCTTCAAGTGAATATTCAGGACTTATTTCCTTTAGGATTGACTGGTTGGATCTCCTTGCAGTCCAAGGGACTCTCAAGAGTCTTCTCCAACACCACAGTTCAAAAGCATCAGTTCTTCAGTGCTCAGATTTCTTTATAGTCCACCTCTCACATCCATACATGACTGCTGGAAAAACCATAGCTTTGACTAGATGGACCTAAGATGGCAAAGTAATGTCTCTGTCTAGGTTGGTCGTAACTTTTCTTCAAAGGTGCGGGCATCTTTTAATTGCATGGCTATAGTCACCATCTGCAGTGATTTTGGAGCCTCAAAAAGAGTCTCTCATGTTTCCACTCTTTCCCCATCTATTTGCCATGAAGTGTTTGCCATGAAGTGATGGGACCAGATGCCATGATCTTAGTTTTCTGAATGTTGAGCTTTAAGCCAACTTTTTCACTCTCCTCTTTCACTTTCATCAAGAGGCTCTTCAGTTCTTTGCTTTCTGCCATAAGGGTGGTGTCATCTGCATATCTGAGGTTATTGATATTTCTCCTGGAAATCTTGATTCCAGCTTGTGCTTCATCCAGTCTGGCATTCCTCATGATATATTCTGCGTATAAGTTAAATAAGCAGGATGACAAAATACAGCCTTGATGTACTCCTTTCCTGATTTGGAACCAGTCTGTTGTTCCATGTCCAGTTCTAACTGTTGCTTCCAGACCTGCATACAGATTCCTCAGGAGGCAGGTCAGGTGGTCTGGTATTCCCATCTCTTGAAGAATTTTCCGCAGTCTGTTATGATCTACAATCAAAGTCTTTGGCATGGTCAATAAGGCAGAAGTAGATGTTTTTCTGGAACTCTCTTGCTTTTCCGATGATCCAGCAGATGTTGGCAATTTGATCTTTGGTTCCTCTGCCTTTTTTAAAACCAGCTTGAACATCAGAAAGTTCATGGTTTACATACTGGTGAAGCCTGGCTTGGAGAATTTTGAGCATTACTTTACTAGCATGTGAGATGAGTGCAATCGTGTGATAGTTTGAGCGTTCTTTGGCATTGCCTTTCTTTGGGATTGGAATGAAAATGGACCTTTTCCAGTCCTGTGGCCACTGCTGAGTTTTCCAAATTTGCTGGCATATTGAGTGCAGCACTTGCACAGCATCATCTTTCAGGATTTGAAATAGCTCAACTAGAATTCTATCACCTCCACTAGCTTTGTTCGTAGTGATGCTTCCTAAGGCCCACTTGACTTCACCTTCCAGGATGCCTGGCCCTAGGTCAGTGATCACACCATCGTGATTATCTGGGTCATGAAGATCTTTCTTTTGTACAGTTGTTCTGTGTATTCTTGCCACCTCTTCTTACTATATTCTGCTTCTGTTAGGTCCATAGCATTTCTGTCCTTTATTGTGCCCATCTTTGCATGAAATGTTCCCTTGGTATCTCTAATTTTCTTAAAGAGAGATCTCTACTCTTTCCCATTCTGTTGTTTTCCTCTATTTCTTTGCATTGATCACTGAGGAAGTCTTTCTTATCTCTCCTTGCTATTCTTTTGAACTCTGCATTCAAGTGGGTGTATCTTTCCTTTTCTCCTTTCCCTTTCACTTCTTTTCTTTTCATAACTATTTGTAAGGCCTCCTCAGATAACCATCTTGCCTTTTTGCATTTATTTTTCTTGGAAATGGTCTTTATCCCTGTCTCCTGTACAATGGCACAAACTTCTGTCCATAGTTCTTCAGGCACTCTGTCTATCAGATCTATTCCCTTGAATCTATTTGTCACTTCCACTGGATAATCGTTAGGGATTTGATTTAGGTCACACCTGAACGGTCTAGTGTTTTCCCTATTTTCTGCAATTTAAGTCTGAATTTGGCAATAAGGTGTTCATGATCTGAGCCAGTCATCTCCCAGTCTTGTTTTTGCTGACTATATAGAACTTCTCCATCTTTGGCTGCAAAGAATGTAATCAATCTGATTTCAGTATTGACCATCTGGTGATGTCCATGTGTAGAGTCTTCTCTTGTATTGTTGGAAGACGGTGTTTGCTATGACCAGTGCATTCTCTTGGCAAAACTCTATTAGCCTTTGCCCTGCTTCATTCTGTATTCCAAGGCCAAATTTGCCTGTTACTCTAAGTATTTCTTGACTTTCTACTTTTGCATTCCAGTCCCCTATAATGAAAAGGGCATCTGTTTTGGGTGTTAATTCTAGAATATCTTGAGGTCTTCATAGAACCATTCAACTTCCACTTCTTCAGCATTACTGCTCGGGGCATAGACTTAGATTACTGTGATACTGAATGGTTTGTCTTGGAAAGGAACAGAGATCATTCTGTCGTTTTTGAGATTGCATCCAAGTACTGCATTTCGGACTCTCTTGTTGACCATGATGGCTACTCCATTTCTTCTAAGGAATTCTTGCCCAAACTAGTAGATATATTGTCATCTGAATTAAATTCACCCATTCCTGTCCATTTTAGTTTGCTGATTCCTAAAATGTCAATGCTCACTCTTGCCATCTCCTGTTTGACCACTTTCAATTTGTCTTGATTCATGGACCTAACATTCCAGGTTCCTATGCAATATTGCTCTTTACAGCAGACTTTACTTCCATCACCAGTCACATCCACAATTGAGTGTTGGTTTTGCTTTGGTTCCGTCTCTTCATTTCTGGAGTTAGTTCTCCACTGATCTCCAGTAGCATTTTGGGCACCTACTGACCTGGGGAGTTCATCTTTCAGTGTCCTATCTTTTTGCCTTTTCATACTGTTCATGGGATTCTCAAGGCAAGAATACTGAAGCAGTTTGCCATTCCCTTCTCCTGTGGACACGATTTTTGTCAGAACTCTCCGCCGTGACCCGTCCGTCTTGGGTGGCCCTACATGGCATGAGTTAGGCAAGGCTGTGGTCCATGTAATCAGATTGGTTAGTTTTCTGTGACTGTGATTTTCAGTCTATCTGCCCTCTGATGGATAAGGATAAGAGGCTTACGGAAGCTTCCTGATGGGAGAGACTGACTGAGGGGGAAACTTAAAGATTAAAGATTTACTTAGCATGGCCCCGCCCATCAGAAGAAGACCCAGTTATACACACAGAGATATTCCTTTTTTTACATATTCTTTTCCATTCTGGTTTACCACAGGACACTGAATATAGTTCACTGTGCTGTATAGTCGACCTTGTTGTTTATTCATCCTATATATAATTTTTTACATGCTAATCACAAGCTCCTGGACCCTTCCACCTCCACCAGCTCCCCCTTGGCACCTGTACATCTGCTGTCTGTCTGTGAATCTGTTTCTGTTTTGTAGATAGGTTCTTTTGTGCCATATTTTTGATTCCACATTAAAGTTATATGGTATTTGTCTTTCTCTTTCTGACTTCAGTTCAGTTCAGTCGCTCAGTCGTGTCCGACTCTTGGTGACCCCATGAATCGCAGCACGCCAGGCCTCCCTGTCCATCACCAACACCCAGAGTTCACTCAGACTCACATCCATCGAGTCAGTGGTGCCATCCAGCCATCTCATCCTCAGTTGTCCCCTTCTTCTCCTGCCCCCAATCCCTCCCAGCATCAGAGTCTTTTCCAATGAGTCAACTCTTCGCATGAGTTGGCCAAAGTACTGGAGTTTCAGCTTTAGCATCATTCCTTCCAAAGAAATCCCAGGGTTGATCTCCTTCAGAGTGGACTGGTTGGATCCCCTTGCAGTATTTTTGGGGGCTCCAAAATCACTGCAGATGGTGACTGCAGCCATGAAATTAAAAGACGCTTACTCCTTGGAAGAAAAGTTATGACCAACCTAGATAGCATGTTGAAAAGCAGAAACATTACTTTGCCAACAAAGGTCCATCTAGTCAAGGCTATGGTTTTTCCAGTGGTCATGTATGGATGTGAGAGTTGGACTGTGAAGAAAGCTGAGCGCCGAAAAATTGATGCTTTTGAGCTGTGGTGTTGGAGAAGACTCTTGAGAGTCCCTTGGACTGCAAGGAGATCCAACCAGTCCATTCTGAAGTTACTTAGCATGATAATCTCCAGCTGCCTCCACATAGCTGCAAATGGCATTATTCCATTCTTTTTCTGGCTGAGTAGTATTCCATTGTGTGTGTGAGAGACATCTTCTTTTTCCACTCATTTGTCAGTGGACAGTTAGGTTGTTTCCACGTCTTGGATATTGTGAATAGTGCTGCTATGAACTTAGGAGTGTGTGTATCTTTGAATTAGAGTTTTGTCCAGGTATATGCGCAGAAGTGGGATTGCTGGATCATGTGGTAATTCTATTTTTAGTTTTGTGAAGAACCTCTACACTGTTTTCTATAGTGGCTGTACCAACTTACATTCCCACCAGCAGTGTAGGAGAGGGGACCAAGCGTTTAGCATGGGAATGACTAGCTCAAGGTCACATAGTAGAGGGATCTGGGAGAGAAAGAGGGAACAAGTGACAAGTGGGGTTGTAAAAGAACTAGTGAAGTTGAAGATCAGCTAAAGTTAAGGGGGCAAGGAGGTTGGAAGAAGAGGGAATGAGTTAGAAGGGTCTTCAGAGTTTTTGTAATCAAGATCCAAAAATATCAAAATCAGCAGGCAAGTTCCTCAGGCTCTCCCCTTCCCACCACTTCCCAGGGAGCTTTTGTATTTGCCTGCTCACCCTTTAAGGCCTTCGGTTGTGTTATTGCTAATAATAGCAAAAGGAGAATTGAAAGATAGCCAGAAAATCTAGAAATAGTTATGTTAGAAAAAGACTAAGACCCTCGTGAAAGCTGAGGGACAGATCTCAGAGAAGACCCAGGCTCATGGTAGTTTGTAAAGCGTGGGGTTCTGGGGGATGCTGCAAGAGTTGGCAGTACTTCAGAGACAGTGGGACAAAGAGGGGAAAGAGGACTGTCCAAAGTTTTTGTGGGTTCGGAATGTAATCCCCTTTTTGTGACATTTTGGGAGACTTCAGTAAAAATTTAAGTGGTTCATTAATATTCTTTGGATGTCATACTTGGTTTTCTGTTGAATGAACAGTCATCCTAAAGTGTACGCTAAAAATCACTTGTGCTGAGGGAACTAGAAGGAAATGCACAACACTCAGAAATGTTGTCAGTATGAGGAATGCTATCTGGAACCCTCTCTCCCAGTCATGCCCCTCAGCCAGCTTTACTCTTTGCTTTCATCCCTTCATCCCTCAGACAAAGTTAAAAAGGACATGGCGATCAGAGAATGCCCACCTTTTAAACCACTTCTTTCCTAGTAAGGTGAAAAAGGGATTCTGTAACAGCACCAATTGCCCACCAAGAATATACTCGCCTGACTTTCAGTTCTCATCTGAAGAAGCCTCTGAGACTTTCAGTGGAATTAGAAAATTAAAATGTGCACAAACAGCATATATGTCATATCATTATGACCTACAGGATAAATACACATACATAAACACACACACACGAAGGGGAGGGGGAGGAAGGTCCATGTCCTTGGTTTGTGCTGGCAGAGTACCAGGTGAGGGGCTTCGGGACTTAGTATATTTGGTACCCCATTGATAGAAAGGTTAAGGTTATTCTGCTTTGTGATGAACATCCCCCACAGAATCTTGCTTTCTCTGCCCTTGGTTCCCTTGGCCTGGGTGTTATATACCATATTTTCCAGGCAGATCAGAATATGCACCGACAATCATTTGCCAAAGATTACCTGGGTGGCACCTTCTAGTAAGAATGCAAATGATTCTCCTAAATCCCGCACACGTTGAACGAAGAATAAACAACCTTGTTGAAATCATCTACATGACCTGGAATGCTAAAAGCCTTCAGTTTGCTTGCTATAGTGCAAAAATATGAGAAATATTTAATCTTTAAAAATACACAATGGAATCATAATTTTGCTGCAGGTTCAAAGAGAGCACAATATAATGCAGTGTATTTAAAATGTAATGGCAGTGTATATTTTCAAAATGCAAACAGCAGAGAGTTTGATAAATAGCTAAAGAGCACCAGACCATATCTTAGCCTTATAAAAGTGTCTCCCATGAATGTTAACTGTATCTCTCAGAAAATTCTTAATATGCTCCGTGGCTCAGTGTGTAGACAACAACTCTGTAGAAATGTGTGTGCCTACCTGGTGTGTGGTCTTTGTCAACTCAAAGTGAAGGTTGTATAAACTTTAGGTGCCCAGCCTTTTAATTCAGAACAAAGAGACAAATCTAAAAGTTTATAGTTTTCCAGACCTCTCATGTACCTAGTGTTTTTTAAAATCTATTTTTGATACAATGTTTTTCTATTTTTAAATAATCATGCTAGATTATTTATAGTATATCTTTGTCTGTTTTAATCCATGTTGATGTCCAATTGTATATTTAAAATTCTATTCATTTTATATCATAAAATTGGTACATGTTCTTATAAAAAACATGAATAGGGTGTGTTGAAATACAGGTAAAAAAGACATAAATTTGGGGGGATTTATTCTCTAGAGTCTGGAAACAAGCAGTAGAGCAGCACTAGCCAACAAAACTTTCTGCTGTGATGAAAATCCGTTTTGTCCAATTTGGTAGCCGCTGGCCAGCACTGGGTCATTATTGAGTGTTTGAAGTGCAGCTACTTGGGCTGAGGAACTGAATTTTTAAAAATTTTATGTAATTTTGATTCATCTACTAAGACATTCACATGCGGCTCATGGCTCCCGTAGTAGACAGCAGAGGAGTTGTGGGTTTGAATATCCTCCTGCTTGTGGCGTCTACGCTCAAGATGTCCTCATGGTCCAAGATGGCTGTTGGAGCCATACCATGAATCCACACTCCAGGCAGCAGGGAGGAATATAGACAAAAGGGCTAGTCCCTTCCCTTTTAACGAGGCTTCCTAGGTGTCCTACACAACTACTTCTAGTCTACAGCTTGCCCAAAACTTAGTCACATGCCTACACTGAGCCACTAGGAGTCTAGGAAAGATTCTGGGTTTTGTTTTTTTTTTCTTTTTTTTGACTGAAGAAGGGATTTGAGGGTAGGCAGTTGTCTCCCTGTCACAAAAAATGCATTATTAAGTCCACCATTCCCATCCATTCCTCCATCCCAACCCAAACTCATTCCTAAGTCTACAAAGATAACTGCTATGAATAACACTGTGTACAACCCTCTGACAAAATCATTTATATACACACATACTTTTTTTAGCATTTTAATTTTTTATGTACTCTCTGCAAATCACATATTGCATTTTTACACTTTTTGAATCACTGATAGAATGTATAGACCTAGATCATTCTCCTTCATCAAGTATACAATCAGTTCTGTGAGGCAGGGAATATATGTGCTGTGATCATTTTTTGCCCTAGCTGTAGTAGACTGAAAATATTCAGCATAAAAGTCTTCTTTTATGGATATATCATAATTTAGTTAACCTATTCTTTCCTCCTACCGCTAAAATAATAACCCTTCTCAAGAAAAAAACTGCTTTGTGCTCTGAGAGCTTTAGACAGTTAACTAAATACGTGCCATCCATTCAATTTCTTGTCTTCCCAACCAACTGCAAAAATACTCTGTTATGATTTGATTAAGTTATTGTAACAACTTGAAACTATGTGTCCATGATTCTCTTACTCCTTGGAGGTATGCATTGACTCCAGAGCACCGGTTAAGGGAAAAGTCAAGCTAGTTAAAAGTTCCTTTAGGGAGAGAGCCAGATCACTTCCTTGGGTTTCCAGGCATTCTGTTGATATAGATGTACTCTACAGCTGGAGATAAATGGGTATATGAATGGTATATGCACCACTTGGAACAGGAGTGCAGTGAATGGATGTTTTGAAGGGCTCTCACCATCCCTAGCTGTGCCAGCCCCTGGGGGATTATTGTGTGGAAAATGTAGCTAAAGAAACAAACAGGAAGCAAGCAATAGCTTTGGAAGCAGACAAATCAGACTTTGACTCCTGGCTCAGCCCTTTCCTAATTCTGTGACTAAGAAAGTCACAAAATGTCACTGAGGCTCAATGACCTTATCATTAAAAGGTGATAGTGTCCTTTGCCTTCTAGTATTGTGTGAATCAAATGGACTATTATCTATTGCCTGCCCATAGCAGGATTCACACAATCAGAGCTATGCATGTGGATAACATCATGCGTTTCCAAAATACTGGAATGGATCCTAAGAGTCAGTGGATCAATTTCAAGAGGGAGATCCTTTCTAAAAAAAAATAAATTATTTATTTGGCTGTGCTAGATCTGTGACGGCTCTTAATTGTAGCATGTGGAATCCAGCTCCATGACCTGGGATCAAGCTCAGGCCCTCTACATTGGGAATGCAGAGTCTCAGCCACTGGACGACCAGGGAAGTCCCAGGAGATCTTCTTGCTGGTGGAGTTGCTCATCAGTATTGAGTAACTTAGACTGATCTGGCCTGAAATTGAGCACATTTTCATTCCTCTATAGAGGCATCCTTACAAAAACATAGTCCAAATGAACTTGGGTGGCTCCCTCACTGATGTATTTGGTCCATGATTTTGGTATTTAGAGGACATAGAGACTGGTGCAATGAGCAGGGCAGTAGCAGCCCACCAGACAGGACTCGACATTCTAGACTCCAATTCAGAAATATTTCTAAACCAGAATTTTACATTGACCATATGCATCAGAAATCATTAGGCTACTAGCTAAAAATGCAGATTCCTGGAGCCCAGCTAAGAAGTGCAGAATCAGATTTTATGGCAGAGGGATCCACAGTCCCCAGGTTAATAAGCTTATTAGGTGATTTTTGTGCATGGGAAAATTGTAAAACTTTTTTCCCAGAACGATTTAAATTGAACAACTAAAGTGAGTAATTGAGTACTCCTTAGAATCTATCTTAGAGATACAGAAATATATCTATAGAGATGACATGGTTAACTGCCACTAGACTGCAAAAGTAAGAACACAAAGATACCCATTTCCTCAAGAATATATCAACAACATAATGTGATGCAAACAGGATAGAGATAAGTAAGCGGTCCACAGAAATAGCAGAGAGGAAGAAGTGATTAACTCCGGTAGGAGAAGTTTTAAGAAAGACATGATATCTGAGTTGGACTTTGAAGGATGAATAGAAGTTCACCAAATTACCAAGATGGCAGGGAAGCATTTCTCAAGCTTTAATGCACGTATGATACAGTCACTTGGGGGTCCTATTAATAAAATGCAAGTTCTGTTTCAGTGAATCTGCGTGACACTCTCAGGTGATGGCTTATTGATCACACTTTGAGTAGCAAACCTCTAGAGGTAAAAATTACATTGGTTATAATGAAGTTTCCATTTTACCCATAGTGAGGCATGTGTATCACATTATGTTGATATTTCCTGACTGCTCTTTTATGAAGAACCAGCTGATCTCTTTCCTGCACAGGAATATCTTCACTAAATACATACATTCCTTAAGCAACCCACCTTGGACCATGGTGTTGCCCATGTAAGAAGCAAGTCACTTCAAAACAGCCTTAGCAATTCTAGTCTTTCGGTAAACTGGTCAGTGTTTATTGCCATCTCTTTGTCTGCTTCAGAGAAATGTCTGTTTAAGTCTTTTGCTCTCTTTTTGATTGGGTTGTTTGTTTTTCTGGTATTGAGTTGCATGTTCAGTTCAGTTCAGTCACTCAGTCATGTCCGACTCTTTGCGACCCCATGGACTGCAGCACACCAGGCCTCCCTGTCCATCACCAACTCCCGGAGCTTACTCAACTTGTGTCAGTTGAGTCGGTGATACCATCCAGCCATCTCATCCTTTGTCATCCCCTTCTCTTCCTGCCTTCAGTCTTTCCCAGATTCAGGGTCTTTTCAAATGAGTTAGGTCTTCACATCAGGTGGCCAAAGTATTGGAGTTTCAGCTTTCCAATGAATATTCAGGACTGATTTCCTTTAGGATGGACTGGTTGGATCTCCTTGCAGTCCAAGGGACTCACAAAAGTCTTCTCCAACACCACAGTTCAAAGCATCAATTCTTTGGCACTCAGCTTTCTTTATAGTCCAACTCTCATAACCATACATGACTACTGGAAAAACCATAGCTTTGACTAGATGGACCTTTGTTGGCAAAGTAATGTCTCTGCTCTTTAATATGCCATCTAGGTTGGTCATAACTTTCCTTCCAAGGAGCAAGCGTCTTTTAATTTCATGGCTGCAGTCACCATCTGCACTGATTTTGGAGCCCCCAAAATAAAGTAACCCACTGTTTCCCCCTCTATTTGCCATGAAGTGATGGGACCAGATGCCATGATCTTTGTTTTCTGAATGTTGAATTTTAAGCCACCTTTTTCACTCTCCTCTTTCACTTTCATCAAGAGGCTCTTTAGTTCTTCGCTTTCTGCCATAAGGGTGGTATCATCTGCCTATCTGAGGTTATTGATATTTCTCCTGGCAATCTTGATTCCAGCTTGTGCTTCATCCAGCCCAGTGTTTCTCATGAGGTACTCTGCATATAAGTTAAATAAGCAGGGTGACAATATACAGCCGTGACGTACTCCTTTTCCTATTTAGAACCAGTCTGTTGTTCCATGTCCAGTTCTAACTGTTTCTTCTTGACCTGCACACAGATTTATCAGGAAGCAGGTGAGGTAGTCTGGTATTCCCATCTCTTGAAAAATTTTCCACAGTTTTGACTCTGATCCACGCAGTCAAAGGCTTTGGCGTAGTTGATAAAGCAGAAGTAGATGTTTTTCTGGAACTCTCTTGCTTTTTTGATGGTCCAACAGATGTTGGCAATTTGATCTCTGGTTCTTCTGCCTTTCCTAAATCCAGCTTGAACATCTGGAAGTTCCCAGTTCACGTACTGTTGAAGCCTGGCTTGGAGGATTTTGAGCATTACTTTGCTAGCGTGTGAGATGAGTACAATTGTGCAGTAGTTTAAACATTCATGAGCTGCTGGTCTATTTTGGAAATTAATCCTTTTTCAGTTGTTTCATTTGTTATTATATTCTCCCAGTCTGAGGGCTGTCTTTTCACCTTGTTTATAGTTCCCTTCACTGTGCAAAAGCTTTTAAGTTTAATTAGGTCCCACTTGTTTATTTTTGTTTTTATTTCCATTACTCTAGGAGGTAGGTCATAGAGGATCTTGCTGTGATTTATATCTTAGAGTATTTTGCCTATGTTTTCCTCTAAGAGTTTTATAGTTTCTGGTCTTACATTCAGGTCTTTAATCCACTTTGAGTTTATTTTCGCGTATGGTATTAGGAAGTGTTCTACTTTCATTCTTTTACATGTATCTGCCCAGTTTTCCTGGCACCATTTACTGAAGAGATTATCTGTACTCCATTTTATATTCCTGCCTCCTTTGTCAAAGATAAAGTGTCCATAGGTGTGTGGGTTTATCTCTGGGTTTTTTATCTTGTTCCATTGATTTATATTTCTGTTTTTGTGCCAATACCATACTGTCTTGATGACTGTAGCTTTGTGGTATAGTCTAAAGACAAGAAGGTTGATTCCTCCAGCTCCATTCTTTCTCAAGATTGCTTTGGTTATGCAGGATCTTTTGTGTTTCCATTACAAATCATGAAAATTTTTGTTTTAGTTCTATGAAAAATGCCATTGGTGATTTGTTAGGGATTGCTCTGAATCTGTAGATTGCATCTGGTAGTATAGTCATTTTTACAATATTGATTCTTCCAACCCAGGAACATGGAATATCTCTTCATCAAAGACATTATATTGTCTTTGACTTCTTTCATCAGGGTCCTTGTAGCTTTCTCTGTACAGTTCTTTTGTCTCCTTAGGTAGGTTTATTCCTAGATATTTTATTCTTTCTATTGCAATGATAAGTGGGATTAATTCCTTAATTTTTCTTTCTGATTTTTCACTGTTAGTGTATAGGAATGCAAGTGATTTCTGCATATTGATTTTGTATCCTGCAACTTTACGAAATTCAGAATTCACTGATTAGCTTTAGTAATTTTCTGATAGTATCTTTAGGATTTTCTGTGTATAGTATCATGTTGTCTGCAAACATTGAGAGTTTTACTTCTTTTCCAGTCTAGATTTGTTTTATTTCTTTTTGTTCTCTGATTGCCACAGCTCGGACTTCCAAAACTATGGTGAATAATTGTGGTGAGACTGGACACCCTTGTCTTGTTCCTGATCTTAGAGGAAATGCTTTGTTTTTCACCATTGAGAATAATGTTTGCTGTGGGTTTATTATATATGGCCTTTATTATGTTGAGGTAGATTCCTTCTATGCCCATTTTTTGAAGAGTTGCTATCATAGATGGGTGCTGAAAGTAATTTTTAAAGTATTTTTTCCTTTTTGGTCTGTTTTCTGTGTCCTTTATTATTCTTTTCTTTACCACAGCCTCAGATATACAGTTTTTTCCTTTTTCTGTCCTCAAGCAACAGTAGAACATCTTTCTCACATAAAAAAACCTGGGTTTTTTATCTTGTTTTTTATCTGGGTTTTTTATCTGCTCCTCAGTCCTTTCCTTTTTTAGTGATGCTGCCAGAGATTGGCTCTTTCTTTGTTCCCTTTGTTACCTTCTAAGAAATTTTCCCTGTAATTACAGCTCTAAGCTTAACCCCTCTCTTGGGCTCCAGGCTATTCTGCCAACTGGCAGCAAAGCATGGAATGGCGGTTATGACCCCAGACTTCAGAGATAGATAAACCTAGATTACAATCCAGGCTCTCATGTGAACTCTGTGACCTTGTGCAAATTGCTTAACCTCTCTGAGCCTCAGTGTCTTCACTGAGGTATTAGAGGTGAAAGAGGAATAATAAAGGTACCTATCTCAAGAGGGTGTCGAGAGAAAGGAGTCTACAACACTGTTGGTTGGAATTTAAGCTGGTGCAGCCCTTATGGAGAGGAATATGGAAGTTCTTTCAAAAACTAAAAATAGAATTACCGTATGATCCTGCAGTCCCACTCTTGAACATATATCCAGAGAAAAACTCTAACTTGAAGAGATACATGTTCATAGCAGCACCATTTACAGTAGCCAAGACATGGAAGCAATCTAAATGTCCTTTAACAGATGGACAGATAAAGAAAACATGGTACATATATGCAATAGAACATTGCTAACCCATAAAGAAGAATGAAACAAAATCATCTGCAGCCACATGAATGAACCTAGAAATTACCATATTAAGTGAAGTCAGGCAGAGAAAGACAAACGTCATATGTTATTACTCACATGTGGAATTTAAAAAATAATATAAATGAACTTATTTACAAAGCAGAAATAGACTCCCAGACATAGGTAACAAATTCATGATTACCAAAGGGGATAGCAGGGAAAGTAGATAAATTAGGAGTTTGGGATTTTATATATGTGTGTGTGTGTATATATATATATATATATATACACACACATACATATAATTAATAACTATATATATAAAATAAATAGCAAGAACCTACTATATAGCATAAGGAAGTATATTCAATATCATGTAATAACCTATAGTGGAAAAGAATCTGGAAAAGAGTATATATGCATAAGAGAGTATATATATTAATAAAAGAGCTATATGTATATATGTATAACAGAATCACATTGCTGTACACCTGAAGCTAGCACAATATTGTAAATTAAATATACATCAATTTAAAAAGTGGGTATTAAAAAAGGTACCTTTCTCATGAGCTTCCCAGGTAGCTCAATAGTAAAGAATCTGCCTGCTAAGGCAGGAGACATGAATTCCATCCCTGGCTCAGGAAGATCCCCTGGAGAAGGAAATGGCAACCCACTCCAGTATTCTTGCCTGGGAAATCCTGTGGACAGAGGAGCCTGGCCGGCTGCAGTCCACAAGGTCACAAAAGAGTTGGACATGACTTAGCAACTAGAAACAACAACCTGTCTCATAGTATTTATGAAAGTAACAATCAATTCTATGTAAAAGGCACAGTACCTGGTTTATGATGATTATTCAGGAAGAGTAGCTACTTAGTCGTCACACTCACCTGCCCTCCTACTGTAGCCTCCGCCTCACCGCCCTGTGCTTTCTCAGATTGATGGCTTGCATGCCCTGGTGTCTGCCACCACGCCCCCACCTTCACACGGCTTCTCTCCCCCATACTGTACCACCCTGTGTTTTGCCTGAAATCAACTCCTGCTGTGTGTTTCTTCTAAATAACTCAATCATGTTTGCACAGAAGAACAAATACACCCACACAGACTACATGTTTGCTATCTCTCTGTGTTCTGTTCAAGCCTTGTGGACAAGCACAACAGGCACAGCAGCTTAGGGAGAAAAAGTACTTGGACACATTTGCCAAGCAAAGGTGCAGCCATGGCAACCCAGGTACACACAGGAGGATAACTGAGATTTATCAGTTAGGAGTTTGACAACCTTTACTCCTAATCATATCTACCTGTCTCATATATCTGAGGTGACTAACTTCTGTTCTGTGTCCCATAGTGCCGTTGCTTCCTGCTATAATGACAGCCATCATATAATGACAGTCTTTTCAAAGACTTGCCACTTATCTTAAGATGGACCAAGGATGCTTAAGCTGTGTCCAGAAATTCTTCAGTGAATAATCATTTTGTTACAAAAGCAGTTAAACTCCTTCAACACTTACCTCCGCAAGTATCCCTATCTTCATATCTGAAGATTCTATGTAGCACAGATGCTGAAAGGCAGGCTGGTTCAGAAGGCTGGTCTGGCTTTATTGCCCCTTGTCCTGAAATAGACTGTCATGGGTAAGTAGCCAGTGATGGAGAGGATGGGGAAGGTTGACCTCCCTACTTTTCTTGTTCCTATCAGTCTAGGGTAGCTGACTTTTTTTTTTTTTTCCCTAGCCTGGTGTTTCTCAAACTTTCACAAATGTACTGATTCATCAAAAAATATTTCCTAAAAAAAAAAAATTTCCTGCCTGCTTCCTATGCACAGGAACAGGATCCACGAGGGAGGTGCTGGCTCTGGTGCAGCTCCTGGACTTCTCTGTGGCAGAGGTCCTGGAGGCATCTGGCCAGAAGAGGGAGGGCTGGGACCCTTTCTGGGAAGCCAGAGGTGCACAGCCAGGGTTTCTCCTTTAATTACCTGCTTATTCGGGGTGGTCTCAGGTGCAGCTTCCTCTCTGAGGACCTAAAGAGGGTCTGAAGCCCACCCCCCACCCCACGCCCCCACTTTGGCCCTGCCCCTGAATGTGAACCATGACAAAGAGGATGTTTCCTGGCAAGGGAGTTACAGTCTACTGGTGGAAGAAACAGACACTAAATGAGGAAGTAAACCCCAAATTGAATAAAGGTGCAAGAAGTGCTATGAGAGAGATGAAGAAGGTAGTGTGATAAAGAATAAGGAGAAGTGCCAGGGGAGGTGACATTTAAAATGGAATTTGAAAGTAAGGGGTCAGGCACACAAAGGACAAAGGGGCAGGTGTGTTGGCAGGTGGAACCACACGTGGGCCTAGAGGTGAGACCAGAAGGGCCCTGGGCCCGCAGGGTGGGAAAGCAGGGCTGAGTAGTACTAGCTCAGGTCAGAGTGAGATGCAATCATGCCCCGTGCACACCTGGCTAAGGGGTTGGTGTTTTATACCCAGTGTAATGGAAAGCCAAAGGTTTAAAAAGCAGGACAGCTCCCTGCCCTTTTTTAATTAAATGAAATCTTATTCAGAAGATATATTTTAAATGATTAAAGCAGACCCTTTTGATTGAACTGAGGAAGGGGACCCTGAACTGGTCTGAGAAGACTTCTCCTAAGCTCCTCCTGGGCACCTCCCTGGCTGTACAGGACACAGTTAACTTTCCATTCCTGGCAAAGGGAAGCCAGTGCTGGTATTGAAGGCCGGGAATGATTTCAGCTAGGAGTGAATTAAAAAAACTGGTGTCAGGCTGGAGGCCAGGTTCTCTGGAGGAAATGGGTTTGAAATGATGCAGGACAGGACCATTACATGATTTCCGTTAGCATTATTCAGCATCCTCAGTTAGGAGTAGAAAAAGTAGATGGTTATAGTTAGGCAAGATGGGTGTGATAAAAGCTCTAAGATGTTGGCTATGTATGGATCCAGGGTTGTTGAAAAAGAAGACAACTCAGGAGAGGATTTTAGGAATAAAGTAGGGCAAGAATATTGAGCCCACGAGGAGGTTTGACTGAAGATAGGCTTGGAAAGAGCATGAAAGATGTCACAGAAGAGATAATCAGGAAATGTTGGTTGGAGATGTGCTGGGTGACAAGATCTAAAATCTATCTTGTGAGTTCCTAGGGCAAGTGATGGTCAAGATTGCTGGGGCAGAAGAGGACCAGGAGCAACAGGGCTGCTGAAATCATGCAGCTGATGGTAGGGAGGATGGAGAGGAAAATTGTAGGCTGGATATGAGTGATGATAGTTCATCAGTATACTGTGGTAACAAAAGTGGGAAGAGGGTGACATGACCGAGTTAATATAGTCTTAAAGAAAAGTTATTTTGTTTTAATTGACCTTGATTAGTATTTTAGACTCTCAGAAGCTTACAAAGAAAATACAATCATTACCTTTGTATCCATCACTCAGCTTAAGAAATAAAGCTCTATACCAACACCATTGTAGCCCCATAGGTAAATCCTCATAGATTCATCCCCACTCCTGCCCCTACCAAGGTAACTACTATTAAATAGGTCTTATCATTGCCTATCATTCTTTGTGTTTTTGCTAAATTTACATGTATCCTTAAAACTTTGACTTCCATGTTTTAAACTTTTATAGAAATGATACTGTACATTTTTCTATAATTTCCTTTTATTCATTCAACATTGAATTGTGAGATTCACTCAAGTTGAGATATATATATATAAGTATATATATATGTACACTCATACACATATACACCCACAAATACATATACCTATTTCAGGTTCATTCACATGTAACTACTGCATAGTTTTTCACTATATGAGTAGAAAATTTATTTATCATTCTCTTTGGTGAACATTAAGTTGTTTCCAATTTTAGTCATTTCCAGTCTTGCCCCAGTTTATACATACCTTGTTGTGCATCTGGATGAGAGTTGCTCTAGACTCAACTAACAATGAAACTGTTGAGTCCTAGAGTAAGGGCTCTTCTAACTGACTTGGATACTGCCAAATTGTTCTCAGATGTGGTCATAAACATTTATACTCCATCCAGGAGTCTAAGTTTCCATTACTTCAGATTACCATCCCCACTTGGTATTGTCCAATTTCTTAATTGAGTGTGAAATGGTACTTACTAAGGTTCTGGCATGTATTTCCCTGATTAGAAGTGGAGTTGAGCATCTCCTCATGTTTGGTGTGATGTTCATGTTTCCTAGTCTGTGGGTTGCTTCAGTGTATCTTGTTCCCATTTTCTTTATATTGTACGATTTACTTCTTTACTAATATATAGCATTTCATCATATATTCTAGAGACTAATCCTGAGTGATATACGCACTGAAAACTTCTGTGTTTTCATTTGCTTTTGCTATCTTTGATTGACCCATCTTCTTAATTTTAACCCAGACAAATTTATTAAGCTTCTCTAAGCCATATTTTAAAAATTCTCAAAAGAAAAGTTGTAGAATGAATGTGATCTAGAAGCATCCATGATAAGTTAGGGGAAATCTTTTTGTCATAGGTTATAGAAAGGAAGGATGATGTCCATGTATGGCAAAACCACTACAATATTGTAAAGTAATTAGCCTCCAATTAAAATAAATAAATTTATATTAAAAAATAAAGGAATAGAAAAGGGCCATCAGAAAAAAAAAAAAGAGAAGGATGAGTGACTGGCCTATACTTGAAGATTTCTAAGAGGTGAGAGTTTCTAGAAAAAAAACTAATATAAAGTGATATATTATGTCAAACAAATAGTATTCTAAGGATTCAAGTTGAAGAGGATTGGCGAGGGACATGCAGAACAAGGAATCTTAAAGAGGAGGTGAAAAATGAGCCAGGTGCAGGTGGAGGAAAAAAGAGAAATGTTTGGAAAAGGCTTACCTCTTAGCCAGTGACTCTGAATGCCAGGAATAAAGGAGATAAAAATGAAGAGGGACTTGTATGGATCTCTTCACCACAGGGCTCCTCACAAAGTTTCCTGTGCACCTGAATTGCCTGGGGATCTTGTTGAAATTCACACTGTAATTCAGTGGGTCTGCAGCCCAAGATACTGCATTCCTAACAGACCCCCAAGTGATGCCTGTGCTGCAGGTGTAGGGAGCAGTGAGATCGTGCACCATCCTTTGCAGTCAACATTTTAACAGCATTTCTCAAGATAAACTATGTGATCTCCAGAAAAAGTATTCAGAAACCAACAGATCTACAGAAAATTTTGTTTGACCTTGCACATTTCTCTCATTCCTTCCTTCCAGAGATTGATCCTTCCCTCTCCTTTACAGTTTCCCAGATCTTGAGACTCAAGTCTTTGAATAACAAAGGTAGGAGACCACTGCTCTATTACAAGAGAGTCGTGTTGACTTTCGGCCCAAGTAAATCCCTGGACAGGGTGACAAGAACTAGGCTGATCTGCTGAGGGCTTTGGCAACTGAGGAAGCTGAGCTACCTTAGGCTGATGGTACACAAGTCTTTTATTTATTTATTTATTTAAAGGAGTCAACATTTTTTTTTTTAATTTTTATTTTTACTTTATTTTACTTTAGAATACTGTATTGGCTTTGCCATACATTGACATGAATCCACCACGAGTGTACATGCGTTCCCAAACATGAACCCCCCCCTCCCACCTCCCTCCCCACAACATCCCTCTGGGTCATCCCCGTGCACCAGCCCCAAGCATGCTGAATCCTGCATCGGACATAGACTGGCGATTCAATTCTTACCTGATAGTATACATGTTTCAATGCCATTCTCCCAAATCATCCCACCCTCTCCCTCTCCCTCTGAGTCCAAAAGTCCGCTATACACATCTGTGTCTTTTTTGCTGTCTTGCATACAGGGTCATCATTTCCATCTTTCTAAATTCCATATATATGTGTTAGTATACTGTATTGGTGTTTTTCTTTCTGGCTTACTTCACTCTGTATAATTGGCTCCACTTTCATCCATCTCATCAGAACTGATTCAAATGTATTCTTTTTATGTATTCTTAAGTCTTTTAAAAGGAAATGAGATGGACTGGGAGTTTGGGATTGACATGTACACACTGCTTTATTTAAAATAGATTGCCAAAAGAACTTACTATATAGCACAGGAAACTCAGCTCAGTATTCTGTAGTAAATTAAATGGAAACAGAATTTGAAAAAAAAAATCGGTAAATATATATGTATACCTGAATCACTTTACTGTATACCAGACACTAACACAACATTGTTAATCAACTATGCTCCAATATAAAATTTTTTAAAATATTTAAAGAAAATTTGAGGGAAATGCCTTAAGATTAAGACTGAGCTCCATCAGAGAGGGTAGGGGAGCTAACCTTACTTTCCAAGGAAGCTGGATGGGTCACAAAGCCTATTGCAGGCAGAGTTGTCCTGGAACAAGACTGTCTGAAAAATATAACATGTGAGGTATTTGGTTAAAGAGTGACTTCAGCTGCTTCAGGCACTGAGGCTAGCTGAATTAATATTCCTATCCTCAGGAGACATTATCATGAATGGCATAAAAAAAATTCCTGAGAACAATAATAATTTTTTAGAGTTTATTTTTCCCTAAACTGTAATTATTATGAGCCACTTGTTTGTTTCTAAACAATCACACATTATAAAATAATTTATATCTATAAGCTACAGTAATGTGTACATTCAGCTTTAGAAATAAGTGGTGCCCAAGGCTTTAAAGAAATGAAGGAAACTGATGTTTTCATTGAGAGCTTGTCATTTACTAGTTTAGTAACCTGGGGGCATAGGCACTTCACTTCTTTGGATCTCAGTTTCTTCATCTATAAAATGAAGGAAATGATGTTAATACTGTCTAAAGATCCAGTCCATGGTTTTCCTTTCATTTAGTTATTTTTAGCTCATTTCGGTGGAAATTTCTATAGAGGAACTATGAGTATGAGCTTTAATGTGCTCAGCAAATGCTTGGGTCCTTTAATCTGACAATCTGGGAAACCAGAGAAAAAAGGAACCATCCCTGGGAGAAGCTGCAGAAATATTCTGGCTTAAACTAGCCTGTTGCTGATGTGCTGGTTTGTGGTACTCTGTCCAAGGCCATTTTAGTTTATGTTAAGAAAAGCTGTAACCAACCCAAGGATTCCGAGATCCCTGTTGGAGTTCAACTGACTTAGTTTGAAGGTGGTTTTGTTTTCCTCCTTGAAACTGATTAATTATTCTGAATAGACCCAGTCAGCTGTCTTATTTTCTTGTTATGCTGAATGAAGATGCATATTTGCCCTTGTAGGATATTTATTGCTTTAGTTATGAATTCAATTCTCCTGGATATACCTCCTATATTGGGTCTTTTCCCATTTTTTTCATCATTTCTTTTTCTTTTCCCATAATCTTTACTGGTGGCTATCAGGATAGTAGCAACAAGTTGCAAACTGTCTTAAATTCAGTACTTAGTTTGTTTAACATCAACCCCTGGTGTCAGGGGTGTCTTTGATTCTTCCTGTTTGTTGTTGTCTCTTGTGTAAGAAGGGAAACCAGACCAAGCCCTTAGAAGACACTGAGCACCATGACCTGGAAAAGTTTATTGTCTTGCAGGCTCATTCAAGGGTTTCAGACCTTAGAGATGAAGACAGGAATCTAAGTGGCCTCAAAGATATCCCACTCACAGGAAGACACACGGGTTCAACTGGGAGGCCAAGATTGAGTTTTAGATGATGAGAGCAGCTCCTCTCTTTTGCTACCAAAGAGATTCAGAACTGGGCCTTCCCATGTGGGAGAGAAAACCACCAGGGAGAGGGAGATTCCCTCAACAATGACCACCAGCGCTAGAATGCTGAGCTGCCATTAGCGCTCATGGAGATGTCCAGCTGGAAATATTGAAAGGCTTTTGATACCCAGTGGAAAACTCCAGAAGGGGTTCCAGGGTTAAGGGTCACATATGTAGCCTTGAAGGCTATGTGTGACAGAGCTGTTTTTCTATCAGCACTTGACAGGTGTGTCGTGGACAGCACGTCTGACTCCTCAGGGGAGCTGACAAAATGTCAGGGCTATACGCCCAGATTAGTTGAGCCGTCAGTCACTTCAGTCCCTTGTTCAAACAGTTATGAGTCTCTCAGCCCTTCCTTTCCATTCAGGCTTTCTTTCAAGTTAAACAAAGTCACTGACCATCACAAAGGAAATATTCATATCATCGTATGGAGGGAAAAAAGGTACAAAATGGAACTGTTTACTTTGCTGTGTTTGGATTATAAACAAATATTCACACCTGTGCTGGGCCTCCAGCTGATGAAGAACTGAGCCAACTATTTGAAACAGACACATTTTCATACTTTTCATAACTTCCAGTCACTTTAGCGCAGATTGCCAAGACTGAAAATTAAATGACGAAGAAGAAAAAGAGCAAACATTCTGTGGATAATTAACCACAAGAGGAAAATTGCTAAATTGGTTGAACTTCATAACCAATCTGTGATATAATCATTTCTGTATTCACCAACTTGCTGGAGGTAGAATACCTTTAAAAGGAGTCTTTACACAATTGATGGTGCTGGTAGATTGCTCCAACATGTAAAGTAAAAGAGCAATGAATGCATTTCCCCACAATATTCATGCCAAGTGCTAAAGCTGGAATAAGGAGCAAAGTGAGGAAAACTCACATGATCAACTGAGTAAAAATCGGTGGCCAGATCACCCTCACCAAAGGTAGTCTCTTGGTCTCTTGTTTTTAACTCTGGTCAGCTGAGTAGCATAGTAACTCCATGGCATCCAAATATTGATTGGGTATCCAACATTCCCAAGTCTGCTGACTGCATGGAGACAGCTTCTGTCAACAAATAAATAAGCCCTTTGCTGCTTCAGTCTGTGCAGTTAAGTGAATCTTTTTGAAAAATCTTCAAAGGTAATTGCCTGGCTGTTTTTAGAGGGCGCTGTTACCTTGCTCAGTTTCCTCTCAGATCTGTACAGAGTTATTCGCTGGATTTTAATTTCCTGGAGTTCAGAGTTGGCTTAGGGACTGAGTTAGTTTGCTCAGAGCTGCCAACTGGTAGCCAGACACTAACAGCGGACACAGCCAGTGAGGTTGTTCGTGTGATGGTGGAACACCATGGGTGGTCTTCATGTTCGCTTGGCTGACTCACCTGCACACCCCCAGGCAGGTCCGGACGCAACTGTGATATCTGGTGAATGTTAAGAGGAAAAAAAAAAAAATACATAGCAATTTTCTTAAATGAAACCTGAAAGATTTGTATTAGATGTTTAGATTGAAAATTAGGCCCCTGAGTCTTCCTTCTCTCTGTAAACACTAGTTGTGGTTATCACTCATAGAACCATTTTGTGGTCAGTCCCAAGGGTATTGTAAATGAATTTTGCTTGAAATGGCATAAACATTCATGGAGTGAGTGAGGATGAGGCCAGACTCAAAAATGAATGAAGCGGGGATCCTGGCCTAAGTTAAGTTTTCTTCTACCAGGGAAAGGAACCAACCGGAAAGATCGTTTTTAACATGAGAGGAGCTATGGAAGTTCTAAAGAGGGTTCTAAGGAGTTTTCTTTGAGGTAAGTAGAAAAGGAGATTGATGCAGAAGAGATGTTAATCCCAAGGCAGGGTTTCTCAACCTCAGCACTATTGACATTTAGGGCTAGAATGTTGGTCATTGCAGAGGCCTCTGTGCTGTAAGATGTTGAGCAGCATCCCTGGCCTCTACTTTCTAAGATCCCTGTCACTCACACACACACACACACACACACACACACACACACACACACACACACATGGCCTCTACTTACTGGATCCCTGTGAGACACATACACACACACACACACACACACACGGCCTCTACTTACTGGATCCCTGTGAGACACATATACACACACACACACACACACACACACACACCTGGCCTCTACTTACTAGATCCCTGTGAGAGACACACACATGCATGCGCACACACACACACCCCAGCTGTCACAACCAACATTTTCTCATTCTATTGCCAAATGTCGCATGAAAGCAACAACAAAAAATCACTCCTAGTTGAAAAGTACTCTTATGCATTCTTAAAGTTGAACCAAGATACATGTTAAAAATAAACAGTTTCCCAGGCTTCACCCTGACTCTGCTGAATCAATGACTACCTAGAAGTGGGACCCAGGAATCTGCCGTTTAGCAAGTTCCCCAAGAATTCTTAGACTCATATAATTGTTAAAACAACTGCAGGCATAAATGCTACCTATTTGGTAAAATAACTCTTCTGATAAATGGATGGAGTTTGACTAATGTTTAAGAGTAGCTCTTGGGAACTTGGGATTACATGTTTCTATAGACACAATTCCGGTTGATATTCCTTTTCCTCTACTGAAGCTTCACAGTGGGGCTTCACAGTGCAGCTTTATAGACAAGGGAGCAATAATTGAATCCCAGCCCTACCATAGGAAAGTTGCATAGCCTCTCTGAGCTTCATTTTCTTCCTCTTTGCAATAGGGTTGCTAGAGCTTTCTTGAGGTTTAAATTCTGCCCCCTCACCTTCATTGAGGTGAATCTTCCTTTCATTGAAGTTTCAGCTTAAATCTACCTCCCTCATCGGGGTCTTTCCTGACTACCCAGTGGTTCTGTCACATTACTGGATTTTAATTCTGTGCATAGCATTGATTCTGTTGTTTGTTTTGTTTAAGAGCTTGTTGATTATCTCCTCTTACTAAAATAGAAGCTTTAGGAATGCAGGCACTTTGGGTATCTTGTTCACTGCTGTGTCCTTAGCACCTGGAATGATGCCTGACACACAGTAAGGTCTCGGGGACTGTTGAGTGACTCATGTGCCAGGGACCTTGTACAGTGCCAGGCATTCAGTAGGTGCTCAATAAATGCTAGTCATGGTTATTATTTTTATTTAAATTTCTTTGAGATGACACAAGATTTTGATCCAGAAAATCTCCCTCCGTTCACAAAGGAGATGGTAAAGGTCCCATGACTGTGGACCGCTTTTAATTAGGGGTCAAGGAACAAAACTGTTTGGATATTTCAGAATCTCCACTATCACATTTAAGACTGTTTTCTCTTTCTCTGGGATTCTCTGGCAGCTCAGTCAATAAAGAAGCTAACTGCAGTGCAGGAGACCCACACGAGAGTCCAACATGACTTAGTGACTAAGCCATCACCACCACTCTTTCTCTAGTGCCAGTAAAACATGATTACTTATTTTTAAGTGAATTCTGTCACAGACAGTAATGAGCGATAGAGTGCCTTCTTGACTTCCCTCTTTTCTTTGGACCTTTTTTTGCTACTTCACAGCTCTCAGGTCACTGATAATTGGCTCATGTTACTTACTTCAGGAAAAATTTTCCTGAAGGTGATGTTCAAAATCAGCACAGCCGGGAGCCACACACTGTCTCATAAAAAGTGTGGTAGATGTAGGCAGAAGCAGTTTGGTGTTAGGTGTTTGTTTGTTTGGGGGATTTTTTTTTTTTTTTACAACTGTGTCATAATTGAAGAGGATAAAGCAGACAGTACTAAGAGGCTTTTGTTGAAGTCTCTGGGACCAATCTGGGGCTGACATTTAGCTCTAAGACCGATAGAATCAGTTCTTGGAATCAGGGAATAATATTTATAAAAGTCCAGCATGCCTGACTATTGTTTCCTGTTGAATAGGAAAGTCAGAACAGATATAGTCATGTATAAAAACCCCAGAAAAGTTGTACCTGCTTCTTTATTACATAAGAGAAAGGACGTCTGACCATTAGTATGGCCACCATTGAGCATGGAGCCTCCATGTTGCTGCTCACTGAGTGAACAGGGTGGTTGTATGAACTGCATTCTTGGCTTGAACATTGGTTTCTGAAACTCACACGTGATTACAGCCAGAGTCAGAAACTTGTAAGGAATAAAATACAGTTCATCTTCTGTGGTTCAGGCCCCCATGTGCCATGCTCAGATCCTCTTCAGCAAAGAAACGTGGACCAAAACAAAAGAAACAACAATGACCCTATTAGCAGCTGTTACTTACTGGCCATATACTATGTGTGATGCTCTGAGCTACAGGCATTGATTATGTATGTGGTTTCATAGTCAAACCTTCTTCCTCTTTTTTTCTAACAGAAAGGTTATACCTAGAATTCTTCAGTGTTCTCTCTCTAGAAGTTTACTTTGTATAAAGAACTATCCACACAGTGTGGGTGAAGTGTATGTAACTCATAACCTCCCCCAAGATATGGTATGGACTGGAAAGATACATGCATTCAAAAAAGATCATAATAGGGAAAGGATGTGCATTCAGGAATGTTCGCTACATCATTATTTATATAAGCAAAAAACAATCCAAAATAATTATCAAAGAAGAGACTGGCTAGGTAAATTGTGACACATTTCATATCAGCAACACCATGCAGCTATTAAAAATTAAGAAAATCAATATTAATTGAGACAAAAACATGCCAGGTGAAACCCACATATATGTACATTCACATCCACACATGCATACACATACATCTCTATTTATGGAAATCTGTGCACATACAGGTATGGCCAGAGAAGAGCCTTTGAGAGATGGTCACTAAATCATTCACCCTACTCATCTGACATTAGGGACAGAAGGATGCTAGGTGATTTCTGCCTGCTTCTTTGTACTTTTCTACAGTTTTGACAAGTTTTCCCAGTGAGATTATGAATATATATCATTTTTTTAAAATAGACTTTACTTTTAAGTTTTGGATTCACAGCCCATCACATGCAGCTTCTCCCGCTGTCTATATCCCCCACCGGAGGGTCCATTTGTTATACTTGAACCTACATTGACACATCCTTATCACTCAAAGTTCAGAATTTACATTAGGATTCAGTATTGGTGCTATATATTCTATGGGTGTGATTTAAAAAAAAAAACTAACCAAATTTAAAGCTTTTATGGATTAATGAAATATTCTGAGTTATTACTAGAAAGAAACTGGATGTTTTTGATGTCATCCTATCTCCATCGAGCCCCATTTCTTTGCGATTCCTAAATGAAAGTGAGTCATTTGAAGGGAGAGATGATAAGTTTGACTACAGCAATATTTTGTTTACGTGTATTCTCCTTGCCTTTGGTTTGCTTGAGAAGCTAAAGTAGACTTTCCTTTAGACTGTATCCCCGGGATCAAAAGCTGAACTTGGAGTCATGGTTTTAGGGGCTGAGAAGATAAAAGAGTAATGGCAAGGCAGAAGGAGATGTCTGGTGGGCAGTTCCTAGGACAGAACTTCAAATTGTAGGGGTAAAAATTGAGGTATATGCCATTATGTTTGGGGTGCTAGAAATACCCTGGGTTGTATTTCAGTGGTATCCGCTGCATTCTCTGTCCCCAAGGTGGAAAAATGGGGAGAATATTTGAATATGAAAGCCTTAAACTTAAGATTCTGGAGAGCAGGATATATGTCATATTGCCCTTTTATCTTCCAGATCTCACTTAAAACTTGGCCTTTAGTCAGCAGTGTGAATGGAAGCAAAGAGATGAAAAAGAAAAAGGCAAGAGAGCCAAAGGGGGAAGGCTTTAGATTATAAAGCAGGTAGCACCCAGTTTTGGGTGAGATCGTTGTTGTTGTTCAGTTACTAAGTTGTGTCCGATTCTTTGCAACCTCTTGGATACAGCAAGGCAGGCTTCCCTGTCCTTCACAATCTCCCAGAGTTTGCTCAAACTCATGTCCATTGAGTCAATTATGCCATCCAGCCATCTCATCCTCTGTCACTCACTTTTCCTCCTGCCCTCAATCTTTCCCAGCATCAGCGTCTTTTCCAGTAAGTTGTCTCTTTGCATCAGGTGGCCAAAATATTGGAGCTTCAGCTTCAGCATCAGTCTTTCCAATGAATATTCAGGATTGATTTCCTTTAGGATGGACTGGTTTGATATCCTTGCTATCTAAGGAACTCTCAAGAGTCTTCTCCAGCGTCACAATTCAAAAGCATCAATTCTTTGGTACTCAGCCTTCTTTGTGGTTTAACTCTCACATCTGTACATGACTACTGGAAAAACCACAGCTTTCACTATAGGGACCTTTGTTGGCAAAGTGATGAGATCCATTACCTTTTAACCAACTCTCCATAACTTAAAGCTAACTTTGATCACACCTTGTCATCCACATTTGGCTTCTTCCTATACATGGTTCTCCAGTGAAAATGAAATTTATTTGTTCCTCTCTGTTCTCACACGAAGTTCCAAATGCTCACCAACTCTATTTCCATTTAAAATGACACCCAAAGAAATTGTTCTTTGCACAGTGTTTAAGATCATGAAAGCCAGCTTCCACTTATAATAGGATTCTCTAAACTTCTGAGTACAGGATGTCAACTCTGTCTCTAGATATTAATCACTAAGAGCTCTGTGGCCCTCATTCCTGTGCTTTTGTTGGGAAGAAGAACAGCAGAATGGAAAGGGCATGGGTTTGAATCCTGCCTGTGCATCTCAATAGTTGTGTGTCCTTGGGATAAGTTAGTGGAACTCTCTGAGTGTCCATCTTCTCATTTGTAGAAGGGTGAAAAGAGCTCTATTAGAGTGTGAGGATTTTATTAAATGAGTATCTGAAAACTGCTTTTTAAATTATTATCTTTCCAGCAAAGCTTTATCACCAGAACAGTGAAGGAGGATCCCATTTTTCAGTTTCTGCATTGCAGTAAGAGTAGAGAGAATGGCCAAAAGCTTCAGCCCTTCTTTGAAAATATTTATTTAAAATTTTTAAAAGTCAAGGCTGGGTTTTAAGGAAGGTCTCGGAGGTCTGGACACTTGGGTCTGATGAACTCAGTGAGGGACACCTGGCTCCAAATTTTTACACAGGGAGGTAACTTTAAAAACAATAAAGGCACACCGCCTGCTGATTTCTTTATTGGGAAACCAAGAATTATGTAACTCCACATCATAAACAACCCACATGTGAAATGCGAAGGCAGAAAAGGACAAGTTTCATCACGGTTATGGGCATTCGGAGACCTATAACCACAAAGCAAGCACAGGTGAAGAAATACTCCATTTTAAGGCCGCTGAATGCCAAGTCAAAACCTCAGAGTACACTTGAGGCAGTGTGGTTGTATTGTACAACCCTGCCGTGGGAGAGTGAAAGGGTAGTGCGGTAGGAGGCCTGAAGGGAGGATACTTTTATCTGTCAGCAATTTAGTTTATGGAAAATGATGTCAGATCATTAACTTCGTGGCCATATTGCAGCAAGAGTTACAGAAAGCAGTTACATATTGGGGGTTGATGACGTTATGGTATGAACTGTTGGCTACTTTTTGTTGATAGGGAGAGCAGGTGTATAAACATCCATGAACTTGGCTTAGTGTGAGGAGTGTTTTCTTTTAGAGGCTCTCATTGGGCATCAGAGCATCTTTCCTTTAGACCAGAAATCAGGGAACTTTTTCTGTGAAGAGCCAGATAGTAAATATTCTCAGCTTTGCAGGCCATACGGTCATTATCAAAACTGTTCACTGTGCTGTCATGAATGCAACCAGAGATAATTCGTGAACAGATGAGCATGACTGCCTTCCAATAAAACGTCTTTGCAAAAACAGGTTGTGGGCCAGACTTACTCCATGGGCCATAGTTTGCTCACTCCTGTTTTGGACCAATGGTCTCTATTTTGGTCACCCCAGACCCTGAACTACTTATATTGCCAGCTGACATCATATTCTTCATATTCAAGAAGAATTAATTTGTCTTCTGAGTAGAATAGATTTGTATTGGGTGTTTTTGAATCTGTGACTTAGTACAGTAAATATTCCCACTATAAAAATATCAGAGTAAGACTATCTCTTCCCTTCTGACATTTTCGTCCCTTGGGAAATCTTCAGAACATGGCTATAAACCACCTAGTTCAACTTGTATCTCTAGTTTTAATCCCATCTTTCAACAAATTTCCCAACCACCAATAAACCTTCTTCTTTTACACAGCAGAGAGGTCCTGTTTTTTTTCAAATACACTGGTTGAGCAAACTCACTGGTTGAGTTTATCAGGCTATTCATGTGTTCACTGGGTGTTAGATGAATGAAAAAGCGAACAAGTGAAGGAGGAAAAAGGAGGACAGAACAAGAAATGAAGGAGGAAAGTTATGGTACATCATTCAGTCAGTGATTTAATGTGTTCTGATTCTTTTACAGATGGATTTGTAGTCAGGGGTTTCTGGTTATATGTTTAGTTTATAAAATACATCAGAAATAGACTCACAGATATAGAAAACAAACTTAAGGTTACCGAAGGGGAAAGATAGAGGAGAGATAAATTAGGAACTTGAGATCAACAGATACACACTATTATATATAAATTCGATGTACAACAGGGACTTATTGTATAACATAGTGAGCTATATTCAGTACCTTGCAATAACCTATAATGGAAAAGAATATGAAATACATATATATGTATACATATACACGTATATATATCAAAACCTGAATCTCTTTGCTGTACACCTTAAACAGTAAATCAACTATACTTCAGTTTTTAAATTTTTATTCTGTATTGGAGTATAGTTGATTTATAATACTGTGCTACTTTCATACGGATAGCAGAGTGGTTGTTACACATATACATGTGTCTATTCTTTTACAGATTCTTTTCCCATATAGATTATTACAGAGTATTGAGTATAGTTCCTTTTGCTATACCATAGGTCCTTGTTGATTATTTTGTGTACAATAGTGTATATATGTTAATCCCAACATCCTCATTTATCCCTCCGTCCTCCCTTCTCCTTTGATAATCATAAATTTGTTTTCTAAGTCTGTGAGTCTGTTTCTGTTTTATAAATAAATGCATTGGTGTCATTTTTTAAGTTTCCATGTATAAGTATTCATTGATATTTGTCTTTCTCTGTCTGACTTATATACTTCAGTTTTAAGGAAAAAAAATTCATCAATAAGGAGCCAGCCATTCACTTACTCAACATATACTCATTCAGGAGTGTCAGTGTGCCATGATTCAGGGATAGAGTGATGGACAAAGTAGACAAAAATCCCTGCCCCCATGGCGCTTACATTCTGTTGGCAAAGGTGGCCAATAAACAAACAAGTCAGTGTATGATAAGGTGCAGAATGATTGGCTTCCTGGCTCACTTCCCAACTATCAGCACTTGCTATTGCTTCTCCCTCATCAAGCAACCCAAGCCTTTTTTCCCTCCTCTTCCCTCCTGCAGAACAGATCTGTACCATGGTCCCAGGGTAAGGCTGGGACCATAAAGCCATGAGATGGGATAGATTCCCAGATGCTGCAAAAATGCTCTCTTGCTCTGGCACCAGGCTAGAAAGAAAGAGGTGCTTCTTTCCAGCGATTTGAACTCTCCCAGGCTGGCAGCCAGCAGGGAACTGTAAAGTGCTGGTGACAGCTTCAGTAACTAGAGCCAGGGGGCTGTCCTTGACAGCCTGACGCCCATGCCATCTCAGGACCATATCAATAACACTACTGCAAACATGGCCGGTGCCCATGGCAATGACAGTCCCTCGAACATCTGCTTTTTCTCTCCCCAAGCCCCAGGGTCTAGAGCCCACGCCTAGAGCCTGGGCTCCTGAGGGGATAAACAGAAAAGGGGATTAGCAGCCAACATGGAGAGAAACAATCAAGGATGTTTGCTGCTGTGCTAGCCAGACCAGCCGCTGCTTGTCCAGACAAAGCCTGTTTCGGCTGCAGAGTCTCCAAGGAAAACTATCAGTGTCGGGAGGCAGGAGACCTAGGAAGCTGACCTCATCCCAGCCCCTAACGCGGGACAGGGACAGTATCCTCTCACCCAGGGGAGCCCAGGCTAGTTCCGGGAGCTGAGAAATCTTTCAGGGATACATCTGAAGCATCACATATTCATGAGCTGTCTGGTATATGACCACAAAGGCTGTGAAAGGGGAAGAGTCCAGCACAGCCGTGTCCCCTCCAGAGAAGGCTCAGCTCAGGGGAGCCGTTATGGACCATGTCATTTCCTGCTGATAATCATATCTTGCCTCCATGCATAGAATTCTGTGCTTTCCAGAGTACTCTCAATTTCAAAACAAGCAAAACAAAACTTACCATTTGTTGAGGGTTTACTGTGTGCCAAGCAATGTGCTGAGCAATTTATGTCTATTATCTTATTTAATCCACTTGACCATTGTATAAAAGAAAGTTATTACTAAACCCACTTTTGAGATGAGGAAACTGATGTTCGAGGAGGTTGAATAGACTTACCAAAAGTCAAGATAGCCAGGGCTGGAGCTGGTATTAATATTTAAACCAGGTCATCTGATTTCTTCACATGATACTGCCTTATAGTTCCATCATTTCATTTATTCCTTACCACAGCCCGATAAGAGAAACAGAGTGTGAATTATTTTCCTGACTTTATAGTCCAGCAATGTGCCATCCAGGACATAGCCACTAGCCCTTTGTGGCTTTATTATTTAGTCGCTAAATCATGTCTGACTCTTTGTGACCCCATGGACTGCAGCATACCAGGCTCCCCTGTCCTTCACTGTCTCCAGGAGTTTGCTCAGATTCATGTCCATTGAGTCGGGGATGCTATCTAACCATCTCTTCCTCTTCCGCCCACTTCTCCTTTTGATTTCAATCTTTCCCAGCATCAGGGTCTTTTCTAATGAGTCAGCTTTTTGCATCAGGTGACCAAAGTATTGGAGCTTCAGCATCAGTCCTTCCAATGAATATTCTGAACTGATTTCCTTTAGGATTGACTGGTTGGATCTCCTTGCAGTCCAAAGGACTCTCAAAAGTCTTCTCCAACACCAGGATTCAAAAGCGTAAATTCTTCACTTAAATTTAAATCAATTAAAATTAAATAAAATTTAAAAATCAGCTTCTTAGTCCCTCTAGCCAACTTTTAAGTGCTCAGTAATCACCTCTGATAGCACAAATAATGAACATTTCCATCTCTGCAGAAAGTTCTAGTGAACAGCACTGACTTGGAACTCTGAGCTGCAGGTCAGCCATTTCTGAGCTCTCTGCAGTGTGGTAGAGGGTACAGCAATGAAAGTACAACATCATTTCCTTTGAAAGGTTACAAATTATGGCGACTATAATAGATTAAACAATTTGCTGTTAATGAAGACAGGGGCCTGAACCCCATTCACTCTATCTCCTCCACCACACTGATTCTCGGGCCTCTTAATAGAGAGATTAGAAATAAGATGACTCCAGGTGTCCAAGGTCTTTCTACATGTACTCTTACACCAAGCTTGTGATACACTCTTGCACTGGGTTGTCCTCTAGGAAAGTTTAGGGAGAGACAGAAGTCGACAGAAACAGAGAGTTTGTGTTGGGAAAAGAACATTAAGCTGGGCACATAGAAACATACCTGAGATATTGGGAAGAGCATTCCTACATACCCTGCAAGAAGAGGTCCTGTCTCTGATTAGAGCAAATGCTGGTGGAAAAATAAAAGCATGCAGTGCTCCCCACAAATGTGTAGAAAGCAAACTGCTGACCTACAGAAATGGAGTAACACAGGGTAGCCTGTTAGAGCATGGCCTCTTAGTTCAAATGCCAGCTCCATCTCTTTCTAGCTGTACAGATTTAGGTGAGTTACTCAATTCTTCTCAGCTTCAAGTTCTCTATCCATAAGATGGCAATGATAGTATTCCCTGTATCTTAGGATTCTTATGGGGATTAAGTAAATAGGATTTATGAGAATTATGCAGCATCCACACAGGCCAGCAACATAGGAAACAGTCTTTGGATAGTGAAGCTTTGAGTCACAAAAAACTATTTTTCCCATGTATATCAAGAGATTTTATTTTTTTTCAGACCTGTAAATATTAAATTGTTTTTATTTTTCTATTTGATGTAAAACACTGTGACACTGAGCTTAGGGAAATACAGTGAATTACATTCATTTGATTATTCATATAGTTTATTTATGTAGTTGAATGACAAAATTTTGACCAAAGAGAGGGTAAGAAACAGCATAGCAAATTGTGTTAAGTTGCCTCATTATTGGCAGTTTATGGAGGCCCAGCCACAAAAGCAAATTTTTCACTCATCAAACATTTATTAATCCCCCTTCCACCTGCCAGGCAGAGATGAATAAGATGTGACCCTAACCTCAAAAAGTTCAGGATTAAGTTCAGATGGCATCTCTTCCACTAAACTTCATCCTTCTAAAGACAGATGCCCACCTCCATGCCACCCATCACTTCCTGAGTGTAACTCTAACTTGGAGTTATGTATTGTTTTGAAACGACCTACTTTTGTATCTGCTATGTTTTTTTTTTTTAAATCAGCTCTTTGAGGGCAGGGACCTCAAGGTCATCTTTGCCAGTTCACTGCCCAGCCCAGTACATGTTGGTTGAGCTTAACTAAGTTGGTGGTGCCTGTTGAACAGCCAAGTGAAGCTTTAGGCAATTGCCAAATGAAGAAAGAATAGAGAGAAGCTAAGGATAGGACCATAAACAGAAAGAGGGAGAAGAGGTAGTGAAAGTATTTTTAAGAGGAAATTAGCATTTTCCTTAAGAAAACTAAACCAATGACTCTAAACCACTAATCTGAAAAGTTTACTTGAAATAGAGTTGAATGGTCCCATCTAGTAGATGAAATAAAATTGGGAGTCAACTGGAAGTGTGATTTCTCTTCACACTACTTTCTCCAAGGAAGAATGATCATGTGTACCTGCAGACTGAGTTACAGCCATCAGGATCATCAGTCGGCCAGGCTCATTCCCTGAAGACTTCTATTTCCATCTTCCTCAAAATCCTTGAGTCTGGCTCTGTTTCAGAAAGCAGACTGGCCTGTGTAACCAGGAAGATGGTCAAGTTTAATCAGAAAATAAATAATGGAGAGAATAAGAAGCTTTTCTTATTTTTCTTTTGTAGAGTTGCCTTTAAGAGAAAAATACCAAAACAAGATATTATTGAATTTATAATGTTAGAGGGACAAAATTAACAGATATGAATGTCTTAGGGCTTCCCAGGTGACTCAGTGGTAAAGAATCTGCCTGCCAACGGAGGAAACTCAAGAGACATGGGTTCAGTCTCTGGGTCGGGAAGATCCTCTGGAGAACGGAATGGCAACCCACTCCAGGATTCTTGCCTGGAGAATCCCATGGGCAGAGAAGCCTGGCAGGCTACAGTCCATAGGGCCACAAAGAGTCCAACACACTGAGTGAGTGATCACACACACATATCAAAACAGAGAGCCTTCCGATTATCATGAACTTTACAAGAATTTCTTTGGGTTCTTTGCGAATGGTGGCTCATCCAAGCCATAACGAGAAATAATATGAGAGTTACTATCACTTGTCTTTAGTGATCTAACCTCTGACCAGGCTTGCATCTCAGACACACCTTGTATTCTGTTGTATGTTAATAAATTCATGTGAAAAAAAAATCAATCCTCCAAATTAGTCCTGCCAGGTGTTTCTAAAAAATAGTTTCCATATGACAGCAGCTCTTGTCAGTATCTTACTAAAGATGTGAAACATTTTTCAAAAGGTTTTACAGCTCTGGCTTTGTCTAGGGACTCCTCCAGTTTTCCTGTCTCGAGTGATATCATTTTAACCACATGCTTTCTCCAAATGGCTTGTGTGTTCTGTATAACTCTATTTGCGATGCTTCCTGGCCTGTAACTGTGGAAATATTAAATCATTCCACGTGCATATGCATTTGCCTCTCCACATATATTTTGGAACTTGCTTGAGAACTGTGATTGTGTCCCCTTGTCCTCCTCCTCTTCTCTCTTTCACTTTCTTTTCCCTAGAAACATCTCAAAGCTTACTGAGCAATTTCTCCATGATTCTTGGCTAGCTAATTTCCTAGTTAAAAAATAAAAGCTGCAATGTATTAGCTAGTATGGGCCATGCATAGAATGAAGAGCTCTACATGTGTTTTTCTTTGATCTTTACAACAGGACTATAAGTATTATCCCCACTTTCCAACTGTGGATCCTAAAGTTTAGCAAGAGAAGGTGACTTTCCCAAAGTCACAGCTAATGAATGAGTTGCAGAGCTGGGAATCAGACCTGGACTCCCTATCTTTAGAACCCATGATTACATGTAATCACTCATTTTCCATCCTTTTAACTAGCAACTTTTCAGGAGTTGTTGCTTTACTGATTTAGAAAGGGAAGTGTGTTCTTTGGGTTGATTAATCTGACGTTTCTGACAAGAGACACTGAGTAGAATGCTTGTTATAAAGTCAACTGAGCCTTCTCTGATCTTCACTTCTAGAAGGTCCTTGTTTCCATTCCCTCTGGAATGGTGCACATATGTCTCTGTCACACCCAGGCTGGTTGGTCTGTGCAGCCATTCATTAAGTGATCCACCATCTTCTACCTACTTGCTGTTCCAAGTGTGGTCCTTCAACCAGGAGACTTAGCATAAGGGCCCCCAAGACTTGCTGAATCAGAATCGACATGTAAACTCTATCCCTGTGTGATTCGTGTGTGCATTAAAGTTTGAGAAGCACCATCCTGCTTGTCACTGTCACGTAGAGGGGAACTTCTTCTCCTGTGACTATTAGTAAAGAAGTCAAGATGGGTCAGACTCAGATTCAGGGGAATCAGTGATGTCACCACGTGGCCCGTCATCACTGCCACCCACCAGGTGTTCAGTCTTCTCTCTCAACATCACTCTTCCAAGTTAGTTGAAAAGTCTGTAGCCGGAGAATCATGTATTAGGCTGAAAATATAAAACCTTGTTGAAAGGTAGTTTTAAAATTCATTGTGCCTTCTAGATCTTGTTCATAACATCCATTGCTACCAGAACCAAAGTGTAGTTGCTAAATTCATGGGACATTTTAATCTAGGCCAACATCAAAACAGAATAACTTTGTTAAAGGCGAGGTGAGTTTAGGATTACAGCCCCTTTTAAGATCTGCATTAAGAAATGTTTATGCCACCCGTCTCCAGCATGTGCCTAATTGTTGTTGCTGCTGTGGACAGGCAAAAGAATGGCCTCATTATTTCTCTCTCTAACCTGTTTGGAGTTATACAGCCTAAACACACTTTGTACTTGCACTGGTTTGAATGCAATGTTATTTTGTAAAATAAGACTAGTGATTATTCTGCAGGGACTTAGCATGTTTTGCGTCACCATGTGGACTTTGCTTCTTTTCAAAGAATATGTTTAGATTGATTATATTTTTCCACACTTATATAGTTCAAGTATTTATCAAGCCATGTGGCAGGTACAAAACTCAGACATGAATAATTGATCTCAAGAAGATTCTGTTTTGACTAGAGGAATAAGACTGTACGTAGCAAAAAGTAGAAAAGAGGATTTGTACAGTTTGTACAATTTGTCCAAAAGTTAGTGTTGCCCTGAAGGGTGACAAGGGTATAGCCGTGTCTAAGCCGTGTCTATAGCCTTAGAGAGAGACTTGAAGACAGGAGAGGCAAAGAGTGAAAAAGAGCTTGTTCTAGAAGGAAAATGATCTGATCATTGGAAAAAGCACTAATGGGCATGGAACCTTGTTCACTACATACATCACATGCATTGACTTGCATCCATTCTTCTGCTAAAACACAAAATTAAAAAGATGCATTGAGTTAATGTGTTCTCTAGAGTTTTAAATAATAATTTGTAATTACATAAATATATATAATTGTATATTATATAGTATACATTATATATAATTCCTATAGGTTTATTGATATTTTATAAGTGTGTTACATAATGTATTAGTAATATGATTAATAATGTTAATAAAGTATAGGTTACTATTAATACATAATTGTAAGTTATATCATAATTGTAACTATAAGAATATACTTACGTGAAATTGTTATGTATGGGCTTCCTGGATGGCTCAGTGGTAAAGAATCCGCCTACCAATGCAGGAGACATTGCAGGTTCAATTCCTGGGTCTGTAAGCTCCCCTGGTGTAGGAAATGCAGTCCACTCCAGTACCTTGCCTGAAGAATCCAGTGAACAGAGGAGCCTGGTGGGTTACAGTCCATGGGGTCACAAAGAGTTGGAGTTGACTGAGTCCACATTTTTATGTATATAATAATTTATAAGTAGCATTTTTTATGTCTCCACATGCCACAGTTGAATACGTCACATTCAATACGTCTAACTTTACAGGACTATTTTAATCTCCATTTCATTGATAGGGAAAGAGACAATTTAGCAATTTGAGCAGTCACATAGTGGGGAGCAATGACTCTGCAAACAAAAAAATTGAAGGCAAAGCTATTCTCAGTACTGTGTCATACTATTGAGAAACTCTCCATGGTACTGGACCTTGAATATTGTATACTTAGGTGCAGTATAACATTAGGATATCAGGACAGGAGAAGCTAATCCCTTTAAGCAATTTCCATTCTGTGTGGGAAGCCAAGGTATGGTGTATAGCACTGAGACTATTGCAGTGGTGGTAACCTCTTTCTCAAGCCCTGAGAGTATATTAAAAAGGCATGGAGGTGAGGTCATTTGGATAAGACTTCTTAGAACTGATTAATTTTGAAGGATCCACTCTCCTAGGCCAAAGGATTGTGACAGATCATTTGCATGGCTGTGTAGCTATGTGGTATGCAAACATTCCTTCCCTAAATGGCCCAAAATGCAAGACCCAATGAGAGAGACTTGAGTCATTTGGGAGATAGCATCCATTAAATTTTTGATCGGATTTTCTGAGTTTATGTTTGGATATCTTTCACTGGCTTCTTTTTGGAGCTCATGGGAGGTGGTTTACCAGAAATGATTAAAAGACTGAGTGAAAAATCACATTCACATCTGAGTTTGAGAACTGGCCCTGCCATGGTGATCATGAGATTTGGTTGTTCACTTAAATGCTTGGCCAGTGTCATCACAGTGCAGTCCTGGCCAGCAGCCTCAGCGCCATCTGGGGACTCCTTAGAAATGCAAAATCTGAGGGCCCCACCCCATGCTGATGGAATAGAAATCTCTAGGGACAGAAACCAGGGATCTGTGTTTTAACAACCTTTTCACGTTTGGGAAACACCATGATAGACCACACCTTCCACATCTTTAAAAAGGAGATAGCATAGTAATCATGCCCTTCTCACAGTATCACAGTAAAGATTAAGGGAGGCAGTATATACATAAAGTACTTAATGTGATGTCTAAAATAAGCATGCTTCCTAATTCTTATCTTCCATGGCTTCATTTTATTTCTTGATTGTAGTTTAAGAAAAAGTAAGAAACCAGAACCCTAAGCAGCTAATTCTGTCTGCCACAGGTTTTATTAATAGCAGAAACCAATTCTTAGTTAGTGACGAAGTCTTGTCTGACGTCTGCCTTATGTTACTAAGAAAACCTGAACTGTATAAACAGGTTTCTGCTGTGGTCTTTCTTGGGCTCCTGTTTGAAAACCAAGGAGGTCTGTCTGTGCCTGAGTGTTTTACAGCCAGTGCAGAGGCTCCAAGGGAACAGTTCTGATGGATGCGTGTGTCAGATTGCAAAACACCCCTGCCTGGAGCCATTAAACTGGATGGTTTAGAAAACCACCTCCAGGTTTCACGTTTGGGAACACAAATACTCGTAAAGGGCAGTGCTTCTTCCCAGGGAGATATGGCACTGCTTCAGCTCCCTGGGAAGTGCCCATATATATCTGGGGCCGGACAGAGTCCCCTCAAGGCCTGACGTGACCCCCTGTAGCCAGTTCCAAACCATCTGAATCCATTCTAATTTCTTTGCACCTTTTGTTCAGTATTTATATGCATTTGGCCATTCATCTTGCTGATAGACTTTTTACTTCTCATTTGCTTTTTCTCCCTTAGACAAAGGGCAGCAAACTTTTTTATAAAGGGCCTGATAGCAAATATTTTGAGGCCAAAGAGTCTCTATCACAACTGCTCAGTTCTGCCACTGTAACTCAAAAGCGGCCATACACAATTCATAATTGAATGAGTATGGTCATGTGCCAATGAAGCTTTATTTACAGAAACCAGAAATGAGCCAGATTTGGCCTGTAAGCTGTAATTTGCTGACTTCTAACTTGGAATCTCAAAACATCTAACAAAAGGACCCAGATGACCAGGCAGAAGAATCCATTCACGTGTAAAGTTCTGGCTTAGAAGTATATCCTGGCATAAGCTGAGCCATGCCTCAGTAATGGAAGATAAACAACACTAGCAGACCAGTTTCAGAATGGGTCTTGGTCTCTCTGGACCAACTGGACTAAGACCCATTCTGAAAGTGAGAAAACACCTCTCAATTTAAATACTTTTAATGAAAGTGTCACCTCATAGTTTGGAACCAATCAAAGCAAGTTCCAAATCTGGAACAAGGAAGTCTTCCTCTGAGCAATGGGATCAAAATGGAGATGCTGGGGTTTTTTTAAATTTTTATTTTTGACTGTGCTGGCTATTTGTTGCTGCATGTTGGTTTTCTCTAGTTATTGTGAGCGGGGCTGCCCTGTAGTTGTAGTATGCAGGCTTCTCATCGAGGTGGCTTCTCTTGTTGTGGAGCACAGTCTCTAGGGCACGTGAGCTTCAGTACTTGCTGCACAGGGGCTCAGCAGTTGTGGCGCATGGGCTTAGTTGCCATGCAGCATATGGGATCTTCCTGGACCAGGCACTGATCCCTTGTCCCCTGCACTGCAAGGTGGATTCTTAACCAGTGGACCACCAAGGAAGCCCAGAAATGCTGTTTAGATTCCAGGGAAGCAGGAAGTTAGGGCTCTGACTTAAACCAGAGGAGCAGAGAGTGAGTACCACTGTCTTACTTTTCTAGAATAGTTCAGGGCACATAACTCCCAGTCTTTAGAAATAACTAAACAACCCCTTCTGCAAAGAAGTAACTGAGAGGAAGTGAATGTAATAAATTACTCTGTATTGATGTCCTAGTTCTAAAGTAAAGATATGAACCTCTCTGTGAGACTGCAGCAGAAGAAACCAATGGACACAGACTGTGATCCAGGCTGTTCTTTTATGTGAGGGGTTTTATAGTGCCAGGTATGATGTGAGATTCAGCCTTGTAAGCCTTATTCATTTCCAAAGTTGGAATTTGCAAGGTAGCCATTTTTTTAAACTTTTTATTTTGTATTGGTGTATAGATGATGAACAATGCTGTGATAATTTCAGGTGAATAGTAAAGGCAATCAGCCATTCATGTACATGTATCCATTCTCCCGTCAACTCCCCCTCCCATCCAGGCTGCCGCATAACATTGAACAGAGTTCCATGCGCTATACAGTAGGTCCTTGTTGGTTACCGATTTTAAATATAGTGGTATGTATGTGTCCATCCCAGACTCCATAACTAATAGCCCTTACCCCCATCCTTCCTCCCCGCAACCATAAGTTTATTGTCTAAGTCTGTGAGTCTCTTTGTCTTTTGTAAGTAAGTTCATTTGTATCATTTCTTCTTAGATTCTGCATATAAGGGACATCATATGGTATTTCTCCTTCTCTGTCTGACTTATTTCACCCAGTATGACAATCTCTGGGTCCATCCATGCTGCTGCAAATGGCACTATTTCTTTCTTTCTAATAGCTAAGTAACAGTCCTCTGAATACACGTACCACATCTTTATCCATTCCTCTGTCGATGGACGTTGAGGTTGCTTCCATGTCTTGAAGCAAGGAAGTCATTTGTAATAGGTATCATTGGTTGCGTGTCCAGCAGCCACTCCAGTTTTCCCTTTTTTGTTTGAAGAAGAGCTCATAATCATGTTGCAGTGTCCATATGTAACAAAGATAAGTCTTTCTTGATTTCATTTGATCATAGTCATCTCTTTGGCCATACCAGTGAATGGTTTATAGATGAGCATGTAACCCAGTGCTGCCTAGTGAAAAATAAAAGGCTGTTGGGAAGCTTCTGGTGAAAGTATCTTTTCCCTGAAAAAGAGGCAGAGAGGAAAATGTGTTCTTCTGGTGGCTTTGGAGCTATGGTGGCCATCTTGCAACTATAGGGAAAAGCAGGCTATGGGTAATGAAGCAGAATTAACCCTGGAACTGCCTTGCTTTGAGATGTCTTGCTGTGAGAATAAATGTTCTTTATTGTGTAAACTAACTTGGTTTTTCTGTTTCTTACATCCAGTAGAATCCAAAATGATATATATTCCTATTTGGCCTCTACCAGGTCATTTCAGGTCTCTCTGCTCCCACTAGGTCTCAAGTACTGTCCCCACCTCATTTTACCACCTGGTAGAGACTCAGGAATTGTGCTTTATTTCGGTTTTATTTTTTCATAACTTATAGCCCTTAAAGTTGAGGTCTTAACCTGTTAGGATTTCACTATGGAGCCACTGGTCACTAAAGAGTTGCAAAAATAGCTATTCATAGGCTGAAGTGATTTCAATTTGTTGTTTTGTTATTATAAGTACCAGTAATAATAATCCTGTGTTTCTTTTTTCATTCATTCAATAAAACTGTCCTTCTCTAACAAAGATAATAGGCCAGTAGATAGTCAAGTAAGTAATTACATACAATATAATGATGGACCTTGGGGAAACTAGTGATTGTGGAAGTCCAAAGGGAGGTGCTGTCAACGGCTTACCCAATAATCATACCCTTTGCATTTCTTCCATGCTTGAAGAGACTCTTTCCCTGAAAATCCAGCCTCCATTCCAACTATGGTATGTATATATAGGCCCCTTCTGACCAGGGAGATTTTAGGGAAAGCCAAAGACTTCTGGGAAGGATTTTCTTTGAAGAGTAAGATCATCTTTAACAGGTGTCTGATTCCCTTCCTGCTCTTGGTGGTTTTGTGAGAGGCCACAATTTGGAGCTACAGCAGCCGTCTTGTATCCATCAGGCAAAAGCTAAGAGAAACACAGAAAAGTTGTATTCAATTTTCAACATCATCATAGCACAGAACTAGTCTTTAATCTGTTTATATCCAGATATGTGATATCCAGTTATGTGATAATGCCATTGTATTTCATTATCTGTTACTTATAGCCAGTAGTATGCTAAATGATACAATGAGTATCTAACCTGGACTAAGGCAGATGAGGGAGACTTCCTGGAGGAGATGACTCATGAGCTAAAGCATAAAAGATATTTAACACATTTTGTAATAGGAGAGGTGATAAAGGAGGGTCCAAAGACTTAGAGGAGAAAATACAGGAAGTTTAAAAATTTAAAATAGGTGGTTATGGCTGAAGCATAGAATATTGTTTATAGAGTGCCAAGAGTTACAGCCAAAGTGGTGGGAAGAGCACAAATCATATATGACCTTGTAAGGTATGTGAAGAAATTTTGCCATTATTCTTAAGAACATTAGGAACACAACTGGAGCCTTTCTCATCCTCAAGATTAATCTCTTTTACACACCCAGACCACATTGCTGATGGTTTACTCTCAGTTGGTCCTTTAGGGCTTGTTTGTTATCAATGCTCTATTTCCTCCAGTAGGTTAGGAGATACTGGAGGGCAGAGGCTATGTTTTGTCCCATTTAATCCAGCCCCCTCAAACAAATCCTGACAAAGGTTTGTTAAATCAAATTACCTCTCCCATTATGGTTGGTAAAACCTGAACCTATTTTAACGTACTTTGTCTTGCTTGATCCTTTCAGTACCCCCATGAAGCCTAGAGAGAACCAGAGAGGGGTCCAAGCCTCTCACAGCTGGATAGGACAGAACCATACGGACCAGAAATAGATAGTATTTCTCTTGGGCCAAAGATGCTTTTCACTGTGTCATATAGTTTTACCCCACAGCATGTGTTTCCATCACTAGAAGTTTGTACATTAATTCATCTGCTATGATGTCCCAGCTTGATGAAACTTAAAAAAAAAAAAATCCACGTCATCTCTCCCAGAAGCTTTGTAGCAGAAACATCCAGTCACACTTCCTTTTCTTGGGGAGAACTCAGGGTAGCCCTTTGGAGTCAGCAGGCGTAAGGCAAGTGTGGTTGGAAAAAGGCCGGCACTCCTCTTGTCTCCTGTTCTGCAAAGCTCATAGAATATTTAAGGGCTAGAGAACAAATTTATATAGAAACATATTATTTAGGGTAACTGACTACCTGCCTAACTACCCGTTCAGATAAACCTGAACATCTCAGTGGCTCGACTCCATAATTTTATTTCTCACTCACATAAAGATTAGCTTTCGGGGGGGGCGTCATCAGAGACCCAGGCTCTTTCTGTCTTATAGGTCCACCTTCCCCTGTAGCCCCTGGTAGGTCTGAGTCTAGCAGACAGAGGAGGAGAGAGGGGTGCTTTCCATAGACTTGACTTTCATCCATGTTACATTGGGCAGGCCTCAGTCTTGTGACCATACTTACCTGCACAGAGGCATGAGAAATGGAGCACCTGTTTGCACAGAAAGATAGCTTGATGAGTTTGGTAGACCAGTGGTCCTCTCTGACTTAGGGACCAAAGTGAATTTTATGACAAATGGTGGTGATACCCCTTACCTTCTGCTGTTCTACGTTATATAGTATTTCTGCTGAACTAGGATAGATCAGAGGAAGCTGGAGAGCCTAGAGGAGAATTCACCAAAAGGGATGAGATAGACTTGCTTACTAATTGACCTCAAAGCCAGGGTCATGTTTTCATGGAAGAAAATGAGTTCCAAACATCCTATGTGGCTGAAGTGAAAAATTCCTCCTTATCCAAATGAACAAGTGTCCATATAGCAAAAGAGTTGTGTAGAGTTGTGTAGTATAGAATTGTATATATTATTAGGAACCAGCATGGCAATATAACACCACATAACACTGTAAAATGACCCTCTCACTCATTCATTCATTCAACAAAGCTTATTAAGTACCTTCCACGCACCCAACGTGTTCTAGGTGCTGTATATACAGCTGTCTCTGCACTTAAGCTTAGGTCCTAGAGAAAAAGGAGATAAATAATAAATGATTTCAAGTAGTCATAAGCACTATAAAGAAAATAGAGTTTGGTTACAAGGTTAGGGAATAGAAAGTGATTACAATAGAAGGGACTGGCACTTTTATAGGTTGCACAGAACAGGATATGATAAATGTAACTAAGGGAGAGAAGGGTTTCATTTCCCCATTTGTAAGACCCAGTGAGACTGCTGCTGGGCCAACTATGGCATGTGCCCTGAATACTGAAGGCTTTTCTTCAGTGATTAAATTCTGCTCCACATTTCTGGACCTCTTTCTTTCAAGGGTCACACTGTGCAGTAATGGTGACAAAGCAGTAGCCCAGTGGGAGCTCCATGTACAGATGAATATACATAGGGTTTTCGTGCCATCTATAGGACTGCAGTCAAGAAGGACCTCTTTTGTTAATGAACACTCCTACAATTCTCAGACTCACCCTCAGATACTCCTTAGAAATCCTCAGAGGAAAGACAGTGTCATACTTGTGCAGTTTGACTAGAAGGAGAGATGAGAGCTCACAGGTGAAGGAAGGCATATCAGTTTTCCTTCCCTTCCACAATTATTTCATGCTTCCCTCGTGATTCAAACAGTAAAGACTCTGCCTGCAATGCAGGAGACCCCGGGGTCAATCCCTGGGTGGAGACAATCCCCTAGAGAAGGGAATGGCAACCCACTCCAGTATTCTTGCCTGGAGAATTCCATGGACAGAGGAGCCTGGTGGGCTGTGGTCCATTGGGTCACAAAGAGTCAGACACTACTGAGTGACTTTCGCCCCAGGTGGCTCAGTAGTAAAGAATCTGCCTATAGTGCAGGAGACACGGGTTCCATCCCTGGATTTGGAAGATCCCTTGCAGAAGGAAATAGCTGCCCACTCTAGTGGGTATTCCAGTGAGAATTCCAGTGGAATTCTCTTGCCTGGAGAATTCCATGGACAGAGGAGTCTGGAGAGCTACAGTCCATGGGGTCACAAAGAGTCAGACATGACTTAGCAACTGAGCATGAGCCACAGTTATTTATTAATCACTTTCTATGTATCAGAAACTTTGTAAAGACCTGGAGATCTTAAAAAATAAAGTGAACACAGATGACATAACCCCTGACTTGATACAGCTTTTAGTATCGAGGAAAAGTGAAAAAACTAGACAGAAAAATCAAAGCTATGCACTCAGATGGTTTTGTGCTCGGACTGAGTAAAAGGCACTTTGCCGGATTCCACAAAGCAAGGTATTGGTGGGACACCATTTGTGCTGCATCACATGTCTCATGAAGACACGAGGACGTCTTTCTTCCTCGTTGCACTCCTCCCAGAAGGAACACTGACTTTCTCTTCCTGTGAACAATTCTGCAGGCTCTTCCCTCCTGAGGGAACTCACCTTCTTTCTGCTTGATGATCAGGCAGCTAGGAGGTCCTGCAGGGCCGTATCCTCACCTTATCCTGGGATCCAGCCCCACCTTGTGTTCTGATCCCTGCCCTCCCACTTTACCCTGTGGCTGCCAGGAAGCACCGGACCCCCTGGGCATTGCTCTCCCAAAGTTAGCCTTGTCATTACACAGATGCTGTCAGAGGCCATATCTGAACACTATGCCAAACAGCTAGTCCAGAAGGAATATTCAGCCAATTTGGTTTGTCAGAAAGCAAAAAAACTAACACATTTGTTTGATTGCATTCATGTAAGAGTTGGCTGGTTTTATTCTGAACAGTATTTGGTCTTCTTAGCTCACATAGCACAGTCCTCATCTCCCTGGGTTACAAGAGCTTATGTAGCAACAAGCACCACAATAAAAATGTGTCTGTTTATCCCCCAAGATCTTCACTTTATCTCCATAACTACCCTGGGAAGCCCTCGAGGGCATGACTGCGTGATCAGCTCCATTGCACACAGTAGATGTTTAATATTGGGTTGGCCAAAAACTTCATTCAGGTCTTTCCATAACATCTTACAGAAAAGTGCAAGCAAACTTTTTGACCAACCCAATATTTGTGTCATTCAAGGTCTTGCCAACAAAGAGGTGATCTGTTCAAATGAAATCCTGGAGGAGAGTCCAGCAGAGGGACAGTTATCCAAAGTGTAGGCAGGTGTAGAGAAATTGTAGGAAGTAGGCAGGGCCTCAGAGGAGTGGCAGAGAACTATTGTTAAGCCTGAAAGGACATGTAAAGGAGGCGGAAAGGACAGAGAGAGGTGAGCTGCCTTTGTCCGAGGAATACATCCATTATGTGTCAGATCCATAGTGGGAGAGGGGAGGAAATAAACCCTCCACCTCACTCTCCTCTGCCCATCCTGGGTTCCCTACTTGCTAGACTCACCTGGAAACCAGCGAGCACAGAAACCTGTGGATATGACGCATATTTGTCAACCTCTGGGAAGACCTGAAAATCTGAAAGTGTAGAGAGTAGACCTAGACAGACAGAAGTTACCCAGCCCAGTACTGTGTTAAGTAACTTGCAGGACAGTTTGATTCTATACCCTCCCTGAATCAGCATCTTACTTTTCAAGGGAAGCAATCATATGGATTCACAGATTGTTGGGCTTGGGGGATCTCTGAAAGCACCAACCCCTTTGGAATGCATAAAACTTCTCTCAAGGATCCTCAGCAAGTGGCCATCCACTTGAATGCCTCTCATGACAGGGAGATCTCTACATGTCACAGCCTTCCCAATTAGAAGCCTCTGCAGCCCAGATCCCAGTTTCTAGGTTTACCCCCGGCATCACCGGAACAAGTCTACATCCCCAACTCCCATTCACAGAGAGGGATACTTGAGCTCTAAAACTCTACATTTTGTAATAAAATTTGTGCCGCTATATGATCCAATAATCCCACTCCCAGGAGTGGAGAAAACTCTCCTTATATAGCTTGTATATCTGGAGAAAACTAATTCTGAAAGATACCCACACCCCGGTGTTCATAGCCGCACCATTTACAACAGCTAAGACATGGAAGTAACTGAACCATTCACCAATAGCTGAGTGAATAAAGAAGATACAGTATAAAAATAGGTAACTAACGAGAAATGACCGTATGGCGCAGGAAACTCCACTCAGTGCTCAGCGGAGGTCTATATGCAAAGGAATCCAGAAAGGGGGAAATGCACCTACACACACAGCCGAATCACTGCTGCACAGTAGACACCAACACAGCATCACAAAGCAGCGACATGCCAGAAAAACAGACTTGAAGAATCAGAGCTCCCTCTCAGAAAAGGAAGAGGTGGTATATACTGGGTTGGCCAAAAGGTTCATTCATGTTTTTCCATGAGATGTTAACAGAAAAACCTGAACGAATGTTTTTGCCAACCCAGTACATTCAATGAAATATTACTCAGCCATAAAAAGAATGAATTAATGCCATTTGTAGCAAGATGGATGGGCCTAGAGACTCACATACTAAGTGAAGTAAGTCAGAAGGAGAAGGACAAATACCATATGATATCTCTTAAATGTGGAGTCTAAAATTCGACACAAAAGAGCCTATCTACAGAACAAGAACAGACTCACAGACACAGAGAACAGACTTGTGATTGCCAAGGGGGAGGTGATGAGGGGAGGGAAGGATTGGGAGATTGGGATTAGCAGATGCAAACTAATATGATGATGGGTAAGCAACAAGGTCCTACTGTATAGCACAGAGAACTGTATTCGACATCCTGAATATACCATAATGGAAAAGAATATGACAAAAACTACATTTTGTGCATGGTAATCATGTCCTTCAAACAAAGTGGGGAGAAGCTGCAAAGCTTGAGCCAATCTCCCAGGCAAAGGCAGAAGAAAACTCAAACTGTGCAAAGAGAGGGGAGACCATTCTCTCCCTGTATCCTACCATAAGAACATCTAAAATCCACAACACCCTAAATACAAAGATGTGACAATGAAATTGCTAAGGACCGGAGCTGGGACACTTCAGACAGATTTAATTATATTTCAAAGCCACATACTCTCTTCAGCAAGACAGCAGAAACCAAGAGCCACAGCCAACAGCAACCAGTGTAATTAATGAAAACCTAGCAGCTAAAAATACCCTTTGCTAGCTCACAGGACCCCACTGCTGCCTGTCAGTTATATTTCATCTTTTTAAAAACCTCAGCCTACAGAAAGCATTCTGTGTGGAAGGGGCCGGGTCATTTGCAGGAACCAGTGTAAAACTTGGACAGTAGTTTATTTGTTAGGCTGGTAACACATGAGAAATGGAGGAGAGGTTTGTTTTCTGTGGCAGTAAGCAGATCAAGCCAGCTGGCATTGTGCCCGAAACAAATAACCAAGAAACAACTAGATCTGTGTGAAACTTGGTGAGAAAGTTTAGAGTTGGTGGGACAGGAAAGGGGGGGCTCCAGTGGAAGAGAAAATGGGCAGCCTGGGAGGACAAAGAGGTTTTCGAGTTCTCTTATTGGTAAAGCCATCGTGTAGAAGTCTGTATGGATTCTTCCTGTCCCCCGATTCCCGTCCCCTGTCTCTTTTCAACTGTCACCACATCAGCATTTCACTTACAGCTCGGGATTTTGCTCGACTTCTGTCTCACCATTTTGAAGAGTTGACATTAAATTTGGTTCCACTTCTTTTCCTTCCATTCAGCAGCCGCAAACCTAGAAATATCTAGTTAGGAATATGTAAAAAATAGTTTGGACTGTTACTTTACTGTTGAGTGTGCTAACACCCAGCAACCCCATGAGAGAAGCATCTTTATTAGCCCAGTTACCTTTTTTATCATCTGAATCTTTTCAAATTTGCATTCAGTAATCTTCAGTTTTTTTCTCTACAGTTCTATGAGTTTTCATAAATGCACAGTGTCTGTGACCACCACAATGAACAGTTCTGTCACCTCGAAACTCTTCCTTAGGCTAAAGTTTGTAGACTGACTTTTGCCACCGGGGTCGCACAGAGTCGGACATGACTGAAGTGACTTAGCAGCAGCAGCAGCCCTGTCTCTTGAAAACCACTGTTTCTCTGTCCCTGTAGTTTTGCCTCCTCTGAAATGTCATATAAAGGAAATCGTACCATGTATAGGCTTTTGAGTCTGTATTAGGCATATTGCATGAATAAGTCAGAGCGAGCTCAGAGAGGTTCTGTAACTTGCCCAGGGTCACCCAGCTATAAAAGCAGGACAGAACTTTAAGTGCAAGTCCACTGATCCCAAATCTTGTCCTTTCTCCCCAGTACTGAGCTGGAACACTGCCTAGGCTCAGTTTCCTTCACTCTCTCTTTGAGAAGTTGGGGTGGGGAGACAGACAGTGAAATCACAGTTGCATAAGGACTCGGAGAAGTGTACAGCCCTGTGTGAAAGCACATACTTTTCATATTTCTACCCATCTTTGTCCTCTGCCAGGCATTTTACAGGAGGGCACTTGGGCTCTGCAAATCATCTTATTGAATCAGGTGGCACACCTTTGAACCCAACCATAATCAATCTGCATAAAGAAGCCTGCACAGACACACACATACACACATGCACACACAGGCACACACACTGCTGCTAATGAAAGAAGCATCTCAGGAGGTTAAAGGACTTATCTTGCCTGTTCTCCACAAAAGAGGGAAAGTCACAGATTTATTTAATGGGATTTGGGTTGTGCAGGGATGTTATGGTCATCTGAAGGGATGTTTCTATTTTCAGGACATGAAAGTGACTGCTACGAAATAAAATTTGACTTGACTATTATGTCACAAGAAGTAAACATCATCTGCTGGCCTGATGGCTTGGAAGCCTCTCTCTAAACTACTTCTGCCAAAGTCTTTGAAATGTTTGCTTTCAGACTGGATTCAACCATCAGAATATTTAGAGAAGCACATGCCTTAGCCCCACAAAACAGATCTCTTTCTTGGTGAAGATAAACCTGCAAAGCTGTAGCTTTCTCCAGGCCACACAAAAATGGGTTTGGTTGCTTCCTCCACTGCTGCTCCGGGTAAATGTTACTGAAAGCAAAAGTCTACTTTTCTTCATTACTGCTGTAGGCAGTAGAGTTCTAGAATAATCCCAACAGAGACTTATGAGGTACCTTTTGCTGTATTCCAGAGCTATCCAGTGAATGGATAATGCAAACCATATTTATATGTGTGTATAGCAGTATGACCTTGGGCAAGTTATTTCAACTCTCTGTACCTTGGTTTTTCCATCCAAGAAAACAACAGTGACTTCACTGTATCTACACACAGAGTGGATGTGAGGATTAAATGAGATAATCCAAGTAAAGGGCTCAGCATGTGACAATTGGCCAATGAATTTGAGTTATTAGAAGCAAACTTATTATTGTTTTTACTGGTATCATTATTACTTTTACCATTTCTGTTGAGAAAGTTGAGCCTCACTGGTCTGTCTTTGGATTTCTCATGGAAATGGAAACTGGAATCATGTTTATTACCTCCAAGGTAGAAAAGGATTAAGAAGGCAACCAAAGAATAAATCATATTTTTACAGTATTCAAAAAATTATTTCCTCCATGTTAGTTCTTTATAGTAGTCAAAATTCACCTGTAATTTAGAAATGCTTTCTCTTTCTTTGTAATGAGAAAAGTTGGGCTCATAAAAGGTGGGTAAGGTCACCCAACCAGAGCAGGAGAGCTAGGACTGAACTCTAAGGCTTTCATCACCAAAGCTGTATCTCTAATAACATTCTCTGAGCCTTCAGAGCCTCAGCCCTGCATATGACTGTGCTTCTTCTGCTGCTCCTTCAGTATGCTTTCCGAGTTTGCTTTAGTCATCTGTAAAACAGCAATAGTATCAGCCTCATGGGGAGTCAGGGAGGTTAAATGTAGAGGATTTGTTGACTGAGTAACAGTATTTGACAGTCAGCACACACTTTGTGTGGGTTACCTAAGCCAGAACAGCCACCATCCTTGCAAGGTGGATGCTGAGTTATTTGGATGTTGGTGTGACCTTTGGATGGAAGGTCTAAGGGGTCAGTCGTTTTAAAGCTATGCTTACTTAGATCAGAAAAGTCATTGAGGGTTGAAGTGAACACTGGCACCATGCCTTTTGCACATATTGATTGACTTCAGTGTGCCCATCTCTGGGTTCACATGCTCTTTGTTTGCTCTAAAGCATTCCTCATCCCACAGGATCACAGAAAGAGGCCTCATCTTGCAGCCATCACTGCCATTCAGCTGGCAGAGTGTCCTTTACTCTTCAGTGAAGGCTTAATGGGAAAAAACTTGCTTCACTTCAAAAGTAGTATGACTCAAAGTCTTGGCAAGATTCATATGGCTCTCTCCCATGGGAGATTTGGGGAGGATTTAATGAAAGTGCAAAGTAGCTTATAAAAATGTAGATAGATTAAGGGGAACAAGCAAGGGGTGGTGTAGAACCTTGTGCTTAGCTACTCAGGAGCCGTACCAGCCCAAAGGTAAAGGAGCAAGAAGGCAGAATCTGGGTATCACTGGAATTGAAGATGGGTAGTCTAGTGCCCTTGAGGGCTACCTCATGGCAGATGGATCATTCAGTGGAAAGACAGCCAACTGTAGAGGGAGGAACAAGGACAGGAAAAGGGAAATAAGCATAATAGTTTCACTCTCGGACCTCTTGGCAATGCTCTTGATTTGGCCACATTCAACAGAAAGAGGGCAAGGGAGCCCATTGGTGGAGGCCATGATCAGCCTCCTGAGAGCACAGTGCTTTGTCAAGATATAGAGTGGATCTGGAGGAGCAAATGGAAAATATCCAGCAAAAAAGATCACTTGATACGGATTTCAAAACCTTTCCTAAATGATTGACTCTCTAGTTCCTAAATTTGGAACATATTTTGTTGCTGTTTTTTTGTTTTGTTTTGTTTAAGTGAAAGATTATTCAGGGAGATACACATTCCATGTACAGAGTGTGGGCCATATAAGAATGCAAGAGGCACCAGGGTATGGGATTGTCAGTTTTTATTGGGGTGAATAATTTCATAGGGTAATAAGTAGAGGATTTTTCCAACTATTTGGGGGAAGTAGTGGGGATTTCCAGGAATTTGACCACCAGCAAGATTTTTGGCTTTTTATAAGTAGCCTCAAAACTGTCATAGTGTGTCATTTGGCATGCTGATGTGGAATAGCATGTACTGGGGCTCGAGGTTTAGTGGCTAAAGTCAACTTGTCCACCATCTTGGACCTAGTTGATTCTAACCAGTCTGTCATATCCTCAGCAGCTATGTCATTCTTTTAAAGGTTGTGGCCTGCCTTCTTCCTGTATCATTCGTCACTCAAAGACTTCACTCCCATAATCTTATGAGAAGCAGAGGGCTATAAAAATAGTTGTCAGAACCTATAAATAACTCACATTTCTTTCTTTTTTCCTGCTGGGGAAGACAATGGTGAGGGATAACATACTTTTCTTTTTACAAAAAAATAAGCATTCAAATTTGCTGACTTTTTTGACGATGATAGTAGTGTGCAGCAGTATAGATGTGAAAAATTATGTTTTAAATTCTCTGCCTTCAAGAGAAACTTGATAGTGTAATGAATGACAAATAACTGCTTTTTGAAAGCTATTGTAAACAAATACTTTGAAAAATGATATTTAGAAGTGTTTCTATTTTTCTTGCCAAAAAACATAGAAGAATATCACTTATAAAATGTTTATATTCGCATGCATAAAACCTTGGAAATAGTTTGGATGATATTTTAAAAAAATGTATATACCTTAGGAAGCCAATACAGGAGAACTAGCAAACAACCTATAGTAAACCAGACATGGTGCTAGGCAGTTAACAACAGTTAACCCTACATCTGTGACCCTAGAGTCTCTATGCACTAAAGGAAAGGAGGAAAGTAAGCTTGAAGTTAATCATTTTCAATATAAACGTAAATGTTACAATAATGTGTTATAATGGAAAGCCAGGTTAGGCTTTACGTTATTTTTTTTTCATTTAAAAAATATCTTTTTATTATGGAAAATTTCAAACTTATAGGAAAATAGAGAATGGTATAATGAAGCCCATGTACCCATCACCCAGTTTCAACATTTATTTTATTTTTTTTTAATTTTTATTTTTACTTTATTTTACTTTACATTACTGTATTGGTTTTGCCATACATTGACATGAATCCACCACGGGTGTACATAAGTTCCCAAACATGAACCCCCCTCCCACTTCCCACCCCATATCATCTTTCTGGATCATCCCCGTGCACCAGCCCCAAGCATCCTGTATCCTGCATCAAACATAGACTGGCAATTCGTTTCTTACATGATAGTATACATGTTTCAATGCCATTCTCCCAAATCATCCCACCCTCTCCCTCTGCCTCAGAGTCCAAAAGTCCGCTCTACACATCTGTGTCTCTTTTGCTGTCTCGCATACAGGGTCATCATTACCATCTTTCTAAATTCCATATATATGTGTTAGTATACTGTATTGGTGTTTTTCTTTCTGGCTTACTTCACTCTGTATAATCGGCTCCACTTTCATCCATCTCATCAGAACTGATTCAAATGTATTCTTTTTCATGGCTGAATAATACTCCATTGTGTATATGTACCACAGCTTTCTTATCCATTCATCTGCTGATGGACATCTAGGTTGTTTCCATGTCCTGGCTATTATAAACAGTGCTGCGATGAACATTGGGGTACATGTGTCTCTTTCAATTCTGGTATCTGTGGTGTGTATGCCCAGCAGTGGGATTGCTGGGTCATAAGGCAGTTCTATTTGCAATTTTTAAAGGAATCTCCACACTGTTCTCCATAGTGGCTGTACTAGTTTGCATTCCCACCAACAGTGTAAGAGGGTTCGCTTTTCTCCACACCCTCTCCAGCATTTATTGCTTGCAGATTTTTGGATCGCAGACATTCTGACTGGTGTGAAGTGGTACCTCATTGTGGTTTTGATTTGCATTTCTCTAATAATGAGTGATGTTGAGCATCTTTTCATGTGTTTGTTAGCCATCTGTATGTCTTCTTTGGAGAAATGTCTATTTAGTTCTTTGGCCCATTGTTTGATTGGGTCGTCTATTTTTCTGGAATTGAGCTGTAGGAGTTGCTTGTATATTTTTGAGATTAGTTCTTTGCCAGTTGCTTCATTTGCTATTATTTTCTCCCATTCAGAAGGCTGTCTTTTCACCTTGCTTATATTTTCCTTTATTGTGCAGAAGCTTTTAATTTTAATTAGATCCCATTTGTTTATTTTTGCTTTTATTTCCAATATTCTGGGAGGTGGGTCATAGAGGATCCTGCTGTGATTTATGTCGGAGAGTGTTTTGCCTATGTTCTCCTCTAGGAGTTTTATAGTTTCTGGTCTTACATTCAGATCTTTAATCCATTTTGAGTTTATTTTTGTGTGTGGTGTTAGAAAGTGATCTAGTTTCATTCTTTTACAAGTGGTTGACCAGTTTTCCCAGCACCACTTGTTAAAAAGATTGTCTTTACTCCATTGTATATTCTTGCCTCTTTTGTCAAAGATAAGGTGTCCATATGTGTGTGGATTTATCTCTGGGCTTTCTATTTTGTTCCACTGACCTGTATTTCTGTCTTTGTGCCAGTACCATACTGTCTTGATGACTGTGGCTTTGTAGTAGAGCCTAAAGTCAGGCAGGTTGATTCCTCCAGTTCCATTCTTCTTTCTCAAGATTGCCTTGGCTATTCGAGGTTTTTTGTATTTCCATACAAATCTTGAAATTATTTGTTCTAGTTCTGTGAAAAATACCGCTGGTAGCTTGCTAGGGATTGCATTGAATCTATAGATTGCCTTGGATAGTATATTCATTTTCACTATATTGATTATTCCAATCCGTGAACATGGTATATTTCTCCATCTATTAGTGTTCTCTTTTATTTCTTTCATCAGTGTTTTATAGTTTTATATATATAGGTCTTCAGTTTCTTTAGGTAGATATGTTCCTAAGTATTTTATTCTTTTCGTTGCAATGGTGAATGGAATTGTTGCCTTAATTTCTGTTTCTACTTTCTCATTATTAGTGTATAGGAATGCAAGGGATTTCTGTGTGTTGATTTTATATCCTGCAACTTTACTATATTCATTGATTAGCTCTAGCAAATTTCTGGTGGAGTCTTTAGGGTTTTCTATGTAGAGGATCATGTCATCTGCAAACAGTGAGAGTTTTACTTCTTCTTTTCCAATTTGGATTCCTTTTATTTCTTTTTCTGCTCTGATTGCTGTGGCCAAAATTTCCAGAACTATGTTGAATAGTAGCAGTGAAAGTGGGCATCCTTGTCTTGTTCCTGACTTTAGGGGAAATGCTTTCAGTTTTTCACTATTGAGGATAATGTTTGCTGTGGGTTTGTCATATATAGCTTTTATTATGTTGAGGTATGTTCCTTCTATTCCTGCTTTCTGGAGAGTTCTTATCATAAATGGATGTTGAATTTTGTCAAAGGCCTTCTCTGCATCTACTGAGATAATCATATGGCTTTTATTTTTCAATTTGTTAATATGGTGAATTACATTGATTGATTTGCGGATATTGAAGAATCCTTGCATCCCTGGGATAAAGCCCACTTGGTCATGGTGTATGATCTTTTTAATATGTTGTTGGATTCTGATTGCTAGAATTTTGTTAAGGACTTTTGCATCTATGTTCATCAGTGATATTGGCCTGTAGTTTTCTTTTTTTGTGACATCTTTGTCTGGTTTTGGTATTAGGGTGATGGTGGCCTCATAGAATGAGTTTGGAAGTTTACCTTCCTCTGCAATTTTCTGGAAGAGTTTGAGTAGGATAGGTGTTAGCTCTTCTCTAAATTTTTGGTAGAATTCAGCTGTGAAGCCGTCTGGACCTGGGCTTTTGTTTGCTGGAAGATTTCTGATTAAAGTTTCAATTTCCGTGCTTGTGATGGGTCTGTGAAGATTTTCTATTTCTTCCTGGTTCAGTTTTGGAAAGTTATACTTTTCTAAGAATTTGTCCATTTCTTCCACATTGTCCATTTTATTGGCATATAATTGCTGATAGTAGTCTCTTATGATCCTTTGTGTTTCTGTGTTGTCTGTTGTGATCTCTCCATTTTCATTTCTAATTTTATTGATTTGATTTTTCTCTCTTTGTTTCTTGATGAGTCTGGCTAATGGTTTGTCAATTTTATTTATCCTTTCAAAGAACCAGCTTTTGGCTTTGTTGATTTTTGCTATGGTCTCTTTTGTTTCTTTCGCATTTATTTCTGCCCTAATTTTTAAGATTTCTTTCCTTCCACTAACCCTGGGGTGTTTCATTTCTTTTTTTCTAGTTGCTTTAGGTGTAGAGTTAGGTTATTTATTTGACTTTTTTCTTGTTTCTTGAGGTATGCCTGTATTGCTATGAACTTTCCTCTTAGCATTGCTTTTATAGTGTCCCACAGGCTTTGGGTTGTTGTGTTTTCATTTTCATTTGTTTCTATGCATATTTTGATTTCTTTGCTGATTTCTTCTGTGATTTGTTGGTTATTCAGAAGTGTGTTGTTCAGCCTCCATATGTTGGAATTTTTAATAGTTTTACTCCTATAATTGAGATCTAATCTTAATGCATCATGGTCAGAAAAGATGCTTGGAATGATTTTTGATTTTTTTGAATTTATCAAGGTTAGATTTATAGCCCAGGATGTGATCTATCCTGGAGAAGTTTCCGTGAACACTTGAGAAAAAGGTGAAATTCATTGTTTTGGGGTGAAATGTCCTATAGATATCAATTAGGTCTAACTGGTATATTGTATCATTTAAAGTTTGTGTTTCTTTGTTAATTTTCTTTTTAGTTGATCTGTACATAGGTGTGAGTGGGGTATTAAAGTCTCCCACTATTATTGTGTTATTGTTAATTTCCCCTTTCATACTTGTTAGCATTTGTCTTACATATTGTGGTGCTCCTATGTTGGGTGCATATATATTTATAATTGTTAAATCTTCTTCTTGGATTGATCCTTTGATCATTATGTAGTGGCCTTCTTTGTCTCTTTTCACAGCCTTTGTTTTAAAGTCTATTTTATCTGATATGAGTATTGCCACTCCTGCTTTCTTTTGGTCTCTATTTGCATGGACTATCTTTTTCCAGCCCTTCACTTTCAGTCTGTATGTGTCCCTTGTTTTGAGGTGGGTCTCTTGTAGGCAGCATATATAGGGGTCTTGTTTTTGTATCCATTCAGCCAGTCTTTGTCTTTTGGTTGGGGCATTCAACCCATTTACATTTAAGGTAATTATTGATAAGTACGATCCTGTTGCCATTTACTTTATTGTTTTGGGTTCAGGTTTATACACCCTTTTTGTGTTTCCTGTCTAGAGAATATCCTTTAGCATTTGTTGGAGAGCTGGTTTGCTGGTGCTGAATTCTCTCAGCTTTTGCTTGTCTGTAAAGCTTTTGATTTCTCCTTCATATTTGAATGAGATCCTTGCTGGGTACAATAATCTGGGCTGTAGGTTATTTTCTTTCATCACTTTAAGTATGTCTTGCCATTCCCTCCTAGCCTGAAGAGTTTCTATTGAAAGATCAGCTGTTATCCTTATGGGAATCCCCTTGTGTGTTATATGTTGTTTTTCCCTTGCTGCTTTTAATATTTGTTCTTTGTGTTTGATCTTTGTTAATTTGATTAATATGTGTCTTGGGGTGTTTTGCCTTGGGTTTATCCTATTTGGATCTCTCTGGGTCTTGGACTTGGGTGATTATTTCCTTCCCCGTTTTAGGGAAGTTTTCAACTATTATCTCCTCAAAGATTTTCTCATGGTCTTCCTTTTTGTCTTCTTCTTCTGGGACTCCTATAATTCTAATGTTGGAGCATTTCATATTGTCCTGGAGGTCTCTGAGATTGTCCTCATTTCTTTTAATTCATTTTTCTTTTTTCCTCTCTGATTCATTTATTTCTACCATTCTATCTTCTATTTCACTAATCCTATCTTCTGCCCCCATTATTCTACTATTTGTTGCCTCCAGAGTGTTTCTGATCTCATTTATTGCATTATTCATTATATATTGACTCTTTTTTATTTCTTCTAGGTCCTTGTTAAACCTTTCTTGCATCTTCTCAATCCTTGTCTCCAGGCTATTTATCTGTGATTCCATTTTTATTTCAAGATTTTGGATCATTTTCACTATCAATATTCAGAATTCTTTCTCAGGTAGATTCCCTATCTCTTCCTCTTTTGTTTGGTTTGGTGGGCATTTCTCCTGTTCCTTTACCTGCTGAGTATTCCTCTGTCTCTTCATCTTGGTTATATTGCTGCATTTGGGGTGGCCTTTCTATATTTTGAGAATTTGTGGAGTTCTCTTTATTATGGAGTTTCCTCACTGTGGGTGGGGTTGTATCAGTGGCTTGTCAAAGGTTTCTTGGTTAGGGAAGCTTGTGTCGGAGTTCTGGTGGGTGGAGCTGGATTTCTTCTCTCTGGAGTGCAGTGGAGTGACCAGCAATGGGTTATGAGACATCAATGGATTGGAGTAACTTTGAGCTGCCTGTATATTGAAGTTCAGGGGTGTGTTCCCGTGTTGCTGGAGAATTGTGTGATATGTCTTGCTCTGGAACTTGTTGGCCCTTGAGTGGTGCTTGGTTTCAGTGTAGGTATGGAGTTGTTTGATGAGCTCCTATTGATTAATGTTCCCTGGATTCAGGAGTTCTCTGATGTTCTCAGGATTTTGACTTAAGCCTCCTGCTTCTGGTTTTCAGTTTTATTTTTACAGTAGCCTCAAGACTTCTCCATCTGTACAGCACCAATGATAAAACATCTAGGTTAAAGATGAAAAGTTTCTCCACATTGAGGGACACCCAGAGAGGTTCACTGAGTTACATGGAGAAGAGAAGAGGGAGGGGTAGTTAGAGGTGACTGGAATGAGATGAGGTGGGATCAAAAGAGGAGAGAGCAAGCTAGCCAGTAATCACTTCCTTATGTGCACTCCACCATCTGGACCGCTCAGAGGTATTCAAGGATTTATACAGGGAAGAGGAGAGGGAGGAAGTAGACAGAGGTGGCCAGGAGGATAAAAGAGAGAAATGAAAAGGAGAGAGACAGATCCAGCCAGTAACCAGTTCCTTAGGTGTTCTCCACCGTCTGGAACACACAGAGATTCACAGAGATGGGTAGAGAAGAGAAGGGGGAGGGAGGAGACAGAGACAACCTGGTGGAGAAAAAGGAGAGTCCAAAGGAGGAGAGAGTGGTCAAGGTAGTAATCTCTCTCTCAGGTAAAATTGGGTAGTGGAGTTTGGGTTTTGAAATGTGCAAAATTGACAACAAAAACCAAAAAGCAAAGATTAAAAATCTAGAGTAGAGGTTGGATTTTCAAAAATACAATATTAAAGAAAAGAAGAAGAAGAAAAAAAAAAGCCACAAGAACTATTGAAAAACAACAACCACCACCACACATAGACTATATATGGCATTTGCTTTAAAAAATAAGGTCTTTTTTTTTGAAAAGTAATAGTAGGTTATAGAAATAAAAATTAAAGGTGAAATAGAGGACTTAACAATTTTAAAAAGTTAGAAAAAAAAGAATAAGAAGAAAAAACAACCACACAACAACATCAACAACAACAACAAAAAGAATGATCGTAAAAATAGTAAAGATATATCTGGCCCTTTCTCTGGTGTTGTGGGCAGTGTAGGGTCACTTCCATGGCGGTTCCCTCTGTTTAACTTCTTCTGTTTGCTGGTCTCTTCAGTGTCTGATTTCCGTCCTGACACAGGGGGAGCGGTGGTGGACACTTTTTTTTTTTAGGCTCACTTGTTCAGTCGCGCTGTGGGGAGGGAGGGATGCTGCAAACAAGTAACACTGTCGTGTGCACGCAGTGTCTCAGCCCCACTGGGCCTGCCCCTGCTTGCGGCGCACAAACCGCTCAGGCTCTATGTTGCTCTGCCGGGAACCGTCTGAGGCCGGCCCTAGGCTGCATGCATCTCCCTGGTCTAAGCCGCTCAGGTTCCGGCGCTCAGGTAGCCCTCAGAGGCGCAGATTCGGTTGGGACTGCGTTTTGTGCCCTTCCCAGGTCCGAGTAGCTCAGGTGTTTGGTGAGCACGGTCGCTGTGACTTATCGCCTTTCCCGTCTCTGCTGCTCAGTTTTCTGGGTGTACCGCTGGCGCCCCTTGTGAGGCAGATGGTGACTGTCCAGAACCCCTGGAAGTCTTAGCAAAGAAGCCTGCTTGCAGTTTGGTAGGTAAAGTCTCTCCGGGGCTGCGATTGCCCTGTTCCAGCCATTATAGCTCTGGCTGCCTGTCCCCAGCAGGGGATGGTCTGCAGCCGGCTATTTCCATTCCGTCCTTTGTTCTGTGCACGGTCCTGGCGGTGTCTTATGTTCAGGCTTTTCGCGTGGTAGCTATCCCACAGTCTGGTTTGCTAGTCCAAGTTAGTTCGTTCTGGTTATGCGAGGGGCGTTCCTGCCTGATTCTTAAGAAGCACTGCAGCCCGAGCCTCCCGCGCCTCCCTGCCCAGCCCCCACTTGCTAGTGGCGGATGCAGGCGTCTGCGCTGCTTTTCCACTGGGGGAGTTACTGTTGGGCTTGTAATCTGTTGGTTTTAATTATTTATTTATTTTTCCTTCCTGTTATGTTGCCCTCTGTGCTTCCAAGGCTTGCCACAGACTCGGCAGGGAGAGTGTTTCCTGGTGTTTGGAAACTTCTCTTCTTAAGATTTCCTTCCTGGGACGGGATTCCCTTCCCAGGAAGGAGCTCCCTCCCCACCTCCTTTGTCTCTTTTTTCATCTTTTATATTTTTTCCTACCTGTTTTTGAAGCCAGTGATCTGCTTTTCTGGGTGCCTGATGTCCTCTGCCAGCATTCAGAAGTTGTTTTGTGGAGTTTGCTCAGCACTGAAATGTTCTTTTGAGGAATTTGTGAGGGAGAAAGTGGTCTCCCCGTCCTATTCCTCCGCCATCTTAGGACCGCCCCCGGCTTTACATTATTAACATTCGACAGTGGTTAACACTCATCTGAAAAAAAGTGATTTACAAGAGAAATTATTTGATAGAATGGAAATCTGATGGAGGTAGGCATAAGGATTGTATAGTGAACACTAGAAAATAAGGTACAAGCTCAAAGTGTTCACCAAAATGTGTTAGTCTCTGGACCTGGTGGGTTTTTTTTTTTTTTTTTTCTCTCCCTGACTAATATCAAACCCTTAAAGTAAGAAAGAGGTAAAATCAAAACAAAGAAGCCACCCCCAGAGAAGCACCCCCAAGAACCTGTGTAGATGTATCCGTGACCCTAAACATAAGGCTGAAACCAAAATGGTCCATACATTCAGTGGTTGTAAGATTCAGTGGTTAGGAGTTGGGAAAGAAAGGGATAAAAGGGGATTGGAGTGGGGTGGTGAGAGGGAGCAGACTGGTTACTTGTCATCTCAAATCCCTAAACAAAGGTAGATATTCTTTTTCAGTTTTCAGCTGACTCTGGTCACAGATAGAACACATTTGGCTGCAATGACAAGGAGCACATTCAGTGTAGTAGAAGCTGGTATTTGGAGTAACCTCTGGTTTTAAAATGGAAAACCTCTCTTATTCAAAAAAGAAATTCATTGACTATTTACTCTGAATTTGGTGCTGATTATATAGCTAGCACCTATGTAGAAAACTTGACATAACACACAAACAAAAATAATGAAATATCAGACAGTTTTTACCACATCTCAGAAATATTTCTGTGTGTAACTTTTCCGTAAAATTGGAAAAAAAAAAAAAAAACCTGAAAGTGAAAGTCATTCAGTCTCATCCGATTCTTTGCAACTCTGAGGACTATGGCCCTCCAGGCTCCTCTGTCCATGGAATTCTCCAGGCAGGAACACTGAAGCGGGTAGCCATTCTCTTTTCCAGGGGATCTTCATGACCCCAGGATAAAACCCATGTCTCCTGCATCACAGGCAGTTTCTTTACTGTCAGAGCCACCAGGGAAGCCCTAACTTTTTAGGAAATCTCTGTGTATGTTTGGTTTGTGTGCCCATTTTTTTCACCTGGGATAGTTTTGAAATTATAGTACAATTATTTTTTCTTCTTAGTCACTGTCTTAAAGTTTACCCAGTCTGAAAGAATAGGTCTTCCTATTAAAGTTAGTTGTAGAGTTAATTTTTTAAGATATAATCTTCAAATAAAAACAAGCCTTTCCCTGTAAATTATGATTTAATATACATTAAGTCAGTTGTAGAATTTATTTTTTAAAATATAAATCTTCAAATAAAAACAAGCCTTTCCCTGGAAATGATGATTTAGTATATATAAAGTGAATGGACCTTGGTCATATATAAATCTTTTTTAAGCTCCTCTGATGATTCAGATCCATATCACCAACTGTGAATCAGTATATTCTAATAGAAAGAAAAAAAATAGCAATATATTCCCTGTAATATGAATAGAAAGTCATTTTTAACATAGCATCTGCGTTTGTTGCTGTTTGGGGTTTTTTTATTATAAGTATTTTCCTGTATCACCAAATTCCTTTTTATCTTGGTGAAATGTACATAGCATGAAATTTATCAGTTTAATCATTTTTAAGTGTACAATTGCACTCATCTCACATGCTAGTAAAGTAACGCTCAAAATTCTCCAAGCCAGGCTTCAGCAATACGTGAACCATGAACTTAGATGTTCAAGCTGGTTTTAGAAAAGGCAGAGGAACCAGAGATCAAATTGCCAACATCTGCTGGATCATCGAAAAACCAAGAGAGTTCCAGAAAAACAATTATTTCTGCTTTATTGACTATGCCAAAGCCTTTGATTGTGAGGATCACAATCAACTGTGGAAAATTCTGAAAGAGACAGGAATACCAGACCACCTGACCTGCCTCTTCAGAAACCTGTATGCAGGTCAGGATACAACAGTTAGAACTGGACATGGAACAACAGACTGGTTCCAAATTGGAAAAGGAGTACATCAAGGCTGTATATTGTCACCCTGCTTATTTAACTTATATGCAGAGTACATCATGAGAAACACTGGGCTGGATGAAGCACAAGATGGAATCAAGATAGCCAGGAGAAATATCAATAACCTCAGATATGCAGATGACACCACCTTTATGGCAGAAAGTAAAGAAGAACTAAAGAGCCTCTTGATGAAAGTGAAAGAGGAGAGTGAAAAAGTTGGCCTAAAGTTCAACATTCAGAAAACGAAGATCATGGCATCTGGTCCCATCACTTCATGGGAAATAGATGGGGAAACAGTATGAGACTTTATTTTTTCGGGCTCCAAAATCACTGCAGATGGTGACTGCAGCCATGAAATTAAAAGACACTTACTCCTTGGAAGGAAAGTTATGACCAACCTAGACAGCATATTCAAAAGCAGAGACATTACTTTGCCAACAAAGGTCCGTCTAGTCAAAGCTATGGTTTTTCCAGTAGTCATGTATGGATGTGAGAATTGAACTATAAAGAAAGCTGAGTGCCAAAGAATTGATGCTTTTGAACTAGGGTGTTGGAGAAGACACTTGAGGGTCCCTTGGACAGCAAGGAGATCCGACCAGTCCATCCTAAAGGAGATCAGTTCTGAGTGTTCATTGGAAGGACTGATGTTGAAGCTGAAACTCCAATACTTTGGCCACCTGATGCTAAGAGCTGAATCACTGGAAAAGACCCTGATGCTGGGAAAGATTGAGGGCAGGAGGAGAAGGGGATGACAGAGGATGAGGTGGTTGTATGGCATCACTGACTCAGTGGACATGAGTATGAGTAAACTCTGGGAGTTGGCGATGGTCAGGGAATCCTGAGGTGCTGCAGTCCATGGGGTCGCAAAGAATCAGACATGACTGAGCAACTGAAATGAACTGAAGTGTACAATTCAGCGGTATTAAGAAAATTCACACTGTTGTATAGTCATTGAAAAGTGAAAGTGTCAGTCACTCAGCCATGTCCAACTCTTTGTAACCCCATGGACTGTAGCCCACCAGGTTCCTCTGTCCATGGAATTCTCTAGGCAAGAATACTGGAGTGAGTAGCTATTCCCTTCTCCAGGGATCTTCCTGACCCAGGGATCAAACGGTGGTCTCCTGCACTACAGGAAGTTTCTTTACCATACAAACCACCTTACCACTGTCAATTCCAGAGCTTTTTCATCATGGCAAAAAGAAGCTTTACAAATCATGCCTCTCATATCCCCAGCCCCTGGAGAAAAATCATATTTTTAAACATCATTTCATATTAACTACAAAATATCCCCTATATGGATATGCTATAGTTTACTGAACCGTTGTTATAACTTTGTACAATTATATTGTTTCCAGATTTGTCTTTCTAAGACTTACATGAACACTGGGGTTGGTGAGTGAGAGTGTGTGTGTGTGTGTGTGTGTGTGTGTGTCTATTTGGTTCTTCTTCATATCTCTTTTTTCTATGCTGAGATGTTCTATTTTTTATTTGTTTCAAGTATATTTACAATTTCTTATTGGATCATTGTGTAAGAGATGCTATAAAGTATCACATGATTCCATACTTACATTCATATATATATATGTATAATTCATGCATAGCATAATATATATGTTATACATTATATTTTTATGTCTTTGAAATAAACTCAGGGAAGTGAATATATTGGATCACATGTGTAGTATTTTAAAGCTTTAGTGCTCTTAACCAAAAAGCTTGATTAAAATTTTGTCTTTATTATTAGGAAGAGAGTTTCATCACATTCTCTATAAGACCATTTATCATATTTGGTAGATAATTATGTCTAGTAGTTTTAACTTCTCTAAAGCAGCTTATTATTAAAGAATTTTTATGTATTTGTTAGGCATTTTATTTTGTAAATTACCAGGGTATTTGACTATTTATCTTCTTGAATATTACTGTTCATTTTATCCTTTTATTAGGTGATCATATCTGCTATAGATACTCAGTTTATTGTTAGTTATTTTCAAAATATAAAGTGTGAAATGTTTAAGCGATAAAATCTTTAACCTTTGGGATTGTTGTCTTTTGTTCTTACCTTAAAAATTTTTTTCCCAAATAAAGAGTCAGTAATCACTTATTTTTTCAGATTTTTATGGTTTAACATTTTTTTCCATTTAACTCTTACATGTACCTAGAATTGCTTTACAGGTTTTGTATTCAATGAAAAGAAAAACTTTTTCCCACAAATAACTAATGCATTACCAGATATCTATTTGTACCAAAAAAAAAAATCTTTCCCACTGATATATTTTTTTCTTGTTGTTTTTTTGGTCAAAGTATCATTGATTTACAATGTTGTGTTAATTTCTGCTATACAGCAAAGTGATTCAGTTATGTGTATGTATTATATATCTACCATATAAATACATATGCACACATTCTGTTTTATATTCTTTTCCATTATGGTTTACCATAAGACACTGAATACAGTTCTTGTGCTATACAAGAGGACGTTGTTGTTTATCTATCCTATCTATATTAATTTACATCTGCTGGTCCCAAACTCCCGATCCATTCCTCTCCCCACCCTCCACCTTGGCAACCACAGCTCTGTTTTCTATGTCTGTGAGTCTGTTTCTATTTTCTAGATTGGTTCATTTGTATCATGTTTTAGATGCCACCTACGTGATATCATAGGTTTTATGGTATTTGTGTTGCTCTTTCTGACTAACTTCACTTAGTATGATAATCTCCAGGTCAGTCCACATTGCTGCAAATGGTATTATTTCATTCTTTTTGTGCTGAGTAGTATTCCACTATATATTATGCACCACATCTTCTTTATCCATTTATCTGTTGATGGACATTTAGCTTGTCTCCATGTCTTGACTGTTGTGAATAGTGCTGCTATGAACATAGAAGGGCATGTATCTTTTTAGATTATAGAGTTTTGTCTGGATAATGCCCAGAAGAGGGATTGCCAGATCATATGATAATTCTGTTTTTAGTTTTTGGAGGAACCTTATGCTCTTTTCCACAGTGGCTGTAACTTTCCTACTGACTTATGATTGCATCTTCAACCTATCAATCTATGTCAGCAATGTGCTAGCTAGATCTGCATCAAGACTACCTATCCTATTTCAATAATTATCTTTTTATTCTTGTACCAGTGCCACACTGTTATTATAATTTCATTAATTTTTAACTTTTAATTTTTATTGTGAGGAATTTTAAGAATGTACAAAAGAGATAAAATTATATTATATAGTCTTATGTATTCATCAAAAAACATTATTTTTAAAGCATGATTTAGAAAAAGCAAAAATGAAATGGCAAAGAAAAAGGAGAGATTAACAATCCTACCATTACATCTTGTTCAGTTATGACTTAGTGTCTATCAATAAAATAAGTATAAACTAAAAAGCCCCATGTAACGTGATAGAGGAAAAGCAGTTGTTCTGAGAGTACTAGCTAAGGAGAGCCAGTGACACCAGAGCCAGAACAAAGACTATAGAGATTCTACATGAGGTTCTTATATTCCTGACAGGCATGGAAAAAAGAAAAGTTGTATAAGAGGCACGTGAGTTCATAAGAAGTGATGAACCTTTTCTTTACATGAAATTCAAAGAGGAATGTTTTATTTAAACAGCATGGAACAAAATGGGCAGTGTCCTCCAAAGTAGAACTGTAGGAGATAACAAAGCAAACTTTAGATTACTTTTTCTCTTCTCAACTTTGGATAAAAACCAAAGTCTGTTTTTAATCACTGTCTTGGGTAAATTTCAACCAAGAGCTAAAATAGCATCATCCAGGTATATAGTTTTTTTAAAGATGCTTAGCAAATCTAAGATCTTCAGCCATAAGTTTTTAATTAATGGTACCTATGTCATGACTAAAAGACTGATAAACCTATCATTGTTCTTTTCTTAGGAAAAAGCCACCTTGCTTTTGACTGGTAATTCTCAAATATGGTGTAGGGCTTTTTATAATAGAGGTTGAATAGCTTTTTTAAAATGCATGGTTTAACAAACTTATGGTTACCAGGGTATAAGCCAGGGAGATGGATAAATTGAGAGATTGGGATTGACATATACACTGTGCTGTATATAAAATAGATAACTAAAAAGAACCTGCTGTATAGCACAGGGAAACTTTGTTCAATACTCTGTAATGGACTTTATGAGAAAATATTTTTTAAAGGAGTGGATATATGTATATGTATAAATGAAACTATTTTTCTGTATTCCTGAAACTAATACAACATTGTAAATCAACTATATTCCACTAATTTTTTTTGAAAATGCATGTTTTAAGATTCATGTTCCAGTTAAGATGGAGTAAATACATTCTATACTATATCTCCCATTGAACTCAACTGTCAAATATGAGCAGAATGCATGGAGCAGCTATCTGAGGACTCTGGAAAGTAATTAGTACCAGGCAGTTTTGGGAAGAAGACTAGAATTTGAAATGCCACCAAAATGGTTGTGAGTTTATTATTTTTTTCCCTTTGAACATCACTGTGGCTGAACACAGTACAACCTGAAACCCCATAGAGAGCCCCGGGGGTACAGAGAGTGCTCCAGAAGAAGCCTTCTCCTCCAAACTTGAGAAGAAGGGGAAAGGGACTTCTAATGGTGGAGACAGTGTGGAAAATGGTTTTACCTTCTTTTCCTTCTCTTGGTTCATTCCCACCATGTTCTATAGACATTCCCATAATAACAGTGACAAAAACTGGGCCTGGAGCTAGCAGGAACCAAAACTCTAGGGAAGGGCACCTTTCTCTTCAGTGATGGAAATGTGGTCCCAAGGGAGTGGGGCAGCGCTTCCATTGCCTTTGCTTCCTTCTCTGTCCTTTGCCACTTGGGCCTAGAACATGGGTGTGGTCACAAATGTGCAGGACAGAAAGGGTAACTAAAGCCCAACTCTCAGGCCAGAGGCCAAAAGAGGAACCCAAGGAAAATGAAAACACCTAGGAGACTGGAGAGGAGAGCTCAAAGAAAAACAAAAACCCATAAAGTGGTTTATGAACACGTGGGCTTCCCCTGAGTTATGCAGGCAGGAGTCTGATGCTAATCAGCAGATCGAAGACTTGTGAGAACTGAACTAACTGATAGACCATGGATAGGGTTCCAGACTCACCACTGAGTGACACAGATGGGGGACAGATCTTAATAGTACTGCAAAGGCTTTGAAAATTAAAAAGATATTAGAAACAGTGCTCATAGATTGAAATTTGTCATCTGAACCTAACCAGTTTGATTGCCTGCTAAAACAAAAATATCATTAATTTTCATCAGATTCAAACAAGACACAGACTTTTATAATATAATATTCAAAATACATCCAAATTACTGGCCATACAGAGGATGAGAAAAACCTTAAACTGCGTGGGAAAAACAATCAACAGACCTCAATATCAAACTGATACACATATTGAAAGTATCTGGCCAAGGCTTTATAGCAGCTATTATTATATAATGTCAAGAGTGAACATTTTAGAAACCAGTGAGCTAAAATGGATGGGAATGGGCGAATTTAACTCAGATGACCATTATATCTACTACTGTGAGCAAGAATCCCCTAGAAGAAATGGAGTAGCCCTCATAGTCAACAAAAGAGTCTGAAATGCAGTACTTGGGTGCAGTCCCAAAAATGACAGGATGATCTCAATTCTTTTCCAAGGCAAACCATTCAACATCAGTAGTTAGAGAAATGCAAATTAAAACCTCAATGAAGTATCACTACATATCTATCAGAATGACTAAAATTAAAATAAATAGAGGCAACACCAAATGCTGGAGAGGATATACAGAAATAGATCACTTGTATATTTCAGTAAGAATGTAAAATGATACAGCCATTCTGGAAAATAATTTGGCAGTTTCCCAAAAGATTACTTACTATATTATCCCATTGATTAGAACTCTTGAGATGAAAAATTTATAGAAATGGGGACCAGATTACTGGTAGCCCAAGATGAAGAGGATGGAGGTGGGAGAGAAGTGGGTATGGCTACAAAAGGACAACTTGAGAGATTGCTTTGTTGATGGAAATATTTTGTATCTTGATTGTATCAGTGTCAATATTGTGGTTGTAACATGGAACTATTGTTTTACAAGATATTACCATTTGGGGGAAACTGAGTAAAAAGTACACTGGACCTCTTCATCCTATTTCTCACAACTGTGTATGAATCTATGATTGTCTCAAAATAAAAAGTTAACATTTTTAGTATTTTTTTTTTCTCTTGTCGCTTCTAGATGAATGATTTGGAATTCCATGGGCTGTTATATCAATGTATGATTAAGGGTCACTTCATAGTAACCTAATAAGTGAGTTACTCAAATATTCATTTAAAACTTGATATTCATTATTAGAACTAGATTACTCTGGCTTTTAATTCTGAATTCTTCTAAGAAAGCTGTGTGCCAGGCAGGGTTTCACAGAACTGTGAAGCTCTTGCTGTGCGCATAGGCACCATCTAGTCATTGGAAACCCTGAGCTATGGGAGTAGAATACATTGTACTGTTATCTTATCAGACTATAATTTTTTATTTCTCCTAGTGGTGTTTTATTTTTAATCTAAAATTACTCTTGGTTTAGCCTCACGATGATCAGTTGAATTTGTTGGAGTTGCTTGCTTAACTTGATACTGTATAGAAATTCCTATCTATATAACTATGTCTAGCCAATACACTTTTCAGTAAGTTGACTTGCATGTATTTTTTGTGTTGTGGATCAAAATGAGTCATCCTTTTCTGAATTGCTAAAACCAACCTATACACAATCCCAAAGAAATTGCTTAGACACTGACCCTTCATTGTTATCAAGGAACTATCTTTCCACGGGAAAGATAGAGTGGATGGGCCAGGAGGTCTTTTGCTCCACTAACCACCCATGACAAAAGAAGTAATGAAAGCTTTAACCTTGCACTTGTTTGACTACTAATAGTCCTCACTGAATTTAATAGCAAAAAGGTCCAGGGCAGGAGTGCTGGCAAATGCAGGTATTATGTTATTGAATGAAACAAGACCCAGATACATTGAACACCAACTGCATAAACAGCAATGGTGGCTATTGTTATGAATGTTAATGATTTTGACTTGCGTTAAGGTCCCTGTATAAATTCTTCCTACTTCAATCCAAAGATGCACTGTTAAAATCTGTTTTCATTTCTCAAAGAACAAAGTGGGCTTTGTACACTTGCTGGTGCCATTTGTGGCAGAGAAGGACTTTCTCGGATTGCTTTGGGATGATGAAGAGCATGTCTCTCATCCAAGAACTGAAACGATACCTTCAGGTGAGTCCGGAGTCCAAATCCTCAAAGGAGGGATTTAGGAAAGCATGTGAGAGGATCAGGTTTAAACCAAATAATCCCTGAAGAAGAAATTCCGTTCAGGTTCTTTCTTTAAAACAGGAAATTAAACAGAGTCATTATAAGGCAAACTCAAGAGAGTGGTAGCACCATCCCTCCCTACTGTTAGTTGCATGAATTTCATTTTGGGTCATCTGTGAATTGAAAACTTGATTTAAATTCGATCCTGGTGACCATAGCTCATTGCACGTACAACGATCAGAATTCTAGGTAAAATGCGTCATTTTCGAAACATGTAATATACCTGAAATACAACTCCTTGCATAATTATCAAGATTTAAGTCTCCTGGAGGATTATTTTAAATACTTCATTAAATTCATGGGCCTATTTCCAAAACTTAGAGCAATTGAGAGAGCTAGCTTACAGAGCATGAATTCTTTCAAGACACTGGTACAGTTAACATATTTTATTAAAATTACTTGAGGCAAGCCAAAAAGCTGGATTGGTGAAGCAGGCATTGGTTGGCATACTTTACAGATTTTGTTTTTATTTGTCAGTTTCATTAAGTGAATATCAGCAGAATAGCCAACACAAGACTGAAACCCCACCCAGTAAATAACTCTTGCAGTTGCTCTCAACCAGGTTTCTCTGCACCACTGAATTGTATATTGTTCTTTAAGAACACAAGAAGAAAGGCTTCATGTACATCAGGGCAGAATGTTGGTGAACATTCCTCTTAAAGCATTAATGGGAATGAAAATGTGTTCCCATTTCTCACAGAAAGTAATCTGATTTAATTAATTAATTTAATTAGCGTTACTGATTGTATTGGGATTTTTTTTCCCCCTTTGAGCCAAATGAGGGATTTAGGGAAAACTGGTCAACTCAGTCTTCAGTTGCTTTATTCTAACAGATCAGAGAGTTAAAGTCCTAGAGGTGGGAGAATATTGGCAGATACAGCAGTGCCAGGAATGTTTCAGGAAGAGTAAGAGGGGCAGTAAAAAGGAGCTCAGATGGGTGGGAGACTGTAGGAGATGAGGTTGGAGTAACAGGGCCCCACTGCATCAAGCCTTGCAGCCCCAGTATGACAACTTTGTTGTTTTTTGTTGTTGTTTTTTACTCTGAATGAGAAAAAGAAGAATCAAAGGCAAGACTTTCCAGCAGAATAGTGACAAGATCTGGAAGTGGAAGTAGAATCAGCATCTCTGGAACCCCAGATCCCCAAATGGAAATCAGGGACTGCTGAGGAGGGGGGAGGGGAGCAGATGCTGGGGAGACAGCCAACAATGTGTACAGCACACTCAATTTCCCACAGTGAATGATAGAAAATAAAACAAAGCATGCTTTTGAAACCAGGAATACTCACACATGTGTAGCACACACATTCGCAGAGAGGGAGAGAGAGAGAAAGAGAGAATGTTGCATCCCAAATACCTTTGTGGCCACGACAAAGTGAACAAAGTACAGAAACAGAAGAATTAAAAATCACTGAAGTGCTTTGATCAAAAAAAAATTTTTTTTTAAATTAGGGTCACTTTGAGGAGTTCCCACTCCTCAGGAGTACATCTTCTTAGTTCCATCTGTCCAGTGTTTCAGGAAACAGTCTGTTTTGGCAGTTAACTGGGTCTACAGTTCTTACATAAAATATGTTAAACATCTGTCCCTGATCAATTTAAATATCACTGCCTTTATTGTGTCTAATGTTAGCCCATCAAAATGTAACTTACAAGAGAAGATTTTTTTCCCCCTACCCAGTCTTAACAACTGCTTCTTTGCAGCATAATCGTTCTCTCAGGACTAAACAGGAAATTTTCTAAGTATGATAGTTATTCAGTTTCTTTGTAGACAGGTGACACTAATTTGGGGACCACTTGACTGAATGAATCTGACTCAACCCCTATTTAAAGATATCTCCACTCCTGTTTGTAGCTCAGAGATAGTTCTTTTTGTCCTCCAGGGCACCCCCAAACCCATATTCCATGAAAGGATGAACTTCCATCAATACTAACACACTGACCATGGTGGAATTTCCAGCCAGCCAAAATTCTGATACTCCCAAGGCAGCCCCTTAGGAAAGGTTCTCTATACACATAGCACCATGAATACTGCCCATTATTGAGTGTCTACTGTATACCTGGTCCTGGTTGAGCCCTTCACATATGGTAATCCAGCTTCACCCCTTACAGTTGTGCACCCTTACATAATGTACTTAATCTTTCTGAGCCCCAGATTCCTCATCCTCAGTAAAATGGTCTTGTTGTAAGAAGTAAATAAATAAATCCATGTGAAGTACTTAGAACAGTACCTGACACATCATACACACTAAATGTGTAGCCTTTGAATTATCTAATTTAATAATCTTCATAACACAGTTATGAAATAATATTGTTATGTTCCCTACCTTACTGAACTGAGCACTGAAAAATAGATGCTTTTGAACCATGATGTTGGAGAAGACTCTTGAGAGTCCCTTGGACTGCAAGGAGATCCAACCAGTCCATCTTAAAGGAAATCAGTCCTGAATATGCACTGGAAGAACTGATGCTGAAGCTGAAACTCCAATACTTTGGCCTCCTGATGTGACGAACTGACTCATTGGAAAAGACCCTAATGCTGGGAAAGATTGAAGGCAGGAGGAGAAGGCGACAGCAGAGAATGAGATGGTTGGATGGCATCACTGACTCAGTGGACATGAGTTTGAGTAAATTCTGGGACTTGGTGATGGACAGGGAGGCCTGGCATGGTGCAGTCCATGGGGTTGCAAAGAGTCAGACATGACTGAGCAACTGAACTGAACTGAACTGAACACTTTACTGATTGAGGGTAAGAAGAGATAAAGACAATAGCAATGATCATTAATAATAACTGGGCTGTGCAGGTTATATACATTATCACTATTCTCAATGGGGAACCACCCTCAAAGAGATTAATGTCACTTGGCTGGATTGATGGAGCCAAATTTCAAACCAAAGTTGTCTGATAGGAATATCTATATTCTTCCCATTACACCAAGCTATCTCCCTCCCTGAGGCTGAGTGAATGAATGTGTGCATGCATGCTCAGTAGTGCCCAAGTCTTTGCGATCCCATGGACTGTAGCCTGCCAGGCTCCTTTGTCCATGGAATTTTCCAGACAAGAATACTAGAGTGGGTTGCCATTACCTTCTCCAGGTGATCTTCCCAATCCAGGGATCAAAAACACGTCTCTTGTGTCTCCTGAATTGCCAGGCAGATCATTTTATCTCTGTGCCACCATGGAGGCCCTCCTCCTTGAGAGTTTGATCTAAATAGTAGAAATCACATTTCAGTGAAATTTTTACCAAATTGGCCAGTGGGTTTTGAATAGCTTGTGTTCTTCACTTGACCAAATCAGTAAGCTTGGCATTTTCAGATTATGAGTTTTTACATTTCTTTACTTAAGTGGTATCTTTTTTCTCCAGTGCTATGCTTTTTTCCTATTTCTTCTCTTGGTTAAAAAGTTAAAGTGATTTTAAAAGTAGGCTTTAAGTGTGTTTCTTGATATTAAAGCCTGTCTCAGGAAATGACTTGGCAGGGGAGGGTGGGGAGGTGTGCCCATATGGATTGAACAAAGGCAGGCCCTGCAGCACCAGAGCCAGTGTTGTCTTACTTAAGCAACAAGTTTCAAAACAAAGAATATTGATACAGGCCTGAGTAAGAACTGGGTTTCTTACAGTGACGTTCAGACATGATTCTGCATTAAATTCCTTTGTCTGGTAAAGATTACTGGGCAGGACTGGCTGAATTCAGAGATATGGAGGTCAGACCCAGCCATACACAGTGTAATAAGTAAACCCTGGGGTCCACAGGCACAGTACAAGTTGGAACATCTCATTTGCATATATGACTTTTTCTGATCCTCATAGTCTGTAGAACCGGCATCCAGAATCAGATTGGAGCTCTTTACAAATAAGAAGTGAGACAACAGGAAATCTCTTACAACTAGCCAGTCAAGGAGAGTCTGAGAATAGCGAGGATGGGAAATTATAGTCAGGAGAGACCAAGTCTCTCTCATGCTCTAATCCTTCTAAGCTCAGTTTATGTGAGAAATCCAAGCCTATAAACTCAATGGCCCAGAGACCCCAACAATATAGGTCTTTTCCCCCTCTACACCCCCACCTGCTTAGTCACAAGGTGGAGATGTTACCGTAGAGGAGGAATCTTGGACTTCCTCTCAGCCTGCATGATGCTGTTAATCCAACTTTACAACACCGTGAACCTCAGATGATATTTGTATATCCTGTTTCTGGTTAGAACCAAGCTCCTCAGTGAGATGGTAGGGACGGCAGGGGAAATAAAAATCATACTAATGGCCCAACTACTGAGGACTTAGGAGGGGGCCCTCTTTAGCCCAGCACTTAATGTGTAGCATCTCATTTGATCTTTGCAACCTAAGAGGTAGGTCCTCTTTTATCCCCATTTTGTAGATGAGGAAACAGAGGCACAGAGAGGTTGGGTGATTTACCAGGAATGTTCAGTAGGACAGAGGCATGATGCTGTTTCCTAACTGCTCTGCTCAGCAGTCTCAGAGATTTGGTCCCAGTTAGTCAAAGGCTCCCATATGCTAGTGGCCAACCAATTGATTCAGTTAGATACACTTATGTGGAAAACAGCAAAAGAAAGGGAGTATGTTATTGCCCACATGCCTTTGATGTTTGATTATGGCTATGACCAGGTCTCAGTTGAAACTGATCAGCAGCAAGTGTCTGAAAAACAAACAGGTCACAATATGGTCATGACTGATTGTTTCAGTTTATAGGGATCCTAGGCTTTTTTTCTGGGACAGGGGCAAACCCAACACAGCGATAGCCAGTTCTGCTCTGTATTGTTAAAAGCAGTTGACGTCTGCAGGGTAGTCACCATGTGCCAAGCACTGATGTGGAATTTTCCATACATTTTCTCATTTAACCATCACAGTAATCCCAGCCAGTACAATAGTACCTTCTGTGAACCCACTTTCCAGGTGAGATGAGTGATGTATAGAGTGAATTTAGGCTTCAAAGTAGAATCTGTGTGACCTCAGAGCCTGAGATGTCCCTGTATTAGTCAAAATTTTCCAAAGAAACAGAGCCTATAGGACACGTATAAATATATATGAGGAGATTTATTACAGGAATTGGCTAATGCAGTTACAGAGACTGCAAAGTCCCCCAATTTTGCCACCTATAGTTGAGATCAGGGAAGCTGGTGGTGTAAGTCAGTCCGAGTTCAAAGGCTCAAGAACCAGGGGAGCCAGTGGTTTAAGTCCGTGTCTTAGTCTGAAGGTCTAAGAACCAGGAACACCAGTGTCCAAGGGCAGAAGATGGATGTCTCAGCTCAAGCTAAGGGAGAGCGTATCTGCCCTTACTTTGCTCTTTTGTTCTGCTCAAGCCCTAACAAATTGGATGATGTCCACCCCTAGTGATGCGGGCCATCTTTACTCCACTTACAGATTCAAATGCTAATCTCTTCCTAAAACGCCCTCACAGACACACGCAGAGATAATGTTTTATTGGTGATCCATGTATCCTTTAGTCCAGTCTGTTCAGTTCAGTTCAGTCACTCAGGTGTGTCCAGCTCTTTGCAGCCCCATGGACTGCAGCATACCAGGCTCCCCTGTCCTTCACTGTTTCCCAGAGTTTACTTAGATTCATGTCCATTGAGTCTGATGCTATCTAACCAGCTCTTCTTCTGCCACCCACTTCTCCTTTTGCTTTCAATCTTTCCCAACATCAGGGTCTTTTCCAATGAATCTGTTATTTGCATCAGATGGCCAAAGTATTGGAGTTTCAGCTTTCAGCATCAGTCCTTCCAGTGAATAGTCAGGACTGATTTCCTTTATGAGAGACTGGTTGGATCTCCTTGCAGACAAAGGGACTCTCAAGAGTCTTCTCCAACACCACAGTTCAAAAGCATCAGTTCTTTGGCACTCAGCTTTCTTTATAGTCCAACTCTCACATCCAAACATGACCACTGGAAAAACCATAGCTTTGACTAGGTGAACCTTTGTTGGCAAGGTAGTGTCTCTGCTTTTTAATATGCTGTCTAGGTTGGTTATAACTTTCCTTCCAAGGAGCAAGCATCTTTTAATTTCATGGCTGCAGTCACCATCTGCAGTGATTTTGGAGCCCAAAAAAATAAAGTCTCTCAATGTTTCCACTGTTTCCCCCTCTATTTGCCATGAAGTGATGGGACCAGATGCCATGATCTTAGTTTTCTGAATGTTGAGTTTTAAACCACCTTTTTCACTCTCGTCTTTCACTTTCATCAAGAGGCTCTTTAGTTCTTCACCTTCTGCCATAAGGGTGGTGTCATCTGCATATCTGAGGTTATTGATATTTCTCCTGGCAATCTTGATTCCAGCTTGTGCTTCATCCAGTCCAACATTTCTCATGATATACTCTGTATATAAGTTAAATGAGCAAGGTGACAATATACAGCCTTGACATACTCCTTTCCTGATTTGGAACCAGTCTGTTGTTCCATGTCCAGTTCTAACTGTTGCTTCCTGACCTGCATACAGGTTTCTCAGGAGGCAGGTCAGGTGGTCTGGTATTCCTGTCTCTTGAAGAATTTTCCATAGTTAGCCCAGTCAAGGTGACATTTAAAAGTAATTATCACACTTGCCTTTCCAACAGGGAGTAGTTAAGATAGAGGTCAGTGGAAGACAGAGGAGACTGTAAGTTCAGCTCTAACTTGGCTGTTTTCACACTTAGCGATCCTATGATAGTTCCTTGTCCCAATCTGGACTTCAGTCTTTTCCATTCAGAGCTGGAGATATTGCCCTAATTCAATTACAGACCACTAATCAATCTTTAAAAGACTTGGAACTTACCATGAGAGAAGCTGGAAGTCTCTTTTTACTGAAAAACTATATGTTATAGGCATTCTGTTGTCCTAGAAGCCACATATGAAAAGTCTTAAAGACCTCAGTTGTCCTGCAGAAATGCATATGATAGTGATATTCAAATTTGTCTTATAAATAAAGTAAAATACCAGTTTTCCATGAAAAAGCCTTCTCCCTACTCCTGGTGTGAGAACTGCTTCACTTAATAATATTTTTAAATGTATCCCTTCTGACATTAAATTTGACAAGCCTAGGACCATGTTTCTCAGGGAAAGATCAAAAGGGGGCAGGGGAATAACTTATATAATGAACACATTGTGTTCCCATGTATCTGTTGTTTCTTTAATACAAACAAAATCTTGGCTGGTAAGGGTACCCAGAAGTTAGACCAAAGTATTGTAAGATGCTTAAAATATGCTGAGAAACAAGTACACCAGTGATAATTAATAAAGCATATGATTGAATAAAACAGTTAGTTTTGATTATAGAAATACAAATAGGACCTAATTAGCAGAACTTTTCATTACTATCTCTTGGTTGAGGACAGTCAACATTTGGTATATTGCTATCACACCCACGTGCATAATTGCTTAGTTGATTTTGGCTGGACAGACTGGATGGAAGTCAGGATGGACAAACAGTTGAGGGCAGTTACAGTGCTGAAGTTTTTGTATTCATATCACTTCTAGTGAGTCAAAGACAACATGTGTATAAATCGAAAATGTTCTATATTATCAAACCAAGCTTCTTGTAAGAATTGCCTCCATATGATGTCTGTATTCCAGCAGTTTCTGTAATTGCATAGGAACAACCCTTCATCCCATGCTTTCCATTACTCCAGGATGCAAAAGAGGCTGAGTTGCTGAGTCAGCTGCAATCTGGCTTCCTTTGTCATCAATCCACCACATCAGTCGGTTAGTATAGAGTTTTCAGTCACCAGCATGTTGCCAAAGACGATAAATACATTTTCTTTCCTATCCTTCTTGACTTCTTTAGTAATTGTTACTCTGTTTACAGCCCCTCCTCTTTAAGAACACATTCTGTTCTGTGATGCCCCTCTCCTGGTTTTCTTTCTGCCCTTGTAGTTACACCTTCTCCATTTCCTTTGCCCATGTTCCTCTTTCTGCCCACTTGCAATGGGACTTCATTAGTGATCAGACACACTTTCCCTCCATGAATAATTACTATAAATCTCATGCCTGTAACTATTGTAATGATGCTATAGCTTCCTTTACGTCCTTACTGGTAATGCCTTTTGCCACAGGTCTTGTCACTTGTCTCCTGCATTAGTTTAATGCCTTCCTCATTTTTCTCCTTGCTCCCAATTTGACATCCCAGCTTCAATTTCTTCTGTACTAGTATTTCTAGATTGAAAATGTGATCCCATTTGTTCTTTGTTCTCCGTCCTCTAGACTTCTCTTTACAAAGTCATTTTGACTACAGGTAATTAGGGTAGTTTATAACTCTTCAGGGCTAAGTGACTCCAGAGGCTAGGGTCATAAAGGTGATGGCTGCTGTCACAAACACAGGTTTGCTTCCTAAGGGAAAGCCATACCAAGGTTAAAATGAAGGCTAAAAATTGGTCCTAAAACCAAAAGAAATAAGAATCAAATAGATACCATTCGGTTAATAATTTCTCAGAGAAAAGCAATAAAACAGAGAAGTTAAGACCAATCTTGGTTGGCTACATGAACTTGCAATCTGTTTTCCTTACATGTAGAAGGGGAATAATGGGGTATAAAATAATGAGCATGTTTTAAAGCCCCCAGGTTCCCTGCCTTGATAGATAGTAGACATGATTCAACGTCCCAATGGCTAGCTACAAACACTAGGTTGAGCAAAAGCCACCAGAAAGAAGCCATATTCAAAATGTAGATCTAGTGTTCCCTGTTAGCCCAGTTGATGACAATTTGCTTGTTGTTTGCTTCATGAAGGCAGAAGGTGGACCTGTTTTGTTCCCCATTGCATCCTTGGTGCTTTCAACAGCCCCTGGCACATGATAGGTATTAGATAACCTTTCTTTTTTGAAATACAGCTGATTTATACTGTGTTAATTTCTGCTGTACAGCAAAATAATTGTTATATATATATATATATACACACACATATTCTTTTTTATTTATTCTTTTCCATTGTGGCTTTTTATAGGATACTGAATATACTCCTGTGTGCTATACAGTGGGACCTTGTTGTTTATCCATTCCATGTACAATAACTTACATCAGCTAACCCCAGCTTCTCACTCCACCCCTCCCCAATGCTCCAACTTGGCCACCACAAGTCTGTGGTGTCCATTCTCTATGTCCATTAGTCTATTTCTATTTCATAGATAGGTTCATGTGTGTCATATTTTAGATGTCACATGTAACTGATACCATATGATATTTGTCTTTCTGACTTACTTCACTTAGTATGATACGCTCTAGTTGCATCCATGTTGCTGCAAATGGCATTTATTTCATTGATCTTCTTTATCTAGTCATCTGTTGACGTACATTTAGGTTCTTTCTAAGTCTTAGCTATTGTGAATAGTGCTGCTGTGAACATAGGGGTACGTGCATGTTTTTATATTAGAGTTTTGTCTGGACATGTGCCCAGGAGTGGGATTGCTGGATCATATAGTAACTCTATTTTTACATTTCTGAGCAACTTCCCTACTGTTTTCCACAGTGGGTATACCAAAACTTACATTCCCGCCAACAGCATAGGAAGGTTCCCTTTTCTCCACATCCTCTCCAGCATTTATTATTTGTGGAGTTTTAATGATGGTCATTCTGACCAGCATGAGGTGGTTCATCATTGTAGTTTTGATTTTCATTTCTCGAATAATTAGTGATGTTGAGCATCTTTTCATGTGCCTATTGGCCATTTGTGTGTCTTAATTGGGGAAATATTATTTAGATCTTCTGACCATTTTTTGATTGGGTTGTTTGGGTATTTTGGTCTTGAGTTGTATGAGATGTTTGTATATTTTGAAAATTAAGTCAAACATTTTTTCCCATTGTCTAGATTGTCTTTTCTTATGGTTTCCTTTGCTGTGCAAGAGCTTGTACATTTGAATAGGTCCCATTTGTTTATTTTTGTTTTTATTTCTGTTGCCTTGGGAGCAGTCTCTTAGGTCAGTCCTAAGAAAACATTGGTACAATAGATGTCAGAGAATGTTTTGCCTATAATCTCTTCTAGGAATTTTGTGGTGTCATGTCTTATGTTTAACTCCTTAAGTCATTTTGAGTTTATTTTTGTGTATGGTGAGAGGATATGTTCTAACTTCATTGATTTACATTCGGCTTTCTGGCTTTCCACCACAACTTCCTGAAGAGACTCTCTTTTCCCCATTGTTAATTGACCATAGATGCATGGATTTATTTCTGAGTTCTCTGTTCTGTCCCATTGATCCATATGTCTGTTTTTGTATCAGTACCACACTGTTTTGACTACAGTAGCTTTGTAGTATTATCTGAAACCATCACAGGTTATGCCTCCTGCTTTATTATTTTTCTGCAGAATTGTTTTGCTAATTCCTGGTATTTTATGGTTCCATATAAATCTGAGGATTATTTGTTGTAGTTCTGTAAAATTTTTAAAAAGTCATTGGTAATTTGATGGGGATCACATTAAATATATAGATTGTTTTGGGTACTAGGACTGTGTTAGAAGTTTTAATTCTCAGTAAATTTTTCCTGAACTAAATGAGTGAGTGACCCAAAGTAATTTGATAAAGTTTGCAGAAAATGACTAAGAACATCATTGCAGAGACTGTGTGAGAGTCCTCAATCAAATTTGTGAGCAACTAGTAAAATGATCAGGAGAGTTTGGAGGGGAGGGGTGGCAGTGGGAAGAAGAGCTAATTAGCATATTTGATGCTGGCAAATATTTAGCAAAATAATGATTATTTTTTAAACAACATTGCAAATTTGACATTTTTTATTGTTTTTGAATTGAGGGGTTTTAAGTTCTTATTTGGTTCTTTATAACTAAAGATGGGATAAAAATGTAAATTGAAACTGATTGAATTAATCAGTGAAACAAATACAAGCAGAAAAACCTGTTACATGAGCTCTTATGACACACATGAAGAACTGAAAAGCTCATGAGCTCTTGGCAACTTCCTCCAAGACGGATTGTTTTTTAAAGATTGCATAGAAATCCCTGGCTTTCCTATACACTAATAATGAGAAAATAGAAAGAGAAATTAAGGAAACAATTCCATTCACCATTGCAATGAAAAGAATAAAATACTTAGGAATATATCTACCTAAAGAAACAAAAGACCTATATATAGAAAACTATAAAACACTGGTGAAAGAAATCAAAGAGGACACTAAAAGATGGAGAAATATATTGTGTTCATGGATCAGAAGAATCAATATAGTGAAAATGAGTATACTACCCAAAGCAATCTATATATTTAATGCAATCCCTATCAAGCTACCAATTGTATTTTTCACAGAACTAGAACAAATAATTTCACAATTTGTATGGAAATACAGAAAACCTCAAATAGCCAAAGCAATCTTGAGAAAGAAGAATGGAACTGGATGAATCAACCTGCCTGACTTCAAGCTCTACTACAAAGCCACAGTCATCAAGACAGTATGGTACTTGCACAAAGACAGAAATATAGATCAATGGAACAAAATAGAAAGCCCAGAGATAAATCCACACAATAATGGACACCTTATCTTTGACAAAGGAGGCAAGAATATACAACGGAGAAAAGACAATCTCCTTAATAAGTGGTGCTGGGAAAACTCGTCAACCACTCGTAAAAGAATGAAACTAGAACACTTCCTTGGAGAAGAAAATGGCAACCCACTCCAGTGTTCTTCCCTGGAGAATCCAAGGGATTGGGGAGACTGGTGGGCTGCCGTCTATGAGGTAGCACAGAGTCGGACACAACTGAAGCGACTTAGCAGCAGCAGCAGCAGCACACTTTCTAACACCATACACAAAAATAAACTCAAAAAGGATTAAAGATCTAAATGTTAGACCAGAAAATATAAAACTCCTAGAGGAGAACATAGGCAAAACACTCTCCGACATAAATCACAGCAGGATCCTCTATGACCCACCTCCCAGAATATTGGAAATAAAAGCAAAAATAAACAAATGGGACCTAATTAAAATTAAAAGCTTCTGCACAACAAAGGAAACTATAACCAAGGTGAAAAGACAGCCTTCAGAATGGGAGAAAATAATAGCAAATGAAGCAACTGACAAACAACTAATCTCAAAAATATACAAGCAATTCCTACAGCTCAATTCCAGAAAAATAAACGACCCAATCAAAAAATGGGCCAAAGAACTAAACAGATATTTCTCCAAAGAAGACATACAGATGGCTAACAAACACATGAAAAGATGCTCAACATCACTCATTATCAGAGAAATGCAAATCAAAACCACAATGAGGTACCATTTCATGCCAGTCAGAATGGCTGCAATCCAAAAGTCTACAAGCAATAAATGCTGGAGAGGGTGGGTGTGGAGAAGAGGGAGCCCTCTTACACTGTTGGTGGGAATGCAAACTAGTACAGCCACTATGGAGAACAGTGTGGAGATTCCTTGAAAAACTGGAAATAGAACTGCCATACGACCCAGCAATCCCACTGCTGGGCATACACACTGAGGAAACCAGAATTGAAAGAGACATGTGTACTCCAGTGTTCATCGCAGCACTGTTTATAATACCCAGGACATGGAAGGAACCTAGATGTCCATCAGCAGACAATTAGATAAGAAAGCTGTGGTACATATACACAATGGAGTATTATTCAGCCATTAAAAAGAATACATTTGAATCAGTTCTAATGAGGTGGATGAAACTGGAGCCTATTATACAAAGTGAAGTAAGCCAGAAAGAAAAGCACCAATACAGTATACTAACGCATATATAGAAAACAACATAACGCATAGGGGAAAACAACAGAATTGGAAAGACTAAAGATCTCTTCAAGAAGATTAGAGATACCAAGGGAACATTTCAAGCAAAGATGGGAACAATAAAGGACAGAAATGCTATGGACCTAACAGAAGCAGAAGATAATAAGAAGAGGTGGCAAGAATACACATAAGAACCGTACAAAAAAGAGCTTCACAACCAAGATAATCATGATGGTATGATCACTCACCTAGAGCCAGACATCCTGGAAAGTGAAGTCAAGTGAGCCTTAGGAAGCATCACTATGAACAAAGCTAGTGGAGGTGATGGAATTCCACTTGAGCTATTTCAAATCCTGAAAGATGATGCTGTGAAAGTGCTGCACTCAATATCAGCAAATTTGGAAAACTCAGCAGTGGCCACAGGACTGGAAAGGGTCAGTTTTCATTCCAATCCCAAAGAAAGGCAATGCCAAAGAATGCTCAAACTACCGCACAATTGCACTCATCTCACGCGCTAGTAAAGTAATGCTCAAAATTCTCCAAGCCAGGCTTCAGCAATACGTAAACCATAAACTTCCAGATGTTCAAGCTGGTTTTAGAAAAGGCAGAGGAACCAGAGATCAAATTGCCAACATCCACAATTTTGATCATTGAAAAAGTACGTGAGTTTCAGAAAAACATCTGTTTCTGCTTCATTGACTATGCCAAAGCCTTTGACTGTGTGGATCACAATAAACTGTGGAAAATTCTGCAAGAGATGGGAATACCAGACCACCTGACTTGCCTCTTGAGAAATCTGTATGGGGGTCAGGAAGCAATAGTTAGAACTGGACATGGAACAACAGACAGGTTCCAAATAGGAAAAGGAGTATGTCAAGGCTGTATATTGTCACCCTGCTTATTTAACTTCTATGCAGAGTACATCATGAGGAACGCTGGGCTGGAAGAAACACAAGCTGGAATCAAGATTGCCGGGAGAAATATCAATAACCTTAGATATGCAGATGACACCACCATGCAGATGAAAGTGAGGGAGGAGAGTGAAAAAGCTGGCTTAAAGCTCAACATTCAGAAAACTAAGATTATGGCATCTGGTCCCATCACTTCATGGGAAATAGATGGAGAAACAGTGGAAACATTGAGAGACTTTATTTTTGGGGGGCTCCAAAATCACTGCAGATGGTGATTGCAGCCATGAAATTAAAAGATGCTTACTCCTTGGAAGGAATATTATGACCAACCTAGATAGCATATTCAAAAACAGAGACATTACTTTGCCAACAAAGGTCCATCCAGTCAAGGCTATGGTTTTTCCAGTAGTCATGTATGGATGTGAGAGTTGGACTGTGAAGAAGGCTGAGTGCCGAAGAATTGATGCTTTTGAACTGTAGTGTTGGAGAAGACTCTTGAGAGTCCCTTGGACTGCAAGGAGATCCAACCAGTCCATTCTAGAGGAGATCAGCCCTGGGTGTTCTTTGGAAGGAATGATGCTGAAGCTGAAATATTTTTGGTGGTCCAATATTTTGGCCACCTCATGCGAAGAGTTGACTCATTGGAAAAGACCCTGATGCTGAGAGGGATTGGGGGCAGGAGGAGAAGGGGACGCAGAGCGTGAGATGGCTGGATGGCATCACTGACTCGATAGACGTGAGTTTAAGTGAACTCCGGGAGATGGTGATGGACAGGGAGGCCTGGCGTGCTGCGATTCACGGGGTCGCAAAGAGTCGGACACGACTGAGCGGCTGAACTGAACTGAACGCATATATATGGAATTTAGAAAGATGGTAACGGTAACTCTATGCAAGACAGCGAAAGAGACACACATGTATAGAACAGTCTTTTGGACTCTGTGGGATAGGGTGAGGGTGGGATGATTTGGGAGAATGGCATTGAAACATGTATAATATCATATGTGAAACGAATCGCCAGTCCAGGTTGGATCATGACACAGGATGCTCAGGGCTGGTGCACTGGGATGACCCAGAGGGATGGTATGGGAAGGGAGGTGGGAGGGGGGTTCATGTGGGGGAACATGTGTACACCCATGGCAGATTCATGTTGCTGTATGGCAAAACCAATACAATATTATAAAGTAGGAAAAAAAATTTAAAAATATATAAAACTATAAATAAATAAACAACTTTGAAAATTTGACATTTTTTATTGTTTTTGAATTGAGGGGTTTTAAGTTCTTATTTGGTGCTTTATAACTAAAGATGGGATAAAAATGTAAATTGAAACTGATTGAATTAATCAGTGAAACAAATACAAGCAGAAAAACCTGTTACATGAGCTCTTATGACACACATGAAGAACTGAAAGCCTCATGAGCTCTTGGCAACTTCCTCCAAGACAGATTGTTTTTCCCTTGAATTACACAAATCTAAATGTTTGTAAAACTTTCGAGAAAATATGGCAACCACATGAATACAGTCATTAACAGCTTTCTTTTTATAGGTGGTGGCACTCTGTTAATGAGATATTTATAGTGTCAGTACCATCATTCCAGATTTGTCACAGAACATTTAATATCCACCTGGATATTGCACCATGTAACCACTGGAATGCATAAATATTTCTTACCAGCATAAACAATAGCTCATATTGAACCAATACCGTGTAATTCTCTCTTTTCACTTTTTAAAACAGTCATATATATGTCATCAGATGTACTTTCTTTCTCTCTCACGTACACCTTATCTCACCTCTTTATTAGCCTGCTGTGCCTTAGTAATTATTATAACAAGGAGAGAATCTCAATCAACAATTCAGGCATGCAAGAATAGAATTTTATCTTTCTAGATTTTGCTTTAAGTACATTTTCAAGTCTCCTTTTCATGAGAGTGAAAGAAAATTACTCTCCATCAATTTAGGGTCTTCCCTGTTTCTCGAGGGTTGCTGCTAATTTCTGAGGATGAGAATGATACAGTGTCAAGACCATTAGAGAAAATTCATCTGCTCTCCCCTTGCCTCCTATCTGTGTAGCAAATGCTCCAGATGCCTCTCCATTAATGTCCAGGGTTCTCTGGGAAGAGTGGTTCTCCAGTCAGTGAAAGGCAGTCCTCCTGAGAAGGATGCAAGTGTGAGCTTTCAGCAGCTAGGTGAAAGGAGCAGCCAGAGAAGAGAACTTGTGTACAGCACCTCGAGGCTCCACAGGCTGACAGTCTGTTCAGGTCACTTTGTGTTGGTCCCATATCCCACCTGTAAATCTTCTTCTGATCCAGCAGTCACTCTCCTGTGTCTATACGACTCCGAGGTGCTGGAGATTTCTTCTTCGGGAGTGCAGTGAACCTAATGAAGGTCATCTCTTTTCTAGACTATTGCTGCCACATATGAACTCTGTCTGGCAAAGTTGGGAATCTTTGCCTCTTGGTCCCCAATCTCTCTCTGGAGAAAGTATCCTCTCCTCTCTGAGGATTAAGGTAGAGAGTTAGAAGTCATCTAGATCAAATAAATGAACCCGCATCTTAGCCCTCTTGGGATGCCTTTGACCCCTCTCACACAGACTGAGAGTTCTTCTCTGATTTTAGGAGCAAAAAAATCCCTTGTTCTAACTGAATACATTTTCTCCTGAATTTATTTTCTATATCATGAATCTTTACTATCCCTTCATTGTCTTGGCCAGTGCTGTTCAATAGAAATATCATGTGAGCCACAATCCCAAAGAAAGGCAATGCCAAAGAATGCTCAAACTACCACACAATTGCACTCATCTCACGCACTAGTAAAGTAATGCTCAAAATTCTCCAAGCCAGGCTTCAGCAATACGTGAACTGTGAACTTCCTGATGTTCAAGCTGGTTTTAGAAAAGGCAGAGGAACCAGAGATCAAATTGCCAACATCCGCAATTTCGATCATTGAAAAAGCAATAGAGTTCCAGAAAAACATCTATTTCTGCTTTATTGACTATGCCAAAGCCTTTGACTGTGTGGATCACAATAAACTGTGGAAAATTCTGCAAGAGATGGGAATACCAGACCACCTAACCTGCCTCTTGAGAAATCTGTATGCAGGTCAGGAAGCAGCAGTTAGAACTGGACATGGGAAAACAGACTGGTTCCAAATAGGAAAAGGAGTATGTCAAGGCTGTATATTGTCACCCTGCTTATTTAACTTATATGCAGAGTACATCATGAGAAACGCTGGGCTGGAAGAAACACAAGCTGGAATTAAGATTGCTGGGAGAAATATCAATAACCTCAGATATGCAGATGACACCACCCTTATGGCAGAAAGTGAAGAGGAGCTAAAAAGTCTCTTGATGAAAGTGAGAGAGGAGAGTGAAAAAGTTGGCTTAAAGTTCAACATTCAGAAAACGAAGATCATGGCATCCGGTCCCATCACTTCATGGGAAATAGATGGGGAAACAGTGGAAACAGTGAGACTATTTTGGGGGGGCTCCAAAATCACTGCAGATGGTAATTTCAGCCATGAGATTAAAAGACACTTACTCCTTGGAAGAAAAGTTATGACCAACCTAGATAGCATATTCAAAAGCAGAGACATTACTTTGCCAACAAAGGTCCGTCTAGTCAAGGCTATGGTTTTTCCAGTGGTCATGTATGGATGTGAGAGGTGGACTGTGAGGAAGGCTGAGTGCCAAAGAATTGATGCTTTTGAACTGTGGTGTTGGAGAAGACTCTTGAGAGTCCCTTGACTGCAAGGAGATCCAAGCAGTCAATTCTGAAGGAGATCAACCCTTGGATTTCTTTGGAAGGAATGATGCTAAAGCTGAAGCTCCAGTACTTTGGCCACCTCATGCGAAGAGTTGACTCATTGAAAAAGACTTTGATGCTGGGAGGGATTGGGGGCAGGAGGAGAAGGGGACGAAGGATGAGATGGCTGGATGGCATCACTGACTCGATGGACACGAGTCTGAGTGAACTCCGGGAGTTGGTGATGGACAGGGAGGCCTGGTGTGCTGCGATTCTTGGGGTCGCAAAGAGTTGGACACGACTGAGCGACTGAACTGAACTGAACTGACATGTAGTTTTCTAATAGCTTTATTTTTAAACGAAATGGGTAAAATTAATATTTCCAATATACTTCACTCAGCCCAATAACATTATCATTTTGATATGTAATCAGTTTTAAAAAATAGTGAAGTATTTTGAGTCCTTTTTTTTGAAATCTAGCATGCAGTGTATACTTACACTGTACACACAGTCTGGTCACATTTCAGCCATTCAGTAGAAACTTAAAACCAGTAGCTACCATGTTGGTCAGCACTGTCTGTGACTTGAGTCTTCCTTTCCATTCCTTCGCTGTCTGACTTTCAGAATACAAATTCCAGAAGAGCTTTCTTTTTATCTGCTTTTCTATTCCCTGAGGCAGTGCCCCAGAATAGACAGTTTCCCAAATGGGAAATACAGTTATGGGATAAAAGGAGTAAAGGAACAAAGGTTAGTAATTCACAGATGTTACCTTGCTATCATTGATAAATTATTTGATTTATTTATAATAAATGTAACATTTACTATTTATTATATTTTGCTATTTATATTTTGTTACATGAATATATTCATGTAATATATTCAGTTCAGTTCAGTCACTCAGTCTTGTCCGATATTTGCAACCCCATGAAGCACAGCAAACCAGGCCTCCCTGTCCATCACCAACTCCCGGAGTCCACCCAAACTCATGTCCGTCAAGTCGGTGATGGTATCCAACCATCTCATCCTCTGTTGTCCCCTTCTCGTCCTGCCCTCAATCTTTCCCAGCATCAGAGTCTTTTCCAATGAGTCAGCTCTTTGCATCAGGTGGCCAAACTATTGGAGTCTCAGCTTCAACATCAGTCCTACCAATGAACACCCAGGGCTGATCTCCTTTGGGATGGACTGGTTGGATCTCCCTGCAGTCCAGGGGACTCTCAAGAGTCTTCTCCAACACCACAGTTCAAAAGCATCAATTCTTTGACACTCAGCTTTCTTTATAGTTCATACATGACCACCGGAAAAACCACAGCCCTGACTAGACAGGCCTTTGTTGACAAAGTAATGTCTCTGCTTTTTAATATGCTATCTAGGTTGGTCATAATTCTCCTTCCAAGTAGTCGTCTTTTAATTTCATGGCTGCAATCACCATCTGCAGTGATTTTGGAGCCCAGAAAAATAAAGTCACCCACTGTTTCCACTGTTTCCCCATCTATTTCCCATGAAGTGATGGGACCGGATGCCATGATCTTCGTTTTCTGAATGTTGAGCTTTAAGCCAACTTTTTCACTCTCCTCTTTCACTTTCATCAAGAGGGTCTTTAGTACTTCTTCACTTTCTGCCATAAGGGTGGTGTCATCTGCACATCTGAGGTTATTGATATTTCTCCCAGCAATCTTGATTCCAGTTTGTGCTTCTTCCAGCCCAGCGTTCCTCATGATGTACTCTGCATATAAGTTAAATAAGCAGGGTGACAATATACAGCCTTGATGAAATCCTTTTCCTATTTGGAACCTGTCTGTTGTTCCATGTCCAGTTCTAACTGTTGCTTCCTGACCTGCATACAGATTTCTCAAGAGGCAGGTTAGGTGGTCTGGTATTCCCATCTCTTTCAGAATTTTCCACAGTTTATTGCGATCCACACAGTCAAAGGCTTTGGCATAGCCAATAAAGCGGCAATAGATGTTTTTCTGGAACTCTCTTGCTTTTTCCATGATCCAGCAGATGTTGGCAATTTGATCTCTGGTTCCTCCGCCTTATCTAAAACCAGCTTGAATATCTGGAAGTTCATGGTTCACATATTGTTGAAGCCTGGCTTGGAGAATTTTGAGCATTACCTTACTAGCGTGTTAGATGAGTACAATTGTGTGGTAGTTTGAGCATTCTTTGGCATTGCCTTTCTTTGGGATTGGAATGAAATTGGACCTTTTCCAGTCCTGTGGCCACTGCTGAGTTTTCCAAATTTGCTGGCATATTGAGTGCAGCACTTTCACAGCATCATCTTTCAGGATTTGAAATAGCTCCACTGGAATTCCATCACCTCCACTAGCTTTGTTCATAGTGATGCTTCCTAAGGCCCACTTGACTTCACATTTCAGAATGTCTGTATATTAACTAACAAATGCTATTGATTATAAATGCTGTCCTACTATAATGTATTAACTGCCTACTCTGTGCACTTTTAAATCTTCTTTCTAGGACTTTCAACAACCCTAAGATAAATTCAGTTTATCAACCAAAGACACAGGCTCATAAATATGAAGTAACTTGCACACAATCAGGATCAACAGAGCCAGAATTTCAAACCCAAATCATCCTAGTGACCCCCAAATCCTTTGCCACTTGCACAGAGCCATACCAACTTCTTTTTCTTCTTGTTGGACATAGTTTTGTTTGTTTCTCCCTCTGCATCATGACTTTAACGGAGCATGTAGGAAAGACTGCCTTCTGCCCCTTCCTGACTTTGGTTGAATTAGCTCTCAGAGTCAACTGACATAGGAAGCCAGTGAGGCCACAGAGCATTGCTAGCGTGGCTGGTCCAACCAGTGATTGCCCTGGCCTTTGCTGCCATCTCAGAGTGGGGCCAGCGCTGCTTCCCATGTCAAGAGAACCTTCATTTCTGATAAATGACAGTGGCTGGGATTGGAAAGTTTATGTCCTGCCTTTGGCAGCAAGCTACAGATTCACTCCCTCAAAGTGACTGCCTGCAGTTCACAGGGACAATTGGATGTGAGTACTGGGTGCTCAGCCATCACTTGGGGTGCAGTAGAGACCTGACTTGGAATTTCAACCCTTGCTTAATCTTTTCTATTATAATTTTCATTCTTTATCTGAAGACAGCTCTTTCTTTCTGTTCCACTCTCTGCTACACAGATCTAATTTTCCTTTTCCCTTTTGTAGAGAGGGCAGTCCAGCCAGTTCAAAGGGCCGCTTGAATTACCTGTTTCAGTTTTGTTTAACTCTTAGGCTGGCTTCCAGCATTTGGATTTGATTTTCTTTTTCTTATTAACAATCCTGAGTTAGATTGCTTTTAAGTAGGTAAGTCAATTTCACTTACCTACTACTACATAAATGATTATTTGTACATATGTCTTCCTCATTTTTAACCACTTAAGGGAAGAGATCTTGTGTTATCAACTTGGTTTTCCTCTTTTCAGTACGTTCACATGACATATACTCGTCAAGTACCTCTCAGAGGCAGGCCAGTCACAGAAGACAGAAGGACACAATTTGGTCCATACCCCAAGGAGCTTGGAGTAGTGTTTCTAAAAACAGAATGGTAATTGATTTTATATGAAAAAAAGATTCTTTGGGCAAATAAATTTGAAAAACACTGTTTTAAACTAACCCCACCTTCACCCCTGGACACTGCAGGACTTCTCAGAGCCTTTAATATGCTAATGTACACCATGAATCTCCACGTGGGAGGATAAAATATGTAGTGTTGCCTGAAATGTTTTGACTGTAGAGCGGTTTTTATGCAGTGGCATCTCATGGGACAAGTGTTTTGTGAAACATGCTTTAGAGGATGGTGGCTTAGACCTAGGAGAGGGAAGAGACATGGAAAAATAATTGAAATAATGTCAGCTAACAATTATGGAGCTCTTACTGTGGTCCAGGTTCAGTGCAGATGCTGAGAAGAGGGAACCCTCCAGAGGGAGGTAAAGAAGATATCAGGGGGAGGAGGAAAGGGCTCTTAAACTGCTAATTGAAGTCTGTGCAAAGAACTGTATAGAAACCTCTGTTGAGAAAATGAGTAAAAAAGGTGCATCTGCATTCAAATTGATATAGACTATAATTATAGATTTTAGTTGGCTTTTTGTTTGCTTTTCTGTTAAGGATCCAATTTGTAGAATAACTCAGTGGAATTGTGGTAGGCTGAATAATAGCCCCCAAGATGCCATGTCCTACTCCCCAGAACCTAGGATATCTTATATGGCAAAGGGGACTTTGCAGGTGTGAGAAAGTTAAGGATTTTAGGATGGGGAGAGTGTCCTGGATTATCCAGGTCAGCCCAGTGTTTTGAAGACAGAGGAAGGAGGACACACACCATGAGATGGAGGCAGTCTCAGATAAAGTAAGCCACTGTTTCCCATCTATTTGCCATGAAGTGATGAGACTGGATGCCATGATCTTAGTTTTCTGAATGTTGAGCTTTAAGCCAACTTTGTCACACTTTCATCAAGAGGCTCTTTAGTTCTTCTTCACTTTCTGCCATAAGGGTGGTGTCATCTGCATATCTGAGGTTATTGATATTTCTCCTGGCAATCTTGATTTCAGCTTGTGCTTTCTCCAGCCCAGCGTTTCTCATGATGTACTCTGTATATAAGTTAAATAAGTAGATAACACTTTTAAACTATTAACACATTGTAGGATCACAAAGCTGGAAGGCAATTAAAAATCCTCACCACCTCCTCATACCTTACAAGAGGCTGCAGCCCAGAGGATAAATGTCACTTACATGCCATCACATGACACAGGTAGTGATTAGCAGAACTGGAAGCAGAGCTCACCTCTCCTGACTGTTGAATTGTGATTCTCCCGTGACACCATGTTACACTGGATCTCAAGCAAAGATTTTTTAAAATATAATAGAAAAATGGCAACAGTCCTCTCATGGCATTTCCACTTTGACAGCCTCCTGTCAGTGTCTGTTTTCTAAAAGGGTAAGGAATGGCTGAAATCGTGAAGGTTTTGAGGTCAAGTAACGAAGGAGACCACTTTAATCACTTGTAGGAATGATGTTCAACTCCATTATGAAAGTGTCATCAGCCCCCGTTACCAAGTGGGCACTTAATAAATATTTACAGAATGCATAAGGAAATGACTCACACCATCTCCCCATGCCACCTGTGCCTGTTTCAGTCAAATCCCTTCTACAGAAGGCGGATGATTTTCACATCCACTAAGGGAGGCCAGCTAGGATTTTCTCACAGGCCAAGCAAGCTCCCTGGGAATCCCAGCTTCAGGATTTGCCTTTTGTTTCCCTTTCACATTCCTGCTCAAGACCAAGGCCTCTACTCTCCCTGCCAGAAAAGAGGGAGGGGAACTTTGTTTTTTATTAGAAGAAGAGAAAAAGAAGAAGATAAAGTGCCTTTGTCACAGCTCTGCTCTATCTACAGCTTCCTCTAGAAGCCACCCACCCCTTCCCTTTAGATTGCAATAACTGGACCCTCCGTTAGTTTTTCTTATCAAGAGGGAAATAAGAAAAGAATTGCCTTTTCAAAGACTTCAGAAGTCATCAGATTGTGGCTCTGGAAGGGGGGAAGTGTTCAGACATTCAGGGAGTTAGGCCCAAGGAAGGTTGCCTCCCAGTTACGGCACACCTGCTCCCAGAGAAGGCTCTGACTCCTGTGTCTGGGGACAGGGGGTTACCGATGCAGCTGTTTGCTTTAGGAAAATAGCTTGCACTGTAAATACCCCAAGGTATTGTGCCTGGTGTACAAAAATCTTGGTTCCAGAGCAAATACATAAATCTGACCCTGACAGGGAGAGCTTAGAGAGCCACATGTTCGAAAACGTTCAATGTTTTCTTTATAAAAGTAGATTGCCTTGCCCTGTGGACTTGGGGGATCCTGTTTGCTTTTTTCATTTCAAATCCACGGGCTCTCAGAAGAATTCAAAGCAAGCAGGTTACACCAGGTGCTTTGAGGACAATGAAAAACGGCTGCCGGACCTAAAAGCATTAGTCATTTGGGGAATTTTTTCCTCTTTTTCAAATAAGACCTAGTGGAATTAGATGCTTAGAGAAGTTATTACCATTTAGCTGAACAAGGTGGCTTCTCAGGCAGTGTCTGTAATGGACCAAGTTCAGTGGGTGCTGTCAAAACTCTGGTTTGTTTCATGAGAAAAGAGATAGCCAAGCAGATATGATTTCTTCCCTGTCCTCCCTGCCAAAAATATCAGTGAAGTTGTTACATTCTGATAAAACCTCTTTCACAGCTTTTCCACACTTGTAGTCCCAATCTTCACTGGAGATGCAGATGAAAATAAGACCTCTTGGTCCCAAGAAAGAATCCAAACCAAAACTAGCACTGAAATTAGTCAACCCTAAACCAAGGACCCAACAAATTACTCAAACATTTTCTATTCTGACAGTTCTGTTCTTTATAGCCACCTCCCTTTGTTACTTTAATTTCTTCCCCCTCCAAAAAGAATGGTGAAAATTTATGGCTAGGAGAAATAACTGATTACTGCTGGCAAGTTAACTGAAGGGACCAATTGTTCCATATGGCAAGAATCACAGGGCTGGAGAGCCATTCACCAGGAAAGACTGATGTGCGAAAGGGCAGAGAAGTGGTCCCTCCATTGTGTGATGAAGAGTTTCATGTTTGGTTCCAAATTCCTAAAGGCAGCCTGGTGTACAACAGGCCAAGGCATGGGGAGAGCATGAGGAAGCGAGGTGTGTGCTTCACACACAAGATCAGGGTCAATTTCCAGAAGACAAAGGTTTCCTGTTCACTTTTGTTAGAGTGGTCGAGACCTTTTGCGCAGTTGTCAAGACAGGAAGAGCTGAATGGCCATTCTGGCATTTTCACATGAAATCTGAATGACCCCAGGGCTCATTAGACTTTAGGAATGAGGTCACAGAGACCCCCTGGGCCACCCACATAGACAAACCAAAGTGTTTCAGAGGCGACTCCCATGTGCTTAAGCCAACTTTAACTGGACGCTGCTGCTACACGCAATTTCTGTGCATTGCTAAGATGTCTCAGCCACATCCTACCAGATAATAGAGCCCAACCACTGCTGTCCACTGTTCAGATTCTATCATCAATGTGTATGAGGACAAGGCAGAGCCGGGTTCCACCAAGAAGTGGAAGAACGCTTTGTCTCACATTTTGTCATGTCACCCTGAGCAATACAGTATGTGACCACGTTCCCAGATCACCCGCTTCCCAGAATAACTGCAGCTTTTCCATGTAGCACTCCATAAGACTTGGGAAGAGACCCCACCTTGCTTTGATTACCCCCCTCCTACCTCTAGGTGGCTGTTCTCAAAACTTCCTTCTTAGTGAATTCTTTTTCTAACAGAATCTAACCACTCCTGCACATAATACTCCAGGAAAACCCTGACCCCTCAGTCAGTGAAACCCAACTAGACCTTGAAACTCAGTGAAGATTGACACGTTACTCACAGTAGGTCCAACCAGGAGCTCATTTAAAAGGGGTTTAATTTGTGTAGGTGAGTCTCTCCCTGACTTACTCTGTCATTACTTAGTCATTTAACATGTGTATTGTATGTGTTACTAAGAATGAGAAAGTCGTAGAATAAGAAAATGTTATAAGTAGAAGGGAGCCACAAGATGAGCTAGTCCAGCCAATTATGGGAGGGAGAAACCGCAAACCTTATGTCTTCTGTGTGGTGGTAATAACAATAGCAACTCTAATCACTAACAGGTGTCAATTGCTTTAGAATTTATGAAGCATTTTACATACATTATTTCATTTAGATAATAAACTGAACCCAACCCTCTGGACCCCAGGTTGTTAAATAGCAATGAAATGAAACTTTCTGTTTCTAAGTAGGGAAGCCTTTAGGAAAAAAAAAAAAAAAAACTTATTAAAAATAGCTCCAAAGGCAATTTAAACATCAAAGAGCTTTTTATGAAACAGCATTTTGATGAGTTAAGTGTAAATGAATTGGAAACATATGGATTAAATTTTCTTTAAAATAAACAAGGATTTAAAAATTAAGAGGCAAAGTAGTTAGAAAACACATCTGACTTGATCCAAAGTGTCTGACCACAGAAAGGGACCAGGGCTTTGTAAACCAGGGAGGTGAAAAATGGTCATCTTGTTCCCTAGAGTTCTTATCTTAGATTCTAGCTAGAGAAAAACTCTACAGACCTTAATTCCTAAGTGAGTGGACACCTATAACTTATTTTGAAATTTCCCTTTATGAAATTATTGTCTTAATACCAGATGACTACAGTCGTGAATTAAGCTATCCACAGTTTGAGCAAGCTCTGGGAGATGGTGAAGGACAGGGAAGCCTGGCATGCTTCAGTCCAGGGGTCACAAAGAGTCAGACAGGACTGAGCGATTGATTGATAATGCCATAGAGCTTCTGTTTTTCTGACATGATTTTCGCTCTTCTGTGGGATTGGCCTTTAGGAACAACATGCTTAGTTTTCAAAGGTGTTTCCAGGTTTCTCTTTCTCTCTCTCTTTAGAAACATTCATATATTTATTTTGAGACATCTCTCCTTTTCTTTTTTCTTCCAAGATTAGTAGACAGTCCACAGAATATCAGAAAATTACTAGAGCTAATCACTAGAGCTAATTACTAGAGTGAATTTAGCAACTAGAGCTAATTACTAGAGTGAATTTAGCAAAGTTGCAGGATACAAAATCAATACACAGAAATCACTTGCATTTCTACATACTAACAATGAAAAATCAGAAAGAGAAATTAAGCAGTCAATCCCATTCACCATTGCAACAAAAAGAATTAAATATCTAGGAATAAAACTTAGCTAAGGAGACAAAAGAACAGTACACTGAAAATTGTAAGATACTAATGGAAGAAATCAAAGACATCATAAACAGATGGAGAGATATTCCATGTTCCTGGGTAGGAAGAATCAGTATTGTGAAAGTAACTAAACTACCAAATGCAATCTACAGATTCAGTGCAATCCCTATCAAATTACCAATGGCATTTTTCACAGAACTAGAACAAAAAATTTCACAGTTCATATGGAAACACAAAAGACCCCAAATAGCCAAAACATTCTTGAGAAAGAAGAATGGGGCTAGAGTAAGTCAAGAATCCTGACTTCAGATTATACTACAAAGCCAAAGTCATCAAGACAGTGTGGTACTGGCACAAAAACAGAAGCACAGACCAATGGAACAAGATAGAAAGCCCAGAAATAAACACATGCACCTATGTGTCCCTTGTTTTTGACAAAGGAGGAAAGAATATACAATGGGGCAAAGACAGCCTCTTCAATAAATGGTGCTGGGAAAACTGGACAGCTACATGTAAAAGAATGAAATTAGAGCACTTCCTAGCACCATACACAAAGATAAACTCAAAATGGATTAAAGACCTAAATGTAAGACCAGAAATTATAAAACTCTTAGAGGGAAACATAGGCAACATTCGATGACATAAAGCAAGATCCTCTATGACCCATCTCCTAGAGTAACAGAAATAAAAACAAAAGTAAACACGTGGGACCTGATTAAACTTAAAACTTTTGCACAGCAAAGGAAACTATAAGCAAGGTGAAAAGACAACCCTCAGAATGGGAAAAATAATAGCAAATGAAACAACTGACAAAGGATTCATTTCCAAAATATGCAAGCAGCTCATACAACTCAATACCAGAAAAACAAACAACCCGATCAAAAAGTGGGAAAAAGACCTAAACAGACGTTTCTCCAAAGAAGGAATACAGATGCCTAACAAATACATGAAAAGATGGTCAATGTTGCTCATTATTAGAGAATTGCAAATCAAGACTACAATGAGATGTCACCTCACACCAGTCAGAATGGCCGTCATTAAAAAAGTCTATAAGCAATAAATTCTGGAGAGGATGTGGAGAACAGAGAACGCTATTGCACTGTTGGTTGGAATGTAAATTGATACAGCCACTATGAAATTTTTCTTTCCAATTTATTCATCAGAATTCTTGGTTGTTGACTGAGTGAGATATTTTAAGATATGCAACTTAAAAAATTCACCTGGTTTGGGGAGCCACAATTGTTATCCAGTTATATATGAACCCTGGTTTCAAGCCAATAACCAGAGCTGACAAAGATTTGGTTTGCACAGATAATTTCCTTTTGTCCTGAAAAATGTTTGTCTTACTAACAGTTCTTTATTTGCCTTTATTGGATCCTACAATTGGCATGTTATGCAAACATTCCTTATGTTGAAAGATCAATTTTCCTCTCTCCAGCAACACACCTCAGGTTTCTGTTTCAAAAATTATTTTCCCCTCCCCTGGAGGTGAGATCCTCAAAGCAGTTGTTGCTTTTGGTCCAGCCCTTCCTGCCTCTAAGTAAGTACTGCTTGGTGGAGTCATGATACTTAATAGATGTCTAAGGAAAGTTTTAGGCAGTGTCTGGGTGTCTGCAATAAAATTGAATTGAGACAGGGAGTTTCATAGTACCAAGTATCCTCTGTCTCTCCGTGTCATCCATCCTTAACTGGGTTCCAGAAATCAGAGCAGCCTGAGGCAGATTGTCAAAATGTGTCTTCAGCATTCTTCCAGCTTCTCATATTATTAATGCCCACACGGAAACTTGGGGCTTTCGTGGGGTAGACCAGAAAACATTGTACTTGAAGTCACACAGACATGGGTTTAAGATGTGCATTTACTAATTTGTGGTGGATTCAAAAGAATTTAGCTCTAAAAAACATGGCATTTAAAATTTGTTCAAGTCATTCCTCTGAGTGTGGTGGATTTAAGATGTTCTGTCGTCTTAAATTCGCTCAGAAGTTGTATCTTTTGGGTGCTGTATGTTTAAATGTCACCTTCGCTGCATTCAGAAGATGCTGCCTTCTTAGGACCTGACCTTCATCTGTATAGACATGCCAGGCTGTTCTCCCCATGCCTGCATCTTTGCCCTCATGCTTCCTCTGTCTGGAATTTGCTCCCCTCACTGGCCTTCATTCCTGCTATGCCAAAGCCTATTCATCTTCCAGACCTGCCTTTTCCTAGAATCTCCTCCATAAAGTGCTTGTTCAGAAGTGATGGCCTCTTCCCCTCAATTTCTCTGTCCTAGCTGTGCCCCTCCCCATGTGGTGTCACTGATTGTCAAGAATCGGTCCACATCAGTCTCATCTCCTCTTCTAAAACTGCTCTGTCCAATACAAGAGCTATCAGCTATGTGTTGCATCCTCATTTTAAATAATTAAACAATGTAATTGAAAATTCAGTTCCTTGGTTGCAGTAGCCACATTTCAAGTGCTCACAATTCACGTATGAATGAATAGGAGCTATCCTGTCTGACAGAGCAGTTAGGGAACATTTCCATCACTCCAGAAAGTTCTGTTGAACCATATCATTCTAAACTGTTTGAGACATAGGGCAGCATGTTTCTGCTCTGTCTCTTCTACAAACTCTTCCCCACAATCTGCTCTACATGCCACAGTACCTGGCATATGAGATGCTGTTCACATCTGTCAACTTCCTGTCTTCCATAAGGCCCATTCAGAGCACTGATAGTGAAATCTTATCATTTTAAGTGCCATGTACTAATCTGAGCACTTGATGAGGTAGGTGTTACTAGTTTTAGAAATGAAAGAATTAAATGAAGCGATCTGCTTAGGTCACGGGGGCAGTAGGTGATGAAGCCAGGATTTGAACTCTGGCCTTTCTGACTCAAGTGCTTTTATGATTAGCCACCAAGCTCTGCAACAGGATTTCTCAGCCTTAGCAGTATTGACAATATTGACAAATGAGGGTTAGATAGTTCTTCATTGTGGGGCTGTCCTATGCACTGTAGGATATTCAGCAGCATCCTTGTCCTCTTGGTTGTTAGAAGCCAGTAGTATTACCCACCTACCACCTGCCCCCATTGTGACAGCCATGAATATCTCCAGACTTTGCCCACTGTCCCCTGTGGGTACACTCCTCCCCTGTTCAGACACATTTAAAGTTGGTCATATGGGTGAAGAGATGCTTTTCAAAATACTGACAACTTACTTCAAGCAAGTGAGAAGCAAGTTGATACCTCTTCACTAGGGGAACCAAAAAAAACGTTCTTTTAATCTCCTGTGTAATCTGCCAGGCCAGTTTTCCCATCTGGGAAATGTTCAGCGGCTGCTTCCTTTTATGTTCAGCAGAGATAGAACCTCAGGTCGCTGACAGCCCAGATGCTTTGCAGTGCCCTGTGACTCCTGGTAACACCCATGGGCCCTGTTCCACAAGGCCAGGCAACTAGATTTTCCTTGAGATCACCTGATTTAGGCACAGTCTCCGTAAGCACCACCTCCATGGGAGGGATGGGTGGGGAGGAGTCAAAGAGATATGGAAAGAAGGAATAAAGAGCTAGTATCTGGCATACCTTGGATGAGAGAAAAACATTCTGAGTTTTTGAAAGGGTGCAGGGCCAAGCCAATGGCTCTGAAACCAGGAAAGAACAAGCTGCCTGGGAATAAGATTTCAGGCTTTATAAGAAATCACAAGATGAATAAGGCAAATAAGATGATCTTTTTAAAATCCACAAGATCTTCTTCCTAATACAGCTCTGTCCCTACTGTAGATTCAGCTCTGTCACACACCCATCTCTCCTGGCTTCTCTTTCATTTGGTTGTCTCCTAAGTATGGTGACTACAGACACCCGCTAAGAAGAGCATTTATTTTACAGAAGTTATAGCTAAGACAACAGGTTTCTACTAGCACTATGAGGAATGCCATGGATGAAAAATGGGTCCAATGAGCTGGAAGAATGCTGACTTTTCTTTCTCCTTTCTAGGGTTCTCAATGCACACTAGTTATATAGAGGCTGTTAGAATATCTGCAGCAAAGAAATGTGAATCACAAGCAAAGAAATATTCTCTGGCTAACTTGAGCAAAAGGCGATCATACCTACTGAGCAGTTCAGTTCAGTTCAGTTGCTCAGTTGTGTCCGACTCTTTGCGACCCTGAATCACAGCACGCCAGGCCTCCCTGTTCATCACCATCTCCCGGAGTTCACACAGACTCACATCCATCGAGTCCGTGATGCCATCTAGCCATCTCATCCTTGGTCGTCCCCTTCTCCTCCTGCCCCCAATCCCTCCCAGCATCAGAGTCTTTTCCAATGAGTCAGCTCTTCTCATGAGGTGGCCAAAGTACTGGAGTTTCAGCTTTAGCATCATTCCTTCCAAAGAAATCCCAGGGTTGATCTCCTTCAGAATGGTCTGGTTGGATCTCCTTGCGAGAATCCAAGTGATTCTCAAGAGTCTTCTCCAACACCACAGTTCAAAAGCATCAATTCTTCAGCGCTCAGCCTTCTTCACAGTCCAACTCTCACATCCATACATGACCACTGGAAAAACCATAGCCTTGACTAGATGGACCTTAGTCAGCAAAGTAATGTCTCTGCTCCTTGGGAAAGACGAGAGATAGGAGAGATGGCAGGTATGAACGCATCTTTAAATGTTGAGGGTAGAAGCACAAATACGTTGTAAAACTCAACAAGGCTGCCAGAAAACTGTCTTATAGAATCTCTGGGTACAGAACAAACTTCCCAGGCTCAAAATTAACACACACACACACACACACACACACACACAAAGATATCTCTCCAAGAGCATATAAAGCTTTGTTCTTTCAAAAATAATCTGCTTGAAGAGTTTTATTTTAGGTTCAGAATTTCTGATGTTCTCCACGTCTCTATTTTTAGGCATTCCAACTCCTGACTCTGATTAAGGATATTACACTCAGCTCTTAACGAGTAAAATCCGGAGCATGAGCACTTATAGTTTATGAATAATGATATTCGTTAGGCTGAAGCAGTAACAGGCAGGACCTGACCTGGAGCTGTTTCCTCTTCTTTCCCCTACTCCCCACCTTAGCTCTGTATTAAAATTTGCAGGAGAGGCACTGTGTGGGGCGTGGGGGAGGCAGGGGTATGGGGTATGTGTGTGTTGTCAGGAAGACTACCTGCTTCACCCAGGTCACAGGGCCAATCTGGTAGGTGGCAAAGCTGCCCGCCCTTGTGTAACAGAAACTCTTCACTGTTACCCATGCATCTTCTCAATACACTGGCGATAGCCCAGCAACAACAAGAACTGGAGTTGCTTACTACCAAGCCTCAGTGGAAGTGCTTTTTCTACAACCATTATTAACATTTGAAAGATATCACTGCAGACATCTTCCTAGGTGCTTATAACTGATAATAGAATGGCTGGATAGATGGACACTGTATCAGTCACCTATGGCTGCATAACAGATAACCTCACAATAGCAATAGTACTGAAAAATTAGCCTTTATTTCTCATTCAGGCTTCTGTGAGTTGTCTGGACAAACTCTTCAACGGCCTGTGGGTCTGTCTGTTGACATTGCATCTTATGTGTCATTTTGGTACCCAGACCAGAGGGACAGTGGCTTCAAGGGTATGTTTGTCTCATGGTGATGGGAGATGTACAAAAGATCCAAGCCAAACCATAAGTCACATTTCAAGCCTTTGCTTGTCGTTTGTCTACTCACATCCACTGGGCAAAGCAACTCCTGTGCCTAGATCCAAAATCAAAGATCAGAAAAGTATGCTTAACTCACATATGGATGGATGGAGAGGCAGTCTAATCATCTGATAGAATTAAACAGAAATGTAATGTTCTACTCTATTTTTAAATGAAAGCATTATTTAAATACTACTGGAGTTTAACAGAAGAGAAAGGAACTAAAGGAATTGTTTTGTGTCAGCTAAATGTTATTCTATCATAGAATATGTTGGATTTTTTTCTTAATCTCTTAAAATTTTAATAAGATTTTTTTAAAAAAATATTGTTTTTTCAAGAACATTAATGCTCCTAGATGAAACATTCATATTCCCTTTAAAATTCATGTGCTGAAACCTAATCCCCAGTGTGATGGTGTTAGGAGGTGAGGCCTTTAGGAGATGATTAGGTCATAGGGGTGAGACCTTCATGAATGAATTTGTGTCCTCATAAAAGAGACCCCAGAGAAATCTGTCACCCTTCCTCCATGTGAAACCATCAAGAAGGAGGCCATTAGTGAACCAGAAAGCAGATCCTCACCAGTCACCAAATTCTCCAGTGCATTGACCTTGGACTTCCCTGTCTCCAGAACTGTGAGAAATTAATTTCTGTTATTTGTAAGCCACCCCACCTATGATGTTCTATTATAGTAGCCTATACAGACTTTATATATGTTGTATATTAACTTGGATGAGGAAAATATACATTTTTTTATTTTCAGTGACCTCTAACTGAGATAAAAAATGCCCTTCAATTACAAATATAGGCAACAAACCACACAGTAAAATTGGCAGTACCTGTGACTTTTTAACCTGCAGAAAATGTTGATTTTTTTTTTTCTGTAACATGCAGTTATAGATATCTTGAAATATTATTTTCCCTTATCATTCATTGGGCAGAATTTTTACTTTTAATGAGTCAAATTGATCTATCTTTTTGTTCATAGGTGGTGCTTTTTGTTTCTTGTTTAAGAAATCATTCCCCACCTCCAGAGTCATAGAGATAAACTTCTGTACTTCTTCTTAAATGTCTTAAAGTTCTGCATTTCACATTTAAGCCCGTGATACATCTGAAATTGACTTTGATTAAAGTTGTAAAGTAGGGATTCAGTTTCCTTTCTTCTCCTCATATGGAGAAGACTAAGTGTCCTAACGTCAATTATTGGATTGTCTTATTTCCCCACACTGATTCCATGTGGACCTTTTGTTTCTGTGTTCTGTAAGCCAGTCCCTGGGCCCATAGTGCTGTCTCTTATTTAACTTAATATATGTTACAGCAAATCTTACCAACTTTTTAAGGGCATGTCTTGCCAGTTCTTCCTTTTCTATGTGAATTTCTAAATAACTTGTCAAGTTACACACACACACACACACACACACACAAGTGCAACATATATAAAATATGACTATGCCAAAGCCTTTGTGTGGATCACAACAAACTGTGGGAAATTCTTAAAGAGATGGGAATACCAGACCACTTGATTTGCCTCTTGAGAAATCTGTATGCAGGTCAGGAAGCAACAGTTAGAACTGGACATGGAACAACAGATGGGTTCCAAATCGGGAAAGGAGTACATCAAGGCTGTATATTGTCACCCTGCTTATTTAACTTATATGCAGAGTACATCATGAGGAACGCTGGACTGGATGAAGCACCAGCTGAAATCAAGATTGCCGGGAAAAATATCAATAACCTCAGATATGCAGATGACACCACCCTTATTGCAGAAAGTGAAGAACTGAAGAGCCTGTTGATGAAAGTGAAAGTGGAGAGTGAAAAAGTTGGCTTAAAGCTCAACATTCAGAAAACTAAGATCATGACATCTGGTCCTATCACTTTGTGGCAAATAGACAGGGAAACAATGGAAACAGTGGCAGGCTTTATTTTGGGGGACTCCAAAATCACTGCAGATGGTAATTGCACCCATGAAATTAAAAGACGCTTGCTCCTTGGAAGAAAAATTATGACCAGCCTAGATAGCATATTAAAAAGTGGAGACATTACTTTGCCAACAAAGGTCTGTCTAGTCAAAGCTATTCGTTTTTCCAGTAGTCATGTATGGATGTGAGAGTTGGACTATAAAGAAAGCTGAGCGCCAAAGAATTGATGCTTATGAACTGTGGTGTTGTAGAAGACTTGAGAGTCCCTTGGACTGCAAGGAGATCCAACCAGTCCATCCTAAAGGGAATCAGCCCTGAATATTCATTGGAAGGACTGATGCTGAAGCTGAAACTCCAATACTTTGGCCCCCTGATGCAAAGAACTGACTCATTTGAAAAGACCCTGAAAAAAAAAAAAAAAAGACCCTGATGCTGGGAAAGATTGAAGGCAGGAAGAGAAAGGGACAACAGAGGATGAGATGGTTGGATGGGATCACCGACTCGAGTTTGAGTAAATTTCCAAGAGTTGGTGATGGACAGGGAGGCCTGGCAAGCTGCAGTCCATGGAGTCGCAAAGAGTCGGACATGACTGAGCTACTGAACTGAACTGAACTGGGACATAAATCAAGTATCAACACTGTCTCTGTGATACCAGTTGCTTGAAATTTGTTTATACTTTCTTTATGCCCCAGTACAGGGTCAAATTTTATATAGGTTGCATGTATGCAAAAAATTTAAAAGTTTGTTAATGTGTTAGGAATAGTGTTCTGTATATATCCAGTACATTATTCTTACTAATTGTGTTATTTAAATCTTCTATCTTCTCGTTTTTATTTCCTTTATTATTTTTTGGTTCCTATTGATAAAGAAGTTTTTGCAATCATAGGGGACTTGTTAATTTTTTGTGTGTGGTCCTAAAACTCTTGCTTTAGGAATTTTGAAGTTATACTACCAGAAACATAAGTTTGGAATTGTTCTGTCTTTCTGATGATTGCAACTTTTATGAAAATCTAGTGAGCCTCTTTATCTGTAGAAGCATTTGTTTCTAGAAATAGAGGTACACATTTTGTTCAGATCAATACTTACCTATTCTGTTCATCTTTTTATTTTTTTAATCATTCTTTATTTCTTATTGAATTTTTTTTTACTTATGGTGATTAATACTATAATACTGAATTTAAGTCTATAATCTTATTTTAAACTTTCTGTTGACTGCATTCTGTTTCAGACTGGGCAAGGCTTCCCTAATTCCATTTCTTCCTCCTGACTAGTTGGGTAATTATATATGTAGTCTTGTTTCTCATTATATACATGATTACTTTGTTTCTTAATGTTTGTATTGGTTTTAATTGTGAAAGTCATTTCTTGATACTCTTTTAAGATCCAGGTTTCTGATTGCATTTCTGAACTAAGGACTTGAGACTTTTCCTTCTCCCAGCCACCTTAGAACTGCCTAAAATTACATGTCTGCCCTAGGTTGTTTATTGATAGCATGGATTCCAGCCCCAAACCTGCAAACACCTTCTCTTTTCTCTCCCGGCCTCATGCAGAGCCCCATAAACCCAGCTTCTGCTTAAGCCTATGCTCCTCCTCTTTCCTGCGTGCTGTGCTCAGTTGCTCAGTCCTATCTGACTCTGTGCGACCCTATGGTCAGTAGCCCACCAGGCTTCTCTGTCTGTGGGATTCTCCAGGCAAGAATACTGGAGTGGATTGCCATGCCCTTCTCTAAGGTATCTTCCTGACCCAGGGATCGAACCTGCATCTCCTGTGTCTCCTGCACTGCAGGCAGATTCTTTGCTGCCAAGCCACTGGGGAAGCCCCCCTCTTAATCTCCTCCTGGTGACTAATTCAGACCCAGGGTGTCAGCCATGAGAAAGATAACTTACCCTAAGACAAGTGCCAAACTCCAGAGCTACCATTCCTTGATGACACTTGTCTTCTGGTCACTTATGGCCTCCACACAGTTCCCTTGCTCTCCTACACAGAGAGCAATTCATTTCTTAAAATGTCTTTGGTATTTTCTTAAGCGTTAAAATCATTGTACTTTACTAAGATGAGCTTCTGCAAACATCTAGTCTGCCAATAAGTTAGAAACAGAAATACCTTTCTCCTCTTCTCTTTCTCAGTCTCTTATTTATTTCCTTGTAACACACAGTATATCATTCATTTACATGTTTAATTTGTCTTCCTCACTAGAGTATATTTTCCATGAAGATATTAACTCTGTTCTTTTCTCTCCCCTTGTATCTTCAGCACCTCACTAGCATCACATCTCAGCACATTTCTATTAACTTTATATATGAATGAACAAGTGAATGAATAAATGAATGAATGAAAATTCAGCAAGCTGGGTCACAAATACATAGTAATAAAGAGAAGGCAGGTTCTTGGAGAAGGAGTTTGCTTGCTCCACACCTTATATTTTGAGGGGAAGGACTAGAAGACTCCAGACAACTAATGTATCTGGTAGAAACTGGCAGAAACAAAGTCCAGACAATGTGTAGACTTGCCAAATGGAAGGAACCTGTGGTCCTGCTCTCAAGGTGTCAGACCACCTCACATTTCACAGTGGAGTAAGGAAAACAGTTTTATAGGCCAAGGTTTTCTGAAAATACACACTGCCTTTATGCAGTCTACGTGTTATGACTTTGATAACTATGTTGTAAAGCCTTTTCAGCCTATTTTGTCTCATGAGTGTTTTCTAAAGGCTTGGTATACTAATGTAGGTTGGTGAAGGGCTAGATGCCCCAAGGAAATCATGTGCAATGTGAGAACAAAGTATTCGCAATGCTGTTTACCCTTTGACCAACCTGTTCCCAGTTTCTGCTCCAACAGGTTTTATTTATCTTAAGATTAAAGCAAATCACCAGTGGACATGTAGTTATTGCTTTCCGGTGAAATGCAAACACATAAGCCAGAGGCATCAGGGGATTCTGTCACCTTTGAAAAATGATTCATTTTTTGTGGGCTTGTTTTTCCCTCATGGGAAACCTGGTAACATTTCAGAGCCTGAAATCCTTCCTTAAAGTAAAATAACCTGTTGAAGATAAGTTTAAATCTAAGGTAAAAGAGGAGAATTTTTTTTTCTTGAATTTAGAAAGATGTCTGGTCATGCTATTGCAATTTTTTTTAAAAAAAGAAGTCATAATTGGATTTCACTGAGTCACAATTTACCCTGAAATTGCATTAATTAGAGAAATCTAAGACTTGTAAATAAACTTACTAACACATCTGTTCTAGACTCTGTGCCGTCATTAATCAATCATAGGGCTCCTTCACTGGGCCTCAAAATCCTTCTCAACACAGAGCAACAGGAGAAACCCAACTGCCATTTCTTATTCTCAGCGAATAAAGAGGACACACTCTTTGGCCATTTTACCAGCCAAGCTAATGCTAAACTTATCCCTTCAGTGTAGGTTCTAGATTTTATAGGTGAAGCAAGTTCAGGGCTCATCTCAGAAGTTTGGAAATACTTGCTTTCTGTGTTTCTTTTTAACAGATAATCTATCTTTCACTTATTCTGCCTCTGCCATACCATAACTGATTTCTTGCTCTCTTTATAATAGTTCAAACACAAAAATAATATCCTTTACAAGAATAAGGAAATTCCTAGCAGCAGAGAAGCAGGCAGTCAGATAAACAAAATTGCCTTATTTTCCATACAGTGAACTTAGTGGCTGTGGTCCCTATTGAACAAACATACCAGAAGGTGAGAAGCTCTGTAAACAGAGGCTATGAAAGTTGTGATAATAACCAGCAACTGATTTTTCCTCAGTGAAGAGATTTTCCATCAGATTGCACTTGACCTTGAGCACTGTGTTATTAGCCATGAATAATTTATGGTACTTATTACAGTAAGGTCCGTTTTGACTGACATTATCAGGGAATTAGATGCCTTAAATGAGTGAATTGGCTAGATACTAAGACTTGCTCCCTTTACAGGGTAAAGAAAATCTTTATTATAACCATTTCAGTACTTATTTTTCTCAGATGTATGGCAGTATTTTCTGAGTTATTGACAGTCAAGGAAACGTAGACATTCATTTATTCAATAAATAGTCATGGGAGCCTTGTATATACCAGGCACTGTGCTGGTTACACTCTTTTCCAGTGAAAGGGCATCTGTTCTTATAAAGCCTCTGTTCTGGTGAAGAAGATAGAAAAACAAGGGATCATACTGAAGTGCAGGATAAGAGAAATAAAGATTGTTGTGAACTTTGTTGAATTGGCTGACAAATATAGTTAAATTCAGAGTTGACTGGGTTCTCCAAAACAGTTTGCCTCGCCACTCTGATAGCTATGTCTTGAGTTCTTGCAGTTGATCTTATAATATTTTTACTTTGTCCCCTAAATTTAGCTACAGTTTCTTACTGTTTGCTTCCCTGGTGGCTCAGATGGTAAAGCTTCTGCCTGAAGAGCAGGAGACCCAGGTTCAATCCCTGGGTCGGGAAGATCCCCTGGAGAAGGAAATGGCAACCCACTCCAGTACTCTTGCCTAGGAAATGTCATGGATTGAGGAGCCTGGTAGGCTACAGTCCATGGGGTCCCAAAGAGTCGGACACGACTAAGCGACTTCACTTTAAACTTTCACATTTTAATGGGCTTCCCTCATGGCTCAGAGGTTAAAGCATCTGCCTGCAATGCAGGAGACCTAAGTTTGATCCCTGGGTCGGGAAGATCCTCTGGAGAAGGAAATGGCAACCCACTCCAGTATTCTTGCCTGGAGAATCCCATGGAAGGAGGAGCCTGGTGGGCTACAGTCCACGGGGTCACAAAGAGTCGGACACAACTGAGCGACTTCACTTTCACTTTCTTTCTTTCTTTCTTACTGTTTGTTAAGTGTGTGGCACCACCCCTGTCATCTTTCTGTTCCTCAGTAATGTTTATGAAATGATTAAATGAGGGATAGGATGTACATGGTATATTAGTTATCTATTGCTATGAAAAAAACTACCCTGAAACTTACCAGCTTGGAAGAACACACATTTATTATCATACAGTTTCTGTGGGTTAGGAATCCAGCATGTCCAACTGGATCCTCTACTTCAGAGTATTTGACGTGGCTGCCAATCAAGGTGTCTTTGCCACAGCTGGGGTCTCGTCTGAAGGCAGGCCTCCAGTCCTCAAGGACTGTTGGACTGAGACCTTCACTTCTCTGCTGGCTGTTCTCTGGAGCACCCACTCTGTTCCTTGTTACATGAACCATTCCACCAAGGCAGCTAGCTTGCTTCATCAAGGCCAGCAAGAGAGCATCTTCTAGCAAGATGGAGGTCACAGTCTTCTATAACCTAAACACAGACGTGACATTCCATCACTTTTGCTGTATTCTATTGGTTCCAAGCAAGTCACTGGTCCCACCCACTCTCAAAGAGAATACCAAGAGAGAGATCAATGGGGATTCCCACAGAGGCTGCCTACCCTCACATACCAACATATCATTGTATTTCTCCCCAAGGCCATAGCAGACATCATTAATCAGTCATGGCGTGCTCTCCCACTGAGCCCAGAGAAACTTTCAAAATCCTGTCTAGTAGAGGACCCAAGAGGCCTATTACCAATCAGGTGGTGAGATAAGGGCAACGTGCCTTCTCTTATTTAATAGTAACAATTCCAAGTAATTGCAGTGGAGAAAATATTTAGGTTGAGAATCTAGACAGAAACAGAGATTGTAGTTAGAACTACAATATGGCGTGGCGGTAGCCATTGTTTGCAAAGTCAATGAGAAGGAAGCAAAGCTAGTAGCAGAAATCAATTGATAAAATATTAGAGGCAGATATTTCATAGTAAGGACCAAAAGTAAAGAAATGTACATCATAGCATGAAAGAGCTCGTGTGAGATTAAATCATGTCATAGTTGAACACATAGAGGAAAATCCAGTCCTGACCAGAATGCAGGTTATTCTGTTGGCTACACTGAACAAGATTTGTCATCATTTTAATCAATGAAAAATACTAGAGATGGACATCAGAGGGCATGACCTCTGCCTAGTTTCTATCTTATGCCTGTTTCAGGTTTGAGGGAATCCTGCTAATGTCTGTGGCAGAATTTTTCAACCTTTCTTCAGCTGCCTTCTCTTTGCATAAACTTTAAACTCATTACCTTGGAGAAGGAAGTGATAACTCACTCCACTATTCTTGCCTGGAAAATCCCATGGGCAGAGGAGCCTGATGGGCTACAGTCCATGGGGTCTCAAAGAGTCGAACAGGACAGACTGTGCCTGCACACACATGCACACACACACACACACACAATTGTATGAAAAAGTTACTTCTCCAGAATAATTTTACTTACGAAAGTCAAGTAGTTAAAGTCCTATTATTATAGACCAATGTGCTCCAGATGAAAATGTCTCCAGTTTTGGTTCAGTTTTATTCTGGTTTCTGAGAACTACATGAAGAGCAGAACATTTCACAGTAATCCTCTTGAACCACTAAGTCCTGTTTCAAAAAATTATTTGTTGGCTCTTTTCTAAGGCCTGCGCAAAAGTAATCATGACATTCATCCACCCTCCTCCAGTGAGCTGGAGAGAAAAAGGCACATTCCATCCCTATACCCTGAGCAGCACCATGACTTCAGGGCCAGACATGGACTCCGGAGAGCTTTCTACTTATACTAAAAACACACCAACTCTTAGTTCTAAAAAATCAGGTAGGGAAATATTTGTTTGTGTTTTTAGCCATTGTCATAAGTAAAACCCTAAATAAGTATGTCTCTAGGTCAGTTTGGTCATTTCCAGGATGTAGTTTTGAGATCTCTAAATATACGAATTTCCCTCATAATGTAAACATAGTAGTAATTTGGGGGGGAAAAGGAAAATAAAAGGAGAATCAAAAAAATACTCATTACCTATGTACAAGGGAACTTCTCTACTCTCCCTTCTTTGAGACTCACTCACTTATCTCTGTGTGATTTTATTCCTACTACACAATGAGGACCTTCTTACGTGTATTTAATTCTTTTCTGTGTTCACACTGGCTTTGAACTCCTGAAGGCTTTATTTTTGTCCATGAAGTTTCTAAAAAAAAAAAAATCTGGTGATCTTTAAACTAGAGCTTTGCAGCTACCCAGGAGAATAAGATGTTTTAATGATTTATTTTAAAATTATTTCATACTTTCAGAAAAGCTTCTATAACAGTACAGTGAGTTCCTGAATATCCTTCACTCAGGTTCCTCACAGTTTTACCACTCCTTCAATATACGTACTTATATTTTTTCAGAGCCATAAAAAGTTACACTGCTGAGTTAATACACATTACACCTTAATACTCCAAAGTCTCTTCACTAAAAATAAGAGCCTTTCCCCATATCATCATAGTACAGCCATGAAATGGTGATGCCTTCTAATCTACAGACTTCTTTTGCATTTTACCCATTTTCCCACTAATGGGTTTACAGGTCTGTATCCAATTGTAGTCACATACTGCATTTGTCTGGACATTTTTGAAGAGTATAGGCCGATTATTTTGTAGAACATCCCTCCATTTGAGTTTCTCTAAACATTTCCCCAAGATGCAATTCAAGATACACTTTTCAGGTAGAACTATCAGAAATGATGCTTTGTTTTTCTCAGTGATCCTCTCTGTAGGGACCCCCTGTTTGTTCATGTACAGTTCACAACTTTCTGTGCTCTATAAGTATGTCGTATTTAGTGATACTTTGTCTTTCATCTTCATGTTGAGTAACTGTCCTATTCCTCACCAGTTCTAGCCTACATTGATGATTTTTGCCTGAATCTGCTATTTCTCTGATACTTGACATGCAGATTTTTAAGGGCAACTTTGCATGAACGGTTTTAAAGAAATTTCCAGATTGTCAGCTCCTCTCTAGAGTCTTCTAAAAGTGCTCACAGTGTGGACTCCTGGAGTGGCCTGCTTCAGGACACCACAACCCAAGGAGAAGGTTGCATCTGGATTGGTACCACGGGCCTCAGCTGGTTCCCTCCCACTTCCCTTCTCATGGCTGCCTTTTTCCCCTTTTATCAAAGGGAGGCCCACCTCTTGCCCATTTGAATCTTACTGTGGTGCATTCCCCCAGGGCAAAAAATCCAGGACTTCAGACAAAGGAGTGATTCAAACTTTAGCTGTTAGTGTTGAGAAAATGAGTGATTCTAGTGATTGGGTTACAAATCCTTCTCAGTTCTTTGCTTTCAACAAAATTGAAGAAGGATCTGATGGAGTTGTCAGTTGATCATTAAAAATAATTTTTGATGATAGATCACCATATAATTTTTGACAAATGACTTGGAAGAGTTTAAAGACTTGAGTGATGTTGCTGTAACAAAACTCTTTCCACGTCCATCTACTTATGTGAACAAAGGTTTTCAGTCCTTACAATTGTGATTAAAAGGTTGGAGGGGGAGCAGTTGGCTCGGGCAGAAGGAGTGAAATTGATGCTGAATTCTGTCTCACTTGGACAATAAGGCATATTCTGGAGTTAATAGGAAAGAAAAACCCAAACTCATTTAAGATACACACTTCCATTAAAATTTTATTTCTTGTGTTTTGTAATTATTTACCAAAATTTATAAGGCATATATCTGTTGTTTTGACCAATTAAATGCAAATAAAAATAATTATTATAATAACATAGATGAAGGATAAATAATTTTTCAAAAGCATTTTAGGAGTCATGAGCAGTAATATTTGAAGAATATTGCTCAGAAAGATGCTTTCCTCTGGATATATTACAGAATTTCTCTAGGACTTTATCTCCTGTGTTCTAAGACCAACCTTTCTCTCCTCTTCCAAGGTTTGTCTCTACCTTACTTTATGAGTTCTGCTCACCTATTACACCTACTACATCCCACTCTTACCCCCAGACCAGTGGGGTTTCACCCCTAAGTCAAAGACTAGCCTTACTCCTGAGCAGGAGAGGAGTCCATATCGTCCTCTTAGATTCTTACATTAAGGATCATCCTTTGAGTATTGTATTTACTATACTTATATTTCTAGCAGAGAAGGAAATGGCAACCCACTCCAGTATTCTTGTCTGTTGAACTCCATTGGACAGAGGAGCCTGGTGGGCTGCTGTCTGTAGGGTCACACAGAGTCGGACACGACTGAAGCGACTTAGCAGCAGCATATTTCTAAGACACATGCTTCTTCTCTGAGTATAGTCAATAGGTCATATAGAATAAAGAGAAACATGTCTTGTGGCAAGTCCCATTTGCAAGATTTTGTTTGAATAAGAGCTGTCTTGCTCAGAATATATGTACAGGCTCACTAGACTATGGACAACGCACAGCAGAGTCAGGGAAAGAAGAAAGTCTATAGCCATTCCTAAATTGCAAAATTCTTATTAACATTCCTTGTTACAGTTCTTGTTAAGATCCCCGACCTTGACAACAGGATCATCTGATTTGCAGGTATGGGCTAGGCACAGCCCCACCAGATAACTTTGTTGTATTTTGTACTTGCACCAGACCTTGAGGATTGTTGCCTGAGAACCTGGTTCTTAATCCTAATTTCGGCTTCCCAAATCCATTCTTTTGTCTCTATGCAGGTGTTCCATACTCCAAAGAGTTAAAATGGATCAGTAAATCAGTGGAGGGTAAGTGAACTGTTAAATCACAAATTTTTATTGTTATAGTAGTACTCCTGCCTATATAAATTTGATTGTTTATAGCAAATGATTCCCGTATACTACACTTGAAATATTTCTTCTGATTGGAAGTATAATCAAGCATATAGATAATATCAATAATTCTTTAAGTGTAATTGAATATTTAAGCTTCAAAAGACCTGTAAACAGGGAAAATAAATTTATAGAAAAAGAGATTTAATTGGTAAGCATTTTAATTAATGTTTTCTAATGAAATATAAAAGTATTATGTGTTTAACAATGTAATAATTTTGGTGAAATTCTTTGGTGAGGGTGTGGTAAAATAGATATGAATGGGGTTAAGACTGTGGACTTTTGTCATTCCCGCACAATTAATATGGCTGTGCCGATCCACAGTATACTCCTTTAGCCAGTAATATTGCTTTTATAAAGCTTCTCAAGGAAAATGCACAGTTAGCAAATTTGTTCATTGTAGAATTATGTATTAGTTGTAGATTGATAGCAGTAAATAAAAACAACTAATGAAAGGGATTAGGGTAAATTAACTGTAATAATATACAGTTCTTTAAAATTTTGTCAAAACACATTTGTTTTATTTTTTATTGAGATGTACAGAGCACATAGAATGCTAAATAGATCCTGTGTGTGTGTGTGTGTGTCTGTGTCTGTGTCTGTGTGTCTGTGTGTCTGTGTGAGAGAGAGACAGAAAGGAGAGAGGGGGAAAAGGAATTTAAAACACAAATACACAAGAAAAAAATAGGCAACCATGATGGTGAGATTAAGGGTAATTTTTATTTTCCTGTTTACATTTTGTTTAGCTTTTAAATTCTTTTGCAATGCATGCATCAGTTTTATGGTCCAAAACAGCGTTGCTTCAAAAATCATATTGAATGAGTATTCCAACTTCTGAACTGCTGGTTTTGAGGAAAAACAGATTTTGCAGTCCACTGGCAGCATGTTTGTGGTGTCCTTTCTTTTCTCCTGTTCCCCCAGCCTATGGGCAGCAGCTTGACTGAGAGACCTACAGGCTGATGTGTATCTCTCTTTCACTCACACACACAGGCGTGTGCGCATACACATACACACACACACGATCAGAGGATTTTCTAGTGTGTCCCTCGAGAGTGTACTTTCTTTCCTTTATCCTGAATAATTTAAATGGAGCTGAATAAAGCTATTCTTTTCCATGAGCTGATATTAAAAGGTTGAGCGAACCATGCAATGAGTTACTTTCATCTATCAGTATTATCATGACTAAATATCCTCTGTTACATTATTCATTCGTTCAACAAATAATTTTGAGTGCCTATTAGACTCTCAGGTAGTCACTTTTATGGAGATGAAAATGTATTCATTTATTCATCTGTTTAGTCAGTCAGTAAATAGTATTTCCTACAATCCTTACCAGTGTGTGGCAGCTGCTATCCTAGACCCTGCAAATACTGTACTAAACTAGATAGATATGAGCCTACCCTCAAGGACCTCATGGTCTGGTAGGAGAGAGAAAAAATTCAAGCAATAAATAAAAATAAGTTCAGTTTACAGAATTGCCTTGTAAAAACGCCCAGTGTTGCAGTAAGATCAGCATTGGTCCTCCCCAGTGAAGTGGTCCTGGAAGGCCTCTCTGAGCAGAGGACCTGGGTGTGACTCGGAAAGTGTTAGGAAAGTGATCTGGGGTGAGCTGAGTTCCATGGAGGTCGGGAGAGCACATTCCAACCTGAGACAGGAAAGGACTCCAGAAGCCCTAGAGGTAGGGAAAGTCTGCAGTGGGATGGTCCTTGGCAGGCTCCAGGGAGCAGGGGGCAGCCTTTTGCCAGGGTGATGAGTTTGGCTGGATCCAACACAGAGTTTGAGTACAAATTTGAGTTTTAATGAGCAGAATAGTCAATAGGTATAATTAAGGCATAAATCAGAGATCAACAAGCTCTTCCTATAAAGGGCCAAAGATTTTTTACTTTCTGGCCCTGCAGGGCTTTAGAGTCTCAACTCTGCCTTTGTTAAGGAAGACACTCAGAGGCAATAGGTAGAAGAATGAGATCTTCACTCACAGAACCAGGCTTGGACAGATTTGGCTCAGGAGGTGTAGTTTGCCAACCCTGGACATAAACAGAAAAGTTGTAGAACTCCTCAGTCCAGTTGTAGAGCTGGACGTCAGGGACGGAGATGACTTCCCATGGTGAAATCTGAGGTGGGTCTTGAAAGATAAGGAGAAATCAAAAATGAAATGATGGGGGGAAAGAAAACATAGACAAAGGAATCAGTAGGGTACAGTCCAGAGGCAGTAAAGTCCAGAGCTCACAGGGAGGCAGTCAGTATCTGCCCAGGGAGTGGCGAGGAAGTGCAGCTCTTTTATTCCTCAGATATTTCAAGGATTCGTGAAGTAGCAGACACTGCACTAGAGAGTGGGGGGCGGGGATAAGGAGTGAATAAGGAATGAACCTACAATCTCAGATACTAGAGGGGTTGACAGATAAGTAAGCAAGTCATCCCGCGATTAACTCAGTGTGGGGAAATAAGGCTTCTTAATAAGGATGAGTCAAGAAATTAACTTTCTTTCCTTCATTGTAGCTGTTTTCTTTGGTACTTAAGTCAATGTGCTCACATGCTAGAAAATTACAAAGATACCAGAGGATATACAGTGAAAATTTTCTCTCCCAACCTCTATCCCTTAAGCCTACTGAATACCCACCCCACCACCTGCCCCCCAGCACAACCAGTGTCACTAATTTCTTCTGGATCCTTCTAAAGTTCATCTATGCAGATCTAAAGAAATGAGTATGTTTGGGGTTCTTTGTTTTTCCTCTTGATTATACTGATCATCTAGCTGAATCTTTTAAGTATAAATTTTCCAGAGAGGAGAAAGACAATGGAGGTTAAGAGAAAGCATGTGTCTTAAAGATGGATGAAGGAAAAGAAGGGACAGGAGATGGCACAGTGCATAAGTTGGCTACATAGGATAATGCATTCTGTCAGTCCTCATATGTGTCAGTACCAGTCTCCCAATTCATCCTATTCCCCCCATTCCTCCCTTGGTGTCCATGCCTTTGTCCTCTATATCTGTGTCTCTATTTCTGTTTTGCAAATAAGATCATCTATACCATTTTTCTAGCTTTCACATATATGCATTAATATACAATATTTCTTTTTCTTTAACCTACTTCACTCTCTATGACAGTCTCTAGGTCCATCCACATCTCTACAGATGACCCAGTTTTGTTCCTTTTAATGGCTGAGTAATCTTCCATTCAGGTATGACTTAAATCAAATCCCTTATGATTATACAGTGGAAGTGAGAAATAGATTTAAGGGCCTAGATCTGATAGATAGAGTGCCTGATGATCTATGGAATGAGTGACATTGTACAGGAGATAGGGATCAAGACCATCCTGTGGAAAAGAAATGCAAAAAAGCAAAATGGCTGTCTGGGGAAGCCTTACAAATAGCTGTAAAAAGAAGAGAAGTGAAAAGCCAAGGAGAAAAGGAAAGATATAAGCATCTGAATGCAGAGTTCCAAAGAATAGCAAGAAGAGATAAGAAAGCCTTTTTCAGCGATCACTGCAAAGAAATAGAGGAAAACAACAGAATGAGAAAGACTAGAGATCTCTTCAAGAAAATTAGAGATATCAAGGGAACATTTCATGCAAAGATGGGCTTGATAAAGGACACAAAATGGTCTGGACCTAACAGAAGCAGAAGATATTAAGAAGAGATGGCAAGAATACACAGAAGAACTGTACAAAAAGGATCTTCACAACCCAGATAATCACGATGGTGTGTTCACTCATCTAGAGCCAGATATCTTCGAATGTGAAGTCAAGTGGGCCTTAGAAAGCATCACTATGAACAAAGCTAGTGGAGGTGATGGAATTCCAGTGGAGCTATTTCAAATCCTGAAAGATGATGCTGTGAAAGTGCTGCACTCAATATGCCAGTAAATTTGGAACACTCAGCAGTGGCCACAGGACTGGAAAGGGTCAGTTTTCATTCCAATCCCAAAGAAAGGCAATGCCAAAGAATGCTCAAACTACCGCACACTTGCACTCATCTCACATGCTAGTAAAGTAATGCTCAAAATTCTCCAAGCCAGGCTTCAGCAATACGTGAACTGTGAACTTCCTGATGTTCAAGCTGGTATTAGAAAAGGCAGAGGAACCAGAGATCAAATTGCCAGCATCCTCTGGATCATGGAAAAAGCAAGAGGGTTCCAGAAAAACATCTATTTCTGCTTTATTGACTATGCCAAAGCCTTTGACTGTGTGGATCACAATAAACTGTGGAAAATTCTGAAAGAGATGGGAATACCAGACCACCTGACCTGCCTCTTGAGACATCTGTATGCAGGCCAGGAAGCAACAGTTAGAACTGGACATGGAACAACAGATGGGTTCCAAATAGGAAAAGGAGTCTGTCAAGGCTGTATATTGTCACCCTGCTTATTTAACTTCTATGCAGAGTACATCATGAGAAACGCTGGGCTGGAAGAAACACAAGCTGGAATCAAGATAGCCAGGAGAAATAGCAATAACCTCAGATATGCAGATGACACCATCCTTATGGCAGAAAGTGAAGAGGAGCTAAAAAGCCTCTTGATGAAAGTGAAAGAGGAGAGTGAAAAAGTTGGCTTAAAGCTCAACATTCAGAAAATGAAGATCATGGCATCCGGTCCCATCAGTCCATGGGAAATAGATGGGGAAACAGTAGAAACAGTGTCAGCCTTTACTTTTTGTGGGCTCCAAAATCATTGCAGATGGTGATTGCAGCCATGAAATTAAAAGACACTTACTCCTTGGAAGAAAAGTTATGACTAACCTAGATAGCATATTCAAAAGCAGAGACATTACTTTGCTGACTAAGGTCTGTCTAGTCAAGGCTATGGTTTTTCCAGTAGTCATGTATGGATGTGAGAGTTGGACTGTGAAGAAGGCTGAGTGCAGAAGAATTGATGCTTTTGAACTGTGGTGTTGGAGAAGACTCTTGAGGGTTCCTTGGACTGCAAGGAGATCCAACCAGTCCATTCTAAAGGAGATCAGTCCTGGGATTTCTTTGGAAGGAATGATGCTAAAGCCAAAACTCCAGTACTTTGGCCACCTCATGCGAAGAGTTGACTCATTGGAAACGACTCTGATGCTGGGAGGGATTGAGGGCAGGAGAAGAAGGGGACGACAGAGGATGAGATGACTGGATGGCATCACTGACTTGATGGATGTGAGTCTGAGTGAACTCTGGGAGATGGTGATGGACAGGGAGTCCTGGCGTGCTGCGATTCATGGGGTCGCAAAGAGTCGGACACGACTGAGTGACTGAACTGAACTGAACTGAATATTCCATTGTATATATGTACGACATCTTTCTTATTCATTCCTTTACTGATGGCCATTTTGGTTGCTTTAATGCCCTAGCTATTGTAAATAGTGCTGTAATGAACATTGGGGTGCATGTATCTTTTTGAATTATGATTTTCTCTTTGTATATGCCCAGGAGTAGGATTGCTTCATATGGTAGTTGTATTTTTAGTTTTTAAGGAACCTTCATGCTGTTCTCCCTAGTGGCTATATCAGTTTACATTCCCACCAACAGTGCAAGAGGATTCCCTTTTTCTCCACACCCTCTCCGGCATTTATTGTTTGGAGACTTTTGATGATGGCCATTCAGACCAGTGTGAGGTGGTACCTCATTGTAGTTTTGATTCTTTTCTCTAATAACTAGTGATGTTGAGCATCTTTTCATGTGATTGTTGACCATCTGTATGTCTTCTTTGGAGAAATGCCAGTGTAGATCTTCTACCCATATTTTGATTGAGTTGTTTGAGTTTTCTTTTCTTTTAATAGTAATTGGTGTTTTAGGAAGATTGTTCTAGCAGCTGGCAGAAAGTAGATATCCAGGGGAGCTTTGAATGACACTTGGAAAAGTAGTCCTTCTTTCCTTCAATCAATAAAAGTCAATCAAGGTGTTTAAATAGAGGAAGGGTAATATCTGAAGTGTTCTTCAGGCAGATTAACCTACCTACACTGTTTTTGAAGAATTCAAACTAAGAGAAAACCAACTAAGTGACAATCTAACTCATCACCAACTCTCAGCAGAAACGTACATTTGTGTACTTTTTAACTTTAAGAAAGAAATCTGTGTTAGTAATGTACTGCTGCATAACAAACTACCCTAAAATGAAGTAGCTTCAAATGGGTCAGGAATCTGGGCATACCTTAATTGGGTCCTTGTTTGAGGGTCTCTTACATCTAGAATCAAAATGTCAGGCCAGGGTGGGCTTTCATTTGAAAGTTCAATTGGTGAAGAATCTACTGTTCACGGTTGCCAACAGGACTGACAAAATTGAACTCCAGTTTCTGGAGTGTTGTTGGGCCTTAGTTCCTTGACAGGTGGGTTTCTCTGTATGGCAGCTTATTTCATGAAAATGAACAAGCTGAGAGGGCAGTAGAGAGAGTCTGCTAGACACATTTGTAGCCTAATCGCAGAAGTGATATCCCATCGTTTTTTTCCATTGGTTAGAAGCAATTCACTAGCTCCAGTACATACTCGGGGGCAGGGAGTTACATAGAGGCAGGAATATAAAGAGGTGGGATTGTGCGATGCTGACTTAGAAGCTGCCCACCAGGGGAACATAACAAGGATTGTTCCTGCGAGTACACTAGGATGAGGTCTGGAGGAATAAAGCCAGTATTGTTCCTCCCCCATGATCTGCTCAGAAAATCATCTTGCTCTCCCCTGGCCTGCTGATTACCACCCTCATTACCATCACTGCTCTACAGCTGTTGTGTTTGTCCACTTCTCCTGATGACAAAATACCGCCCCTCTTGAAGTCAGAGCATCTGGGAGTATTTATATGCAAGCTGTATTGGGCTCTCTCCCTCGGCTGGAGTTGGACTGTTGTGAAAAGTTCCCCCCCCCCCCGCCCCCCCGGCTGCTGCTGCTGCTATTTATGACATCAGCTGACTAAAGGAAACACCTTTAAAAGTGATAATAAATTCTTCACTCATGCCTTGCTCTTTCTAGCAGAGCAGACTGGTTGGTTTGGTAAAGAACTTGCTTCCACTCCTTGTAGGACTTTATAAACCAGAGTGCTAGAGGAGGGCCTTAGAACAAGCAACTCAGAGAATGCCTGGAGGAAATCAGAGCTCAGAATCTAAGCTGTGTAAACTGCCTTTACAAACCAAAGAGAAATTAGACACATAGAAATCACAATAGCTACCACTGTATGTGTACACTGTGCTCCAGTGATGGGATAAGAGCCTGACCTTCATTATCTTGTTTTAGTCCCTAACTGTGCAAAGTTAATGCTATTAAACTCATTTGACAGAAGAGGAAACTGAGACCCAGAGGATAGAAAGTTTGCCCACGCTCACAGGTAGGAAAAATAGTACTGCGATTCAAACACTGTCAGTCTGGTTCCTAGCATTCTTAAATTAGGAACCAGCAATGATTTATTTCTATGAATAACCACGTTTTGTCTGAATTATAGAGTGGCCTCATCAGCTAGGGATAATTCAGGGAGGAGAAGTGGGGGTAAGCATCACCTAGAATAAATCAACTTAGAAATCAAAATGCTGTTGGAAAGAGTGGAGGGAAAACTTTTTATTAGAAAAATATTTTATAAAAATAAAATAAGGAAAAGTTTATTTAAAAAAAAAAACAACAACTTAGATCACAAGTCAGGAACGTTTGTCTGTAAAGGGCCGGATAGTAAGTATTTTTGGCTTTGTGAATGATGGGATCTCTGCTGTAGCTACTCAAGGCTTCAGCTGTGGTTATAAGCAGCCATGGACAATAAGCAAATGAAGGAGCATTGCTGTGCTCTAGTATTTATTTACAAACTCAGGTGATGGGTAGATTTGGTTCTCGAGCTACAGTCTGCAGACCCTTGACTTGGGTCATAATGGTAGTATATACTGATTCTTACAAAAATCAAGAATCATGTGGGTTGTGTGTGTGTATGTGTTTTTAACATAGTATTTCTGACAAAATTTGTGGTAACAAAGTATAGTATCATCACTTCTTGTTTGAACTCAGCAATTTTATCAAAAAGAGCCCATGTTTATGCAAAAGTACTGGAGGGCTCCTTCATTTCTTGAGTATTTCACACAGCCCTTTGATAGATAAATGACTACCTTTTGAAAACATTAAAGCACCATCCTTCTGGGTTTCCTCTCATTCAGGTATATTCGCCTAGCTCTGCTAGATCCCTGTTTCTTTGTGACTTGAACAGATCTCTAACATCTTTTCATCTAGTTTGTGAAGTCTTATGTTGTTTGTAGGATTTGCTGTTCACCAGTGGGCACCCAAAGGGCGGTAAGAGAGGGGAACCAACTAAGACTATGGCCTAATGAGCGAAATGGATGCTAAGCAAGGAAGAATTTAAGTCGGCACAAATTTTGAAATAGTTGTGTCATTGGTGGATATTTTTCATGTTACCGTGATCTCAGCGTCCCTTCACAGTTTGTTCCCTGCAAGTTCTCAAGTAATGAATACTCAGATAATTGAGATCTTCCCAATATGACTTATCCACTTTCTTACCCACACATTATTCTCCTGCATCCATTTTTCTGTTACAGGCATATATCACTCTATTGCAATTCACAGTGATAGGGTTTCTTATCTTCTTATTGAAGGTTTGTGGCAATTCTGCATCAAGCAAGTCCATTGGCTCCATTTTTCCAATAGCACTTGTTCCCTTTGAGTCTTGGTTTCACATTTTGGTGACTATCACAATATTTCAAACTTTTTTATTATTGTGTATTTGTTACAGTGATCTTCTGTGATGAGTGACTTTTTCATGTTTTTAGTAGGACTCAATGAAGGCTCAGAGGATGGTTAGCATTTTTTAGTAAGAAAATTATTTTTAAATTAAGGTTTATAATTAGTTCTTTTAGACATAATGCTATTGCACACTTAATGGACTACAGTAGCCTGTAAATACAACTTTTATATGTACTGTAAAAGCAAAAAAAAAAACCATGTGTCTTGCTTTATCTCTATACTTATTTTAATGAGGTAATCTGAAGCCAAATCTATAATATCTTGAGTTATACCTCTGTATCTTTTTTTTTGAGCATCTGCTCTGTAAAACATCTCCTTACGTATATTAATATCTTTCTCTGTCCGAACTCTTACTATCTAAGCTCAATAACCAAATAAAATTTCCAATAAAACCTTCACTACCTAAAACTCAGGAGCCAAATAGCTTCAAAAAGCACGATATCCCTTGCTATACAAATTGACAATTTTTTTTCCCATAATCCAATTGATCTTTTAGTAAGTAGGAATACTTTTCTTCTTTTTTTTTTTTACTCTTTTTTCTAGCAACTTTGAAAAGAATCTTTTACTATCTACACCTTCCTGATGGATATTCTGAGACCCTTCAGTTCAGTTCAGTTCAGTTCAGTCACTCAGTCATGTCCGACTCTTTGCGACTCCATGAACTGCAGCACACCAGGCCTCCCTGTCCATCACCAACTCCCAGAGTTCACTGAAACTCACATCCATCAAGTCAGTGATGCCATCCAGCCATCTCATCCTCTGTCATCCCCTTCTCCTCCTGCCCCTAATCCCTCCCAGCATCAGAGTCGTTTCCGATGAGTCAACTCTTTGCATGAGGTGGCCAAAGTACTGGAGTTTTGGCTTTAGCATCATTCCTTCCAAAGAACACCTAGGACTGATCTCCTTCAGAATGGACTGGTTGGATCTCCTTGCAGTCCAAGGGACTGTCAAGAGTCTTCTCCAACACCACACTTCAAAAGCATCAATTCTTCGGCGCTCAGCTTTCTTCACAGTCCAACTCTCACATCCATACATGACCACAGGAAAAACCATAGCCTTGACTAGATGGACCTTAGTCAGCAAAGTAATGTCTCTGCTTTTGAATATGCTATCTAGGTTGGTTATAATTTTCCTTCCAAGAAGTAGTCGTCTTTTAATTTCATGGCTGCAATCACTATCTGCAGTGATTTTGGAGCCCCCCAAAATAAAGTCTGACACTGTTTCCACTGTTTTCCCATCTATTTCCCATTAAATGATGGGACCAGATGCCATGATCTTCGTTTTCTAAATGTTGAACTTTTATCTAGGTTGGTTATAATTTTCCTTCCAAGAAGTAATCGTCTTTTAATTTCATGGCTGCAATCACTATCTGCAGTGATTTTGGAGCCCCCCAAAATAAAGTCTGACACTGTTTCCACTGTTTTCCCATCTATTTCCCATTAAATGATGGGACCAGATGCCATGATCTTCGTTTTCTAAATGTTGAACTTTAAGCCAACTTTTTCACTCTCTTCTTTCACTTTCGTCAAGAGGCTTTTTAGCTCCTCTTCACTTTCTGCCATAAGGGTGGTGTCATCTGCATATCTGAGGTTATTGCTATTTCTCCCGGCAATCTTGATTCCAGTTTGTGCTTCTTCCAGCCCAGTGTTTCTCATGATGTACTCTGCATATAAGTTAAATAAGCAGGGTGACAATATACAGCCTTGACGTACTCCTTTTCCTATTTGAACCAGTCTGTTGTTCCATGTCTAGTAGGATAGCGTTAACTTGTCCAGGGTCTCCTTGCCAATTGACAGTGAAGTGAAATTCAGTCAGGTCCTACTGGCTCCAAAATCCATGCTCTTTCCTACACATGCCTTTTAAATGTGGAATCTACACTGATGAAAGGCCCATCTGTCTGTCTGTCACATAGTCAAAGATATACATTCCTAAGTTCTTTAGATCACACTGTAACTTATAAGGCTGATTTTCCACTGTAGGTAGTAATGTTGCCATTTCTTAAAACCTGCAGTGCAAATCTAATTGTTAAAAGAAATGCAGTTACAACCCAGTTCCCCTATTTATTCCCAAAGTGGTTCTCACACTGTAGCCCTGGAGCAACTGCAGCAGCATCCTCTGGAGGTGTGTTAGAAATGTTGATGTCAAGGCCCCGACACAGGGAACGAGAAACTCTGGGGATAGGACCATCAGTCTGTCCTTGTAAAAATCCTTCAGGTGACTGTAATGCACAAATGAAGCTGAGAACCCCTGAATTATAGCGCCAGTGCCAATGGTCTCTGCTCATTCCTGCAATAAGAACCAGATGATATGAGTGCCAGAAGTCCAGGGGACTTTTGGCAATTGTAAAGCTCTGATTAATGCTCCTGATTAATGCTTCCCCTCTCATCACCCATTCATTCATCTGACAAATATGTTCTGAGCCCTACCCTCGGTCCAAAATTAAGCCAGAGGCTGGAGACAAGGTGGAGAAGGTGACAGACATGGTCCTATCTCTCCTGGGTTTATAAGCAATGTGGATGACAGAGCACAAGATGGTGATCCCAGTACAGCATACCCAGGGCCGTGAGGGGCCAACACAGGTGCTGGGGGCAAGCGTTCCCTAATCCAGCCCTGCAAGTCAGGGGAAGTTTCTGCACAAGCCAGTCATCAGGGTAGGAGTCCAGAACTTTTTGAGGCCTAGTGCTGGAGGAGGTTGTTCTGTTCTCCCTCAGGTCCACAGCCTGCTTGAAGCAGCTTCAGATGGAGTCGAGGGGCGGGGGGAGCACTCAACCTGTTGCTTCCAACTTGCTGGAACGTTTATCTCCGACACGCATTAAAAACATATGGAGGGTCAAAGCTCCATGTGTTCGCTTGGTAGGGGAGCAGAAAATTGGAAAAGCAAATATGCATACCTCCCCGATCCCAACTGTTGAACTCTTATTGCCAATTTACGTAATTTCCTGTGCTTATTTCAAAATAGTCAGGAGGGCAGGAGGCATTGAGAACACCATAACTAGGCCATTTAGACTAGCAGCTGCTGGTGCATTCCCATCTTTCTTGATTAAAAAAAAAAAAATTTCAGTGGAATTTGAGGGGAAAGCTTCTTTCAGGCAAGGAATAAATAGTCTCTTCTTAAGATAAATCAGTTTAGATTTAACATGCTATTTACAAAACATATTCCCACTTTCTCATTCAGCAAAAATGCTTTGTGTGCCTACTGTGTGCTGACATGGAGGTAGGTGCTGGTGACATGACAAGTACCAGGAGGTATCTGATTTCGAGGAGGTTAGGGGACAGACATGGAACAGGACATTACAAAAGTGGTGGTTAGCAAATGTACACCAGTTCAACTGAAAATTATTAGAATGATGAAATGATTCCTGTACTGACTGGTGAGTGTTAAGTTTTTTTTGCTTTTTGTGTTTGTTTTTTAACTGTAGTCCAGATATGTTCAAAGCCTGAACAGGACCTGTAGTGCTTTGGCAGTGCCCCCCTGCTACTCTGGGATGGCCTGTGTCTCTGGGGATGGGGCGCAGGTAGCAAGACAAGGGACTTGGAAGGTGCCACTGTTGTCACAGGTTCTCCTGAGTACATGAGAAGCTCTGGCATCCACATATGTGCTCCACCCGAATGTGCAGGTGGTATCCCTCACCAGGACAAAACAGGCCAGGTACCCCACCACTACTGATGTAATGAGGAGATCATTGGAAACATCAGTGCAGATTCCTCCGTCAAATCATAACCCAGAAGACACACATTTAGCTAGTGGCATTCCACTTGAAAGATAAGACCACACCATCTATGTTTAACCTTCAGATGACATACTGTGATTTTAAAATAGATTACATACTATTTGATTACATTGATACTGCATTCTTGAAATGACAAAATTACAGAGATGGAAAACAAATTTGTGCTTGTAAGAGTTGGAAACAGGTGGGGATGATGAGGAAATGCATTGAGTCTTTCTTACTGTAAAAGGAGAGCTCATGAGATCTTTGTGGTGCTGGAACAGTCCTGTGTCTTAATTGTGGTGATAGTCACATGAATCTACACATGTGAAATAATTGCATAAAGCTACAGACACAAAACAGCCTTCCAAGTCGCTTGGTGGTAAAGAATCCATTTGCCAATGAAGGAGACATGGATTTGACCCCTGGGTTGGAAGGATCTGGAGAAGGAGATGACAGCCCACTCCAACATTCTGGCCAGGAAAATCCACGAACAGAGGAGCCTGTCCATGGTGTTGAGCTACAGTCCATGGTGTTGCAGAGTCAGACAAGACTTAGAAATTAAATAACACAGACACACACACACACACACACACACACACACTATACACACAAACATAAAGTATTTGTATGACTGATAGAGTCTGAAAAAAGTTCTATGGATTGCACCACCACCAATGCCCCAGGTTTGATTTCATACTAGAGTTTTGTGAAATGTTTCCATGAGAGGAAACTCTGTGAAGGGGACACAGGGCCTCTCTGTATTATTTTTGCAACTTCCTATGAATCTATAATTATTTTAAAATAGTTTTTAAGAAGTAACTTGGAAATTACTGGAACAGTTTATACTGTAACATATCACTCAGTAAGCAGATTTGTTCAACATATAGTTTAATTTATGTAGAGAAATACAGAGTGCCATTGAATGAACTGTGTCCCCCTCAAAATTCACATATTGAAGCCCTAAGGGTATTTGGAGGTGTGTTCTTTGGAAGGGAACTAGGTTGTATGAGATCATGAGGGTGGAGCCCCCATGATGAGATTAGTGCCATTATAAGAAGAGACCAGAGAGCTTGCCCTTGCTTTCTCTACCAAGTAGGGACACAGAGAGAAAGCAGCAGTCTGCAGGTCAAGAAAAGGGCTCTCTCCAAAACCCAGCCATGCTGACATCCTGGTCTTGGATTTCTAGCCTCCAGAACTGTGAGAAAGCTAGTTTCTGTTACGTAAGCTATCCACTTATGCTAATTTGTTATAGCATCCCTAGCTAGCTAAGAGAGAGGGAGATTACTGTTAATTCTTGCATTCATTTGTTCCTTGATTCGTTCATTACCCCACAGCACGTATGTATTTTGACTGTCACCTCTGGTCCTTGGGACAGAAAGCAAGGGGTCCAGCATGGGTCCAGTGTCGTCATGTAGTCATGGGGAGCTTCCCTGGGCAGAGCAGGACTCTGAGGGAAAGTGCAACAGGAAGGATTGATCAAGGCTCATAAGTAGAAAAGGCACATGGAGCAAAAGGAATCCACCCTAGAGGGAGCAGAGAGCAGAGGGTTGAAGAAAAGAAGAGGCCGAGGGGCCAGGCAGGAGCCAGATACTCACACAGGTGTGAGTCCACGCCTTGATTTGCTGGGGACGGCCTCTGTGTATATCCGTTGCCCTGGCATAATTTATGCTGCACTCACTTTCACCTTTAGAAATGTCCTCCTCTGGTTGTAACAGTCTTCTTGCATTTGAGCCATGATTTGGATTGCATCATACCCTGAAGATGACAGGCAGTCCTCTGCAGGGTTTTTAGCTAGAGTGTTAGGTCTCATTTTTATTATACTCTAGAACAGCCTTGCTAGCTTTGGGGACTAGAGAGATTGCTGAAAGACAGAAAAAAACAACAAACAAAAAAAGTTGTTGAGGCTACTGGGCTTCCCTAGCAGCTCAGTGATAAAGAATCTGCCTGCCAATGCAGGAGACATGGGTTCAATCCCTGGGTCAGGAAAGATCTCCTGGAGAAAGAAATGGCAACCCACTCCGGTATTCTTGCCTGGAGAATTCCATGGACAGAGGAGCCTGGGAAGCTGCAGTCCATGGGGTCATAAAGAGTCAGGTATGGCGACTAAACAGCAGCAGCAGCAGCAGCAACTAAAGACCAACAGCAGCAAGATGCTTGCTTATTCTATACAAAGGAGAAAAAAAATGGGGGTGGAAAGAGAACTGCCAGGGGCTTCAAAACCTAACAGTATCTTTGTGTGAAACTTCAAGCCCATCACCTTAAGGTGGTGGCTAGGATGCCCACACTCAGCCACACCAGGGGTTTTATTGTTTGGTTCCCACCCACCCCCACCTTCCCAACCCTCCCAACTCCCATCCCCTAACCCGTCTCCTCTTCCTACCCTCTCAGCCTCCCATATCCACCCCTAGGTAAAAATCCACCTAACAGAGGACAGCCATGGAAGGGGGCAGGCAGCCAATAGGGTCCTTTATTGCCTCCAGGTGCCTTGCTCTGTTTTCAGACCTGGCACTGAAGAGCAGGCAGCATTCCACACAGACACCAGTCCTTCAGAGTCACAACAGCCTGTCCAACTTGACCCAGGATTTCCCTCTGCAAGAAGCCAGAGTCTAGTCGGTAGGACAGAGGTGCCAGTGCTTGAAATTATTCTGAGCAGAGGTTTCCTGCAGCATTAAAAAATCAGTTTCTCCCAGCTTCTTGTGGCCTTTCTAACACTCAGTAAAGAGCCCCATCAACTGCCTCAAAGAATGCTTCGCTTCCTTTCTTTCAGAACTTTCTAAATATCAGGGAAATTTCTCGAAAAGATTCTTCTTTTTATGACTTTATCCAAAGGATTATTTGCTCTCTCTAACCATATCCACAAACCCTGTTCTTAAGAATTTGTTACACTACAGTATTCCTTGTTACATCAAGCACTACTAAAAAGGAAACATTACTAATTTTCCATCTTTAACTTAAAATTCTTTTCTTTTTCAAGCATAAAGCTGAAGTAGTCCCTGTCCCTTTAAGTCCAATCAATCATCCCAAATGTGGATTGGAGTTTGTATTGGCATGATCTCCAAGAGAGAATTCTTTCCCGACCTTGCTAGGGAAAAGAAGGCTTTCTGGCTATTTGCTAGGAAGGCAATTTTGATGTAAACTGACATTTCTCAGATGCCCATCTTGGGAAGATTCGATGTGAAACCCAAAATTTCTGGCAGCTGAAACCCAGGCCCAACTGCCAGCCCTGGGCAGAGATAAAAGAGCGTGGATGAGCAGCCAGCAGACGGGATTACAAGGAGCCTTTTCTCTGAGCCCAGGGAGATGAGCCCGGGAAGGGGTCGAGTGGGTGACAGAGCAGGCGGGGGGACAGCACTTTGCAGTGAGAGAATCAATAAAAGAGACACTTTCTCAGCTTTTCATGGAGAGGGCCCGTTTCCCCTGTTTTCCAGCCCATTTTGCGCACCATTCATTGAGAGGCGCCTTTCTTCTAACAAGGCTTTTATCCCGGGATGCTGAGCGTGTTCCCATGTCCTTCTCACAAGGATTCTCCCACACTCCAGCACAGCCGCCAGCAGGCTGCCCTGCGAAGCACACAGCTTGCTGGGTTCTGCTGCTTTCTGCTCAGCTTCAAAAACTGCTTTGCATTGTTTCTTCTTGTTTTACGTTCATAAGGCCAGGCATTTAAAAGTTTGAAAAGGTGACAAATCAAGGACTTTTCCTCCTTTTTCTTGCTTCTTTTCTCTTTGGGAGAGGATATAGTAGGGTTGAGATAGAGAAAACTTGGTTTAACTCATTCTTGATCTTTTTCATCTTCTTGTTATATCTTCCACATCTGGAAGATTAGAAACATTGGACTTAACTTTTTTTTTTAAATACCAAACATCAAATAGAAAGCCATCAAACACTTTCCTTTGCAATCAGATTTTCAGAATTTCTGATATGAATTTATTTAAATGTGGGTTTGACAAACAAGTCCAGGGTGAGTAATGATAATAAACTCCATTCCCGCATCCAGCTGCCTAAATGCAAGTCCCAGCTCCACTGCATCCCAGCTGTGTGACCTTGGGCGATTTACTTAACCTCCATGTTTATTCCTTCAGCAAAATTGGGATGATAATAGCACACATTTCATGGGTTGTTGTGTGGATTATTTGGGGTATGGCCTACTAGATGATCAAGAAATATTAGCTTTCATGTTAATATATATACATATATGTATGTGTGTGTGTATATATCTCCTTACATGTTTCCTTCTGCACAGAGACTGATTACCTTTCATTTTTCTAATAAACAGAAAGCTGGGTACCCTTACATCCAAGGCCAGTTCACATCTTCATTTAGTGTTTGCCCCCACCTGAGGCCCTTTGGCAGGAAAAGGCCCCAGACAGCAAGGCTCTCAGGACAGAATTCCAGGGCAGTGGGTTTTGGGAACTGGTCACTTAAATAAATATCAGTCTCTGGATTATTTTTATTTTATCTTTCAAAGAAATTTCCAGAGTAAAATTGGCTAGAAGGAAAATCCCAAAGCCCCTGTTCATACTTTATCTTTGCCCTGAAGACTGGTTGCAGGGTGGGAGTGTCCTGGTTCTATTGCTACCTGAGCCTCCTCCCTTCCTTCAGGATTCCAAGGTCATTCAAGGACAGGTGGGCCCCAAGGGGCCCATGAGCCTCCCAACTCCTCTTGGGGGAGAAAGGATTTTCCAAATCTCTGCCCATGGGTTTCCCAATGTCCCAATTTTATGCTTGTTGTTATGTCTTATAAAAGCTTACTGGGTTTGTTTTGAAGACAAGGGAAAAAATAACATTACGCTATTTTAAATGCCTGCAAATATTTTAAATATGACCCAAGGCAGTTAAAAAATGCCATATTTCCCAAACCACAAACCCCACTCCTTGTTAAAATCCAATTGCCATCTGAGTGTGGGATGAAGAGTCAGGATGTCAAGCCTTGAGCATCACACATGGTATCTTTCTTGGGGGAAAATCCTCTGAAATACTGTTGTGTCCGCCACTTTCTGCATTTCACAGCCAAAGTTCCTAAAACTGCTGAAAAACCATACTCCAGAGATGCAGTTCCTGAACCCCACTGAGGTTTGCTTTGAGGGAACAGGGTTTGTTGGAGAATGAAGAGGGAATGCAGATCAGTTCTGAGAGCTCTCCTTGGAGATATTAGAGGGGGCAGAGCACAGGTCAGAGTGTAAAAGTGGCCCCCGGGGTTCTCTGGCTGTTTTCCCTCTGGTGCTCAGAGCATAAGGACAGTTTCTGGTTCATTTTAGGGAGAACTGTGCCAAACTAGTATCTGACACTGAGTGCCGAGCAGACGTTTGTTGCATGAATGATCTATTTAAAGAATGAGGCCTAAAAGGGAAACAAAATTGGCATTACTTGCTTTATTTTTACTCTATGTAAGTGAGTGGACTGTTTTATGTTAAGTGTATAGTTTAAAATTTAAACACAATATTTGTGCCTACATAAATAGTTGGAAAAGGTAAAATGTCATAACATTGGGTGTTTGTTATTAAAATTGGAGCTTGCCTTTGAATTATGACAACTTGATTTAAAACAAGGAATGGATTGTTCCTTACTCCACTTACTCTGAATTTCAGTGTTTTGCAACATGAAGTCTTTCTTTGTGATATAAACAGATGGTGACAAAGGGTAGGTGCCTTGTGGAGAAACTGCATCTGAGTATTGACATTAATGGGTGATCGAAGATAGGGCAGAGAAAAGCCAACCCCAGACCCAGGATAGAGTGACTCAGATGGCAAATCCATCCAACCTACAATGTCCCATGGAAAAACCAGCCACTTCCTCAGAGTTCTAGCAGTGCAAGACCTGAACTTGACTAGACCATTATAGGGAACAGAGAGGTGACTTTTTTCCCCTTGGCTTTTTTTTTTAATTCAGGTATAATTGACATACAGGATTATATTAGTTTAGGATATCTAATACAATGATTCAGTATATACAAAATGATCACCACAGTAAATATAACTGGCATCCGTCACCATACAGTTACAGAATATTTTTTCTTATTACAATGAGGACTTTTTAGATCTACTCTGTTAGCAATTTGCAGACATGCAGTATAGTATCTCTGTTAGTTATAGAGTAATCACACAGTACATCCCCGACTCATTTACTTTCTGACTGGAAGTTTGTACCTTTTGACTTCCCCTGACTTTTTAATTTAAAATTCACATATATGTGTGCAGAAGTTGTATGATCTTTATCTCATTATAAAAGAATACCTTTCTCTGTGAGCCTCAGCATCCCACACACACACACACACACACACACACACACACACACACACACACACGGCCTCTCTGGTATCAACCTTTGTGATTATCATAGAACAGCAAGGTTTGAGGGTGATGCAGGTTGTCCTCCACTCTGGGGTTGTGGAATTCTCAGAAAGCCCCCATTGTGTTCGTGGAGTCACTTGCGATGTTATCATGGGTCTCTGGTTCACAAACTGCCTCTGTGCTCACTGCCTATCAAAGGACACGACATGAGCTATTTCCTTAAAATTGAGATATTTCTATTGCACCCAAACAAAAAAGCAAATAACCCCAAATTCCAACGGAACAGACTTTTGGAAGAGTTACACCAAATGCAGATCCCAGCCTACCGCTTGCAACCTGTCTGGATTTGGGCAAGTCACTTGCTCTTTTGAGCCTCCCTCTATTGCCTCATAAGTGAAAAATAGAAATAATAGGAGGACTTTCCTCGTGGAGTTGTTGTGAGGCCTGGATGAGATCACCAGGTACAGCCCTCGGCAAATTATATGGCACACAGGAAGGGCTCAGTGAAGGTTTACAACAAATCCATCAATGAGATGTATTAAACATATGAAACCAGGGTCTGCCCCAGGACTGTAGCAACAGATTTTCTGCAAAAGCATCATTGCAAAGGGAGGCAGCTGGCCCGTTTCTGTCTAGGAGGAGAAGGAGTAGATGGTGTTCTGTCAACAAACCCCAAGAAGAAAGATCCCAATGCAGCATGCCCTGGACTTCAGTCTCAGCTCAGCTGGTTCCTAATTCATACCTTATTAGCCTGCACACCTGGGATATGACTTTATCCTCCACCAGCCACTCTTGAACCCTGTCCTGGGCATCTCCCACCAGGAAGGCAAAACTGAGTAAGACTTTCCTCATTGGAGAGCTGAAACTAGCAAAAGGGCCAGATTCAGAAACTGGAGAGCACTGGGTGTAGAACCCTTCCCATTTCCTTGGATGTGGACTTTTGGGCAGTCTGCTGAGGGCTGCAGACCCCTTCTCACAATAAGGTTTGAAATGCATACAACAAAATACACTGGATTAGAAAAGAAAACATTAAGACAGGCTTTACACTGAAAAGTTGTGATCAAATTATCTGTGAGCCTCTTTAGTAACGTACTGAATAACATGATCAAGCAGCCCATCTGATACCCACTGTAATTTTAAAGAAGTGGTCAAGGAAAATGCTATTTCAGTACCCTCTCCACAACTATAATACAATCTGAAATACCTGTAATTTCTTACCAGTGGCAGGATTGCAGGAATTGTCATGTGGATGTGAAATCGCCCCTGGTCTGGTCTAAAACTGTTGGAGCCCCAGCTCCAGACACTGCACAGAGGCCACTGTCTGGGGAAGGTCTCAACCTTCCTCTCTTGTGCCTTCAAACTGAAAGTTCCACTCCTAATCTCCACATTGCCTTCCTCTCTCCCTTCTTCCTTTTCTCCCTAATTCATTCTTCATTACATCCCTTTCCTGGCCATCATGAACTGAAAAATAAGGCTTGCTCTCTGCACTCAAAGAGTTTACAGACCAGGAGGAAATAGCAAAAAAACTTTTAATTATGTTGAAGATGATAAAAATTTGCATTTATTGAGAGATTTCTGCATACCAGACTGTGCTAAATACTTCATCAGTACTTAAATACCTATATGAACCTCTTTAATCTTCACAGTAACCCTTTCAGATAGGTCCTTTTGTTAACCCAGATGTACGGAAGAGGAAACTAATATACAGAGAAGTTAAATTTTGTTGTTGTTGTTGTTCAGTGACTAAATCGTGTCAAATTTTTATGACCCCATGGACTGCGGCACACCAGCCTTCATTATCCTTCATTATCTCCTAGAGTTTGCTCAGATTTATGCCCATTGAGTCAGTGAGGCTATCTAACCATCTCATCTTCTGCTACCCTCTTCTCCTTTGCCTTCAGTCTTTCCCAGCATTGGGGTCTTTTCCAATGAGTTGGCTCTTCACATCAGATGGCCAAAGTGTTGGAACTTCAGCATCAGTACTTCCAATGAATATTCAGGGTTGATTTCCTTTAGGATTGACTGATCTGACATTCTTGCAGGCCACGAGAGTCTCAAGAGTCTTCCCTAGCACCACAATTCAAATGCATCAGTTATTTGGGCTCAGCCTTCTTTATGGTCCAGCTGTCACATCTGTACATGACTATTGGAGAAACCATAGCTTTGACTATATGGACCTTTGTCAACAAAGTGATCTCTCTTCTTTTTAATTTGTCTGGGTTTGTCATAGCTTTTCTTCCAAGGAGCAAATGTATTCTAATTTTATGGCTACAGTCACAGTGTGCAATGATTTTGGAGCCCAAGAAAATAAAATCTGTCACTGCTTCCACTTTTTTCCCTTCTATTTGCCATGAAGTGATGAGACTGAATACCATGATCTTAGTTTTATGATTATTAAAAAACCAGCTTTTTCACTCTCCTCTTTCACCCTCATCAAAAGGCTCTTTAGTTCCTCTTGTTTTTCTGCCACTAAAGTGGTATCATCTGCATATCTGAGGTGTTGATATTTTCCTGGAAGTCTTGATTCTAGCTTGTGATTCATCCACTCTGGCATTTCACATAATGTACTCTGCATAATAAGTTAAATAAACAAGGTAACGGTATATACCCATGTCGTACTCCTTTCCCAATTTTGAACCAATCTGTTGTTCCATGTCCAATTCTACCTGTTGCTTCTTGATTCACGTCCAGATTTCTAAGAAGACAGGTAAGGTGGTTTGGTATTCCAATTTCTTTAATATAATTTTCCACAGTGTGTTGTGATCCATACAGTCAAAGGCTTTAACGTAGTCAATAATTTTTTGGAATATTTCTGGAATTCCTTTGCTTTCTTCATGATCCAACAAATGTTGGCAATTTGATCTCTGGTTTCTCTGCCCTTTCTAAACCCAGCTTCCAAATCTGGAAGTTCTCATTTCACATACTGCTGAGGCCTTGCTTGAAAGATAACCTTCAGTTCAGTTCAGTTCAGTCGCTCAGTCGTGTCCGACTCTCCACGACCCCATGAATCGCAGCACGCCAGGACTTCCTGTCCATCACCAACTCCCGAAGTTCACGTCCATCGAGTCAGTAATGCCATCCAGCCATCTCATCCTCTGTCGTCCCCTTCTCCTCCTGCCCCCAATCCCTCCCAGCATCAGAGTGTTTTCCAATGAGTCAACTCTTCGCATGAGGTGGCCAAAGTACTGGAGTTTTAGCATCATTCCTTCCAAAGAAATCCCAGGGCTGATCTCCTTCAGAATGGCCTGGTTGGACCTCCTTGCAGTCCAAGGGACTCTCAAGAGTCTTCTCCAACACCACAGTTCAAAAACATCAATTCTTCGGCACTCAGCCTTCTTCACAGTCCAACTCTCACATCCATACATGACCACAGGAAAAACCACAGCCTTGACTAGACGTACCTTAGTTGGCAAAGTAATGTCTCTGCTTTTGAATATGCTATCTAGGTTGGTCATAACTTTCCTTCCAAGGAGTAAGCGTCTTTTAATTTCATGGCTGCAGTCACCATCTGCAGTGATTTGGGAGCCCAAAAAAATAAAGTCTGACACTGTTTCCACTGTTTCCCCATCTACTTCCCATGAAGTGATGGGTCCGGATGCCATAATCTTCATTTTCTGAATGTTGAGCTTTAAGCCAACTTTTTCACTCTCCACTTTTACTTTCATCAAGAGGCTTCTTCATTCCTCTTCACTTTCTGCCATAAGGGTGGTGTCATCTGCATATCTGAGGTTATTGATATTTCTCCCGGCAATCTTGATTCCAGCTCGTGCTTCTTGCAGTCCAGTGTTTCTCATGATGTACTCTGCATATAAGTTAAATAAACAGGGTGACAATATACAGCCTTGACATACTCCTTTTCCTATTTGGAACCAGTCTGTTGTTCCATGTCCAGTTCTAACTGTTGCTTCCTGACCTGCATACAGATTTCTCAAGAGGCAAGTCAGGTGGTCTGGTATTCCCATCTCTTTCAGAATTTTCCACAGTTTATTGTGATCCACAATCAAAGGCAGGAGTAGAAGGGGATGACTGAGGATGAGATGGCTGGATGGCATCACGGACTCGATGGACGTGAGTCTGAGTGAACTCCGGGAGATGGTGATGGACAGGGAGGCCTGGCGTGCTGCAATTTATGGGGTCATAAAGAGTCGGACACGACTGAGTGACTGAACGGAACTGATAAAGCAGAAATAGATGTTTTTCTGGAACTCTCTTGCTTTTTCCAGGATCCAGCAGATGTTGGCAATTTGATCTCTGGTTCCTCTGCCTTTTCTAAAACCAGCTTGAACATCAGGGAGTTCACAGTTCACGTATTGCTGAAGCCTGGCTTGGAGAATTTTGAGCATTACTTTACTAGCATGTGAGATGAGTGCAATTTGCGGTAGTCTGAGCATTCTTTGGCATTGCCTTTCTTTGCATGCAGAATGAGCACAGTTGTCCAATAATTTGAACATTCTTTGGAATTGCCTTTATTTGGGGATTGGAATGAAAACTGACCTTTTCTAGTCCTGTGGCCGCTGCTGAGTTTTCCAAATTTGCTGACACATTGAGTGCAGCACTTTCATGGCATCATCTTTTAGGATTGGAAATAGCTCCACTGGAATTCCATCACCTCCACTAGCTTTGTTCATAGTGATGCTTTCTAAGGCCCATTTGACTTCACATACCAGGATGTCTGGCTCTAGGTGAGTGATCACACCATCGTGGCTTTCTGGGTCATTAAGACCTTTTTTTGTATAATTATTCTGTGTATTCTTGCCACCTCTTCTTAATCTCTTCTGCCTCTGTTAGGTCCTTACCGTTTCTGTCGTTTATCATGCCCATCCTTACATAAAATGTTCCCTTGATATCTCCAGTCTTCTTGAAGAGATCTCTAGTCTTTCCCATTCTGTTGTTTGCCTCTATTTCTTTGCATCATTCGTTGAAGAAGGCATCCTTGTCTCTCCTTGCTATTCTTTGGAACTCTGCATTCAGTTGGGTATATCTTTCCCTCTCTCCATTGCTTGTCGTTTCTCTTTTCCTCAACTATTTGTAAAGCCTCCTCAGACAACCACTTTGTCTTTTTGCATTTCTTTTTCTTTGGGATGATTTTGGTCACTGACTCCTTTGTTACAAACCTCCATCCATAGTTCTTCAGGCAGATGATTTTATCCCTTGAATCTATTCATCAGTTCCTCTGTATAATCATAAGAGATTTGCTTTAGGTCATATCTGAATGGCCTAGTGGTTTTCCCTACTGTCTTCAATTTAAGCCTGAATTTTGCAATAAGGAGCCAATGATCTGAGCCACAGCTCCAGGTCTTGTTTTTGCTGACTGTGTGAACTTCTTCATCTTCAGCAGCAAAGAATATAATCAGTCTGATTTCAATATTAACTATTTGGTGATGTCCACGTATAGAGTTGTCTCTTTTGTTGTTGGAAAAGAGTGTTTGCTGTGACCAATGTGTTCTCTTGACAAAACTCTGTTAGTCTTTGCCCTGCTTCATTTTGTGCCCTAAGGCCAAACTTCCCTGTTACTCTGGGTATTTCTTGACTTGCTACTTTTGCATTCTAATCCTTATGATGAAAAGGACATCTTTTTTTGGTGTTAGTTCTAGAAGGTCTTGTAGGTCTTTATAGAATCATTCTGCTTCTTCAGCATCAGTGGTTGGGGCATAGACTTGAATTACTGTGATGTTGGTTTGCCTTGGAAACAAGTTGAGATCATTCTGTCATTTTTGATATTGCACCCAAGTACTGTATTTCAGACTCTTCTGTTGACTATGAGGGCTACTCCATTTCTTCTAAGGGATTGTTGCCGACCGTAATAGATATATCGGTCATCTGAATTAAATTCGCCGGTTCCTGTCCATTTTAGTTCACTGATTCCTAAAATGTCAATGTTCATTCTTGCCATCTCCTGCTGGACCACATCCAATTTACCTTGATTCATGGACCTAACATTCCAGGTTCCTATGCAATATGGTTATTTATAGCATCTGACTTTACTTTTACCACCAGACACATCCACAACTGAGTGTTACTTCCACTTTGGCTCAGCCACTTCATTCTTTCTAGAGCTATTAGTAATTGCCCTCCACTCTTCCCCGGTAGCATATTGGACACCTTCTAACCCAGCGGGCTTATCTTCTAGTGTCATATATATCTTTTTGCCTTTTTGTACTGTTCATGGGGTTCTCGCAGCAAGAATACTCCAGTGGACCACATTTTGTCAGAACTTTCCACCAGTCCATCTTGGATGGCCCTGTACAGTATGGCTCATAGCTTCATTGAGTTATGCAAACCCCTTTGCCGTGACAAGTCTGTGACCCATGCAGGGGGGGAGAAGTTAACTAATGTATCTAAATTCACGAGGCTAATAAATGGTAGAACCAGAATTTGGACAAAGACAGCTGAGCTGGAAAACTGTGCTTTAACCATGATACCTATCCTGCCCCTATAACAAAGACCATAGCTCCCATCTGTGACTGACTTTACAACTCCAAGAAACATTGGGCAGTGTCTGGAAGTATTTTTGTATGTAACAATTTGGAAAGAGAAAGGCGCTATTGGCATTAAGTGAGTAGAGGCCTGGGATGCTGCTCGGCATCCTGCCATGTACAGGATAGCCCCATGACAGAGAAAGAACCAGCCCAAAATGTCAATAATGCTGAGGATAAGAAACTCTAACCCAGACCAATCATTGAATATAAAGGATTTGATAAAGGGCTGCATGTGCATATTCTTCACAAAGAATTCAGAAATTGATATTCCCATTATTATTATTTTCATTGGTTTCATTTTTATTGAACAAGGGAATGAAGAGGTCTTCAAGCAAGTCTCTCAAATACATATGACTTGATCCTCCAAATCCAAGAACCCAAATGCTGTTACTTAAATGTAAGATGTTGAGTGTTGAAGGAAGATGGACCAGCTGCTGGGCAGCCCTCTCCACTCCCACCATCCCACTCCCATAGAGAGGTTCAGGCCCCTGGTTTCCACACGTACCCTGCTGATCCTGCGCTGATTGGGCCTCCTGAGTGCCCTTCTGTGCACCACCTTTGGAAATAATTATCTTCTCTGGACCCATGCCAATTAAATTCTCCCATGGTTGCTTGTGAGCAGAAGGGCAGGAGTGGCAGACTGGTTGGCATGCATTTCTTGTTCATCACATCTGGGCTCCCACATCATCAGCAGATAGAGCTTTTTCTCAGGATGCCCACAGCTGCATTCCCAACCCAGTCAAGCCTGACATTCCTGGCCCCAGCAGCAGACTGACCATCCCATTTGTAAGGGAAAGGGAAAGAGACGGTTTCCGGAAAGGCCTTGTCTGAAGGCTCTGTCCTCTGATGCTGAGAAATCTCTCATCCAGGAAGTTCTATTTGACTTTTGGCTCCAGGCCAGGAAATGGCAGCCAATGTTGGATCCACCCATCACCATGAAGAACGCAAGTGAGGAAGAGAGTGCTGGAGATTATACTGATGGGCGTTTCTCAAAGCACATTCCAGGGAGCATTCATCCTGGGGAATTTTTTTTAATATAAATTTATTTATTTTAATTGGAGGTTAATTACTTTACAATATTGTATTGGTTTTGCCATACATCAACGTGGGGGATTTTAAAGATCTCAGGAGTAAACCGTTCTGTGGCAGATGAGTTTGGGAAGCCCTGAGTTAAAGAGAGCTGTGTATGTCTGTGTTAAGTCGTTTCAGTTGTGTTCGGTTCTTTGAGACCCTATGGAGTGTAGCCCACCAGGCTCCTCTGTGCATGGGATTCTCCAGACAAGAATACTGGAGAGGTTTGCCATGTCCTCCTCCTGGGGATCTTCCCAACCCAGGGATCAAACTTCCATCTTCTATAACTCCTGCATTGCAGGTGGCTTTTTACCACTGAGCCACCAGGGAAGCCCTAAAGAGAGCTAGACAGGTAACTTTGCAGCAGGACTTTTCAGAGCTTTGAATATGTTAACGTGCATTTTGAATTTCTGACAGAGAAATATAGCATGCAGGGTTTTCTTATTATTTGACCATATGTCTTAGTTTGACTTCTCGCAGAAGCAATGACAAAGGCTTGAGTTCAGCTACAGTTTATTTCTGAGTAGATTCCAGTGATGAAAAGTGAAGGAGTGGGGAGCAGGAAACAGGAAAAGAACAAGATGCATTAGGAGCTGATTGCAAATATGAGTAATGGAAACTCAGTGTTGCAGGAGAACAGCTGAGGAACCATATAAAACGTGTCTCAAGATTGTCCCACTAAAGGTTGAGGCTCCTCAGGCTCTTACTGGCTGAAGATTGTCCATGAGGTATTAGGTGCCCTGCCCTTCCTAGGTTGCACCTGAGTGCTGGCAGAGCAACCCACTGCAGCTTTCAGGAAGACACTACGGCAACAAAGCAAAGAGACAGCAAGGAAACAGTAGACATGAAACTCTGGCAATGTGCGTGGAACTTTCCACACAGCTGCCAAAGGGATGTGGCATGGCACATAAGTCTGCTCACCACAGAAGTCTTTATTTCCTTCTAGAGCAGCTCAGATATATAGTTCTTCTTAGAACCCTTAGGAGGAAACTTTGCTCTACCCTGACCCCTTAAGTGACAGTTGAGGGACAGAGATTCCAGAGGCGGGGATGTCTTGCCCTATGCATGTGTCGGTATCCAGCAGAGGTTTACTGGGTTTCTTATTCCTCATCTATAAACTGGCACTTTTTACAGTGCCGTCCTGCACATATCATGTGCTTAAAACAGTGCCTGGCACATAGTAATGGGCAAAGGAAATTTGCCCCAAAGTGAGCATGATTGCACATATATGATGGTGAGATGACCAACACCGAAATCAGATTGATTATATTCTTTGCAGCCAAAGATGGAGAAGCTCTATACATCAGCAAAAACAAGACCGGGAGCTGACTGTGGCTCAGATCATGAGCTCCTTACTGCCAAATTCAGCCTTAAATTGAAGAAAGTGGGAAAAACCACTAGACCATTCAGGTATGACCTAAATCAAGTCCCTTATGATTATACAGTGGAAGCAAGAAATAGATTTAAGGGACTAGATCTGATAGACAGAGTGCGTGATGAACTATGGATGGAAGTTCCTGATGTTGGACAGCAGACAGGGATCAAGACCATCCCTAGGAAAAGAAATGCAACAAAGCAAAATGGCTGTTTGAGGAGGCCTTACAAATAGCTGTGAAAAGAAGAGAAGTGAAAAGCCAAGGAGAGAAGGAAAGATATACCCATTTGAATGCAGAGTTCCAAAGAATAGCAAGGAGAGATAAGAAAGCCTTCCTCAGCAATCAATGTAAAGGAATAGAGGAAAATAATAGAATGGGAAAGACTAGAGATCTCTTCAAGATAATTAGAGATACCAAGAGAACATGTCATGCAAAGATGGGCTCAATAAAGGATAGAAATGGTATTGACCTAACAGAAGCAAAAGATATTAACAGGTGGCAAGAATACACAGAAGAACTGTACAAAAAAGATCTTCACAACCCAGATAATCATGATGGTGTGATCACTTACCTAGAGCCAGACATCCTGGAATGCAAAGTCAAGTGGGCCTTAGGAAGCAACTCTATAAACAAAGCTAGTGGAGGTGATGGAATTCCAGTGGAGCTATTTCAAATCCTGAAAGGTGATGCTGTGAAAGTGCTGCACTCAATATGCCAGCAAATTTGGAACACTCAGCAGTGGCCACAGGACTGGAAAAGGTCAGTTTTCATTCCAATCCCAAAGAAAGGCAATGCCAAAAAATGCTCAAACTACCGCACAATTGCACTCATCTCACATGCTAGTAAAGTAATGCTCAAAATTCTCCAAGCTAGGCTTCAGCAATACATGAACTGTGAACTTCCAGATGTTCAAGCTGGTTTTAGAAAAGGCAGAGGAACCAGAGATCAGATTGCCAACATCCACTGGATCATCGAAAAAGTAAGAGAGCTCCAGAAAAACATCTATTTCTGCTTTATTGACTATGCCAAAGCCTTTGACTGTGTGGATCACAATAAACTGTGGAAAATTCTGAAAGAGATGGGAATACCACACCACCTGACCTGCCTCTTGAGAAATCTGTATGCAGGCCAGGAAGCAACAGTTAGAACTGGACATGGAACAACAGATTGGTTCCAAATAGGGAAAGTAGTACATCAAGGCTGTATATTGTCACCCTGCTTATTTAACTTATATGCAGAATACATCATGAGAAACACTGGACTGGATGAAGCACAAGCTGGAATCAAGATTGCCGGGAGAAATATCAATAACCTCAGATATGCAGGTGATGCCACTCTTATGGCAGAAAGTGAAGAAGAACTCTTGATGAAAATGAAAGTGAAAAAGTTGGCTTAAAGCTCAACGTTCAGAAAACAAAGATCATGGCATCCGGTCCCATCACTTCAGGGCAGTAGATGGAAAAACAGTGGAAACAGTGGCAGACTTTATTTTGGGGGGCTCCAAAATCACTGCAGATAGTGACTGCAGCCATGAAATTACAAGACGCATAGTCCTTGGAAGGAAAGTTATGACCAGCCTAGACAACATATTAAAAAGCAGAAACATTACTTTGCCAACAAAGGTCCATCTAGTCAAGGCTATGGTTTTTCCAGTAGTCATGTATAGATGTGAGAGCTGGACTATAAAGATAGCTGAGCGCCAAAGAATTGATGTTTTTCAACTGTGGTGTTGGAGAAGACTCTTGAGAGTCCCTTGGACTACCAGGAGGTCCAAACAGTCCATACTAAAGGAAATCAGTCCTGAATATTCATTGGAAGGACTGATGCTGAAGCTGAAACTCCAATACTTTAGCCACCTGATGCGAAGAGCTGACTCATTGGAAAAGACCCTGATGCTAGGAAAGATTGAGGGCAGGAGAAGGGGATGACAGAGGATGAGATGGCTGGGTGGCATCACTGACTCGATGGACATGAGTTTGGGTAAACTCCAGGAGTTGGTGATGGACAGGGAAGCTTGGTGTGCTGTTGTCCATGGGTCCCAAAGAGTTGGACATGACTGAGCAACTGAACTGAACTGAACTGTAGTGCCATGCTTCCACACTATTTGTGGGAAGATGTAGTCCCTCAGTTAGGGAAGCTTATGTTCTTAAAATGAATAAGGGCACAATTTATTTCTCAAACAAGTAGATTTAAATACTTGTACTGTGATGGATGGTGCAGGTGTAATTGTGAATGAAGTAGAAGTGGTCCCCTCCTTCATGGAGCTGAGAGCCTGGTGGAGAAGAGAGGAATTACACAGAAAATCCAGTAACTAATGAATTTCTTCAAATATGATGGACATTTTAAAAGAATGTTACCTCTGCTATAAATCTACCTTCTGGACACGCTTTGCTTCCACCTACACACATAAATAACAACCGAACTGCATCCCCAGGGACTGCTAGGGCAACACCTAACAAGTTAAAAAATGAAAAGCTGTGTCTCTGTAACAGCCACAATCCCAAGTCAATTTGTAAGAAAAGAATTAAGCCTGCATCTGACATTACTGCCAACTCTCATCATCCATCCTGTACTCAAAGGAGAGCAGCTTGTCTTTTCCCTTTTTTTTTTTTTTCACAGTATCAGCATGAAAGATAGTAGAAGAACCTGAGAAAAGAAGTTTGTTCTGTCATAAAAAGTATTCAGTTCAGTTGCTCAGTCATGTCCAACTCTTTGCAACCCATGGACTGCAGCACGCCAGACATCCCTGTTCATCACCAACTCTTAGAGCTTACGCAGACTCGTCTATCGAGTCAGTAATGCTATCCAACCATCTCATCCTCTGATGTCCCCTTCTCCTCCACCTTCAATCTTTCCCAACATCAGGATCTTTTCAAATGAGTTAGTTCTTGGCATCAGATGGCCAAAGTATTGGAGCTTCAGCTTCAGCATCAGTCTTTCCAAAGAATATTCAGGACTGATTTCCTTTAAGATAGACTGGTTGGATCTCCTTACAGTCCAACGGACTCTCAAGAGTCTTCTCCAACACCGCAGTTCAAAAGCATCAATTCTTCAGTGCTCAGCTTTCTTTATAGTTCCAACTCTCACATCCATAAAAATATTCATAAAAAATATTAAACATTTTTATTATAACAGCTACCATTCATTAAACATCAACTCACATGCCACTTTGTAGGCCACTTCTATGTTACTCATTTAACATTTAACAGTATTATCCAAGTACCTACTATCTGCCAGCCTCTGAACAAAACATGTAAAAATCCCTACCTTCTTGGGGTTCACAGTCTAGTTGGGGGAGAAACATAGTACACATAGCAAAAAGGTAGACTAATGTTATGTCAGTGTATCAGGTAGCCTTTGCTGCATAACAAAGCACCCCACATCTCAGTTTCTTAAAACTGTAACCATTTTTGTAGTTCCTGATTCTCCTGATCAGTGATTTAGGCTGTTTGCTTCCTTTGGTCTCGGCTTGGCTTGCTCACATGTCTGGCTGGCTTTTGGCTGAGGACTCAGTCATCCTGGGTCAGCTGGAGCAAACTAGGCCATTCTGGCCCATGTCTCTCCCATCCCGCCAGCAGACTAGCCCCAGCAAATTCTCATGGCAAGGCAGACATGCACAGGGGAACAGTCCAATTCTGCAAAAGGAAAAAATGGAAAGGCACACACACTTGTCAAGTCTCTGCTTGCATTCTAGTTACTAATATACCACAGACCAAAGGAAGTCACATGACAGAGCCCAGACTCAGTGAAGGGGACCATGAAGTGACAGGGCAAAAGATGCAGACTCGGGGGAGTTTACATAAACGATTTTGCAGTAAGTGCTTCAGAAATAAAGACAGAGAATAAATGCTGCAGAGACAAAGCAGGCTTTGTGAGATGCAAGGTGCTGAGGCCTGGAAATTTTCAGTAGGAAGATCAGCACAGTTTCCCCTGCAAAGGTAACATTTGGGAAAGATTTGTTTCTTTGTGTACTACTATATATTCGTATCACTTCTAATTCTCACAATAAAACCCCACATTATAAACTTTTACCCCCATTTTACAAATGCAGAAATTGAAGCTCAGTATGGTTGTGTTTGATGCTGGGAGGGATTGGGGGCAGGAGAAGAAGGGGACGACCGAGGATGAGATGGCTGGATGGCATCACTGACTCGATGGATGCAAGTCTGAGTGAACTCTGGGAGATGGTGATGGACAGGGAGGCCTGGCGTGCTGTGATTCATGGGGTCGCAAAGAGTCGGACACGACTGAGCGACTGAACTGAACTGAACTGATGGTTGTGTAACCCCAAGTTTTCTTAACTAGTAAGAGGCTATAACAGAAAATAGAACCCAAACTGACATATGCCCAAAAAAACAGATGGGACGGGGACTGATTGGCTTACAGAATTTAAAAAAATCATCAATAGATACATCAGTAGAAAATACATAGGAAGTGTTGCCTTCAGTTAACACTTGGAGTCAGGCCTCATGCTCTGTCACTGCTGCTGCTGCTGCTACTACTGCTGCTAAGTCGCTTCAGTCCTGTCTGACTCTGTGTGACCCCGTAGACGGCAGCCCACCAAGCTCTCCCATCCCTGGGATTCTCCAGGCAAAAACACTGGAGTGGGTTGCCATTTACTTCTCCAGTGCATGAAAATGAAAAGTGAAAGGGAAGTTGCTCAGTCGTGTCCGACTCTTAGCAACCCCATGGACTGCAGCCTACCAGGCTCCTCTGCCCATGAGATTTTCCAGGCAAGAGTACTAGAGTGGGGTGCCATTGCCTTCTCCGCATACTCTGTCACTAGGACCTCATTTCCCATTCTGTGTGTGTGTGTGTCTTGGTCTGTTCCTCAGCCAACTCCCTCTGTTTGGTTCCATTCTTGGATAGCCTCCCCTGGGTGGCAGAATGGCCACCAGTAGTTGCTTCTAATGTCAAGTCCAGGAGGAAACAGTGAGTTTCTTTTTTGGCAGTTCCCACCAGAATTTAGAGGATTCACTCCAGTTGGACTTGTTTTGACCCCAGGCATCCCTGACCATTAGCATGGCAGCAGAAAGTGATGTGGAATTAACTGCTTCATACCACCCCACTACCAGGGCTTTGTACCCTGCCTACAGAGCAGATTGTCCTGTTGATAACTAGGCAAGACAATAGATGCTTGACAGGTGTAAAATGGATAAATGAATATATAAAGAGACCTCAATGTGAGCTTGATAGCGACATACACACATGTATAGTCTGCTGCTAAGTCACTTCAGTCGTGTCCGATTCTGTGCGACCCCGTAGATGGAAGCCCACCAGGCTCCCCCATCCCTGGGATTCTCCAAGCAAGAACACTGGAGTGGGTTGCCATTTCCTTCTCCAATGTATGAAAATGAAAAGTGAAAGTGAAGTCGCTAAGTCATGTCCGACTCTTCGTGACCCCATGGACCACAGCCTACCAGGCTCCTCGTCCATGGGATTTTCCAGGCAGGAGTACTGGAGTGGGGTGCCGTTACCTTCTCCACATGTATAGTCTATACAGGCCCATCACCAGTCAGTGTCTAAAATCCCTCACTTCTTTACAGTAAACAACAGTAACTTTTAGAGTGGCTTCTCCTACCTTAGTACACACCTCCCTCCCTTATGTATATCCAGCAACTAAACAGGAATTGTTGATTTAACTCTGTAATGTGCAAAAGTAGTTGATGGAGCATCTATGTGACTGAGAAGGCGATCACTTTATCTGGAGTCACACAGCAGGTCAGTCCTGGAACCAGAAAACAGACAAAGGCAACCAGGTCATTGCAAAAATTGAATGTACTCTTCTCTGAAGGACAAAACAAGTGAACTGTAAAAGAGCTGTCAGAAAAATCAAGGCTGAGATTCTCTAAAAGAAGTGTCAGTATGGAAAATGTTACATAGTCATCTTAATGAAAGGCCTCTTTCATAAGTAATATATGTCCTCAACTGCTTCTCTGAATCTCATTGGTGATACGAGTAGTTTCACAGAATGTATCCTTTGAAAATTTGCTTTGCTTAGCGTTTTAATATATATAATGAAATTTTGAGATCATAATGTGACCCAAAGAGATAATGTTGGTTCAGATTAATTCAACGAGCATACACTGAACTCCTACATTGTGCCCAGAACTGTTCACTTCTGTGATGATATAGAGACCTAAAGCTCAGGATATCTAGGAGAATCAGACACATACAGTATCTAACAATCAGCAGCATCTTCACAGCTGATATTTTATTGAACTCCATGTACTAGGCTTTTTCTAAGCACTTCACATGCCCTGTCTCATGTAATTCCAAAACAGCCCTGTGTTATATAACAGTGGGTGTTATTTTCTTCATGCTTCAGATTAGGAAACTGAGACGCAGAGAGGTGAAGTAACCTGTCCAGGGTCACTCAGCTAGGAAGGGGCAGAGCAGTGAATCACATCCAAGCAGTCTGACTGCCGAGCCTGTATCCCCACCCCTCACCTATGCAACACTGCTTCCTTCTTATTCATGCAAACCCTGAAGATGAAAGAAGAGTCACATTAACAAAGTGATCTCAGCACTCATTTTCCTTTCTTAAAAAATTTTATTTATTTGGCTGCACATGTGTAAGCGGCAGCATGTGGGATCTTTCGTTACAGCATTCAACTTTTAGTTGCAGCCTGTGTTATTTAGTTCCCAGACTAGGGATCGAACCCAGGCCCCCTGCACAGGGAGCAGGCAGTCTTAGCCTCTGGACTACCAGAGAGGTCCCAACACTCATTTTCTAACTGCTGTTCCTTGAGGACCTCCTATGGGCCAGGCACTCCCACACTAGAATAGTTACATATATTAGCCCATTTACCCTGCAAAGCAACTCTATCGAATTGTATTATTGGCCCCACTCTTTAGTGAAATAAACTGAGGTTAAAACCTGTTAAGTAATGACCAGATGACTAAAAATTGGTACAGTGATCAGAAGAAGGGAAGTTTCACCAGGAACTCACTCCAGTCTACCCCAAAATGATTGCAGCTGCCATTCGCTGCTCTCTCTTTATTTGCCAGACCTTTTGCTCACTGCTTTGTACAGATTTCCTCCAATACTCTTCTGAGGAAACTGAGCCATGGTAGTCACTGACTTGCCCAAAGTTCACACAGCTAGGAAGTATCAAGCCTAGGATTCAGTCCTGTGTTTAGCAGAACCCAAACTTCTTCTCTTAGCCACTGTGAAGGCATTACTTTTCCATATAAGAAGAGATGAAGTGATATCCCTCAGGTGGGGAATGGATAAACAAACTTCATACATCCATACAAGGAAAGCGACTCAGCCATTGAAAGGAACAAATTAATGATACAGTATGATGAGTCTCCAGTGCATCATGCTAAATGAAAGAAGCCAGATTCTAAAGACTTGCTCCTGTACACACAGAAATCAGAGCAGCGGTTGCCAGGGCAGAGGTGCAGAGAGTGATTAGCTGCTAAATAGCCCAGGGTTCAGGGTGGGGGGCGGTTTGGGAGGTGATGAAACTCTTCCTATCTTGATTGTGGTGGTTACATGACTGAATGCATTTGTCAAAACTTGCAGAACCATATACTAAGGGAGATGGAGTTTACTGTTGGTGATTTATATCTTAATATTTGAAAAGGGGTTAAAAAAAAAAAGGAAAGATGTGAAGGTCGGAAATCATTTGAAGGAGCTTAGCTGGCTTTGCATCTTCAGGGAGCCCTGACTTCCTTTCTAGAAAGTACATTGATGAAAACATGTTGATTTACTTAGCAAAATTTACTGAACACCAACTGTGAGCCAAGTAGTATCATTGGGCATAGAAAATACAACAGCAAGCAAAACAGAAGTGTTCCTATTCCTTTAAACCTCACAGCTTATATACAAGTTTTAAAAGATTAAAATTAATTAAGAAAATTTCAGCTAGTAGTGATAATATAAGAAAGTAAAACTGGCTAACAAAATGCAGTGAATGTCTTCTCAGTCAGGGAATGCAAACTGAGTTGTCAGCAGGATGCAGGGCCCTGGAAAAACCACACCAAAACTAGGAGTGGACAACAGTGGGCTCAGAAGTCTGATAACGTGACAAAACCCTAGATGATAGCACCCCCACTCAACTCTTGCTGATACCTGTATAAGTTATCTACAAGGATGTTTTGACCCCAGGGGCATCTCTTAGTGCTGTTCAAACTGCGGGTCCCCTTTCTCCAGCCACTCAGGGAATGCTCATTCATTTTAACAATAAATTATAGGAAACATATTTAGAAAGAGAAATATGCCAGGGCAGGATATCACAGTATTCATTTTCCAGATTTTGGAGCAATGCTTGTTGGATTATCTACGTGGCTGCTTCTGTCAATTCTAAATAGATTTATCATCTATTCTTTTGCACAATATTAAGACACTGCATTTCCTTTCCAACCTGCACTGTTTGCTTAGCTTTAGATTTTATGAACAACACGTTCTCCCCTTCCCCTGGACTCTTTCTATACCTTTATGCCCAGGAAAACCATACAACTTAAATGCTTTGGGATTGGGTCGCTTCTTCCTGGATTTTAAGCCCTTATGTCCTGAAAACATGATGCCAGAAGTCACCTCCCACACTTACAAGATATGTTCTTTGTTTGACCAGAACACATCCTTTCTCCCTTTGTCCTGTGCTCACCTGAAGAATGCTTCAAGTTCAAACTGTCCACATAGAGTCAAATAATTGTCAGAGTTGAGAGACGGAAGGATTTTGGTATCTTTCCAAGATGCCCTGTTGTCCCCATCACCTTTATTTCAGCCCTGTTTGTCTCCCCACCAGTCTTCAAATATCACCTGGTTTGGTCTGGTTTCATGGCCATCTTTGACTTTCAGGTCAAAGAACCTGGTAATTGGTTCTGAGACTGTTCCAGGAATACAATCATTATGTTGTGATAGCCAAACTCTTGTGAGAGTTGCAAAATCTGACGCAAGTTGTTCCTGAATTTCCAGTGCTCAGAAAAGAAAACACCTTGTCTTTTGTCTCTGTAAGCTGTTTACTTAGGGCTTTGACTGTGCTGCCTACCTTCCTTACACAGAAAGAATGATCTCCAGCCAGTTGGCATTCTCTGGCTTAATTTGTCTGTGAGCACATCTTTTTCTTTAACATTGTGAATGTCAAGAATCTTCACTGGGAACTCAGAACGTAGTTGAGAATTTTTGGAAACCTCTGGTAAAAGAGCCTATAAAGTTAGTCCCTGCCAAAGGCCGGCCTGCCCCAGCAGGTTTAGACAATGTGAAAACCACATCTCAAATGAGAATTGGCTGTCCTGCCTCTCTTCTCTTACAGCCTTGGCTCCCCCATCACCATTATTAGGAGGGGGCAAACACTTGCTTTTATCCCTTGAAATGTTTGTGGGTTTGCTGTTGACCATGGGTTCTTGGTTAACTTCAGCAATACAAAGTGATTTCCATAGCATTTAGGGTCGAATCAAATGAAGGAGTCATCAGGGATGTATGTAAAGTTAAGCCACAAAGATGTTCATGATGGTGGTGTTTATAATAGCAATAAGACAAAAAAAAAAAGAGAGAGAGAGAGAAAGAGAGGGGAAAAAAGCAAAAGAAAAAAAGCAGGAGAAAAGGATCTATCTAAATGTCCATTAATAGAGAATTGGTTGATATTAATGACATGCCATCCTAAAAAGAACGATGTTATGGAAAGCTAGGTGATGGCATGAAAAAATTTTCACACTAGAAGGATACTAGTAATATTAATTTTTTAGCGTTTTAATCTTATTGTCATATAGTTGATTTACAACATTGCGTTAGTTTCAGGTATACAGCGAAGTGAATCAGTTATAAATATACATACAGTCATTCTATTTTAGAATTTTTTCTCAAATAGGTTATCAGAGAATACTGAGTAGCGTTCCCTATGCTATGCAGTAGGTCCTTGTTAGTTGGTTACTATATTATACATAATAGTGTGTGTATGTTCATCCCAAGCTCCTGATTTATCCCTTCACCACCATGTCTCCCCTTTGGTAACCATAAGTTTGTTTTCAATATCTGTAAGTCTGCTTCTGGAAAACTAGTAATATTAGATAAATGAATAAACAACTGTTCAGGAATCACTTTGAATTATAAAAGCAAATGATCTATAATCATGACCTTATTTTTATTTTAAAATATGAATAAATACAGGACGGGTTTCTTAGCATTGGTGCAACTGACATTTTTTTTTACTTGTTTCCCATATTTAAATTGGTTTCTCTTTTACTGTTTTACAAGTTTTATATATATATATATATACACACACACACATATACAAACACACACGCACATATACCAGATACAATTCTCTATAATCAGATATAGAAGTTATGAATATTTTCTCCCATTTGTTAGGTTGTCTTTTAATTTTCTTCTCTTTTTTTCTTTTTTTTAAATTTATTTTTAATTAGAGGATAATTGCTATACAATGTTGTGTTGGTTTCTGCCAGACAACAACATGAATCAGCCGTAAGTATACACATGTCCCCTCCCTCTTGAACCTCTTTCCTAACCCCCCCCACTCTATCCTCCCCCATTGCCCCCACTGCCAAGTTGTCACAGAGCACTAGACTGAGTTCCCTTTATCGTATAGCAACTTCCTCCTAGCTAACTATTTTACATATGGCAATGTATGTGTTTCAATGCTACTCACTCAATTTGTTCCATCCTTTCCTTTCCCTGCTATGTCTGTAAGTCTGTTCTTTATGTCAGTGTCTCTATTCCTGCCCTGCAAATAGGCTTATCAGTACCATTTTTCTAGATTCCATATATATGCATTAATACACAATATTTGTTATTCTCTTTCTGACTTCATTCTGTATAACAGGCTCTAGGTTCATCTACCTCACTAGAACTGGCTCAAATTTATTCTTTGTTATGACTAATATTCCACTGTGTATACGTACCACAACTTTTTTATCCATTCATCTGTTGATGGACATTTAGGTGGCTTCCATGTCCTGGCTATTGTAAATAGCACTGCAGTGAACATCAGAGTGCATGTGTCTTTTTGAATTATGGTTTTCTCAGGGTATATGCCCAGTAGTGGAATTTGTGGGTCCTATGGTAGTTCTGTTATTAGTTTGTTTTTTTTTAAGGAACCTCCATACTGTATCAACTTACATTCCCATCACCTTGTTTGTGCATTTTTTGATGATGGCCATTCTGACCCATGTGAAGTGTTACCTCATTGTAGTTTTGATTTGCATTTCTCTAATAATGAGTGGTGTTGAGCATTTATTCATGTTGCAGTTGACATTTGATGCCAGATAATTTTTGTTGTATGGACTCTATAATCTGTACATTGTAGGATATTTAGCATTACCCATTGGAAAAGACTCTGATGCTGGGAGGGATTAGGGGCAGGAGGAGAAGGGGACAACAAAGGATGAGATGGCTGGATGGCATCCCTGACTCGATGGACGTGAGTCTGAGTGAACTCCGGGAGTTGGTGATGGATGGGGAGGCCTGGCGTGCTGCAGTTCATGGGGTCGCAGAGTTGGACACAACTGAGCAACTGAACTGAAATGAACTGAACTGAACTGAACTGATGACCTATTCATGGAATTTGCACCAGCCCTTCCAGTTGTAATAATAAAAACTGTCTCCCAACATAGACAAATGTCCCCTGGATGAGACCCCTCATCTAGCACATAATGATAAACTGTGGGAACTATTATAAAAGAAGGAAACTTTATGAGAATATGTTGAAGTAAGTCTGGTTTGACGGTGCAGTCAGAGAAGGCCTTCTTGAGGAAGTAGTATTTGAGCTGAGATCTAAAGTTAAGTAGGAGATACTCAAACAAGGAGGGCAGGGAGACAAGGGGAGAGCATCCTACAAATCGGAGACCATGGCTAAAGAAATGGTAATCATTTTGGCTCCATTTTGAGACACTCAGTAGGCCCGAATCCCGACCTGTCACTGTGATTCTCCTCCAAAGAGGAATCTCAAAAGTTGTGACCTCTTTGCTGTAAATAGAGCTTAAAAGATTAAGAGGTTCAGCTGATGATATTTAGACTCAAAAAGCCCTATATTTTAATTCTAACTCCTCCACCTACTAGGTGCATAACAAGTAATTGAACTTCTCTGAGCAAGTTATTGAACTTCTCTGAGTCTCAGTTTCCCCATCTATAAAATGGGTATAATAATTTCATCTTTATGCAGTTTCTGTGAGGATGAATCCTAGGAAGCCCCTTGCAGAGGGCCTAACACATGATTTGTGTTGCATGATCATGGCTGCTGCTGCTTACTCTTGCTTTTTGAGCATTTGTTAAATGTCATGCATCATATTTAGGACTTGATACATATTATTTAATTCTAATCTTCATAACATTTAAAAAATCTTTCCTATCATTTTAATCTTAATTTGCACATAATAAAACTGAGTTTTAGGGAGGTTAGGTAGTTTGTTACAAATAACATACCTGGTAACTGGTGGAGCCAGGGTTTTAATTAGAGACATTTGAAGAAAGAGAACATCCTCCTGATCACAAAGCCCCACTGATTGCCTGACTGTGACTCTAACTATTGTCCTGTGACTTACTGCTCTATTGCTGAGTAACAAATTGCCATAAGTTTATCTCTCAGTTTCTATAGGTGAGATGTCTGAGCACAGCATGGCTAGATTCTCTGTTGAGGGTCCCACTTGGTTGAAATCAAGATGTCAGCCAAGACTTGCAGTTCTTATCAGAGGCTTTGGCTCCTCTAAAAAGCACACCAGTTGTTGGTAGAATTAATTTCCTTGCGGTTGTAGGACTGATGTCCTAGCTGTCAGTTGGCAGTCACCCTCAGCTCCTACAGGTCGCCTGCACTGCTTGCCATATGACCTCCATGGGCATTTCACAAACATGGGTGTTTGCTTTCTTCCAGGCCTCTCTGAGCCTCATCTATGCCACTGTGTCTTTAAAGGACTCATGTAGAGTTTCTTAGATCTGCTGGACCAAAACCTGATCTTAAAGTCAGCTGACTTGGGACCTAAATTATGTCTCCAAAATTTTTCACAGCAGTGCTTAGAATAGTAGTTGACTGCCTGACCAGGACCAGGGGAATCTTGTGGGGCATCTCAGCATTCTTCCTACTGCCACACTTTAGTTCTGTGACTGCTGAAGCCATCAGAGAAAGTCTCCTGCCCATACTATGTTTTGGGGTCTAAGACGGCTCTTTGAAATGCTATCTCCATTCACAGCCTTCTTTCTCTGCCTCACTCAGTGCCCCTTACAGGCATACAGGAGTTCACCCCAGGTTTCCTGCTAGTGAGGTTCTCTGCTACCCCTCCATGCTTACCTCCATCAGCACTGCGAATTTCTCTCTGGGTCTTTCCTCCTCTGTCCTCTGTTAGGAGAATCATGTAATTCCCACTGTGACAAAGAAAAGTCTGTGCTCTTGGAGAAGGCAGAGGGCTACCATTGCCAAATATAACTAGGAACTGATTCCAGTTCAACCAGTGCCATTTTGTGGAATCCAAAATTTTTTCTGACTTCTTAGCCACACTTATCCTCTCCACCTCTTCTCCTCCCTACTATGTTCTCTTGTTTCCCCTGAAAATTCCTGTGTTCTTATAAGCATGCCAAGAAAACTGCGCTCAAACCATCTGGACAAGTAATCCCAGCGTGAAAATTATCTTGGTACTTGGACTTCCCAAACTAAAAGGGTTTGAGTCATGCACAGAGACCCACCCTAAAAGAGCCTCATTCTTCTTAAGGAAAGGAAATGACACCTTAATAAAAAGGCAGCATCCAAACTATAAAATTTCACCCTGCCACAGATTTCTTCACATCTGATCTCTGCGGAAAATTTCACTGATTTTTTTTCAAAAGTAGCAAACGAAGAGTGTGAGAGACGGGATGTGGAGAATTAGCTATACCGAGCATGTATTTTAGTTTAAAGGCTTAAATGTGAAAGTCCTTCATAAATAGTCACATAAAATAATATTTTTGATCCACCCAGACTACTTGACATCTGTTTATCTGGTTCTTGATAATTTCAATATTGGTTTTGGTGCCTAGAAGAGTATAAAGTGACCATAGGCTAAAAATGTGAGTTGACTATCTTGACAGAAAGTGGAAGCCAAGACAATCTATAAATGAGTGCCTCCTCTGTGATTTGTGTTTAGTGAAACTAAAGATCAGAAAAACAGCAGCTGAGTTCTTGAGAAGAAAATGTGACTTGTAATACGTGCTCTCCTGACAAGACTTAAGATGAGGTCAGAAGACCCAAGATTTTAACTCAGCTCAAATTCTGCAACTGAACTCATCAAAACCAGTCTTCCCAAGTCCCCAGTGATCAAAAGGAGAAAGACTGGTGAAAGCCAAAGTAGAGAAGCTGGGCTACAAGTATCCCAACTCTCTTCAAGTCATTGGTTGAGGGCTGCTCTCTGAGGCGTTAACTCTCTAGGGTACCCATCTGCGAACCTCACAGAGTGAGGAGGACTCCAAGTGACAAAGAAAGCCCTCAGGCAAATAAAGGCAGGCTCTGGCCCTTGGAAGTCAGGCCAGTGTCCTGAGGTGGAAAGAACAAGTTGATGTGAGTGTCTAATATTCCAGATTTAGTGAGATGCTCTGTTTCTCCTGGAAAGAGCTATACCAAGTTCTGCCCTGACACCTCTTAGAGTTTGTGAGGGAAAAAGTATATATAGAAGAAAACATGCATCTTGTCATACAAAGGAAGTTCAGAAAGTAAGTTATGATGTTAAATAACAGGATAAAGGTCAATATCTGACTGCTTGGTCCCAACTGGTGTCTCCTCACCTCCTACCTCATCTGCCTGTGTTCTCTCTGGGATCCTCCATCCTGATCTTCTGGCACTTGAACTGCTTTGCTCCCTTGCATCGCAGAACCTTTGCACAAGAAGTTCTCACTCCCCAGAATACCGTCTGCAGTCCACCCCACCTGACCCCAGACTAGGTTAGGCCACCCTGGGACATGTACCTGGCCTTTAGTTGGGTCCACCAGTCAGCGGACTCTGACAGCAAGAAGCATCTCTGGGTTTGGCTCCATACCCTGTCCCCAGGGTCTGGCACAATGCCTGGCACTCAGGCAATTGGTTAATATGGAGTGAATAAATGGATGTTAAGAAAAAGAAAGAAAGAAAGAAATTCCAAGTGTCAGTCTTGATATTTGACACAGCTCAGATATACATTCTTTTTCATGGCTTTTTCTTTTTTTGAGTCAGTAGTCCATCCATTTTACTCCATCCATGTATATCTGTGTACAATATACAAAATCTAAAGGTATAAAATGATTTACCTTATGTTTTAATATATGCCCTCTCCACCCTAGTATTCTTGCCTGGAGAATCCCATGGACAGAAGAGCCTGGCAGGCTACAGTCCATAGGGTCGCAAAGAGTCAGCCACAACTCAAGCAACTTAACACACACATCCCTACCTCCCTTCCTCTAAGGTAAGGGTTTCTAGGATTAGTACCTCTATAGATTCCATTTCTAAGTCCTCCTCTATTTGCACATAGTAACAAATACTTGTGCATTTGCTCTTTCCTTTTTTTCCCTACAATTGGTAGTGCACTGTGTATGCTGTGTGCATACTGTTACTTTTCCACTTAATGAAATTAGAGATAAGTCCTTATCAGGACATGAAAAGCTTCCTCATTCTTTTTTCCCCTCAACACTTTATTCCCATTCTCAAAATAGAGCAAAATTTAAGTAAGTTTACTGTGACTACCTATAAACACTCACCAGCTAGGTTTTCCCATTAGTATTTTTACTGTGCTTGCTTTATCAAATACGCATCCTTCTAGCCATCTATCAAACCACCTTATTTTTTGCTACATTTCAAGAAAGATTGAAGACCTCAATATACTTTTCACCTAAATACTTCAGCAAGTGTATCATTTCCTAGAGTTCAATATTCCTTTACATTTTTTGTATAAAATATATGTATAATAAAATGCACAAATCTTAAGTATGCGTTTTGAGTTTTGACACATGCACACATCCTAGGTATATATTCACTGAGTTTTTACAAATGAATACAGACTCTTTACAAGATACAGAGGATTAATATCGTCCTTTCTGTCATGTCCTTCACCAGTCAATTCCCACTCTTACATCCTCAGAAACAACTATTGGTTTTTCTGCCATAAAATACCTTTGCCTGTTCTAGAATTTCCTGTAAAGAAAACCATACAGTATGTACGCTTTTGGTTTTGAGGTTCTTCCATGTTGTTGCACATCTTCTTTTTTATTGCTGAGAATTCCACAGGAAGGAGTAGATTCCAAAGTATATCCACAGTTTCCTTAATCTCCTCATCTTCATAACTACATCTTATGTCATTATTGGTAAACATTGAGGCTGTTTATACCTTCTGCTATCACAAAGATTGGCCTCTCCTCCTGGGGATTATAAATACATGGACTGGACTTCTAGAAGTAGAATCACTGAGTTTGATAACCCTTGCTTTTTGATCCTCAAACCTGCGAACAAATCTTGATGCCTGAGACACTCACCAGGCATGTTTCAATGGCTGGTGATTTGCAAGACCTCTTATGAAAATGGGAACTGTGAATTTCTCCATTCGTCATTTCCCAGCCTCGGCTCTGTTGCACAGCTGAAAGCAAGCTGAGAGACATGTCACAGAGAACAAATTCCATCAAATATTTGTGAGTCTTAAACTCCTCTAAAGTGTGGGTATCATTTGGTACACATTCCTCTAGTTTCCCACTAAACCTTTTGTTTCTGTCAGGCTTTCTCCCCCAAAGTTGGTGGCAGACTGACTGCTGGGCTCACTCTCAGTTATAATCCTTTGTTCAAGATTCCACATCCTCGCAAGGCTCTGGGTTTCATTAGATAAGCTTACCCTCCACCCTTTTTTCACACCCATTATCCCAGGTCCTGGAACGGGGTGATGTGTTTTCCTTACTTTCCCCCCTTTCTCTTTTATTTCCCACTGATAAATGGCAAAAGCAGCTGTGGACTTTGCTTTGAAGGTTCTGACGGACGAGCATGATGAATCGGTGATGGATTAGAGCAAATGAATCACATAACGCGGAAAGGGAAGAGGGCGAGAGCACAGAGCCGGCTCCCAGCTTTACCGTTTTTTCAAACTCCTTAAAAGCCATCATTTCTTTTAATCTGGTTCCAGTTTCTGCGGTGACTCTGCATATGTTTAAAAGAGGGAGAGCAGAGAAGTCTTGTGGATATAAACAGGGAATTCCATTCTTCAGTCCAGCTCTAAAGCCGCATTGTCATTCAGGGGGAGTTTAAATAGCTAGGAAACCACTTCAAGGCCCCTCAAAAACAACTGGGCAGCTCCAGGAAGAGGAACAGTTGGCAAACCAAGTGACAGAATTGAAAACTATAAATCTTTACCATGAGGATTGACTAGCAAAATACAGCTGTTGCTGCTGGTAGTCATCTCCTTGTTTGGAAGGAAAGTGTATTCTTGAGCTGATTATCATAAACTGCTTGGTTACTATGAAATGGTAAGCATGAGCAGGTTGGAATCTGGTCTTGTTTGGAACCCAAGAAAAATAAGAACAGTTACTTCACTGCCTGTAGTGTTTCTAGTCTTAAAGAGACAAAGACTGCAGTTCTGGAGCTGCGGGTTGAGACTGGGACTGAGAAATTCCAAGCCCTCCTTTGAAATTCAAGAGATACTTAACAGAGAAGAAAGGTCTTGGTGGATGGATGGTTCCTTTGTATTTGAACAAGAGGGGCCCTCTTCCTCCCCAGATGGAAAGCCATTCAAAGGAAATCATTAAAGGACATCCCTTTCTACACTCTGGGGATAGATGCAAAACACAGTGTAGAATTGATGCAATTACCCAAACACGGAGGTTAGGACAAAAAGGAGGAGAAAATCTAGGCCTAGATGTTTGGCCAATTGCTAGGACCCTCGGCAACATGAAGTGGTTACTTCTTACTTTCCACTTTCATATTTTAAGGAAAGTACAGAATATACCGCGAAAGTGTTAGTGACTCAGTCGTATACGACTCTTTGAGACCCCGTAGACTGTAGCCCGCCAGGCTCCTCTGTCCATGGGATTGTCCAGACAAGAATACAGAAGTGGGTAACCATTCCCTTCTCCAGGGGATCTCCCCGACTCAGAGATAGAACACAGGTCTCCTGCATTGCAGGCGTATTCTTCACCATTTAAGCCACCAGTGTGTTAGTGTATTAGAAGCTAAGTCATGTCTGACTGTTTGTGACCCCATGGACTGTAACCCACCAGGCACCTCTGCCTTGGGATTCTCCAGCCAAGAATACTGGACTGGGTTGCCGTTCCCTTCTCCAGGGGATCTTCCAGACCCAGGGATCGAATCTAGGTCTCCTACATTGCAGGGAGATTCTTTACCATCTGAGCCATCAGGGAAGCCAGCTAGGATTAAATATAAGAGTTCAATAGTAAAGTAACTGATTGCTTAAATATTAGAAATCATACAAATGATAGTTCACTATCACAAAGGTCTAGTGGGGAAATGGAGATAATATTTCCAATTAAGTGACTGAAGCAGGGAAGCGCAGTATTAAAGATCACCAAAGACAGTTGAATGACAAAGAGGCTAGGTTTGATTTATCAAAAATTTTTTGGCCACAAGAGTTCTTAGATAATCAGTATAGTTTCCAAGACTAAAGACTGAAAGAGGCTCGCCCAACATTGCTGAACGATAATAATCCTTGCTGACAGTGTGATTGAGCCCTCGATATAGACCACTTGGCTAAATCCTTTCCACGTATTATCTGATTTAATCTTTATCTCATCCCTGTGGATACTGTGGCATAACTTTCTCTTGGAGAACTTCAGCAATCAAATGGATCATTTTTTAAAAACAATTCTGGCTGCCTTGCTCAAGGTAGTTCTGAAAACATGAAGCAATGATTAGAAAAGATATTTATTACCCCCTGTCTTTCCTCTACACTTCTTGCTCTGACTTCCCTAAGAGTATGGGTCTAGTGGGAGCTCTGAGAGATTCTAAGTCATTACCCACGTCCTCCATTCATTTCCACACCTCCTGTTGCCAGGTACTGGACTAATTCTTGGTCGTGATGAGTTGATGAATACTAAAAGCAGAAAAGGAGGGGAATGATAAAACTGATTTGTGTGTGTGTGTGTTTCGACCATGCATATTTTGTAATTCTATTTACAAGACTGGCAAAGCCTATCTGTTTGGAAAAGTCATATTAAATATGGGGAGGGAGGTGGGAGGGGGTTTCATGTTTGGGAACACATGTAAGAATTAAAGATTTTAAAATTAAAAAAAAAATTCTATATAATAAACTAATGCAATAATAAAAAATAAATAAATAAATAAATATGAATGAAAGTTAAATGATTAATCGGATTTCTCCCCCAGTGCCATATTTTTTTTAATTTACCAAGGTATCTAGATACTAATAAAACTGAGTCCTAAAAAAAAATGCATGTAGTTTGTTTATGAGACGTCTCCACCTACATCTTCCTTCCGACCACAGTGAGCTTGTTATGATTAAATATTTCTCATTCAACAAGTATTTATTGAGAAGCTCCTCTGTAGCAGGCCACCCCCCTACCAGATTCTGAAGATGCATTAATATGCAATGCCCTTTCTTTGTTAATAGTGCAGCAGACAGCTGACTTTAGGTGTAGGTGTGTAATCACTCAGATGAAAATAGAGTTACCAACAATAATAAGTGCCAGGGAGGAAAGGGACCTGAGAGCAAGAGAAAGAGTACACAGGCTATCTCATTTGGTTGGGATGCCCCAGGAAGGCCTTGCTGAGAAAGTAACTTATCAATGAGTGTGAGATAAAAGGTGGCCAACTCAAAACTGATCACAGGGGTCTTCAAGGAAGAGGAACTAACGTTGGCCAAGGCTCTGAGGCTGGGAAGTGTTAGGTGAGGCTAGCAGGGGTGTTGCTGGCAGGCTGGGGGTCATGGGGTGGGCCATAAGGTATATAAGATCAAGGGCAAGACCAGGCACCAGAATGCTAGGGAGGGACTAAATCGAGCAGGAACTAGTAAATATTTAAAGCTTTATAAGAACAAGGAATGAGGTGCTGTTGATGGTTTTAAGCAAGTAAGTGGAATGATGAAATCTCCATTTAAAAATGATCACTCACTTTGGAGACTGCAGACTGGATTGAGAAAAGCAATTTGGTCTTAGGGAGACCCACGAGGAGGCTACTGCAGCAGCCCAGGTGCAAGATGAAGGTAGCTGGGGTTTCAGTGATAGTTACAGAGAGATGACCAGTTGGAGAGATTTGAGAAATATTAGTCCATTCTTGCTATATCTTGAACAGAAAAACTTGTGTACAACTGCAAAGCAAAAGTAAATAATATCTTTGTCCATTTACTTAACCAAATAAAGTAATTCACACCTTTATAAGTGTTTTTTTTTTAAAGAGGGAAGGTTTTCCTAAGTTATTCTGCCTAGCTGTTCTCATCAACACTATTGATGGACAGATGCTGTCTGTCTAGATGTTGACACTAGCATTAAGAAGTCATAAACTGACTCACAGATTAGCACATTGCTCCTTCAATTGCTGAAAAAGACAAGTGCCTCACAGAAGAGGATAGAGATATTTTGAGTTTATCTGCCGTGTGCCGGAAAGTACTTACTAGAGTTCACCATAAGCTATATTATCCTTTGCCATAGCCCTCCTAGGATATGATTTTGATCTTTCTCGAGTGAGATCATTCCCTTCATCAACCAGAGGCCACGCCTTCATTCCTGAGTCATAAAGTCTATCTCCCGACCCCGTGATGAATGTGCTCTCCATGCACAGTCACATTCTGTGGCCTGGTTCATGCTAGTTAATTCTTTGGTGTCCTATCTGATTACACGCATGGAACTCAGCTCCTGTGAACTTTACTCTTCCTCGGCAGGACTGAACAACAAACTTTACTTTATGTACTGTTTGTCTTTGCTCAAACCACAGCCCTTCACTGGATACAGTCTACAAGTTGCTGTTTCAGTTGAGTTGGCAAGAGTTGATCATTTTGGAGGTCAGGGTTGCACATTTCTGTTTCCTATAACATGCACCTGGCTGAGCCAATAATTGGGGAGCCTACATTTATGAATGGGTCATTACAATACCCACTGTAGTCGTAGTAACACTGCGGTGAGCCCCTCTCCAGGAATCAGAGGGACTTTGTTCATCTTAATGGATCATATTGCTTAGGATTTGTTGGAAGTTTAGTTTTTTAAATGGTTTTTTAATGGTTTTTAACATTAATAACTTTTATTCTCTACGAGAAGATAAACATTTGATGGATTTCAGTAGTGTCTATAAAGTTATCCCCTCTGTGTCTATGTATACACTGAAATGGATAACAATGGGAGTGATTATCTAGATAAAATGCCAAGAGCTGAGATAAGAATCTGAATCAAATCCAAAGTCCCTTTGCTTCACTGTCTCTTCTCATTTGGCTGATGGTCTCCCTTTTCCATCCTTTTAATTGTGATAGAAGATAAATAACATCAAATTGACCATTTTAACCATTTTTTAGTATAGCATTAAATACATTAACAATAAGTACATTTAGCATTAAGTACACCATCACCAGTATCTGTATTTCCAGAATTATTTTATAATCCCATATAGAAATTCTGTACCCATTATACAATGACTCCCCAGCATCCTCTCCCCCACCCTCTAAGCTCCTGGGAACCTCTGTTATACTTTGTATATCTATGAATTTGCCTATTTTAGGTACTTCATATAAGTGGAATTATATAATATGTGTCCTTTTGTGTCTAGCTTTTTTCATTTAGCATGTGTTCAAGGTTCATCCATGTTGTAGCATGTGTCAGAATTTTCTGTTCCTTTTTGTGGCTGAATAATGTTCCATTGTATGGATATACCACATTTCATTTACCCCTTCATCCACTGGGCTTCTCTCAGGGAGCAGATGGTAGAGAATCTGTCTGCAATAGAGGAGACCCAGGTTCAATCCTGGGGTCCCTGGATAAGGAAATGACAACCCACTCCAGTATTCTTGCTTCCAGAATGCCGTGGACAGAAGAGCTGAGTGAGCTACAGTCCAGGGGATGGCAAAGAGTCAAACACTACTGAGTGATTCACACTTTAACACTTTCACTTTCTTCATCCATCGGTAGACATTTGGGTGGTTTCTACCTTTCAGCTCTTCTGACTAAGGCTGCTGTTGGTGTACAGAAATCAACCTGGATCTCGGCTTTCAGTTCTTTTGGGTGTATGTACCTAGAAGTGGAATTGGTGGATCATATGGCAATTCTGTGTTTAACTTTTTGAAGAATTGCCAAACTGTTTTCCATGATGGTAGTGACATTTTACATTCCCACCAGCAATGCACCAGAGTTCCAGTGTCTCCACCTCCTCACCAACACTTACTATTAGCCATCCTAATAAGTGTGTCCATTTCTTTTTAAGTGGTCTTATGTCTATTTTCCTGGCCATCTTCATAGAATCAGCTGATGACTCTATATAGCATGGCTGATTTTGGTCACAGAAAGATACAAATTTTCATTTAGGCAAAAAATTAAAAAATAAAATAGTTCATCCAGACTCAAAATAAGCAAGCAGTGATAACCCATAGGAGGCAGTGTAGCAATGTGACTGAAAGCTTGGACTCTGCCACCAGACCGCCAGTTTGAACCCCAGGCTCACTGTAGCCAACTGAGTCTGGGTGATCTTGCATGAGGTGCATGACTCCTTTTCCTCAGTTTTCTCCCCTCTGAAGTGAGGGTAATAAAGGTACCCACCTCCAAGTGTTACTGTGAGGTGTAAATGAGTGAATACATGCAAAGCTCTTAGAACAGTGCTCTGTAAATATTAGTTTAAACAGCACTAACCCAGGACATTTCTGGCATCCATATGAAGTTATTTGGACCTCATCTCGGACCTCAGGCAGTTAGGGCAGAATCTTGGTGGGGGTTGAGCAACAAGTGCCCACTGATCCCTACAAGCATTAGTGTTTGACAACCCCTGCGCTAACCCATAGCCAACTTCTCCCACCTTTGGATTTCATCTGACTTTCAAATAGGTCAAGTCTCAAGAAGTGATCCCATTTATGTGCAAGTTGCAAAACTACAACTGAGATTTTAAATTATTAGAATTGATAGCCTATAAATATTATAAGATTATTCCCTGAAGGAAATTCACTTTAGAATTTTTCACCCTGTTTATTTAGATGTATCACTATCTTTTTGCAAGAGCAAAAAGATGGATTTTTACTCCCATCTGTTTAAAATGACAAAGGCTTTACATTTTTGTAACCAGTTTTGTTTAGCACAACCCATTTAAAATGCCTCAAAAGTTGTATTTTATTTTTATAAAACAATGATCCTCAGTTAAGTTCAGTTCAGTTGCTCAGTCATGTCCGACTCTTTGCGACCCCATAAATTGCAACACAGTGTTAGGACAGCCTCCCTGTCCTAACACTCCAGAAAATGCCAGAGCACACAGGCAGAAGTCACCTGGCCATCCACAAGCAACCAAATGGATGGCACTAAGTAAACAAAACATCACAATTGAAGACACAACTTCTTTCTTGGCCTAAAAAAAATCAGAGAAATGTTCCAGTTCCCAAAAGTATTTTAAATATGGACAGGAGCTCTTATGAGATTCTTTTCACATTTTACATTTTAGAAGTTGTTTCAACAATCTGAAATTTTCAGACAGTTGAAAAGTTGCAGAATATAGAGACTTTGCACATGCAGGCCCCACTTTTGCAAGCAGGCCAGACTCATCAGGTTCCCACTGGGACAGCCATCAGAATTTTCACTCCATGCCCACAGGAAGTAGAACTGGGATCACCATGTGAAGGTTTTCTTCAGGAAAAGCTGGGGTTACTAAAGATCATGTCAGAGAAAAGAAATAAGAACATTTCAAATACAGAGCCTCAGAATCATTTTGCAAGAAGCATCTCTCAGAATAATTACAAACAGTGGAAATATTTTGCGCTGAAAGCAATGACCAGAGACATCCTATCAGCACCTTCCCAAGATTTCCCAAGGGCCTCATAGTTTAAGGAGTGGCTGTCCTGCCATAGAAAGGCTGATGCAGAAATTGAGGTTTTACCTGCCAGAGCTTTGAAAAGAGCCTGAGTTTCATAAACATATTATCAGCCCCTAAGCACTCCCCATCCACACACCAGCATCACCACAACCCAGATTATGCCCCCAGAATATGAAAAATAGCAACCACCATTCTCAAGGGCTCACCGAGTCCTTCCCCTTTGTTACCCTCATGAATCCTCACAACTTTATAAAGTAGACTCATTTAACAAATTAGACAGCTTAAAGCTAATTCATTTATTCATTCCAGAAATATTCACTGGGCACTTCCTGTATCTAGAACTCCAAAATACAGTGGTTAAAAATGAGGCTGGGAGGGACTTTCCTGGTGGCTCAGTGGTAAAGAACCTGCCTGCCAAGGCAAAGGGCATGGGTTAGATCCCTGGTCCAGGAAGATTCCAGATGCTGAGAAGCAACTAAGCCCATGTGCCACAACCACCGACCCTGTGTTCTAGAGCCCAGGAGCCATAGCTGCTGAAGCCTGCACGCCTGGAGCCTGTACTCCACAGCGAGGGAAGCCACAGCAGTGAGCGGCCCGCACACCACAACTAGAGGGTGGCCCCCACTCACCACACCCAGAGCGCAGCAACAAAGACCCCGCAGAGCCAGCAGTAAATTTTTTTTTTTTTTAAGTAAGGCAGGGAGAAAATTTGTAAATGAAGGAAGTCAGTCTGAAAAGGTTCCTTACTGTTTGATTTCAACTACAATTGTCCCTTGAACAATGCAGAAGTGAGGGGTGTCAACCTTCCACACAGTAGAAAATTCTAGTCTAATTTATAGTTAACCTCCTAGGCCTTTGTATCTCAAGTTCCCCTGTATCCACTGTATGGTGTCTGAGGATTCAACCAATCACAGATCATGTATTTAATATTTAGTATTAAATATTTATTGTTTAATATAGAAAAATCCATGTATAAAGTGGACCCACTCAGTTCAAATCCACGTTGTTTAAGAATCAACTATATATGACATTCTGGAAAAGGCAAACCCATGGAGGCAGCAAAAAGATCAGTGGTGCCAGATGTTCAAGAGAGGGAAAGATGAATAGGTGGAGCACAAGGGACTTTTAGTGCAGTGAATCTGTTCTGTGTGATACTATAATGGTGGAACCTAGAATGTATAACACCAAGAGTGAACCCTTATATAAATTCTGAAATTTAGTTAATTATAGTGGGTCAGCATTGGTGTATCAGTTGTAACAAATGCACCACCCTAATGCAAGATAGTAGTAATAAGGGAGTTGGGATATGAGGGAATGTATTAGAACACTCTGTGCCTGCCACGCAATTTTTCAGTGAACCTAAATCTGCTCAAAAAAAAAAAGTCTATTTTCTCTTCTTAATGGGAAGGAAGGACCACAGGCCCTACCATTATGAAGACTGAGGACAAATAGAAAACAAGGAAGTAAAAACATTACAACAGCTGGTGCTCCATGTAATGATGAAAACAAGGCAAATGGCAGGCCTGCATTAACGGGGTGGTCAGGGAAGGACCCTCTTGAAGAGGTGACGTCGAAACAGAGACATGAAGGTGCCCCCGTGCTAAAGGCAGGAAGAGGGTCACACACGGAACAGCATGTGCAGACGCTGGTCAGAAAGGGACGTTTAGTGGGACAAAGAGGTCACACAGCTGACAGATCGTGGACTCAGGGTTCAGTTCTCCTTCTAACCCCAGTGCCTCACTGCTGTCTCTGGTTTAATTGGCCACTGTCTTAAGTATTGAGCTTCACTCTTTTTCAAATTCTCACTGTCTCCCTTTCCCTATGGTGTGGTGAATAGTGTAAACATTACTTAAAATGGGAATAAATTCTTCTATGGCTCATGGCAAAGTGTTCTGCCTCACTCTTCAATCAGCAGAGAGAATTCCAGGGCTTCAATTTCCCAGCTATCCTTAAAATGCAAGAGGTGGAAACGGGTAGCAGAGGGAGGCATTTTGTCATTTGGAAAAAGGTTGTCTATTCTTCATTTTCCAAAAACCTCTGACATATACTGCTCAACTCTTTTTGAGCACATCCTCCTGCATTGTGAGCAAGGTTCCTATGGTCTTTATAAATATTTATGATACATTACTGACCACGTTATATGTACTGTGCTTTGCTAATATTAGTCATGGCTTAAGGTCCATCTGAGCACAAAGCATACCGATCGTAGATGTGGCGTCCTGGCCAGGGGAGAAAGATATTCATTACTGTTGTTCTGCTGAAAGAATTGACACATATCCAAATCAAAATACAGGTACTTCTTTTCTTGAAGAAGAAGAAAAAAACACCTCCATGTGTTTCAGTCCAGATGAAAAAGCAATTCAAAACTGAAAACACGGCGTGTAAAGAAGAAAGAGGTGAGTGTGTTATTTTCAATGGAAAAAACAGCTGCTCGGATCAGATAGAAACCAGATGGGAGAGAAAGAATCAGAAGAATAAAGCTGAACCGTATTCAGGAAAAAGACATCAGAGGAAAAACGTGCTCCCAAGTCAGAGGACCAGGAACTCCTAGACATTTCTTCCTGTGCTGCTGGACCACATGGGCCACATGGGTCCCAGGAACACAGAAGAAAAACTGAGGCAGATGCCCCAAGTTATCCAAGGAAACGGTTCAGAAAACAATCTAACCCCAGCCCACATGGGTAGGTGTCTTCATTAGGGAGGCGTGGAGTTTGGCATGTCCCCTGAGGGTGTGGAAAGATGCCCCAGAAGCAGAAGGATGTGTCTGTGTGTCCTCAGCCCCAGTGCTAGGGGAGATAATCCAGAGAGTCAGGGCTTTTTAGGTTTTGTTTAGCTTTTGTTTAGAGGAGCTGTGTCACAGCCCACCTGTCTTTTTTTATTTTATTTTTTGTCTCATCTCCCTTTTTAATTTTTTTTGGGGGGGCCATGCTCTGTGGCATGAGGATTCTTCATTCCCAAACCAGAGATCAAACCCAGGCTCCCTACAGTGAAAGCACTGAGTCCTAACCCCTGGACTGCCAGGGAAGTTCCCCACCTGTGAATTTTAACACAATTATCTGGGAAACACGGATAGGTGAACTCAAGGCCTTGCTCAAATCCCGGCTGCAGAGGCCTTGTTGCCCAGCAGACGTGAGGTAGAAAGTTCTGGTACACTGTTTCCTCTGTGCTTTGTTGTGGCTTTCTCACCCGGGTGGAGTGTATTACTTGAGTTGCCACATGCAGACCACAGACTCCCAGAGGCACCACACACTGACCTCAGAGGAGAATGGCTCAGAGTGACGCTTCCCACGGAGGCCTACTGTGGTCTCGGAGGAGGCAACAGCAGCCTGGATGGCTGGCAAGGCCTCCACCCGCACAGAGCTGGAGACACGCCTGACCCTGACTGGTGGTGAGCGTACCATGCCCAACTCAGCCCTTCAAATAACCCACTTCTCCTGGCCAAGGGTAGTTATCCTATCAAGTGAACATTATCTTAGCCGCTAATGGTGCATGAACACACCAGCTTCAGAAAAACAGCCCACAAAGAGGATGGCTAGTGCCTCACCCGGCCATAAGAGAAGAGAGCTAGCATCCGGGCCTCTCAGTCTAAACCCTTGCACAGCCAGGGTTTAGCAGATAAAAAGAAAGAACCCTATAAAGAGTAACACAGGCTGCTTTCATGAAGCTCTGTAACCTTTGGCTAGTCACTAACCATTTCTGAGCCTCAGTTTTCACATTCATAAAATGGTGATCGTGATGATAACTATCTCACAGGGTAGTTGAGAAAATCAACTGGGATAATTTATATAAAAAGTTTATTATAAATAGGATCTTTATGGTTAAAAGAAGAAGAACCTCAACTTGAATGAGTTTAAGCAGAAAAACATAAAAGGTACTTGTTGGCTCCCATCAACTAACTGAAAAGTCCTGGGGTGTATCTGGCTTCAGGCATAGCTGGATCCAGTTACTCAAATTATTTCTTCCAGATGCTTGCTTGCTTTTGTATTTTCTGTCTCAATCTCTTTCTCTCTCTCTCTCTCTCTTTCTCCCTCCTTCTCTCCTCCTCTCCTTACCTTCCTCTCATTCTTGCTCTTTGTTTTTTGCTTTAGACTCTGCTTTTTTGTGAGTGAGCTTCATACCTCAGGCTCTCCCAAATAATGTGAAAAAAAATATGGCTTCTTGCAGTTCTAAGCCAAACAATCTTACAAAGGAAGTAAGACTTCCCTTTACCCCAATTCATGGAGGGACTCTGAGTGAATCTGAACGTCACCCCTTGCTTAGACTTGTGTCTACAAAATGGTGTGGGGTGACCTATGATTGACTGGGCTTAGTTGCATGTGCCCTCAGGGGTAAGGAGTCAGCCAGCTGTAGGCTCTTTGACTGATGGCCAACCAGAATCATATGGGGTAGACAAAGGACAGTTCTACACAAACACCACACAGGTTCACAAAAATGACTGAAGTCTCCATAAGCACGTCCTCATAATTACTATTGGTCTGTCTTCTCTCTCTTCCTATCAAAACCTGCTCACTCTGGAGCTGCAATTTCCTTTTATTTAGCTGTTAACTGTAGAAAGGAATCAGATGTTAACTAACCTCTAATCACTTAATATGGAGAGAGCTTTTGCTAGTGGTCAGAGACCTGCATTCTAATCCAAGTTTTGCCAGTAATTGGCTTGGTGATTTAGGTCTGATTAGTTTAACCTCCCTGTGGTTAAGTTTCTTCATGTATCACATATACAAGGGTTGCCATCAGTTCTCTCCAAGCCCATAGGCCTGTGTTCCTAGGATTTCATCTGTGTTGTGTGAAAACACTGAGGTATTCACATTTTAGCAGAAACTTCCCAAAATGGCAATGACTTGCTACAATGAATAAGCCACCAACAGTGGAAACATAATAAAACATACTCAGACCAGAGAGAGTAGAATCTTTTGCCAAGCCTTCTAAACATCATTCTTTGTGGGTAGTCACCTAAATATGGTACTTTGGGTTTGCTGTTCATGTCAGTCAAAAGTGTGTCTTGGTTAGCCTGTGTCAACAGAATGCCAGAAAACAAGGCTGAGTGACCAGTTTTCTGGCTTTCCATTTCTCCTGCTGATGATGCTTGTCTAACTTTGGGGTGATCTGGAGACTCCTTCCATTCCTCCCACTTGAATCCATGCTGGTAATACCTGACTTTCACAAAGCTCTAACCTGCAAAATATCCCTAACCTCCAGTATCTACCATAACTTCCCTTGTTCTATTTCTCATCACTCCCAAGTCCTGTACCATGCTGAGTGTGACATCACATTCAACAAACTAATCTTACTAGTAAATTCAGAAAGGTTTCCATCCAAAACAATATATGTGTGCTTCTCATGGGTCTTGTGAAGAAGATGCCCTGACAAAAGAGAGTGAGTCTAATGAGGGAATCTCAGGACCTGTGATGGGAGACGATGTAGTTGGTTTAGAAGCCAGACCTTGTGACCTCACTCTCAGATGTGTAATTTGTATTTATCATTTTATACACCACTTCTTCCAAACAACATTGGAGGCCTATAAAAATTTGTATGTAGAAAATAATAGGAATTAAAGAAGAGAAAGCATGGCTCAGGCACCTAGGCTAATACATTTATAATGAGTGTAAAAATTCACCCTGAACTTCTCAGTAGTCAAGGCAAAAGCAAAACATGGTGAACTAAATCACTCACAATCAGCAGTTAAAAGAGAAAAGACTAGATGCTATTGTAAATTATCAGAGGTGCTCTTACGAGGGACTTTGAAAATGGTGTAAATTACAGTGGCAAAGACTGAAACGTGGATGTGCGTTTGTTCTTCACATCGACTTTGCTTGAGTCTTTGAGAAAAGATGACCTCACAGGGTAGAGGGTTCCCTCGTTTTCTTCTTTTTCTTGGTAATTTTTCAGTCATTTATCTTTGGCTGTGCTGGGTCTTTGTTTGCCATGAGCGGGCTTTCTGTAGTTTCAGTGAGCAGGGGCTGTGCTCTGGTTTTAGGGGACGGGCTTCTCTTGTTGTGGACACAGGTCTAGGCCTCTGGGCTTCAGAAGTTGTAGCACACGGGCTTTAGTCGCTCCTCTCAGGTCATATGGGATCTTCCCAGACCAGGGATCGAACCCTTGTGCCCTGCTTTGCAGGTGGATTCTTATCCACTGTGCCTCCAGGGAAGATGACTTCACGGGGCAGAGGGTTCCCTCATTTTCTCACGTGTAACCTTGTCCACACAGCACAAAGTGGAGAGTTACCTCTTATCATAAGGAGCCAAAGTTGTTTAGTCTCCCCACTGATTTGAAAAATGGAGACTCAAGTTATCACCTGGTCTTGCAATTTCTGCATTCTAAGTGCTCTCAAATGAGCCAGCCCTTTCTCTGTCTGCTAGCTCAGCTCTTCCCAAATCACATTTGAACCATCCATTTGCTCACCATCTGGATCTGCGCTTAAGCGCACAGCCTCCAGAGCCTTCCCTGTGGGTCCCTTTCCAGCCACCTGATCCTCAACAACTCACTTCCCCTGGGCTTCAGTTTTCCCATCTCTAAAGATATCCATGCTTCCTAAAGATAGCATAAGGACTAACTGAGAAAATTTATTAAAAGCAGTTAATCATGAACCTATTAAGTATGAATAACAGTTACTGTTACTGGAATACTGGAATGGGTTGCCATTCCCTCCTCCAGGAAATCTTTCTGACCCAGGGATCGAACCTGGGTCTCCTGCATTGCAGGCAGATTCTTTACCATCTAAGCCACCAGGGAAGCCTTAAGTATGAATAACAGTTATTTTTACTGTCATGAGTAGTATTTGTTGTATTATGCTGAAAATTGTATCTGTCTTATTCACTGTTTTATCTGCATACCCAGTCTAAAATCTGGCACAGCATAGGAGCTCAACAAACACTTGTTGGGTGAGAGAAAGAAAGAATGAGTCAGTGTGGGAATTCTCTGGCTGTCCGTTGGTTAGGATTCAGCGTGGGCTGGGTTCAATCCCTGGTTAGAGAACTTAAGATCCCACAGGATGGCATGGCACAGCCAAAGAAACAAATTTCAAGGAATGAATGAATGAATGTTCAGTTATCTGGTTTTATTACGTACATAGTTTAGCCTTTACTTTATTGAGGTCTGCATAGACCAAAAGAACCAACTGCACCAGTGCCTTCTGCAGTGTGTTCACTCTGGTGTTTTTTTCTTCATCACTGTTAGGAAAAGGATTCCATTTTACAAAGAAGGGAGGAGGAGGGAGCCCAATTCCAAAGGCCTGTTTGTTCTCATTATTAATTTGCCTCTCCTCGTCCAAGTAAAGAGTTTGAATGATTTTGAATGTGCACTCATCTGGAACAGCACCCTCATTCTCTCGTTTCATGCCTGGCTGCAATTAAAGTCAAAAGCAAAATTTAAAAATACAGCTTTATTATAGGCTGAAAGAATTGTTGATTCAGGGACTGGCCTATAATCCCACAATGATCACCCCCACCCCCCCCCCAAAGAAAAGAGAAAGAAAAAATAACACCAAACTGCGAGCCTATGGGTTTGGTCTCACCAACAGAGGCCCGAAACTCCAGATCAATAGCTCAGTTAATGCCACTTTCTAACCTAATTACAAGAATTGGAAAACTGCCCAAATGCTCAAAAAGGGATGAAGGTTCTAGTAGCAGTGCCCCACCCCCTTTTCTAAAGAAGTATTTGGGTGATAAAAGCAAAATAACTGCACAGGGTGGGGCGCAAACGTTTCCAATGTCAGATCACAGAGCTGGGGAATTTCAGAGCTGGAAAGAAGCTTAGAGGTCATCTCGAGGCCATTTCACAGATGAGATAACTGAGACCCAGACAAGAAAGAGTGTACCCAAGTTCACGCCATGAGCATGAATCTTGAAAGATCTCCTGTCTGATGTCTTCAGTGGTGCAAGAAATATTTACTGAGAGTCCAGGGCCAAGTGCTATTCAGGAAGGAGGTTCATGAATAAGGCAAGCTGGCCTGTTCTCTGCCTTTGTAGAGCTTACATTCTATCACTGAGTCTGACAGGCAAGTAAACCAACAAGTACGCATGTGACAATGGCCAGAACTAATCGGAGGGCAATGGTAGAGAGCTGCTTACCTGGGGGGGTCAGAAAGGGCGACTCTGAGCAGAGGACATTCTCAGCTGAGACCTGGGAAAGAGCGCTGCTTCAAAGACCCAGAAGCAGAGAGGTGCTTGGCAAGTTCTAGAAGACAACGGGACATTCCGCTGTAAAAAAAAAAAAAAAAAAAAAATTCAGTGTTGCCATTTGCAACAATATGGATCAACTTGGAGGGTATTATACTTAGTGAAATAAGTTAGATAAAGACAAATACTGTATAATATCACCTATATGCAAGATCTAAAATAGAAAACTAGTGAATATAACAAAAAAGAAATGAACTCACAGAGACAGCAAACTAGTGGTTACCAATGAGGAAAGGGGAAGAGGGAGAGGCCAGATTGGAGTAGAGGAGGAAGAAGTACAAAGTGCTACGTATAAAATAAATAAGCTACAAAAACACGTAGTAGAGCCCAGGGAAGATAGCCAATATTCTATAATAACTATAGGCAGAGTAAAACCCTTAAAATTATGTATCACTATGTTGTACACCTGAGACTTATATGATATTGTGCATCCACTATGCCTCAATTAAGGATTCAAGCTTTCAGAGCCAAGGGTGCAGGTTCAACCCTTGGTCCCCGAACTAAGATCCCACAAGCCTCACAGCATGGCCCCAAAATTAAAAAGTAAAAATAAATAATAAAATTTTGAAGACAACAAAGGGACAAGCATGTGGCTGGCGTATAAAGGATGACAAGACATCCACATCCTGAAAATGGAACAGAATAGCACTCACCCTGATGCTCCTCCCAACAGGGCTGTCCTCAGCCTGCAGCAAAGTAAGGAGGGGCTCTAACCCGCTCCCCTCTGAGAACTGGAGGTCCTGGATCCACTATACCTCACCGGCGCCTGTTCCCTTCACTTGTGAAAGTAGTTTTCATTCATGAAGGAGAAAAGAGTTTGACCAGACATAATAGCCACTCTTACTGTCAGTTTCCAAATGAGAAGACCACATCGAGGAGAAGAGGGCTCTGGTGAGAAGGTCAGAAGATGCTTCACCACAGCTCAGCAGTCAAGAGCTCAGACAGTGGAGTCAGACACTCCTGGGAAGAGATGGGCTCAGTCATTATGGAGCTGGCCATGTCAGCCAAATGCCTGACCATGACGCTTTTCACCTGCTCACAACAATTATGTGCTGAAATGCCATCTGTTCTGTCTTGCTATTTCCCATCAGCTGGCTTTTTCTTTGTAAAGTAGTATATTCTCATGCAGTGTTTTTAAACCTTGGGTTGGAACCCAATCATTCGTGGAAAGTGAAATGATAGCTAAAGCATAGGTGTGTGTGTGCGTGCTCAGTCTGTCCGACTCTTTGTGACCCCCACCAGGCTCCTCTATCCATGGGATTTTTTAGGCAAGAATACTGGAGTGGGTTGCCATTTCCTCCTCCAAGGATCTTCCCAACCAAGGGATCGAACTGCATCTCCTGTGTCTCCTGCATTGGCAGGCAGATTCTTTACCACTGAGCCGACTCGGAAGCCCAGCTAAACCATAACTGTAGCTAGTAAGCCATAACTAAAAATCTTCAAAGAGTAAAACAGATGAGTACAGAAGACAATAGGAAAGAAAAAACAAATCAGAGTATGTGACAGTTGAGTATGTTATTGCTTTAGATTTCCCCCAAATAATGCCATGTTAGATCTCTCTTGCTCAAAATCTCCTGCGCCTCCTTACTGTGTACCAGATAAAGCATTATCACCTAAACCTAGATTTCAGGCCCTCCCTAGTCTAACCCTAAACCACCTCTGCAGCCTTGTTGCCTATCTACAGGGCAAGATTCACTTTCCCCTGCAGCCACACCAGCTACCTGCCTGTCCTATAGCATGCCTCATCCCTCCCTTCCTCTACTAATGCCCCTCTCTTCCTCCGCCTAAATTACCTTCCTGTCTTTTCTCTGCCTGGTCAACTTCTACTAGCTCTCAGGACCAAACTAAGTCCCAGGTCTTCAGCAGTGGCTTAGTGCTCTCTTCCAACTTCTAATGAACTTGTCTCAGCTATTGTCTTGATTTCAGCAGCCAGCCCAGGTACAGGATTAGAAGGATTAAAGAAGAGAAAGGTGGGGAGGGGGAGGACCAATAAGCAATAATTGTCAGGCTTTAGTGGGATTCAAATTATTCAAAGGGCTTGTCAAATAAGACTTGTCGAGCCCCATCCCAAGAGCTTTTGATTCAGTTTTCGGGGACTTAGGGGATTTGCATTTTTAACAAGTTCCCTAGTGATGCTCCTGGTCGTGGGACCAGACTTGGAGAACACTGGGGACATCCTTAAGAATAAGGGCTCAGTAAGATGGACCCAGGCAACTGTGGTGACTCCAAACTCAGAGTTCAAATCTGGTCACATCTTTTTTTATATAATTAATCTTGCCATAATGGCAGGATGTTCTGTAGCATTTGTTTGAGACATCGTCCCACATGAACAGCTGTCTAAGAACCCCAGAATCTTCCTGAGTCTGGAAGGAGTTACTCCTCTTCAACAAAGAACCTCTACATTGATCACTTACTGCCATTGCTTCTGAACACATGAGGCCGCTGTTGAAGACCGTCCCTGCACCTGCAGGTATGCCGTTACTTAGCAGGTGCTGACTGATCCAAGCGCCTTCTGAAGCAGTGCATTGACATCTCATTTGGAGCTTTATTACAGCTTTTTACCCTTTACATTCCCACATGTACCCATTTTTTCACTAAAGCACAGCCACTATGCCAAGATAACTGAGCCCAGGGGAGTTCAGGTCATTAACTGCACCCTGTGCCAAAATTAGCCCAACTCTGGATTCTGAGCCATTCAAATTGGACCTAATCATTAGTACAAATCTGTGCTGTGCTTAGTTGCTCAGTCGTGTCTGATTCTGCAGCCCCATGGATTGTAGCCTGCCAGGCTCCTGTCCATAGGGATTCTCCAGGCAAGAATATTGGAGTGGGTTGCCATTTTCTTCTTTAGGTGAGGCTTCCCAACCCAGGGATTGAACCCAGATCTCCCGCATTGCAGGCAGATTCTTTTCCACCTGAGCCACCAGGGAAGCCTGAGAATACTGGAGTCAGTAACCTATCCCTTCTCCAGGGGAACTTCCCGACCCAGTAATTGAATTGGGATCTCCTTCCTACACAGCAGGCAGATTTTTTACGAGTGGAGCTACCCATCTAATACTATACTATTTTAAGGACTCTGTGGCCCTGTCCCACCATTCATAGGGGCCATTCTGCAAGGCCTGGATCCCTCTAAAAAGAGATTGGGAGCAGTTTACATGAAAACTGGTCAATTCTTCCCAAGCGCTAGCTCTGTATAACAAAGAGTGAGGCAGCTTTTGGTACACCCCACGAAAGAATAAAATACCAAGTTCTTGACTCACTTTTCCAAGACAATGGAAACCAATTCACACACACTTTGATTTTCATACTAAGAGGGCTTTTTCCTGACCAGGTTGATCTGTTTCACAAACTTGGAGTCTGAGCCACCACCTCATTTAATTTGTGTTTATCAGGCACTAAGCCCACTTTAAGTTTAGGCCGGTAACTGTCAGTGTACTCCAGTGGGTTCTAACAGTGTAGTGGGTGGCAACCCTCCTCCCTTTTACTGAATTAAAATAGAGAGTAAGAGAGTATTTTTGCCTGTTTTAAAGAAGGAATTGATACATGGACTTGTATTTCACCTCTGTATGAAAACGAATCTATAGGAGATTATCTAAGATTTTAAGTGAATTTCTTAGGTGTGGGTCACAGTCAAAGGTTTGAGTCCATTGCTCTCCGCCAAAGGTCTGTTTGTTACTAAGACACTCTTGCTTCTCTTCTGGCATTCTTCTCTGTGTTCTCTAGGCTACACTCTTGGAAGGCTATTTCAGTCCCCTCTTCTTCTTTAAGAAGCTGACCTCCAAGCTTCTAGAACATCCTGTGTGTTTCTCTGATATACTTACCTCATTGTTTTGCAGTGGGACCCCTTCTTTTTCACCCATTCACCCCCACAGACCTTGAGCTCCTCAGTGTCTTAATCTCCTCTGTATTTGCACACAGCACTTGGTACAGTAAATACCTGCTAGATGCCCCCACCACCCTTCTTGACTTGTTGCTTTTGGCACTTTTCAGATACCACCTTACTTTCTTGTTGACAGACATTTTTTCCAACTTGTATTTGGTAACTTGGTGCACATCTTATCACTCATCTGTTCCCTTAGTAGAATTTAAACCTTTTGAAGACAGAGAACATCTCTGTTTTTTTTTTTTTATCTTGAGTCCTCAGAGAAAAACTGAACGTAAAGGCCATGCACTAATCCCAGCTGATGGATGGATAGCTGTGCTGAGCCTCTGCTAATCTGAGGACTAGAGATTAGGCGTGTCTGACTTTCTCTCCTTAATTATGTCTCTGCTTGTTCCACAAAGTAAAGGTGATCAACAGGATACACTAAGTAAAGCAAGAATGACGTAACTTAGAAGCTGAGGAGAATTTCTAAGAATTTTAATTGCAAGAAGGATTGATACGTTCATAAAGATGCAGCTACAAGGGTGTTTCATGAAAACATTTCTGTTTGTAAATGGAGAAATTTATAAACAGCCTAAAATTCACCAATCCTGTATTGTCTGACTAAATTTTGGGACATCTACTAAATCAGAGAAGTGCATGGGTAACAAGTTGGGGAGACAGTTCTAAAACACTATATGTGGCGTGATTTCATTTTGTAAAATATGTGCACCATGGGACAGAAGAGGGGGACCACTAAAACATTAACGGTGTTTCTCTCCAAGTATGACCGTGAATAACTTTTACTAATCTGATATTGGTATTTCTATGTTTCCTACATTTTCTAAAAATGAGTTACTTTTATAGAAGAACAGGATGGGAAAGTTATCTTTTTTAAAAGAAAAAATGGGTAAACCAAAAGAAAGAAAAATAAGAATAGGGAGCTAGGAATGAGGCTTATTCCAAAAATGAATATCATGAAGACTTAATCAGGCAAGTCACAGATTTGCTTCTGAGCTTTCCAACAATTCACACAAAAAGAGAGACAGGGTCAGCTGCATAATTCACTTTGTCCAGGAAAAGCTCTTATCTTCCTGGTAAATAGCAATCTATCAGTGTCTCCCCTGGAGCCCCCTGAGGATGTTCTTCTAAGTAATAAATAACATCCTTAGCAGATCCTGTCATCCAGGTGAGTTTCCTAGAGCAGTCTCTAAATTAGAGTACCACATTCCCTGCCTTTATTCGAAGGATGGCCTTAGGCAGGTATTTAATTCCTGTCTAAATACCTCCACTTACTAATGGTGAATTAATTAGTTCATATCTAAATAACAGGTGATTATTAATAGTGGCCGTGAGCAATTAGAGTTATTAACCCATCCTGGCCTCTCGCTGGCATCTCTGAAGTAGTTTCCTCCCCCCGATTGCCAGGAGCCCCTTTCCTGGGGATTGGTCTCCTCAGCCTTGCCCCAGCAGGGCCAGAAGGCCACCCAGTGGCTGACCTACACTCCCGCCTTGACCTCAGCCAGGTGTGCAAAGACAGGAAGCCAGAAAAACTTGATTGTTAAAAAATTAATCTCCCATCTAAAGTCCACAGTTCTCAGTATAGCCAAAACAAGTGGTTTTTGGTTTTGTTTTTGTTTTTTCTTTCATAGTCAGGGGCTCTTGAAATGGACACAGAGAGAAAAGGAAGGAAAGGCTACAGAAAGGGATTTGGACTCAAAGAAAGTTTCTCATTCTGGGACCCCCAAGACCTCTTCCCTTGGAGACACTTGGGCTCAGAGTCTTTGACTGACTTTTTATGGTATCCTCTCCTAAATGTGCTTGGTCCTGCACTGGGTACTGGGATACAGAAGTGAGTGTGGGTAGGTGAGGGAACTTCCCAACTAGGAAGACAGCTGGCCAAGCCAGTCATCTCAAATCGTCAGCTAAAGAGGTACAAGCAAGTAGGGTAACATAAAGAGATCTTTATCCAACCCTAAGCATCAGGGAATGCCTGCTGGAGAAGTTGGTACCTAAACTGAGACTTGAAGGCTCAGTATGCTTCCCAGAACTGAGAAAAGGGTGAAGGACATTACACGGAAGGAAAGACATGCTGTTTTCTGGAAATTCAAATCATCTCCTTATTGCCAAAGCGTAAAGCTCAAAGTGTGCTGGAGATGAAGCGGGAGAAGTGAACCGGGACCAGTGCTGGAGGGCCATGGGCCGTGAATGTAGGACAAAGGAAACGTTCTTTGACCCTTTAATCCTAAGGTTTTGTACATGAATGCCAACACCAGGCAGTTGATGTGAATCAGTCAGTGGCCCAGGGACAACAGGGAATGGTGTGACCCGTGGCAAATAGGAGTGCATTTGAGTTGCCCAAAGAGGCCACTCCATACTCCAGCCAGCTGTTACCACGGGAGAACACAGGACTAGCCTTGCCGGATCTTCCCATTGTTCAACAGAAGGTGACGTCCAGACCCCTACATGCCACTCTCCCTTTTTGTAAATTTTGGTGCTGGTTGTTGTTCAGTGACTAAGGTGTGTCCAACTCTATGCAACCCCATGAACTGCAGCATGCTAGGCTTCCCTGTCTTTCACCATCTCCCAGAGTTTGTTCAGACTCATGTCCGTTGAGTTGATGATGCCATCTAACCATCTCATTCTCTGCCACCAACTTCTCCTCCTGCCCTTAATCTTTCCCAGCATCATAGTCTTTTCCAGTGAGTTGGCTCTTTGCATCAGATGGCCAAAGTAACTAATTCAAGTTTAAAATACAGGGAAGATCCAGTAAGGCAGAGGGCCCCACTCCTGTGTCAGTGAGCCGGATGTAACCTGAGGGCTGGATTTGGTCTGTAAACCCGTCATGTTACCACTTCTGCCTTAGAAAGCAGGGAGCCATGGACAGCTCTGAGGTCGGGGACAAGTGTGAACTTGCCCTCTTCTTAAACCCCATGTGCGTTGGTATGAAATGTTGGTTAGAAAAGGACGAGAAAGGAAACCTGAAACATGTTGCCTAAAGCTTCTAAATCTGAGAATGAGTTATTATGAAATGCCAATAGGCAATTCTTTCTTATCACCTCAGTGGTTTTCACTATTAATATGTAATATCAGACCCGTCTGACAGAACCTAGCAACTGTTTGCAAAGGCAGAAGGTCAGTGGAAGGACCCAAGAATCTGTTGCTCTGGAATCCGCTGCAGTGTACTAGACACTGTGCTGAAATGCAGAGAACTACCAGGGCTAAGACTGTGAGAGGAAGGACTGGCTCTTACCCATCTTACAACCTCAGCTTTCACTGTCAACAGAATCATACGAGATCAGTAAGCATTTTCATGAAGTTACTGTTTTATGAATGATCTAGTGGGAGGAGACCCAACTTCACATCCTGGCTTCTCCAGTCATTAACTGGGTGACTCAGGTCAAGACACCTGGCATTTCAGAACCTTAGGTTCCTACTCTGAAAATTGGGACTAGGAATACCCACTGTGTCTACCATTCCTCGAAGCTTAGGAATGCTTGGAAGGAAGAGCTTTATATATAAACTCAAACGTGCTCTGTAGTGTGGCCTGGGATAGTTACTATTGCTTTGCCAAACCTGAGTATCTTCTTTATCTATTTATTTTTTGGCTGTGCTGGATCTTGCTTGCTGTGCAGGCTTTTCTCTAGTTGCAACTAGAGTAGAGAGTACTCTCGAGCTGTGGTGCATGGGTTCGCATTGCAGTGGCGGCTTTTGTGACAAAGCACGGGCTCTAGGGTCTGCGGGCTTCAGTCGTGGCACATGGGCTCAGTAGTTGCAGTTCCCGGGCTCTAGAGCACAGGCTCAGCAGTTGAGGCACACAGGCTTAGTTGCCTCTCAGCGTGCGGTATCTTCCCAGACCAGGGACTGAGCCTGTAGCTCCTGCAGTGGCAGGCAGTCTCTGTACCCTGGAGCCACCATGGAAGCCCAAACCTGAGTATCTGTAAGAACCATATTTTTGCATTTATGGCACAAGGAGAAAATGTACAGCATCTGATACCTTTGAGGTGGGCCTTCCAAACCTTGACAGGTTGCCATCTGCTTTATGAGAATTCTGGAGCCCAAGCTCTAGGCTTTAACCTAGGCCAAAGAGCATTGGTAAGGCAAAGACATACCCCACCCCCACCCACCCCAAACACACAAACCATTCCATCAACTATTGCTCCTCAGTTCAGCTCAGTTCAGCTCAGTTGTGTCCGACTCTTTGCAACCACATGAATCGCAGCACACCAGGCCTCCCTGTCTGTCACCAACTCCCAGAGTTCACTCGAACTCACATGCATAAAGTCGGTGATGCCATCCAGCCATCCCACCCTCTGTCATCCCCCTTCTTCTCCTGCCCCTAGTCCCTCCCAGCATCAGAGTCTTTTCCAACGAGTCAACTCTTCACATGAGGTAGCCAGAGTACTGGAGTTTCAGTTTTAGCATCAGTCCTTCCAATGAACACCCAGGACTGATCTCCTTTAGAATGGACCGGTTGGATCTCCTTGCAGTCCAAGGGGCCCTCAAGAGTCTTCTCCAACACCACAGTTCAAAAACATCAATTCTTTGGCACTCAGGTTTCTTCACAGTCCAACTCTCACATCCATACGTGACCACTGGAAAAACCGTAGCCTTGACTAGATGGACCTTTGTTGGCTTTTGAATATGCTATCTAGGTTGGTTATAACTTTCCTTCCAAAAGAAGTAAGCATCTTTTAATTTCATGGCTGCAATCACCATCTTCAGTGATTTTGGAGCCCAAAAAAATAGTCTTACACTATTTCCGCTGTTTCCCCATCTGTTTCCCATGAAATGATGGGACCGGATGCCATGATCTTCGTTTTCTGAATGTTGAGCTTTAAGCCAACTTTTTCACTCTCCTCTTTCACTTTCATCAAGAGGCTTTTTAGTTCCTCTTCACTTTCTGCCATAAGGGTGGTGTCATCTGCATATCTGAGGTTATTGATATTTCTCCCGGCAATCTTGATTCCAGCTTGTGCTTCTTCCAGCCCAGCATTTTTCATGATGTACTCTGCATATAAGGTAAATAAGCAGGGTGACATTATACAGCCTTGACGTACTCCTTTTCCTATTTGGAACCCATCTGTTGTTCCATGTCCAGTTCTAACTGTTGCTTCCTGACCTGCATATAGTTTTCTCAAGAGGCAGGTCAGGTGGTCTGGTATTTCCATCTCTTTCAGAATTTTCCACAGTTTATTGTGATCCACACAGTCAAAGGCTTTGGCATAGTCAGTAAAGCAGAAATAGATGCTCCTAACAGTGTATACGTGCTGTGAAGTCTACATTGCCGGTACACAGAACCACCCTGAGTCAGATCACCATATGCGCAGTGCTCTGTAGAGCCTTCATATATGCTGTTTCCTCTGCCTGGAACACATTTCCTTTCTTAGCTTTTAGGTCTCAGTTTATAGCAGCTCCTCAGTATTGTTGTATAGAGTCTTGAAATCATAAATTACTTCAGAGATCTCAAGAGGTTTCAGCGAAAGCTGTTACTTACCAACTGTTTCTTAATGTATTTCTACTTTTCTCTCTTTAAAACACTAATGTTTATTCTAAATAATAGCAACTATATAGAGTAATTGAACTAAACTCCCTCCTTAGCTCCAAAAGTACTTTAGGCAACACTCACTCAGGAGGAATTTACTGTTTAGTCAAAGAACTAATTTGGCAGCCGTTTTTCACAGTTCTTGTTTCTTTTTCTTTCCATAATATTTTAGAGTGAATGCCTATCATTCAGAACATCATTCACCCTTTAACACTTCTGTATGAATCTCTGAAATATCAGAACCTTTACCAACAAAACAGCGCTACTATTATCACACTTAACAGATTATAATTATTTAACATCATTTACTAGCCAGTTGGTATTTGAATGTCCCCAATTTTCTCTAAAGTGTCTTTTTACAGTTGCTTTCTCTAGATGCTGCACTTGATTGCTAACGTCCCTCTCAATTCATAATCTAGAGTAGCCTCCCCTTCCCCACTCTCTGAAGCCCCTATGTCCTAGGGAGTGATTCATCCTGGCCTCTCTTTTTCTTTAAGAATCCACCTGCTCCCTGCCCTAGGATTGGAAGTGCAAACCCAAGGACTGTACTGAAACCTGGTACAGAGAATACTTCTCTCCATTTACCTGCAGTAACTTGCCTGGCAAATCCCATGGATGGAGGAGCCTGGTAGGCTGCAGTCCATGGGGTCACTAAGGGTTGGACATGACTGAGCGACTTCACTTTCACTTTTCACTTTCCTGCATTGGAGAAGGAAATGGCAACCCACTCCAGTGTTCTTGCCTGGAGAATCCCAGGGACAGGGGAGCCTGGTGGGCTGCCGTCTATGGGGCTGCACAGAGTCGGACACGACTGAAGCGACTTACAGCAGCAGCAGCAGCAGCAAATAGAGAACAGATTTTTTTTTTTTTTCCTACATCTATGCAGACACTCAGGTGACACCAGTGTTAAAGAACCAGCCTGCCAATGCAGGAGACATAAGAGACCCAGGTCCGATCCCTGGATTGGGAAGATCCCCTGGAGGTGGAAGGAAATGGCAACCCACTTCAGTATGCTTGCCTGGAAAAGCCCAGGGACAGAGGAGCCTGGCAGCCTACACTCCATGGTATCAAAAAGAGTCGGATGCAACTGAACACGCACACACACACATGCACATGCATAAACTGAGTGTTCATTATTCATGCATTCCATGTTGTAAACTCACCCACTCACTAGACTTTATTTGTAACCCCAAAACCAATACACAGCATGTTTGCCTTAATCTGCCAATGTGTGCAGAGCAGTGAAAAATCTGAGTCTCCATCAGGCACAGTTCCTGATAAGATCAAGCAAAGACACTTGTAACTGCCTGTTTGAACTCTCAGCCTCTGAACAAGTGTCCTTTTCACAGTCCGTTTAGCACCATGCTTTTCATATTTTTGTGCTTTTAGTTGGTGGTTTGGCTATTTACTGTGGCCCCCAAGCAGAGTGCTTCAGTGTTTGTTATCTGATGTGCCTTACAGAATCAGCAGTATATATTAAATAAGATGTTTTTAAACAGAAATACAGAAAACAAGGTTATGTGTTAACAATAATATTATGGCCAGAGACTTGCAGGGTAGATTTCCCCAAGGAATGATGACTTGCTATTCACTAATTCAGGGTTTGCTATGACTTTCTAGAACAGAACTACTGCAGATAATGAGAATCAACTGTCTGTACATACACTCTCCCTCTATTTATTATTTTTAGTTCTACAAAATCTGATTGACTTTGTTTTCAAATGAAATATTTTGAACCAGATTTGTTTTCATTGAAAAAAGGGGGGGATGCACTGAGCATATGATGAGGAATAGGCGTTTATATGTTGAAACTCACATACATACATACATATATATATACATATATATGATTCTGTTTTCTCTGCTCCAATCAATTCAGGATAAACTTTTGCACTGAAGCATATCCTGATATTGCTGACTCTTCTGAGGCAAGTTGGCTTGAGGGGATAGGTTCAGATCTGCTCCCAATTTAATGTTACTCAGTGCTGAGGTATTTATAACTTTGTTTTGCTGAATCATTATAAAGTATCTGAGCAAAAGAAAATTAATCAATTCCTGAAGTTTTTATGCCTCTAGGGCTTTAAGGAGATTAACAGAATTTTCTTTCACTATGATTAGTTTTCAACCTTCATGGGAATCTGTAGCCCTTAATATAACTAATTTCATATTGACTCTGGGTTTTCTCTTTAATATGAAAGTTGGGTTCTCATTTGAGAATGCTCAATATTCTTTCATTCTTACTACTAAAGGACGGTAGAGAAAAACTTTTTTGGAAAACATTGAAGAAGTATCTGCCTTCCCTAAGATATACAGTGTGTGCTTTTTAATTAGTGTTTTCATAAGTGAGCGCCTTTAAAACATAACATTCATTCCACTGTTTCCAAATTTAGAATGATCTTTCATATTGTTTTTGCCATTTAATTTTTTTTCCTATTAAACATGTTTACAAAAATGTAGACTGTGACTTTGATGAGAACCATGATCTGAAGAACAGTTCTTAAAACCCAGCGAAGTCACACCTGTAACCCTTTAAAGGCAGGCAGTGTTTTCGAACTGCAAATTCTGAATCCATTTTCTACATCAGATTGATGGAATTTTTGAAAATAGGTAGCATAATATTGAAATGACCTTGGGCTGCCAACTGACAGAATTCACCAATGGTTGTCAAACATCCACTTTTAAAGTTCAGGGTGTTCTTTCTTTGGTGTGTGTATGTGTGTTTAGCATAAAATTGACTAGTTTTTCTTTTGCAGAGGTTTGATACAAAATCTTAATTTTTGAGAATGGCTTTAAAACAACAAAGGGTGATGATTCAAGCTGAGTTCAGAGATTAGTGCCTCATCATCCTGGCTGTGCAAATCAGCAAGTCATAGAACTTCTGTGGCTTTTTGTAAAACCAAATCCTGACACCTACTTCACAGTCTTTATCCACATCTTGCAATTTATCATAGTACCCAGGATGTAGCAAATGCTCAAAACGTGTTAGCTATTGTTCTTAAAACTTGCACCCTCCAGCAATCATATTTACAATGGAGTGACTGTCCTCATCATGAAATGACCAATTGTACTGTCCTCATCATGAAATGACCAATTGTACTTTAACCAACATGTATTTTTAAGTGTCCAAGGCAGCCGTAATTGAGGGAACAAATGTAAGAATTTTCTACTTGAAGTCCTTGTTTACTAAACATCCCTGGACAAATACAGGTTTGTCCTTTTTTTTTTTTTCTTAATGGAGGTGGGGCAAGAAGAAAAGAAAGGAATGCATTCAGAGAGAGACAGCTTGGTGTAGATTTTCTAAGTAAGAAGACTACAGACCACCCTGAGTCCTGATTGTTTTCCTGTAGCCACCAAAGCTGCAGATTAGATATTGCTGAGGCTCTCATCTCTCTGATATGCTTTGTGAAGCACGTGGAAAGAAGGAAAAACCTCCTTCTCAGGGGAACAATTGCCAAACCCAAAGCTATCACCCCTTCTCCTTCAGACAGACTCCTCAGGCAGCAATGTGCCCAGCCTTGGGGGATGCACCACGACTGGTCTGAGCCAGTTGGGACTATCCGTTTCTCTCTCCTGTCATTAGTCTGTGGCAGTGGTTCTCAACCCAGAGAGTTTTAAACCCCTACCCCACACACACACACACAGACACACAGGATATTGGCAATGTTGGGAGGCATTTGGGGTCATGGTAACTGGGAGGGTGCTACTGGCATCCAGTGGGTGGAGGTCAGGGATGCTGCACGACCTCCTGCAATGCCAAGACAGCTCCCCATCACAGAGAATTATCTGGCCCCAGATGTCAGCAAACGAGGTTGAGACGCAGTGGTCTAGGAATTGAAGAATGGCATGGTTATGGACAGTGAAATGTGACAGGAACGAGGTAGGGGAAATTCTAGAAAGTAATTTTCCTCCTTAAAAGAGGCAGTATTTTTTTGCCCCACCTCTTTTGGAGGAGGGCAGGGAATGTTAGGGTGTAAAGATGGGATGCTTGGAAACATTGCAACTATCTCAGGACCATGAGGGGAGACATCACTAATGCACACTTGTCTCCAGACTTATTGTTACTTGAGAAAATTGTCTTAATTTAAAAACTGCTATTACTTGGTATTTTTGTCACTTGTAGTTAAAAGCATAATTATTAAATCTACCATGTTGTGTAACCTTCCCAAAAAAGGTCCACATTCAGTTAACCAGAAAACAGCAGAACTTTTCTGAGATTCAGATATTGGTCAGTGAGCTGGGCTTAGTCACTATCTAATGTTTAGCTTCTGGCACAAAGTCCCTCATAGCAAGTGTATTTCAGTTAATGCCTCTGACGAATGACACATGAGTCTACATCTGGAGTCTTCAGTGACTCAGGAAGACTGAAATTGTGAGGACATCCTGTCCTAGTTTGAATTCAAGCTCTGCCAGGTGGTAGGTGTGTGAGCCTGGATGAGGTTACTTCTCTGCTTCACCTTCTTCATCTGTAAAATGGGGTTAATTGTGGTGACCTAATAGATGGAGAAACAGTGGAAACAGTGTCAGCCTTTATTTTGGGGGTTCCAAAATCACTGCAGATGGTGATTGCAGCCATGAAATTAAAAGACGCTTACTTCTTGGAAGGAAAGTTATGACCAACCTAGATAGCATATTCAGAAGTAGAGACATTACTTTGCCGACTAAGGTCCATCTAGTCAAGGCTAGGGTTTTTCCAGTGGTCATGTATGGATGTGAGAGTTGGACTGTGAAGAAACCTGAGTGCCGAAGAATTGATGCTTTTGAACTGTGGTGTTGGAGAAGACTCTTGAGAGTCCCTTGAATTGCAAGGAGATCCAACCGGTCCATCCTAAAGGAGATCAGTCCTAGGTGTTCATTGGAAGGACTGATGTTGAAGCTGAAACTCCAGTACTTTGGCCACCTCATGTGAAGAGTTGACTCATTGGAAAAGACTCTGATGCTGGGAGGGATTGGGGGCAGGAGGAGAAGAGGACACCAGAGGATGAGATGGCTGGATGGCATCACCGACTCAATGGACATGAGTTTGAGTGAACTCCGGGAGTTGGTGATGGACAGGGAGGCCTGGTGTGCTGTGATTCATGGGGTCACAAAGAGTCAGACACGACTGAACTGAACTGAACTGAACTGAAGAGGTCAAATGAGTCACATGAAAAAATGCCTAGAACAGTATCTGGGACCTAACCAGCCCTGCCATCATCCTCATCACCATGAAATGTTACATTTGTGAAGGCCAAGGCTCTGATGACAGTGTTCATATTGGAATCTTTCTTCCACACATGACCATCTTTGCAAAGTTGAAATTGACAGCCAAGTGGATATTTTGTGGGAGCAACTAATAGGGAAATGGACTGACAGTTCTCTCCCCAGTCTTCCAGAATTCCGCCATTGTGTAGAGGCACAGCCAGGTGACTGGTGCACACTCTTCCCAGGACATCAGTGGCATGATACTTGAGACCCATGGCAAGAGTGTCACTGATTCCAGAGAAGCTAATTACAAACACACGCATCCTTGTCTCCCAGGGTTAATGAGTCACTCACATTGTTAGATGTGGACCCCTTGGTTGGTCTAGTATTGTGTACAGCTCTGTTTTGTGTACGTTCTCAACTCAGTCAAACCAGTACCAGATAGATACCATTAAATTCTGTTTCCATATATGCCCTGGATAGACCAACCTTTTTCAGAGCCTTGTAGTCTTCCTCTTGTCTTTAAAACTCCGTTGTCTGAACATCTGCCTATTGGGACTTTGAGTTGAGGCATGTCAGGATTTGAATCCCGTAGTCATGTGACGCCAGGCAAGTTCCTTAAGTTTACTATATTCCCTCATCCTGAAAGTCGGGCTCATGAGATCCCTGTTTCATAGAGTCGCTGGGCATAAGTTAACAGTAAAAACTCTTTAACAAGGCTCAAGGCTTAATAAAAAGTTGCTGTTGGTTGTAATTTTGTCTGTTTCTCACTAATCTCTGTTCACTTACTTAACAAAGTCAGTATTACAGAATATTGCAGGGCTTAGTGTTAAGTTGATTGCGCTGAATGATGATGAATCCCAGCCAAGTGTTATGCTCTCTTTTTATAAATACCTGAGTAATAACTCAAGAAGGCAGAGAAAAAGCAATAGGACCTGGGAAGAGTTAGCCAGACCTGTGTGAATTGTGTATTCAGAGTGGTACTCCTACAGTCCTGGAATATAAATCTGAAACTCTGTCGATCTGCTCCTTTTTGAAGACTCCAAGCCCCACAGCTTGACAACCACTTTAATTGGTTGCCAGGTCTCTGTAGACAAAAGTTGTCCTTTGCGCAATGAGGTTTCCTGTCTTATATAAACATTGCAGAGCTTGGCACCAACCTGTCTATTTTCAGGCTTCTTGGAAGGAACCAGCTCCTTTCTCCATCTGCTGCCCCCTCTCTGCCCCAGACAACAGGCTACAATCTTGCCCCAGCCTTTGACAGAAGTGCCAGCAGGAGACCCCATCCTAAAAGCATTTCCCTCCATCCCTGGTGTCCTTACAGAGTGTCTCTAAGTAAATTGTACTGTGGCCCTGGGGAATGTACAGGATGACTTTGGATGGTATGTAGATACTCTTTTCTTTTGAAGTTCCTTTTAAACTAAAATTTATTTCTTTTTTTAATGAAAAACTGATCAAAGTCATGCAAAAGGATTTTCTTTTTTATGGTGAGTTAATTTTAAAATGGGCTTCCCTGGTGGCTCAGAAGGTAAAGAATCCACCTGCAATGCAAGAGAGCCAGGTTCAATCCCTGGGTCGGGAAGATCCCCTGGAGAAGGGAATGGCAACCCACTCCAGTATTCTTGCCTGAAGAATTCCCTGGATAGGAGAGGCTGGCCTGTAATTTTAAGAAACTTTCTCTTTTTTCTAACCTTTTTATTTTTTTATTGGATTACAGTTGATTAACAGTGTTGGTTAGTTTCAGGTGTACAGCAAAATGATAAAGTTATACATGTATCTGTTCTCTTTCAAATTCTTTTCCCATTTAAGTTGTTACTGGGTTGGCCAAAGATATTGTTCAGGTTTTCCTGAATCAGCTTAAAAAACCTGGACAAACTTTTTGGCCATCCATACATAATATTGAGCAGAGTTCCTGTCCTTGTTGGTTATCTGTTCTAAATATAGCAGTGTGTACATGTTACTCCCTAATGATGCCTCCCCTCCGACCTTTAGCCCTGGCAACCGACCATAAGTTCATTCTCTAAGTCTGTGAAGAAACTTTCTCTTCTTAAAACAGTTTTATTTCAAGTTTGACAATGATGCATAAAACAAAATTGCAGGGCTGCACATACTTAAGTTAAATATAAGATTATAAGCTTACTGGCCACTGATTCAGGCTTGTGGTCACTCACTGTGAAGACCCCAGCTTAGACTCTGAGTGAGGCAGAAGCCATTGGAAGGGACTTCTGTCTGTTTTGTCTCAACTTCTAAGAATGGTACCTAAACTAGAATAGGTATTCAATAAATAGGTATTGAATGAATGAATTCATTGAGTGTTCTGATGTGCCAAGCAAGGTGCCAGGAGCTGAGGCTTCAAAGATGAAGCTGATAGATAACAGTCTTCGTCTTCCTGTAGCTTATTAAAGGATTCGTTCTGTTTTCCCTAAGACATTCTGTTGATTTCAGAATTCTTAAATGCTAGAGCACAGAGTGTAAATATCTGTCATCTGAATCACCTCTCAGCCTCAGCTTTCTCACACTGACAAAAACTAAGCTTGAAAGCACAGCTCCCCAAACCTCTCCAGTGCTGGGCGTTCCCTGTTCCTGCCCCAGTCTCAGAATCTCTCCTTTTCCTTCCAGTGAATGCCCCACATCCTTTTGGCCTCCATCCAGCTCTCATTCCTCCTGGGGAGACCAGGATTCAGCTGACATTCAACAACCGTGAACACTTGACTTTTTCACCCTGGGACTATGGTGCATTAGTCAGCCCATAAACATTTAATTTTAGTTAGCTATATTTTATAAGCTGGCACATCATCAGAACTATCTCTCTCTCTCTGTTGCCTCAAGTGCCACTGTTTGAACATACCCATAATGCCTCTTAATTTTATGTCACTCTTTATTTCTAGTAAAACATGGGAACCTACAGGGGAAAGTAGGAAAGGCAGGTGCTGGGGGCCTAGCCTGGAGTGCTTCTAGAAAGCCTCCGGAGGAGGAAATGTGTGCTCCTTCTAGTGCAGCGGCTTTCTCAAAGTGATGACTCCCACTGGTAGTGTCCGGGGAGCGGTTCTGTTGGTCTGGAGTAGGGCCCTGGAATTAGCATTTTAACTTTGCACTGCAATGTTAACGTGAAGAAAAGTACAAAAAAGTGTCCAGCTCAATGAATTTTCAAACATCCATGTAATCAGCAATATTGCCAGCACCCCAGAGTGTCCTGTTCCTTTTTCTTTGAATGTTTCTGTCAATGTTGTTGCAGTATAGTTGATTTATAGCATTGTTATTTTCATGTGTACAGCAAAGTAATTAAAAAGATATACTTTCTTTTTCAGATTATTTTCCTTTATAAGTTATTACAAGATACTGAGTATAGTTAAATATAATTCCCTGTGCTATACGATAGGGCCTTGTTTTTTTTAATCTATTTTATGTTTAGTACTGTGTATTGGTTAATCCCAAAGCCCTAAGTTATCAATCCCTCTCCCCCACCTGGTTCCCTTGGTCACTGCCTCTCTCTAGCAGTTCCTATTATCCTGACTTATAACCTATAGATGAGGTTTTGCCAATCCCTGTATTTATATGAAAGAAAGAGAAAGTCGCTCAGTCACATCCTACTCTTTGCAACCCCATGGACTGTGTAGTCCATGGAATTCTCCAGGCCAGAACACTGGAGTGGGTAGCCTTTCCCTTCTCCAAGGGATCTTCCCAACCTAGGGATCGAACCTAGGTCTCCCACATCGCAGGCAGATTCTTTACCAGCTGAGCCACAAGGAAAGCCCAAAATACAGGAGTGGGTAGCTTATCCCTTTTCCAGAAGATATTCCTGACTCAGGAATTGAAATGGTCTCCTGCATTGCAGGTGGATTTACTTATATATATAAGTGTAAACTGTATTTTTTTGTTTTCTGGCTTCTTATATGCTCAATATTATGATTTGTGAGATTCATTCATGTTGCTACATGTCACTACAGTTCATTCACTTTCATTGTGCTATGTTTTTATTATATTATCGTATTTATATTTTTTAGATTTATTCTGAGACTGATGATGGGCTATTGGATTGCTTTCAACTTGCAGCTATTATAAATAATGCTTCTATGAATATCCTAGTGGGTGTCTTCTGATGAATATCTGTACACATTTCTGTTGGGTGTGTACCTTGCAGTGGAATTGCTGGGGCAAATCAGCATTTTTAACAAGCAACTCCATTAACACTGACGCATGCTGAAATTTAAGAGCCATGCAACTAGACAAACAAGCAAGTACCGTTTACCAAGATTAATTGGGTTTGAATACAGAAGATATGAATTGCCCACAGAAACTTTACAGCCTGATTGAGGAAAACAAAAAATAACAAAGTAACAAAAAACATCGACTCACAAAGCACAAATTGCAGAGAGCACAGAGGAGGAAAGAACACAGACATGCCATCCAGATGCCTGTTGCAGTTTGGAGCAATACAGATGTCCATAGCGTAGTTACGTACAGGCCCCTATCAGAAAGATTTGGGGTTTTGTTTGGCATAACAATGTTTCAAAAATGAAGAAATGTTATAAAATGTCTATATTTCTGACTTCTCTCCGAAAATTAAGCTCCAGCAGCAGAGGTTCTGCCTTGTTGCTTCATGGCAACAGCTGTCTAGATGTGGGAAATGACTGTCCCCTTTAGATGAATCATGTGGTACCACAGTCTACCACCATCCCCACCAGCCTCTATTGCCTCACTTTGGCCTTCTCTCATTGACATTAGCTGCCTAAATCCTGTGAGGGTTTGGCTTCCCAGTCCCTAGGCTAGAGAATTACAGTAAACATTTCCCCATTCAATATTTGAGTGAATCCTCACAAGAACCCTGCCAGCCATCAAGGGCTTGATAAGATTGTCTCCGTTTCGGGGCTGAGGAAATTGAGGCTCCGAGAGTGACTGAACAGAGTTGCACAACTAGCAAGTGGTGGCCTTCTGGGGACTATTTTGTGAAGTATTTTAAAATTGTGTGTATGGTTTTTTTATGTGAAGCAGTAACTTAAATAAATCAAGATATGTGTAATAAGACGTTCCTAATAAAGTTCAGAGAAGTTTTTTTTTTTTTTTTTTTAAGGCATCAGAGGAGGGAAAATGTTCTGTGGGCTAAAGTGGTCACAGATGTGTTTCCCCCCAGGATGGGGGAGCTCATCTGAGCTTTGATGGATGACCGTGAAGAGGAGGCGTGATGCTGGCATTCTGGGCACGGGCTCAGCTGGAGCACAGGCGCAGCATCGGAAGCACACAGTTGGGGCTGGAGTGGGGACAAACACAAGAGAGACCCGGAGGCGTGATGGGGAACGACTGCTCCGCTGGGAGCAAAGGTCTTCACTCTGCTATGTCTCCAGGTCCCGTGAAAGCTCTTGACCTCACTAGCTTTTGAGAGGACAAAAGGAAGCAAGCTCAGTTAGTTGTAGCTTATTCCTCCTTATTCAGATGAATGGCGTTATCCTGACACTGGCAACCACACGAGAAACAATAGGCCTTGTGCTCTTAGCACCAGGAGGTGGATGGTTCACGCGCTGGAGGGGAGCTCTGAGGGGAACACAGCCTAACTCCCCAGGGGATCTGACATGGAGTCAACAAGATCTTCATCTTTCCGCCACAGCCTCCCCAAACCCTCCTTTTCCTCAACTGCAGGGGCAGCTTTTTATTCCACCTAAACTATCTTCCCCAGTCTTCCTCTTTACGTTGTTTTCAGAGTGACTTGCAAGAAGCAGCACCCGTTTGGCAAAAAATATGACGACAAAATCTTCCCTTAGATGCCCCCCGCTTTAGGTCTGTTCTTGTTATTAGTGAAGGAGGCTTTGATGCCTAGGAAGGGAGCCAGTGGGTGTTATGAAATCAGTGTGAGCTATAGCATCTGACATGAGTTTCATCACATGGACATCTAACTGTGTGGCCTCGGAGCCAGTCAACCTCTCCAAATTTCAATTTTTATTACCTGCAAAATAGGAAAAATAGTACCAACCACTCAAGGCGATGGTGAAGTTTCAAAATAAACATACAAAGTGCCTGGCACAAGGTAGGTACTCAGCTCATTGCCTTTATTGCCATTCTAGTGCAAGGTCTTTATCAGAGGAGCCTGTGTATTAACTTACACTTCATGGGCGATGGGAATGGAGTGGGCCAGCATGCAGAGCACAACACTGTGGACACATCAGGGGCTCAGGCTTCTCAGCTGACTTCCTAGTTTCAACTCTGTTACTATAAAAGCTCTGTGACCTTGAAGAGGTTCCTTAACTTTTTTGAGTCTACCCTTCCATATCCATAAACTGGAGGACTGGAGGAAATGACCAGAATATTCACTCTGCAACTAAAATTTCAGTATCTGTATGTCTATGATTAAGAGCTGACACTTTCAGATTCTTTATTTCTACTGCCCCCTCTCTGTTCATTTCACACCCTCTTTCTGGAGGTTCATCTCCCTTGAACACAGGGATAAACACCTGGTTCATGTGTCACCTCTGTGACTAGTGATTGGCTAATGAGGTGGAGGTGTAATTCACTGAGGCCAATCAGAGGTCTTCCCTAGGATTTTTATAACTATGAGAAAAAGAAAGAGACTCCTCACTCTTGGAAATTTTGTAAAACCAGAAAAGTCTCTTTGGCCATGTGTTGTGCTGTAAGGAGAAAACACTTCTGCTTTAGGAAATAAAGAGGTGACATTCAGAGACAAATAGAGCTGAGAGAAAACAGAAAGCAGCCAGATCAGCACAGGTGAGGTCAACACTTGATGATCTGGACTCGGCACTTCTTGAAGCCATCTTCTCTCTCCCTGTCTTCCATATAGTGGATCCAACAACTTCTTTTTGTTTTTAAACTGCATGAAGTGAGTTTTGTCCCTATAACCAAAAATACTCTTAACCTCTGTCACAGTCATGTATAAAATGTGTCTAAAGTCATAAGAGTGACCCAGGATCACAATAAAAGGACATCCTAGAGTCGGAAAGTTCTTTCTTCACTCTACTGACTCTCTTCATGGTCACCCTCTTGATAAGTGACGTCATATGATACTTGTCTTTCTCTGTCTGACTTCACTTAGTATGATAATCTTTTTGGTCCTTCCAGGGTACTGCAAATGGCATTATTTCATTCTTTTTTCTGGCTGAGTAGTATTCCCCATGGACAGAAGAGCCTGGTGGGCTGCACTCCATGGGGTCACAAAGAGTCGGATATGGCTGAGCAACTAAGCATATAGCATTCCTTTATTTATATGTAGCCCATCACCTTTATCCATTCATCTGTTGATGTACGTTTAGGTTGCTTCCATGTGTTGACTGTGGTCAGCCACGCTGTTATGAATGGTAGCCATTTTAAACAAAGGAAAAAGAAACAGACAGCTGCATCTCAAGTCTTCCTTTGTCACATGTGGCAAGTGGGTAGTGTATTGGACAGAACAGCTCTAGAACAATAAATTCCATCTGAAATGATTATGAAAACATAAGCTATCTAGAAATACTTCCAACAAAGTTTAGAAGTCATATATATTTTAACACTAATAACAAGTCAGTAAGGATTTCAAGTAGATTACTGTTACTTGGAGTTGCCTGAGGATATTCAGGAAATCAAGGCAGGTCATCTAAAGGGTATTAAGTTTCTTTTTAGGGTGATAACGTGTTCCAAAATTTATTGTAGAAAAGATTGCTCAACTCTATGAATATACTAAAACCCACTGAATTGTGTACTTTGAGTGGATGAAGTATTGTTGTTCAGTCACTCAGTCGTATCAGACTCTGTGACCCCATGGGCTGTAGCACACCAGGCTTCCCTGTTGTTCACCATCTCCCAGAGCTTGTTCAAACTCATGTCCATTGAGTCAATAGTGCCATCCAACCATCTCATCCTCTCTTGTCCCCTTCTCCTCCTGCCTTCCTTCAGTCTTTCCCAGCATCAGGGTCTTTTCCAATGAGTTGGCTCTTCACATCAGATGGGCAAAGTATTGGAGCTTCAGCTTCAGCATCAGTCCTTCCAATGAATATTCAGGGTTGATTTCCTTTAAGACTGGTTTGATCTCCTGGCAGTCCAAGGGACTCTCAAGAGTCTTCTCCAACACCACCAATCAAAAGCATCAATTCTTCACACTCAGTATGTGAATTATATCACAGTGAAGCTTTTCCTTCTCAAAAAGCATATTTTATCTAATCATCTAAGACAACATGAATTGCAAAGGATGTGATTTTTTGATACCAGATGGAGTATAGGATGGGAAATCAGAAGCCCTCTCCTGTGACCATGGGGAGCTTCTGATTCCTCTTCTACTTACACATCTACCTACACAGTGTTAACTGAGATGATGACATGGTAACTCCCTCTTTCATGTAACAATTTATTGATCGCTTACTATGGGCCAGGCATTGACCTAAGTGCTGGAATGCAATAGTGCACTAAACACAGTCTCTGCTCTCAAGAAGCATTTTCTAGTGAAGGAGACAAGCAATAGCTCACTGATTAAATAAATATAGTGAATGATGACAAATGTTAAAAAGTAAAGCCACATAATAAGTTAGAGAACAGTGACTGGGGGACCTAGTACACAAACATGATAGCACATGATATGGTGGAGGTGCTATTCAGAGAAGCCTCAGTGATGAGGTGATATGTGACTGACTTGAGCTATAGTATAAATGAGCATGGTTTATAAACTGCAAACTACTAAAGAATATTTATTATTGCTACTACTGATAACATAACCGAACCTGTATGTACTCTGCAAGACATCCCTATAAATTTCAAATTTCTTTATCCACAGGCATATTTGTTATAAATTGAGTTGTGCTCCCCCCCAGCAAAAAAAAAAAAAAACAACACAGGTTGAAGCTCTAACCCCCTAATGTGACTGGAGGTAGGGCCTTTAGGGAGATAATTAAAGGTTAAAGGTCAGAAGAGCATGACCTTCATCTGATGGGGCTGGTATCCTTATAGGAGGAAGAGACCCCAGGAGTGTGACACACAGCAAAAGGGCCATGCGAGGAGACAGCAAGAAGAGGGCCGTCTGCAAGCTAAGGAGAGTCCTCACCGAAAACCAACCTGCCAGCACATCGAGGTTGGTCTTCCAGCCTCCAGAACTGTGAGAAAATTAATTTCTATTGTTGAAACCACCCAGTCTGTACTATGTTATGATGGCAGCCCTAACATTTCTTATTCTGAGAAAGTTTCTATATTAAACAGAGGAATTGCCTAATTTTTGAAGGTTTAGAAACCTTACTCTTTCGGCTGTAGAAGCTACTTTAGAGATAATTTTTTGATACATAGTTCCATTTTATTGTACAATTTTTAGTTTTATATTATCTCAGATAATCCTTTACTTCTTTGAAATCCTCAACTATGTTAATAGAGAAAAGAGCATCCAATTTTCTGTCACTCTCCTCCACTTAAAATTTCATTTATTGTGTTTTCTGTCTCTTTCCGGGTGAAAATTTCCTAAGATTTTTCTATTTTGCCTTTTGTTTTAAGTGTATAGAATTATTTATTAACTGTATTTTTATTTTTTCAGATCCTATTTTTGTTCTAATATATTTTTTATTTTCAATGTGTATATTTTATCATTTTGATAAGGGTTTGTATTGAACACTCCTCATTTATTTTTATTCTTTCTTATTTAATAATGAGAACATTTAAGTCAGTGATTTTAGTCAGAGTTTGGGTTTGCTAGTTTTCTGAAAATACTCTCTTTGTAGGCATTTTATTTCTCCTTTCCTCAGTATGTTTCTAAGATCTCTATCTTACATTTTGTTATTCATTTCTAATTTTATTGCACTACGTTGAGGATATATTACTCGTGTATTTTCAGTTGAAGTTACATCCTCAATGTGACAACATAGTCAATGTTTATAAACCTTAATGGATGCCCAAGAAGAGGATATTATTTCTTTATATAAATATACATATTGATTCTTACTAACTTTATTGTTCATATTCTCTCCTCTGCCTATTTATATTTTTTAACTACCCAATTTGTAAAAGTATATGAAAAACATTGTAAAACACAATACTTGCCTACTATCCACTTTACCTTTTTCACTATATCTGTGATAAATGATGCATTTAGATTATTGAGTATTCTGTCTTTTCTGTGGGTTGTAACTTTTATCTGTACAAAATTGCCCCTTTTGTTTCATGAATGATTTTTGTCTCAGATTCCAAATTGCCAGAAAGAAGGCAATGGCACCCCACTCCAGTACTCTTGCCTGAAAAATCCTCGGGATTTTCACTTTCACTTTTCACTTCCATGCACTGGAGAAGGAAATGGCAACCCACTTCAGTGTCCTTGCCTGGAGAATCCCAGGGATGGGGGAGCCTGGTGGGCTGCTGTCTATGGGGTCGCACAGAGTCAGACACGACTGAAGCGACTTAGCAGCAGCAGCGGCCAAATTGCCAGAACATAAATGTGCCACCTCTGATCTTTTCGTTTGCATTTTCAAGGAAAATCTTACTCATCCTTTTATTTCTAAGCTTTTCACTTAAATTACTTGTAGGTATGTATTTCACTTTCAGTCTTTTAACCTTTGTCATTTAATTGTGAAAAGTGCTGTTGACTTTCTTTTGAGGAAGAAGGCTTTGTCTTTTCAAAGAACTGTGAGTTGCTTTCCTAATATAGTACCATTTGACTTACATTGATGAAGATTCCTCTGGTACTCAGCATTTGATCCTCTATTGAGGCTGGTTTCTATCTTTTTCTGTTTTCATAAGTATTTGAGCACAAGCTGGCAGATACTGTGTTGAGACATGCAGGCGGATGCCGTTTTAAATTAAAATTTGCACAGCCAGATGTTCATGTGTCATAAGATAGTAACATAATAACTTCATAACTTAGTACAGGCATCAAGACACAGCTGGGATTGAACTTGCAAATCATGATTTCACCTTTGTGTCACTCAGGATTGTTTTCCCCCCAAGTAAGCCTGATAAAGAAGTAATACTAATTCAGTACAGCTTAACAGGTTTTTATTTGCCTGCCAGGCCCTGGACTAAGTATCAGTTTTTTATTCACTTAACAAAAGTGTACTGAACAGTTGCATTTACTGGGCACTGTTCTGAGCTCTGGAAATGAAGTGAGGGGATGAGACAGCCTGTTTATATCCTTGTGGAGAATACATTTTTAATATAGTGCAAAAAAAAAACCAGTTAAAACTAATTATATAATTCTAGATAGTGATGTGTGCCGTGTGGAAAAATAGAGTGAGAGCATAAAGGCAGATAAGGGAGCTGTTTCAGTTGAGGTGATCTCTTCCCTAAATGACATGGAGGAGAGACCTGGAAGAAATGGAGGAGCAAGGGGAATGCTGGGCCCAAAATGAGCCAGGCAGAGCACACAGTGTCAGCTCCAGGGCCCTCAGACATGAATGCACGACCGCCATGAATGAACCTGCTGGTCCTCTTGTGATGCTCAATCAAGATTCAAAACCCTGGGCAGATGTTGCTGAGAGGCTGCTTCTGTTCATATGTCCCCACCCTGGGATCCAGAGGGAAGAAGAGAGAGGGACGATGTGTCACGGCTCTCTGGCTTCCATCATAGGAGTCGGATCACATGCAAGTGGTGAGTCCCCTAAACAGGAAGAGAGTAGTTGCTAGACAGCGACAGTGTCTACTTCGGCTTACTCCTGTAGCTGTCCAGCATGCCTTACCACGGTTTTATTTTGTTTTAATGTTCCAGCTAACATTGTGCAACCAAATCCCGTAGAGCCACAAACATGCTCATCCACTTCCCAGAGGAGAGCAGCGCATGCTTTCTTCAGCTCCTGCATCCCCAGCTCAAAACCCAGGACTTCTGGATCATGACTGTTTCACTAAGTCCGTGGCACTGCATCTCAGTATCGGGAAACCTTTGGATTTGATTGCAAAGTTAATCACCATAACACATTCTATATAAAAATAGTATGGGAAAGAAATAAGGAAGAGAAGGGAAATTGACAAATACAACATGTATAAATGTTGTTGCTGTTGTTCAATCACTAAGTCATGTCTGACTCTTTTGTGACCCCATTGACTGTATAGCCCATCAGGCTCCTCTGTCTGTCAGACTTCCTAGGCAAGAATACTGCAGTGGGTTACCATTTCCTTCTCCGTGGGACCCAGGGATTGAACCCACATCTCCTGCATTACAGGTGGTTTCTTTATCACTGAGACACCAGGGAAGCCCAATGTATAAATATATGTGCATTTTATTTTAGAAAGATATTAAAGGATACTGTTTTCCAGAGCAATTGAGCCATTTTACAGCCGCACCTGTAATACATGGGAATTTCCCCAGTTCCTTGTCAATGCTGGTAATTGTCTGTCTTTTTTTTATTACAGCCACTCTAGTTAGTGTGAAGTGGTGTTTCATTGCGGTTTTAATTTGCTTTACTCTAATGCCTAATGATGTTAACCTCTTTTCATGTGCTTGTTTGTCATGCATATATCTTCTTTGGTGAAATGTGTATTCAAATCCTTTGGTCATTATTTAATTGGGTTATTACTGAGCTGTAAGAATTCAAGTCCTTTATCAGATAGATGATTTGCAAATATTTTCTCTGTCTATTCTTTCTTATTGGTGCTGTTTGAAATATATACATTTAAAATTGTTTATTGAAGTATAGTTGATTTGCAGTGTGTTAATTTCAGCTGTAGAGCAAAGTGATTCAGTATATTCTTTTTCATGTTCTTTTCCATTCTGATTTATCTGAGGATATTGAATATAGTTCCCTGTGCTATACAGTAGGACCTTGTTGTTTATCCATCCTATATATAATATTTTGCATCTGCTAATCCCAAACTGCCAATCCTTCCCTCACCCACTTCCCTCCCTCTTGGCAGTCACAAGTGTGTTCTGTTGTCTGTGAATCTGTTTCTCTTTCTTAGATATGTTCATTTTGTGTCATATTTTAAATTCCACATATAAGTGATATCATATGATGTTTGTCTTTCTTTTTCTGACTTACTTCACTTCATGTGATAATCTCTAGGTCCGTCCATGTTCCTGCAAATGGCATTGTTTTGTTTCTTTTTAATGGCTGAGTAATATTCCATTGTATATACATACCATTATCATCTGTATCTGTTCATCTGTCAGTGAACATTTAAGTTGTTTTCCGTGTCTTGGCTATTGTAAATAGTGCTGCTATGAACATAGGAGTACATGTATTTTTCAAATTATAGTTTTGCCTGGATATATGCCCAGGAGTGGAATTGCTGCATCATATGACAACAAAATTTTCAGTTTTTTTGAGGAACCTGCATACTGTTTTCCATAGTGGCTCTACCAATTTACATTCCCACCAACAGAGTAAGAGGATTCCCTTTTCTCTAAACCCTCTCCAACATTTTGTAGGCTTTTAAATTATGTCCATTCATACCAGTGTGAGGTGGTGCCTCATTGTAGTTTCGATTTGCAGTTCTCTAATAATTAGCAATGATGAGCATCTTTTCCTGTTCCTGTTAGCCATCCCTGGAGAAGTACCTATTTAGGTAGGTCTTCTGCCCATTTTTTTATTGCTTTTTTTGTCACTGAGTTATATGAACTATTTGTATATTTTGGAAATTAAGCCCTTGTTGGTCACTTCATTTGCAAATATTTTGAAGTGTATATATCTTAAATTTTGATGAAATTCAATTTGTCAAATGTTTTCTTTTATCCATTGTATTTATGGTATCCTTTCTAACTATTTTCTTCTTTGTTCAAAGAAAATAATTTTCATGTAAAAGTATATAATAGATTGGAAGAGGAAATGGCAACCCACTCCAGTATTCTTACCTGGAGAATCCCCATGAGCAGAGGAGTCTAGCAGGCTACAGTCCATGGGGTCGAAAAGAATCGGACACGACTAAGCCGCTAAAGCACATATAATAGATACATTTTTCTTCCCTCTGTACCAATTTTGAATGAGCCCCAAATTTACGATGGCAACAGTCTTCTAATCTAGTATCTGTTTGCAGGATAAAAAGTAAGTCACTGGCTGAAACTTTTTGCTCTCAGTGCAGCCTAAGTCTTCAGGCTATTATTGGGTGAGTTTTCCTGTCTCTCTATACTTTCCATCTGATTTCATGGATAACTTTCCCCCAGTGACTCACTCCTATAGCACAAGGAAAATGCTCCTTTTTTTGGAGATAAAGGTCAAGTTTTGCTCAGCTTCACTGAACCTAAATATGACAGTGGAAGATGAGAGGCAGTCACATTTAAGAGCCCATCTGTGAAGCCAGGTAGCATGTGAGTTTACCACTCTGCATCTTACTAGCTAAAATGATCTCAGGCAACTTTAGTGTCTCCAAACCCCAGAAGGTCCTTTTATATTAATAAGATGGGGACAGTTATAAGTAGGCTAGACTTGCCCTTTGTATACTAAGCCCTCCGTCAATGTCAGTCATCATCATTGTAATCATTATTGTCACCTTTACTATTTAACTAGGACCAGCAAAAAAGAATCTCAAAGTGTCAACTTTATGAAACTTCTTTTGACTCTCAGTTTTCAAGATCCTTAGGAAATCAGAGATATTCCTTGTTACTCAGTGTGATTCCTGGACCAGCAGCATCAACATCAGGGGGAAGCTTGTTAGAAACACAGGATCTCAGGCTCCATTCAGTTCTGTTGACCTGGGATCCACATTTTAGCAAGGTGTCCTGGTGCTCTGTGTATACTGTACAGTTTGAGAAGCACTAGAAAATTCCTAGCATGAAAGGAAGAGTGAACAGGCTGGCCTATTACTTTCCTCCTTCAACTCCATCCACCATCTGACTGCTAAACAGTCCTCCCTTCATGTAACAGGTACTCTTCAAGGAGATCAAGATTTGGCTAGGGCTTTCTTCACCAGAGTAAAAGAGGTTAGGGAGAATCCTATCTTATCTTGCTGCTGCTAAGTCACTTCAGTCGTGTCCGACTCTGTGTGACCCCATAGATGGCAAGAACACTGGAATGGGTTGCCATTTCCTTCTCCAATGATGAAAGTGAAAAGTTAAAGTGAAGCCACTTAGTCATGTCCAACTTGCAGTGACCCCAGGGACTACAGCACCAGGCTCCTCCATCCATAGGATTTTCCAGGCAAGAGTACTAGAGTGGGGTGCCATTGCCTTCTCCTTAGTTGCACCATTAAAGTTAATCATGGTTTCTATGAACCTCTTTCATGAGTGGGGTTACTGTACCCTTTCAAAGAAAAAGATAACAGACCATTAGCACAAACAAGATATGGACAGATAAGTAGAAGTAGTGGAGTTGGTTTTCTCCTCTGAGGAGGCAATGAACAGGCTGCTGAATCCAACTATCAAAGCTCCCAGTTAATCTTTTAAAGAGTCAACATCTGCTGAAATTTTTGTTAAAGCATGGCCCTTCAGATGGGCATTTGTGGATTCAGATCTTTCTTAAAGTTGTAGGCTTTGATGAGACAAAGTCATCTTTTCCAGAGTAAGGTAATAGAAAAGATAAGACTTGGACTACACTTAGCTGTCAAATTCATCTGTCCCCAGTCTTTAGAATGCAATGCCTCCAACTGGAAAACAAAGAGTCCCTTTTTCTCTCTTTTTTTAAATTTAGAAGCTCCAGAGGAAACTGTGGGAAAAGTCACAGCAGAAAAATCACACATTTGGGAATCTGTTTTACTGAAGTCCAACTAGGATTTACCTCCAGTGCTTAGAGCAGGGGAAGAAGGAAAAGGGAAGAAGTGTTAAATTCCGAGTTTCACAGACAGTTGAGCAGGGTCTCCCAAAGGGTTTCTTTTTCTTAGCCCCCTCCCCTCATTGAAACCAGTGTTTAAATCAGAATAGAAAGAACTGTGGTGACGATTGTTGTTCAGTCAGTCACTAAGTCATGCCCACGAGGTTGCAAAGAGTCAGACACAAGTTAGCGGCTGAGCACACACACAGGACTGTAGCCACCCCAGGCTCCTCTGTCCATGGGATTTCCCAGGCAAAAAATACTGGGGGAGAAAATGGGCTGCCGTTTCCTTCTCCAGGAGATCTTACCAATCCAGGGATTGAGCCCACGTCTTCTGCATTGGCAAGCAATTTCTTTACCCGTAAGCCACGAGGGAAGCCCATAGTAACTATAGGCCACGCATATAAAAACTCTGGGGGAGAAGAAGGTATCTAAATTGAGTCTCACAGGACAGATATGAGTTTGACAGGAGAGGAAGTGTGTTAAGAAGAAAAAACCTTTTCTTTTTTTTAAAAATTGAGCTGTAATTCGCATACCATAAAAGTACCCCTCTTAACGTGTACAGTTAAGGATTTTTTAGTATGTCTTCAAAGTTGTGCAACTGCCACTACTATCTAATTCCGCAGCATTCATCACCCCAAAAGAATCCTAGTACTCGTTAGCAGCCATTCCCCATTCCCTCCTCCACCTGACCCCTGGCAACCAACCTAGTTTCTGTAACAGGACCATTTTTAAGACAGAAAAAGAGCCAGGGTACAGGGCGGTGAAAACGACTCACACATCCCTTGCTCTGAGGATGGGGCCAGGAGCGCCCTGTGTCATCCTGTCCTCAAAAAGCCAGCTCAATTCAAATTTTCCAAAAATTAATATTTAACGATGGAAATGACATGAAAGCCAGGCTGTGGGGAATTCCAAAAAGGTAATTAAGAACATAGATGCAGGGTTTGGAATTTTATGTAGAAGTACCCTAATATTTTACAAGGCAGGCAAGGAATTTTATGACTATAATGCATAGCATTATATTAATTAATAAAAGAAACAACCTAGTCCACTTGTCAGCTTTCTTCTTGAGGTATCTGTGGTCTTATTCACAAGAGTGAGAGCTGATGTTGAGTCCTTCGTATCCACCAGATATCAGTCTAAACCCTCAGAATGTGAAGAAAGTGCTGTCGTTCTCGTCTTGCAGGTGAGGTTACTGAAGTTGAGAGAAATAAATATCTTACCTGATGTCAGACTCATAGTAAGTGACAGAAGTAAGATGTATTCACAGGGATGTCTGACCCCAGGATCCAGCACCGTAGCCACACTTTTGCACTGTCCCTCCTCCAGCAACTGCTTCCCTCCTCCAGCAACTGCTTCCCTCCTCCAGCAACTGCTCATCTCTTTTTCTAGGAATTCACATGCTCTGTCAGGATGCCTAACTCAAATTGAATTGCCTTGAAAATATTGAAATGTTCAGATTTAGAACTTTTCCTGGTGCAGCTGTTCAACATGAAACATTAAATAGACTGCAACTCAGGCCTGTGTTGTCAATATTGCTGGGTTCCTTTCTACCATTTTTTCACTTTTTCTTGTTCAGTAGGAAATGAGAGGGAGAGGGTGGGATGATATAGGAGAATGGCATTGAAGCATGTATACTATCATGTAAGAAATGAATCGCCAGTCTAGGTTCGATACAGGATACAGGATGCTTGGGGCTGGTGCACGTGGATGATTCAGAGAGATGATATGGGGTGGGAGGTGGGAGGGGGGTTCAGGATTGGGAACTCATGTACATCCGTGGTGGATTCATGTCAATGTATGGCAAAACCAATAACAGTATTGTAAAGCAAAATAAAGTAAAAATAAAAAATTTTAAAAAAAGAATTGCTGGATGATCTCAGCCTGTGCTCCCTCTACAAACTGAAGGTTGCATTTGGGTAACATTTTCTAATGAAATAATTATAAGTCTAATAATATATCACCATGTTAAGCATGTGTTCAAGTTGTTTGGTCTGCTGGGAATGCAGAGGGTATGTAGAGACTGAATTTTTTTTTTTTTAAGTTAGAAAACTTTGTTTTTCCCTTCTTTGTCCACCTGCCTTCTTGACTATAAGTGGTTCACCCTTGACTAATTCAGGCCATTCTTCAGTCTCTGAAAGTGTTCAATGTCAGTTCAGTGTCAGTACTAGGAAGAGTGTAGCCAACATCTCATCCAGTGTTCCTACCACTATTAGTAATGGAACACTAGCAGTAATAATTCACTGCTGATGTTTAAATAGATCATCAGTTTCTTGTGTTATACTAATGAAATTCTGTGCTTCTGTTGTAAAATGAGAGCACTTACATAAACTGCCATGCCCTTACCTGAAAGCTCAGGAAATTGGAGTAAATCTGAGGTTATTCTGTCAAGACATCACTTATATTCTGAGATGATTTCTTGATGGGGCAAATACAGACTGTTATCTCTAGAACCTTGGAAATTTCTTCCAACTTAGATTATGCCCATCCTTGCCTGGTGGATGGGAACATTCTCTATGAAGCATGTCATGATAAAAATAGTAATAATCAAGTTGGAAGCAACTGTTCTTGCTCAGTCTCCTCATTTGACAGAGGAGGAAACCAAAACTCTGGTTAGCTAACTTCTTCAAAATCACCTCAGTGGGTAGAGACCCCATCAGGACAAGAAGCCAGTGTTTCCCCATAGCAGGGAAACAGAACTGTGGCCAAAAGGGAGATGAAGCTTATGAGAGGTCTTCAGCTCCTGGTGCTCAGTAAATATCACTCACTCATTAAGATCTGTACTTATTTTCTACTATTGCTGTAAAAGAGTGCCACAAACTTAGCAGATTAAACAGTGCAAATACATTCTTTTACAGTTCTGGAATGTAGAAGTCTGCCGTGTCTCTCACGAAACTAAAATTAAGGTGTCAGCAGGGCTGCGTTCCTCTCTGGAGTTTCTCGGGAAGGATTTGTGTACTTGCTCTTCTGCCTTGTTGGCCAAATTCAGTTCTTTGCAGTTTCAGGACTGAGATTACAGAGTTTTTGCTGTCTGAAAGCTGATGGCCCCTCGCGGCTTCTAAAGGTGCCGTGTTCCTTGGTTCACGGCCCCCTTCAGAGCAATGGCTGGTCAAGTTCTTGTCACATCCCATTTCTCTGACCTTTCATGCATGGGCATATCTCTGCATGACCACAGCTGGGAAAGGCTCTTCGTTTTAAGAATGCGTGTTACTAAATTGGGCCCATCTGGATAATCCAGGATAGCTTTCCCATCTCAACATCTTTACCATTAATCACATCTGCAAGATTCCTTTTGCCACATAAGGTAGCATGTTCAGAGTCTAGCGATTAGTACATGGGTATTTCTGGGGGCCATGACTCTTCCTCCTAGTCCATACCTTCTAGTACCCCACCTCTACCCCGAAGAGATATCAGGGTGGACCCCCAGTTCTCTGTCTGCTGGACCTTCATAACTGGCCTCCTTCTTTTCATTAACTCCTACCTCCAGTCCCACTGGATTAAGTTCCTCCAAGGCACGGGATTATAACCATTGGTTCTCTATTCAAAATAATGGATAGCTTTTCCTTGTCTCTTTAATTGAATCTGCCTCCTCACCCTGGCATTGAGGCCTTTGGTGATGTGATATTTGGGATCAGCCTTTCTTTTTTTCATATCCCGACAAATCTCTCTTGCAGCCTCTTTTTTTCCCCCACAATGGACCACTCCATGTTCCCCACACATCAGACACTTTTTCACCTCCTGTACCTTTACCTGCATTTTTTCCTCTGCCTGGATTGTCCTTAGCCTCTCGTCTCTGTATTTCCTAATCCTCAAAGTTTCCCAAACTCATCTCAAATGTCACTACTTTCTTGAAGCCTTCCCTGCTTCCTCCCACCATCATTAAGGTTAGGAACAGATTTTTTTTCCTGGTTTCTCATGTATCCCTTTTCCTTAACACTAAGCATTTCTGCTTCTCTGTTGCAACATAGGAAAGTATGACAAAACTCAGTGACTTAAAACTACAATTTGCTGTTCCATTTCAAGCATCTCTAGGTGAAAAATGTGGTCAGGGCATAGCAGGAATGGCATGTGTTTGCTCAATGATTTCTGAAACCTTGGCTGAGTTGACTTGGTTATGTCTCTGGCTCAGTTTTTTCACAGAGCTTCTTCAGGTGCCTAACTTGGGCTTCCTCACAGCATGGGGACCATAGTGTAGTTGGTATGTTGACATGGTAGTCCAGGGATCCAGTAGACCGAAAGGAAAGCTCCTCATCCCTGCAAAGGCAGGTCTGGCCCTGGCCAAGCATCTCCTCTGTCTTACTTTATCACCCAAAGCAGTCACACACTGGAGTGAAGACCTCCACTTGTCTATGAAAGAAATGTCAAAAGAACCTGAAGACCTCTTTGAAATAAATCATTTTCTAGTTACTTTGTTCCATACCTGATCTCTCGAAGACTATGAGTTGGCAGGGTGGTCCATTTAGAAGCTGCCATAGGATTCCCTGGTGGCTCAAATGGTAAAGAATTCGCCTACAATGCGGAAGACCTGGGTTCGGTCCCTGGGTTGGGAAGATCCCCTGGAGGGGGCCATGGCAACCTACCCGAGTATTCTTGCCTGGAGAATCCCCATGGACAGAGGAGTCTGGCTACAGTCCATGGGGTCACAGAGATGGGCACGAGTGAGTGACTAAGCACAGCACATGGTGTCTAGCACATATCTTAGTCCATAACGAATAAATATGTTTAGCAGATTCTTCTTGCCAAATGTAACCATACCTAATTTTACATCCATTCCAGTGAGTAAGAAAAGATTGGGACGGAAGGAAAAGCAGGGAGACTGGGGGGACAGGGGCTCGAATTATTTGTTTTAAACCACCTAAAGATTTTGAAAATGACCATGTGATACGTAGATGACTGTGTTCTTTAGAGGGCAGACCGTGGGCATGACGATAGTATTTGTGATGTGAATTATGGGTAATCAGTTTGGGGTTGTATTGAACCAATCTTTCTAATTGGATTCCAATGAAGCACCTGCTTTCTGTCAAACTCCAACTTGTGCATAGGCAAATCACACAGAAACCCATTTCACATCGATTTTCAATGCTGCTTAATAGTTTGTTTTGCTGATTCAATCACAATGTAAATCTGTAATGACCAAATCAAGTGCTTGCCATAAAACTGTTTTTTATCAGCTCTCTGCTCCGAGGTTGCATTGTATCAGCTTTTAGAAATTAAAATTCCTTGCTTAAATGTACAGTTTTCCTTCCAAAATGAATTTAGCAGCAACCCTTCCCATTTTAACCATTATTATTTTCATGACAAAATAGGACCTTTCTCTTTTGTTAGAAGAGCATTGCAAAGGTTTCACAGAAATTTTGAAAACACATGTAATACTAGTAATAAGGTAATCATCATCATAAAATGGCAATTATAATTTTATAAAGAGGAAAATTGTTAAAAGGCAATGTGAGGGATAAAAAGGAGAAAGATCTTTTTCATAGGCTGGAAAAAGAGCACTTCAACTGCCTAATTGCTCTGAGCTTTTCCCTCCTCAATGGCAAATCAGAGCTAATAATTGCTCTGAGCTTTTCCCTCTTCATTGGCAAACCAGTGCTAATAATATCTAACACTGTTGTTGAAAGGATTCAATGGAAAATGTACATTTCTAGAACATAGTATTCAGTAAATGTTAGCGATTATTATCATTTTTATTATGTTTTATGGTTTCTGAGGATACTTTCCCTAAAGAACTTACTTTCCAGGAATAAAGAGGAAACAAAGATGTGATGATAAAGAAGAGGAGGGAAAGAGAGAAGGGAGGAGGGTAGAGAGAGAGAGGAGGAAGAGGAAGAAGGCGGGAAATGATGAAAGATTCAGAAGAGACATGAGGATTAGATCCAACCGTGGAGGTGCTCCAGAGACTCTGCACTCTGCTGGGAATCAGTGACGTCTTCTTAGAGGATGCTGGCCCAAGAAAGTTTCACCTTAGAGACTGAATATGTACATGGAAAGACCGTATGTGTCAACAGAATCCTGAGCCACCTCTGTAGCAACCACCCTAGTAAGCCTAATCAAAGTCCCTTAATTTCATGACCAGTTCAGGAAGCCAAAACACAACCTCTGCAGTCATCAGCTCAGATGGTTAAGACTCAGTCAGTGGTAGCCAACATCTATGTGTTTTGCCCCCCTTCCCAGCTCAGGAGTAACCAGAGCCAAGTATGCTTTCAAACCACATAAACTGCCCCATTTCTAATTAAGCAGCCGCCACCTCTCCTGTGCCAATAGCCTCCCATCAGGGCACAACTAAAGCCTTTCCCTTTCCTCACTCTAAAAAATTCCCTCTTTCCTGAGAGCCTTTGAGTCTTTGCCAAATGTGAGTGATAGTGGCTGATTCCCTTGTGTATTACTTTTCTAGGGCTGCCACAACCCATGACAGCTCAGTGGCTTATAATGCCAGAAACTTGTCCTATCATATTTCTGGAGGCTTATAGTCCTAAATCAGTAGGGCCACACTCTCACCCAAAGGACTAAAGGAGAATCTGTTTCATGCCTCCTCTTGGCTTCTGTTGTTGCCGGTAATGCTTGCTGTCATTCATCTGTTCATGGATTAGATCACTCTAATCGTGTCCCCGTCTTTACATGGTATTCTTCCTGTGTGTCTCTTATCTTCTTTTATGGACACCAGTTGTATTAGATTAAGGTCCCACCCTACTCCAGCGGCTTCCCTGGTGGCTCAGATGGTAAAGAATCTGCCTGCAGTGCAGGAGACCCAGGTTCGATCCCTGGCTTGGGAATATTCCCTGGGGGAGAAAATGACAGCCCACTCCAGTATTCTTGTCTGGAGAGTCCCATGGACAGAGGAGCCTGGCGGGCTACAATCCACGGGGTCACAAACAGTCAGACACGAATGAGCTACTAACACTACTCCACTATGACCTCATCTTGACAGATTACATCTGCAATGACTCTGTTTCCAAATAAGATGACCCTCTGAGGTTCTGGGATGGACATGAATTTGGGGGGCATGCTGTCCCACCCAGGGCACCTTGTTATAGCCAACTCTGAATAAATAGGTACTTATTTCCACATGACATGTGAGTACATAGCTGAGGGTTAGCAGGTTAAAAGGACAAGATGGTAGGGAGCTCACAGAGCATGTAATACGGCAAACAGTGTGCTGTGATGATTGTCCCCAGAGTTTAGTGGCCATATACATTAAGTTTATTCCTTGCCCATATCGTAGTTCATTGGAGGGGGAGGTGGGTAGTGGTCCAGGCACTGACTTGCTTAGGGGACCAGGCTTTTCCATCTTTGTCTGAACTCTGTGAGACCACACCTGTTCTAAGGAGAGCAGACGAATGTAGCATTGCTGGCTGCCAGGAAGAAGAGGAGGACATACTGGCAGTGGCCTGAAGCCCAGTGCAGAGAAGAGAAGGGCTCATTTCTATTCACGCTCCTCCCCTATCCTATGGCCAGATGTGCCGGGAACCCCAAACTGCAGGCCTCATGAGGGACTCCTCTGAAGGCCACTCTCTAAACTGTGCCTAACTTCCAGCCCATTATTTCTGTGCTTCCCTTATCAATATGAGAATGAGCAATTCATAAAGGATAATTCCTCTGAGGGAGTGTTGACATTTTACCATCAGATTTTCCCCAAAGGAATGAATCTCTAATGGTAAAATCACAGCACTTGGAAGTAAGACTGCAGGGTGGAGTTAGAGAAGAAGATCACAGTGAATAGAGACCTTTATCCTTACCTAAGAGTTAGGCCAACCCAGTAGGGCACTCCCAAAAGGGGTTTAGCAATCAGGTAGAGGGGCTTCCCTGATAGCTCAGTTGGTAAAGAATCAACCTGCGATGTAGGAGACCCCAGTTCTATTCCTGGGTCAGGAAGATCCACTGGAGAAGAGATAGCGTACCCACTCCAGTATTCTTGGGCTTCCCTGGTGGCTCAGCTGGTAAAGAATCCGCCTACAATGCAGAAGACCTGGGTTCAATGCTTAGGTTGGGAAGATCCCCTAGAGATGGGAAAGGCTACCCACTCCAGTATTCTGGCCTGGAGAACTGCATGGACTGGGGTTGCAAAGAGTTGGACACGACTGAGTGACTTTCACTAGAGGGCCTTTACCAGAGCCCGGTGTGATCCTCAGCTTAGATATTTACCATCTATGTGAACTAGTGCCTGTTTCTTTGATATCTCTGATCCTTTATGGCCTCATCTATAAAATGGGGCAGAAAGAAAACCTGCTTCATTGATTGCCTGTGAGAATTAGACAAAGTAAAACAAATTATGTTCTCAGTGAGCAATAGCCATTGATCCCTAGCAAGAGTAGCTTCATTTTCTTTCTTTCCAGTGATGATGAAACTTACATTAAATTTCCAGTTCTAAGTTTCTAAACACCCAATTATATTATCCAGCACGTGCACTCTTCCGATCAGTTGAGAATTCCAACCTGGGAAGGCCCTGCTGTCTTCATCCTTGTGTTACCCTCCCACTCACTCCACTCATCTGTCAAAGTAGTGCTTTGTATGTAGTAAATGCTCAATAGAAGCTTCATTAAAGATCTAGGTCCTAAGAAACCAAGGTGATCCTTGAATCATTTTAATGGCTTATAATTAATGTGATGAGTGAAACATGGTCAGTGCTTCAACTTACTGCTACAGGGGTATCTGTAGAAGAGATAGCAGATTTTAACTTTGGAATCCTGCATTTAGGCATCGACGCCTTTGCCCTCATGGCCACAGGGCCCTTTGGGACTTTGTCATCTGAAATAGATGCTTAGGGAACACAGCATCCAGCATGCAGCCTCAGCTTCAGGCCTCTGGAGTAGAATTTTTCTTTACAAAACTCCCTTCAGCCTGAGAATCTGGTGTGGTGAAGTCCACAGGAGCCTGACAGTACCTGGGACATGATGACCATCACATGTTAGGTCGTCACTGGGCTACTCACCTGGAGATGCCGAAACTCACTCTCATCCAACTTTCAGTCTGCAGTTGGGAAGACAGAAGCTCCTCCCATGGGTCCTTAGTGGGACGAAAATATCACTGTTCAAGACTGAAAGATTGTGACTTAAGGAAAACATCCCTTGAATATATGAACATCATGGTGTTCACCCATGTGTGCCACTTGGCTGACCCTCAGAGCCTCAGGGAACATTCTCCTGTGATCCTGGGGCTCTCTGGCCCTGCTTACAAAGCTGATAACAGCACAGGTTTGTTCTCTCATGTGTGTGCCAGAAGTCCCTTTCCTTCACACCCTCACGTGGCATGGCATTTAAGAGCTGCTTACTGTCTTAATTATACATGAGAGAAAATCATGAGCCCTAGTTGTTTGACCTTTTCATAAGAAAACGTGGAAATGCTTAGTTTAACTCAAGATGAAATTTTTGATTTCTGAAAAATTAGTGTGCTTAAGTCCAAGAATTATAGGCATTAATCCATTATAGCCAGCGTTGGGTATTTAGGAAACTCTATTCTATTTTAGATAAGAGAAATTAGGTTATGGTTGGTTTTTCGTTTTTTTATAACTTACCACTCCTCTGGGGCAGTGGCTGGGTGATATTATTTTTTTTTATCTCTGTAGCCCTTGAGCTTGGCATAAGGAAAGATTTGCAGGAGATCAGTTGAGGGAGCTGTGCTTTGTACTACTGGAGGGTTTTGTCTTGTGGTTTATCCTGGTTCTTACTCTATGAGTATCTGAGGCCAGTGGGAGCTGTTTACACAGTGAAGAATCAGTGAAGAAAACAGACCAGCTCTCTGTCCTCATAGAATGGGTATTCTGGCAGAGGGAGACCCCAAATGAACAGATAAACGAATGCATGAACAAGAAAACCTTAAAATAGCACTAAGCATTATAGAGTTGTTTTAAAAGATGATGGGAGAGATACGAAAGGTGGGGAGGGGAGAGGCAACTTGAGCTGGACGCACCAGGAAAGGCCTCTGAGACGTGAACTGAGCTTGAGGACAAGAAAGTATACCCATGAGAAGATCTAAGGCAGAGAGAGGATGACCCGTGGCCACACCCTACCTGATAGCAACTTTTGTGTGGCCCGCCAACTAAGAATAGGTTTTTCATTTTCAAATGGGTGAAACAAATTTAAAGTAGACGATATTGTGTGACACAGAAAAGTCATAGGAAATTCAGATTTCTGAGTTCACAAAGGTTTATCCAAACAAATCCACGTCCGTTCACTTCTATACCATCTGTGGCTACTTGCATGCTACATCGGCAGAACTGAGAAGTTACAACAGAGAACTGATGGTGCCCAAAGCCTAAAAGATGAACTAAGGAGAAAGCATGCTGACTTTGGTCTAAGAAAAGAACTTTTGGACAAAAGACCCACACACGCTGAGTCCCAGTACAAAAACTCAGGGGACGGCAGGAAAACTGGGAATAAGATGGAAAGATGACATCAGAGGGGCAGAGACCAGATCCTGTGGACACTGTGTATTTGTCATCTGACCATACACTTCTATGCATTACAAGTAACATGCGTTTGTCTAGTCTCTACCCCAAACATTTACAAGTTCCTGAAAACAAGGCAATGGTTTCTAGCCGTAAATGAACATATACCCCATCCTCCTGCTTGGTCTGGGAGCTTATGAACCTTCTTCCTGCCTCCTTTTCAAAACTCAGAGCAATGGTTTCTCAACTAACAATTAGATCAGAATCCTGGCTCTGCTACGTACTGACTCTGTGACCTTGAGCAGATTGCTTAACCTCTCTGTGCTGCGGTTCCCTCACTGATAAAGTGGGCTGTTATTACCCAGTTTAAGGATTTCTGTGAAGATTCGGTGAGATAGTACAAAGACAGTGCTTGATAAGTGCTGCCTTGAGCGGCTGCTGAGATTCTTCTTGAGTAAAAACCTCACTGGACAAGTGTGGATTCCTGACCCCGCCCCTAGAGATTTGATTCAGTGAGTCTAGGGTGAGGCCCAGGAATCTGCCACAAGCTGAACCACATGTTGAGAAATATACCACCCCAGGAAGACAGGTGCGAGGCCGCCTGGCCTGGCCCAGGGCATTGATAAACAGTAACTGTGTATCACTAAATGGGTTGGAAGTCCGGGGATGGGATTTTTTTTTTTTTTTCTATGCAAGTCCAAGTCTGAGATTAAATGAAGAAATGGAAGTGGAGGCAAGGGTGGAGATGGAGTGAGCTTCAAACCAACCCCACTCTGAAAATAATATTAAGTACTTTCCTATTGTAGGCAAAGGCAGAAGGGGGCATCACCAACGCAATGGACGTGACTCTGAGCAAACTCAGGGAGACAGTGAAGGACAGGGAAGCCTGGCGTGGTGCAATCCATGAGGTTACAAAGAGTCAGACGTGACTGAGCGACTGAACAGCACCACCAGGGGCCTATGCAGATTAAGTTGTATATAGAAAAAGAGTTCCCGTCCTTAATTCTCTGTAAATCCAAGAATCTCTGTGAGTTTGTCACCACCTTTGTGGATGGTAGTCCTTGCATTGTACTTCCCGGGGGAGATATTACAAAGAGAGACGGGGCTTCTGCCCCACCGCCCTCCCCCTCTAGTCAGAGTCACCAGGGCCAGGAAGGTAAATGACTGAGGCATTAGGGAGTGGTGAGGATGGCCCCTCCTCTCCAGCGAATTATGGTCACACAGGAATGCAGACTGGGAATGGCTAGAGAATCCTGTTTTCAAAATGAAGCCAGATATCCAGATTTTTGTGCAATACATTCCCATTAATAAATGTTGGCAAGTAATTCAGTTTTCTTCTTTTTTTAAAACCTCCATACAGGCCAAACAAAACACATCTGCTGGCTGGATCAAGCCTGTGGGTGGGCTTCTAATTTGCAACCTCTGGTCTAGACTGACTAATTCAAGCTTTGGAACCTGCACCGCCACTCCCATTCTGCCCTGTGACCTGGTGGAGGGATAGGATCTCTGCTAGGGCAGTGGCTCACAAACCTAACTACACATTAAAGTCTCTCCTAGCTACCTGGGAAAATAAAACATGTCCTGATGCCCAGCTCCATGTCAAGAGGTTCTGACTTGACTGGTGCACTGAGGCTCACCAGCAAATATCCAATCAGATTTGAGCTTCCCAGAGCAAGGGCAAGAGCAAAGAGCCATGTTTGGAGAAGGAGATGTTCTTGGAAAGAGAGTGCCTAGAAGTCTGAAAATCAAGGCCAGGCCAGAAACCCCTGTCAACATGTGCATTTGCCTTGCTTCCTGCAGCTCTGTATAACAGTCACGCGAACAGCTATGAGGAGTTTGACCTTGATAAAAGTTTTGTCTTCAGTTTCCTTCAGATATCTCCAGGCCATCACTACATTCTCCCAGCCTAGTGCAGGCAGCGGCAATGGTGGCGGTGGTTTTGTGTGGTGGGGGAGGGGAGTGGAATAAGGAACGAAGGAAAGACGTCTTGTTCCTGCTGATCTCCTCCACAAATGCTCACGCAGAGAAACAGCATCCCCCTGATGGGGCTGAAGGCTCTGCAACCTGAGAGGCTGTGTCAGACTTCCTAAGCTGCAGAGTTAAGGCATGTCACCTCTTTTCCCCATTCCAGAGGAAAGTGACTGCTGCAGTTGGGGTGAAGGGGTAATACTTAAGCGATGAACATCTTTGATACCTAGCCCAGGGTTTAGCCCATGGTGGCCCATGAATGTTTGTTGAAGGAATGGAGAGAAAGAGAGAATATGGGGGAGTCAGTGACTGTCTTTACTGCCTTTCTGCCCTTTGAGGCAGTTCTTACTCCTCTTCCTCCCTCCCCATGAGCAAACCAGGGGTCTGTATGGGAACTGGGTCCACTAAACTTTGTTTTCCATGAGCTGCTGGGCTTTCCAGCAAGTTCACAAGTTGCCAGTGTGGTTTCATACAAAGGCTTCACTCACATATATTAATTTGCCCTTAACACACAGGAAGACACCAGCGAGATTTTATAGTGTGTGGAAGGTTTTTTGAACCAGGAACCAGATTCCCAGTTTCCCTTGCACCTACTCCTTTCCCTTTGAAGTCAACAGGAGCCCTGCTCCGGGTGTCTTGAGAGAAACAAGGATCTGGTCTAAGTGAATTGTTAGGAAAATGCATTAAAGTGCTAAAGTTAGATTATGTTACCCAGAAAAAATACACTTTGGCCAACAGAAACTGCGATCAGAGCCATCTGAAGGGGGTCCTGTGGTCAGAGAAAAAAAGAAAACACATTTAAAAAATTCAATTAATGTGTTCAGTTGCCTCAAAGGAAATAAAGGCCCATTGTCTTTTATGTGTTTAAAATATGAATCGCCAATTAATGATGAGATTGGCAAATTGCTCTACAATTAAAAACATAGAAATGTTGTTTAAGGCTATTAGAATAATTGTCATATGTTAATTATGGGTTGATGGATTTTGCCAACAACTACCTTTTCAGTTTGAGCTTTTCTGAACAGAATCCAAATCCATAAAGACATTGATATAATAAAAACTGTCTTCCTTGTTGGCGTGCCTGCCGTATTTTCAGTGTCTTTTAAAGTATGTAATTATTTTTAATTAGGTCTCCATAAGAAAATTTCTTAATACATGCTTTACTGCTGCTGCTGTGCTGTGCTCAGTCATGTCTGACTCTGTGCGACCCCATGGACTGTAGCCTGCCAGGCTCCTCTGTCCACGGGATTTCCCAGGCAAGAATGCTGGAGTGGGTTGCCATTTCCTCCTCTAGAGGATCTTCCCAACCCAGGGACTGAACTCACTTCTGCATTGGGGCAGGTGGATTCTTTACCACTGAGCCACTTGGGAAGCCCATATGCTTTACTAGGTCATCCTTAAAGAACCTCATAATTAATGTGAGGGGAGAGAGGTATAGAAGGAATTGAATATGAGGTAAACCTTGGTTTAGATATTAACTAGCTGGGTATTTTGGGCATATTGCTTAGCTTTTCTAAATCTCAAAGTTAAAAAGAAAATGAAAAATATATACCTTACAGGGTTGCTGGGGCTTTGTATGGGATAATATTTATATATCGCCATGTATTGTGTCTGGTGCTTAGCAGATGCTCAATAAAAATAGTTATTGTTTTTCAAGAAATAGTGGTGAAAGTAACTCAAGTTGGCATGTCCTGTCAACCATTTCATTACAGTAAAATCCTTGCAGTTACTGTTCTCACAACTAGGATGTCATGTGTAAACATTCAGATTATTCCCTGCACAATGTCTGGGATAGTCATTGACATTGATGTTTATGTGACTAGTGCTCTATTGTGCACAGCGTTGTGCAGTGTGCAACCTTCACAACTGTACATCGGTGCTCTGCTTGTAAGCAGATCCTAATTTTCAGTCCTTTTTAATCTTTGTTCTTTAGATAAACATGTCCTGTTTTTCTTCACTAGACCTTCCCCGAGCTGGACTTTTTCAGCAGTTTTTGTCAGAAGTTAGTGGATTTCTATCTCTAGGCCTAATCTGGCCTGCAGCCTGTATGTGTATATGCAGTTTTATTGAACTATAGTAATACTTATTCATTTATGCATCATATACAGCTACTTTTGAGCTGCAGTGACCCAGTAGAGTATTTGCAAGAAGGACTCTATAGCTGACAAAGGATTTGCTCTCTCACCCTTCTCTAGGAAAGTTTGTTGACCTCTGGTGTTAATGACTGTCTAGCCAAATTATGTTTATCATGATTCCAGGCAAAGTTAATGGTTGATGCTTGTCTGTTTGTTTGTTTCTCTCTCACACTGCTTGCATTTCTTAGTAAGGAGGTGGGGTAGATGTTTTTCTTGATCCTAGTTGCTACTTCCAGACCATTCGCCCTCCTTTCTCCCCCAAATCCCTACAGCTCTGAAACTCATGATTTTAGATTCTCCCATACCCTTCCTTGATTCCTTCTTGATTTTAGCTTGTGCTTCATCCAGCCCAGCATTTTGCATGATGTAATCTGCATATAAATTAAAAAGAGCAGGATGACAATATACAGCCTTGATGTACTCCTTTCCCAATTTGGAACCAGTCCATTGTTCCATGTCCAGTTCTAACTGTTGCTTCTTGACCTGCAAACAGATTTCTTAGGAGGCAGGTCAGGTGGTCTGGTATTCCCATCTTTTGAAGAATTTTCCACAGTTTGTTGTGATCCACACAGTCAAAGGCTTTGGCATAGTCAATAAAGAAAAAATAGATGTTTTTCTGGAATTCTTTATGCTTTTTTCTATGATCCATTGGATGCTGACAATTTGGTCTCTGGCTCCTCTGCCTTTTCTAAATCCAGCTTGAACATCTGGAAGTTCTTGGTTCATGTACTGTTGAAGCCTAGCTTGAAGAATTTTGAGTATTACTGTGCTGGTGTGTGAGATGAGTGCAATTGTGCGGTAGTTTGAACAATCTTTCTGGAAAATCCCATGGATGGAGGAGTGTGGCAGGCTACAGTCCATGGGGTTGCAAAGAGTCAGACACGACTGAGCAACTTCACTTTCGCTTTCACTTTGAACGATCTTTGGCCATTGCCTTTCTTTGGGATTGCAATGAAAACTGGCCTCTTCCAGTCCTGTGGCCACTGCTGAGTTTTCCAAATTTGCTGGCATATTGAGTGCAGCACTTTCACAGCATCATCTCTTGGGATTTGAAATAGCCCAACTGGAATTCTATCACCTCCACTAGCTTTTTCATAGTGATGCTTCCTAAGGCCAACTTGACTTCACATTCCAGATGTCTGGCTCTAAGTGAGTGATCTCACCATCTTGGTTATCTGGGTCATGAAGATCTTTTTTGCATAGTTCTTCTGTGTATTCTTGCCACCTTTTCTTAATATCTTCTGTTTCTGTTAGGTCCATACCATTTCTGTTCTTGATTGTGCTTATCTTTACATGAATTATTCACTTGGTATCTCTAATTTTCTTGAAAAGATCTCTAGTCTTTCCCATTCTATTGTTTTCCTCTATTTCTTTGCACTGATCACTGAGGAAGGCTTTCTTCTCTCTCCTTGCTATTCTTTGGAACACTGCATTCAGATAGATATATCTTTCCTTTTCACTTCTCTTTTTTTCTCAGCTATTTGTAAGGCCTCCTCAAACAACCATTTTGCCTTTTTGCATTTCTTGTTCTTGGGAATGCTTCCCATCATAATTCTTGGTAATTTTCATATTGTTTTCATAAATGGTGTTTCCATTATCCTGGCCTCTCAGGTCTTGAATTAGATCACCTCCAGTGATTTTGCTTTTATTCAACATTCAACAAGATCCGCTGGAGTACCAGACCTCCTCCTTCCATACTCTCTCAACTGCTGACTGCCGTGGTCCCCAGACTAGTATTCAACAACTGGAGCAACTCCTGCCCAATCTGGCCTCCTGACTCGCTCCCTTAGCTCTCAAATTCAAGAAATCCCAAACCCTGGCCCTTATTGCACTGATGCCACACCACCTTTCTCACTGTCCCTCACCCCTTTCTGTCTTCACGTCCCTTCCTGCCTGGCTTACGCATCATGGCCTTTTGTTCTAATTACTGTTTAACGTATAGTCTCAAGTTCCCCTGCCCCTTCACTGCTTTGTAAGGATCTTCCAGCAAATCTTGGGTTCTGGTGATGTCCAGGACTGGACCCAGCTGCAGCTAAGCCCAGGAATTTGACTAAACAGACACATACAGCCATGCCCACTTTCATCCATGCCCTCTAACCTCAAGTGGACATGTATGTTTCCTGATCATCTTACTCCATGTCTCTCATTTCCATTCTCATAGATGATTTTTTCATACCTTCTAGTGGCTCACTGAGCCTCTGACCCCTCTACCTGTATTCTCTTTCTCAGTGATCTGGCCTCCTATTTCACTAAGGCAGAGAAGCTCCCAGAATAGAACATCCGCAGACTCCCACCACCAGAGCTATTTGCTTCTTTGCCATTTAATCTGCCTTCCAGCTTATTTACGGCTCCATGATCCTGGGTAAGACCATCCTCTCCATTTGTCCACAAGACTCCATCACCTCTTGCCTATTCAAAAATATCTGAATTCTTGAATTCAGTTCTCCACACTTCTCTTCTTCCCTTAGTACATTATTGGTTCTTCCCATTTTGTACAAGAATATTTCCATCATTACAAGTATCTTATATCCTCCCATCTTTTGACTCCATTTCCCTCTTTGACCACCCCATTTCTTTTTTAATTGATTTATTTTTAATTGAAAGGATAGTTGCTTTATAGTATTGTGTTGGTTTCTGCCATACATCAACGTGAATCAGTCATAGGTATGCATATGTCCCTTCACTCTTGAACCTCCCTCCCACTTCCCACCCCATCCCATCCCTCCAGGTTGTCAGAGCACCAGGTTTGAGTTCGCTCCATCATACAGAAAATTCCCATTGGCTATCTATGTTATATATGGTAATGTATATATTTCCACACTACTCTCTCAATTTGGCCCGCCCTCCCCTTCCCCCACTGTGTCCACAAGTCTGTTCACTAGCCCTGTGTAGAGGTTCATCAGTACCATCTTTCCAGATCCATATATATGCATTTATATGCAATATTTGTTTTTCTCTTTCTGACTTACTTCACTCTGTATCATAGACTCTAGGTTCATCCACCTCACTAGAACTGACTCCAGTGTGTTCTTTTTAATGGCTGAGTAACACTCCATTGTATATGTATACCACAGCCTCTTTATCCATTCATCTGTCGATAGACATCTAGGTTGTTTCCATGTCTTAGCTGTTGTTAATAGTGCTGCAATGAACACTGGGTATATCTGTCTTTTTCAATTATGGTTTCCTCAGAGTATATGCCCAGTAGTGGGATTGTTGGGTCCTATGGCAGAGACATTACTTTGCCAACAAAGATCCGTCTAGTCAAGGCTATGGTTTTTCCAGTGGTCATGTATGGATGTGAAAGTTGGACTGTGAAGAAAGCTGAGCACCAAAGGATTGATGCTTTTGAACTGTGGTGTTGGAGAAAATTCTTAAGAGTCCCTTGGACTGCAAGGAGATCCAACAGTCCATTCTAAAGGAGATCAGCCCTGGGTGTTCTTTGGAAGGAATGATGCTAAAGGTGAAACTCCAGTACTTTGGCCTCATACGAAGAGTTGACTCATTGGAAAAGACTCTGATGCTGGGAGGGATTGGGGGCAGGAAGAGAAGGGGACGACCGAGGATGAGATGGCTGGATGGCATCACCGACTCGATGGACGTGAGTCTGAGTGAACTCTGGGAGTTGGTGATGGACAGGGAGGCCTGGCGTGCTGCGATTCATGGGGTCACAAAGAGTTGGACATGACTGAGCGACTGAACTGAACTGAACTGATGGTAGTTTTATTCCTAATTGGCTTTCTTTTTTTTTTTTTTCAAACTTTAAACCTTTTACTTTGTATTGAGGCATAGCCAATTAACAGTGTTGAGGTAGTTTTAGGTGAACAGCAGAGGGACTCAGCCATACATATACATGTATCCATTCTCCTCCAAACTCCTCTCCCATCCAGGCTGGCATATAACATTGAGTAGAGTTCCATGTGCAATACAATAGGTCTTTGTTGGTTATTTATTTTGAATATAACTGTGTGTACATGACCTTCCCAAACTCCTTAACTATCCCTTTTCCCCGGCAGCCATAAGTGTGGTTTCTAAGTCTGTGAGTCTCTTTCTGTTTTGTAAGTAAGTTCATTTGTATAATTTTTTTTAGATTCCACATATAAGGGATGTCATGCAATATGTCTCCTTCTCTCTCTAACTTGCTTCACTCTCTAGGTCCATCCAAGTTACCGCAAACAGCTTTATTTCATTCTTTTTAATGCCTGAGTAATACTCCATTGTACATATGTACCACGTCTTTTTATCCATTCTTCTGTAGATGGTCATTTAGACTGCTTCCATGTCTTGGCTATTGTAATCAGTGCTGCAGTGAACACTGGGGTCCATGCATCCTTTCAGATCATGTTTTTATCCAGATATATACCCAGGAGTGAGATTTCAGGGTCATATGGTAGTTCTGTTCCTAGTTTTTTAAGAAATCTCTATACTGTCTTCCATAGTGGCTGTATCAATTTACATTCCCACCAATAGTGCAAGGGGGTTCCCTTTTCTCCACACTCTCTCCAGCACTTGTTATCTGTAGATTTTTTGATGATGGCCATTCTGACCCATGTGAGGTGATACCCCATTTCTGTTTTGATTTGCATTTCTCTAACAGTGATCAATGTTGAGCATCTTCTCATGTGTTTATTAGCCATTTGTGTGTCTTCTTTGGAGAAATGTCTGTTCAGGTGTTCTGCCCATTTTTTGATTGGGCTGTTTGTTTTCCTGATGTTGAGCTGTATGAGCTGCTTATATATTCTGGAGATCAATCCTTTGTCAGTTGCTTCATGTACAGTAATTCTCTCCCATTCTAAGGGTTGTCTTTTCATCTTGTGTATTGGTTCCTTTGCTGTGCAGAAGCTTTTATGTTTAATTAAGTCTCATTTGTTTATTTTTGTTTTTATTTCTATTACTCTAGGAAGTGTGACTACCCCATATCTCTGTTCCCCTTTGTAGGACAACTCCTCAAAACTGTTATGCATCCTCATGGTGTCCAATTTTTACCTTCAGTTCACTTTTTAACATTCTTATCATGCTTTTGTTACCTTTACTCCACCCGAAGAGCTCTTGCCAAGGTGACAGATGAAATCTGTATTGCTAAATCAACGGTCAGTTTGTAGTTCTCAGTTTGACCTTATGAAAGAATTTGACATGGTTGACTGTTCTTCCACTTAGCTTCCAGAACACCATGTTCTCATCATATCTCAGTCATGGAAAAGAACAGTCTAAAAGACCCTGAGGTGCATTTGGAGTGATTGTATGGAATGCAAAAGGAGACTCCTTTTGTAGAAGCCTCACCCTTGCAAACTGGACGCTTTATCTGAGACTAGACCGCCCTCTTGTTCCTCTGGTGCCCCAGTGGCTAAAAGGGCAGGTTACCTGTAATTCCTTAGCCTCAGTTTTTGTATCAGTAAAGTGTAGATGGAAATACGTGCTACATAGTCTTATTGTTAAAAATAAATGAATTTGTGTTAGAGAAAGCTTGGGATCCTAATTACAAACCCAAATGCCTGCCAGGATGGACAGAAAGAAAATAAAAATTAGGACAGTCAGCAGATGGCTAGCCCCTAAAAGTAGGTCATATTTAGATTTTGAAAATAAACACACCAGGTCAAATAGACCATACCTGAAGGCCAAGTTTGGCCCACATTTTTCATGGGCTGTGGCTGAGACATGGTGGATATTCGGTTAACATTAGACTCCCTTTCTTTCAGAGACTCACTTTGATCAGTCAGTCATTCAGTCACCCTACTATGTTTCATGCCCGTGACATTTATTCAACACCTGTGTCCTCAGCCCCTGCTGTGCCAGGCACTGTGCAAGGTCAAGTGGTGGTCCCTTCTCTCAGGCTCTATTTCTCCTATTAGAGAGGTTGACTGACAAATTGGGAAAATAATAGCTGTAAAAGAACCATGAAAAAGTGTTATGAAGACAAAGGGATGTGATTAACAGGAAAGAAAAAAGTGGAAGAGGAGCTGGGAGTCTCCTGTAATAAACAGGAAGTATATGAGGATGATGGCTAAGTTCTGGAGGCTTGAGTTTCTGGAGCTTGAGTTCTGGAGTCTAATTTCCTACCTCTGTGACCTTAGGCAAGTTTCTTATTCTTCCTGTGTGTCAGTATTCTACAGGCAGGCCTTGTTTCATTGAATTTCACTTCATTGCACTTCACAGATACTGTGTTTTTTACAAATTGAAGGTTTGTGGTAGGTAACCCTACAACAAGCAAGTCTGTTGGCACCATTTTTTCCAACAGCATTTGCCTGCTTCATGTCTCTGTTGTCACATTTTAGTAGTTCTCACCGTATTTCAACCTTTTCCATGACTATTATATTAATGTTTGTTATGTGCTGTGTGATCAGTGACCTTTGATGTTAGTACTGTGACTCGCTGAAGTCTCAGATGATGGTAGTGTTTTTTAGTAATAGTGTGATAGATTATAGTCCAGGTAAACATCCTTTTTCTTTTTCTTTTCCATGATGGTCTGTCGGTCTATCACAGGATTTTGAATATAGTTCCCTGTGCTTGTTGTTTATCCATTCTGTATATTATAGTTTGCATCTGCTAATCCCAAACTCCCTATCCATTCCTGGCCTTCTTCTGGCAACACTTATATATGCGCTGGGAAACTACAACCCCACATGACTTGCTTTACTGAGCTGGTTGGTAGTTAAACCTAGATAATCTCTGAGGTATGCCTGTATGTTACAAATGAAGATGATAATAGGCCCTATCTCATGGGACTGTTGAGAAGGTTAAGTGAGTTAATGCATTTAAAGTACTGAGGTCATTCACTGGTATAGTTGTTTCTCAGGTAGATCAGCTGGCTATATGGCAGGCACAGGGATCTGGATGTGAATTTGGAAACTAGGGTTCTAATAAGGTGACCAACTTACACTGATTCACCCAGAACTTTCCCTGTCTTATTGCTGGAAGTCATGTGCCCTGAGAAACCCCTCACTTCTGGGCAGAACTAGATGGTTGGTCACCCTAAGTCTGCTTCCAGCCACTGACTAGCTCTCTGACTTTGAGGCCATCTTATGCCATCTCTATAAAATGAGGAGTTCAGACTAGACAGGTAGTTCTCAAACTTCATCATGTATGAAAATCTGTTGTTAAAACATGGGATGCCAAGCCCCACCCCCAGAGTTTCTGATCCAGTAGGTGTGAGGTGGAGCCTGACCCACGGTCGTGAAGGTCCATTTGTCTTCCAACAGTGTATGATTCTGTGACTGCTTCCTGTGACCTGCTCATGGTCTGTATGAGAAAATGAGGTTCAGGTACAGAGAACCATGTCAGTCAGTCATGTATTCATTCAGCACTACTTCTTGGATACCTGCTGTTTGTCAGTTAGTGTTCTAGCTGCTAGAGATCTAGCAGTCCACCGAATCAAAAGCAGGGGACTCGGCTCTGTACCCTGCACTGCCCTGCCTCTCCTCTGTCATGCACAGGGAAGGCTCTGAGGTGACGAGAACTGGAGAAGAGGGTAAGATAACACACAGAAGCAGTAAGCTCTGCCTTAGAGACCTTAAAGGCAAGCATACCGCCACCTGGTTAGAGAGAGGGGTGAGAGGAGTTACAACGCCTCATTGCCTACGGAACACCCACACCCAGACTTCCTATCTTAGTGTCAAGAACTTCTATGGCCAAGACTCCTTTTTTTTTTTTTTTTTTTTTTGAGATTTCTCCATTTGTCTCTTATGAAAAATAGCGTTCTCACTTTAAGCCTTAGCTGATATTTTTTTGAGAAAGAATAGGACTTCCACAATGTCATCCTTTCAAATATTTTATTTTGCTGCCTGCTACATGGGAGAAGCTACCTTTTATAAATAAGCAGGTATTCTGCGTTTCTCTCACACCAAGTTCCAAGTGAGGAGGAAGAGAGCTTGTTTTGTGCTCTGATGAAGAGCCAGAATATTCATTACCTAGTAAGTTTTGTTCAGCCTCTTAAGTCAGTCAGCACATTTCATTCAATCAAGGGCCCTGACAAACATGCCAGGAAGGTCAAGTGATAACACTCATTTTTTGGGCACTCCTAATGACAGGTTCATTTGATTAGATTTAATTCCCCACCCTCCCCGTCTACTCACATGTTATTACATGTCCTCTTAGCCACATTTGTTGTTTCAGATATCTACTCCTGCATAACCCATCATCCCAAAACTTACTGGCTTAAAGGAAGGTCTGTTTTTATTGGTTCCTATTTTGTGGGTCAGGAATTTGGGCCAGGTTCACTGGGGATGGTATATCTCTGCTCATGTGGTGCTGGCACACACGTGTTAGAACTAGCGCAGTATCACTTCTACCATGTTCTGTTGGTCAAAGCAAGTCACAGAACCAATCCAGATTCAAAGAGGGAGAGAAAATATACTCTACATCTTGATGGAAGAAATTATTGGTGGCCATTTTTGCAGGCGATTAACCTATCTCCTTGCCTTAGTTAATGCACTTCAAAGAAGAAAAAATAGTGTTTTTTGTGTAGGGAGGGAGTCTGGTGACAAGACAAAGTCTTTCTAAATATCTAAATCCAAGAAGAGTGTCAGAACTCCCTCAGGGAAATGAGGATATTTAAATGATTACCTAAAGAATGTAGCTCATGGAGGACAGTGACAGTGAAAAGCATACTATGTATATGTCTGGCTATACATTTACAATAAATTTGAAGTGTGTCAAAAACCCCAGCGTCCTTTTGGAAACAAATACAACAGGCCATAAAATTCTCAAATGCTTCTTATTAGCCTGAATAAAGGAGAACTGAATGGCATGGAGGATTTGACCAGAATCTCATGGGCAGCAGATGTTTTGAATGCTCTTCCATTAAGGGGCAATAAGGTGAACCACATGCCTGCCTATATTGGGGGAATTATTTTATTGAGGGCTTGTGAAAATATGGAAAATGTAAACATATACACATAAGCATATGAAAATGCATTAAGTGTGGTCTGTCCTCTTGGCAGTGATGGGAGAGACAGAGGAGGTTTATATATGGGATGTATAAGGCAACCTGATACTTCTTAAACTTTGTGTGTGCAAGCAAGTCATTTGGGGACCTTGTGTCAAAGCAGATCCTGATCCATTGGGTCTGGGTGGGAGCTGAGATTGGAGTTTCTGACACGCTCAGGTGCATTTATGCTGCTGGTGCACAGAACAGAAGAGCAAGCCTGTATTAGATGGTAGATGGAAGAGGTTGCTGATACGCTTCCTTGTTCACAGGGCAGCAAGGGTCAGGTAGCAAATGTTGCCTCCGTGCCTACCACGTGCCTGACACTGGGCTAAGTTCGGGCTCTGAACTTAATGAGCTGCCAGTCTAGGAGGAAAGATAAACACAAAAAATGATTGCAATAGAAGCTGCTGAGGGAATGGCGGGTTAACTGTGATTCTGATGATTTATCTGTCAATTAGCAGAGGCTTTGATTCCTGAACCGCCTAACAAGGATGTGGCTTGGGTTGGTTGATTGACTAGAGTCTTGGAGTCTTCATCTATAAAATGATCTTTCCAGTGCCTACCTCACAGAATTCTTAGGTGACTTCAGTAAAAATTAAGCCATAATGCCACATAATGCCTAGTGCATAGTAACTGGTCAGTAATGATTAACATTTATTATTATACAAATCCTGCCATGTATGGTGGGGGGAAAGACCAATATATTCATCTGTAAAATATTTTGCTTAGTAATCAGAGAGAAAATTCAGGCAAGTGATTCACCACTGTTGAAGAGGAAAGAAATTTCATCCATTCTCACAGGATCCTTGAAAAACAAGCAACATGAGCATCTCTTAAGACATTTTCTGAATATAAAGCGTGTGTGATGATGGTTGAAATGGATTTAAGATTCTATTTTTTCTTGACTCTGTGGGACCTGGACATGTCGTTTAACCTCAACTTTCTCATCTATAAAGTGGAAACAATAACAATTGTCATATTTGAAGTTTATGAGGCTCAGATGTCATAATGAATCTTTGGTGTCCTCACAGCCGGTTTGAATCTTGGCCTTGTCACTTATTAGCTTGTGTGACCTTGACCATTTTTCTCAACTTCTACCTCACTAAAAAAGTACGTAAAGTACTCTGCCAAGGGACAGACACAGAATAAGTGCTCTGTAAATGACAGTTGTTGTTATGATGTGACCTTCCTTTGAAAAATATAAGGTATATGACTTCATGAAGATTATTATTAGAACATGATAAATGTGCTGTTCTTTATATACATTGAGGTGTTGCTTTTGAGTTTCTGGCAGTAAAGCATAAACGTCAATTTCCCGCCTCTCTCCTCTGTCATGTGTGGTTGCAAGTAAAAATTGGAAAGGCAGCAGATTGGTGGTGAGAGTTACAGCCTCTGTGATGATATTAGCCGTTTTTTCATCATTGGAGCAGACAGGCTGCGTCTTACACAGATCCTCACACCAGAATCTCAAAATTTTGAAATGCTCCTAGCTTTCATAAAGCTTTTTCTTAGTCATTCAGTGAACCAGTCAAACATACAGGGTCTAGTTTGTGTTAGAACGTGGACTCTAGTGGTTTGGGGCCCCTGGTGGATTCTGCTCTGCAGGAGCGGGAGGGGACAGATGAACTTCAGGCGACAGCCGTTCTTGCTATGGAAATGCAGTGACTGCAGCCTGGCACCCTTTGGGGCATTAACGAATATTTCAGTAGCCAGAGAATGTACAATAAAGTATACATTTCTGCACTTCCATCAAGGGAAAAATTGGGATGGGACAGAGAAATCTCCAAATTGTCTCTTCTTATATTCCATCCCTTGAATTCCTGTCACCTTCTCTACCTATCTGTCTCATTGACACAGTTATTGCAAGGAAGGAGTTAATGAGTACACAGCTTTATTTTCCTTGGAAGAGAGATACAAAACAGGCTCAAAGCAGGGCTGTCATCACCCTGCAAGTCTTCAGGGGTTTTATAGGTAATTATTAACCCTTTGTGGCCTGCCTGGGGGTGGAAACCCTCTGTGCTACTACTAAGCAACTACTAAGATAGTCCATCTACGGTATGTACCTGCACGCTCAATTTTTTTCAGACTTAAAATTCAGTAATACCTTAAAAATAAATCTTCTATGTATATAGGCCCAAATGATTGACAAAGTCCCCCAGGTCCTATATCAGAACAGATCGTTCCCTAACTGTCTTTGCACTGGGTCAGAAGTACCATTCTTTTTGTTTTCCATTTGAGAAAAGTGAGGCTTAAAGGAAATGACTGGGCGAAGGTTTCATGGGTAACAGGTCTTGGTTAGAATCCAGGTCTTCTGAATACAGCCCTGGTGCTCTTTGAATGTACTGAACATAGTGTAAAATCTCTTCTCACAGTCAGAAAGCACATCTGAATCTAGCATTCTTTAAAACCACCACCTAGAACTGCCATAAACTGCCCCAATTCAGTCTCCTGGAATTTGTGTTTTCTTTAAAAAAAAAAAAAAAAAATCCTTGTGATCAATCTGTTCTCTTGTTATTTTGTCATTTGCTTTTCTCCTGCTTGGTGATTTCAGGCTATTTAGATTTGGGGTTTGTCTCTTTCAGTGAGTTTAGGGTGATTAACTGCTACAACTGCTGTATTTAAGAGAATCCTGCAGAGATTTGGGATGGGAGGGGGGATTTGAGTCCATGCTGGTCCTAGCGTTTGGTCTCTGGTGGATTAAAATGAAGTGGAAAGCCTAAAAATCCCTGAATGACCCCCTTCAAGGAGTAACTTTAAAATTGAGGAGATGGCAGTGGAGGAAAATGAGGACCCACAACGCCCAAGTCAGCTGTTGCTCCATGCTTAGTAGACCACTCTTTGCTTTTTTGTAAGCAGTGACAGAGACTCCCTTAGAAACTTGCCCTTGTTGTTATTCAGGTCTTTGTGATTTTAAGTTGTGGCTACAGCTGAATTCTCCCCTGAGCTCTTCAAGCCCACACTCTCCCTTCAGTCCCAAGCAGGTTGCTAGTATATGGGCAAACTTCCATACATGGTATGGGGAGCAGACATGACTTCATGCTCTGCTGTAGACAAGGGGAACTGCCAAGGCTCAGGCGCCCGGTGCCTGCAAGTGTTGCTGGGTTTTGGAATCCTTCTCTCTGGCTGCGTGGTAACCAGACCACAGGGGCTGCTTTAGACTTGTGAGCACATCCTTACCTTGCCAGTTCTCAGGTCCAACCTCCCTACCCTCCAAGAAAGCATCTCACAGGTGCACCCACAAGCATCTGGAAAAACATTTGACAATAAATGTCCTTTTTATAATACCAACTGTGGCACAAACCTGAAAGGTAATTTTAGGTCAGCCTCTCAAGGGGTTCAATGAGTTCAGTTTGTTTCTGCTGTGTGTGTTGTTTCACTGGAGGTAGGGCAGGGCAGGTCTGATAGCTTTGTTTAAGGAAGTACTCCATGGGTATTCTGCATTAAATTACTATTTTGTGTTCTTTGGTTATGAAAAGTTTCAGAAACCTTGCCATAGAGGACTACACCAATTCGGGGTCCTTTAAATTCCATCTTTCTGCTTATTAATATCATTTTACTGAAAGGCATTGTAACAAAGAGGTATATTTCTTCTTGTCCAAATGGATGGTGTATGTTTAGTTTGGGTCACAAATGAAACATAAAAGCTGGTTAAGGTCTTGGTAGAATAGATCAGGTACAGCCTTTTTCTGATAGTGTTCCTTGGGAATCATATTTGGATTAATTTACACACATATTTGTGCTTTGCTTTGGGCATTACTATTGAGATCTTGCAGAGAGAGAGGGAAGGAGAAAGAGAGAAACGAGGAGGAGGGAATGGAGGAAGGAAGGAAAACAGGAGGCACCAGTAGTTGATGGCATAGTGAATCAGTAGAAGTTGGAGGAGGATAAGGAGGGGAAGGAGGGAACAAAAAGAAAGGAAACCAGCAACCACGTGACTACCAAGCCCAAATCCAGTTTTGGTTAAAGAAAACAAGTTTTCTTGACTGAGGAAAATTTTAACATCTCAATTAAAGCAGCCCCATAGAATGTATCAAAAATGAAGCAATACTTAAAATTTTTTTTTTCTTTCTGAGGAACATCTTCCTTTCTTTTTGGTAACACAGAAGTCAGATTTCAGTTGCTGGAGCAAATGTTTTTCAAAAGACATGACTCACTTAATTTTCCTGACAATGTGTGCAGTTATGTTAGAAACTTGCGTACTCTTGGGAAGGGCCATGAGACACCAGCAAACCACAACGCCGATAGGAGCAGCTATATCTTGATGTGCTAATCTTGTAACTTTTTTACTCTGTGTGTGTGTGTATGTGTGTGCTCGCGCGCGCGTGTGTGTGTGTGCGCGCGCGCGCCCCCCTGAGCGAAGTGCGGGCCTTACTCTTTGCGCTGTCGTTAATACTTGGCTACTACGGTCGGACCAGTAGGAGCCAAAGTTAGTAACTTGGTAAGAATTATTATTTCTCTTTTTATTCTGTCTCTTAGGAGTTCTTGATGTATAGCTTCTTGAAAACTGGTTTTAAAAGGATGTGATTTAAACAAACAAAGCAACCCCTTTATATCGAAGGCTGGAGTGTTTCCAGGATAACCCTTCAGCTCACCAGGGCAGAGGTGGGGATGGGGGTGGGACTGCAGAGGTGGGGATGGGGGTGGCACTGCGTACACCTTTCCGATTCGGTTTCTGCCCGCATTACACTTTCATTTTGGTAATCAAGGACATATTGCTACATTTAAGGAGTCAGGAACAAGTCAGGAGCCAAAAAGAGCTCCCGGTTGTGAGAGAGGAAGGCGGTCACCCCTAATAAAATAACTAAAGATGCCCCCAGCAGTAGATTAGTGAAGTTTTAAATCTGCATACATCTGGAAAATGGGTGTAAACTTTAAGTCGCCGGCCCTGTTTGCAGACTGGAAGGAGGGAAGAAACTTTGAGGCCAGAACGCTCCAAAGCGAGGGCAGTGCCTTCTTTACCGAAGTTTTCTCCTCCCGTACACCGAGAGGGCATACTTTTATTCCACCTCTCCCAATTGTGCATCCCCCTCCTCCATCAGTCAGTAAGTCCCCTTTAAGAGCCAGAGGCCGACTCTCCCTTTCTCCTCCCAGTCCCCCGCCCTTCACACCTTGGGTGGGAAAAGAGACTGGGGTGGAGTGGCCGGAGAGGCGGGAGGGGCGGGATCATGGTGAACGCTCCAATGGGCGCCCAAACTGGCCCGCCGTGGACCCTGGCAGCCAATGAACAGCGGCCGGGGGCGGGGCGGGGCGCTGTTGCAAAGCATCCAACGTGGGCCGGCAGGAGGCCGCGGGCGGCTGAGCCCAGGGGGTGTGTGAGGGCGAGCGGCCGGGGGCGGGGCTTCGGAACTGGCCCGGGCTGGGCCGCTGGGAAGCGAGCGGCGAGAGGCTGATTGTTCGGCCGCGAGGTCTGCGGGGTTCTAGCTAAGCGGAGCGGCGTGCGGAGCCCGGGACCGCGCGGGCGCGCTCTGCCTGAGGCGCCGGGACAGCTAGGCGCACCGGGCCCTTGGAGCACTGCGGGGGTGGCCGCGTCGTCCAGCCCGGAGTCTGCAGCTGGACGCTTGGAGCCGCGAGGAATATGCCTACGGGCGCAGAGCTTCTGCTGTGAACCCGAGCTCCTTGCTCGCAGCGGCGGCGGCACTTGGTGTGCGCGGGGACTCCGAAGCCCGGCCAGGAGCGTGGCGGGGGAACGAGGAGCGTCAGTCAAGCACCTTTTGCTGGGCTCCGTGGGGTTCTCAGCGAGCACGGACGGGTCGGCCCGGATGGGCGCGGGGTTCGCGGCCCCCTCCGGGCTCTGCAGAGTAGCCCAGGCACCGGGGGCCCCCTGAGCGCCAGAGTCGCTACCGCAAAGAGAACTTATGCTGGCAGCCATGCCCCGGCACTGAGCCTAGTGCGGAGCGGAGCTCCTGCAGGCCCGCCCGTGCCGGCGGTCGCCCCGGACTTCGCAGCCCCAGCACTGGGAGTTCGCTGCGCGCTCCAGACAAGATGGCGCGGCCGGTCCGCGGAGCGCTCGGGGCCCCGCGCCGCTCGCCTTGTCTTCTCCTCTGGCTGCTGCTGCTGCTTCAGCTGGAGCCCGCATCGGCCACAGCCGGCCCGCGGGCGCCCTGCGCCGCCGCCTGCACTTGCGCTGGGGACTCTTTGGACTGCGGCGGGCTCGGGTTGGAGGCGCTGCCAGGGGACCTGCCCGCCTGGACGCGGAGTCTGTAAGTGCCGCCCTTTACGCCCTCCTCGCGCCCCGGGGGGCTGTCACTTGCGAACGGGACAGCTAGGGTGCTTCTCCGAAAAGGGGCTACACATTGAGTTGCGTGTGTGTCAGCTTTGAATGAGCTGCAAAACTGTTAGTGTGGGATTGTAGTGGTGACATGGTCCTTGGGGATCTGGAGGAGACTGCGTGCGAAGAAGTCTGGATGGGAAAAGTGTGAGTCTCGTGAGTGTGTGGAGGTGCACGCGCGTGAGTCTTTGGGATCTTCAGGCGGGAAGTGTACCTCGTGGGGGGAAGGATGAGATCGAACGTGGGTCTTTGGGGTCTTAAGGTGAGCGAATGTGGGTCTTGAGGTTCTGGAGAAGAAAAAGTGTCGTAGGGGTCTGGAGGTGAGTGAGCGTGGCTCGTGAGGGCCATTTGGGAGTTGCTGAGTGGGTGGGAGTGTGGCGGTAAGAGGGTGAGTGAAAAGTCAGGAGATAAGTGTGCATGTGTGGGTGGAGAGCGGGAAACATCTGGAGGGGAGAGTGTGAGGAAGTCTGTCTAGGGGTCCGCGAGTGTTTCTTTTTCCCCTCTCCTATAATCCACCTCTCTTGTCTGAGCTGCTCGGCCTTTCAGTGGGTAATGAATGAAGGTGACTTTTGGCTCCAGTCTTCCATTTACATCATTTATTAGTGAGAGTGTGCGTAGCCTTCTCCTCATCCACCAGTCTGGTGGCCTGACTTGGCTCTGGCCCCCCGCAGAAAAGTCTGGAGGACTCCCCGAGTTGAGTTAGGGGACTCTCAGTTCCTGGAGATCTATGACTGCTGGAAGTTGGTCCTTTCCCCCCGGTTGGCATCTTAGGGAGCTGTGTTCCAGACCCTTCCTGTCTGCTCCCTAGGGAACTCCTAGGGCTTGCCGATCCAGTGCATCTTGGGGCCCACCCTGTAGCATTTCTCCTCTATAAATGGTGCAGATGAGTCTTGGAGTAATGCTACTTCGGGAGAGGGCGTGAGACTCGGGTGCCAGACTCTGATTTCAGCAGAGTGTGTTAACCTGCAAGAGGCTCATCTCTGTGCCGTCAGGATTTTGGGACTTGGTGGGCCACTTCTCAGGAAAACACAAATACGGAGTTGTGTAAACATGGCAGAATGTCATAACCTTTTAAAATTTCTAACAAATCTGCTTCATGAGTCAAAATCCCGTCCAGCTATCAGTAATTAGCATCTCTGCGGAACTGTTAGTACCTTCCAGAAGAGGCCTAGGTTGAATAGTCTGCTTTTTAGTTGAATAATTGGACATATTCCTAGAACATACAAGAGTCACAGTAGTAACCTCAGGCGTGACATTCACTCTCCAAAAAGAGAAACAAAACTGGTGACACCAGTTTTAACCAACACCTGTGGCTTGACGTAAGAACATGTGGTCTGAGACTCAGGCTGCCATAAGGGGAGAGAAGTTAATTCCTTTCCAATGTGAAGATCCTGTGTCTCTGAGAGTTAACAGATCCGTTAACGTTCCACACTGCTTAGCGACCCATCCTGCGCTGGTGTGAAACTCGACCCTTATGCACAGGATTTCTCTTCAGCATTCTGCTGCTGCTTTGGAATTCCCTGACTTAGGGAAAACCAGTGGTCAGGTGGTGGGATTTTAACACAGGTGGTGGCCATGTAAATTAATGGGAAGTAGACCCCAGAATTGCCATTTGGTAGTATTGTATATAGCTGGGGCAGTCTGGGGGTATTGTGGGTTTTTTACATACTCTAAAGTAGTTTATTTTATTTTATTTTTTTCAAGTCATGGAATCAGAGTAGCTGCTTAAGTGTTCACCTGTTGGAATAGTGACTCCCAATGTCAGTGTTGGTTGCGTCATGGGCAAGGCACTAATTTCAGAAGTGGGGGGTTTCTGGCAAGGACAGGGTGTCCTCTTGTTTTCACTTTCCTATGGCCACAAGATCCTCTTTGCCTTGCCGTTTAATTTTTGGAGCAAAACTACTGGTTTTGTTTGGGGGGCTTTTGTCGCCTAAAGAGTGATATTTCACAAGTCATAAATAACTTTAAAGTTGCAGTGTTTTCTCTTTTCCCAACACATTTGATGATCCGTGAATACAAAACTAGCTATTTTGAACTTCAGGAGACTTGATTATACTGATTATGGTGTTAACTGATTAGGTTTTAAGTGAGTAGTATGGCCTCTGGTTAGTATGTGGCAATACAGTATTCAGTACAGAAATGTGTGTCCTTTGAAAAAATGTTTGTGAAGTTTGTTTGTTTTTCTTCTGATTAAAGAACAATTAGGTAAATATTTCCCCCTCCGCCCCCAGACTTCACATTTCTCCATTTAAGTCCTTAGTCTAATTCTGAATTTTCCATCAGGATATTTATGTTTTATATTCCTGGCTATGATTCAGTAAGACTTGAGGGGAGAAAGTCTCTGTCTATATATATAATAAAATACGTTATACCGTCACCAACTTTACACCCTCTGAGTCCATTGTGTCTAGAAAGTGCGTTGAGCTAGTTTATAACCCCATGAACTAGATTTACTACTGCAGCTAGTTTAATTTCAGGCTGTGGGTTTGAGATAGAAGGGGACCTGTGGCTTTACGGAGCTTTTTTTTTTTTTTTTGCTTTTGTAAACAGTACATCTAATTTTGGAGTTGCTGTTAAGCCCCGCATAAGGAAAGTAAAAGTCCTTAGTGGATGTAAATGCAGTTGGAATAACAGAACTGGAATAGTGCTGGGAGAAGGAAAAATGTGTTCGTTCCTGGGGCCTGAGGATAACTTATTCAACACAATAACTTATAGTTGTAGTAGTCGAGCCATAACTGAGTCTGCCATCCCATTACGTAGGTGAGAACGGCCTAGTCCAACCAGCACACTCATAAATAGCTCCCAGCTCTGCCAAGCTTTCTTCAAACTTCCCAGAACCTTAGAAGACTCTGAACTTCTTAGAACTCAGATGTTTTCTTTCTTTGAAATTGCTTTGGGGGAGTGTGACTTCAGAAGCTGTTTAAGATGCATTAAACACAATTTACCTTCGACTTTTGTCTGTGGCATAAAGTTGAGCAGAGCTTTCCTTGTTCACAGGGTCTGGCAGCTCAATGATGAGCTAATGGGACTGCGATAGGAAGGCAGGCAGGCCCTGGAGGAGGAACCACTGATTCTCAGCTTGGAGGGAAGATGACTTGGCGTTCGAAAGCAAGGACGCTCCCTAAAGGTCACCGAGTGTGGTCATTCTAACTCATATTAAGACAAATGTATTGATTGGTTCTCTTTGTGTTTTGTCTCCCTACCTGTTTGCAGTACCAAACCCAGGGGACTCAGTCGAACTTCTTTTTCAGTTTGGGCACCTAAGTGGTACTTAGGATTATATTAGAAAACAAAACGCAAGCCCCATGGTGGTTCCCATTGTTGTTGGGGAGCAAAGAGGGCCTTTGTCTTTCAAATTTTACAGCTGTGCTGGAAGGCCCAGGTGTGCAGGGTGTTGTGAATTAAGGGTTTGGAAAATAGTTTCCATCCTGTTTATGCAAATTAGATCTAAAGTGCATAGGACCAAATTGTTTCAGAACCAAAGCTAAGATTCACGCGTGCGCGCGCGTGTGTGTGTGTGTGTGTGTGTGTGTGTGTGTGTGTGTGTGTTTTAAGAGGTAGATAATGGTCTGCATTGCCTTAAGGTCTTCCTTTCTGCCCATTTTCCTATCACTTAAGAAGAATTCAGCAGACCATGAACATCCAATTCTCGGGGATGGACAGGTTTGTTCTGAAGAGGGAGCCCGTCCAACACAGGGTAATGGCAGAGAGAAAATCTGAGAAGTGCAAGTGCTTTTAAAGTTTGGGGGAGCTTTAGCCTGAGCTCAGAGTCCCTTTCTTTTCAAGTGTCTGAAGCCTGGCTTGACCTCCTCTGCATGATGGAGCACCTATCTGATATGTCGTTGTTGTTTAGCCACGAAGTAGTGTTCAGGCTCCTCTGTTCATGAAATTTCCCCAGCAAGAATACTGGTGTGGGTTGCCATGTCTTTCTCCAGGGAATCTTTCCAGCTCGCATCCCCTGCTTGGCAGGCAGATTCTTTACCAATGAGCCACCTGGGAAGCCTTCATCCCTTATGACACTTTTTTTTTGAATAAGGGCAAATCAGGGAAGTGAAATTGGGTGCCTTTTTTAGACACAGGATTTAAGTCCCTTTGATGCAAAATTATGGTCATAAAATCTAAGTTTTGAGGACTGAAATTAGGAAGTGCCCAGAGACCCCAAAGCCCAAGGTGTCTCTTGCCTATAGTGTATGTCAGGGCTGTTCCTGCCGCCTTTAACAAGGGACAGTTTTAAAAAGAAGCATGCTCATCTCTTTTCATATTTACATCAGGTCACCAGATTTCCCAACCTTTGGACTTTTGAATGTGTTGTGGGCAGTACTTCTTCATCTCCAGAAGGATGACAATTCTGTGCAGAGTAATCAGATCTGGGTCCCAGTGGATGTCCAGCTCCACGGGACTTCCAGCTCTGCCCCAGGGGCTGTAAGTCTCTTTCCCTTTCTATTAATGCCTAGGCCTGAATTCCCCACGCAGCCTTCCCTGAGCACATTGGGATGACCTCTGGTTGACCTTACTCTCCCTCAGACACCATGCTTACAATGAAAGGGCCTCTCCCCCATTCTGCAGAGGTGTCTCCCTGGTGCAAAGCCTTTTCAGCATCTTCTCTTTCAGGGTGGACAGGAATGCAAGAGAGCCGCTAGGGTTTTGTGCGACTTAACAATACTCCCAGCCTAGCTCTCTGCACCTGCTGCAGCCCCAGAGGTCTGTTATCTGGGGAAGGAGGTGGTTTAAAATAGCCACTGGTTATTTCAAAAGTGACATCCACCAGAGAGGGAAATCTGCTGAAGGGAATCATTGAACTGAAAGTTGCTATAAGCAGTCAAGGATGTTGATTGTACCAGTATCTCTGGTTTAAAACTTAGAGGGATTCCTCTGACTTAGCCCATAGGTTTAAAGACCAAGTTTCATGAGCAAGCCTGATTTTCAATGACTTGTGAATGAGCTTGGGGACATTTACTCATTGGGGACCTTTCTCCTCCTCAGCAACTGCAATTTGAAACCCTGGGGGTCTTTTAGAGTAGAACTCTGGGGTCTATTAATATTCAGAGCTGTTTACAATGGATGCAGTTTCAAAGGCTGGAGGCATTGTCTTGAGACAGGAGGAGGAGGGGTAGGAGGAAGATTCCCAGGCAGAGGAGGGGAAATACATCTAAAAATCCCCAGTGTTTCCTGGCCGATGGGAAATTGAGGAACCGTTAGTGGTGGTGTTTAACGACTTACGCATGTCATTGAGCCTGTGGCCCATTCCGTCTACGTCCTGGCTTCCGTTCATAGTGTGTGTCAGTACTGTGGTTGTCTTCTGCGTTTGTTTCATGTTAAAGCGTGGGAATCTGTCACAAACTCAGATCTGTTCGTATTTCCCCAGAGAAATAGGACTTTGGAGACCAGAGGTAAAAATTCACACAATAGTTAACTCTCTTGGAGTTATTTTTTCTGTATAACTGTGGGGTTTAAAATGGCAATCCAGACTTACCTATTAATTGGCCAACTATATGAGTAGACTGAGAAATTTTCTGTTGAAGAACTTGATACAGGACCATTGTTGCCATGAAGCAAAATGAGTAGTTAAATAAGGATTATAGAAAAAATGTAACTTGTGGTTTGTCTATGGTCTGATTGAAAGTTGCTAATTTGTATCCTGGTTTTTAGGGTTTTGAGGGGTATGCTTATGAATTTTTCTTAGTCAAAGGCTTTATGCTTTATACATTTTTCTACTAATATGTTTTATATAATTTAGTACTTTATGTGTGGTTTCAATATACTTTATGCATAATCTTCTAAAACACAAGCTGTAAACCCAGTCTACTTATAAAAGTCACTCTGTTTTTTAAAAAGCTGCTTCCCTGTTCCCCTGGATTTCGTGCTTTTGGTGTCCTGCCTTCAGCTCTTCTCTTTGTCCTGTAGCTGGGCATGTGATGCCCAGTTGTTCCTCAGGTCTTGGTTGGGTTAGTGATGGAGGAAAGAGCGGATGAGGGCATAGCTTCCTTTATTCTTCTCTGGTAATGATTTGGATGCCTCCTCCCTGCTGATGGCACCCAGTACTCACCATTCACTCCACAGTAGTGATGATGAGAGTGGAAATTACTTCTAGGGTCCATTCCTGGCTCCACCACCCTACAGCTAGGTGTGTGATTTGTGGTGAAACTCTTCCCTTTGTTTCTAAAAGAAGGAATCATAATAGTCTACCTTAAGCTGCTGTGAAGACAAAGTTAGGCGATACGTGTATTCAGCCTAATCCAGTGTGGGTCAGTCACCTTGCTGATGATTCAGAGCATCGGAGGCTAAGACCGCCGCCCCCACCCCCACCTCACCCCCACCCCACCCCCCGCCTTTAACAGGTTTCGTATCCTCTTGTGGCGTGGCGGGTCTCTCCAAGTCCTGGTGACAGAGGCTTCCTGGGAAGAGTGCTTTCCTGACATGAAGATCTCACTTGTTGGGAGCAGGTGGCAGGGCTCAGACCCCAAGTGGCCTTCTGCCATAAAGTTTCTAGTGATATGGATACAGTGAAGCTTTGTGTGCCCTAGGGAAGCTCAGACAAATTCAAGGGGGAACTCTGTGAACTGTTGCAAAAAATTATACAAATTATGCAATTAGCAAAAAATGATTGAGGTAGTTTATAAATGTATTCCAGTTGTGCAAATACATCTGTCTATTGAGCATTACCCTCCTGGGAGGTGGGGTATGGGAAGGAGGCTGAGAAGTGAGAGGCCCTTAAACTAATAATTTTATCCTATTATTTCTCAGGGTTTCATTGAAACTGATCCCTACCGAGAAGCTCGGTCAATTGCTTGGAAACATGCAGGTGCACTCTTCCAAACAGGGTTAGGTTACAAAGTCTGGGGCTGGCTGAATCCTCTGCTGTGCCCACTTCTCTTTGGAAATGTTTGAGGGAGGAGGTAGTGTGAAGGGAGATGATTGTGGGCTGTTTTGCACAGGGCTGGAGATGTCTGACATTGTTTGTGTGTTCGGTTTGTCTGCCATCGTGCAGTAACTTTGTAGGGGACATGGGCATTGAGCACAGGGTCTCCCGTGGAATCTGGCAAGGATGCCACCTGAAAAGCCGTTTGCTTTTCTTGCCCCTGCACCTGTACCTGCCTCCCTTCCCCCATGAATGACCGTGATTCACAGCCTTGCCCACATGAACGGCTACGATTGTTTGCGTCTTTATTACTATTTAATCTAGCATAACCAGTAAAGCCCATTGTGTGAACAACCAATCCGTTCATCTCCATAAGTCCTAATACATCTTGATTTCCTTATGAACCAGGATGCAGGTTCCAATCACTGCTCATTCAGTTTATTTTGGCAAAAGGTGGCCTTCAGAGAGTTTAAAGAAAGCATGACCTGTCTTCTTTTGAAGCACTTTGCATTGATTATTCTTTAAACTTTTATGGTGCCCAAGTCTCTAATCTTTTTTGATCTGTAGGTACTTTTTTTTTTTTCTTGAGGTCTCTTATTATTGGGAAGAAAATGAATCAGAGGAGTGAGGTTCTGTCCTGCAATATAATTACCTAAATGTTGAGAAACAAGATAGTGGAGAGTTAAGTTTTTTTTTTTTTAGCTGATTAAAAACAAATCATACAGCTTCATCTTCTAAGACTGTATTATACAGTATTTAGGAGGGGTCCCCCCACCCCCACCTCCTCTTCCTATCCTTTGCTCCTACCACCCGTTTATACTTTGCTGTTCCAGTAATTTCACACTTATCTTGGTCAGGGCGTACACTGCACTGATAAAATTCTTCCTCACTGGATTACCTACTTGATGATGGCCTGTTAGATATACAGTGAGAAGAATCAAGCACTTTAGAACTAAGGAATGGATAATCTCACTTTATTTCCAAATTTTGTAGTCACGGTGCTCTTCGTTGGTACCCCCAGCTTTAGCACTTCAAGCTGGGTGAAAAGGCATTGACACCCCCCTCCCCCTGCCACTGGTAACCACTAGTTTGTTCTCTATATATGTGAGTCTGCTTCTTTTTCTTTATGTTCATGACCTTGTTGTATTTTTTTAGATTCCACGTATAAGTGATAGCATATAGTGCTTGTCTTTTCGTCTGACTTGTTTCACTTAGCCTCATGCCCTCCAGGTCCATCTGTGTTGCTTCAGATGGCAAATTTCATTCTTTGTGACTGGATAGTTTTCCATCTTACATGTCTGTTTGGATGTCACAGCACATCTTCTTTATCTGGTCATCTGTTGATTGATTAGCACTTAAGTTCTTTTATGTATTGGCAGTTGTAAACAATGCTAGTATGAACACTGAGGTGCTTGTATCGTTTTTAATTAGTCTTTTTGTTTGTTTTTTGGACTTATACCCAGGAGTGGGATTGCTGGGTCATATGGTAGGTCTAGTTTTAGTTGTCAGAGAAGGCAATGGCACCCCGCTCCAGTACTCTTGCCTGGAGAGTCCCATGGACGGAGGAGCCTGGTGGGCTGCAGTCCCTGGGGTCACTGGGCATGACTGAGCGACTTCCCTTTCACTTTTCACTTTCATGCATTGGAGAAGGACAACCCACTCCAGTGTTCTTACCTGGAGAATCCCAGGGACGGGGGAGCCTGGTGGGCTGCCGTCTATGGAGTCGCGCAGAGTTGGACACGACCGAAGCGACTTAGCAGCAGCAGCAATTTTAGTTGTGCATTTTTGAATAATTTATGTATTTATGACTGTACTGGGTCTCGTTGCTACGCAGGCTTCACTCCAGTTGTGATGAGTGGGGTCTGGTTGGAGTGTGAGGGCTTCTCACTGTGCTGGCTTCTCGTTGTGGAACAGGACCGCTCTTGGGGTTTAGCAGTCGCAAGAGCCGCGGCTCCTGAACCTCGAGCACAGGCTCAGTAGTCGTGGTGGATGGCCTTCGTCACGCCGCAGCATGCGGGGTCTTCACAGCTCAGGGACTGAACTCGTGGCTCCTGCATTGGCAGATGGATTCTTTACCACTGAGCCGCCAGGGAAGCCCAATTTTTATATTTTTGAGAACCCTCCATACTGTTTTCATATTGACTACCAATTTACATTCCCACCAACAGCGCACCAGGGTTCCCTTTTCTCCACACCCTCCCCAGCGTTTGTTATTTGTGTTATTTTTTATAATGGCCTCTTTTGTTTAATCTATGCCTTAATAGACTTGTCCCCATGGTTTTGTTTTTTTTTTTTCTGGGGGGGGAAGCAAATCCAAGCATATCACTTCATCTGAAAATATAGATAGGTTAAAAAAAATTAAGATACATTTATTTTTGAGATATAATTTACATATATTATTTGCTATAGGGTGGTTTAAAGAAGTGTTAACTGTAACAGCCTTTTGAGGGGGGAAAAATCATTTAAGTCTGTTTTTCCAAAGGGAGTTTTTGGTAAACTGAACCTTTAAAGAATGTTTATTGAGCACATAGTGTGTGCGCTCAGAATACAGTTTCGTCTCTCTCTGTCTCCTCTGTCTGTCCTCTCTCTCCTCTCTCTCCTCTCTGTCCTCTCTCTCTCTCTCTCTCCTCTCTCTCCCCTCTCCTCTCTCTCTCTCCTCTCTCTCTCGGTACTTAGTTCCTTTGTCCCATTGTCCCTTTGCCTGAAATGTGGTAATTCTGAGGAACTCTCATCTCTCCCCATGTAGCTGTTCATTGGGAAGTTTCTTCTATGCTGTTAATTATTGATTAGAATTATTTTGTGAACGAGCGTAATTCCAAATGGGTCATTTAAAAAGTGATATTTCAGGTACTATTGGTTAATAGAGGGGTAATTAGCTATTGGTTGTAGTTAAAGTCGTGAGTCTGAATCAAGTTAACTATTGTTTACTTTGTAAGCATGACCCTCCAGCTGTGGCTACTTGAGCCTGCTTTAAATAGAGTGAGAGGCACCCTGGAAGAAAATCCCCCCAAAGCAAAGAACTATGTTCCTGGAACCCTCTGTGCTTGATTTAAACTTCACACGGATTTGAAAATGCTTTTCTTCAAGTAGCTGGAGAATGGTTTGGTTTGGTTTTGTCAAAGTGCATAGTTTAATTTCTCTGCAGCCTGTTACTTTGTTGGTTAGGAGAGACTTTTAGAATGGATTTCATGCTGGTTGCAGCTTAATTAGCAGTCCGAATGGGAGTTACATACCAATCCACTTGATCACAGTCTGTGGAATGATTTCCATATTCTGTTTGTGAAAATCTAATTCTGTATGGATCCTGTGGTGTTCGATGGTTTTAAAAGCTGTCCTACATGTCAGGTTAAATTCATGCATGTATTAAGCTTAATAAAATTTATATGGTATATGATTAGATACCATCTTACAGGGCATTCTGTGTTTAGGGAAGTGGAAGCACACACTGCAGGGGTTAAGAAAGATCTACAGGGTGGGAGGGCACTTAAAACTGAGAAATTCTGACTGTGAGTCTAATTTCTACTTTATAAATTAGGAGAACGTTGTTGTTTCATCTGATTTCTGCTGTGCAGGACCTTGGTCCAGTACTATGCATCTTGCCTACATTTTAGTTTTCATTTTATTTTTAATTAAAATTTTTTTCCCTTGATTTCTTCCCTACACCTGGGCTGGTGTGAATTTCTGGCACACAAGCTCCCAGAGCTTGCAAAACTTCTAAACAGCCAGCAGAGCTTGTTGCTTCCAGGAAGTCGGTTGTTGATCCAGCAAAGTGATGGATGCAGAAACTCCAGCTCAAATGGAATGGATTTCCTTTCTCTTTGGAGGAGAGGAGACCCAGAAAGCGAACTGAAATGTTTTGTAACTCTTAAAGTCTGCCCCATCCCAAATTCCTCTGAATGTTTTCTCAGATTTGGTGTCTGTGTGGGACTCTTGGCCACAGTGGTTTGGCTTCATCGATGGTTGTGTTTTGTCCAAGAGAAAAATCTCCTATGGAGATTTTTGGATCCTTTCACAAGTTCATTTGAAACAGAACTGTGAATTGATTAAATTATATTGAATTTCAGACTATCCTAAAATAAAGACTGGCGGACCTCAAATATTATTTGGGGAGTGGGGAGGGGAGGGGGCAGTGTAGGGAACTGCATTGTATGTGAAATCTCAAAACTCCCTGCATCTTTCTGAGCAGAAAGGAGCTAACATTGTCATTAAGCATCTTAAAGGGGTTCTGGACCAAAGAGGGGTAAAAACTATTGACCTAAAAGGGAAAAAACTAATAGTTGTCTTAAAGCTGTGAAGGCAGGAGTGTGGACGGTTGAGAAAGTGGCTGGACATCTGGAAAGTTTGGGGTTTTATCCCAGTTCTGCCCCTGCTTGGCAGTGTGATCTTGATCTGATCAGTTCATTTCCTTTCTGTAAAGCGATGTATGATTTCTAAGGCTGCTCATCTCCAAGTATAGGAGTCTATCTGAATTGAAACAAAGAAGTAATAAACTTACACTACTTAGTGAATGGTAAGAATCAGTCAATTTACTCTGTGTCTAGGATACTTAACTTCAGTCACCTTGCATGTTTGGTGCTTCTGAGTGGTATCCTTGTTTGGATGCCCCCAGGGAAGTAAAGGGAAACAGGGTGGGCATGTGGGACTCTCACGAGGGCACCTCCTGTGGTCCTTTAGCAGTTTCTGAAGGGGGGGCATGTACTCCACCGTATTTCTTCATTTGATCATTGCCTCTTTTTCCCACTAACCCAAAGAAAACCACAGAAGCTGGTGCAGACCTACATTAGATCTTTGATTTAGCCTTTTAAGATCTCGTCACAAGAGGCAAATAAATTAAGGTCCTGTGTTTTCAAAGAGTCACTTGTCTCCCCTGCCTTTCTTAGGGCCGCTGCAGGCAGCATCGCTCTCAAGCCAGCCATCGGTGAATGACTAGACGAGCACCTGTAGCAGATCCGCTAGTAATCACTCGAGCAAGGGCAGCAGCTCCCCACCACGTCTGTCCTCTCTGAGCTGGCTTGCCATTGACAACATGCAGGGAACATTGCGGGTATCAGAGGAGCTGTTAACCCTTTTACCAAGGAGCTCTTTTGAGGGTGCCTTTCAAGGTGGAAACTCAAAAGCATGTTATGTCCATACTGTCAGATCAAGGTCATACTATGCCCAGCACATACTACGTCCATACTAAGTCCAGGGGCCTGATTTTTGCAATTTTGAGGTCTCTCTCTTTCTGGTCAAGCAATTTACCCATCTGCATTGGGTCTTCATTGGTTCTCACTTGGTCAAACACTGGTTTTGAAAATCGTGATCTTTGTCATAATGAAACTCCTAAAAAGACATCATTTGTTACACCAAGTCTGGGAGCTTTTCTCCTCTGTGTCCTGAATATCCACCTTTCTTTCATGTGGAGTTCATTTGTGCCTTCAGTGGAAAGTCTTCAACTTTTTTTTCCCTTCCACTCATTCTTTATCATACACAATTTCATAAGGTGGAACCTTTCGTTTTTTTTTTTTTTTTTCTTTCTTTCTTTCTTTTTTTTTTTTTCCTGTAGAGCTAATTCTGGGAATCTGGAGCCCTGTTTGAGCTACAGCTAAAATGCAGTTAAGTTGGAGGCACAATTACTGGTTTGGAATTTCTTGAGAGGAAGGTTGACAAGAGTTAGGGACTACTTTAGGACTAAAGGAAATAGTCCAAAGAACTAGGCTTTCTTTCTTTCTTTTTTTTTTAAATACCCTCCCTTTCAGGCCTAAATGTGGCCTTTGCCCATGTGCGTTCTGAGATAGTCCCAGTAGTCCTCCCGCCCTTCCATGACCTTTTGTCAACATTAGACACACTCTGTGTTATTCACTTGACCTTGTTCTGGTGGATTTATTGTTTATATGTTGTCCTTCCCCAGAGGAATCTTGGAGTCTCTCTGCTTAGGTAAGTTTTCACACACCCTTGTCTCTTTTCTCTCCACTTAAGGCAGTAGGGATTGTTCGGTTTCACATGCCCAGGAATCACTGGGTCAGTATTTGTTTATAGCTCTACAGCTCTTGTTCTTGAGGCTTGGTGCACTTTTTCTGGGCTGAAAGGATCCCATGTGTTCATTGTGTCTGAAAAGGGTTCTGAAGTTCACCCTCCAAGTGAGATTACTCCTAATTGACCTTTGTGGAGGACTTCACAGAAGTGTATTTGGAGTTCAGGTTTACAGAGTAAAAGGCTACTTTCTTTGTGCTGAAGATCTGCTTTCCCATGGAGAGCCCAGCTGATGGGTAAAGGGATGAGTTCAGGAGCCTTCTTCAGTCGTGGCACTTCCAACAGTGTGGGCCTTCAGGGAGAAGTCATAGCTTATGGTTTGTCTGATTTTTTGTGGCGAAGAGCCCTTTTGGAGGGACTGTTAGAGCTAAAACAGAAATTATGGATGGGCTTCCCTTCCTTTCCCCTTTATCCTTATTTTCTGCTCTCTGCTTGAGAACCACTTCAAAGAATCAGATGTGTTGATGCCAGACGCCATGCAGTTATTGTTAAAAGAATTTGGAAATATAATTGAAAACAAACTTTGTCGAGCAGAGCAGATCTAGGCGAGTTCTTAACTTTGGGGGAGAAGGGAATTCCAAGTTTTTGCTCTATTTGGAGCTGATGTCTCCGAACACTTGTTCTGCGAGATGAATCATCTGTGAATTCTACATCTGGGAGTTATATATTGGGAAATGGCATTCTTTTTCAATGTAGAAGAAACACAAAGGCTTAAAGTTACAGTGTAGTTGGAAAATTCTAGTCAGAGTTTAAAAAAATAAAATGAGCATTGAGGTGAAATTGGCAGAGTAATTGGACATGAGATTGTGATTCCCGAAATAGACATGTCCATAAATGGAAAGCAATATGACCGCCACACTTATTTATTGGGCCCCCTCCCTTTGTTTTGAGACAGAAGACGTTTAAAAAATTTTTTGTAAACATCAACTAATCAGAATCATTAGTTATGGGAAATGTGACATTAGAGTCCAAATTTATTTTAGCATTTGTCTTGTACTTTTCAAGTAAGTTCAGGCCACAAAACCCAGGAAAAGGCCAGAACAGTACACCATTGTAGGGTCTGCTGGGGAAGAGAATGCTGTGTCCCTGTCCACTGCAAAGCGCCCTTCACGTTACCTGTGTGATGAGGGGTATTGGTGGTGGTGATGAAGCCAGCCATGCTTTTAGGTAGCACAGTGCTAACAGTGGCAGCACGCGTGCCTACTTCCGTGGGTGACCTTGGGCAATCTACTTAGCTTCTGAATGACTCCCTTTCTTTTTCATGTTAAATGAGGATAATCATAGAGCCCACCTCAGTGAAGTTATGGTGAGGGAGGACAAAACTGTAGTCATTTATAACTGTTAGAAGAGAGGCCCCAACACATAGCAGTAATCGTTTGCGTTTTTGCTTGAGGACACATGAACACAAACTCACTTAGCTGTCACCTTAACTCTGTGGAGTATCTTACATCTTTGTTATGCACAAGGCCCAGGGTGGTGGAGTAACCTGCCCAGAAACTAGCCCTTTGCCAGAATTAGAACCCAAACGTGACTACATAACTGTATTTAGAAAGACTTCAGTAAGATTGGTGTCATCTGCTTTCGTGTGTTTGTCTGGCATCCCCTTCAAGTCTGTGAATCCCTGGAGCCCCGTGATTGGTCCTTCGCCTCCTTGGTGGCCTGAAGCACCTAACACGGTTCTAGGTGTAGGGCTGGTGCTCCATAAGTGGCATCTGGAACGTGACCTGGAAGGGCACGTGTCTTCGTCGGCAGGCTGGTGTGTCAGCATCCGTTTCTGGTGTGCCCCTCTGGTGCAGGGGGTGGCAGCCTGTGCATATGTCTCGCCATCTGTTGTTTATTGTTTCTGCGAGGTTGTGGTTTGTGTTCTGTTCCATGTTTCTTTGGTTTCTGGAGCAACTGCGAATATTATATGCCCGGGGATCAAAAAAAGTAAACTATTTATAAACAGTAAAGTATCCTTGGGTTTGGAAAGTGTTTTTCTCAAATGCGTGTGTATTTGGTGGCTTTGTTATAATCCCACTGATGTATTGGCAGACAGTTTGCAGATTGAGGCACATTTAAAAGATGGGCAAGTCACAGGCCCGCCTTGTGTAACTGGCTTACAAAGAGCCTTGGTGATAAAGCCCTGGTGTTAATGCTGACCTGAGTGGTGTATTTTTAACTCAAGAACGTATAAACAGTTAGGCCAGCCGATGGAGTGTGCACTCCGCCTGTGATCCTTGGCGTGCCTTGGGTGTGCAGCCCTGTGAGCTGTGCCGGGAGACTGCTATGGCCATCAGTGAGCCACTGCCCGCTTCCCCACTGCCTTCATTTTATAAAAAGATTATATCGGAGAGATGGAAAGAAGGTGGAGTTCATCAGTTATTTGGTGGATCAGTTTTATGCTCAGTTTTCTTCTATACTTTCTTTGTGTTATGCTGACTTTACAGAAAATAAAGAGCTTTTTACTCTCCTCTCTTCCACCCACCACCCCCCACCTCAAGCCGTGGGGGTCTTGGCAGAGTTACACGTTAGAACATGGGATTCCCACTGCCTAACGCTCTGGGCATCCACCTGCCTCTCAAGCTTCATCTTTCCTTCCCACCTGGTTCCGTGCATCCCGGCCACCAGGTGGGATTTTTTATAGGCTCTTTTAATACTCCATGTGTCACATGTCCCTTACACCTGTCCCTCTGCCTGAGAGAGGCGTTCTTCTCTCTCTGTCTTTCAGACTCCTGCTCCTTTCCCTTAAGTGTCTTCTCTTGGAGACCTTTGCTGGCCTTCCCTCTGGGTTAAAGAGTCCTGCCTCGGGGACCCTGCAGTACTTCACACAGAAGCCCTGCATCCTGATTGGAAGTTCTGCATCCTCACTCCCCCATTAAACTGTCAGCTCCCTGGAGCAGGGACTGGCCTTGGTTCTGATCCATGTGGTGCCCCAGAATCCCTTCCCAAGCCTCGCATACAGTAAATGCTCAGGACAGATCCTGGTATAGCTGGAGCTGTCAGTCCTCTCTCTGTGTCGTCCTGTAAGTCCTGCAGAAACACCTTTCCCAGACAATGGGGATCGTTGAGTCCTCCCAGGGCCTCAGCTGTCTGTCGTTTCCATACCTTGTCTATTTGATAGTTTTCTCCACCCTCCACCAAATATTTGTGTTGAAGAACTTAAAAGAATGGAAGAAGGAAGAAAGAAGTGGCACCCAAATGGAGATAGGACAGATGGGTGCCCCCACGTCCCAAGAAGGTTTGGCTGCTTTTTGGTCCCTCCCTCTGTTGTGGGAGGGTGGCTGTGAAATCCTGTAACCAAATATTGTTTCCTTTTTTAGTTTAAGCACCACACAGGACCTGCCTCCCTTTGGGGTCTCTGGTCTCCGTCCTGTGTGTTGTGTTTGCGCTAGGAGCCCATGGTGCCATTCCCCGCTGGCGCCGTGGTTTCCCCTCTGCTCTGGAGCCCAGCTTTGCAGAGTTGACACAGCAGGGGAGGGTTGCCTCTCACCTAGACCAGAGCTGTCTAGACACCCTTCCACTTGTGGTTTTTCTGCTCAGTTTATGCTGAGCCCTGGCCAGGCAGCTGGTTTGGGTTGCCTGGCTCTTCTTCATTTCGCTAAGACCTCTTCTTTGACAGAAGGGATGATCAGGCCAAGGCCATGTTTTGTTTTGTTTTTTCCTCCCTCTTTGTTGGCACATGGAAAGGCTGTTCTCCTTGACCAGATGAGTTGTAAGGACACTGAGGGCAGGTTACTATGTCCTCTGGTTCAGGCCAGAGTAGAGACTTAGTCTGTGGCTGGAGACATTTTGGGCAGATGGATTTCCAAGTCTGGCCCTGTTGAGCGCGCACCCCAGGCATGGGCAGTCCCCTGGACATGTTAATGAGAGGCAGTAGGGGAAGCTGTCTTCTCCCTGGTAAACTCTGCCTCAAATGTTTACTTTAGTGGTTTAGAGGCCTTGGGCTGTGATTCAGAGGAAAGGCCCTTTTGTACCTGGTAAGCCAAGGAAGGTGACTTCATGTGGAAGGAGTTTTGTGCCATTAACCTGATATCCCAGTTACATGCATTTATTTTATTTAATTTATCAATTATCCACACCATGAGACTTGTGGGATCTTAATTTAACCTCAACCAGAGATTGAACCTGCGCCGTTGGTAATGAAAGCTCGGTGTCCTAACCACTGGACCGCCAGGGAATTCCCTGTGCATTTTTTTAGTTACTTTTAATTCTCTGGTGACACATGGTAGGCATTGTATTGAATAAAGAGGAAACTGCACAAGAAAGAATAGTTAATCTTACTATCCAGTGGTAAATATTACCACCTTGGTATATAAATTTATATACACCACCTTGGTGTATAAATTTCCAATAATGTCTGTGGTTGAATACTATTACAAGTTTCATATATATAATATATATATATATATTTTAAAGAATCTTGGTTACTATTCAGTTGTAACTCTGCTTTTATAAAAAAATTTTTAATTGAGGAAAAGTTGACCTGTGACATTATATTAGTTTCAGGTGTATGTACAATAGAACATGTGCTTTAAGACTCAATATCATGAATATTTTCTCCAACTTTAAAGATTTAAATAACTATGATTTAAGTCATAATTAAAACTTCCCTGATATTGAATATTTAGATTGTTCTTTAACATCCTTATATGTTTATACATTTCTTATTTCCTTAAATCTAAATTGCTCTGGATATGCAAATTCCTAAGACTTGACAGGGCGGCTTCTAAGAGACTGGATTTATGATTTACATGTGAAACTGTGCCCATTTTCCCCTCACAAACTTGAGATTGCTTTCTTTCTCCAACCACACACCAGTTTAATACATGGAAATATCACTGGATTACTTTAATCTGCATTTCTTCAGATGGTAAGGCCAAAGATCTTTGCTGGTATTACCCATGGACTCTTCCTTTTTAAGTTTCCTTCTTTTTCTTAGGTTTAGTTAGCCAAAAAGCATCTCTTAGCACCCTCAACTGTGACCTTTGGGCTCGAACACACATGCAGTATCCCTGATACTCAGAGATGGGGTGTTTCTGAGGGCCTGGAAAGCCTCCCTCCCCGGCCCTGCCAAGGTGTAATTGCCTAGAAAACTGCTTCTGTATGGGTGTGTCAATTTCCTAGTTCACTTTTGCCTCTGAACTAGGAAATGTTTGTGTGTTCTTCTTAAAGCAAAGTTGATTGTGCGTCCAGGAGGGGGATGTCGCTGTGTCTTTGCGGGTCCCCTGAAGTCACCCCAGCCTGCAGCCGTGCCTGCAGAGCCAGCCTGTCTGTGCCCAGCCCTCCCCGTCTGTGGCCGGCGTGCCTGGCACCTCCAGCTGCTAGGAATCAGAGCAGATTAGCGTGGTGGAGAGCCCTTCAAGAACAGCTTCCAGCAAATGGAAATTATTTTAAAACAAATTGATGTGGTTTTTCTGTCAAACCTACTTGGAGCATAAACAAGGTTGGACTCTAAGCCACTTCCCTTCCACAAACGAGCCCGTGTTTAAAGTGTGGCTTTCGACAAAGTAAACATGGTCTCGAAAGTGAGTTGTCCTGGTGTGTGTCTGATTTGAAAAGTAAAAGTAGTGCCCTCCCCAGCATCCCTGTAGACCACCTGATTACCCTTGAGATGTCCCTTCTCACTCATCTGTCTTCCTGCCACAAATATCACAACTTCCTGGAAAGGTTTAAAAGGTAAGGAGTAATCTTGTGTTGAAAGGGGAAGAAACGCCAGGTTCATCTGTGCGGTAAGATCAACATTTTAATCTTACTCCTTTGCCAAGTAGGAATATCAAAAACATCTTGTGAAATACATACCTCTCATGTGAAGTGTAAGAGTGTGGACAGGTACCAACCCTCTGACCTGGGCATCTTTGAATTGTCTGCGGCTTATAACAGTTCTTCCGTCCCAGGGACAATGTCGACTTTATTAAATTGGCCACAGCTTCTCTAGAAGGCGAAACAATGCGTTTAATGTTCCTATTATATATTAATGAACAACCGGGCCAAGGGACATTTGCCAGAAAAGCTACAAAGTGAGAAAGTCACCAATATCAGAGTGAACTTTGCACTCTGAAAGTGTGAATGATGTCGGGTGAAAGAAGTTTATTGCATAAGGGGAGCAACTGGAATCTCTTTGATGTTGGTTAGCGTCCTGGCCCCATTAGACTTTTGGACTTCCCAGTTAACTGCATGTGTGCTGGCAAAGACTGTGCTGTGCCATGGTACCTGCAGTCTAGGGGGACACTTCTTGAACAGAAGGGACCAGCATCCCCGTTTGGAGAGAGTAGGGGCTGTTGGCCATTTGTATCTGCTTTCGATCAGCTTCAGTGAATTTTTAACATAAAACTGAAATGTAGAGTCTCACCCCCGCCCAGCTTTTCCCCTGGAAGGACTTTTCCTGAAATAGTATGCTTTTTTTCCCCTAAAATCTGCCGGCACCAACCACAGAAAGGGGTCAGATTTTAATCAATTAGATCTTAATCTAACCAATTTATTTCCTCCCCATTGTGGTGACACTTCCTCCTGCCTCTGGCTTGTTCTTAATTTTTGAAAGACTCGCCGTTGGGAAAACCCTGCTTTCCACAGCCTTATTAAATAATTACTCAGAAGAAGAAAAAATGCTCTTTTGAAATTCTGAGAATTTGTTTTCTGCGGGAGGATACATTCCAACTGAGGTTTTTCACTTCTCATGGGTTTGTGGACTGAGCTGTGGTCCTGAGTATAGTGCAGTTTAGGAAGCAAGAAGGAGTTGATGGGGTGGGAAGGATTTTAAAGGTGGTATCATGCCTTGAGCATCTGAAATGTGGACATTTTGCCTGTTCCCCCACTGCATTTATCTCCTAGCACTTAGAGAAAAAAGTTTATTTCTGCATCTGTGTGGTACAGAAGTATTATAGCTAGGTGGCATTTTCAGTCTGTAATTTTGAAAGCCTGCTAAAGCAAAAGTGTTTGTGTTTTGTTTATAATAGATTGATTAAAATGAAATTTAAATATCTAGAAGCCATCCTTTCAAACTATATGATTCAGGGTTTTTTCGTTTATTCACACAGTTGTAAAATCATCACTGCTAATTCCAGCACATCCTCTTCACCCAAGGACAAAACCCTGTTCCCTTAGCAGCCCCTCCTCACTCTTCTCATCCCCTGGCAACATCTGCTTCCTGGCTCTCTGGATTTGCCTATTCTGGACATTTCATATAAATGGAATCATACAAGACATGGTCTTTTGTGTCTGTATTCTTTCATTTGGCCTTGTGTTTTCAGGGTTCTTCCATGTTGTAGCATGTATTGGCAAATCTTTCCTTTTTATGGCTGAATAATATTCAGTGGGGAGGTATGAAGTGCTCTGTGGAGACCGGAAGCTGGGGGGAGGGCTGACATGTTGAACTTGAGCGGCTTCGGGGTAGTAGGCTGACACAGCTAATTGTATGGGTAGACCACATTGGGCTTATCCATTCATAAGTTGTTGGACTTTTTGGCTGATGCGATAATGCTCCTGTGAACATCGGTGTACAACATTTATTGTATGAATGTATGTTTTCATTTCTCTTGGGTATATACTTGGGATTGAAATTGCTGGGTCATGTGATATTTCTATGTTTAACTTTTTGAGAGTCTGCTAGGCTGTTTTACACAGAAACTGCACACCACCTTTTGCAATTTCATCAGCAGGGAATAAATGTTCCCATTTCTCCACAACCTCCGCAGTACTTGTTATCTCTGTCAGGTTAATCACAGCCATGCTAGTGGGTATGAAGCAGTATCTCCTTGTGGTTTTGATTTATATTCCCTAGTGACTAGTGACTTCCCTGGTGGCTCAGACGGTAAAGCATCTGTCTATAATGTGAGAGACGCGGGTTTGATCCCTGGGTTGGGAAGATTCCCTGGAGACGGAAATGGCAACCCACTCCAGTATTCTTGCCTTGAAAATCCCATGGACAGAGGAGCTTGGTGCAGGCTACTATCCATGAGGTCGCAAAGAGTCGGGCGCAACTGAGCGACTTCACTTCACTAATGACTAGTGATGCAGAGCAAGTTTTCATGTGCTGCTTGGCCACTTGTATATCTTCTTTGGAGAAATATTTATTCATTTTCTTTGCCCATTTTTCAGTTGGATCATTTGTCTTTTTGTTGAGTTGTAAACCAGGCAAGTTTTAAGAAAAGACAGGTCATAAAATCTTGGATGAATTGAATTCCCCAGGGACAGAAGTGTCTCTGTCTCACCTTCCTTGAGCGAGCTGGATTTTATTTTTGAGTTTAAAGCCTTTTAGGATCTTCAGGTAGAAATAAAACGGGCAGTATTTGCCTAGTGTATTTGCTGTACCTGTCTCCCTGTTTGTAATTCCAAGTGAGGGAGGAAATGCGGCAGAGCAGAACAATAGTTATTCCCGCAGCGAATACAGAGTTCAGGCTTTCTGGGGGAGCTTAGCACACCGTGTCCACCGCTGGGACAATGGGAGAATTTGCCCTTCTGTCCCCTAAGGACATTTGCTGGGCACTTGCACGTAGGGCCAGGTATGACCATTTTCTCTGCACTTCCTCTGCTCCAGGGCAAGGCTGCCTCTGCCGACAGAGCTTTGCAGCTATAAATTAGACAGAAATGCAGTCCTGAGGCTGTCCAAAGGCAGGCAGGGTAATTGCTCTGGACAGGTTTACAATAGGGAGGTGTGAAGTGCTCTGTGGAGACCGGAAGCTGGGGGGGAGGGCTGACATGTTGAACTTGGGCGGCTTCAGGGTGGTAGGCTGACACAGCTAATTGAAAACTGTGGCCCTGGTGGCTTTTAATGGGAAAGGAAGCCAAGGCTCTGCAGCGGTTTCCTTTAGAGCCAGAAGCCGGGGAGAGTGGCTAGTGGGTCACTTCAGGGGGTCAGGACTGCACCTGTGAGCACTGGGAGCGCTGGGCCTGGACTGGGGGCCCGATCTCCTCTCACGTGTTTCTCATTTGCTACTGTCTAGTCCTCTTCTGGGTGTGCTGAGGGCCCCAGGTGGGGCAGTCTTGCTTGAAATAAGGGCGACAGGTAGATTTTGGAAAACCATTGCCAGTCCACCTCTGGCAATCCACCGATGCAGGTCAACTGGCCAGTGGGCTGATTATTATTGAAACAGTAATGGCATGGTGGCTGGCTGTCTGTCCCCCAGGGAGCCATGGGGTCCATTTAGCATATCCCCAGACTTTGGAGTCTGAGTCTGTGGTGCCAGGGACTGAGAATCTGCACTGTAAGCAGTTCTTTGGGGAACTGGGGTTTTGAGTCTGAAGTGTGAGACTCACTACCCTGGACACTGGGATCCCTTAGGTCCAGCTTCGTGTCCATGTGGCTCCAGGCACCTGCTCCTTGCCCCCCGCCCACCCTCTGCAGTCGCTGCGTACCAGGTGCATCCCGCACAGGACTGGTGTTCCTCTGCCAGCCGAGCCGTTTCTTCCCTACAGAGCCTTTGCCTATGCTCTCATCCCTGTGCCTTCTGCGCGTGACTCGTGTTATCCTTCTGGTCTCAGGTTAAACCACTGCTCCGAGGGGTCTGTCCAAACACCCAGGTGAGGGTGGCCACGGTCGTGCTCCAGGGAGGCCTTGGAACATGTCTCTGGTGACTCACTCAGCATCCATCTCCCCTCCTGGTTGTACACTCCGTTAGGGGAGAAGCCACCTTGCTACCAGGGGGTCCTGGAGTCCAGCACCATTCCTGGTGCTCAGTACACTCGTGTGTGTTCACCATTTCCAAACCAGGCATGAGTGAGCACTGCTCTTCCTGCTGCGCCACCTCGTCCCAGGCACTGTTTCCCCACGCCCCTGAAACTCCTGGTGAAATGACCAGTGGCTGGCTGTGTCCCAGACATCTGCCCTTTTGAGTTTACTATTACTTAGTATTCTGTCCCTTTTAAGAGCCAGCTGCCACCCACCGAAGTCGTGGCTTTATTAAAAACTAAAACAAAATGTGGACCCAGCCTTGTTTATTTCCAGTGCCATGGTAGCAGCTTCTAGAAAACCCTTTCAAAGGCGGGATATGAGAGGTGTGGAGATGGTGCAGGTGATAGACTCTTCCTTGAGCCTTGTGGCGGTTAATGTGTAACCTCTTTAACAAGGGTTGTGTGGACATTCATGTGGCCTTAGCGCTATCGCAGGTTCATAAACCCAGGCGGTAGGTCCCGTGTTTGTATGAAGTTCATGGCTTTACAGATAACACAGACCCCCGAGGTTTAATTTCCCTTGGTTGAAAAACAACTACCACCAACCATTGGTCAGCGTTGTGTCCTGCAGCGTTGGAGACACTCGGGAGCGGCTGGAGAAAACAGCCTTACAGTCCTCCTCCCCACTCTCAACACACATACACACCGTTTTAGAGGAAACTGAAGTGAGATAAGAGAAGTGGAAAGTGTCTAGGGAAGAGGGGATTGGGCCCTCCTTTTCGGGGGGTTGACCTCTTCTGAAGGCACCTCCTGCTCTTTTGCAATGGCATTTTGGGGACTTGACCGTCTCCCCAGATTAGAAACCAGAGAGCATGGCTACAATAAAGTCTTATCAGCAAACTAGGACTTTTGCGATCCTGGATTTTCACCTTACTGGACTTGTCCAGCTTTTTCCTCTGTGTGCATGTGCGTGCTAAGTTGCCTTAGTCGTGCCCAACTCTTTAGGACTGTAACCCCCCAGGCTCCACTGTCCATGGGATTCTCTAGGCAAGAGTTCTGGAGTGGGTTGCCATGCCCTCCTCCAGGGGATCTTCCAGGGTTTTGGATAACATGTAAGCCAGAGGCTGAGCAACCCGGATAGTGGTGTATCTGCCTTCATGCCTAACCTTTTGAAGTGCTACCTGCCCCTAATGGCAACAGAAGCCATCAGTTAAATAAACCAGCTGTTAAGTAAGAGCAAGAACAAGAGTGTTTGCACAAACCACCTTTCAATTTTCTAATCCTTGATGAATGTCAGTTAGTTTGTGAATTATTAACCTCAGTGTGCGTGAGGAAATACTGTGCGCTTAAGTGTCCTGTATATTTTTATGTGAGAAAAAAATAAAACTGACCACACCTTCAGCTGCTACCACTTTGGGTTCAACGCTGGCCTGCTTCCACCCAGCAGGAATATTTAAAGCAGAGGTAGGAATGCTGGCCCCTCACAGACCACACGTGCCTTATAGCTCATCACTTGCTGTCACACTTTTTGCTCAGGAAGGAACGGAAGTGATTTGCAGTCCATTGGCAGATTGATGTTTGATAATCCTTATCGGGTTGCATGGAGCATCCAGATCTTAGTGGGGTCTTGGGGGACACCCAGCTAACTGGAAAGTATTGTGTTTATGGGCTCAGAAAAGTAGATCCAGTGAATCGTAGGAATCTGGCTTGAGAAATCTTTTCTCTGTCACTCCCCTGAGCTTTGCAGGAGGACTTTCAGATAGGTTCTTTGACCCGTCACTGGAGAGAGCACCCTTTTCCTCCAGTGCCTCAGTTTCCTTGGCATAAAAGCCTGGAGTCGGCTGGCCGCACACGGCCACAACAACGCCTCTCCTTGAAGATGTCAGCACAGTGGATGGAGGGAGTGCAGCTCAGCGTCCTTTGTGGGAAGGGCATCTCAGGACTCTGAGTGCTGAGGAAAGGCTTGGAGGCCTCCATTTATGAACTTCGTTTCCACGATGCACAGCTATTTTCAAGGGCCTTAAGAGCCTCCTAACTTTGATGTTTACCTGAAAGGGAGATTGTATATATGCCTTTTTCTTGGGATAAAGGGAGACTAGGGGAGCAAGACTCCTTACAGGGTGAGAAGGAGGAGGTCCAGGAGAGTTGGAACTGAGCAAGAAGGGCTCCTGAAATAGCACATGGCTTCCTTTGAGCTGCACATATCTTGGGTATTGGTTGCTGGATTAATCCTGCAGTGTGAGTAAGTCACACCTAGAAATGCCGGGTGTGGTTACTGCAAGGCCTAAGCTTTGTTCATTTCCAGAGAAGAGAACGCACATGCCTTGGGAAGGGAGAAAGCAGGCGCTCTGTTTTACTTCCCCGTCTCTTTATTGTCCTCGGGGGCAAGGCCATTTGATATCGGCAGTTCTGAAACACATTGAACGCTTTCTTCTCGAGCTGCTGGATTATGGCTGACACAGACCATGGGCCCCACCACCAGCCTCCTGTATGGCAGTGGAAGAAAAGAAATTCAAGCTGTAAATGAATCTCTGTTGGGGAGTTTTGTAGTGGCAAAGTACGTGAATGAGTGAATTGAAAAGGTGCCCGGTTTGTACCATGGTGAATGCCTAGGCCTTAGATAAATATTGACACCGGCAGTGCGGCAGGTCTACCGTTTGTCCTGTGCCCCTGGGAAGAAAAGATCTTTTCTTGAGGCACTTGTGACCTCCCAAACCACCCTGACGAGTTCGTGCAGGTGCTTTTCCCAGGAGCTCTCTGGGTCTGGGAGTGTGGGTGGTTTTTGCCTTGTGCTTGTGCAAGGGGGAGCCTCCCTGAATCCAGACCTGCCTCGGCTTACCGATCAGGGCCAAATTTGCTGCAGCTGAATGGAGCTGCCAGTGCAGTTTTGCAGAGTCACGCTCGTGTGGCCGCATGGACCTGACCTGGGGTGGGATGGGGGCATCTTTTATTTGCTGTGACAGTCTTCTGTTGGGAGGAGGGAGTGAAGAGACAGGAAAGGCAGCCTGGAGAGTCTGAGTTGGAGGACAGGTTGGATCTCATCACTGGAGGCCTTATCGCCCCAACTCTGCCACACTCCCAGCTGTACTTTGTTTGATTTCGTATCTCAGTGCGTGGAACCCAACTGGCTTCTAACCGAAGAGGGTTTCAGATGCCAGCTTTGTTAGCATGAAGTCTGCAGGAACAAGTCAGCCTCTTCGCTGAGAGTCACAGAGTTGGTCGACCAGAGCAAGCTGAGCAGAAACTGTGACTAGTTGGAATTTGATGACATCATCTTTAAAAAGGAGTGATAGTGGAAGCTGGGGGGTGGGCGGTGGCAGTGTTCAAGAGATAGCAAGTGTTAGGCAAAGGAGTGCTGGCTGTTCTTAGGGCAGCTGCCTCCCTCTAGCCCATGTCATGGATGTCTGCTTCTGGCCAGACCATGGGCTTTGAGTTCCTGCTGAGATGGGAATTGGATGGCTTTTGTCTCTTCCGGGCACTCAGAGAGGAGATGGAGTAACTCAAAGTCCATGTGGTGTTTCTGAGGTCTCTTCAGCCTGTTAACAGGGACTCCATAGGGAGCCATGTAAGAATGACTTTCAGTAGAGCTTTTAATTGCTTTTGCTGCTGATTTACTTTAAAAACAGACTCATATCCCATAGATAGTAACAGTCATTATTTGGTTGAGATATAATTTAGCAGAATTCACCATTAGGATCCCTCCTTTAAGACACATCTTTGGGAGTAAATAACCTGGAACTGCAAACCGTGAAGAGGCAGGGGGTGGGGGTGGACGGTGTGACTGTGAGGAGCTGGATGTTAGGTGCCCTGGGCCTCAGGGAATGTCAGCCATGTGGAAGAGAAAAAGGATCTTTTTTAGATACGTTGTGTTGTGTTGTTTTTCAGTAGCGGAGTCGTGTCCCACTCTTCAAGACCCCATGAATTATAGCACACCAGGCTTTAGAAACTTTGATGAATGACTAAAAAGAAGAAGCAACAGAAGTATATTCTGCATTCGAAGTAGTAAAAGTTTAGTATGTCCAGGGTGCGGGGCACAGGCATCATCTGATTCTCGGTGTCTGTCATCTCTGTGAGAAGGAAGGCTCCGTATTGCAACAGCAGAGACCAACGCTCTGTGCAGCAGCTGCACTGAGATGCCCACCGCCTAGCTGCTCCCCCTTAACTGGCTTGGTCTCTGCTCAGCCATTCCAGCAACCAGAGCCAGAGAAGTCACCACGGCCCCAGGACAGTGATGTGGATGGGCTTTCAATTTTATGGTGTTTGTGTGACATCTGAGCATCATAGGAACAAAAAAATTTTGGCTTCAGCTGAGCATTTCATGACACACATAAACTCTTAAAAGCCCAGCGGAAAAATTGACAGAATGAGATCCCAAGTCGATAAGCTAACTAATAAAGTCAGCACCTTCACTGTTAGCCAGAAGACTGACCTTTCCAAACCGCGTTTTCTTTAAAATACTTAACTCCAATCCCTCGTGTGCCTCCCTGTAATACAGAGGATGTGTTCTTGAAAACTTGTGGGTAAATTCAGTTTTTGAGTTTGGCCAACTTAGACTGGGTATCTGTTCTTTATGTCTGAGTCATCTTCATTTTTAAGTTGGGAAGTAGCTGGGAAATGTGGGAAAGGATGGGAAGATAAACCTAGAAGATAATATTTGACTCTTTGAGACCTAGAAGAAGATACAGAAAACCGAGAAGACAGTGTTTGGTAATATTTGTGGGAACCTGGCTCTCCATCAGCTTATAATGCAGAGTAACGTGGTAAATGCAGGTAAACCTAGATTTTTCTGTTGGCTTTGTAGCTTGCGGATGCTCGGGCTTTGCATAGGCAGACAGATGCCTGGGACTTTAGTGAATGCTTGGTGTGATTTCAGTTGGAAAAATAAAAGATGCATGTAAGTTCCACTTCAAGCTTATAGAGGATTCCAGAGAATACCTGTATGAACGTCTGGCTTTCCAGAGAAGGTTTTCCTTATGAGCAGCTCTATTCTGGGGAGGTAGTTATGCCCACTTATGTCATTTGTCCCTTAAAATTTTTTGTGTCAGATTAGGAAAGATATGCTGATAACATTAAGGTATATTTATTTGTAAAAATGTAATTACTAGGGGAAAAAATCATTTCCTTCTTGCCCCTTTAAGGGGGATGAAAAAGTCGACTTACCATGTTGGGGGTGGTGGTTTAGTCACTAAGTTGTTTCTGACTCTTTGTGACCCCATAGACTGTCTGTATATATACTGCCCTTTTGTAACCCAAAATGATGTTTGCCTAAAATGACTCTTCTAAATACTTTTTTAAAACAACATCAACAGACTCTGATCATCACATGTGCAGAGTTTAATTTTCATCTTTCAGCATACATTTCTGTAATGTGAAGCTTGTGTACTATTTTTTCATTGATTAGATTACGTTGTAAAGTGAATTTTCAGAAATGAGGGTTAAAAAAGCACAGAATGAATGCCTTGATCCTTGCCTGGTTCAGGAAACATCTAGAGAAGAATATTTAGAATGGTGTGTGATGACTCAGATAGCGGAAAGGGTGTTTTGTTTTGTTTTGTTTTCTGGTTGGTTGGTTTGTTCTTAATATTTCAGTATGTGTCTCTCGTACTCAGGGGAAGTAATCCATTATTGGAGGTTTCATTTCTGAAGAATCTCAAGTCAGTGGTATAGGATTTCTTTATCCTTTTATCCCAATGAAATCCTCGATTATATCTTCTGCCAGCAAGACAAGCTTGGAATCTGGCCAGGCTGTTCTTGCAACCAGGAGTACCTTTTACAGGGCTGTGTGAAAATAGTTCTTTTCCTCTCTTAATAATCACAGTCCTCCCAGGGCCCTTAGGTGGGGGCATGAAGTGTGAGAAACCACTCTGTGCTCTGTGGGGAAGCCTTTCAGTGTGTTGCAAAAGGAAACTGATCCCAGTATATGGTTGTGCCACCATTTATATAGTTAAATTTGGTTGGGTGACGCATTGAAAAAACTGTTCCTACGGTGTGACGTCTTGAACAGGTCAACTCAGACTCAGTGCATTTCAAGGCCCCATCACCCTTTTACTAAACACCCTGTATTTTGTAGTGACTGGTTCCACAGGAAGCTAATCTGAAAGTGAATATTTGTAGGGGCAGAGGTACAGGTGGAGATTTTAGGACAGGAAACCAGTGATCTGTGACCAGAGGGGCACTGGTGGACTCCACAAAGCACTTGGCAAACCATGGATTCCAAATTTATCCACTGGATTAATGTGTCCCTCACTTCCTGTCCCTTTTGCTCGGCTTGTTTTAACCACTACAGAAGCAAGAGCCTCCTTTTCCTGCCTTAATACAGCATGGTTCTCATTTAGGAAAATCCTCCTCCATTTTTTTTTTTTTTAAACCAAAGGAACTCCAGCCTCTTGAGTGTGTTGGTGGAGGTGAGCCCACATTCTTGGTTGGAGCTCATTTTAGAGCCCTTGTAGGTCCTGACTGATGAGCCCTTTGCTCTCATCGGAGCCCTGGTGAGAGGAGGAGAGGTTGGTGGGGTGGGAGGGCCTGGCCCTGAGGCACCACCACCCCCTGTTCTACGGAATGGCTGGGCTTTCAAGAGGGAAAGATTAAGCTGTGTGTGGAGTGGTCCCCAGCAAGGGGGTGATGACTTTTGAAAGCCCAATAGAGCTTAAGGACTGTCTGAAAGGGCCAATGTGTGATCCCTCCCCAAAGGTGATAAAGGAGAGAATAGATGAGGAGACTCCTGACCCCTCACCGCCTCTGCCCATTTCCAAGTCGGTGCAAAGTCACTTCTCTAATAGCAAAACCAAGTGATGGCTGTAGGTGCTTCTTCCCTGCTAGGATGTTCCTGGGTTTTGGTGTCTTTGTGACAGGTTTGGGGCGGGGGGGGGGGGGGGGGGTGGTCAGCCTGTGGTCAGCAGCTATTCTCTGTCCAAATCTTCATTGTTAGTGAGGTCCCCACCAAACCGCTTAGTTGCTGCAGCAAATGGAGTGCCTTTTCTTAATGAAATTAACTATTCTCTCATTGTCAGTGATGCACAGACCATATTTAACAAATGACTATTGCTGGAAAAATTGTGTGCTCCCCCTAGTATATCCTCCACAATCAAGCATGAGACTGCTTAAATGAGAGAGCCATATCATATCCAATTGCTTTATTTACCCAAGCTAAGATTTGGGCAGGAAAAGCTGATCCTAGGATCTCCTGTTTTAAGGGCTGTTGTAGAAATCGAATGTAGAAATCGATTACTTTCAGTGATGGTGGGCCTCTTGAGCGTTCGGGTCAGAACTTGAAGTAGATGAGCAAGGAAGATTTTCTGTTGCTGCGGGAATCACCTGTAATGACCTTGTAATAATGTTCACAGTGGACCTGGCATTGGGGTTTATTATGGTTTGCAGACCCCTTGCCTTAACTGCCTGCGGGCTTGTCGCTCTGACAGCATGGGGCTGCATGCTCTTCTCCACTTAGCCTGCAACCTTTCCTGTCTGGCCCTTCTCCTTTCTAGGAGCTCCTGACTTGGCTTTTTTTTTTTTTTTCAATCTATGCCTTATTATACTTTTCTGGCCTTATATCCTGAAACTCTTCCTTAAAAGCCATGCCGTTCTGCTGCTGCTCTTCCAGATTTAGCAAAGGTCTTGCATTTTCTGATAAACCTTCCTCATCACAGTTAATCTTCCCTGCTCTGAACATCACCTGGACTCCATGCCAGGAAGACGAACCCAGATGCTTGCAGGGCCAGGGAGATACTCCAAGTGAGCAAAGAAGTCCTGAGGAAGATCATAGGAGTGGTGAGGCCTGTGGTCAGCTGGGTCCTTGCTAAATAATGTAATGGATTGTGCTGTCAGCATGCTGGCCCTGTGATGACAGGCAAACCGCCTTCTACTGCATTTCACTTTGTTACATTTTTTACCAATTGAAGGTTTGTGACAACTCTGAACCGAACAAGTCTGTAGGGTCAATTTTTCTAAGAGGAGTATTTTGTAATTAAGGTATGTTCATTATTATTTTTTAAGACATAATGCTGTTGTATACTTCATGGATTATAATATGGTGTAAAGACACAATTTTGTGTTTACTGGGAAACCAGAAAAATTGTATGATTTGTGGTATTGCAACATTTGCTTTATTCCAGTGGTCTGTAACTGAACTCACATTATCTCTGAGGTATCCCTGCAATTTCAAGAGAAGCTGAAACTTTCAAATTTTTGCGGAAAACTTTAGGTCTCTCCAAATACCATTTGGTCAGACACAAATTTCCCTGCAGCTCACCTTTGGCCCAAGAGCTGTCATTTTGCAACTCTTGGTTCATCATTCCCAAGATGCTTGCCCTGTTAGAGCCTTTGGGTGGAGTTATTTGGTTCAGGGTCTTATCTGACCAGTAGGTTGTGAACTCTCTAAAGTCATGAACTAGGTCTTATCCTGATTTCTATTAGAACTTAACCTAGGCGCAATAGAAACTATAGACCAATTGTCAAACTTGACATCTGCTGGTTGCTATAGGACAAAGACTTAAACCTGCATTCAGACTAACCACAGGCCCGGGTGAGCTGTGTGAACTGTCAGACACAGAAGCACACTTAAGACCAGCAGGATGAGTTACACAAGGCTGACTTCTCTCAGACAATGTCTTAAGCATGAGAAGTTGGAGACCCACACTCATTTCTAAAGCTGGTTTTAAGAAGTGAGTGACTCTGGTGTGTGGGTAATGGCTAGTGTGTAATAACTTGTTTTGAGTTGCTTGTAAGCCTCATTTGCATATAGAATTATCTCTGTAACATTTTCAAAAGTCAGAATAACTGTGACTCATTACTGACTTTGTTCAATGTTAGTGACTTTGTTCAATGTTAGTGACCTAAAGCTGTCAAAGTGAGCTGTTACGTATTGAGTTCTGTGCAGTGATTTTGCATTTGATTATTTGCTGAATGTATTTCTTTTTCTGAGCCTCAGTTTAGGGAATATGTGGTTGATCACCTTACAGAAGAAACAGAAGTATGAAACCACCTTCTGCCTGGTACCTCTTGAGTGAGGATATCAGAGAAATGATAACCTAGTTTAAGATACGGTTTTGTCGTTCTTAAACCTTCAGTGTGTATGATCAGCCCTTTCACTTATGGCTTTTGGTTAATGAGGGGAAAGTGTTGTAATAGGAGAAAAAAAAGGTGAGGGCATCTGATATCCTAGATTTAAAAATAAATTTCTTCCCATAAAACCTTAAAATGCGGGCCTAAGGAACACAGTGTGGTGATTTCGTTGGATCTTAATATGTACAACACATAACTGCTCAGAAGGCAAAAACTCAACAGAAAAAGCCTTGAAAGTTTAAGAGATTAAATGACTCTAACAAGTGTGCGTGTTCTTCCTCATTCACACCCCTTGGGAAAAAGACTAATCACTTTTTCCCCATTGGTCCTAAGCAGATGACTCCTTTTATAATGGATGGCAGGCAGCACCCTGTAAGGTTAAGAGGAGATACACAGCCAAAGCCCACAGGTTGCCGAGAAAGAAGAGGCACCCCTCTAGGCCAGTCCGAGGCACCCCAGTGTGCTCAGCAGATGGGTTGCTTTCCAGCTGCATTCTTGGCTTTAGCGAGCATCTGAACACTTAAAATATGCAAGGCTCTGTTTTGTTCAGGTGCCCAGACAGGGCTGAGTAGTGGGAAATAGACTGGCCTGGAAACCAAACTGAATGGGAAAACCTCCTTTCCCAGAGGATTCCTGTCACAAATTTGTGGCCAGTTCCTTCCACTTTGGATTATTTTTCTTCATAAAGTTGAAAATTACAGCTGTGCGTGGCACTTCCCTTCCTGTGAGAGGTTTTGCCTGTAGAGTCAGTGGTCTGTGAGCAGTGCCTGTTTTTGAGGGTAAAGTGCTGTTGACATTGTCTAGTGATGCTGGGGTTGTCTCCTCACCACAGCTTACTCAGAAGTAAGTGGAACGTTTTATCCCCCAGTTTCCAAGGAGTCAATGAATTATTGTTTGCAAGCTTTGAATAGTGTTTGCCAAGTTTGCATTTGTGGTTCTGGTTGTAATCCAGAATGGTGCTGGTCAGATTATGTCAATAACTGATAAAGCCTGTAGAATTACATTCAGAGGGCATTTTTTCATTTAAGAGTGTCTTCCTCATGGATTTAGTTTCCAAAGCCCTTTTCCTCCGTTGGGATTGGTTAAGAACTGTGCGTGCCTGAGGGACACAGGCCGAGATCCGCGCTCCTCCCCCACCACGCTTTTAACGAAGCCTTTGGGCTTCCCTAGTGGCTCAGACAGTCAAGAATCAGCCCGCAATGCGGGAGACCTGGGTTCAGTCTCTGGGTTGAGAGGATCCCCTGGAGGAGGGCGTGGCAACCCACTCCAGTATTCTTGCCTGGAGAATCCCATGGACAGGGGAACCTGGCAGGCTGCAGTCCATGGCGTCACACAGAGTCAGACACGACTGAGCCTCTAAGCACAGCTGGTGCCAGATTCCAGTGGATTTAGATTGTTGGGAAACTCAAATTTATTTTAAAAAATTTTTATTGACGAATAGTTGATTTACAAAGTTGTGTTAGTTTCAGGTGTATAGCAAAATGACTCAGTTATACACATATCCACTCTTTTTTAGATTCTTTTCCCATATAAGTCATTGCAGAGTATTGAGTAGAGTTCCCTGTGCTACGCAGTCAGTCGTGTCTGACTCTGTGTGACCCCATAGACGGCAGCCCACCAGGCTCCCCCATCCCTGGGATTCTCTAGGCAAGAATACTGGAGTAGGTTGCCATTTCCTTCTCCAGTGCATGAAAGTGAAAAGTCAAAGTGAAATCGCTCAGTCGTGTCCGACTCTTCGCGACCCCATGGACTGCAGCCTACCAGGCTCCTCCGTCCATGGGATTTTCCAGGCAAGATTACTGGAGTGGGGTGCCATTGCCTTCTCCAGTAGGTCCTTATTAGTTACCTATTTTGTATGTAATAGTGTGTATACATCAATCCCAATCTCCCAACTTATACCCCTGCTTTACCCTCTGGTAACCAAAAGTTTCTTTTCTACATCTATAACTATTTCTGTTTTGTCATTTTTCACAGAATTAGAACCAAAACAATTAAAATTTGTATCGAAACACAGAAGTCCTGAGTACCCAAAACAATCTTGAAAAAGAAAACTAGAGCTGGAGGAATAACACTCTCTAACTTCAGACTACAGTACAAAGCTGCAATGATCACATTTACTTTTCAAATCCAACTTTCTTCCCTCCATGCCATTTCACTTTAAATATTTGTTGATTACTCCTTGATTCCAGATAATAGAAATTTCAGGGATGATGAAAATGGCTTCTCCCTGCTAGCCACAGGTGGTTGGACACTTGGATAGTGGCTGGTGCCCTTGAGACCCTGAAGTCCTAATTTTCTGTAATCTTGATTAGTTTAAGTATGAATGTCAGGGTCACTTGGCTGGGTGCTGCTGGATAGGAGAGTAGGGGTTTACGAAACAGGGAGGGATTTCTCAGCTATTTGAAGACTTAGCTCTTCTCATTCTGTGAGGTCTGGGTAGGGGGTCTTGCCAGGAAAAGGACTCAGCAAGCAGATTATTGCCGTGCACTGCTGAACCCTTTGCTCTTCAGCTGCAGATAAAACCTGTTTAAAACTTGAGCCGGTCTCTGTGGAGGGGCCTCTGGCATGTTGGGCAAACGGTGGGCCGGACAGTCATCTCTCAGCAGATTAGCAGAAAGAGTATCTAACGGCTGGGCTCCATTGTTGGAAGAGTGGTGCACCCTTTATGCAAGAAGAAGGGAAATTTGTGTTATGACAGTGGCTGACAAACTGTTTAATGAAAGCTGCAATTGGCAGTAACTAAATTCCCTAAGGTTTCTTTCCTCTCCGCTTTGGTCCTGAAAGGTGCAGAAGTGCTTTTGACAGCGTCTGTCCTGCTGACAGATGGATTGTTTTGACAGGAGAATCTGAAACCTTCAACCAATAACACACTCAGATGCCGGGCCTAGTAAGGCTGACCATGTTTGCAGAAATAAGTGAGATGCCTTAGACTTGTGTGCCTGTCAGCTGCCACCTGAGAAAAAAAAGGTCTCCTAGGGAAAAGTTTTTCACGAATTAACTCTTAAATTGTTATTCAGACCCTTCTCTGCACAGTTCTTGGGCCAAAGTATATGGATATCTTTCATCTTGGAGAAATGAACGTTGTCAGGAAGTGTGGCGGTCAAAGAGTTTAAAAAAAAAACTCATTATATGTTATGCCGGGGCCTGGTTGGGGGATGACCATTACACAGCAGTGTGATTCACTGTAACCAAAAGATGGAACCTAGTATCTATCAGCTTTTATAGGGAGAAACAAAATATGGAAGATACACACACGCAGGTGAATAATGGAATACTATTCAGCCACAAAAAGGAACAGGAAGGCATGACACATGTTACAGTATGGATGCACCGTGAGGACACTGTGCCGAGTGAAATAAGCCAGACACAAAGGGTGCTGTATGGGTCCACTTGTGTGAAGTACCTCTCGAGTCCAGGTCATACAGACAGGGTGTAGGGTGAAGGGAGGTAGCCAGGCCCTGGAGGGTGGGGAGAATGGGAAGTTGGTATTTAATGGGCGATGAGTTTAAGCTAGAAAAGATGTAGAAGTGCTAGGGAGGGATGGATGGTAGTGATGGTTGTGCAACGAGAATGTACTTACTGTCCCTGAACTGTACACGTAAACATGGTCAAGATGGTACACTGTAGGTCATGTGTATTTACCACAATAGGAAAACATTTATACAGAGAGTGTGTCTCCCAGAGATGAGCAAACAAGAAAAATGTCTGCGGATTTTACTTCAGATTGTACTTGTCAGGGAGAAGAAAGTAAATATTTTCCCTGTTTTTTGATAAAGCAGTTGGCAATCACATAAAAAATCAGAGCTTGAGCTTCTCTTGAAAGTGCAGGAGACTTGGTCTTCACCCACCCTCGTTTTGGGAACCAGGTACAAATGGCCCCTTTAGGTGGCAGGCAGGTGAGTGGACATGGCTGTGTCGGCCTCGTTCCCCGCTTTGTACCAGGATTTATTTTTCAGACTTAAAAGCTCTTTGTCCCAAAGCAGAGCCATTCCAAGGGACCTGAGCCTCAGCCACTGTGTTCTCTCTGTGTTGGGGATAGGCACTGAGAGGAGAATAACTCTTAGAGGCAGTCTGGGTTGGTGATAGGTCGCTTTTCTAGTTGATCAAGAATCAAAAAATCGCTTCATCCAGGCAGACCCAGTGAATGCTGAAATTTCCACTTACAAGTCTCTTGAACTTATTGCTACTCCCTGGAATATCCGTGTTAAGTACTGAAACTGTCTGGCTTCTTGATAAAAGTAGCTTATGGAATCCCCCTTCATCAAGTTGCCTTATCTAAAAAGCAGAATTTGTACAAGGTTTTCTTTTTTTTTTTTAACTTTATTTTATATTGGAGTATAGTTGATTAACAATGTTGCGTTAATTGCAGGTGTACAGCAGAGTAATTCATATGTTACAGTTATGCATATACATATATCTATTCTTTTTCAAATTCTTTTACTAGTTAAGTTACTAGAGTATTGAGTAGAGTTCCCTATGTTATACAGTAGGTCCTTGTTGGTCATCTGTTTTAAACAAAACACTAGATACAGTGGTTTTGAAATGTAAATAAATTGTATGTGCTCTTTAAGGGAAAAAATAGAGACCAAGGAAAGTTGTGATTTTAAATGTCTTTATTCTAATCCTGAGTTCCTAAAGGATCTGGACTTTACTGGCACGGGGATTGAGGGAAGTGATTTCCTTTCAGATTGTTCAGAACAGAGCCACCAGGCCTAGCTTGGGCCCTCGATCCTGTGAACCCCAGCTCCTGCCCTGGCCGCAAGTTATTCATTTTAAAACTTGCTCAGAGGTTGGAAAATGGTGATCCTCTGCTTAAATGTGTTCTGCAGATTTATGTATACAGAGATGTGGTCCACACGCACCGCCAGATTTTTACATATACATTTAAAGAATTGAAAAGACTTTACATAAAATTTCAGAGATCAGACTTCTTGAAAATGAAGGAGACTGGTCTGCACCACCCTTCTTTGGGGAAGCAGGTACAAATGGCCTCTTTAGGTGGCAGACAGGTTGAGTGGGCACTGCTGTGTCAGCCTCATTCCACACCTGGCAGGTGACCACCTGCATCACTTGTTTATCCTTCCAGCTCTTGGCTTTGTGGTTTCTGAGTCTCTCTCTCAAGCCTTCTCCAGCCTAGCAACTCCCCATTACCTGTGATGATATGAATGTCACAGTCATTATCAACTCACACTACCTGTAGAACCAGAAACAAGATTTCTGCCCCACTTTGTTATGGTAATATGTTCATCATAGGAGAAACTTTCAATCCATTCAGTCCTTGCTATGACAGGAGAGAACTCTATTTGTGGATTTTCTGTTCCAAGTCTAACCTGTTGATTTCTGTGTAAGTATCTCATTGTAAATACTCCCAAGAACAGGCAAGCTCACACTTGACTTCAATAGGTGGTTTAAAAATTACCACCTTCAATTTTTATGGTAACATAATCCCTGGACAAATTGCTTTTAATTCAGGCTGTGCCCCGAACACAGATGTACCATTAATTTCAAGGGTGGTTTGACTTTTATTTAGATAAATGCCTTGAGTTGACAGTGAAATGGCTCTCAGCTCTGGCTTAGTATTGATTGGAATGTCTCTGGAGGAAGCTTAAAAGAAAGTTGCCACTTAATGTGATACTGGGCCCCTTAAGAGACTTTGAACTCTCAATTCGTAGTACTTGTTAATTGGCAATAATGGCAATGGAATTAATAGCTGAGATGAAAAATGTTAGCCAGCTCCGTTGGCACACACAGGACTGGATGTGCTTTGGTGGCAGAGAGTGAGGCACAGGGAGGGCCCGTGTGGACCTCATCTGTGTGGATTCTGTTCCTGAAAGATCGAGCTGGTCTGGGTTGAGGGTGTGCTCTGGGAAGCTCAGCAGATCAAGCATTGTCCTGCTTGGTCCTCGTCTCCCTCTGAGAAGGGGGTCACGGATGGGCTGAAGGGGAGAGAGATGGAGTTCTGGGTCATGTGATAGACGCTGCCATCTTGAGAACGCTGCTGGCATGTGAGGCTTTGGTTCACACCAGCGTGCTTTCCTATGACACTGCTCCTCTCTCCAGCATGATTATCACTTGGAATATTTATTCCTCGATGGTGGTAGGAATGCCATGTTCGTATAAACCTTATGATTAAGATCGTACATTGCTCACTTATTAGATAGTCCTTTCAGCTTAAACTGTACATCCGAGCGAGTTTTGATCCTGAAGCTTTTGTTTAGACCAAGGCCTCTCAACCTCTGAATGTTCTATTGACAGTGAAGGCTGGACCTGTCCTTAAGGGCTTCCTGTCCTCTGTAGGTTGTTTAGCAGCATCCTTGTCCTCTCCCCACCGGATGCTAGTAGGATCTTCCCCTCCCCTTCCCTTCAGTCGTGACAACCAGAAATGTCTATAGACTTTGCCAAATGTCACCCATGGTTGGGGACCACTGATTCATTTTTAGTCAATGAAGGATCAGACTCCCTTTACTGCTTCTTAATAGTGTTTGATGCCTTAGTAAAACAGCAGCTGCTGCTGCTGCTGCTAAGTCGCTTCAGTCATGTCCGACTCTGTGCGACCTCATAGACGGCAGCCCACCAGGCTCCGCCGTCCCTGGGATTCTCCAGGCAAGAACACTGGAGTGGGTTGCCATTTCCTTCTCCAGTGCAAGAAAGTGAAAAGTGAAAGTGAAGTTGCTCAGTCGTGTCCGATTCTTCACAACCCCATGGACTGCAGCCTACCAGGCTCCTCCGTCCATGGGATTTTCCAGGCAAGAGTACTGGAGTGGGGTGCCATAGGACAACAGCAATTTTTAAAAATGCCATTTGATATGGTGCCAGGCATTTGGACCAGCATGGTGGTCACAGAATCCCTCTGTCCGTGGAATTCTCCAGGCAAGAATACTGCAGTGGGTTGCCGTTTCCTTCTCCAGGGATCTTCCCGACACAGGGATTGAACCCTGGTCTCCTGCATTGCAGGCAGATTCTTTACTGTCTGAGCCACCAGGGTTACTTAAAATAGTACATGAGATGGGGGCAGTTATGAGTAAGAGGGATTATTTCTCCTGGGGAGGGATGGGTAGATGATTCCTGAATTTGGGAGTATTGACTGAATTTTTTCTTTGTTTTTTGCTCTCCTTTTACCAGAAACCTGAGTTACAACAAACTTGCTGAGATTGATCCTGCTGGTTTTGAGGACTTGCCGAATCTACAAGAAGTGTGAGTGCTTTTCCTCAAACTTTGGGAGCTTGGTGGGCAGGATGGCAAACTCCTGGGGAAGACCCTCGCATGTGGCAGCGCCGCTCTTTCCCCTAGATCAGCAGTCTGAACCTTGTTAGAGGGGACATCTGCTGGGGGCTGTTGGAGACAAAAGGTCCTGCCTACTTAGCACTCCTTTGCTGAAGCCCCTCTTCTTCCTGGGCAGTCAGTGATGGGTGTGTCCATAGGTGTGAGTTTATTGGAATTCACAGGCCCACGGGGGCTGTACAGGCTTGTGGAAAGCCTTGGGGCCCAGGGGGGCTAACACACCTGGCTGGTACTTCCCTCAGTCCCTAGGGCACTAGAGCAGCCTGCTTTGCAGGGGCATATCAGCCAGCCCACCAGGTATAGAGAAATGGATAATAAGGCTGATTTTTCTCTCCCGATCTCCAAACAGAACTAGACATTACTGTCTGGTTTGCTGTCTCTTACAAGGTCCTTTAAGTCAGGCCTCAGTCTTTTCTTCCTTTTTTTAATGTAAGGAATTCTGCTTTTAACGTGAATGTTAGAGTTATTCAGGGTTTTAGTTCCACGGGGACTTCAAAGAAAAGTCATGCATACCCACTGCAGAAAATTTGGCAACTGTAGAAATATGTAAAACAAAGTAAAATCACCAGTATTATCACCCAAGGCTAAACATTGTGGACACTTAGTGAAAAATATATACTTCTACACATAATTTTGGAATCAAACTGTATTTATACTGTGGTTTTACATCTGTTTCTTACTTCTCCTTATATTTGTGAATACTTTGTCATGTAAATTAAAAGATTTTTACTGTCCCATTTCAATTTTTATGTAAAGCTACTTACGCATGAATATTTCATAAATCATTCACCCATTCGTTCCTGTTGTTACTCTATTTTTAGTAGACATTAAATGCTTTACATATTTTACTTGTTACATGTAACTGATAAAAATCCTTGTTTATTATTGTTTGATCCCTTTGTTGAGGGTTTATCTAAAGGAAATTTAATCAGATGATGCAATTTGTTAAATACTTGTGTTCTCTACCACCATCTCCAGATTCTCCAAAATGCTGTCTATGATTTCCAGGTCTGTTTAAAGAAGGTTCCAACTTCCCAAGTTAAAGAAAGATGAGAGTTGGAAGGGACCCTTGAAAATACTTTGTCCAGGGCCCTTATTTTTCCATAGGGTCATAGTGATTGGGACTAGTTTGGAAGTGGGTCATTATGCAAGTTTACTGTAGTAAAAGACCACAGACTGGGTGACTTAAATAATAGCAACTTATTCTCTCAGGGTTCTGGAGGCTAGAAGTTCAAGATCAAGGTCCTGGCAGGGTTGGTTTCCTCTGGGGCCTCTCCTTGACTTGCAGATGGCCACCTTCTTGCTGCCTCTTTCCATGGCCTTTCTTTTCCCTGATGCCTCTTCTGTGTGTCCAAATGTCCTCCTCTCAAAAGGGCACCAATCATACTGGATTAGGACCCATCCATATGACCTCTTTAAAAACCCTTTCTCCACATACGGTCACAAGCTGAGGTACTGAGGGCTGGAACTTCAGCCTAAGAATTTTGTGGGAGTATGGTTCAGCCCACCACAGCCACCTGAAATGATAAACCCAGCCCGTCAAGGAGCCAGTTTGGGCCATAACCCAGTGCTCTCCCTTGATCCAGGCTGTCTTTAACACTTGGCAGTTACTGTATTCAACTTCTGTGTGTCGGGTCTCAGAGCTTAGTGGTTTCTTTTCGAATTGGACAAAACAAAAATCACGTTATTTCTCAGGGCATCATTCAGGCTTTCATTTACTATTTCCTCGAGCACCTCGTATGTGCCAGGCGCTGCTCCGCTGCTGGGGAGCACGGGACTGAATAAGGCAGACAGAGAGAGCCAGGGTGAGGGTTAGGTAAGAACATTCGGCGGTGGAGCAGGGTTGAAGGGGCTTCTAAAGATTCAGCATTCGGACATCTTAATGCAGTACTTGGAAAAAGCAAAATGAATGCCAAATAATAAAATAATACTAATCCGTGATGAAAAAAATACAAAAAGTTTAAGCAAAGTCTGAATCAGCTTAACTGATTATTTTTCCTTTTGCCCCAGGCTCCTGTGTGGCTTGACAGGGCTCTGTTGCTGATCATATCTTGGTTTGGAAACTGACATACTCTGCTCTGAATGAGTGTTGTTTTGCATTCACGTTTATATTTTAAAAGTGCTACATTCAGATATTCTTTATTCTGGCTTCGTAGTTTTCTTGGTGGCCCCTTAAATGCTGTTCCCACAATCCTGGCACCTCAGACAAGCCTCGCCTGTCACAGAACCACATTAAGAAAGGGAAAGACATGTGGGGAACAAGGAAGCCAGGAGACTCACTAGTCGTACGTGTTTTGGGGCCTAGAACAGGGTCAGGGGAGGATTTTCTTCTTTGATTCTGGAGAGGTAATAATGGAGCTGGAGTGCCCAGGGTGGTGACTGACAGGCAGATCCAGCAGATGTGAGTGGTGTGGACAGGATGAGCTGCAAATAGAAGACAAGGCCCTCGAAGAAGGACCAGGACGAGGGCCGTTGTGCCTGGTGTGCGTAAGGGTGGGCTGTGTGGCCAGGGCCTGGGTCCCGTGGGGCCCTGGGGTCATGTTAGGTGTGGACCCAGTGTCCTCGGCCCTGCCATAGACTGGGGGCACAGCTGATGCCCCCGTGAGCCTTTGCTGTGTTCTCTCTAGCTCTCTCTTTCCATTTGTTCCTTCCCGAAACAGCCACCCAGTTTGAATTGGTTTGGTTCCCTTGACCTGCGGCTTTTAATCCCTCTTTTACTTGGAGCTTTTTTGGAATTTAATCCCCACCCAGATCTAGATCGGAGAGCATCTGACTTGCACCTGTCCTTCACTGGGGATGCCGGTTAGTCTTAAAAATAAATTTCCCGAATCACAGCAGCACAGCAACGACAGTGACACCACACTCAGCCTTAGGGGAAGGCGGCTTCGTTTCATCCTGACACCAGCTCTAGGTGATTTAAATTCTTTTCTTTACAGTCATTCTCTCCACTTTACAGAGGAGGAAATGGAAACTCAGAGAGATGAAATAAACCTGTTCAGTGTCACCTGGTTGGTAAAGCTGAGAAAAGTGTTAGTCACTCAGCTGCGTGTAACTGTTTGCAACCCCATGGACTGTATCACATCAGTCTCCTCTGTGGGATTCTCCGGGCAAGAGCACTGGAGTGGGTTGCCATTCCCTTCTCCAGGGGATCTTCCCAAACCAGGGATCAAACCTGGGTCTCCCACATTGCAGCTGGATTCTTGACAATCTCAGCCCCAGGAAAGCTGAGAGTTGAACTCAAATCTGTTTGATTTCCAGTTCAGTTCAGTTGCTCAGTCATGTCCGACTCTTTGCAACCCCATGAATCGCAGCATGCCAGGCCTCCCTGTCCATCACCAACTCCCAGAGTTCACCCAAACTTATGTGCATCGAGTTGGTGATGCCATCTAGCCATCTCATCCTCTGTCATCCCCTTCTCCTCCTGCCCCCAATCCCTCCCAGCATCAGAGTCTTTTCCAGTGAGTCAACTCTTCGCATGAGGTGGCCAAAGTACTGGAGTTTCAGCATCAGTCCTTCCAATGAACACCCAGGACTGGACTCCTTTAGGATGGACTGGTTGGATCTCCTTGTAGTCCAAGGGACTCACAAGAGTCTTCTCCAACACCACAGTTCAAAAGCATCAATTCTTCAGCACTCAGGTTTCTTCACAGTCCAACTCTCATATCCATACATGACCACCGGAAAAACCATATCCTTGAGTAGACGGACCTTTGTTGGCAAAGTAATGTCTCTGCTTTTGAATATGCTATCTAGGTTGGTCATAACTTTCCTTTCAAGGAGTAAGCGTCTTTTAATTTAATGGCTGCAGTCACCATCTACAGTGATTTTGGAGCCCAGAAAAATAAACTTTGACACTTTTTCCACTGTTTCCCCATCTATTTCCCATGAAGTGATGGGAACAGATGCCATGATCTTAGTTTACTGAATGTTGAGCTTTAAGACAACTTTTTCACTCTCCTCGTTCGCTTTCATCAAGAGGCTTTTTAGTTCTCTTGTCTTTCTGCACTGTGTATTTAAGCCTGAAGCGGCACTGGCTTCACCCCCACCCCATCTTCCTAACCTGCAACCTTCCACCCAAGATTTTAAAAGGATGGAAGGTCCAGTGTTTTATCTCCTCTGTCACTCTTGCTGCATTGGTCTTCTCTATGAGGTCCTGAGTATATCCTCTGATTCCTCCAGATTCTTGGTCCAAACCTACATCACCCTGTCCAAGCCCACCTTCCCTTCTCCCTTCACATTCTGGCTTTTTTCCTTCCCCTGAGCTCCTGTTGAATTTAGGGACAGGGTGAGACTTCTCGACCCCGTCATCTACCCTCTCTCTGCTGTGTGTGTCTTCTCCTCTTCCTCCAGCTAATGCACTCAGGAAAGTTGACCGTAGCTGGCTATTGTGCTAATGAAAAGCCCTCCACTTCTTACGGTCATTTCTACATTTTTCGACAGTTGTGGAGCGGAGCCTGGGAACCTGGCTGCAATTGCATAGCTAGTAAATGAGGGAGTGAGGCCTGGAGTCCCTGGTCTCACTCCTATCTCAGACTCTCCATGGCAGCACAGCCTTCCCAGGCGTGGGAATTGTAAAGAGAGGGATCACTCCTTGTGAGTACAGTGTCGTGTACTGGGAGGATGTGAGTTTGGTAGTAGGCAAACCTGGCTTGGAGGCCTGCTTCTGCCCCTGACCAGGACTGAGTCCCCGGACAAGTTACTTCCTTCTGTGCTGCCTCTGGAACATGGGCGTAGTGACGTGTTACCCAGTTACAAATACAGTAACTATTCATTGGATCCGATTTCCAGAGCATTGTACATGGGCAAGGCTCTACACTGTGTGTTCAGCCTCTCAGTCATGTCCGACTCTCTGCGGCCCTGTGGACTGTAGTCCGCCAGGCTCCGCTGTCCATGGAATTTTTCAGGCAAGAATACTGGAGTGGTTGCCATTTCCTCCTCCAGGGGATCTTCCTGACCCAAAGACTGAACCCATGTCTCCTGCATTGGCAGGCAGTTTCTTTACTACTGAGACACTTGGGAAGCCCAGGGGCACACTGTTTATTATTTATCTTCTGCTACTTTGAGAACCCCAGAGCTGCCCTCTACAACGCCCCCCACTCCCACCACCCCCGCCCCCCCCTCCGCCCACCCCCCAACCCCCGCCACTGAGCTGGGTGGCTTGTTAAGAAACACCTCCTTGGGGGCTGATAGGGTGAACCCTTTACCAGTGTGACTACCCCTGGTTCCCAGTGTCACACTGTGGGATGGATGACACAAATTCCCCAGGGCCCAGAGCAGTGGAACTTGCCATTGATAAATATCCAGTCCTTTGCTGAAGGGAATCCTAATGCATCGTGCAGGCAGGAAGAGGCAGTGAGGAACAATGGGTGGGGAGATGGAGAAGGATACTAAAGAAAAGAAAATCACAGTGGGCACACAGTTGCTTCTAAATTAACTGGGTCTTCCAGGGGCTGTCAGTTCTCCTGAAACCTGCACAGCCACCAGCCACTGGAATCTGGAAACCTCAGCGCGAGGGGAACCACAGGCTGGCAAAGCCGTGGTTGGTGGTTTAGCAGTGGTTTTATTTTGGAGGCTGGCAACCGCAGAGCATCGTGGGCCAGTTGGAGAGAGAAAGCAAGCCGGTTGGGGGCCCCCGGAGGACCTGAGGATGTTGGCGCAGCTGCCGCCAGACCACATGGTCGTCACTGCCCGCAGCGCTGAGGAAAGCCCACCAGGGAGAGCCTCCAGCCAGGAGTCCTGGACTGCGAGGCTCCTCTATTAATAAGAGGGGCTATTTATACCGTCCTCCTTCAGAACCGCGCTTGGATCGCATTACTGCTGCCTGGCCCGGGAATGCCTAATGTGGGTGCTGCCGTGTGCTTTCCAGGGCCGTTGACCTAAAAGGTTCTGAAGGCGCCGAGAAAGGCTGAGCGTGCCTGCCTCTGGGTATTTATGGCTTGCTCTGTGGTGGCCCAGGCTTCTGCCGCCCCTGTGTGTGCGCGTGTGCAGTGTGTTTCTGGGGAGGGTTGAAAGCATAAGGGGGTGTCATTTGAGGCACTGCTTTTTGGCTGTGAATCAGCACCACCTGTTAAGTATTTACTATATATCTGGCTCTCTCCTAGGCTGTTAGATTTAGTGATTTCAGCCAGATCCTGCCAAAACAGTATGGAGTTGGGGCTTGTCCTTTGCACATTTGGTGGAGAAGAATGCTAAGGCACAGTGAGGTTCAGTGACACGCTGAAGGCCGTTTGATTGGTACGGGGTTAGCTCAGGGTTAAATGGACCCGGGTCTGTCTGATTAAACATTTGAACTGTATCATCTCCTAATAATCCCTGCTCTGCTGTGCGGTAACTGGGTCTCAGTCTGTCCTTTTAACGTGAGGTGGTGATTTAGTACCTTTCTTCAAGGGCTGACGTGTTATTCAGGGACACATGGCATGGAAAATCCTCCGCACAGAGCCTGGCACACACAGAAGTGTTTGCCTTTATTGTTGTTTCTAAGTGTTGACTTAGAGGAACTGTATTCTGTGTCATGATACTGAAATACCTGTACCTGACCAGCTGGTGTGCGAACTGTAAGTCTTGCCAAAGTCGGTAATGCAGTCTGCCTTACTCTCGAGCAGCTGAAAGCACTGGTAACAGCTGTTGGTGAAGTGGTCCCAACTCCAGCGGGGCTCCTACCTGCTGCTGGTGACTTTCTCCCACTTCAGAAACAAAACGCACTGATACGGCACCCCCAGCCCAACTTTGACTGATATTAATGGCAGCTCCCTTTGCGTTTGGAAGCAATCAAACACACACTGTCTAGAAAATCAGTGAATCACCTACATCAGTCTTGGTTCATTCATACCATTCATCGCAGCAGAGGAGCACTTCACCTCTGGCTAAAAGATTTAGGGAGACCCCCAAGATCTATTACTAAGGGGAAACTGGCGCGGAGTAGTCTGTGTAAGACACAGGCATCTGTGTGGAAGAGAACCGTGTGTTCATGGGCAACAGCCTGCAGTTGGAGCTTCCTCTTGGAGGCAAACCAGGGGGCGGAGAGGGGTGGAGGGTGGTGATGGCTTTCAATATATATTCCTGGTGTTCTTTTTTTGAAACAATTTGGAATTTCACTGTGTACTTATATCAACTATTCAGTAAGTAATTAGGGCCAAACAGTTTTTAACAAACAGAAAGGGCTATAACTCAAAATGATCCTGTGGGTTTGTTTTTCATTGTTTGTTGATGCCTGATTTGATTGAGGCAGTCAGTAATAAAAGTTCTCTGAAACACCCTTTTTAACAGTCTGCATCTTGCACGATGTGAAAACTTCCTTTCTCCAAGTCCAGTAGATGGAAGTTTCAGAGAGAGAGCTGAGGGGGCCCAGAAGGCTGGGAGAGGCCAACGTCCAGGTTCTGCCCCAAGAGTGGGGTGGGGAGTGGGGGGATGGGGAAGCGGTCTATGCAAAGCTCTCCCCCCATCCTCCCCCAGGCCTTTTTCACACCTTTCCCAGCTGCAGGGCTGGGCCATTGTTCACGGTCTGATGCTTCCAGAGCATTTCTTGGTCCTAAATCATCAGGAAAAGTTTCAGTTATAGAAGCCAGATATTTATGAAGAATTTTTAGGGCCTTTGGATGGAAGCAGATTTGGAGGGAATGAGAAGGGAGGAAAGACTGCACAATCCTAGATATTCAGAAGATTTCATCAAACACAGTCCTGAATTCTGACAGTATCCCTACACGTGGAGACCGTGCCGAACGTCCCGAGGCCCTTCTTTGGCTGGCTCTGGAGGTGGTGCTATTTTTGACTGGTCTCTATTTCAGGCTGGCAAGTTGGTCATGTCTCAGCGGGAGTTGGGCCTTTGTTGCCTTCCGAGGGTAGTGTTCTGGTTTCAACGAGGGACAGAGCGAGCAGAGAGCCAGTGGTGGAGGAGCTGGTTGAGGTTTCCTTGCGGTTCCTTTGAAGTAGAAATGATGGAGAAGTAAGCTAGCCTTGCAGATCTTCTCTATGCGCCGTCTGACCTTTTCATGAATCCAGCAGCCCTCTGATCAGAGCCTGCGATTTCTGCCTCACCTTGCTGACTCCGGGCTGCTGGTCCAGACCTGAAATGCCCTGTGTACCTTCGGCACTGTCCGCCACACCTGCACACTCTGCTTCCAGCATTTTGGTCACGATTTGAGATATGATAACGATGCCCCCCTTCCTTGTTCAGCTATCATTCCTAGGAGTTGGGTGGAGCAGTTTGTTGTGTGTGCAGCAGGGTGGTCCAAGACCCAGTTCAATCAGCCAAAGTTCTCCTGCAGAGAAGTCCTTACTGACACCTGAAAGACAGCTGCCATGTCCCTGTGTATGAGGTTGTAAGCTTTCTGCCCGCTAGCCTTTGCAGCTGTGGCTCTCCTGCGGCTTGTAGTTGCACTTTGTTCACCTCTTGTCCAGGCCTCTCTCCCTCCCTCTCTCTCTGTCACCTTAGGATGGTGACTTAAACTTAGAGACCTTACCTGTGAGATAGAGAACAGTACTAGTGCCTGGCTCTGAACCCAGAGTCTGACGATGCAGTTACATAATGCTGTAGAGTTGCTGCTGCAGCTATAAATAAATGGAAGTAATGGTTAAGAACCTAGACTTTGGGGCTTGACCCCCAGGGCCACTGCCTTTTACTGCTGGTGACCTCAGTTAAATTACTTAACATCTTAGTGATTCAGTTTCCTCATTGGTACAATGGAAATGTTAATGGGGCCTGCCTAGTAGGGCTCTAAGGGCAGATTAATATATAGAAAAGCCTTTAAGAGTCAGGCCTGGCACATAATAAGCCTTCAGTAAGTTAGCTCCTGCTATTATTATTATGACCCGCCCCCCCCCAACCCTGCGCATCTGTGTTTTAGAATAAATCTCTAAGAAATGAAGAGTTTGTAAGCAAACTGCCTTCTTGGCAACAGGCCCTTGACCTTAGCTTTCCTTGCCCTGGTAAGATCTGAGGATCTCGTCAAGGAATACGTACATTTATGGTACTGTGAAAATTTATTAGTAGAGATTCCAACAGATGGTGAGTTTTCAGCATCCCTTTACCAAGATGGGAAACGGATCACAGCAGGGATGGAGAGAGAAAGGTGAAGCAGAAGCAGTCTGCTCTAGGGGCAGTCAGATAAGAGACTGTTAAAGTAATTAATCGTCAACTTCAGCACACAAACAGGGCCCTTTAAGTGGAGAAAGGCTTTGCCACGTGGTACAGATCTGCTTTCTCTCCGCCAGATGCTTCAGTCATGAAGCTGTTGAAATAGACATTCTGTGTCCGTCAGCCCAGTAATTGCCAGGCTTCATCTCTAACCAGCTTTGGCACTGAAGAAAGCGAATGGGATAATTCAAGGCCTTTTCCTCCCCCTCCCCATTCATTCCATAAAAGATGGCAGACAACCAGATTATTCTATTCAAGCAAATACTCGCTGTAAACTTGTATGAATACAGCTGTCATTTCAGTGGCCTTGTCTTCGAACCGTAACTGGATGCTTTGTGTAAGACATACTGTGTAAAAAAACAAGAATAAGATAAACCAGCATTATCCTTGATTCTGCATCTCAGATACCATTTCTTTCCAGCCCACCCCCCGTCAAAAAGCCTGATCACCATGCTTTGGCTATCCTAAGGATTTCAGGGCTCACTTTGCAAATCTGATTTTGAAGTCTCTTCCCCAGTTTGGAAATACATATCCACGTAAGGAAGCTGGATTCTAGAGCGTCTGGGGATGGCCCAGGCAAGCTGTGTTCTGGCTTTTGGTCTTCCCCTTCCATTAAGAGTTGAGAATTATGGAAGTACAAATATAGAATATTCAGGAGGGAAGGGAGCTTGGGGAGCATCTCTGGTCTGCAGAGGATTTTCATATTGTCTGCGTGCAAAAGTGTTTGTGTGTGTGTAGATATATTCCTGGAAGACACATCTGGAGGCTTCATCAGAGTTCAGAGAAGCTGGAATTGCAAGTAGATAAGAACCTCCAAGAACCAGTCATTGGTTCATGTGTCTCCAGCACCAGGAACCCGCCCGCACAGGAGTGCATGAATCTGTGGCATTGGGTGCAAGCATGTGGCCCTTTGTTGAGGGCAGAGCCATGTCGTGGACCTGTACAAAGCAACTGGGGGAGGAGGGTGATCCCAGTTGGAGTGGGCTCTGATCCTTCAGCCCCCAAGGAGCACTCTCATTGATGGTCTTGGGGAGCTGTTGTTTCATTTCGTGCATTTCCACCTGTGTTCATAGTTCCTTGTCTGTTAGTCTTGATCTCTGAGGTAGAGTGGAAGCTCCTAGAGGACAGGGGACGTGTCCTGAGTGTGTTTATTCCTAAACTATGAGTGTGGTACATAGTGTTTATGACCTGGCATAACTTCTCTTCTATTAAAAACTTGCTTTTAGATTCTCGTATTCAGCGTTACAGCATAGCAGTTTGCCCAGGGCCATTTTTTAAAAAAATGAATTTCATACGACTAATTTTAATGATTTAACTGATTCATTTCTTCTTGTTGTCATTACAGGTACCTCAATAACAATGAGTTGACAGCCATACCATCCCTGGGCGCTGCCTCATCTCATGTAGTCTCTCTCTTTCTGTAAGTCATACCATTTGGGAGACCCTGGGCTGTGTGGGGAGGCCGTGGTATCATGTTACTGACATTGGGTATCAGGGAAACTCATATTCCTGGGCTCACTGGAAAAAATGGTCTTACTCCATGTACCTCTAGTGATCATGCCAAATGTATTGCTTGCTGTTTTGGGGTGTGTAGAATTAAAAACTGGATGTTTTGCCTCATTTCTGGCTTGGCAGGAAATTATCGTAGTACCCAGGGGTACTAAATGTCTTGTTCCTAATGGATAAGCTGGCAGTTTGAGTGCCTAAACTGAACTTAAAGAACACTGTATGAGTGATGAGACAGCAGGCTCATCTTTGTGGCAGTAACTTTGATAATGTGACTCAGCTCACTTTCAGGGCTTAAAAAAAAAAAAAGCGCATCAGGCTTCTGACATTAGCATAAAAGTAAGGATTTCTTTGTCCTGGTCGAGTGTTACACAGCATAAAACCCGTCGACTATTACAGACAACACAGTGGAAATGAGAAAGGGACTCAAGGGACCTCAGTGAGAAAGAAAGGGAGATGCCCTGGGAATGGCATTGTTGGGGCCAAGAAGTACCCTGTGGGGTAGCGAAGTACTGGCAGTTGCCCCACTTCTCCAGCAGTCAGAGGTGCTCGCTTGCTTGAAACTCACCCAGAGGTCTTTCCAGATACACCAGTCACAAGTCCAGCTATTTTCTAGACCAGCTTTTATTGGCAGCGTCCCCAGCAGAACACCTCCCTCTTCACGCCAAATTTCCTGTTTCCACTCCAGCCCTGCCAATTTTTATTTGATTGTGATTTTGCTGGTGTTATAACTTGTCCGATCACCTGGAGGTATCTTTCCTGACACTGACCTGAGCAGAGTGACTTGGGGAGAAGCCTTCATCTGTCCGATAACTAGTGTGGCTTACAGGTCTCTGGGTTTTCCTGGCTGCAGGGCCTGTGTTCAGAAGATGGCCCAGCCTTGGGAAACGCAGTCTTGGTTTTAACCCTTTTCCAGGTGTTGTGGGGTTGGGGAGCAGGGGCTTAGAATTGTGACCCAGCCCTGTGTCCTGAACAAATGGCTTCCTCTCTCTGAACCTGATTTTCCTCGTCTGCAGGATGTGTTCCTGTTCCCCTTGTGTTGTACATGTAGGGGCAGTGAGTCCACAGTTCGAGGGGAGCATGAGGTACAGGAAGCTCCTAATGTCTTGCACAAGCCAGAATAGGTGTTTGACACGTGGCACCAGCTGCTGGCTGGTGGCTAGTTGTCACCTGGCCCCTTGGTCCTTGGCATGGTCTCACCTTTAGGGCCGCAGGGTCTGCGAGTCACTTCTTGTACCTGTGGAGTGCTGGAATGATGCGTATAGCTCTTTGTCCCAAGATGATCAGTCAGGGATCTAATTTTCTTGTTGCACCTGTTTGGCCCATGGTGTTCTAGCATCTGGAAAGTGTTTCATTGCTGGTTAAATGAGTTATCCGTACCTGAGGCCAGTTAAGGACATGTCAATCCCTGGTATGTTTATAGAGCAACACACCGGAAGATGCTTCTAATGCCTGGCTATTTAAAGGACCGTTCCTGGCCCAGCAGTGTGCTGTCAGTACTGAGCTCGTTAGAAATGCAGACTCCCAGGCCTCATCCCAGTCCTGCTGTCAGAAGCCGTTTTCACCGGCACCCCTGGCCATTGGCCCATTCATTCAAGGTTGAGAAGCACGGCTTCCCCACCCCTTGTTCTTCGCTTGGTTGGGAAGCGCAGGCCACAGAGACCATCTTTATGTTACCAGACAGGAAACCAAGGCTGCCTGAGCTCCTGTAAGTTGCGCAGTAGAGCGGTGAATGGAGACTGCACACGCGTGCCTGCGCATGGCTCCTCTCTCTCCCCACACTAGGGGCAGGAGCGCGGCAGGTGACTGTGACCTGCCCCGTGCCAGGACAGGCATGGCCCCCTGTCTGCCCTGAGGCCTGTGGCGCTGTGAATCACTCCTTGCTCTGCTAACTAAAAACCCATTTCTGTTCCTTGGCCCAGGTGTCTGAAGCAGGGGGGCTGGTTGGCCTTGTTCCTGCTATTCCATTAGACAGCGTTAAAATATGTAAAGTAGGAAGGAAAAAGAAAAAAAGACTCCCTCCCAATTCTGATTCAGTTTGGAAAATGCAGGTTTATATTGGCAGATACTCTCTTTGGCCTGAAGCTGAGCTCCATGTAACGTGGTCAGTGAATTCTCTGAAATGACAGACACTGAAGGGTCTTTACCTTCCTCCTATCTAAATGGCCTGTGTTCCCCGATCTTAGACTCATGGATTTACTGCCTGAGAGTCAGGCTAACAGCATGACATCACAGTAGCAGAATTAGAGATAAATTTGCTGTCTTCCTTCATGCCTTCCTGTATCTCCTAAGTGAGTTGTGCAAAGAGCAGGGGAGAGCGGACAGCAGATGAGTGTGACTTTCTCACCCTGACCTCTAAGAGAAAACATCTCGCATCTCCATCCATCCACGGTTGATAATCCCAACAGTTCAGGCTGGGTTTTTTTTTTTTAAGATTTATTTTACTATTTACGGCTGTGCTGGGTGTTGGTCGCTGCTAAGTCATTTCTTCAGTTGCAGCAGTCGAGGACTACTCTCTCGTTGCAATGCACGGGCTTCTCACTGTGGTGGTTTCTCTTGTGGAGCACGGGCGCGCGTGCTTCAGCAGTTGCAGCTCCCGGGCTCTGGAGCACTGGCGCGTGGGCTTGCTTAGTTGTTCCACGGAATGTGGGATCTTCCCAGATCAGGAATTGATCTCGTGTCTCCTGCATTGGCAGGTGGATTCTTTACCACTGAACCACCAGGGGAGCCCACCATTCAGGCTTTGAAGGGCAAGTTTTGCTGGTATGTTGTGGTTTTTCAGAAGAACAGCAGTAAAAGGTGTCACGTATTCAACAAACATGTAGCAGGAACCTCTGTGCTCCTGCAATTGGAGCCCAGAGTGACCTGGGAAAGACACAATACCATCACATGTAGAAGGTTCCTGATGTATTGTCTGCAGACATGATAGGTCAGTTAGCTTAATTAGCATTCACCTTGGTAGCCCTTACAGTCTCCAGATTCTCCCCTTCCTGGGCAGGGGAAGGAGGAGGAGATAAATAATCAGAACTTGCCAAGGGACCATATGGCTGAGGAGCTGGGCCACTTTCTGGGGATAATGCTGTAGGCAGGTGGGTCAGGGGAAAGAGGGGGACCAGGCAGATATCCAGCTGTTTAACTCTGATGATACTCTGAGCAGGGACAAGGTGCTTTTTCCTCATCTGGTGGATGAAGGGGTTGAAATACTCAAAAAAGTACACTTGCAGCTTTTATATCTCTTCCATGACCAGGAAACAGAGTTGAGGCAATAATGTCACAAAAGAAAAATTGACCCTGCTGTCCCATAACTGCTCTTGCTGCCTTATGTCTTTTAGGACAGATAGCAGCTTTGTGGTTTTCAGTTCAGACACCTGTGATTAGGGACTTTCGCCTCTGGATTTTGTTTGCCTGTCCAGGTCAGCTCTTCATCTCTGTGTTTGGTTTCTTGTCTCCCGAGTCTGTGTCAGTAACCCTAGTCCCTTGCTCACATGACAGAGCTCTCATCCCCGCATACTAGCACCCTGCTTCGCTGAGGTCACACTTGGGAGGACTGTGTGGGGAAAGGGTTTGTTTCAAGGCTGGCTTTACTATTAGGGCCTCAAGACAGAGTTTTCTAGAGTTTTTGGGAACTGGAGTCCTTCAGGAAAATTGGTTAACAATTTCTGATTAAAGGAATCTAATTCAATTAATGCATTTGTCAAAGAGCAGATTTTTATTTGCATTGTGTTCTGCAGATAAGGGCAAAGCCATTTGTCCTTAATAACCAAAAAGCATTAAATTCAAGGAAAGCTTTTAATAGGATTGGGTTGGCGTGAGGAAGCTGGATTTCATGAAATGCTTCTCAGAAAAAGAAATAGACTTTTGTTCAGTAGGGGCAGACTCTGCTGGTAGATTTTCACGTTTGAGTTTTTTCTTTCTTTCTTTCTAATTTGAAGTCCAGGAAACTCAAGTTACAATTCCCACAGCAATAGTAATTTCATGTGATGCATAAGTGACATTTCTGGGGAAGAAAAATTTCCGCTTTTCCTGTGGTGTTACTGCACTTGTATCATTGGGGAGATTGGTTCCAGTGGAAATGGTTTGGTGTGGGTTTTTTTTTTTTCCCCCCTTCAGCCCTAGGAGTAAAATGCTTGCTGTAAAACCAACTTGAGTTGTAAAGCCCAGCAGCTTTGTTTCGTGTGTGTTAGCTGTAGGGTGCTAGCCATGTGGGCCTCAGCTTTGTCCACGTAACTTCTTTTCCTCTTGGTGGTGTGCTTTGGCCCCTGTCCCTTATCCATGTTTTGTGGCTTCCTCTCCCCCTCCTTTGGCCTCGATCAGGTAAGGAGATCTAGGCTAAGACTCCTCAAACACTGTTACCTGTGACTTTGTAATTGTGCTGTTAAAATCCTTAGGTCTATGTTGCATTTGAAAACACAGCAAAATATTAATCCTTTATTTCAAATCTGGGGGAAATAAACTTTTCTGAAAGCTTTTTTTTTTAATTGAGAGAAAACTAACATAAAACACTGTTTTAAACAAATTTCAGGTGTACATCCTCAAAAACAACACACCCCTCAACACAATCTAATTTCAGAACGTTGTCATCACCCCGAAATAATACCCCTACTCCTTAAGCAATCACCTCCCCTATTCCTACCCTCTCAACTTCCTGAAAACTCATCTTTCTTTTTCTTCTTTTGTGTAAAGTATTTTTCTCTCCTGTTAGCAAATGTACCTGGAAAACTTAGAATTGAATCATTTAAATAAAAATATCAGAAGCAGAATGAACTATGCAGTTGTGTATTTTGCCGTGACCTCTTAACTGAAGAAAAACTGATTAAAGGCATGGAGCATTTAGCATTACTTTATTGTTAGTTACAGAGAATAAAACCTGGAAGGGACGAAACCTGCTGTCCTGTCTGTGACCCCACTTGGAGCCAGTTAGATGGAAGGAGCACTGGGTGGGGCTGAGGGACCCCAAGGCTGGAAAGGATGGAGCGAACTCTTCTGGGCCAGGTCTGCTGCGGACGTAAAATCAGTAGTGATATTAACTGTCCCTCTGCCTAGCAAACCCTCTAGAAGAAAGGGGCTGGATCAGCCTTCTTTGCAGGCTCATTCATGGGCAGATGAGGTCACATTAAAGACTAACTGAAAAGCCAGAGCCTTAAGGCAAGGCTGCTTCCTGGTGAGGACCTGGGCTGCTTCCCGGTGCTAGAATCCATATCTCTGAGGGCCCAGCCCAGAAGCCAGGGAAAAAGGAGCCCCGGACTCCTCTTCAGAAAATTCGGCTAGGCTTTGGGACCTGAGCAGAGATTGTTAGTAATCAGGTGAAGTTTTACTGAGTAATAAATAGTTTCTGGGCATTGCTAAAGCCGTGTGTGGGTGTTAGCTTGGGTTCAGGCCTCTTGCCTTTCCTTTACTCTGCTGCCCTTGAAACTTTCTCTCTGTTGCTTCACCTGGAAGTAGGTCATCATTTGTAGACCTAGTTGATGCTGACATCTTTTTTTTACCATGATGTTTTTCCCCCAAGTGTGAAATCATAGCTTGTCTTAAAAAGTTGACCGGTAACCTTGGACGGCGGAGCTCTTTACATCACATTACAGAGGCGGGCCTGTGGGGAGTACAGGTTTGTGTAAGGCGGACTTCAGAATTCTCCCCAAGGTGAAGGGTTACCCATCCTTCCTTTGGGGGAACTTGCTGGACCATCCATGAATCATCAGGTTAAGAGTGGACTGAACCAAGTTTAAGAGAAAATGGGCAGTTTTCTCCCCTCATTTCTGCTTCTGAACCATGTCCTGCAATAATAACCTAGTTTAGCCTTGCTAGTGAAGGAAGGCCAGTCAGCTGGCACATTGGAGTAAAAGAACCCCCTGTGGATTCTTGGCATCTTATTTGCTGTGGGTTTTTGGACACACTGTCATCAGGATCATGGAGTTAGTAGTGACTGAAATGCTTTAGGGAGAAACTGAACATTGTGCTTAGTCCCTCAGTTATGTCTGACTCTTTGTGACTCCATGGACTGTAGCCCTCCAGGCTCCTCTGTCCATGGGGATTCTGCAGACAAGAATACTGGAGTGGGTTGCCATGCCCCTCCTCCAGGGGATCTTCCCAACCCAGGGATTGGACCCAGTTCTCCCCATTTGAGGCAGATTCTTTACCATCTGAGCAACCAGGGAAGCCCTGGTTTGAAAGGCCGTAAGTCAAGTGTGAATGTCCCAGTTCAGATCCCAGATGCCGAAGGGAAGCCAGGGCCCTCGTCAGAAGACAGCACAACAGGAAAATATACATAAAGCAGGGGCTTCAGTTCCTTTTCTGTGTCTTCAGAGATGTGCTAACCTTCTGTCTTTCTTGTCCAGAGTTCTCTGGGTGCATGTGAACGAATTCTTTGCTCTGGATAAAATGTCACACACACCCATTACCTTGGGAGACTGTGGCTTCGCCATCACCTGTGTGGTTCTCAAACTGGACCATTTACCAGAATCACCTAGAAGGCTCCCTGGACCATAGGATGGCTGGGTCCCGGCCACAGTTTCTGGTACGGCAGGTGTGGGTGCGGTGTGATTACGGAATTTGCTCTACTCACAAAGTCCTGAGTGGTGCTGATGCTGCTGATCTGGCAACCCCTGCCCTTCTTTTGAGAACCACTACCTGAGCATCTTTAGTGGTGGGTGGGGGTGAGAAACTCCTTACTAACCAAGCTGCTCAGCTGTTGGAGGGCAGTAAATGATTTAGACAAATTCCCCATGTCACGAGTGTGGGCACCGGCATTTATTTGGGACGGTGGGGCTCCAAGCCCTGGTTGAGGTCTTTATTTCTGAGGAAAGTGCTGAGAGTGGACATCAAGCAGGCACGGGCAGCACAGCTCTGCCTGCTGACGGTGATAACACAGGTCTCGCCATCGGACCTTCACGAGTTCCTGGGAGCCGCTCAGCAAGCACCCTCTCCTGGCAGGAGACCTGCTCCTACCTCCCCCCTCGGTGTTGGGTGTTGCAGCCCCCCTTATAGCCTGCGTCCCTGGACAGGAGGGCCCGGGCCGGGAGCTGCTGTTAGTACCACTTACCTTTCTGCAGATTATCAGTCACTGTTACCAGATGAAACTTTGCCCTCGACTAAGACTTGAGTGGTGCTGCTCTGTGCCAGGCAGAAGTTAGCGGAACATCTGAAAGACAAGCACAGCAGTGCTGTCGGCCCTGATGGGGGATCAGAACGTGGGGCCCACACCTTCCTCCCACCCCGAGTTGTCCCTGGACTCTGGTTTGCCCAGCCTTCTGCCCCAGGGAGGCTGTCATCCAGGCTGTCAGTGGGTACAAGAACGGAAAGGAAAGCGGAGGAAGCGAAAGTCAGGGCCCAGGGCGCATGTGCAAGGCCGAGGAGAGGGGTGCCAGCGTGTGCCCCACGTGGAGTCCAGGGCTGATGAACGTGCCTTGCACACTGGAGCCCCTGCCCTCAAGGGACTCAGTCTTGCTACAGAGAAAGATGAGTAAACCAGCAGTTGCCATACACAGTCAAGGCCTGGGGAGTGTCTCAGGGGCTTCTCAGCACCGTCACTGATGGGTACAAGACAAGGAAGATTCCCGGATGAAGTGACCTTCTGTGGCTCCCCTTTCTTGCCCCCCGTATGGGAACGTTGGTTATGGGCTTCAAGATGGGGCAGCACGGTGCTCAGCCGGCACGCTGGCCGCTTGGAGGAGCAATGGGAGAAGTGTTCATAAGACATGGCTGGTTCCATGTTAAGGGGAGTTTCCTCCCCGCTCCCCACTCTCTTCTGTCAGCAGGCAGGCTGCTCCGAAGGGCCAGCACGCTGCTGCCGGAACCAGGGTGGGACCCTGGTTCTCAGACCCACAGCCGCCTCAGATGCTGGACACAACCAGTGGGCCTCGAAACAGAAAGTTAAACACCCAGTTGACAAAGCAGGTCTCTGTCCTGTAAGCTTCCCCTGGATTCTGTAGTGTGGATCGCCTCTCGCCCGGAGTCTCGGGAGCCTTTCACTGGGAAAGGAGCCGTCGAGGCCTCTGAGGCACGCCTGCCAAATGACACAGCCCTGACTTGTCGGTTTCCTTCTCTCTTCTTTCCTTATGTTTGTTCCTCTCTCTCTCTTTGAGAGTGGGGGTGGCGAGGCAGCCAGATGAGCGGTCCATATGCGTATCATTTGCTGAGAAAGTGAAGCAAACTCCAGCTGTGGGGTCTGGGGAACAGAGGAAGGGGCGCGCCCATGGAGTAGCAACTTGGTCACGGAAGACACTGCCTTTTGTTGGGAACGCGGTAGCTTAGGGTCTGTTGGCCAGAGCTGGCCTTCATGGTGTGTCTGGCTCTTCTCACCCCACTCTGTCTCATTTTTTCTGATGACCATGTAAGCTTTAAATAGAGTCCCAGATCCAGTGGGAATGGGGTGCGGGTGCGGTGTGGATGGTCTTGGAGGGAAGTGGATGCTGACCCGGCAGTACTGGGAAGGGACGGGGAGCTGCCTGGTCCGGAGCTGCCTGGTCCGTTGCACAACCTCCCGTGTGAGAGGAGCTGGCCCCCGCCCGTGTCCACAGCCTCCTTCCAGCCGGCCTGTTTCCTCCCCCTCCTCCCCCGCACCCACTTCCTGCAGGTGGCTTCTGTAATCCACTTACCCCGAGGGAAGGCTTGCCAGCGTGTGTACCTAATCCGAAAATGGCCGGCTCGACTTTGACCCCCATGGTGACCTTGCAAAGCAGACTGGGCCGATTGTGTCGGCTCGCACCTGGGAGCCATTTTCAGCTTTTACAGCCCAAGTGGAAGAAATGTGTTTGCATTTATGCCGGGCCTTCCTTTCACGAGGCCTGTCATTGTTGGGCCATGCGGACGGAATATTAGACTCCCCCTGCCTGTTCAAAGGCAGGAGTTTTAAAGACAGGCCAGTTTACCCAGTGTATTTAAGCTGAGTCTAACGAAACTGTCCGGTTTTGTAGTTCAGAAATGCTCAGAGCATCCCCAGACTCATGATGGTTCAGCCTCTTGAGACAGAAAATTGTGACAGTCTCTGTATGTATTCACAGATGTCGGCAGGCATTGTTGTGTGTCTGTGCCCAGGCCTCATCTCATTGTGTTGCCTCTGCAGGCCTAGGAGGCACAGGGTCTGTTGTTAAGCACTTTTTACAGATGACAGGCCGGAGGCACAGAGAGGGCAAGACACTTGCCTGAGGTCACACAGCAAATGGCAGAGGTGAGTCTTGATCTCATTTCTGTGCACCTCTGGGCTTCGTGCTCACTGTGTAGGGGGACATGTGTGGTCTGGGAACCTGGGAGGGTCTTGTCATTTCATGTGCTGACATTTCAGATTGTGTCAGGAGGGGAGTTTCTCTGGCCTGTAGCCGCAAGGCTCCGATGTGGCTCTCGGGCGTGAATGAGAGGCTGTGCCCCATGAAGGGGATGCCTCTTCAGGTTGTGTTCCCACCTCTGAATGCTGAGAGGCCCTCAGTATAATTTTCATCATCAGATGCAGAGTGGCGGGAAGCCCTCCTGAAGATCAGCCTGGCTGCCCCACACCCCCAGTCGCCCTCGGAGGCTGGCGTCTGAGCTGCTCTGCTCTGCTCTCCCATTTGGGTGCGGCGGGGGAAGCGCCCTGCTGTCAGGCCCTCCGCAGCCCCCGGGCCTGTTCAGCTGTGCCAGCAGCTTCTCAGACAGTGGCCCTCTCCCCTCCGACATCACTTCAAGGCAAATTCCTCCAGTTTCCTCACTTCCTGGAAGCCTTTCAGACGCAAACAGCTGACATAAAGGTGCCAACGTGTGGTTCTTTCTCCCCACCCCTTCAACAGGAGCAGGAAACCTGTGCCCAGGGTGGCAGGGCTGCAGGGCACAGCCAGGTGGCACTCCCGGAGTGCCCTCTCTGGGGGCCACTGGTCTCTACTTGGCTGCGTGGCTGTAGTCTCTTTGGGGGCAAAGAAGCTTCTTTTCAGTGGGGAGGACTGTGAGAGGTGGGCTGCTGGAATCAGTTTGTAAAGAAAGGGCTCCTTCCCCTAGGAGTCTGGGGCGAGGGTGGTGTCAGTGTCTTCACCTCACAGCGCCTCCTGTGTCACGAGGGCCTTGAGACTGGTTTAGAGAATGCTGCCTCTATCGCCTCTGGGCCTTGGTTTGCTCACTCGTGCAATGATGTCTGCCAATACACCGAGCCATGGGGACTCACTAAACACTACGTGTCTCAGAGCAGGCTCTGATGTCTAGCGGAGGTGCGTCAGACGGAAGGCGTGGATGGAGCTGGCCTTGCTTTGGTGTCTGTGTGCCAGTGGAGGTTGGTGTTCTCCACACCAAGCCAGGAGGTTGGTGTTAGAAGCAGAGGCAGAGGCTCGTCACTTCCCTAAAAACAGACTCTACTTGCTGTTCCCCATGTGGCTTGTTAACCTCCATCCTTGTGTGTGTGTGCGTATGTCTGTGATGATTCGCTTTCTCCTGTATTAATGCCTGCCGTGGGAACCGTTGCGTGCACCGGGAGCGTTGGTTTCCCTTTTCTCTCATCACCAGGCAGAGGTGCAGCAGAGTAGAGCTGTGCAGGCGTCTCCCGTCCTGCACTGCACAGCAGGAAGACCAAGGGGACTTGAACAAGCCTGGATGCCCAGGCTGCGTCCCGGGGCAGGTTAAAGGAAAACCCTGGGACTTGGGGGCTTGGGGGTTGTTAGTGTTTTGGATTTTTTTTTTTTAGCTCCTTTCCAGGTCCTTTCCACGTGCAGGTAAAATTAATGAGTCACGGCTGGCTAATTGCAAGTGAAGGATTTTGTCTCTCTCCCCCTGATGCCTGTCACTTAAAATCTGTAGGCTCCCCTGCCTTCCTCACCTTCACACCTTCTTTTTCCTTTCTTTCTTTTTCTTTCCAGTTGGTGGAAAAATAAATAAGAAGGCTGACTTTTAATTTAGTACTTATGATTCTGGAGTCCCTGTTAGAGGTTTTAGTTACCTCTTTCACCACTGATTTAATGGAAAGATACTGCAAAGTTGGGCTTCCCTGGTGACTCAGATGAGACCCAGATTTGATCCCTGGTTCAGGAAGATCCCCTAGAGAAGGAAATGGCAACCCACTGCAATATTTTTGCCTAGAGAATTCCGTGGACAGAGGAGCCTGGCAGGCTATAGTGCATGGAGTTGCAGAGAGTCAGACACAACTCAGCAACTAACAGTTTCTACTACAAGGTTAGCCCTTTAAAATGAGTCGGGGATGCTTTTGGCCTCATGGTGTGTGGGACAGCCTGGTTGGCCTGGTGAGGCATGACCGCTCATGGTGATCACAGAACTTGACTGTGGGTTTGCCACTTAATCTGGATTATTTATTTATTTATTTTTACCTCCTGAAAGCCAGACGACCCATCTCTCATTTGAATTCTGCTTATAAATCAGAAGCCCCATTACGATAGTGGTGTCGGTGGGGGGGTGGGGGGGGGCGATCTCTTTATAGTAAAACAATAGGCAAAACTTATATCAGACTTTATAATAATCTTTTTCTTTATAATTCTGAAAGTAAGACTTTAACTTTTTTTAATGTGGACCATTTTTAAAATCTTTGTTGAGTTTGTTACAGTATTGCTTCTGTTTTGTGTTTAGTGTTTTTCTGGCCATGCAGTACATGGGATCTTAGCTCCCAACAAGGGATCAAACGTGCACCTTCTGCGTTGGATGGTGCACTCTTAACCACTGGACCACCCAGGGAAGTCACTGGACTTTACTCTTAATTAGAAAAAAAAAAAAAGAATATGTAAACATAAGATATAGGCAGTGAATGTTTCCTCCGATTCCACCGAAAAGCTGTACTGTAACACATCAAGTTTCTGGTCCTGACATTCACTGTGGATAATTATTCATTGGTATTCTGTGAGGGTTGTGTTTGGAATTGGCCCCTTCAACAGGTCACAGAGTAGCTAGAATTTTGGAAATAAGAGGGAAAATTTCCCTTGGGCTTGTTGGGAATGTGACTTTTTCTCCAAGTGTCATTCTTCTTTGCGTATGGAAAAGCAGTAGTTATCAGCGTGCAGAGTGAAGTTTTTCTGCCCCCTGATTGTTGTTTGGTTTTGGGAGACAGCGTGAGGACTGGCCCTTCCAGGGGTCCCCCTCCTCCTGGCCTTGCCGACAGGCACGATAAACCCTTTCACCACTCTAGGCTCTTCCCCCTCCCCCTCATTCTCTAGTGTGTGTTAACAAGAGCCCTGATTTGGGGATGCTCCAGCAATTATGTGGTTCCAAGTAAGAGTCTCACGCCTGTCTTCACTTTCCCCTGTTCCCTGAAAAGGAATCGTAGCTCCTGGAAGGCTCAGGAAATTGTCCCAGGAGATAGATTCAGAAAACAAAGTGCTCTGCTTCATGGGTACCATCAGACCCGTTTCCTGGTGCGGCCACAGTCCGTACTGTCCCTCTCTCGGTGACCCCATGGTCACCGTGGAGAAGACAGACACACAGCCATTGACAAAGACCCTGCCTGCCCCTCCTCCGGCTGCTCCTTTATGGGCATTTGAGCAGAGACTGCTGTTGGTCTAGTGTCTGTTCACCTCCAGCTGGACATGGGGTGTTGGGGCGACTCTTCTGCTGTCAGGAAAACCCCCTGTTCTTTACTTTTGCCGGGCTGTCACCCAACAAGGCACTTCCTACCTCTTGAATTCAGAATGCAAGCCATTCCCAGCATGGTGGGAACCGGCAGAAGCATCTCTCCGGCGAGCGTGGCCCCCCACTCAGCTTCCAGCCCTGCCTCTTCCAGACACTGCTACAGGGCCTTTCACGGGCCGCGTTTCCTTTTCGGTCTTTGTTCCCTCAGCTGTGAGGAAAGACCCTGGTTCCATACCAGCCACACTTAGCCAGGGTTAAGGATATGCATAGCTTCTTCCTCTCCCACAGGCCCCAGGTGGCACCTGGGCTGTGTATTCTCGGGAGCAAACTAGAGAACTTCTGTTGTGGGTGACCCACTAGCTGTAGAACCCTGGGTTCCTCACAGAGGCTCAGATGCTTGAGTTCTGTCTCGTGGGCCAACTGCATACCCTTGTTGAGAAGCTGCTTAGATGGTACAGGGTTCACATGCTTCCTGGTCGCCACCAAACCTGAGACACGCTCCCCAGCTCTGGAGGGGTCTTCACGGCCTCGGCTCCAGTAGGGTCAGGGTTTGGCCCTTCTCTTTCTCTCCATTCTTCCTCACCCTGCACATCACACCTACCGCCCAGTGGGGTGCCTGCCTCTCGGTGGCCCTCCAGTCAGTGTTTGATGAAGAAATGAAGGATGGACCCTTTGTGGCGTCCCCATCACCTGTGGGGTAAATTATCTGCTCTTTCAGAGTTGGCCCTGGTTCCTTTTCTTCCTGGCTTCTCACCACTTCCTGCCGCGAACTTTACGTCACATTGCTCATGATGGGAGCCCTCACACGCCAGGGCTCTGCTTCCAGGCCTCGTTCATGTTGTCACCTTGGTCTGGAAAGGCTGTCCCTCCCTCTGCCTCCCCCCAACAGCGCTGTGTCCCCGTATGTCGATGCGTCCATCACCTCCGTCTTTCTCTGACTCCTCGACTCCAGGGAGAAGGGGGTCGGCTATACTGCGATCACGTTTACCTTGTTCTTACAGCAGCTGCACTTATAAGCACCCCATACACACTTGACTGAATAAATAAACCAAGGACTAAATGAATGGTTTAGTCCAAGAATAAGTGAGTATGAAGCTTAGGGCAGATGTTGGTTAGTTTTAGAAATTTATCATCCAGGTGAAGGGACACATTTGGGACAAGTAATAACAGAAATGGTCTTTTGGGGGACTTCCTAGAAGGCCTGGTCTTTTCAGCTAGGAAAGAGGACTCATTTTCATTGATTTCTTGAAAATCTGAGCAGATGTTATAGGAGGAAAAGTAGTTGAAATTACCCTGTAAAAATCAGCGTGGCTTTGGGGAGATGTACGGGCCCAGGGGTCCCATTGCCCAGGTGTGAATCCTTATCCTGTTCTTTTCTAGTAGCAGCTTTGGAAACCTCGGTTGTTTAGACATGAAATTACCCTTACCCTGGAGGGTGTGTCGGGAGGAGGGCCGTCCTGGTCTCCACTCACCTGTGAGGGTCAAATGATGATTGAGGAAAGGGTTCTGTCACAGTGAAGGTGGAGAATCCCTGCAGACCCCTCAGTGCGTCCATCCTGACCCAATTGCTACTCTGTAGTCAGGAAGTTTGGGAAACCCAGAGCTAAAGGTCAGCAGCCTCCTTTACCCCACGATATGTAGAGCCTTTAATAATGAGGGGGTGCAGCATAGTATCTCCCACATGAAATGAGCCCTTATTCTAAGAGTTGCTTCGTGAAGAAGGTGGTCTTGCAGTCACAAAAGTTTAGCAAACGCAGAATTGAGCAGAATGAGAGAGTACCTTTCCTGGACCTGCTTTGGGAGTCTGCCAGGACTGACAAGGGAGGAATATATGCAGCCCTTCCAGAGCCTTTTAGGATGGTGTTCTGAGAACCTTGTGTCTGGCAGGGCAGGCCTGACCCATGTCCACCACCATCTTAGTCAACTCCCAGCAGGCCCTCCTGCTTGGCCACAAAGTCCTGGATCTTGGCCCGATTACAAGACACTGAACTGAGCTGTAACTCCTGATACACCAGACAGAAGGCAGTGTTCTTCCCAGCTACCTTTGTCAGCTACACATTTCTCAGTGAGTCCACACTACCCCGTCCCCCCACCCCACAATTCCTTCCTAATCAGTGGAAAGTAATTAAACAATTTATGCTTATCCCTAGATTTTGAAAATTTCAGAGAGTCTGGCAGTATTGGGTGCTTGGCCCTTGGAATTGAGTTATACTAGGTAGATTTCTGCTGGAAACCAAATGAGGTAGCAGGTTGGCTGTCTGATTCCACCATGAATTTCACTGGAGTTTCCAATTCCACTGTTTCGCCATGTTTTTTGATGTTTAAATTAATCTTATTTTGAGTTCATTGTGGATTCTCATGCTATTGTAAAAAATAACATTGAAAGATCCTGTATACCCTTAATGCAGTTTCCCCCAGTGACCACTGCTTGCAAAATTTCATACATACAGGATATTGACTTCAATACAGCCAAGATAAAGAACATTTCCATCCCCACAAGGATGTGTTGTGCTGCTTTTTAATACCCACATCAACTCTTTCCTGCCCCATACCTTTGGGAATCTCGAATCTGTTCTCCATGTATATAATTTTTCATTTAAGGAATGTGATATAAGTAGATGGGGAAATAGATAGGGAAGCAATGGAAACAGTGACAGACTTTATTTGGGGAGGCTCCAAAATCACTGCAGACGGTGACTGCAGCCATGAAATTAAAAGACGCTTGCTCCTTGGAAGAAAAGCTATGACCAACCTAGACAGCATAGTAAAAAGCAGAGACATTACTTTGCCAACAAAGGTCCGTCTAGTCAAAGCTATGGTTTTTCCAGTAGTCAAGTACGGATGTGAGAGTTGAACTATAAAGAAAGCTGAGCGCCTGAAGAATTGATACTTTTGAGCTGTGGTGTTGGAGAAGACTCTTGAGAGTCCCTTTGCCTGAAGGAGATCCAACCAGTCCATCCTAGAGGAAATCAGTCCTGAGTATGCATTGGAAGGACTGATGCTGAAGCTGAAACTCCGAAACTTTGGCCACCTGGTGCAAAGAACTGACTCATGGGAAAAGACCCTGATGCTGGGAAAGATTGAAGGCGGGAGGAGAAGGGGACAACAGAGAATGAGATGGTTGGATGGCATCACCGACTCAATGGACATAAGTTTAAGTAAGCTCCGGGAGTTGGTGTTGGACAGGGAAGCCTGGCGTTCTGCAGTCCAAGGGGTCGCAAAGAGTCAGACACGACTGAGCAACTCAACTGATAGAAATGGCTTCATACAACATCTCACCTTTGGGGACTGGCTTTTTTTCCATCAGTATAATTCTCTGGAGATGCATCTCGGTCGTTGTGATGTGTATCAGTAGTTGATTGCTTATTACTGCTGAGCAGTATCTGCAGTGTGAAGGGACTGTACTTGGCTTAGCTGTGCACCTTCTGAGGGACATCTGGGGTGTTTGCAGATTTGGGCTAATAAGAATAAAGTGGCTTTGAGCATTTTTGTGTAAGCATAAATTTCCATTCTGTGGGAGAAATGCCCTAGGGAATATTTGCTGCATTGTATGATACTTGTACATTTAGATTTTTTAAAGAAGTGCCAAACTTTTTCACCGTGGCTATACTGTCTTACATTCCTGCCAGCAGTGAACGGTTTGGTTCTCCACAGTATGGCCTGCATTTGAAATTGAGAGTATTTTTTATTTTAGCCATTTGCAAGGTGTGTATTGATATTTCCTGGTGGTTTTAATTCACATTTCCCTAATGGCTAATGATGCTGCGCACCATCTCATGTATTTATTTGCCATCTGTGTATTCTTTTTTGAGTAATATCTGTTCATTTCTTTTGCCCATTTTCTAATTGGATTGTTTGGGGGGTTTTGCCATTGAGTTTTGAGAGTCTTTTATATATTCTAGATAATAGCTCTTTGTTGGATGTGTTGTTTGAAAATATTGACTCCTAGTCTGTAGTTTGCCTTTTCATCTTTAACAGGATTTTTCCCGGAGCAAATGTTTTCAATTCTGGTAGAATTATAGTGTGTCAATTTTTTAGCTTATGAATTGTGCTTGTAGTATCAAATCTAGAAAGTTGGTTTAGCTTGAGATCCCCAAATAAAGATTTTTCCTATGTTTTTTCTAAGAAGTCTTTAGTTTACATTTGATATTGAGGTTCTTGATGATACATATTTTAAAACCTAAAGCATAGGAGAAAATTGCAGCTTGTGGTTTCAAAAAAGGAACAGAGCAAGAGTGGGAGCCAGAGGGGGCGAGACGCTGAGGCCAGTGCCACTCTGATGCCGTAGCGAGTCTTGTCCCCCTAGCGTGGGTAAGGAGGACTGTTTTAGGAGCCAACTCCATAATCCCGCCCATGCACATCCTCCACCCTCCCGGAGTGCAGTCAGGTCGCATGCTAAAGGCTTGGGAAATTGCGTGGTAAGAGATATACTAAATCATATGATCGGAAGATCAGAAGTCTTCCAGATGGGGCAGGAAGCAGGCCCGGCTTTATTTGTAAAGGCCCATCAGTGGTGTCACTGTCTGGAGGTGGGAGGGTCTCAGCTTAGAGGCCACAGCCAAGTACTGAAGCAGCTTCCTCCACGGCTGGAGCTGCAGAGCTGCTGGGCTGCTGGCAGGCAAGCCCGCAGACAGCTGGCAATGGCCAACAGATGGGGGGAGTCTCAGGAGCACCCCAGCAACCACAGGCCCATCCCTGTCCGCGTGGCCCGGAGCCAGAGGGCAGCTGGATTTGCAGGCTGTTGGCTGGGGGACCCCAGAGCCACAGTGCACCCTCACTGAGGGTGGAGCAGGGGGTGTGCAAGTCTCTTCTGCTCCCTGAAAAGGACCCAGTTCTGTCTTGTGATGCTGACTGCCTGAGGATGGAAGAACCACTTTTGACACTCCTATTTAGGGCCTGCACTCGTCATCTTACACATAAATAGAAAGGCCTGGCGGGGCACTGCAGCAGCTACGTGCTGATGTACTGTGGCTTGAGGCTCTGGGGGGCGGTGTGTGTGTGAGTGTGAGAGGGACGGTGGGTAGTGGCAGAATGTGCACTTCCTCCATGTGTAGTCAGGTCCTGCCTCCGTAGGAATCGCAGGATCAGGGGTGGCCCTCGTGGATGCTGGGAAGATGGGGAGGCACAGGGTCCTGTCCAGAGAAGCCCGCCTCCCCAGGGTCGTTCTACCCATTTCTGTTAACAAGGCGGCTCCACCCACAGGTAGAAGGGTGGCATGAGGGGTCGTGTTGGGCCCAGTCCCGCTGCACTGCTTCCTGCTGGTTAGCCTTCCTACACCTCATCACCCCCATCTGTGAAATGGGGACGGTAACAGGGTCCACCTCTCGGGTTGTCATGAAGATTGAATGAGCTGAACCAGAGCCTGATTCCTGGTGAGCAGGAATGGAACCCTAGATGTGTTAGTTCTCGTCCAGCTCCTGTGTCTCCTGAGGATGAAGTGCGTGCCTCCTCGGTGGCTCAGCGGCCACTCGGCTCCGTGTCCTGCCCTTTGCTTTGGCAGGAGGCGTGAGCAGTCTCCTGAGCGCCTGAGTCCTTTGGGCAGCCTGGTGGCCGAGGCTGCAGTGGGAGCCCAGCCCAGAGAGGAGCGAGGTTAGGTTTCCTTTGGAAATGTTGAGGGAGGCCTCCATGTGTTCGTCTGCAGTGGTTACGTTTTCTCAAGTCTTGAGTGGTGAGGTGGATGAGAAGGAAGAACCACCACCACTGCGAGGGGCTACTGACACAGCCCACTGGTCTCAGATCCCTGAGCGACCCCCTCTGCTCCCCCAGCTCCACCAACTGCAGACCAGCGTTAATGGACCCTGGGGAGGGGTGCTTGCTCTGTGCAACCCAGCAGCTCACTGTCACCCGGCAGGGAGCTGGCTCACCCAACTCGTGCTGGAGAGCCATCAGTTATAGAAGTACCCACTGCAGCGTCTTCACATCCTCCAGGGGGGTTGTGTGGGCTGGCTTTCATGGATGCTCTGACCTCCTGGGTTCTGATCAGTGCCTTCTCTCCATCTTTCCCACATTTCTTTGCAATGGTAGGCTAGACCCTCGAATCTAGAAGAGTCTGTGCCTCTAACTTGTGGTTAGGCTTGCCCTGCAGAGCCTCCTTGAAAAATACAATGAGAAACTTGGCAAGTCCAGTTCAGCCTTCAGCCATGCAGCACTGATGGGCCCCCGGCTGATGTTGGGATGTGTGGTTCCGCGGCCTGTCAGCCAGGCTCCTCTCCATTGAGATGCAGAGGATCACACCTGTGTGGTGGGATGTGCAGGGAGCAGGCCGCCAGGGCAAGGGGAGAGAAGGAGAAAAAAAATAAGAATCTTGATCAACTCACCTAGTGGGGAAGATAAAGCCAAGAGGGGCCATGTCAGCTTTGACCAGAAGAGAGAAGCTCTGGGCATTTCTGACCCGGGGTGCCCCTCTGTGGGTGGGAGTTCAGGTGGAGTGGCTCTCTGTTCCTGACTTTTCCATGTCCTGGCCCAGCTTCGTGCTCCCCTGCGCTGCCCAGATTCAGGGCAGGTTACCTCCCTGTGGTCACGGAACCAAATCCCCAGCCAGCCCTTAGAAGTGCCTGCCAGTATGAAATGGCTCAGCCATCTCCCAGGGGAGCACAGTCCAGATGTGGCCCAAAAGGCGTCCTCAGGTCAGCTTGTTGGGTTGGAACTCCCGGCTGGAATTTCTCCTCCTCCGTTTTCACTGTAGCCGAGGCAGAAGTGAGGAAGGATATGTGTGGCAGTAATAGAGATCCTGGTTAGGGCCAAGCTGCCCTCCCTGCTATTGGGGGGCGGAGTGAGGGTCTGTTGGCTACTTCATGATGAGTAGAGGCATCATCTCCACCAACCCCAGCTGATCAGTGAATATTCAAGGTCAGTTTGAACTTGGAAGATAGATTCACACAGTCAACCTGAAAGTCCATAGTATTTGACATTTTCTTCTAAGGTTATCAATTAGCTTCCCAACTAAAAAGTTGATTCTACCTTACACCTCTCACATTTTTCTTTAAAAAAATTTTAATTGAATACTGGATTTTGCCTCAGTAGTTTTTTTTTTTTTTCCTGATTAACATTCCCTTGTTCTCGAATGTGGTAGCAGATATAGGAGACTGAACTAAAGTTGTAAGTCATTCGTTTATTCAACAGATTGATAAAAATTTTACTTTATATTGGAGCTAGTTGAAAAACATGTTGTGTTTCAGATGTACAGCAGAGTGATTCAGTTATACAGATACATATATGCATTCTTCAGATTCTTTTCCCATTTAGATTATTACATAATATAAAGCAGAGTTCCCTGTGCCGTACAGTAGGTCCTTGTTGGTTATCGATTTTAAATATAGCAGTGTGTACCTGTCAATCCCAAACTTCCAATCTATCCTTCCCTGCCACCCTCCGCCAGGTAACCATAAGTTTGTTCTCTTAAATTTGTGAGTCTTCACCAGATAGTGATTGCCTTTTATGTCCTCCACGTGGTCCTGGGTGACTAAATCCCAGCCCTTGGGTAGCTTACATTCTAATGATGTGATGATCTTGGGACTACTTAATACCTTAGGAAGTTTTGTTTTGTTCTGTTTATAATTAGTAGACTTTTTGAGCACTTGTAGGTTTACAGGAAAATGGAACAGAAAATACAGAGACAGCCCGTATAAACCCTGCCCTCTCTCTGGTTTTCACTGTTGTTTACATATTGCATTAGTGTGGTGCTTCATTATCACTGATGGACCAGTATTACTACATTATTGTTAACTAAACCTGCAGTTTCCATGAGGGTTCACTGTTTGTGTAGTACATTCTGTGGGCTCTGCAAATGTCTTGTGGTATGTGTTCACCATTACAGTGTTGCACCGAATAGTTTCCTTGCCCCGAGCATCCCATGGGCATCACCTATTCATTCTTCTCTCCTCCCAACCCCCTAGCAGCCACTGCTCTTTCTACTGTCTCTGTAGTTTTCCCTTTTCCAGAGTGTCCTATATTTGGAATCATACAGTAGATTGCATTTTCTGATTAGCTTCTCCCACTCAGCAATGTGCGTTTCCTCAGGAGATTTTGTTTTTGTCCTGTGCTTGTAGTTTGGATTAGATCCTGACGACTTGGAGTCCTTCGTGACTTGGGTTGCTTTTGACTCCACAGAACTGTAGTGGCCGTCCCTTGACTGTGCCTAAGTTGCTTCATTCCAGATGCTGGGCTTCCAGCTCCATGTGAATAAGCTGGTGGGTGGGAGAACCAAGCACGATCTGGTGCATCAAGGTGCCTGGGGACCTCCGATCCCCTTCACACAGAGTTCATTGAAACAGTCTGTTGAAGATCCCAAGGGGAAAGTGACCCTGAAGGAAGTGAACAGGTCAGAAGGTCGGTTGACACAGGCCAGTCCTGCCTTTCAGAGTGGCTGACCCCGCCTGGCGGAGGCTGTTTATCCCGCCACTGGACCGCTCTTGTTTTTTATCCGATCTCCACCTGAATAAACAGATCCGGAACGTCATCTGCAGCCAGGCTGAGAATCGCGCCAGAATTCCCCAGGGAACTGGTGATTCACCAGCATCGGGTAGGGGGAGGGGGGAGTGAGCAAGAGACAGAAGGAGACCGGCTTTTTCGGAGTCTCATTTCCTGTCCAGCAAGTAACCCAGGCTGGGCCCTTCTCACAAGGCACTGGTTTCTTGAAGCAAATTATCAATTTATGCAATAAAACAGATGGTTTGAGTTTTCATTTTTAAGATGATGAATGCAAAGCAGCCTAGTGAGAGGGTGATGCTTTTAAATGTCATTCTGAGAAGAGAAACTTTTCCTCAAGCTGGCCTAGGAAAGCTCTTCTGAGTTCATGGGTTGTTAAAAAAATCTCTTTATCTTTATTTTCAAGATGCTTATGGGCATTGGTCCCAATGACGGGTATATTCACAGTTTTCTTGCCGATTTTGAGACTTAGAATTGCTCATTCTCTTTTTTTCCTCCTTTTTTGGTGCTCATTAAGCCCCTAATTATAATAAAATTACTCTATTTGACTCCTGAACAAGATTAGATTGAGCTTTGTTATGCTGTGTGGTCCCTGGCTATATTCCTAATGCTTTACATGGGGAAAGGGTACTGGAAAAGGGACACATGGGGGCGGTGGCGTCTCAGAATGTGGTTTAATGAGGCAGCATGAAACATGGCATTTGGATCAAATGACTTTTCAGATTCATTTCAGCCCTGAGGGATTTGGTTAAAAGGAATGTACCAGTGTCTGCAAAGGCTGAACTTAAATGTGTAGCAACGCCACCCTAGACGCTGATGCATGCTAGACCTGCAGGCAAGAATGCACTGAAAGATACGTGCAGAAGGCACGTTCCTGTGCTTGAGTGTGGTTTTTGCAGTAATGCAGACTGAAAGTAACTCAGTATCCATTAGCAGTAGAATGGAAAATAAATTGCTGTAGAGGAGTACTACACAATGATGACAAAGAATAAAGTCCTGCTGATGCAACAACAAACAAGATGTTTGTTTCTTGGCAGGAAAGCTATGACAATCCTAGATAGCATGCTGAGAAGCAGAGACAACTCTGCCAGCAAAGGTCCATATAGTCAAGGCTATATGGTCTTACCAGTGGTCATGCATGGTTGTGACAGCCAGACCCTAAAGAAGGCGGAATGCCGAGAATTGATGCCTTCAAACTGTGGTATTGGAGAAGACTACTGAGAGTCCCCTGGACAGCAAGGAGAGCAAATCTATCAATCTTAAGGGAAGTCAGCCCTGAATACTGTTTGGAAGGACTGATGCTGAAGCCGAAACTCCAGTATTTTGGTCATCTGATGCAAAGAGCTGACTCATTGGAAAAGTCCCTGATGCTAGGGACAGTTGAGGGCAGAAGGAGAAGAGGGCGTCAGAGGATGAGATGGCTGGATTGCATCACCAATGCAATGGACTTGAACTTCGGCCAACTTTGGGAGACGGTGAGGGACAGAGAGGCCTGGTGTGCTGCAATCCATGGGGTTGCAAAGAGTCGCACACAGCTGGGCAAGAGCATGGATGGGTCTCATATGTGGAGCGAAAGTAGCCAGATACAGAAGAGTAAATATGGAATGATTCCATGTAGATGAAGCACAGCAATAGGCAAAATTAATCATAGGTGATAGAAATTACGGTTGCCTTGGAAAGGAATAAATGACAAGGAAAATGACAGGAGGAAGCCTGCTGGGATGTTGGAAATGTCCTGTGTCTGTCATGTGGTTACGTGAGTGTAGACACTTTATTAAAATGCATTGAACTCTATGTTGATCATTTATGTACTTCTCAGTATGCCTGTGATATTTCAATAAAAGCATTTGCAAACAGAACAGCCCCCCTCCCACAACACATGGCCTGTTGTATAGTTTTCATATTTTTTATATTTTTCAACAAAGGAGAAAAAATACAGAAAAATATTTTCTATATTTTTCAACAAAGGAGAAATCATGATCTTCTTGTTTGTTCTTGAATGATGAATGTCTTTTAGCCCCTGCAAAAATTCAGTTGAACCCCCAAGGTAGCCATCAGGGCTACTTTGCTCAGCACTGAGTTTTGTGCTAAATCATTAATATCTTGTGTGTACCTTCATCCTCCTCATTGTGATCAGACCTTGGCGCACCTGCTCCAGGTGGGGCAGGGGCTTAGGTGCAGAGTCATAGGAAGAGTTCCAGAACAGCACCGTGATGGACCAGGTGCAAAGTGCTGTGGGTGCTCCAAGGCTGCAGGGTGTGGCGTTTGATTAACCATGTCTGCCAAGGTCACTCTGGGGAATGGACTGGGGCAGGGATGGGAATGGTGCAGGTGTGTTACATTTTTCCCTCCATTTCCGGGCTAGATTGTGTGAAACTGTTTCTTAGCCAGAGGTTCAAATGAGGTGAGAGCTATAATTTGAATTTTGCTGATCATTAAAGGCATGATTTTAAGGTAACATTACGGAAGACTTGCTATTTCTAGTAATAGTCACCACTGCAGGAGTTGACCACTGTGAGTCACGACGCTTGTCTGGGAGAGCCTGGGGCATGCCTGCTTAGAGTTAGGCCTGCTGTATTGGCTAGCTTCGGTGTTTCTTTTTGCCTCACTGCAAGAACCAAAAAGAGTAAGGATGCACAAGTGTGAATCTCTGTTCTCAGATCCCCCTGTCAGCCTGCCTGCTCTACTGGCCCCCGTCAGGAACCTGGATCACCATCTGAGGTGCATAATAAATGGTGTAAGCTTAGGTTCCATTTCACTTCTTGAAGGGGTAGAGAAGGCATCAGTGGGGAAGGCATCGATTAGTGAAGCCTGACCTGGGCACTGGAGGGAGCACTGTAGGTTCTGATGCAGTGAGGCACTTAATCATTTTGCAGGTGATTAAACCAGATCCAAAACGAGTGATTAGCACACAGTTCTAAAGCCAGAGTTAGAATCAGAGGTAGAATTAGAATTTGGGTCCCTGCCCCCAGAAACCCAAACTAGTTGCTGAAGTGTAGATCAGGGGTCAGTAAACTACAGAGGGGCAAATCTGGCTCACAGCTTGTTTTTGTAAATAAAGTTTTATTGGAACACAACCACATTCATTGGTTTACATATTGGCTACTTTTACACCCCAGTGTCAGAGTTGAGTTGTCATGACAGAAGCCAAATGGCCCCAATAGCCTAAAATATTTAAAATCTGGCTCATTATAGAATACGTTGCTGACCCCTGGTGTAGACAGTAGGTGCATAATTTCAGCAACCAGCAATAATCCCTTTGACCCCTCTTGACCTTCCCTTCTTTGATCTCCTTGCCCTTTCTTCCTGGCTGTTATCTGTGACATGAGATCTTTCCCACCACTCACAGGACTACCTTGTAAACCCCAGTTTACAGAACTGTAGTAGAACAGTCACTTAGGATAAAAACTTTTAAATGTTGGTTTCAAATGCCTCGGTCTGTTTTCCTGTCTAATTTAACACCAGCTCTGAGAACATGGCCAAGTGGAGAGAGCTTATCTTGCCGCTCTCCGCCTTTGAAGCCTGATTTTATTTGTGAAGCCTTTAACAGGTGCTGGTTTAATAGACTGCTGCCGTATTAAGTTTTCTGTGCCCCAGAGGGCAGCCCAAGGGGTAGCCAGTCCAGGATGGGACCGCAGGCGGTGTGGTCTGCCCCCCGCCCTCCACAGTCCCTGTCACCAGTTAGAAGTCCTTGCATCGCACTGCCCCCTCCCCTCCCTCTCCTCACTCTTTGTAAACCTGAGGGCATCCCTTTGCAGCTTGTTTGCACTGTTCTCTTCTTTCCATCCAGAGTATCCTTAAGAACGGAGCTTCCTCTGCCTTATTTGCTGAGCTTGGCTCCCCTCGCCCTCTGCAGACTCACTGGTCACGCAGGCCTTTGGGAGGCTGGTACAAAAAAGCAGGCCGGGCTGAGACCAATGACGCAGACCAAGTCTTTGCTGACCTGGGGAGAGGCGGCCAGCATTCACATCTAGCCAAGCTCAGCCGAAGGCTTACAGATTGACCCTGGGGTGGTGCACTTAAAATTCCGCCTAGAGAGCCTCTCCGACGGGCTGGCAGTTCCTCCTCCCCTGGGCTCGTGTGCTGGCTCCTCTCGTGTCCCAGCTGGGCTGACCACAGGCGGAGTCCCGATGTCTTCAGCTGTAAAGCAGAGATGATGGTGAAGTAGAGTACCTTCCTTGTGAGATCACAGTGTGATTTCATGGAGCCATCACCAGGGCCTGTGACCTACAGGTGTCCAGTAACTGGTCAGCTGTTGTCAAGAAGAGCTTGGACAAAGATTCAGAGGTTATAATGATGACTGTGGGCCTTCTTGAAAACTGGACAGTTAGTTACATTAAAGGACTGATAGGACCCCTCATGGTACACATGGAAGTAAAAACATGCGGAGTTTTAGAAAAGTAGGACAGCCCTTGAGGAGGCGTGGCAGGCTTCCCCTGCCTACTGGCTGTTTGCTCTAACCTAGAGGGACGGGTGTCCGGAGGGGGTGTCCCAAGGGGGTGGGGTTTGGTGGGTTGGGTCAGGGGTGTGGGCCTGAGTCCCACTTGCTACAGGAGTGAGAAAGGGGATTGTTGGGGACCCATCAGATCTCTAGCCCCCTCTGTGAGTCCTGTAGAAGCTTCAGTCTGGGATTTACTTTGAAGCACAGTGCCCCAAAGAGCCCCATCTCTCAGTGTCAGGGTTTTTTTATACTCTCCAGCTGGAACAGACTCATGTCGTGCATGAAGCTAAGAGTGAGAGCTCTGAGTCAGCTCTCTGCTCCCTAGAGAGGAATCGGTCCTGCCTGTTTGCATTGAAATGTGGCAGACAAATAGGAAACCATATTCCTTCTCTTTCCAGAATACCTCCCACTGATCCTGGCTCTGAGGATACAAATATGGCTAATAAAAAGAATTCATTTTATTTACTGAGTACTTGCTTCACGTCAGCCCAAGGGGCATAGAAACTTGACACCCCACGTCATAGTTCACACCTGTGAGTGGTGTAATGGCAATCCGAACTCGGGCAGGGCTCTCTGCTCATGGCATGTCTTCAGTGCTGTGTCATGTTCCAGCCCATGAAGAACAGCTGGCCTTGGGTGAAATTGCTGGGGTCCACAGAAACACCCAACAAGATGTGATTCTTGCTCTGTGAGAGAAGGGATACAAGAGCTGTGGGGTCAGCTTCCCTGAACATGAGGAATTTGGGAAGAGTTTGATCAGGGCACTGGGCTAAAGTCTAGAGCAGAGAGACCAGACCTGGGGGAGAAGATGACGTGCAAGAAGCTCTGAAGTCACTGTGGGCTAGGTCATTTGCCTCTGAGCAGAGTTGCCACAGAGCAATTGGCAAACTTTCCTTCATGTTTCTTGATTATACTCATCTGCTTGCATGGTTTTCTTCTACTTAAATGTTGTGGAATGCTGTGCTAAATTGCTTCAGTTGTGTCTGACTCTTTGTGACTCTATGGACAGTAGCCCGCCAGGCTCTTCTGCCCATAGGATTCTACAGGCAAGAATACTGGAGTGGATTACCATTTCCTACTCCAGAGGGTCTTTCCAGCCCAAGGATCGAACCCACGTCACTTTGGTCTCCTGCATTGTCAGGTGGGTTCTTTCCGTCTAGTGCCACCTACTTAAGTGTTCAGGTGAGTCCCAAATCTGTGTCTAGGTTCCACCTTTCTGAATGCAGTCTGTGTTCATTCTTGTGATTCCTTCAGCAGGTATTTACTGAGGACATACTGTGTACCCCACACTATCCTAGTGGCTGGAGACACAGTAGTAGTCAAAACAAACATCTCTGCCTTCAGGGAGCTACATCCTGATGGGAGAGAAGATGTTAAAGTAGAAATAAACAAAATACTGGGAGTATTCGATGATAGAAATATTATGAGAAATAAAGCAGGCAAAAGAGTGGAAAGTGTGAATGAGTGTGTGTGTGTGTGTGTGTGTGTGTGTGCATTTATTTGTATGTGTGTGAGGGAAAGAAATTAGGAGGCAGAGGCTTACAGTTTTAGAGAATGTTGGCCAGGCCACCTCATTCAAAAGGTGACATGTGAACAAAGATGGAAAGGAAGTAAGGGCATGGGACCTGCGAAGCTCTGGGGAAAGCGCATTCCAAGCAGTGGGAAAGGCATTTGCAAAGATCTGGAGGCAGGACCCTGCCTGCCACGTCCAAGGGCCAGCATTCTGGGCAGGGTACAAGGCAGAAGATTAGGAAGTGAGGCAGCAAGGCAGGTGTGTGGCAGCTCACGTGGGCCTTGGAGGCCGTTGTGTGGACTTAGTCCTAAGTGAGACACAGAGCTGTTATTCGAGTTTTAGACAAATACATCCTGTGAATTACTTTGATTTTTCTTTTGTTTTGTTTGTAAATTGTAGTAATATGCACATTACATGTAATTTATCTTCTTAATCATTTAGGTGTACAGTTCAGTAGTGGTAAGTACACTCGTGTTGTGTAACCAGTCTCCAGAGCTTTCTCCATCTTGGAAAATGGAAACTCCACCCCTGTTAAACCACTCCCCATGCCCCAAGCCCAGCGCCTGGCAACCAGCACCCCTCCACTGTGTGTCTCAGTGCATGTGACTGCTCTAGGTGCCTCGCGGACGTGGAATCATGAGGTATTTGTCTCTTGTGACCTGCATTTTTCACTTACTGTAGTGTCCTCAGGATTCACCCATGCTGTACCGAGTGTCAGAACTTCCTTTCTAAGGCCGAATAATAGTCCACTGTACGTGTACAGCTGTCGGGTTTGTCCATCCATCCATTCATCCATTGATTGAGTTGCTTCACCTTTTGGCTACTGAGAATGATGCTGCTGTGAATGTGGGTGTACAGATCGCTGTGAGGTCCACTTTCATTTCTTTGGATGTATACCCGGTAGAATTACTGGGGCCCATGCTGGTAATTCTGTGCCCACTTTGTGGAAGAACCACCGTACTGTTGTCTTCAGCAACAGTACCAGGATCCCAGCTACTCCACCCCCTCTCCCACACTTACTGTTCCTGTTTCTGTTTTGTCTTTAATAGTGGTCATGCTGTAGGTATGGGGCGCTAACTCATTGAGTTTCCTTAACGATCAGTTATGTCGTGTGCTCATTTGTCATTTGTTTATCATCTTTGGAGAAATGTCTCTTCAAGGCCTTTGCCCATGTTTTATTTGACTTTTGGGGGTTTCTTGTGTGTTGGTCGCTGAGTTGTAGTTCCCTTGTGTTGTGGTTATTTTCTCCTTATCAGATATGTGGTTTGCAAATGTTTTCTCCCATTCTGAGAGATGCCCTGATAGGATTTCTCTGGGTGTTGAGTTGAGAGTAGGCTGGAAGCGGGTAAAGATGCAAGGGGTAGCCCATTACCGCGTTGTTATTGTACTGTACTCACTAAGTTGTGTCTGACTCTTTGTGGCCCCGGGGACCATAGCCCACCAGGCTTCTATCCATGGGATTTTCCAAGCAAAAATACTGGTCTGGGTTGCCATTTCCTTTTCCAGGGGATCTTCCTAACCCAAGAATCGAACCCACGGCTCCTGTCACATCTCCTGTGTTGTAGGCAGATTCTTTACCACTGAGCCACCAGGAAAACCAAGTTAGTTACCTGGTTTTCTTAATGTTTCTGAACCAGAAAATTTAGCATCACCATTCTGTGCTGTCCAGATCCTGTGGACCCTGTCTCTCTTGCCACCACCTCTTACCTGGTCCCCTGGGACACAGACGGCCTGCTCCTCAGAGGCTCTTGAGGCCTCGCCTGATGTGGTCCCTCTGCTTCTGCCCTGCCCATCTCCTGCCTGCATCCACACACCCCCACCCTGGAGCTGGCCCCGCAGCCTCTCCAGGCAGAATCCACCCCAGCTCGCCTCTCGCTCCTGGCAGATCTCACCCATCCTCACTCCCACGCTCCGTTGTTCCCCATCTCCATGGCTGCCTTTTCTGCTCACCAGGGAACTCTTTCCAGCGTGTGAAAGAGACCCGTCTTCATCACAGCATCCTTCCTCCAGCCTGGGCCTGGCACAGACTGGGGCCCAGAACGTGTTTGATTCAGTGGATAAATACACAGAGGAGAAAGAAGAAAGAAAGTGTAAGATGAAAGACACAGGGAAGACAGAGCAGGGGGGCGCTGGGGGTGGCCCGCAGCTGTCCCGTGGCCCCTTGGACTGTGTACGGCTGGTCCCTCTTTGTGCAACTCGGGGCCAGCGGCGCCCCTCCCCGTCTTTCCTTAGACCTTCTTTTTCCTGGCTCCCTGGTATTGCATTCAAAGTTCCTGGATGAGGCTCAGCTCTGTTCCCTTTATTTCTCCTTTTTTCCCATACTTTACATAATAAAGATTTCCTTTTCTATTCTTTTTTCTTTTCCTTTTTATTTGGGAGTCAGAAAACTGAAGAGACTATCTTTATTAAGAACTTAATAAAGAACTCAAAGGAAGTAGTTTGGCGATGGGAGCATGGAGGGAAAAGTGGCCTTTCACTCCAGGAAGATTTTGCTGTGTGTAAGGGAGCTCTACCCTCGTAAATGGGTTTTCAGGTTCAAGGCCTGGGAGAGAAGGGAAGAAAACAAAGGCATCAGTGAGAAGGCCCAGAGCTTCTGGGAAAGAGGGCCTTGTTTATGCCTGTTGGAACCGATTTGGTCAAGTGTTTGTTTAAAAGAGATGCCACTTGGTGAGCGACGCCTGGCTCCCTTGTGTCGTGTTCGAGACTGCTTGGATTGGCTGGAGCCCCCGAAACTGTTTACTCAGAAGCTGGCCCCAGTGTGCGCGTGGAACCAGAAGCACAGCACTCAACTCCACGGGGTCTGAAATATCAGGATCTGGGCTGTGGTGGCTTGAATCCACCGGGCAGAGCCAGACCCACAAGGGAGCTGGTCTGCTCCCTCCAGCCTTGGGTAGCGTTTGTCAGGTTTCTGCTGATTAATAAATACTGGTTGGTGGGTGAAACGTGGTATTTTTTAGAAAGAGGATTCAAGGACAAATACATCTCGGAGGGAGGTGAACACTGAACACATATGTGAACATCTGCCAAACACAGCAGTGTGGTTCAGGTGGGACCATCCATATCCCTAAAGTAAGGGGGTGTGGCCCCATCTTCCAGATGAGGAAACTTGAGAAACAGAGCTGTCAAGAGGGTGGGGTCCGAGATGCAGGGCATTAGATTCCAGTTAGGCCCAGCACTGAATTCCTGTTTCCCTTATTAGGTTGGCAGGATTCTGCACTTTTTTTTTAAATTCCTTGTGCCTGTTGACACACCTGGTACATGGTAGGTGTTGGTAAAATGTGAAGTGTGTAATGATGCGCTCAGTTGGATTAAATTGGATGCTGGGCTCTGGTGCCCGCATTCTTGTGAGTGATGGGGTTGGCCTGGATTCTGGATTCTAGACATGAACAGCCTCAAAAGCTGGCTGGTTGCATGGGGCACATCCTTTGTGGGAAAGTGTACTAGTGAGTTCTGAGTTCTGGTCGTGCCAGGCTGCTCTCCACATGGCCAAAATATCACCCCCATGTTCCTGTCCTTGGGGAGAGCAGCTTGGCTTAAAACTTAGGCAGACAAACTTGTCACAGGCAAAGAATCTGATGTTCTGTCTAGCTTCTGGCCTGCAGGTAATAACCTGATGGAAGGAAGGATGAGAGACCTCATTTGCGAGAGTCATAGCATTTGTAATTCTCTGAAACTGCAGGGGGAAAAAATGTCTAGAAGTGTGGAGGAAAATAGTATCTTTGCAAAATGACATGTTGGATTCACCTGCCCTGTGTGTTTTAGGCAACACAACAGGATTCGCAGCGTGGAGGGGAGTCAGCTGAAGGCTTACCTTTCCTTGCACGTGTTGGATCTCAGCGCCAACAACATCACAGAGATCCGGAGCACCTGCTTCCCATACGGACTGCCCCTCGCAGAGCTGTAAGTGCGTCAGGTCTGCCCGCGGTGCCCAGGTCTGGACGCTGGTGGGTGCCCGGCTGAGTCCATGGGCCGGACACATGACTCCCATCTGTGCCCTCAGCAGGGCAGGGGCCCCAGGTCCACAGTCCTCTGTTAGCCCATTTCCAGCATGTCCAAGTCAGCAGTGTTCTGAGGGTACTCGTGGGCGAGGGAGCTGACGTGGGGAGAGGCTCAGTAGCCTAACAGACGGACCATCTAGGAGCACCGTCTCTCACTAAAACACGTGGCTGTGTGGGCCGCAAAGCCAGGTTTCCTTTCTCCTTCCCTGTGCTGCCCCCTAGGAGAGCTTAGAGAAAAGACTGGGAGTAGTCAGGTGAGTGACAGCAGAGGGCAACCTCTCTGCGGAGACTCAGCGAGCCAGTGCCCACCCACTCTCTGAGTGCTCTGGACTTCTTTGTCTGATCGTTGGTCTGTTTCTGTTCTACCCTGTCTCACACCCGCTGATGGTAGACAGAAGAAAAACAGTCAAAACCTAGTTAACCCGCTGCTTGTTGGTAGGAAAATACTATTTTAGGGAAGAAACTGAAAACTCAGGCTAAAGAGGCATCTTCAGATGACATGTGAGCCCTCATCTCCTGGGTTACTACTGAGTACTCTAAGGGTTGTTGGTGAGGTTGGTTTATGGGTCATTGTGACCCATCAGTTCAGAGACCAAGGCTGGGCACACAGATTTTTGAGATGCCCGAGGAGCAGAAAAGTCTCTTTCTTAGGATGTATCAGGGTGCCCGAGGTAGAAGTGGGAGGCCTTGGCCGATCCTTCAGCCCTCAGTGGCGCTTCTTAAAGAGCCACCCACCACCACCCTGCCTGGGACAAAAACACCTCCCCTGCTGAACCGCCTCGCAGTGACCTTCTCTCTCTCTGCATGAAAGCAGGGGGACTCTGTGTTTTGGCAGAAGCTGGCCGGTATATCTTCATCACACAGACTGTTCTTTAATCTGGAGTGTTAAGAACAAACAGTCCAGCTCCGTTTGCAAAGAATCCTCATGTGCCCTGTGCTGGGCCTCTGCCTGATGGAGACGAAGAATGCCTCCTTCCCTTCCCAACTCTGATGTAGAAATTTCTCTCTGGTCTTTTCTCTTTTGTTTAAGGCACAACAAGCAGCATCGGTTCAGGGAAGGTGGAAGGAAAAGTGTTGTGGCCCCGCTTCCCTTCCCTCTCCCCCGCTGGGAACCATTCGTGCAGCTCTCCTTCACTAGAATGTTTCTCTGACACATTTGAAATGTTTAAAATGAAGTGTTTTATGCACATTTAGAAGTCATACAATGGGATCCACTTCAGAATTAAAGGCCATTTCCCCAAATTGTGAAACCTTCTCTGACCTTGCCTCACGCTGAACTTTCTGCTTCCTGAGGCTCTTCTCACCAACCTTGAACCCTGCCCCTTGGGTAGTGGCTGGCAAGGAGGGACTCCTGCAGTGGCCCAACTGGAGTGGAGGTCATTGACTTCCTCCTGGAGTAGTCACCCTGGCTGAAAGCAGGGTGAGCTCTGGGCTCGAACAAGCCAGGCCTCTGTCACGTCTAAAGAAGACAGTCCTAATACCTGAGGCTGGGAGTGGAGATGGGCTTTGCAGCTTCAGGATGACAAATGTCTCGTTGGAAACCCAGCCTGCTGGGTGTGTTGTAGCTTGTCTTCCCAACTCAGCCAGGCCTGGCGTCTGTAACAGGACAAGGAAGGCCTCCTCCTGACCCCTGCATTTTCTCTCCTGAATCCTTCCAGCAACCTGGCAAGCAACCGGATCAGCACCCTGGAATCAGGAGCATTTGATGGCCTGTCACGGTCACTGCTGACGCTTCGGTTGAGCAAAAACAGGATCACCCAGCTTCCTGTGAAAGCATTCAAGTTACCCCGGCTGACACAACTGTGAGTCCAGAGACCTGCGCCATAATTAAGCTTAGCCAAACTTTATGGAGACCAGAGTTCCCCCAGGAGCTCGTTCCAAATGCACCCGCTTCCCCTGCTCCCCTTCAGTCGGGCTGGGCATAAACTACCATTAATGGCCCTGCAGCAGCACCTAATAAAAGCAAATTAGACGCTGGGTCTGGAGCCTGCGGACCGCCCCAGGTTGCTGAGGAAAGATCCTCTGAGGATACACAGGCCGGTCCTCTTCAGCACTTCCCAGAACGCGCTGAGGAACCCCACTGCTCCGCTGACCCTGGCTAATACATGACCTGTGTGGACTGGGGTCCTTACTTATTTCGAGCTTTCTCTGTTGTTGTTTTTTTTTAAGGAACCCATGTAATCCGTGCAGTGGCCATTATGGGGTCCAGTGCTGCTTGAGCAGTTAAGGGAGAAACTTAGTGTAGCCAGAGGTAGGAAGCAGGAGGTGGGGTCACTGTTTTCATCTCCTCAGTCTCATAAGGTAGTTGATTAGCTTTTTTTTTTTTTTTTTTTTTTGGGTAAAGAAAGGATGTGTTTGTTTAGTTTTTTGACTCCCACAGCTGACCGCACTCCTAGAATGGCCCAGGGTTTGGATTCAAGAAAACCTCTATTTACCAAAACCTGATGGACTGCCTGTTCCCCGGTTTTTTGCCTTTCCAGTGTCCTTTTTTTGGTAGGAGAAAAATATATTTCAGGAGAATACACTGATACTGGAGCTTTCATTTAAGCAGAACGGATTGCTCGGGGGCAGGTATGGTGGCAAGACGGGGTGCTCCCCTGCTCTCTCACTGCTGCGCTCCCCACACACACCCAGGCGGGGGGTCCCAGAGCGACTCCCTGATGCTCAGGACCTGGTGTGCGTCATGAGACACTGCAGAAGGATTTGGGGAAACCCGAGGGCTCACTGGTCAGGCTGTGTTCTCCCTTCCCGAGTGTTACCAGTGTAGCCAGCTCACCCAGATTCCTGAAATCTTCTGGTTCACTGAGGTCTCATTACACGGGGGCCAGAAGCCCATGAGTGTGCTTCATGGTGGGTCCAGGCACTTCCTCCCGAATGCAGTTGGTGGGAAGTTGTCACCAGTATCCAGTGGTTCGAGTTTTCCTGGGTTGACACATCTGGTGGGGGTTTCTGCTGCTGAGCTAAGAGGTAGCTAACCTAAGACGTTCATATCCTGAGTCACACCCTGTCCTCACTGCAGAGTCACAGTTCTGGGGGAGGAAATAGGAGTGCTTACTCATTCTGAGGTCCAAGGGGACCAGCTTCTAGGAGCCCTGGGCTCCCTTTCACACATTAACAGTGGCCAGTTGGTGTCTTGGGCACACGGGCTTCCATGGTATGTCTGTGCTTCCCGGGACCTCCTACTGGGATTGTCCCTGTAGGGGTGGCGTGGGTAAAGGATGCTCTGAACTGCTGGCCTCATCTCTTTAGGGACCTCAATCGGAATCGGATTCGGCTGATCGAGGGCCTGACGTTCCAGGGACTCGACAGTTTGGAGGTGCTGAGGCTCCAGCGAAACAACATCAGCAAACTGACGGACGGCGCCTTCTGGGGGCTGGCCAGGATGCACGCGCTGTGAGTCAGAGCCAGGCGCTGGGGCTTCTGCAGGGCCTTGTGTGATCCTCTAGGACCCACCCCTGCCCTTTGGGACCTCAGCGGGGGCCCTCCTCAGTGTCTTTGGGATATTTTGCTACCCCTGTGGTGTTTTCCTTGCAGGCTAGGATAATCTCTTGGGGGAGTTTCAGAGGATTTGGTAAAGGGAGCTGGTTGGTGAGGATGGAAGGTGGGGGCTGCTTTGTTGGGGCTGTTCCTCTCTCCCATTTCCACTCCCCCTGTTACTGAATGCACACTCAGGTGCCCAACTCACATTGCAGCCAAACGGTACTCAAGCGTCAGACTTTGGAACAGAGAAAGGTTTATTGCAGGGCCGTGCGAGGAGATGGGAGGCTCATGCCCCAAGAAAACCCAGAGTCCCAAAGGGTTTCAGGAAAGTATTTTTAAAGGCCAAGTGAGAGAGGACCATGGTTGCTTGTTACAACCAACAGCCTTGGTGTAGGAATCCCTTGATCTTACAGCCATCCATTGTAGGTCAGGTCCTGATGTTCAGTAAACCTCCTACCAGACAAAAGTTATTCTTAGTTCTGCACCTTCTTGTCTCTAGATGAGTGGAAAAGCGTCATATGGGCTAGTATTCTTCACATTATAGGCAGCATTCTTAACCGGAAGCAAAAGAGATAGAATACAAAGGTTAAAATACAGGGAACATCTATTATGGAGTCAGATTGTTCTTCCCGGTTATGCCCCTGCCCCCGGCCTCCCCACTTCCTTGGCGGACAATAGGCTCCCTTCCCACATCCTCTCCCCTCTCCCACATCCCACAGGAAGTTCCGTCTCCCTCCACTTTGGGTTTGACAGTCTTTCTTGATGTGCAGGTGGGCCAAAGAATGTATAGTTCATCCTGAGAGATTTATTTCTGTTTTGTGAGCTAATCAAGCCCCTCACTGCAGATGTTCCACTTCTGTCAAGGGAGCACTTGCTGCAGCCAGATGTGGACAGTCTTGGGGCTTGCCTGCCTCACAGAGGAACAGAAGAGCGTCTGGAGAGGGGCAGACAGGCAGTCACCGAGCTTCAACTTTTAAATATTTACATTCGTTTATTTTTAATCAAAAGAAACATATTCTCAATAGTTGAGCAAAAATCAGATAGTAAAGAAAAGCGATTATTGCCCAACCCTAGCCCTCAGTATCTCTCCCCGCCCAGTTCCCCTCGCAAGAGGCAAGCAGTCACTTCTCATCATGTTCTATCTTTGTGTTCTGTTTGGAGTTCTGCTGGTGGTTCCTTCCAAGTTAATATACTAATACCACTCACATTTTGATGTGTCATCATGAGATTTCTTGCTTTATGGTCAGTGATTTAACTTGCTCAAGACACACCAAAGCCGGTCAGTCTACAAGTTACACCACTCCATCTATGTCCTTGCTCAATTATCTTTGCAACTGAAACAAAAACCAAAAATTGCAGGTCCAGTTCCATCAACTCCCTGTGCCTTCCTCATTATCAGGAGCATCTCAATGTGCATACCTTCATACGTGCACGCACGCACACACCCACTCTGTAAAAGACAGCTTAGCCTTGCTGAGCTTTGCTTCTCCCTCTCTTCATTGTTCACCTTTGCATAACTCTGCCTCTTTTTATATATTCAAGAACACTTGTCCTTGACATCCTTAAAACTGTCATTTTGGACTTTGGAAGCCAGGTGGTCGTGGGCTGGGAGTCAGAGCGCATTCTCAGGAAAACATGGAGTTCTTAGCACATACCGTTTGGTTTTTCTGTTGAACAAATTCATGCAAATTGTGGGGTGAAGGAAGAGTTACCAGAAAACAGACGATGTGAAAAGCAAAACCCACAGCCTGAAGCCCCTGTGATAGCGCACGCGGCGCAGGACGTGAAGCATTGGCTTCTGGTCACAAGGCCAGTCCACTTGGGGGTGGCGGCGTCTGTGGCCGTGCTGTCGAGAAGGATGATGGTATCTTACATCCCTACTTACTGAACTCAACCAGGAGCTCAGTTCTTAGCATGATGCTGAAATTCTGACCTGCGTTTTCTTCCTCCTCAGCATAGCCCCATGGAGTCAATACTTCTTGGGCATCTCCACTTCATGGTTATTCAGGCTCCTTCGACCAGCCAGGTGACAGAATTGAGAAGTCACAATATTTTGACCCCAGATGTCAAGCCGTGTCTCTTGGCACAGTGGCCACAGGCCCAGGCTTGGTTCACCAGCTCTGGTTCTGGCCCCTCACTACTGGCTGAGCTGAGGAACGAGTCTTACATTATCTTGCTTGTCTCAGCCTCAGTTCCCTCACCTGTACGACAGGGATAGTGATGAGAGCTACCTCCTTGTCTTTCTCTCCCTTCTTCCTTGAATGGGCTCTGCCTTCTGCTCAGAGCTCCTCTGCCGGTGTGCTGCTGGTTCGCTTGTATGCCACTAAAGAGGTTGCTTTTAGGAGCTTCCCTGTGGCCTGTGAGCTCTCTCAGTTGGCCTGAATCCTCACCACCGTCTGTGTGGCTTTGCCTCCCTGCCACTCCACAGGTGTGCACACACACGTCAGGGCACACCCCGTCACGAGCCCCTCCAGCAGTGTCATCGGATCCTTGGTGCCGCCTGGTGTGATGGCAGGGAGCGGCTCCTTCGCCATCAGGTGGGTGGGGGGATGCGTGACCCCGGGATCTGCACTCACCGCACATGGGACTGTCGTGGCAGGCACCTGGAGTACAACAGCCTGGCGGAGGTGAACAGCGGCTCGCTGTACGGCCTCACGGCCCTGCACCAGCTGCACCTTGGCAACAACTCCATCTCCCGGATCCACCGCGATGGCTGGAGCTTCTGCCAGAAGCTGCACGAGCTGTGAGTGTCCCACCAGCTCTGCGGGTGATGGTGAACACACCCGGGGGTGCCTCCTGCAAAGCCTGGGGAGCCCTGGGCCCCGTGACCCAGGGCTTGGGGGGTTTGTGAGGGCCTGTTGCAGAGTGGGACCCTGAGGACCTGAGGGCCTGACTCTCACCTCTTCTAGACTCTGCTCCCCGTTTCAGATTAGCAGGGACCACTGTCTAAGAACAGCTGTTTTGAGAGCCTCTGTCCACAAATGGCTGCAACGTGTAACCCATGCTTCTCTATAGAGAGAGCGGCTACAGGCAGACCTCATTGGTACTGTGCAGTTCATCCCAGACCACCTTGTTAAGCAGATCCCACGCTTTTGGCTCCCCAGTACATAGAAAAGTGTCTTTCTGCTACACTGGAGTCTGGGAAGTGTGCAGTAGCATTATGTCTGAAAAAATGATGTACAGATCTTAATTTAAAAATACTTCATTACTGAAAAGTGCTGTTTATCACCCAACTACACAGGGTGCCAAAATCTTCCTTTTTTTTTTAATTTTTAAAAGTGCAGTGGCCTCAAAGTGCAGTAGACAAGGTATGTCTGTACTGGGGCTCAAACACAGAAAGGACAGTGAACCCAAGAAATGGCAACACGTGGACAGTAAGGAATTTCTATGTGTTTACCATGTTTAAACTTAGTACTTAGCCTTTTGCAGGGTGTGTTTTTATCTATTTGTCCACGTTCTCCCCTCTCCCCTTCCTCTCCTCTCTCCCCCTTCTTCCTTCCCCCTCAGCCCACCCCATACTGACCTGGAGTTTATATTTCAGTGAAGTCCATCATTATCTAATGTAAAAATCAATAGGGGTGTGTGTGTGTGTGTGTGTGTGTGTGTGTGTGTGTGTGTGTGTGTGTGTGTGGCTGTGGCTGTGGCTGTGTGGCTGTGTGTCTGTGTGTGTGTCTGTGTATGTGTCTCTCTGTCTCTGTGTGTGTGTGTCTGTGTGTGTATGTGTTTGTGTCTGTGTGTCTGTGTCTGTGTCTCTGTGTGTGTATGTATCTCTGTGTGTGTCTGTGTGTGTGTCTGTGTCTGTGTGTGTGTCTCTGTGTGTGTCTCTGTGTGTGTCTGTGTGTGTGTGTCTGTGTGTGTGTCTGTATCTGTGTGTCTGTGTGTGTGTCTGTCTGTGTGTCTGTCTGTGTGTGTCTATGTGTGTGTCTCTGTGTCTGTGTGTGTCTCTGTGTGTCTGTGTGTCTGTTTGTGTGTATGTGTCTGTGTGTATGTGCGTGTCTGTGTCTGTGTGTCTCTGTGTGTGTCTCTGTGTGTGTGTGTGTGTCTCTGTGTGTGTGTGGCTGTGGCTGTGTGTCTTTGTGTGTCTGTGTCTGTGTGTGTGTCTCTGTGTGTCTGTGTGTGGCTGTGTATGACTGTGTGTGTGTCTGTTTGTGTGTGTGTATCTGTGTGTGTGTGCGTGTCTGTGTCTGTGTGTGTCTCTGTGTGTGTGTGTCTCTGTGTGTGTGTGGCTGTGGCTGTGTGGCTGTGTGTCTGTGTGTGTCTGTGTCTTTGTGTGTGTCTCTGTGTGTCTCTGTGTGTCTGTGTGTGTGTGTGTCTGTTTGTGTGTGTGTATCTGTGTGTGTGTGCGTGTCTGTGTCTGTGTGTCTCTGTGTGTTTGTCTCTGTCTGTGTGTGTGTGGCTGTGGCTGTGTGGCTGTGTGTCTGTGTCTGTGTGTGTGTCTCTGTGTGTCTGTGTGTGGCTGTGTATGGCTGTGTGTGTGTCTGTCTCTGTGTGTGTGTGTCTGTGTATGTGTGTGTGTCTGTGTCTGTGTGTCTCTGTGTGTCTGTGTCTGTGTGTGTCTGTGTCTGTGTGTGTGTGTCTATGTGTGTGTGTGTGCGCGCGCGCGTGCTGCATGGTATTCTCACATGGACTGGGATGGCTTCTGAAAGGCTCTCCTTGGGCCAGGACCCCACCTGGGAGCTCCCAGGACCCTTGGTTTTCCACGGTCCAGGCCTGGGAGCCATGGGGAAGCAGGAGAGGTCTTCTGATCCCCCAGAGCACATGCGGTTGCACAGGTGAGGAGCCACCCGCCCACTGAATGGTGGAGGGCGTGTGCCCCCGGTACTGAGGCAGTGGCGAGGGGCTCCTCTTCCTGCCCCCTCGGCCTGCCTTCTGTGCCCTTCAGAAGGGTCATACACGGTCACAGGAATGTGTCCTGACCAGCCTAATACTGTGTCCGACACCCAGGTAACCCTGGAGCCAGAGTTAGGGCCACCTTCCACGTGTGTGTCCCGCCCCTCCTTTAAGCTGAATTCTCTAATTGCAGGTGAGGATGGAATTTTGGTCTCCTGCCAGGTCTTTGCAACTGACAGACACCATGACTTATTTCTCCAGGAGAGAAAAACTGTCACTCCCTGCTACCTTTACATACTTACTAATCTCTGAATTTATTTTCCTTCCTCCTGCCCCAGCCCAGAGTTCCCTTTTTTTCAAGGATAGATGACTAACATGCTAGGTCACAACCCACAGCCACATCAGAAGTGCAGGGGGTGTGCTGACACTCAGAGAAGGTGTGTGATTGGAGGTGTGGTCCTGACCTGCTTACAGTAGGGAGATCATGCTAAGAGGCTGGCTCCGGTGAGGGCAAGGAAGCCTGGAGGGACAAGTGGTCCCAAGGGTGCCGCCCAGGTGAGGCCTGCAGTTCCGTTAAGTCTTGTTCCAGGCAGTGCCTGGTGGCGCCCTCTGCTGGCTGAGGGCAGACGCTGTCCGGCTCCCTTGCTCATTGTGAGAACCCCCTGGGGTCCCATCCAGAGTCTCCGGCCACAGCCACGAGAAGTCTTCCGTGGCCTGAATCAGGACCAGCCATGGACACGAGGTGCAGAAAGGCGTTGGAGCTTTGTGCTTGTTTGTTGAACGACCCTGTGTAGTGCTCAGTTTACAGATCTCCTTCCAAGAGTCAAGCCCTGGTGGGTTTCTAGCTGTGAGACCATTTTGCCCTCAGGATTCTGGTGGGCATGTCCTTTCCCACTTGGACCCAGATGACTGGCTGACCCGGCTCCACTGTCGGGAGAGGAGAAGGGAGGACAACGCCGAGCAACCTGATGGTGACATTTGCTCTCCACTCCTGTTCCTCAGGATTCTGTCCTTCAATAACCTGACCCGGCTGGACGAGGAGAGCCTGGCTGACCTGAGTAGCCTGAGCATCCTGCGCCTCAGCCACAACTCCATCAGTCACATCGCGGAAGGCGCCTTCCGGGGACTCAAGAGCCTGCGAGTCTTGTAAGTCTTTCCCCGTTGGGTTGATGGGAGAGCAAGCCACCTGCTTCACTGTATTCCCTTCTCACGGGTCTTGAGTTGGAATTAGATCCAAAGCTGACTTGTGATGTCTGCCATGGTCTCAAACTTTAATATCTGAAAACGAGCTGGTTGAGCAGAAAACTGCCCTTCATTCCCCGTAGGGTGGCGCCTAAAGTGATGAAGCCTCAAACTTGTCATCAACCGCTGGTTCCCACACTGCTGCTGATGGGATGTGGGGTCCGGCTGTGGGAACTTCCCAGACTGCACGCCGCCCCCGGGTCAGCAGCCCAGTGGGGGCCATCCTTGCATCCTGAGCCTCCCCGCAGTGACTCGTGGTTTTGTCCTGAGCATTTTTATTGAGCAAGGACGGTACTGAGGCGCGTGTGCTGGGCTAGCATCTCAACTTCCTCAGCACAAACTGTGCGTTCAGAAGCCCATGTCCACAAGAGTTGACGGGGGAGTCCTGTGTCTGTCCCTGAGCCTCTCGAGGGTCGTTTAAACCAGCAGAGGTGGTCGTGTCACCTTCCTCTCTGCGTCCCGTGAGGTGGAGGGAACTTTCAGAACTTGCTGCAGGGCGCTTTTCTGAGACTGAAATTTTTTAGCCATTGGCTTCCAAGAATTTCCAGGCAACAGAGAACAAGCAGCCAACCAGCCATGGAGTGGGGGTTGTGGGGGGCGGGGGCACATCTGGATTTCAACAGAGGGTTGCGGGTCCTCCCTCCCAGGCCTGGCCCCTGCAGAGAGAGCGGCTGCTCCAGCCTGATGGGGAGAAAGGCCCTTGCACTTGGCAGAGAGGGCTGAGAAAGCCGCCACGCCAGGCCATCGCTGAGGAGTGAGAAAGAACCCGGACACCAGGCTATTCAAGCCGGGGTCAGTCTCCGAGCCCTGGCGGAGCTGACTGACATGGCCAGGATGTTAAGATGGCGCAGGCCAGAGAAGAGAGAGAAAACTCTGGCAGCCGGGACTGGAGCAGGGGGACAGACACACAAAGCCACAGCCCCAGGTCCCAGGTGTTTCAGGACGAATAGGGAGGCGCCGATGCAGAGGAGGAGGCCCTTCCAGCCTCCGAATTGCAGCTCTCTGCGCATGCTGCTGTAAAATAAAGGTCAGAGCAAGCGACGCACGCCACGGTCCAAGCTCCCTGCCCCGCTGGCTCTCCTGGGAGCCAAGAGCAGCATCCCGTCCTGTTCCTGGCCCACGTCTCCAGGGCTCCAGAAAGGGAGGTGTGAGAGACCTTGTGGAAAGTCGGAGAGCTGACCAGGGCGGCACGGGGGCATGGTCACCAGGTGGGGTGTCTTGCCTGGTGGTGACCTGCCCTTGGAAGCTGGGGCAGGAAGCTGAGTCATCAGCCTTGTGATTCTCATTGTGGAGGAGACCGGCCCGAGAAGTTGGCCTCGTCCTCTCATCCTGGCAAGTGGGTCACAAGTCTGACTCAGCACCCAGATGTGCCTGGCTGGGAGTCAGCACCTGTGGAGGCCCTGGGGGGAGGTGGGTGTTCATGGTGCAAAACCTGCTTGCCAGCCTGGAGGTGGCTGCAGAGGGCCCTGTGCTGGGGGCTTGTTCTTCACCGTCCCCCTCCTGTGCGGGCTTTGTGCAGTGTCTCGTCAAGTCCAGGGAAGGGACCCTGGGTGGTAGGAAAGCAGATGAGAACCTTAGGGAACCTTTTGGACTCATCCTCAGAGCAGTGGCCAGAAGTCTGCCCTTGGGGAGTGGAATCCAAAGCAGGCTTTCCCCTGTGCCGTCTGCACCCCTGCCCCTGGGGCTGACCTTAGCCCACTGGGGAGCAGCACGTGGAGCCCAGAAGCGGCTGGTCAGAGGCCCCTGTCAGCTTTATTGGGAGGCTGAGAAAGCCAGGCCGCACGGCAGGGTGGCCCAGTGGTCATACCTCTAATTTTTTTTTTTCCCCTGTTTATTTCGTATTAGAGTATAGCCAATAAACTCTGTTGTGGTAGTTTCAGGTGAACAGTGAACAGACTCAGCCATACATACGCGTGTATCCATTCTCCTCCAAACCCCCTCCCACCCAGGCTGCCACAGAACACTGAGCAGAGTTCCCTATGCTATACAGCAGGTCCTTGCTGGTGATCCATTTTAAACATAGCCACGTGTACAGGCAAGCATGAGTTTGTTTTCTAATGCCTGGAATGTTAGGCAGACATGCCATCCAGGCATCTGGAATAGACTGGGATGTTCTGAGCTTCCAGGTGGCAGACTAGGCGTGGGTCTCTCTTCCTACAGCAGACTGGATGCTAAGCCTTCATCTCTCCTCCCCAGGGATCTGGACCACAATGAGATTTCGGGCACAATCGAGGACACCAGTGGCGCTTTCACAGGGCTGGACAGCCTCAGCAAGCTGTGAGTGTGGGCCCTGAGAGATCCGTGGGGCTGGTGCACAGAGGTGACTCTTACCATGCCCCTGCTCCCCACAACACACACACCACTTCGGTTGTGGGTCCATCCCGGTAGCGCTGGCACATTCATTGTTCTTTAGTTTGGAAAGGAAAGTCTGCATAGGAAGGCAGGAGGCCTCTCCACTTCTGTCTGACCTGCCGTCTCCTTGCTGCCCTGGGTGTTGGTTTTTTGGGGTTTGGAGGCCCGTTGCATCTTCTTTCTTCTTCAGTTCTTGACTAATGTGAAAACAGCCAACTTTTTTGTTGTTCTTTGCTCAAAGGAGTCTTGCCCTGTTATTCAGTTTCTAGAAATTCTAAACATCTAAAGCCCAGTAACTCTTGGTGGTTTAGAGACTTCGGGCAGTCTTTTGTTGTCAATCATAGTCTTAAAGAGAAACAATCATTACCAAGGGTGACACAGTAGCTGTTTTTTATTCAGGGTTTCTGGTGTTTGGGGTTTGTTTTTCTAAGCTCCTAGAATTTGCAAGGCGTGTGTATGTGTGCATGCACGCCTGTGTGTATTACATCTAACTCTCAGGAGGCGTGTGTCTGTGTGTGTGTGTGTGTCTGTATGTTAGTGAGTGTGACATCTAACTATCTCAGGAGGTGTGTGAGTGTGTGTGACATCTGGCTATCTCAGGAGGCCTGGCTGTGTTTTGCATTTTTCTGTAGTTGAGGAAACGGGAAGGGATGTTGCCCACGATCACACAGCTGCTGGTGGCAGGGCCTGTGTGGCCCCAAAGCCCACCCTGTCCCCTCCTCGTCCACTCTTTCTGCCTCTCACCAGCACTCTGCCGAGGCCACCCTGGGAACATACAGGCATTGGGGTGGGAGCTGTTACTACTGTTTACCACCTCTCAAGTGGAGGATGAGGAGGACAAGATGGAGAATGGCCACAGCTCCGCACCCCGCTCCCCCAGCCTGTTTTGGAAACGGCGAGCCAAGCACCAGAGTAAAGTAAATATTTTGAAAGCGGCAGTGGAAGGCGAGGCTCCGGGAAAGCCTGTGGTGGGAGGGTCTTTCTGAGGAGTTAGCATTTCTAATTTGTTTAGAAAAGTGGGGTTTTTCACGCCTTGAGTGCTCCGGGAGTGGTGAGTACGCGTCAGCTGTTTTGACTCAAGGTCTCTTCCTGAGGATCCTGTGTTCTGAGAGTGGGTCGGAAAAGCCTAGCAGCTGCCGCCTTCTCCCATAAAAATGCTCCCTTCTCCCCCACCTCCTGGGCGCTTTGCCCCACAAGCTTGGGAAGGGGACCGCACGATGGAGCACAGAGGCCCATCGTTGACAGGGGAGCCCCAAGCTTGGGATGCGGCTGCTGCAGGGCGTGGGCAGGGGTTTGGGCACCTGAGCAGCCACTGAGCTTGAGCCTCACCTCCAGCGCCTTGCCCGGCCCCAGCCTGATGAAGCGATGGCAGAGGTGGGGTCCTGTGTGGGGCCTGTCCATTCAGTGAAACCTGGAGGCGGTTCTCGGGTGTCCTGGCTTCCAGGAGGCTCTTCCCTGGCAGGTGAAAGGCAGCGACCCCCAGGGGCATGTGACCTCTGGTTCCGTGTAAGCCAGCCTGTGTCTGGAGCCTGGAACTACTTCCTGCTTGCCTGTGGTCTGTTCCCCAGCGTGTTCTCCATTCCCCACTGGGCTACAGTAACAGTCCTGTGTAAAGTCCCAAAGTCTCAGCCCAAGAGCCCGGATCCCTCGCTTGTGGTGAGCTGCTTGACACAGGCTGCTTGGAAACAGCTGGTTAACCCTGACCTGTAGAATAGTCTCCAGTCTCCTCCCACCCAGCTCCACTAACCAGGATCTTGGGCACAGAGGCTCTCCTGAGTGTTTCCAAAAAAGACAGATGTAAATAATTGGGGGAAACTGAGACAGTAACAGTAATTCCTTAATATCATTAAATACACGCAATCAGTTACTTAGTTGGGGTGGTATTTCAGTTCTGTCGCAAAAGAAAAGAAGTAATTCTCTTTCTTGGTTAGAAAAGGAAAGCTGTGTGACGCAGATTCTCAAGAGGTGAGGAATGAGAAGTGGGCAGATGGGAAACAGGGCTGGCGCCGTTACATGATGGCCACGGCTGAGAAATGGGCTGTGATCTCGTGACCCTGGTACATAGCTCTGGTTAGAAACCACGTGGCAGCCCCTCCCACCCGTGAGGCGGGCCTGGCCTTCGAGGCCACGAGGCTTGTGGTTCTGTGTAAACCAGCCCGTGTCCAGCTTGCAGCCCTTCCTAATGGCTAGTCGTGTTGAGTCAGCATCAGTCACATGAAGTGGGAGGAAGCCGAGCTGCTTTGGTCTCCCTGGAGCGCTGCCTGAACGCTCTGCTCCATGGCCATGACACCACGTCGCCCCATTGAGCAGCCTAGTGGTGACCCTGTTGGACCCGTTATCGGGGGTCATGTCAGTGTGGAGGAGGGCTGTCCCCCTCGAGCTGCTGTCCACCCGTGGGGCTGCTGTCAGGGCTCCGGGTCCCCCGAGCCTGGCCGGCTCAGCCACGGAAGCACCTGGGGGGTGGAGATCGGGGACCTCCCTCGGAAGGGCCGGGGGACACGCTGTGTGGCCTGCACACCTCTAGTCAAGGACCTGGGGTCCTTCCTGCCAGGCCCAAGGCCAGACCAAAATTAAAACGTTTTCCAAGAAAGGAACAAGTGAGCCGCAGAGCCATAAAAGGCTTCCCCCTGTGAAGCCCGCCCTGCCTTTCATTTTCCAGCCGCTGAACAGAGCCGTCGGGGATGGGCTTTCCACCCAGAGCTTGCTGGCTGGGCATTACTGTGCTCACCCACGCGGTGGCCCCCCTCTTCCAGAATGTCAATGGGACACCAGCTGGGGGCCCACGTGTGGCAGGGGGCAGGGTTTCTGGAACACAGGTCAGCCACAGAGAAGAGCGTTCAGTCACTTGTGTGCAGCAGGGAGACACGTGCCGGCCCACGGCTCCAGCTCTCCCATTCCTGGGCACAGGCCCTTCAGTTTTTGTGGGGTGAGGTTAGCGAGAGCGGGGTTGGCAGGGGGTGAGGGAGAGGGTTTGATAGGTGAAGCCCGGGGTCTCTGTCTGCTCCAGGTCGGTGGTGTGGGGGACATCAGGCCAGCTGTCCTTTCTTGGGAGCCGTCATTGGGTGCAGCCACATTCTTTGGTCCCCAGCACACGGGATGGGGGCGCCACCCCCCCCACAGCCCCGCTCTCCTCTGCCCACACAGTCTGGTGGGCGAGCCCTGCGCCCACCTGCAGACATCTGCTGGGGAATGGGAGGACCTGTTTCAATCCACCAACAGGTCAGTGAGCCAGCCCCTGAATAATTGAGAATTTGAGATTTTGTTTTATTGCTATTGTCACCATTAGAAATAGCAGCCTGCCCTCATTGTCAAAGAGGTCAACGTGACTAATATTTAACGGATAAAATAAAGCACAGCGTTTTTCCTGGATCTCATTTACGGAAGATTTCACTGAAGAGTTCACTACATTTTACTGGGACCTGGAGCATGCAGTGACTTGGCCTGGGGGATCTGAGTAAGTGCGAGGTTGGCAGCGCTGTCAGAGGCGCCGGGCTTCGGTGCCCCTCCAGGCTAGAGCTGGCTGCACTCGCCTGGCCGTGAGGGAGCCCCAGCAGGCACGGCCACCGGGTTTCTGAGTGTTGGGTTTGTTTGTCTGATAATGAAAACCTCAGACAGCAGTCATGGAAGCTCTTGCAACATGAGATTGTTTTCACGTCATGCGGACCACTTCCCAGAGAAGGAAAGGGCAAAGGGGTCGGTGGCCTTGGTGCTACTTCGCCCTCGGAGGCGGGGGCCGGAGCTGCTGCGTCCGAGGGCCAAGCTCAGGGTCCCCGTGGGGCCGCTGTGACACTGTGGGGCCCGCGCAGCCCTGGGGCCCAGCAGCCCAGGAGCAGGTGGAGGCCGTGCCTGGCGCAGGCTGGGACCGCGGGGCCTGTGACCCCGTCTCTCAGAGGTAGCCTCGTGGTCCTCGCCTGCATGGCCCCAGGGACTCTCGGCAATGAGGCGGAGGCTTGGGGCCCATGTGGCGGGCAGCACCAGGCTGCCCTGCCATCTTTGGCTTCACGTTTCTGAAGCCTCACATTTCTCTTTCCAGAGAGGGCTTGGTGCTGCTTCTTGTCCCTCGTGGGCCCCATCCTGATGCAGGTCTGAAGCAGGGCTGGGCTTTAATGGCGATCATCCCCCTGATGCTCAGTGGATCTGGACGACGAATCCCGCCTTTCTCTAGGGCTTTCTGCCCTGAGCACCTGCACCGCTGCCTAGGGGTCCCTGCCCCACGCTGTGGTTCGGAGACTTCCCGGACGCTGGTTGCCGGGAGCCTGCATGCTTCCTCGCCTGCCCTTTGCAGAGCCCTGGTTGGCGGCATGGCCGTGGAGCCGCACGCGCCAGCTTGATCTCGGGGCTCGCCGCCGGCTTTGTGTGCCGCGGCCGGTGGAGAGAATGTGGTGTGGGCTCTCATCAGAGCGTCTGATAACGAGGGCGGAAGTCTGGAATCTGATGCTTTTCCTTCCCAGTGTTCAGCCACTCCTGGCGCACCCCTACCCTTTACCCCAAGGCCAGGCTCACTTCCCTTCAGATCACACAGCCTGTGGAAGAGGCATGCGCGTCCTCCAGGCCACTGGTGTGTAGCAGGTGCCAGGTTTGGATTTTTGAGAAACTCTGGCTGTCACTGCTGAGATGGTGATTGGAGTGGCCGGCAGGCAGGCGCCCCCTCTCTTGGGCGGTCCAGGTACAGGCGTTAGTTAGGTTACCTTTGAGGACCCGTAGGATTTGGCAATCCTCACACCATTGGTTTCATGTGAAACCTGGGCTCTCGCTGAAGAGCAGAGGGGCCTTCTCGTGGGCAAGGGCTTAGCTCCGTGTGGCCGCATCCTGGCTGCCATCTAGCCCACTGTCCTGTCTTTTTCCAGCCGCCTTTGGGGACCTTTATCCCCAGAATGCAGTCTTCAGAAGTGCCCTGTAGTCTTCAGTTCTGAGAGTTTTCATTCTGACTGTGCTCTCCTGGAGCCTGACGAGTCACCCTCTCCCCGCGAGACTGTGGCTACACACCCCCCACCCGTGGGTGGTCCCTGGGGAGACAGCCAGGTTGGATGAGGTGATTTCCACTTAACACCTCAAGGGGCCTTTTTTGGCAAGACAGAGCATGGAGTTCCTACTTGTCATCACTGTTAAGTTCTAAGAAAGATAAAAGTAGCCGACTTCAGAAGGGGAGGGCCTGTGCGCCTCAGACACATTATCACGGCCCAGGTCCCATTCCCACCGGCCTCTCCCCAGACCGGCCTCTCAGCTGGCGTCGCCCTGACTCTGGGTTCTTTCTCCCCACACCGCCCTCGTCACCCTCCCGCCCTCTCCACCTGTTTCTGGATGTTTGGAAACTGCAGGACGCTGTTCGGCAACAAGATCAAGTCCGTGGCCAAGAGAGCGTTCTCGGGGCTGGAAGGCTTGGAGCATCTGTGAGTACCCGGCCAGGCCCCCGACCCCAAGCCTGCGGGCGCGATGCGGGGAGCCACTGGTGATGCAGCCATGGCTTTGTAAGCCCGGAAACAGGCTGTGCAGAAATGCCAGCTGCTGCCTTCTAAGTCAGCTTCAACTTTGGCTTTCATCTTGCCTGCGCCAGCAGCGGTTACTGAACATACGGCCTCTTGGGGCCCACAGAAATACCTTCCTCCCTCCCTTTGCCCGACGCTGACTTGGGCCCTGGGCTTCTTCTACTTCCTTGATGACCCTTCACCTGTCTCAGGCTGGCACCTCCCCTTAAGCAGCTCAGCAGGGCTTAGGGACATGGTGGGCTGAGCCAGGAGGTGGGGGGACAGGGCCAGCCCTGAGGCTGATCAGTGTCACCATCTGATGCCTCTGGTACTGGAGTCTTAGTTTGTCTTTAAATCAAATGCAACCTTGATTCTTTTGGAAAAGTTTTCCCTATTGACTTGCTGAGCAGGCCTCAGCTTAGCTTTGATGCTGCCCTTAAGACTGGTTTATTCCCCAGTTATCCCATGTGCTTGTGTCAATATAGGTGAAATAGCCACTTATGGTGGCCTTCAGACAGGACATGGGGGTGTGACCTATTGCCCATGGTTCATCAGCGAAACCAGGGCTGTCAGGAAAAATCCCTGAGCATCTTAACTCACACACATGGCTGACCTGAAGGATACCTAGAGTTTCTTTGCCTAAGTAAAGAATGTTGCTTTTCAGGAACCTTGGAGAGAATGCAATCAGATCTGTCCAGTTTGATGCCTTTGTGAAGATGAAGAATCTTAAAGAGCTGTAAGTACCCGGGATTCCGTGGCCCCAGGTTAACCTGAGTAGAGGATTTCAGAGTAAGAAGTGCCTTATTTGCAGTAAGCTTCATTTGACCAAACAGTTGCATGATCTTTTACGGGTTTCTGTGGTGGCTTAGGTGGTAAAAAACCCACCTGCAATGCAGGAGACCCAGGTTCATTCCCTGGGTCAGGAAGATCCCCTGGATAAGGGAATGGCAACCCAATCTAGTATTCTTGCCTGGCGAATTCCATGGACAGAGGAGCCTGGCAGGCTGTATAGTCCATGGGGTCACAAAGAGTCAGACATGACTGAGTGACTAACACTTTACTTTCACACTTGGGATCATTTATAGTTGTAAGTTAAATTGTCTTCTAGAAAAAAAAAATGCCCTCTAGGGGCTTGTTCTGAATCAGGGGACAATACACTTTTTCTTACAGGACCTCAGTAAATAGTTTCCACTTTTTGGGCCACAAGAGCTCTGTCATGACAGCTTGATTCTTGAGCAGAAACCAGCCATAAATAATATATAAATGCGTGGGTGTGGCTGTGTGCCAGTAAATTCTTATTTACAGAAACAGGCAGTGGGCCTGCAGGCTGCAAGCTGATGACCCACTGCTGTCGACGATGGGAAACAAACTCTCTTCTGTAAAATGGATACTTGTCCCTTTAACTACGTCAAGGACAAGTTTCCATCTTTAGGGTGTGCTCACAATGAAGGGCCTTTATCGAGAGGGCTTTCTCTAAACAGCAGGGTGGGCTATGGACAGGGCAGAGCTCCCGGTGGGCTGTCACACGCACCTCGGGATGCAGAGGAGGTGCCCGGCCCCCTACGTGTCTCAGGCCCCGTGGCGTTTGCAGGTGCTGGCGCTGCCCTGCAGTGTTTCCCTGGGGGCAACAGGGGTTAGAGCAGCTCACCTCTGGCAGGGCAGCTCATCTGAGGATTGAGGTGGCAACACCCAAGCTCCCTTTCTTCTTCCTGTGCATGTATCCGATCCCTTAGTTCCCTGGAGGTGCAGCTTTGGGTTCTTGAAGTAGCTGACAGAGGCACACATGGCATGGCTGTCTTTGCACCCTGAGCTCATCCTCGTTCCTGAGGGCCCTCCTGGTGGACCCTCGGTGGGGGCAGGGAGCGGGGAATGGGGCAGGAGAGAGGCATAGTCTCTATGGTTGGAAAGGAGAGCAGAAGAGGCCCCAGTGACGTTCCCCTGGGAAGGACGTTAGTGAGGGGAGGCAGGCAGGCAGGCGGGCACTGGCCTCATGATGCTTAGCGTCCTGTGAGATTCCTGTCTGTCAGGTCGTGCTGTTTCTCAGAAGGGCCATGATCTTAGAACGAGAGTTCGTGGAAGGATGGACACGTGGAGAGAGACATGATAAAGTAAGCATCACAAAGCACTCATCGTAGAATCTAAGTTGTGTTTTCACTGTACAGTTCTTCCAGCATTCCTGTTTTTTAAACTTTCCAAATATAGTGCTGGAAGTAAAAACAATCTGATTAAAGGGAAGAGGGTGTTTTGAGGGAAAGACAGCAGGACAGGGAGAGAATTTCCTTTGGGCCTCTTAAAAACTCAGGTTTCCTTAGGGTTTTCTATCTGGAAACGACTGGACCCCTCCAGGTGCTTGACTCCCCGCCGCCCTGTCCCCCAGATGCTGCTTTTGGTTCTGGAGGCTCAGCCTGGGCCCCTGCCTGTGCTTCCCACCAGTTCCTGCATGTACCCAGCTGGGGCTGGCCCTGGGCCCAGCCCTCTGATGGGAGAAATGGGTAATCCCACTTGGTCATTTTCTTCCCCCATTGGATCAAGGCAGGTTGAGCCGTGCACTTAGTCATCCGCTGGGTAAATTTCCACAAGCAATGATTAGAAACACACTTGGAGTTGGAGTCACGAAAATACATGATGGAAGCCAGCAGAGTGCTGGGGTGGCTGCAAGGCGGGAGCCCAGGATGGCCGTGCTTGTTAGCAGCAGGGAGATGCAGAGTCTTGGGGTCACCAGTGACCCCTGCAGTCTGGCCTTTCAGGCTAGGCCTGGTCTTGGAGGTGGTGTGTGTGTGTGGAGGAGAGGTCGGTTTCCCCAGCATCTGCCTCCATGTCTCTCCTTCTGTCCTGTTAGTCCTAAATTCTCTAGGACAGCCTTCTCTTGTCTCGAGGCTTCCATCTGCAGAGGTTTTAATGGGAGGAGGAGGTGAAATTCTCCAGGAAGCTGGGCTAACAAATGCCTTGCATGTGTGACATGAGGTTTAACCCTTTCCAAAAACGTTTCTGATCAGGGAGAAAAGTCAGGTGTGTTTTCTCCAGTTTGTTTGTGTGGTTCAAATGAAACACATCCCTGTCCCCAACATGAAGGCCTAAAGGCTCCCAGTGATGGCCAGTGTCTCCCTTAGACATCCATGTGGGGTGCCCAAGCCTCCCTGTGGGAAGGGGCAGCCACTCCGGATGGCCTACCAACAGTGGGGAGCCCCTTTCTGCTCTTCACCCGTGCTGAGCAGTTTTCTGGTGCCTGGTGGCACCTCTACAACCGCTGTTCCAGGGAACTCTCCAGATGTGGGGTGGGAATTGGCTGTTTGTCCACGCTCAGCTGTGAGGGCCCTCCTGGCACCTTAGGAAACCCTCAACAGAGCAGCACCTATGGGAACCCTGCAACCAAGCAACTCTCCAGACAGCACTAAGCATAGCCCTACCCCCATCAAATACAGATACAAAACCTAGTGTTGATGTTAAGGTGTAACATGGGCAATATCCCAGTTATAATGGATCAGATCTCAGTTATTTTAGTCTTGAGAAATCACTTCCCCAAATTATTTTAATAAGTGAAGATGCCCAGCTCATCTGGGAATGGTGAGGAATGGGAGCAAAGAACAGGTTTTATATATTTTGTCAGCCGTGGGTTCTCTGCCTTCAGGTTCATCCCGCCTTGCTGTTGACTGATTTGATGGCTTCTCTGCTCATTCAAAGGCTGAGTGACATACAGGAAAATGAAGAAGGGGCTACGGAAAATGGGGGGGGGGGGCGCCAGGGTAGCGGACAGGTGTTGCTCTAAAAGTGGCCCGTGTGACATTGCTGGAGTTTTCTGAGCATCTCAGCAACCCTTTTTATCACCATGCACCTGGGACCACGTATTCCAGGGAAGCCCATGGAATAAGCCCTCCGTCTCCACTCTCGTGGCAGGCTGACCTCCAGCTCACGGCCCGAGGTCTTCCAGGAACAGGGCAGGTCTGCTCCTCAGCTGACTTATCTTCTAGTGACTCCTCAGGAAGGAATGTCCGCTGAGATGGCAATTCCGATTTCTGTTGAAAAAGCTTATCCTTAGTTGCTGAGAAATGAAAAAGAAAATATTCTCTGTTTTGGTTGGAGCCTCACAAAACCCAGCTTGTGCGTTCTCATGCTCCCTGGGCAGTGGCAATTAACTCACAAGCACTATTTAGGGAGCGGAGCCGATTCCTGCCGGCCTCCTAACCAGCGCTGGTGTGGAGATAAATATACAAACAAGAGGGGAGCGCGCTGGCGAGGCTGACATTTGGACGCAACAAAACCTGTAGCTCCGCCAGATAAAAACACAGCAGTCATATAGGAAAAGAGCCCTTCTTGAGACTTGTCTCAGCATTTAGATCTCACTCTTGGATTGAGCTTGGAAGCTCCAAGTCTGTCCTATATGAGGGTGGGAAAAAGCATGGCAACCCACTCAGTATTCTTGCCTGGAGAGCCCCATGCACAGAGGAGGCTGGCGGGCTACACGCCATGGGGTCACAAAGAGTGGGACACAACTAAGGGACTTACAGGCCATGCTGTTCCCATCTGGATGGTCGGAGGCCAGGAGACTGCGTCCCTGGGGTCCCCTGAGAGCGGTGGCTGTCGCAGATAGAACACATGTGACGTCTACATGGCGGCTGCCTGAAGTGTGGGCCTTAGACCAGCAGGGTCAGAGTCACCATGGCTTGTTCATGACACAGAGTTTAAACCGCTGAGCAAGAAGCTGCTGTTGCTCAGTCTCCAGGTAGACTGTACGCACAGCTCTAGGTCACTGAGAGGAACCGTGAGAAAACTCCCACGCGAGCTTGCCGACACGCACAGCCAGAGCTGGCTGGAGGGGAGGGTCATGCCAGGCACAGGTAGGAGGGTGTCCCTTCTGTGCAGTCACACCTCACATGACCCTTTCGTCTCATCATCTCGCTTTCAGCCACATCAGCAGCGACAGCTTCCTGTGCGACTGCCAGCTCAAGTGGCTGCCCCCCTGGCTGCTGGGCAGGACACTGCAGGGCTTTGTGACGGCCACCTGTGCCCACCCAGAGGCGCTGAAGGGCCAGAGCATCTTCTCTGTGCCGCCGGAGAGTTTTGTGTGCGGTAAGACAGTCTTTGTAATTTGGTGTTTTTCTTTTTCACCAAGGGCACGGAGGCTGGGCGAAACTTCATTACGGGAGGGACTGCTGTGCTGAGAGTCAGCCCAGCCCGCGGTGACCTGTCAGCCGCTGGATACAGTTCATTTCCCACCGAAACCACACGTCATATTTACGGGGCCATCGCCTCATTATGTGGTTGTCGGAGTGCATGCATTTAATCAGGGGCGAGCAGGAGCTGGTTCAGTTACCCGGCGAATAATCAGTTACAGGAAGGTGGCTGTGTTGTTTCAGGACAGCGCTGGTGCCCAGGCTTAGCTGCAAATTTACTCGGCGTACGAGGCTGGGTTTTCCTGTGTGTTTCTTTCCAACCCCAAGAATGAAAGGTTAAATACAGGAAGAACGAGTCTCAGGAGAACAGTTGCTGCAGTAAAAATAATTCCTTCGTGTTGACTTGCACTCTTGCTGCGTCTCCAAAGCACTGGAATCACACTTGTAGCTTTTGTTTCTTTCTGATGGCATGTTGGTCCTGCCATCTTTTTGACGAGGGGTGGTCAGGATCCAGGTTTGGTTGCAGAGAGCACAGGAAATGGTGAGCACCTGAACAGACACACATGCCTGCTCACATGCATGTGCACACAGGCACCATGCAGGGATATGCAGCCTTGTGGTCAGGAAGATATAGTCACAGCAAGAGGTGAACTTCGAGTCGTTGCTGGTTTCTGCTGTAGGAGCGGAAGTGCCGGGCAAGTGTGCGTCTTGCTGCCTCTTGTCCCCCTGGTCTGCCCGGAGCCTTGGGGGTGACATTCCCGGGAAGGAGCTCCCAAAGGTAGGGTCTGGGGACCCCCGTGGTGCACTTCTCTCTCTTGCTTTTGGGTGCAGCAGTAAGCAGTGCGCCTGGGGATGTCAAGATAGAGGTGCCCGCCTTCCACACATCCACCTGCCACCACCTCCACCACTTCTGACAGCAGGCTTGCCTGCCTTCCTCCTGACCCAGTCCGGCGGTGTGGCAGCAGCCTCTGAACCAGCCGTCCTTACCATCGGTGTTTCTCACGGGGACCACGTGCTTGGCTCCCATTCTAGCACGGAAGAGCCGCGACCCCCACTGTTCTCAGGTTCCTGGTCCCTGACCATTCCGTTCTCGTAGAGCTCCCTGAAATTGCACTTTCTGCCCCCTTCCTCCTCTGGCCCGCTATGGGGCATCGTGTTTCCTGGTGACTACGAGCCGAGGCAGGACCTGGGACATGCTGTGCCGTCTCTGGCCTGTGGCCCTGGCAGGTGGGTCCTGGGCTGCAGCACTCGGGACCCGTTTCTCAGAGCTACCGTCATGTTTTCGCTCAGGCTTCCATCAGACAGTCATCAAGTACTAGTGGGAATCATGGAAACACTTGGCAGAGATCAAAATTTCAAGCTCTGTGGGAATCTCCCACTCCTTTTTAATAAAATGGAAATGTAATCACTTCACACCCACTAGGAGCTAGAATCCAAGTCAGACACCAACAAGAGTTGGTGAGAATGGGGAGAACCCCAAAGCCACCGACGCGTCAGGTGGGAATGCCGTATGGTGTAGCTGTTTTGAAAAACATTGAACACGGATACTATATGAACCACCAGTTCCACTCCTAGGTAAGTTCCAAAGAGAAACAAAATATATGCCCACAGCAAAGCTTGTACATCAATGTTCATAGCACTATGATCCATACTAGCCAAAAAGTGGAAACCCACATGCCTGTGTGGATAAATAAAATGTGGTATAAGCATACAATTAGGACTATTATTAGGTCATGAAAAGCAATCTGAGTGAAACAAGTCAGTCACAAAAGACGGTGTATGATTCCATTCATGTTTAATGTCCAGACTAGGAAAACCTCTTAGAGGTAGAAAGTAGATTAGTTGGTTTCCTAGGGCTGGGGAGGGGTGGAGGGAGAGGGATGATAGCTAAAAGATGCAAAGTTCCCTTCTGAGCTGACGAAAATGTTCTTAAAATGGACTGTGATGTGGGTGCACATGCCTGTGAGCATACTGAAAAGCATCAGCTGTCCACTTGAAACAGGTGGATGCTATTGCAAAAAAGCTGAATTTCACTAAAGCTATTTTTTAAAAGAGAAGTATGATTTACATATAAAGTTTACCCCTCTAAATAATGTACAAGTCAATGGTGTTTAAAATATGGAGTCGTCATGTAACCTTTACCACTAATTTCACATTTATCACCCATAAAAGAAACTAAACATGTTCCCCACCACTCCTGTGCCTCGGGTCTCTAGGATTTACCTATTCTGGATGTTTTGCATAACCGGAATCCTATATATAGTCTTTTGTGACTAGCCTTTTTCACTTAGTGTAGTTTTTTTGTCTTCCTCCCCCCACCCCCGCCCACCATGTATCGGTCCTTCATTATTTTTTAAGTGGCTGAACAAATATTCTAATGCATGGCTATCCATTTATTTAGCCATTCATCAGGTTGCTTTCTACCTTTTGTTTACTATAAGTAATGCTGCTGTGAGAATTCATGTACAAGTTTTTATGTAAAATCTCTTGGGTTTATACCAGGAATGGAATTGCTGGGTCATATGGGAGCTGCCAAACTGTTTCCCAAAGTGGCTGTACCACTTCACACTCACCCAAGCAATGCATGAGGAGTCTCGTTTCCCTTTCTCAGCACTTGCTGTTCAGTCACAAAGTTGTGTCCGAGTCTTTGTGACCCCATGGACTGCAGCATGCCAGGCTCCCCTGTCCAACACTTGTTGCTGCCTTTTCAGTTTTACCTAGACTAGTAGATATGAAGTAGAATCTCATTGTTGTTTTGATTTGCATTCCCCTAATGAGGTTGAGCTTTTCATATGCGTATCATCGGACCTATATGTATGTCTGCTTTGGAAAACTGGCTACTCACATCTTCTGCCCATGTTTTAATTGGTCATTTATCTTTTCATTGTTGAGTTATAAGAGTTCATTATGTATTATGGATACTAAATCCTCAGCAGGATTAAGATATGCCAGTATTTTCTACCATTCTGTGGGCTAGTTAGGTTTTTTAAATTTTGATTGTCTTAATTTTTTCTTTTGTCATTTATATTTTGATGTCATTATCTTAAGAAGTTATTACCAGAAGACAAGGTCACAAAGATTTACGCCTAGGTTTTCCTTTGAGAGTTTCACAATTTTATTAGCTTGTACATAGTCCCCCAATTTTGGTCTTGTTGAAGGTTCTTTTCACTCTTATGGCTCCCTCCGATGTCCCCATAATCTTGTCAATTTATGCAATAGAGATAGCTGGGATTTTGAAATGGGTTGCATTGAGCCTCTAGATTAATTTGGGGAGTACTGCCATCTCAAGTCTTCACGGTCTATGAACATGTGTGTGTTGGGGATGTGCCATCACTTCCTGTTTGATCTTCAGTGCGGGTCACAGGGAAGAAATATGCACTCTCTCAGGTCTTTCCAGGTCACATGCCTAGTCCTGCACGTGCCGGTGGCCTTCTAGGTCCTCAGAAATGTACTGAGCCTCTTCAGAGCCCACTGGTGACATTTCACTCACCCGATTTCCTTTGCAATCTTCTGGCCACCCCTCTTAATGGTTCCAACTAATACTCCTGCCTCAGCACTGACTGCTGGTTATTTTTACCACATGCCCAGGGGCCGGGGCTCCCCTTGCTGAGCAGACTGGACCAGGTCAAGTAAATGCAGCTCTGTGGGTGTGCCCAGCCCATCCTGCTCACCTCACAAGTTACTAGGCTTGTGGGGTTTTAATGCTGCCATAGCGCTGGGGGAGAGAGAAGTGGGACCTCGGGTAAGTTATGCCAGAAAGGTCACTTTTCTTCAAGTGTTTTCTTGAAGCAACACTCCATGGGTTGTTACCATGGGTTGTTACCAGTTATTTCCTAAGATTCCAAAAAACCTGACGGTGATCATTTTTGCTAATGGTCTCACTGCTTTAATAGAGGTGCCCATTTTCACAAGCCATTATTCTGATGTTCTGGTGGTGGCGGTTTAGTCTCTAAGTTGGGTACAACTCTTGCAGCCCCATGGACTGTAGCCTATCAGCCTCCTCTGTCCATGGGATTCTCCAGGCAGGAAAACTGGAGTGAGTAGCCATCCCCTTCTCCAGGGGATCTCCCGACCCAGGGATCAAAACCCGGGTCTCCGGCATTGCAGGCAGATTCTTTACCAACTGAGCTACCAGGGAAGTAAGTGATGTTCCGGAGGTACTTCATACCCTACTCCCTTTGGAGTAAAGTTTGAGGGGTGGGGGCGCTCTGCATTCAGAGTGGTTCACGATGCTCTGCGTTTTCTCTGACAATGAGTGAGTAAAGCTGCAGCCTTAGGGAAGTTGAGGACTGTTTGATAACTGAGCACTGGTGGATGTGCCTGTAATCAAGGGGTGTGATCACGGAGGGATCACTGTTCATGGAGCTGTTACTAGATATGGTCAGATAACCACAGTGCACGTCCCTGACCGTATCTGATAGAGCTGAGGGTGCTCAGGGAGCCGCTGAGCTCTGAGTTTTTTGTTGGCGAGAACTGCAGCTGGTTCCCATGTCCTGAAGGGGCCCCAGTGCCTTACAGCTGGCTCTTCTCACCCCAGATGACTTGCCAAAGCCCCAGATCATCACTCAGCCAGAGACCATCACAGCCGTGGTGGGCAAGGACGTCCGCTTCACCTGCTCGGCCGCCAGCAGCAGCAGCTCCCCGATGACGTTCGCCTGGAAGAAGGACAACGAGGCGCTGGCCAACGCCGACATGGAGAACTTCGCCCACGTGCGCGCGCAGGACGGGGAGGTGATGGAGTATACCACCGTCCTGCACCTGCGCCGCCTCACCTTCGCGCACGAGGGCCGCTACCAGTGCGTTATCACCAACCACTTCGGCTCCTCCTACTCGCACAAGGCCAAGCTCACCGTGCATGGTACGCCGCCTTTTCCTGGGGGTCCAGTTCCTGCAGGCCACGCTCGGGGCCTGCTCTGTCATCCATCTGGAAATGACTGAGATGGGAGGCGTCATTCTGTCACACGCTGTGGCCTGGCTTGGGCTCAGGAATAGCAGATTGTAGGGTTTATTCTCAGTGGATTCTTTTGGGGTGATGTTTTTTTAATGCAGTTATTATGTAAAGTAGGCTTCCCTTGTGGCTCAGCTGGTAAAGAATCCACCTGCAATGCACAAGACCTGGGCTCAATCCCTGGGTCAGGAAGATCCCCTAGAGAAGGGAAAGGCTACCCATTCCCAGTATTCTGGCCTGGAGAATGCCATGGACTGTAGAGTCCACGGGGTCACGAAGAGTCAGACACGGCTGAGCGACTTTCACTTCACTTTCATTAAAGTACATTGTAGGTAAGGCCGAATCTTGTATTTTCTCCCCACCCCCACCCACCACTTATCCTCCTCCTCAGCCCAAGATGCCTGGCAGCCAGATTCCAAGTGCACCCCAATGCTGGGGAAGCAGCTGCCCTCCAAGGAGACGGCCCAGCATTGGGGCTGGTGGCCAGGCCAGTGAGCTGTGGGCCAGTGACCCGGGAGCAGAACGGTCTTGCAGATGTCTGACAAGGATTTTTTACTCGGCAGCCAGCTCTAGAGCCTGTCAAGATGGCTCTCTTCAGGGCTGCTGTTTCTTGTAGGGAGTTTAGGGTAGAGAGAGGTAGATAGCTTAAGCAGTTAATAGCACTCTGCCCTGCAACGTAGCAAGATTCTCTTGATTTAGTAAATCTAGTTAAATGGTTCCAGCACCAAGGTTCCTAAATGGGCTTTCTTCAAGACGGAAGAGCCAACCTCTTGCCTTTTCCAGGGTCAAGGCATGTCACGTTCCCTGCCATAGCACCTGGCAGGAGCAGATGTCCTTGTTTTTCAGGCTTCCTCAGGGTGACCAAAGCAGGCAGGTAGGCATCAGGCCCTGGCACTTACGGGGTATCCCTATTCAGACTGGTCACCACAGAACAGACAGTAGGACATGTTTCAGGGGAGCCTTCCATTGAAGGGGTCCAAGCCAACCTTGTGTGCGCGATGAGAGGAGGTGGTAACTGCTGCCTGTGCGGCAGGAGCAGTCGGCGGCGCTCAGAAAGCCCTGCTCCTGGTTCCGGTGGGGGTGGTCCTAGGCGGGTGCTGCACGAAGGGCGGTGAGTGGCGAGCTGACACTCGGGAGTGGGGGAGTCAGTCCGACGGAAGCCGCTCCCGGCCTCTGCACGCAGTGTTCCACAGGCGACTCTGTCTGCTCTGCAGTGTTCCCTTCCTTCACCAAGATGCCCCACGACATCGCCATCCGGACTGGCACTACGGCCCGCCTCGAATGTGCCGCCACCGGCCACCCCAACCCCCAGATCGCCTGGCAGAAGGACGGAGGCACAGACTTCCCTGCGGCTCGGGAGCGCCGCATGCACGTCATGCCGGATGACGACGTGTTCTTCATCACGGATGTAAAGATAGACGACATGGGCGTTTACAGCTGTACCGCCCAGAACTCGGCTGGCTCGGTTTCGGCCAACGCCACCCTGACTGTCCTAGGTTGGTACGCTGAGTACGTGTGTGTGGCGGGGGGGAGATTTTCTTACACATCATAGGGACCTAGAGGCACAGTTCTCAGACTGTCCTGTGAAGCCTGGGGTGGGGGAGTACAAGAGGTGGTTTTTACTTTAAGCAAAACAAGTGGTTCCCTCTCTTAAAAAAAAAACAAAAAAAGCCATTGAATTAAGTCTCCACAGAGCTTAGGTGTGAGACACTGAAGAACTGCCCTCTCCTCAGGCAGGCAAGGTGGGTCAAGAGGGACAGACGTGGGCCTGTCACCGGGCAGTGTGAGAACCATGGGGGTTCTGTGGCTTGAGGTCAGTTCATCCCCAGACAGCACGGCTTAGTCCCTCTGGTAGAAAACCTAGCCACTCTGATAAAAGCTCCCAGATGGCACTGCATGACGCGCTGGATTGTCCTTGTTCCAGGAGACAGACCTCGAACAGCCGAGGCCCACAGAGAAACGGTGACACCCCCACTTTCTTGCAGAGACCCCGTCCCTGGCAGTGCCGCTGGAGGACCGCGTGGTGTCTGTGGGAGAAACGGTGGCCCTGCAGTGCAAGGCGGCCGGCAGCCCCCCGCCCCGCATCACCTGGCTCAAGGGGGACCGGCCCCTGAGCCTCACCGAACGCCACCACTTCACCCCCGGCAACCAGCTGCTGGTCGTTCAGAACGTGGCGCTGGAAGACGCGGGCCGCTACACCTGCGAGATGTCCAATGCGCTGGGCACGGAGCGCGCACACAGCCAGCTGAGCGTCCTGCCCACCCCGGGCTGCAGGAAGGACGGCACCACCGTGGGCATCTTCACCATCGCCGTGGTGTGCAGCATCGTGCTCACCTCCCTCGTCTGGGTGTGCATCATCTACCAGACCCGGAAGAAGAGCGAGGAGTACAGCGTCACGAACACAGGTGAGCCGCCGCGGCGACTCGCGGGGGAGGGGAACGGCCGGGGTGTTGGGGAAGGAGCCTAGAGAATGACGCCATGGTATCTCTCGAGAATAGCACATTTTAATGGGAATACTCTCAATGCAAGTCCATTACGAACTGTGCAGTTTTCTGAGCCATTGGGCTTTGCTGCTGTGTGGGTTGTGGCTGTAGGGATTTCACTGGGCCATTTTTCTCTTGGGGCATGGTGATGAGAAGGGAGACAGACACTGTCCCAATGGCTGGGTAAAGTCAGGCTAAGCAGGTGCCAGGAGGGCTTCCAGAGCACAGCTTGACAGCGGCTCCCCGGCGCCCACGTCTGCTTGTGTCGTCACCACAAAGGATCAGGACCCCTGGTGTGTGACCATCTTGTCTCCCTGCAGATGAAACCATCGTGCCCCCAGACGTCCCGAGCTACCTCTCTTCTCAGGGGACACTTTCGGACCGACAGGAGACTGTGGTCAGGACGGAAGGTGGCCACCAGGCCAACGGGCATCTGGAGAGCAATGGTAGGGCCTCAGCCCGGGCGCATCCTCTTAAGCATGGGGACCCTGCAGCTTGGATGACTCAAGCCTGCTGGTGGGTCTTTAGGGACTTAACCTGTGCAAGTTCCACCAGGTCTCTGTTGGGTTTACCATCTCCTAATCCAGATAAGGTAGGACTGCCTGCAGGAAGAGCAGCAAAGAAAGACGAGACCGCTTCAGACATACCCCCCACCCGCATTCCTGGAGCAGGGAGACTGCCCAGGCCTGCTCTTCAGTCTCAGAGTAGGAAGTGCCCCCAGGAACGGGGTGGGGGAGTGAGTTTATGCAAACAAGAAGTGCTCACCGTCATGGCACCATGGCCTGCCTGGTGTGAAGGCAGTGTTAGAAAAGGGGCCTCATTGGACCTCTGGGTTATCAGCCCAGGAACAAACCCCTGGGAGGAACCTCTTGAGTAGTGTCGCTGTGCTGGCTGCCTTGCCCGTTCTTTTCACACACCGTCGTCTGAAGCGCTAAGCCCACCTCAGAGGAAGGGCGTCTAACCGGATGGGAGTCTGTTGCAGGTGTTTGTCCAAGAGACGCAGGCCTCTTTCCCGAGGTGGAAGCTCACGGTGTCCTGTGCAGGCAGCCCAAGCTGTGCGTCGGGTTCACCAAGGAGCCCTGGAAAGTGGGGGAGAAGGCTGACGGCCCACCTGGCCCCCAGAGGACAATGGGTATGAGCAGCTTTCCTCAGGAAAAAGTATTTAGCCCGAGCTGTGCATCGGGTTCACCAAGGAGCCCTGGAAAGTGGGGGAGAAGGCTGACGGCCCACCCAGCCCCCAGAGGACAATGGGTACGAGCAGCTTTCCTCAGGAAAAAGTATTTAGCTCTTGAAGTCGAAATCTGAGTTGACCCACTCCCTACAGGAAAGTTGTGGGGGGAGACAAATAATTGATGTCAAACCATCTCAGAATTTGGCACTCACTCTATAAACAGGCAGTGTGGCCTGGCTCTTTTTAAATCCCAGAACAGGTCTCTTAAGTGATACTACGGTGTGTGAAGCGTGAGTTTAGATTTTTAAGTGACAGAGGTGCCTCTTTACCAGGGTCACTCTGACACTAGGTGTCTAATTGTTCAAGAGACGGCTGGCACTGCACAACACCTCGTGCACACCGGATTTTTCCCCTGGGATCAGTGTATCAGTTCACACTCTGATTAAGAAATTAATCTGAAGCATTTCAACGTGGAAGACCTCTGTTCTTCACGAGTAGCTTGGTGTTGGCCACAGTCATCCTTCTGTGAATGGACTTGGGAGGGGAGGTGTCTACGGAGGGTGACGAGACCAGGGCTTGGGCCTTACAGAGTAGTCCAGTGATGGTTCTCCGTCTCATCCACAGAGCGCGGCGGCCCAACGGGGTGCGGTGACTGCAGCGCTGACGCGCTTGGTTACTCCCAGGAGCCCGCCTGCCGCCTTCAGCCCAGGGACAGCAGACAGCCGGGAACCCCGAGCAGCCAGGAGCCTAGCCCAAGCGAGCACCCGCACTCTCCACTGCATGCGAGCAGGGGGCCCCTCTACCCCAGTAACCACGACAGAACGCGGGCCGCCCTGAAGAGGCCCGCGGCACCTCTCGATGGCAAAGGTAAGGCGCTGTCCCCCGGGGGTCACCCTCCAGTGGGGGTGTGTGGCCGGGCTGATGTGGCCTCTCCTTTCTCCCCTCCTAGGGGCATCCTCTTGGACTCTAGCACGGCTGTGTGAGCCGGACTCATTAGACCTCCAGCCTTCATCTGTGTTAACTGCAGGCAAGCCTGAGCTCGCGGACGCCACCTCGGGCTCCCCTGACGTGCCCGGTGAAGGCCAGCACTTGCTTCTTTCCAACGGACACATCCCCCAAGCCTGTGACTCCGGTTCCGAGTCCACCCCCCTGACAAGACAGTCCCCCGGGAGACGGAACACACCACTGCTGTTTGCACCGAAAAGCTAGGATTTGTCTACCTCGGCTCTCATGGCGTCTGCAGGAAAGAGGTGGGTGAGGCCACGAGGGAGCCTGGCTTCGGGCATCACTGATTTGTACATAGTTCTCACCTCCACGTGGAGCGGCAAGAGTCTGAAAGGACTTGCGGTGGAAGCACAGAAATGCAAGAGGCTAGCGTGTACAAAAGGCAGAGAAGTATTGGGTACCCTTGTACATAAGATTCTCAGAGATGCCATATATATTATATATATCTTTTCAGAGGCTATTTTAATCTTTAGTGCATGGTTAACAAAAATCGTACAATGTTGACAATATTATTTTTCATACCTGGTTGCTGTTTAATTTTGGAGGGGGGGGATAGTTCTGGTGCCTTAATGCATGGATGGAGTTCCTTGAAGCTACAAACCACATTTGTTCACAGGAGGTTTTGGTAGTGGGTGGAAAGGAGGCGCCCTGGCTTGGTACAGACCCTGGGATGCTTTACCACCAGAGGCTGTGTTTGCAGTGGAAGCAGCTTCCTGTTATGGTTGCTTGTGTGTGGACAGCGTTGCGGGGACCTCCCCGTAGAGCTCGGAGGGGCAAACGTCACATTCCTTCACGGTGAAGGCGTTCTCGTAGGTTTAAGTTCTTTCTCTAACAGGTGGAATACAGGTTGTTAATCCACTACAAGCAATTGGTTCCAACAATTAGGATGCCTTTCTTCCTTCTGTGAGAAAGGCAGATGTGGTCTTGTCAGTATCATTCAGTGGTCATTTGAGGCTTTTTAATAAGATAGAGGCTGCTGGTGGTGTTGGTACCTGTGGATTTTTCAATAGTGATGTGGTAGTTCTGCAGACATAATTAATATTACATTGGCCTTAGGGGAGGAAAAAACCCGAGCCCTCGCTTTTCAGGGCTCATACGTCTCTACTGAGGATCCAGAGCAGGACTGGCCATGTCCTTCCCTCGCCCAGATGGCCCCGGGCTTGGACTCTCAGAGATCAGCCCCTCGTCCTGGGTTTTGGGGATTTTTGCACTTTTTTTTGAGACCTGTTGCTAACCATCTTGTGAGTGCCAATGTGTATTTCAGGAAAAATTACATTGAAACAAGGTCCTTAAAAATCTCAGAAAGCCAAGTTCCTTTAGCCAAAAAGCTGAAGGGGGATGTGTTGATGGAATGGTTACTTACCTATGTTAAATTTTACTGCCAGGTGTCACCACTGTTCCAAAAGGTAAGCACATCTAGAGTTCTGTTCTCAACAGTTAACTGATTGTTACTTCCACAAAATATGTGAATTTGCTGCTTCTGAGAGGCAATGTGAAAGAGGAAGTATTACTTTTATGTACAAAGTTATTTATTTATAGAAATTTTGGTACAATGTACATTGAAAAACATGTAAAATATTGAAGTGTCTAACAAATGGCATTGAAGTGTCTTTAATAAAGGTTCATTTATAACATGTTAAGTGTGTGGTGGGTTGTTTTATACCTACATAAACAGGATGAAGCACGGCTGGTTAAATTCCAGAGACTGCCTTTGTAAGGGAGTCATCCTACCCTAATTAATTACCCTTTCACTTCTTGAAAAGGAAAAAAAATGTAGTCAAAGCAACTGTATACTGTTGCTCCAGGGAAGACATGCCAGCACCAGATTCCTAAGATTTCTCTCTGAATTTTTCTAACACCTGGAGCTTATTAGTCAAGCTCCAGAATGGTGACCTTACTTCGTCTCTTCGATTTCCAGTGTAGAGCTTAAAATTCCTAACAATGAACCTTACCGATTAGGAAGGATGAAACCACCCTATTTCCAAAGCCAGCCCCGGCCCTTGCTTTGAGTCTGAAACAGTGAGAGAGGTCAGTGACGGCCCACCTAGTCACTGAGCCGAGACTGGGTTCTCTCTCACGAGACACCACATGGGCAGCTGGACACCTCTCTCTAAAATAATACAAGTGTGTTTATAGGTGAAATCTGATGGTCATTAAGACCAGCAGCGTGGTTACCCAGCAAGGATGCTTGCCGTGCACCTGTACTTCATTCTTTCTTTTTACACAAAGCTGTAAGCTGATGCAACTAGAATTAACCCAGGGGAAAAACCCGCCCACATCCCCAGCCTTTTCCCTAAGTCTCCTTCTAGCCATTCTCTTAAAACTGTAAGCATCTCTGCCTTTGGCTGACTCCACTATCAGGTGGCAGGAAATGAAAGATCAGATACAGATCAAATGAAGGCTCTGAGAGGGCCTGGACTCAGCATTACCATGCTTATTTATTAAGGGGTTGAGGAAAAAAATGTTCAAAGTACCGCTGTGGACATCATTTTCTCTCTCAACTCTGGCAAACGAGCCGATGACGTCACCCCAGCCAGCCTGCAGCGCGGAAGACATGTCCTCCATGTTGTAACCCGAGCGGGACTGGACTTCCGCACTGTGTCTCGTTGTTCAGATGGCTGGACAGCTGCTCACCGGAAGGGAAGCTCTTCTCACAGCAGGGTCCTTTCTTGAAGGGAGGGGCCATCTCTGATTCAGGGGCTCTCTCTGCCAAGTTCCAACAAAAAGCTGCGAGTTTGGTCGTAAGCACCAAGAAAGATGAAACCTCCCAGACTGATGGCTGCCATCCGAGGGAAGACACCTGCAAATAACCTGGTGGGAGGCAAGAGGAGAGGTTTTTAAAACCTGTGTGTGTAAAAAAGGCTAAATTTCAACACCCACAGCTCGCTCAGCTTAGCACACCACGCTCATTAAACCCCGCATAGCACTTAGACGTGTGTGTTTCTTTTCAGAATGGCACTTACATTCCCGAGCAGACTTGCTGGAGCTGGAGCCCAGCTGTCTGCTGGCTGAAGTGGCCGAACACCAAACAGCTTACTTGTGAGCACCCACCGCTAAGTCCAACAGTCAGTCCAAACTCACTCGACCCCCACAAAAGTTCTGTTAACAACTCTCACGCCATTTGTGTCGAGACACGATGAAATGGACTTTTTAATAAAGCTGTCAGTGAGCTGACTCCTGGGGAAGGCTGGAGCCCCGACACCTTAGACCTGAAGTGGGCCCTGGGCTTTCGGGAGATTACCAACGACTCTCCTGCTCCTCCCCGTGATTCACTTGGTCCCATTTTGTCCTTAAATCCCCACTTGGGGAATCCAATCTCCATGGATCCCGTTTTCTTTTTCTTCTGATGAAGGGCAACACAGATGGGTTGTTCCAGCTGGGAGGGGAACAGCACCTTATTATAGGTTTTCTCCCCAGGCACTAGGGAAGGCAGTCACCATCAAAGTTGCAACTTTTGAATAAGCAAAGAAATGCAAAGTAAAAGAACAGTGTTACTAGGGTTGTAAACTGGGCAATCATTGTTTAATACACTCCCAGAGCAACGCACAGCTATTTGTTCAAAGATGGTTACCGTGGTTTCGCTGATGAAACAGAAACTGCAAAGAACCCACTCTCAGATTACACTCTGGTGCAGGAGACAAACCTGGGAGACTCTGCAACTGGAAATAAGGGGGTCCACAGGGACTCACACGGCAGACAGACAAAATGCGTTCTAAAAGAAGTCCCAGAGCGGTGTAATATGACTGCATGTTGGACAAACACGGCTGACATGTGTCCTCAACTTTCTGAGGAGACTTTCCTCGCCTATGTGTCTGTAATAATTGAACTTTTTACCAACAGTATTACTTGTATATGCAAAAACCAAAATTACACAGTCAGAACTAGTGAATTCACTACTAAAAATACTTTGGGTCAGATCTAGGGAGGACAGCTGAAAATACATTATGCCAACAGAAGCCTGGAGTAGCCCTGACAGTCTGGGAAACCCTCATGCTCAGCTAAAGGGAGACGCGCCAAGACCCGGACAAGGAGGAGGCCTCACAAGGGCAGCCTAGTCCACGGCTGCCCAGCTGCCCCCTGTCAACTGCCAGGAGAGGCCGGCTCCCGGCTCCTCAGACCACCCCACCACGCAGCCCTCAGCACTTCTGAAGAAAACAGACTTGAGAGGAGTTCTGGGGGTCGGTGGTTTAGTTAGCTGCGAATTTAACTCACCAACTCAAATGATACCCCAAATAAGAACCTCTTTTTCTTGTCCACATGAAAATTCTACAGATGAAAACACATTTGTAAGGAAAAAGCTGTTTAGCCCAGCACTGTGCAAATTGTTTCTATATGAGGTGTCCCTGAATTTCTGCATTGAGGCCCCTAGGTCCTTCCAACCCGGAGAACAGCTTCACCTCCCAGCCCCCACCCCACAGAGACACATGCTGGCCGGGAGGGCACGGGGCTGAGCTGCAGAAACCGCACCTGCCACAGGAGCCTCCCTCCCCGACTTGTTCCCACAGCCCGAGTCTCGTTCTGCTCCCGCTGCGAAGGAGCTCGGCTGCTCCACGCTAGGGGCAGACGGAAGCAGTTTACGGCTTCACTAGATGACAGCTGAGTCTGTTAACATCATTATAGCCTTAACATAGAGTCATTTGTCCAGTGAGCATCCCAACCAGACCCAGACACGGGGGCTGGAGCCGAGCGGAGCCTCACCGGAGGGACCACACACGGGAGAGCCGACACCCCGGGCGCCACGCGAGGGGCTCAGCAGAGGCGGTGAGCGCGGGAAGGCGCAGGAGAGACACACAGGCCAGGCGATGAGCTGGAGTGCGGAGCAGCGCCGGATGAACAGGCTTCCCATCTGCCTTCGGCCCGCTGCGCTGGACGAGCGTTTGGTATTTTCATTTGAGAAACCAAGTTGTCCGCGGGCACATCTCCCAAGTCTCTGCCGTATGGTTACCCCCACTCTCCCCAGAGTGACCAAAGTGCGTCACTGCTTTAACGGATGCCGAGAGCTCAGCACCAGCCCCGAGCTGGGCTTGGGGCGTGAGGGGTGTGTGTATATGTATGAACCCTCTGCAAAGCCGGCAGGCGTGTTCCAGGACCACCAGGAGCCCTGGGGACTCTGCGTGGAGGACAGAGGAAGCAGCAGAAGCCCAGGCCCACTCTTCAGAACAGCTGCCCACATTGGCAGGGCCTTTGCTTCTTTGCCTTTTGTTACAGTTCCCTTGTCAAATTATTTGTCTCTTATCACATTAATGAGAAGCTAATGAACACTCTGCTAAGGACCGCACTGGGCATACCAATGGGAGCCCAAGACTCAAGAAGCTTCTGGAAGATGAGATCCCTTCACAGGGCTGACAGCAGGTACAGGGACAGGCCCTCTGCATGAGGATGACACCGTCTCTGCCTGCAATCCTGGCATGGCCCCACGAGGGAGCACCCAGTGATGCCACCACCAGGACAGGGAAGGTTAAGTTTCGATCATCTCAGGGAAACCCCTCCTCCGCAAGCTTCTGGTGCCGCGGTCCTGCCAACAAAGCCACCCTCACACACAATACCACCTTCCTGAAAACGGCAGGCAGGCTACAGCCCCACTCAGGCGCCACAGGGCTACAGTCTGGGGCAGAGACCAATAGTTGCCAGAGACTCTTAAGAATGATATCGAAACAGATGGGTAAAATTCGGCATTCGGACATGATGACCTAAAACAGCTATTGCACGCAACCCCTCTGTGTGGCCCAGTCACTATCGGAAGCCCAAAGAGTCTTTTCCGGGCTACTTCATAGCTCTTTTTCCGCGCCCCCCACCCCCCACACCATTTCTTTCTTCAGAGGAACTAACATCAAAATCAACGTGTCTCAACTATGAGCAACCAGATTCCTACGTCCTCATCATCGACCAGCCGGGAGTCACTAACTCAGGACAGACGGGCTACGCCCCTGCCCTCCCGGGCTCGCCCACTCCTCAGGTGGCCCGGCCTCGTCTCCGCACCCCGTGTCCTTCAGGTGCGCAGCCCCCACCGCGAGGAGGCACAGTCACTGAAGACACACCGCCAGCTGCCGTGAACAGAGGACGGGGCTCTCCTGCAGAAGCCCCTTGCCTGGGCCTGGCTGACCTGCGCCAGGCTCCCCAGACTCAACCAGCTGCAATAAAACCTGCCAAAGGGACACAAAACTAGCCACAGAACCGACGGACACAGCTCTGCGGTGAGGCAGCGGCACTACTGTGGCTTGGCCTGGTCACCAGGCGCCCTTCAACCTTCCCTGAACGGAGGTGGGGCTCTCAGGAAAATCCCTGGAGATGATTCCAGAGAGAACCATGATTTCACCCGTCTGTACAGATCCCAACCTGCAGACAGCCTTGGTGCCTAGTCACTTAGTTCTGTCCCATGGACTGTCGCCTGCCAGGCTCCTCTGCATGGATTTCCGAGCCAAGAATACTGGAGTGAGTAGCCATTTCCTTCTCCAGAGGATCTTCCTAACTCAGCGATCAGCCTGTGTCTCCTGCACTGCAGGCAGATTCTTCCCTGCTGACCCACCGGGGAAGCACTTGGACAGGTCTGCATGTTGTAAAAGCAGTACTGAAATAGCATTTTAAAGACAGCTTTGCGGGACACCATGCTAGAGCATGAAGCACTTGGCTGACGATACGAAGCTGTGGGCTTCAAGGGAGGTGTCACGCACTGAGCTGTGTTGAAGGTGGTAACTAATAATAGGTAAAAGTGTCCCAAACCACAAATGCTTTCTTCTATTACGCTACCTTCGTCACTCGGGTCCTACCTTACACAAGCAGATGCTGGCTTTCTCACTGCTGCAGCCCAGAACCCGGCAGGGGCCACACACACGGACATCACCCGACACTGAGATGGGACCCACCGGCTGCAACACTGCGTCAGCTCGTCTGTGTAACAGCACCTCACATACGCAACATCAGACATGACGTCTTCTACGATCAGGACGAGCAGAAGGAAGAAGGGTGGGTGTGCCTGACACTGGACTAGAGGAGAAGAAGGGTGGAGAGGCTTCCCCTCCTGGCCTTACCCCGACAGCCCCTGTGTCCGCCAAACCGCGTGCAGGGCAGAGAGGATATTCCCACTTGCGGTGCTGGAACCAGCCTGCAAGGAAAGACAAAGCGAAGACGTCATCTCACAAAATTCCCCAACCTACTTAGAGCTGGCTCCCCAACACCCTCCCCTAGGACAGTTTCAGGCAGACTGGGGAGTCCCTAGGGAATCAGCTCCCTGGCTCTCACTGGACTAGAAGCCCTCACATCTGAAGCCGCCAGCAAGCACTGATCTGGCCCAAATCCCACCTGAAGCAGCTTTTCCAGGTGAGTTCTCTCATCATCAACCAATGAGCAGAGCTTCCCCAGACAATTCACATACAACTACTGACCAGGAAACCAATGGGAAGCGGTGTAATTGATCTGAGAAGGGTGGGGAGTAATCAGTATAATGGTATTATGAAACTTCTGCTCAGTGGCTAATGCACACATCCAAAAACACTACGTTCAGTTTAAAGCTGGCTTTGCCCTACGAAGCTTCATACTGCGATTTGACCTTTCAGAGTCATCGTTTTGGTTCAGGTATGTTCCATGGACTTCTCTGAAGTCTTGATGCAGTTGTTTTAAAGATAATTTTTCTTCATGGCATTTGTTAACAGTTCTGAAAACTGTCCTAATTCATCTGGTGAAAGCTTAATAAGCATGATATAAGTTCAGAGCCTCATACTTGCTGCCTGGCGTGAAGCAGGCCAACTCTCTGAGCCTCACGACTGTCACCAGTAAAAAACAGGGAGTTTCTGAAGAGAGTATTACCAGCCAGAGGCCCTACCAGCCCTACCTGTTCACATAATATGGAGGAAAATGATGTCAAACAGACAGCCATCACAGTGATTCCTGTGGATAGTGCTTTGTCCAAAGGCAGCTCCATTCGTGATTCAACAGGCAGCGTAAGGCTGCTAACTTACAGGTATTATTGCCACCTTTGTTCACTGTATATACACAGAAGCCCCGGCCCTAATGGAGACAAGCATCTGTTGTGTCTCCGATACATTATTTTACCACTTACCTTTGCCAACATGATTCTTGTTTTGGCCACGTCCAGAGGCGTGGTGACTGCAGCTGCAAAGCCACCTGTGCACATAAAAACACGCCACACACAAGTGAGGCATTGTTTACCACGTTACACGGCATTTTATAATTTTTATTCTAGAATTCCTCCTAACTCCGCCAAAAATACTTCTTTATCATTACATCCACTTGACTGATTCCAGAACAGGAAGCACACAGCAAAATCTTTACCCACATGCTCTGCTGCGTGGCAGTGATGTCTCACTGCCTATCAGAGAGGTGACGGGATATTTTATATGCTCAAGTTTAAAAAAAAGGCCCCGCAATGCATCTTGCTCTCTCGGGAAGCAGTTCACACACCTGTGTGCATGGGGGGATCTGTGGTCAGACCCCGCCCCGTCTGAGAGGCGCTGCTGCACCCCATGGGTCTCAGGGGTCCGTGCCTTCCACGGGCCTATCCTCTCTGACTCCAAAGTGCTGCTGTGGTTTCTGCTCCAAGGCAAAACTGGCAAAGGGAAACGTGTATTGCTGTGGGGACTTTTGGTATCCATGGCTGGGTTTTTAACGGCTAAGCGAGCACGTTTTTCTGAATTTCCAGACTTCTGGTCAACAGCACAGCTAGAGCAACAAGATTTCTAAGCTCACTTCTTGTTAGAGTCAGTCCTGATCCAAGCCCAAGTGCTTCCTTGTGGCTCTGTCCTCTTTATTTAAATTCCGTGACTGCCAAATGGATCTTCAAAAAGACCCACATATTTTAAAGGGGTCTGTATGTACAGACAGAGGAACTGGAAGACTTTTTCTTTTTTCTTTTAACAGAAATCACAGTATCTGGGATCAATATTTTGTTCAGTGTGATACAAAGAGATATGGCAGACCCCCAAAGTCCTAAAAAAGACTGAAGCAGTAAGCCCAAAAGGGTTTCCTGAAGATTCAGCTTCCACGACCCACAGTGAAGTTGGACAGTTTTCTAAGAGCTGAACACAACACGTGTGTGAAGGATGCTCCAGAAATAGCAGCCTCTCCCTCTTAAGTTCTGGGTTGTGTGGACAAGGAGGTCATTTGATCTCTGCCAAATATCTTTCTAAATATGTTGCTGAAATAAGATCATTAAACTGAACCTCCTCCATTTGGTAACATTAGGTTATTTATTATGCTGCTGACTTCTTGAAAGATATACCCAGAAGGGCACAAATCTTAGGGCTAAAGAATAAAACTAGAAACATGTATGCTAGGTTGCCTTTTAGCCACCTCTGAGTTATGAATGGGAAACGTTTTCCTCCCAATCGAAAAGGTGCCTGAAATTCAGAGACCTGCTAAACTGCAAGTATTTTTAAAATTTTGTGGACTCAATCCTCAAACACTACTCTCTTTTTTAAACCACTTAACCATTTACTCTGCCTTCAATACTCAAAGTCACATGTATCTTGGCTCCAAAAGCAGTACTGTTTCATTACACAGTGACCTTCATATAGGAATAAGACAAACACAAATTTGTCCAGTTGTTTCAATTCCTAAGTGCATAACCATTTTCCTATTTGAAAATGTTTCAAACTGACCTAAACCAACTAAAAAGGCTTAAAAACTGACAAGGACATTATCAGTCCTCCGTCTGACCACTCAAGCTCTCACGAATCACCCCATGTTGAAAAGTATTTTTCTTCTACTAAATTTGGATACTGTAAATTGAACTTATTTTGGCCATCAGCGAAGTTCACTATTCCTTTAGGTGCCTGCCAATATTCTCCCAGTGATTTGTTTCCTGAAAGTAATATGAAGAAAAGTGAGACAAAAACACATATGCTGAAATAGGTCCTAATTTTACTACCATGAAGGAAACTTTATTTTATGAAAGTTATTAATATCAATTTAAATGTCTTCAAATATCAAAGACTGCTTTAATTCACAGACCTCACAGTGTTTTTTTTATGAGGCTATAAGAAGGACTTGTGAAGATCATGTGATAGAATAACCAGTCATAATGGGGAGGGAGCTGGGGAGCTGTATTTTCAGTTAAAATGCAGTTATTTTCTACATTTTACTTAAGGGAACTGTAAACCTCCGGTAATAAATACAAGGAACACGCTAACGTATTAGACAGGAAATAATTACTTGGTATAGCAACTGCAGGCTACTTTAGTGTTCAAATCACATGTGAAACAATTTTCTATGTGTTCACTAGAGATACGTTTGTACTTAATGTTAGGCTAACTGCTTCCAAGAACCAGATTTGGGGGAAATTACATTTTTACAGTGAAACAACATCTCACGTGTCCTGAGGGTTCTCTCCCCTCCAAAGGGGCCACCTGCCTACAGTAAGTCGAGCTGTCATCTCCAACATCTGCTGGGGGTGGGGCAGGGCACAGCGGTCGGGGGCTGCCCCGCACCGTCCCCCACGCACTAGCTGGGAGCAGGAAGGGCTGCTCCAGCGGAGAGCCCCAAACAAATGGGGCTTCAACGACAACAATGGCAACAAACGTGTTTCCGTTTCTTTTAGACTGTATTGGGCCCTGTCATTTGTTACCCAGATAATCCTTCACCCTGTTATAGAATTTCAAGCCATGGCTTTCCTTCCTTCTCCCAGAGAGTGTAAGTGTTCATTACAGGAAATGAATCAAAGAACATTAGAATAGCAAATATCACTATACAGCTTATGTCATTATTACGCAGACTGAATGATGGTTTTATGTTTAGGAGTTAACTTGAAGTGAGGAAGCTGGCAACAGTGCCAAAGTTCATTTTTCCCCCCCTAATTTAACCCCTGACCAGAGGCCAAGGGAATTTCTGAGCATGACAAGCCATCAACACCTCCAATCTCAAGGGACATTTTTGGATATTTGTGCCAAGTGGTTTGTAAAGCAAGCATGGGCACCAGACAGCTCCAAGGATGACCAGAGAGTGCTTTGTCTATGATAATTTATTCATCTTAAACTTGGAAAAGCACACAGGGATGAGAAATAAGATTTCTGGTTTAAGGGCAAGTTTTATCATTGCCTTTATGGCCATGTAAGGCGAAAACATCTGAAAGGGCAGCGGGTAAGCACGCCAGATCTTATGGGCTGCCCCATGTGACAAGTCGTGACTCACGTCTCTATACTGTGTAGTACACAATCTTGCAGCAAATTCTTACAGAATATCACTTTCCCACAATGTGAAGTTTTTTCCAATTATGCTTATCTTTTAGAAAGATTTTTAAACAGTAACCTTATTCCTCAGGGTCAATATGTGTATCAACTAAAATTTCAAAACAAGGAATGTAAACAAGAAACCTATTTAATTTTGTCTTCTGTTAAAGACATGTACATCTACTAGCAATTTTCTGCAGACCTTGAGCAAATTCTATCAGACGTCAGCTGAAAAAATAAGATAATTGTCTTGAGGAGCTTTTAAATCTATACCCTAGTAGAGGCAATGATTAGGTATACTAAATTTATTAATGTGCTTTCTTCCCCCCCCATGCAATTAAGAACTACTATGATGATGACATCTTTTCATTTCCTGATCTTTTACTTTTTACTGAAATAGTAATTCCTTAAATGTAGTTCTACAGATTACCAAACACTAACACGCTATGCAGGGGCTTCCCAGGTAGCTGAGTGGTAAAGAATCTGCCTGCCAATGCAGCAGGTGCGTGTTCGATCCCTAGGCCAGGAGGATCCCCTGGAGGAGGGCATGGCTACCCACTCTAGTGTTCTTGCCTGGAGAATCCGATGCACAGAGGAGCCTGGCGGGCTACAGTCCACGGGTCACAAAAAAGTCAGACATGACTTAGCGACTCAACACCACCACACACTATCACCTACCCCAGCAGCAACCTCTTCATGGACGGGCAGGTGCTTCTATGTCACAGGTAAGGAAACTGGTACCTAGTGAGGCCCCGAAGTCTCCTTCCTCAGCTGCGGACAGAACAGAGGTCTGACAGCCCTGTGACTCGGCCAGGTCAGCCAGCACTGGAGGCTGCAGCTCTGGGCGAATCCACTGGGTGTCCCAGCCCCAGTTTCCCCACTGACCCAGACAGTGGATACTGGTGATGCAGGAAGCAGACTGCCCACCTCTCCCCGACCCACGGTAAACTGATCGGAGACTCACTCCCTGTGGACTGAAACTCCACGGTGACAGCCACAGGACGGGAGGCTGAGCCCTGCCCAGATCACATATTTCTCATTCTCAAAGTCAGGCCACCTCCGCAACCACACATGTGCAGAAAAGGTCTTGGACATCTAAGGGGAGTGACGTTAAGAGATGCTCCACGCATAATCCTCTGCAGTAGAGTCCACCTTGGCTAACAGACATGTGCGCGCACACAGAAGAACCTGAGATATACCCAATCCGGGCTGTGAACTGGGCAAACCAAAATGACTACCCAAAGGAAAGCTGGGAAAAATGCCTCATCACGGGAATTCACCCTGCCCCGCGGGCACGGCTCAGGGACTCTAAGTCTGCCAGTGGGTGTTCCTGTCCACACGTACTGCACTCCTCTTTCCACCTAATATATACTTCACCTTTCATCTCTGTGGGAATTTTCTTCTGCAAAGTTGAAAAGCCAGGGTCTTGCACTGACCACTGGTCTACTGGCTAAGATTCGGTGCTCTCACCACCGTGACCTGTTCTCAATCTCTGGCTGGGACCGAAGCCCTGCTTCAAGTGGCTGCCAGCCGAGACCCCCGAGATCACTGATACCAAGTTTCTCCCCCTGCTGCCGCAGCCCCACCTCCTGCCACCTCTGACTAAACTAAGTGCTTACTGCCTATCATACAACGTTTCTCACAAAAAGGAACTGTAATGAACACACATGTCCTTAAGAGGAATGATACAGTTGCAAGTACATCTTTGAATTAGCTCCTTAAAGAAACCAGAAAATATATATATATTTGTTTTAACACACAGACAATTTATAGTATGTTCACTTTAAGAAGTGGCCTTCCTTATCCAGTATGACTCAATTTCCAGAATGCTCACTTTGCCCCCAGGCCCCAGAGGGGGTCCACAGACAGACCCTTGTAGGTCCTGGGGAGTAAGGACTCCTGACCACTGGCAAACGAATCAAGACCACCTACCCACTTAACACAGGCAAGGACATGGATCATGTGGAAACTGCCCGTCATAATCAATCCGAGCTGGCTTCGTATCTACAGGCAATAGTCTTATTTTGAATTATCAATTCTACAAGTCAGATGGGTCCAATTATTACTATAGGATCCTATAAAAATGTATGTTTTCTGTTTTCCTGATCACTATAACAAAAAGTCCATCCAACGACCATTAAAACAAACTGGAAGTGAATTTTTTTTTTCCACTAAAGCTGGTATCCTAAGCCCAAGTAGCTGTCAGTTTATGGGGTTTGCATCAAAACCAACAGTTCATAGTTTTCTGGCAAATCTCCGTTTCAATTCATTTCAACCATAATTCTCACTTACCTTTATTTGCAAGAACAAAATGCCTTTCTCTCTCAGACTGTTACCCCTCTCACTCACTAGATTGGTCCCAGCTTTTGCATTCTCCCCAAAACCTCACTGGGAAATGCGCAGGACAGAGTGACGGAGAGCACGGCACCGCATCCTGTCCCTCTGCTCTTTGTTTAAGGTCTAGAAAGCGCCCAGATGTTTAGATCTCGGTATTTTCCACACCGTGCACTTCAGCCCTCGGTAAGTTGTGGGGCAGCCTCTGCTCTCCTGACACTAGTTAATCTACGAGGCTGTCAAACATGTCACACGGACCGTGAATCACTGCCTCCTGCAGAATTTGCCGAAGCCCCCCAAGAAGTGCTCGAGGCAGACAGCTGCACTGGGGGCCCTGCACCCACAGCTTGGCTCTGCGCAGAGAGCCCTTGCTAAGTCATCTTCAAGATAATCCAAGGGCCTGAGTGAAGGCTTTAATAAAAAGAAAATGAAAAATTTGTCAAAAACAAATTGGCTGTCTTTCAGACAGACACCTTTTTAGCCAGAGTTCCTCCCCCAACAACACCCACCCAGACACTCTTTTCTCAAACTAGTGGAACTCTCTTCTTCTAAACAATCTGGAATTTCTGAAGAATGTTGTTTTTGCATAGTTAATATTTTCACATTTTTCTCCCCCTTCTTGGTCTTTCCCAGTATAATATAATCCTTCGCACCTGCAAAAGCTCCACAGACTGCTGACTGCCAACAATCCACCACATGACCTTGCCTCCAGGACCAGAGGGCCTGTGGTAAAGGAGAAAGAAAAATACACGTTACTGAATATCTGAATTCATCAGAACCTCCTGTGGGTTAGCTCTGGGGATGGGAACTTAAGTGAGAAGCTATTTTGGTGGCATTCCTCACTGATGACATAAGTGATTTTCCCAAGGACTTAACGGCCTTCTAAAATAAGTCAAAGAAACCAGGGGGACAGGGACATTAGCGAGCCCAAAGGAAACCATTGTCAGAGAATACGTGTGATACACATACACATATATACACATTTACACATAACATAAAAACACCTTTAAGACAATGTAACATTTAAAATACCTCCCGTATAACTCTAAACATGTAAATACCATAATACACAGATTAGTCCAAAGCAGTGTATACCAAATTCCACAGTTCTGTTTTCAGTCTTTAGCCATGCTGTACATGTCTGAAGGATACTGATTCTATTACTAAACAATGTAAAGTTCCTCAAAACGCTTTCACACCGCTCTGTGTAATGTGTGTAACATAAAACTCATGCTGAGTTTCAAACTAGGCAAGACGATGGCAGGGGTGTGGTGCCTTGCTTGCTGAGAGTTTATGATACACTAGAAAATGAGATACAGTCATTTCAAATGGTGAAGAGAGAGTCAGGCCCTGGTTCAGCCTCTGAACACTTATCAAAACCTGAGACTTCCCTGGTGATCCAGTGGTTAAGAATCTGCTTTGCACTGCAGGGGATGTGGGTTTGATCCCTAGTCAGGGAACTAAGCCCCAAGCCACTAGACAATCCACAGGAAAGATCTCCACATGACCCAACGAAGACCCCCCAATACAGCTAAATAAATACTTTAAAAAACAAAACAAACCAAAACTAAACCAAACAAACATACCGAAAAAAAAAAAAACAAACAAAAAAAACACCCACAGTCCTCATAACAATCCTAAGAGTCGGGTCCTGTTGCTAGTCTCGTTTTATCCAGGCTTTCTAACAGCAGAGCCTACACTATTTATTTTTGTTTTTAGCTTTCTTGAGGTATAAATGATACCCAATAAACTACATGTATTTCAAGCAGGTGATACAGTAACTTCTGATACACATACACATGAGACATCGCCATGATTAAGATAACGATCACCCAAAAAGCTTTGCTGTCCCTCTGTCATCCCCCTTTCCTGACGAAACCTTAAACAATCTGATCGATCCCTATAGATTAGTTTGCCTTTCCTGGAGTTTTATATAAATGTAATTACACATTAACTTTCTAACACAGCTTCTTTGCTTCAGATTCCTTGTATGATTCGCTCGTGTTAATGTGGGTGTCGGTCATCTGTTCCTCTTTTTTGGTTAAATGACAGTCCGTTGTATAGATGCGTCATTATTGGTCTGCGTATCTGCCTGCTGATGGACCTTTGCGATTTTTCCAGTTTGGGGCTACTACGAATAAAACTGTTCAGAACGTCTATATTTATGACTTCATGTGGACAGATGCCTTCATTTCTCCTGGAAAAATACCCAGGAGTTAAGTAACTGAACCACCTGGCAGATGTATGCAGGTACACTTTTCAAGAGACTACCCAATTGTTTTAGAAACTGTTGTACCATTTTACATTTAGACCAGTTTCTTTACATCTTTTCCAATATCTGGTATTGTCAGTATTTTTAGTATTTTACCATTTTAATTCATATGCAGTAGTATTTCACTGTGGTTTCAATATGTATTTCCGTAATAATGCTGAGCTCCTTTTCATGTAATTTTTTTACCATCCTTAAAATATCTTCTTTATGAAGTGTCTGTTCAAATGTTTTGCACATTTTTATTGGGTTGTCTGTTTTGTAATTACTGAGTTTTGACAGTTCTTTCTTAATTACTGCCTTTTATTTTTCTTGCCTTACTGAACTGCTTTGGGCGTCTAGCATAATGGCAAGTACCGCGATAAAGACAAAGAGTATCAGAAATAAGACCTCTTAAACATATTCATTACAATGGTTAGAACGGTATATATAATATCCTGTCAATGGTGGTGGGACATTTTCACAGATGATCAGATATACCACCACTAACAAATGGGACCTATTTAAACTTAAAAGCTTTTGCATAGCAAAGGAAACCATCAACAAGATGAAAGGACAACCCACAGAATGGGAGAACATATTTGCAAATGAAGGAACAGACAAAGGATTAATCTCCAAAATACAGAAGCAGTTCATTCAGCTCTATATCAGAAATAATAACAACAATAATAATAATAACCCAATCAAAAAATGGGCACAAAGCCTAAACAGAAATTTTTCCAAAGAAGACATATGGATGGTCAATGAACATGAAGAGATGCGCACCACTGCTCATTATTAGAGAAATGCAAATCAAACTACAACAGGATACCACCAAATAGCCATCATCAAAAAATGTACAAACCTGGACTTCCATGGTGAAACAGTGGCTAAGAACCCCCCTCCCAATGCAGAGTACCTGGGTGTGCATCCCACATGCCCTGGGGCAACTAAGCCCGTGTGCCACAACTACTCAGCCAGAGTTCTGCAAATAATGAAGCCTGTGCACCTGGAAGCTATGATCCACAGCGAGAGAGGTCACCACAACGAGAAGCCCATGACCATGAAGAGCAGCCCCTGCTCACTGCAATTAGAGAAAGACCACTCGCAGCAACAAAGACTCACAGTAACTCAAAATAAAATTAAACCAATAAACTTCACTTCGAAATTAAAAATCTACAAATCCCTAAGTGCTGCAGAGGATATGGAGAAAAGGGAACCCTCTTGCAGTGCTGGTGGGAATGTAAATTCATACAGCCACTATGAAGAAAGAGTATGGAGGTTCCTTAAAAAGTTAAAACCAGAACTACCAGCAATCCCACTACTGGGCATATACTCTGAGAAACCCATAATTCAAAATGACTTATGCAACCCAATGTTCACTGTAGCACTATTTACAAGAGCTAAAGACCTGGAAGCAACCTAAATGTCCATCCATAGATAAAGATGGGGTGCATGCATAGAATGAACATTGCTGTTTAGTTGCTACATTGTGGCTGACTCTCCAACTCAAGAAGGAACAAAGATGCTGAGCCAAAGGGGAAATAATGCCCAGCTGTGGATGTGTCTGGTGGTGAAAGTAAAGTCTGATGCTGTCAAGAACAATACTGTTTAGGAACCTGCAAAGTTAGGTCCATGAAACAAGGTCAATTGGAAGTGATCAAAAAGGAGATGGAAAGAGTGAACCATCAACATTCTAGCACTCAGTGAACTAAAATGGACTGGAATGGGTGAATTTAACTCAAGTGACCATTATATCTATGATTATAGGCAAGAATCTCTTAGAAGAAATGGACTACTCCTCGTAGTCAACAAGAGAGTCCGAAATGCAGTACTTGGGTACAAACTCAAAAAAAAAAAAAAAGGAACAATCTCTGTTCATTTCCAAGGCAAATCATTCTATAGCACATAATTCAAGTCTAGGCCCCAAACACTAATGCCAAAGAAGCTGAAGTTGAATGGTTTTATGATGTCCTACAAGACCTTCTAGAACTAACACCACAAAAAGATGTCCTTTTCATCATAGAAGATTGGAATACAAAATGAAGCAGGGCAAAGGCTGAGACTGAGTTTTGCCAAGAGAATGCACTGGTCACAGCAAACACCCTCTTCCAACAACACAAGAGACAACTCTACACATGGATGTCACCAAATGGTCAATACTGAAATCAGATTCATTATATTCTTTGTAGCCATATAGATGGGAGACTGTACAGATGGAGAAGCCCCATACAGTCAGCAAAAATAAGACCAGGTGCTGATTGTGGCTCAGATCATGAACTCCTTATTGCAAAATTCAGACTTAAATTTAAGAATGTAAGGAAAACCACTAGGCTATTCAGGTATGACCTAAATCAAATCCATTATGATTAGACAGGGGAAGTGACAAATAGATTCAAGGAATTAGATCTGATAGAGTGCCCAAAGAACTACAGACGAATTTTCCTAACACTGCACAGGACGTGGTGATCAAAACCATCCCCAAGAAAAAGAGATGCAAAAAGGCAAAATGGTTGTCTGTGGAGGCCTTACAAATAGCTGAGAAAAGAAGAGAATTGAAAGGCAAAGGAGAAAAAGGAAAGATATACCCATCTGAATGCAGAGTTCCAGAGAACAGCAAGCAGAGATAAGAAAGTCTTTTAAAGCAAACAATGCAAAGAAATAGAGGAAAACAAAAGAATACGGAAGACTAGAGATCTCTTCAAGAATATTAAGAGATACTAAGGGTGCAATGAAGAACAAAAACAGTATGGGCCTAACAGAAAAAGAAGATATTAAGAAGAGATGACAAGACTACACAGAAGAACTATACAAAAAAGATCTTCATGACCCAGATAACCATGATGGTGTGATCACTCACCTAGAGCCAGACATCCTGAAGTGCGAAGTCCAGTGGGCCTTAGGAAGCATCACTACGAACAAAGCTAGTGGAGGTGATGGCATTCCAGTGGAGCTGTTTCAAATCCTGAAAGATGATGCTGCAGAAGTGCTGCACTCAATATGCCAGCAAATTTGGAAAACTCAGCAGTGGCCACAGGACTGGAAAAGGTCAGTTTTCATTACAATTCCAGAGAAGTGCAATGCCAAAGAATGTTCAAACTACCACACAATTACACTCATTTCACATGCTAGCAAAGTAATGCTCAAAATCCTTCAAGCTAGGCTGCAACAGTATGTGAATGAAGAACTTCCAGATGTACAAGCTGGATTTAGAAAAGGTAGAAGAACCACAGATCAAATTGCCAACATCCGTTGGTCATAGAAAAAGAGAATTCCAGGACATCTATTTCAGACTATGCTAAAGCCTTTGACTGCAAAGATCACAATAAACTGAAAATTCTTCAAGAGATGGGAATACCAGACCACCTGACCTGCCTCCTGAGAAATCTGTATGCAGGTAAGGAAGCAACAGTTAGAACTGGACATGGAACAACAGACTGGTTCCAAATTAGGAAAGGAGTACGTCAAGCCTGTATATGTCACCCTGCTTATTTAACTTGTCTGCAGAGTGCATCATGCGAAATGCCAGGGTGGATGAAGCACAAGCTGGAATCAAGATTGCCGGGAGAAATATCAATAACCTCAGACAGGTAAATGAAATCACCCTAATGGCAGCAACGGAAAAGGAACTGAAGAGCCTGTTGATGAGGGTGAAAGAGGAGAGTGAAAAGTCTGGCTTAAAGCTCAACATTCAAAAAACAAAGATCATGGCATCTGGTCCCATCACTTCATGGCAAATAGATGGGGAAACAGTGGAAACAGTGAGAGACTTTATCTTCTTGGGCTCCAAAATCACTGTGGACGATGACTGCAGCCATGAAATTAAAAGACGCTTGCTCCTTGGAAGAAGAGCTATGACAATCCTAGACAGCATATTAAAAAGCAGAGACATTACTTTGCTAACAAAGGCCGATAGTGTCAAAGCTATGCTTTTTCCAGTAGTCATGTATGGATGTGAGAACTGGACAATAAAAATGCCAAAAGAATGGAATGCTCAAGTGGCCAAAGAATGGAAGCCTTCAAACTGTTGTCTGGAGAAGACCCTTGAGAGTCCCTTGCACAGCAAGCAGATCAACCCAGTCAGGAAATCAAACCTGAATCCTCACTGGAAGGACTGATGCTGAAGCTGAAGCGCTAATATTTTTTGGCTACCTGACGCAAAGAGCCAACTCACGGGAAAAGACTCTGATGCTGGGAAAGAATGAAGGCAGGAGGAGAAGGGGACGACAGAGGATGAGATGGCTAGATGGCATCAACTCAATGGACATGAGTTTGAGCAGGCTCCAGGAATTGGTGAAGGACAGGGAAGCCTGGCGTGCTGGAGTCCATGGGGTCGCAAAGAGCCGGACACGACTGAGCGACTGAAGAACAACAATATTAGAGAGGAATTAAACTGGGCAGTCTGTAGTGAAAAGAATGGACTAGCATCCTTCATAGAGAGGAGTAAGAGAAAAACAAGTAGCATATGTTACTGAACATAGAGGAAATTCAGGAAAATGGCACAGGCGAGCTATATGCAGGGCAGGAATACAGACGCAGATACAGCGAATGGACAGGCAGACACGAGTCGGGGGAGGGCAAGGCTGGGACGAACTGCAAGAGCAGCACGCACATGTGCACCACCACGCGTGAGACAAACGCTGCTGGCGCGCTGCCTCTCAATATACACACACACACATATACACTACCACACATGAGACAGACAGCTGCTGGCGAGCTGCCTCTAAATATACACACACACACATATACACCACCACACATGAGACAGCTGCTGGCGAGCTGCCTCTCAATACACACACACACATATACACCACCACACGTGAGACAAACGCTGCTGGCACGCTGCCTCTAAATATACACACACACACATATACACCACCACACGTGAGACAAACGCTGCTGGCGCGCTGCCTCTCAATACACACACACACACATATACACTACCACACACGAGACAGACAGCTGCTGGCGAGCTGCCTCTAAATATACACACACACACATATACACCACCACACGAGACAGCTGCTGGCGAGCTGCCTCTCAATATACACACACACACAGATATACCACCACGCGTGAGACAGACAGCTGCTGGCGAGCTGCCTCTAAATATACACACACACACATATACACCACCACACGTGAGACAGACGCTGCTGGCGCGCTGCCTCTCAATACACACACACACACACACATACACTACCACACATGAGACAGACAGCTGCTGGCGAGCTGCCTCTAAATATACACACACACACAGATATACCACCACGCGTGAGACAGATGCTGCTGGCGAGCTGCCTCTAAATATACACACACACATATACACTACCACACGTGAGACAAACACTGCTGGCGAGCTGCCTCTCAATATACACACACACATATACACTACCACACGTGAGACAGACAGCTGCTGGCGAGCTGCCTCTAAATATACACACACACACAGATATACCACCACGCGTGAGACAGATGCTGCTGGCGAGCTGCCTCTAAATATACATACACACACACAGATATACCACCGCGCGTGAGACAGATAGCTGCTGGCGAGCTGCCTCTAAATATACACACACACACATATACACTACCACACATGAGACAGACGCTGCTGGCGAGCTGCCTCTCAATATACACACACACACAGATATACCACCGCGCATGAGACAGACAGCTGCTGGCGAGCTGCCTCTAAATATACACACACACACATATACACTACCACACGTGAGACAGACAGCTGCTGGCAAGCTGCCTCTAAATATACACACACACACATATACACCACCACACGTGAGACAGATGCTGCTGGTGAGCTGCCTCTCAATATACACACACACACAGATATACCATCGCACATGAGACAGACAGCTGCTGGCGAGCTGCCTCTCAATATACACACACACACACAGATACACCACCACGCGTGAGACAGATGGTGCTGGCGAGCTGCCTCTAAATATACACACACACACATATACACTACCACGCGTGAGACAGATGCTGCTGGCGAGCTGCCTCTAAATATACACACACACAGAGATATACCACTGCGCGTGAGACAGATGCTGCTGGTGAGCTGCCTCTCAATATACACACACACACAGATATACCATCGCACATGAGACAGACAGCTGCTGGCGAGCTGCCTCTCAATATACACACACACACAGATATACCACCGCGCGTGAGACAGATGGTGCTGGCGAGCTGCCTCTAAATATACACACACACACACATATACACCACCACGCGTGAGACAGATGCTGCTGGCGAGCTGCCTCTAAATATACACACACACACATATACACTACCACGCGTGAGACAGATGCTGCTGGCGAGCTGCCTCTAAATATACACACACACACATATACACTACCACGCGTGAGACAGATGCTGCTGGCGAGCTGCCTCTAAATATACACACACACAGAGATATACCACTGCGCGTGAGACAGACAGCTGCTGGCGAGCTGCCTCTCAATATACACACACACACAGATATGCCACCGCGCATGAGACAGACAGCTGCTGGCGAGCTGCCTCTCAATATACACACACACATATACACCACCACGCGTGAGACAGACAGCTGCTGGCGAGCTGCCTCTAAATATACACACACATACATATACACTACCACACGTGAGACAGACAGCTGCTGGTGAGCTGCCTCTCAATATACACACACACACAGATATACCATCGCACATGAGACAGACAGCTGCTGGCGAGCTGCCTCTCAATATACACACACACACAGATATACCACCACGCATGAGACAGACAGCTCCTGGCGCCCAGGGGCCCTACTCAGCACTCTGCGACGACCTCGAGGGGGGCTCAGAGGCCCATCGCTTAGTCACGGTGCTGTACGTCAGAAACTACCGCCACACTGTAAAGCGCCCATCCTCCTAATACACACATACACACACACAGCTAAACAACAGCTAACTTAGTACTACCTTCCTACTTCAACAATTCTCTACTGAAAATACACTTGGAAGACTGAAAAAGCTGCTACAGAAATGGAACAGACACCATGTAAGCAAACCAAGGCATCTATATCTCTGTCAGCTTTAACAGCGTTTCTTCAGTCAGACGGCTAACTATGTAACCTGCCTAACAAATTAGACGTATAAGAGTGCGCAGTGTCAGAGCGCCAACATTTCCTTCACCTAACTAACGAGATTGGTTACTTGGAAAGCATGTTTATTGAAATCACTGGACTAAGAGTAAAGCTAATCAAATAGATTTTTACTTGTGGCAGTAGATTAACTAAAAAGAGAAAGTTTGACCAAAAACAGCTTTCTAAAGATAGTCTTGCCACTAAGCAGAGTTTCTGGTATTTTTCTGTAAATGTTCTAATGTTTCCAAGTATAGATATCTGTGTGCTTTTGTAAAAAACATTTTCTCCAGAGCTCTTACAAGTACTGGAGACAGCATAAGGACCAAATCAGGAGAACAGCAACTTTTTATGTTTATCTTTTTTCAATTTTTGGCCACATTCCACAGCATACGGAACCTTAGGTTTGCCAACCAGGGATCAAACCAATGCCCCCTGTTTGGAAAGCAGAATCTTAATCACTGGATAGCCAGGGAAGTCACAACTTTTTACTTTAAAGGTGGCAAAATGTTTATTTTATCAGGCTAATGCCAATTTGGAGAAGGCAATGGCACCCCACTCCAGTACTCTTGCCTGGAAAATCCCATGGACGGAGGAGCCTGGTAGGCTACAGTCCATGGGGTCGCTAAGAGTTGGACACGACTGAGCGATTTCACTTTCACTTTTCACTTTCTTGCATTGGAGAAGGAAATGGCAACCCACTCCAGTGTTCTTGCCTGGAGAATCCCAGGGATGGGAGAGCCCGGTGGGCTGCCGTCTATGGGTCGCACAGAGTCAGACATGACTGAAGCGACTTAGCAGCAGCAATGCCAACTTGAACACTATAATTTGTCAAGTTTTCAGGAAACGGACACAAAATGTAAAATATCAATGGTCATTCTGGAAATGACTGAGAGGCATCTTCAGTTTCTGCTAGAACCTGCAAGGATTCCGCAGAGGTTACTCCAGGCAGACTTAAAGCGCTACAGATAACGCTGAGTTTGCACGTCAAGTGCATGTGCTCGGCTGCAGTCGTGGCAGACTCTCTGCGCCCCCATGCACTGCAGCTCACATGGCTCCTCTGACCATCAGATCTCCCAGGCAAGTACGCTCCTCCTCCAGGAGATCTTCCTGACCCAGGGGTCGAACCTGCGTCCCCTGCATCTCCTGCACTGGCAGGTGGATTATTTACCACTGAGCCACCTGGGAAGGCCTAAAATAGCTAGTAATAAAGCACAAATAATAAGGTGTGTATTACATGTCATACAGGAGAAGAAAAATCAGAGACACTATATAATTCATAAATTGAGCATTTACTCAATACCTACTAGGTTTCAGGCAATGTAGAGTCAGGGGGAAAAAAAACAGCAGTCCCCAGGTCTAATATTTGATGAGGGTACAATGAGGACAGAGGAGGTTATAAGAGGAAGAAGGCCTCACAGACGTGGCTGCTATAATCTAGGGAAGAAAAAAAAATGGTTGCCAAGGGGGGGCGGGGGGTGGGGAACCACTGGATCAAAATAGACCCAGATGGCTGAAGACACAATTTAAAAATAGAATCTCCAAAGATAAGCATAACTTTCCACTATCACCTAGGCAGAATAACTTAGCCTAGAAACATAAAAAGAAATCATTTTTTATTAGAAAAAGATACTAATAAATAAACAAAAAAATCTCTAGAACCAAAAGATTAAGATTCAAGTGAAAAACTTCCATGGCAAACACAGAGCATTGTAACAGGAACCACAGGAACTGCACTCACACAGAACTTACTATGCTCCAGGCACCAAACACTTTACACACATTAACTCACATAATCCTAACCACAATCTTCCAAAGTATTTGCCATTTAATCATTTCACAAACAAGGAAGTTGAAGCTCAGAGAAGTTAAGCACCTTACCAAAGTTTAAATAGGTAGTGACAGAGTTTATAAATGCTCCGACTTGCACCAATAGGTTAGAGGTGTCTTGAAAGCAAACAAAAGGTATCTATAAGACATTTCATAGCTCTATATACAGATGATAACTTTTACTAGAATGATAATCAGAATAACCAAGTGAATGAACAAACTGTCAATGTCAAAAATATGTGCTTTAAATAATATGAATTTTCTAATGCAGCTCAATATCAAAAAACAAACAAGCTGATCAGACAGTGGGGAGAAGATCTAAGCAGACTTTTCTCCAAGACGACATACAAATGGCCAAGAGGCCCATGAAAAGATGCTCTACATCACCAATTATTAAAGAAATGCAAATCCAAACCACGAGGTAGCAGCTCACACCAATCGGAATAGACATCATCAAAAAATCTACACATGCCTAAATGCTAGAGAGGGTGTGAAGAAAAGGGAACACTCTTACACTGTTGACAGGAATGCAAACTGACACGACCCCTGTGGAGAACAGTTCCTTAAAAAACTAACCACAGAACTACCACATGACCCAGCAATTCCACTCCTGGGCAGACATGCAGAGAAACTCCTAATTCCAAAGGACACACGCACCCCAATGTTCGCTGCAGCACTATTGACAACAGCCAGGACATGGAAGCACCCGAAGTGTCCATCGACAGAGGAATGGATGAAGACGTGGTAGATACATGCGGTGGGATGTCACTCAGCTACAAAAAGAGCAAAACTGTATTTGCAGAGATACCAATGGACCTAGAGTCTGTCATACAGAGTGAAGTCAGGAAGAGAAAAACTAACATCATATATTAACGCTTCTATGTGGAATCTAGAAAAATGGTACTGATACACCTACTTGCAAAGCAGAATAGAGACACAGACGGAGAGCACAAAAGTATGGACATCAAGGGGGTGAGGGGGTGGGACGGACTGGGAGAGTGGGGTTGACTGTGTCCACTACGATGTATTAAGTAGAACGTAAGGCCTGCTGTACAGCACAGGGGGGTGGGGGGGAGGTACAATCTGTTTATAGGACATATGTTAACCTTTAAACTTTAAAATGCATTCCAATATTCATTTTGTTGTTGTTTAGTTACTAGTCAGGCTCCTCTGCAACCCCATGGACTGCAGCCCACCAGACTCCTCTGTCTATGGGATTTCCCAAGCAAGAATACTGGAGTGGGCTGCTGTTCCCGTCTCCAGGGGATCTTCCCAGCCCAGGGATCAAACCCACATCTTGTATATTGGCAGGTGGGTTCTCTACCACTGAGTCACCAGGGAAGCCCCCAATATACATTGCTGCTAAGTCACTTCAGTCGTGTCCGACTCTGTGCGGCCCCATAGACGGCAGCCCACCAGGCTCCCCCATCCCTGGGATTCTCCAGGCAAGAACACTGGAGTGGGTTGCCATTTCCTTCTCCAATGCATGAAAGTGAAAAGTGAAAGTGAAGTCGCTCAGTTGTGTCCAACTCTTAGCGACCCCAAGGACTGTAGCCTACCAGGCTCCTCTGTCCATGGGATTTTCCAGGCAAGAGTACTGGAGTGGGGTGCCACTGCCTTCTCCACCAATACACATTCAGTTCAGTTCAGTTGCTCAATCATGTCCGACTCTTTGTGACCCCATGAACCACAGCACGCCAGGCCTCCCTGTCCATCACCAACTCCCGGAGTTCACCCAAACTCATGTTCATCGAGTCAGTGATGCCATCCAGCCATCTCATCCTCTGTCGTCCCCTTCTCCTCCTGCCCCCAATCCCTCCCAGCATCAAAGTCTTTTCCAATGAGTCAACTCTTCGCATGAGGTGACCAAAGTACTGGAGTTTCAGCTTTAGCATCAGTCCTTCCAATGAACATCCAGGACTGAACTCCTTTAGGATGGACTGGTTGTATCTCCTTACAGTCCAAGGGACTCTCAAGAGTCTTCTCCAACACCACAGTTCAAAAGCATCAATTCTTTGGCACTCAGCTTTCTCCACAGTCCAACTCTCACATCCATACATGACCACTGGAAAAACCATAGCCTTGACTAGACGGACCTTTGTTGGTAAAGTAATGTCTCTACTTTTCAATATGCTATATAGGTTGGTCATAACTTTCCTTCCAAGGAGTAAGTGTCTTTTAATTTCATGGCTGCAATCACCATCTGCAGTGATTTTGGAGCCCAGAGAAATAAAGTCTGACACTGTTTCCCCATCTATTTCCCATGAAGTGATGGGACCAGATGCCATGATCTTCATTTTCTGAATGTTGAGCTTTAAGACAACTTTTTCACTCTCCTCTTTCACTTTCATCAAGAGGCTTAGGTACGGACAAATACTGTTTGATTCCACTTACGTGAGGTACCTAGAATAGTCAAATGCATAGCCAGGAAGTACACTCATAGATGCTGGGGATAGGGGTGGGGGTGGGGAGTAATTAATGGGACCACTTCAGGTTAGGAAGGTGAAAAATTCAGGAGATGGATGGTGAAAGTTGTACAACAATATGAATGTACTTAAGTGCCACTGAACTGTACAGCTAAATATGGTTAATACAGTATGTTTTCTATTATGTGAATTTTACCATAATAAAAAAAATGTTTCATTATGCGTGATTTTTTAGAATAAAGAATTAAGTGAATAAAAGAATACTGACACTAAGCTAAAGAGAAAAGTGCTGTGGGGGCTTCCCTGCTGACGTAGTGGTAAAGAATCCACCTGCCAAGGCAGGAGATGCGGGTCCGATCCCTGGGCTGGGAAGATCCCATATGCCAGAGCAACTAAGCCCGTGCTCTAGAGCCCGGGAGTCACAGCTGCTGAAGCCTGTGTGCTCTAGAGCCCACGACTCACAGCAAGTCGCCACAGTGAGAAGTCCACGCAGCACAGCTTGAGAGCAGCCGCCACTTGCCGCAACTAGAGGAAGCCTGCGCGGTAACGGAGGTCCAGCACAGCCAAAGAGAAGTAAATAAATCTCCACCACAAAAAGCCACGTGGCGTTTACAAATCATTTATCTGAGAGCAACTTTAAGTTCCTTAAGCTACAAGAATAACAATAAGAACCTGGCTGGTAAAAAGTACTATATATGAATTATTAAAGCATCTGAAATTACTTATTTGTTATGGAGGAACTAGAGGGTCATGCAGAGAAGGCGATGGCGCCCCACCCCAGTGCTCTCGCCTGGAGAATCCCATGGCCAGAGGAGCCTGGTGGGCTGCGGTCCATGCGGGCGCTGAGAGTCGGACACGACTGAGCGACTTCACTTTCACTTTTCACTTTCCTGCATTGGAGAAGGCAATGGCACCGCACTCCAGTATTGTTGCCTGGAGAATCCCAGGGACGCGGGAGCCTGGTGGGCTGCCGTCTATGGGGTCACACAGAGTCGGACACGACTGAAGTGACTTAGCACCAGCGGCAGCAGAGGGTCATGAGCAATAAAAAACTGACTGGAAGGACAGGACAGATTACTCGCAGGAAGTGTAGCATTATTGTTTATGAACTTTGAATACTTTAATAGTAGTGGAAAATGGAATAAAAACGTAGTGTCAGCCAACAGTAGGAATGACTGACTGACAGTATTACTGGCCACTTCCTGAGTACCTCGAAACTATGCAAAGACTTCACATTTCTCACTTGATTTTGAAAGGTGTGTATTAGTATCCATAAACACAGGTGCAGGGTGGTGCAAACCAATGTCAAGTAAGTTGCCTGAGGTCAGACAGAAAGTGGGGGAGCTGAACCTGGTTGTTCTGGTTCCCTCAGAGCCATGTGTCTTGCAGACAGAACAGTATATAAACAACATTTGTACGCTTCCTTGATACACAGCTCACCGTCTAGAGAAGCTACCACAGGCAAGTTATTATAGTTTGATGTCAATAAAATTTAGTTAAATAATGTGGGTTTGTAATGGAGAATTCTTTTTAAAGACCTCAACATCAAAATTTTTAATTGCCCTAATTTCTAAACATAAGTAAGCATTTCCATTGCCACTGAGGTCTAATGACGACTCCTGTAAAGGCACAGAGAGGGGCCCAAATATGAAAACCACAGTGGTGGTGTCTCAAATGAGATGACAAAGCTTGAGACCCTAAATGAATAAACCTAAGTGAGACTTGTGAAAACCAAGCAGCCATGCTTTACTTGCTGTTTGCTTATTTATCAAAATTCAAACTCCTGCTTCCATTTTCTATTATATAGGGACTTCACTGGTGGTCCAGTGGTTAAGAATCTGCCTGACACTGAAGGGGACAATGGGTTCGATTTTACTAAAAATCCTAATCGGCAACTCTTGACTTTGTGGGTGATCTGGACACAAAATATTTTGCTCGTATTTTCAAGTGCTTCTTTCCATGTTGGCATGCTGTATTTAGTTTAGGGAACAAGTTTAGTGTGGTAAAATCATACAGGATCTTTTTACTGTTATCATTCCCTTCTCAACCTTCACAGGAATCTGCGTTCTGATCAAGCATGTCTGTGCAGACACCAGATGGTCCAGCCTCACGAAACAGAGGGCAGGAGGAGAAGGGGACAACACAGGTGAGATGGCTGGATGGCATCACCGACTCAATGGACATGAGGTTGAGCAAGCTCCAGGAGACAGTGAAGGACAGGGAAGCCTGGTGTGCTACAGTCCATGGGTCACCCAGAGTCGGACGTAACTGGGTGACTGAACAACAGCAACGTGAAATGGGGGCAGTGGAGACCCTGAGCACAAGCACCCTTCACATTACTGTCATTTCATTCGTATTACCAAAGGTTTGGAAGAAGCTTGAGGGTGGGGTGATAATACATATTTAACTATCGTTAAAATACCAATCAACAACAATAAACATGTTATTACCTATAAATTTGAATAAAATATCATTTTTATAAAGCACTGTCTATTTACAAGACATAAAATGTACTGTTTTATACACTGTAGTATAACGGAAATGATAATTCAATGGCCCCTGATTTCTTCTGCAAAGCTATGATTTCATCTTAGAAAATCAGCAGCATAATGTGAAAATCTCACATACACAAACTGAGTTTATTTTCAGGTTGCTTCAAATGTTGCATCTGAGTTAAAGCTTGCAGTTTCCTCCAGTTACTGAGTTGCAACTTCATAACACCTTGTGGCTAGAAGCACAACTACTTAGACCTGATAGCATTGTTAACAATCGTCTACACTGCACTTACATATTCAGACACCAGAACAAATGTGACATTCTTACAGGAAATTTTATATCCTTTCACAATCCATGTACTGTTTGGCTAAGGTTCAGTAAGAGTACATCTGTACATTATGGCTCTGATTGTACTTCTAAAAGAAACTAATTATAAATAAAACAGTTCGTGTATACAGCTATCCAACTTTGCACTGACCCTGAAAAAGAATGCTAACCTCCAAACAATTAGTAAATAGCTGTGAACACCTGCTGTGTAAAAGACATAACTATAAAGAATATAAACATAAATGATCAGAAGACAAAGTTTCTTCCTCCAAAATGCAGTTAAAACACAAGCTCAAAACATGTGGTCTGGCTCCACTCATCCCCATAAACCATCTGTCCCCCGCCCCATCTCATGTCAGTCTCTGAGAGCCGAATCTTTCCTGAATGAACACTGTTAAACCCTTGCCCAAGTACAGCATAACCAGGAATGCTGCGGGTGGTGGTGGTACTGGTTTAATAAATATGGTAGCCATATTTATATTATCAAGTCAAACAACTAACACAATTTGTACAAACACCTGAAATAAGCTGATTTAATAATACAACCTCAACTTCTAAACCTATGAAACAGCAATAACATTATTAAAGACATCATGCACTATGTGCAAAATTATGTGTAAAATGATTAAGAACATCAACTCAGAATATTACTCGGCCATAAAAAGGAACAAAACTGTGCCATTTGCAGAGATGTAGATGGACCTGGAGGCTGTCATACACAGTGAAGTCAGAAATAGAAAGACAAATCATATATTAACGCATACGGGCAGGATCCAGAAAACGGTACAGGTGTTTCTGCAAAGCAGAAAGAGAGACACAGATGTAGAGAACACATGTCTGAACACCAAGTGGTGAAAGGTGGGGTGGGATGAACTGTGAGACTGGGAATGACGTATGTACACTACCACGTATCAAACAGGTAACCAATGAGAGAGCCTGCGGTACAGCACAGGGCAACTTCACTCAGTGTTCTGCGGGGACCTAAATGGGAAGGCCATTCAAAAACCAGGGGACATATGCAAACATACAGCTGGCTCACTCTGCTGTACAGCAGAAACTAACACAACTCTGCAAAGCAACTACATTCCAATTAAAACAGTTTTTTAAAGGACACCAATTCTGGAATCAGACGGTCTGGGTTCAAATCCCGGATGTACCCTTAACACTTGAGTATTACTGAGGCCTTGGTCAAAGCACTCCAACTCTCCTTCAGTTTCCACATCTGTGAAATGAAGACGGTAACAGCACCCAAAAGCCTTTCCCAGTAGCTCAGTCGGTAAAGAACCTGCCTGCAATGCAGGAGACCCTGGTTCGATTCCTGGGCTGGGAAGATCCCCTGGAGAAGGGACAGGGCTACCCACTCCAGTATTCTTGGGTTTCCCTGGTGGTTCACGCCTGTAATGTGGGAAACCTGGGTTTGATCCCTGGGTTGGGAAGATCCCCTGGAGGAGGGTATGGCAACCCACTCCAGTATCCTTGCCTGGAGAATCCGATGGACAGAGGAGCCTGGCAGGGGCTACATTTAGTCACAAAGAATCGTACACAACTGAGTGACTAGGCACAAGGGACTAAGCACACAAGAACGGCCCCCACCTCACGGAACCACCATGAAGATTCACAAGAGATGATCCACAGAGCCAGATACGCGCAGTCAGATATGCAGATGCCACTACTCTAGTGGCAGAAAGTGAGGAGCAACTAAAGAGCCTCTTGATGAGGGTGAAAGAAGACAGTGAAAAATCTGGCTTCAAACTCAGCATTCAAAAAACAAAGATCACGGCATCTGCTCCCGCCAATTCACGGCAAACAGATGGGGAAACAATGGAAACAGTGTCAGACTTTATTTTTTTGCACTCCAAAATCACTCTGGACAGTGACTGCACCCATGAAATTAAAAGACACTTGCTCCTTGGAAGAAAAGCTATGACCAACCTAGACAGCATATTAAAAAGCAGAGACATCACTTGGCCGACAAAGGTATGTATAGTCAAAGCTACAGTTTTTCCAGTAGTCATGTATGGATGTGGGAGTTGGACCATAAAGAAAGCTGAGCACCAAAGAACTGATGCTTTCAAATCCCACAACCCATGCGGCAGAACCAAAAAAAAAAAGTTATATACTATACAATCCCATTTTTATAAAACTCTAGAAAAAGCAAACTAATCTGCAGTGACACAGAGAAGATCAGTGTTTGCTGCCCCATGGGGCAGGGGAAAAATAAAAGTGGGAAGAGGTTTCAGAGAAACATGAGTAAATTCTGAGAGGGCAATGGATATGCTCATTTTTTTCCTTATAAAGTTTCATAGATAGAAAAATACGTCAAAATTCATCATGGTGCTAGAAAAGACTCTTGAGAGTCCCCTGGAGAGCAAGGAGGTCAAACTAGTCAATCCTAAAGGAGATCAACCGTGACTATTCACTGGAAAGACTGATGCTGAAGCTCCAATACTTTGGCCACCTGATGCGGAGAGCTGACTCAGTAGAAAAGACCCTGATGCTGGGAAAGATTGAAGGCAGGAGGAGAAGGGGTTGACAGAGGATGAGATGGTTGGATGGAATAACCGATTCAATGGACGTGAGTTTGAGCAAACTCTGGGAGATGGTGAAGGACAGGAAAGCCTGGTGTGCTGCAGTCCACGGGGTCGCAAAGAGTCAGACACCACTGCGCGACTGAACAACAATCCATGGAAAGTGGCTACCACAGGGCTGGGCACACTGTAACTACGATAAATGCTAATTATCGTGACTATTCATGACTACTAGTAATTGTAGTAATAGACACAATGTTAACATGGTGAAAGGGTGCTGGGTGGAAAACCAAGGACCTGATTTGGGAGATGAAATACAATCTCTGAGACCCGGTTTCTCTGTGTTAGTGGGGATGACGACAAGCCCTGTTTTCCTGAGCTGTACGTCATGTGAATAAGAGGCTAAGGGATATACAGTATACCGCTTAGCACAATACCCACCCCGGCATGTAACATCTATTCTACACACAATGTGTTTCTTATAAGAATTGAAGTGACAATACGTGCTTAACTATTAAACTTATAAACTCATCATTTAACATAGCTTATAAACAAATTATTAAAATGCCAAGAAGGAAATAAACAGGTGCTGTGTTTATTGAGCAGGCAAGATGGGAAAGTCCTACTTTAAAGACGGGTGGACAGGGAAGGAAAGCCTCTCTGTGGTGACATGATCTGAGACCTAGGAAATGATCTGGACACCAAGAAAGCCCAGCGAAGAGCCAGAGTGAGGAGGGAAGGGATTTCCGTCAGCCCTCCAGATCACCACGGCCCCAGGCCCTAGGCACACAGTAGGCACCCAGGAACAAAGCGGAGAATGGATAACGAACGCTTCTGGCAGAGAGCACAATGCACGTAAAGGCCCTCTGGTGAGGCGCGGCCTGGCAAGCCCAGACAGAGCAGAGGGAGGCCAGAGGGGCTGCGGGCGGGGCGCGCAGCAGGCGGGTGCTGGGGGAAGGTCAGCGAGGCAGGGGGCCCAGAGGACGTGGGACCCCGCCAGCCACAGCTGAGACTCTGCATTTTACTCTTCTTTCAAAGAGCTGTCACTGGAGGCTTTTAGCAGCGAGTGCTAAGATCTATTTCTGTAAAGGATCATCCTGGCTGTCGTGAAGACAGGATATTTTACAAAAGCACGAATACCATCAGGGAGACCCTCGGAGAGGCCAACGCAGCAGTTCAGACAGCAGGTTGAGTTAGAGACTAGGTCCCAACAGCAGCGTTGGTGATGGGCTGGGATGACGACGGAAAGAGAGAACCATGGAGTCATTCTCAAGTTTCTGCTTTGGCAAGGAACAGACATTTGTGCTATTTTACTGAGCATGGGACATCTAGGAAGGAACAGGCTGGGGAAAAGGGGAATACAAACCAAGTGTTGTATTCTGAACCGCTTCCCCTGAGACACCTTGACAAGGATGTCCCCGAGGACACTGGTCATGTGAGGCTGTAACTCAGAGCAGGGGGTCCATGACAGAGCTGTCAACGTGCAAGTTATCCACACCGATATGGCATCCAAAGCCAAGAAACAAAGTAGAATGGCATGCTTTGGCCATTTGCTGGGTAATAGAACCATGTCACCTAGCTCACTTCTCCTCCTGTTGGGCTGCCGGAGAGTTCCAAAGTCAACATAAACCTTCAAGGAAAATTATTTGTGCAGGGATTCTAGATATGATGATTGAGCCCCTTTACTTCCCCTTCTCTTTATGGTTGTTGTTTTGTAAGTCTTTATTAAATTTCTTACAGCACTGCTTGTTTTATGTTCTGTTTTTCTGGCCACAAGGCATGTGGGATCTTAGCTCACCGACCAGGGATCAAACCTGCATCCCTTGCGTTGGAAGCGGAAGTCTTAACCACTGAACCACCAGGGAAATCCATCTTTATGTGGTTTAGTCTTTCATCTAAATCTTTGCTGTAAGTATGTGAACTATAAAAAAATCAAGAAAATCTAAGAAACGAGGTAGTGCAGTGATATGATTCGGGGAGTCAGAAGGGCTGCCCCCCCACACTGCCTTTGGTGGGTCAGTCATAGACACCTGGCCACGGGGTTATCTGTGAGTGTGCACTTCTCTGACAGACTACAAGCTCCTCAAGGGCATCAGGCACACCTGACTCATCTTGAACCACTGTGAAAGGGCACAGTGTCGCGCTCACAGGAGGCAGGCATGGACACTAATGGCATCAGTCACTTTTCTATCCATGGAAGGGGCTGGGGCCTTATGAGAAGGCACCACGGCTCACCTCTAAGACATTTTATACACAACACAGCACATGATTAAACACCAGTCAGCAATACAGACAGATGTTAGATATACGGATAAGTCTTCAGGGTCTGGCTTGGAAGACTTCAGGCTGGAGAAAAACAACTGAGCTGGCTTTAAAAGACGCATATGCATTTATCTGTGAAAAGGCATTTCAGAGAGAAGCCAAAGAAAAGGGGCGTAAGGAGCCTATTCTGGTTAGAAGGAAAGGAAGGCAGGGAGGAAGAGCAAAAAAAGAAAAAAACTACTGGGGAAGGGAGCTGTAGAAACCAATTAAGGACACAAGGTGGATATCCTTGAGTGCCAACAACTTCATGTTTTAGAATTTTAGAAAGTTACACATTCCTGGGAACTTCAAAGAGACGTTTAAGGAAGATCACACAAATTCAGTGTGTAGAATATCGATCAGAGTGTTAACTTAGTTCAGGCACAAATTAGTAAGAATCTGATAAAAACAAAGGATACCACAGGTTCCAAAAAATCTTAGTGAACACAACTTGGTGAGTGATATAGAACCCGAGAATCAGATTTAATCTGGGATTTGAGACTAAGGGGTCAGGAGAATAGCAGTATGATTAACAGAAATCAAGGAGACAGGGAGAAGTGATTTTAGAAGGTGATTCCATCAGTTTTAGGCAGAATAAGTTTAAGGTGATGGTGGCTAGACCCTATCTCGGATTCCCACTACGTTACAGCATAATGTGCACACAATGTGCCAAAGTCCTTGCTGAGAAAAATCTTCCTGAGCAGTATTTCTCCCTAAACATAACAGAAAGAAACTCCTGCATATAATACAGTGTCTCCATGGCTGCAGAAGCAAGTTTTACTTGATAAAAATCATAAATACAAAAATAAAAGAATGCCAAAAATTACCTACTTCTACAAAGCACTATGATTTCACATTTTATCTATGTAAAAAAAAAAATTATATATGAGAAGATGCTGAACATTTTTTAGCCCTGAGAAAAATGCAAATCAAAACTGCAACGAGGGAACCGCCCTGGTGGTACAGTGGATAAGAATCGTCCACCAACACAGGGGACACGGGTTCAATCCCTGACCTGAGAAGATTACACAGCCAACGGGCAGCTAAGCCCGTGTGCCTCAGCCACTCAAGCTGGTGCACCAAGAGTCTGTGCTTCCACAGAGAAGTCACCACGATGAGAAGCCCTTGCATCGCAGCAAAGGGGCGCCCCGCACACCGAAGCTCCAGCCCAACCGAAATAAACAAAACCTGCAATGAGGAATTCCCCACCAGTCCAGAGGGTAGGGCTCTGCACTTCCACTAAGGGGGCATGGATTCTATCCCTACTCAGGAAACTAAGATCCCACATGCAGAGTGGTGTGGCAACAATCAAAAACAAACACAAACAAAAACCTGCCATAAAGACACCAGTACCCAACTATCAGAAAGGCCAAACTTTAATAATAAGCAATGGCATGGGTGGAGAGCAACAGGAACTCTCATACATTATTAGAAAAATGCGACAGCTACTTTGGAAAACACTGTGACAGTTTAATAACTTAACCTTATATTCTCTGTAAGATCCAGCAATCACACTTCTCAGTACTTAACCAAGAGAAACAAAAACATATGTCCATACAAAAATATCCTTATGCAAATATATATAGCAGCTTCATCCATAATCATCAAAAACTGAAAACAACTCAAAGGCGTATCAACTAGTAACTGGCTAAGCAAATTATAGTATATGCACACAAGGTATACTCATTGTCGAAAAGGAGCAAACTACAAGTACGGGATGAAACAGAAATGAATCTCAAAAGCATCACATTAAATGAAAGAAGCTAGGCACAAAATACTACACCATGTGTGATTCTATTTATATGAGATTCTGGAAAAGAGAAACCTACAAATATTCTATATCATGTTTAGGGTGGTACTCATTTGCCAAAACCTATAAAAACGTACACTTACAGAGGTTTCCTATATGAAGATTATACCTTAATACATCTGACTTGAAAATAAAAAAACCTTAGCATCTGAACACTGGCTCAAAGAAAAGTATTAAAGCCCAACATTGGAATCTATGATTACTCTGAAAAATTCTAGACATTTCTTAACTAGTTACCATACTACAAATGTCCTGAGTACTGAAAAGAAATAAGCCCCATGCGTTTTCCCTCTTTGGGCCTCAAACATTCCTAGGCAGAGACCGGGCCTGGGGATGTCAGTGAGTGTGCAGAAGCCACGTGAATGCTGGTTACTGAAACACTAATAAAGTGAGTCTTGTTTTCGGGACAGCTGTTGCTTCGTTGTTCTTTTGTCACACACAAAAAAAGAGAGCTGTTATGCTTATGGAATGTGACCTTCTCATTGGATGGCTGTTACATCACGCCTGGAAACACTGCCAGAGAAATTCATTTTCCCCGTGTGCCACACAGAAAACAGTAAAAGCAAAAACAAACAACCATGAAAGACCCCAAAACCCACGTTAAACGAACTGCATTACTCCTTAAAAATCAGACCACTTATAAGAAGTGTTTCTCAATACTAAATACTGAAGAGCTTATTTTTTATGAGTAACGTTTTGTCTCATTTTATTATCCTTAGTGTATGACCTTAACAGACTATTTTTCAGAGTCCAAATAACTGCTACACTTCCAAAGACATTTTCTTTGAGCATGCCATGATTATTAATGCTATACAGTAATGAGAGTTATTCCTTTATTTTTGGATTATCAAATGCCTACCTAGGTACTTTGCCATTTTACAGCTTGGTCATTTCTAAACCATTTTCATTTGCACAAAGGCTTTCAAATTTTTTTGATCATTATCCACAGTGAAAAATACATTTCACATTGCAAGCCAGGGCACAGACGTGTGCATATATGCACACACAACCCTGAAGTTTGACAAAATAAGACTTATTAACCTTACCTCACAAGATGCTATTATTTTCTATTTTACTGTTATCTTTAAAATGCTGGCAAACAAGCACACAAGTCACAGCATGGCCCACAATTTTCAAAATCACTGCACTAAAAGATGAAAAACAAATACAACATCTCTTCATGTTTTGAATAACGCCTTTCACACATTCATTTAGCTGGTTTTTTTAGACCTCGCGTGACATTCCTCACGGCTGACTCCCTGCACTCTGCTCCTCCCCAGTGAGGGTTCCTAAGCCTGGTGAGCACGGAAGACGGAAGACAGAAGGGACCTGCAGAAGCCAGGGCCCCCGCTGCGTCCCCTCCCGCCCACTGCTAGATTGGGGGGGGGGAGCGCAGGGCAGGGAGGTCGTGCCTCCGAGGCCTATAAATATTCAGAGCCTGGCTTTCCTTTCTTTTCCATTTACCCTTACTGATATTCCTTAACCTCTACACACACACAGCGAACAAAAATAAAACTAACTGGGTAAAAAAGGAGCTACAACACACAGGAAAGTCAAGTTTTCCTGAACATCTCAGGATTTCAGTTACGCCTGCCATATGCGTCTTCCCCATACACCAGAGATACCTGAACAAGTTCAAAACAAGTTTACTGGCATGTAAGTCCCACTCACCAAGTGTCTCCAACTCAATAATTTTGAGTTTTTAAATCAATAATCAATATAATATTCCAGTATTCCACGCTGAAACTAGTGGGTATTTATTATAATTAGACAGCGATTTTATATGAGGATCAGGAAACTTACTTTTAAGGACTCCCACAGGGGAAACTGGACCAATGAGAAAGGAATCTGAAGAGAAAAAAAAGAAAACCAAATAAATTAGTCCAGAAAGATCAGTTTGCTTAGCATGACTATATGAACTTATAATTATTATTCAGAAACATTATTTCATTTTAAATTTATATACATAAAAAAATTACCATTAAACAAATTTTTAAGTACAGAATTAACCAGTAACTGCTTGTAGAATCTACTGACTTTTTAAGCACAAGGGATATAAAATGATGCCTCTTAAAACTGAAATAGAAGTGCAATATGAAAGTCTGGCAACTGAAAAATAAACAAGAAAATAAATATTTTCCATCACAGGTAATAAAGCTTTAAAGACATGACATTTCTCCGCTTTAGAGTTCTAGCTGTCCACTCCTCAGCAGGCCAGGTGTCAGGGCTGGAGAGAAACTGGGAGAGGGAAAGAGAATGGGGCTGAGGCAGGACAGGAGGAGGAGTGGAGGAAAGGAGGGGAGAGCAGGAAAGAAAGGGGAGAGGGGAAAAGAGGAGGAGGGAGAGAGAAGGGATGGAGGGGGCGGAAGGAAGGAAAGCAGAGTGGATGGAGGGCCAGCGCAGCAGAGAGGGAGGAGGAGGCAGGCAGAGCCACTTGCAGGGGGAAGCTGAGAAGAGGGATCTGGGGCCAGAGCCCAGGCGTGGGAAGGAAGCAACGCTTCTCCGTGCTGGATGAGTGAGGGCTCTGAGCAGACAGGAGCAGAGGCGGCCTGAGAGCCTGATTTAGTCTCAAGCTTCATCAGGGGCAAGAGTCATCTCTAGCAATGAAGACAATCATGGCACTTAAAGACTTACAATCAGATGTGTATTGATAAGCTAGTTCCTGCCAAGCACGTTTCACATGCCAGGAACTGTGTCCATCAGCACTTCATAGTTCTGATTTCACTGAATCCTCACAACAACCCTGTGAGACAGGTATCATTACCATCCCCATTTTACAGATGAGGGATGGAGCTTCAGAGATGCTGTTTAACTTGCCCAAAGACAAAGTGTTAAGAAGTAAGAAGCCCAGACCATCTGACTACTAGTCTACCTAAAAGACATCCAAACTGGATTTATCTGCATATAAACTCACCTCCAGTATAATCCACGTGCTTTTAATTAAATCTTCTAAAATTCTAAAAAAAAAGGACCCCACCTTCATAATTCCTAAAATAAAAATACCTGAACTCCAGGGGACCCTCCCCAGTAGCCTAGGTAATCTGCACACACTGTGCACTGGTCCTGAGAAAGAGAGGATTCTGCTCAAGCAGACTACGGCCCCAGTACTGCTGCTCTGTGCCCAGGTCAGCTGCCCGTGAAGGGTGCATGTGGACTCTGACCAGTAGCGACAGGCACAGGGGTGGGTGTGTGGGTGTGTGCGTGTGCATGTGTGTGTGTAGACCACAGTGTTGAAGGGATTAATGAGTATTTATCTTCCCATGAATTAAGAGTGCTAACTTATTTCTAAAATATTTATATTTAATCAGAAATTAAGAGTCTAGCATCAGCTTCTTCCTCTGCTTGAAGAAATAATGGCCCTGGGCTTGACAGTGTCCACAGAAAGAAAGTCAGCCGTCCATTCAGGTAGGAAATGGCAGTGAGGAAAACAATAAAGATAAAAACGCCTGTGTCACTGAACTAAGTTGAGAAACAGAGTCTCAGAGAAGTCTGTCATCTCCATAATTAAGCAGCACGCCATCCTGTACATCAGAGTACCATAATAGGAGATAAATTCAGTTGAGGTTTTGTTACCAAAGCATGAAAGCATCTGACACTGTCCATTCTGACTCTAGAGTGCTATATTTTCAATTAAATTATCAAAACCCAAAAAAACTGACGGTACTTTTCTTTTTCTTTTTTTGGCTGTACTGCACACTTGGGGGATCTCAGTTCCCCAACCAGGGATCAACCCTGGGCCCCCTGCAATGGAAGTGTTGAGTGCAAACCACTGGACCACCATTTTTAAAAATTTATAGTATGTAACAAAATGCCAAAGAGGACTAAGAGTTAGTGGGATTACTGTTTTGGTTCAGTCGCTAAGTCTTGTCTGATTCTGTGACCCCCATGAACTGCAGCACACCAGGGTTCTCTGTCCATCACTATCTCAGAGCTTGCTCACACTCATGTCCATTGAGTCCGTGATGCCACCCAACCATCTCATTCTCTGTCGCCCCCTTCTCATGAATGGCAAACCACTTCAGTATTCTTGCCTTGAGAACTCCATGAAGAGTATGAAATGTGGGACTATAGATGATTTTAATTTTCTTCTTTGTGCTGTCTCCTCCCAAATGTAAATACATTATACTTTAACAAGAACATACATATGTCACAGTTATAAGATGAAAAACACCTTATAACTTATTGCAATGGTCCATGCTAGCTTTCCTCACTTCTTGATTAAAATTAACCCATAAAACTACATTGCATGTTATTGGCACTTTTTTGGTACTTAATAAAAATACCAGATTTTGAATACTACAGATGGACATTTTGCCCATTTTTCTCTATTAAGAGTTATTCATTAATTTGTTACTTCAATTTAAAGAAGTAATTCTGAAATCACACATTTGAAATGGCCAAAACTATTCCACAAAGTGTTTACTTCAAAAAGTCAGCCGACAGTAAATCCCAACTTTACTCTAAAACAAGATTAACTGACAGTCTCAGGTAATTAAATGCGCTGTAAATGCTTGAATAATTAAATGTATTTTTGACTTCTGGTAACGAAATATCCTTCATAAGATAAACTCCTGATGTGTGAAAATGTTTCAAACGTTCTTCAAGTCAAATTCATATTGAATGTGTCTTGTCATTTACAATATGAAGAAATAATGAAATGTGCTCCACACATGTTACAGTCGTACTGCCAGCAAACGGCTCCACAGCTCAGACAGACACTCCCAACTCTCCAGAACATGGGCCAGGCAGAACGCGGGTTCCCTCCCCAGGTCTGGTTTGCAGTTTCAAAACAACGACGTTTCTTCAAAACGTGGAATTTTAAACCCTAAACAGATGTAAGCTGTTATTCTAAACTGTTTTATAGATGAAGAAAATGAATAGCTGCACTCAGAGGTCTTGTATTCCAAAACACCACATACCCATTTTATCGCACCGAAAGTTACAAAAACGGCTCACTGTTGTGACCTTTTTAATGCCTCCATTTAAGATGTTTTGTTTGAATAAGGCTGTTAAGACCCAGGGCACTAATAAGTGAGCAGCAGTAAACCCAACGACCATCAAAGAGGCAGATGTAGGGTGGGGGGGAATCTGCTAGAATTCACCATGGATTCCACTGGTAATAAACACAGCAATAATTCTACACAAGAGTGCATGTAAGGGTTCCATGTGAAGCAGAGAAAGTGAAAGCTGAACGGTAAACAGGGAAAGGAAGTGTTGGGCATTACTAATGAAATAAAGAAGGTACAAAAATTACATTATGGGCACACTTTACCTATTACCAAGTGTTTCTACTAGAATTATCCTTGAAGCCAGTCAGTGCTGACAAATGCCTATAACCCTATAGTCCTGATCAAATAATGTGATTTACAATATAACTGAAGGAATATGAGGATATGATTTCTAAAGACTCATTTGCTCTAGAATTCTGTATCTCAATAATCTTCTAAATTATTAATAGAATATCAACATGTTAAAAAAAAAAAAAAGACCTGATTGTAAGCTGCAAAGAACACAATGGATTGTACAAGTGACCCAAAGGGGAGTCTCCTTTCTGTTGCAAGACAGTGTCTAAATTTCTGTGTTTGATTTCAGGTTTTCCATTCTAGTGTTGGCAAAGATAATAAGGCCAGTTCTCCCATTAAATATTCTGGCTTTTTCCACTCAAGCCCAGTGGTAACCAAGGACAAATGAATCTGAAGACCAGAAACTATTTTTCCCCAAAGTGACTAGTATTCTTTTATACAAAAAGAGAGAGAGACTCATTCAAATCTGGTCTGCCAGCATTTGACATACCAGCAAAGAATTCTAATAATACATATTGATTTTTTTTTAATTTAGCAACTATAATTCACTTACACACAACTATATAGAGAGAACAGAATGTATACCTAATAAAGGAAATTAACCTAAAAGTAGAAAAAATTGACTCACCCTTAAGGTCTATTAACCATACTAAAATTCTGGAAATATCTTTCCAAATACAGCACTAAGTGGACACAAGAGCAACAAAATCTAAATTAGGGAAGGAGATACAGTGAGCAGTTTGATTCTCAAGTAAAAGTTAATCTCAGAGGCAAGAGCACCAAGAGTATTGAAACTTGTGCAAATATACACTAAGCGAAACAGTGCGGCAGTGGCAACGACACAGACAGTGGAACAGGAGGAGAGTCCCGAATTAAACCCCTGCCTATGTGTTCAATGGTCTCTAACAACAGTGCCAGCACCGTTCAATGGGGAAAGACAACTTCCTCAAAGACTTCCCTGGTGGCTCAGTGGTAAAGAGTCTGCCTGCAATGAAGGAGATACAAGAGACATGAGTTTGATCCCTAGGCCAGGAAGGTCTCCTAGAGGAGAAAGTGGCAAGTCATTCAACTATTCTTGCCTGGGAAACCCCATGGACAGAGGAGCCTGGTGGGCTACAGTCCATGGCATCGCAAAGGTGTTGCAAACAGTTGGACACAACTGAGTGCAAACGCGCGCGTGCACACACACACATACACACACACAATGTTAGGAAAATGGATATACACATACAAAGGAATCGAGTTTGAGCCTTCCATTACACCACATACAGAAAGTAACTCAAAATGAATCAAAGGAAAAAAAAACAATAAAAGCTCTAAAGGCAGGACCTAAAACCGTGAAACTCCTACAAGAGGGAAAACCTTCCTGACATTAGCTTTGGCAATCCCTTCCTGAATATCACACCACTCCACAGGTAACGAAAGTAAGACCAGACCAACCAGACAAAACTAGACAAACAACTACGTTAAAATTTCAAATGTCGCATCAAAGGACAAAATCAACAGCTTGAAAAGGCAACCTATGAAACGGGAGGAAATATTTTCAAATCATCAATCCATTAACGGGTTAATGTTCAGAATACATAAACAACTTCTACAACTCAACAGGGACCAAAACACCCTATTTTTCAAATGGGCAAAGGATCTGACTAGACATTTCTACAAAAAGACATACAATCAGCCAGCAAGCATATGAAAAGATATTCAACATTACTAGTCATTAGGGAAAAGAGAAAAGCAAAATGACACCGTTCATTATGAAACTACTATGAAAGAAAGAGGGAACAGGAGAGAGGGAAAGAGGGAAGGAAGCAAACACGTGTGGACAAGGATGTGGGGAAACCAGAACCCACAGGCTGCAGGAACGTAAAACGGTGCCGTCACTCAGACAACAGTATGGAGGGTCCCGAAAAGACTAACAATAACGTCACCAAGTGATTCAGCAAGCCTACTTCTGGGGATATACACTAAAGAGGTGACAGCAAAGTCTCAGAAAGAGAAGTGTACATTTATATTCACAGTAGCATTATTCAAAACAGCAAAAAGCTGGAAGCAACCCAAGTGCCCACTTGCGGACAAAAGGATACCCAAATATGGCATATACATGACAACAAAGTACTGCTCAGCCTTAAAAAGAAGGTAATTCTGACATGCTACAGAACAGATGGAACTGGAAGACATTACAGTAAGTAACAGAAGCCAGTCAGAAGGAGAGAAATACTGAAGGATCCCACTTACATGAGGTATCAAACACAGTCAAATTCACAGACAGACAAAGCAGAATGGCGGCTGCCAGGGGTGGAGCAGGGGGTGACTGGCATAAGATGGGAAAGGGGAGTTGTTGTTTAATGATTATTAAAGAAGTTAAAGAGTTCCAGGTTTGCAAAATGAAGTGTTTTGAAGACAACTGCAAAACTATGTGAAAACAATACAACTGAATTGTACGCTTCAAAATGGTTAAAATGACATGTATGTATATTTTATTACAATGTTAACATTTTTCACAATTTTTAAATAATACGGTTACTAAAAAGACAAGTCACAGAATGAAAGGAAATATTCACAAAACACATACCTTAAAAAGAACTTCTATTCAGAATAAAGAACTTTCTTTAACAACATAGACAAAGAAAATAAAGAAAAAAACCCAATTTTTTACAATGCATAGAAGACTTGAACAAGCATTTCACCAAGAAAGTTATACAATTCAGTAATATAAGCACAGGAAAGACAGTCAACATCATCAGTCAGCAAGGAAGCGTTCATCAAAGCATACTGAGAAAACAATCCAGTGTTTGCCCCAACTATGTTAAATACACAACTTGGAAATTCCACTCTAAGGTACAGCCAAAACCAGGGACTTAACAGATATGTGTACAACAATCTTCACTGCAGCAATATTGACAATAACCAAATAACCCAAATGTTCATCAACAAATTAATCAATAAATGTGATCTATCCATACAATGGAATATTATTCCATCATAAAAAGGAATGAAGTTCCGATACACATGCTACAATATGGATGAACCCTGAAAACATTATGCGGAGTGAAGTCAGAAACAACGTACAAATAGTATATGATTCCATCTGTATGAAATAGCTAGACTATGCAAACTTAGAGAGACAAAAACTAGTTTAAAAGTTATGGGACTCAGGAAGGAGAACAGTAGGGTGAGCTCAGTAGCTCAGTCGTGTCTGACTTTTTGTGACCCCATGGACTGTAGCCCACCAGGCTCCTCTGTCCATGGGATCTTCCCAACCCAGGGATGGAACCCGTATCTCTTGCCTCTCCTACACTGACAGGCGGCTTCTCTACCACTGCACCACCTCAGTTAAGCAACCACAACTCTCATATTTTTCCAGTGGGAACTTAAAATGGGACAGTCCCTTTCAAAAGGAGTTTGCTGAGCTTTTATTTGATCCAGAAATTCCACTCCTACGTATTTATTCAAGAACAGTAACAATGTATATCTATGGTAAGATCGGTACATGTATGTCAAAGTAGCCTTCATCACATAGGTAACGACCATCAACAGAAAAAAAGCTATATAAATTGTGGTATATTCATACAATGAAATATTAGGAATAAAGTGGAAAGAACTCCTGATACATGCTGTAACACTGATGATTCTCACCTACGCTATGCTGAGGAAAAGAAGCCAGACACACAAAAAGGATTTATACTGCAAGACTCTATTTATAGAAAGCTCTATGGAAAGGGAAAACTAACCTGATGGGAAGAATAACTGGGATGGGATATCAGAAAACATTCTAGAGATATGGTAATATTCAATATCATAATAGGGTGTGGATTATGAATATATCCTCTCTTGAAAGTGCATACCTATGATGTGTGCATTTCAACGTATACAAATGCCATCTACAAATACACTATGAAAAATACAATAGCAGTGAAGAGTGGGTTGAGATAAGAGATGAATAAAAATGACAGATTACTGGTAACTGTCAAAGTCTGATGATGAGCACTTTGGGTTCATTATACTGTTACTTTACCTTATGTATGACTTAAGTTTTTATTAAGTGAAAAAAAAAACTATAAAAGTGAAGCACAATTGTTGTCTAGTCACTAAGTCGTGTCTGACTCTTGCAACCCCATGGGAATGTAGCCCACCAGGTTCCTCTGTCTGTGGGATTTTCCAGGCAGAATACTGGAGTGGGTTGCCATTTCCTTCTTCAGGGGACCTTCCTGACCCAGGGATCAAACCCGTGTCTCCTGCACTGGCAGGCAGATTCTTTAACACAACTTGGAAGCACAAAGCACAATTAACTTCTCATTATCAAAATCCATATACTAGAATTAAAGCAGCCTAGAACTAAAAGTCAAAAAGGGCTTCCCGTCTCCAGTTAAACCAAAGCTAAGAGACATTAATAGTGTGGGATACAGCTTCTCATTTATCTCAACAAAGGTTTTTTTCTCCCTCAATTAAACAGTAGTATACATATAGTTCCAAAATTTAAATTCTTCCCTAAACAATGTCTCCATGGAGATATCTCCATGATTATCATTTCTGATCAATGCATAGTATTTTATAATATTTAACTATCCCATGATAGTTGATGTCCAATTACTTCCCTTAGAAGATACTATTTTGTTTAATCATTCATTTCTGACACACAGGAGATTCTAGATATATCATACAGATTGTGAATATATAATCTCCATGATTATCTTTTCTGATCAATGCATAGTATTTTATAATATTTAACTATCCCATGATAGTTGATTTCCAATTACTTCCCTTAGAAGATACTATTTTGTTTAATCATTCATTTCTGATACACAGGAGATTCTAGATATACAGATTGTAAATATATAATTTCTGAACATATCTAATAACATGGAAGGCTAAGGTCCAACATTAACCGTTCATCAACATAATCACCCTTATAAATGCCTAGTGTTAACATTCAGGAAAATCAGAGCACAAAGATATCTTCCATGAGCTATCATTTAACAAGTTAATAAAAAGGAAAACAACATTATCACACTGGCTTTCACGTATCCAGTGAATAATTCTAACACGGCAGTCAGCATTAACAGACTCTGAGCAAATGTTTAACATTTGCATTAAGATTTAATCCTGCTTCCAGCGATCTATAAGCAATTACTTACGCAGCAGAATTATGGTATCAAGAATTACCAATATAAGTCTGACTTATGGAATATATATGTAAGGTCACAAGTAAACACTAGTTGTAACCAATTTAAAAAAAAAACTATTTTTGTTAGTTGAGACTCTTAAGAAATAAAATTAGAAATATTTTTTAAAGTTTTCCATTTATTTTTAAGAAAGTTCAATAAAATCCATCTTTACATAAATATATACACATAGGGGCTTTCCTGGTGGATTAGTGGTAAAGAATCTGCCTGCCAATGCAGGAGACACTGGTCGATCCCTGCTCCAGGAAGATCCCGTATACCGAGGGGCACCTAAGCCCTCGTGCCGCAACTACTGAGCCTGTGCTCCAGAGCCCAGGAACCGCAAGCACTGAGCCCCCACGCCACAGCTACCGGAGCCTGCACGCTCTAGAGCCCGTGCTGGGCAACAAGAGACGCCGCCGCAATGGGAAGCGTGTGCGCTGTCACTAGAGCAGCCCCTGCTTACCACAACTAGGGAAAAGCACATGCAGCAAGAGACTCAGCACACCCAAAATCAGTCAATAAACAGGCATACACACTGATTCCTTTCCATTTATTTTCACTGACTTCTTTAATGAACTACAGATAACCCCATAAGTCTTCAGGTAATCACTCAGCTCCTAGAACGACTCGGTAATGAAACCTGAAATTTTCTTTTTGGGTATAAAAAGCAAAGGACGTTCATTTTCAGTTCTTCACAGAGTCATTCCCAACACGTTAGGCAGTGTTGGTGTAAGGCTTCTAAGAAAACAGCCAGAGAGTAGTTGAGGGAGGTGTCTGAGACTCAGAATTTCAAAATCAGAATTCCTGTCAAGATGTGAGAACTCTGGCCCAGGGTCAGCAAACATGTTCTCAGTTAGCATTTGTATGCAACTTTAATCCCTTACAAAATATAATCAGGTTTTCTTGAGATGTTTTTCTGTGGCTGAGAACGGCTTTAGCAAGAAGGGTTTGGCTATCTCTCCCACCTACCGCTCCCTCCTCATCCAGCAGCCCATCTTGCTCTTGACTCAGAAAGCAAGGAAAACTGAGTAGGCAATCCCTCAAGAAGTTCTACAATAGACAGTATATTATTTAACTTACTATATCACCAACTGTCCTTGGTAACTAAGGCACATAGTTAACCTGGGTTTTGCTCCTTTCTGAAGCAATCTGGTGTTTGGTAATAAAGATGTTGTAATCGATGGCTTTCCAAATTCTCAGAAACAAAAACTAGATTAATACAATTTAAAAGACTAACCATGAGCAATAAACAAACACCTCACCTAATATTCAAAACATTTGTGTGTGTGTGTGTGGGTAAAGTCACTTAAGCAGTGTCCAACTCTTTGCCACACTTTGAACCACAGCCCACCAGTCTCCTATGTCCATGGGATTTCCCAGGCAAGAATAATGGAGTGGCTTGCCATTTTCTTCTCCAAGGGATCTTCCCAACCCAGGGATCGAACACATGCTTCTTGGTCTCCTGCACTAACAGGCGGTTTCTTTACCACTACTGCACAGGTACATCCTTTGGGTAGGCAAAACTACAACTTGAAAAGAATTATGAAAAATAAGGACAGGTTTGTATAGTGGTTAGGCTGTGCAGGGACCTCACTTGCTCCTTCCACCTCTCCCACCCACTTCCTTCTTTCCTCTCCCAGCAACTCCCTCAACCTCGCCAAAATAATCCAACGATAGTAAAAGCAAATTCAAAAGCAGCCCCATTACCATAAAATGACAACCTGGAGCCTCAGCGTCAGTAGGGCGCTGACCAGCCTACGGTATGGTCAGAAGGAAGAGGCTAGAGGAGCAGAAGGAAAGAGGGCGGTAAGCTTGATACGGGCAGGAAGGCAGAGGTGTCCACTTACCTCTCATCATCTCCCACTGCCTGGCCTGACGGTGCTCAGTAACTATTTATTACCTAACTGAATACAAGAAAGGCAAAAGGAATGGAAGAAGACAAGGCAGGAAATAAGGCTGGTGGCAGGATAACGGTAGAACTCAGGCATTCTGGTTCATAGTCCAGTGAATACTCTTTTCATTCATCGACAATTAACTTAAAAGTATTCGCTACAACAATGTTTTGAGAGCTGAATAATGAGAAAAAAGTGAGTATCAATTAAATACAAAAGGGAAAAAAATAAAAACAGATCCCATTCATTCTATTTGTTATTTAAGTCAAAAAGACGAAATATGCAAGTACGCACACACATACATCCCAGGAAACAAAAACTTTTGAAAGCCACTCTATGAATGCTTCTCCACTTATCTCTTATCTCTCTTCATACCATTTATGACAGCTGAAAACAGCATTAAAAACCCAGGTGTTGAGAACTATAAATAATCTACTTTGTACAACTGAAAAGAAGCTATGCTTCTAGCAGAATGATCCGGGGTAGAGTTTAAAGCATTAGATAAACGAGTGCAATAAACTACCAGAGGACACTGCCCCGACTTACTGGTTACCTTTTCTTCCAGTTTGGTTGCATAGGTTGGGTCCTATGACATAATTTGTGAACACTCTACCATAGGTATTTAGTCTTTAACTATAATTACAACACTAGCTTCTGCTTATCACTCAGTTAAAAGATTAGGAGAAAGAAAATAAGACTTTAGGGTCTGAAACAGACTTTTTTTAAAGATGGGGGAAAAAAAACTTCTTATCTAATAAAAAAAAAAAGAACAAAAAATAAAACCAGATTTTATCAGTCAGCCTTGCTTCAGTATCAAAACAATCCTCAAATCTCAGAGGGCACATTATACGTTGTTTTTCCTATTCACATGACATGTCAGCTGTAGGGTGGCTGTGGGTGCCCCAGGCTGTAGCTTTTGCTCCATGTCTTCTCACAGTTCAGTTCAGTTCAGTTGCTCAGTCGTGTCTGACTCTTTGCAACCTCATGGACTGAAGCACTCCAGGCTTCCCTGTCCATCACCAACTCCTGGAGCTTGCTCAAACTCACATCCATTGAGTTGGAGATGCCATCCAACCATCTCATCCTCTCATCCCCTTCTCCTCCTGCCTTCAGCCTTTCCCAGCACCAGGGTCTTTTCCAATGAGTCAGTTCTTCACATCAGGTGGCCAAAGTATTAGAGCTTCAGGTTCAGCATCAGTCCTTCCAATGACTATTCAAGACTCATTTCCTTTAGGATTGACTGGTTTGACCTCGTTGCAGTCCAAGGGACTCTCAAGAGTCTTCTCCAACACCACAGCTCAAAAGCTTCAATTCTTCGGCACTCAGCTTTCTTTATGGTCCAACTCTCACACCCATACAGGACTACTGGAAAAACCGTAGCTTTGACTCTAAGACACAATCAGAAGGAAAAGACCTTCCCTACGACATGCCATTCTCAAGGCAAAAGGCAGAAGCTAGAGGGCTGATAGAAACTTGTTATGCCCCTGGTAGCTTTGTTCAGAACTAGAACACTGTCACTTTCACATACATCCACTGACCAAGTTAAGTCACGTTGCCAAACACAGCGATGGGGCAGGGAGGCGCTGCAAATCATTTAACCACAGGCAGCGAAGTATAACAGATCATCTTACAGGGAAAGGTGCGGAACTGAGAACTATGCTATAATTTATCCCACACATCTTCCAACTTGCATGCCGAATGCTTTTCTCCCCATTGTTGGTAAGTCTGAGCAAAAGTGCATCAACAGCCATTAAGGAGAGAAAAAATGAACAATCCAGGCTTGAAGAAGATTCTGAAAATATGATGACATGAACTCAACCCCTTTTAACCCCATTCTATTTTCAATCTATCTGCCGCAACAACAGGTATAGGCCTGGAGCCTGCAGACAGCTAAATGAAATTGAGGGCTTGGATCCCTCGGACGGTAGAGGAGGGAACTAGAAAATGCTGCCTTTTTTTTTTCCTTCCCTCCGAGCCGGGCCTAGTGCCTGGGGACCAGCCTCTTGGAACAAGCCTGGAACAAAGATTGTAAATTAACGCTACTAGAAAAACCCTGGTCCATGGAGATCTGATGATCCTGGGACAGGAGGAAGGCAGGTCTCAAGTAGAGGCCAAGACCAGAACCAGACACTGACGAGCTTTCAACAAAGATATGACCACATACAAGCAGGCTGAGCATCCGAAAAGACAGTGACTGGTCAGGACAAAGGGGGCAAACCCACAACTAAACAGTAGTGCTGCTTGAAGTGAGAGAGGTCAATATGGGTCAGAAAAATAAGAAGAACTGAGGGAGATTTAACCACAGCATAGAGAAGTCTTCCTGCATCTAAAAACTAGAGTTTCCAAATAAACCATACAGTATATAAACTGAAGGAAAGAATGAACTGTGGCAAAGGTCCAAATTCGTGGCCTGGAAAGTCAAATGGAAAAAAAATAGCTCAAAGCAGCAAAACAGCAATCGTGAGAAAAAAGATAAGAGATCTGGAAGATAGATTTAATGAGAGGAACAGCAGCTCTAGCAGAAGAAATATGAACAGATAGAGAAGAGACAATAACAGAACACATAGCAGAAGAAAATTTGCTTAGACCAAAAAAGGACCTTAATCTTCAGATTCAGAGAGCTCACTTTACCCTAGACACAAATCTAGACATAACTGTAAATTCCTGAACTATTTCAGGAAATTTAAGAAAGGAAAAAAAAAATTGAAGCTTGCAGGTAACAAGACCTTACAGAGGAGAGAATTCAGACAGGCACTTGACTTCTCAAGCGCAATGTAGGAAGCTATACCAACAGACTACTGACAGGAAAACAGCGATGCCCAAGCACCACATCTAGCAGGTGAAACGGGTGGGTGGATACTCAGAAAATGTACCACCCATCAGCCTCATATAGAAAAATACCTGTGCAAGAACTCTGACTGAAGAACAAATGGATGAGAACAAAGACCCTCCAAGGGAGGACACCAGAAAGAGCAAGAAAACGCTTTGTTCTTGCACTTGCTTCCTCTCCCTATATCCAGTTTCATGTATCTGGATCAACTCCGCTGACTCGACTAACCATAAGAAAGCCAAATAGTGCAAAGGACAAATGTAAATCTAATTCTAGGAAGCTATCAATTATACGGCACATCTTAATTTCAAAGGTGCTAAAAAAAAATGCTTTTTAGAATTATGAAATAGGAAAGTTTTAAATACAGTTTAGTCCAAGTTAGTAATTATTAACTGTCTGGCAGCATGCAATAAATTCTAGATCAGAATTCGTCAAACAAAACATACATACGGCAAAGCAGTATCTACTAACCACTGAAGTAAAAGTATTAAACTGTCTCAGGAAAATCCAGGAGGTGAGAGAGGGACTACAAATAGGAGTAAAAGCATCCTACAGATCCCAGCTGGGTACGAGTTAGGCAAGAGAGTAAAATATTCTCAAGTTCTCACTTTACTGACAGCGGGGCTTGGAAAAGGCATAAAAATGAGCAAGTCATACTGAAGTCAAGTTGTGGGGGAGAAATTACTAGTGTCTTATGTTCAAATAACAGTAAGTAAATATTTCTAATGATGAGTACAGAAAAGGTAATTAATCATGGCATGGAAATGTGTAGGAAAATTTTTAAACAAGAACCACCACCCAAAAAATAAAGTGTAAAATAACTTGATCAAATCAGCAAAAATAAAAAGGAAACAAAGAAACGAAAAGTTAAAATGCATAATTAAGCAAGTTAAAAAAAAATTATTTATACAACAGGTGAAGAAAGAAAATTATTCCATTATATAGACCCAGTTATATTCTGTTAAAAATAAAATTATGAAGAAACACTTAAAAGGACAGGCACAGAAATTAGGTTTAGAAGGTTAAAATGACTAGATGGTATGTTTTTAAGTGTCATTATGTAATGATAAAAGCCATGATTTATGAACAGTCCATGTCATAAACCTATACCCAACCAAAACCTTAGCAATTAAATGAAGAAAAACTGACACTAGATAATACTGCCATCAGCCAAGAGTGTTAGTCAATATTCCTTAAAGGTTGTGAACAGACTAAGACAAGAAAATAAGCTAACCAGTAGGAGCACAAGAGGAGAGGAAAGGAGAAGGAAAAAGAACCCTTCTTACTCTCACGCCATAGAAAACCCAAGAGTTTCTAGTAAAATGGTTCTAGGTTTAATCAGAAAATTGGGAAATATGACTAGTTACCAAGAAACTTACAAAGTCAATACCTTTTAAAACTGTTTTATCCGTAAGCTCCTAAAAAGAAAAAAGTGGGGTAGGGGTGGTGACCATTCACAGTAGTAACAAAACCTAGGGATAAATTCAAGAGTTATGTGAGGACTTCCCTGGTGGGGCAGCAGACAGGAATCTGCATAGCAATGCAGGAGGCCCAGGGTCGATCCCTGGTCTGAGAAGACTCCACACACCAGAAGCAGCCAGGCCGTGGGGCAGCCAGGCCATGGGGCACAGTTACTGAAGCCCACGCACTCTAGGGCCCACAAGCCACGACAACTGAGCCTATGTGTCGCAACTAGGGAAGTCCACGCACCCTAGAGCCTCCCGGCCACAACCACTGGGCCTGTGTGCTGCAGCTACTGAAGCCCTCTTGCCTCGGGCCCATGCTCCCAACAGGGGAGGCCACCGCAATGAGAAACCCACTCACCACAACAAGGAGAAGGCCTCATTCGCTCCAACTAGAGAAAGTCTGCACAAAGCAACACACACACAGCATAGTCAAAACCTGATCTATGCTTATGAACAGAACTATAGAAAGATTATCAGAGGACATCAAATAAGGTCTGGAAAAAATGTAGAAACTATACTGCATTCTTCTCAGTCTTCCCAAGTTTAATACATACACACTGAATATAACTTTCAGTCATACAGCAATCCTTTAAAAACTGTATATTGATCTTAACATTTATATGGAAGAAGATACATACATGCACAGCCAAGAGTATTTTGAGAAACAAGAGCAAGGGGTGGGTAGGGGGAAGCAGAATTCTTGTTCGTATATCAGAATATACTTAAAAAGCAACTTTAATCAAATCAATACATTTGTAGGCTAAATGTAAATAGAACTATTAACAAAACAGAATAGTGAGCCAAGTATTAGGATGGTGAAAAGTAAATGCAATTTCAGACTGAATTTTAAATCGTTGTAAGTAGACACAAACACATCTTTATTAATCAAATAGGAACCATTACAATCAACACATTTTTGCCAATGAGAAGTACGTTTGTTTATCCACGTAGTGTAAAAATCCATGCTTCGGGATTCAATGAACTCAAAGTATTTTCTGCCTCCCGCTGGTTGTGGAAGGATTTTTCCTGCAAAAAGTTGTCAAGATGATTGAAGAAGTGGTAGTCAGTTGGCTAGAGGTCATGTGAACGTGGTGGACGAGGCAAAACTTTGTAGCCCACTTCGTTCAACTTTTGAAGTGTTGGTTGTGTGACACTGGGTCACGTACTGTCATGGAGGAGCACTGGGCCCTTTCTGTTGACCAATGTCAACTGCAGGCATCGCCGTTTTCAATGCTTCTCATTGATTTGCTGAGCATACTTCTCAGATGCAATTGTTTCACCAGGATTCAGAAAGTTGTAGTGGATCAGACGGGAAGCAGCCACCAAACAGTGACCATGACCTTTTTTTGGTGCAAGTTTGGCTTTGGGAAGTGCTTTGGTGCTTCTTCTCAGTCCAGCCACTGAGCTGGTTATAGTATAAAATCCACTTTTCATCACACATCACGGTCCAATACAAAAATGATTTGTTGTTGCACAGAATAAGAGAAGATATTTCAAAATGATTTTTTTTTCAATTTGCATCACCCATTTATCGAGCTTTTTCACCTTTCCAATTTGCTTCAAATGCTGAATGACCATAGAATGGTTGATGCTGAGTTCTTCAGCAACTTCTCCTGTAGTTGTAAGAGGATCAGCTTCAATGATCCTCTCAGTTGGTCACTGTCAACTTCCAATGGCCAGTCACTGTGCTCATCTTCTTGGCAAAACTTCTAGAACCATCACTGGACTACACATTCATTAGCAGTTCCTGGGCCAAATGCACTACTGATGTTGCAAATTGTTTCCACTACTTTATGACCCATTTTGAACTAGAATAAGAAAACAGCTGAAATTTGTTTTTTGTCTAACATCATTTCCCTAAGTCTAAGGTAAATATAAAACAAACAGCAATAAGTCATTAGCAAAAAAAAATAAAGTGAGAAATATGCATTAAAATGATGTATAACATAATCACATTTAAGAATGTATTTCAATATCAAACAGCAAAGTTCAACAATGGAAAACTGCAATTACTTTTGCACTAACCTAATAATAAATGTCAACACATAAGAGAATTTAATTTATAAAAAGGTAAAGAAAGGTTCTAGTATATTACATTATGGGAGGCTAGAAGACTAAAACAGAACCCCATCTCACACCAGGTACAAAATATAAACACCAAAGAAGCTACCAGAAAACTACTAGGGTTCAAAAATGAATTTGGTAAGGTTGTAGGATACAAAATATACAGAAATCTGTTGCATTTCTACAAATTAACAATGAACAATCAGAAAGAGAAGTTAAGGAAACAATCTCAGTTACTACTGCATCAAGAAGAATAAAATACCTACCTTAGGAACAAAAGATCTGTACTCTGGAAACTGTGAGACTCTGATGAAAAAAATCGAAAACGACACAGATGGAAAGATACATCATGTTGTTGGATTGGGAGAATCGATATTGTCAAAATGACTATATCACCCAAGGCAATCTAGAGATTCAAGGTAATCCCTACCAAGTTACCAATGGTATTTCACACAGAACTAGAACCAAAAACACTTTTAAATTTGTACGGAAACACAAAAGACTAAAAATAGCCAAAGCAATTCTGAGAAAAACAAAACAACAAAAAGAAGACAGAGGAATCAGGCTCCCTGACTTCGATTATACTATTAACACAAAGCTACAGTAATCAAAATAGTATGGTACTGGCACAAAAAAAGAAAGAAAGATCAACAGAACAGAACAGAATGCCCATGAACCAATATTCTGTGACAAATGAAGCAAGAATACATAATAAATGGAGAAAAGACAATCTCTTCAATAAGCAGTGCTCAGAAAACTGGACAGCTACATGAAAAACAATGAAATTGGAATACTCCCTAATTCCATACACAAAAATAAACTCAAAATGGATTAAAGATCTAAACAGAAGACCAGATACTATAAAACTCTTAGAGGAAATTGCAAGAAGAACATTCTATAATATAAATCACAGCAGGATCTTTTTAAATGTATCAATTTCCTAGATAATGAAAATTTTAAAAAATTTAAAATGGGACCTAATTAAACTTCAAAGCTTTTGCACAGCAAAGGAGACCATAAACAAAACAAAACAAAAAACCCCACAGAATGGGAGAAAACATCTGCAAACAAAGCAACTGACAAGGGATTAATCTCCAAAACTCATAAACAGCTCATATAGCCCCCAAAAACAAACAACTCAGGTAAAATATGGGCAAAAGACCTAAGCAGACACTTCTCCAAAGAAGACATACAGATGGCCAAGAAGAGCATGAAAAGATATTCAACACTGCTAATTACTTGAAAAGATGCTCAACATCGCTAATTATTAGAGAAATGCATATCAAAACTGCAATGAAGTATCATCTCACAAAGGTTGAATGACCATCATCAAAAATTCTACAGATTATAAATGCTGGAGACAGTGTGGATAAAAGGGAACCCTTCTATATTGTTGGTGGGAATGTAAACTGTTAGAGGCACCACAGAGAACAGCATGGAGGTTTCTCAAAAAACAAAAAAATTTACAACTATCACACGAACCAGCAATTCCACTCCTGGGTATTTATCTGGATAAAAAATTCAAAAAGATACATACACCCCAATGTTCACTGCAGAACTATTTACAAAAGCCAAGACATGGAAGCAACCTAAATATCAATCAACAAGAAAATGGGTGGAGAAGATGCAGTACATGTATACAATAGAGTAACACTCAGCCATAAAGAAGAAAGAAATAACGCCATCTGCAGCAACATGGACAGACCTAGAGATTATCACAGTAAGCGAAGTCAGACAGCGAAGACACACCTTACGATATCACTTATATGTGGAATCTAAAAAGATGGCAAAAATGAACTTATTTACAAAACAGAAACAGACCGACGGACCTTGAAAACAAACATGGTTATCAAAGAGGAAAGGCGGGGGGATAAACGAGGAGGAGGGGACTGACACAGACACACTACTATACAGAAAACAGATAACTAATAAGGACCTCTTGTATAGCACAGGGCACTCCACTCAATGTTCTGTAATAATCTATACGGGAAAAGAATCTGAAAAAAATAACTGAACCATTCTGCTTTACACCTGAAACTAACACAACATTGTAAATCAACTATACTCCAACACAAAATAAAAAGTAAATTTAAAAATTTTCATTTGGATTAAAAACACTCTGCAAAAAAAAAAGAAAATCTAAGAGACCTTAAACCCAAAAGCTATGAACGAGAAGAAAGGCAGATTTATTACATAAAACATTTTAGATTTCTATAGCAAACAACGGAAAACACAAAAGTGTAGACAAAAGATACCGGGGAAAGAAAAGCAAAGACATCACTCTGCCAACAAAGGTTCACAGAGTCAAGGCTATGGTCTTCCCAGTGGTCACGTATGGTTGTTAGACTTGGACCATAAAGAAGGCAGAATGCCAAAAAAAAACTGATGCCCTCGAACTGTGGTGCTAGAGAAGACTCCTGAAAGTCCCTAGGACAGTAAGGAGATCAAACCATTCGACCTTAAGGGAAATCAACCGTGAATATTCCCTGGAAGGACTGATGCCGAAGCTAAAGCTCCAGTATTTTGGTCATCTGATGTGAACAGACAACTCCCTGGAAAAGTCTCTGATGCTGGGAAAGATCACGGGCAGAAGGAGAAGAGGGCGTCAGAGGATAAGATGGCTAGGTGGCATCACCGATGCAATGAACATGAATTGTGGCAAACTCCAGGAGATGATGAGTGATGGGAAGGCCTGGCATGCTGCAGGCCATGGGGTCGCAAAGAGTTAGACATGACTGGGTGATGGAGCAACAACAAGTAGGGGAAATATTTCCAATACAGAGGACATAGGCTTAATATTCACAAATACAAAGAACTTCTACAAACTGACACGATGAGCACCCAGGGAAAAAAAAGGTAAAGGACAAAAAAGAAACAATTTCACAGAAGAGCAATTCTCAGTGGTCAGTGTACCCAACCAGTAACAAGAAGACACTCAAGAGAAATGCAAACTGAACTACCAAGGAGGCATCGCTGAACATAAACCAGATCTGCAAAACTGCTAAGACTTGTTCTACCTGATGCAGACAGGAATGCAAGGGGAAGGCTCCTCTCAGACATTCCTGGCGGATGTGTGACTTGCTAGTTTTAGAAGAATGCTGTAACTTAGAAACAACTATTTAAAAACATGTCTTTAGACAGAGCAAACCCACTCTGAGAAATTCATCCTACGAAAATAAAGCATTTCTGTTCAGAGGTTTTTACTCCAACACTATTCATAGTGATTAATGCCTTAGAAGAAAAGTATGTGGACACCATTAACAATGAAATAGCTGCATTTATTAAAGTAATCACCTACCAGAAAACAGTAGGCAGCCATTTAAAGGAACGAATCAGAATTCTAACAGGTGGGATAAAGGGCTCCTTTAGCTATTTTTAAAAGACAGAAAGACAAAATGCAGGAAGATATGTTCCATGTAAGCCATCTTTTATAAAGTATAAAAGATATATGTTTTAAATATATCAACACATTAAAAATTGATGATACTTAAAAAGAAAATGTAAAAACTACAAAGATACACCAGGACAGGTCTATACAAAGTCTGAGATGTCAGGAAAAGTAATGTGGAATTTATCCTTTGTCACCTTGGAGCCCTAGTGCCTATCATAAATGGTGAACACATTTCAAGCATTCAAAAAATGTTTTACAGTAGAGAAGGTGGGGGGCGGTGAGGGGGGGAACGACCCATAGGGAGGAGCTGAGAGTAGAGGGAAAACCAGGACAGGATTCCACGGCTAGGGCAGGAAAGTTACATGGTGAGCCAGGAGCATCTTGTAAGTCCAGAAATTAATACTCAAAACCGAAAAAAAAAACTTCAACACTCACATTGATGAGGGTATGTCAGAGGGAAATAGGAGCCAAGGGAAAGAGTACCCAATAGTTCAAAACTACAGCAATTCAACCAATAGAAATAAGTACAGTGGTAATGGGTCAGAATCCAAAGTGTAAAATAAGCATTCACGAATCATACTAATTCATAAATGACTAAATTAGGGAGAAGAGACAAATCTGCACGGAGGAATTTCAAATAACTCAGGCAGATGCCCTGTCCTCTAGAATGTGGAGCATAAGTCCCCCACTCCTTAAGTGTGGGCTGCGCACACTGACTTCCTTCTAAGGACGACAGTGTGGGAAAAGAAAGAGTAACTTCCCAGTGGAGAGACCTAACAAGCACTAACTCTCTCAGCCAGGTGATCAAGGTCAACATTAACAGTGACAAGTCTCATAGGCAGTGAGTACCCTAACATCAGCCTAATCATGAGAAAAATATTATACAAATCCCAATAGACAGGCATTCTTCAAGCAGAGCTGTTGACCAGAACTCCTCAAAACAGTCAAGGGCATCAAAAACAAAGCCTTAGAGACTGACAAAACCTACAGGGGACCTACAGAGACATGAAACTAAATATTTTGGGTTGACCAAAGAGTTTATTCAGGTTTTCCCCATAAGACCAAACAAACGTTTTGGCCAATGCAATACTGTGCTATCCTGGGTGGAATCCTAGCGGGGGAAACTAATAATAAGGTAAAAATTAAGGAAATATGAATCAAGCATAGATGTTAGTTAACAACAATGTATCAGTATTAGTTCATTCATCATAACCAATGTATCATATTGATGTAAGATATCAGTAACAGGATAAACTGTCTTTACAGAGCATACAGTAGGCTTCCCACGTGGTGCCAGAGGCAAAGAATCTGCCTAGATCCCTGGGCCAGGGAAATGGCAACCCACTCTAGTGTTCCTGCCTGGAGAATTCCATGGACAGAGGAGCCTAGCGGGCTATCCACGAGGTCACAAAGAGCTGGGGACAACTGAGCAAATGAGCACACACACACACACACACACAGAGGGTATGTGGTAATTCTGTAGCATCTTAGCAGTAACTCTGTAAATCTAAAACTGACGTAAGAAATGAAGTTTCAGAAACAGGACAAAGTCCCGGAAAAAGATACCACACTCACACTTATGACACCAGATCTGTGAGGTTTTTTCCCACACAAGCAGTTCTCTGTGAAACCAGTTGTTTGGTTCAGTTGCTCAGTCTTGTCCAACTCTGTGCGACCCCACGGACTGCAGCACCCCAGGCTTCCCTGTCCATCACCAATGCCTGGAGCTTGCTCAAACTCACGTTCATCGAAACAGTGATGCCATCCAACCATCTCATCCTCTGTCATGTCTATAATTTAACTCCATTTAACTTAAGATAGTTAAAGCAGAACCCACAACTTAAGGGCTCAGCCCCGCAAGACTGCCCTCCACTTCAGACACCAACTGTTAATAACAGGTCCCCAGCTTACTTACACCTTCTGTCCAGCCTGGCTACAAGCTGGAGGTTCCCCTGACGTACTTCCACCCACCCAATTCAGTCATTTGCTAGAACAGCTCACAGGCTTCAGGAAAACAGTTCTGTTCAGACACATGAACAGGCAGATGAAGAGACATAAGAGGACTCAAGAGTCTTGGCCTTCTGTGCCCATGAACTGGAGTGCACCACCTGCTGGCCCGAGCATGCGCTCAGCCTGGACGCTCCCTAAAGCCCGTACGGTGGGTTTCTATAAAGGCTTCATCACAGAGTCATGATGGATTATTAACTCAAGCCTCCAGTCCCCCTCCGCTCTCCCAAAGATGGAGGGTGAGGTGGAGAATTCCAGTATTTTAAATATGGCTTGGTCTTTCTAGTGACCACTCTCGAACAAGGGACATCCAGGGGCCCACCATGAGTCACCTCACTAGAGCAAAAGACACTCCTATCACCAGGAAAATCCTAAAGGATTTAGAACTCTGTGAATCGGGGTCAAAGACCAAATATTAGAAGAAAAGATGTTCTTAGTATTCTTACCAAACATGAATTTGGAAGGGTTTTAGGATCTCTAGCCAAAACCAGGGATTGTGACCAACATACTTATTTTCTATTATTTTACATCTGCCTACTCAACATTTCCATTTGGATATCTAACAGACATCTTAAATTGAGCAGGTCCACACTCAACTCCTGATCTTCCTCTCAAACCTACTCTACCTACAGTTTCTCCCATGTTAAAGGGAATCATAAGGGAGGAGACCAACTGTACAGGCCAAGGGGACGACTGCTCTTTTCCTCTAACAAATCACTTCCTTTCTAGGCCAACTTACTAGAAACTCCTTAAGTCAGGAGTAGACTGGAAGATTAAGAGAAAAAAGGGAAGTTAAAGATGGAGTAGGGGTGGTGTGTCTTAATGAACCAAAGTCCCGAGAATAACATCTAATATATAGCAGGTCCTCAATAAATACTTCTTGAATGAATACATCTCTGAAAAAAAATACAAGGATAAATCCCATAGCTTTTCATTATAGAAGATGATTTACAATCACTATCTAAACCAATATTAAAATAGAGTGAGTGAAATAATAATAGAACAATCTGCCATAAAATATTAAAATTAATTGCCTTTTAGTGGTTTTCTTTTTTCACCTTCCTTACATTTTAAGATGTAGTAAGTAAATATGCAATTGCATTATAACAAGAAATTCTTTGAAAAACCCTAATGGAAACTCATGTCAATTTTGTCTAACATTTCCATTCACTCTTGGAAGGCAAGGGGGTAGAAGGGGGGGGGATTTTTTAAAAGCAATTCACTGCAATATTCTTCATTATTAAATAGGCATGTAATACAGCTTATTTCTTTGCTTTTCAAATTTGGTACCACTAAGATGCATAAAATTTGAATGACTTTATAAATTATCTGGTTTACAGAAGGATGCAGCATTTTAAGAAAAGAAAGAGATTCTTAACTAAGACATGTTTTTTAAAAAATCTACAGAGAAACCACAAAAGGAGAAAGTGTGGAAAAACAAATTATGGCACACACACAAACTAAATATGAAGAAAGAAAATCTTCTGCAGAGAACTTTGCAGGAAACAAATTTATAATAATGACCACTGATAAAATGGAATTTCAGTGTAAGAACCAAAAAATATCCTTCATTTCCATCTTTTTCATCTGTAAAATCAAGAGTAATAATGACAAACCCTTAGTGGTCACAATGCCAGGCATTGTTTGAAGCACTTTATATATCTTATAAATAGGTGATAATATATAACTAATTCTAATACAACTTTTTTTAAAAACTGCATGTATGCTGGATTTTAATAAGCCATGAGAAAACAATATTGTAAGTAACCTGCTCATTGGGTAATTTTTCCTTAAAGATATGCTTCTCTCATAATCTGATAAGAAAATGTTAGTGTTTCCTTAAAACATTTTAAATGGGGCCATTTAAACAACAAACGGGAAACTAAGATTCAACTATAATTGCAAATACTTATCAAAGAATACCTTGTAAGGAGAAACACAGTGGTGTTCTACTGACACGATCTTATTGATTAAACAATGTATAAAACAATGTCTTATCTAAAGACACCTAAGCTATTTCTTGAACACTTGAGTTTCCTTTAAGGTAAACATTCTGTAATGTAGCAAATGATTTAGCAGCTTTATATGAATGGAATTACTGTTAAAAAGGAAACATAAATGTGTCAGATTGCAAACCTCTTACAGTCCCATCATTAAAGGAAACAGCATAACAATAAACCATCTGAAAATATGTGAGCTGTTCAGGAATATATAGAAGCCACAGCTGATCTCCTACTTAGTGGTAGGTAATGCATTAGGTCACATGTGCAGGGTTTAAAACCACGAAGATCTAACACTGATTCACATGAAAAGCACCTCTTACAAGCAGGTTTTCCTATTAAATAAAACTTCAGAGGAAAAAAGGTTGATGACTAAATATAACGGAAAACTTTTGCTATGAAGTCAGTCATTCTTTGAATTTTCATCCTAAAAGGACTTTTATTCTCTTTCTAACCATTACTGAAAGAATGTAGCATCAACACAATGTGAAAAAAGATCAGTATAATCAAAAGAATCTGCGGAAACTCATCTTCCTAATTAAAATGTAATAGTAACAAAGTGAAAAATAAAATAAAATGTAATAGTAAAAGGCAAGGAATGACTTATCAGAGAATAAGACACACTTTCATAGACTATTTACTAAGTGCTTCAAATTCCTAATAAAGCACAGTATTAATGTAAATCCAAGGCATATTACCTTTACTATGTGTTTTTTTCAATTTGACACAACAAAAGATTTTACTACACGTTAATACCTTACTTTCTTGATGACTAACCCATCATTAAGTTAAATGAGAAGGAAACGAATGAACAGGTCAGAACAGAATGAACTAAAAAAAAGTTTAATTTTTAAAAAACCAACAACAAACTAAGAAACCTTTAAAAAGTGTTTTTTATGGAAAAAATTTTTCAGTAAAACAGAATATGAAAGTTCAAAAAGTCTTAATTCTTAGTCTTAATTCAAAACGTCTTATTTTGGTCCAATCTCCATGAACACTAGGAACAACTACTGAAGGCCAACTCATTAAGCACCCACTGCTAAGCTAAACCCTGGGGACACAAGGGTAATCAAAACAAGGTCTTTGACCTCAAGGAGCCTCCATTATAGTGTTAGTTTTTCTTGTAAGAATTAAATAAAAGAAATGTTAAACTCTACTGAACAAAACTCACTGGCTCCATTTCCTAGGCCTATCTCAGGACTTGGTCCACTGTGGGCACTTCATAAAAGATCCCTAAAGCAACTGAGCTGAATGGAGCTCAGCTAGAGAGAGCAACAGCATATAGGCAGAGGCCGACTGACTTCCCTCTTAAAAGTTGACCTTTCTCAAATTCCAAAGCTGAGAAAACAGAAAGATGGAGATTGAAGCTTTGTGCTCCCTCCTTGTCCTCCTAAACCACACAGCTGCAGAATCAATTCCTTCCAAGAAACTTCCTGGGTACCAGTTCTGTGGTGACCTGGGAGACAAAGTCAGATGATTCTGTACCACAGGAAGGATTACCAGGCTGTTTCAGCTACAAGTTTAATAACTATGAGAATGGGTTTTGACTCCAATTTTTCAACTGTATCTATATATCTGGAAACAAGAAAGTTGGCCAGATGGTACTGACGACTCCAAGTAACTGCATTTCAATTCTGGTCCAAAAAATCAGAAAGAATCTGAAAACAAGTAACTTCACAGAAAATTTCCCATAAACAGGGAAAGGAGATGGGGGAACAATATACACTGTTTGGGGCTTCCCTGATAGCTCAGTTGGTAAAGAATCCACCTGCAATGCAGGAAACCCTGGTTCCATTCCTAGATCTGTCAGAGCAGGAAAGGCTCCCCACTCCAGTATTCTTGGGCTTCCCTGGTGGCTCAGCTGGTGAAGAATTCTACGGCCATGCAGGAGACTGGGTTCAGTCCCTGGGTTGGGACGATCCCCTGGAGAAGGGAAAGGCTACCCACTCCAGTATTCTGGCCTGGAGAATCCCATGGACTGTACAGTCCATGGGGTCACAAAGAGTCGGACATGACTGAGAGACTTTCACTTTTTTTCTTTCATACACTGTATGGGGTATGCATGTGTGTGTAAATCAATACTATTATTCTTACATCAATAATTACATGTCTTTGGTATATATTTGTATATGTGTAAATACATGTGTGAAAGTATACCCGTATATGCTCAAAGGCTCAGTTGTGTCCAACTCGGCAACCCCATGGACTGTAGCCCGCCAGGCTCCTCTGCCCTTGGAGAAGGAAATGGCAACACACTCTAGTAGTCTTCCAGGCAAGACTACTAGAGTGTGTTGCCATTTCCTTCTCCAAGGGATCATCGCTACCCAGGGATCGAACCGGGGTATACTGCATTGAAGATGGGTTCTTTAGCTAGTGAGCCATGGCCGGGGGATGGAGCGACTAGCGGGGGGGGGGGGGGGGGTATGCAGTAAATATGTAAGTATACTTGTATACTTGTGCATAAAACTCTTTAGACACACTATAATGCAGATAGAATGAAATATCCATTTTCCAATTGTATCAGTTAAAAAGCTGTGCTGAATCTACAGAATTATCCAAGAATTTGCTAGTTTTATTTCCTAAAAATAAAGAAAATATTCAGTGGAACCTTCGTATAATTGATCTTTTTTCAGTATAAAGAATTTTTTTTAAAAATCCCTGATAGTTTAACAAATACAGAGCTATAATATGTCAACCAATCTATTAGTAAAAGTTCACTGCCAAACAATAGGGAAATAAACCCAAGGGTCCACATAATATAGGCAGGAACTTTAGTACCTACTGACTCAATAAAGCTAAGTCAGAGAGAAATGAGAAGCTCCAAACCTATATTCTAGAATATTATACTACCTGGACCAGCTCCCGCCATCACTCTGTATGTTTGTGTGTATGTACTTAACAGGGGGTGTGAGAAAACCAGAGAGGTTTATTGGTGGTACTCACCATTTGCCTATCTTCCTATGAACTGACCAAACCATAGCGAGTAGATTTGTTTGTTTAAATACTGGCAGGGCCAATAGAGGTGAAGCAGGCGAGGAGTCCAGGCTATAAGCCTCCTTTCCAACAACTTCTTTATCAGGTGATATTTACAATGAAAAGACACCTTACAGGAAACCTGAAGACAAACCCCAGGGATTAAAACTAACTTCTACATGTATCCATATATTATACTATATTTAGAAATACTTTCTGATAAATTACAGACAACACAACACTAGAAGTAACGGTCTCTGCAAATTAATTCAAACTGAACTAAAGAAAGATGAATATGTCACAATAGTAAGTCCCCAGTGATCTGATTTTAGTTTTCAAATCAGGCCCAGTCCCGCCAAGTCCTTGAGACGTCAGCCAGCAACATCTAGGATCACATCCTTCAGGACCCAAAACAGTGTAAAAAACATCCCTCAGAACAGTGTCAAAAAGGGATGTGAAAACCAGAAACCAGACATAAATGGCACAGTCAACATACGTGCACACTGGAAAGTTACCAGAAATCGGAAGATACTTATAGTCTTAAAATCCAAATGACTGAAACAAAGGCAATGTCTTAAGAAAATGCAACAGTGAACAAAAAAAAAGAATGACACAGAATTTATCTGACATTTATAGACTCCCTACAAGACTCAAGGCCCCCTGTGGAAGTGAAGATGAGTGCCTGGGAGCACAATACTGCCAGTGTAAGAGGAGACCTCAGGCAGGAGCCACTGACTCTACCAGCTGACGGAGGATGCAGAACAGGCTTTGAAAAGCAAGGAGTGGGGTGGGATCTTCCGGCAGAAGACACAAAGCACAGGTAAGGAAAAGCCCTTGGGGAGCAGTAACTTGTATAGGATAGCGAGCAGGTGTGTAATAAGGACTGGTGGGTCATGCAGGTGGGGCGTGGGTGGATGCTGGAGCCCAGCTACAGGGAACAAGGAAGAACAGCCTGAAGAGCTGTGACATCAAACACGAGGCTCTGGGGAGAATTCAATCAGTGTGAGCTGTAAAGCGAACAGTGGAACTTACGCACAGTGGAACTTAGGAAAAGACCCACTAGGAGGTCACTGCAATAGTGTGGAAGGATGGGAAAAAGAAAAAGGCTAGAAAGATTAAGAAGTGGATTCAGTAACAGGGCTGAAAGGCCTTACGGGAGATTAGTGGATGGGGCTTACACAACTGAACCTGAGTGCTGACAGAGAAACCCAAGATGAGATCAATGGTGGACACTGGTGAAACGAGGAGCCAGGAGTTCAATGCTTGGGCTACCGTCTGCTTTTCCCCATTAACAGGATCTGTGAACTTGATGATTTTGTTTGGTTATCTGTAGACTAAGGATATTAGACATCAAGGTCTCATAAGCCTTTTCCAACACTAAAGCTCCAGAATTCTGAGGTTCCAAGTTTTAAATTTTATTGGCTGAGAGAACTCTGGTACAAGAGGCAGACAAGGAAGTCAAGAGGTGTGCTTTGAAACAGAGTACATCCCAGGTATCTGTGAAACCACAGATGCTTCAAATAATGATTTTAAACTGACTAGAGATTCAGTTCAGTTCAGCCGTGTCCGACTCTTTGTGACCCCATGAACCGCAGCACGCCAGGCCTCCCTGTCCATCACCAACTCCCGGAGTTCACCTAAACTCATGTGCATCGAGTCAGTGATGCCATCCAGCCATCTCATCCTCGGTCGACCCCTTCTCCTCCTGCCCCCAATCCCTCCCAGCATCAGGGTCTTTTCCAATGAGTCAACTCTTCGCATGAGGTGGCCAAAGTACTGGCGTTTCAGTCTCAGCATCAGTCCTTCCAATGAACACCCAGGACTGATCTCCTTTAGGATGGACTGGTTGGATCTCCTTGCAGTCCAAGGGATTCTCAAGAGTCTTCTCCAACACCACAGTTCAAAAGCATCAATTCTTCAGCGCTCAGCTTTCTTCACAGTCCAACTCTCACATCCATACATGACCACTGGAAAAACCATAGCCTTGACTAGACAGACCTTTGTCAGCAAAGTAATGTCTCTGCTTTTCAATATGCTATCTAGGTTGGTCATGACCTTTCTTCCAAGGAGTAAGTGTCTTTTAATTTCATGGCTGCAATCACCATCTGCAGTGATTTTGGAGCCCCCAAAAATAAAGTCTGACATTGTTTCCACTGTTCCCCCATCTATTTCCCATGAAGTGATGGGACCAGATGCCATGATCTTCATTTTCTGAATGTTGAGCTTTAAGCCAACTTTTTCCCTCTCCTCTTTCACTTTCATCAAGAGGCTTTTTAGTTCCTCTTCACTTTCTGCCGTAAGGATTGTGTCATCTGCATATCTGAGGTTATTGATATTTCTTCTGGCAATCTTGATTCCAGCTTATTCTTTCTTGGGTTGCAACAGGTGTTAGTGCAAAGAGTGAAGTTACTGGATATCCCTAAGCTTCATCACATTCAATCCATGAAACAGAAGCTCTACTTGGGAGGATGAGAGATATAAAGAGCTGGGCATTACATCTGGCTGGAAAGAGTATAGCTTGTGACTGGCAGCTTCCATACAGATGACTCTACAGGTGATCTTATTTTAAGGTTTCCATTCTCCCTTACTGATGCTGTCAGGCAAGATATCTTACTTTGAAAGAAAAAAAAAAAAAAATAACGAGAAAAAAGTTTTATTATCATAATCTGTGGTGCCAGCAAATTTTTGCAACATTGGACATTTCATTAACAGTTATGGAGATAACCAAGATGGGTAAAATGGACTAGAATGGGCGAATTTAATTCAGATGATCATTGTATCTATTACTGTGGGCAAGAATCCCTTAGAAGAAATGGAGTAGCCGTCATAGTCAACAAGAGTCCGAAATGCAGTACTTGGGTGCAGCCTCAAAAACGACAGAATGATCTCTGTTTGTTTCCAAGGCAAACTATTCAACATCCCAGTAATCCACATCTATGCCCCAATCATTAATGCCAGAGAAGAAGCTGAACAGTCCCATGAAGACCTACAAGACCTTCCAGAACTAACACCAAAAAAAGATGTCCTTTCCATCACCATGGAAAGTGAAAAGTGAAGTTGCTCAGAAATCATAGAGAAATGATTTTTTAAATCCATCTGAAATGTTTTTCTAGCCCAGACAGTTCCTCTAGCTCCTGATTCACAGACCACCAATGTCTTTCATTCTTCTGGCATCCCTATAGTGTCAACAAGGACACTATACATTCAAATCATTGTGCCAGAGACCAGTGGGTTGTCCTTGGCACTTCCTTTCTCATCACTAAGTGAAGTTATTCAGTCGTGTCCGACTCTTTGCGACCCCACGTACTGTAGCCTACCAGGCTCCTCTGTCCATGGGATTTTCCAGGCAACAATACTGGAGTGATGGGGAGGGAGGTGCAGGATGGGGGACACACGTACACTCATGGCGGATTCATGTGGATGTATGGCAAAACCAACACAATATTGTAAAGTAATTAGCCTCCAATTAAAATAAATAAATTTATATTAAAAAAAAAAAAAGAATACTGGAGTGGGTTGCCATTTCCTTCTCCAGGAGATCTTCCCGACCCAGGGATTGAAGCCGGGTCTCCCACATTGTAAGCAGACGCTTTACAGTCTGAGCCATCAGGGAAGTCCTTTCTCTCTTCACTAGCTAGTAGCCAATTCTAATAAGTCAATCTGCTCTCCTTGCTATTTCTTCAACCTATTGCTCTGCATTGTGCCCCTAATCCAAGCTCCTATTACCTTCCATCTGAACAACTGCAAGAGCCTGACATCTTTCTCCCACCTCCTTCCCATTCCCCCCAACACAAATTTCTGAGAGGAACCAGACTCAGTATTAGAACAGTAGTTCCGCAAATGAAACAACAGTGAGTGGTCACCTTCTACATAAAGGTTTCTATTATTTTTATGATAAAACACAACATGATTCCCTGGTCTTCAAGACTCTGCATGCACTGCTCACTTCAAGCCACCTGACCTTGCTCCAGGCTCTAAGCCACACTGGCCTTACCTGCTGAGAGCCTTCATACAGGATCCCCGTCCAGACTATTCAGCCGTCACTGAACCCCCTTTCATCTAACCAGTATTCCTACCTTGGAATTCAGACTCAATAGCACTACCTCCAGGAGAAGGCAATGGCACCCCACTCCAATACTCTTGCCTGAAAAATCCTATGGGCAGAGGAGCCTGGTAGGCTGCAGTCCATGGGGTCGTGAAGAGTCGGACACGACTGAGCGACTTCACTTTCACTTTTCACTTTCCTGCACTGGAGAAGGAAACGGCAACCCACTCCAGTGTTCTTGCCTGGAGAATCCCAGGGATGGCGGAGCCTGGTGGGCTGCCGTCTATGGGGTTGCACAGAGTCGGACACAACTGAAGTGACTTAGCAGCAGTAGCAGCAGCAGCACTACCTCCAAGAAAATGCCACTAACTGATGGCAGATAAGAGCAGGAGTCACAACTCAGACACTTTCACAGTATGTGTGCTTCCCCTCTGAGGCACTCATGTTCACGTTAGCGTCTGTTTCACTGACCCGACCATGAGCAAAGCCAAAGCTAAGGGTAGGGTCATACTTGCCTTGTTAATGAACACCCCCTATGCACAGTGCCTTGTGCCTATGAAAGACTGTGTACTTCAAGTCAATCAGTGACCTAACCATCCACCCATCAATCTGTGATACCTTGTGTAGCTGGATTTGACTCCTGATACACAAACAGGGTAGGGCTTATCATCGCACCCTTCCCTGGAACTATTTTCTTTTACACTAATAATCTTTTCTTCTTTGTTGAATATATACTCCAGTCTCCCACAAACTAGTAACTGGATGAGTGTTCAGAGAGAAATGCCTGCATTTAAACTATGAAAACATCAAAGAAAACTAAGAAAACTTTACAGGGGGTTAACACAACCCTCCAAAACAAAGAAAAACCGGGCGTGGAAAGCCAACTATTAAGCTGAGTGGTGATATAGACTAAAGGAAGAATGAAAGCACCCAAAGACAGCTCAAAATTTCCATCAGTTTCTCTTAACTTGCCCTTTAAGTTTACCAGACCTGGTTTTAGACAACCAATCTCAGACAGTAATGCAAGTACACTCACAGATGAGCGCCAGAGAGCTAAAGCCTAGAAAAGAGTAAGGCCATGTACAGATCCCTGAGCATTCAAACCATTCTGCCTTTAAGATACGATCAAATTCCGAGATGAAAGGATGATGGAATTCTCAAGTGACTGGCTTGCCTGTGGGTTTTTTCTCATTTTGTTTTATTATGAAACCTCCTCAACCATGATATATGCTCATAGATACACATATCAGTTATGATTCAACAAGCTCCTGTGTGCAGAATGTCCTAGCATGGGGACCAGAACACAGTAGGTATTGGATTTAAATGCATGTTTTGCTAGATCAAAACCACATACATGCTGTAGTTTGGAAAGCTGCAGGAAAGAACACAGTCAACTGCTGCCTCTCTTTCCTGGCTGGCATTTCCTGCCACAGCCACAGTGAGGGATCACGACCCTTGCGCCTTTGGAGCCATCCCAGAGGAGTCCCATTTTACATGGGTTAGGCTCTGCAGGTCTGCAGGGGAACTTAAGCGACCACAGGATCCTTCTCTATTTACTAGGACTTCTTGCCAGAAATCAAGGCAGCTAAGAAGAGGAGAAAGCCTGGATTTGTGGTCAGGAGTCCAGCACGGCATCCACGGCACAAGCAGGTGAATGTGGAGGCACCGTGAGCAGAACCACGGTTGCTCCTTGCTATTCTTGCCACCTCACCTGACAGGTGGCCAAAGTTAGCCTGTCCAAGAGTGAGAAATGAGAAATTCTTTGTCTCTATGTCTTCGTGAATGTCCTTATGAATACAGAGGTAGAAATACAGAGACACTGAGCAAAATGAGGAACTGAGGACTGATCTCTCCAGCATACCTAAACTACTAACAGAATCTAAACTTGCGTGAAACCCCACTCCTATGTGAGTAGCTAACAGAGACAGAGGTCCCATCTTTGAAGAACCCCATGCTCTTCGAGATATTTGATCTGGAAGACATTCTAAGCACTTCAACTGTTCCATAAACAGGAACCATCAAAGCCTTTTCCCTGTGGCAATGCCATTAGCTAAACAATTCTCTCCAATCTCACCATTTCACTCATCAAGCTAAGCACAAGTGACGTGAGCACAAAGATAGCTCTCTGTACAGGGGGTCAGAAGAAGACTCCAATGGGTCTGTGGGTCTCAAATACATGATGGACGTGAGCGCTCTCCCATATCCTTGAGAAAGGGGAAGCTGTTTTATTTTGTTGTGTTTTTCAATATAATAAATTAAAAGTAAGATACACAAAAAGTCCCTTTATGCCAGGACACTTAAATAAAATCACAAAAAAGTTTCACACCCTCTACAGCACCTAAAGAATTTACATAAGCTGAAATGAAGCTGTTAAAGGAACATACTGACCTGGGAAAAGAATAACTGCTTTTCCTAAACAACAGTATTTTGAGAATACTGCGATGTGCCAAGGGCATCAATCAGCACTTAACCTCCTGTCATGTTCGGCAGAGCTGTGTTAAGTCACTCAATTATACAAAAGAACATTTCTTATAAAGTAAGCTACAGTTTGAAGATGAACTAAAATAGAATTTTGCTAAAAATATTTCAGACAAAAAGGATCAAGGACCTACTGTAAAGCACTAGAAACCCTGCTCAATGTTAAACGGCAGGCTGGAAGAAGGGAGTCTGGGGGAGAATGGATACACGTATATGGATCTCTGAGTCCCTTTGCTGTCCACCTGAAACTATCACATTGTTATCGGCTGTATGGCAATACAAAATAAAATGTTTAATTTTTTTTTTAAAAGGGATCTCTTCAACAAGAAAAAACCAATGAGTACATGCTTTTTGGGAGGAGGGTGTTACCAATTTGTTCTACCAGTTTGGATGGAAGTATCTACTAAGTTAAATAGTCAGCCCTTTGTTTCTGTGGATTCAATCAATCAAGGATGAAAACTATTTGGGGAGTGAGGAAAGAATTCCAGGAAGTTCCAAAAGTGAACTCTGAATTTCCTGGCAACTATTTACATATCATTTACATAGTATCTACAATTATTTACATAGCATGTACATTATACTAAGTATTATTAAATACTTAAGTATTACTTAAAGTATACAGGGCTTCCCTGGTGGCTCAGTGGTAAAGAATCTGCTTACCAATGCAGGAGACACAGGTTTGAGTCCCTGGACCAGGAAGATCCCACATGCCTCGGAGCAACTAAGCCCACGCACCACAGCTATTCAGCCTGTGCCCTAAAGCCCAGGAGCCGCCAACTTCTGAGCCACATGCTGAACTCTGTGACCTGGAACCTGTGCTCAACAAGAGAAGCCACTGCAATGAGAGGTCCGTGAACTGCAACTAGAGAGTTGCCCCTGCTTGCCTCAACTAAAGGGAAGTCTGCACAGCAATGAAGACCCAGCACAGCCTAAATAAATAAATAATTCTTAAAAGTAAAAAAAAATAAAGTATATGGGAGACACACCTGAAACCCATATAATATTGTACATCAACTGTAACTCAATTAAAAAGAAACAAAAGTACATGGGAAGATATGCACAGATTATATGCAAATACTACACCATTTCATGTAAGACACATGAGTAGGCACAGATTTTGGTATCCTCAGGGAGGGGTCGTGGAACCAAACCACCACAGATAACAAGAGATGACTGGGTAAGATACCATCTTCCCTATTACACAGCATTTCCACTCCTACGTATGAGTACCTAAACTCACAAAGAATCATGCGCAAGAGTGTTCATAACAATTTAATCCAAAAGAGCCAAAAAATGCCAACAACCCAAATATCTATCAACAGGAGAACCAATACACAAATTGTGCCATATTTATACAATTGAATAAAAGAAAAAAAAAAAAAGACTACTGATACTACATACACAACACTGCTGAATCTCAGAGTGAAAGAATGCTGACATAAAAAGAACACATAAGGTGTGATTCTACGATTTGAAGGCCAAGAAGAGATCAAAACATCTATAATGAAAGTTAAAAGAGTGATTAACTCCTGGGGACAGGAGTGAAAACATGAAATGAGAAGGGGCCCCAGAGAGCCTTTGAGGGATGAAAACGTTCTGTATGTTCATCTGGCGACTATGGGGATACGTACCAAAGTGCAACTCACCAAGCTATACACTTAAGATCTGTGCAGTGTGAAATATGCATATTATAGCTCAAGGAAGAAAAATGAGTACAGTCCTTTTTATAAAAGCAAAGGAAAAAAATAGCAATGGAAAGGGAAATGATACATTTCTCTAGATACAAGTATAAAACTGCCATGCAGAACAAAAATGTATTACAGAAAAGTAAAAAGCAACAGACACAACTAGGTAGGCATTTACAATGTACATGGTATCCTAAATATGTACCTCTAAGAACATAAAGAGAATAATACACCTCAAACATAAAATTAACAAAGGAAGTCACTAAGTGAAAGTGAAAGTCCCTCAGTCATGTTTGACTCTTTGTGACCCCATGGACTATAGCTTGCCAGGCTCCTCTGTCCATGGAATTCTCCAGGTCAAAATACTGGAGCGGGTAGCCGTTCCCTTCTCCAAAGGATTTTCCCAACCCAGGGATCAAACCCAGCTCTCCCGCATTGCAGGTGGATTCTTCTACCAACTGAGCCGCCAGGGAAGCCCAGTAATACTGGAGTGGGTGAAGAAGTGAAGTCGCTCAGTCGTGTCGGACTCTTTGTGACCCTGTGGACTGTGGCCTGCCAGGCTCCCCTGTCCATGGGATTCTCCAGGCAAGAATACTGGAGTGGGTTACCATTTCCTTCTCCAGGGGATCTTCCCGATCCAGGGATCTAACCCGGGTCTCCCGCATTGGAGGCAGACGCTTTAACCTCTGAGCCACCAGTAGCCTATCCCTTCTCCAGCGGATCTTCCCAACCCAGGAATTGAAACGGGGTCTCCTCCACTGCAGGTGGATTCTCTACCAGCTGAGCCACGTGGAATGTCACTAGGTTTTCCTCAACGGGAACACTGACACATCGACATGGACCCCGAGCAGTAACCTCAAGCTGAGTAAGTATTCCAGGTATACTTACTCAGCTTGAGTAAACATGGACTGTAACAGGCCCCAAATCACATTCAGCCAAAGAAGTCCACCGTCATCCTACACAGAATCAGTCATCTTCCTGGTAGCAAGTTTAAGAAATGCAATACTTTGGTTTTATTTTCTTGCCCCCTAGAAGTGGCCGACAACATTTTCCCAAGCAACATCAGAAGACTGAGGTAGGATTTCTCGCTTCCTCCACTAGAGGCTGCCAACCTCAGCTGCCTGGTACTGCAGCTGGGTGGGGGTAGGGGAGAGATTACCTGCTCCTTCCCCTTGCAGTGGGTCCCCTTGCAGGTGACTTCTGCCACATCTCCATGAAGATTCTGGGATGTGGATGAGTTTCGTGCCAACACTTTGTACTCATACAGGGCCCAGAGCACAGATGGGTTTTTCTGAGCACTCCTACTCCTGTGCCACCTTTAAACCCTGTCAGGAGGAGACTCTTTCAGGTCTCTTGCCCTGCCTCCAAATCTTTTTTCTAATTCTAACTACCTGGTGGGGTGACACAGGATGATCACAGGAATGGGTGCAGATGCTCCTGGAACCTAAGTCTTTCAGGAATCCTAAACTCTCATGATCAACACTGACCCTTTAAGAATGTGTTAAGATTTCAGTGATTTCCTTCTTACCTACTCTTGTGTGTCACCTCTTTCTTGTGTACCAAAGGTCAAATAGTCTGTGTCCATCCAGTCTCTTCCTGTGACCCCGTGTAATTCAGTTTCCCCAGATGCCTTACAATCTCAGCTCTAATGGCATCAAGAAAAAGAACTATGATTTTATATGTTATCTGGCTTTTTTCCTCCTTGTGGCTTTTTATATCCTAAGTGAAAAGGCACTTGAGAAAATACTGTGAAAGGAATGAAAATGAAAACATATCATATTAGAGTTTGGGAGATTTGGGCTAATTTGGTGCCAGGGGTAAATTTATAAATTCAAATGCTTATAAGAGGAGGGGAAAAAAAAAGATCTACAAATCAACGACCTAAGCTTCTAACTTAAGAAACTGGAAAGACAACAGCAAAGTAAACCCAAGAGTAAAGGAAAAAGGGAAATGATAAAGAAAGAAGCAGAAATCAGTGAAATACAAAACAGATTTAAAAAATACATAAAACCAATTATTTCAAAATTGTTTCTTTGATCAACAGATCTCTTCAAGAGATCAACCTCCAGCTATACTGACCAAAAAGAGAAAAGACACAAATTTCAGTACTGGGAATGAAAGACGGAGTATCACATTAAAAAGATAAGACAAACAACTCGGATGAATGGAAAAATTCTTGAAAAAGTACAACTTTATAAAACTGACAAAAGCTAAAGAGAACACTTTGGTAGTCCTATATTTATCAAATATATTGAATTTATCAAAAGCCTTCTCACAAAGAAAACCTAGGTCTAGGTGGCTTTACTGTTGAACTCTACCAAACAATAAAAAAGAATTAATACTAATGGGATCTCCATTTACTGATACCAAATCCAAATAAAGATATTTCAAGAGAAATCTACAGATCAGTATTATTCCTTGTGAACACAGATGTAAAAATTCCTAACAAAATATTAGTAGGCTGAATGTAGAAATATATAAAAATGATAGCACATCATGAGCAAGTGAGGTTTGGCCTAGGAATATAAGGTTTGTTCATCCTGAAGTAAAAAAAAAAAACTGTAACAGAATAAAGGAAAAACATATGATAATTTCAACAGATGCAGAAAAAGTTTGTTTTTTTTTAATGAAACAAATTAGGAATGGTAGGAAACTTTTCTAATCTCAGAAAGAACATTTATAAGAAGCATACAGCTGACTTAACGGCAAAAGATCATGTGCTTTCTCCTTGAGACTGGGAAAATCAAGGATGTCCACTCTTACACATCTATTTGACATTTTATTGGACGATCTAGCCAGTACCAAGACAAGGAATAAAAGGAAAAAAAAAGAATGCTTACTGGAACAGAAAAGTAAAAAATTAAGAAGACTGACAATTACCAGGCGCTGGCAAGGACGTAGAGCAGCTAAAAGTCTATACGCATAGTTGGCAGAAGTGTACTATGGTACAATCACTTTAGAAAAGAATCTGGCAGTTTCTTAAAAAGTTACATACCACACGGCCCATCTATTCCACTTTTAGGTATTTGCCCAAAAGAAGTTAAACATTCACACACAGATCTGCATAAGAATGCTTACAGTTCCTTTATTTATAACAGGCAAAAAATGATAACTCACATGTCAATCTACAGGAAAGTAGACAAACCGTGATCTACTTATTCATTTGAATACCACTCAACAACAAAAGTAATGTGCTGATACAGCAAGCAGTGTGGATGGACTTCAAAAACATTAAATTGAGTAAAAGAAGCCAGACCCCAAAGATAACATACTGTATGATTTCATTTATTATAAATTCTTCCAAACACACAAACTAGATCTAAAGTGCTAGGTAGCCGATTAGTACTTGACTGGGCTGAGGATGGAGATTTTATTATGAAAAACATTTCTAGGGTTGATGAAAAGGACAGGACTTTCCCCATAGTTCAGCTGACACTCCGATACTTTGGCCACCTAATCTGAGGAGTCGACTCACTGGAGAAGACCCCGATGCTGGGAAAGATTGAGGGTGGGAGGAGAAGTGGGGTGACAGAGGATGAGACTGTTGGATGGCATCATCGACTCAATGGACATGAGTTTGAACACACTCTGGGAGATGGTGAAGGACAGGCAAGTCTGGTGTGCTGCAGCTCGTGCTGTTGCAAAGAGTCGGACATGACTGAACGATTGAACAATAACAACAGTGGTAAAGAATCCACCTACCAATACAGGAAATATGGGTTCGATGCCTGGCCCAGGAACATCCCACATGCTGCATAGCAACTAAGACTATGAGCCACAACTATTTTTTTTAATTGGAGGATAACTGTTTTGCCATATTGTGCTGGTTTCCACCATATATCAACATGAATCAGCCACAGGAATAGGTATGCCCCCTTCCCCTCGAACCTCTCTCCCATCTCCCACCCCATCCCAACCCCCTGGGTCATCAGAGAGCACTGGGCTGAACTCCCTGTGTCACACAGCAAATTCCCACTGGCTATCTACTGTTCAAGAAAGTGAAAGAAAGTGAAGTCACTCAGTCGTGTCTGACTCTTTGTGACCCCATGAACTGTAAGCCTACCAGGCTCCTTCATTCATGGGATTTTCCAGGCAAGAACACTGGTGTGGGTTGCCATTTCCTTCTCCGAGGGATCTTCCCGACCCAGGGACTGAACCCAGGTCTCCCGCACTGTAGGCAGATGCTTTATTTTACATATTACGGTTAATGCATATGGCTACATGCTACTCTCTCAATTCATCCGACCCTCTCCTTTTCACAGTGTTCACAAGCCTGTTCTCTATGTCTGAGGCTCCAGTTGCTGTCCTGCAAACAGGTTCATCAATACCATCTTTCTGGATTTCAGATACATGTGTTAACATACAATATTTGTCCTTCTCTTTCTGACTTACTTCACTCTGTACAATAGGCTCTAGGTTCATCTACCTCATTAGGACCGACTCAAATGTGCTTTTTTTTATAGCTGAGTAATATTCCATTGACTATATATACCATAATTTCTGTATCCATTCACCTGTTGATGGACATCTAGGTTGCTTCCATGTCCTTGTTATTGTTAAAAGTGCTGCAATGAACATTGGGTACATGCGTATCTTCCAATTGTGGTTTTCTCACAGTATATGCTCAGTAGTGGGATTGCTGGGTCACATGGTAGTTCTATTCCTAGTTTTTTAAGCACTCTCCAGACTGGTCACCATAGTGGTTGCATCAACTTACATTCCCACCAACACCACAAGAGGCTTGATGGCCTTTCTGACCAGTTTGAGTTGATACCTCATTGTAGTTCTGATTTGCTTTTCTCTCATAATAAGTGATGCTGAGCATCTTTCCATGTGTTTGCTGGCCATTTGTATATCTGCTTTGGAGAAATGTCTGTTTAGGTTTTCTGTTCATTTTTCTGTTGGGTTGTTTTTCTGACATTGAGCTGTATGAGCTGCTTGTATATTACAGGGATCAATCCCTTGTTAGTCATTTCCTTTGCAATTATTTTCTCCCATTTTGAGTTGTCTTTTAACCTTGTTTGTTGTTTCTTTTGCTGTGCAAAAGGTTTTAATTAAGTCCCAAATGTTTACTTTTATTTTTATTTCCATTACTCTAGAAGGTGAGTCAAAGAGGATCTTTCTGTGATGTATGTCAAAGAATGTATTGTCTATATTTTCCTCTAAGACCTTTACAGTTTCTGGCCTTACATTTAAATCTTTAATCCATTTTGAGTTTATTTTTGTGTACAGTGTTAGAAAATGTTTTAGTTTCATTCTTTCACATGCAGCTGTCCAGTTTTCCCACCACCACTAACAAGTGGTTGTCTTTTCTCCATTATATAATATTGCCTCCTCAAAACTAAGGTGCCCATAGGAGTGTGGGCTTATCCCTGGGCTCTCTATCTTGTTCCACTGGTCTGTATTTCTGTTTTTGTGCCAATACCATACTGTCTTAATGACTGTAGCTTTGTAGTATAGACTGAAGCCAGAAAGGTTGATTCCTCCAGCTCCATTCTTTCTCAAGACTGCTTTGGCTATTTGGAGCCTTTTGTGTTTCCATATAAATTGTGAAATTTTTTGTTCTAGTTTTGTGAAAAATACCATTGGTACCTCCATAGGAATTGCACTGACTCTATAGATTACCTTGGGTAGTATGGTCATTTTCACAATATTGATTCTTCCAATCCAAGAACATGACATATGTCTCCATCTGTTTGCATTGTCTTTGATTTCTTTCATCAGTGTCTTACAGTTTTCTGCATACAGGTCTTTTGTCTTTTTAGGTAGGTTTAAAGTGAAAGTGAAGTCTCTCAGTCACGTCTGACTCTTCGCGAACCCACGGACTGCAGCCTACCAGGCTCCTCCGCCCATGAGATTTTCCAGGCAAGAGTACTGGAGTGGGTTGCCATTGCCTTCTCCAAAGGCAACGGAGAAGGTAGGTAGGTTTATCCCTTAGTATTTTACTCTTTTTGTTGCAGTGGTGAATGGGATTGTTTCCTTCACTTCTCTTTCTGATTTTTCATTGTTAGGAAAGGAAGAGATTTCTGTCTGTTAATTTTATACCCTGCAACTTTACTGTATTCATTGACTAGCTCTAGTAATTTTCTGGTTGAACATTTAGAGTTTTCTGTGTACAGTATCATGTCATCTGCAACCAGAGTTCTACTTCTTTCCTGATGTGGACTCATTTTCTTTCTTTTTGTTTTCTGATTGCTGTGGCTAGGACTTACAAGCATTAGTTACTCAGTTACGTCCAACTCTAGAACTCCGTGGCAGTAGCTGACCAGGCTCCTCTGTCAGCTGAAGAATACTTGCATCCTTGGGTTAAATCCCACTTGACCATGATGTATAATCTTTTTAATATATTGTTGGATTCTGTTTGCTAGAATTCTGTTGAAGAATTTTGCCATCTATTTTCATCAGTTATATTGGCCTGTAATTTTCTTTTTTGTGGTATCTTTGTGGTTTTGGTATCAGGGTGATGGTGGCCTCGTATAATAATAAGTTTGGGAGTTTTCCTCCCTCTGCAATTTTCTGGAAGAGTGTGAGCGGATAGTGTTAGCTCTTCTCTAAACTTTTGGTAGAATTCACCTGTGAGGCCATATGGCCCTGGGCTTTTGTTTGTTGGCAGATTCTTGATTCAGTTTCAGTTTTGGTGCCTGTGACTGGTCTCTCTGCCATTAACTATTGCGCCTGTGCTCTAGAGCCCAGGGACAACAACTACTGAGCTCACACACTGCAGCTACTGAAGGCCGAGCGCCCTAGAGCCTGCACTCAGCAACAAGAGCAACCAATGCAAGGAAAAAAAACAGGAAGAGCAGCCCCTACTTACTGCGACTAGGGATAAGGCCACGCAGCAGGGAAGAACCAGCACAGCCAAAAATACTACTACTAAAGTTATATCAAAACAAGAGAATGTTCTCTACGGAACACTGGCACACTGGGGCCTGCAAGCCGGCTGCCTGGTTTGATGAGTCAGTTTTACTGGAACAAAGCCATGTCCACTTCTTTATGTGTTATCTACAACTGTTTTTAAACTATTAGGGCAGAACTGAGTGGTTGCAAATTAGATTTTTATGGCCTACAAGGTCAGAAACATTTACTATGTGGCCCTATACATAAAAAGTTTCTGACACCTGTTCTTCATCTCTATCTTACTCGGGATGATGAGGTTGTAAGGTTGTTTGAATATATCAAAATCTACTGAACTATATGTTTAAAACACATCTCTTGTAGGCAAATTATACCTCAATACAACTGACCTAAAAGGAGTAAGTACTTTGATGAAGATAAATCATGATGTAAAAACAAAATATGAGTTCAAGAAGTTAAAAAGTTAAGACATAGAATATAAAACAAAATGAACAAAACTGGGCTAATAAGTGGACTTCAACAACTGAAGATGTTCTTTCAGATATAAAGGATTACTTCTTTATTTTTAGGCTAGATTATCCTTTTTTATTTTTGTATAGCTGACTGGAAAATACAGTTTCAGATTAGGCAAAACTTTTAAAAAGCAAGACAACTCCACGTGGCCTCTATTAACTGTTTCTCAACATCCTCTTTCATTCCCTGTCACTCCCCGCCCCACAAGCCATCTTAAGGGAAAAGACATGCTGTCCATCTGAGAGACAGAAGAAATCTCCCCTTATTCCTAATCCTAATGTTCTGAGTAGCAACTAAATTCCTACTTCAAAAGTTCATTTTCAGTGGGAATTTTGTTTAAAAAAAAAAAGTGAGTTTTGTAACACTAAAATAATTGTGAAATTAACATTTTAATAATATAAACTGTAATAATTAACAATCAAGAAGATAAAAAGAGCTCTGGGAGGAAATTGTTTCCCACTTAATCATAAAACTTGACTAGAAATTCAGTTTGAAAAACCTGCAGAAAAGTGTTTATCAACAAATCTTGCTTTTTCAGTCATCAGCGAACATTCCAAATAACTGATGCACAGAATGAAAACTTTCTCATAGTAACTGATCATTTAACACTGAGTTGCTGGGCTCTAAACTGACTTAGGAGTTAAAGTCATGGTATATATAAAACATCACATTCTAATTCAACACTCATTTGCCCATACTTATTTGTTATGAAAACCACATGTTGGCGCTCAAGCATTTCATGGTTCGTTTGAGACAAACACGCAGAAAATTGTGGGAAACAAATAGAGCCCGAGAAGCCTGTCAAAGGCAAGATTCTCAACTCCAATGCAGCCTCAGTTATGAGGCTTTCTGAACCCTGAAAGTGTCTCTGTGGTCGAAAAGAGGTTTGTCTTAATAAGAAAACTCCACTGCAGCTTTAACGGGATTGAAAGTATAGCAACTACTCACCAGGTTTTTATTTTTATCCCTTAAGCTGGAAAACACGGATCCCATTACTTGTTTGTTGAGAGAATGTGTGCCAAAACTTTAAATGACATCTTCAACTACTTATGTGTTTAAATTGTGTAAGGTAAAAGTATCTTCTTTTAAAATGTAAAGCATATATCGAACTAGTGAATAGTGTAATGGTACTAATATAATGGACTCCCTCCTAGAAAGACAGTTTACTATACAGACAAATCATCACCATATCAGAATCAGTCCCATAACATCTTCAAAGTACATTTCAGACAACCTTGTATTTTAAAGCAAGTTCCTCCTGATAATTCTGAATTCTCTGTAACATACCACGGTTAAAGTAAGGCAAAGAGCAATGAAGTAGTCAGGAAGCTAAGCATTGAGCAAGTATAATAAAATCCACAAGAAAAACATTTTCTTAATGTAAAACCACCTTTTACCATGGTTTCCATGATCCCACAAGTTAAATAATAACTGGCTTCCTCGTTCCTTCCCTAGAATCACTCATACCCTGACCTACCCACTGATCACACAATCCAAATGAACAGACCTTTAAGGAACCCCAATAATTTGTTAAGCGTTAGGACAAATAAAGAAGTCAAAAGAGATGCAAACCCCTACACTGAAGGCCTTCCCACACTGTGGGGGATACCCAACAAGCTACTGGCACTCTACACTATAGCACTCTGGGAGCCCAGGGCAGGAGGGCTGGAGCTGGAAGACTTCCTAGAAGGGGGACTACTGCAGCGGGCTCAGGATGTATCGACCCTTACCATCCTTTAGAGGACAAGGAAAGTACTCTGAATGGAGAGAATGGAATAAGCTTTGGCCTGCATCATAATCTTCTGGATTACAACACACACTCTGAGCCCTATCTCCAGGGCCTGAAAATGTGCATTTAAGTTAATTTACCAGAGTATGTTGATGCTCTTGGTCCATGGAGCAACTCTAAAAACCACTGGTAAAAGCAGATGTGTATAACCTGTTTGGAGAATCCCATTATTTTTCCATCATTGGACAACAAATTGGCCTTAATTTATAACAAGCTCATTTTTTCTTCCCCCAAACTATTTCTATTTTGTTTACTTTTTTTTTTAGCTGCACTACACACACTTTAACCATCATGACAAATGGGATAAAAATGACCTATGTTAACACAGAAAAGAATTAAGGGTCTAATAATATTTTACATAAAATATTTTTAAACGCAACAACTGTTTTTGATTGTTGAACTCAGGGCATTTTAAAACAAAGTTTAAAGATTTCAGAAACAAATTATCGTCAACTTATTTTTAAACATTTAAGTGTTTTATATCACTTCACACCTACTAGGATGGCAATAATCAAAAACAGAAACAAATGTTGACATCAATCAGAACTCTCCTATGGTGCTGGTGGGAATTAAAATGGTAGAGCCATTGTAAAAAAACAAACAAACAAAAAAAAAGCTTTGTGGTTTCTCAGAAGGCTAAACAGAGAATTACTGGATGACTCAGCAATTCCACTGTAAGGTATATACTGAGATGAGTGGAAAGCAGTCTCGAACAGGTACTTGTACACCGACTGTCACTGCATGCCAGAGTCTGAACGTTCACGTTTCCTCAATGTTCACATGCTGGAATCCTAATGCCAAATTTGATGGTTTTGGAAGGTGAGGGCTTTGAAGGTGATTAGGTCACGAGCATGAAGCCTTCATGAATCAAATTAGCACTTTTAGATGCCACAGAACTCCCTAGCTCCTTCCATCCACGGAGGCTCCAAGAAGTCTGCCACCCAAAAGGGGGCCCTCACCTGACTGTGCTGACACCCCCATCTTGGATTTCCAGTCTTCAGAACTGTACTACATCTCTGCTGTTTACAAGACTTCCAGACTATGACATTTTTGTTACACAGGCCGAATCTAAGACACAACAGCCAAAAGATGGAAACAACTCAAATGTCCATCAATAGGTGGTTATTTAAACAAAATACAGTATATACCTACAATGGGATATCATTCAGCCACAAAAAGGAATGACATGAACACAAAAGGACAGACACAAAAGGACAAATATTTCACAATCCACTTACACAAAATATCTAGAACAGACAAATTTATAATGTCAGAAAGGAGATCAGAGGTTACAGAGTTGGGATATGGGTGGAATGGAAAGCTATTGCTTAACGGTTGCAGAAGTTATGCTTGAGGGTGATGAAAAACTTTTCAAATAGATAGAGGTGATGTTTATACAACACTGTGAATGTAGTTAATGCTGCTGAATTTTAGACTTATATTTTTTGTTATAAAACCCAACTGGAGATTGAATTATTGGCATCAGTACCTTGATTTCAGTTTAGCTGAGCCTTTAAATTACAAAGACATGTCATTCTGGTCCTGTTTTGTCTATACTATTTATATGCTCATAAAGAAAATTCACTTATGGGAGACTACGCACCGTTTTTAACCAAAAGTAACCAAAATTACTCAAGTCAACCATGAAAGAAAGTTACAAGAAATAGGTCACTAATCAGTGACCAGGAAAAGTACAAGAATACTACATAAGTAGAGTGTTGATTCAAAAAGAAATGTTCTGATTTCATGTTCCCCCAATAATACAACAAACTGAAAGAGATGGGAATACCAGACCACCTGACCTGCCTCTTGAGAAATCTGTATGCAGGTCAGGAAGCAGCAGATAGGACTGGACATGTAACAAGACTGGTTCCAAATAGGAAAAGGAGTACGTCATGGCTGTATACTGTCACCCTGCTTATTTAACTTATATGCAGAGTACATCATGAGAAATGCTGGGCTGGAGGAAGCACAAGACAGAATCAAGATTTCCAGGAGAAATATCAATAACCTCAGATATGCAGATGACATCACCCTTATGGCAGAAAGTGAAGAGGAACTAAAAAGCCTCTTGATGAAAGTGAAAGAGGAGAGTGAAAAAGTTGGCTTAAAGTTCAACAGTCAGAAAACAAAGATCATGGCATCTGGTGCCATCACTTCAAGGCTAATAGATGGGCAAACAGTGAAAACAGTGTCAGACTTTATTTTGGGGGGCTCCAAAATCACTGCAGATGGTGATTGCAGCCATGAAATTAAAAGACGCTTACTCTTTGGAAGAAAAGTTATGACCAACCTAGATAGCATATTAAAAAGCAGAGATGTTACTTTGCCGACAAAGGTCCACCTTGTCAAGGCTATGGTTTTTCCAGTACTCATGTATGGATGTGAGAGCTGGACTGTAGAGAAAGCTGAGCGCCGAAGAATTGATGCTTCTGAACTGTGGTATTGGAGCAGACTCTTGAGAGTCCCGTGGACTGCAAGGAGATCCAACCAGTCCATCCTAAAGGAAATCAGTCCTGAATATCCATTGGACGGACTGATGTTGAAGCTGAAACACCAATACTTTGGCCACCTGATGCGAAGAGCTGGCTCACTGAAAAAGCCCCTGATGCTGGGAAAGACTGAAGGTGGGAGGAGAAGGGGACAACAGAGGATGAGACGGTTGGATGGCATCACTGACTCAATGGACATGAGTTTGAGTAAACTCCAGGAGTTGGTGATCTACAGGGAGGCCTGGCACGCTGCAATCCATGGGGTCGCAAAGAGTAGGACATGACTGAGCGACTGAACTGTGTAGTGAAAGGACATGAAGTGCTCGGACAGACAGACTGGAAGGACAGAAGGATACATCATATATCAGAATGATATCTCTGCCCATAATTTTTATTTGCTGAGCCAGAAAATGAATTTCCAGCTGTACATGGTCTCACTTGCTCCAGCATCCCTCAACTTTACATACCTTTTAAATTGAAAAAAATATTAGATTCAAATTATATAATGAGACTCCTACTATATGGGAAATTTACAATAAGCTGTGAAGCTGGTACTTCCCACTTCACTAACTTTGATTTGACAACCTTTAACCAGTTTTAAATGAAGCAGACTCTTCACTTCCTACCTCAAACTGTAAGCTTCCTAGAAGATGGCTGTGACTCTGCCTTCACCATGTATCCAGTCACTGGCATATACAAATTATATCAGTGCTAAATCAAAGTTTATGAGTATAGGCAAAGTCACCTGGGAATGGGGACAGACTCAAATCTATGAATCTAAAACTCCCTCCACCCTTACCATACAAACTTGGTGTCTGTTAGTATCATCTTAAAATCCTAGCCAAGAGTTCTTGTTTTCAAACCAATGATTAAATTATCCCATTCATTGTTACTCTTGGAGAACTATTTTGAAGAAAAATAGATAGATCCCAGATTTCCCTGGTGGCACGGTAGATAAAAATCTGCCTGCCAATGCAAGGGACATGGGTTCAATCCCTGGTCAGGGAAGATCCCACATGCCGTGGAACAACAAAGCCCGTGTGACACAGCTACTGAGCTTGTTGCTCTAGAGCCCAGGAGCTGCAACCGCTGAGCCCTCACACCGCAACTGCAGAAGCCGGGGATCCCTAGAGCCCATGCTCCACAAAAGAGAAAGTCGTGGCGATGAGAAGCCCAAGCACCACGACCAGAGGAAAGCCCACACAGCGACAAAAACACAGCACAGCCACAAAAAATTTTAATGCTTTTTTTTTTAACTCCACTTAAGAAAAAAGACAAGTTTTCATATGTCTTTAAATTACAGCAATACACTTGACAATGTCAAAGACCTCGACCTCTCCCATCCATGAAAACACTAAAGAATGACCTAAGAATCCAGGACACTAAATGAGCTTGTGAGTTTCTGTTTGGGGGGAGAAGGATGAAGATCACTTGGAAATAGATGTGGCTTTTGACAGCTGCAAGTGTAAAATTTAGCTTCAAGAAATTATTACTTGCTTAACAAAAAAAATCCCAGGAACCTCACAACAGATACCACCACATTATACAAACCCTAAGATGTACTTTCTGGGGACAAAATCATTCAAATTTCTTAATATTATGGAATAAAATGTGGGTGAGTTTGACAGGTCTCTTTAGACCCTAAAAATCATAACCTACATCATTAATCATCTTTGAGTGACAATAATGTGTCAATACAGCCACAAAGGACAAAATCCAATGACAGTGAAAGTTCAGCAGAGGGCCCCAAGCCTCAAATGAGATCGCAGACACCTCGACTGCGACCATGTAAGACCCTAGGCAGAGAACCCAGGGCCCACACAGGGCCCGGACTGTGGTCTAGAGAACTGCAGAGAATAAATATCTGTTGTTGTCAGCCACTCAGTTTGTGGTAATTTGTTACACAGCAATAAGATACTAACAGTCCTCGAAAGCACCTCTGGATGTTTCCTAAGTGAACTGGCTATTACATGGCACTTCCTGAAGTCACTCATTTTAACTGGGAGGAGAACGTGGGATATTCTGGTTAAATGATCTTGACTATCAAGTGTTTGACCTCAGACCAAGCAACAGCTAAAATAACATACATAATAATATGTGCATATATAAGCTGTTATGGTTTCAGAAATTCTACACTGTTTTCTGACTCACGGCCTAAGTTGGACCTAGAAGGCCTCTATCTTGATCTCTATCAATAGGACCACCTCATTTTCCGGACGAGGCACAGAGAGGATGCTGATGTACCTGGGCTCAGAGCACTGAAGAGCTCTGGAGTAAGAGTGAGAGCCCAGGTCCCCAGCACACGGGGGAGCCCGTCAGGTGGCCTCTTCCTAAAGATACTGGCGGTCAGGCTTAACTGTAGAGAGAGAAAGAGAAAGGGCATTTCCTTTCTCAGCTACTGCATTAAAATGCCTGTGAAATAAATACTGCCCACTTTAGAAAAGTAGGTTTTTAAGGCAGATACTTGAACAGAGTCACAGGCTAAAAGCAGCACTAAGGAGGTGAATGGTAACGAGAGCACAACGGCTGTATTATAATAATCTTATCTTGAAAGCATTGGTTCTAAACCAGGGACACTTCTACCCCCCAGGGGACAGCTGGGTGTCACGACTCAGGGAGAATGGACAGTGTTTCCAGCATCCAGGGCTTACAGGCCAAGGATATGGTTCAACATCCAATAACGCAGAGGAGAGGCTGCAGACCACAGGATTATCAGGCAGAAAATGTCACTGGTGCCAGAGGTGAGAGAGCCTGTGGAAGGCATCACAGGTGACATACCCCGACTGCCCTCTTACACACTCAGGAGGCAAAGCTCACCTGTATCCCCATTTTCTTTGGCTTGTGCTTTAACTCACTTTTCCTTGACTTGAGCTTGAACACGGGCTAACTTTTTTACCTATGATTTTCAGCAAGTTGCATCCTGCTTGACAACACAGACACATCTGCATGGCTCAGTGTTTCTTTTTACAGGCAAACCCAAAACACCATGATGTATACTTGACCTTAACAAATGTTATGTTTTATAAATGGATCAGCATTTGGTGACCTACCAGGGAAGGACAAGTGGAGCTTGACTGTGCATAGCACAGAGTTGAGAACCTGTGCTTAGTCTAAACCTCTGGCAGCAAGTAACTATCACATGGGCCAAGCAAATCATATATAAAAGGCTGATGTGAGGAAGGGGTCAAAACAACGGGAAGCGGTAGACACTCCAGTGATGAGAAGGGCAAGCTCTGTCTAAGGAGAGAGCTGCTGCTCAGCTCAGCTGCTGCCCCGTAGGAATGTGGGCTCAACACTGCCAGACAGTCTGACTTCCCAGGAAAACCTGGATATCTCGAGTTGTATTTGAAACCACTCAATTTTAACAAGTTGGCTTATAGTTTTAAAATACTTTATGGGTCCAACATTTGGAACCACCTCTTTGAAATGTATGGTCGGAAATTATAATAAGGGCCAATGAAGAGGCTCCAGAGAGATGGAATTCAGGGCCTATTCAGGGTATGTCAGGGCATGAGATGGAGGGGCAGGATGAAGCCACATGACAAGGCTCCTGAGGGAGGCCAGCAAGTTCAAGGGTGACTCTAATGAGCAAAACAATATCACAGCCACAACAATTACTTAGATCATAACTGACTCCTCTGTCAGGCACTTGCCGAGATACTTTTTATGTATGAACATATATCATCTTTCCAACAACCGTATAAGGTAGGTATTATCATCACCCTCATCATAAAGATGAAGAAAATGAGGAAAGTGGGATTAATAATGGCCTAAGGACCTAGAGTAGGGAGTGTGGAGTCCAGACCTAAACCCAGAAAGGCTCCCCTCGGAAGCCAGCCTCCCAGCCACCACCCGTCACCCTTCTCGTGCTGACAACTGCGGGCAATGAGTTCCATCTCTCTCACCACCTGTACCTATGGATAAAATATGCTTCATCAATCTTAGTTATCCATGTGCCAACACTTAGGTAAGAAAAAGCTGAACAAGGCTCAGTGTCCTCTGTCTGAACATGTAAGGAAATGCAAACTTTTTTTTTTTTCTAAACAAAAATGTTAACTCTCTGCTGTCTAGAAATTATGTTGGCTTAGCAAGATCCAGTCCTTGACAGTCAAGAGTTTGATTTTCCTAATGATAGTTTGTGCTTCTGCTTATGTAAGAATATTGACAATCATACGTGGGTATCACACCCTCTTGCATTTAAGTCGAAAGGCATTCCAGAATTGGTCATGCTTCCTGACCAGAGTGGGAATGAGGGCAAACAATTCTAAACTCACCAGAGATTGATGGGCAAACTTGCCTGACACAGGGCAACTGCACAGACACTACACAAGGCAGCATCATTACCAAAGTCCCTTTAAGGCCTGTCTGCAAAGTCCGCAACAACTTAGCAAGCAAAATCATGCTTCAAAACAACCAGTATGTAAAGTATATTATGCTTCAAAACAACCAGTATGTAAAGTAACTGACATCCCCTTCCTTTTGAAACAAGAGCCCTCGCTATAATAAATTTAGGGGAACTAGAAGTTTTGACACAAATTTGAAAAAGAAAATTCAGTTTTCATGATTAACAGGACCTCTGGTATTTGCTCTTCTTCACTAAGCCTACTTTCTCTTTCAGAGTCAAAAACTCTGAGGAAAGTCATTTTATTCTTGCAGAGCAAAAACTGCTCTAATATTATTAAAATGTATACTCTATTTAGAGATAAAAAGGAACTTAAAGTATCTTAAATGCCACAACTCCCAAATCTGCTTAGAAATCCAAATAAAACCTCATTTAAAAATGGACAGAAGTTTAAACTGTTGGGAAAAACAGCGCCCATATACAGAAGCATAAGTACAGATTAACAAGTAAATTTAACAAGATGCTAACACATAATATACATGTGTTAGCAATCAATTTGAAGAAAGCACTAAAAATGTCATTATTAGTTCACTTTCCTTAAATATATTCTGCAGTCTAAAACATAAATATTTCCTACTTTGTGTCTCCAGTAAATAATATTGCCCAAATCTTTTTTTTTAATGAAGCAAATAAAAATGCATAAACCATGGTATTATTAAAACCCCATTCTGTCTAGAATCTTCAAAACAAACAAAATACAAGCATCAGCAACAACAAACCTGAAGGATTCTTTCAAAAAGTAGTTTTTAGAATTGAATTATTCAAAATCTGTTACAGATGAACAGAAAAGGATCACCTGAAGTATAGAAATCTCTTTATTTTCTTTATCTAAAGTAAAGAAAGAGAAATTTTACTTCAGACTAACTCAGTATTTTCTCTAGAGAAGAATAAAAGTTCAAATTCATATTTACCGATGTCAATATAACAAAATCTGGAATATAACAAAAAATATTACAAAAAGATCTCCCAAAATACAGTCTAGGGCCCACCCACTTCTAGTAACATTGGTAGTGGCTAAATTCCAGGATAACAAAAATAAATAATTATCTAGGCTAGAAGTCTACTGGAGTTCACTGTAACAGGATTTGAGCTATAATTAAATTTGATTAGTTTGGTTGAAACCTCAAGTTCAAAAGAATTATCAGCATGAATGGATGAAAAGCCCTTTTACACGGGCATTTGAAAAATACGAAAAGGGCTGACACAGCAAGCATCAAAGACTTTAAAAGCAATTGACCCTTCCTAGAGCAAAGGAGAAATGCTAACAGCTGAAACTCAGATGCTGTGTGCAAAGAAAATAAAGTTCCAGATGGTTCCAAAAGCTTGGTAGTTTATTAAATATTAAATACTATTATGTTTAACTGGATTTTGCCCAGGGAGAGCGAAATATGTCATCTATAAAATGTAAAAAAGAAGTCTGATTCTACCCATTGAAAAACTGAAGCGAATAAATACTCCCTTTTCAAAAATCCCTAGCATGGAGGAAGTGTGTCAAGGAGTTAAATGACATGCAAATAATCATATCTTTAATTAAAAATAGAAACAAAAACACCTATAACCTAAAAGACAGAAACTGTTTATCCAAAGAAAAGAAGACTTCAGAGAATTTATCATATTATTAGTATTTGGAAATACCTAACTCTCAATTAGAGGATCGTTACACACACATACACATGTACACACACACACATATTTTGTACCTTTTCATTATATTTTTGGTGCATTTTTTAAAAGCAGAAAATAAATAAATACCTTTTTAAAAGATTTTTAAGAAAAAGTAAAAGCAACCAGCATGATAAATTTGGCCTACAGAACTCTGTTAGTGACTGAGAGTTAACACAGGTTTTAGAAGCAGTTAAAAAACAGTATTAGAGGGCCAAATATACAAAAATTTGTTGTATGCATTGTTTTAAATACACACACGCACATACATGGAAATGTTTATACACATTCAGACATATATCATATGTGTGTTATATATGTATGTGTAAGTGTATTTATGTGTATGCTGTTATGCACACACACACAAAACTAAGGGTCCCTTTTGAACAAAATGGGGTTAATTCAGCTTACATTCATTGCATTTTAGATGGCACCTTTAAGTGAGTTTTTATGTTCGAAAGTTTTCTTATTGCCATGTGATGTCTGTGTACTCTGGGACTTGGGGAAGAGCAAAGACTGGTTTCCATGAGATGGAAACAGTCTGTGCCAAATGTAGCAGGTGTGAGGAATCTCAGAGATGAAAGCAATTCTCCAAATAACAACGTCATTCTGTAATGCTTTCTTAACTTGTACAATTTTTATGTTCCTCTCCTTGAGACTGAATATGAAGCATTATGTTCGTGATCTTTCTTAACAGAGATGAGGAGTCTGATTGGTGCTCAGAACTGTAGTGGTTTCCAGTGTCAGGAAAAAGTCAATTTAACACGATTCTAACAAAATGGGTAAGAAAGGCAGCCACAGCAGACAGGCTATTGTACCCCCTAAGTGTTCTGTTCTTAAAGCCTTCACTTTACAAGCCAAAAAAAAAAAAAAAAAAGTTGATGTAATTCTTTTATTGTGAAAACTGTTTCATTAGTTACAAAATAATCTCCCACCAAAAAAAGAGAAAATCCCATGAAGAAGTCAAGGTTACTTTCCTTTTTGTCCACAAAAAAAAAGAAAAAGAAAATTATGCTGAATGGCACACAGACATACCTTTCAGGAATTTCTCATTATTAAAAAAAAAAAAATGGTGATTTGTGATAACAGGCTTTCCTGGAGAAGAAACACTAGTAATTTCTCCAGTTTCTGTAATGGCTGTTGTTTGTTGTTTAGTCACTAAGTTTTGTCTGACTCTTTTGCAACCCCGTGGACTACATGTTGTCCACAAGGCTCCTCTGTCCATGGGATTCTCCCAGGCAAGAATACTGGAGTGGGTTCTTCTCCAGGGGACCTACCCAGCTCAGGGACCAAACCCATGTCTCCTGCATTGACAGGCAGATTCTTTACCACTGAGCTTACCAGGGAAGCTCTAGTTTCTGTAATACTATGCAACATTTAATTTTTCTCATAATTTATCAAATGGTTGTAGAAATTTACGTTTTTTCTTTATTGGAAAAGGAATCAAGACAATCTTGTAAATGAACTTGGTATCATCTACCCTAGTGGATCTCACACATCAGAGTGCATCACAATCACATGGAAGGCTTGTAAAGCACAGGTTCCAGGTCTTAACCCCAAAATTTCTGACTCAAAGGTTTGGGGCCTGGGAATCTGCATTTCTATACAGCTCCCTGGTAACGCTGCTGTCTAACTGGTCCAGGGACCACACTCTGAGAACCAGTGATCTACTCAATAGTTCCTTTGTCCTTGTAAGCAGCAAAGTTAGCAGTGGGCAAGAGTGAACACTGAACCATGGTATATGATATATTATATCCTTTAAATACTGGAGTACTGGAGTGGGTAGCCACTCCCTTCTCCAGGGGATCTTCCCAACCCAGGGATCGAACCTGTGTTTTCTGACTTACAGGCAATTCTTTACCACCTGACCCACCAGGAAAGCCCTCTAACTTTTAGATAGAGACCACTAACCTTAAGAATCGATGAGATGCTGACATAAAGGCAATCTCAGATAGGCCTTGGAGATGGATTTAGTCCAAGATTCAGCAGAGTTTTTTTTGATAAGACAATAAATATTTTAATCTTTTCAGGCCACAGTCTCTGCCAAGAGTGCTCTGCCAGTGCAATGAGAAAGCAGCCTCAGACAAGACCCATGAGTGAGAGTGGCTCTGGGCCAGTCAAGCTGTCTAACAGAAACAGGGCGTGTTCAGGTACAGGCCCACAAGTTCACCAACCATTTTATTAACTATCTAGGGCTTCCCTTGCGGCTCAGCTGGTAAAGAATCCTCCTGCAATGTGGGAGACTTGGGTTCGATCCCTGGGTTGGGAAGATCCCCTGGAGAAAGGAAAGGCCACCTACTCCAGTATTCTGGCCCGTAGAATTCCATGGACCATACAGTCCATGGGGTCGCAGAGAGTCAGACACAACTGAGCGACTTTCACTTTCACTGTAAGAATACCAATGCCCACGGAGATTAAACAACTTTAAAAGGCACAAGACAGTAGTAAGTGACATAAATGCAACGAGAACTTTGGAATCCTGATACCTAATAGAGTATAGAAACTATGGCTGAAGTAACAGTTTGATTTTAAAAAGCCACAAAAATAGAATGTGGTATAAAACCTCATGTAGCTTAATAAGCAAAAAGAAAAAAAAACTTTATACTAAAGAAAAGGGTATTTTTATACTCTCTCATCAATACAGGACATTATTATTTAATAGAGCTTCCAGGTGGCACAGTGGTTAAGAATCCGCCTGCCAATGCAGAAGACGCAAGAGACGGAGGCTCAGTCCCTGGGTTGGGAAGATCCCCTGGAGGAGGGCATGGCAACCCACTCCAGTATTCTTGCCTGGAGAATCCCATGGACAGAGGAGTCTGGCAGGCTACAGTCCACAGGGTTGCAGAGAGTCGGACACAACTGAGCACATTATTTAGCATCTCTAAGACTATTTCTAAACAGGAGGCTTACACAGTAGAGGACGCGGCCTGCACTCCTGTCACATGGGCCCCCGCATCTGACACTGGGCTGAAGCATGGTCTGTGAGGGGAGCCTTCTCATCAGCCACTGAGGGAAATGAGTAGTCATGAGTTTCTCACTTCTTATTCTCTTAGTCTTTCACTGAGTGAATGGATGCCATTCCTTACAAAAACTATTCCTGATTACACTAAAGTTTTCCCACATAAAAGCCAGAGGAGGTAGTAAACTGTAAAACTTAGTGTGCACACAACTAGGTTTGCTCTTAATTCTAGTTATAATTTAAAAGAATATTTAACTAATAAAAATAAGACAAATGTTTTATTTTTACCACACAAATAGCTAAAAGTACATGACTATATGTATATACATATACACATATAAGCAGTTATATATGCATACGTATGTATGCACACACACACTTTATGCTTTCAAAGCTGCCTAAGCTTTTAATCTTAAAACTGATATTTAAATAAGTCAATATATTTTAGCAATTGATAAATTTTATCCATTGTCTTATAACTACACCAGTTTGCCCCCCCAAAAAAGAAGGGCTATACATGCATATTATGAAAAATAAAATATCCTGCACTTATTAACTATCAAATACAAACTCAAAATAGATTTTTCTGAAGTTGCTGGACAGTTAAAATGTGTATATCCAATTCTGGATACAAACAGTGAGTCCTAAATGAGACAAAGCTTTAGGCATGTTTGATGTATCCTGAACCATGCATGAAAAAGCATCTGTTATTTACAGATCAAAGCAACCCTGAGTATCCTAAAACAACCAGAGTGAAAAATGCCCAAATCTAATTTCATCCCTGTCCACATGCTTCTTTGAACTAATAATTCAGAGAACTGGTCAGTATGTTGAACTAATTAATTAGCATGCTTAACACTTGCCAACTTTGATGGCTTCCATTCTTTAAGAACTAGAATATTTTAGAAACCGTTTTTAAAACCACACACACACACAAACAAGTTTGAGAAAATGCAAAAACTAGCCCAACTTGACATTATGTTGAATAAATACCTCAAAAAGCCCCCAAATATGGGTGACACTAGTTTAATAAGTTCAGAAATAGGTTGTAAATGATTTGGGGGTTTTGATTTGCATGAAACAAATGTGGCAATATTTTTTTCTGCATCCATTTTTTTTTTTATTCAGCATACACCTAACTTTATTTCAACATAAAGAATCAAAGTAAAGTGTTCATGATTAAGAGGTTAACACTTTATTTTTTTTTAACTGCACTCAGAGTCAGTACACTCAATCTCTGAAGTAAAATCCCACACCAAGAGCCAAGGGCAGAGTGTTAGCCTTGACTGCTCACATATTTGATCCTTAGGGACACATTTCCAACAAAGGTCTCTCAAACATTTACTTTCAGTCATCGATGGAGAACCCATATTAAGTGGGTTACTGAGTATTATACGGAGAGTGTTAATTAGCTGCCAGCGCTATGATTTCGGGGGCAGTACCAGATTTTTTTCTAAGTTCTTCTATTTAATGTTGATATTCTAAGACCCATTCCTATAATTTACACGAAAACATTAAAGAGACCCCTCCAAGCAAATTCCACCTGGACTTCCAATTCTATTTTCCCCTTCTAACTTGAGGCAAGAATTAGGCATTCCAGAAAATAAAAAAAAGTCCCAACCACACACGTGATTACAAGCAGGAAGTCAAGCTCAGGGTTTCAGTACCACTTGAAGTATAAAAAACATTCTTTTAAAGGCAGCTAGAAGGCAATGGCAACCCACTCCAGTACTCTTGCCTGGAAAATCCCATGGACGGAGGAGCCTGGTGGGCTGCAGTCCATGGGTCGCAAAGAGTCAGACACGACTGAGTGACTTCACTTTCACTTTTCACTTTCATGCACTGGAGGAGGAAATGGCAACCCACTCCAGTGTTCTTGCCTGGAATCCCAGAGATGGGGGAGCCTGGTGGGCTGCTATCTATGGGGTCGCACAGAGTCGGACACGACTGAAGCGACTTCACATTCACTTTTCACTTTCATGCACTGGAGGAGGAAATGGCAACCCATTCCAGTAGTCTTGCCTGGAGAATCCCAGGGACGGGGAGCCTGGTGGGCTGCCGTCTACGGGGTTGCACAGAGTCGGACACAACTGAAACTACTTAGCTACTTAGCAGCAGCAGCATACTTTTATAAGGAATGTTTCCTCCAGCGTTAACATAAGGATTCCATTACTCTCCTCTACCTTTTCCTGTTTTGTAAAAGGATTACGTAAAATTCAACTCATCCAGAGATAAAGGTTTTACTCCCTGATTATTCACCCCTATTCTTACCAGCACTTTCACTATTATTTTCAACCACTGATGAATGGTTTTCAAATGCCTAAGTGCCCCTTCACATACAAGTAACAGAAGCTCTCTGAGGTGAGAATCTTTTACCTCTTTTGTCTTATCTACACACTGCTAACTCCATAGCTCAGAACCTCACCCATCACAAACATTTTTAGTTGAGCTAAAACCACTGGTCACCATCTCAGCAACAATATTTATCTCATAACTACAGTGAACTTCTTTTAAGCCGTAGTATACCCCCCCAAAAAATTTATAATCTATCTTTTGCATTAAATATTTCATATTAATTCCATGGTTTGCATTTTAGGAAGGCAGAGCTAGATTGAGAGTCAAATAATCTCAATTTACCTTCAGTTAACCTTCACCAGAAACTAGCAGAGTAGTATCGGTAACTCACTTCACATCTTGTATTTTATAGAACTGCGTGAAGAGGGTAACTCTCAAATCACATATGCTTCATGCATACATACAATAAAATACATAGCATCTTTTCTTCAAGTAAATGTCAAGATTAGTCATACAATATGGCAATTTCACAGCAATAACAACAAAAAAAAATTAATGGTCCAAATTATATAAGGAAACAATACTATCTGTTGAAAAAACAGATGAAGAACTAACTTTCTATCCCACTGATGTATACACACTGTTTAGTCACTAAGTCACCTTCAACCCTCTTCTGACCCCACGGACTGTAACCCACCAGGCACCTCTGACCATGGGATCTTCCAGGCAAGCATAATAGAGTGGGTTGCCATTTTCTTATTCAGGATACATTATTAAAGGTACAGTAATTCAACAGAAAATAGGTTATTCTTTAAAACATGGAAAGAAAAAAGGATAAAAGACACATAAAAGTTTCAGAGCGTTGTCAGTCTTTCCTATCATTTTTTAAAAGAGATGACGTAGAAAGAAAAAGGATGGAAAACACCTAAGTTTGGGAGCTTTTTTTTTTTAGCAGCCCTTTCTAATACTTTTTTTTTTTTAAGTAAATTTCTTAGAAAATCAAAACATCATCTTTCAAAACTGGGATATTCAAAAATACGAACACAAACACCTGAAGAGGAAAAGAAAAAACACACACACATTGCTTGGAACCTAGCAATGAACAGATTCAAATTTATTCCAGACACTGACCAGATGGACTCAGGCAAATGATTTTTTACAACAGAAAGATACAAAAACATCAATGGAGAGAAGACAGTCTTTTCAACAAATGTGATTGGAACTGAATATCCATGTGCCAAAAAACATACCTCAACCTAAACCCCACTACTTAAAAATCAACTCAAAACAGACTGTGGATCTAACTGTCAAATATAAAACTATAAAACCTTTAGAAGAAAACATGAGAGGAAACTTTAAGGATTTGGGGTTAGTTGGAGCTCTTAGACACTACAATTAAAGCACAGTTCATAAAAGAAAAAGTTGACAAATTGGACTTTGCCAAAATTTTAAGGTTTTACAAACAATATGTTCCGAGAATGAAAACACAAGTTAGAGATTATCAGGAAATACGTGCAAATCACATCAGTGACAAAGGACCAGCATCCCTAACGTACAAAGAATTTTTGAAATACTAAAGTAAGAAACAACCAAATTAAAAAAATTGACAACAAACACTTTACCAAAGAGCATCTAATGATGGCAAATAAGTAAGTTCAAAATCAATACCATTTGGGAAATGAAAATTAAAACCACCATGGGATATCATTACACACCTATGAGAATGGATAAAATTAAAAAAAAAAAATCTACCACAACTAAGTGGTGACAACGACTCAGGGCATCCACTGCTGATGGGAATGCAAAGCTGTACAGCCAACGTAGAAAACAGCTCTGCAGTTTCTTATAAAGTCACCATACCCTTACCATATGACCTAGCAATCCCATTCCTGACTGTCCACCCTAGAGAAATGAAAATTTACTTTCACACAAGAACCTATACATGAACGTTAGTAACAATTCTGTCCATGACAGCCCCAAACTGAAAAGAATTCAGAGTCCTTCAGTGGATTAATGTATAAACAACCTGTGGTAAATCCAAACAATGAAAGAATCCAAAGGAACAAACTACCAATACACACAGCAACTGGGATGAATCTCCACAGCACTCTGATGAGTGACAGCAACTAGTCCCAAAAGGTGTATAATATATGACTCCATTTAAACGGCAGATCCGCTGCTGCCAGGGATTAGAAGCAGGAAAACGAGAATGACTACAAAGGGATAACAGGTTTGGGGGATGACACGAGTATTGTGTATTCCCAAAGTACTGCTGGTTGTACGAATGAATACATGTTGTTAAAATGTATAGCTCTGTACACCAAAAAGAAGTCAGTTTTGCAGTATGATGATTTAAAAAACAAAACAAGTAATAATTACGTGTTGTTCTCACCTTAGACAAATATAGGAAAATGAGAAGGAGGAATAAAAGCAACGTATTTAATTCTTACAAGCTTTTCTGCTCAATGAAAAGAGTACACATGCAGTAATAATACCTAGGATCCCAAACTTAAATTTCTAAATACCATTCCCCACTGAAAACAATCAAGGGCTCCTTGCAGAGGCAGCTGATTACAGGATGGGCAGGGCAAGTACAAAGATGGGGATAAGGAAATTCCCAAGGACTAACAAGGAAATACGTTAAGAACAGTAAGTGTGAAGAGGCTCCCACCACAAATTCGGGCCAGTATGAGCATCAGAAATAGTAATAATGGTAAGGGATTATAATTATTACAATTATAATATTAAAGAATCCTCAACTGTGGTGAAGGCTGCACATATCAGTGAATAGATTAAAACCCACTAGATGGTTACTTTAAATGAGCGAAGTGTATGGTACATGAATTATATCACAATGAAGCTGTTAAAATGTAAAAAAAAAAAAAAAAAAGAGTCCATGGGTCCACAGGGGTACTAAAAAAGGGAGCTAGGTGGGGGGTGGGAGCGGTTAGTAAAAGAAGAAAGTTCTTTTCTGTTTTTTTAAAGAAAGCTCTTTTTTACATAAGAATGTCAGCAAATAAATTAAAAGAAAAAGGACAGTACTTAGAAAATCAGCATTTTGCAATCGTCAATGTAATAAACTCTTCCTGCAAGAAGCACTCACAGATGTTAAAACTATTGGGTGAAAGATTATTGGGGAACAGGAAAATCACATTAGCTCAAACTGTTACCCCACAGCATGCATGCATGCGTGCTCAGTTGTGCCCTACTCTCTGAGACCCCATGGACTGTGGCCCCCACCTCCTGTCACAGAATTTACCAGGCAAGAACACTGGAGTGGGTTGCTATTTCCTTCTCCAGGGAATCTTCCCAACCCAGGGATCAAACCCAGGCCTCCTGCACATCTCCTGCATTGCAGGCAGATTCTTTACTGCTGCACCCCCTAGGAAGCCCCCCAGTATCCCGTGGATTACTTTTCAAAACAAAGGAGAAATGAACCTCTGGAGTACAGAAAGGTAAGGAATGCCAATGTAATCAAATGATTAAATTTAGTTTCACCAAGTTCAAGACACTATGTAATCCTTGATACAACGCAACAAAAGTACCTAGCATCATCCATGTATTATCCATGCGCACTCACAAAATTTAATATATGATCTGAATATACTCACAAGGAAATGCAACTTCCAGATTAAGGCACTATTTATAGAACTGCCCTGGACTGTAAGAGAATGTCACCACCACATGGGGAAGGCAAGGTGGAGGCGGGGAGAGGTTGAGGAAACTGAACAACCAAACACAATGTGTGATCCTTTACTGGATCCTGCAAAAAGAAAAAGGCACAGTTTTTATTACTGGGACAACAGAAGAAAATTATAAAACTGACCGTGTATCAGATAATATGAATGTATCAGTGTTGCATTTCTTGAAAGGATAATGGTATTATAGTTATGACAGGAATGACTCTATTCTTAGGAGACATATGCTAGATATTTAATGATGAACTACCCTGGGTTGTGTCTTTGTACTTAAAATGTTTCAGGAAAATACTGTATAAAGACGGACAAAACAGATGGGGCAAAAAGTAAATCAGTGAATCCTGGAAAAAGAACATATGTTTCAGCTTCTCTGTAGGTTGAAATTTTTCAAAATAAAATACTGGAGAGGGACAAGAAAAGAAAAATAAAGTGCTATACTATTCATTCTAAAACCGACTTACTCACACCCCCAAAAGAGAAAAGAAAATATATACATTGATATGAAAAGAGCATAAGAGCTCAAGTAATTCAGAACCCAACTCTGCCCTCTGTTAACTGTATTATTTTATGTAGATCAAGTTACTGACACAACTGAATGTCAGTCTCCCACTGGTATTAAATAGGCAACTATCTGTTAGCTCAGAACATTGTTTACAAGAGACAAACCTTACAGAATGGCTCGGAATCATGACTAGACATGTAGGGGGGGAATGGGGCACACAATTTTCAAGTATTTGGTTGACATTTATGATTCGTTGTACGATTACTTTATAAAGATTAAACGAAAAGCATGTGAAAAGTACCTAGTCTGGCAAAGCGGCAGAGGCTGGATAAATTCAGTCTATTTCCTCCTTCAAACACAGAAAAATAAAGTGATGAGAACATACTCAGAGGTTATCATGTGCCAGACCCTTTCTCTGATGCCTTCACTTAATCAAAGTGAAGTCACTCAGTCGTGTCCGACTCTTTGTGACTCCATGGACTGTAGCCCATCAGGCTTCTCCATCCATGGGGTTTTCCAGGCAAGAATACTGGAGTGGGTTGCTATTTCCTTCTCCAGGGGATCTTCCCCACCCAGGGATCAAATCCAGGTCTCCTGCATTGAGGGCAGTCACTTAACCCTCTGAGCCACCAGGGAAGTCCAACACTTAATCAAAACTAGTCCAAAATTTAATGACCAAGATGTGTTAGCTACACAATTTTTTGAGACTCTTAAGGAGGAAGAAGGAACCTTTGTAAAGAGTTGTGTGAACCAACAGATAAATCAGCAGAGAGTGTAACTTTCACAAGATCTTGGTTGCTCAACGTAAGACAAATCACTGTCTCCTTTACACACAGATATGATTGACATCTTCTCCCAGACAAAAGACATACTTAAAATACATACTTAATTTACCCACTGAAGAAAGTAAACTTCATCCCAAAGTGATTTTTAACTTAGTTATCACTCTATTTCCCAAACAGAAATATAGAATATGATGCTTAACAGAAACCAACACAATACTGTAAAGCAATTATCCTTCAATAAAAATAAATTTAATTATAAAAAAAGAAATATGGAACAATTCACAGATGAACAACAGAAAAACTCATCACATGTAGATCAAGATAAAGGGGTACTTACGACTTCCCCAGTGGTCCAGTGGCTAAGACTCCTGGCTCCCAATGCAGGGAACCAGGATTTGATCCCTGGTCAGGGGAGCTAGATCCCACATAACACAACTAAGACCCAGCACAGCCAAATAATATTTTTTAAAAAGACATGGCGAAGCTTTACTGGAAAATTTGGTATCAGTTTATAAGATTCCTAGACACAAATTTTATCACTTATTTTCCCAAATATAATCAGGATACATACTGAACTGATAAGATCAACATGATTCTCTAAGAATAACTTATTAACATGATTTCTCTTAAGAAAAAAAATCAACCTAACACACTTGAGGCCAAAGAATCATTATAAATGACTATTATCAAGTGTCATTAGAAAGAACCTTAGTTATATTAGGAACCAGCGAAAGATAATTACCTGGACCCCCCCCCAAAAAAATCAGGATAAAATAAAGGCTTACAGACAAAGCAGACACATCCTCATATTTATTACACCTTCCAATGTTTTTGTTAGAAGACAGTAAAGAACCAGAGGTGTGGGACTGCCTGAGGAAGAGCAGTGGTCAAACCCAAGCAGTCTGGCTACAAAGCCTGTGGTCTGAACCACTGTACTCTGACACCTCCAGGCAACAGTGAATCCAGCTAAGGAAGGCAGTGAGAAGTCCAGACACGGGATTGAAGTGGGAAATGGGAAGATCCCAAGATTCGCAAGAGAAGAAAAAAACAAAACCACAAAAACAACATGGTTTTGAGGCTGTGACAAATGTATGAAAAGGGCAAACCCCTCCCATAAGGCTATTAGAAACTCCAAGGGGAAAAAAATTTAGAAGTCCATGATTCAGCAAATTACAATATGGTACAAATTTTAGCAAGTGATGGAATGCAAAACTATTCGACTGTGATGCTGGAAACATCTCTTTCAGAGTAATGCAGGCCCAACATAATAGGAAATCTAATCCTGGCACACTGCAGGGCCTAGTGACCATGCCTGAAGACTCAGACAATACTAACAGTAGTTCACTGACGTTCAACTTTTAGAATCAATCCAGAAAAGCCACGAAAGAAGTGACTGTGGGTGAAGGGCAGGATGAAACTTTCATCTTGTTAACAACCTAGGATCAAAGCGCACGTGACAAGAAGTCATTCCAGAAAGTGGTATCTAAAGGTGTCAAAAAGGAAGAGCCTCACCTTATAAGAAGAAAGCTAGAAGATGCTGGAAGTTTGTGGGATTAAGACATAATGACTCAAATATATGACCTCCAGTTTCTAAAATAATCAGAGGAATGAAATTTATGTAACTGGAACGCTAGGATAAGATAAGATTGAAAGTGAAAGTCGCTCAGTTGTGTCTGACTCTTTGAGACCCCATGGACTATACATATACAGTCCAAGGAATTCTCCAGGCCAGAATACTGGAGTGGGTAGCCTTTCCCTTCTCCAGGGGATCTTCCCAACCCAGGAATCGAACTGAGGTCTCCTGCATTGCAGGCGGATTCTTTACCAGCTGAGCTACCAGGTAAGATAAGGCTGGGGAGCAGCGTATTACAGGCTCCACTGTATCTAAACTGGCAGATGAAGAAATAGATGACAGTTATTCAGAAACATGGATGTAACAAGAACTGAAAATGCAAACTGATAAAAGTGGGCACCTCTAGAGAGTGGGACTAGAATGAAGGAGGGCAGGGCAGAAGACTTGCTTTCCATGTTAAAATCTTCTTCATGTATTATCTGAATTGCTACCAACTATCACTTGGATAAAGAAAAAATGTAAGGTGTAAGTTTAAATTGTCATTTTTATTTTAATTGTCATTATTTTAGAAGGTCATTTCAAAAATTAATTATTTCACACAAGGTTTAAATCTAGCTTCTTTCCTTTTCCAGCTTTTTGTTTCACTTTTTAGGCCATGCCATGAAGCATCCAGGAACTTAGTTCCCCAACCAGGGATTGAACCCAGGGCCCCTGCAATGGAAGAATGAAGTCCTAACCACTGGACCACCAAGGAATTCCCAGCTTCTTGTTTTTTAAAAATAAAAATGTATCGACTTTCATAAAAGTTACTCAAATAATACAGGGAGTTCACATACATCCTACACCTAGCTTCCAAAATGGTAAGAACTTAACCACTGAGTGTGATTAGCAAAACCAACTACTGGTAACTGCTGTAGTACAAACACCTAAATTATAGACCTTATTTGAATTTCCCCAGTTCTCCCCCATAATATCTGCTGCATTTGTTTGTTGTTATCTCCTTTGCCTACTCCTGGGTGTGACAATTCTTTCACCTTTCTTTTTCATGACCTTGACAATTTTGTACACTGTCCTTCAATTTGGGTTTGTCAGATGTTTTCTCATGATGAGACTGAAATTATGTATTTTGGGGGGGCGGTACAAGAAGAACAAAGAAGTAATACCGTGTATCACACTTCTTATTACTGGTTATGTCACCCTTCATCACCTGAATAAAGAAGCATCTGTAAAGTAATTAGCCTCCCAATTAAAATAAATAAATAAATAAATAAGAAGCATCTGCCAGTTCTGTCGAATTTTAAAATTACAGTTGTAATTGAAAAATAGTTTGAGGGAAATACTTTTTAAGACTGTGATACTCATTTCTAGTAAGTTAAATACACATAATGGCTCTTGTATTTTAAAGATGCATAATGATGTATGGATTAATAGGAACCTTGGATTGGAAAGTGCTATTATTAAGCTTTGTTTTTCATTTTTAAATTCGAATTGCTTTTTAAAAAGTCCCAATGCAAGAGCTTCAAGGTTCAGGTACACTGAAGCGTCCGTTGCCAACATTTAAAACACGGACATTGTGCGCCCTCTAGAGTGCATTGTTGTAACACAACTTTTGTTATCAACAAACTCAGTAAAAAAAAAAATTTAAAAAGCAAGAGTATTTCACAAAGGAAAAGAAATACCCTCTCATCAATTTCGGCTTCTCTACTAGTCAATAAATCATCTATTAATTATGTGGCTAAGTACCAAAACCATTTTTATGCCAAAGATTACCAACTTTTTCCCATCTACTGAGTTGTTTCTCAGAATATATACTAAAAGCTCAGGGAACAAAAAAGGACAGAAGGGTAAAAGCAGTCAAAGCATTTTTAAGCAAACTTCACACAAGCTAGAGGAAAGAGGATGCTGAGATCAACATTCCTAATCCAGAAGCACTGTTCATTGTGCTTTGCCTATACAGATGGCTCCTTTTCTATCTTTTAGAATCCTATTAACACTTAGAAATTGTGCTCCACTTCAAGTTCGCAGATGTGGTTCAAGTCTCACGGGTATACCACCACTTTACTTTCCCACAATTTATTGAAAAATTCAGAGAGCAATGAACAGGGAATTTATCTGCAAAACATGAGCAGGAAGCCAAGTATAACCAGAAACTCAGACTTTGGCAACACACAGGCTGGGTCTCTGCTTCCAGACCTGCCATATACCATATATAGTAGCTGCACTGCTTAACTTTTCCAAGCCTCAGCCTAATGATCAATTTTTAAAGGAAGAAAAAGTCAATACTTTATAGTTTTATCTAAAAATTAGAAAAATACTAGGTTGGCCAAAAAGTTCATTCAGGGTTTTCCATATAATGTAACGGGAAAACCCGAACAAATTTCTTTGGACAACACTACACAAGTAAATTCAAGCCCAGAATTCAAACTTAACTGTTATCATTGTATGTTCCCAGGGTAATGTGCTATAGACAACAAAACCCACAGGTAAGCATTTCCAATAGTTCTTTTATAGGACTCCCTGCAACCACAATCCTTGATTTATACATAAACATTCGAGATTTTACCTTCACATTTGGTTTTCTTAATACACAAAGTTTTTAACATCTCTTATAAGACGGTGCTTGTTCAGTCAATAAGACAATATACAATCCTAAGCATCTCAAGAGTAATTTCTACCCAGTATTCACTGTGCGTAAGTTGCACACAGCTGATGAAAGAGTTTCTAAATGAATAAGTTGCTATTTTCACGTGTCATTTCAAAAACAGTTTTACATATATAAAACATTCATAAGACCAACACTTAACAAGAAATGACAAAATTAAAATAAGGGCTCAAAATTAAAAAGAAGGCTCAAGAATACCAGGAAATGTGATAAGAAAAGACAAGGAGAAAATTAAACTCACTGGAAGTGCAGAAAGTTCAGACGGCAGAAAATCACTAACTGGTCTGGGAATTAAGTTAGGACTCCATAATTCTTGCCACATACATCTCAGTCTGGGCATCTGGTGGAGATTTTAAATATCTAAGTATTTGAAACTAGTCTACTTCTGAAATGTGTGATTAAGTACTTGATTTGTAATTGCTGAATACTTTCTGAGTGTGCTGTATGTCAAGGACTCCTCTAGGTGTTGGACTAACAGTAGGGAAGAAAACACACAAGCAGCACTTGCTCTCAAAAGAGAGTACATTCCAGTGAAGAGAGGAAGGAAGAACAACAACAACAAATTCATAAATAAGAAATGGTACCTGCTAGGGTACCAAGTAACCGGGCAGGGTTCTGGCAGGTGTGTATGTAAGCTGGCGTGGTCACATCAGGCCCCTCAGAGAAGGGGCATGTGAAGGAACACCTGAATGTAAGAACGAATCATGCAGACATATGGAATAACGTGCACCTACAAGCCACTATTCACCATGAACATCTCTATCAACACAGAGTCTCCATTTACGTCCTCTGATTAACTTTCCTTTTCATGTCATGGAAACCTTTAGCCACTGAGAACTTATTTTTCCCAAACTCCTGGCACTAATGTCTACTTAAAGGTTTAAAAATGAGAAAAAATAAAAAATATAGAGTATTAAATTTTAAATATATGATTTTCTTCTCCTGAAAAATTTGTCTGTGTATAAAATGCAAAATATATAGCTCACCACAGGGCCTAATGTCACGAGCTTTCAAGTCCTCGGTTTCCTCCCTTACCGGATGCGAGACTCTGGACGAACCACAGCCTTGCTAAGCCTCAGTTTCCACAAAGAATGAATCGTGTTTTGGGTTAGTGTAAGGGTATGTGAGGGTATGTTAAGAATGTAGCACGGAAACATTGTAAATACTTGGTCAACGTTAGCTATTACTTCAAATGTCACTATAGGTACTCTGAGATATTCACTTTAAAATAAAAAATGTATGAAAAATAAGTAATTTTGAAGTAAAGTCCATCTCCAGATTAAAGATTACAGACTGACAAATGATTTTAGAAGAAGAGCTTCCCACACTATGCTCACAAAAACAAAGGTGACAGAAAAAAAGAACAGATATCAAAATTTACAAAGTAGAATTAAATGTCCAAAAATCTGTAGTCCAGACGTGATCTGAATGTGAAAAACAGGATCCCCAACTGGAGTCACGGGTACATGAGACTGTTTCCTTTCTGAAGCAACTCAGTTTGAACTACAATAGAGAGAACAGAGCAGATGTTGCAGGCTGGTGACTCAGCATCTGTGGTCCCAACACCCTCTGTGCCTGCCTTTACCTACGACACTGAAAAACCACAATGTATACAAACATCTCAATGCCCATGCAACTCAGGAGAGCTTTAGACACCTGGCCCAAGAAACCTTTGTCTTCTAAGTAAACAGAGTGACAGATAACACCTCCTGCCCTTCCCACTTCATGCCTGGACAAGGGCCACGGGCCCAAAAGTGCAGCAGCCATTCTATAATCATGAGTAATTCTGCCAGAGTACTAGGGTTCCGCAAGCAGAATGAAAAGAACCTGGTTCCTAGATGCCCATCATTTAACCAGTACACCAGCATTAGAGGGACCATCTCCAGATTTCTTGTTACAGAGTAAGAGAAAAAAAACTTGTTTTAAGGACAAGCATACTTTAGTTCAGCCACTGTAGTCAGCCCCTCTGTTCTTTACAATCACTCTGCCATCTAAATTAACACAAATGTGAAGAGACAGGATATTTCACATGAGCTGAAAAAGCACAAACACCCTAGACACAGCTATTTCAATATTATGGTATATGATGCTAACATTTAAAGAGAAGAAATAGTTTCCACCTTGAAAAAGAAGAGACAGTTTCCACCTTTATTCAACAGCTTTTCTTACACTTCCACTGAAGATTCATGCTATTAATTTGCTTTTCCGGAAGCTCTACAGACATGAATGGGTATCCCTTCCAGACAACAGGGCCACCATGCAACAACGGAATATGTAGCCTTTTCAAAACTGTACAGTGCAAATGAAATTTGTCCTAAGAACAAGAAAAGTAAATAGCAGCTGGTTTCATGTAAACAAAACATGAGAAAATATGCACTGAGGGGCTAAAGTAATCTTTCTACATTAAGATAATTTTACAAAATTGTTCTTTCTAAAACTTTGTTTATTTAAGAGATGATGAAAAACTGTAGGCTGAAATCCATATTTGAGGAGTAACAAGTTTACTCTCTGGATTAAAGAATGAAGTATTGTTCATTCCTCATAGACCATCTCTACGGTAAAGTTATAATAAAGTAAATGTAATTAGGTGACTCATTTTATAAACCGCTTGTGATTAAAGGCAATATTTCATTTTCATTTGTTTAATATTCCCATTAATAAGAATGTCTCATTACACATTTACTGAAAGCCTCAACAATAAAACAATGGACAAATTCCAAGAGCAAATGGACTTTTTTTTTTCTTTTCCCATGAAGCTAACATTATGGAATTTTAACAGATGTTCTATTTGGTCATAGTTAATAAAATGAATTATGTAGGATTAAAACAAGGTTCAATATGTTTGCATTGGATTTTAACTGAAAAACAATTTCACATTAAAAGTTCAGGGGAAAAAAAGTTTGGAAAGATTTACAATCACTTTTTCCCCTTTAAAGTGAATTATTAAAGATGTAGGGGAATGGGGGGAATTAATTACTCTTCTAATAAAACCAGCTTTATACAAACTATTTTTTTCAAGGGTTAAGAAGACAGAAATCTTAGAAAAGGGTATACTCTGGTATTTCATCACCTCTCTAATGCAAAGATCTTCTACTGTAGTGTGTCAAAGGCTGAGCCCCCACCCGGCACAATTCCAAGTTCCCTTAGAGTTCCCCCAGCATTCTGAAATGGTCACGGTGTCTAACAGCATCTGAACAAAACACAATCAAACTTAAAGGAATGAAAAAAGCAACAAATAATTACTGAGCACTGACTGTGGCAGGTGTTACCCCCAGAGCCTGCGCATAATACAAAGAGGTAAAACCCCACTGCTATCTTCATGTGGATCTTATAGACTGCCTGGGAAGACTAGGCATAATTACATATAGCCAGACATAACTGAAGCAAATCAAAAGAGAAAGGAAGCGGTAAAGCCAAAGAAACAATTTCTCACACACACACACACACACACACACACACACACACACACACACACACACACACACAGATACAAACCCTTGATAGAAGGAGCAAAGTTCTCATCAGAGAATACTTTCTTTCTCTTCGTACTATCATGAAGGCAGGAAATAGTACACAGATTTAAGAATGGTAAACAACAATTCTAGCCACAGTTGCTTGAAAACATTTTTCAACAGAAATCATTCAACTATTGCAATCTTCCAAAGAAAGCCTTCCTCTTAGTCGGTAAGCTTACTTGGAGAAAAAATTCCAGTAAATTATCAACATGACCTAAAAAAGAATAACTACGAAAAATTTTCCAAACCATTTACATTAGTAATTTTGCTCAGTTCAACCATCAACTAAAGTAACTGTACATTACTATAACCAATATGTTGTTTTTCCTACAGAAGTAGCCAGCAAAAACAAAATCAACTGCAGGTTGCAGTTTGTTAACTGAATAAACAACTTCATTCTACAAGATATTTGGATAAAACTCTCTCCAATTGGGAGCTGAGAAGCTCTTTAAGCAGTAACAGATAGTGAGCCTCTGGTTCAAACACAACTAGTGTGTATTCATCATCATGAGACAGCATTCACATGTTTACGTGCAGACAGAACAAGGTTGCATCCCTGTTCAAGAACCTCACAGCCTAGAGGCAGCTTGCTTCATCTCTGGTCTTAGCAGACCATACTGCTGTAACACCTCCTTCATGAGACTGCAGCAAGAAAATCAACATGAGGTTCCAAATACACACAGGCAAAGGTGGGCTCAGAGAGGTTAAGTTCCTTGCCAAGGGCAAACAGCTGGTAAGAGACAGTAGCATTCCACAGTCAGATGACATTTCCTGTCAAAAGCCCTTTCAGTTACTGAGAATACTATTAACCACAGTTAATATATTCTGAATATATCCTAAGCCTCAGGACTTTACTTTCATCGCCAAGCACATCCACAGCTGGGTGATGCTTTTGCTTTGGCTATGTCTCTTCAGTTTTTCTGGAGTTATTTCTCTACTGATCTCCAGTAGCATACTGGGCACCTACCAACCTGGGGAGATCATCTTTCAGTTTCCTATCTTTTTGCCTTTTCACACTGTTCATGGAGTTCTCAGACAAGAATACTGAAGTGGTTTTCCATTTCCCTTCTCCAGTGGACCAGGTTTTGTCAGAACTCTCCACCATCACCTGTCTGTCTTGGGTGGTCCTACATGGCATGGCTCATAGTTTCACTGAGTTAGACAAGGCTGTGACCCCTGTGATCAGATTGGCTAGTTTTCTCTGACTGTGGTTTTCATTCTGTCTGCCCTCTGATGGAGAAGGATAAGAGGCTTATGGAAGCTTCCTGATGGAAGAGACTGCCTGAGGGGTAAAATCGAGTCTAGTTCTGATGGGCGGGGCCCTGATCCACTAGATCATCGAAAAAGCAAGAGAGTTCCAGAAAAACATCTATTTCTGCTTTACTGACTATGCCAAAGCCTTTGACTGTGCGGATCACAATAAACTGTGGAAAATTCTGAAAGAGATGGGAATACCAGACCACCTGACCTGCCTCTTGAGAAATCTGTATGCAGGTCAAGAAGCAACAGTTAGAACTGGACATAGAACAACAGACTGGTTCCAAATTGGGAAAGGAGTACGTCAAGGCTGTATATTGTCACCCTGCTTATTTAACTTCTATGCAGAGTACATCATGAGAAATGCTGGACTGGAAGAAGCAGAAGCTAGAATCAAGATTGCCGGGAGAAATATCAATAACCTCAGATATGCAGATGACACCACCCTTTTGGCAGAAAGTGAAGAGGAACTAAAGAGCCTCTTGAAAGTGAAAGAGGAGAGTGAAAAAGCTGGCTTAAAGCTCAACATTCAGAAAACCAAGATCATGGCAACTGGTCCCATCACTTCATGACAAATACATGGAGAAACAATGGAAACAGTGAGAGACTTTATGTTTTTGGCCTCCAAAATCACTGGAGATGGTGACCGCAGCCATGAAATTAAAAGACGCTTACTCCTTGGAAGAAAAGTTATGACCAACCTAGACAGCATATTAAAAAGCAGAGACGTTACTCTGCCAACAAAGGTCCATCTAGTCAAGGCTATGGTTTTTCCAGTGGTCATGTACGGATGTGAGAGTTGGATCATAAAGAAAGCTGAGCACCAAAGAACTGATGCTTTTGAACTGTGGTGTTGGAGAAGACTCTTGAGAGGCCCTTGGACTGCAAGGAGATCCAACCAGTCCACCCTAAGGGAAATCAGTCCTGGGTGTTCATCGGAAGGACTGATGCTGAGGCTGAAACGCCAATACTTTGGCCACCTGATGCAAAGAACTGATTCGTGGGAAAAGACCCTGATGCTGGGAAAGAATGAAGGCAGGAGAAGGGGATGACAGAGGATGAGATGGTTGGATGGCAGCACCGACTCAATGGACATGAGTTTGAGTAAACTCCGGGAGTTGGTGATGGCCAGGGAAGCCTGGGATCGCAAAGAGACACAACTGAGTGACTGAACTGAACTGAAATGAACTGACTGACCCACAAGTTGTATGGAGAGCAGCCTCTCGACCTTGGATGTGAATTAGAAAGGAATTTCTGTAGCAAAAGAAAACAGAGAGGCAAGTCATTTCCAGTAAGTTAAGCTCAACAAATGGGTATTCTCCCCACATTCTACTCCTTTTTAAAGGTGCCTGCTGTGTGTGTTGGGCACCACGCAGAACACTTCTGCCCTAAAGGATTCACATTCTTGTGCGGAAGCCAGTTAGGAGCAGCCACTTTACAGCTGGGGCTTCCCTGTTGACTCAGATGGTAGAGAATCAGCCTGCAGTGCAGGAGACAAAGATTGATCCCTGAGTTGGGAAGCTCTCCTGGAGAAGGGAATGGCAACCCACTCCAGTATTCTTGCCTGAAGAATCCCATGGACTGAGTGGCCTGGCAAGCTTCAGTCCATGGGGTCTCAAAGAGTCGGGCACAAGTGAAGTAGCTAACACTTTTACACTTCTCACCAATGGTACTAGCAATCTCAGAGGCAGAAGTGATCTCACTGTAATTTTAAGTGAGACTGGGCATATGAATATGTATCTGAGAGAGAGTTTATTCCTTTACTGTGAACTGAGGGTTTTAATTATATTGAAGTTACCATGCGAATTAAATGAGGAGATCCACATGAGGTGCCTCCTACAGACCCTGATGCTTAGTTCATGTGCACACATCCATACATGACCACTGGAAAAACCATAGCTTTGACTAGACAGACCTTTGTTGGCAAAGAAATGTCTCTGCTTTTGAATATGCTATGTCGAGGTCAATGGACCCTCTGAAACCCCGGCTACAGAGGCTGTTGTGACTTTACTCCCCATTTCCATGTTACTGAAATAACCGCACTGCCCCACAATGCTTGGCCACATTTAATCTGGCCTAGATCATGAGGAATATCAATACTGAAAGGGTGAGATAAAGAGTATAATCGGTTGACCTTGCTTAGACTCTGTCTAAAATTCACAGTAACTAAAATAATTTAGGAGGACATAAGGGATAAGCACGCAATCTCCACAAACATCAAATGCAGAAAAAACCATGTGATAGCATTCACAAAACCTAAGGAACACACATAATCTATCTTATAAGGCATGGATTCAAACTTCAATTTCACTCTAATGGGCTACTGTGAGGGAGATGAAACGATTTTAAACAAAAAACGCACACAGAATAAATGTATAAGCTTTCTCGTGATTCTCACGAAGGCTTCAATGTATTTTCTTATTGAAACAATCAAACAAGCTCTTGGTGAAAAGATCTTATACTCATGTCAGAACAATGTAAAAACTGAAACTATTTATAATGCAAAAATTTTGTTTAAAGAAGATACATCACTTATTTTTCTCATTTTGAGAAGAAGCTATGTTTCATTTGGCAATAACTCTTCTCTCATTCTCTCTGAGAATCTGTACAAAAGCAATATCTCAACTAAAATCAATTCTGAAGGATCTTTTATTAAAATGCATAATGCAGAAGACCCCAATTAAATTTTCAGTAAACCACTGCCATTTTGAGTAAACAAAGTCGTCTCAGCAGGGTCACACTTTTAGCAAGGGCTGCAGCCTAGAAATTAATTACTAGTGTGACGTACGTCAAAACAAATTTTAAAAAAAACAGAATGCAGTTGTAACCATGTTTTACCTATTTGTATGCACAATGAGTATTCTCTGGCATGTAAATATTCATTCATTCGACATCTCACAGAAAAATAAAAAAGAGCCTCATTGCCCACCTCTCTTTTTCCTGCACCCAGGTGAAACCTGAGTAAATAACAAGTGCTTAGTGAGTCAGAAAACAAGTACAGAATGAAGATGGTTATTTTGAAAGGCAGAAGTCATCTTCAAACAAATAACTTAATTTTGAAACATTCAGTCTGCCTTCAAAAGAAGTTTTTCAAAGATATACATCAACACCGCCACTGCACTAAAGGTTATTACTTCATAGAAATCAAAGCTTCAAATAACACCTAACAGTGCTGGTGTTTCATAAAGAAGATTGTAATCTATACTAACAACAAAAAAGACAAAATAAAAAACTACCTGGGAATAAAATTCAGATTCCAAAGAATTTCAATATTCTGCTAATTATAATATGTATTTAAATTAAACACATTTTTATAAATGAGGACATTTTAGCATCCAAGAGAAATCCAAACAGAAAACAAGGATTCAGGAGAGGTATGCAGATTCTCTTTTGCATTTTAATCAAAAATTATGTCCTAATCCTTTTCCCAATGTATACCTATATCAAATCATCACACTGTATACTTCAAATGCCTCACAATTTCATTTGTAAATTACACCTCAAAAAAAAAGTCTAGGATTTAAACTCATCAAAAAAAAAAAAAAAGAAACCAACTTATGTCCCAAGCCAAACAAAGACTTCTCTTATATTCCATATGCTACCTTATCTATAAATCAACTTTTAAACCTCAAAATAGCCTCTTCTGGGAGGGAATATATAGAGAGTTATGACTGATTTGCATTGTATGGCAAAGGCCAACACAACATTGTAGAGCAATTATCCTTCCCATCTTAAAAAAAATCTAAAAAAAGTAAAACAACAAAACCCCAAAAAAAAAAAAAGTTGCCTCTTGTATGTGAATAAAAAATTAAAACATGTTTTCTATAGTAATATACATACTAAAATACTTTGCTTTTTTTCAACCAAAGAAAAAAAGACACTGACCACATATTGAACCTCAGAATTTTGAAGCTAGAAGGCTTCTCCAAGACACACTGCACTGAGACTCTTGGGCCGGCCAGCTCTCCAGGTCAGACTGAACTTTCTAAAACATCGTGTTTTGTCATCTGGAAGACAGGAGCTAACTGTACAATTTTTCATATAAAAACAGCCTTTGAGACACCTGTCTCCCAGAGTGCTTCTTTCATGACCATTTTGTCACTCATTTTGTGTATTGCAGTAATTAACTTGACATCTTGCCCTTAGTAGCTATTTCTTACTATGTCAGCTGTGGTGGCCAAGTAGCCACCTTAGATAAATGAAGCTATAGGATGGGTCATTCTGACCATTGGGGTTGCCCTTTCAGCAGGACCAACTCATTCTACCCAGTCACCAGATTTAAGAACCAAGGTAACAGTGGACTTCCCTATGGTCCAGTGGTTAAGAATCCACCTGCCAATGGAGGGAACACAGGTTTGATCCCTGGTCCAGGAAGTTTGCACATGCCATGGGGCAGTTAAGACCATGTGCTGCAACTACTGAAGCCCAAACGCTATGGCGCCCGTGCGCCCTAGTGGGCTCCATTCTTTCATCAACAGAAGCCTCCACAACATGCAGCCCCTGCCCCACAACTAGCCCCAGCTCGTCACAAATAGAGAAAGCCCACACCAGACCAGTCAAAAAGAAAAAATACACTGTTTTTTAATCCCATTCCTTAAAAATTAAACAAAAAAAAAGACTACACAGTGATCAATAATTTCCCTTTGTAATTTTTTAAACCAATCTCTCCAAATAAATTTATTGAACAACGCATATCATTCTCTTATACTTCAATATTAGAAATTTGGTTAGTTACCTCTCTTAAAACAGTGCTTTTGTAGCCTCGATATAATCCTTGGATGCCCTGAAACAAATAAAAAGCCAAGAGCTCAGAAAGTCAGAATTGCAGAGACTTCTAAACAACATTCTGCATAAAGCAGATTAACCTTTTCTAAAGTTTGAGTTTTAAAATATTCAATATGACCACAATTCTCCAAGAGGTTAAAGGTGCTAAACTGGCCTAAGGTACATAAAGCTCAGGTTAGCTTCCTTTCAAATGAGAACATCATTTGTAATAAAATAATAAAGCTGATTACAATTCAACTAAGCTTTACTAGTTTTCAACATTTCGTCTCTTGGGAAAAAAAATACTTGAGATGCTTTAAATAAACGTATTTTCAAAAGTAAATGCACACAGAATGCTATCCTTTCATATAAAAACAAAATTATATTTATATTTTGTATGTTCAATCATCAGACATGATAAATTCATAAATAATCTCTCAAAAGTGATAAATACCTCTGGAAAAGCCTTGATCTATTTAACTACCCACATGATTCAACAGGGACCCTTCCCTGGACTGATCTCATTCACAAGATTAAATACTCAATGTCTCCTCATCGAGGTGACAGAGGGATCATTAGAAATAACTCTAAAACCTGGACTCAATGAAATTTTCATGAGACTGATTTCCATTAAAAAAAAAAGATGGGGGGGTGGGGGACTTCTGTAGAAACTATAAAGAAAAGCAGCGCAATGGTCCCCAGTCACATGGTCAGCAAGCATGATTTCTGACCCACAGGTTAACACGAGCCAGTATAAGACGAATTACAAGTATATACAAACATTATGACAGGGGTCACTAGTGTCAGTTCATTACCACAGGTCTCTTCCATGGTTCTCAAATTCTGCAGAGATGTTTTAATACATCTTTATTCATTTATATATTCACTATTTATTCTTTTTCTGATTCCAAAAGAACAACAGGCCAATCACAATGTAGGACACATACTTACTGGGTTTAGAAATTTGAAAAAGAAAATTGAAAATAAGAAATTGAAAACAATGGAAAGGCAAAGATAATCTCAGCATTAACATCTGCTATAATTGGACAGTAAATTTAGCCTTAAGCTCTAAGGCTCCTGGGATGAGGGCCACAATGTTCCTATCAGCTACAATAAAATACCCTCAATACGAGAGCTTAGAAACATATTCTCAGGACTCCGCTAGTGGCCCAGTGGCTAAGACTGTGCTCCCAATGCAGGGGGCCCAGATTCGATCCCTGGTCTGGGAACTAGATCCCTCATGCTACAACTAAGACTCGATGCAGCCATAAAAAACACACATGTTCTCACCTCTTGACATAAGATGTTAGAGAAAATGTGAAATGTTCCTGAAGAAGCAGATACTTGTGCCCTCTGCTTAACTACTTCAGAAGGAACTCGAATCAGGCAGGCAACCTAAAATACACAAATTTAATTATATCCTTAAAATGAAGTAATTGTTATGAGAGTGGAAATTTTTTTATAAGCAAAAATGCAGTTAAAGAACAGCATAATGTACAGTGCTCCCTGCAAGACATCAAAAGGGTTTTCTGTTTTTGTTTTTTAACCTAAAATACTCAGAGCATTCATGGATATGCACTGTTCTCTGGGGATCCTCCCACCTCCCGCCTCACTGCTCCAAGCACACCCGCCTATATACCCCTCCATGGGAAGGAGCTCATGTACTCATTCTGAACTCCCAACACCTAGCAGGGCCTCTGGCGTTCACATGACAGCCATCTCAAACATGTCTGCTTGAGGAATGAATCCAAAGTGCCTTAGCTTTGCTGGAGTAATACACAATGACAGAGGCAAGACTGAAACATCAGCTGATTACCCCAGTCTTCCATTCCACTCCATTCCCAGCCTCAACCTGTTCACAGCTCCAGCACCCCTGACCTCCCCACCACTCAACAGCTGAGCAGTAACCCCAGGCACTTTTGGGCCCTGCTCCAGCATTTGAGTAGACTTAGGTCCTGCCTGGTCCATACCATTTGTTCACTAGACCAGTCAACAAATAACTATAACATCACCCTTGGGGACATGCCAGCGTCAGTTACACAGCACCTCAATCTCACACATCCAGGACTCTGCTTTCAGTATACCACTTATCTTTAGACAAACAGTTAGCAATAAAGAGCTGGTCATATCAGAAGGGACTCTGCCCACTGGAGGACAGAAGGCAGCAGGGAACAGGGAGGGAGACATATAAACTGGCATTTTAAACTGTTATAATGGAAGTCCTACATTTAAGCCTCCACAGACCAAGCAGTCTGCCAAGGATACAATTTTTTTTTCTCCAACTTGGAATTCACACACCTGACGCTGGTGTTCAGTGTTTTGTATACGGTTGAGGAAATTAATTTAAAAATTTTTAGAATATGCATTTTATATATATGAGGCACAATAAAAAACGTGGACACTTTTTCTTCAATAACACATGCAGCAAAATGGAAACAAAAACAAGAAATTTAAGAAAACCATACCATCAAATAGGAGACTTGCCATTTTCAATCTGCAGTCTCCTAATTCCTAATTTGAGATTACTGCCCAATTTGGGTATTATATAAGGCTTTGTCTTTCGAATATTGCTGCTGCTGCTGCTAAGTCGCTTCAGTCATGTCCAACTCTGTGCGACCCCATAGACGGCAGCCCACCAGGCTCCCCTGTCCCTGGGATTCTCCTAAGCAGCTCTTAATATTAAGGTACAAACTGGGCTTCCCTGGTGGTTCAGCAGTGAAGAATCTGCCTGCTAATGCACGAGACTTGGGTTCAATCCCTGGGTCAGGAAGATCCACTGGAGAAGGAAATGACAACCCAATCCACACTACTCGTGCCTGGGAAATCCCACTGACAGAAAAGCCTGATGGGCTACAGTCCATGGGGTCACAAAGAGTTGGACACGACTTGGTGACTAAATAACAGCAACAACAAAGGTACAAATCAGCAAACTTTTTATATAAGCAATCAAACAGTAAATATTTTAGACTTTGCAAGCCACACGATCTCTGCCACTACAGCTGAACTACGCCGTGGGAACACAAAAGCAGCCAAAGATAGTAATCCGTATGTGAATGGTGCAACTCTGTTCCAATAAAACTTTATTTAATAACAATAGGCAATAGTTTGCCAACCCCCACTCTAGGCATAAACACTAGCGAATCCTTCCTTCATATTCACCTCAACAAAAGCAAAGCACACACAGAACAGATGTAGGCCTCAGCAACCCCAGGACACAAGAAACAGAGATGGTATGTGATGTGATTCTAGCTGTCATGGAGTCAGCTAACATGGCCGTATCACCTCTGAAACGTAGCTCAGAAGTAACAGTACTTTCTGTGGATGCGCTCCAACTGCTATAACAAGGATAACAAAGAATTAACGACCTCACGTCATTTTTCTCCCCAAACTGACAAGACTTACAAAACAATATAATCTACCCTGTTTTCCTTCATTCATCAATCACTTGAATGCTTTTTGTCTGCAAAGCTATTTGCAATTCGGGCCAGTTTATCTTTCCACCCATAGCCTCCTTTCACATTTACTGATTCAGTTCAATAAAAACAGATGGAGCCAGATACGGCACAAGAAACTGCCTGGTAAAGAAGACTAAGAAGCTGCCCTGACCCCAAAGCACCCACAGTCACGTAACAAACAGTTTCAACAATGCATGGCAAGAAACTTCAGAGAGACAGAGACAAGTATGGAAATGGAAAGGAGGGGTATTTAGTCCAAATTCCAGGCTGAGGGAAAACGAAAATTGTCAAATAGTATGCCTTCAGAGAACCTTCCAAATGCGTAAGAATTAGCTGGTGAAGAAAGGTGAAAAGGGCACGATGGGGAGTGGAAGCAGAAAAGCACACAAGAATGAAAGCGGGAGCTCAGGGCAACAGAGTCTCCTCAGCATCCACAGTGTGTGATCACCCAACCCGTCCCACACCACCAAAGCTGCAAGTTCAAGGGCAGAAGCCATGGGGAGTAAGACTGAACGGATGGCCGAGCCAGGGGGCCCCGTGCGCCACACACAGAGGTTGGACTTCAACGCACAGACAAGGGGAACAACTGGGAGAGCTGAGGCAGAGGACCTGCAGCGGCAACGTAGACGGACTTGGAGGGCGTGACGCTGAGCGAAGTGCAACAGAGAACGGCAAATACAGTATGGCATCACTTACACGTGGAATCTAAAAAAACAAATACAATGGACCAGTGAATATAACAAAAGGAAGCAGACTCAGATACACAACAACTTGGTAGCTACTAATGGCGAGAGGAAGCTGGGGGAGGGGAGTTACAGCGGTAGGGGATTAAGAGGTATAAACTATCGGATATAAAATAAGGTACAAGGAAAAGAATAAGCGACAAGGATAAACTGTACAAAACAGGGAACATAGCCAATAATTTACAATAAGTGGAGTATAATCTCTAAAAGTTGTAAACTACTGTATTGTACACCTGTAACTTACGTAATACTTTACATCAACTATGCTTCAATTAAAAAAATACATAAAATACACACACAAAGTTTAGGCAGAAGAACGATAACCTGTGTGTGCTTTAGGGACATCACTCTGGCTGCAGCAGGTAGGAGAATACTTGGAAGATGAGACAGAATGGTAAGAGGCAAAGAGGAAGACCAAAAAAGAAGCAAAAGATGAGCTCTAAGAGTGCTACAACAGTTCTGTACAAGATACCAGGACATGAATATAGTTCAGAGAAGAAGGAAATTTGAGTCAGGGGTTAAATGAAAGGACCTGGTGACTGATAAGAGGTCAATACAGTGGTACTGTTAAATGAGACCAGGGGTCAGGAGAGGAAAACAGGTTCAGAGTTTAGACTGCAACATGTTGAGAAGTCTGTGGCACGGGTAAGGGGCTCTATCTGGTCAAGAAATTAGTAACTGACTAAAACTACAAAGTAACAGGGCTAGAGATACAGACATAGAAATCATCAGCATTAAGTGGTATAAGTGGAATCAAGAGAGTGAATTAGATTACCTAAGTAAAGGGCAAAAAGGGAAGGTCAAAAGGTCAAGAACAGAATCCCGAGGAACATCCATTCTTAAAAAGCAGACAAAAAGACTTGATCAGACATATGAGAAGGAAAAACTGCTGCAGTGAACACTGGTCTTCTGTGGCTGCCCAGTTTTCAATTCTCACATGTGAGCGGCTCCCCACTGAAGAAAACAAAAGGTGTCAGTCACTCTTCTCCCTGGCCATGTCACCAGCTTAGGCTTCACTTGTCAGCTCCTCCCACCCAAGGCTTTGCATCCTGAGCGACCCCGGCCTGTCCTAGCCACTAGCCACGCGAGGCTACAGAGCACTGGCACAGCCACAAATGCAACTGAAAGCTGCTGTGAGCACAGCGCACACCAAGGATGCCGAACGCTTTAGTGTCCAAAAATACTGTAAACTAGCCCGTGAGTAATTCTTTCACCTGGTTACATGTCGAAAGGTTAATACTCTGGATGCATGTGGACTGAGAACATGTATTAAAATCATCCAGCTAGCTTTTTTTCACTTTTCTTTTACTAGAAAATGTAAAATTACACCGTTGTCTTATAGGATCTTTCTGTTGGCCAGTACTGTTCTGGGGCTACCGGGAGAGCAACATCCAAGGTCCAGGGTCCAGGGGCAGTCAGCAGGCAGCACCGGGGACAGCATCCTAACTGCACTGACCCTAAGGTACAGGCCTGATTGTGGTCCTTGCCATGGCTTCCCTTGCCATTCATTTCCCTCATTCTCCAGTCTTCCATCTATTCTATACTCAAACAGTATTCTGAGTCAATTACAGAATCTCTTTTGGATAAAGCAGCAGAACACCAACTAGTGGCTTGGGCAATAAATGACATTAAGTTGTCACCTAACAAGTATGTTGGTCAACATTTAGTGCAGAACCTCTACAAAAGTGAGCTAGAATCCATGCTCTTTCTCCTTCTTCTCTGCCAGCACTGGCGTACTGGCCTTTTTATCCACAGGCTTGCTGCCTCATGAGTAATGTGACTCAAATATCCTCCAGCATGACCCGGTCACACAACTGGATTCCAGGCAAGAAGAAAAGATCTCTTCTTTTTTTTTTTTCAGATGCCCCCTAGTGGGTATCCATTTGGCCATCATTGTGTGACATGGCCACCCCCTTTTAGGAAGGCTAAGAATATGTAGATCAAGAAAAGGGTTAGGGACATTGCCACCCAAAGCAAACCAAGGGAGAAAGAGAAAGTAGCAATGTCTGCCAAGTTTCCAAACACCAACCTTTTTTCTCACACAACAGCCAAGATCAATTTAAACTGCAAGCAACCAAGAATGCTATTCAACAGCTGACAGTCAAGGGGACCAGAGGGTCACGAGTCTCAACCAGTGCACACGTTAGGATTAGTGAAGGTCCCAAGAATGGTTTCAGTGGAGGGCTGGGCCAGGAGACTGAATTCACACTGAATTACAGTGAATTCACAAGTGATTCAGAGATAAGAGATGGGCAAGTGTGGACAACTCCGAAAGAAAGGTGGGGGAGACACTAGGAGAGATAGTTTAGGATGGTAAAAATATCTGTACGTAGGATGAGGGAAAGTTGTAACAGCAAGGCAAAGGTTGACAATTTAGGAAAGAAATGGCATGACACGTGAAAAACCCCGAGACTATGGAAAAGGTAGAGCCAGGGGCCCAAGCACATGCCTGCACCACGGCGCAGCATCCCTTTAATTGCACTGCCTTCAACACAGGGTGCCATTCTGCATCCCAACTGGGCTGTTCATTCCGGACTTGGCTCCAGGAGGGGATGAGCAGTGGTCTGGGTGAGGGGCTTCAGACCTAGTCGGTGGTCCCAGCTGTGTCAGTGAACTCTCAGCATTCCCATCGCCTTCGGGGGTCTAGCTTTTCTTATTTGACTTGTACTAGAAATCTTCATCATACCCTTGTAGGTTCTGATTTCTATAATTCTTAATTTTTGCCCATCACACTTTCTCTTTTTTAAGCTCAAAAGATTCTCTTTATTCTCCAAATAAACTATTTCCTGACTATTCTCACCTCCCCAAAAAAAAATTTCAATTGAAAATTTTTCACTTAACTTATACCATATAGTTTTTGAAAATATACTGCTTTCTCTCATACTAAACATAAATAATCTGAGGGCAAAAACATGCATTAATTTTACTAATCAACTGGAATCAACAGGGGTGGGAGAGGGGACACGAAATGCTCTAGTTTATTTTTTTCCAAGTTGATTTTAGGTTTAATCGACAAAACTGCATCTACCATTTTTTGGCATTATGTAGAAAGTAAACAAAACTACCCAAGAAGAAGGGAAATGCCAAAAATTAATCATTTCCACAGAAAAACATTACCAATACTTCAGAATTTTCTAAATACATTTTCTTCCTTTGAACTGAATAAACTATTTTTATATGTATCAATAGTTACAAAAAGAATAGAAAAAACAGAGTGGGATTACAGGTGATTTTTTGCCTTTTCTGCCCACTTGCATTTTCTAAATTCTCCACAATGAACATGTATGATTACTTCATAAGTTTCTTTAACATAATTTCAAAGGGCAAAAACATTTGTTTTGAACCAAAGATTTTAAGTGAGGGACAAAATAAAATCAAAAGACTACTTAAAATACGCTTTTAGAAACAATCCTACTTATTAGCCCTGACAAAAACAACATTTAGTTTCAATTTTAACACACACACACATTAAATAGCTTACGACTAACTAAAACTGGATATAAATTATGTTATTTTTGGTGAGAGTACAAACTTCTAAAGCCATATTTATAAGCCAGGATAGAAAATAAAGTGCACTGAAACTTACATGAACCTTACAGGGCAGTTCCCAGCATCTAAAACTCATTATAGAAATGAAAAACAAATAAGAAAGAGAAAAGAAAGAAAAGGGTACACTAACTCCTTGTATTTTTCAACTCAAGAGGTCAAGAGTGAAATACGACCCCAATATGTCAAGAAAATAGGAATTGTCCACTTTTGTGCCTCAGCATAAATATTTATGGAACTTCATGCTTCATAACCCTCCATGTTCTTATGTTGATTTTTATTTCTTAAAAATACAGCAGCAGAAGAGAAATTTTGTAAAGGTTCTCCGACGAAAAACAATCTAACTAACAGAAGAGGTACAAAGCACCCAGCGTGGCTTCCTGACTTCCCCGGCACGGCAATTTTGGCCTAAGAGGCCACAAAGTAATGCTTCTATTTCCTTCGGCAGCTCCCCTGCCTTCCATTTGGTTTTCTATTAACTCTGATCTTTCTTAGATTTGAATCTGAGCCACACCAGAGTATTTCACTGCACAGGAACAAAAACATGTTACCGTCTCATGGCTGCGTGAAAGGAAATAAAGGCAATGTCGTCTGAGGGTCTTGGGGGATATCCGTTCTTCAGAGCGTGCTCTCCACAGACACCTGGGGTTCAGTGTGAATCCATGACACAGGGAAGGTGACGTTTTCATTAAACCCCAAAATGTTGTTTATGTTAAACCTCTATCAAAAGACAAGACAAATAGGCTTTTCATAAAGAAAATACATGTCTCTCTTTTTTTTTTAATCAATGTTCAAATGCAATACTGACCTCAGGGGAATTTAATATATCAAAACTCTGATGAACTTCAGATTGAGAATGATTACAACATGAAAATTGCTACCAAGACTTTTCTTTAGTTGACATAAATAAAAACTCTTCTGATATGTCTTTATTTTTGAAATGGGGAGCAGAATATCTTTTAGTATTCACGGAACACCAAGATGCAAAACTGTAAGTCCTAAGAGTAAGTGTACGAAAGGAAAGAAAATCACAGTTAACCTCAGTCTGATATTAAGTAAAATGAGTGAAGGCAGAGAAAGAGAGAGAGAATGAAGCTGCTAAAACACCTTGGTTCTTTCATTGCCCTACCCAAGCCCCACACCTCCACACATCACTTGCCAGTCATTAACAGTCTCACCTCCAACCTCTCATTCTTGAAACCCTCTTCAAATTTGCTGGGTATCATCCACAGTAACTTTTATTAACACTATCTTTTACCCAACTATTTCAACACAGTTTACACACACAAAAAAAAACCTGAATTAAGACCTTCCCGTAGGAAACTTAATAAACAGCCTAAAAATATTAATTTCATATTAGAAGCTAATTATGTCAGTATTTAACATATAAATCAATCTGAGACAGAAGTTAATGAAGGTCAGGGAACTACTTGCCCTAGGAAGCAAGGATAAAACCCAAATCTTTCGATTATCATCTCCAGAATTTTTTCATTTAAGTATAATAGATTTACAATGTTGTATTACTTTTGGCTACAGCAAAGTGATTCAGTTTTATATACATCTCCTTTATCAGATTCTTTTCCATCATAGTTTATTATAAGACACTGCATATTGGTCCCTGTGCTATACAATAGGTCCTTGCTGTTTATTTTATGTATAGTTGTTTGTATCTGCTAACCCCTAGCTCCTAAGTTCTCTCTTCATCCTTTCCCCTTTGGAAACTCTAAGTCTGTTGTCTATGTCTGAGTCTGTTTCTGTTTTGTAACTTTTGTATTATTTTTTAAATTATACATATAAGTGATATCATCTTATCTTTCTCTGACTTGACTTATATGATATTCTCTAGGTCCACCATGCTGCTGAAAATGGCATTATTTCATTTTTATGGCTAAGTAATATTCCACTGCATGTGTTGTTCAATTGCCCAGTCATGTCCAACTCTTTGGGACCCCGTGGACTGCAGCACACCAGGCCCCTCCCTTTCCCTCACCATCTCCCGAAGTTTGCCAAGTTATGTTCACTGCATCAAAGATGCCACCCAGCCATCTCGTCCTCTGACGCCCTCTTCTCCTTCTGCCCTCAATCTTTCCCAGGAGTCTCCCCCAGCACCACAGTTCTTTATGGTATTATACATACATAGTATGTATAATACATACATTTATATGTGTGTACACACACACACACACACACACCCAGCTCAGTTGGTAAAGAATTTACCGGAGACCCGGGTTCGATCCCTGGGTTGGGGAGATCTCCTGGAGAAGGAAATGGCAACCGACTCCAGTATCCTTGCCTGGAAAATCTCATGGACAGAGGAGCCTGGTGGATTGCAGTCCAAGGGGTCACAAAGAGTCGGGCACGACTGAGCACACACACACCTTTATTCATTCATCTGTTGATGGACATGGACATTTAGGTTGATTCTACATCCTGACTACTAGAGTGATGCTATGAACACTGGGGTTTATGTATCTTTTTGAATTATAGTTTTCCCCAGATATATGCCCAAGAGTGGGATTGCTGAACCGTATGGCAACTCTATTTTCAGTTTTCTAAGGAACTGCCTTACTCTTTTCCCATAATGGGTGCACCAATTTACATTCCTACCAACAGTGTAGTAGGATTCCCTTCTCTCCACCCGTCTCCAGCATTTACTATTTGTAGACTTTTTGATGATAGTCATTCTGACCAGTGTGAGGTAATACCTCACTGATGTTTTCATTTGCATTTCTCTAATAACTAAAAATGTCGAGCATCTTTTCATGTGCCTACTGGTCACCGGGATGTCGTCTTTGGAGAAATGTCTATTTAGGTCTTCTGCCCATTTTTTGATTGCCTTTTGTTGTTGTTGTTTGGTTATTGAGCTGTACGAACTGTTTGTGTATTTTGGAAATTAAGCTCTTGTCAGTCACACTGTTTGCAAATACTTCCTCCAAGTCCACAGGAAGCTTTTTTGTTTTGTTTATGATTTCCTTTGGTGGCTCAGATGGTAAAGAATCCGCCTGCAATGCAAGAGACCCGGGTTCGATCCCTGGGTTGGGAAGATCCCCTGGAGAGAGAAATGGCAATCTACTCCAGTATTCTTGCCTGGAGAATTCCATGGACAGAGAAGCCTGGCGGACTACAGTCCACGGGGTCACAAAGAGTTGGACAAGACGGAGCAACATACACTTTCACTTTGCTGTGCAAAACTTTTAAGTTTGATAGGTACCATTTGTTTAGTTTTGCTTTGATTTTTACTGCCTTGGAAGACATGATACATATTTAATGAAAAATCTGGATCAATTTACATGCAACTAATGAACTTAAAGCTTCCAGGTTTAATTATCGGCTAATTCTTCATGTTTAAACCAGCAATGCCATAAGTAGTTCAACAGAAACTTAAAAACTGAGCCAATCGAAGTTTAATCACAAACTAAAGCTGCTTTCGAACGGTGGTGCTGGAGAAGACTCTTGAGAGTTCCTCAGCAAGGAGATCAAACCAGTCAATCCTAAAGGAAAACAACTGTGAATATTCGCTGGAAGGACTGACGCTAAAGCTCCAATACTTTGGCCACCTGATGCAGAGACCCGACTCACTGAGAGAGACTCTGATGCTGGGAAAGACTGAGGGCAGGAGAAGGGGTCAACAGAGGATAAGATGTTTGGATGGCATCATCAACTCAATGGACATGAGTTTGAGCAAGCTCCAGGAGACAGTGAAGGACAGGGAAGTCTAGCGTACTGCAGTCCATGGGGTCACAAAAAGTCAGACATGACTTAGTGACTGAACAACAACAAAAAATCTGCTTTAGACTTTGCATAGTAAACTCCAAGTGGCAAGTTAATGAGAGAGAAACAGATAAAGAGACAACAGAAAATGAGAATCCAGGGCACTCCAAAAAATTTTTTAAAGCACAGTTTATTTACTTGTATTTTATTCCACATTCCCAAAATTCTTTCTAGAAAACAAGTTATCAAATCAAGAATACCTAACATTACCTTTTTCGACACCATCATTTAAATTTAAAACCCCTGCAAACAGTTCATCTGCTTGTTAAGTCTGCCATCTTCTGGTTATAAGTGGAATCACAGTTGTTGATAAAACACAAAAAGCAACTGATAAATCCTACTGTACCTTCCTTGCGCTTAAGTCCCTCAGTCATATCTGACTGTTTTGTGACCCGCATGGACTGTCCAGCCAGGCTCCTCTGTCCGTGCAATTCTCCAGGCAAGTATACTGGAGTGGGCTGCCATGCCCTCCTCCAGATCTTCCCAATGCAGGGACTGAACCCAGGGCTCCTGCACTGCAGACAGATTCTTTACTGTCTGAGCCACATGAAAGCCCTGTAAATGACCTGCAGACACAGAGCAAATACTCAGATAGGACACAATTCCAACCCTGTAAGTTTACTATGCCTTTCTCCCTTATAAGCCTCTTTACACATATACAAAGAGCCAATGAGCATAAGAAGATTTTTTTTAAGTATATGTCTTCTCTTCCCTGACAAAACTAACAAACTTGATAATCCAGACTCTACACAAAAAGTTAAGAGTCCTCTCAACAAAAATAATTATATCTTTTAGGCCCTGTGTCTAGAAGTTGCTTATAGAATCTCACAGAACTCAGAAGTAAACCTCAAATGATTCAAGTTCTTCGTGAAGTTGCTCAGTCGTGTCCAACTCTTTGTGACCCCATGGACTGTAGCCCACCAGGCTCCTCCATCCACGCAATTTTCTAGGCAAGAGTACTGGAGTGGGTTGCCATTTCCTTCTCCAGGGCATCTTCCCAAACCAGGGATCGAACCCAGGTCTCCTGCATTGCGGGCAGATGCTTTACCGTCTGAGACACCAGGGACATTACCCAAGTAAAACAGCATCCATCTCCAGTTCTGCACCAGTTCTGCCACTTTTAAAAGATATAAAAAGTAGAAATTGAAGGTGTAATAGGTGTTTAACTAGTCACTTAGCAATGGTGTTTTATTTTCCACAGCAGCTGGGAAACCTTGAGTGTATCACTTATGTCTTTGAATTTCGATTTCTTTGTTTTCTGGAACTGACAGCCTTCACAAATCTGTAAAAGTCTAAGAATGTGCTCCAAACAACAATTTGCATGACATGGGACCAGAACCAATTTTTAATAAACATTTTACATTATCAGACACTATGCTGAGCACTTTAGAAGTGTTGTTATCACTGAAGCTCTGACTGGGGTAGCATTAACCCAGTTTTTCTAGATAAGGAAAACAACAGCTCAGTAAGGCTGTGTAAATGGCCTGCATGCATGTGTGCTCGGTAGCTTCAGTCACTTTTTGAGAACCCATGGACTGCAGCCCACCAGGCTCCTCTGTCCATGGGATTCTCCAGGCAAGAATACTGGAGTAGGTTGCCATGCCCTCCTCCAGAAGATCTTCCCAACCCAGGAATCGAACCCGTGTCTCCTGCACTGCAGGCGGATTCTTTACTGCTGAGCCACCAGGGAAGCCCTGTAAATGACCTGCAGACACAGAGCAAATACACAGATAGGACACAATTCCAACCCTGATCTGTGTAACTTGACAGCTCATGATCCATACTCTGCCTCCTTACAGAGGCCCTCAAAATATTCTCTACCTACTTAGTAAATGTATCCAACTTCTTTATATATCCCTCAAGGACAGGGGTCAAAATTTCTTATTCTATGCTTCTTAGCCCCAGTCACAGTACTAGATAAATAATAGGCACTCAGATATCTTCAAGCATCTGTAAATTCTGTAGTTTAAGTCAGATTCTTCAACTTCATTATCCTATATGGAAATCATACCCATCATTTCTATAAAGCTGAGCTTAATTTGTGCAGCATAAACTGACACTGCTCTTAAATAAAAAGCCAACACAGAGCTCCCCCATGACCCTACACAAACCTCATAAGATAATCAGTAAAACACACTGGTCAAGGTCATGAATCAACACCACTTGAATGAATGCTGCCTATCACATTAGGGAGAAAAAAGTCCATGCAACATAAAGTCTGAAATCTGCTGGAGAAAGAAGCCATAAAGCAAGCGGTGGAATGGAATGTAAGCAGCTCCTTGACAAGAGCCACCAGGAACAATCTCTCAGCACATCCACGCTGATTCTTTAAATGAATAACTACCAGCAGGATCATCGCCACATGGGGATAGTTATGCCAGGCCCTGCCCTCTCTCACCCCCCTTCTTCTTCCTCCCCTTTCCACGCTCAGCTCGGGCTCAGAGGGCTGGCTGAAGAGCTGGGGTGTGCTTCTGAGCAGAGCTCAAGAAGACTCAGATGAGCTCAAGCACGCACACAACACAGCCACAACAAGCTAACAAAGGCCCCCACGAGGAAAGGCACTGAAGGAATGCTGCAGGAAAGGCTTTCCAAAGACAAGCCCCCACTTGGATTCTCATGAACTCACTTTCTCCCTTTGCATCCCACGCCCTGCCTCAACAGGGACTCTGATCAGCTCTCTCTCCTTGAGATTTGTAGAAGTCTCCTCGCCTCCATTCACACACCATGCCCACTTCCACACTGCTGCCAGAGGTTGCTCTTAAACCACCAACCCTGAGGTGCTCAAACCTTCAAAGGGTAACAGCCAATAACTCCTCAGCATAGCAGCAGGGCCCTCCAGGATGATGTAGTCACATCTCTGAGCCATATGGAACTTGAAAGCATCATCTAACAAGGTGTTTGCTTGAGTTCGAGAGCCTTCCCTGTACCAACCCACCTCACCATCATCCTCTAAAATCAGCTCAAGGATGAGCTATTCTGAGGCCTTTCCTGACTCAACACCCATCCATCCACTCAAATTCACTTCCCCTAAAATACCTGGACCCCTTTACTGTACGTCCACGCTTCCATGTCCATCTGCATGTCTTCACTGCAAGCCTCTAAAGGAAGTATTTTACCCTTACTGCCAAAAACACATTAAGGCCTTCTTTGATGCTGAAGCTGACACTCCAGTACTTTGGCCACCTCATGAGAAGAGTTGACTCATTGGAAAAGACTCTGAGGCTGGGAGGGATTGGGGGCAGGAGAAGAAGGGGACGACAGAGGATGAGATGGCTGGATGGCATCACTGACTCGATGGACGTGAGTCTGAGTGAACTCCGGGAGTTGGTGATGGACAGGGAGGCCTGGCGTGCTGCGATTCATGGGGTCGCAAAGAGTCGGACACGACTGAGCGACAGAACTGAACTGAAGGTCTAAATCCACACTGCAAGGTTGGGATAACAAAAGTGGTGGAGGAAATTAAGAGGAGCTGAACAAAAGCAGCTGAGATAAAAGGAAACGAACAAGTCCAAATGAGGAAAGGATATCAAAAGGAAAAGCAATAGCAAGGTAGTTCTTTCTTATAAATCTGGAGACAATTCTTTCTATAATTCTTATCGTTTCACGTTCTTAAGAAGGAATTACGGGACTTCCCTCGTGGCTCAGTGGTAAAGCATCTGCCTGCTAATGCAGGACACAGGGGTTCAAGCCCTAGTGCAAGAAGATCCCATATGCTGCGGAGCAACTAAGCCCGTGTGCCACAACTAATGAACCTGGGCTCTAGAGCCCACGCCTGCAATAAGAAGATAGCGCACTGAAAAGCCCACATGCTGCAAGGAAGAGCAGCCCCCACGCTTCACACCTAGGGAAAAGCCCACCAGCACCAAAGAGCCAGGCACAGCCAAATAAGTGAATGCACGTGCGTGCTAAGTAGCTTCAGTCACGTCCAGCTCTTTGCAACCCTATGGACTATAGCCCACCAAGCCCCTCCACACGGGATTCTCCAAGCAAGAATACTGGAGTGGGTTACCATGCCCTCCTCCAAGGGATCTTCCCCACTGGGGGATTTAACCTGTGTCTCTCATGTCTCTTGCATTGGCAGGTAGGTTCTTCACTTGATCTTAGCCAGAAGGCCAAGAAGTGATTGGCGGGTAGGTTCTTTACCACTAGTGCCACTTGGGAAGCCCCATATATAAATAAATTTTTTTTAAAGGAGGAGGAGGAGGAATTATGAAGTCTGCCTTATGTACTTATGTTTCTAAAGTAGAAAAAGAGGTTTCCCAGCCCAGTGGAAAATGAACAGATAGAACAGGGCAAAAAGCCCCCTTGGCAGAGACATGTGCTCAGATACATCAATAAACAAAGTGCCTGAGAGAGTGTGGCTGGGTATCTAATAGTATGGCTGCAGCTTCTAATTGTCTAACAAACTTCCAGCACTGTCTGTATACTCCTGCCTTCAAGCATCTTAACACACACAAGCATTTTCACCTGCAGCATTCCTGCGAGCTTCCTCCTGACTTGATAGCAATTCAGTGATGCCCATCTTATTTTCCACTCAGCTTATCGTCCATAATTTGATTACACAACTGCACAGGAGTCTAACAAACTGCTAACACAATTTCAAATGAGAGTGCATCTCTATTAATTTATGGATATTCAAAACCTTTCATGATCATTTCAAAAGATGAAACATATTTCAAAATTTGTCAACCTTTCTATTTTTTTTGCTCAGTGGTTCTTAGAAAAGGTCGGTAAACATCATGAAAAGCACTGTAAAACATGCTATGAACAACATAATCAAAAATAGCTTAAATCCCCACTGAGGGAAAATATAAAATACTAAGTAACACATACACTGTGCTGTGTAGCCGGTAACACTCCTGACAACAATGCATCTAATCCTCTAAGCAGCCAGTGGTGAAGCTGAATAAAAATGATGTGCTTAACCCATATCTGACATTCAACAAACCCCTGGAATGACTGCTGTAGGTAGTAGCTCCACTGACCTTGTCAGTTGCTACAGTAGCAAATTACAGCCTACGCTACTTTCACTTTCTAGGCTCTTCAAGGCAGGACTGGCCTTGAAAATGCTGCATGCAATGCTCACTCTGACTTCAAAATCTCCAGGTATGAATACACTGCCACCCTCAAAAACTAACCAGTTTAATAAACTAAGATTTTTCAGTAGGCCGAAAAATATGGAATTCTGAGGAAGACAAAAGGAATCACGCTTTTGATCAGTGTGCTCCATACCTGTCGAGTATTCTTAGACACACGACTGCCACGTCAACTCAATAAAAATATTTATGACTGGGGTATATATTAAAAGTTTTTATAATCCTTCATCAGTGGTGCTTAAATCTCACTGAACTCCAGAACCATCTAGGAATCGTGCTGAAAATGCAGGACCCACAGTGTCACTTCCCAAAAACTTCGTTTGTAAACTGATGCCCAGGCAACTGATTCTAAAGTTGGTGCTCCCTGGGCCATATTACTATGCGGAGAAGTACTGTTAGAGGTACTTCAGAAAACGGTATCACTGGGAATTCCCTGGCAGTCCAATAGTTAGGACTCTACGCTTTCACTGCAGAGGACCCAGGATCAATCCATGGTCAGGGAACTAAGATCCCACATGCCACCTACTGTGGCCAGGAAAAAAAAAGGAAAAAGAAAACATGGTATCACTGAGTTCCTAGCTTTCTCAATCCCAAGTCAGAATGGGACTGAAAAGAAAAATCTACCAGCATCCACACACATCACCCATGAGCACATTAAATCACAGGGGCTACTTTTAACAGCAAAGAAATTTTAATGTTCTTTCATTTCTGGAAACAATATTGACTAAGGCCGTAAGTACAATAAGACCCAGGAAAAGTCAAATTCTAAAGTTAAAAAAAAAAATCATTACCACTGCAATGTCATAGCATCTGTTACACTAAAGTAAACCCACCCCAAGCCTTCTGGTCTAATCACAGATTCTATTTACTTCTTACAGGGCTTTTTCTGTGTCTGATGAAAACCGAGCCATAAAATAACTGAGACAGGGATTTAGAGATTTGGTACAGCAAACCTCCTAATAAAAATGGCACAAAGGGGACTCTTCTTGCTGTTGTTACATATTAAGTCTTATTTGATCGATTTTACTGTATTCCAAATTACAAACATAAGGTAGAAGGTTGTAATTATAGTTTTATTGATTTGTCATTAACTTTTAATCAACCTGCTACTACAGGGAATGGTTATTACACCAGTACTCGCTTGTTTCTAAGTTTCATACACTTATCATCACTACAACAAAGTAACTGGACACATTTAATGCCAACAAATATCCAGTATTGTTTGTAAGGCGTCTGTTTGCAACCGTAACTATCTTATATCAGCACAAACACGTTACAGAACAAGGACTGCACTAAACTGTACCTGATTTTCTCTAGGTCTCTTTATACCTTTCTGACCACTGACAGCTGTACTTGTCTTTTTATATCCTATTCCTTTTTATTTTAACTATTTGTTTCTCCTAAATTCATCTGTTTCTTTCTCCTGCAGCGACCACACTTGGCTGAATCGGAAGCCAAAAGTCGATGCTCTACGAAAAAGAAGCAAATGACTAAAATAGAAAGGCAGCAGGCACATGTACTGGGAACGCTGACAGCTTTTAGGAAGTTTGTCAAGAAAGCTTAAAGATCACCGGAGCACAAGAAAAACATTTCACAAACTCCATAAATGGAATAAACTTGTTTTTAGCATACTAAACTGTAACTGAATTTCAAATCAAAGTCAACATCAAGCCATGTTTCATCAATGAAATCCTCAGTCTATATACCTGCTACTGATCAGTTCTCATCTTAAGGTTCTCCTGGCACCACAGAGACTATAAAAAGGCATCTGACACAAGGCTTTACTACCTTAAAGACCATGCAAACACTATGAGACACAATACAGATAAAACTAACCTAGAATTATTTATTTCCAGTCTGACAGATACTTATTTTCTAACTCTGAAGCCTACTTAATTCATCTCTTTTGCCCAACAGTTCACAGACAGAATATTACATTTAAAAGGTTCCAGTTTAAAAAAAAAAAAAAAACCATTTACAGATACTAACATATTTGAATACAATATTTTCTACAGGTCAAATATTGTATCATTAATATGACTGACCTAACAGCTCTCCTTTGCCCGATTTGATTTTAACGCTTTATATAATTTTGGTAAGTCTAAGAGAAATTTTATAAACTCAAAGTCTATCTTCCAACATGACAAATCAAGTTTCAAGCACAATGGTCCTATGTGAAATGAAAAAAAAAAGCAGCCAAGTTCTTTTTAATGCCTACTCTCAGAACATACTACAAAATATAAGCCAAGTGTTAAATTTACAAGAGAATATTTAAACTAAATCAAAGTAACAGGCAATTCTAAAACAGCGTCAACAGCAGTCAGAAGGACAGAATTTTTACAAGCTGAGAGATAATCAAACTCTCTCACACTGTTTGTTGTTCTTTAGTATATATACGTGAAAATAATTGCATGCAATGGGTTCTAATGTCAGAATATGATCACAAAAACATAAGCCAAGGATAATAAAAGATTTTTTAAATTAAATATAAATTGCTTTTAAATGGCAGACTAAACTAATTTTCAGGCAGAATTCAAGTCCTGGAGTCTTTACTCTGGGTAAGAGTGGGGGGAACGAAAATCCTCAGAAACTGTACACAAACTGTCCATAAGTGCAGCTTACTGGAGAGACAACCACAGGTTTCGTTAGCTTCCTAAAGGTGTCTATAACTCATAAAGGAACTACTACTTTATGCTCTTTGCTACGCCAAAAATTAACATATTGTTAGTCCTATCACACTCATAAGTTCAGTAAATTATTAACACAATTTTAAATCCAGAGTTGGCTTAGGTTCTACAAAATTATTTGTAAACCAATGTCAAAAGGAAGTTTTTTATAAAACACTTCTGTGAATTTAATGTCTTTTGAGCTAACTTCTTTCAACCTTCTCTTTAAGGAGAGATGTTTATTAAAGGTTCCAAGTACACTTTAAAAAAATAATCTTTAGCAATTAGGTGCAGAACTCCATATACATCCATTAGACCGTTCCTGTCACTGCGTTCAAATCTTCTATGGTCTTAACAAGTTATGCCTGCCTGGTCCTAGAACTTTTATAAAGTAGATGTGACTATCACCAATAAAGGTAATAATTGTACTGATTTTTCACTATAATTCTGGCAATTTTTTGCTTTATATTTTGAGACTACGCTATTTAGTCCAAGTTCAGGTTTATTACATTTCCCAAGAGAATTATTCCTTGTATCAGTATGCAACAGTTTCTTTTTTATTTGCTTTAATTCTCTTTTTTGGGAGGGGGGCTAATATTAACATTACTATCCACTCTCAAGTAGCCTTTCTGAATCAGTGAGGGCTGACCAGAGGAGCAGAATCACTAAGAAAGGTAAGAATAAGGAGTTATCACAGGAATATGAACAGTAATTGTGAGAGCTAATTAGGCAGTTCATATAGAACTGTTGCCTCTGCATGGAGAGTTGGGACAGAAATTTAGAAGACAGGCAATCAGGAAGGAAAGATGGGCGTGAAATGGAGACAAGCAAGGACAAACTGAATTTCACATTCTCCACCACCAATCTCGATGCTGTGGGTGTCCTATAGTAAGTACCAAGCAGCCTCCTTCACCAGAGCCCACACATCTGACTCAAAACTTAGAGAAGCTGAAGATCCAGTGGGAGGTGGAGCAGCTGGAGGCCTGGCTTGCTTCCTGAAGCCAAAAGATCATTGATGAGGTGTATGAACTGCAATTGCATCTGACCCCACACCAACCTTCTGAGCATGAACACAAATGCTGTGTCACTTTCGCCTTCAAAATGTTGCGCAGATTTCTCTTGTAGCCAGGCTAACCTGGAACCCTCCTGGAAAGGGAGTTCTAGGAAACAGTTTTTGCTCAATTATGCTGACAACAAAAAGCCACAATTAACATGGATATTTTCTATTTCTTTAATTTTATTCTTTCTACATAATTACGTTTGAGGTATGTCTCTTGTAAATAACATATCTGGATTCTTCTTTCATATTATCTAGACTACCTTTCAGCTATCATGTTTAATCCATTTACATTTATTGGGATTTAAGACTTTAATTTAAAAAAGAACTGTCTTTTGAAAATGAAATGAAGCAATATATATATATATACTGAAGATAATTCATGCTTTGCATTTCTGAAGTATGTTATACACATAACTTATTACTTACCACTTCTCCAGCCGAGGCAGCCAACATATGTGTCACAGGCATCAAATATGAAGAAGCATCAGTGTTCAAAATCCATTTCACATATTCATAGGTGACAAAAAAGGCAGCAGCTGAAATTTAAAACAAACCAGTCTCTCACAAAGCTTATATATCTATGCAAACTGTGAATATGTTTCTCAAAAATAATTACAACTCAGTTATTAACTTAAAGATATAAATATTAAATATGAATAATATAAATAAAATATTTATAAATATATTGTTTGTGTTTATAAATATTTCAAATATAAGTAAAAATAATAAAGATATAATATGTACTCTTTCCCTGACATCCCATCAACTCTTACAGATTTCACTGAGCCCATGTTACACACTTGACCTTTGACTCACAAAAATGCAGAAGACATGATCCCTGCTGCCATGAGAAACCCTAACAGCTAACCTAGCATTTACCAATTTGTACTGACAAGTCACTTAACACTTTATAAGAGTTTTAGAAAAGGATATGAATATCCATGATCCAAAATATCTTTACATTTGATCATAAAATAATCAACTACACTAATTTACAGACAGGTTATAACTGCAAACATATATCTCAATAAAACACCTATTCCGTTATGCTTTATTGCTGTTACTCAAAATAACCGTGGCTACTTTTAACTACCTCAATTCACCTTTACTTCAAGAAAACAATCAACTAATTAAAACTGGAAATCAAAACCTCTAAAAAGCTACCCCATCATATGAACTAACCTTAGCAGCACAGGAACGCTTTTAGACTTGCCATGCACTGTTAATCAAAGATGTTTAGCAGTCACATAAAAGATTCAGCATGAAAGATAAATACACAGCAAAATCATCTTTCAAAGGTCATTTGAAAATGTCACAGCAAAGTCTGAAATACTCAGGAAAAGAGCTTGAGAGTGAAAAGCAGTTCTCCACCGTTAGTCGGTAAGCTTGTAACACACACTCCTCAGCAGCTAACAGCAGGCCAGAAGAGGCGGCACACTGTCCCTGGATGAGTAAGGCCCAAGCGGGCAGCTGTATTAGTTAACGCAGGACCTAATTCCCACCTGCGATTCTTACTTAAGCTGTCCTATTTTGGCCCACTCACTAAATGGGCTAGAACAGGGGTGCCCAATCTCCGGGATCTAACACCTGATGATCTGAGGTGGAGATGATGTAATAATATGAGAAATAAAGTGCACAATGAATGGAATATGCTTGAATCATCCCAAAACCATCCCCCACACACACACCCCTGTCTGTAGTAAACTAAGTCTTCCATGAAACCAGTCCCTGGTGCCAAAAAGGTTGGGGACCACCGGGCTAGAATAGCACCAATCGAATTCAGTTCTAAGTTCCACCTACTGGACATCGCACCACCCACCTCCATCCCCGCCGAGTGAAAACAAAAGCAAAAAAACTGTGGTTCCTCTACATTCCTCCTGCATTCTTTTCTAAACATGCACTACGCATGGATCTTGACTACAGTTCTTTTCCTCTCGCAGCCCTCGGCCCCTACCACCCCCTGCACAATACATCCTCAAAAAAACCTACAACCGCTGTATGTTAAAATGGCATATCGTATTCTGAAGAGAACTTGAACCAATAGCAAAAAATGTTTAAAGTGCCTCATAAAGAGTTTCAATTCACTAAAAATTTGCAGAAAACAGCCATTTCTGGAATGGTGGCACTCTGACTTTTTATCCAGCCTCTCCTATTCAATGATGTTCTGTGGAGGGCAAAGCAAAGCAGTCCAAGAACACCCACTTGCTCAAACATAACCGAAAATTCAAAACCATGTTCTCTATGAAACTCCTGCTCACAAGAATCTAAACCAGTCCTGCGAGCTTAAGGGAGGCCCATGTACCCTGAACCATCACTAATACTTCACCTACCAACAATCCCTACATAATATGTAAGAGAGAGAAATGATTTACAACAATGAAGGGGACAAGGTAAGGAGGAGCACCCAAAAGACAGGGACTTAGTAACATATTGATATTTCTTTGCAATTCCCTAGTTCACAGGTTCCCAAACCTGTCTGCATATTAAAATTACCAGGGGGTATATATTTTTTAAAAAATCCAAAGCCCAGGCCACACCTCAGACCAACTAAATTCCATACCTCTGAGAGTGGGTCACAGGCAGCAGTACTTTCTTAAAAAAAAAAACTCATTAGGTGATCAGGTGACTGAAGCAAATATAGGAACCAAGGCCCATCTCCCACTAACAGAGCTATATTTGGCATGGAGTGTGTGCTGAACGGGGACTTGCTATAATCGATTACCGAAAATTTAGGCATAAAAGAATTCAAAGTGAGTGAAAGTCGCTCAGTCATGTCCAACTCTTTGCAACCCATGGACTATATAGTCCATGGAATTCGTCAGGCCAGAACACTGGAGTGGGTAGCCTTTCCCTTCTCCAGGGAAAAGAATTCAAGGATAACCTCAAAACAGTTGGCTGTTCTAAGGATGGCTCAGGGAAAGGGAAGAAGGGATAAACTAAAGGACCAAAAAGATTTGCACTACAAATCTTTATGTGAATACTGTGCTTTTTACAGATGGACATTTCAATGTCAAGTTAACAAGAAAGAATTTCTAATGAAATACACTGCGAAAAAGAAATCAAACCTTAGAATTTAAGAATCTTCTGTCATGCTGATGTTTGACAGAAATCAACACAATACTGTAAAGCAATTATCCTTCAAATATCCTTAAAAATCAATCGAAAATCAAAAAAAATAAATTTTATTTTTAATGGAGCCGTGGTTTTGTGAGTGTGTGTTTGCTGGTAGTGGTTTTCTGTTTGCTCAATCTGAGTGCAATCAAAGCTTCAGTAAACAATTATCAAAATAAGTTTCTGAAAAAGAATATACCAACAGGTGGGTTAAATAAAACAGGTCCACCTGCTCCACGAGACTCAAGGCAGAGGTTACTGAGGTTAGCTTCACATCTCAATCACCTGGGAAGCTACTAACACTCCTGATACCCAGGCAAAGTCAAGACCAGTTAAACTTCTCACAGAGACACAGGCATCAGTATTTTGCAAAACTCCCCAAGAGATTTCAACATTCAGGCAAGGTTGAGAACAACTGCTCTAAGGCATCACAATCAACATTAGAGGAACACTTGAAGGATTCTGACTAGGAGTTCTACCAATGAAAACCCCTTTCAAAAGACTGCTCGTGGTTTTGTTTTGTTGTTGTTGTTTAGGATGGCATCTATAGCACTAGTTGAGTCAAAAATAATGGATTAATGAATAGAAAACAAATCCCAAGTATCAACTACATTAAACATAAGGAATTCTATCTAAGGTTGGACCACAAATATGTGGTCCAATTTATTTTATTCTGAAAATAAATCCCATTAGCTTGGCTTTATATAAAGCAATGATAATATCAATATAATTGTTACCATTAGGAAAGGATCCAATAGCAGTAGAAGGAACTCCAGCGTATACTCCATAAAAACCACCAGCCTTATAAAATCCTTGGGGGCTCTGCAGCCTGGTTTTAATGGTATCCAGAGGAAATAATATCAAGTCAACAGAGACACCTGCTACTCCGCCAGCCTTAAAAAAAAAGTTACAAAAGAATAATAAGCTGCCATTTGAGGGACAGGGATAAGAAGGTAGTTTTTAAAGCATATTTCTCTCAAACATGGTTTTAAACTTCACCAGACTACTTTGGTATAGTCAAAAGACCTCCTACCTAAATTTACAGATTCATCCTGGGAAAATAACCATTATTGTGCTATAGTTTCAAACTGTAAATTTTATATTATTCAGTTTTAAACAAATGTTTAATGATTTAATAATTTTAAAATTAATTTTAAATTAGTGATTTCATAGGGTTCAAAAAAGTGTAACAAATAAACCTCAGAAAAGTAAAGAGTTCCAAGTCTCCTTCCTTATCCTGAAAAACTGAGGTAGCCACTTTTACTGGTTTCTTATTGTATACGTCCTAAGTTACTTTAGGTATGCTGCTGCTGCTGCTGCTGCGTCGCTTCAGTCTTGTCCGACTCTGTGCAACCCCAGAGACGGCAGCCCACCAGGTTCCCCCGCCCCTGGGATTCTCCAGGCAAGAATACTGGAGTGGGTTGTCATTTCCTTCTCCAATGCATGAAAGTGAAAAGTGAGAGTGAAGTCGCTCAGTAATACAAGCAAATATGAATATGAGGAACTTCCCTCGACATCTAGTAGTTAGGACTGTGTGCTTCCACGGCAGGGGGCACAAGTTCCACCCCTGGTTGGGGAACTAAGATACCACATGCTGTGCAGCCAAAAAAATACATAAATAAAAACCAAACAAGTAAATGGTAAATTTTTTAAAATATGAATATGTATTTTATTTTACTTTTTTTTAAAAGTAAAAGGTGGTTTGCAGCACTGTGTTTTTTTCATTTGACAGTTTATCTCAGTATTCTTTCCAAATCATACCAAGTGTTATATTTTTGGCCTTTTTAACTGAGTAGTGGATCTGCATTTAAAAAAAAAAAAATTGTTTTGAAATTTCCATTCGAAATGGGTAATGCTGCCTGTGAATCTAGATCCACATTTTAAGAATCACATATCTGAGGATTCTTGATATTTTCTCTACTTTTTGTATACTGGAAAATTCCTTGATAAATTTTAATTTAAGGGAACAAATGAAAAAAAAATAGAACTAAATTCCTGGAGGGCATTAAACCTGACCCAAATGCATCATCTCCCAAGAGACACATGTTGCTTTAGGGAAGGTGCACTTTAAAATCTGACTGAAAACCAAGTCTGCTCCTTGTGATTACACTAAAGCATAGGCAGAGTAGAGCATTTAAAAAGCTGGTTACAGCTTAGTCCAAGCAAAAAGAAACTCCGAAAAACAGAAACTCAGAGACAGCAGAAGAGAAAGGTCAATACACAAGGCCTAAAGGTACCATTTACAGACATGAATCAACACCATTTTATAGCAAGTAAATGGAAGAATTATAAAGCGGCAATATGGTTCCCATATAGGAAATTTTAAACTGAATTGCTAACTTTCCTATCTTTTGGACTTTGAACTATGTGAATATATTACCTATTCAGAAAGTAAAAGCAGACATTAAAAAGTATATATTCCAAGACACAGAAAAAGAGGAATCAATACTACTCAAACATACACGCAGAGTTCAAAATCATCTGTTGTTTCCATCCTTTGGGATTACAGAGTGCTCAGGTGGAACAAGGGTTAGTACCTAGCAAACCCTTTCTGCTCTACTTGCCATGCACGATAAAACCACTGCAAGAGTTCACTGGAAAAATGAAATTACCTGGATGAGAAATGAAATAATCTGTTTTTCAATGAGCTAGCATAGATCAATTATTAAATATCAGTGTACACTACCTTGAAAGCCATGACAGAACCATGCAGGTCACTCTGCAAATGACCTAAAAAGATGTCATGAAAAGAATACAGAGGGACTTCCCTGGTGGTCCAGTGGCTAAGACTCCAGGCTCCCAATTCAGGGGCCCCAAGTTCAATCCCTGGTCAGGGAACTAGATCCCACATGCTGCAACTAAGACCTGGTGCAGTCAAGTGAAGAAATAAATAAATATTAAAAAAAAAAAAATACAGAGATGTGCCAGTAGAGTATCAGCTGGGAGTAGAAAAGAAAAAAAAAAAAGACAACGTGGAATATCTTTCTGGATATAAAGAAATCATCTAAGCCACAGGGCAAAGGTCACAATTAGTAAAGTTACCAACTTTCTCAATATCCTTCTCACTTATTCTTTAAGGATTTTATAAATTCAATATGTAATATTTTGCCTGCCTCTTCATTTTCTCAAAACCCAAGGAAAACTAAAATTCTTGTGAGAATGTCTGATATGACTGATTTCTTTAAAAATATGCTGCACTTCATTCTAATTTTCTCTTTAATCTTAGGAAAGGGTTCACAAAGATGCTTGCTATCTACTGCTAAATTTTAATCAGTAACTTGATTACTCTTTTAATCTATTTGGCTACTTTGCATGCATTGATTCTCCAGCCCTTCTTTCATCAGAATTCTTGTATACTGAGAGTAAATGATCAATTCAATCTACATATCTAGCAAATCATGAATCAAGAGCTACTAACTTGTTCTATGTATTTCAAACTTCTATAACTCAAGCATCAGATTTCAAACTTCTGTAACTCAAGTATCACGTATCAAGCATCATGAGACTGGAAAAAAAAACAGCTAACAGGAATAAGAATACATATATATGTAGACACACAGCAACACGTTTAAGATTTTTTTTCAAACCTTAAATCTTAAGGAATGCTTATAATTTTACATCGTCAGCATCAATTGAATCTTTTTTTTTTTTTTTTTTTGACAGATAATTGTTTAGTTTTTATTTCATAATCATAAATTTAACTTTGCAATCCAGCTAAACTTGGAGGGGGATAAGGAAAATATGGAACCCAAAGAACTGTAGCGAGAGCACAAAGATTATAGGATATTTCGAGCAGATGGGGTGAAGGGGTGCTCTCCTGGGCTACAGAAGGAATGGTCTGGTGGTTAAGTAAAACATAAGTCAAATTTATTAGATTTGTCCACAGTCAGCAATGGTGATCTTCTTGCTGGTCTTGCCGTTTCTGGACCCAAAGCGCTCCATGGCTTCTACAATATTCATGCCCTCTTTCACTTTGCCGAAGACCACATGCTTGCCATCCAACCACTCAGTCTTGGCAGTGCAAATGAAAAACTGGGAACCGTTTGTGTTGGGGCCAGCATTTGCCATGGACAAGATGCCAGGACCTGTATGCTTCAGAATGAAATTCTCATCATCAAATTTCTCGCCATAGATGGACTTGCCACCAGTACCATTATGGCGTGTGAAGTCACCACCCTGGCACATAAATCCCGGAATTATTCTGTGAAAGCAGGAACCTTTATAACCAAATCCTTTCTCTCCAGTGCTCAGAGCACGAAAGTTTTCTGCTGTCTTCGGGACTTTGTCCGCAAACAGCTCAAAAGAGACGCGGCCCAAGGGCTCGCCGTCGACAGCGATGTCGAAGAACACGGTGGGGTTGACCATGGCTAGACAGCGAAAGAGGCTCCGGGGTGGCGGCGTCTGCAAGGCCAGCATCAATTGAATCTTAAGGAACTCTACCAATTTATTTTTCTTCAGCCTGAGAAATTGTTTTATTTATGATCACGTATCAAAAAGGTTACCAAAGGATTCAAGATTTATGATATCTTACATAGAAAATCCTAAGTACTAGACAAAAATCCAAAAAGAACATAACACAGATAACCAGCAAGCCTTACCTCACCGTAACAACTTATTGAGATCATGATACCATACACAATAGATAACATATATACCACAACCTTAATTTAAAACTGTTACAGACAGCAAGAGTCTAATCAGTGATTTGAAATTCCTCTGGGAGTTGAAGAAAATTAAGATTACATGCTATGAAGCCTTTATTTCTCCAAAGAAGGCTGACAAAAACAGGAAAAACAAAATCACAGCTACTCAACTACAGGACAAAAATCAAACCACCTGCCTGATTTAACCAAGCAAAATGATCACAGACCCCTAGCCTAGACCACAACTAAGAACATGAAAAACATTAACACGGCTTCTCCGGAGAACATCCCTCCCTGACATTCTCGGTTTTCTCCACACTGAAGCGGCCACCAGTGACTCTAACCTCCTCAATGCAAAGCTGTGGCTTCCTATGAGACCTGCCTTCTTCCGCATCCTCCACCCATTCTCCCTGCAGTGCTTCTTGACCCTCTACACTAACGGCAGGGCTGTCTTTGTAAAACAGATATGCGCACTCTTCAAAGTTTCCAAAAGCCCTAAGGATGAAAAAGAGAATCACAGGACAGCCTGCAAGCCTCTAGAAGTTCACCACCGCCCCACCCCCCCCCACTTCTCCACCCCCAACTCCATCATTAACGCTTTGCTAGGTACCTTCTTGCCACCTTGACCTTGTTCCTCTGAGTCATCTGATCTCGCCTGTTTCTAGGACTGTGTACATGATGCTCTCTAATCCCCCAAGTCTGCGTCTAGACCCTCTTCTTCTACACTGATTAGAATTCTAATTCTATAGTTGAGCATCTGACTATTTCTTCAAAGTTTGTGCGTGTCCCACAAGATTGTAAGATCCATACCTGTTCTGTTCACCAATATGTTCCCAGCACCAGTACACAGTAGGCAACAGTAGGCACTTAATAACTATTAGAAGAATACAGGAATTAATGACTGTAACAAAAGGTTACTAACCATGTTGCGGGGGGGTCATTGTGTTTTATTTTTTGAGGCCACGCAGCATGCAGGACCTTAGTTCTCCAAGATGATTCTCTCTCAGTAATACCTCAATTCACTTTCATAGCACCTTACAGTAATGCTTTGGTTTGTTTGCCATCAAATCTCCAAGGGCAATCACAGTACCAGTAGGCAGAATATATGGCAGAGAAACTGCGCCTGAAATGAATTCAGACGGAGCAAAACTTTCCTTGAAACTTCTACCAATCAATCCTAATTTTACTCTCTGTAACTACACTTTAAAAAGTATACATATGTACCATTATTTAATAAATCCTAAATAAATTTTAAAACCATGTTTCTTTCCTTAACTGACGCCTGCTTTCAGCAACTGCTACTGTTGTTGACTTAAGAGACAGTCTTAAAGAGCAATAAGGGGCACGAAATCCCATGTTGCACTGCCTGGAATCTGAGCTCAGACAGTAACACACATGAAACGTATCTCACTTGTGTGACTTCGGACAAATTATCTAACATACCACTCCTCAGTTCCCTCACTGGGAGAACTAGGATAATACTTCAATTGTTTGTCAGAATTAAACCAGACGCTGTACCTAAAAAGCTTACCCTACTTCCCCACAGAGCAATGCTCTCACAAGTACTACTGCTATCTCACCAGCTGTACAGGAAAACACCTTCAAAAGTGGTAAAGCCTCTCTCTGCTTCTCTAAAACCTAGCTTCCACAGATCTCAACAAATCTGGATTTAAAACCAACGTTCCACACGTCTGAGTAAGATCCCCCTTCCACATCTCTCCATAGCACGCTGAAAGTAACCCTCATGTCCTTTAGGCTAACAATCATTTCCCTCTTCAGCCTCCACCACCAGACCAGGTCTATCTTGTTCACCACGTTATCTCCTACACCTGCAGAAAACATTCGATAATTGAATGAAGAAAGTCCTCTGGGTCTCCATTTCTCAGGAAAGCTTTTGTAAATATATTTGTCTGTTTTCTGCCTCTGCCCACTCTCCCACAATGAAAAAACAGGCAATCTGTCTGGTTCACCACTGTATCTAGTAACCCCTACTGGACTTGTTTTCAAAATATTTATTGAAGGACTTTGGGGGGGGGTTGTTTTTTTAAGCCACGTTGATTCTTCTTTCCTATTATATACCACTGACTGCATAGCACGGCTATTGGGCTCATCAGTACACACCTAAAGCCTAGAAAAATACTCAGACGCAGAATAGCCGACTAATTATGTATTGAATGAACGGATACATTATTTTCCGAGAATAAAAGATACAGCAAAACGAAACTACAATCTTGGCCAACAGGTCTGGAAGCGACTTGAGCGTCCTTGTGAATATTTCATTAACTGCCAAGTTCTCCAAAGTGTGGTTACAGTATATAATTAAAGCTTTTCTTTTTCCTTTAGATAAACCGCGGTGCGGAGGACGAGTCAAGTATCCCACCGCTAACACACTCCTGTCCCTTTCTGGCATACAGGTAGCAAATTTAGGGGCTTGACACAAGCCCCGGCGCGGCCCAGGACCCCCGCGCTTCCTCCCAGACCTGGTGACCGGTGACCCAGGGACGATTCACCGCGCAAAACCGGAAGGAGGTGCTAAGATAGAGAAGACACCGCGGACTCCGGTGCAGGACTCCGGGACTCCTAACGCCCTGTACTCACCACCAGCGAGGCTGTGAACCCAGGCCGGTCCATGGCCCCATAGACTTGATCAGGATTGTAATTCAGACCGGAGGCGAGTCATCGGCGCCTAACACTGGGCGCCGCCATCTTGGAAGCCGCCGGCACTTCCGCGGCCACGTGAGGTTGAACCACAACAATTACACGTGCAAACGGGGAAGCTGCGCCAGGAGAAGAGCTGGGATGGAGGGGCGGAGTCTGGAAAGGGTGATCTAGTCAAGTCTCGCGACTCTTCTCTGCCTCCAAGTCCGACAGCTTCTCAGTAGGCTAGATGGAGGAACTCTCGCGAGCAAATGAGCCTAGATTAAGAACCTGGCGCAGCAAGCCCCCACCCCCGTGAGCGTAGGGCGAAGCCCAAGCGTTAACCCAAAGGAGGCGTGGCTATAGTGGAAGGCGTGGCCATGGGGCTGCTGGACTAGTTTCTGGGGAGGATTGTGGCTTCCAGTTAATTCTTTTTGCTTTATGGTTTGGCTTCATCTGTAGAAATTTTGTCTGACGTTTCCATAAAACAGACTCATCATTAGAAAATTATTAACTATAGAAAAGCACTTCAAAAGTTTCCTTCTTGGGATTTCCTTGGTGGTCCAGTGGTTAAAAATCAGCTTGCCAATTTAGGAGACACAGGTTCTATCCCTGGTCAGGGAACTAAGATCCCACGTGCCACCAGGGCAACTAAGCCTGTGAGCCACACTATTGATCCCACAGGCCACAGCTAAAGAAAGCCCAGGTGCAGCAACCAAGTGCCAAGTGCCATTAAAAATAAATAAATGATTTTTTAAATTCCTTCTTTGAGTTAGAAATTAGCATCCTCTACTTCTCCTTGTTGTTGTTGTTCAGTTTCTAAGTTGGGATGGACTCTTTTCGACCTTAGGGAATGTAGCCTGCCAGGCTCCTCTGTCCATGGGGATTTCTAGGGAAAAATAATGGAGTTGGTTGCCATTTCTTCCTCCAGGGGATTCAGGGATCGGACAGGGGTCTCCTGTATTGGCAGGCAGATTCTTTACCATTGAGCCACCAGGGAAGCCCCTACTTCTCCTTACAGACAGTTTTTGTACTTAATATTATTCACTGGTTCAGTTATTCATTTGCTTATCTTGTTAGCTGTGGTACCAATTGCACACCTCAAAGACCACTTTAAGTACTTAATATAAGTTTATTGGAGCAGACAGTGACTTTACATTTTTAAAATAAATACCTTCTAAGTTTTCTTCTATTAAGGACCAACAACATCTCAGATAAGGTGCACTAATACAGCTGCTTTGTAAGGTGAGCACCATTACCATCCTCATTTTACAGAGAATCCCAGTTCTGCAACTGATAACAGAAGCTGGCCCAAAGCTACAGAGAACACAGGCCACCCAGGCTTGAAAGTTGACTGTATATGCCCTCATCATCTTTCCTCAAACCCTGTGCTACAGCCTTAGTAAGCTCTGTGTCTGCCTTTCTTCACTGTGTCTTTCATACCGCTGCTACAGTCTTTATTCCCTTCCAGTGGAAATGATCTAGAAATGATTAGCAGAATACCTTTAGCGTTTCAAATTCTGAACATCCAGGAATCTGAGAGTGGCTTACCTGAGCAGTGCTGTTACCGAAAATTGAAAAGAGGCCAGGCAATAAATTCAGTTAAGCCTTTACTTGGACTCACGCTGCAGCACAAAGGAGTGAAAACAAGTAACAGGTGCCCTTGCTTGCTCCCTCACAGATGCTGGAGAGGGGAGGCAGGTGGAGAGCTGGTCCTTGGAGTGAGGGTGGGGGCAGATCCTAGGATCGGGCTGGAGGGATGCTTCGGGTGCTTTGTGCACCTCCTTGGAATTGCTGTCTGCCAGGACCATGTGCAATACCCTGCTTTTGTTTCCAACTCCTCAGATGTGATATTGGGTGTTTGGTCTTTTGTGTCTTGTTCATAATTTGCCCTGGAAGTGCATGCATCAGTCATTTTTAGTCTCTCATAGTTTCTTTACTGCTTGATGAGATGTTTGTAAACATGCAAACACTGCTGCAAAGAGTCCCAAGTCCCAGGTCCCAGCCAGTAACTGAGCAGGACCCTGCGAGGCCTTCCCAGGATAGAGCCCCCTACCCGTTTCGTCCACCTGCCTTCTGTCTGTACAAAAACTTTTCAAAGAATACATTTAATCAGAGAAGTGACAAAATGCAGAAAGAAAGGAAAATGGTCAAGCAAGACAAGATAATAATACTTTGGCCATTAAACAGTCAAGGAAAGACCTTTAGTTCTTCCTCAAGGACTATAGATAGTATTTTAAGTCATGTTCTTTGAGCTATTTTGCAGATACTAAAACCCCCACCAGGTGGAAGAAGTTAACTGTGTGCTGCGCACAAACATGTAACCCCAGACCAATTAGAACCACAGGTTGATGATACTGACTCCTAATTACCTCCCTAAACTTCAGTACTTTGGCCACCTCATGTGAAGAGTTGACTCATTGGAAAAGACTCTGAGGCTGGGAGGGATTGCGGGCAGGAGGAGAAGGGGACGACAGAGGATGAGATGGCTGGATGGCATCACTGACTCGATGGACGTGAGTCTGAGTGAACTCCGGGAGTTGGTGACGGACAGGGAGGCCTGGCGTGCTGCAATTCCTGGGGTCGCAAAGAGTAGGACACGACTGAGCGACTGAACTGAACTGAACCAACCAATCAGAAGAATGTCCACGAGCTGATCACACCCTATTCCTTAAACATGATAAGACTCCTCACTATCCACTCCAGCATGGGACTCACAGTCTGCTGTTGCCCCTTTGCCTGGCAAAGCAATAACACTATTTCACCCAAAGCTCTGTCTCTGAGATTTAATTCAGCACCAGTGGACAGAGGCTGAATTTCAGCAACAAGCCTGTCTCAGTTCAGACTCAGGGTCTCTCTGATAAGGGTGTAGTCAAGGCATTGGCTAGGGCTATATCTGAAGAGTTGGTGAGGACTGGAGAATCCACCTCCAAAAGGGCGTCTTTCCATGGCTACCAAATTAGTGCCAACTTTTGGCAGGTGACCTCAGTTCCTCATCTCATAGACCTCTCTCCAGGATTGCTTGAGTGTCCTCAGCTGGTGAGTAACCTAAGTGAGAGCAAGACAGAAATGTTACATTCTATTGTACAGAGGTAAAAGCTCCATCAGGTATTTCATGATGCCACTGGAGAGACTTTAGGAAATACAGATATAACAGACATGACCTGGGGCCCCTGTTCCATGAAATGCTTACTGAAAGATCCATTACCAGTTGTGCATGGCTTTAAATGGAATATTACAGTGCATTGTCATTGTCACCACATTCCAAAGAGAGTATATACTCAAATCATCTATTTCAAAAAAAAAAAAATGGGAAATGCAATAACTACTGGCTTGCAGAAACATGAAATTATACTAATAATATTGTTTTCTTCAATTAAATCTACCTCTGTAAGCCAAGTTTACGTTTAAACAAGTTCTGAAATATACATAATATTTATAAAAATAAGCAAGACATCAAAAACAATATATCAGAAAACAAATCAGAGGACTTCCCTGGTTGTCCAGTGCTTAAGATTTCATGCTCCCAATGCAGGGGGCCCAGGTTCGATCCCTGCTCAAGGAAGTAGATTCCACGTGCCACGACTAAGAGCTGATGCAGCCAAGTAAAAAAAACTTAGGTCCACCTTAGGGGAAATAAAGGACATAATCTTTAACCAGAACTAGACCCAAGTTCCAAATTCCTGTTGCTGATCTTTATTGAAAGATAAAGTAATAGAACCATTTTCAATATAAGTATTCACATATCTCAACCCATATGCAAAGAAAATACAAAATGTAAAAATTCTGTTTTAAACGACAGTCTTCTTTTTGAGTGAAGTAAGTCAGAGAAGGAGAAATCTCATATGACATCCTTTATATGTGGAATCTAAGAAGAAATGATAAAAATGAAATTATAAAACAGAAAGAGACTCACAGACTTAGAGAACGAACTTATGGTTTCCCAGAGGAAGGATGTGGGGAAGGAATAGTTATAGGGTTTGGGATGAACATGTACACACTGCTAAATTTTAAATGGATCACCAACAGGGACCTACACCTGTTTAGCACGTAGAACTCTGCTCAACGTTATGTGGCAGCCTGGATGGGAGGGGAGTTTGGGGGAGAATTCAGTTCAGTTCAGTTTAGTCGCTCAGTCGTGTCCTACTCTTTGCGACCCCAGGAATCGCAGCACACCAGGCCTCCCTGTCCATCACCAACTCCCGGAGTTCACTCAGACTCACGTCCATCAAGTCAGTGATGCCATCCAGCTATCTCATCCTCTGTCGTCCCCTTCTCCTCCTGCCCCCAATCCCTCCCAACATCAGAGTCTTTTCCAGTGAGTCAACTCTTCACATGAGGTGGCCAAAGTACTGGAGTTTCAGAGAATAGATCCATGTATATATATGGCTGAGTCCCTTCCATGTTCACCTGAAACTGTCACAACATTGTTGATTGGCTATACCCCAATACAAAATAAAAAGTTTAAAAAAAAAAAAAAAGACAGTCTTCTTTTAAGTAATAATAACAAGGTTATGCATTCCATGTGGGTTTGTGTTTTCATTTCAAATGAGTAAGGAAAAAAAAAAACAATAAGACTGTCCTTTCAATAAATGGCTTTGGGACAGTTAGATAACCATTTAGATGAAAGTTATGTTTCATCCCTGTCTCACAATTCACCTCCAAAAACTGTTCCAAATGGGTTAAAATTCTCACTTGACATAATTTGACTATTAAACTATTAGAAGGAAAAGGTAAATATTTTAATATTCTTAAGGTAAATAAACAGGTTTATGCATGAGTTTTTTTAACTAGGAAAAATATTTGCAACACATATGACAAGAATGAATTCTTAATACTAAATAGCTCCTATAAATTAAAAAGAAGGGACTTCTCTGGTGGTCCAATGGCTAAGACCCCAAGCTCCCAATGCTGGGAGCCTGGGTTGGATCTCTGGTCAGGGAACTAGATCCCATATGCCACAACTAAGACCCAGGGAAGCCAAATAAATAAATATTAAAAAAGAAAGAAAGAAAACCCCCAATGTCAATAGAAAGAAATGGAGAAAGTCACAAAGGAAGAAAAATAAGTAGCTAATGAACATGTGAAAATATTTTAAATTCCTTAATAACATCAAAATGAAAATTAAAACAATACATTTTTTAAACTTATCAAATAGGCAAAGACTTTTCTAGAGTATGTGTTTGTTTAGTCGCTGAATTGTGTCTGACTCTTTGCAACCCCATAGACTGTAGCCCGCCAGGCTTCTCCGTCCATGGGATTCTTCAGGCAAGAATACTGCAGTGGGTTGCCATTTCCTTCACCAGGGATATTCACGACACAGGGATCAAACCCTCGGCTCCTGCCACATATCCTGCGTTGCAGGAAGATCCTTTTACCACTGAGCCACCAGGGAAGTCCAAGATTTTTCTAAGGGGAGCATCAAAGCAACTTTTCTGGTGAGTGATATGGCAAGATATCAAAACCCTAAAAAATGTTTTTTATTCCTCGATTTTTCTACTTATTCCACTGGTACTCTAAGGAACTATTTTGTTTAATCCATAGAAATATAACTATAAGGATATTCATTTCACAGTTTTCCAGAGCAAAAGAATTTTTCTACAACCAAAAATGTTCATCATTGCCTGATTGAGATAATGTGGTTATAGTATCCATATGTATCTATTTAAAGCCATGATGTAGAAGAATCTTTAATGATACAGAAGGATGGTAAACATAAAAATAGTTGCACAGGGACCTGCCTGGTGGTCCAGTGGCTAAGATTCCAAGCTCCCTATGCAGGGGACTCAGGTTCAATCCCAGGGAATCAGGGAACTAACTAACTTCCACATGCCTCAGCTAGGTGTTCACGTGCCACAACCAAGACCTGACATAGCCAAATAAATAAGTAAACAAATAAAAATATTTTTTTTAATGTTGCACAAAAGCACTTGCATATATGTTGGTTTCTCTCTTTATGCCCCAGCAAATCCACTCTCTGTTTTCCCTTCTCTAATTTTCTGTCCTAGAGAGCCAACCCTTAGGAATTGCTCCCTAGTTTCCAATATGGTTTGGCCAATGAAGGTCATGGACAGACGTGAGGATTGCTGGAGAAAGAGGTCAGGGTAAATCATCTGTGCTCCCTGCCTGCGCCCACCCAGTTCCCTCCTATGGAACAGCTTCCACTCTCAGGCTCCCTTTCCCCCGCAGGTCTAGGGAGCATAATAACTTCCCACCATTGTAACCACTGGTTCCCTCCTTGCACCTTATTGACTTTCCAACACTGCCCAAGTTTCTCTTCAAAATCCCAGTTGGGTGCCTTCTGTTTGCTGCTAGAACTCTGACTGACAGAAGACACTCTAATCCAGTTTTTGGAAACATTTACATAGTAATTATCTATTGCTGCAATAACAAACTACCCTAATAACTTGGCAGCTTAGAAACATGTCCCATCTCAGAGTTTCTGTGGGACAAAAATCTGGAAGTGGCATAGCTAGGCCTGGCTGCCTCAGAGTTTCTCATTACGCTGCAGTCAGCCAGGGCTGCAACCCCATCTGACGGCTCAAATGGAGATCTTCCAAACTCACTCACTTGGTTGTTGGCAAGATTCAGTTCTACAAAGAATGTTGGAGTGAGTGGCTCAATTCCTCAATGTCTGTTGACTGGAGGCCTCCCTCAGTTTCTTGCCCTGGAAGCTTTACATGTGGAAGCTTTCGACACAGCCCCTGGCTTCCGTCAGAGAGAGAGCACCCAAGACAGAAGCCACAATCTTTTATAACCTAATTACACTCAAACGGAGGGGATTATACAAGGCTAGACTATAAGGCAGAGACAATCAGTGGGGATAATCTTACAGGCAATATATCAATATAATTTACAAATGCACAGAAAAAAATCTGTACGATGACTGGTTATCTTTGGGTACATTAAAAATGATTTCTATTTTCTTCCTGCGTTACTGGCCATTTCTAATGAATAAACATTACTGCTGCAATTGTTACCATCATTTATTGTTTTTGACCCTCCAGCCGGCAGCCACTCACATGATATTGCTTAATTTCTTTGCCTTTTCCATGGGCCAATTTATATAAACCTGCCTAGATTTCACCAAGCATGAATCAGTTATCTCCCATTATTGGATTTTGTTCAGTATTTGACCCAAGAAGAAGCTCTGGCTGTGTTTCTAAAACATATATTAAAATAATCAGGATGAAATTTGCTCAGCTAATTTTTACATACTCTGCCAAAATCTCCACTTCGTTGGATGTGGAGGAAAAAAAAGTTGCTCAGAAATGGTGGTTGCGAAGTGAAGTGTAGTGAAAGTCGCTCAGTCGTGTCCGACCCTTTGTGACCCCATGAACTATACAGTCCATGGAATGCTCCAGGCCAGGATACTGCGAATGGGTAGCCTTTCCCTTCTCCAGGGGATCTTCCCAGCCCAGGGATCAAACCCAGGTCTCCTGCATTGCAGGAGGATTCTTTACCAGCTGAGCCACAAATTATCCTAAAACCTAGTGCCTTGTGCATCTACTGCCCATCAATTTTTCAAGCCTCACACTGAAATACAACAAGGAAGTGCCCTTGCTGTAATTGCTCTCCTCTGTTAAAGTGGCAACTGATAATTATGTCACCTGTGTGATCCCTGACACAGATGACAACAGCAAATGATTTTCTCAGCCACTCACTACTGAAATTCAAGGACAAATTGAGCTTTTTTTCTCTCTCTCTGCAGTAGAGGAAATAATAGGAAAACAGAAATGGGGTCCATGATCTTCCCATTTTAGGAATTTAAAACAAAAATGTCCACCGTTAAACCACAATCTTCTGGCTAATCACAAATAAGAACTTTATTAGTCTTCAAATTAATTCCATCAGCAAGCGCTAACTGCATTGGTGTCCATAACAGACTTTCTTCTTTCTAAACATCTGATATTCCCAACTTCATTTTTTATCACGGTGTTCCTTGATTCTTACAATCTGCTAGGCTAAGAAGCCTGCCTCTTGTCCGATTTCTTAATTATCCTTGATGCCTAAACCGTTGCCTAATTCTTTAGAGGAGTTCTTCCTCTCCTTTCTGCAAAACGACTTGGTTTAAGCCTTCATAAATCGAAATTTAATGACCAAAAAGGTCATAAAAACCTTCTCCCAATTCTGTATCCCCATTTCCAGTTCATCTGGACAACTACGCAAGAGTAAAAGAAAAAAAAAGGAACCGTCTTATCTCAGGCCTTATGTAGATGACTGATTTCCCTATTTATTTTCTCAGTTAATTTAAGCTGCCGACCTGTGACTTAGATATTAAAATCAAGTCTGGGCTCCTGGTTTTTGAAAGGAAAACAGTAAAACCCAAAAGGAAGTCGTTGACACTTTGACAGACAGTTTGGCAGTGTCTTATAAATCCAAATGTAGTCTTAACATATAATTTGCAAATTGTGCTCCATGGTATTTATTTCGTGTATTTCAAATCAGTCGAAAACTTACGTCCACTCAAAAATCTCCAAATGGATGTTTGTAGCAGCTTTATTTGTAACGGCCGGAACTTGGAAGTAATCAAGATGTCATTCACCAAGTAAATGGATAAATAAACTGTGGTCTACCCAGATAATAGAATGGTATTCAGTGTTGAAGAAAAAATGAGCTATCAAGCTGTGAAAAGACATGTTGGAACCTTAAACATGTGCTACCGTTTGAGAGAAGTCAATATGAAAATGCTGTATACTGGATGATTTCCAACATTCTGGAAAAGGCAAACTGAGACTACTCTATGTGATGCTAACCGGATAGAATGTACACTGCTGAGTGATTTACTTAATGTAAAGTATGGATTTGGATGATTATAAAGTTTCAGTGTAGACTTATCGACTGTAACAAACATACTCCTCTCATGAGGGATGTTGATAGTGGGGGCAGTTGTGGGGTGTGGGTGGACAGGAACCAGGGCGTATATGGGAACTCCCCAGTGAGTACTGCAGATGGAGCACTTTCTGCTCAGCTTTGCTGTGAATCTAGAACTGCTCTAAAAGATAAATTACATTGTAATAATTTTTTAAAAGGTAGTCATTGTACTATACCCTGAGATTCCCACTGAAAACAAACTGCAGTCAAATTCTATCCTCCTCCTACAGGGGTTGGGGCCTGCCTGGTAGCTCAGAGGATAAAGCGTCTGCCTGCAATGTGGGAGACTCGGGTTCGATCCCTGGGTTGGGAAGATCCCCTAGAGAAGGAAATGGCAACCCACTCCAGTATTCTTGCCTGGACAATCCCATGGACAGAGGAGCCTGGTGGCCTACAGTCCACCGGGTTGCAAAGAGTCGGACTCTACTCGACTTCACTTTCTACAGGGGTTGGGATTAGCAAGGAAGGAGAGACTAGAGGGATGGGAGAGAGGGAGGGAAGGGGGAAGGAAGCAAAGAGAGTGCAAAGAAAAAAAGGGGATATAAAACTATATATGAAAAGAAAAATATCTTGTCTCTGCTCCATGGGCTGGAGATGCTTTTTCTCCACCCCAAATGTTCACTGACACATGAATAAACAAAATGTGGTGCGTACATACAGTGAAACCGCGTATGTATGCTCACTCACTAAGTCTTGACCGACTCTTTCTCAACCCCATGGACTGTAGCCCACCAGGCAAGAACACTAAAGTGGGTTGCCATTTCCTTCTCCAAGGGATCTTCCCAACCCAGAGATCAAACTCACGTCTCCTGCATTGGCAGGCAGATTCTTTACCACTGAGCTACCTGGGAAGCCCCTTTGCTTATTACCTTATGTCAAACAAACAGCAGTCCTCCATTCAAAAGGGCATGACCTTTTACTCCTCTGAGTTACCAGCATGAGTCCTAAATGAACACTTTAGGCTTCATGCTACACACTGAATAGTAATCTTCTCCATCCAGCCCCAGGCGAACCAATTAGAGCTCAAAAAATCACTTTAAAAAGGTGACTTAATACCTTTGTCATTTCTCAGGTCTGATGTTACTGACATTGCAAAATGGCCTCTGTTCCCCCAAATAATCACAAGAGAGCGTCGTGTCACTTAGGTGCAAGCCCAATGTCCTCTGTTAACTTATAGTTCCTCTTTGCAGGTTTTACTCCTCAACAGACATTTTATATTCTTACCTGAATCATTGGGCCCAAGGCTACTGCTTCAAGCTCGCGGCCTGCCAGGCACCTTTCTCTGCTCTTGATCCCCCAGGGAAGTTGATCTTCTCCACACCTTCTGCCTCAGGGCTTGTGCACAAACTCGACCCCCACTTCCGCACCTTTCCGTCTTACCTGACCTCTACTGACGGCTCAGCTTACTGTGGTTTCCTGAGACGTTGTCTTTTCTGTCACATCGCCCTCATCATATTATGTAATAACTTGTAATTCTGTGTTTGTATGCTCATCTGTCTCCACCACTAGATTATGGAAACCATGAATGGGGACTTCCCTCTCAGTCCGGAGAATCCGCCTTGCAGTGCAAGAGATGAGGGTTCCATCCCTGGTTAGGGAACTAAGATCTCACATGCCACGGAGCAACTAAGCCGGCGCAGGACAACTAAGACCCGAGGCAGCTTAATAAATAAATGAGAATAAAATCCATGAAGACAAGGTCCACGTCTATCAAGTTCACCACTGTACTCAGCACCAGACACATAGGAGGAGTTCAGCTATTGGAAGAATGAAGGACAGGAGAGAGGACAGGAGGAAGGGAGTGAAGGAGACCATAAGAAACAGTTGCATCTTCAGACATGTAGCAAAGCTGACTTGCATTGGGAAGATTCATCAGGCAGCCAAGACTTCTGGAGACCAATTCTAGAGGGTCTGTGATGCTATGTGAATCTTCAGGTGTCCTTTCCTCCAGAAAACTATTCCTTCTCTATATCTGAGGGTTGAAAAGCAAAGGATGTCAATTCAGAGCACGCGGTCCTGACAAAGGAGCATATATAATCCATACAGCAATCCCTAGCCTAATTTCCCTGATCCGTGCCCCTCCCAGAGTTCACGGTCATTGGCCTGCCATGGTATTCATTCAAGAAATGAGCTCTCCAGACTTCCCTGGTGGTTCAGTGGCTAAGACTCTGAGCTCCCAATGCAAGGGGCCTGGGTTTGATCCTGGTTAGGGAACTAGATCCCACATGCTGCAACTAAAAAAGCTATCGCATGCCATAACTAAGACCCACCGCAGCCAAAATAAATAAATAAATAAAATTTTTTTTTTACAAAAAGAAATGAAATAAGCTCTTTCAGTAGCACAAGTGAATCCAACCAGTGCAATGAGAAACTGGTTGTGCTGTGACCTGGTTGGAAATATAGAATGGCCATTTCACAAAAGCAGGTAATCATCTCTCTTTTTAAAAGTCATTGAGATGATTGATGAGATTATGTTGCTTGCAGATAATTAAACAAGAAGACTAAAGAAGAAACTAGATCTTATCTTAGTAAATCCAGAGAAAAAAATCATTGAAAATAAGCTTCAAAAAAGCTAGAATACAGTTGGCTAATCCCTCAGAAACAAAGTGATTTTTCTGTAGTGTTTTAATTATAAAGTCTTTTCCCATGCAATATATGGTTTACTCTCGGCAAGTACTCAGCAAGTACTCTACCTACACAAGTACTCATAGTATGCTTACTTTATGCTTGCATATAATGAATTTTTAAAAAAGTTTTATTAAATTTGTTACAATATTGATTCTGTTTTATGTTTTGGTCTTTTGGCTGTGAGGCATGCAGGATCTTAGCTCCCCGACCAGGGATTAAACCTGCATCCCTTGCATTGGAAAGTGAAGTCGTAACCACTGGACCACCAGGGAAGTCCCTACAATGAATTTTCAATTCATGAAAAATAGGCAGAACCACCATTGTGCTGTTTCAACAATTGATCAATAGTAATCAGTTCAGTTCAGTTCAGTCGCTCAGTCATGTCTGACTCTTTGCGACCCCATGAACCACAGCACGCCAGGCCTCCCTGTCCATCACCAACTCCCGGAGTCCACCCAAACCCATGTCCATTGTGTCGGTGATGACATCCAACCATCTCATCCTCTGTCATCCCCTTCTTCTCCTGCCCTCAATCTTTCCCAGCATCAGGGTCTTTTCAGATGAGTCAGCTATCCCTATCAGGTGGCCAAAGTATTGGAGTTTCAGCTTCAACATCAGTCTCTCCAATGAACACCCAGGACTGATTTCCTTTAGGATGGACTGGTTGGATCTCCTCGTAGTCCATAATAGTGAAGAGGAAAAGTTAAAATTTTTACATAACTTCCTACCCTTTCTGCCTCTGTAACTCAGCTCACTCCTTGCAAAGTCTAGATCACATAGGTTTCAGAAAGTGGGGACTCACAATACTAGGAACTGGAGCTTATCTCATTCACTCTTATCCTACTCTTTGAGATCGCCCTAGCCCCTACAAACCCGCAAACCTGCTTAATCATGCCTGTCCATGTATAAAAACTCTGTAACCCCTTTGTCTGGGGCTCAGAGCATGGAGTGTTAACTCCTCTGGGCCTGCCGGCATAATAAACCTGAATTCTCCAATTCTCCAAATATGGTGCTTGCTTTCTCAAGTACTGGTTTTTGCAATAATAGTAGATGATTATATTATACTATATTTCTTCTCTACTTGCATTTCTTCTCAGCTTCTAAATTAGTCCTCTAAAACAAAGCTTAGATGGACAAGAAAATTGGGACAGAACTTATGATCAAGATTTAATGTATATTATGTGCCTATCTTCTTCTCTAAATATTTTACAATTAATGATAAGACTCATTTGTAATTTTTTTTAAAAGGTTGATTTTAACTATGTATTTTTTTCTAATGAAAGTTTATATTGTTGTTTAGTGGCTCAGTCATATCTGACTGTTTGTGACTCTGTTCACAGGGTTTCCCAGGCAAAAATACTGGAGTGAGTTGCCATTGCCTTCTCCAGGGGATCTTCCCAACCCAGGGATCGAACCTGTGGCTCCTGCTAGGTCTCCTGCATTGCAGGTGGATTCTTTTACTGCTGGGTCACCAGCGAAGCCCAAAGCCCATGAAAGTTTATAGCATTTGTCAATTGCTTTAGGCAGGAATTTGAAGATGAGGGCCAAGTTTCATATGCATTGTATGCTTATTCATCAAAGAATCATGCAAAATATTGCAAGCGAATCATGCACAATATTGCATCAGGCCCTGGGCTGAACCTAGATCTGCCTTTGAAACAACTTCAGAGTGTGTCTTCTTGTAGTTCTGTCTCATTGGAAATGACAAACTAAGATACACATGGAGGGTTTTATCTGCCTTGTTTGCTGTGAAACATCTAATTGTTGGGACAACACCGGACTAGAATGGTCTAAAGAATTGGTGGAAACCTGAGACTGCAAACTCTCGGAGCCAATATAACACACCTGTACCTTGTACACATGGCAGCTGTACCTGTCCACATAGGTGAGGAAGGCCAGAGGACCGGGAATCTGTATAGCAGCTGGGTCCCTCAGTGAGGGACTGTGTGTGTGGTCTGTATCCATCTAAAAAGCTAAGAAAAGATGCTGTTAGGCAAAGCTTTCTGGATCTCCAGAGTCTGACAGCCATTTAGAACCTGTAACTACCACTGGGCTGATACAAACATATTAACTGAAGTCCCTTTTTTTCCTGAAGTGTCTTCTGTCTGATGCTTTACAATAATTTATTCATTCTTGCAAAAATAATATCTACCCTTCGGACTTTTTTTTAATATAAAAGAAACTGTGTGGGGACTTCCCTGATTTAGTGGCTGACTCCACACTCCCAAAGCAGAGGGCTCAAGTTTGATTCCTGGTCAGGGAACGAGAACCCACATGCTCCAACTAAGAGTTCAGAAGCTGCAACTAAAAATCCTGCACACCGCAACAAAGATAAGGCGGGGTGATGCAACTAAAACCTGGGGCAGCTAAATAAATAAATATATACATAAGTAAAGAGAAACTGAGTGTACAGCTTTGCAGGTTGTGTGCCGCATGGCTCCAAGAGGTGACAATCACAGAGAAGTTCTCATGAATGTTGCACACAGCGCTCATTGCACAGCTCCGGGAGACAAACATTACATTTCATTCTGTGTAACTGGCAAGCCTCGGAACGGTAGTGCACAGCCTATCCAGCCTTACACGGCAGCCCTCGATCTACCTCAGTTTGAAGTTTGTTAGTTCTAAAACTGGACCTGCCTTGGAGTAGAGAAAGAGAGGATTTTGCACTAAATGATACTGCTGCTTGGCCCCAAATCTCTTTGGTTCACCGGCAGTTGTAGTAAACAGTCCCTGACACAATGACAACATCTCAACTCAGGAATCAGTGTCTCTTGTCCTCTCTCTGAATTCTCTCCTGCTCCAAGAACTTGGCGGGCACCATCAAGGAGTGTAGGTAAATCAATGCTCCACCCTTCACTCTTTAACAGGGACATTTTGTACATGTTCTACATCGTTTCTCAGAGGTTCCCCAGGATAACTGAGCCCTAGTTGCCCCTAGCCCTAACCAGCTATTTTATGCACACTTTATCACTTTTTCCCCTTTCCTGTCTCACTTTTTCTACTTCCTCGTTTATGCTTCCAGGAAGTGTCTCCCCGCAAAAACTACCTGCATCCAAGTCTTTGTCTCAGGGTCTGTTGTAGAAGAAACTGAAATTGAGACAGATGCCCTTAGGAACAGATGACCTTAGCTGGTTCTGTAACCTGAGTGCTGGTCTGGGGCAAAATGCTCATTGGATGAATGAATGAATAATTCTCACACAGGGCAATGGACTGCCTCTACTGATCAGGAAGGTGAGAAGTGATAACAAATTAAGCAATGAGTTTTCATGCCTCAAACTGCATCTGTGACAACGTGACAGGAAACTCAGCTGCCCATCACAGAGCCAACAAAGCGTGCTGCATTTCAGATGAAAATGACTGCTCCTTGAGCAAGCACTGACATAGTTCACGTTGTAATTTTGAGTGGGGAGAACTATAAGACCCTTTGTATTTATGCTATAGAAGGTCTTTCTCTACCCCTCAAATTCTCTTCAAGCTCTTAGTAAAATAGCTGCAGACACCCCCAATCTGATCTGGGACACAAAGCCTTGAGATAATCTAGCTTTGGAAAAATGACAAGTGCATCTTCTTTCTAACCAGAGAAAGATATAAGACTCTGGGGACGAGGAATTATAAATCCATTTCTTTGTTCTTTAAAATCACTGCTTTATCTCTGATCCTCAACAATGCTTTTTTTCTCCATCTCTAATTCAAGAAGGAATACATGTGCAAAGGGTGTGAAATTAACAGAATGCATGCACAATCTCAATAAATAAACATGAAAACCTTTTCGTTGCACATCACTAGCTTCATTCAATTAGTATCATGTTAAAACACTGTTGCATTGCACAACCTTTTGATTTGTGGAAAAACTAAATAAAATAAACAAAAAGCTAGTGAATAAAAAAAAGCCTAAAATTCTTCTGTTTCCACCAGAGTACTCAGCCAAACATGGAAGCAGCAAAATCTGTCTTCCAGAATACTCATTTCCATCTCAGAACCCCTTTAGTCCTCCTGGTTAATACACTTCTCCCATCCAGTACCACAGTCTTCCTCTTTGCAGTCAACTAACTGTCCAGAATGTTAGCTGATACCTAAGGCAAGGAGAGTGGTTTAACACATTCACAGCAAACACATTACAAAAATCCTCACTTTGCCTCATTTTGTACATGCAAACATTGCTAATCTATTGCTGAAACATCACACAGCTCAACAAATTGCTGCCAGCAGACAGCAGCTGGCAATAAGAATTGGTACCAGAAAATCACTCCTTCAACTAATCTTTACAGAACTCCAACTACGTTCCAGTCACTATTCTCACTCAAGGAATGAAAATGAAAATGAAAAAGCAATGTCCTTGATGACATGCTAGAGTGGTGAACACGACACAGTATGTTCCTGTCTGTTGAGTATGAGGCTTCAGCATTTTAATAAGTGCTTTTGAAAACATAAAACTCTGAACATCCAAAAGAGTGAACCTACAGGAGTAAATGGTGCGGGTGCTTTCGGCTGCATACACCATCCTGACATTTTCATTAAAGCTTCCAGCCAAAAGACAAGCAATTCTAGTACTGTATCATTAGGTCAATTATCTCATATTGATTACAAATTCAGACACAAAGGAAGGAGGTACATAAATTGAGTAGAGTGTCCCTTTTTTTCACTTCTTCCCAACACTCTGCATGAGGACTATTTGCCAGGTGCTAAACTATGCATGGACCTGACATTCCAGGTTCCTAGCAATATTGCTTTTTACAGCATTGGACCTTGCTTCTATCACCAGTCACATCCACAGCTGGGTATTGTTTTTGCTTTGGCTCCATCCCTTTATTCTTTCTGGAGTTATTTCTCCACTGATCTCCAGTAGCATATTGGGCACCTACTGACCTGGGGAATTCCTCTTTCAGTATCCTATCATGTTGCCTTTTCATACTGTTCATGGGGTTCTCAAGGCAAGAATACTGAATTGGCTTGCCATTCCTTTCTCCAGTGGACTACATTCTGTCAGACCTCTCCACCATGACCCGCCCATCTTGGGTTGCCCCGCAGGCATGGCTTGGTTTCACTGAGTTAGACAAGGCTGTGGTCCTAGTGTGATTAGATTGACTAGTTTCCTGTGAGTATGGTTTAACTGTGTCTGCCCTCTGATGCCCTCTTGGAACACCTACTGTCTTACTTGGGTTTCTCTTACCTTGGACTTGGGGTATCTCTTCACGGCTGCTCCAGCAAAGTGCAGCCACTGCTCTTTACCTTGGATGAGGGGTATCTCCTCACGGCCGCCCCTCCTGACCTTGAAGGTGGAGTGGCTCCTCTAGGCCCTCCTGTGCCCACGCAGCCACCACTCGTTGGACGTAGGGTAGCTCCTCTCAGCCACTGCCCCTGACCTCAGACGTGGGGTAACTCCTCCCGGCTGCCGCCCCTCGGGCATGGGGTCCTCCCGGCTTCTGCCCCTGACCTCGGACGTGGGGTAGCTCCTCTCGGCCACGCTAAGTGCGCCAGTCGCAGCCGCCTGCACTAAGTGCTCCAGAATTGGAAGTGGTCAAACAAGAGATGGCAAGAGTGAACGTCAACATTCTAGGAATCAGCGAACTAAAATGGACTAGAATGGGTGAATTTAACTCAGATGACCATTATATCTACTACTGCGGGCAGGAATCCCTCAGAAGAAATGGAGTAGCCATCATGGTCAACAAAAGAGTCCGAAATGCAGTACCTGGATGCAATCTCAAAAACAACAGAATGATCTCTGTTCGTCTCCAAGGCAAACCATTCAATATCACGGTAATCCAAGTCTATGCCCCAACCAGTAACGCTGAAGAAGCTGAAGTTGAATGGTTTTATGAAGACCTACAAGACCTTTTAGAACTAACACCCAAAAAGATGTCCTTTTCATTATAGGGGACTGGAATGCAAAAGTAGAAAGTCAAGAAACACCTGGAGTAACAGGCAAATTTGGCCTTGGAATATGGAATGAAGCAGGGCAAAGACTAATAGAGTTTTGCCAAGAAAATGCACTGGTCAGAGCAAACACCCTCTTCCAACAACACAAGAGAAGACTCTACACATAGACATCACCAGACGGTCAACACCGAAATCAGATTGATTATGTTCTTTGCAGCCAAAGATGGAGAAGCTCTATATAGTTAACAAAAACAAGACTGGGAGCTGACTATGGCTCAGATCATGAACTGCTTATTGCCAAATTCAGACTTAAATTGAAGAAAGTAGGGAAAACCACTAGACCATTCAGGTATGACTTCAATCAAATCCCTTATGATTATACAGTGGAAGTGAGAAATAGATTTAAGGGACAAGATTTGACAGATAGAGTCCCTGATGAACTATGGATGGATGTTCATGACATTGTACAGGAGACAGGGATCAAGACCATCCCCATGGAAAAGAAATGCAAAAAAGCAAAATGGCTGACTGGGGAGGCCTTACAAATAGCTGTAAAAAGAAGAGAAGCGAAAAGGAAAGGAGAAAAGGAAAGATATAAGCATCTGAATGCAGAGTTCCAAAGAATAGCAAGGAGAGATAAGAAAGCCTTCCTCAGTGATCAATGCAAAGAAATAGAGGAAAACAACAGAATGGGAAAGACTAGAGATCTCTTCAAGAAAATAGAGATACCAAGGGAACATTTCATGCAAAGATGGGCTCGATAAAGGACAGAAATGGTATGGACCTAACAGAAGCAGAAAATATTAAGAAGAGGTGGTAAGAATACACAGAACTGTACAAAAAAGAGCTTCATGACCCAGATAATCACGATGGTGTGATCACTCACCTAGAGCCAGATATCCTGGAATGTGAAGTCAAGTGGGCCTTAGAAAGCATCACTACAAACAAAGCTAGTGGAGATGATGGAATTCCAGTTGAGCTATTTCAAATCCTGAAAGATGATGCTGTGAAAGTGTTGCACTCAATATGCCAGCAAATTTGGAAAACTCAGCAGTGGCCACAGGACTGGAAAAGGTCCGTTTTCATTCCAATCCCAAACAAAGGCAATGCCAAAGAATGCTCAAACTGTCACACAATTGCACTCATCTCACATACTACTAAAGTAATGCTCAAAATTCTCCAAGCCAGGCTTCAGCAATACATGAACCGTGACCTTCCAGATGTTCAAGCTGCTTTTAGAAAAGGCAGAGGAACCAGAGATCAAATTGCCAACATCCGCTGGATCATGGAAAAAGCAAGAGAGTTCCAGAAAAACATCTATTTCTGCTTTATTGACTATGCCAAAGCTTTTGACTGTGTGGATCACAATAAACTGTGGAAAATTCTGAAAGAGATGCGAATACCAGACCACCTGACCTGCCTCTTGAGAAACCTATATGCAAGTCAGGAAGCAACAGTTAGAACTGGTCATGGAACAACAGACTGGTTCCAAATAGGAAAAGGAGTACATCAAGGCTGTATATTGTCACCCTGCTTATTTAACTTCTATGCAGAGTACATCATGAGAAACGCTGGGCTGGAAGAAGCACAAGCTGGAATCAAGATTGCCAGGAGAAATATCAATAACCTCAGATATGCAGATGACACCACCCTTATGGCAGAAAGTGAAGAGGAACTAAAAAGCCTCTTGATGAAAGTGAAAGAGGAGACTGAAAAAGTTGGCTTAAAGCTCAACATTCAGAAAATGAAGATCATGGCATCTAGTCCCATCACTTCATGGGAAATAGATGGGGAAACAGTAGAAACAGTGTCAGACATTATTTTGGGGGGCTCCAAAATCACTGCAGATGGTGACTGCAGCCATGAAATTAAAAGATGCTTACTCCTTGGAAGGAAAGTTATGACCAACCTAGATAGCATATTCAAAAGCAGAGACATTACTTTGCCAACAAAGCTCTGTCTAGTCAAGGGTATGGTTTTTCCAGTGGTCATGTATGGATGTGAGAGTTGGACTGTGAAGAAAGCTGAGTGCCGAAGAATTGATGCTTTTAAACTGTGGTGTTGGAGAAGACTCTTGAGAATCCCTTGGACTGCAAGGAGATCCAACCAGTCTATTCTGAAGGAGATCAACCCTGGGATTTCTTTGGAAGGAATGATGCTAAAGCTGAAACTCCAGTACTTTGGCCACCTCATGCGAAGAGTTGACTCATTGGAAAAGACTCTGATGCTGGGAGGCATTGGAGGCAGGAGGAGAAGGGGAAGACAGAGGATGAAATGGCTGGATGGCATCACCAACTCGATGGACATGAGTCTGAGTGAACTCTGGGAGTTGGTCATGGACAGGAAGGCCTGGCGTGCTGCGATTCACGGGGTTGCAAAGAGTCGGACACGACTGAGTGACTGAACTGAACTGAAACTATGCATGAGGATACAAAATGATTACGTTCCATTCTCTGCTGTTGTACTGCTCACAGTGTCACAGGGGATATGGAGGACATCTTCACATTGTTTCGGACCTCCCACCCTTGTAGCTTACTTGACATTCAACCTGGCTCTGACTAACTCTAGCCAGATCTTTACTCTGATGCTCACCGTAAGCATCATACTACCTCCACCCTGAACCTGACCCTCACCTTACCCTGACTCTGAGAATGCCCCTGATCCTGATTATATACACCGTCCTCTCGTCTCACACTGATACTAACTCTGACTCTGATCGTCACCCTGACTCTCCCCTAAACAGTGACCCTGCATTGCCGCCTTGTCCTTGATCTTAATCCTCGCCTTGTTTCTGAAGCTGAACTCAACTTTACCCCAGATTTGACCCTTATGTGGCCTCCCTCTGTTTCTGATTCCCACAGTGAACCCAAGAGTAACCTTGGTCTCAACCCGCCCTCAACACCCTGACACTGCCTTACAGCACACTCGCCCTCCACCTGACTCTGATTTCTACTTTCACTCTGACTATAAACCTTTCATTGACCATGACTCTTAGGTTGACCTTGACACGCATTTTGACCCTGATTCTGAGCCTGATCCTTTCTGTGACCCGAAGCTCACACTCACCGTAACAGTGACCCTGAACCTCACCGTCAAGCCTCTCTCTGATCCTCTTCTTGACACAAAACTTGGTCCTGACCCTCCTGATTAACCTCTCTGTGACCTGAACCCTACCCTCATCCTGAGCCTGACAGCCTCTATCACCATGAACTGCTTAATCAATACCTTGACCTTTTCCAGAGCCTGATACTGACCCTGATTCTTATTATGACCTGGGCTCTGATGGGAGCCTTGCCTTCATCAGGATGAATTTGAATATGAAATCTTGTACAATTATGCTCTGGTTTTATCAAGATTCCTTGTAACTCAAGATAAGAATGTGTTTTTGAAAACTAGGTATACGCTTGAAGTTTTGGATTCATACTACATGCTTTCACATATGCTGTTTTGATTTGAGTTAAGATAGCCTACCTCAAAGTAAGAAAGTGCAGTTGAGAAGAACGTGTGGTCCTCGCTGATTTGCCTCAGTTTTGTTAATTCTAAGTCATTAAGAATTTTCTGTAGATATGAAGGTTTTCTTTTCCTTCGGCTAAATAAAAGTAAGTTTTTGTTTCTTGGTAGCATCAAGACCATCATCTTTATTAGAGATGAAACTTTGATTCTGAGCTTGATTTCCTCTTTACACCTTGTCTGTATACATATATACGGTTTTCAACTATGTTTGCTTTAACTTGCAAAAAGAAGTTATTGTTGGAAACAGTTCGTAAATATGAGCTCTTTCACATACACAACTTAGGCAAGCCTTAAGCTTGAAGTTTGTTAAAACTCATAGGAAGAAAAAGCAGTTGAGAGGAAATGCATTTGAGTTTTGTTTTTGTTTTTTCCTCACATAAATCTTGCATATGTCTCAGTTTAGGCAAACAAGAAACAGTATTGAGAACAATTCATATTGGTGCAAATCGGCTCAGGCTCACACAGTCCTTTCATAAGAAAGTCCTTATTTCTCCTTAGAGCAAACCAAGATAAACGTGAGGACAGCAAAACAGATTCGTTTCAAAGGTACACGCTTCCCTGAAGAAAAAAAGATATAAAACATTGTTTATAAACCATAATGACCCCGTATTAACCGACCCCTTATTTCGTAAACTATAAGTGAGTTAAAATATGCACAAACCTTTGGGTGACAATACATATATATTTGTATTTGTCTTGTCAAAAATTTTAATTAATATGAGATAACCACCAAAAAATTACCTGGATGGCTTTTAACTTTCTTTCTTTCTTTTTTTTTTTTTTTTTTTCTGCCAACAATTTTTTTTTTTTTTTTAAATTTTAAAATCTTTAATTCTTACATGTGTTCCCAAACATGAACCCCCCTCCCGGCTTTTAACTTTCTGTCCTCTAGGTGTCACTTATGACTACAGAAAAAGAAAGAAAAGAATGATTATTTCAATTAAAAATGAGAATTAATGCAGTTGATTGAGAGATTCTATTCGATTTTCCATGTGTTTCTTTTAAAAAGTTGCTGCAGTTCATTCACATAATAAATGTAATATGATCTATATATTGCTTTATTTAGTAAACTAGCAATTACATTACATTTTAGAGCTGTAAGTATAAACTTTAAATTACTACCTAATTACAACTTTGTGTAGCCACAAAAATACTGGATTATAGAACTGGCCCAGTTTTCTAACAACACCCAGTCTACAGCAAACACTTCGCTTCCCTAGACCTTCCCCAAATCACCCAACAAAAGAACAAATTCTGTAAGAGTTATTGGTAACAGTCTCCTATTGAGACACCCTGTGGCACACCGGAGCTGTGCATTCTCCCTCCATGCAACCAGTAATAAGCCCAGGTTATTCAATGACAGGTATATTCCCAGGAGTCACTGATTCAAGGGCTCTGACAAATCAAATGCACCCATGGGCACAGGCCTTGTGGGGTAAGCCTGCATAGAGTTAAAAGACCTTTTTTCTTGCCATTTCAAAAATGTTAAAATAATAGAAAATAAAGACTATTTTCAGAAAAAAAGCTGGATGGTTTTAAACTTTCTACCTTCTGGGTATCTTTAATGTTTAAAGAAGAAAATAGGAGTTGCTTACTTTAATTAAAGATACTAAATAATTAACAGTATTAACTAATTGATGCTAATTTATATAAATTTTAATGGAAACTATACTAGGTATAATGATTTCACAGACATACAGACCTGTATATAGGGTAATTTTATTTTAAAGCTATTATCAGAAACTTGAAATTATCTCCTATTTATATGTTTGCATGTATGTATGTGCTTGAATTCATACAAATAAATGTATATAAATAGACCCTTTACTAAAATGCATTACATAAATAATGTTAAGAAAAAAATCTAAATTTAGATTTTCATGTAAAATTATTATTTTAATCCGGGATAAACAGAGGTTCCTTTTATCACCAAATTATTGTTAATTCTCAATGCTTTATGCATACTCTTCCACTATTCTGTTGAAATTCCCTTGTGTAGCCCTGACCGAATTTTACTTGTTAATGGTTAAAAAAAAAAAATTGCCATTGCAAACTTGAATCCATGCCTAAAATATGGACCACAGACCAGCAGGTGGAGACACCCAGCGCGTGCGTTCCTGCCGCTAAAGAGAGCCGGCTGGCCTGCCCAGCGCAAGCGCACTTTCTCGAAGGAATAGGTAGTCACAATTTGATGTTTATCTGAGCCTCGACCCTTCCAGCTGTGTCGTTCTTCCTTTTGAGGAAGGAGGAAGACGCAACAGATCTCCCTGTAAACCTTTATCCTTGCCGCTAACGGGCACGCCAGGGGCTGCGTAGGGCTCCCTCGCACTGGAATTTGCAAAGACTCAAGGGTTTTTGAAAGCTTAGTTAATTTTAGTTCTAAAATTCCTTTAGTCTTCTGGGTTGTTGTTGACTTGTAGGTGATATGGACAGTGGAGTTTCTGTGTAAAAGCACTTAATTGCAGTGATAGTGAAATGAGTGTCTCAGTCATTAAAGGAGTAAGTGGGAATTCCCCTGGTGGGAAAACAAAACCCACACCCCCACCCCTACTCCACCCCAAGTTTGGGGATAACTCTCCAGCAAGGAAAAGCTTAGATGCACTCTGACAGTAAATATACAATGGAAGCAACAAATTCCTAATTTCCTGCAAAAAGTATTTGTATTAAGTCCATTCGGAGGTATTTAAAGGACCCTGGGGCTCTTGGTTCCTGTTCTGGATCCACCCAACTTGACAGTTTAAATGTTGTATGGTTGGCAAGTAAGACTTGTTTAAGATGTCCTTTTCATTATAGGGGACTGGAATGCAAAAGTAGAAAGTCAAGAAACACCTGGAGTAACAGGCAGATTTGGCCTTGGAATACAGAATGAAGCAGGGCAAACGCTAATAGAGTTTTGCCAAGAGAACGCACTGGTCATAGCAAACACCCTCTTCCAACAACACAAGAGAAGACTCTACACATGGACATCACCAGATGGTCAATGCCAAAACCAGACTGATTACATTCTTTCAGCCAAAAATGGAGAAGCTCTATACAGTCAGCAAAAACAAGACCAGGAGCTGACTATGGCTCAGATCATGAACTCCTTGTTGTCAAATTCAGACTTAAATTGAAGAAAGTGGGGAAAACCACTAGACCATTCAGGTATGACCTAAATCAAATCCTTTACGATTATACAGTGGAAGTGAGAAATAGATTTAAGGGACTAGATTTAATAGATAGAGTGCCTGATGAACTATGGATGGAGGTTCGTGACATTGTACAGGAGACAGGGATCAAGACCATCCCCATGGAAAAGAAATGCAAAAAAGCAAAATGGCTGTCTGGGGAGGCCTTACAAATAGCTGTGAAAAGAAGAGAAGTGAAAAGCAAAGCAGAAAAAGAAAGATATAAGCATCTGAATGCAGAGTTCCAAAGAATAGCAAAGAGAGATAAGGAAGCCTTGCTCAGCAATCAGTGCAAAAAAATAGAGGAAAACAATACAATAAGAAAGACTAGAGATCTCTTCAAGAAAATTAGAGATACCAAGGGAACATTTCATGGAAAGATGGGCGCAATAAAGGACAGAAATGGTATGGACCTAACAGAAGCAGAAGATATTAAGAAGAGATGGCAAGAATACACAGAAGAACTGTACAAAAAAGATCTTCACAACCAAGATAATCACGATGGTGTGATCACTCACCTAGAGCCAGATATCCTGGAATGTGAAGTCAAGTGGGCCTTAGAAAGCATCACTACAAACAAAGCTAGTGGAGGTGATGGAATTCCAGTTGAGCTATTTCAAATCCGGAAAGATGATGCTGTGAAAGGGCTATACTCCATATGCCAGCAAATTTGGAAAACTTGGCAGTGGCCACAGGACTGGAAAAGGTCCGTTTTCATTCCAATCCCATAGAAAACCAATGTCAAAGAATGCTTAAACTACTGCACAACTGCACTCATCTCACACGCTACTAAAGTAATGCTCAAAATTTTCCAAGCCAGGCTTCAGCAATACGTGAATCGTGACCTTCCAGATGCTCAAGCTGGTTTTAGAAAAGGCAGAGGAACCAGAGATCAAATTGCCAACATCTGCTGGATCATCAAAAAAGCAAGAGAGTTCCAGAAAAACATCTATTTCTGCTTTATTGACTATGCCAAAGCTTTTGACTGCGTGGATCACAATAAACTGTGGAAAATTCTTCAAGAGATGGGAATACCAGACCACCTGACCTGCCTCTTGACAAACCTATATGCAGGTCAGGAAGCAACAGTTAGAACTGGTTATGGAACAACAGACTGGTTCCAAATAGGAAAAGGAGTACATCAAGGCTGTATAGTCACCCTGCTTATTTAACTTCTATGCAGAGTACATCATGAGAAATGCTGGGCTGGAAGAAGCACAAGCTGGAATCAAGATTGCCAGGAGAAATATCAATAACCTCAGATATGCAGATGACACCACCCTTATGGCAGAAAGTGAAGAGGAACTACAAAGCCTCTTGATGAAAGTGAAGGAGGAGAATGAAAAAGTTGGCTTAAAGCTCAACATTCAGAAAACGAAGATCATGGCATCTGGTCCCATCACTTCATGGGAAATATGTGGGGAAACAGTGGAAACAGTGTCAGACTTTGTTTTTTGGGGCTCCAAAATCACTGCAGATGGTGACTGCAGCCATGAAATTAAAAGATGCTTACTCCTTGGAAGGAAAGTTATGACCAACCTAGATAGCATATTGAAAACCAGAGATATTACCTTGCCAACAAAGGTCCATCTAGTCAAGGGTATGATTTTTCCAGTGGTCATGTATGGATGTGAGAGTTGGACTGTGAAGAAAGCTGAGCGCCAAAGAATTGATGCTTTTGAGCTGTGGTGTTGGAGAAGACTCTTGAGAGTCCCTTGGACTGCAAGGAGATCCAACCAGTCCATTCTAAAGAAGATCAATCCTGGGTGTTCTTTGGAAGGACTGATGCTGAAGCTGAAACTCCAATACTTTGGCCACTTCATGTGAAGAATTGACTCATTGGAAAAGACCCTGATGCTGGGAGGTATCGAGGGCAGGAGGAGAAGGGGACGACAGAGGATGAGATGGCTGGATGGCATCACAACTCGATGGACACGAGTTTGAGTGAACTCCGGAAGTTGGTGATGGACAGGGAGACCTAGCGTGCTGTGATTTTGGGGTCGCAAAGAGTCAGACAGGACTGAGCAACTGAACTCAACTGAACTGATGTTGATATGATACTGTTGCAGATTTATCTTTGCTTCCTGGGCAATGCCATGAAGAACTGTTGTTAAACTCCCTTCTGCAATTGTTTTGGCATAAGCAGCCATCCAGAAATGTAATGAACATCCCAAGTTGAATTAGGGATGTGTTTCTGACATTTTTTTTAATTTCTCAAAGATTTCTCTTGTCTGCTTGATTATAAGAGTATTTATCTAGGTAAAAAGAATTTTTTAACATAGTAATCATCTGCTGAAGCTTTGCTATGAGATTCTAAGTCTTAGTCTTTGACCTTTTATTTTTCATTACAGCTATTTTCTTAGGCACAACAAAGTACCTAAAAGTTCTTTAATGTGTTGTCCAATGGCACCCCACTCCAGTACTCTTGCCTGGAAAATCCCATGGACGGAGGAGCCTAGTAGGCTGCAGCCATAGGGTTGCAAAGAGCGACTTCCCTTTCACTTTTCACTTTCATGCACTGGAGAAGGCAACGGCACCCCACTCCAGTACTCTTGCCTGGAGAATCCCAGGGACGGGGGAGCCTGGTGGGCTGCCATCTATGGGGTCGCACAGAGTCGGACACGACTGAAGTGACTTAGCAGTAGCAGCAGCCACTTTATTCAGATTTTCAAGGTTAGAAAAACCTTTTATATATATATTTATTTATTTAATTTGTTTGGCTGCACTGGCTCTTAGCTCCAGCATGTGGAATCTCTGACCTTCACTGTGGAATTTTTTGTTGTGGCATGCAGGATCCTTTAGTCCCAACATGCAGAATCTTTGGTTGCAGAATGCAGTCATTTGTTCCCTGACCAGGGATTGAACCTGGGCCCCCTGCATTGGGACCAAGGAGTCCTAGCCACTGGACCACCGGGGAAATCCCGGAAACACCTTTATTTCTAAGTAACTCTGAATTTGTGAGCTACCTCCAGAGCATATTTGTATAAATACTTGCACTTTTATTTTTTGAGAGCAGGCAACCACGAATGAGAACAATTATGCTAGTCATCTGAACTCATTTATTTGTGGAAGCTGTCCATCTAAAGGATGACTTAACTTTGTTAAAAAGGATGGTTTTTAACTTTCAACAGATTGGGTCAAGGCTATCCAAGGGACTTGCTGAGAAAGTGGTTGAAGAGTATGCAAAAAACACAAGCGTTAATAGTTAACCAACAGTTAACATTTGGCGACAAAAAGGAACCTCTGTTGATCTGGGCATAAAGCAATCATTTTACAGAAAAGGCTCAAAGTTTAATATTATTCCTTGGGCACTTCACTTGTGTAACAGATTGTAGAAAAGATCCATACCTATTCCATGTGCACCAAGACATGTGTGCTCAGTTACTCAGTTGTGTCCGACTCTTTGCAACCACTATGGTCTGTAGCCTGCCAGGCTCCTCTGTCCATGGGATTCTCCAGTCAAGAATATTGGAGTGAGTTGCCATTTCTTCCTTCAGGGGATCTTCCCAACCCAGGGATCAAACCCACATCTCCTGTGTCTGCTGCTTTGGCAGGCAGATTCTTTACCCTCGAACCACCTGAGAAGCTCAAGAAATACATAGACAGAAAACATATGAGTAGATAATTTAAAATTAATTTAAATATTAATTTTAATTTAAATATTTAATTAAAAATAATTTAAATTGTCAGTTACTAAATAAAATATCATCTTAAATTTATTATGTGAATGAAGTGCACAACTTTTAAAAACAAACAGAAAATCACCTCTTACGCATACACCTGTATCTCTGCAGTGCAGTAGCTGTCCACACCAAGTACTTTCTTTAAATAATCCTTCCTTTCTTTTTTCTTTGGAGTTAAGGGACACCTAAAGGACAGAAAGTTAAAAACCATGTAGGTAATTTTTTATAAGCATTTTACCAGTGTTCTTGCCTGGAGAATCCCAGGGACGGGGGAGCCTAGTGGGCTGCCGTCTATGGGATCGCACAGAGTCGGACACGACGGAAGCGACTTAGCAGTAGCAGCATGTCATATTAATTAAAGGCTCTGAGAAGGCAAATACAAACAAAAATGTATTATTCATCAAAAATGTTTGCATATTTTTAAATCCATGGACATTTTAAGAATAAAGGATTAATTGAAAATTACTTAGTAAACAGTAAATTTTTATCTTTTTGTCTTTTTAATGAGAATGTGCCTTTTCAAGTGTTGTGCTGTACTTATATTTATCTTGCTTTACTCTGAAAAGCAATATAGAGTTATCTTTGAAAAGAATGTCTGACACTGAGCTTGTTTATACTAATAGGGACTCTCTTCACTACTATGGCTTAGACTCTTCCTCATTAGCTCTAAGGGTGTGCCTTTGAGACGAACATCCACACTTGTGTTCATCTTAGTTTACTCTGAGAAGCACCAAGGAGTTTCTTTTTCGAGAAATATCTGAGACTGAGCTTTTTTCCATTAATACAAATTTTTTTCAATTCTCCTTTCTGTTTGCCTACGTGCAGACATATGTAAGATTTATATAAGCAAAAAACCCTCAGAAACTCACCCTCATCTTCAGTGCATTTTCTTCCTGTGAGTTAGAACAAGATAAGAGGACTCTAACCCATATTTATGAAACTAAGTTCATATTTACACACTCTTCTCCATAGTAACTTTCTTATCGTGAGTTAAGGCATATTTCACTGAAAACCACATTTGTGTGAACGAACTAGCAGTACAGAAATCAGATGTTGATCTGTAAAGAAAACTCTTATTGAGAAATCAATGAGAACCACACATGATCAAAAGTAGACCCTATTAACACATCAAAGCAGCACATTTGAAAACATGCAATACAAATGTAAGAAAGTTCAGAACTATACAAAGTTCTCAAAAGTATGTTCTTCTTGCTAGTTATAAGAAATCTAGGTGAAATTAGTATGAGAGTGTACAAGATTTTGTGTTCAGACCCAACTTGGTGATGGTAGGTAATTGTTAGGGTCAGAACCATTCTGAAAAGCATTATGAGAGTCAGAGTCACTTTGCAGGTCAGGCAGGGTGAGGTCAGGGGTCAAAGTCACAATGAGAGTGAGCTTTAGGATCATAACGAGGGTCAGGATAGGTGTTAGGATCTGGGTCAGGGTGTATGCTGAGGTCAGGGTCAGTGAGGGAGTCAGTGTCGGGTTGAGGATCAGTGATCACCATCAAGGTCAGGCTCAGGGTCCTGATAAGAGATAAACATGTGAATGAATTTCAGGGTCAAGGTGGAAGTGATGATGAAACTGAGAGTAACTGTCCTCCTTCGTGCGAGGGACAGGATGAAGATCTGGTCAGGCTGAGATTCCAGCCAGGCTCACTGTCAGTGCGAGGCAAAGGTCAAGGTACGATCAGGATTAGGGTCCTGCTGAGGATCGAAAAGCTGACAAAAAAGTGAGGGTCGACTTCAGGGTGAGAGCAATACACGGGTCAAGGTCAGGGTGTAATCAGGTTCAGAATGATGAACGGGGCCAAGATCACCCAAGAGGAATACTGGGGGCTTAAGGGAGTCAGACAGAGTCAGGGCGATGTCAAGGTCAGAGGCACTTTGAGGCAAGCAAGGTAAACGTGAGCATGAGGGTCAGAGTGAGGATCAGGTTGATGCAGCAGGAATTCTGTGCGCTCAGGGTCAAGGGCATCGAAGCGGTGAGAGTAAGGGTGAAGTTCGGGGAGGGGGTCAGGGTCAGAGTCAGCATGAGAGGCAGAGAAAGGGTGAAGTTCAAGCCACACTCAGAGAGGTGGGTGCTCAGAGTAAAGCTCACGGATGGTCCCGGTCAGGGTCAGCTTGAGGGGTGTGGTGAAAGCCAGCCTACAGCGCAGAATCAGGTCAAATCCAGCTTCCGGGTTGGTGTGAGGGTCGAGCCTGCGTCAGGGGCTGCTTCGGGATCAGGGAAAAGGTTTTCAAGACAGGGTGATGATGCGGGTCCAGTGAAAGGCAGGGACAAGCTGAGAATCAGTTCACGTAAGGCTCCAGGGTGGGAAAGTCAGAGGCAAAGTTAAGGCTGACCTCAGAGGCAATTCCACTGAGAATGAGGGTCACAGTGAGGGTCAGGCTGAAGGTCCGTGTCGGGTCAGATCTGGGGACAAGGTCACTGTGGGGCTTGGGATTAGGGTCATCATTTATGCACAGAAAGCCGATAGCTACTTTATGATCCTCCACATTTTTACTGTCCAACCCATCACGTCAGGTCTTTGGAAAGACCTAGCTGACAATCCGTGGCCTCTTAGAGGACATCTAGAACGGCAAGAAGTAATCCACAACCTCCACTGCAAAAGCTTCCTTCACGCGCCTTCAGGCACAGCCTCCTCCAGGCACATTTTAATTCTCTATGGAAGAATTAGAGCACGGCTGCTTGGAGGTTCCCTAGCTTTTCACCCACACTCCCCTCCCTGCAAGCGCTGGTGAGGCCCCGTAACCACTGGCCCTCCAGCCAGAGACTTCCCTCTGGGTCTTATTTGCCTCACCTGTAAAATAAGGAATTGGATGGTCTTTTCAGACTCCATGCGATCCTTTCAGGCACCAACTCCTAACTTTCAGGCCCTGCTTCTCTTCTGAAGACTGCAGAATAATGTCTCCCAGCTTTTCACATCCCACACAGCCCAAAACACAGGGTGACTATCACCTCACAATTCAGAGCCCACCTCCTACACAGCTGCAGGGGTCAAGGAGATTCTGCCGAGCTGTGATTTCTATAGTTTGTGTTGTGAGAATAAGAGATATTTTTGGTGTTTTCCCGAACATGAACATCATAATGTGAGATCTATCTGCCTTTTCAAGCAACGCCGCACCCTTCACTCCCTTAGAAGAGCTCGGCGAGCTCTCTCAGGCTGTCGTTTCCCTGTCTCTTTCCACCTCTCTTTTGGGAATCTCTGTTCTCAAATCATTGAAAGATATTGATTATCTGCTCTACCACGGCCGTGTTCTTCTTCTTTTTGTCCTGATTGCCACTGTTTGGTGTCAGTTTTCAGATAAGAAAAGAGAGTGCTGTTGAGGCTCTATTTATAATATGTCCTTGAAGGCTGAGTGCCGACTGCTTTGAGCTAAAAACTGGCAGGTTAGCAGCAGACTCAAGACGAAGGGTCGTCCTCAGGCAGGTGTGTGTGCGCACACACACACACACACACAGCACACACTTAGCCTCCAGGTCAAAATGAATAAAGAGAAAAGAAATACAGATTCAGGGAAAGAGGGGAAATGCCAGGAGCATAATAGAAACTCCATTCAAGTTTGATGAAGAAAAAAAAAAAAAAACCAGAAGAGAGGGAATGAGAAGGGAAGGGAAGAATTCAGAGATAGCAAATTTAGTTCAGAGAGCACAAAACTTGGCGTCAGGGGACTTACATTTGAAGCCTGGCTTGATTTATTAGATTTGCTAGGAAATCGAGCTTAGGAAAGTTTTTTGGCTGCTCTGAACTTGGGTTTCCTCTTCCCTCGAGTGGGTGTAACGTTTCCTTTCCAACGAATCTTGTAAGATGGCTATAAAAATAAAATGTAATCATAGTTATGGAAGCTCTTTGTAAACTCAAAATATTGGGGGAAAAAAGCTGAAAATACACTAGGCTCCCAGCCTCCTTAACAGAGCTGCAATTTAGTAGAGCAAATTTGGTAGCAGCCTTTCTGACTTGCTCTGCATACATTAAAGCATCTAACCTCACAACGATCTTGCAGGTATGAAGTACTACTATTCCTGTTCGACAGATGAGGAGCCGCGCAGAGGTCACGCCCTTAGAGGGCCATTAACTATGATTTGTCCAGCAGCCACTTCCCTTAACCACCCGGCCGCCTCTCAGACACTGACGTGCATCCTGAGCCGTTTAGCATCCCCTTACGTGTGCTTAGTCACTCAGTTGTTTATGACTCTTTGTGACCCGTGGACTGTAGCCTACCAGGCTCCTCTGTCCATGGGGATTCTCCAGGCAAGAATACTGGAGTGTGTGGGGTCATGCCCTCCTCCAGGGGATCTTCCCAACCCAGGGATCGAACCCAGGTCTCCTGCGTTGCAGGTGGATTCTTTACCGTCTGAGCCACCAGGGAAGGCCTTAACACCCCCAGGTGAGAGGAAATGCATCTCCCAGTGTGGATTGACATTAACACTGTGAGTCAGGGTGGGCTGCCACAATGGAACACCATAGACCAGGTGGCAGTGTATTCTCCATGGTTCTGGAGTTGGAACTCTGAGAGCGAGGTGCCGATACCGCTGGTTTCCAGTGGGAGCTGTCTTCCTGGCTCGCAGATGGCTGCCTTGTGTCTGGGTCTGCATGTGGCCTTTTCTCTGAGTTTGTGGAGAGCCTGGAATCTCTGGTGCCTCTTCCTTTCTTCCAAGAACTCCAGTCCCATAGGGTTAGGGACCCACCCTATGACCTCATTCAGTATCAGTTACCTTACTAAAGGTCCTATCTCCAAATACTGTCACATTAAGGGGAAGGGATCAGGATTTCAACATACGAATTCAGTCCACACTTGACACATACTCCAAAAAATAAGTAAATACTCTGTCAACTTTTTCTCCCCAATGAGGAAATTTTTTAATCCCATCAGCACAACAGCAGCCACTGCAGTAAAATTCTTGAGCTCTGAGTCCTGCTCAGATAACTCCCATAATGCCAAGCAGCTCTGCTGTCAAAGGAATGAAGCAGGTTTCGTGAAAAATACTTAGAACGTTCCGGCTCACTCCCTCCTTCCTCTCAAGAGCATTCCGCAGAAGTGAAAGGTCTGTCCCTTGTTCCCCTCTTGCCAGGAGTTCCTATTTATAGTTTCTGGCACTGACGAGTCTGAAGAAGTCAAGAGTTCTCAAATCACTTCCAAGGCTTTACAGCATGCCACCCCTCCCCTATCCCCCAGGCCATTAGAAATTATTATTCCTTGTTCCCATAGGGTGGGAGTCGGGGGAGAAGGGAAAAAGAAAGGTTTGCAGTATGCAAAGCTACAAGTTCTTTTAAAAAGCAAAACAAAACAAAACATAGAGGAAAAGGCATTCTGCTTTGTATCTCTGTAGTGCTTTCTGTTGGCTGGTGGTGGTTTATTCAAGTTGTGTCTGACTCTTGCGACCCCATGGACTATGGAGTCCCATGGAGCCCTGCCAGGCTCCTCTGTCCATGGGATTTCCCAGGCACTTCATAACCAAGCCCTCCCCATCTCTTCCTTAAAACTTAGAGAAAAATTTCCTGTGGACTTCATCCTTGAATCCTACTTCAGAGAGATGCTGATGCATTCGAGGGGAGTGCCTGGAGGCCAGAAGCCATTAAAGGGTTTTACAACTCATCTCCCTACTTGTGCCTGCACGTGATAAATTACCAGCATCCATCTATCTAACAGGATCAGACTTCAGAATTTGTGAGCCATATGCTCACGTCATTGCTTTGTGCAAATAGAGACTCTAAATATGAAACAACCTGGCACGTTCCATGCGTATTTATCAAAATGTTCTCTTGTCTCCCAACACATATTAATATATTAATAAAAAATAATACTGAATAATTCCAAGTGGCAGCTGTGCACATGATTCCAAATTGGAAGTTCAGTTTGCACATTTAATGAAGGTTATTTTTAATCATTCGAAGGGAAAAAAAATAGCCCAGCAACCAGTAGTACTTATAGAAGATAGAATGAAGCTCATATGTTTACAGTGTTTATAGATGGCTGCAGTCCATGGGGTCGAAAAGAGCCAGACACGACTGAGCGACTGAATAACAGGGGAAGGATAGAAATGTGGTTGAACTTGGTTTATCCCCAATAAAAATTCTGGATTGGGGGATCAGCTATGCAGGGCAATAGTAAACAGTCTTTACTTTGGGAACCTTGTGCAGGTGACAGGGAAATCGATCACACCCCATCTTCACCCCCTTAGTGCTCATCTCACAAGATTTTAGAGAAGAAATTGATACATTTTAAAAATTTTCTGTTACCAATGCTTCCCCCTTGGTTACCATAGTCAACAACAGAAGTTTTGGGCTTCTAAAGAAAGCAAGAAAGTTGCATTTCAAGGCAACAAAATGTAAATTAGAAAAAAATCTGGAGGAAAATATACGGAATTGAGACTACAGGTTGTAGCTTTGAGCTGAATTTATGTAGGACATTTTAAATCTTTTTTTAAAGTTTGAATTCACTGACTTCCTAGGAAACATGTAATACTGCTTTAACTTTCTAATCAGGGAACATTTTAAAGTACATAGTATGAGAAAATATAATAAATCTCTGCATACTTTGCAACCAAAATAAACAAATGTTAATATTCTGTCCACTTCAAATCGTTCTTTAAAATACATAACAGAAGTTACAGATTAAGTTGAAATCCTCTCTACAGCCCTTGCAAGCTCCATTTTCCTGTTTACTTCCCCAGAGGTGGCCACCACTGTGATTTAAGAAGGCATCCTTCAGCCATCAGCACAGGTAGCCCATCAATTACATAAGATGTTGCTTTGTATGTACTTTGACAATTGTATACACATCTTGCTGTATCATTCTGCAACCTAATTTTGCATTCTCATATGCATACTTGGGCTTCTCTGGTGGCTAAGTGGTAAAGAATCCACCAGCAGTGCAGGAGCCACAGGAGACAGAGGGTCAGTCCCTGGGTCGGGAAGAGCCCCTGGAGCAGGGCGTGGCAACCCACTCCAGCATTCTTGCCTGGAAAATGCCACGGACAGAGGGGTCTGGCAGACTATAGTCCATAGGGTTGCAAAGAGTCGGACACGAAAACCCAGCCCAGCCAAAAGTAATAAATAAATGAGTGAACTAACTACTTAAAAAAAAACCCTCCAGCACATAATAAATGCTCAGTAAACATACTGTGAACCATTGACCCCACTTTGTACCTAAAATGCCAACTTGACTTAGCATGACTCTTGAAGGAAGGACAAGTCCATACCCTGACAGTTTCATACACCATCCGGGTCACCCAGCGATCTCACTTATCCCCATCTCCTGGACAGTCACAGGACGGACAGAGGATGGATACCTCAGAGACATACAGGGGACCATTGCATCTGTTCTATGTGGGGACAAAAGGTAACATGCGGATTCTATCTGAGGTGGAGGGGACAGGAGATGCTTGCCAGGAGGGGTAGGAGCTCAAAGTGTGTTAGTCACTTAGTTGTGTCCAACTGTTTGTGGCCCCATGGACTGTAGCCCTCCAGGTTCCTCTGTCCAGGGGATTCTCCAAGCAAGAATACTGGGGTGGGTTGCCATGCCCTTCTCCAGGGGATCTTCCTGATCCAGAGATTGAACCCAGGTCTCCAGCACTGCAGGTGGATTCTTTACCATCAGAGCCACCAGGGAAGTGCTTGGTAGCTCAAAGCAGGAGAGCCGCTCACCAGGAAGTGTTGTGAATTTTACTGAAAACAAGTTTTGCTGGGGGTCCACTGTGATTCTCCTTTTGTCATTTATTCTAGTGGTTTTGGGAACAGTTGCTCTGTTCAGAGCCTCCTTGTTACTTATCATTATCACTAAGATTGCTGAAACCTAATCTACTGTGTTCAATCCTGCTATGTCAGCACTTCCAACATTCTGCAGGCTAGAGATCACATCATCTGATGTTCACTGTGGTACCCAGGGAACCGTCCATTCACTCAGTCAACAGGGCCCATCCTTTGATTAAACCTGCCAAGCTCCCAATGCCAAAGGGAAGCTGAGGATGACAGTGATTGACTGGATGACCCCCACCATCATCTCACTTTTGCCGAAGTGTGATCCTTACATTAATTGCTTGATGACTAGAGGGAGACTTTATTCTTAGAATTATAAAATTATAGGACTAGAAAGAGGTCTAAGAAGGTCATTTATCTCCGGGACAATAAGCTCAGTTATGTGGTACAAAAAGATGTAAAGAGCAGACTGTTGGACTCTGTGCGAGAAGGCGAGGGTGGGATGATTTGAGAGAATAGCATTGAAACATGTCTATTAACATATGTGAAATAGATCGCCAGTCCAGGTTCGATGCAAGAGGCAGGGTGCTCCGGGCTGGTGCACTGGGATGACCCTGAGGGATGGGATGGGGAGGGTCAGGATGGGGAACACATGTACACCGTGGCTGATTCATATGAACGTATGACAAAACCACCACAATATTGTAAAGTAATTAGCCTCCAATTAAAATTAAAAAAAATAATAATTTTTTTTTAAAAGAAAATAAAACAGAAAGACATGAGCCATTTCTTCCTTTCCACGCGTAGTGGATGGGGGCTGGGGAGGGGAGAGATTTGTTACCATCCCTGCCCTCATCCTTCCCAGGTGGCACAGTAGTAAAGGGCCAGGAGATGCAAGAGACGCAGGTTCGATCCCTGGGTCGGGAAGATCCCCTGGAGAAGGAAACGGCAACCCACTCCAGTATTCTTGCCTGGAGAAATTTCACGGGCAGGGGAGCCTCGCGGGCGGTAGTCTATGGCGTGGCAGAGTCGGACACAACTGAGAACACGAGAATTCTCTCGCTCTCTCTTACCAGCTTCCACTCCTTCCCCAATAAAAGCAACCAAAATTGAAGTCCTCAGCACATCCTACAGGTTATGAAGTGTCCCTTAGGAACAAAGGATAATGCAGTTGAGGGGATGGGTGAAATGGGTGGTGGTGGGGGGATTAGGAGGTACAGACTTAGAGCGATAGAATAAATACGTCACAGGGATGTGAAGGACGACATAGGGAGCAAAGGTAAAAACGTTGCGGTAACTCTGGTGATTGATGGCAACCAGACATAGTAATCATTTCACAGTGTAGGAAGATATGAAAGCATTGTGGTACACACCTGAAACTAACAGAATATTGTGTGTCAATTATAATTCAGTTAAAAAAGAAAAAGGACAGGGACTCCCCTGATGGTTCAGGGGTTAAGACTCCGTGTTTCCACTTCCGGGGGTGCAGGATCGATCCCTGGTCAGGGAACTAAAATCCCACAGGCTTCATGGCACAGACAGAAAAAAAAAAGACAGTGTAAGCAGTCCTTTCATTCCTGTCTTCAGTGACCATTTATTTTGTTGGCTAGGTATAAGGTGATGTTACACTTGGAAATGGTGAATTTACGTATACTCAGACGCCTGAGACCTTCTAAATTCCCACCCTCTGCTTTGGGCTGATATTTTTTCCATAATAGTCTCAAATTTCTGGCAACATCCTGTAGCTGCAAATAGGTTCTAGAAGATTTGATTTCTTATTTAATCAATAAGGCTCAAATCTGCTTTTGGTTTACTAAGCTCCAAGGCGCCCTCTGAATTTATATTAGAGCAGCGTGTTACAGGCAGGAGGACTGTCGTTTGTAAACAATGCCACCATTCACCAGCTCTCTCTGTGTTTCCCTCTTCCGGCTGTCACAGCGTTCATCATTCCTAGTTTCGGTTTTTCTTTTTTATGGTTATATAACACCTCAATCAGAGAAGGCAATGCCACCCCACTCAGTGCTCTTGCCTGGAAAATCCCATGGACGGAGGAGCCTGGTAGGCTGCACTCCATGGGGTTGCTAAGAGTCGGACACAACTGAGCGACTTCCCTTTCACTTCTCACTTTCATGCATCGGAGAAGGAAATGGCAACCCACTCCAGTGTTCTTGCCTGGAGAATCCCAGGGACGGGGGAGCCTGGCGGGCTGCTGTCTCTGGGGTCGCACAGAGTCGGACACGACTGAAGCGACTTAGCGGCAGCAGCAACACATCAATACTTTTCTCAGGTTTGATGGAAGATGCCAGAATATTTGCTCTTTCTTTCTTAAATAACTCTATGTAAGCATAGACAGCTTTTTGAAACCATTACTGGGAGGTGTAATTCTCTTATACCACAAAGTAAAAACAGGATGAAACACTCCCTTTGACACAGCACCTCCTTAATGACAGAAAAAACAAAAAATCCAGGTGTGGGTTTTCAAACATTCCATTTATCTAAACACCATAGTCAAGCCAAAGATTAAGTGCACTTATGGTATTCTAATGACAAAAGAAAAAATAGTGGTTGCCATTTTGCCAAGTGCTTTCCTTTGACACCATGCCCTGTAATCCTACAGGTTAATTATTTAATCCTCAAAGTAACCATAAGGGCCACATATATTTATTGCCATATTGTAGATGAAGAAACTGATGCTTAAAATACTCGCCCAGAAAGTAAAGGTTGGAGCTGGGCTCAAAACCAGGTCTATTATGAGTCAAAAGTCAGGTATGCAGATAACCTTTATGCTCAGTGTACCAACTGTGTTTCATTTAACATAGAAACACGACTTACTTTCTGGATTAATTAACCAATGCAACTTACTTTCGGAATTAACTAAAGTGGGAAGCCAGGTAAACTGAAATGGACCCTCTGAACCTGTAAAGCTTCAAGCGCTATGTTCTGCATAGCAATAGTTGATGACTTTTCATAATGCATTTTCATATGTCTGACATCATTTCATTTTGGTTTTCATTTCAAAATAATGATGAATATTAATAAGTGCTCAAGGCACTGTCTTTTCTTATGAGAGCCTTATTACACGAGTGGGAAAGCATCTGAAAGTTTGGTTCAAAATGGAAATGTGGATGTAAACGCTGAAGTGCTGAGATGCGGGGATTCTGGGCTGCATGACTTAACTACAAGTCTGCAAACTGCTCCCTGGCCCTGATGAGGAGTTTGGGGCGACGGTATTTCCAGGGAGAGTCGTTCGTCGGCTGTAACTTTATACAGAAGAAGAAAATAACTCAAATTTGGTGGAATACTGAACAATGGCATCCTATCTGTTTTCGGCTGCTTGTTATTTCAGAGACAAAGACAGCCAGAAACCCACCTGGGCTGGGAGAGCGGCAGCCTCAGGAGAAACCAAAGCTGTTCAAACCTTGACCTTGGATTTCTACCCCCAAATCTGTGACAAACTTTGCTTTTTAACAAAAATGTCCACCAACAGATCAACGCACAAAGAAGACGTGGTTCAAATATACAGTGAACTATTACTCGGCCATAAAAAAGAAGAATGAAATAAAGTCATTGGCAGCAACATAAACACCGAGAATGATCATACACTAATTCAGGCAGAGAGGGACAAAGAGCCAGTCACGTCACTTTAAAGTGCAATGGAAAAACCAGATACAGCAGTTCACTTTGTAAAGAATAAATTTACAAAATAGGAAACACACAAAGTTAAACCACCAGGATTACACACTGGAAAGGTTAAGGGAAAACACATTAGAAGGTCTGGATTCGCATATACACAGAAATATAAAAGTAATAGGAATTCACGAGCAATTGGCTTCAGACAAGAAAATCTACTCCACTTCCAGCTCTAACTGCTACGGGAAAATAATCAGAAAACCACTAGACGCACTGTGATATAGGTGTAAATGAAATTATCAGCTGTACATAGAAAAAGCACACCAATGAAAACCAATTATTTTCACATCAAAACAAATAGCAAGTTTCAAAAAAAAAGAAAATAAATAAAGGAATGGGAATTATATTGGTCTCCGTCCTCGGGGACCTGGGCTGGAGACAGATCCCTGGACCCTGAGCAGCCTTGACTCCCAAGGCTGGACTGGGCTGAAGTACAGGGTGCTAGGGGACGATGGACTAGCAAGAGGAGCACAAATTTAAGCAAAGAGAGCATTGAGGCCCGTGAATGGGACCTCAAACCACAGATCCTGGCAGTCTCTAGTACACCTCAAGTTAGCCTCATGCACCCCAAGGACGCTGGATCCTCTGGACTGAAAGCTCTTGAAAAGACACGTGGCCTCAGACTCCCAGTGATGGCGTTCCCCACAGCAGTCTGTTTCTCCTGAGACTCTGGGCCCCTTTAGACAGGACCCTGAGCATCGCTGTTTGGACAGGATTGAGGATTTTTCTGGGGGCGGGGGTGCAGGGGAAGGGGAAAAATCTCAAAAGACACAGGCCTTGGCGCAGGTTTGCGACTCAGATCTACAACCCTGGAACGAGGCTCTGATGGCGGAGGGACCCCAGCAGGGCATGAGACAGTGCTGCCGCCTGGTGGACATTTCTAGTAACAGCAAGAGGAAAACCAGTGCTTAAGGGCACTTCTTTTCACAAAGCCTGAAGCGCTGAGAATGATACCTGACCTCAAGCAATGCCCAGGGTAGATAGTTGAAAACACCTCAACAGGGCAGGCTTTCAAGGACCCAATCTCTTAGAATTCAATTAACAAAAGGCGTTTTGGTGTTTTCTTTTTTAAAAAAAAAGTCCATGAGAGGCTGATCTACGTCCCTAAATATCACAAAAAATATAAAATAAGGAATCACCTGGCAGCCCTCAGAACTGCCATCATGAAAAAATTAACAACTGCAGTTTCAGGGAGAATGGATATATGGGAATGGATGGCTGATTGTCTCTACTTTTCCCCTGAAACTCCAGTCTCAGTTCAGTTGCTCAGTCGTGTCTGACTCTGCAACCCCATGGACTGCAGCACACCAGGCTTCCCTGTCCATCACCAACTTCTGGAGCTTGCTCAAATTCATGTTCATCAAGTTGGTGATGCCATCCAACCACATCGTCCTCTGTCGTCCCCTTCTTCGCCTGCCTTCAATCTTCCTCAGCATCAGGGTCTTTTCCAGTGAGTCAGCTCTTCCCATCAGGTGGCCAAAGTATTGGAGCTTCAGCTTCAGCTTCAGTCCTTCCAATGAAAATCAGGACTAATTTCCTTTAGGACTGACTGGTGTGATCTCCTGGCAGTCCAAGGGACTCTGAAGATTCAACACCACAGTTCAAAAGCATCAGTTCTTTGGTGCTCAGCTTTCTTTATGGTCCAACTCTCACATCCATACATGACTACTGGAAAAACCATAGCTTTGACTAGATGGACCTTTGTTGGCAAAGTAATGTCACTGCTTTTTAATGCGCTGTCTAGGTTGGTCATAGCTTTTCTTCCAAGGAGGAAGTGTCTTTTAATTTCATGGCTGCAGTCACCATCTGCAGTGATTTTGGAGCCCAAGAAAATAAAGTCAGTCATGGTTTTCATTGTTTCCCCATCTATTTCCCATGAAGTGATGGGACCAGATGCCATGATCTTAGTTTTTTGAATGTTGGATTTTAAGCCAGCTTTTCGACTCCTGCATCGATCTAATTGGCTCTTCTCCACAGTAAAGTAAAACGTTGGAAGGGAAAAATACAAACAAACAAACACGGCACCGCGGGGTACCAGGAGTAACTGTGTGAGAGGGCATGGAGAACTGATAACGCGACTACACTTCCCAGGGACTGTGTAGTTGTTAACAGTCAGGACAGAGGACAATAAAGAGATTGCCTAAAAAGCTGGAAACTGAGATGCCGCATGACTGGTCCTTTTCACTCCAGGCCTCTTCTGGGAGAAAGCGGTTCTGGAACAACACAGGCACCGCAACGGTCACTGCGGCATGGTTTACACTCAGCAGAAAGCGAAGTACCCAAAAGTTCTAGGGACGATGGATGGGACAAGAAGCCGTTTCCTATACCTACAATAATACGCCTCAGCCAGAGAAAAGAATGAGCTAAAATCTTGTCCAGTGGCATGGACGTACTTGCAGTGATCATACTAAGTGAACGGAGACTCAGATAGGAAAACAAAAGGTCTGGGATATCCCGTAGGGGGAAATATGAACATCGATACACATGAACTGGTTTTAGAAAGAGAAACCGACTCTGAGACTTAGAAAGGAAACTTCTGGTTACTAAAAAGAACGGTCGGGTTCAGGGAGGTTTAAATACAGAGGTTGGTTTGAACATATACACAGTAATAGAGGCAATGTAAATAGTCCAGCAGGACCTAAGGCATAACTCAGGGAAATCTACTCCATACCCTGAAATAGTGCCAATGGGAAAAGAATCCCAGGAATACACAGAGGTATCTCTTATGACTCAATCAGGATACCGAACACATAAGCCAACACTGCTTTTTAATCAGCTCCACTCCAGTATACAATGATAACTCAATTTAAAAAGAGAAAAAAACCTCAGAAATAAATGCCTGGGGTATTGGCCTCAGGCTTAGGCTACCTGGGCTGGTGACACGTCCCTAGACCCTGAGCAACGGCGGGTGCAGAGGCTGGACTGTACGGAATCAGAGGGTGTTAGGGAGCATGGATCAGCAAAGGAGCCCCACTTTGGAGGAGGAGTCCCTTGTGGCCTGTGGATGGGACCCCGATCTTCAGATGCAGGCGTGTCCTCGGACACCTCCTCCTGAACTGCTGCTGCTGCTGCTGCTAAGTCGCTTCAGTCGTGTCTGACTCTGTGCGACCCCATAGACGGCCTCCAACCAGGCCCCTGGACTAGTGCACCCAAAAGACAGCGGGGCTTCTGGGCAGAAAGCTCCTTGAAAACTCCCCTGGCCTCCCAGACTCTCAGTCCCGGGTGTCCCTGCTGCAGCCTGTGTCTCCTGAGACTTCGGCCCCGTTCCGAAATTACCCTGAGCATCACTGTTTGGGCAGGACTTGGGAATCTTCTAGCGGGGTTCAGGGGAAGGGGAAAAAAATGTCAAAAGACACGAGCCTTGGCACAGGCTTCCCACTCGAACCCGGGAACGCAGCTCGCTCTCTGTAGGGATCCAGTTAGCCTAGGAGCCCTAGTAACGTATGAGACAGTGCTGCCGCCTTGTGGACATCTCTGGTAACAGCAAGAGAAAAACCGGTGCTTTAGGGACACTTCTGATGGATGCACAAAGCCTGAAGAGCTAGTTGAAAAGGATACCTGACCTCAAGACCTCAGGTAACTGTCCAGGGCAGATGGTTGAAAAAACTCAGCAGAGCCCATCTTTAAAAACCCAATCTCAACAGTTCAATTTAACAAAAGGGTTTTTTTTCTTTGAAAGCCCTTGTAAGGCTGATCCATGTCCCTAAATGTCAGAAAAATGAAAATGAAAACTGCAATGAGGCAACCCTCAGAACCACAGTCATCAAAAAATTAACAAGTTCTGTTTCAGGAAGAACGGCTATATGGGAATGAACAACTGAGCCTCTGGCTCTTCACCTTATACTGTCACATTCATGCTAATCAGCTGCTCTCCACAGTCAAGTAAAAAGTTGAAGAAAAAAAAAAGGGCATTGGGGTTTAAGGAGCAAATTCACGAGAGGGCATGGAGAACTGAACTGTACTACACTTCTTGGGAACCGTGTAATTGGCAACAGGTCAGAGGACAGTATGCAATTTCCTTAAAAGACTGAAAATTGAGATGCCATGTGACTGGTCCTTTTCATTCCAGGTCCCTTCCTGGAGAAAGCCGGGACTTGGCAACGACACAAGCACTCCAGCATTATTTACACTTAGCAGAAAGCAAAGCACCTAAAAGTTCCAGGGAAGATGGATGGATCCAGAAGCTGTTTCATACACCTACAGTAACATGCCTCAGCCAGAGAAAATAGAGAGCTGAAGTCACTTCCAGCAGCATGGATGGATGTGAGATGATTACACTAAGTGAAGGCGGACCCCCAGAGGATGACAAAATGTCTGTGACACCCCGATGGGGGGAACATGAACAGCTACACAAATGAACTGATTTTAAAAGGAAAAACCGACTCAGAGACTCGGAAAGGAGATTTCTGGTTACCAAAGAAGAACGATGGGGTTCAGGCAGGTTTCAATACAGAGCATGGTTTGAACATCAACACAGTAGTAGAGGCAATATACATTATCCCCAAGGAGCTAAGGCATAACTCAGTGAGCTCTACTCAACACTCTGTAATACCGCAGACGGAAAATATCTCCATAATCTCGATATCTCTATAACTGAAGCAGGATACCAAACACCCAAGACAATGCCACTTTGTTCAACTCTACTCCAGTAGGCAATGATATCTAAATAAAACAGAGAAGAAAAACTCAGAAACAAATGGTTTCCAAAGTTGGGATTTACCTCTGGGGTGAGGGGTTATGGTGAGGAAATAATGAGTCCAGAACCCCTTGGGTTTTTTTTTTTTTTTTCCTCCCCCTCTGGCTGCCTGGCAAGTGGGATTCTAGTTCCTCCAAGAAGAACTGATCCAGTTGCTGGACTAAATGGAAGCAAGGAGTTTTCACCACTGGACCACCAAGGAAGCTCCCTTGGGTACTTGCTCTAACACATAACACTTGAATTTGCGACCGGCGAACGGAAATTTCCATAAAGCTCTTGTCTGAGTAACCAGAACTGGGTATGAAGAAATCCTGCCGCCTTGTGGCCATTTCCCATAACAACAACCTTAAAACCGGTGCTTATGGACACTTCATGTTAACAAAGGCCTTCCCTTGAAAGGCTCAGATGGTTAAGAATCTGCCTGCAATGCGAGAGACGCAGGTTCGATTCCAGGGTCAGGAAGGGTATGGCAATCTACTTCAGTATTCTTGCCTGGAGAATCCCATGGACAGAGGAGCCTGGCGGGCTACAGTCCGTGGGGTTGCAAAAGAATCGGACACAACTGAGCGACAAACACCTTCACTTCACAAGACCTGGGGGATTGTAAATGACCCCTGCCCTCAAGAAAGGTCCTGTGTGGCAGAGAATCAGAAAAGAATGCAAAACGCACAGCCTGTGAAAAAGTCAGTTTCAAGACGTAACTTTTACTCACACTGTTTAAAAATAAAACACATGACGTGATACTCAACACCCATAATAGAGAGATGCAAATCAGAGCTACAACGAGGTATCGCCTTGCACCAGTCACAACGGCCATTCTCAGAAATTCTGCAAACAAAAGTAGCTGGAGAGGGTATGGAGAAAAGGGAGCTCTCCTAAGCTGCTGCGGGAATGGAAGCCGACAATCACGGTAGAGAACAGTATGGATCTGACAGCCCCACTCCTGGGGGTTTATCCAGAGAAAGCCAGTATTCGAAAAGACCCTCAACCCCAGTGTCCACTGCAGCAGTTATTTACAAGAGACAAGACATGGAAGCGATGAAAATGGTCACAGACAGATGAATGGGTAGTACATGTGGTGTGAGTATGATGGATACCGCAGATGAATATGTGGTGTAGACAGTGGAATACTACTCAGCCATTACAGACAAGGCCATCTGCAGCAACACGAATCGACCTAGAGATGATCACGCTAAGGGAAGTGAGGAGAAAGAGAAAGACAAATACTGTAAGATAGCACTGATACGTGGGATCTGAAATATGGCCCAAATAAACTCATCTATAAAACAGAAACAGACTCACAGGCATAGACAAGAGTGTTGTGGTTGCCTAGAGGGAGAGATGGATTGGGAATTTGGGGTTGGCAGATATAAACTCTAATATACAGAATGGATAAACAACAAAGTCCTACTGTATAGCACAGGGAACTATATTCAATAATATAGTTCCATTAATAAACCATAATGGAAAATATGAAAAGAATATACATATATATCTGAATCACTTTGTGGTATAGCAGAAATTAACACAATGTTGTAAATCAACTATACTTCAATAAAATAAATTACATGGGTCTATATACATATATCTCTATCTCTGTTCTCTTTGTTTAAAGCCATCCATCACGGAGTGCTTTGTTATGATAGCCCTAGCACATGCATACAGAGCCACTGACCAGTCTCGCCTGGACCTGATTTGCCCTAGAATTTTCAGTTTTCTGAGCGTGTGTGTGTGTGTGTGTGTGTGTGTGTGTGTGTGTGTATACAGATATATTTTTTACTTAATTCAATATGATTGAGTTTCTAACACTTGCTACTTAAGATTCCTCACACATACTCCACTGAACTCTTATAGCATTGGTGGGGGGGGGGGTCTACAGGGAATAGGATGGTGTTGGGACTAAAACTGTGTCCACTAGGCAAGGTTGAAGAAGCTGGGGACATTTAATCAGCAGAATGACAATGCAGGGAGGAAGTAAAGGAAGAGTGAGGCTATTTTACGTGATCTCCAGGAGAGCAGCACCTTTTCCTGAGTGGTTCCCTGCTGTATCTCCAGTGCTTGCCACAAAGGAGTTGCTCTATAAATATGTGATGAACAAATGCCATGAAAATAGCAGAGGACTTAGTTGCAAGAAATAGCACATGTTTAACAAAAATAAGGTAGGGAAGGGTTTATTAAAAGGCTACTAAATAAACCAAATAATTGCTGGGATGACTAGAGAATCTGATCAGAGGAAGCACGCTGGATCATAATCAAAATCATGCTACCAGGCACTTCCTGGTGGTGCAGTGGCTAAGAATCCACCTGCCATTGCAGGGGACGCAGGGTGGATCCCTGGTCCAGGAAGATCCCACATGGCACAGAGCGGCTACTGAGCCTGTGCTCCAGAGTCCATGAGCCACAAGTGCTGAACCCATGCGCCTAGAGCCTGTGGCTCTGCAGTAAGAGAAGCCGCTGCAACGAGAAGTCTGTGCTTTTTCTCCTCCAGCTGATATTCACTGAGTGTCCACCCTGCATCTGGCATAGTTTCTAGCAGCTAGTGATACAGATGTGAACAAGACGACCAGGCCTGTGTCCTTGGGGAACTGAAATTCTAGGGGCAAGATTACAATAAAGACAAAAAGCAAGCTACAGAACGAGATGGGATACAGTAGCGAAGAGTGACTAATAGGTGGCTGTTTTCATGGGTTGGGCAGGGTAGGTCCTTAGGAGTCTTTTGTGTTGATACATAAATGGCAAGCCCTATGTTTAAAGAACTAAAAATTGTACTTCAAGGCAGGGGAAATACCAAGCACAAAGGGCCTGTAGAGGTAATGAACGTGGCCTTAGAGGAACAGAGATGGGACCAGTGTAGCTGGCATATAGCAACTTAACACTGAATTTGAGGCCCCAGTAACTCAATAGTGCAATAAGCTTAGTTTCTGACCACTTGGTAATATTTAATAGGATTTTAGAAACAGACTCTGTGAGTACTAATGACAATTTAGGAAACCTGAGTAAGTCAAGGCTGTATATTGTCACCCTGCTTATTTAACTTCTATGCAGAGTACATCATGAGAAATGCTGGGCTGGAAGAAGCACAAGCTGGAATCAAGATTACTGGGAGAAATATCAATAACCTCAGATATGCAGAGGACACCACCCTTAAGGCAGAAAGTGAAGAAGAGCTAAAAAGCCTCTTGATGAAAGTGAAAGAGGAGAGTGAAAAAGTTGGCTTAAAGCTCAACATTCAGAAAATGAAGGTCATGGCATCCGGTCCCATCACTTCATGGGAAATAAAAGGGGAAACAGTGGAAACAGTGTCAGACTTTATTTTCTGGGGCTCCAAAATCACTGCAGATGGTGACTGCAGCCATGAAATTAAAAGACGATTACTCCTTGGAAGAAAAGTTATGACCAACCTAGATAGTATATTCAAAAGCAGAGACATTACTTTGCCAACTAAGGTCCATCTAGTCAAGGCTATGGTTTTTCCTGTGGTCAAGTATGGATGTGAGAGTTGGACTGTGAAGAAGGCTGAGCGCCGAAGAATTGATGCTTTTGAGCTGTGGTGTTGGAGAAGACTCTTGAGAGTCCCTTGGACTGCAAGGAGATCCAACCAGTCCATTCTGAAGGAGATCAGCCCTGGGATTTCTTTGGAAGGAATGATGCTAAAGCTGAAGCTCCAGTACTTTGGCCACCTCATGCGAAGAGTTGACTCATTGGAAAAGACTCTGATGCTGGGAGGGATGGGGGCAGGAGAAGAAGGGGACAGCATAGGATGAGATGGCTGGATGGCATCACGGACTCGATGGATGTGAATCTGAGTGATCTCCGGGAGATGGTGATGGACAGGGAGGCCTGGCGTGCTGTGATTCATGGGGTCGCAAAGAGTCGGACACGACTGAGCAACTGAACTGAACTGAACTGAAATGAAATGAACTGAACTGAACTGGAAAGTCCTTGTAAAAATTCAAGAAGGGGCTAGCACTTTTAAAAATTATTAATTACCATTTTAGGAAGACCTGTGGGCTATAGGTCAATTTTTAGAAATTACTTGACCTAGGTGGGTTCTGAAGGGCTCCAAACCACCTCTATCACCTGGAAGCTCTAATTCACCAAATTTTTAGACTCCACTGCAGCCCCTCCCTTCATTTCAACCATCGACTCTTCAACATCTCTAAATTATACTCTAAAATGTCCTACTTTTAGGGAAAAACACAAAGTCCCATGTTTCCAGCAGAGATATTTCAAGTTTGGAGGAAAAAATAAGACTAATTATGGTTCTGACTTGAAGTCAAGGCTCCGAAAGGACTCCCTAAAAGTGCTTTAGAAATGCAAGCTTTTGTAAAGAGCTCCTCACTCCAAAAGAGAGAGAAGTTAATTTGAGAGAACATCTGCAAAAGTTTTTCCCTCCCTCAGAATTTCAGGAATGTCACTGTAATAGATTCATCTTAGTGCAGATAAAATCAAAGGCAGTGAGTGTTGGAGTGTCCTATCATCCAAAATGGCAGCCATTTCACTGCAATTTAAGCAAAACATTAAGGGAGCAATGGTTTCCTTAAGGTTCTTGTTATGCAAAAAGCTGTTTGCACTTAACTCTGAGCAGCTAGGCATTTTTAACCCATACGGAAAGAAGACAGAGCTCTGTCAGGTTATTATGTAGTTCACTGAGAAATTCAATAAATGAAACACATTAGCCTAATATCAAAGGAGGGGCAATTGAACATTTTCTCCACCATCAGGGCAACACGGCTGCAGGACTATATTGAAGGAATAATGTTTATTATGCACTTAAGGACACCTGGAGAGATTAAAGGATCAGCTCCAGAGAACATTATGGCAGTTTTTACACTTTCTGCTAGACAAAAGGTTTTCAGATATTTTTCTTGTCTTCATAATAATTCTTAGAGTTCGCATGTTAGTCAGGATTCTTTAGGTTGCAAATGAAAGATACATATCTCAAGCATGCTTAAGCATAAGAGGGAATTTATTAGCATATATGAGTGTGGGTTAGTTGCTCAGTCGTGTCCAATTCTTTGCAACCCCATAGACTATAGCCCGCAAGGCACCTCTGTCCATGGAATTCTCCAGGCAAGAATACTGGAATGGGTTCCATTCCCTTCTCCAGGGGATCTTCCTGACCCAGGGATTGAAGCTGGGTCTCCTGCTTTGATTCAGATTCTGTACCTCTGAGCTACCTGGAAGCCAATTGGCATATATAAAATGTATTATATTCAGATCTGGCTGGATCCAGAGGTCAAACAACCTCTCTCCCTCCCTCTCTTTCATTCTATCTTAACCCTTCCCTCTATGTATCTTGGTTTCATTTTTCTTTAACACATTAGTGTGATCTTCTTCTATTGCAGACGGCTTCCTACAGGCAGCTAAAGCTTATGTCATCCTTGTAGATTGTAACTCCACATGAAGCAGAAATCAGATCATGTGGGGAGATTCTCATGGGCCCTGCCTCAGTCATGTACCCATCCCTTGAGCCAACCTCTGTGAACACTGGAGCAGTTTGTCACCATTAGCTGGGCTCACGTGTATGGTTACTATGGTGACCAGACAGTAAATGTGATTGACAGTCCAGCTACAGCCACATGGAATTAGGGCTGGGGGTACTATTTCTGCAATGGAAGGAGGCATGCTAAGCTGACAAAAGCTACAGATAGGCAGAGCCAATCTCGCTAGTTCCATTTGGCCAACATACAAATTTTAACAGTGGACTTGCCCAAATTAAAACATGTCTGTTAATCATGACCTCATTAACCTTCATTCCATAAGACAGATGAGGTTTAAAGTGTATGGTAACACAGATAAGTTAAACCGACATGGAAGAAAAAATTCAAGATGCTGCTCTGAGAGTCAGTCTTATGTAGGAAGATGTATATAGTGTGTGTATGAAGGAGGAAGGAGGAAACACAGTAAAGAGAGTTATTTGAGTCCTTGTCACTTCCCCTCTAGACTGCAGACTTTTTTGAGCAAAGAGTCTGTGACTTCCCCCCCTTTCCCCCCGTAGGGCTTGGCAAATAATCGCAAGCAGCAGTAAATATGCGCTGAAAAAACAGAAATAAATTAGCACCTTCCCGTGTCCTCTTTTCCTTGGTAAACTGATGTGAGTTCAGTATATCAAGCTCAGCGCTACGTCCATCTGATAGACAAAGCTGACCTACATTAGCAAGAACTGAAGGTGTTTGACAGGGATCTAAGAGCAGTACAAAGAAGCTGGAAGCATGAAATTTCAGATTAGAGCTGAGTTTTAAATAGCCTATGATTCAACTCCTCCAATTTTACATATCAGAGAATGGCTGCCAGAAAATGCATATCAAGCCCCAAGTTGCCTGTGGAGGGAAGTGACAGAGGTGCGCAGGCTACTGTCCTTGGTTCTGAACCATTGCTTTTCCTAATGGTGGACACTTGTATCCCAGTCCAACCTCTCCTGGTCCTATGGGTGTTCCTGTATTTCTATCTTTGAGATGAATGGGGAAAAAAGATAAGTTATTTACTGCCTCAGAGAAAATAACTGAGACTTGTATTACAATATATAGGTTATTCTACAAGCATTTGATAGTTCTCTCATTATTTTTTTCTGTCAACTATACCTTCTTCTTCCAAGATGTGCTTATGTCATCCCAAGAAGTGAGTCAGTCTGCCTCAAGTTCACAGATGAAGTAGAGGTCCCAGGCTTCCTGAGTCCTGGTCTGTTGGGTTTCCACCCTCCTCTCCCTACTACACCTTACTGTCTTACTAATATTTGAAAATTCCATTTCAAAAGTCTTAAGACTAAGGCTGGTGTTATCCATGGCTGTGTAACTAATCACCCCAAAACTAAGGGACTTAATCAATATGTATTGTCTTACAGTTCCTGTGGGTTGGGAATTCGGAAGCTGCTTAGCTGAGTTCTGGCTCAGGATTTCTCATGAGGTTGCCATTAAGATACGAACCAGAGCTGCAGGCAAGCCAAACGGTGTCTGGGTCTGGAGGAGCTGCTTCCAGGGACATTCATCCCACGGCTGACAAGTTGGAGCTGGTCGTGGGTGGGAAGCCTCAGCTCCTCTCTTTGTGGGCCTCTCAACAGTTACTTACATTGTTCTCACAACAAGGCAACTAGTTTTCCCCAGAATGGCACTGGAAGAGAATGAGGGACAAGCAGCTGTGTCTTTTAGGACCTGGCCTCTAAAGCCGTATGCCGTCCCTTCCATTAGTCCAAAAAACCAACCTAATACAAGCAGATGAATACTAGGAAGCAGGGATCATTGGGGGTCATCTAATGGCAACAGCCTCTTTTATGCATTCCTATCACAGCACTTGTCCTGAGGTGTTGTAATTACCTTTTATTTGCACACCCTTCTGTAGCATACACAGCTGTCTGCTTACCAAGAGTCTTTATTCCCATTCTCCTTGATAATAGAACCCTGGTTTTGTTCAGGTATTAGAAAGCAATTTTTCCAGGTATTAGCAAACTATGACCCATTGAACTAAAGATAGTTTTCACAGTTATAAAAATTAAAAGAAGAATGTGCAACACAGACCGTATATTGCACTCGAAGACTAGAATACTTTCTATATGATCCTTTACAGAGAAAGTTTGCTAATTCCTGATGGTAATCTCATTTCCAACTTTCCCTGAAGGGTTTAAGGACAGGTGGGGGTCCCAATTCTAGTCTGAAGAATAAAGAGAAAGCCTACTGGGCTTGGGGAGCTTCTGGAAAGATTTTTTTTCTTCTTCATAAGAAAGAAATGATATCACTAAAGGAGATCCCACATACTTTTCATCTATCCTGCTTTTAGGGTTGTTTTGCAGTCAGCAAAAAAAGACCGGGAGCTGACTGTGTCTCAGATCATGAACTCCTTATTGCCAAATTCAGACTTAAATTGAAGAAAGTGGGGAAAACCACTAGACCATTCAGGTATGACCTCAATCAAATCCCTTATGATTATACAGTAGAAGTGAGAAATAGATTCAAGGGACTAGATCTGATAGATAGAGTGCCTGATGAACTATGGATGGAGGTTCATGGCATTGTACAGGAGACAGGGATTAAAACCATCCCCAAGAAAAAGAAATGCAAAAAAGCAAAATGGCTGTCTGAGGAGGCCTTACAAATAGCTGTGAAAAGAAGACAAGCAAAAAGCAAATGAGAAAAGGAAAGATACAGGCATCTGAATGCAGAGTTCCAAAGAATAGGAAGGAGAGATAAGAAAGCCTTCTTCAGCGACCAATGCAAAGAAATAGAGGAAAACACAATAATAAAGACTAGAGATCTCTTCAAGAAAATTACAGATACCAAGGGAACATTTCATGCAAAGATGGGCGCAATAAAGGACAGAAATGCTATGGACCTAACAGAAGCAAAAGATATTAAGAAGAGGTGGCAAGAATACACAGAAGTGTATAAAAACGATCTTCATGACCAAGACAATCACGATGGTGTGATCACTCACCTAGAGCCAGACATCCTGGAATGTGAAGTCAAGTGGGTCTTGGGAAGTATCACTACGAACAAAGCTAGTGGAGGTGACGGAATTCCAGTTGAGATATTTCAAATCCTGAAAGATGTTGCTGTGAAAGTGCTACACTCAGTATGTCAGGAAATTTGGAAAACTTAGCAGTGGCCACAGGATTGGCAAAGGTCAGTTTTCATTCCAATCCCAAAGAAAGGCAATGCCAAAGAATGCTCAAACTGTCACACAATTGCACTCATCTCACACGCTACTAAAGTAATGTTCAAAATTCTCCAAGCCAGGCTTCAGCAATATGTGAACCATGAAATTCCAGATGTTCAGGCTGGTTTTAGAAAACACAGAGGAACCACCAGAGATCAACTTGCCAACATCCGCTGGATCATGGAAAAAGCAAGAGAGTTCCAGAAAAACATCTATTTCTGCTTTATTGACTTGCCAAAGCCTTTGACTGTGTGGATCACAATAAACTGTGGAAAATTCTTAAAGAGATAGGAATACCAGACCACCTGATCTGCCTCTAGAGAAACCTGTATGCAGGTCAGGAAGCAGCAGTTAGAACTGGACATGGAACAACAGACTGGTTCCAAATTGGAAAAGGAGTACGTCAAGGGTGTACATTGTCACCCTGCTTATTTAACTTCTATGCAGAGTACATCATGAGAAATGCTGGGCTGGATGAAGCACAAGCCGGAATCAAGATTGCCAGGAGAAATATCAATAACCTCAGATATGCAGATAACACCACCCTTATGGCAGAAAGTGAAGAAGAACTAAAGAGACTCTTGATGAAAGTGAAAGAGGAGAGTGAAAAAGTTGGCTTAAAGTTCAACAATCAGAAAACTAAGATCATGGTATCCGGTCCCATCACTTCATGGCAAATAGATGGGGAAATAGTGGAAACAGTGTCAGACTTAATTTTTGGGGGGTCCAAAATCACTGCACATGGTGACTGTAGCCGTGAAATTAAAAGACACTTACTCCTTGGAAGGAAAGTTATGACCAACCTAGACAGCATATTAAAAAGCAGAGACATTACTTTGTTAACAAAGGTCCGTCTAGTCAAGGCTATGGTTTTTCCAGTAGTGATGTATGGATGTGAGAGTTAGACTGTGAAGAAAGCTGAGCACTGAAGAATTGATGCAGTTGAACTATGGTATTGGAGAAGACTCTTGAGAGTCCCTTGGACTGCAAAGAGATCCAACTAGTCCATCCTAAAGGATATCAGTCCTGGGTGTTCATTGGAAGATCTGATGTTGAAGCTGAAACTCCAGTACTTTGGCCACCTGATGTGAAGAGCTTACTCATTGGAAAAGACTCTGATGCTGGGAGGGATTGGGGGCAGGAGGAGAAGGGGACGACAGAGGATGAGATGGCTGGATGGCAACACCGACTCGATGGACATGAGTATGTGTAAACTCCAGGAGTTGGTGATGGACAGGGAGGCCTGGCGTGCTGAGGTTCATGGGGTCACAAAGAGTTGGACGTGACTGGGCGACTGAACTGATTGACTGTGAGAATGGTGCTTTGGCAGCCACTTTGTAAACATGAAAAGAAAGCCAAGAATATTCTGGAGAAGTTGACTCACACCTCACATTGTCGAGTTGCTTAGTTAACCAATCCTAAAACAACCTGTTTCCATATTTTTGTACTTGAGAAAATTCAAACTGTCTTTAAGCCAGTCCTTGGGATCTTGTTACTGGCAGCTTAAATCACACTAAATTATATATACCTTCCTCTAGACAGTGAATTTTTAGAGGGTAAAAATGCATGCTTATCACAGAATCTATTATTTCTACCATAAGGCCTGGCATAGAATAAAGTCTAAAGTATCACTTGTATAAACCACAGTTTCTCAACCTCCGCAGGACTGACACAGGGGCCAGATAATGCTTTGTTGTGGGGGCTGCCATGTGGATTGTAGGATGCCTAGCAGCATCCCTGGGCTCCACCCAGCTAGATTTTTGTTTTTTTGACAGCACCACTCAATATACAGGATCTTAGTTCCCCTACCAGGGATTGAACCCAAGACCCTTGAAGTGGAAGCACAGAGTGTTAACCACTGGTCCACCAAGGAAGTCTCTCTACCTACTAAATCTTACAAACACCCCTTCCCTTATGTTGTGACAAACAAAAATGCTCCCAGACATTTCCACGTGCCTCCTGGGGGAACAAAATCACTCCTGGTTGAGAATTACTGGTATTGTGGAATGATTCCTAGGATATTCATTTCTAGTGTACATGATGTATTATGTAAACCTTTAGATTAAGTGTGGGGTTCAGCCACATTCTGGTCAAGGCAGAGAGGCCTTCAGGACAATGGGTACATTGAGACAGGGTGATGGAACCATGAAAACAAAGGAAAAGGAGGGAGGTGGGCACAGTGGAAATCCTGGCTGTGCCCCAGGCTGGAGGGGGCACAGAGATAACCACTCCCATCTCCTCTTCTGATCCTTTTTTTTTGTTGTGTGGAAGTTATTGGGCATGATGACAAAGTTTCTTGGTCTGGGTCTTGGACAAAATGGTCCTGGTGAACCACAAAATTTCTGATGATAAAGATGAAAAGAAAGAAAGGTGATCTTGTTAACAGTATCCAGGCTCTAGGGAAGTCATGGCCCTTTGGGGCCAAGGTTTTGATAAAGGATGGGGTGGTGGGGTGGGGGGAGATTAAGTAGCACCCAGGACTTCCCTGGTGGTACATTGGATAATAATCCACCTGCCAACGCAGGGGACATGGTTCAATGCCTGGTCCAGGAAGATTCCACATGCCTCTGAGCAACTAAAGGCCGTGCTCCACAAGTGCTGAGCCCAGGTGCTGCAAGTACTGAAGCTCGTGCACTCTACGGCCCACGCTCCACAACAAGAGAAACCACTGCAGCGAGATGCCTGTGCATGGCAACGGGAGGGTAGCCCACCGGCAGCAATGACGACCTAGTGCAACCAAAAATAAATAAATAAACCAATCAATTAAAAAAAAAAAAAGAGGAAGGTAGCACCTAAAAGTGGTTGAGAAAACATAACTCAGCAATGAGAAAAATCATTGTATCAAGAGTGGTTCCCAGCAATATGTCTATCTCTTTTGGAAACACAACAGAAAAGCTTCCAGCAAACTGTTTTCTGTCAAACGCTGGCCCCTGACAGATTGTGGCATATGGAGTGTGGTTTGCCTCTTAAGTCATTGGGGTTTTCTCACTCAACGTCACCAAATGGCGGCTGTAATTATGGCAATCAGTGCTTCTTAAATGACAGCTTTCTTTCTCCCTTAAAAGGGTGAATGTTTTTAACAAGGCTGTGGAGTAGACCACAAATAAACATGTGCTGCAGGGCTTTTTGGAAGGGCGGCTAGAGAATGCAGTTGATCACTCAGAAAGGAAGCTGATTTCCTAGAAAGAGCCTAGGGTGAAGAGTAAGAGAACAGAGTCCCAATCTGGGTCCCATCTCCACCTCACAGGCCAGCTTGGTGACCTTGGCTCGGCAGGTCCCTCTGTCTCTCTGAGCCATGGTTTTCTCAGCTGTGACTTTGGAGGATTAAACAAAAACATCTTCATGAAAGAGCTTCTTTAACTGCACCTACATACGCAAGGACAATTATTACCCTTATTACCTCCACAAATTGTATTCTACAAAAGGTGCAGGGGTTCTTCCCAGGTAGCGCTTGTGGGAAAGAACCCAATGGCTGTGCAGGACCCACAGGAGGCACAGGTTCAGTTCCTGGGTCAGGAAGATCCCCAGAGGAGGGTATGGCAATCCACCTCAGTATTCTTGCCTGGAGAATGCCATGGACAGAGGACCCTGGCCAGCTATGGGGCATGTGGTCACAAAGAGTTGGACATGACTGAAGCAACTTGGCATGCGGGAAAGGTGAACAGCCTCTGACTGCTTGTGCAAATCATGCTACGTGAACATGCACTCTTGAGCAGCCTCTAGATACTACATTAATATAAATCTGGTGTTCAGCCTTTTGCTTAAAATCCTCTCCTGTACCTCATTGTCCCAATGTTACCTTGGATGGCTGGGCACAGTCTAGCCTTTCTTGTGCTCCAGCCTCAAATCTTACTGCTTTCCATCCATGTTACTTCTAGGCTCTGGCTACCCCTAAAGGACATGCAGTTTGCTGCAGCTGCCGTTTCCTCTAACTCGCCTTGATAAACAGATATATGTGTGCCTTTGGCACAGAATGGTCTCCCTCTACCCAGCCCTTCACCTGACTGAATCCTACTTTTGCTTCAAGTTCAAGTTTAAAAGCCCCTTCCTCTGTGCTATGGGCTGAATTGTGTCAGCCCTCAAGTTCATGTGTTGAAGCCCTAACCTCCCGTACTCGGAATGTGAGTATGTGGAGATAGTGCCTTTTGGTGGTCATATGGGCTGCCGTCTATGGGGTCGCACAGAGTCGGACACGACTGAAGCGACTTAGCAGCAGCAGCAGCAGCAGCAGCAAGGTGAAATGAGGTCTTATGCGTGCACCCGATCCAGTATGACTGGGGTTCTTATGAGAAGAGATTAGGACACAGACATACACAGAGGAAAGACCACGTGAAGATGGCTGTCCAAAAGCTAGGGAGTGAGGCCTTGGGAGAAATCAGCCCTGCCCACATCTTGACTTTGGACTTCCAGCCTCTAGAACTGTGAGGAAATAAATTTCTGTTGCTTAAGCCACCTAGTCTAGGGTACTTCATTATGGCAGCCCAAGGAAACTAATACACCCTAGGAAGTCTTCCATGACTTCCAGGAGACCAACCATGACCTTCTGTTACCATCCTTTATTCTTCTTTTCTAAACACTTATCATATTGAAATGTTCTATCTCCTTAGTGTGTGAGTGTGTGGGTGTTGATGGCATGGCTTGAGGGGTGGATGACCGAAAGTCTTGAGGTCAGGGATTATGCATCTATGTATCATCAAGACCTACCCGAATGCCTACAGGCATATAGAAGGCATGCAACGCAGTATGGTTTCCATAGATGAACGGATGGACATGAATGGAAAACATCATGTCAGTTATCCGGTAATTTAGGTAAACAAAACCTCTCTCACTTAGGAAAAGACAGATTTGGAGCGGCATCTTCCTAGTTAGTTTACCTAAATTCAGGAATTTCTAATCAAATTATCTATACCTCACCAGATCTATGAAGGTATACATTTCAAATGTTCCCCAAATTTGGCCGAGAATCATGAATAGTCAAAGAAAATTTTCTGGTGGGTTTTCCATTATTTATCTGTTTATCTGGGTTCTGTGTCTCACCATGTCTGTTTCACTCACATTCCCCATAGGAGTCAGATTAAGTGATGATGGGAGGAGAAGATGAAAGAGAGAAGAATTTCTTGGTGCATTTGCTGCTGCTGCTGCTGCTGCTAAGTCGCTTCAGTCGTGTCTGACTCTGTGGGACCCCATAGACGGTAGCCCACCAGGCTCCCCCGTCCCTGGGATTCTCCAGGTAAGAACACTGGAGTGGGTTGCCATTCCCTTCTTCAATGCATGCATGCATGCATGCTGTCGCTTCAGTCGTGTCCGACTCTGTGTGACCCATGGACAGCAGCCCACCAGGCTCCTGTGTCCACGGAATTCTCTAGGCAAGAGTACTGGAGTGGGTTGCCACTTCCTTCTCCACTTGGTGCATTTAGGCATCCACAATCTGGAAGCAGCTTAATATCTCCTGTGAGCTCAGTCACTCAGTCGTGTCTGACTGTTTGTGATCCCATGGACTAGCCCACCAGGCTCCTCTGTCCATGGGATTTCCCAGGACAGGATACTGGAATGGGTAGCGATTTTCTTCTCCAGGGGATCTTCCTGACCCAGGGATTGAACCCACATCTGTTGCATCTCCTGAACTGGCAGGTGGATTCTTTACCCACTGAGCCACCTCATCAGTCCTAATACCTCCTGCTGCACCTCAAATCCATTTATGCTGATTCCATAGGAAAGCAATTGGCCTCCACTTTCTATGTAACCACCACTCATAGCTCAAAATGATGAGTTTAAAGGAATAAATACAAGATTGGAGAAGCTCTTTAGAAAATAAAATCCTATTTTGCACTTTCAGTAATTGAAATCACCCAATAATACCCAGACAAGATCCGCTTTCTTGATATTCGGATAACGAACAACTGAAAGCCAAGACAGCCAGAGGGAGCAATTAGGGAGAAAAAGAAAATTAAGAACTTGCCAATACATTCTATTCTGTCAACTTCATCAGTGAAGTGTTCCCTTTAATTACTATTGATTTTCATAATAGTTTATTAACCCAATATGTTAATTTAAGTTTGTCGCAGGCTATTGTAGATGTAGAATAATGCATTTTTTGGTCTTGTTGTGGGGGGAGGGGGGCTAGTGTAATGAGAATAAATTTACCCTTCTTACACTTTTGTGTCTGATTTTTAAAAATTGTTTTGCTTGGGCAGAACTTTATTTTATTTCGGGGAGAACTGACCCAAATGGATCAGTCATCCTGACAGTGTTTTGGCTTCCAGCATTAGCTTCTGAAGCACTCTATTCACTCGCTGGCTTTGGAGAGTGGTGGTGGTAGAGAAATGGGAGACAGACTTATCTGACAAGTTGTCAATAAAGTGAAAGTGAAAGAGAAGTCGCTCAGTCATGTCCGACTCTTCGCGACCCCATGGACTGTAGCCCACCAGGCTCCTCCCTCCATGGGATTCTCCAGGCAAGAGTACTGGAGTGGGGTGCCATTTCCTTCTCCAGGGAATTAAGTCAATAAAACCATCTTATAACTTTCATTATTAACTTCTTATGAATGCAGCCTAGGACTTGTGTCGAACCGAGAGAATCACTGCCAGAACTCATTTGTTTTGCCACTGAAGACACTTTGTAAACCTCATGAGTTAAAAGATGGGGCTTCGTGAACTTCCTTGGTGGCTGAGTGGATTAGAATCTGCTGTCAACGCGGGGGACGTCGGTTTGATACCTGGTCCGGGAAGATCCCACATGCTGCCGGAGCAGCTAAGCCCACGCAGCGCGACTTCTGAGCCTGTGCTTCTAGAGCCAGCGCTCTGCAACAAGAGAAGCCACCACGATGAGACATCGTGCACTGCCACGAAGAGTAACCCTGCTCACCCCAACTGGAGAAAGCCTAAGTGCAGCGAGAAAGACCCAGCACAACCAAAAATAAATTAAAAAATAATTTAAAAAATGGGGCTTCATGATACCTGCTTCATCCTACCTTCTTGAGTGGGCACAGGGCCCACATCAGATCGTGGAAGGGCTTCTTAAAGGTAAGAACACACAAAGAGAAGATGTTACAGGCTTCCTTGTTTACAGAAAAGTATCTTTAACCTCCAAACACTGAAGGACATAGCAGACTCTCAGAGCAAACGCCTGGAACCAAAAGCTCAAAAGATTTACCAATCTTGGCTAATAAAATAGAAATTAAACCCCAATTACTACAGAGGGGAAATCAGATTAATGGGGTGGTACCTTATCTGAATAATAATTATGAATTAGGAGATTCCATTACAAGGCCCAGGCAGGGCATGCTTTATTGGTTCATCAATAAGGCACGCATTCTAATGGACTGGCATAAAACATGCTCTGAGGATCTTCCTGCTGGATACCAGAAACTCAAAATAATTTACATGGTACAAAATCTCTTTTCTTCCAATCTGTAAAACACTCATGAGAAATACTGGGCTTTGTAGAAATAGGAGGATTTAAAAGGTCACAGATGCTTCCGTCTTTCCTTCCTTCAGTAGGCTCACAGCTATTGTGCTTATACTTGTCAGGCCTAGAATTCCCTAAAAGGCAAAAAGTGACCGTGGATTTGAACAAGGGTCTTTGAGGTAGGGCCATGGGATGTGATCATGGTAGTTGTTAGCCTATGGGTTAAAGATTCATTCCCAAATCGGGCTGACACTTACCCCCCGAGCCTTCCCATGTGACAGCGTGTTCTCGCATCCTGGCCTCTTTGTGGAAGCCACTGCCCGCCAGCTCATATCCCTCAGCCACCTCCTTGTTGGCCCCTCATTCCAGCATCAATATGGGGACACGGTCCCCACCATATTGAACCCCATCCTTTGGGTCCCAAAGCGTCCTGCCAGGGCACAGAGTATTATTACTAGGTGTTTCAGGAACTTCTTGAGCTCTTCACTATTTCCTCTCTTCCCTAAGACTTGAGATCAACTCATGAGACAAGGTTGTCTCTACCTTTCCCTTCTTCCCCTGCCTCTTCACATATAAAGAGATAACAAAAAACTGCCTTATATAGTAACTGGTGAACAAAATACCCATAAGAATCAACACCCTATAACCAACAAGAGGAACAATAGCACTTAGGTTTGTACCCAAGGGGATTAAAAACAAGCATCCGCAACACTTCTACATACATGTTTGTTGGTAACAATGTTATTCATAATAGCCCAAATGGAAAGCTACTACAATGGCTATCAACGGATGAATAGATAAACAAAATGAATTACACCCACACAATGGAATAGTATGAAGCTTTAGAAAGGAGTGCAGCACAGATACGTGCTACAACATGCATGAGCCTCAAACATGTTACGTGAAGGAAGCTGAACACAAAGACCACACGCGGATTCCACTTATATGAGACGTCCAGAGCACATAAAGTCAGAGAGACAGAAAGTCAGCAGGTAGCGGCCAGGAGCTAAGGGAAGAGGGAAGTGGGGAGTGACTGTGGCTTGACTTCCTTAACTGTAAAAGGGGGATTATAGTTGTACCTCATAGCATAATTGTAGAAATTAATACATGTAGAGCTTTTAGAACATAGCTGTGATACTTCGTTTTAGAACAAGAAATATATACTTGGTCTTCATCCCCATTTCTGGCACAGAGCTCCTCAAACCCTAAGAATCTCTTAAGTGATGAGTGACAAGGGTGTCTTTTTATGTTAACAAGGTGTGGGCTTGAATTATTCACCTGTGGAACCTGGAGCTCTCTCTCCTTAGAGAGTGTCGGAATTGACTTGAATTGTAGGACACCCTCTGACCGTGTAGAGTATCCTCTCTTACCCTGAAACTGTTGACCAGAATAGTTCATTGCTTCTTATAGTGAAGTTTGCAGTAAACGTTAGCTGTCGCTGTTTCTAAGGACGCTGAGAGTATAGACTTGCCCATTGCTACACCCTTTCTGTGGGAGACTATTGGGAAAAGTCCACAAGACTTGAAGTTGTGATAAACAGATGAGCGTCTCTCCCATGCACTCCCCCGCCTTCCCCCTGATGCTGGCACTAGGGAGGCCCCCAAAGAAAGCAAAGATAGGTGGCTCTTGGAATGTGGCTTGTCCTGAGCCATAGAGAGTTAGAGAAGATGACTCCTGCCCCTGGGTCTTCCTAAACCAGCCCAAACTCCATTCCTTGCCCTGGATTGTTCTTCATATCATGATAAGCACAGAGAGAATTGCAAGGAACATTCTGGACTCTACTTTTAAGTCCTTCTTCATAAATAGAACCACAAGATCCTGGCACTATTTCGGATATTTTGGGCCATTAAGACAGACTAAAACACTGCACGTGGCCATTAAAAATAACCGCCTCACTCCTTGCCCCATCATCTTTTATTATATTGCCATTTCCTCCATGCACTTATCTGAAGTTATCCTGCTAGTGTTCACATTCGCTGTAATGTACAATTGTTTGTCCTGTAGAATGAGGGTTCCGGGGGGACAAAGCTCCTGACTGTCTTCTTTCTCACTGCTGGATCCCAGCACCTGGAATAAAGACCAGAACATGGAAGGCATTCAGTGGATATTTCTTTTTTTTTTTTTTCCAGTGGATATTTCTTAAATAACGAATGAATGGTCCTTGCCCCAGCGCTCAACACAGTGCCAGCGTTCCAGACACAATAATCTCTATCGATAATCACCGCTGAGCCTCCATTCCCGCTCTGAGAGAACCAGTCAGCGTTTGCCCTCTGCGCCTCTGCTTCTGGGGCCCCTCCACACTGGGGGTGGCTCAGAGGACCTCCCTCACCACACACACTACCTCTGGCATCATGGCTGGTTAGACCTGGGGTGGATTCCTTCTCTAAGCCGAGACATTCCTAATTTTGTTCTGGAAAATTTGGGCTTGGCAGTCAGAGATTCTGATGATAAGAGTTGGTGCTTAAAATGTGAAGCTGGAGAGGTCTGGATCTCAAATATACTCAAAGCAGAAGGAGCTAGTATGAAGGTAAAGAGAATAAAATGCACTGTAGAGAGGAAGTGAAGGGATGGGAGAAGAGTGAGGAAGAGAGAGGGAGAGATAGTCCGGCCAAGTGAACTCGTTGATTGGAGCATGCTGGTCTCCAGCTTTTCATCTTGCCCCTCAAGACTCAGCTGTGTTTCTAGCCTTAATTGTTTCTTTCACTTTACATTAGTTTGATTGGGTTTCTGTTTCTTGCCACAAAAAATTCCTGACCACTAAACCCTAGCATGTGGGAGGCATTCTCAAAACCTTTGTTGACTTGACTTCATTTTTCATATATGTGTTCATTTGTTCACTTACTCAACAAGTATTTATCAAGCTGGGCACTGGGCTAGAAAATAGAGGAAAACAGATGTGCAGAAAGTTAGACACTGCCTCTGCCTTGGTGGAATTAGGGCAGGGAGACAGCATTAATCAAACAAGAGAAATAGTGAATGTTTGCATCACATACTGTCTGCTATGTGCCAGGAATGTGTTGGGCATCATCAGTATTAAGGGGACCACCATCTGCTTAGAATGGGACCCACATATGGTTCTTTACCAACCAAAGAACCAAGCACTAACACACATTTTATCTGATTTGACGCTCAGACTGATCCCACATAATTGGTTTTTAAAAGATATCCATTTTATAGGCATGTTTGTAAAACTGAGCCCCACCCACAAGGGTTCAGTGACGTATCCAAAGTCAATGAGGCTGGTCAGAGGCAGAGCCTGGACTTAACTGCTGTCTTCTGTCTCCAAAGCCCAGTAGAGTTCTTTACCAGCCATCCTGCAAAATGCTGCCTCTACTAGGAGATGACAAGTGTGGCAGAACCATCACTGCACAACCCTGAAGAAACATGGGGCAGAAGGTATCCAGACAGGAGTCTGCTCTGCTGTTTTTAGGATAAATTCTGCTAAACCTATGCAAGCAGCAAAGGGAAGAGGCAGTTAGTTAGCCGTGCCTGCTGAAGCAGTGTGTCTATGCCCAGTGCTGGATCTGACAGAGGCCCAGGGTCCCCCACCTCGGGAGGCAGGATGGATGGCTGAAGTTCACGAGGCCTCCTCTCTCTTCCCTAAATCTCCCGGGCAGCCAGGGTCTGGTACCTGGGGCTTTCACATGCAGGCATCACAGTGAGATGATAAACACAGTCCTGGCCACAGAGCTTCTAGGAGGCTCAGACTAGGCTCATTGCAACTACATTAACGTCCACTAAACTGGACATTCCTCTGGGGGGGGTGGTATCTTGTTTTTCTTTCTGACTCATCTCTCAGCACTTTCAGAAAGGAGAGAATTTACTTCCTCAGAGCTATAAAAACGAAACCTTCAGAACTTGCTTGGTGCACTGGAACCCTGTCTTCAGGCAATCTTTCCTCCAAAGAAGACGAGAGCTGGGTTTTTATTTGATTTTACAAGGCCAAGCATCATTCTGTTATTGTTTCTCGAGGTGTGCTCTGTGGAACACTGACATTCAAATCAACTTTATCAAAGTAAGTGTTCAGCTAACTGGACTCTCGTTTCAGATTGGATGAATTAATTCTTCAGAGCATGGGACCCAGGAAGTTTCATTTTAAACAAGTACTCTTGCTAATCCTTAAGTACAATTAGGCTTGAAAACAACCATTCTACCCTATATGTTCGCCTACCAGGGTGCCAGAACATGCTGCAAACAAATGACTGGTTCTAAAACCTTTGCCCTCTAGGTCAAATGTTCTCCACTTCCATACTATCAACACCTGGCCCAGGTAGTTTTTTTGCAGTTGGGGGTTATCCTCTACCTTATAGAATGTTTAGCACCATCCTATTAGATACCTATAATGACTTCCCTCCAGTTGTGGCCACCAGAAACGGCTCCAAATGTCAATAGAATGTCAATGACCAATGACGTGTCCCCTGGGGACAGACCCTCCCCTCCTTTACATCCTACTGAGAAGCACTGTTGTAGATAAGTGGGTTCCAATGCTGGCTGAACATTGGAGTCACTCAAGGACCTTTGTTAAACTTGGATTATTGAACTTTACCCCAAGAAAGTCTTGTTTGTTTGAGTTGGGGTGGAAGCTAGGCACCATTAAGATTTCCCAAATGATTCAATATGGCAGAGCTGAGAATCCCTGCTCCAGGGAGATGCTGGAGGCATGAGTCCACATGTATGTTTGTGACTTCATGGAAGCTATGAACACTCAAGTCACATTGATGGCATTATCTGAGCACCTATGTATCATCAGGACCAGGCACCCAGACAGGATGACAAAAGCCATCTCTTTTGAAACTAACAAACACAGAGCTTCAGCCAAACACATTATAAATTCCTCCCATCTCACCCCACATATGACCTAAATCAGAGTTTAAAACAGAACTTTTCTTGATGGCTAGGAAAACAGATAAATTTTTTTCTACTGGACGGTAAAATATAGAGAGATGACAGCTGAAAAAGCTGCAGTCATTTTGCCACTATCAAAAAAGTTGACCAAAAATGGAAAGAGTGCTCAGAGGAGGGCAGCACCAAAAGAATCACAGACCAACAGAGCTATAGCCTTGATCAAATTGTACCTGAATTCCATCCTGCCAAGTTATAATCAGTTACATGACAAGATAAACCATCTTTATTTTTAAAGTAAGCCAGCCTTTGACTGTGTGGATCACAATAAACTGTGGAAAACTCTGAAAGAGATGAGAATACCAGACCACCTGACCTGCCTCTTGAGAAATCTGTGTGCAGGTCAGGAAGCAACAGAACTGGACATGAAACACCAGGCTGGTTCCAAATAGGAAAAGGAGTACGTCAAGGCTGTATATTGTCACCCTGCTTATTTAACTTATATGCAGAATACATCATGAGAAACGCTGGGCTGGAAGAAGCACAAGCTGGAATCAAGATTGCCAGGAGAAATATCAATAACCTCAGACATGCAGATGACACCAGCCTTATGGCAGAAAGTGAAGAGGAACTCAAAAGCCTCTTGATGAAAGTGAAAGAGGAGAGTGAAAAAGTTGGCTTAAAGCTCAACATTCAGAAAACGAAGATCATGGTATCCGGTCCCATCACTTCATGGCAAATAGATGGGGAAACAGTGGAAACAGTGTCAGACTTTATTTTTCTGGGCTCTGAAATCACTGCAGATGGTGATTGCATACACGAAATTAAAAGACACTTACTCCTTGGAAGGAAAGTTATGACCAACCTAGATAGCATATTCAAAAGCAGAGACATTACTTTGCCAACAAAGGTCCAACTAGTCAAGGCTGTTTTTCTAGTGGTCATGTATGGATGTGAGAGTTGGACTGTGAAGAAAGCTGAGCACCAAAGAATTGATGCATTTGAACTGTGGTGTTGGAGAAAACTCTTGCGAGTCCCTTGGACTGCAAGGAGATCCAACCAGTCCATTCTAAAGGAGATCAGTCCTGGGTGTTCTTTGGAAGGAATGACGCTAAAGCTGAAACTCCAGTACTTTGGCCACCTTATGCGAAGAGTTGACTCATTGGAAAAGACTCTGATGCTGGGAGGGATTGGGGGCAGGAGGGAAAGGGGACGACCAAGGATGAGATGGCTGGATGGCATCACCAACTCGATGGACATGAGTTTGAGTGAACTGCAGGAGTTGGTGATGGACAGGGAGGCCTGCCGTGCTGCGATTCATAGGGTCGCAAAGAGTCAGACGTGACTGAGCGACTGAACTGAAATGAAGCCAGCTTGAGGTGCATTTTCTGTTACCTGCAATCAAAAGCAGTCTAACTGATATACCACTCCAGACCAGTATCCTCTTGCAATTATAGATGGTCCCCAAATTACAGTGGTTTGACTTACAATTTTTCAACTTTATGATGATGTGAAAGAAACACACATTCAGCAGAAACTGTACCTTAAATTTTGAATGTTGATCTTTTCCAGTCTAGCAATATGATATTGTCTTGAGATGCTGGTGACAGGGTAGTGAGTGCAGCTCCCAGTCAATCACTGATCACAGGGTAAACAACTGATACACTTAGAACCGTTCTGTACTCTGAGAACCACTCTGTTTTTCAGTCTTAGTATAGTATTCAATAAATCACACGAAATAGTCAAGACTTCATTATAAACTAGGCTTTGTGTTAGATGATTTTGCTCAACTTTAGGGTAATGTAGGTGGCACAGTGGTAAAGAATTTGCCTGCCAGTGCAAGAGATGCAAGAGATTCGGGTTTGACTCCTGGGTCAGGAAGATCCGCTGTAGTAGGAAAAGGCAACCCATTCCAGTATTCTCACCTGGAAAATTCCATAGACAGGGGAGCTTGGTGGGCTACAGTCCAGGGAGTCACAAAGAGTCAGACACAACTGAGTGACTAAGCACACACATACAGGGTAATGTAAGTGTTCTGAGCACTTTGAGGTAGGCTAGGCTATGGTAGACCCACTCCAGTGTTCTTGCCTGGAGAATCCCAGGGACGGGGGAGCCTGGTGGGCTGCCATCTATGGGGTCGCACAGAGTCGGACATGACTGAAGCAACTTAGCAGCAGCAGCAGGCTACGGTAAAACTATGGTATTCAGCAGGTTAGATACATTAAATGCATTTCCAACATAGAATATTTTTCAGTTATGATGGGCTTATCAGATGGAATCTCACTGTAAGTCAAGGAAGATCTGTATAGTAGATTGCTTAGAGGTAATGAAATGAAATAATTTTTAAGGCAGGGCAAGAAAAGAACTTAACATAAAATTTTTTCTATCTTTTGAGCTCCTACCCCTCTCCTTTTAGTGTGCATTGTACCCTAACTAGATCCCCTAAGAAGACTCAGGAATTGCCTACTAATCAAAAAAAAGAAAAAGAAGCAATTTCTTCCTGACACCAGCAAGGTAACTCTTTAGGAGATGACATTGCTTTCTCAATTCTGTAAGGGGTTACAATGACTAGTCTTATTTTTATGTATAACCCTTTGTCTCAAAAACTTATATAAATGTGGTTTGACCTCTAATGGGTGGAACAGTCCTCAGAAGTTTCTGAATGACTGTCTCCTGGGTTATAATCCTCTGGTTGGCCTGAATAAAATGTTCCATTTCTTTCTTAGATTGACTATCAATTAATTTTTTTTATCAACAAGCCTTGATGAAGAATGGTCCTTGAACCAGCAGCCTCAACATCACTTAGGAACTTCTTGGAAATGCAGAATCTTAGGCTCCTCTTCAGATCTACTGAATCAGAAACTGTGCTGTAATAAGAACCTTGAGGGACTCATATGAACATTAAAGCTTAAAAAACCTGGACTTAGGTAACTGCTCTCTTAAGCACTGAGCTAGATAATAGGGACCCAAAGATAAGCAAAAAACAGACTTTGTTACTTGGTTCTATGACTTGGTTAAATGCCCTGTTTTATACTTGCCAACCAACACCTCAACTCCATCAGTTCATCCATCCTTTCATTCATTCAACAAATACATATTCAGCACTATGTTTGTGAGTTTAAGGCTTCCCTTCTGGCTCAGTCGGTAAAGAATCCACCTGCAGTGCAGGAGACTACCTGCAATGCAGGGACAAAATTAGCAGAAACACTAAAAAGTGTGCCCAGAGAAGGGAGACGAGGCATACTCTGCCCTTTAAGAAGCTCCTTGCGCACTTGAGAAAACAGATATCGTAATCACACAGATAAATGTTAACGTGCCAGTGATGTAAGTGCTACCCTGGAGAGGTCCTGTGGGGGTTCCTCCCATCCAGTTCCTCCGTGGGGGATATTTGATTTGATCAGAGTGGTCAGGCAAGGCTGCCCTGAGGAGATCTGAAGTGCGAGGAGAGAAGAGTGGGGCACATAAAGAGGAGAGTATTTGAGGCACAAGAGAAGACAATGTGTAAGCTTTTCAAGCTGGAAGAAGCGAGTGAACACAACAGTTGCCAGGAGCAGGGAGGGTCAGAATGAGACCAGACAGGTAACCAAGGGCCAGCGTCTTTCACAATGTAAAAACCACATTAAGGATTCCTCCCTTAATCCTCAAACTAACAGCCATTGATGCATTTTAATATTTATTTCACTTTGATAGGAATACTTAATCTACCTTCTTACCACATATTTACATGTACATTATTGTTGACTTTAGGCTGACAATTTTATACAGCATTTCTAGAGCTTATTTATCCTCCTTAACTGAAAGTAAATTCCTGTTGATGAGTATTTCCCTATATCCCTCACTCTCAGCTCCTAGCAACCACCCTTCTTTGATTTTATAAATTTTACTATTTTACATATCTCAAATAAGCAGGATCATGTAGTATTTGTCTTTCTGTAACTGGCTCATTTCATTTAGCATAATATCCTTGAGTTTCATCCATGTTGTTGCATATTACAGAGTTTCTTTTTATCATAAGGTGGAATAGTATTTCCCCATGTGTATATACCACATTGATTTTATTCATTCATCGGTCAATGGACTTTTAGGTTGCTTCCACACCTTGGCTATTGTGGATACTGCTGTTTTGAACATGGGAATGTTAATTTCTCTTTGAGACTCTGATTGCAGTTCTTTGGATCAGATATCCAGAGTTGGGATTGCTGGATCACATAGTAGCTCTATTTTTTTTTTTTAAACTTTTTTGAGGAATCTCTATACTGTTCTCTGTAGTGGGTGCATCAGCTTGCATTCTCACCAGCAACGTGCAAGCCTTTCCATCCTTCCTACAACCTCCACCTTCTCGCCAACATTTGCCGCCTCTTTTGAAAATAGCCATCCTGGCGGGTGAGGTGAGATCTGATTATGGTTTTGATTTGCATTTCCCTGATAATTAGTGATGTTAAGCATTTGTTCATCTGCCGGTCAGTTGTTTGTATGTCTTCTTTGCAGAAAAGTGTCTTCAAGTCCTTAGCCCATTTAATCAAGTTTTCAGTTATCTTGCTATTGAGTTGTAGGAGTTTCTAATACACTTGGACATCAGATTTGTGGTTCCCATGTGTTTTATCCCATCGCATAGGATAGCGTCACCATGCTGATTCCTTTGCTGAGCAGGAAGTCACTGACATCTTTTAAATATAGTGCTTTCCCACATAGCACAGTTTATCAACTGAGAGTGTACACAGTCTGAGCCCTTGTCCCAACATCTTTTGTTTTTGTCTTCCCCCTCCTTGCCTTATCACCCAGCAGAGTAGACCAGCACGGCCTAGCTTGTTCACACCACACTTGTTACTTGGGGCTGACAGACAGGATGGAGCTGTGGGTCAGGCTGACTTGACCTGAATCCATTTCCATATCTTCGTTGCTGTGAGGGCCAGTGACAGTGACTACAGGTGACAGCGTCACAGCGTGCTCAGCACTCCACCACACACCTGGGCACAAAGAAGGGCAGACTAGGGACTTCTCTGCTGGCCCACTGGTTAACATGCCGTGCGTCCAAGGCAGGAGGTGTGCGTTCCATCTCTGGTTGGGGAACTAACGTTTCATGGTGAAGCCAGAAAAAAAAAAAAAAGACAGACTAAATAATCATTAGGTGAATGGCCTAACTCAGGGAAGCTGCTGGGGGCTTCCCTAATCATCACCCCTAGTAACTCTTTGCATCAAGACTCCCTGGAGAGCTGGCTCTCATGTCTACTGAGGGAGGCGCCAGGTGGATGTGCCAGTGGGGCACTCAGAAGGACCCCTGGCTTTGCAGAGGCAGCTCTGGGAGCCCAGGTCTATGGTCTAGGCCAGGAAGCCTTGAACTTGGGCCTGCTTGGTCAGGATGCATGTCCTCTCCCCAGGAGAACCTTCTTCTACAATGTTCTCCAGGTCTTCCCATGAGAGCCAGTCAGCCTGGTCCCCCACGAAGCGTGCCCGCACATGTGTGGCTTTGGAGCCATGTGCAGAGCTGGTTTGCCTGGGTATGTGTCTACTTCTGCAGCCAAGAGTGTCCTGAGCAGGACTGTCCTGAGTGCCCTGCTTTTGTAGACAGCTCTATGACTTAGAGGGCTCCCCAGGTGGCACTAGTGATGAAGAGCCCCGTGCCAATGCAGAAGACATGAGCGATGTGGGTCTGATCCCTGGGTTGGAAAGGTCCCCTGGAGAAGGGCATGGCAACCCACTCCAGTATTCTTGCCTGGAGAATCCCATGGACAGAGGAGCCTGGCCCAGCTATAGTCCACGAGGTTACAAAGAGATGGACATGACTGAAGTGACTTAACATAACATTGTTAAAAAAATGTGAAAATATAAAAAAGAAAAGAATCACACCTTATCTTACCCTTAGAGGTGATGATTATGTGCATTTTGGGATATACTCTTTCATAATTTATTTTTTGCAGGTAAATACATATGTACACAAGGCTTGTGGTTCATGTGATCAGTTTGATTCAGTTCAGTTAAGCTGCTCAGTTGTGTCTGACTCTTTGTGACCCCATGGACTGCAGCACACCAGGTTTTCCTGCCCATCACCAACTCCCAGAGCTTGCTCAAACTCATGCCCATCGAGTCGGTGATATCATCCAACCATTTCATCCTCTGTCGTCCCCTTCTCCTCCTGCCTTCATTCTTTCCCAGCATCAGGTTTTTTCCCATGAGTCAGTTCTTTGCATCAGGTGGCCAAAGTATTGGAGTTTCAGCTTCAGCATCAGTCTTTCCAATGAATATTCAGGACTGATTTCCTTTAGGATGGACTGGTTGGATCTTCTTACAGTCCAAGGGACTCTCAAGAGTCTTCTCCTTGCTTTCGGATCATCAAAAAAGCAAGAGAGTTACAGAAATACATCTACTTCTATTTCATTGACTATGCCTTTGACTGTGTGGATCACAACAAACTGTGGAAAATTCTTCAAGAGATGGGAATACCAGACCACCTGACCTGCCTCCTGAGAAATCTGTATGCAGATTAAGAAGCAACAGTTAGAACTGGACATGGAACAACAGGCTGGTTCCAAATCGGGAAAGAAATACATCAAGGCTGTATATTGTCACCCTGCTTATTTAACTTATATGCAGAGTAAATCATAAGAAATGCTGGGCTGGAAGAAGCACAAGATGGAATCAAGAATGCCAGGAGAAATAGCAATAACCTCAGGTATGTAGATAACACCACCCTTATGGCAGAAAGTGAAGAGGAACTAAAGAGCCTCTTGATGAAGGTGAAAGAGGAGAGTGAAAAAGCTGGCCTAAAACTCAACATTCAAAAAACTAAGATCATGGCATCCAGTCCCATCACTTCATGGGAAATAGATGGGGAAACAATAGAAACAGTGAGAGACTTTATTTTCTTGGGCTCCAAAATCACTGCAGATGGTGATTGCAGCCATGAAATTAAAAGACAATTGCTCTTTGGAAGAAAAACTATGACCAACCTAGACAGCATATTAAAAAGCAGAGACATTACTTTGCTGACAAAAGTCCATCTAGTCAAAATTATGGTTTTTCCAGTAGTCATGTATGGATGTGAGAGTTGGACTATAAAGAAAGCTGAGCACTGAAGAATTGATGCTTTTCAACTGTGGTGTTGGAGAAGACTCTTGAGAGTCCCTTGGACTGTAAGGAGAACCAACCAGTCCATCCTAAAGGAAATCAGTCCTGAATATTTATTGGAAGGACTGATGCTGAAGCTGAAACTCCAATACTTTGGCCACATGATGCGAAGAACTGACTCATGGGAAAAACCTGATGCTGGGAAAGAATGAAGGCGGGAGGAGACGGGGACGACAGAGGATGCGATGGTTGGATGGCATCACCGACTCAATGGACATGAGTTTGAGCAAGCTCTGGGAGTTGGTGATGGACAGGGAAGCCTGGTGTGCTGCAGTCCATGGGGTCACAAAAGGTCAGACACGACTGAGCGACTGAAGTGAATTGAACATATATACCTATTTTTTGAAACAAAGGTGAAATGATTATTCAGTTTCTAAATTAAAAGTTCTCAAAAGTGAAAAGTGCATACTAGTCTACCTTTCCTATTAAAACCAATCTTAGGAAGTTAATGTTCTCAGAGTAAATTTCAATCATAGAAAAGATACATACAAAGATACATCTTTATCTTTGTAGAACATTATTATTATGATTATTATAATGTCACCTTTTCCCAAAACAATTACAAAAAACATATTTTCAGAGTTCTGGCTTATAAAGAAGTGACTTAACTTTCAAATTTTACTCAGGCTGGGAAAAATAAATGTGGAGAATATTTTTTTACTTAGCTGGTTTTCAGTGAATTCCTTCTATGATCATAGAGGAGAAAGGGGAAAAAAGAATTAAAATAAGATAGCACATTATCTAGTTTCAATTTCCATCTGGAGAGGTTATATTTAGCTTAAAATGAGGATATAACATTTTCCCTAGGTACCTCACGTTCCAAGGGGAAAAAAAGCTACCAAATGATGATGAGTATTAAAAAAAAAAAAAGGTATGTGTTTCACGATCTGAATGGAATGCTGAGTCAGCAAAGTCTGTCAAAAAGGCAAGATAATTTGGAATTTTGTATATTACCAAGAACTATCTTGTAACTGGATGCCCAGACATGGCTGAAACCATGCAGAATGTTCTCACTGGTTGGTACTTCCACAAACATAATGAATATGAAGTACACTTTGGAACCTGATATGGCCAGCAATGGGCTTCCCCAGTGGTTCAGTGGTAAAGAATCTGCCTGACAATGTAAGAGATGTAGGAGGCACGGGTTCAACCCTTGGGTTGGGAAGATCCCTGGAGGATGAAATGGCAACACACTCCAGTATTCTTGCCTGGAGAATCCCATGAACAGAGGAGCCTGATGGGCTATAGTCCATGGGGTTGCAAAAAGTCAGATGTGACTCAGTATGGACCCAAGGACATGATCAGCAATGAACTACATTATTTGTATACTGACACCCCACCACCCAATTCATATGTTGAAATTCTATCCTTAGTGTGATGCTATTAGTGGGGGGAGGAGGGACTTTGGGAAGGTAATTAGTTCCCAAAGATGGAGCCCTCATGAATGAGATTAATGTCCCACTTATTAGATCCTTTATAAAAGGGACCTGAGACAGCTCTCTCACCATCTTTCCACCATGTGAGGATACAGTGAAAAATCCATCTTTCCACCTAGAAGAGGGATCTCACCAAACCCAACCATGCTGACACCCTGTTCCTAGAATTCCAGCCTCCAGAACTATGAGAAATAAATGTTTGTTGTTTAAGACATCCAGTCTGCGTTCGTTTGCTACGACCACTTCAAATGACTGAAGCAGTGTCCTTTAAAATGAATATGATCACATTTATCTGTCTGAGCATGATCTAAGATAACAAAGTGTTTATCTAACCAAAAAGAACTAGGAAATATTTATTCATGAAAATCCTGTGAAGAGTTTATACTGCCGCCTGATCGTTTCTGTGATCTGATATCATCATTTTCTCCTCCTAGATGATACTTATTGCTGTTCTCTCTTGGTTTCTAGTACTAGCAAGCTATGGGAAGACTTGGCGCATACAGGTTTCCCACCACACCCCCAGTCTCCAACTTTATTAGCTCAGTTTTTTAAACCACTGATTTTACAGTAATTCCTAAAATATCCCTTCTGGACTACATCACCTCTCTGAGTCACTCATCCTGCCCTCACAGTTCCAGAAACTTCTTGGCTTGGGTGTAAATCCTACTTCTTGGGCCAGGGCTTCCCCAGTTGCAGAAAGAACTGCTAGGTCAGCCAGATGTCTGACTGTTTCACCTACATAGCGCTTGTAAATGCTGTCTGGCATCATGTTCTCCACATTTTTCCCAGTTTCCAGAACTTTATGAGTACTGAACTTTTGAAGGCATGCTGTGAGGGATGAAGAGACACACAGAAGCCCTCAGCAGTGATGGCAGCCCAGCACCCACTCCCGTGTCTGGATGGTGTGTGCGAGAGTGTGCACAGAGGTCACTCTATGCTCTGGGCCTCAGTTCACCCTCCTTCCCCCCACGACTCTGCACTTAGAGACTCCTCTTCTCAGTCCATCCCAGGAGATGGTCTTTGACCCTGGTTGGCATTTACAGTATGCTTCTTAACATTGACTTGCATCACATTCTCCACACACACCACATCCTGCCACCCCTCAGCTCAGCACTCCTACAGATAACCACAAATTCTCTGTGAAGCAGAGTACATTTTACACATTCGGTGAAAGCTGACTCCCACCCGCGCCCCTGCCGAGAAGGACCTGGGGAACAGCGGTGTGCCACAGCCTGCTCATTGAGAATGATGGGTCCAGAGTCTAAAGTTACCAAGCTTCACTGCCTTCACTTCAAAAACAGGTCCAGTTTTTACTGAGTAGAACTGTAAAAACTTGGGGCCCCTCTTCAAGGAACGTATGGTTAGAAATCATACTTCATCACATGCTGAAGTCACCAGGCTCCAGCCACAGTGGCTTGATTCTGTTGTTTTGGTTCTTTAACTACAAGAGCATTTACGCCCTGGGGCCTTTGTCCAGTCCATTCCATCTGCCTGGCTGCTCTGCCCCTAGATGGAGATAAACTGTTTCCTTTTTATCATCCAGGTCTGAGCTTGAATATAACTTCAGAAAGGCCCTTCCCTACCACCTATACTAAGTAGCTCACACATTCCTGGTTGTTGCTGCTCTTCAAGTATCCCCATTTCATGTACTTGTGGGTGCTTGGCAGCTGAAATGACCGTACTTATGTTTTTGTTGTCAGGATCAGCTTCAGCATGAGTGAGAGTAAGCTCTCTTGGAATCCCGTGTTTAGACAGGTTCTTCATGTGGTTTAATGCTCTGTTGTCGCTGTCTTGGGATTCTAAATTTCTTTTTCCGAGAATATCTTCATTTTCATTTTATACCACAAGTTACGCACCTCTCCAGCTTACTGTTTATTATCTCTTTGCTAGTAGGTACCCAGGAGAGCAAGGTATCTCCTAGGTTCAATATTGTGTTGTCAGTACTTAGGACACTACAGAGAATACTGTAGCTGCTCAATGAGTATTTGTTAAGTCAGATAGAGGATTATTATGTGACCCAGCAATTTCACTCCTAGGTATATACCCTAAAGAACTGAAAAAAGATGTTCAAGCAAAAACTTGTATACCAATGTTATAGTGGCACTATAACCAAAAGGTGGAAATAACCCAAATTTCCATCAGCTGTTGAATGGATAAACAAAGTGTGCTATATCTGTAAAACAGAATATTATTTGACCAGGAAAAAGAGTGAAACATTGATATGTGCTCTGATATAGATGAATGTTTTCCATAGCAAAATATTATGCTACGTCAAATCAAATACAAAAGATCACATATTTATAATTCTGTCTTGTGAAATATCCAGAAACAGTTAATCTGTAGAAATGGGAAGTAGATTGGTGGTTGCCAGAGGCTAGAGGAGGCAGGCAAGGAAGGAGAGATGGAGAGTAACTGCTCGATGATGTATGGGGTCTTCATGGATGGAGCTGGATAGAAATGGTGGTTGTGAAGTGAAGTGAAGTGAAAGTCACTCAGTCGTGTCTGACTCTTTGCAACCCCATGGACTATACAATCCATGGAATTCTCCAGGCCAGAATACTGGAGTGTGTATCCTTTCCCTACTCCAGAGGATCTTCCCAACCCAGGGGTTGAAACCAGGTCTCCCGCATCGCAGGCAGATTCTTTACCAGTTGAGCCACAAGGGAAGCCGTTGTTGCACAGGCTTATTATGAATGTATAATACTAAATTGTTTCTTTTAAAAGGTTAGTTTTGGTTTAACTGTGTATTGTATTAACTTTACCTTGATTTAAAAAAAAAAAAACTGAAAAAAAAATTTGCTGAAAGAATACATATTTATAGAACTTGTGACCAAACTCTTTCCAAAACCAAGTATAGCGTACTCTTAACTTAGCCTAGGGCTTCAGTAATTTCAGTCCATGAAGATAAGGACACATTCATTACCTTTCTTTGAAAAAACATTTTAAGTACTCGCTTCTGTCAAGATGACATCAGATCTTGTTGTCATTAACATGCCAACCTTTTTCTACATTTTTTTTTTGGTGGTTGTTTTGTTTGTTGGTCTTATGGTATCTTTATTTTTTTTTTTAATTGTAAAAGAACTTTTTAGATAATTATAGATGCATATGCAGCTGTAAAAAATATTATACAGAGAGATCCTGTGTTCCTCCTCCCAATTTCTCCCAATGGTAATGTCTTTCAAAATTATAGAATAATATCACAACCAGGAAATTGATATTTATACAATCCATCTACCTCATTCAGATTCGGTGGTTTTATCTGTACTCATTTGTGTGTCTGTGTCCTATCTCTATACTGAAATGTAACAACAGTTCCTTTTAGTATTACTGTAGTCTGTCAGCAAGAAAGACATTCCAGAGAGATTGTGGCACAACCAGAATAACCACAAGTAAATGACTCAGAGCACAAGTTAAAAGAAAGAAACATTTCCAAAGAAGTAATAGGGGCCTAGCAGTCTGGAACCTGTTAGGTCAGCCATGCCTTCTTTACATTCACTTGACCCTTTCAGCGCCAGGATTCTCAAAAGGGCTGGCACGTATTTTGGTTAATTCAACAGACTGAGGGATGGGGGTACTCTAAGATAATCTTCCTTCACTTGAGAAAATGGGAAACGTAAAAGCCAGCAAACATTGAGCAGGAGCATAGAAAAGATGCCAGGAAGATTGTTTTTACCTGTTAAGAACACGTGTTATTTCACCCTGGTAACAAACGTAACTTGGAACTCCTCAGGCAAATACATAGACGTGAGGACATTTCCCAGTGTTGACTGTAGGCTCCATCCTGTGTATTAACTTAATTCATGTGAAGGTTCTAGTGAATGTTCCTTTCTACACTGCATTTGTTAAAGGGTCAGACATCTCTTTCGCCTTGTCAGCATCCCTTCACCATCATCTGCTGATAGCATGTAGGTTTCCCTTGAAGGGCCACTCACCTCCTCTCCTAGTCTACGTGTTTTGGTAGTGCTAAGTACAAACCCTGTTTTCTCCCGCTCTGCCCCTCTTTCACCTCCCCCACCCCTGCCCTGACACACACGCACACACACACTCATGGCTCAGTAGAAGGACTCCATCAAAACATGTTTCTCTTCCGGACACAATGATTGGTTCAGAAAACGCACATATTCAAAACTGGTCAAAGAGATGTAATCCATGATCTTGCCCAATGATTAGGACAAAGAATCTCTTTCCATTGGGTTTGAAGGTGTTAATACATAAACATGGAGTATCAGTGGAGACCATCAGGGATGTCATGCTGGAAAGGAAGCCAACAGGGAAGGGAGCAGAACTGACAGCCTTACCTAAGTGTCTAGAACCAGCTATATCTAAAGCTATGAACTTCTTAGTTACATGAACTAATAAGATTAAAAAATTACATTTTGGGGTGTAGTTAAATTTTTGTTTTGGTTTGGTTTTTTGGTCACTTGCAACTCACTGAGAAGGACTGAAACACATAACATTCATTAGGCAAAGCTTGGGGCCATAAATCCTTAAGCTAATTTTAGTCTTTGTCCCCTCATCATTCAACAGTTCCCTTATCTTCTCATGTGTCTGCATTACTGCCTGCAATAATTTGCCTGACCCAGGCTTTGGGGCTTACTGCAAAAGAACTCAAGTCGAGTGAATGAATGGCACCGGGAATACATTAATTCTTCTGCCCCTACAATGTTGTCTTTCAAATAGGTTATGCGTGCGTAATGCTGCAGCTGACCATCTGTACTGATTATTTAAGTTCTGTAATGAAATGGTCAGGTCTCTCATTGTTTACTTATGTGATGCAGACAGCCATTCTCTAAATCCTACTTCAATCTTCAGTCACTGTTTTGTAGGCTAGGCGCTCTAATGACTGCAAAAGAAATGTTTGCTGCTTCAGGTGGTGTTATTAAAAGAAAATTGCTCCCAAAGAAATTCTTATCTCCTGATGGGGGGAGCTAAATCACTATAAATTATGGAAAAGGAAATTGCAAATGTGTCTTGCTTTCTCTTTATTGGAGGCATTGTTTTATCACAACTGTCAAGGAGAGCGCACACCTATTTTGAAAGCTTTTTACAGCTTTGAATTAAGCCCAAATGGAGAAATAAGAGGCTGCACCATTAGAGCAGCTGACTGGAGTTGTGCTTTGCAAAGCAAAGGCAGGGTTTTACCATTACTTTCTTATTCACAAATGGCACCAGCGAGGGGGTGGGGCGGGGCAAGGCGGTGGAAAAGCCGAGAAAAGCAACAGCAAAATACAGTTAAGAAAAACAACCGAAGAGATCACCGGAGACCTGGCAGGAGGATAATCAGAATCTTGAAAAGGAAAGGGGAGACCTTTAGAACTGCATTACTCTCGGGAGGAGGCGGGAGGGGGTTGCGGATTCTCATTTGTTTCAACCGAATAAGCACAATCAGTCAATCCATCAGTGTTGCTGTAAACTTTGTCCTTATAAAGATTGCATAAAGGGTGGCTGTTTCTCGTCTGTCCATCACAGGCGATTTCAATGGACTCGGCTCCTCTGTGGTCACTGCTCAAAGCATCACGCAGCGAATGTATTCGCGGAGGCCAGCAGAGGGAGCGCGAGATTAATGGGTGGGTTCCCAGCGTCACCAAGGCGACCGGCTCCCTGACTCAGGACTGCCCAATCTAGTTTGTGCAGGTGAAGCTGTCTCCATGGCTCCTTTCCTCCATCTCCTCCATCCAAACTGTCTGATTGGTTCATCTGGGAACATTTCTACCCAAGGGTTCACAGGTTGACGTTCTCTTGGCAGATCCCACGATGAATGCAAAAGCAAGGCCCTACTGCGGGGAAACATGAAAAATGGTGCTGAGTGAAAAGAATTCTGTAACACCAAGTAAAAGGCTGATGATATAATGTTACGTGGAAATAACTGGTTGCAAAATTGTGTATACAGTAGTAGCCTGGCGGGCTACCGTCCATAGAGTCGCAAAGAGTTGGACAAAACTGAGTGCACACGTGCACTCACACACACACACACACACACACACACACACACACATATTTTTAATTATAGAAACACTGAATTTTGACAAGTTAAGAATGATTAACTTTGATGCGTGATGTATGTGTGTACAGGGAGGTAGAATTTGAGGGAGGCCTTTTTTAGTTGCTTTATTATCTTTTCGTATGTTTCAAATGTGTATTCTGGGCACAACGTATACAATGTGTACACTGACCACATACAGCTTTGGTAATTGTGGGGGGAATGAAAGACTGGAAATGCTTGTATGTATTTCATGTGTTCATATGGTATACTCTCTGCTGCTGCTACTAAGTCGCTTCAGTCATATCCGACTCTGTGCGACCCCAGAGACGGCAGCCCACCAAGCTCCCCCATCCCTGGGATTCTCCAGGCAAGAACACTGGAGTGGGTTGCCATTTCCTTCTCCAATGCATAAAAGTGAAAAGTGAAAGTGAAGTCGCTCAGTTGTGTCCAACTCTTAGCAACCCCATGGACTGCAGCCTACCAGGCTCCTTCATCCATGGGATTCTCCAGGCAAGAGTACTGGAGTGGGCTGCCATTGCCTTCTCCCAGTATACTCTCTACTTTATAATAACACAGGGAATCATGTGACAATACCAAGTGCCATCACAGAAAGAAGGAAGCAAATGAGGCTCCAATTAAGTCCTCTGTGCTAAGGACTGTGTGAGAAGCTGCAGGATTAAAAAGATAAGCCAGGTATACTCTGGGGAGCTTATAGTCACCTGTATCATCTTATTTCTTTGTCACAATGACTCTGTGAGGTAGATGGTAGTGTTCTCAGTTTGGTGGCTAGGTTTCTAGAGGTGGTAATCGACCCAAGCCACTTACTTAATACACAACTGACTGTTTTTCATCTGGATTTTCACCTCCAAAGTCTCTTCTCCATCCTAAATTTGAGGCCTCGTAAATCTCATTGGAAAAGACCCTGATGCTGAGAAAGATTGAAGGCAAAAGGAGAAGAGGGTGGCAGAGGATGAGACGGTTAGATATCACTGATTCAATGGCCATGAATCTGAGCAGACTGGGAGATAGCGAAGAACAGAGGAGCCTGGCCTGCTCCAGTTCATGGGGTCGCAAAGAGTCAGACTCGATTTAGCAATTGAACAACAATAAGAGTTATGGTATTTGCCATCTCCTAGTTCATCACTTCATGGGAAATAGATGGGGAAACAATGGAAACAGTGGCTGACTTTATTGGGGGGGGGGGGGGCTCCAAAATCACTGCAGATGGTGACCGCAGCTATGAAATTAAAAGACACTTGCTCCTTGGAAGAAAAGCTATGACCAACCTAGACAGCATATTAAAAAGCAGAGACATTCCTTTGCCAATAAAGGTCCATCTAGTCAAAGCTATAGTTTTTCCAGTGGTCATGTATGGATGTGAGAGTCGGACTATAAAAAAAGTTGAGGGCCGAAGAATCGATGCTTTTGAACTGTGGTGTTAGAGAAGACTCTTGAGAGTCCCTTGGACTGCAAGAAGATCAAACCAGTTAATCCTAAAAGAAATCAGTCCTGAATGTTCATTGGAAGGACTGATGCTGACTGAAGCTGAAACTCCAATACTTTGGCCACCTGGTGCGAAGAACTGACTCATGGGAAAAGACCCTGATGCTGGGAAAGATTGAAGATGGGAGGAGAAGGGGACGACAGAGGATGAGATGGTTGGATGGCATCACTGACTCCATGGACATGAGTTTGAGCAAGCTCTGGGAGTTGGTGATGGACAGGGAAGCCTGGTGTGCTGCAGTCCATGGGGTCACAAAGAGTCAGACACAACTGAGCAACTGAACTGAACTGAGTTCATAACTGTTATTGCAACCTATTTTTGACAGCAATCTATTTTAAGAGAAGTTTTATACTACTAATGTAAATTCAAAACAGAATAATTTTCCATAAATAAAAGATAACCGTTAAATAAGCACAATAAAAACAAACAAAGAAACGAAAATAATTAAAAGTACTGACCGTGCTGGGGAAGCTCTGCAGCTCTCTTTGTTGTAAAAGAGTAGCAAGAATGAGAGAGATGTGAAAGGCACACAGCCACTTCATTGAGGTTTCTTCTTGACATAATCAGAAGGCCTGAGCAAGAACTGAGAGGGAGTAGCCACGTACGCAATTTAATGCATACCTTAAATGAGACCAACTGAAGCTTTGAGAAATATGGTATTATTTGATGCAAAGCCAAGAAAAACATCCCCACCAAAGCAGAACAGAGAAATAGTTTTCAAGTTGACTTTTAGCTCAATGGACTTTATAGCAGTTAGAAAGACAAAGCTGGGGTCTGAGACTGTATAAATCAAATTTACTATGAATTTCAAGATTATGGGGTATCCTTTTTTTGGGGATAACAAGAAATGACTTTGAATATCAGCATCAACTGGAACATAAAGCTAAAAGCAATCTTTTAATGCATAAAAATCTATTTCTCAATAAGAAGGCAATGCTAAGGGATAGAACAAAACAATAGTTTAGGAACTGAGCAGACATGGATTCAAGTCCAGGTGGGCAGTTTATTGTCTGTATATAATTCTCTGAGTTTCTGTGCACCTAACTCTCTTTTATCTATAAGCCTAGGGAGAATGATAAGAGGTTTTCTCTGGTTCAGTGTCCATTTGTATAATATCTTAGGTTAAAGGATACTTTTCACCCCAGCTCTTTGTGACCCCATGGACTGAATTCTCCAGGCCACAACACTGGAGTGGGTAACCTTTCCCTTCTCCAGGGGATCTTCCCAACCCAAGGATCGAACCCAGGTCTCCCACATTGCAGGCAGATTCTTTACCAGCTGAGCCACAAGGCAAGGAATACCTTGTAAATATTTTATTTCATTATCAGTGAAATGTGACAACTCATTCAAAGAAGAAGTCACAGAGAAGAGACATGTATAGATGGGAATGCTAAAATAAATTTACAAATGGATACAAAGCTGTCTTCTTCTACACCAGGAGAGGAAAATCAATAGACTGTTCATGGGACACTCTTTGCTTGTCTATGGACAAGAATTATTTGCATTACTAGAGTTTCCTCATCAAATTCTGGATTGTTCTGGTCAACTGAAATAGTTTTCAAGTTGACTTTTAGCTCAATGGACTTGTAAAATAGCTTAGTCACAGATAAACATGTATGTTCCTGTAGGGGTACAAGATCCCCAGAGGTATCAGTGTTCTGCTGAAAGACTATCCAGTCATCTCTTTTTTTTAAATTCCAAAGTCTTAAATTTTTCCCTATGCTCATGTCAAGACGTGATGTGCAGATGTTAATACCACTTTGAAAACAGCAGATTTATAATACAAAATAGATGAAGTAGGGGAAAAAGTGTGCTCAGAAGCTCAGTGGTGTCCGACTTTTTGTGATTCCATAGACTGTAGCCCACCAGGCTCCTCAGTCCTGGATATCTCCAGGCAAGAATACTAAAATGGGTTGCCATTTCCTTCTCCAGGGGATCTTCCTGACCCAGGGATGGAACCTAGATCTCCCGCATTGCAGGCAGATTCTTTAGTATCTGAGCCACCAGGGAGATGAGGTGGGAAACCTGGGGAGGGAAGGGGAAGGGCTTCCTGGGTGGCTCAGTGGTAAAGAATCTGCCTGCGAAGGCAGTAGACAGAAGAGACGCCAGTTTGATCCCTGGGTCAGGAAGATCCCCTGGAGGAGGAAATGGCAGTGTTCTTGCCTGGGAAATCCCACTGAGGGAAGGGCCTGGCGGGCTACAGTCCATGGGGTCATGACTGGGTGATGGAGCACACAGTAATCATCTAACTAGGGGCAAAGATGGGACAGAAAGGGCCCTTTCCAAATCTCAAATTTTAGGGTCCCATCCCCTAGCAGGTTATAATGTTTATTTACATTTTACAAAAAGCTAGTTTTAAAAAGGCTGGGAGTAAATTGAAAATCAACCGGACGCAGCCACTGTGGAAAGCAGTATGGAGGTTTATCCAAAAACTAAAAGTAGAACTACCATACATGCCAGCAATTCCACTCCTAGAATATACCAAAACCCCCCAAAACACTAATTTGTAAAGATACATGCACTATCATCAAATTCACTTTAAAAAATCAACTTGAAATAAAAATAATTGCTGAAATTAAAATGTAAGTCAAGAAAAAAGAACTGCTTATAGGAAAATAAATAACTTTCAGTAAAAGATGCTATATAATCCCAGACTTTTCCTTATTTAAGAAATACTGACAAAGAATGACACTATCAAAGATGAAAGATGACAGAAGCTCTAGCTCAGTGTTCTGATCAATACAGAAATTTATGGTAAAACAATTTCCAAGACTTTCTTCAAAGTGACCTACATAATCATTTTAAACTCATTCTTTTGCAAAGCTCTCTAACACTGTTTCAGTAACAAAGAGTATCATTTTTTAACACAGTAAAAAAGGTAAATCAAGCTACATTTTCTAACCAAATTAAGGTAGCTTGTGAGCATCCAAAAGTTGATTTCCTAATTTCATTAATTTCTTAATTTTACTGTGAACTCAGATTTCCCAGGAAGCTCTGTAAGTCTCTTAAATAATTCACCACTGCCCCTAAATGGACTGGTTCTTATGGTCAGTTCAAGGGCCGTTCCCAATGACAGATCCACAATCCAATAATTCTCTCTAGGCCTTTTAAACCACCCAAGCCTTCAAATAAATTTAGTGAACAAAGCAAAGGAGTTCAAGTGACATTTCCTTCTATTCACAAAAACTTCAACTTTTATGTTCAGTAATTAATGGCACTGTTTAACCAGGAACGACATTACAAAATGGGGGCAGTTGTTATTTACCATCACCGTGAAATAGAGTGTCAAAGGTTATCACAACAGGATATCTGTGTTTAAATGGAAAGAGATAAAGAGACAAAGTCAAGCTAGTTATGCCTGTTTTGTTTTCCAACTGGAGGGAAGTCTGCTGAAATAGACTTCTGAATACCTACAGCTGCCATCTCAGCACCAATGGTAATTTTGATGTTCTAGCCCTTCTTTCCTTTCAAACTGGGGGTGACTGAAACGAACATTAGAATACAGCAATTCTGAGTGCCTGCAATGTGAATTATTTTACTGGCATCTTCTCTTGATCCGGATGGAGTATGCATTCCCATTCTCACATTATAGAAGGAGGGTAGGTAGGTTCTAGAAGCAGTCTGGAAACACATAGTGAGCCTGTGCTGATGTTGGTTTGGGGAGTGTGGACATCCCCATGTCTTCACTTTAACTGTGAGAGATTGTGTTTTCTCACAGATTCCCCTGCCATCTTCTTATCGGGATTCATTAACAACTGTCATTTCGACCCTTCATCTTTATTTTTATTGAAAAAGGCACAGCTTTAGAGAAACACTCTTCCCTTTCCCTGAACTTATCCAGGAGAGATGCTGAAGCTTGGAGGTTTAGGTTGCATGTGCGATCAGTAACCCACTGGATTCGAACCCACATCTGCTCAGTTCCTAAGCCGATGTTCTTTCTTCTTCATGCACTCTGTCCTTGTTGAATGTGTATTCATTTAAAAATTGCTTTTAGGAAATTCCCTGGTGGTCCAGTGGTTAGGATTCTGCGCTTCCAGCGCAGGGGGCATGGGTTCGATCCCTGGTTGGGGAACGAAGAGCCCACAAGCCTTGGTTCCACAGAAAAATAGAAAAAACATTGCCTTTACCTGTTCTTTGTAAAAATAATTTAAACTTTGCAAGTAAAAGCAAAATAAGAAAGTAAAATAACTCAAACTTCCATCCTACAATGGTTAATACATAAATATAGTGTTTTCCTGGTTTTTTAATGCATCTTAAAAAACTGGAATCATTCAGTAATTACATTATTCCATATCTTCCATATTTTTATTCAAGACATACTAACACCATATTAATGTTTTTCAGAAAGTGGTTGCTAGTACTTGCAAGTAATTCCTTTGTGTTCATGGACCAGTTTCTTCAAACCATTCAAGAAAGATTTAAAAATCATTTTGATTATCCAAATCTTTCATCATAAATCTTTATCCTATAAGTAGAATTATTACATCAACAAGCTATGGAATTCAGAAATTGAGAGCATAGGGTTTTGTTTTCAGCAGTTTCAAATACAACTGAATAAGCAGCCGGGACTTCCTCTAAACAGATTATTGGCAAAAAAAGTTTTAGATGACAAAAACATGAAAAGGTCTGAATCTATTATAACTCAGATTTTTCACAGTTAAAAAGAAAAACTTTTCACTTAGGCAGCATTTACACAGTACCAAAACATCCAGATAAAGAATGGAAAACCGTCTGGATGTGGCAGTTTTGTAAAAGTGCTGAATCATCTGGGCAATCTTGGTAATATCAGGGGTAAAAGAGAGCATCACACAGCACAACACTGCAAGCAAAAACTGAAATGCAATGGAAAGCGTTTTAAACATCTGTATGCAAAGCATAGGACTTCCCAGCTGGCTCAGGGGTAAAAAATCTGTCTGCAAAGCAGAAGACTCAGGTTCAATCCCTGGGTCAGGAAGATCCCCTGGAGAAGGGAATAGCTATTTATTCCAGTATTCTTGCCAGGAAAATCCTATAGACCAAGAAGCCAGGCAAGCTACTGTTCATGGGGTTACAGGACTGGACACGACTGTGCAATTGACCACACATACACACAAAGCATAAAGAGTCACTGGTGAATGTAACGGAAGGTAGCATATTATAAGCATGTTACAGTCCCAGTGTTCACTGACATTGTTCCACCCTTCTCCTTAATGATTCTCTTGAAAGTGGACTTGGATGCACCTGCGGATTTGGGTCCAGGCAAGAGTTTTAGGAACCATACTTGTCCACTTGCACAAAGGTGCGATTATAGCATAAAAGGATTGGGAGGAAAAGAACTGGCAGCAGGAGTCCACACATTAGCCCAGTCTCAAGGAAAAATAAATCTGATAGCATTTGAATTTGCGATTATGGTCAACAAACTTTCTAGATGCAAAAATAACATTTCTGCCTAACTGTCTTCTGAGCACCTGAGAACCTTTCTAAGGCTGTATGTGAATCAGAACACAACACAAAGTTTCACCCAACACAGCAGCCTCTTGACACTAAAACACTGAGCTCTCAAAATGCACCTTCTTTAATATTAACCTACATTCAAGAGGATATATGTATACATCTAACTGATTCACTTTGCTGTACTGCAGAAACTAACACAACAGTGTAAAGTCACTATACCCCAATAAAATTTTTTTTTAAAATTAGTACATTTACCAGATGGGCTCATGGGTTGAACAGAACGTCTCTAAAATTACTCCCTCTCTTATAAATTGCCCGCATCCAGTTTATTTTCTGGAAATAGTTTTTTTCTTGCATTTGCCTATACCGAGCTTTAAAAAATAAAAAAAAAAAAAAAATGCCCTCTGACCCTTCCACCTCATGATCATTTACCATTATTTCCAGGAACAATATCATTTTTGCTCTGTGTGTCAGGGAGAAGAGAGGAGATAATTTTTAAAAGCATCAAAAAGGAGAAAAGGACTCATCACAGCTTTGAAAGAATGTTTAGGAAAACTAAGGCTGATTTATCCCACCTCTTGAAAGCTGGATTTTATAGAACTAGGCAGACATGGTTATACTGCTTCCTTGTCCTGGATTAAATTATAACCAACAAAGGATCAGTAAAAGTGCAGTTGATCTTGGCAAGATTGCTTGTTTCCTGATTGAGAATTCAGCTGAAATGTCACCTCTTTGGACAGCTGCTTCCCTAACTTCCAGGTACAATGTAGCATCTGAGTCACTCTAATGTCTCCCCTTATTTTACTACTGCAGCTGTTTCGGATTGTTGTTTTCTGGCAAGCAGGTATGTATGTACTGATGGGTGTGTGTTTGCTTTCTGGTTTGCTGTTTGCCTTAACTACAGTGACAGGTCCGAGGGAGTATAGTTCTTAGAAGTCTTGGGGCAGCTGGCATTGCAAGATGCTTATTCAAGGATGCCTTTAATTGTACTCTTTCCCCCAATTTTGTTTATGAAATAACACAGCCGACCAAAAGAAGCAAACAAAAAATGCTGTGTTTCTTAGTATTGGTGCTAGGTGGCCAAGAGATGGGTAAGAAGAAGTAAGTGGAGATAGGAAGAGATCGATCACAGGCTGAGGAATCCTCTGGAACACACATTTTCCTTTGGCCATTTCCCTCTTCCTGCTTGGAATGCAGACCCTGATGGAGCTGAGGCAGCAAACTTGGGACCACATGGAGGAGGCAGAAGCAGACAGGGTCCCTGGTGGCCCCCTGGAGCCACTGTACGCGCCCCGGACCGCCTACGTCTAGACTTCTAATTATACGAGAAAAATAAAACCAACTCAGTTTAAGCTGTTGCTTCCTGTGTTTCTGCCTTCCAAAAGCCATTCCTAGCTACTATAAAGCGATGTTCCTGGTATTTAAACAGTGCCTGGTATGTAGTTGACGGTCAACATTTTTGAGAGAGCATGAGGGCCATTGAAGGCCATTCATAATCAGGTCCTAAAAGGTATATGTTAGCATGTGAGATGTCAATTAATCATATTTTTTCATCTCTTAGGGATTATAAGTCAATTGATATATAGACATAGGACACTAATAGAGACTTTTTAAAATGACCTTTCATTCATTCATTTCATTCATAAATATTAAATGACTTTTCATTTAATACTTATTGAACATCTACTATGTACCAGCCACCATGCTAAGCATTTCAGGTAAAGCCACAAACACAACAGACCAAAATTCTGCCCTTGTGGTGCCTCTGTTAAATGGGGTAAGAAAGACAGTGAGCAAGATACACGTGTATGTTAGAAGTAGAGAGGCAATTTAAACACGGTGATCAGGAAAGGCCTTGCTGAGGAGTCATTTGAGCATAAACCTAAGAAGTTAAAACTCAATCATCAGAGGGAAAAGTGTTGCAGGTAGAGCAAATGCGTGGGGCTGTCGTGGACATTTTCAGGGTCTTGCCCTTATGCCTCAGGCTTTATTAGTGGAGGGCCAGCCAGACGTCAAATTACCAACATTTTTATCCTTTCTGCCTGTAGGCTTTCTCTGGGCGCTGGAGCCTTCTGTGTTCACACAGGCAGATAGATGGACATACACACACGACCAGCTACAGGAGAGACCTGGGGCATCACCTCCAGGCCCCTTGCCTCTCGGGAGGGCTGGCCCTGCCATGTCTGTTCCACACTGGCTCCCACACTTTGCCAGTGGAACTGAAATCAGTGGTCCACGGTGACGGCTGCCTCAGCAACATTCCGTATTAGGAGACTCTGCTTTCCAATCTCCCTTCCCAATGTCCTGTGGGTATTTCCTTCACTTCCCCAGCTAAATAACTGACACTCAAATTCTTGTCTCTTGAGTCTGCTGCTGGGGGTGTGGGGGACACAAACAGAAAGGCCCTGGGTGTGGGCATAGAAGGAGGCCTGTACTGCTATACGGAAGCAGGCAGGGGAGTGACAGGAGAGAAAGTCAGAGAACAAGACAAGATCACACCACAAGGCCTGGAGCATGCTCAGATCTAGTAAAATGGGCTTCACAGGTGGCGCTAGTAAGAAAGAACCTGCCTACCAACACAGGAGATAGAAGAGACGTGGGTTCCATCACTGGGACATGAAGATCCCCTGGAGGAGGGCATGGCCACCAACTTTAGTATTCTTGACTGGAGAATCCCATGGAGGGGCCTGGAGGGCTACACCCCACAGGGTCACAGAGTCGGACACGACTGAAGTGCTTAGCACGCATAAGATGGGAAGCCATCTGAGAGTTTTATTTTTTGGCTGCACCGCACCACTTTTGGGATCTTAGTTCCCTGACCAGAGATTGAACTCATGCCCTCAGTAGTGAAAGTGTGAAGTCTTAACCCCTGGACCGCCAGGGAATTCCTGGGGTGACCTGTTCTGACTTATACTTTAAATGCTTGCTCCAGCTGCTGCGTGGGGAACAAATTGTAGGAAGAGACCATATTAGAAACAGGGAGACTTAGCAGGAAATTATTACAACTAACACAGATAATAGATGATGAGAGTTTGGACCGGAGTGAAAGCTTTATCGTCATTAAAGTTGGAGGGAAGAATACTGCCAACACAGAGCCAAAATAATCTTCCTGTCTCTCCTCGTCTCAGATGAATTTATTCTGCACATAGAGCAGCTGGAAAACTGCAGACCTCCCAGCACCAGGCAGGTCAGCATTCAGTAAGCTCCACATCCCTGGGTTTGAGTCCTGGCTCCATCACTTGCTATCACTGTATATTGCACAAGTTACCCAGTTTCTCCAGGCTAAAGATACTACCTTCATTGAAACATGTATACTATCATGTAAGAAACGAAGTGCCAGTCTATGTTCGATACAGGATACAGGATGCTTGGGGCTGGTGCATGGGGATGATCCAGAGAGATGATATGGGGTGGGAGGTGGGAGGGGGATTCAGGATTGGGAGCCTGTATACACCCGTGGTGGATTCATGTCAATGTATGGCAATACCAATACAGTATTGTAAAGTAAAATAAAGTAAAAAAAAATAATAAAAAATAACAAAAATAAACAACAAAAAAAGATATTACCTTCACGGCTGCTGTGAAGATCAAATTAAATGAGAGAATGTTTGAAAATCCTGCAACTGCCTGGACCAATAAATTACAGTTTTAATATTATCATTCAATTACCAGATTTCATCAAAATATAAGACACCATTATTGGTAAATGCATTGTTATTTATCTACCTCCAAGGAAAAGTAAGGATTTCCCAGGTGGTACTAGTGATAAAGAACCTGGCTGGCAATGCAGGAGACATAAGAGATGCGGGTTCAATCCCTGGGTGGGGAAGATCCCCTGGAGAAGGGAATGGCAACCCACTCCAGTATTCTTGCCTGGAGATCCCATGGACAGAAGAGTCTGCAGGGCTACAGTCCATGAGGTCAACAGTCCAAGAGTCAGATATGACTGAAGTGACATAGCATGCTAGGAAAAGTAAAAATGCTGCCAAATGACAACACAACGCTTTAATGACAATCCTGCATGATGCCTGAACAAGGTAACGGCAGCTTCTCGATGCTTTAAAATTTCTTTCATCTATTTCAAGGCATTTGGCCATTTCTCCTTCCTTCAGCTGCATGACTTAACGTGAGATGAGAAATACTTTCGCATATACCTGAGAAACAGCATGAACTCAAGTATGATTGGCAGTTTCGTCTCCTTGAGGAGGTCTGTGTTCTTAGGTTTCTTCTACAAATATTTAGAAGAATTGAAGTAATCCTCCCTTGATGAATATTTGTATCAATCACATAATTTGCATCCTGCTACTCTGTTTTTTAATTTTCCTGGTGGCTCAGCAGTAAAGAATCCTGCCAATGCAGGAGACGCAAGATTGATCCTTGGGTTGGGAAGATCCCCTGAAAAAGGAAATGGCAACCCACTCCAGTATTTTTGCCTGGAAAATCTCATGGATGGAAGAGTCTGGTGGGCTACAGTCCACGGGGCGGCAAAAAAATCAGATATGACTTAGCGACTACCAACAACAACAATTCTTGTTTCTATATCCATCAAAACTATGGATGTAACTTTCCATTTTAATGCTGAATCATTATGTTCTCTTTTCTCAAGTTTATCAAACATCAGTTAAACCCAATGTGTATAACTTTAACCATGTACAAAATGTCATCGATACAACAAAGATGAACAGCCATGACCAAGTTAATTAACAGGTCCACAGGTAAAATCACCTACATCACGACCCAAAAGAAATGCATACACGTGTGCACCAAAACTCATATCCTAAAATACTCACAGTCACCCTCTTCCTAAGAGCCTCCGACTGGAAACTTCCCAAAGATCCATCAGTGGTGGAATGGATAACATTCAGTCTGTGCATACTGTGAGATACACAGCCATCAATAAGAATGAATAAACCACTGTCAGCAATGACAAATATGAATCTCATACACACAAGGTGGGAAAAAGAAGGCAGATACAAAATGTAATTTTATTTGTATCAAGTTTAAGAATAAGCAAACCTCACCTATGAGGCTATCAGAAGACAAGGGAGTTACTTGTTGAGGGGAGTATGGGGATGGTGGATGGCTGGATTTAACCATGAGAGGAGCATTCAGGGTGCTAGCAAACCTCTGTTCCTGGAGCTAGGTGCTGACTTCCTGGGTGTGAAGAGTTTATGAAAATGAAAACTCATTGAGCTTTACACTTAGGAGTTGTGCGCTTTTCTGTGAGTATATTATAGACCAGAAAAGTTTAAAGTTTTGAAGCTCTGGATCATTACATACACACATACACAGGTATGCGTATACGAAAGCAAAACTGGTCTTTTTTGTATTAGGCTAAAAAAGTGGCACTTGAGTTAAGGATGACGTGTCTTGCCCTTTATCATAAAATTTTATGTGTGAAAACTTTATGCCAAGCAAAACAATAAACACTTAATTCATTCTTTGCCTCTTGCATGTCGTTGCCATCAGAAACAACATTTTATCGAGTAAGAAATCATTTCTTTTTATAATTTCTTTCAAGGTCAAGTCCCGCTAAGCCTGCTCTCACACCAAACACACATCCACATTAAGCACTGACGTTTGCACCTCATTTGAAGTTTTGATCCAGTGCCAGGGACCTCTTGTGAGTATAAAATACTGCAGGGACACAGCAGGACAAACAACCACTTCTGCCTGGAGGAATCTGGAAAGCATTTCCCGAGAAGTATGTGTAACAGTGGCTTCTGCACAAGGATCCATAGGTCACCAGGTCAAGGCTCAGTTATTAGATGAAATGAGAGTGATGAGCTGGAGGATGGGCTGTGCTCCGATGGGATTCTGGTTTCTTTGTACATGAGTAAGTTTGTCTCTTCTTATTTATGCTGCAATTTACCAAACGCCTGATCGTTCCTCCAACTTCTTTAACAGCCTTAGGGTCTGGGGAGGCTTCAGTCTTCTCTCCAAGACTGTCCATCCTCTCTTCCTGAAAAATACAGTGTCACTTATTTTTATTGGCTCTTACCTGCTCTGCTGCGAGAGTCAATTTACATCTCTCCTCAATGAATGTATTAGTTTATCCCCTAGCTAATACCATGGATAGACCTCCAGATACCCCCATAAGGATCAGAAGAACTACTCAGCCCATATTCTGCAGCCACGAAAGCAGGAGACATAACAAAATGCTGGGTTTTAAAAAAACTTTTTACTGGAGAATAGTTAATTTACAATGCCATGTTAGTTTCCGGTGGTGCGGCAAAGTGAATCAGTTATATGTTTATCTACTCGCCATTGCAGAGCACTGAGTAGAGTTCCCTGTGCTGTACAGTAGGTCTTTGTGGGTATTTTTTATTTAATTTGGCAGCACCTGGTCTTAGTTCCAGCATGTGGCATCTTCAGTCTTCTTTGCAGCATGGGGGAACCTTTAATCGCGGCATGAGGGATCTAGTTCCATGACCAGGGATCGAACTCAGGCCCCTTGCTTTGGGAGCACAGAGTCTTACCACTGGACCACCAGGGAAGTCCCAGTAGATCTTTGTTGATTATCTATTTTATATATAGTAGTGTGCAATGTCAATGCCAACTGCCCAATTTATCCCTCCCCCACTTGCCCCCTGGTAATCACAAGAATGTGTTATGTATCTATAACTCTAAATGCTGGTGTTTTATGCCACTCTTTTAGTGAAGCTTGGTATACAGCAAGAGATGACTGGAGCAGTAATAACTCGATTCAGATGATGAATAATTTAAAGGAAATACACTGAATTTGGGGAAAGACTGAGAAACTTATTAGCCCAATGAGGATAACAGAATAAGACGATAGAAACGAAACTTAGAGAACCACTGGGACAAACTTTTACTTTTTGGTGGTCCTGAAGCTCAGTCCTTGGCCCTCTGCTCATCTCTAAATAAATACTCCCTGAATGATTTCTTTCAGTCCCATGACTCAACATCATCTATATGCCAGTAACTCCCCAGTGATATCTCTGGCTCAGATCTTTCTCCTAAAGTCCAGACTCACTGTTGCAACTACCTACGCAGTTGCTTCTCATGGATGCATATCTAATAGACACGTGGGAATTAACATGGCCAAACTCTACACTCAATCCTCCACTCCACCCCTCACTTGTTCCCTTTGCAGTCTTCCGTATCTCAGCAAATTTCCACTTCCTCTCTCCAGTCGCTCTGGCCAAAAACCTGGGATTCATCCTCGTCTGCAATCTTTGTCTCACTTTCCGTATCCTATCCATCAGGAAATCCTGTTGGCTCTACCATCAAAATGCATCTATGCTCTGTGCTCTTTTATGAGACAGTCAGGCGTGGCCATAAGAACAGACACAGGAGTGGCTCAGGCGAACAAGTTTTAATATCCTTACAGACCTTGGAAACAGGAGGCAAGACAGGCCACCTAGGGCCGTGTGAGGGACACCAGGTTTGGGTCAGGGGAAGGAAGACAGGAAGGAGGGGAAAATCTAGGTCAACCTTTACTGAAGTTTCTGCAGGAACTGCAAAGCAAGGCACAGCTGGGTAAATGGTTTAGGATTGGCTATTTGGAATAATTCTTTGGAATTTAAGCTCTCAGGGTGGTCTCTAGTTACCTGGTCCCTGGCTTTAGGGTGATTAAGGCAGAGGAATGGGAAGCAGAAGTCAAGGAGAGGATGTCTGTCTCTGAATTGGTTAGTCTGCAAACCAAAGGCATGCTGAGCCCTTTCCTATCTCTAAGAATAGCCTTGGGAGGGGCAGTCTTTCTCTAGCCAGAAAGGTGTGGTTTTTTAAAGATGTCAAAAGATCACAACATAAAGAAAATTAAAAAATATAAACAATGGAATCCAGAATCTGATCCCCTGTAACACTTTTGCAGACAATACCATGGCCTAACTCATCATCTTCCCTCACCTGCATTAAGTCCATGGTTGCAGCCTCTGGAGGACAGATAAAGGCAAGCGGGGCAAGGCACCAGCAGTACCAATTGCAGGGACATCACAGAGAGTTGCACTTATGACCCGTGTCATCCGGCTTTCCAAGTTAGAGTGCTTCCAGCACAGACACGTACAGACACGTACTCATTCAGTGAATGTATCATGAGCGCCTGCCCCATGCCATGCACTTTTCCGGGCACTGTGGACACAGTGGTAAGCAAGGCAGGCAAGTTTTGTGGAGCTCATAAATGCACCCCTTCTTGTTCCAGAGGAGGCATTAACAAGCCTGGACTTGGCAGTGATCAGATTGATTCATTTGCCTTATTTAAGTACGACCAAGATTTAATTCAGATTCTTCCTTCTTACTTTATATATCCAATTGGTCTCCAATGGTGGGTCTTCCCACCTCAAAATATTCCAGGGACTGAGAGTGGATCCTGGCCTAGCCCACCATCTTTTCTTCTTCCTTCACCTGCTCACTTCTCCAGCTGATGTCACTCAGTCCCATGACTTTAAAATACACTTACTTATTTGTGGACCACCCTTGGTTAAAAAAAAAAAGAGGAAACACAGTCAGGGAACTGCTTACTACTATGTTACTATGTACTGGCAGTAAAGGAGATTGGCAGCTCAGATTTCACTCAGGAGCACATTCTTAAAAGTACCCCTTGGTGAATTTAGAGCAGCAGTTATAAAGTCTTTGTCTAAAGCAAAGGCTCCACAAAGAACAAGAGGCCCGGAGTCTGAACCTGATTTCCTATCTTTTTCTATTACATATGGACATTTCCCACTGGAAGACTTTAAGAGTATAAATGTGCTCCCCACCCCACCGTATGTAAAACCAGCATCTCCAGCCTAAGAAGCCTTTAGACTTCTGCATCGTAACAGAACCTCTAAACATCACTGTTCTCAGCCGAGGGCTGTTTTGTTCCCAGGGGACATTTGGCAATATCTGGAGACATTTTCGGTTGCTGTGACAGCCAGAGGATAGGTGCTAGAGGCATTTAGTAGGTGGAGGCCAAGCATGCATCCTACAGTGCACAGGATGGTGCCTACAGCAAAGAATGATCCAGCTCCAAGTCTCTAGAGTGCTGAGGCTAGGGATGAGTACCTGCCCTCCTTCCTCCTCACCCCGCCTCACTCCATCCTTCTCTGCACCTCTCAGCCCTTCAAGGATCAGCTAAATTCAATAGCTATAACTCTAGCAGCTTAGACCACCAGCCTTCACAGTCTGGCTCTCAGTTTCTGAGCAGCGAATATACACTGTCTCCAATAAAGCACACTTGCTGATGTACATGCCCTCGGGTAGTCCTCTGAATCTAATTTAAATATATTGGCCATATGGGATGTGGGGATCTTAGTTCCCCAATCAGGAATTGAACCTGTGCCCCCTCCAGTGGAAGTGTAGAGTCTCAGCCACCAGACCAGCAGGGAAGTCCCCTATCCTTGAGTCTAAATGTCCCTGTGATTCCCTGTCACCAGTAGGTATGTGCATACTCAGTCGCTTCAGCTGTGCCTGACTCTTTGTAACCCCACGGACCGTAGCCCACCCGGTTCCTCTGTTCGTGGGATTTTTCCCGGCAAATATACTGGAGTGGGTTGCCATGCTCTCCTCCCAGGTATCTTCCTAATACAATGATTGAACCTGTATCTACTGTGTCTCCTGCATAGTAGGCAGGTTCTTCACACTGACCACTGGGGAAGCCCCATTGTCACCAGCAGAATGTGGCAAATGGGACACTATGCATGATATCAGCCTAAGCCTTTGGAAGGCCTAGTGGCATCTGCTTTTGTACTTGGGAATTCATGAGGTGCCATGTAAGAAATCCAGCTACCTGTTTAGAGAGACCAAATGGACAGGCAACATGGAGAGGCCATGTGGGGAGGGAGAGGCTCTGAGATGACATGTAAAGAGAGACAGTGGCCCAGTGTCCCATGTGAGTCAAACTTACAGGCATTCCTGTCAAAAGAGATAAGCTCACTGAGCCCCCAGATAACTGTAGCCCAAGAGATGTCACTAGGAGCAGCAGAACTGCCTGGCTGAGCCCAGCCAGCTCACAGAATTGTAGGAGACAACAAAAGGCCTTTTGTGAAGCCTCTATGTTTGAAGGTACCTTGCTCTGCAATGATAGACAGTTACAACTTTTTCCTTACCTTTAAGATGAGAAGAGGACACAAGATCACGGTGTTTCAAGTTCTTTTTAGTCTCAGACTCCTGATCTAAACAAAATCTTACCTGGAAGCACCATGTTTGTATATCTGTCAGGAACGCCTTTTTGAATGCAAGTGAAACACCTGGAGTAACAGGCAAATTTGGCCTTGGAATACCGAACGAAGCAGGGAAAAGGCTAATAGAGTTTTGCCAAGAGAATGCACTAGTCATAGCAAACACCCTCTTCCAACAACACAAGAGAAGACTCTAGAGATAGACATCACCAGATGGTCAACACCAAAATCAGACTGATTATATTCTTTGCAGCCAAAGATGGAGAAGCTCTATACAGTCAACAAAAACAAGACCGGGAGCTAACTGTGGCTCAGATCATGAACTCCTTATTGCCAAATTCAGACTTAAATTGAAGAAAGTAGGGAAAACCACTAGACCATTCAGGTATGACCTCAATCAAATCCCTTATGATTATACAGTCGAAGTGAGAAATAGATTTAAGGGACTAGATCTGATAGATAGAGTGCCTGATGAACTATGGATGGAGGTGCGTGACACTGTACAGGAGACAAGGATCAAGACCATCCCCATGGAAAAGAAATGCAAAAAAGCAAAATGGCTGACTGGGGAAGGCTTACAAATAGCTGTGAAAAGAAGAGAGGCGAAAAACAAAGGAGAAAGGAAAGATATAAGCATCGTTCCAAAGAACAGAAAGAAGAGATAAGAAAGCCTTCCTCAGTGATCAATGCAAAGAAATAGAGGAAAACAGCAGAATGGGAAAGACTAGAGATCTCTACAAGAAAATTAGAGATACCAAGGGAACATTTCACGCAAAGATGGGCTCGATAAAGGACAGAAATGGTATGGACCTAACAGAAGCAGAAGATATTAAGAAGAGATGGCAAGAATACACAGAAGAACTGTACAAAAAAGATCTTCACGACCCAGATAATCATGATGGTGTGATCACTCACCTAGACCCAGATATCCTGGAATGTGAAGTCAAGTGGGCCTTAGAAAGCATCACTACGAACAAAGCTAGTGGAAGTGATGGAATTCCAGTTGAGCTATTTCAAATCCGGAAAGATGATGCTGTGAAAGTGCTTTACTCAGTACGTCAGGAAATTTGGAAAACTCAGCAGTGGCCACAGGACTGGAAAAGGTCCATTTTCATTCCAATCCCAAACAAAGGCAATGCCAAAGAATGCTCAAACTACCACACAATTGCACTCATCTCATACGCTATAATGCTCAAAATTCTCCAAGCCAGGCTTCAGCAATACGTGAACTGTGAACTTCCAGATGTTCAAGCTGGTTTTAGAAAAGGCAGAGGAACCAGAGATCAAATTGCCAACATCTGCTGGATCATGGAAAAAGCAAGAGAGTTCCAGAAAAACATCTACTTCTGCTTTATTGACTATGCCAAAGCCTTTGACTGTGTGGATCACAATAAACTGTGGAAAAATTCTGAAAGAGATGGGAATACCAGACCACCTGACCTGCCTCTTGAGAAACCTATGTTCAGGTCAGGAAGCAACAGTTAGAACTGGACATGGAACAACAGACTGGTTCCAAATAGGAAAAGGAGTATGTCAAGGCTGTATATTATCACCCTGCTTATTTAACTTCTATGCAGAATACATCATGAGAAACGCTGGGCTGGAAGAAGCACAAGCTGGAATCAAGATTGCCAGGAGAAATATCGATAGCCTCAGATATGCAGATGACACCACCCTTATGGCAGAAAGTGAAGAGGAACTATAAAGCCTCTTGATGAAAGTGAAAGAGGAGAGTGAAAAAGTTGGCTTAAAGCTCAACATTCAGAAAACGAAGATGATGGCATCCGGTCCCATCACTTCATGGGAAATATGTGGGGAAACAGGGGAAACAGTGTCAGACTTTATTTTTCTGGGCTCCAAAATCACTGTAGATGGTGATTGCACCCATGAAATTAAAAGATGCTTACTCCTTGGAAGGAAAGTTATGGCCAACCTAGATAGCATATTCAAAAGCAGAGACATTACTTTGCCAACAAAGGTCCGTCCAGTCCAGGCTATGGTTTTTCCAGTAGTCATGTATGGATATGAGTTTTGGACTGTGAAGAAAGCTGAGCGGTGAAGAATTGATGCTTTTGAACTGTGGTGTTGGAGAAGACTCTTGTGAGTCCCTTGGACTGCAAGGAGATTCAACCATTCCATTCTAAAGGAAGTCAGTCCTGGGTGTTCTTTGGAAGGAATGATGCTAAAGCTGAAACTCCAGTACTTTGGCCACCTCAGGCAAAGACTTGACTCATTGGAAAAGACTCTGATGCTGGAGGGATTATGGGCAGGAGGAAAAGGGGACAACAGAGGATGAGATGGCTGGATGGCATCACGGACTCGATGGACGCGTGTCTGAGTGAACTCTGGGAGTTGGTGATGGACAGGAAGGCCTGGTGTTCTGCAATTCATGGGGTTGCAAAGAGTCGGACACGACTGAGCATCTGAACTGAACTGAACTGAACTGAACGAAAGCCCAAATGAAGCAGCTTAGACAGTAGGGGGTTCCTTTCCTCACATGGCTAGAATTCTGGAGCCAGATGTTTGCTGGCATTGATTCAGTCACTCATTGATCGAATTCCATGTCTGTGCGATTCCAGGCATTCCCATCATGCTTATGGACACATGGTGACAGGACTGCAAGTGGAGAAGCAGAGGCAATGCTGGCCATGGAGGCAGGCAGAGCAGTAAAGGCAGGGTCAGAAGCAGCCACACATGTCCCTTAGTGCTCACGAAATCACAGTCTCCCCGAAGCTTCCGCATCAGGGTCCTCTCATGTTTTCATGAGAAGCCATAGCTGGGTCACATGTCAATCCATAGCGCCCAGCCAGACAGGGATTGAGGGACAGGGTTGTCGTGAACGACTTTGATCAGACCCCACAGCTTGAAGCTGGGCCCACTGCCACTGCACACAAATCAGGGTGTAGGAAGACAGTGGAGGAAGAGGACTGAGCAGTAAACAGCTAGTTTCTGAAACGGCAAGAAGCACAAAAATGGAGTTGATCAGTCTGGACGGGGGAGGAAGGGCATGAATTCCTGGCACTTCAGTCTTCATTTATTACGATTTCCCATTTACCACAGTGAGACTTCCAAGAAGACCCCAGGACTCTAGAAATCCGACTGTAAAACTCACTTGATTAGAACTTGTCATTTATTTCTGCTTTAACTTTCTAGAATCTGTACAGTCAACTGATGTAACTTCTTGAGGTAGTAACTTCCATACTTTTTTTTTTCTGAGTGGGATAAGCATCTTACATTTTAATCATCTCAAGTGGCTAAAACTCTCCACTGTTCATAATATTTCATTCATCCATTCACTAACCAGGTCCTTTACAAAACCCTGGGATTTCTCCCCCATGTAATGATAAAAGGTTAAAAATATATTTTCAGGATCATTGTTTCAGTGATCTTCACAGGTACTCTGTGAGGTAGGTATTATTATTCCTTTTTACAGGTGAGGGAAGGAGGTTCAGAAAGATGGGGGAATGAGTCAAAGTTGCTCATTGTTGGAAATGCCACCCAAATCATCTGACCTCTTGTCAAGTGCTCTTTGCACCTAGTAAGTACCACAATCTCTTCCAGAAGCTGGGGATGGAGTGGTGAACAGGGCAAGTGAAGGTCTTGCTCTCATACACCTTCTGTGGAAGATGAGAAAGACATAAAATAAGCGAACTTGTAGGGCATTCCCTGGCCTTCTCTGGTGGCTCAGTGGTAAAAAAAAGAAATATGCCTGCAAAGCAGGAAACTCAGAATCCACCCCTGGGTCGGGAAGATCCCCTGGAGAAGGAAATGGTAATCTACTCCAGTATTTTCGCCTGGGAAATTCTATGGACAGAGGAGCCTGGAGGGCTACAGTCCACGGGGTTGCAAAAGAGTCAGAGAGGACTTGGTGACTAAACAACAGCAACAAGGGAATTCCCTGGTAGTCCAGTGGTTAGGACTCTGCACTTCCTTTGCAAGGAGCACGGGTTTGACCCTTAGTCAGGGAACTAAGATCCCATAAGCTGCACAGTGCAATCAAACAAAAAAGAAAAGTGAACTGGTAAGTGAATAAGCAGTTATTTCAGAGAGTCCAAAGGATTAAGGAAACAATAAGATAGGGTGACGTGTTGAAAGAATATTGCTGGGGTAAGCTGGAGGGGCTTCTTTCAGCGAAGTGACGAGGAAAGCTACTCTGAAGAAGTGATCCTTGAGTTGAGAAAGTGCCAGGCGTGAGAAGATCTGGGAGGAAGAGCTTCAGGTCATCATGGAAAAGCTTACATATTTGAGGGGTTGTGAAGAGACCACTGTGGTTGGACTGGAGGGTGGAAGAGGCATTGATTGAGTCAAGAGGAGTGGTCTGAGAGAAGTCAGCCCATTCGTTGGTCCACAGCTTCGTAAAGTCTCGAAATTTATTGTCCCCATCATTCTCTTTACAAGACTCTGGTTTCACTTTTGTCTTCTTTGAGGGTCAAAAGCTAGAAAAGTCAGATCCACTGATGTTGATTCTGGAACCCAGTGGTTTTATGAGTAGGCTTGGAGGAGAAATGGTAAGAGAGAGCCTACAGGTGAATCTTCCTAATGCTGTTTCTTTTTTTTTCCTTCTCATTTGGAAGCTGGCATTCATCTGACCAGATGAATCATGGTCTTTGCAGCTAAGAACTGCTGAGTCAAGAAAAGATGCTGCTCGGCTTTCTGGAACATATGCTATATCTGTAATACATCTATCCTGAGGTGGAGGGGTGGGGTGCCACTGTGATGGTATATACTCCAAAATATGAAGGGGTAGCCCTAATGTCCTTAGTTCCACTGCTGCAGAATTTATGGGATAAGCTCTTGGTATCTGTTAGAAACCAATGAACAGATTTTATAACTGCCAAATTACCCTAGACCAAGTGTAAACAAATTGATTAATGACATCCGCTGGCAAAGAACAGTTTCACAGGATTATTGCTCTAACAAACTCTATTCACACAAGATAGGAGTTTTTGTGTTTAAATAAGATAAAGAGTGGAATTTGGATGTTAGGTGAGGTCCTGTTGAGCCACAGCATCAGGAAGCTTCCGTGGACAAGGAGAACCTTTCACCGTGCAGGGATGATTTGGCATCTTCACAGAGTTTCAGCAATCCCCAAGTACTATTTATAAGGCTTCCTAACAAGCCAATGGGAAATAAACTTGAGGTAACTACATTTGCCCTTTGACATGAGAGCTAAAATGACTTTTAAAGGAAGCTTAACATAACGGTAGTATAATCTGTAACCAATCAACAATTGACTGAGGCTACAAGCACCACCCTTACGTGCTTCATGATTTATGACAGTGGTCATTATCCCTTTAACAGAATGAAAGGCCACTAAAAAAACTTCAGATATTAACAACAAGGATATGTCAGTGAATGGAACAAGAATGAATAAATCATACCATAAAATAATGTCGATGATGACAACAATGATGACCGTGATAAATTTTGCCATTTATTAAGAGCATATTATGTGGCAGGAACTTGGCATGTTTTATCTCAGTTCTTACAACGTCACTGTGAGGTAAGTACTAGTGTAATGAAAGCTACTGTCATAATACTAGATGCTCATTAAACAGAAAATAAAACTAGTCTAAGAATTTGGTAAAAAAAAAAATTTAAAAAAAAAAAAAAAAAGAATTTGGTAACATGCACTGAGATACTTAATTCTAGGTGTTCTGATTCTATAGGAAGTGAACTCAACCACGAGGCATTCTGCCCCTTAAGCAGCATTTGTGCCAATTAGATCAGATTTCTGTTTTTAAAGATCCTTTGAAAACAGGTGTTTCAAAACCCACTGAGCCTGTTGCTCCTTGGCGAGGGGGCTTTTAGTTATGTTTTGATTTGGCTGTATTTCTAAATTCACCAATTCACAGTAAACAAACATGTCAAGCTCAATCAAAGACAGCTTAAAGTATATACTGGTTTGGTTGGCTAGCCATCCATGTTCTATGTCATTTGAAATGGTTGGTTTGCACACTTGCTTGTTTGCCAGGAAAAATTCCATGATGGAGTTGATTCCATGAAGGAGTTTAACCTTCTTAACAAAACAAAGGTAGTCACACACAAATCTCCCTTTGGAAGGAAGGGAGGAGGAAAGAAAGGTGGAAGGACAGCCTCTTATAGCATTCTAACTGATATCCATGAGGGGAGAAGAGCGAGAGCAAATCATCCTTCAGGTTCCTGAGATGCCCGGCAAACCCCATCCCTATGTCAGGAGAGTTATTGGCCGAAGATGAAGGGAGACTCCCCTCTCCCTACCAGCTTCTGATCAGTAGTTTATTTTGTAAGGTAGTGAGCAACAGGTTCAGAACTCCAGGAGGTAGACTTCAGTTAGAATAGCTTTCCAAGAAGCTCCTCTTAGTGTCTACTCAAAATGCTAGTAAATCATGTACTAAAACACACATTTCACACATTTTCTCGGATTCTAACTGCCCCCTTTTCTCTCCTGGTTACTGCCTCATTCATGGGTGGCCATTCTTCTACTTCAGGGAGAGGGTACCTGTTTCCTGAGAAGTTGCCAAGGGGTGAGTGATACAATAGGAAGAGAGGCAAATTAGTTCTCCATGAGGGTAAACTTTGACGGTTGGGAATGGGAAGAGGGAGGGAGAAGAATCGATAAATCCCCTTCCTTTTCTCCTTCCATGAACCACTCCCAGGCACAATGCTTTCTTGCAACCCAGAGAAAAGCACTATGTGCAAAGCCTGAGGAGGGGTTCATGCGTCTCTTCATGACTGACTTGTAAAGCTAAGCATCTCACTGCTTCCCATCTTGCCTTGTCTGGCTACAGTTCTTCCCTCACCATCACCTCCCTGGGTTTGAACACCCAAAATCCAAAGTTTTAGTGCCGTATCCATGGCTTCACTGCAAGAGACCAAACTCTTGGATCTGGGTGTGGCTATTTGACTAAGTTCTTGCCAATGGGCTATGAGAAGTGGAATATACAAACTCTAGGTCTTGCCCTTAAAAACAATTTAGTAAATGCCTCCCTCCCATCCTCTTTCTATCATCCCACTCCCTACTGGCAGGGAAGTAGTACTGATTTGAACAGTTTTAAGGCTACAAATCAATGATAGCTGAGCTGCCTTGCCAGTTCTGGACCATTCATCACTGGGTCTGTACATGAGAGAGAGAAACTTTGATCTTTAGAATGAAAATGTATTAAGTGTCTCTATCTTTCCTCGGGTTCTACTTTCTAAAGAACTCAAGCCAAGGCCAGTAATAATCAGGTATTATCTGTATTTCATTTGCCAGCTTTCTTCTGGTAAATATTTTCCCCTGAATTATACTAAACTTCCTGGCTAAACCAAAGGTGCTACTCCCACTCAGGAGGTTAGATACATCTGAAAAGAAATGCTTCCATGCTCAAGCATCACAGCTGTTAACTTGGATCCAGCTTTTCCCCCTGTAGGGGGACCTTCTTTTATACCTGAAACGATTGACAGATGACATCCAAAGGCAAGCATTGATCTTTGGACCACTGAACAGTTGGTTTGCTTTATTCTCAAATAAAAGTATGACAAAGATAGAAAGCATGCTCAAATTCTCATAATGTAGAGAAAGACAGAAAGACTCAAGAAATTCCCAGGCTTCCATTCATGTCCCTGAGTAAAATCACTAAATTAACCCTTACAAATAAAATAGTCTGTGCCATAATCTTTAGTGCTCAACTCTTTGAACGTGAAGGAGTGGTCACTGCAAGGCAAATAGCCAAGGTCTTGTCCTGCTGAGTCAGGGTCACCCAAGGGCTCTCTGACAAAATACCTAAACCTAAGGACAATGTATCTGCAAGTAGATTAGAGAGATTTTGGTAATGAAACCGAAGGGAAAAACCCCCAAATATCTCTCCAAATGTCAGCAATTCTACTTCTAGGAATTCACCTTAAGGAAATGACTCAGTGTTGTAAATGCTTTATGTTGTTGTTGAGTCACTAAGTCGAGTCTGACTCTTTGTGATCGTATGGGCTGGGGGCTGCCATGTGATTCTCCAGGCAAGAATACTGGAGTGGGTTGCCATGTCCTTCTCCAGAGGATCTTCCCTACCCAGGGATCAAACCCATGTCTTTTATGTCTCCTGCATTACAGGTGGACTCTTTACTGCTGAGCCACCAGGGAATCAGGAGTTAGTTCTTGAGTTAGTCAGGACTACCATAAAATGATACTTATGGCAGGATTGTGCATGTTAATATAATAGTACAACTCCCTGCCAAATAAAAATATCTATTATTGGAGAAGGCAATGGCACCCCACTCCAGTACTCTTGCCTGGAAAATCCCATGGATGGAGGAGCCTGGTAGGCTGCAGTCCATGGGGTCGCTAAGTCAGAAACGACTGGGCAACTTCCCTTTCACTTTTCACTTTCATGCATTGGAGAAGGAAATGGCAACCCACTCCAGTGTTCTTGCCTGGAGAATCCCAGGGATGGAGGAGCCTGGTGGGCTGCTGTCTATGGGGTCACGCAGAGTCGGACACGAATGAAGCAACTTAGCGACTAGCGATTATTAGTAGCATGGTTTTGCAAGTTCTGATATAGCTAATATAATACTAGGTAGTCACTCAAAAAGACGATAAAGATCTGTACTCACTGACATGAAAAAGAAGTTCATGAAAGATGTGAGTCTTAAAAGCATGTTGCTAAATACAGTAAGATGGTGGGCTGTCTTGGTGGCTCAGTGGTAAAGAATTTGCCTGCCAATGCAGGGGACGTGAGAGTTCAATCACTGGTCAGGGAAAACCTCACATAACTCGAGGCAAATAAGCCCGAGCATCACAACTACCGAGCCTGTGCTCTAGAGCCTGGGAGCCACAGTTACGGCTGCAACTACTGAAGCCCACATGCCTAGAGTCCACGCTCTGCAATAAGAGAAGCCACTGCAAAGAGAAGCCTGAGTGCAGCAAGTAGAGAGAAGCCCCTGTTGGCCACAACTAGGGAAAAGCCCACCAAGTCATGAAGACCCAGCACAGCCAAAAATAAATTAAAAAAATACAAGTTTAAAAAGAAAACTAAAACAAACAGATACATGCAGTAAGATGGTGTCTAAATTCTAGAGCAGCAGCTCTCAAAGAGTGGTCCCAGGGCCAGCAGCATCAGCACCACTTGGGAAAATGCCCTATTTCAGACTTACTGAATCAGAAGCTCTTTAATAGATTAAGGCAAGCTGTTTTAATAGCTTTGTAGGTGATTCTAACACATGCTAAATATTGAAAGTCACTGGTCTATAAGGGATGAGCAAGAGCATCCCTTTGTTATTTTAATACAGCTTAATATCAGGGCTATTAGTTACAGTGTTCAGTAAAAAATACTCAGCCAAATGGTCCTAAACAATATGTAAATTATTACTTCACATGAACTTGAATAGGGCAGGTTCTAAGACCTCTGTTTAAGGCTCCATCTCCATTTCTTATCATTCTTTCACATATGTGCTTCATCTTCAGTCCTGGCTCTTGCAGTTCCATGCATCACACACCACACCCAGAGGCAAAATGGACTGTGTCTTCTGGAAGCTCCTCCTTAATAGTAAGGAAACTTTCCTAGGAGCCCCTGTTGCCCTCAGCAGACCTTTATTCCTTTCTCATTGACTAGACATGGTCACAAGCTTATTATAACTTAGTTAATTACTGGAGAAAGTAATAGGAAAACCAGGATTAACTTAGTTATGATTTGCCCCTGAGCTGGTCATCAGTTCACCTCTCCTGAAATATGGCCACTGAACAAAGCTAAGGTCCTGCTAGTAAGAGGGCAAACGAATTTTGAATTGAACAACAAATGGTATGCTACCTTAAGTCTGCAGTAATAACTGCTTTTTCATATTTATTGGGCCAAATACATCCGAATGAACTTGTGGGCCAGCACCATACTTTTCTACAAAACTAGAAGGGGTTACCATTTACTTCTCTAGGGAATATTCCTGACCCAGGGAGTGAACCCACATCTTGTACATTGCAGGCAGATTCCCTACTGCTGAGCCACCAGGAAAGCCCTATTCACCACTGTTGTGAGTTAACTTGTCAGGTGTGAGGAAAAATGCGGTCTGCTGTGTGTTTTTATTTTTTATTTCTAGGGTCTTCTTTGCTTTGGAAATGGCTCCTCAAGCTCCAAGAAAATGATTTATATCATGCAAGGTTTTCCTTTTTTCTTTCTTTTCCTTTAAGGCAACTTAAAAGACTAACAGTATCACAAGCTCTGCAGTTGTGGAGCAACTGGAAACCACATACTTGGTAGGAGTATAAATTAGTACAAACACTTTGAAAAAAAAAACAGTCTTATTCTTTGACCTAGCAATTTCATTCCTAGAAATGTGTATTAACATGCCTAAGAATAGTCATAGAAGCTTTCAAACTGGAAACAACTTATATGTCTATCAACTAAGAAATGGATGAGACAATTGTGGTACAAGGCATAGAATGGAATACTACATAACAATGAAAATAAACAAGCTACTGATACTAACAACTTCTGTGAATGCATCTCACAGAATTAAGATTAAATGAAAGAAATAAGACTCAAAGTAGTACACACTGTATAGTTGTATACAAAGATCGAAAGCAGGCAAAATTAATCTAAGTGATGGAGTCAGAATAGTTTTTACCCACACTAGAAAAGAAAAACTTAAGTGTGGTCTTGGTCTATCAAATAAATAGCCTTTAAAATTAAAACAGTGTTGTATTTGCAAATGAAGACACACTGACCTGTGCAATAGGAAGCCTCAAATAGACTCAAGGATGTATGAGAATCTAGCATTATGATAAAGGTGGCATCTCAAATCACACAAAGAAATATTCCTAAGCCATAAAAAAGAATGAAAAAACGCCATTTGTAGCAACATGGATAGACCCTAGAAATTATACTAAGTAAGTCAGAGAAAGACAAATATGTGATATCACTCACATGTGAAATCTAATTTTTTAAAAAATGATCAAATGAACTTATTTACAAAATAGACTCACAGATTTTGAAAACAAATTTATAGTTACAAGAGGGGAAATGTAGCGGAGGGGAGGGAAGGATAAACTAGGAGCTTGGGATTAACATAAACATGATGCCTGTGTGCATGCTCAACGGTGTCTGACTCTGCAACCCCATGGACTGTAGCCCACCAGGCTCCTCTGTCCATATCATTTCCTACTCCAGGGGATCTCCCTGACCCAGGATTGAACCCAAGTCTCTTACGTCTCCTGCACTGGCAGGTGGATTCTTTAGCACTGGGACACCTGGAAAGCCCATAAACATTGTACTATATATAAAACAGACAACCAACAAGGACCTACTATATATTCTGTGATAACCTATATGAGAAAAGAATCTGAAAAAGAATGAATATATGTATAACTGAATCACTTGGCTGTACACCTGAAACTAAGACAATGTAAATCAATAAAATTTTTTAAAAAGCAGATGATAAAGGGTCATGTTTAAAGGACACAGGAGGCAACAAGAAGGGACTTCCAATGGCCTAAAGCTACCCAATGGACAATTTGAGAAAGAAATATTGATAGTAATGAATTATAATGCATAGAATAAAATAAACCTCCATGAGTACAGACTAATATCAGTAAATAATTAGGTGAAGAAATAAGTGTAGGAGAAGGGCCAGTTCTTCCTTACAGGAGAGTTTCAATTCATAAGTAGGAAAGGAATGGTAAAAATAGAAAAGCACCAATTTGGCAAATAATGGATGCTAAAATTAGTCAGTAAATGCCTGATGAGTAATAAGGTATTTGCATGGTCTCAAAATATCTCCCAAGATAATTATTAATTAGAAAGGGGGAAAATATCTTTACATTTGAGAACTCTGGGAGCTATTACCTTCATTGTGTGATCAAGGCTAAAGTCAACAATATCGAGACATTATCATACGTCTCCAGTTAGAAAGCACTAAGCCGAGCACATCATTTCTGAAGCATTCTTGCCGAAAACACATAACCTGAATGTAATCTGGGGAAACATCACACGGACTAAACTGAGGGACAGGCTCCAAAATAGTGGAATGGTCTCTTAAAATGTCATGAAAGACAGGAAAGGCAGAGGAACTGTCCCAGACTGGGACAGACTCAAGAGAGAAGAAAGCAGGATGCAATGTGTGAGCCTGGCTTGAATCCTGGATCAGAAAAAGAACTCTAGTGGAATAATTGAGATAAGGTCTCTACAAGAGTTAGCAGTATTGTATCAATGTTAACTTCTGGGTTTTGAGAATTGTCAATGATTAAGAAATATGTCACCACTGGGGAAAAGTGGGTGATAGGTAGACAAATTCTTTGTCCTACTTTTGCAACTTTTTGTTTTGGTAAAGATGAGATTATTTCATAATGCAATGTTACAAAAAAAAAAACAAAAGAATATTGTTCGCTTCCAGAGAAGTATCGACTGGGAGGGATACAAGGAAAGCTGGGGCACTAGATATTCTCTGTCTTGATCCTGGTTCGGGGTACGTGGGTGCATACGTTTAACTCCCCCTGAACATTACACTCAAGATTTATGCATTTTACTGTAGGCATGTTGTTCCTCAATTTTTAAAAAGTGTTTAAAAAAGGGATCAAATCAACTTAAAGTACAAAGTATGAGCAAGCTCATCAATGCTCAACCCTGCATTAGGCTGGGCTCTTAATCTTTATTAGTCGCTCAGTCATGTCTGACTCTTTGGCCTGTAGCCTGCCAGGCTCCTCTACTGATGGAATTCTCCAGGTAAGAATACTGGAGTGAGTAGCCATTCCCTTCAGGGGATCTTCCCGACCCAGGGATCAAACCTGGGTCTCTCTCATTGCAGGCAGATTTTTTATTGTCCGAGCCACTATAAAAGTTTAGGCATGTACTATTTATCATCATGGTGCTCTCCATGACTATGGCAAATCCCAGAGAGACATCACATGTTAAATTCACAGCCCAATTCAGCTTTTCATAGGTGCTTGTAATTGGCAGAGATTATGTGACATGGTTTTTATTTTATGGATTTTTCACGACAAAACATTGAAGGAGATTTTAGGACCTACTTTCAGCCTTTTTAAAGATAAGGAAACCAGGTCTCAGAGAAACAAAAAGACATTGACCACTCAGGCAGAAACTGGCAAAGCCAGTCTTTAAAAGCCAGATCCATCTAAGTCTTAGGTGTTTCCTGCTATTCCATACCGCCTTAAAGAGGAAGATTTTTTATTTGTATGTTAAAAGAATGAATTCCAAGACATTTTATAGTTACAGCTCTTAGCACCTGAATTATGGTCATGATTTTAGCTGCACTCTAACCCCCACCCCAACCCCCCCCACACACAAAATAGCTAATTTAATAAGGGTTTGGACACTTGACACTTGATTAAGAAATGTGACTTCAAATGTTTAAGAAAGAAATTTTTCCAGTTTAGCTTTTTATCAGTTTGATTTATTTTCTCCTTTTGCTAACTTTCAGACTTCACTTCATTAACTTTCCCTTGAATTTAAGTTGAATGCCGATCACTAATTATAATAAAACAAAAGAACAAGTTGAGACAGGCTCATCATCAAGTCAATGAACAAAGACTAAGTGCAGTAATCCCTTCTCACAGTGCTTCTTTGTATCTGTTTGCCACACATATTAAAGACAGGTCTGCTGCTGCTGCTGCTGCTGCTGCTGCTGCTAAGTTGCTTCAGTTGTGTCCGACTCTGTGCGACCCCATAGACGGCAGCCCACCAGGCTCCCCCGTCCCTGGCATTCTCCAGGCAAGAACACTGGAGTGGGTTTCCATTTCCTTCTCCAAAGACAGGTCTGCTGCACCTCAAATACCTCTTATTCCCATGAGTCCAAGGAATCCTGAAATCATCTCTATCGAATCCACAGAATTCAGCAGGCCCCTCTGTGGGTAAAACAGGCATGCTAAGTTGCTTCAGTTCAGTTCCATTCAGTTGCTCAGTCATGTCCGACTCTGCGACCCCATGATCACAGCACGCCAGGCCTCCCTGTCCATCACCAGCTCCCGGAGTTCACTCAGATTCATGTCCATCGAGTCCGTGATGCCATCCAGCCATCTCATCCTCTGTCGTCCCCTTCTCCTCCTGCCCCCAATCCCTCCCAGCATCAAAGTCTTCTCCAATGAGTCAACTCTTCGCGTGAGGTGGCCAAAGTACTGGAGTTTCAGCTTTAGCATCCTTCCTTCCAAAGAAATCCCAGGGCTGATCTCCTTCAGAATAGACTGGTTGGATCTCCTTGCAGTCCAAGGGACTCTCAAGAGTCTTCTCCAACTCCAATTCTTTGCGACCCTATGGACTGTAGCCCACCAGGCTCCTCTGTCCATGGGATTCTCCAGGCAAGAATACTGGAGTGGGTTGCCATGCCCTCCTCCAGGAGATCTTCCCCACGTAGGGATCGAACCTGCATCTCTTATGTCTCCTGCATTGGTAGGTGGGTTCTTTACCACTAGTGCCATCTGGGAAGCCCTCTGTGGATAATATAACCAGTGTCTGAGACTGAAAGAAAGCGTTAGTCACTCAGTGGTGTCCGACTGCTTGTGACCCCATGAACTGTAGCCCACCAGGCTCCTCAGTCCATGGAATTCTCCAGGCAAGGATACTGGAGAGAATAGCCATTTCCTTCTCCAGGGGATCTTCCAGACCCAGGGAATGAACCCGGGTCTCCGCATTGTAGGCAGACTCTTTACTGGCTGAGCCACCAGGGAAGAGCCCCTCAAATCTGAGATACCTGGGTCAAGTCCTCGCCTTTTTTCCAGTGATATGACCTTGGGAAAGTTACTGAACTTTCCTGAAGTCCAGTTTTCTGATCATTAAGATGAGATTGACGGCTGCCAATACTACCACCCGTAGACCTTGAATTTGGGGTAGGTGGAGGAGGTCAAACATGTAAAACACTCTGCATATCCTTCAGGACAAAATCGTTGTTAACTATTATTATTTTCTGGCATGGACACCAGCTGACAGATATTCTGTTCACGGTTCAAGCATTCACTCTTGTTATTTGCATTGAGTACTTACTAGGCACAAAGAAAGACACAAAGATGAATCCTTTCAGTATGTCAAAGCTGAAATAATTTAACTCTGGAATTCATTCTAAAGACAAGGAATGGGTATCTACAACATGCCAGCTATTGTATTAGGTACGGGACAAACAGTGGCAAATAAAGTCCCCAAACTCCTAAAGCTTATATTCTATTGGGAGGAAACAGGCCATAAACAAAAAGGTGAAAGATGATTAAAGCTTGTGCTGAAAGTAAAGCAAGTTCATGTGACACAGTGTGTACCTGAGGGGGTCACCGGTACAAAGCCTCCTCTTCTCACCCTTCCAGCCCTGACCTGACCTTTCTGATTGCTTAAATACCCACAGAGCCAGAGCATTCCCATGTGGGGCTGGACAGGGGACCCGAGACAGAAGGAGCCTCCATCCTGGGTGCCAGGCTGCCCCAGCTGCTCTTCTCTGAGCTCCCGTGAGTCTGTGCTTTTGTCACTCCCAGCAAAAACAATGACTTCCTCTTGGCTGAGGATGTTTCTGCTTCCCATTTTATCAAATATGTAAATCTGGAAGAAACTCATAATTTGAGTCACAAAAGTAGAGAGAAGGACAGAGACTATAAACCACTAACAATTTAGACTTATTTTGTACTTTTTTTTATTATTATTGAGAACTAAAGAGCTTCCCAAGTGACTCAGTGAGTAAAGAATATGCCTGAAGTGCCAGAGACACAGGTTTGATCTCTCAGTCAAGAAGATCCCATGGAGAACGGTATGGCAACCCACTCCAGTATTCTTGCCTGGAGAATCCCATGGACAGAGGAGCCTGTCAGGCTACTCATAGGGTTGCAAAGATTTGGGCATGACTGAGGCAACTGAACATGCATGCATTGAGCACTAATTTGTGAAGCTTCATTCATACTCACATGTGAACATCACAGTAACTTTACTGATTATATACATCAATCCTCATTTGAAAGATCAAAGCAAACACAATCCCAGTAGTCAAGCACTTACACAGGTGACTGAGGCAAGAGTTAAATCCAGGTGTGAACTAGGGTCAAGGCCAAAATTTTACCCTCTCCCCTTGCCCTCTCCAAGGTCAGCCAGGAAAGAACAGAAAGTAAACTGAAAAGATAGAGGCACATGACAGAAGGGTGAAAATAAAGAATTGGTTTTAGACCCATTTCCAGAGTCCTCTTGGTGGTATCCAGTATTAATTGTGGCAATCACAACTGAGGCCATCACACATTTACAAATTTTTATAAATTGAAGGTACTGCCCAGAGTAAGATTTCCCATGCAGGAGAAGAGGGTCCTCATACTCTGCTTTTTGTCAAGCTTAGGTATGGCTCTCAGACCCAACCCTACCCATTGCCTGTTTTGTTTTGTTTTTAATAAAGTTTTATTGATGTAGAGCCACTCTTGTTCATTCAGGTGTTGGTTTTGGCTGTGGTTGCTTTCATACCTCACTGACCGAGGTGAGAGTTTGTAACAGAGCAATTAAAAGCCTTAAATATCCCCTACTCAATACTCTATAATGACCTGTATGGAAAAGAAATTAAAACAGAGTGGATATATGCCTATGTATAACTGATTCTCTTTGCTATAGAACAGAAAGTAACACAACATTGTAAATTAACTATACACTCCAATAAAAATTAAGTTTTAAAAAGCCTTAATATTGACAATCTGTCTTTTGTAAAATTAAATAAATAAATGAGCAAACAGAAGTGAAGTGAAAGTGAAGTCGCTCAGTTGTGCCTGACTCTTTGCGACCCCATGGACTGTAGCCTACCAGGCTCCTCCATCCATGGGATTTTCCAGGCAAGAATACTGGAGTGGGTTGCCACTTCCTTCTCCATGGGATCTTCCCCACCCAGGGACTGAAACCGAGTCTCCCACCTTGTATCCAGACGCTTTACTATCTGAGCCACCAGGGAAGGAAACCTCGGTTAAATAGAGTCAGGAGACCAGAAGGGGGAGCCCTCACGGCCTAGAAAGAAAGACTTTTCTTTCCTGGCAAGGACTCAGCCAATGAACAGTCACGGAGCCTTTGTTTACTCTAGCCCTCCCAACTTCCTTTTCCCCTCTATAAAAGCAGTTTCCTTCCCTGGCTGTGCAAGGCTTGCTGGAGTTGCAGATTCAAATTGCAATTCTCTACTGATCCCAAATAAATGACCCCCAGCTTTTTTTTTTTTTTTTTTTGCTGGAGAAATATACAGCGGTCTACTTATTTCAGGTCAACACCCTTTACAGAAAAGTTTACCAACCTTTGCTCTCTGATGTGGCTACAGTTCAAAGATCTTCCTATTTATACCACACCAGCTCCGTTGTAATATTAAGCTGAAGCCTTGGGACCAAACACTAAAAATCTGTTTCCATGGATTTTTCCACTGCTGAACACATGGATTCAGAGCTAATGCTGGACCTCTGTATCATAATGAAAACTTTAATTAAATGTTCAGCAATACAAAACCCCATTCAGACTCCCACTCTTTTGTGTGACCAGTCTGTACACCAGGAGACACCCCCTGAACCTTGTTAACACATGCCCTTGTGCACGCCTGTTACCTCGATGAAAAACGTGACAGTAATCTTAATTAAGTTTAAATCCACTGGATTCGTATTCTATCAAGTCACAATAAATGAATGTGAAAGAAAATGAAGACAGTCGCCTTAGGGAAGATGACTTTTAGAACAGGGTTGGGAAATAGAGGGAAAATGGGCATCTTGGCTGTCTTTTTGAACTGACAGAAAACTGTAGTGATTACATTATTCAGCAAGTAATGAAATGTTCCTACACACTTATTCTCAGAGGGGAGAACCTGGGGTTTTAATCAGTTGGTAATGCACTTCCCTCAAATCTTGCAGATTTGTCAAATGCTGTAAATGAACCACAGTTTTCTCTCTTTTTGTCTCTGGGGCCCAGCTCTAGTTTTTCAATCAGCACAGGCAACTTTAAGCAGACAGGACAGCTGGGAAGGGAAACAGCCCTTCCCAAGAACCGCTGAGCTCCACGTGCTGGCCCCAGCTGTGTGTGAAGGGCTGCCGACCCCACCGATCCCTCAGGTTTTTCTGAAATCTCCTTTAAGGTGGCAGAGGCAGAAGGAGCTGCAACATTTAAAAATTTTCTGGGTTCCTAATGGAAAAGCACTCTTGGTAGGTAAAGTCTGGTTTCTGTGCTCGGTTCACAGCGACCACACAACGTGCTTTGATGCCTGACTCGGCGTGATCCTTTTCCTGTCTAATTTCAGCCACTTGTCATTTCTGTTTCCTCTTGGCTTCAAATGCATTGTGGCAATCCTTTCCTGAGGGCGGGGGGGTGGGGGGGGGAGGGCTGTACCATCAATCTTCCTGTGGATTATTCACTGGTTGGATTATAGGAGGCATGTTTCTAATCCTAGCTGGGCTTCCACATGCCACCCAGCATGATCTCAGCCAAACCCTCTGCCATCTTACATGCTGGGGAAAGGAAAGCCAGTTTGAATTAGTTAATTCTGGTCTCTGCCTAAGAGAAACAGTACTACCGGAAGATTAAGAGGAAAGGCTTTTTCAGGGAGATGAACTTAGTTCTGAGCATCGGTTTTGCCTCTTCCTGGCTGTGTGACCTGCAGTCAGTGTCTTAACTGTTCTGAATCTGTTTTCTCATTTTAAAATGGGGTGGCAATACCCAATTCCCAAGCTTGTTATGAGGATTAAATGAGTACATGTATAAAAAGGACTTAGATCCTTAAAATAAATGTTCACAAATAAGAGTAAATCCACCTAGAAACTGTGAAGGAGAAAAATATCAGCAAAGCAATAGAAATACGACTGGAACACTGACAGGTCACAGAAAAATAAACATAAATGGCTCTCACACATTTGAAAAGATGTTTGACCACCTCACTTATAGTAAGAAAACTGCAAGTCAAAACTGCACAAGGATATCATTTTTCACCTATCAAGTTGGCAAAAATTCAATTCAGAAGTTTTACCCAGTACATTCTGTAATAAATAGCGGAATTGGGCATTTTCACACATTGCTGGCAGGAGTGAAAAATGGCCCACAACCCTTTGGGGAGCTTATTGGCGATCACTATTGAAGTTACGAATGCATTTACTTTTTAACTCAGCACTTTCACTCCTGGGATTTTTTTTTTTTTTTTACAGCTCTACTTAAACCAATGTGAAGTAAAGTGACAGATAAACCTCGTATTGATCGTAAGATTGGGTGCATGTGTGAGCAAGTGGCTGCAAATACCCAAGTGTCCATCTAAAGAGGAGCGGATAAATAATCCACGGTACTTCCACACAGTATCACGTGGCTGAGCAAAGGAGAATGCAATTCTCCATGCCCTGTGGAAATATCTCAGGGAAACTATTAAGTGAAAGAGGAAGGATGCAAAGCAGTGTATATAGCATTTCTATGTAAACAGGGGGCAAATAAGAATATATTTGCTTACATCTGCAGAAATACAAACACCAGAAGGTTACACAAGAAATTAATGAGTGGGTACATATAGGAGGCTGAAGGTGGAAAATTAGGTAGGTGGAGTCAGGAGATAGAATAAGACTTCTTTTGACTGCAATATATTTTTAAGTTGTGTGACTATATGACAACTCCAATAATACAATCAAAATAAAGAAAATAACATCTTCTAAAATGAATACAGACTTCCCAACTCAGATCCATATTTGTCTTCTCTGTCATTTTGAAAACCCTGATGGCCCTGTGCAACGTTGTATGCAGCGCCTATAAAGCAGGTAGCCAGGTATGTCTCTCACTCTCAAGCAGAGAGTTTAAGGCATACTTTTTTTCCTGAACAAATGAACGAATGAGCTTGCTGCTTTCAGCTGCAGAGAGAATGATCATTAGCTGACTCTGTCAAAAACTATCCAAGAACCAAGGAATGGCAGGAAAACAATGAAGTTTTCAGTTTTCAAATGGAAAGTAGAAAACAGACCACTGAAGGAAGAGCTTAATGACCTTAGATAGAAAAAGGAAAACTATAAATGTATTCCTTCTCTGAAGTTGATGGAAGGCTTTAATCCAGCTTCCTTTTGGAGGATTTACATTTGAAATTGAAACCCCAATGCAACAGCGCTGCTGTCTCTACAGGCTGGAAAAGCAGCGCTCACCTACCCGGTCGTGTTAAACCTGGAGACTTAGGTCAAAGAGGATGCTCCTCCACAGAACTTTCAACTCTTTCCTCATCATCAGTCCTCCAGGAAAAATGGAGGGGAAGATCAGCTCAGACAGACGACCAGTAAAGTGACTTCTATGCCAAAAAGCCAGTAAAAATTTGTTCACCCATGATTTTCCTTCCTGGATCCACAATAATTTATACAAAAATGCCATCTCCTTACCGCAGGGTGCCTGATTTATAAGATGGGGCATCTGTTTCATATCAAGGGCCCCTGAATGGAACAAGTCTCCACGTTCTAACAAAACAGAGAACTCATTTCATAAATCACTTTCAACCTATCAGATATCTCACACTGAACTTCTTTTAAATCCAGGCACATTTTTCTTTGCCTCAGAGTTTAACCTGCATGTTGCTATCGAGAACACAAAAACACTTGAAGCTTTGAAAAGACTCCAGCAGAGCAATAGCAAACCTAGCAATTGGTCTATTTCTTTTGTTTGAGCCTAGAAGAACCTGTTATAAATGTTTTCAGGAAGAAATATTTTTTAAAAATTACTGTCCTCGGGGAGCCCAGAGAGTCCAGGAATTTGCAAACAAATGGAACTTATTTTGTCACTTCCTGTTCCTTTGCCCATAGCAGACATTACTATGGGCAATGATCGACTCCTTCCCACTGAGTTTGTTTGAAGTCCTGCTGTCCTTCTCAGGCCCCAAATGCCAGGAAACCTCTGTTAGGGAGCAGCAATTAACACGCAGGGTGAGATATTCCAATTCCATCACTTTAAACAAACAAAAAATTTTTTTAATTTATTTTTGGCTGTGTGGGTCTTCGTTTCTGCACAGGCTTTTCTCGAGTTGTGGCAAGTGGGGGCTACACTCTAGCTGCAGTTCGAGGGCTTCTCCTTGCAGGGGCTTCTCTTGTTGTGGAACACAGGCTTTAGGGCACGCGGACTTCAGTGGCTGCAGCACATGGGTTCAGTGGTGGTGGTTCCCAGGCCCTAAGAGCACAGGCTCAATAGCTGTGGCGCTTGGGCTTAGTTGCTCCAAGGCAAGTAGGATCCTCCCAGATAAGAGATCAACCCTTGTCTCATACATTTGCAGGCAGACTCTTTACCTCTGTGCCTCCAGTGAAGCCCCTGATCACTTTTAAGATAACAGAACTGAACCCCAGAAGAGGAAAGAAATTTTGCTACAGTCACACTGTTAATCAGTGATGCACCTGATACATATCCCTGAGTACTGATCCCCAGGGATCTCCTTTATCTGCACCAACACATGACTTAAATTCAGAAGATCAAGTAGAATTTTGGTGTATGTGCATTGGGGAAGTAGTGTGGGTTTTGTTTTTCAACAGAGCTTTCTTCAGAAGAAGTCCTTTTACACCAAACCAATCCCAAGTAGCCATGCTTTTCAGATAAAGAGTTTACTAATCATTCTAATACAAATGATTCAGAAGCTCCTGGAAGCCTGCTGCTCTAAATATTATTTTGTTTTAGCAATAATCTTCTTTTACCATCAAATATGCTTCCTCCTCAATGCAGAAGAGATAATTGTTATTAAACAGGAAATTACTTCTCATTTGGGCTAACAAAGGACTATGCAACAAGCTTGGATGCACAGGCACTGTTTTCCATCCCAGTTATGCAAGGACGTGGTAAACCTGCAGTAGCTCTTTAGTCAATTGATTACAGAGTTTACTCGATCTCAACTGGGTTTTTTGTTTTGTTTTGCTTCACTGAAATTTCTTAGAATTACAGAATGTCAGAGCCAGAGGGGACCTTACAATTCATCTGATGAGACAACTAGGAGAAAGCAGAAGGAGAGTCCTAGACATGACTTGCCCAGGGTAGCACAGTGAGGGCCCAGGTATCACAATTCCAAGCTCCCTTTAACTCAGCATCTCACAATTCTGAGATCAAAACGAGCAATTCCCCATGTAGCAGATAATGCAAAACATACTGAATTCTCTGATCAAGCTTCTGAAATTGCAATGTGTGTATAAATCACTTGGCGATCTTGTTAGAATTATAGATTCCTCTTATGTAGGTCTAGGATAAAGCCTGAAATTCCGTAGTTCTGACAGCTCCCAGGGGACACTGATGCTGCTGATCCCTGGACCAGTCCTCTGTTTAGTCTAAGATAGCCATCTCAATAGAGAAACTTGACTTAATCCCAAATTTATAAGTCACATATAATTATTGGGTCAATCAGATTATCTCAGGTTGTAAAAACTGAATTACAGTTTACATAGTAATGTGAGAAACTGATTAATTAAATGAATTGAACTTGATAAGGAACCAAATTAATTTCCCCCATTGCCATCTTTAGATCTTCTCTACTGTGTTTGTCTCCTCTACCCCAGGTCAATATCTAGGCCAGATTCCATGGCTTATTCGGGAACATTTGAGTATTAACAATCTCATTTTCAGGTATTAGAGTGTCCAGTGTAGTGTAACTATCAAAACTTCAGTTTCTCATCCATTCCAGAATTCTTTCCCAAGTAGCTCAGACCCCAAGTAGCTAGATGGTTAGAGCAAAATGCTTTGATGCTTCTCTCCTTGTTGTGCCTCCAATTTTAGCCACTTCAGGGTACTTCTGGATCACAAAGAGCTGAGGCTGGGAGAAAGGGAAGAGCTTATGGTCTTTACTGAACCTTAGATATGGTCCTGTGTGTGTGCATGCTCAGTCACTTCAGTTGTGTCCAACTCTTTGCAAACCTAGTGTGCCAGGCTCCTCTGTCCATGGGATTCTCCAGGCAAGAATACTGGAGTGGGTTACCATGCCCTCCACCAGGGGATCTTCCCGACCCAGGGATCAAACCTGTGTCACTTATGTCTCCTGCACTGCAGGCAGATTCTTTACCACTGAGTCTCTGAGGAAGCCCCAAATATGATCTTCAGTTCAGTTCCGTCGCTCAGTCGTGTCCGACTCTTTGCGATCCCAAGAATCGCAGCACGCCAGGCCTCCCTGGCCATCACCATCTCCCAGAGTTCACTCAGACTCACGTCCATCAAGTCAGTGATGCCATCCAGCCATCTCATCCTCTGTCGTCCCCTTCTCCCCCCAGTCCCTTCCAGCATCAGAGTCTTTTCCAATGACTCAACTCTTCGCATGAGGTGGCCAAAGTACTGGAGTTTCAGCTTTAGCATCATTCCATCCAAAGAAATCTCAGGGCTGATCTCCTTCAGAATGGACTGGTTGGATCTCCTTGCAGTCTGAACACCAGAATTAGGGATTTCTGACACTGCCCTATTTCCTTAGTTAATGTACATTTTCAGCAACAGCCTGTGTTTCCTTCCAGCCTACTCAGGTGAGCCAGCAATGCCACATTTGGCTACTCTCCTCTTCAGTGTTGGGGGATCTTCAGAAAATCAAAGTTACCAATGCCAATGAAATGTCCACACTCTCGGTTCACAGCTCACTCGGACGGACAATCTCTCAGCTACTAATCTTCAGGCTATTCTGTGTAAGTCAGGTTCTGGGCCCTCCGAACTCCAGGAGAAATTAGTCAATCCCTTCTTTGAACCTTTCCATTGTACACCGGTAGGTGACATTTGCCTTTTTAAAAATACTCTTGACAACTATACAGTATTATAGAATGATAATCTATGGACCTTAAATCCCTAGAGGTGTATATTTGTAGACTAAAGCATGTTTCTGAATAGAGATGGTTTTAAAGGTCTAATAAAATGGTGCTAATTCTACTAGCATAATGGTTGGCTAAATGGCATTGAATATTTCTTCTACTTCCATTAATTATAGCAACTGAGCACCTACTAATTTCTAGGCACTCCTTGAAGACTTAAAATCCTAAAATTGCTATGAATTAATGATAAAAGTACTATTAGAATTCTAGCAAGTGACATTTTTTTTCTCCTCATGAAAAATGAATCATACAGAGAACCTTAATCTCCTGGTACATTCACACAGTAAAATATCTACCAATGTATTTCTATAGAAAGACATCTATGATAGATTTAGTGAAAAAATGTTTATAGAAGAGACTATACATAGTATGTATGTGTAATGACAGTTTACAAGGGTATAAGCCATCATGTTAACAAAAATGATGATTCAGTTTGTGGGAGAGCTTTTACTTTCTAATTTATTCTTTCCTGTACTAACTTTTTTCTTTTTTACTGTAATACATTTACAAACAGAAAAAAAACATTATTAAGAAACAAATAATGATGCTGCGGAACTAAATCTCTAGTTTTTTCCTTTCCAGGTATCTTTTGCGAGACTCTACAATAGGTTAAATTAGCCTACCCAATGGAAATAAATATATACGAGCTACAGATAAAATTTTATTCTGTTGACTAAAAAAGATGTACAACTTGAGAGTTGTGAGTTAAGTTTCATTTGTGGCAAAAAGAGAACTGCAGCCCGGGAGGCTGCATCTCAGATAGCTCTGAGAGTCTCTAAAGTGGCCGTGGGGGGAAAGTCAATACCTATAAGGTTTTGGTGAAGGGGGGAGTTCTTGAAGCACTCATTTTACAAAAGGTTTTTGTTAGGCATGAAGATCTGATGTCACCTTGAAGGGATTTAGTGCTTCTCTAGACAGGAGGAGATGCAAGGACTGAGATAATAAAATCTGTCCCTAAAAACATCCAACTATCTAAAGACCTGTCCCACCAGACTCCCTGGAGCACAGAGTGCCTCACTCCACCCTGAACTCCCTCAGGGGTTGTTGATGGTCAACAGCTATAGCAGCCTGGGGTTCGATTCCCTAGAGGCAGATGGCAAGTGCCTTTCAGTGCTCTTGGTAAGTGCCAATTTGTAGTTGACATAGTAATAAAATATTTTACTTAATCTACTATATCCAAAAGATTGTCATTTTAATATATAATCGATATAATGCCATTGATATATTCTTTTTTTTCCTAAGCCTTTGAGAGTCTCTGTATTTGACATAGGACATCTCAGTATGGCTAGAGTCTTGCTGTATAGAACAGAGTGGTTTTAGATGGGCATATGCCCTCATTCTCCATAACAACAGGGTAGCCAGTTCTGTTATTGGTAACTTTCCGCTTGTATTTTTTTAATTTAAACTGATCATTTAAAGAAACCAAAGCAAAATAAAACAAAGACCTGCTGAAGAGTTAACAGTGTTTATTTTTAGAAGGAGAGTCTTTAATCCACAGGTTGTTTATGTTAAAATTCTATTGTTAAAATATTATTACATATTAAGATTATACCAGTAATATTTATTTATTTCAACTTCCCTGGTGGCTCAGACCATAAAGAATCTGCCTGCAATGCAGGATACCCGGGTTCAGTCCCTGAGTTGGGAAGATGCCCTGGAGGAGGAGAGGGCATGGCAACCCACTCCAGTATTCTTGCCTGGAGAATCCCACGGATAGAGGAGCCTGGTGGGCTACAGTCCATGGGTTCACAAAGAGTCAGACACGACTGAGCAACTAACACTTTCACTTTCAATGTATATTTATTTAAATAGAAAGGAAAATATGTTTAACAGGTTTTAAAATTTTTATTATAGTTATGTATCAGTATCTTTAAAACAGAGTTGGTGCTGGGTTGTTTGTTTGAAGAAACTGCTGCTGTCAGGAATGCCTTTCCCTGCACTAACACAACTTGGGTGAAATTCTACCTCTACTTTCATTCTCTATTGTTGACAGGTGGAGTCAAAGCCAAAATCTTCAGGAGCTACAATTTTTGCTTACCCCTGCAGGAAGGAAGGGCAGGGAGATAGCAAGAAAAGGCCACACTTAGCAGAGATCACTCAACTGCACCATGAGAGAAGGACTGAAACTATCTTCAAACTTCTCTGAATAATCGAAGTGACATCACAAAGGTCTGATTCCTTCTAAAGAGTAATCCTGTTCCCTCTTTTGCAGTAATACCAATCCCATGGGGATATTTTCATTGCCTGATACACTGGCTACAGTGTATCCAGGTAGGCCTGGGTTTGTATGTCTCTGGGCTTCCTCAGCTGTAAACATCATAATATATAACTTACTTCATAAGACTGTACCATTATTTGATGACTCTTTCATGACATTTTCTCGCTATTCTATAACAATATACAAAATACAGGGACTTCCTTGGCAGCCCAGTGGTTAAGAATCTGTCTTCCAACGCAGAGGATGTGGGTGCAAGTCCTGGTCAAGGAACTAGGATCCCACATGCTGCAGGGCAACTAAGTCCACCCACTGCAACAAAAGATGCCACGATGAAGATCCCACATGCCACAACTAAGACTAAACAGAACCAAAAATAAATAAACAAAATAAAAATTTTAAACATATATACAAAATACAAATAGAAAAGTACACATATCCTAAGTATAAAGCACAATGAATCGTCACAACTTAAAAATATACTGGTACAGGAAATTCTCTGGAGATCCAGTGGTTAGGATTTGGTGCTTTCACTGCTGAGGCCCAGGTTCAATTCCTGGTTGGGGAACTAAGATCTTGCAAGCCTCAAAGCACAACCTACATATATATGAGTGAGTAAGTGAAAGTTGCTCAGTCATGTCCAACTCTTTGTGACCCCATGAACTATACAGTCCATGGAATTCTACAGGCCAGCATACTTTTAGCCTTTCCCTTCTCCAAGGGATCTTCCCAACTCAGGGATCGAACCCAGGTCTCTCACACTGAAGGCAGTATCTTTACCAGCTGAGCCACCCGGGGAGCCCAAGAATACTGGAGTGGGTAGCCATCCTCTTCTCCAGTGGATCTTCCCGACCCAGGGATAAAACTGGGTCTCCTGCGTTGCAGGCGGATTCTTTACCAACTGAGCTACCAGGGAAGCCTGCACACACACACACACACACACACACACACACACACTCACACACACACTCACACACGCACACACACACACGTGTAACCATCACTTTGATCAGGAAACAGAACACTCTCAGTGGCCCAGTAGCTCTTTCCAGTCTCTATGGTCTATATTAATTTTCTTTTGCTATGTAAAAATCCAGTTTAGTGCCTTAAAACAAGATACATTGATTACCTCAGCTTCCATAGGGCAGGAGTCGGGGCGTGGCTTAGCTAGATCCTCTGCTTAGGTCCGTGGTGAGAATCAAGGTGTCACACAATGCTTGGGTCTTATTTGTGACCTGAGCTCATTCATGTTGTTGTTGGAACTCAGTTTCTTATTGCTCAATAACTGAGGTCCCCTCTTTCATTAGCTGTTGGCAGGATACCAGTCTCAGCTCCTACAGGTTGCCCACGGTTCTTGCCATGTGGCTTTCATCCAGTTAACCCTGTTGCTTTCTTTCAGTCTAGCAGTAGCTGATCTCTCTAATTTCTATCTCTGACCTTTAAATGCTCTTTCAAGAGCTCGCCTGGTTAGTTCAAGCTACCCAGGTCAATCTCCTGGGTGATTAAGATCTTAGTTACAGGAATTACATCCCATCAAATCACAGGTTCCACTGTATTAAAGTGGCAGAGGTTATGCTAGGGAGTAATACTACTGGCATGGATCATGTGGCTGCCTTGGCATTCTCCTACCACACCCTTCTCTAAGGGTAGCTACTCTCTGATATATATACAACACAGGAGTTTTACCTATTTTTGATCTTTATAAAAAGGGAATCATACAGTATGCCTCTTGTGTCTTGTTTTCTTGATCCAACACTATGGTTGTGAAATACACTCAAGAGGAGCTAAAAAGCCTCTTGATGAAAGTGAAAAAGGAGAGTGGAAAAGTTGGCTTAAAGCTCAACATTCAGAAAACGAAGATCATGGCATCCAGTCCCATCACTTCATGGGAAATAGATGGGGAAACAGTGGAAACAGTGTCAGACTTTATTTTTCTGGGCTCCAAAATCACTGCAGATGGTGACTGCAGCCATGAAATTAAAAGACGCTTACTCCTTGGAAGGAAAGTTATGACCAACCTAGAAAGCATATTCAAAAGCAGAGACATTACTTTGCTGACTAAGGTACGTCTAGTCCAGGCTATGGTTTTTCCTGTGGTCATGTATGGATGTGAGAGTTGGACTGTGAAGAAGGCTGATTGCCGAAGAATTGATGCTTTTGAACTGTGGTGTTGGAGAAGACTCTTGAGAGTCCCTTGGACTGCAAGGAGATCCAACCAGTCCATTCTGAAGGAGATCAGCCCTGGGATTTCTTTGGAAGGAATGATGCTAAAGCTGAAACTCCAGTACTTTGGCCACCTCATGCGAAGAGTTGACTCATTGGAAAAGACTCTGATGCTGGGACGGATTGGGGGCAGGAGGAGAAGAGGACGACCGAGGATGAGATGGCTGGATGGCATCACGGACTCGATGGACGTGAGTCTGAGTGAACTCCGGGAGTTGGTGATGAACAGGGAGGCCTGGCATGCTGTGATTCATGGGGTCGCAAAGATTCGGACATGACTGAGCGACTGAACTGAACTGAACTGAACTGAACTTCTACATGTAATTGTAGATGGTTCATTTGCATTGCTGCAAGTGTGAATATAACACAATTTACTTACCCATTTAAAAGTTGATGGGTATTTGGGTACTTCTTCTTTGGAGGCTATTACTAACATTACTCCTACGCATATTTTAGAAAATATCTTTTGGTAAGCACTTGTACACATTTGTGTTGGGTATATATATACTAAGGAGTGGAATTGCTGGGTCATAAGGTATGCATGTGTTCAGTTTGGGAGAGAGTGCTAGTTTTCTAAAGTGGCTTTACCAAGCTGTATACCCACCAACTGTATACCCACCAACAATGTTAGAATGTTCCATAAGCCTGTTTTGAAGGATGTAAAATATGATCATGATAAAGAACACAGGACAGGATCTGGGATATATTAATAGTAATGACTAAATAATAGTATTCCCAATGGAAATTAATTAATGCCAGGTGTTATCTTCTGTTACACTGGTTTTTGAGATATGTGTGTCCTGCTTGTTGATATACCCCTAGTGCCAAGCCAAAATGTATTAAATAGCCTAAGGAACATATCTGTGTAGAGTAGCTTCCTGATCAGAAACAACTTCTTTAGATTTGTATTTACTTTCCTTTTCCTTCGTCCCTGCACCAAGGCACACAATAAGAAGATACTGAATCTCCTTTGGTCAGATCTGAAAGTTGTACAGGACTCACTGAGAAGGTAGTTTCTTCAAACTACAAGCCAGCCAGCAAAATTAAAATTAAGGACCACGGTGATTTTGCATACAGCATCTATCTCTAGAACAAAACTACTCAGATTATGTCTTGCAGGACAAGATTTAAAGAAAGATAGTTCAGTTGGTGGGATCACCAAACCAAAAGAAATATTTTGCTTTAAAACCTAGCCTAGGGAAAAAAAAACAAAACAAAAACCTAGCCTAGGGACTTCCCTAGTGGTCCAGTGGTTAAGAATCCACCTTGCAATGCAGAGGACATGGGTTCCATCCCCCACCTGAGAGCTAAGGTCCTACATGCCAAGAGGGAACTAAGCCACAACTAGAGAAAGCCTGTGGGCCCCAGTGAAGAGCCCATACATGGAAACAAAGACTTAGGGCAGCCAAAAAAAAGGAAAACATAGCTTAGGGAAAGACTTTGTCTCACTTTGCATGGGATTAAGGGCTTCCCTGGTGGCTCAGATGGTAAAGCATCTGCCCGTAATGCGGGAGACCCAGGTTCAATCCCTGGGTCGGGAGGATCCCCAGGAGAAGCAAATGGCAACCCACTCCAGTATTCTTGCTTGGAGAATTCCATGGATTGAGGAGCCTGGTAGGCTACAGTTCATGGGGCCGCAAAGAGTCGGACACAAATGAGTGATTTCACTTCGCTTTGCTTGCATGGGATTAAGACTTGAAACAGGACACTTAGCAGTAAAGAAATGCTAATCTTCTGTACTGGGTTATCTTTTTATCTAAGGGCTCAAGCATACCGGCTCCTCCTAATTGTTTGTCCTTACTCCACTCTTAATAGTCTTCGAAGACTGCAATTGCATGCCTTAGAAGGCCAAGTCAAGTCAAAGGGAGTAGTATCAATAATAACCAGCTCTGGAACACCAGTTTTTCAGCAAATTAAAGTTATTGGCTAGACCAAAAGCTCTTCAGAAATTGGTCTGACTTTAATTAGTGGTCACTTCGCTCCTCTAAACTTCTAATTCCTCATTTGTAAAATAGGGCAAATAAAGGCATCAACTTTAAATCACTGGTTCAAGAAAGATTTCCTTTCTATTATATGCTAGATTCTGCTTCAGGCAATGAATAAGTTTATCAAATGCTATTCATAAATCAGCTATTGTTTAATAATTAATAGTAATAATCATTAAATAATTATTTGCAAATCAACTATCAACTTGGTGAAAATGTATCTGAAAAATGTGGAGTCTTATGTGCTGTGTGCTTAGTTGCTTTAGCCATGCCCAGCTCTTTGTGACCCCACAGACTGTAGCCCACTGGCTCCTCTGCCCATGGGATTCTCCAGGCAAGAATATTGGAGTGGGTTGCCATTCTCTTCTCCAGGAGATCTTCCTGACCCAGGGATCAAACCTGCGTCTCCTGGGTCTCCTGTATTGGCAGGACGGTTCTTTACCACCAGCGCCACCTGGGAAGCCCATGGAGTCTTGGGCTGGCTTAATTATTATCAACAATTATTTGCATACCAACTCTTCACTGGGTGGGAAAGTATCTGAAACATCTAGAGTCTTAGGCTGGCTTCCTAAACCACCTAACCCCAAACTTACATCCACCCACATAAATAAATCATATGCCCATTGATGACCACAGTTAAATCCAACTCCTCAAGCCTGTATCCTCCAATTATTGTGAACCAGGAATGACAACTAAGTTTATTAGCAGCCTAAGAGCTTCATAATTAAAAAAGGGAAATTTGCCACATTTCAAAATCATAGAAAAATGTGGGGATTATCTGCCCCACATTTCCCCTCCCATTGGCTAAGAACATCATGAGATGGGTCTGAAGGCAGACAGATTCTCATTCTCCTCTATTTTCTTACCTTCCCCACCTTCAGTCCCCTCCTGAGTCCCATCCCCACCTCCTAGAACAGTACAAGAAACTATCAGTGAGAAAAGTTTCCAGAGTGCCTTTTTCTTTCCTCTTAGAGAAGTGTTCAAATTTGCTTCTGGCCTTATTCATAAGATTAAAGAGTAAATACTAAATTAACACTGAAAGGGGAACAAAACCACAGGAAGAGAATGGTACTAAACAGACTATTCATCTCTGGAGGAACTTCCCTGGTGGTCCAGGGGTTGGGACTCTCCGCTTCCACTGCAGGGGGGCATGGGTTCTATCCTAGTTAGGGAACTAGGATCCCAAATGCAGTGGGAAGTGGCCAGAAAGTAAAAATTGAAATTGAAGCAAAAAAAAAAAAAAAAAAAATCCATGATAAATAACAACAAAAAATAATCTCTGGAGCCAAAATTCTTAGGTTCATATCCTGGCCACTGCTGCCAGATAAAATACACAGCAGCCAGTTGAATTTAATTTTTAGATAAACACCAAATGCCCATTTAGCAAAAATACAGAGATATTTGTATTTATACAGTGGCGCTAGTGGTAAAGAACTCCCTGCCAATACAGGAAATACAAGAGACGTGGGTTCAAATCTGGCCCAGGAAGATCCCCTGGAGGAAGGCATGGCAACCCACTCTGGTATTCTTGCCTGGAGCAATCTCATGGACAGAGGAGCCTGGAAGGCTACAGTCCATAGCGTTGTAAAGAGTTGGATAGGACTGAAGGTGACTTGGCACCCCGACACATACTAAAAAATTATTTGTTGTTTGTCTGAAATTCAAATTGAACCAAATGTCCTGTATTTTTATTTGCTGAACCTGGTCATTCTACTCTGTTTACTGTTTTTATGACCTGAGGCAGGTTCCATAAATTCTCTATGCTTCAGTTTTCTCATCTGTAAAGTGGATAAGAAATGGGTGTAGTAAGAGCACATTCTTCACAGAACAGTTGCAGAAGTTATTTTCCTTGTTCAATAAATTTGTGTTTTTCTTCCAGAAACACGGGTAGGGCAGCACTTTCTTGAGCTCCTCAAGTTACGTGAGGCCTACAATCTGCTTTAGCTAATGAGAGGTGAGCAGAAGGAAGGCATTACTTCGAGCAGAGTCTTAAGTACTGCTGCACAGTCTGCCACCCTCTGTTTCCTTGTCAGAGGGGCCTGCAATTTTCCAGGTGCAGCCAAGGTAGACAGAGGATGATGGGGAGAGGAGCCTCCCACTTACACCCACAAGGACCCAGAAAAACTTAAGTGTGAAGGAGAAATAAACATATAGTTTTTATTTTATGGAAGTATAGTTGGGAAAGGTCAGTTTTAGTTCCAGGCCCAAAGAAGGACAATGCCAAAAAATGTTCAGACTACCACACAATTTTACTCATTTCACATGCTAGCAAGGTAATGCTCAAAGTCCTTCAAGCTGGGCTTCAACAGTATGTGAACAGAAGACTTCCACATGTACAAGCTGGATTTAGAAAAGGCAGAGAAACCAGAGATCAAATTGTCAACATCTGCTGGATCATAGAAAAGCCAAGAGAACTCCAGAAAAAATTCTACTTCTGCTTCATTGACTACACTAAAGCTTTGACTGTGTGGATTATAACTAATTGTGGAAAATTCTTCAAGAGATGGGAATACCAGATCACCTTATCTGCCTCCTGAGAAATCTGTGTACAGGTCAAGAAGCAACCGTTAGAATCGGACATGGAACAACGGATTTTTTCCAAATTGGGAAAGGAGTATGTCAAGGCTGGATATCGTCAGCTTGCTTATTTAACTTATGTGCAGAGTACGTCATGCGAAATGCTAGATTGGCTGGAGCACAAACTGGAATCAAGATTGCTGGGAGAAATATCAATAACCTCAGATAGGCAGATGATACCACCCTTATAGGAGAAAGCAAAGAGGAACTAAAGAGCCTCTTGAAGAAGGTGAAAGAGGAGAGTGAAAAAACTGGGTAAAACTCAACATTTAGAAAACTAAGATCATGGCATCTGGTCCCATTACTTCATGGCAAATAGATGGGAAAAAAATGAAAGTAGTGACAGACTTTATTTTCTTGGGCTCCAAAATCACTGCGCACATTGACTGCAGCCATGAAATTAAAAGACGCTTACTCCTTGGAAGGAAAGTTATGACCAACCTGGATAGCATATTAAAAAGCAGAGACATTACTTTGTAAACAAAGGTCCATCTACTCAAGGCTATGGTTTTCCCAGTAGTCATGTATGCATGTGAGAGTTGGACTATAAAGAAAGCTAAGCACTGAAGAATTGATGCTGTGATGTTGGAGAAGACTCAATCTTGAGAGTCCCTTGGACTGCAAGGAGATCCAACCAGTCCATCCTAAAGGAGATCAGCCCTGGGTGTTCACTGGAAGGACTGATGTTGAAGCTGAAACTCCAATACTTTGGCCACCTGATGTGAAGAGCTGATTTGAAAAGACCCTGATGCTGGGAAAGATTGAGGGCAGGAGGAGAAGGGGACGACAGAGGATGAGATGGTTGGATGGCATCACTGACTCAATAGACATGAATTTGGATAGACTCCAGGAGTTGGTGATGGACAGGGAGGCCTGGGGTACTGTGGTTCGTGGGGTTGCAAAGAGTCCGACACGACTGAGTGACTGAAATGAACTGAACTCATGTAAGTAATTATTAGCTTTAAAAAAAAGTGTGCAACACTCTTTCAGTACTAAACAGGGATTGAGATAGGCCTTGATTGCTGTCCCAGTTTTGGTAATAAACATGTATTGTCCAATTTTCTGTCTCCAGGCCAAAGAAATCTAATCTACCCCTTCCCCACAGTGTTTGGTAATAAACTCTGTAAAGTCAGCAGCATTGAGCTCAGGAAGTTTCTTTAATCATTAGACAGAATTTTCATGTCGAAAGCACTCCTGATATAGGTCCACTCAAATTGCAGCATCGGTTCTAACTGAACGGCGGACTGGATCGCAGATGACCCGGGCTAAATCTGCGGAAGCGAACCATGTGCACAGTAATTCAGAGAGGGCAGAGCCGCAGGATCCAGGGGAGAAATCATGGGGGCAGTTAATGAGAATCAGATGCAGTGTAATTCTGACCGCAGCGCTCGTCCTGATCTCTGGGCACAGAGAATTACATCCATAAACAGACCAGACTTGATTTTATACAGCACTTTCATCCCCCAAAGAATTCCAAAAGCGTTCCAAAAGAATGCTCTGGTTGCTGGTAGCTCAGTGATGGGGAAGACAAACGGGGAAATTGTTGTGTTCACAGCCCAGGCTCTGAACCTTCGTTAAAATCTCTGTCCTCCAGAATAGGCTAGCTTGAGAGACCAGGAACCCTTTCCTGTTATGAAAAACATACTCCCTCTGTCCCTTTCAAACATAAATGTGCTCATAAAGGAAATACAAGCATGCATTCAAAAGGCTTTTAAACTCTAAGAACCACAGTACAAGTACATAGTTCATGTCAGATTCAATGATTCACTGTATTGATTTCTATGTATACTTGGATATATACATATTTTTAAATATACAACTTAAATGAAATTTCACTAAATACTACTTATTCTTCTCTTCTAACATGTGATATATTCTGATGTTGTCTATTCTATTTCATTTATAAAACGCTGACCACTCTCCATAAGTTAATACTGTTATTGTTTAGTCACTAAGTTGTGTCCAACTCTTTGTAAACCCATGTAGTGTAGCCCTCCAGTCTTCTCTGTCCATGGGATTTCCCAGGCAAGAAAACTGGAGTGGGTTGCTATTTCCTTCTCCGGGGGATCTTCCTGACCCAGGGATCAAACCCACGTGTCCTGAAGCAGCAGATGGATTCTTTACCCACTTAGCCTCCTGGAAAGCCCAAGTCGATATTACAATCCACGTATATGCAGGATCTTACATTTTGAAATTTGTTTCACTAAAAGATAGTGAAAGAGAGTGGAGGACTCTAACATCACGGCACTTCAGTTACACCACAACAGACAACCCTGGGAGAGCAGTAACTTCACCTTTTTAGGTCACAAACTTTCTGGGATTCTTTCTGGTTTAACTTGCCAAAATTTTTATGTATGGCACTTATGTAGAAAGTGAAAGTTGCTCAGTTGTGTCCGACCTTTTGCAACCCTAGGCCAGAATACTGGAGTGGGTAGCCTTTCCCTTCTCCAGGGGATCTTCCCAACCCAGAGATCAAACCCAGGTCTCCCACATTGCAGGCAGTATCTTTACCAGCTGAGCCACAAGAGAAGCTGAACCTAAATTCACACGCTGAGACTTTTCCCCAAATTCCTTTGTTGATTCAGAGTTGGGGTGGAAGGTATGGAGGAAGTCCACTTTCTTTTAGTACTAAACACAGTTTTGGGTGACTCCTAAATCAGAACGGTGAGGTTTTTGTTGTTGTTGTTGTTTTTCTATTGCAGGTAACAAAATCCTCCCTCTATCCAAAAACATACAAAGGAAATTACTGGTTCAAATAGTAGACTTGTCTAGAAGCTACAAATTTTAGCACAGATGGACACTGTCTTCCCTCATCTCTGGGTTCTACTTCTCTCAGCTATTATTTCGTCCTGTTATAGATAGGATTGCTCCTTGAAACTAGAGAAGATATTTATCAGCACCTCTAGACTTAAATTCTTCCAGCCTAACAATCCAAAGGAAAGAGGGCACCTCTTTCCTGGCTGTTTAAGCAAAAGTTCTAGACTTCTCATCAGCCCATTTTGGGAGGTCACATGCCCCTTCTTGAACCCAATATTGTGACCAGGTATATGGATCGTTCCAAATGGTCACGTCTGGACCACGTGTCTACCCCCAGGGCATAGTGATGGTCTCAGAACAAGCAAACTACGTGAACTTGAGAATCTCACAAAGGAAAATGAATGGGCCGTATCCAGAAGTCAGAGACACGAATTTCAAGTAGATGATGAAAAAGAAAAAGGTTGTTACTGACCTCTGTCCAGATATAACTCCAGTCTCTGCTTCCTATTCAGTCTTAAAGTACAGAGACAAAGCTGGCATTCTATCACTCCACTTGAAGAGTACTTTTCTCATCAAGAGAAATCCTGACATTTTCTCTCTCCAATCACTTTGAGAAGTTAGAAGCTGTGGCAAGGGATTCTCTTAGCTTTCAAATGGAAAAACTTAATGTGCCATGAACTTCTGGTCATAAACTAAGAAGTAAAAACTCTCTTTGGGCCTTTTAGAAATCAGCTCTCCAACTTTATGTCCATGGTTTGTAATGTCGTAATTACCTCCCTGGTTGTACAGCAGCTGCCTTTGCAAACAAAGTTGAAACCTGCAGGTCACCTTGGATTAACCAATGTATTGTGTGCACAACTGCCAGGGCCCTGAATATGTGCTCTGTCTTGAACAGAAAAGCGCATGAAGAGGGAAAACACACAGGCACACAAAACAACTTTGGCTAAATCTGACAAACAGGAAGAAAGCATATTGGAGAAAGATGGCTTGGGTATGATTATTTTCCTGCATTTTGCTAAACACCATTTATCTTCTGGGAAGCAGTACAAACAGAGCTGTGGCTTTCAGACTGTGCAAATATTATTGCTATGCATGTGAAGAGATTAACTCACTGAAACATAGAAAAACACAGACTCTAAGGAGTAGTATAGATTCTTTCTTTTGACTTGTGCCTTTCTCTTGTCAGAGTATCACGGCCAGCATTTTGGTTTTTTGTTTGCTTGCTTTTTTGGGGGTGTTTGTTCCTTGCTTTAGTTTGGGGTTTTTCTTTCTTCTTCTCTTTTTTTTCCGAATGATTTCTCACAGAATAGTTCACATCAAACTGAGAAAATGCACCCTTACTGTGAAGTAGGCTCATTTATCACCTTCAAGAAATTGACAGCTTTTCTTCGATAACACTCTTTGCCTTGGGTTTAAGATGCAAAATACAATAGTTATTACTTTATAGGTATCCCATCAGGAATAAAGAAACTGATGTTTTACTCACTGCCTAGAACATTGTCCCTTCCTTTTTCCTCGGCTCTTTCTTTTTTCATTTTCATATCTTTGCTTAAATGTCAGGACTTAGTTTCTTAAAAATTAAACATACTCCAAAGTAAACAAAATTACCACAACAACTGAGCAATTCTATTTCTAGGCATGTGCCCAAGAGAAGTGAAAACATCGGCACAAAACCTTGTGCATGATTGTTCATAGCGACATTATTCTTAAGAGCCCCAAACTTGGGAAATATCCAAAGATTTGTCAACTGGCAAATGGATAAAATGGATAAACAAAATGTGATATATCCACAGATCGAAATATTATTTAGCTGCAAAAAGTACTGGTGTATGCTACAACACTGATTAACCTAAAAACCTTTATGCTAAATGAAAGCAGTCAATACAAAAGATCACATATTGTGGGATCTCCCCTTGTATGAAATGTCCAGAAAAAAGCAAGTCTGTAGGAAGTACTCAAAAGGTTGCTTGTGACTAGAGATGGAAATAGAAATTAACTGTACATGGGAATGAGGGACTTTATAGGGGTGATGAGAATGTTCTAAATTATAAATATAAATTATATTTTGATGACAGTTATACAACTCAATCAATTGAATGAAAATCACTGAATTGTACAACAAAAAAATTTTTATAATAATAAAGCCAGGCCTTTTTTAGCCTGAGATTAAATAAAATGCCCTTGCTGTACCTTCTCTTGGCTCCTGCTTTAGATAGCCTCATTCCATTTGAAAGTACCTGGATTTGGTCTCAGATACACATGGATTCTATTCTCAACTGTGCTATTTACTGGCTTGATCTTGCCCTCCTTAAGAGTTCAGGGTGCAGGTCTGTTTGTATTGAATTATTTGTCATAGCATCAGAATTTTTTTGTGTTTGTGTCCTTTTACCTAACTAGACCATGCACTTGGGGCCTGTTCTTCTGTCTCTCTTGTACTATGCCCGGTGACACAGCTGACATCTCTGGGCAGAGCAGCGTGGTGGGTAAAACCTCTGCAACCAGGGTTCTTGCATTTAATGACCCACTCTCTAGCTGTGTGACCGTGGCCAAGGTATTTAACCGCACTGATTCACCATTCTTAAATGTTTTGTGTGTGTGTGAGTTATTAAGGTCTTCTGAAAATTAAATGAGATGATACAAATTACATGAGGTGAAGCATGCTGATACATATACAGTGATCAGAACAGTGCCTGAGGGCCCATCCGAAGTGCTATGTGCTAGGTATAATCTGTGTACTCCATATCTGGACAGATACAAATAATACACATCTGCTTGGCTTTTTACTTTCCAGAAGTGTTTGGATCCACTCTCAAAACGCATCACTACCAACCAGCCTTGGTAACACTCTTCAACAGAAAATGCTCACCTAGACCTCTGAACAGCCTGGGTTTTTATGGTTCTTTAATCCTCTGCCTCAGTTTCTTATCAAAGTAGGTTGTCTTTTCGTAAAAACTTAACAAACGTTTTTGTACTTGAATTTTGTACTAGCAAATTCCATTAATTTGAAGAATTGTGCACTTAGCATAGTTATTGAATGCTCACTGAGTACCGGAATTCTAGGAGGTGGAGACTAAAATACTTGTCCTTGAGAAGTTTGAGATCAGCATCAGAGATTCCCAAACTCCCTGGGTATCAGTGACCTCGAAAAACAGTAGGTGATAAGGTGTGGCAGGAGGAAGGAAGGATTAAAAATCACTCCTCTACCCCTCCAGAAAGTTACATCTAACTAAAACAATTTTTTAAAATAATGTAATATCTGCAGAAAACCACCTTTAGAAAACCTTGCTATTTTCATTGATCTGTAACATGCAATCAATGTAAACATAACATGTTTGCTATGCAACCACAGTCTCAGGTAAGTCCCCTATGAGACTGTTCCTCAAAACGAACTTCTGACATACCCCTATGTTGAAATTTTGGAACTGTCATCCAAGTATAAAGTTTTGTTTGCTCATTTACTTATTTAAACCAGTATTCTGGTGGATTTAAAAAATACAGATCCACTGGACTTTCTGACTCAGAATCTCTAGAGGTAGAACCCAGGCATCTGTCCTGTTAACTGTCCCCCAGGGTCCAGTTAACAGATCTGTGTTGGGGAACCACTGCTCACAGGTGGCAGAAAGGGAAGATGGGTTACACTAAAGACAGGGAGACCAGTGAGGAGGTGAGAAGTGAGGAAAAGGTGAGCAAGGCAAGAAGGATGTGGGGGGCTTAGCCCCTCAAGATGTGCATGTCCTCATCCCTCACCTGACATGGCAAAAAGGACTTTGCAGATGTGATTAGAGACCTTGAGAGAGGGAGGTTATCTGGGCAAGCTCTTAGTGTTATCACAGGATCCTTGTAAGAGGGAAGGAGAGGGAGATTCAGCCGTAGAAGAGGAAGAAGTCTTTGGCAGGGAGAGGAAAACTGTTGTTCTTGGAGGAAGCAGCCATTAGGTTTGAACAACGCTGGTGTTAATCCACATACAGTTTACAGTTGGGCCTCCATGTCCGTGATTCTTCTGCAGCCATAGATTCAACCAACAGAGGACCATGTACTGCTATATTATTTACCATTGAGAAATATCCCCATTTAAGTAGAAACATGCGGTTCAAACCTGTGTTGTTCAAGGGTCAACTGGACAGAAATATATAGGAATGAAACCATTAAGAGCTGGCAATTGTTAGATTATGCAAGGTTTAAAAACAGAGTGAGAAGGAAGAATCAAAAATGAGTCAAGATTTCTAATTGTTGATGGATGAATTGATTCCTGACCCCCTCAAAAAACAAACAAACAAACAAAACCCCAGAAAACAAAAAAGGAGGTTATAAAAAAAAAATAGAAAGATTTGTTTGGGCTTTTACTCAGGGAAGGTACGGGTGAAGATGGCCAACAGATAGTTGGATATACACGTTTAAGATTTGGGTTCTATCATCTGCCAAAGGGAAAGCTGAAATATAATCCATGTCTGCTGATTGCGGGGACTAAAGGAGACAGTGTATGTCAAAGTCTGGTGTGTGAAGGTACTCAAGACATCAGAGGAAATACCTCCACCACAGCATAGTTCCATGATCTGGGGTCTGTTTCCAGGCAAAGGAGGCTATGAGACTTTGTCCCTTATCCCACCCTCACCCCATTAGTCTGTTTGGCAGAATGCAAAATGCTAACTGGAGTGGTCATTAAAATAGCCACGAACATCAGCTAAGGTTTAAGTGCCTGGTGAAAGGTGCCTCTGTTGACCCCAGAGGAAGAGGCAGGCTAATGCAGCCAGTCAATATTTCTTAACTGAGTAAAGCTTCATTAACTGGGACACAGAATGGCTCAACTCTTAACAGAGTTTATGTTTTCCCCCTTTTTAAAGAAAAGGGAAGCAAAATGAAGAGTTTAACAAGATTTCCAGAGGGAATATTTAAACACCTTACAAAAGCAAACTGCTTTTAATCACCTTCGAACACTTGAGAAGCACCATTGGCTGTCCAGCTGATTTCTGAATGGCAAATCATTTCTAATTCTTTATTAAGCAAGTGCTCGAGGGAAGATGAAGGAATAATTTTATAACCTGGTTCTATTTCTTGGAAATAATGAAGCTGTGTCCTTTAAAATACGTCACCATTCTGACCTCCACTCATTCTAACTGGCTTTCCTCTAACGAGGAGTAGGGGCGTCCCTGGTGGCTCAAATGGTAAACAATCTGCAGTGTAGGAGATGTGGGCTCGATCCCTGGATTGGGAAGATTCTCTGGAGAAGATTTAGTGAAAGCTATGGTTTTTCCAGTAGTCATGTACAGATGTGAGAGTTGGACCATAAAGAAGGCTGGGAGTGAAGAATTAATGCTTTCGAGCTTTGGTGTTGGAGAAGACTCTTGAGAGTCCCTTGGACTGCAAGGAGATCAAACCAATCAATCCTAAAGGAAATCAACCCTGAATATTCATTGAAAGGACTGATGCTGAAGCTGAAGCTACAATACTTTGGCCACCTGATGCGAAAAGCTGTCTCATTTGAAAAGACCCCGATGCTGGGAAAGAGTGAAGGCAGGAGGAGAAGGGGATGACAGGGGATGAGATGGTTGGATGGCATCACTGACTCGATGGACATGAGTTTGTGCATACTCCGGGAGATGTTGAAGGAAAGGGAGGCCTGGCATGCTGTAGTCCATGGGGTCACAAAGAGTCGAACACGACTGAGTGACTGAACAACAAAAACAAGGAGTCAGATAAATGAGGGTTTCATAGATCTTCTCCAGAGCTCTTTCTCCACCACCTGTCTTAGCCATGTATTTTGGGGTTTCTGGACTCAATTCCAGTGTATGAGTGTGTGTATAGGGGTGGGGCTCCTTCCCATATCAGCAAGCAAGTCTCAGGACACCAGGTGGCGTCCTATGATTCAACTCAGTTCTGTCACTGCACACCCAGGGATAGCGTCAGGTTTCAGAGTCAGGTTCAGTCCCACAGGAGCGCCCACATCTGCTCCCTGCTGTCCCACTTCAGTTATCTCCTGTGCTTGTGACCACCTGGCTAGAGACTGGAGGTTCTGATGATTCTCTCTAATTCATGATGCCAAATGCAAGTCCAGGTTATCACCTGTGCATCTGACCAATCAGCTATAGACTGAAGGTTCCCACAGCCTCCTTCCTTAATTTGCTAGAGCAGCTTGCAGAACTCAGAAACATTTATTTACTAGGTTACTGGTTTATTGTAAAAGGATTTAATTCAGGAATAGTGAGATGGAAGTCAATAGCCAAAAACCGAAAAAAATCAATTAAAAAAGAGGTTCGGTTTAGTTCAGTTGCTCAGTCATGTCCAACTCTTTGCGACCCCATGAACTGTAGCACGCCAGGCCTCCCTGTCCATCACCAACTCCTGGAGTTCACTCAAACTCATGTCCATTGAGTCGGTGATGCCATCCAGCCATCTCATCCTCTGTTGTTCCCTTCTCCTCCTGACCTCAATCTTTCCCAGCACCAGGGTCTTTTCCAATGAGTCAGCTCTTTGCATCAGATGGCCAAAGTATTGGAGTTTCAGCTTTAGCATCAGTCGTTCCAGTGAACACCCAGGACTGATCTCCTTTAGAATGGACTGATTGAATCTCCTTGCAGTTCAAGGGACTCTCAAGAGTCTTCTCCAACACCACAGTTCAAAAGCATCAATTCTTCAGCGCTCAGCTTTCTTTACAGTCCAACTCTCACATCCATATATGACTACTGGAAAAACCATAGCCTTGACTAGACAGAACTTTGTTGACAAAGTAATGTCTCTGCTTTTTAATATGCTGTCTAGGTTGGTCATAACTTTCCTTCCAAGGAGTAAGCATCTTTTAATTTCAGATATGCTGAATAGATATTTTTCCAAAGAAGACTTACAGATAGCCAACAGGTATACTCAAAGACATTCCATGTCACTAATCATAAGGGAAATGCAAATCAAAACCACAATGAGATGTCCCCTCACACCTGTAAGTAGGCCTATTATCAAAAGACAAAAAATAACAAGTGTTGGCAAGGATGTGGAGAAGTATTGGAGAGAATGTAAATTAGTATAGCCACTATGGAAAATAGTGGGCTTCCCGGGTAGCCTAGCTGCTAAAGAATCCACCTGTAATGCAGGAGACCTCAGTTCAATTCCTGGATCAGGAAGATCCGCTGGATTGTGGGCTTCCCTGGTAGCTCAGATGGTAAAGAATCAGCCTGCAATGCAGGAGACCTGGTTTCGATCCCTGGGCTGGGAAGATCCCCTGGAGAAGGGAATGGCTATCCACTCCAGTATTCTGGCCTGGATCATTTAATGGACAGAGGAGCCTGGCAGGGTACAGTCCATGGGCTTGCAAAGAGTCAGACACGACTGAGTGACTTTCACACACATGGAAAACAATATGGGGGTTCCTCAAAAAATTAAAAATGCAACCATAATGTGATCCAGAAATTCTACTTCTGGATATTTATCTAAAGACCTCAGAAACACTAATTTGAAAAAAAAAAAAAATGAGCCCCCATGTTTTTACACATACAGACACACACACATACAGTGGAATATTATTCAGCCATAAAAGAGAATTAAATCTGGCCATTTGCAACAACGTAAACGGACTTTGAGGGTATTATGCTAAGTGAATACCATATGATCTTACTTAAATGGGGAATCTAAAAACAAAAAACCAAGATGCTAGATATAGAGAAGAGCTGATTGGTGGTTGCCAGATGTGGCAGGTGAAGAATGGGAGGAACAGGTTAAAAGAAAGAAAAGATTAATTAAAAACAATTTTTTTTTTCGTCCCAGCTCCCATCATCTTCTACCTGGACTCCTGCAACAGTTCTTCCTCTAGCTTGTTGAATCTACTCAATAGTCTTCTAATTTCCCCAGTGACAAGTGCCAGTGAGATCTACCCAAAACAAAGTGTAGTCTCTGGAGTCAGACTGAATGGGATCATTAACCCTGGGACTTTTGCTCATGCATGGTGTTTCCTAGCCTCATTGTCTTCATCTACAAAACTGATAGCAGTCACTGCCTCTGAGGTTTCAGGTGAGGATTAGGTGAAGGTGAAGGGCTTTCCTTGGCACCTATAAATAACAACTGCTAAGTAAATCTAGGTTCCATGACTGTGACCACTTGGCCTGTCCACCAGCCAACCAGTTTGGACAGTCTCACCCCAGTTATTACAAACTAGCACGTGTTTATTCTGCAATAGTTATATATCAGTTTATGTAAGTCAAGTGCGAAAGGAGGTTTATGCCTTGTTTTTTTCCCCATAATTTTTGAGAAGCATAATTAGGAGAATATGCATATAACTTAAATGAAACCAATCATGCTTATGAACGGTCTAAGTCATGGATATAAAACGAGCATTTAAAATATGAGTAGATGGATCGGTTCATTATTCTTTCTTTAAAGTGAATACAATACCTTTCATACGCCTAACAGACTCTTCCCACAACTTATCCCCTGTAGCTCCCAGTAAAAAGATCAAAAACATCTTTAAAGAAATTTAAAAAACAACTCTGAGTGAGCCATTAAATATTCAGAAGGGCACTTAATCTATGAAGAAAGAATGCAATCCTTAGCTGACCGGAGATAAACAAAGAAAAATTAGAAAATAATGCTACTCTGAAATCTTCATTGTAATTCTCTCTAGACACAAATAACGTGTTTTCTATCAGGTGATTCCTTTTATCTCAGGAGCTGTTCTAATTGCTTAAAATTTGCTCCGAGTTGGGTAATTCAAAGTGTCTCACCATCATATTTTGTTAGAAAAACTCATTATCTTAATGTGAAGGAAGCTTTCTTTAAAATGATGAAAAGAATATATTTAAATGAAATGCCATTTTATTCTTTTTAAAGGACTTAGGGCTGCAGTTTGTACTTTAAGAAGCTCTAAAGACTGAAGACATTACAATGGCTACTCTCTACACCCCACCTCGTATTTCAAAATAAAAACAACTCTAAAATAAGTGGGGGAAAAGGCCAAAGTTCTACTTTTCCCACAAAGACTACATTGTTGATTTCCTTCAAATAGCATATACTTAAATTCTTCAAATTTTTTCTTGGTGAAGTTACCTGATTGGCTTAATTTGCCTAGTACAGACTCAGCATAGTACGGACCCACAGGACTCAAAGTGTTTGGGCACAGAGTAGTCTAGCAAAGGTGAGACTTGAAGACCTGGATCCAAATCCCATCTGAGCCACTTACTACCTGTGTGAACCTGGGCTAATTCCTTCTCTCTGAGCATTAATCATCTGGTCTATGGTTGAAGCATGGTTGTGTTGGGATAAGAACAAGTAAACAGATGCACAGTCCCCTAAATCTGTCCTCTCAATTTGCTAACTAAATAATAGTATAGAGCGCTTTGCAATTAACCCATCACTTGTACGTAAACAGTGCCTCAGCAAAGCACTATTGATTTCCTTAAGTAAACTAAATGGGCACCCTTACAGTGTTTATTTATTTTAAAAATTTGTTTAGCATGTTCAGACAGCAGAGAATATTTCAAAAACTCCACAGGTTTCAGTTGATCAGAATTTGAGTTAATGAGTTTTTGGTAGGTAGCCTAACATATGGAGAGAAGGAATGAAAAAAGAAGAGAAGAAAATTATGTACAATGGCCGTTAAAGATAACAGAACACAAATTTTCCAGTGGATTTTAAGCATTTGGGGAGTAAACAAAATATTCTTTTGTAGGAATATGCTTGATACCTGCTGGGAAACCCATTTTCCTGAGAAGGTGAAGGCTTTCAATACCTGCTCAATTACTTTGTGCCTTGTCACTTGTCAGGTGACTGAAATTTTAAAGAAAAAGATGGTACTAGTTAACACCTCATTGCTGCAGGAGTCATTCATTCAGCAAGCAAACTTTTTATTGAGTCTATTCAATATCAAACCATGATCTTAGATAATTAGGATGAAATTACCAACAAGACTCATATATGACCCTCGTCACATGGAACATACATGTTTGGAGAGTGGAAGAAAGCTACCCTTGAGAACATTTATTTTCTAGTAACCATGTGCCAGGCACTCCTTTAGCACATTACATGTGAATGCATTTTTATGAATTTCACTGATAGGACTGAATTAGAAGCTATGCAATTCCTGTCTCTTCTTGCAGTTACCATCAAAAGTTGTTCAGCAGGAATAAATTAATGGTTAGGATTAATACACACACATTACTTTACATAAATATATCTATTATCTGTATATATATACATAATAGATAACCAAAGAAGATCTACTGTATAGCACAGAGAACTATACTTACTATTTAGTGATAACCTATAAGGGAAAAGAATTTGAAAAAGTATATATATATGTAAAACTGAATCACATATATTTGTATATATAACACAGTATGCATGCATGAATGCTGAGTTGCTTCAGTCATGTCCAGCTCTTTGCAACCCCATGGATTGTAGCCTGCCAGCCTCCTCTGTTCATGGGAATTCTCCAGGCAGTAATACTGGAGTAGGCTGCCATTTCCGCCTCCAGGATATATATATATAATATATAACATGTATGTATATGTTATATATATAACTGAATTACAGTGTTGTACATATGAAACTAACACAGAATTCTAAATCAACTATACTTCAATTTTTTAAAACTTTGTTAGCTGAAAAATTAAAACCACCATCATTAAACCTAAATTTCTCCAAAAATTTTTTCTATGTAATTATATTTAAAAAGGGACCTAGGTTCTTCAAAAATGTCACTGCTATGGAAAAAAAAAAAACAAAACCTGAAGAACTGATCAAAATTAAAGGAGACATAGTAACAAAATGTAATAAGCAATCTTGGTCTGAATCCTGTACTGTTGGTCTGAATCCTGTACTGTAGAAGAAAAATACAATAAAGATCCTTATTGGATCAGTCAACAAGATTGGAATGTGAACAGTAGATTGAATAGAAATATTGATTAACGTTTAATTACCTGAAGTGGGTAACTGTAGTGCAGTTATGTAACTGAATGTTCTTATTCTTAGGAAGACACAGTAAAGAACCTAAGGATAAGGTGGTATAATGAATGTAACATAACTGCAGATGGTTTGGGGAAAATATTCTATATATGACAAATGACAAAGTAGATAGGGCAAGACATTAACAATTGGTGAATCTAGGTGAAGGGCATCATGGAGTGTTTTTATACAATCTTGGTAATTTTTTTTTCTTGATGCTTGTCATTCCTTGCAAATAGAAGTTTAAAAATACTGTAAATCTAAAACATAGGCTCCCTAATAGCAAAAGGTAGGGATGAAAATTCCAAGTACATACTCTCTGCAGCTGGGGATCATTAAGAATGATGTCCTGTTGTGACCAGATATTAAAAGTCTGATCTACCATGGTGAATTTCTATGGATCTGGGCAATAAAATGGAACATTCTCCCAGCCTAGGATTTTATTATCATTCCTCTGAGGATGTATTCTTGGTCAGATATTCTTTATTTTGGCTCCAGATCACCTACAACTTCAGGATGTGTTTTGAAGTCAATTCATCTCTAAGGCCTTCCAAATATTGAAAATGTCATTAAAATATGAAGTAGAACTGAGCAGATTTTTGCGTTAAAATTCTCCCAATCTATTCCCATTTCCACTCATCACTGTGTGTGTGTGAGTGTGCGCGTGCACACACACACACACATACACACTCCATCATGTCCTACTCTTTGTGTCTCTTTGGACTATAGCCTGCCAGGCTCCTCTGTCCATGGAATTTCCAGACAAGAATACGGGAGTTGGTTGCCATTTCCTTCTTCAGGGGATCTTCCCAACCCAGGGATTGAACCTGCATCTCTTGTGTCTCCTGCACTGGCAGGTGGGTTCTTGACCAGCTCTGCCACAAGGGAAGCCCTGAGCCACCAGGGAAGCCCACTGTGGAAGTTTTACTGAAAACTGAAATCCCTAAGTAGCTTAGTCTCTTGATAGCTCAAATATAACTTTTTTGCCCTGATTTAAAGTTTTCTTTAACAATGTGATTTATGTGCTAACTTAGACATTTCTCAGGAGATGAGGGATTCAAAGAGCAGCCATGACTTGGGACTCTGGGAAGGAATTATTTTATGGAGGCTCAGTTATAATGGGGAAAATAATTCTTACCTCAGAGGGGATGATGTAAGAGATAATTGTCATTTGCAAAATGCCTCAAGGTCTTGAGATAAAAGGGGTCATTTTGGTGTATCAGGCTGTCATTTTTATTATGTGCTTTCTTATTTTTCTTTTACAGATTATGGAGCAAAATCATTTTAAATGAATTCAAAGTGGTTGCCTTACTTCACCGATTAAACCATCTACTTGCCCTTGGCCACAGGCAGAGTTCTTATCAATGGAATGAAGAAGAATAAAGTAATTCCTAGCTTTGTTGCTTCTCCTTTTATTTTCACTGGCTTTCTAAATGAGCTACTTTATTTTCAATATATTATTCTGCTTTAATTATTTCCATATTATTATTTTAGTTTAAATTATACAAATGACGCTTGCCTTAGCACATTAATGGTAAGTGTACAGCCAGGGAAATTCAATTTCACTGTCTTAGTCTAATTGGGCTGCTATAACAGAGCATCATAGACTGTGGCTTCTAAACAACAGAAATGTGTTTCTCACAGTCTTGGAGACTGGAAGTCTGAGACAAGGGTGCTAGTATGGATGGGTTCTGATGAGGGTCCACTTCTGGCTTGTAGATTGCCCTCTTCTCCTAGTACCTTCGCATGGAGGAAAATGGACAAAGGAGAACTCTAACCTCTTTTTATAAGGGCACTAATCGGTGGCTCAGACAGTAAAGGGTCTGCCCACAATGCAGGAGACCTGGGTTTGATCCTTGGGTTGGGAAGATCCCCTGGAGAAGACAACAGCTACCCATTCCAGTATTCTTGCCTGGAGAATTCCATGGACAGAGGAGCCTGGCAGGCTACAGTCCATGGAGACACAGAGAGTCAGACAGGACTGAGCGATTTTCACTTTACTTCAAACCCATTTACCAAAGCTTCATCACATGACTTAATGACTTCCACCTCTGAATTCCATCACATTAGGAGTTAGGATTAGGGGTGGGGAACACAAACATTGAGTCCATAACATCCACCAATATTTACTGAACACCTGTCATGTGTTAGGCACTGAGAGAAAACTGGTGGACCCACTTGCAGAGTTTATGAAGCTTGGAGTTTAGTGGTGCAGAAGCACAGGGAATAATCATAAAATAAATAGTCCATTTTAAAGTTTGACGAAAGACATAACCAGAGGCTTGATACTACTAGGATAGAGCCTGGTATAAACTTCTAATAGATCTTCCTAGTTCTGTTTGTAATAAATGTGATTGCAGATGTCCTCAGAGGTAAGACATTTTAATAACACACTAATTTGTCAGAAACAGTGTATCTAGGTCAAAGGAAGAGCTCAGTCTCAATTGTTAGTGATGATTTTGGTTTTCTCTGAGTTTTAATATCTTTGAGGATATGATGGAACATTGCAACTGTAGAAAAAATTGCAGACACTAAGCCAAAACTGGTTCTTATATAATTGACTATAAACATCAAGAGGAAATTAAACTTTTTTAAAAAGAAAAATATGAAATAAACAACATTGCAGTAATGAACTTAGGGACAAAATATTTATGAGTCATTGCAATTCCCTAGTGGAACATCTAGTTATCATTTATTGAATGCTTTCTCTTTGTACAGAGTAAGGACTCAATAAATAATACCTATTACTGTGTTCTATTTTGGAGGCTCATATTGTGGTAAGGACTCACTCAGATTAGCTCAAATAATGTGGAGACGTCAAAAGGACCTGAAAATACAGGCAATCAGGAATTTCAGCTCTGGTGTAAATGATCTCACAGGGACCCAGAAAATGAAATGTTCTATCTAGCCTAACAGTAAGAACAGGACCCATCTTACTTCAAAGAAATTTGAATGCATCGAATATTTCTGTAGAGTAGTGGTTCTCAAAGTTTGGTCCTTGGATCAACAGTATCAGCATCAACTAGGAATTTGTTAGCAATGCAAAGTCTTAGTGCCCCAGACCCACTGTGTCAGGAATCTGACTGTGGAACTAGTATTATTTTAACAGGCCCTCCAGGCAAGGAGAGAAGATTGTTTCTCGATTTCCATCACCTTTACCATCTGGGATAATTGGGACATCAATCACCAATTAAACAGAAGTCTCAATTTAAACAATAAGTGGAATTAGGGACTGACCTAAATTAAAGATCCAGAAGCAGGGACTCTCTGCCCAAGTTTGAGGAAAACTGCCCTAGACCAGACCTGCCCTGGTTAACTCTGGCTTGTCACTGGGTATGAAAACCTTGGCTACAGGAATTCATGACTTTACTATATGACTCAGCCTCTCCTCTCCTTTGGGTTTTGCTTCCTTAGCTAACACTTATTTTATTTTCTCAGTATCTCAATTTGAGATGGTCTGATTAGTCCAATATTGTAAGCACTACTTCTATTGGACAGAGCTCTGGAGCCAGGCCAGCCTATCGGTCACCAATCAGCTTATAAAGTGGCTGCCTTAAGGTCCCATGCCCACTCCTGGTCCAGTCAGCCAAGGCCAGAGAGCTGGGCCTATAGGGAAGCACCTGTAGGTGGGGCTACTGATGCATAATGAATAGGTTGGAACTGTTTCTAGTATTCTATGGAAGGCTCTCCATCAAAAGGGACTATTGGTCCTTTACTTTTATCACCTAGAAATATTGAATGACCTAACATAGACATGACTTCTGATACAGGTCCCAAAATGAATTGGTTTGTACTGAAATAACTGTGAAGCTGTTATAACAAATCCCTTAAATACTAACGTGTCTAAATAACTACAGATGACTGGATATTCATCAGACCTATTGCGTTTTTCTTCAATGAAGATCCTTGAGGTAAGGATCAGTACCCAAAATACTCCCTGGCACATAGTGAGTGCTCAATAACTATTTATTGAATAAATGAATGTATGGATGAGTGAGTGAGAAAAAGGAATCTATCTGGACCTACAGATTACCATATGAAGTGAAGTGACCAGAGAAAGACAAATATTAAATATCACTTTATATGAAATCTAAACAAATGATACAAAGTCATTTACAAAATGGGAATAGACTCACAGACATATAAAACAAACTTAAGATAACCAAAAAGGATGCGATGGGGGAATAAACTGGGAGTAAGGGATTAACAGATACACACTATTCATAAAGTAAAAAGTAAGGATTTACTGTGCAGCACAGGGAACTATACTCAATATCTTGTAATAGCTTATAATGGACAAGAATCAAATACAAAATATATGTAATATAATATAGTATAATTTAAAACTAAATCATTTTGCAGTACACCTGAAAATATCCTAATATTGTAAATCAATTATCCTTCAATTTTAAACTCTTTGTGAAAGGGAAGGGTTAACACACACAAGCAAAAAAGCCAACAAAAACAAATTTTTGAATTCTTGTATTCAGAGTCTCAAATTTAAAACTTTTGATTCAATAGCCTGTATTTATACAGGCTGTTGTTGAGAACATTTTACATAGCTTTCAAACAAAGGAGCATACATAACAACATTTGCTATAGCTTTATGTAAAATAGCTAAAGGTTATAGTCTAAATGATTCTCTAAAGGACCTTGGTTAAATAAATCACAGAACCAAAAACAGAGAATAGTTTGGAGCTGTTTCCAAATTTTAAATGAATTTCTTCAGAAATGTGCAACAGGTATTTGCTACAGTTGCTTAATTTCACTGATTCAACAAATTAATTTACTCACCCTTGTTTTCAGGTAGCAGTGAAATGAAGAATGAAAAATTCCTAGCCGTGTTGTCATGTTTAAGAAGCAATTTTCCCATTAAAAAAAACAAATATGGTTGTTGGTTGCCCATCAACCACATTTCAATTGAAATAAAAAATAAAGAAGCAGCTTAAATATTTTCTGATATGGAACAACCTCTGAAAAACATTTGTAAGCAAAAAAAGCAAGATGCTGACAGCATATATTAAGTTTGCCAAAAGCTTCATTTGTGTTTTTCCATAATGTCTTATAGAAAAACTCGAACAAACTTTTAGGCCAACCCAATAGTACCATTTGTGTCAACTAAAAGGAAGATCTTTGTGCAGAATATCCTTAGAAGTATACTAAGAAGCCCGTAAAGGAATTAAATGTTGCGTTTGTGGAGGAGAACTGAGGAAAATGGGATGGAGACCCCCTCCTCGCTGTCTGGAGACACCCTCCTCACTGTCTATCCTTTCATAGTGTTGCCATTTTTAAGAAAACACATGTATTCAAAATGTTATTAACATATTTAAGGTGTTAACACTTGGAAGATTTCACTTTAAAAAACTAAGAGAAAATAGATCTTGCAGCAATTACAGCTGCATTCTGATTTCCTATACATAGTACTATATTTTTAGAGAACAGAAAAGTGTTCTGGATTTCTGTCACCCTTACCTCCTAGGATGTTTTGCCAGTGAATCCAGAAGTTTCAGTTTGAGTAACGGAACATATAGACTTTGTGGAAGAGTCCAGAAACACGGCCAGATTCAGTTGCGATCTGATTCATGTTATGGGGGCTCTGCTGCTCTTTCCACTCAGTTCTGTCATCTCTGGCCTCTGAATTAGCACTGGTCTCAGGCTGGCTCCCCCTATCAGTGGCAAAAAAATGTCACTGCTGTTCCAGGGGTTGGCAGCACCACCACACAGCCCAGCGTTAGGGGAGCCTCTGTCCCAGCATTCCAAGTGCAGCGCCCGAGGTTCACGCCTGGAACCAGCCTAGCTCACAGGTGCAGAGCCTGGCATCCGTGATTGTGGCCAGGTGAACCAAATGGGCCGCACCTGGGTTCCCTGCTCCTACCCCTGGGAAAGCAGAATTCACTTCCGTGGTACCATGATGTAATGGGATGCATGCATGCTCAGTCATGTCTGACTCTTTTCAACCCCCTGGACTATAGCCCTGCCAGGCTCCTCTGTCTATGGAATTTTCCAGGTAAGAATGCTGGAATGGGTTTCCCTTCTTCAGGGGATCTTCACCACCCAGGGATCCAACCCTCATGCCGCCTGCATTGGCAGGTAGGTTCTTTACCACTGAGTCGCCGGGGAAGCCTCCCTGGTACCACAGGTGGCCTCAAATGCAAGATGAGAATTGTTGGGAAGCAGGAACCGAAGAGTGGAGGCTGATAAGAAATATCAGGAATTCTCCCCTGAAAGTTGATTTCAAGTTTGGAAAAGTGAGGGAGGGGTTGGCCAGCTCTTCGCACTTTGTCCCAGAATCATGCTATACCTTTCGTTTGTTTGTTTTTTCCTCGCAGGTGAAATGCCTTGGCAATCCATCTACTGGATGGGCAGTGGTATCTTAGATAACACCACACATTCTTGAAATAAAAGAACAATATTGTCTTCTCATCTGACAGTTTGATTCTTTAAGACTATGCAGTAAGCACCCACCGAGACTAGAAGTGCACTATGGCTAAGTCAAGATGAGAATGTCATCTTGGTATGCCAGAGGGAGAAAAGTGCCGCTTGGACTCTTTCTCAGCGGGAGGATATCTTCATGGTCACAGTCAGCTTTTATCTATGATTTTGAAACAGAAGTCACAGCTTTGAATACTACCGAATTTGCTGTGCTGTTCTAAACCCAGAATGTGGCATAGTCTACTCACAAAACTCTAGTTGCCTGTTACCACTGAGGCTTTCAGCTGGTTGTGAGACTGCTGGAGCTGTTAGCCAGTCAGTCAGCCAGTCCACAGATAAAGCCCCTGCCCTTGGGACTTCTCAGCTTGTCCAATGGTTAAGAATCTGCCTTCTAATGCAGGGGACATGGGGCTCCATCCCTAGTTGGGGAACTAAAAGCCCACATGCTGCAGGGCAACTGAGCCCTCACACCACAGTTACAGAGCTCACATATGCTCTGAAACCAGCACGTACCGCAACTGGAGAGAAGCCCGTGCATGTGCAACTACTGTGCCCTTGAACTCTGGAGCCTGCGCTCCACAACAGATCCCCCGAGACTGGGGCTGGCGCACTGCAATTGGGAGTCATCTGCAGCTCTCTTACCTCAATGGAAAGATCCCATTTGACACAGGGATGATCCTGAGGGCTGCCTCCTTTCCCCTCAGTTCACCCTACTATTTATTCCTAAGGGAACCCCGTGTTCAGATTTGATCAGGTATCTTTTCTATTTTCTTTTGCAGGGGTGTGGGAAGGGGACATAGCAAACAGGCAGGATCTTCATTTCTTGGCTGTGGCAATTTATTACTTTCTTTAAATATATATATATAATTGAATTTGTTTATCTTATCTGGGGCTGTGCTGGTTCTTCATTGCAGCTAAGGCTTTCTCTAGTTGCAGTGAGCAGGGGCTACTTCCTCGTTGTGGTTTGTGGTTGTGGTTCACGGTCTTCTCACCTCTGTGGCTTCTCTTGTGCAGAGGGCGGGCTTCACTAGTCGTGGCGCAGGGGCTTAGTTGCCCTGAGGCAGGTGGAATCTTCCAGAACCAGGGATTCAACCCATGTTTCTTGCATTGGCAGGTGAATTCTTAACCACTGGACTACCAGGGAAGTCCATTTCTTAAGATAACAGTGAAATTTGCCACACCGATTGACTCTTCCTTTCACAAATTATTTCTCTTTAGCATGCAATTTGATAGCATTACCCATAGTAGGACTTCTTTCAAATTGGAGTCAACCGTTTCAAAGCCTGCTGCTCCTTTATCAACTAAGCTTATGTCATATTCTAAATCCTTTGTTGTCATTTCAATAATCTTTACAGTATCTCCTCCAGGAGATGAAGGAACTAGTGATCTCAAGAAACCATTTTCTTTGGTCGTCCACAAGAAGCAACTCCTCATTTGTTAATGTTTTATTCTGGGATTGCAGCAATTTAGCCACATCTTCAGGCTCCACTTCTAATTCTAGTTCTCTCGCTATTTCTACCATAGCTGTGGTTCCTTTATTCACTGAAGTCTTGAAATTTATATAGTTACATATATATAACAAAGTTATATAGGAGGGTTGGAATTGACTTCTTCCAAACTCCCATTAATATTGACATTTTGACTTCTTCCTATGAATCTTGAATATTCTTAACAACATCTAAAATGGTGAATCCTTTCCAGAAGGTTTTCAATTTCTTTTGCCTAGATTCATCAGAGGAATCACTGTCTGTGGAAGCTATAGCCTTAGGAAGTATATTTCTTACTAATAAGACTTGAAAGTAAACATGACTCCTTGATCCACAAGCTGCAGAATGGATAATGTTGCTAGCAGGCATGAAAACATTAATCTCATTGTACATCTCTGTCAGAGAGGTTAGATGACAAGATGCACTGTCACTGAGCAGCAGTAACATTTATTTTTAAAAATAATTTGTTTATTAATTTTTGGGTGTGTGGGATCTTCCTTGCTGTGTGGTCTTTTCTCTAGTTGCGATGAGTGGGGGCTACTCTGTAGGTGCGGTGCACAGACTTCTCATTGCCGTGGTTTGTCTTATTGGGGAGCACAGGCTCTAGGGTGTGCGGGCTTCAGTAGTTTCAGCACGTGGTCTCAGGAGTTGAGGTTCCTGGGCTCGAGAGTACAGGCTCAATAGTTGTGGCACATGAATTTAATTGCTTCATGGCACGTGGGATCTTCCTGGACCAGGAATCGAACTCATGTCTCCTGCATTGGCAGGAGGATTCTTTACCACTGAGCCCCCAGAAAAGCCCAATGAACAGTAATATTTTACAAGGAGTCTTTTTTTTCCCTGAGGAGTAGTTCTCAACAGTGGGCTTAAAATATTCAGTTAACCATGTTGTAAACAGATGTGCTGTCTGTCATCCAGGTTTTGTTGTTCCATTGACAATGCATAAGCAGAGTAGATTAAGCATAATTCTTAGGGGCCCTAAGATTCTCAGAATGGTAAATGAGCATTGGCTTCAACTGCAAATGACCAGCTGCAATAACCCCTCACAAGAGAATCAGCCAATCCTTTGAAGTTTTGAAGCTAGGAGTCAACTTCTCCACTCTAGCTACCTCTCTAGCTATGAAAGTCCTACAGGACATCTTCTTTCAAAAGAACATTGTTTTATGTATATTGAAAATCTCAGGATAGTCACCTTCATAAATTATCTTAGCAAAATATTTTGTACACCTTGCTGCAGCTTCTACGTTAGCACTTGCTGCTTCTGTTTGCACTTTTATGTTACAGATATGGTTTCTTTCCTTAAGCCTCATGAACCAACCTCTGATAGCTTTAAATTCTTGTTCTGCAGCTTGCTTACCTCTCTCAGTCTTCATAGACTAGAAGAGAGTTAGGAACTGGCTCTGGATTAGGCTTTGGCTTAAGGGAATGTTCTGGCTGGTTTGATCTTCTATCCAGACCACTAATATGTTCTCCATATCAGCAGTAAGGCTGTTTCACTTTCTTATCATTTCTGGATTCACTGGAGCAGCACTTGTAATTTTCTCCAAGAACTTTTTCCTCTGCGTTCACAACTTGGCTAACTGGTGCAAGAGGCCTGACTCTTGGCCTGTCTAGGCTTTTGACCTTCCTGCCTCACTAAGCTTCATCATTTCTAGTTTTTACTTAAAATTAGAGACACGAGACTCTTCCTTTCACTTGAAAACTTAGAGGCCATTATTAACTGTCCTAATGTCAATATTATTGTGTCTCAGGGAATAGGACAGCAGGAGGAGAGGGGTCGAGACAGGGCTGGGGGAACGGTCAGTTTGTGGAGCAGTTGGAACACACACAGCATTTATCAGATAAGTTAACTATTTCCTTACACAGGTACAGTTTGTGGTGCTGGAAAACAATTACAATAGTAACATCAAAGATCACTGATCACACATCACCATAACAGATACAATGTTAATGAAAAAAATTAAAATACTGTAAGCATTACCAAAATGTGACACAGAGACCAGGAGTAAGCAAATGTTGATGGAAAAATGGAACCAGTAGATTTGCTTGAGGTGGGGTTGCCACAAACCTTCAATTTATAAAAATGTTAATACAATATCTGCAAAATGCAGGAAACTGAGGTATGCCTGCAGGTCAAACGTCAGTTAGACTTTGTTATATTTGTTGGTAAGACTAGCATGTTTGAACAGGCATGGAAACTGTTAAACCTTTCCCTCCCTAGATACCCATCAGACCCAGCTCCCTGCTCGTCACATAGTCACTCAGTTGGCAGTTTTGTTGGCCTGTAGTTTCTTGCCAAGAATGGAGATCGAAAATCTCCCATAGAGCAATTAGCGTCAGGGCTGACCAAGTGGAAGCCAAACCCTGCAGCTATTTTTCTCCCCGCATTCCTCAACTCCCAGGAGAGCCCAAGAGGATGAGGAACAGGGGTTAGAGGGCAGGGTTCTAGAAGTTTCTTTTTCTTACTTTAGAAAGGCTGAGTTGTGTGCCTGGAAGAATTGTGTACGGTGTAGAGCAGAGAGTGTTGTCTGAATCTTTGGGAGATGAATTTCCTCTACCGCTATAAATTTGCCCTTTCAGTTACTAATGACGCTAAAGGAGCCACATGGTTTCTTCCTGAGCTACGTCAGGATTTGCTCCGAAATTACCTGGGAGGATGCCATATGCAAATCCACAAAGAAACAGCAGTCTTGATATTCATGGTGACAGCTTAGTTATCCTCAAGGGGAAGGGAAGGAAACGTAGGTATCTTTTCTTCCTAATAAAGTCTTTCCTATCAATTCCCAGATTCCATGACTATTTTTTTGTAGAAACAGTTGGAAGCAGCCTAGAAATTTTAGTAATAGCAATTTAGCCTAAATTTCAATATAACCTCACATAATCATTACAGTGAACTGCTGGACTCCTTTGGATGCCATTTTAAAGATCTGTTCGTGGGATACTTTTCCTGGGATGTAAAAAGTCACATATGGTGATAAAACTATGATTGTTATCTCCCCAAACCCAGATCACTTTCCTTTTAATGAAATTATCATTAGGAAGACTAGTAACACTCAATTCACATATATACAAAGGTGAAAAAAAAAAAAGCATATATTAATCATCATCATTATTTTTAGGCTAGGTGACAACTTATATAAAAACTATTTCATTATAACCAGTAGCAATGACACACAGTTGACGAATGAGGACTCTGAGTCTCAGACAGGTTATAAAACTTGCCTAAGGATAACTAGTCATTATGTGAGAGCACAGGGCTTTGATTCTACAGCTGCCAGTTTTGAAAGTCCACGCTCTAAATCAAGATGCTGTGCTGAACGCTGATATTTCATGTAATATTTAATTTTTTTTCCTTTTTAAGTTGTATCATATCTCCCAGAACATTCTATTTCAGTATACTACCTTTTAAAAATGGTATCCCAGTGAGCTTTTAAATTGAGGTAAAATTCACTGAACATAAAGTTTGCTATTTTATTACTATTATTATTGACATATGGCTTTTGGGACCAGGGATTGAACCTGGGCCACTGCAGTGAAAGTGCCAAGCCCAACTACTGGACTGCCAGGGAATTCCCTATCTTATCCATTTTAAAGTGTACAATTCAGTAGCATTTAGTACATTCAAAGTACTGTGCAGCTATCACCATTATTTAGTTCCAGAACATTTTCATCATCCCAGAAGAAAATCCCATGATCATTAACTAGCACTCCCTCATAACATATGTCAGTCCTTTGTTCCATTTTACAGCTGAATACTGTTCTACTGTATGGAAAGCTGCATTTTCTTTAACATAATTTTTGATGGACTTTTGGGTTATTGCCATCTTTGGCTATTGTGACAACTGCCGCTATGAACATCCACATACAAGTTTTTGTTTGTACGTCTGTGTTCAATCCTTTTGCATATATGGATATACACCTAGGAATTTAATTGCTGGGTGATACAGTAATTCAACATTTAGCTTACTGAAGAGCCATCAAACTGTTTTACAGTGTATGCATCATTTTACAGTTCCAGCAAAAATGCATATGTGTTCTAATTTCTTTGCATCTGCACCAACACTTGTTATCTTCCATTAAAAAAAAAGTGTACCCATCCTAGTGGAGGTATAGTAGTATCTCACTGGGGTTTTGGTTTGCATTTCTCTAACAACTAATGAAATTAGACATTTTTTCATGTGCTTCATCGTGTTCTTAAAAAATTTATTCTATAATAATTTTAGATTTATAGAACATTTGCAAAAAATATAACACAACATTTTAATAACAATTTCCATATCAAATGTACTGGAAGGCATTTCTCTGCCTTCTCTACTTCTTCCACCTTGAGTTTTTAACTTTTTGGTAGAGAAATATGTCATTGAAAAATATTATAGTTATTAATGAAGGTTCTGATACATTGTCTATTTTGGTTACAAAATTATAGGGGTAGGTATTACCATGATATTAGAAATTAATAAATGGAAGTACATAGCATAGTAATTAAGAAGATCATCTGTCTTAGTCACACCAGATCTAACTATACTAGTCGCACCATCTTAGGCAATGTACTTAACCTCTCTGGACCTCAGTCCTTCCTTCTGTAAAACAGGGATAGCATCTAACTCATAGTGCCCTTATGAGGGTTAATTGAGTAAAGATACTGAAAGCAATTACATAAAGTAGTTGTTGGTGGTGGTAGTTTAATTGCTAAGTCATTTCAGACTCTTGTGACTGTAGCCCGCCAGGCTCCTCTGTCCATGGGATTTTCCAGGCAAGAATATTGCAATAGATTACCATTTCCTTTTCCAGGTGATCTTTCTGACCCAAGGATCGAACTTGAGTTTCCTGCATCTCCTTCAACGCAGGTGTGTGTCTTTACTGCTGAGCCACCAGGAAAGCCCACTTGAAGTATTTAGCACTTAATAAATGAAGGATTTACTTTGTTTATTTGTTTGGTTGGTTGCTTTTTAAAGCACCAAGCAATCACCTAATTTATCTGTGTTCTCATAGTTGGTCAGGGTCTATGGGATACCGTCAATCTATCTCTGCATCCTTCATTCATTCATACATGTATTCATTCACTCTTCAAATATACATTGGGTCCATATTATGTGTCGAGCTATGGTCAAGAAGCTGAAAACATCAATAGTATTAAGAACCAAAAGTTTGGAAGCAGAGAAACCTAGGGTTAAATCCTAATTACCACTTCCTAGGTGTGTAATCCTGTGCAAGTGATATAGCCTCTGTTTTGTCATCTATTAAGTGTGACTACTAATATCCCCTGCCTCATAGAGTGAAAGAGAAAATTTTGGTCACTTAGTCATGTCTGACTCTTTGTGACTCCATGGACTAGCTTGCCAGGCTCTCTGTCCATGGAATTCTCCAGGCAAGAATATTGGAGTGGGTTGCCATGCCCTTCTCCAGGGGATGTTCCGAATCCAGGCCCCTCTCATTGCAGGCAGATTCTTCACCATTAGGGCTACCTGGGAAGCATCATTGAAAGCACTTACCAAGGCATCCTGCACACTGAGCACTCCCTCAAAATATGTTAACCACTAAAGATTTAACAAGTCAATAAATGCAAAGGCTCAGAAGAGCACATGACATATTGTAAATGTGTCTCATTATAATTTGTTTGTTTGCTTTTTAACCACTGAAAAACATAAAACCATTCTTAGCTTGTAGGTAATCCAGGGAAAGGTTAAGAAATATGGCTGTGGGCCATAACCCAAAGCATAGTACATCATATGCAGAAATATGGTTCCTGAAATAAATACGGTTTCCTGAAATTTTTGTTTCAATCATATATATGTGTGTGTGTTTATATATGTTTATGTGCTGTTTCTTATTCTAAACAGCAATCATAGAATTTGAAAACATTAATCTAGAGAACAGTCTCAGCTCTCTGGAGAGCAGTGTCAAAATGCCAGCTTGCCTTAGCAGGTGGGTCACATAGCTTTACTAGTTTTAGGTTTTAGTGGTATCAATTCAAAGTGTAACGTCATACCAAGAGGATAGATTTTTAAAAAATTAATAACTGGAAGGGAAGTTGGGTCTAGTTTAAAACAAAGTAGCCTAAGATTTAAGCAAATAAATAAACAAAAGAAAAAGAGAATTGCTATCTGTCTAGTTTTGCTCCCATCACTCAGCTGTGACTGTTCCCAGGACTCTCAGGATTCTAGAGGAAAGGTCACAAGATCAAGGTCAAACATTTTAAAAATGCAGTTGCTGTGAGTTTGGAAACAGAAACATTCCCAAACATATGCCAACTTGTGCATTCACTAAAGCAGGGGGCTAACTTAATAATTAAAACTGCAATGTCTTCCAACACTAAGCTTAATTCAGTAGTTCTCTGCTGCATGTAAAATCCTTGGGGTACCCAAACTTAGGCAAGCTGAATTTCTCAGCCAGTATTGTCAGGAATGTTCAGAATACAAGCACTCCAAATTTGGGAACTGACTTCCTGGGGGATGGTGCTCATAACTGTTCCTGGCTTGGCTAAGCCCCCCTCACCTGGGCAACAGTCCATAAAAAAGAGCTTAAAATTCTAGGAATGCGCTAAATCTGGAAAGTGAGTACTGCATCTTTGGGGGTCCTCGTTCATCTGGCTACAAGATTTTATAGGGAACAATTTTCCAAAGATAGTATAGTTCAAGGAGCAAAGCTGCTCAGATTCCAGATTGCTGAGTCATTTTCCAAAACTCCACCTAGCGTTTGCTGGATCACTTTGTGGCAAGACAGAGTTGTCCTTTATGGAAGCACATATTCACACTATATTCAACTGTAACCGTCTGGGAACTCAGTGAATGGTTCCATGAAACATATCCTCAAGTATCATAACGTGATCATAAAACTGGACATTCTCTTTCACTTATTAAAATACTATTAAAATAAATTATAGGTAGAGGAGGCAAGAAGTTCTAAAAACTGCCACCTTTAATTTCTGAAGCCATGTTTGCAAATTATAATTTTCCTAAAGAGATGTCTACCAAGATGACCCTAGCTCCTTGTCATTGAACTTACCCAACACAGTTGAACTTGTATTTTTTTTTTGTCTGTGTATCCAATTAGGAGGTAACCTTCCTCCAGCCAAAAAAAAAAAAACAACAAAGCCTAGTGAGTCTTTTAGTTCTATACCGTCAGTGTCTAGTGCAAATTGACAAAATAAGTATTTAATCAGCATTTGTTGAAGGAACAAGTGAATGAAAACAATCTACCAATCTACCAACTGTCACGGATCATCTTAAAATATTTAACTTTCTCTTTTTTGGTTTAGCTTCAGAAAAACTTAAGACTCATTTCAGAATATTTGAAATTGATGTTATGTAAATAGTTTAACAAACCATCTGTATTAAATAAGTATAACACTTGACTGGCTTCCTTTGTAAAGGGTACAATCCTGCACTACTGCCAGCTTCAGAGTTTATTCAAAATAGCTACCAATGTGTGGGCCAACCACTGCAGCTTTGATTGAAATCAAACTCCCACTGTATTTGTATTCTTGGAACTCTTAGTTAACTGCGTAACAGGCAACCACGATAGGAGCTTGTAGAGAAACGTACCTTAATGACCGTTCCCACACACACACTGCCAGGCTTGATCAGTTAGCCAATCATGTTTGTGACTTACTTGTGTTTATTCTCAAAGCTGGTGAAAAGTATACAAACTCCATCTATACGCTCCACAATTGAAACTGAAAGGTTTAATACAGAATGAAATTTCTCTCATTGCTTTTTGCATCTGTTAGTGAAAATCTTTCTTTTGGGATTACTAAACCTAGATGCACGTGGTTGTCTTTCCTGGATTTTGGAAGAAGGT